>NW_027223757.1:16295140-18978890 GCF_028538775.1 Myotis yumanensis | reverse complement strand
TTCCACAAATATAGAGTTGATTGACATCCTGATTTCCCCACAGAACTAAATAAATAAAATGTGAGCAAGGTGACAGAGTTATAAAAGAATTACAGTTATGGAAGTAACATTGATTTAAAGCTATTTCATATTCATTAAATAATATGGTGTAATCCCAAAGTAACCCCACGGGGCAGGTTTTATTACTCCCATTTTACAAATGAAGAAAGCACAACTCAGAGAAGATAAACAAAATGCATAAAGTTATGAATTAGATTGATAACTAAAGTCTGAACTCTGCTCTTTAACTCAGACTTATTCTTAGTAGGCATGAAGAGGTGCCAAAACTTAGTCCTCAGTGAAGCTTACCAGTTTAAATATTCATAAAAGAAATACTCCCCATCCCTTTGTTGCTTTATTGAGTTCTTTACTCATAAACTAAAAGCATTACTGATATTTACATTTTTGGGTCTTTCCATTGATTTGTTTCTGTTATGCTTATTGATCATGTATTTAAAAATAACCTTTTCTTAATTTAATTGCCTTGCTTGGTGATCAGAAAACAGTTGCTTATTGAAATTTCATCAGCTATTTTGCTGTTTATTTTTAAAAATCAGTAACATGTATTGGTCAGAGAAGGTCCCCAATTAGGTGTTAATGACCAATTTGAAGAGTTAGTCAATATCTGAATTTTTCTTGACTCTTCAGCAGGGTATATTATCAATTGCAGCCCATTTTCATTATATGTTAGATCTATTAGGCTGTGCCTATTTAATCCCTTTCAAAAGCAGCAGAGCAATATTTATTGCCATATGCAATATGGGTTATTTGGTTAAGATTATAAAAACATTACAAGTGTAAAAGAGCTACAAATAGCTGGCAAACCTTTATAGAGTATTGATTTACAGCCTCTTAATTCAACTTGAGGTCATGTAATCATAATGACATAAAAGTCAGTCATCATTATCCATACAATTATAATTGACTTGTTTCCCCCTGAATAGTACCTTGACTAAATAAACTGTTGGATTTGTGGCTTAAAGAACAAAGTCTGAAGAAAACATAAATAATATTTATTTTCCATGTTATACATTTTTATTAAAGATCAAAATATGTATACCATGTAGATAATAATATATTTGTTTCTGTGATATGTATATATTTAGTAAATAGACAATCTACAAAAAGGCTGTCTATATAATGTAAAAAATGAAAATTTTGCTACAATATGGAAAACATTTAGAAAATTCACCACATTTTTATTGTTTTTATTTGGATGTCTTTATTTGATAAGTGAAATTCATGCACGAGGCAGAGGGCATTCCTTAGCCCAGCCTGCACCCTCTCACAGTCCAGGAGCCCTTGCTCCTTACTACCCACCTGCTCACTGCTCTTACTGCTCGTGAGCCCAGCTTCTGGCTGAGCAGCACTCCCCCTGTGAGAGCGCACTGACCACCAGGGGGCAGCTTCTGTGTTGAGCATCTGGCCCCTGGTGGTCAGTGCACATCATAGCAACCAGTCGTTCTGGTCCTTCTGCCATAACGGTCATTTAGGCTTTTATTACATAGATAAGCTTGCTCAAATACTGTAGTATATTTATACAAGTTTTCGTGATTTCAATGATCTGCATTTTCAAAACCCCACAAATCTGACAAATGACAGGAGCATTTTTAAACCTTCATGTGAAGGTTCTACTTTTAATAATTGTGGAGTAGCTTTTATTGAGCCAAGCCTCTCACTGATAACAGCAATAAAATATTAACAAAATATATTTGTTAAAAACCAAAATATCTGAAGACATTGGAGACCAACCCAAAGAAGATAAGCCAGAAGGGATGTGTATACTTAGAAGAATGAAGATATTGGAAGTGCTCCAGACTGCATCATGCAAAGTGGCTAAAAACTCAAATAGAATACCACAGTTTTAGTTTTTTTTTTAAAAAAAACTGTCTTGAAGAACCAGAATACAGAGCTAAGAGCAACCACAGCTGCTATAAAGTGAGGAAACAATACTGGGAGAAACCAAGCCACAGAAAGGGAGCCTCAAAATATATGTACAAACTCTTCCCAAATCCCTCACTGATGCCAGAACTACATATGCCCTAGGCCAGTGGTTCTCAACCTTCTGGCCCTTTAAATACAGTTCCTCATGTTGTGACCTCAACCATAAAATTATTTTCATTGCTACTTCATAACTGTAATGTTGCTACTGTTATGAATCATAATGTAAATATCTGATATGCAGGATGGTCTTAGATGATCCCTGTGAAAGGATCATTCGACTGCCAAAGAGGTCGCGACCCACAGGTTGAGAACCGCTGCGCCTAGACAGATTCCAAGTACCCAAGTTGGTAATAAAACAGAGATCATGGTTATTGTATTCCACAGGAAAGACAATAGTTTGGAGTTGGAATTCAGATAAGTTAATCAACTGATGTAACACAAAAATGAAAGATAGGTAAGTATTTTTCAGAAGAACATAACAGAATCCCAAGTTTCTACAATATATCATTCACAACATCCATAATGCAATAGAAAAAAATACTATACATACAAAAGAAACAATAAAATGCCACCCATATTTAGGAGAGAGGCAGTGAATAGAGACCAACATTAATATAACCCAGATTTTGGAACTAGCACAGAAATATTTTAAGCAGCTTTTATAACTATGATCCAGGATAACTCAAAATATCTACACTAATAAAAGAGAAACATGGTAATTGGTGTACGACCGCTACCCTTCCCATTGGCTAATCAGCGTATCCTTATGCAAATTAACTGTCAGCCAAGATGGCGGCCGGCAGCCATGCACTGAAGTGAGCAGGGAGGCTTGCTTCCTCCAGGAACTGCAGACTCCAACGTTCCCCGCCTCACTTGCCGGACTCTCAACTGCAACTCTAAGCAACTATTACTATGTTGCAAATAAGAAGCTAAACAAAACCGGCTTTCAGTCAGCAAATAAGAAGCTAAACAAAACCGGCTTTCAGTCAGCCCCGGACCGCAACATTGTATCCATGTTTTCAGCAGCGAGGCCTCAGAGCTAAAGCTGGCCCAGAATAAAAAAAAAAAAAAAAAAACAAGGAGCGATTGGGAGCTTTTAGTCAACTGCCAGCCGGAAAACAGCCCTTAGCCCCTCAGCCAGCCTGGCCAGGCACCCCAGTGGGGACCCCCACCCTGATCCAGGACACCCTTCAGGGCAAACCAGCCAGCCCCGACCTATGCTCCAGGCCTCTATTCTATATAGTAAAAGGGTAATATGCCTCCCGGCACCGGGATCAGCGGAGCAGCGAGGCTCCCGGCACTGGGATCAGCGTGACAGGGGGCAGCGCCCAAACCCCCTGATCAGCCCTGCTCTGTGCCTGATGGGGGGGAGCTCCCCAATCCCCCGATTGCCCTGCGGCTCTGTGTGTGACAGGGTGCAGCGCACCAACCCCTTGATCGGCCCTGCTCTGTGTGTGACAGGGTAGAACCATAACCTCTCCATTGGCCCTGCCCTGAGTGTGACAGTGGTGGCACCCCAACCCCCTGATCGGCCCTGCTCTGTGGGTGATAGAGGGTGGCGCCCCAACCCTCCTCCACGGGCCTTGCTCTGTGTGTGACAGGGTAGAGCCATAACCTCCCCTTTGGCTCTACCCTGAGTGTGACAGGGTGCAGCGCTCCAACCCTTGATCCACCCTGCTCTGTGTGTGACAGGGGGCGGTGCCCCAGCTCCCCTATCGGCCCTACTCTGTGAGTGATAGGGGGGAGCTCCTCAACCCCCTGATGGACCCTGCTCTGTGAGTGACAGGGGGCAGCACCCCAACCCCTTGATTGGCCCTGCTCTGTGAGTGACAGGGGGCAGCGCCCCAACCCCCTGATGGGCCCTGCTCTGTGTGTGACAGGGGGCAGCGCCCCAACCCCCTGATGGACCCTGCTCTGTGAGTGACAGGGGGCAGCGCCCCAACCCCCTGATTGGCCCTGCTCTGTGAGTGACAGGGGGCAGCGCCCCAACCCCCTGATCGGCTCTGCTCTGTGCGTGACAGGGGGTGGCGCTGAAACCTCCCCATTGACCCTGCCTTGAGTATAACAGGGGGAGGTGCCCCAACCCCCCAATCAGTCTACCCTGAGCGTGACTGAGGGTGGCATTGCAACTTCCTGATCCGCCCTGCTCTGTGCATGACGGGGCAGCGCCCCAACTCCCCAATAGGCCCTGCTCTGAGCCTGACCAGGGGCTGCACTTAGGGATTGGGCCTGCCCTCTGCCACCCGGGAGCAGGCCTAAGCCAGCAGGTCGTTATCTCCTGAGGGGTCCCAGACTGTGAGAGGGCACAGACCGGGCTGGGCCCCCCCCCCCGCCCCCCCCCCGCCAAGTGCACAAATTTTTGTGCACCGGGCCTCTAGTATTTATAATAAAAAGATAAATAGGAAATCTCAACAGAGGAATACAAACTACAAAAAAAGCACTGCATGTGATTAGTAGAAAATTGGAGTTAACAGATGTGTAACCATGAATATAAATCAATCAACTTTTCTTCTAAGTTCTCTAAATATATATTAATGTTTAACAAAAAATATGTATAACATCGCTTTGGTGGTGGGAGCAATGTATTCGGATTTAATACATTTGTAACAAAGGAAAGGATGGTGGAGATATCATATATATTTACCTATATATTTACAAGGTTCTTATGGTTTAGATTAAGTGGTACAATATTGAAAAGAGTGACAACATCAATGTTTAAGAGTTTGTGGAGCAACTAAAACTCTACTTCATTGTTCTTAGGTGTGTAAATTAATATAACCACTTTAGAAAACAGGCATTTTTAGATAAATTTAAACTGAGACCTACCTCAGGACCCCAAAATCCCATTCTAAGGTAACTACCCAACAGAAATGACAGTACATGTCCATGAAGAGACCTATACAAAAAATATTCATAGAAACTTTTCTCATAATAGTCAAATCTGGAAATAGCCTAGGTTTCCTTCGTTGGAAGAACTGATACAGAAACTATGATGTACTCATACAATGGAATACTACTGAACACTAAAATGAATCAAACTACTGATACATGCAACAATAAGATGACTCCTAAAAGTGTGATGCTAAATAAGAAATGTTTTACAAAAATGAATGCATATTCTATTATTCATTTATATAACTTTTAGAACAGGCAAACATGATCCATTGGGAAAAATAATAGGGGGGGAATAGTTGATTTAAGGGTAGAGATTAAGAAGAGGCATAAAGAAAATTTCTAGGATGGTACAATATTTCAATAGGAGTTCATATAATACAAATATATTCATTTTTAAAACTTGAATGTTACCCTCAATGAGTAAATGTTACACCTAGTATGGACTTGAGCATTTAACTGTAGGCAAATTTTACCATAAGAAAGGAAAACCATTATTGAACTCTACTTAATGATATCATGATGGAGTGCTTAGGCATGAAGTTTTCAATGGATCAAAGTTTAACATAGATTTATGGGCAGTTATGTACAGATGTTTATATGTCTGATAAAACAAATACAGCCAGATGTTAATTTTTAAATACAGATGATAAGTATATGGGCATTTATTATATGATTCTTTCAACATTCTATATGCAGGAACTTTATAATTTTTTTTTTATTTCAGAGAAGAGAGAGGGAGAGAGAGATAGAAACATCAATGATGAGAGAGAATCATTGATCAGCTACCGCATGCACGCCCCACACCAGGGATCAAGCCAGCAACCTGAGCATGTGCCCTGACAGGGAATCGAACCATGACCTCCTGGCTCATAGGGCGCCACTCAACCACTGAGCCACTCCAGAACATTTTTAAATAAAATTTGGCAAATAATCTATAGAAATATTATACATATATGTATAAGTATAAATCTATTGTACGGGTATATACACACATGTGCACAGTATATGTGCATTTTTGTGAGTTATCTCATTCTTTGGCTTTCATAAATTATCAATATCAGTAGCAATAAAATATTAAATTCACATTCCTTCAATCAAATGTGAAAAGTTCTTGGATACTACAAAAGAAAACCATCTTTTCAATCCCATTCACAATCAGAAGAAGGCAGCAAAATAAAGCACTGGGTAAGCAAAACAACTGAAGTCCCTTCACGACACGGGCAGGCCAGACATCAGCAGGTGGTTCTACTTTTCTGATACAGCTTTCCAGTTCATCCAGCTTTTATTTTATAAAAATGGAGAACTTTGACTTAGAGTCATATTTAATACATAAGTGTTGTCTTTTGAAGAACTACAAGTGAGTCAGAGAGAAATGTGTCTAACATAAGAGCAAGTGATTGGCTGTGTGGCAGGCTCCCTGGGCTTTAGGCAATGATTCTCAAGGAGATGAACTCGACGGTGGTTGTCTGACAGCACAAAGAATGCAGTTCAAAGAAGCATAGCTACAATTTTACAAATAAAGAAAACAATTCCCAGAACCTGAATGGCACAGCTAGTTTTCAAACACAATTATTATAATCCCAAATGAATTATAATATTAAAGAGACACGCTGCCTCACTCTCCTCTCTGCTCTACACGGAAATCCTTTTTACCTCCTACATCATTCCTGAGCTTTATGCCAACTAGTTCCCCTTTCCCTTCCATATTCACTCACAGGCCAACTTCCATCACAGTTTTACAAGTCCTATAATTTATTTTAGATTTCTGCATTTTAAAAAGCATTCCTTCACTGTTTTTAGTGTAACTGAAGCCTTAATTTCCTCTGACAATGACACTTTTGCAGATTTTCCCAATGGATCCTAGAATCACTGGGAGGGGGAAAGTGATCTGGCTTCCACACGTGGCTTACAAATCAGTTCCTCTTGTGAATCATAACGTCTTTTTTTAAGTCCAAATCACCCACCACATGCTCATGTGCATTATTAACTGGCTTCATGAAGACCAACTACAAAAATATTGGTAACTGACTCACTGCCAGCCTTATCCCCTAAATTCCTGCCACTCTTACTAAACAGGTGAATATAGCCCCGCATTAAAAAAATGTTATTCCACCAAAATTAGAAAATGGTAAAAGGTATTTTTATGTCTTTCTCACCATCCTAAGATTTCTGCTTCCTAACTTTTTGTCTCTATCTTAACATTATCTATCTATCTATCTATCTATCTATCTATCATCTATCTATCTATCATCTATCTATCTATCATCTATCTATCTATCCTTTTGTATAAGGATGTCCTATTCTAATTTACCTCTACTGCAAAGGCATCCTACCTAACCTCCCCTGCATGACTCCACTTCTGTTCATCTTTTCCACTGCCAGAGAAATTATGTTCTTAGAAATTAAATGTGACCATGTCACTTTTTTGTTGAACCACCTCTGTGCATTGCCTGTTGCCTATAGTGTAACAGCCAAGCTCCTCGGTAATCTAAACATTTATAATCAGGCCCTCAATCTACCTCTCTAAACTCATCTGATTCCAACATCTTTCATGACTTCTTACACATCCAGTGTAGTGAGATTTTACTGTTTACAAACATACCAGATGCCTGAAAGTGGTTTTTTTTGGTCATAATATTATCTTGTCTGTTCTTCAGAATGCTTCTCTTTTCTTCCTTTTCTTTTTTCAAACATGGTCATCGACTCATCTTTCATGACACAGCTCAAATTCTTCCTGCTCTGTGAAAGTGCTCCCTGACTTTGCTACACAGAATTTGTTATTTCCCTCTTGGTGTCTACACAGTACTTAGTTGATATTTTATTATAACCCTCATTACACTGAAACTTTAATATCTTTTACAGTGGATCTCTAACTTATAACATTACTGAGTATAAAGATAATACTAGCTAATATCTACTAGCACTGAAATTTAAATTTATTGAGTAAGAGTAAATACATGCATTTGTGTAATCTTTCTGCAAAGAAATCTGGCACATAAAAGCCATTAAACTAACCAGACTATTAATTTAGTGGAAATGTAGAGCTCTGTTTTAGTACCATAGATCAGTGAGATGATTTTTTAAAAAACTAAGCTATTTGAAAAATGTAGTAGAGGTTTACCACTTCCTGGCATTCCAGATTTCCAGCCTCCATTTCTATTATTAGGTAATTGAACTTGTATGTAGCACTGAGGGTATTCAGTCCCCTACCTCCTAACCAAAGAAATAGAGGTAAAGAGATCTTTCTTTTCCGCTCCCTTTTGCATTTTGGACATGTACACATGACTTTGCTGTAGGGCTCAGAATGTTGGCTACTTGAAGTACAAGATTGGGGTGATAAGGAAACTAAGATCATGCTAGTGAAAGATAAACTAGCACCAGTCGGGGTGGGAGAGAAAGAGGTGACAGCAATGTCTGCAAAGGAGCCTTGACTAACTTATTCAGACAGTGAAACCTAGGAATGGCCTTGAGGTCTGTCATCTCCTGAGCCTGGTTTTCAAATCTTTCCAATGATTCTGCAAGTTATGTGATCTATTTTAAATATATTTCTTCTATTGGTGATTTCTGTTGCTTGGGATCAATTAGCTAAATGGATATAAAGATTATACCACCATATCCACATAGCCACATACACACATAGCCGCATAGCCACATAGATACATACATACTCATATGCATACAGAGAGAGAGAGAGAGAGAGAGAGAGAGAGCACTACACAGTGAAGAGAGGAGAGGAAGATCGAGAAGGTAACATTATTATAATTGACTAAAGAATAAATATGTATACAGTTGCTTCTTTTATACATATTTAGGGTAAAATGTGAAGGTACAATAGTAGTGGCAACAATCACAACTTCTTACACAAAGACCCAGTGCCTATACAATGATCATGATCAGAAGTGGCCGTAGCGTCACTTTAAAAATTATGTTCCTTTTTAGTTATTGTTTCCCTCCAGTTGTGTTTTTATTTCTTTGGGCTTTTTATTTAGAATACCTTTAACTGTAAATCATCATTTTAAAATGACCATGATTTAACTCATGTATTTAAAGAAAATATTTTAAAGTAGTCTGGCAAAAAAGAATTTATAAGTATATTTTCTTATTTTCATCAGTTTAAATATTAAACTAAATGAATATTGCAGAGTATCTGCCTTCATTATCTGTGTCTAGTGTATTATAATATTTTTATTCATAGTCATAGATAATGATATATGTCTACATATCGGTATATACAATATACTTGTTTTAATTTCACAAATAATGTTTCTGGTTAATATCTATCATCCAGCTTGCAAAGACCCTCATTAATAGAATTGATAACAGATGGTACTGAATACTTGCTATGGGAAAGTCATCAGTCAATAACACAATTCTCTTTAATATATTTGGTTTTAATAACTTTTAAAAATCATAACCTGTTGTTCACAACAATACACTACACTTCTCCCTCACTCTCCTTTTTTATTTATTTTTTCTCTCTCTCCTTCTGTCATCCTAGTTTTGGTACACAATATTTCCCCTGCTTGTTCATGCCAAGCAGCTATCGCCTCTCAAAAGAATGAGAAAACTGTCTGTTTGAATGTTTCTAACTTTCCATTTCAGTATTCTCTGTCTGTGGAGCATTTTAAAAAAAAATTCATGCAAGCAAACGGAGCTGTTTGCAAGTCTTTCAGTATGTGAAAGACAAAAGCGAACCTGACAATTTAAAATGTTCTAAGACTCGTCAAGAAAGAAAGGGAGATACTTGTCTGTTGAAATTCTGAGCTAAGTGGGTGTGTAGGAACAACACATCGCATAAAACAAAAACGGGACAAAACAAAATGTTGCTGCAGAGACTAATTCCCAGCTGTGCACTGCAGGGAGTCACTCGGTGCTCTTGATCCATGATGCAGACGAAGAGTTTTATAGAACTAGAAAATCAGTCCAATTTGAACTAATAGCCGTCCAGACACAACAATGATTGTAAGCTGGAAAAAAAAAATAATGTTGAATCCAGTTGTTCAGAAGCAAAAAAGAAATAACAACAAAAAGCAACAAGAAGAGCACGTATTCTGCTAACTCATGTTTACAGGCCTTTCACACTTGTCTCCTACTGTTGCCTCGTTCTGCCCTTTTCAGTTTCCAAAATAAAAGGATATTTGGGGGGGCGGGGGAATGGGCGGTTTGGTCTCCTTTCTTCTTTTGTAGTCGGAAAAAGTAGTCCATGGTCCTCTGTGGAACTAGTTTTTAAAATACTTTGTTCTTTCCAAACAGATTAAGATGAATACTCAGGTGTTTTTTATGATGATCAGAAACAAACCAGACATAACCATACTTCAGTGGATCTTAATCTGGGTTTGCCTACAGAATATCAATACTTACTCTCCATAGCAGACATTCTGACTAAAATATAGACTATGAGAACCACTGTGAACTCAAATGCCATCGTAGCCACTTGGCCCAGCCAAGTAATATACGATTTCATTTAATTCCTGACAAAGGACATCATTGATCTTATTACAACAGGATTACAATATAAATTTTCAGTGACCTAAAACTTAAACACACGTAAGAAAATAACTGCCATGATAACCCATATTTCTGGTGCCAAAAGAGCATAACAGTGCATCTCTACAGCAGTGAATTCAAGGTAGGCATTTGTACTAAGACTCCTCCAAATATTTTTTGAAAGCAACTCCAACCACCCAATGTTTGGTAAATTGAAGTTGACCATGCTACCTCTCACAAAAGATAGGAAGAGCTATAGACACTTTTTGAAAAACAAAACAAAAACAAACACAAACAGAACAAAAACAAACAAGTTTTACAAAACATCATCTCTATGGCTAGATTGAATAGATTATTTATCTAATTTCAGATGCATCTCCCGTAATACAGGTCCCCACTACTCTCACTTCCATTATTTCTATTATCTGATGGGCACCGCTCTAGTCACAACATTTTCAGTCCTTATAATTTTCATGGAACTATGGAATTTTTACCCATTATCCATTTAAAATTAGGATAGTCAAACTGCTTTTTATGTTTTTTTTATGTACCACTTATAAAACAATATCAAGGCATCCTAAAGGTTTTCAATACCATAGGATGAAAAATAATTATTATACCTGAGCCCTTATTTAAAATGTTCTAACATCAGAATACCCAGAACACGCACTGAGAGGGTGGCAGCAGGGGAGAAATAGACTGCTTCCAAGCTTCTCCACACTCACTTCATCAATATCAGCAGAACATATGTTCAATATCTGCTCTCTTCTGCCTGGCTTCCAACACTAAGCCTACAAGCTAGATGTGTCTCTGGCAGGTCTGCCCGAAAACTCAAAATGAGAAGTAAAAAAGGCAAAGGAGAGGAAATGCAAAACACTTTTTTAAGTCACTGAAAATGAAATCATAGCCTTAATTAGGCAATTACTCTACAACAGAGTTGTTTGTAATATAGAAATACATCGAAAACGTTGTGTCTGCTCACAATCCAAAATATGAAAATACACCTGTAATAAATCTCTAAGCTAACGGCTCTGCAAGGAGCATGAGCTTATATTTACATCCCTCAAATAAAAATATCAGAAGGGGCCCATGTAAGCTCTGGTGCGTGCAATGGCAGCAGGAAAGAGACTGTCCCCATGGGCCCTGCTCTTTAAGGACTGCTAGACAATTTCTTATCTTCAATGATGAAACATACATAGAACAACAACAACAACACTGCTTTACATTGTGTTTCTCCTGATTTAAAAGACCCAGACAAAAGGGAAAAGGAAAGTTATATTCATTAACTTGCTCTTTTTCATTTGCTTTTATCAGTTAGATTTAGAGTTCCTTGGGGCATAATCTCGGATCCTTTTCTCATTTCATTCTCCTCCCCAGATAATCCCTTGCACTTTTAAACCATTTACATACCATCTGCATAGGCAACAATTCCCAAATTATATCTCCAGGCCAGATATCTTTCAAAAGCTCCAGGCTTACTTATCCAACTGCTGGGTTGACACCTCCACTTAGATGTCTCTTGAGCATCTCAAACTTAATCTACCCAAAACAGAGCTAATGATTTCCAGCGTTCCAGTACCACCGTCATTCTCCCATCTCACCCCTCCCCCGCCCAAACAAACTACTCCTAGGTTCTCTCTGGCTCAACACATTCTACTTTACCCACGCAGGATCCCATACAGAAAACGAGGAGTCTTTGCTGATGCCAGTCCATCACTAAATACTATTCTAACTCCAAAATTATTTTCAAGTCTATCTGCTTCCCTCCAGCACCACAGCCAAAACTTGGGGCCACGTTACAAGCATTTAACATCTGGACTCTGCAATAGCCTCCTAAACAGACTCCTGATTACCCTTTGCCTTTCTTCAGTCCATTTTTAACAACATGGATTTTCTTATGATGTAAATCTCATCAGGTCACTCCTATTAAAATCCTTGACTGGATTATGATTTCATCTAGGTTAAAATTCAGAACTATTATCCTGGTTTACAATATCCTCTCATCACAATCAAAGACCACTGCTTTTGAACTGTTTCTACAACAAGGTTCTGCCTTTTTCCTCCTCAGGACATTGCCTAAAATCCCTGCTCCTTAACTTTCCTCCATTCTTCCTACCTTCCTATCTTTCACAAGTGTTTCTTCATTATATCATATTTCCTCTGAGATCTTCCCTAACCCTTTCTAAATAGTCCCCCATCACAATCCCTAAGTATGCCTCACTTTTCTTATGTATCACTGATTGCAATGCGCAATCCTATATAATAAAAGACTAATATGCTAATGGACCAAATGGCGGAACAACTGGTCACTATGATGTGCACTGACCACCAGGGGGCAGATGCTCAATGCAGGAGCTGCCCCCTGGTGATGAGTGCGCTCCCACAGGGGGAGCGCTGCTCAGCCAGAAACTGGGCTCATGGCTGTCGAGTGCAGCAGCGGTTGCAGGAGCCTCTCCTAACTCCGCAGCAGTCGGATATCCCCCAAGGGCTCCCGACTGTGAGAGGGCACGGGCCAGGCTGAAGAAGACCCCCCCCCCCCAGGTGCATGAATTTCGTGCACCGGGCCTCTAGTTTTGTATAATGATCATGTGTTCAATTCTACGTTCCTTGCTAGAACGGGAGCTCCATGGTTGTTCTATTAATTTTGGATTCCACTGTACTCTCAGAGTCTTTGCCAGGGCTGAACACGTAAAGGTGCTTAAAAATATTCTCCAATGAGAAATTCATCTTAGAATGTGGGACATAAATTGTGTGCCTGTTTTGAAGAAGTGGAAAACCTCCCTTTTGTTAAAATATGAAAAAAATGCATTAAAAAACCCCACAGATATATTTCTTTGATGTTTTAGGGGCTTGACAACACAACAATGTTAGCATTAATGACTAAAACAAGTATTTTCTTAAAATTATTGTGTTAATTGTCTTCTTAAGCCCAAATCCCTACCCTCTGAGTAGTTTCTCATCTTCTGTTTTAGAAAATATATAAAAGTGTCTTCTGTGTTTTGTTGTGAGTCACTTTGAATTCTCTCTATGATTAAGTTGGTTTGGTTGATAAATCAAACATTAGATGGATTTGGATGTGTTCCCTAATACCCAACTCTCTTCTCCCCCAGCACACCCCTCAAAAAATAAAACATTGGAAGATATAAATATATGGTCCTAATAAATACAATGTTAAAGTTATGCTCACGCTGGGCTGCTTCAGGAACTTTTATATTCCATTATCACTTTCAAATTTTATCAGGTCTTAGCCTGATCCAGAGAGTGAAGACTTAGAATGAGAGATACATAAAAAAGAATACTTCACAGCTGACTCAAGCATCTAATTCTGTTTTATGCTTTAAAAACACATTCTATGAAGCTTCAGTATATCTATGGAAATACTTGTTTTATAGACAAATATTTTTTTGAAGTAAGACTTGACAATGTTTATAGCAAAACACTTTGTTCTCTAGCAGCTGTTTGAACATACACATAAATATGCAGAAAAACTCACAAATACTCTGCTCTTATAAATACTTGATGTGAAAAATCAGCATGTTATAGTCATTTAGCATAGTGTTGCTAATAATAATTTCCATTTACCAAGAACATATAAAACTCTCAGATATAATGAGTTTTTATCATAATTTTGTTTTAGCCTCTTACCAACATGCTATATGACCACTAACCTGTAAGTTCCTTGAAGATAGTGGTCATAATTTATTAATCTTTTTATTCCCATAAAGGATTAGAGTCATTGACATCAAATATGTGCTCAGTAAATATTCAAAAAAAAGGTAAATGACCTCAGAGATTCTATGAATTAATTTAGTCACCAATTCCAACTTCTTAAAAAAAAACTGCAAGAAGTAAATATATTTGTTCTAATTCAGCTGATCTGTATCAAGCAAACAAAATCAAAACCAAAACCAGGAGCCTTTGTCACAGGGTATATATTGTAAATGACTGAGTAATGCAATTCATTGGTCATAATAAATGTGTAGCACTGAATGTTTCAAAGTACTTCCACTTAGCCTGATTCTCACAATGCAACTATGATAGATGGGATAGACATATATTATGTAAATTTTATAGATAAAATAATTGAAGACCAGCAATGACAGATAATTTCCTAAATCTGGAACTTGTGTTTTTCAAATTCAATACCAGTTCTTCTTGGATTATATGTAACACATATTCATTGAATTCCTCTAACTGTCCAGGCACTTGGCTAGGCAGTAATTATACAAGAATGAACAGAGCAGTTAAGGGCCCTGCCTTAACAGAGCTTAAATAAGTGCAAGAGAATTATATGATACAATATTGGAGATAGTAAATAGAGGACCAGAAGTATGGGTTGACAGTAGGCAGCAGGAGAAAAATTTAGAGATACTCAAAGTCAGGCCAGAGTTCAAGTCGAGTGGGTGAGCTAAGGTAAGGGTGGATCAAAGTCCAGAGAAACCAGATTCAACTAATGTTTACCTTATAAGCCTACACAAAGATCTGGAATCTAGGTTTGGAGATAAAGAAATTAAAGATAAGGGTCTTAGAGAAAGGATCTGATGCTGAGTCAACTGCTGTCAAAGGGAAAAATTCTATATTCTAGCCAAGAGCCAGTGGCGGATTTTTACAAGCAGCTCTGAGCCAATGGCAAAGGCAAGAAGGCTCTATACCTGGTTGCCCTAGAAATTTGAGGAGGAAGTGACCATGCCACTCCTAAAAGTTAACTTATGATTTTTAAAACTAGAAAATTTTGAAAAAACACTTTCAAAATGTGATCAAAAGTAAGTTACTATGCACCTGCTTTCAAAATGTGAACAAAATAAGTTACTACTACTCACTAAAATCATTTCCAAAAGTTTCCCTTGATTTTGAGGGGTCTTTTTCCCCCCCTCACAACTTATGTATTTTTTTTCACAACTCATGTAATTTCTCACAACTTGTGTACTTGAAAGCATTTCCCTTTCTCCAACCATTTGTAGGCATTAAGGAAGTAACATCACCAATTTTAGGCTCTTTAATAACTTCAGTCCCTTTACATTTTCTAATTTTTCTTTAGAGTTCCCCAGAATAATACCATTAAAGGTATCCGAATTACAACAGTTTCCATATCTTTAAAAAGTGTTTTATCTTTATTAAAGTCAATGAGTTTGGGACACAAATAGAGGGTATAATTCTTCGTAACTTGGAGTGGTTACTAGCTGTCCACACTGAAACTTACCCAGTTCCTATTCCTGCTTGGCAATCAAGTTGATGAAGTCTAGGCTATGCATTAGTGGGGATGAAGGAGAACATTTCCATAATGTCCAGGGATGATAAGCTTTTGGAATACCAATCTTACAATAAGTATGATATCCAGAATCAACATTCTTTCTTGCAGAAGGTCTTTTACCACTCTTTAATTAAATATTCCTAATGAGTTTTCCTTTTAAGAGTATCACTCTACTAAAATTCTACCCACTTCTGAGTTTTTATAAGCCACCACATGATACACTCTTATTTATACTCTCTAGTCCTTTAATTGCCTGGTAGTTAGAGCTCTTCATTTCTGCTGGATAATGAGCTCCCAGATCACTACGGTATCACAAGCTAATTTTTTCTCCACAATTGCACACAGAGTAATTTCTTCATCAGCTTGTTTTAGTGTCATAAGGTTTTTGCCTCCAGAGCAAATTGCTCTTCAGTTTTATACATGAAGCTTCTGATTTCTGTCTGCCCATTTCTCTAATTTGTTCTCTCCTTGTATTTGAAATAATATTTTATCTATTTTTGTACTACTGGTTAATTTAACAATATAGTGTATCATCTAAAATCACACCTAGCTAGTATACTCTGGATTATTTTGGAAGTGAACTATATATTTGGTGAATTTAGTCATGACAAGACAGTCAGAGATTGGTCATTTTTTTCTTATTGATACTGAATTTTGTGAGTCCCATTAGGTTGGCTTATGGCTAAAAATTACTGGTTAGAGTAAAATATCCCAAAAGATAATGATTTTATTCAAAATATTAAATTATTGATAAAGAGTTGATAATACTAAGAGATTAAATTCAGACACACATAAAAGATTAAATTTAAGGACCATATTGATACCCTCAGGCTACAAAATTTATCCAAAACTCAAGAAGGTCAACTTATTGAATGAAGTGTTTTCAGCATATATACTCTAAATATTAACTGCTCCCAAGCATGTTGAATAAGAGAGCTAAATAAAAATTTCAGAATGTTATATATTGCTTGGCTACAATAAATATGCCCAGTAAAGTGTTATTTTTAGAGATATATATTTTGTCGACCCTGTGAGTAATGGAGCAAGCTTGTAAATCATGCTTATGAAGCTGATAGCTATAGGGCTTTAAAATTTCTAGATACTCATAATAATATTTGTTTATGTCTCTATCTCTGTAAGCTAAATTGAAAGTTTGTTTAATAATATATCTTTTTAATGTAATGCTGGACCAAAAGAAGTATTAAAAAATATTTGATAAATGACTTAATTAATGCACAAATACAACATTACCCACCTCATCTATATTGTGTTGATCTCCCTACTTTAATTATTCTCCATTGGTCTAAATTTAATGTTTTCTTCTAAATCAGCTCAAAATACATCCTCCTGATAAAAAATTCCCCATCCTTTCCTATTTATCAATTAGTCTATGTTATATATTAATTTTAAAAATGTTATTTATTTTATTCTTTTTATGTAGATGTTGTTTTTAATCTCCAGAATGCCTAACATATCAATAATGGCATAGTTAATGCTCAAAAGTTTTTATCAAACTCTTTCATTCACGTACAATGTATAAACATATATATATCATACACACACACGTGTGTGTGTGTGAGCGCACGCCCGTGCACATTTCAGTATATTAAAACCTATTAGCTGTTAGCAGAAATTTCCTACAAATAAACAGGATACTACATAAGGATTCTAATATATTAATTCATTCACTCAGCAAAATTTATAAAGTGCTTAGTGTATACAAACAAGGCCAGCCTTAGACCAGTCACCATGCAGTTATTAATTTCTGCAACTCTCTCAGTGTCTAGCTAGAACCTTGCACACAATTAAGACAAACTCAGTCAATAAGAGGATGAGGTCTCTCTTCTCAAAGACCTTATTTATTTTTTACAGCTACTTATAAGATATTTTGATTCAACACAGGGTGTGATTACTGAACAAAAGATGTGTATTATTTTTTAAATTTTTAATAGTAAGTACTAATTTTACGTTCTCTTATACTCAAAACTACCTGGAATTTTCCACTTTGAAAAATGTTCAAATTTAGCCATGGCTAAGTAGAGAAAGTAAGGCCTGAGCAGATGGCTGTCAAAACACCAATGACTACATACCATGGCAGAGAACTTGCACACAAAATTATGCAACTTGTTACACAGTAGACTTCTTCCCTGTAAATGCCAAGGGACATCTGGCTTGAAAACTCTGCAAAAGCAATTTGATGCTATTCTAAATTTGCTCTGTCTTCCACGAATATTAAATTATACCAGCATCTGCTAAAATCCTTGACAGGGAAGGCTGTGTCCCCAGAACCATTTTAAACCTTAGTGTTTTACTTTTCACCATCAGAAAACAGCTGGAAGATGAATTCTGATGTACACAAAGTGTACCACCTATATGAATGATGTTATTTGGAAAATAGAATCTTTATGTCTAAAAGAGTTAATGCATCCTCCATTCACAATATATTATCCTTCCTCTAACAAAGCACATGTATTCTAATTGCTTGTAAACAGCTATATTCTTGAAGTTTTTTTCCTACATTTGTAGCTATTAAATTCATCTTTGCTGTTAGTTTCAATTTTATTGGACATTATGCAACTGTCTAATGAAAAATGTTTTCCACTGTGCTACTTGCAACAGTAAAATATATTTATTTTAATTAGAATGTTACATAAATTAACAAAGAAATCAATATTTTACAAATTTAGTTAATACAGTTTGTATTTGATTAGACTAGATATTTTTATTGGACTGGATTGATTGATTTATTTGTTTGTTTTTCAATTACAGTTTACATTCAACATTATTTTGTATTAGTTTCACATGTACAGCATAATGGTTAGACTATCATATACTTTACAAAGTGATCCCCCTGATAATTGCAGTACCCATCTGGCACCATACATAGTTATTATAATACTAGGGGCCCAGTGCATGAACACGTGCACCTTAAAAGGAACTGTGGGCCACGAGACTGTGGTAGGCATAGGGGCAGGTCTCAGCCCATCCTCTGCACCCACGCCTGATCCCTCCCACTGCAGCCCCCAGTCTCCTGTCTGCTGGCAACCCCACTCCAGCGGCCCCACTCACACCTGCTGACAGTGTGGAGCGATTGGGGCCGGCACCATCAGCGAGCACAAGTGGGGCTGGCATTATTAGTGGGTGTGAGAGGCGGCTGCTGCTCCGATCGCCCCTCAGGAGCAGGGGGAGGTAGAGAAGCCCTAAGGGCAATCAGGGCTGGCAGCCGCCACTCACGCCCTCTGATGGTGCCGAGCGAGTGGGACTGGTGCAGAGCACTGGCAGCGGGTGCGAGCAGGGCCAGCTCCAGCAGCAGGTGCGAGTGTAGCAGGTGTGAACGCCAGGCAGGATTGCAGCGTGTAGGAGCAAAGAATTTTCAGTAACCACCAGCATCTCGCCCTGATGACAGCGACCGGTGCCCTGCCTTGGTCTGGTGCCCCTGCTCACCTGCTCCACCATCCCACTGTGGCCAGCACCCGCCATGTTCCACCCACACCCCCTGGTGGTCAGCACATGTCATAGCAACCTGTTGTTCGGTTGTTTGGTTGTTCTGCCGTTCGGTCTATTTGCATATTAACCTTTTACTATATAGAATTATTGACTACATTTCTTATGCTGTACTTTACATCTCCATAACTGTTTTGTAACTATGATATGAAAAGATGCTCAACATCACTAATCATCAGAGAAATGTAAATTAAAACCACAATAAGATATCACCTCACACCTGTCAGAATGGGTATCCATCAATAAATCAACATACAACAAGTGCTGATGAAGATGCAAAGAACCAGGAATCCTCATGCACTGTTGGTAGGAATGCAAATTGTGGAAAACAGTATGGAGGTTTCTCTAAAACATTAAAAATAGAACTGCCCTATGACCCAAAGATTTCACTTCTGGGTATATAGCTAAAGAAACTCCAAACACTGATTCAAAAGAATATATGCACCCCTTTGTTCATTGTAGTATTATTTACATAGATACTTTTTATATCTGGTCACAGTACCTTCTTCACTCTGCATGAAAATAATTGATATAATTTTAATTTCATACTAGTTTTTATCCTATTCCATGTCATATTAAATATGAAATTATGAACACATTTTAGATAAAACAGTGTTCCGAGAGATTAAGTGAAAAGCACTTCTGAAAAGATAAATTAATATTCAAACTAAAACAAATTGTAGTTGATGGCTAACTTGATACACACGAAGAAATACGAGATAATTGGCAAAATTTTGTATGTGCGAGTTTGTATGCAGGTGTGTGCAGGGCAAATACATTTCTGTGTCTGAATATGCACTGCCTGATAAGTGAGGTACGGTTGGAAAAGGATTCTTGGCTGAAAAAGAGCAAGTACTTTGTTCCACTAAAAAGAAATCACGGTAAATTTTCTGGTGTCTCCATAATGTAGTCAGAATGTTTTAAGTGTAATTTCCTGAGCGAAAGCTGCCACAGGTATATTGTACCCTGCCTCCACTCTGTCCACAGAGCTCACATCACTGCAGCTCAGCAGCTATGACATTTCCTATTTCCCATTTAAAAATGTATGAATTTGCACAATATACTGAAAGCAGAAAAAATGGTTTCCTTGATTTAAATTTTTTCAATTTAATTTTAATTCTGATATGATTGGTCTCTTTTCTCCATGGACCCTTCTTAGGTATGATTTCTCCTTGACCTACGAACAAAGCCATTGATGAAAAAAGTAATTATAGCTATATTAAAGCAAAATGTGATATCTCCACCTTTATGAAAAATAATTTCTCAGATCACTATTTCTTTAAAAAAATCCTTAATGATAAACAAAATTCATGATTTAAGCTTTCGATTTTTTAAAAATAGTAGACTATGTATTAGTACATACTCTTTTTTAAATTTAGTTTATTGGGGTGACATTGGTTAACAGGATCATATAGATTTCAATTGTATATTTCCATGATTTCAATTGTATATTTCCATGATGCATGATCTGTACATTGCATTGTGTGTCCACCACCCAAAGTAAAATCATCTTCCAGCCCCAAATATTTAGCTCCTTTTACCCCCTACCTATTGGCAACCATCATACTGTTGTCTATGAGTTTTATATTCCACATATGAGTGAAATTATGGTTCTTTTAAATGCAAAGACAAAGTAATCACTTTTATCAGAAATTTACTTACTATACAAACAAGCAGGAGTAAGGATTGCTTTTTTGGTAATTGGAAGTGAAAGGTCTACTTTATGCAAAAATAGCAGAGATGCACATTTAATTTAATTTTACATACTTTATCATACCTCAATTCTCTCCTTTCCCAATCATTCAAATTAAATTAAGCTCCTCAACTGATTTTCTCTGTTATGGACATTTACTATGTGTAATGGGAAATAATTATAATTGCAAGGTTTGTTTCTAAGCTTTGTGAACCCCCCAAAAATATAGCCCTAATTTTTTAAAAAAATTGTTTGATATTAAAAGAAAGCATTCCTTATGGCCCTTGCCTTTTTATTTTTGACTAAATTTAAGCACACTTCTGCCTAATCAAAACAAGTGAAGGTATTTTCATATGCCATTATTATCATGACACATTATTATACAAATTGAGAAGTGATGATACAAATTGATAACTGATATGATACACGTTAAAAGGGAAAGAATTTAGAGGAGTTGACTAAATGGGGTTGGCAAGACTAGGAGCAACATAGCAAATTAGAATACTGTTCATGCACTGCAGGCAGACATAACCATGGCTGAAGAGTACTGACAATAATAATAGAGAAAAGAGGAAAAAATTAAGAGATATTTAAAAGGTAAAAGTCAAAAGAGACTAAAACCTCCTTAAATTGGGGGTAAGAGAGAAGCGGGGCTCAAGGACAATCCCCAGGTTCCTTTGCTGGCACTGAAGTAGACATTAATAAAATGATAATAAAGCAAGTTGAAGGTCCAGACCTAGGAATCTCCAACATACACTTGGAATAAATGCCAGGAAAGTGCAGATACATAGAGAAAATCTATGGAATCAAAAGAGAGAAGCGGTATGGAACTCAGAAGCATTTTGGTACATGAGAATTTTACAGAGGTACCTATAAAAGTTACCCAGAAGAAAGAACAAACCCAAGAGAGCAGAAAATACTTAGAAAAAGCGTTGTCTCGGAAGTCAATGCAAGAGAGTCCTCAAAGAAAAAGAAGTATTCAGACATGATGAAGGTCACAAGTAATTCAGGAAAAATAGAGAGAAATTTTCACTGGATTCAGAAATTAGGGGCTTACTGGTTAACTTAATGAGAACAGCTTCATAGAGATGAAAAATGAATGCAGATTGTCACCAGTTGAGACGGGAATGGACATGAGGCAGCAGGTGTGGGCATGGATGCAATGGAGGATAGTGTATACTTTTATGTTTATCTTTAAAGAGGGAAAGAGTTAAGCATGTGAAATGCTGAAGGGAAAGAGATAGTAGGGTGGCATATTAAAAGAAAATGGATGGACTGAGACCAATTACGGGCTATATTCAAATTCAAAGTGTCTATCGATGTTGCATATAGTGTTCTCAAATATCTAAACTGGGAGTACTAAATAACTTTAAAACATTACCTTTGAGTACAACAGTATTTTAAAGTTACTGATTCTATTTGTTTTTTAAAGTTATTATTCTGCCTCTTGCAAAGAAATACTCTTTTCTTTTTAATCCTTACCCGATGATATTTTTCCATCGATTTTCAGATAGAGTAGAAGAGAGAGGGAAAGACAAAGAGAAACACTGAAGTGAGAGAAACACATTGATTGGTTGCCTCCTTCATGCCCCTTACTAGGGAGGAGCCTGCAATCCAGGTACCTGCCCTTGACTGGAATCGAATCCAGAACCCTTTGGTCTACAAGCCCATGCTCTATCCACTGAGCCAAACCAGCTAGGGCCAAAGAAGTCCTCTTTGAATAGAAAGTTGGGTACGGGCTTTCTAGTTATCAAAACAGATTTCTCCCCTTTTATTAATTGACTTATAATTGATTCATATTAGTTTCAGGTATACAACAAAACGATTAGACATCTGTATACACTACAGAATGATCATCTGTCCCATACAAAGTCACACAAATTTTTTTCTTGTGCTGAGAACTTTAAGATTTACTTTCTTAGCAAATTTCAATTTTTCAATGTTATTATTGATTACAGTCATCATGTTGTACATTACATTTCCATGACTTATTTATTTTCTTTTATTATTGAAAGGGCAAGTCTACAGCTATGAGTTATGTTAAGAAACGCATTTGAAGTATGAGGATTTCATCTGGGCACTCCTTATGTATCCATCTATTGATTTTGTCCACATTTATCAAAATCTAAGAACATGCTGACATTGTATGTCAAAGTACTATTTTTGCTAAACTTTTGACTAAAAGTGATTAAAGTACAATTTCATAAGCACCAAGAACATTTTGCAACTGAGAATGAATTTACAACATGAATATCATTGAACACTTAATTTTAGAGTAAATGGGGGTTTAGAGTGGTAATGAATACACAATGAGAGATTGTCAATGGACAGATTTTCTTCTTGAGTTTCATGAATAAGCAAAAATGCAGAACAAGCAAAACTGTGTAGCATTATAACATTCCTTTTAAGTAAAACAAAATAGAAACTCAGCCTTAGAAACCTCAACTCCCTGAAAGATTATTTTATATTACTTTTAGGCCTTGCAAAGTTTCATTTATACACTAAAAATCAACAAGCAAAAAAGTAAGCAAATATCCAAAGCAAACCAACAAGACAACAGCAAAACTACAGTAATTTCTTACGGGAGAGATTTTTACTGGCATGGTTAATTTTTATGCTGTTTCCCTTCTAATGCTGTTGAAAGCACGGGGACACCCTCCAATGGGAGACATTTCCTAGAACCTTGAAGTGTATAAAGCTCTTGTATGTCTCATGGCCTGTTTTTGGTCCATGGCCTATGTAAAGCCATATTCTAGAGGAGTCTTTTTATGCTGGAAACGGAGGTAAGTAGCATCCCAAAGGAGTCCTCTTCTCTTTGTAAAACCCGCAGTCCTTAAAGAAGTACCTCTGAGTGGAGGAACAAGGCAAGCTTTTCTGGCTTTCTTCCCCTTGGCTGTTTGCTGTTCCTTGTTTCCTTATCCACAAGTTCTTATCAGAGCAGGACACACTTGCAACTACAAAAAAAGTCACTTACAGTTTCCTCCTGGGATAATAACACCTGTTCTTGCCTAAACTATTCTAAGGCATGATCAGGGCATTCTTTCTCCTAACTTTCCTCGCTATAGCTGCTGCTAATTCTTATTGCTGCAGAATTAACTACACTATATATACTTATGTATGTGTGTTTGGAGCAAACGGAAGAAAAATAACAAGAGAGAACTTCTAAGTATTTGGACATTATTTTTTCCAGAACTATGTGCATTTCCTATATAACTTTAAGAAATAAGCTGTTACCTAAAGCATATATTTAATTCTACCAGGCTGTAATCTACTTCAAATCAATGAAAATATAATTTCAGCATCTGAATATTTTGCCTTTCCAAAATTATTTTAACCTTTGTATAAGGAAAAGTCAACAAAAAGAGTAGTCGGTTCGTAGGTGAAATATTTTGGAACAAAATCAGTGATAAATAAATATTTTGAGGAAAATGCGCTTACCATTCAACATTTTACTCACTGCATGATATATTGTAATTTAGCAACAAGGGCTCTACTGTAATCAAGGTGACTGTAATTCTTAAAATGGGATTTAAGCCCACTATATGTTGAAATACAAATCCCAAAATGGGAAGGTTTAGAGTTACTAGGGAATTAAATTTGTGGCATTTTTTTTTCTCAATGAATCACTCATGTGACAAAATGTATTCATAAGATGTGATTATACTGAGACACAATTTGAAAAAAGTAATAGACACTTTTTTGTATAAGTGAACACTTCTCCCACTTGTAGCCAAGATACTTTTAATCTCCTCTACCTCAGGGATAAGTATGAAGGTTACCTCCCTGGAAAAATGATATGATCCCAGAGGAAAAAAAATCTGCACATTCTTGCATTTGATGCTACCTTAGCAAAACCGCTGGCTCTCTACCTAATCACCTGTTGCCTTGTCCTTACACCCAGAGTTTTAAATCATCTCAATCAGCTCTTCAACCAGGTCATTTTAGGACTTCACAGCAAATAAAATATGCAGATTTTTTAGTAAAGTGTACCTCATATAGAAGAAGAGCCAAGATTAAACTGAAAAAAAATATCTGGAAGATAAAAGATTATTCACAGGACTGCTGATATTTTTTTTATAAAAGAAAGAAATCTTTAATATTCTTGGAGAAATTAAGAAGAGAAAAAGAATAGAGCAATATGAAAAAGTACTATTACAAATATTTCTAAAATAAACTTTCAATACAACTTTTGGAAGATAGAGTTGAAGATATTGCCTATAAAAACACATAAACTAAAATATGAAAAGAACAGTGACATAGATCATCAATACAAGAAAGCTAAACTTGACTAATAGGAGATTCAAAAAGAATTTTAAAAACTAGGTAAAGTTTATATTTAAAAATTTCAGAAATTACCTAAAATTGAAGGAATAAGTATATAGACTAAAAGGGATTACCATTTTGTATTAAAAATAATTTGAATACAAAAGGACTTAGAAAGTTTACTACTCATGTAACATTTCTCAAGAAACTATTTGAGAATGTGTTCCAGCAAAATGACAAAGTAAACCAAGAAAGATGAAGGTGTAGATTCCTAGACATGGTGGTCCCAATGTAAAAAAAAACACACACAGTACAGTAGATCTAAGGAATAATAAATTCATGTTCAGGCAGAACACAGAGAATTTTGGGTAAAGAGCTCTAAAGAAAGAGGGACTATTTATAAAAACTCATATATTGAAATATTTGTGAGGGAAACAACATAATAATGACAAATATTTCAAGAAGTATAAGACGGATTAGGAAGCAGAAATAATAAACAGAAATTAGCTTCCAAGATAGGACATGTAAACATGAAAGAATAAATATTTTAACATTGAGCATTATTTACATAATAATAGATATATACAATTTAAATAAAATAATCATGCATTAGAAGGATAGGCAAAAAAGACAGGGAATAAGAAAGTTAATTTATTATTTATAAAAACAAATTGTCAATTGATAATATCTAAAATAGACAAATTGAGAAATATGAATAGAAACTTATCATTAAAATGTATCAAAAGAAATAGCCAAAAAGTATTAACATTAGACACCTAAGAAGAACATAATTGGGAATTGAGAATGGGGTGGATAATTGTGTTTTGTTTTATATAAAGTTTCTTAATTTTTTGTACTTGTATTTGTTTTATTTTTAAAAAGTACTATAAATGTTTATAATCATAAATCTCACTAGTCATTAACTTTGATTTTATATCACTTTTAACATATCCTATCCACACTTCCTTTTAAGACTCTAGTCATCATTTCTGATTCTTCTCATACAAGCAAGTTTGCCATCAGATTAATTTCCTAACATTTTCAGTCTCCTTAGAGTTACTTCATATGCTTATTAAAGGAACATTAAATATTACCATGTCCTATCTTTTAATAAGTCCTTTCCTAAAATACTTCATTTTTGTTTCTCACAAGAAAATCTCTTGTTTTGTATGACACTCTTATTTCACTATCAATTCTAACTTGAAATAGCAAAAACATTTTACAATGTCCAACACATCTCCTCTTTTATTATCATTCCAAGGCAACTAAAGTTGATCAAGAAATATTATCAATTTATTTTTGTGTGTGTGTTTGCAAAACAGGTAGTAAAATCCCTTAAAAATATTCCAGCACATAATGGAAAGAGATGCCATCAGAGACAAAACTGCTGATTTCAGGATATCAGGTATTCCTGTGCATGTATTTAAATCTATAAAATTAAAGGTAAGACAGCTGTATTTGCTTTTATGTCCCTTTGATGCTAACTTTTTAAAAGAATCTTTGAGTATCTCAGATGACAGCCATCGAAGGATGGCATTCTTTTAAAATGGCTGATTTTCTTTTTAATAGGATAAATGAAATAAGGGTTTTAGGAAAACCACTTCATCTATTTTAAGAAAGAAAATTTTTCTTATTTAAATTAACTCTCTCCAAAAATATAGGTATCTTATGTATTATGAACCATGGTGGTATGTGCCTGACATGTGGCCTGTGCCTAGTAAATGGCAGCTGTTGGATGATGCATCCCAAGGGATTATGAAAAACAGTTTTTAAAAAAGTAATACTATACATTTGAAAATTAAGATTTTGCGAAATTTTATATTACCAAGTCCAGCTGTCAGATAGCAGGCATATTTACACAGGTCTTCTACCTTTCAAAATGCTCTTTTGAGCAATAGGTAAGTTGTCTATAGGTTGATACATGCACTCACTTGCTGAAATCAATAGTATACTTATGTACAAAATTTTCTAACTGGGAGCCATCATAGGAACACTTATTATATAAAACATATAGACTCAATAGAGTAGGAGCAAAATAAAATGTTTAAACTGAAGTGAATTGTTGAACTCCATAAAAAATATGTAAATTTGACTCTGAGTTAACACATCTTTAAAATAATGACTCATGTTAACTGAACTTTACAGTTAATACTCTCAAAGATTATTGGGGGGATAACAGTTTTTATTTTAATCTTTTAAGTAGCTATATAACATGTAACTAAACATAATTGTGTTTTGTCATCCATAGAAAACTCTAAATATATTTTAACATATGCATTACATACTACACACTCAACTTCTACATAATTGAATCATTTATCTCTTAGGGAAGAGGAAATGGAGTATTTTTTATTTCCAGAAATTTTTTCTTCTTCTTTTAAAAATATTTTTTAAAATGATATATGCTATAAACCAATATCTTATATATTACAGATGCCATGTACTGTGTGTATATAATACATGTATAGAAAAATGAACAAATTTATTATATTTGTATAACTTCCATGTGTAATCATAAATAAAAATCTTACTGTATTATCATAACACTAGAGGCCTGATGCATGAAATTCGTTCAAGGGGTTCAGCCCTCGCAGCCCCAGTGGCTTGCCTCAGTGGCTTGCTTCGGCGGCTGCCTCAGCCCTCACAGCCCGGTTTTGTCTGGAAGGTCGGCCAGAAGGGCGTCTGGTCTAATTAGCATATTATGCTTTTATTATTATAGATTATCAATGTATTATTATAAATAAAAACCCATATAACCTTTGTAAGTTAAGAGAATATTTCCCATACTCAAGAATCCTCCTTCTCAAGTCATTCTTCAACTATCCCCCCAAAACTACTGTTCTCATATCTCACTCGACAGTTAAGTTGTATCTATTTTTGAACGTTATATAAATAGAATCATGTACATGTGCTCTTTTATGTCTAATTTATTTTGTTCAACATTATGTTTGAGGATTCACTCATGCTGTCAGGTGTTGCAGTATTTTGTTCATTTTTATTGCTTTACTAGAGGCCCCATGCACAAAATTCATGCAAGGGGCTCAGCCCCCACCGCTTTGGTGGCTGCCTTGGCCCCTGCTGCTGGGGTTTCGTCCAGAAGGTCGTCCCGAAGGATGTCCGGAAGGCTGTCTGATCTAATTAGCATGTTACCCTTTTATTATTATAGATGGTATTCCTTACATGATTATACCATAAAATATTTATCCATGCTAATATTAATAGTATTAATAGTGCTGCTCTGAGAATTCTGGGGTGTGTGAATGGTACACAGGTGTTCTCATTTCTCTTGGGTATATGAATACAAGTTGAATTGCAGCATCATAGAGTATGCCTACATTAACTTCAGTAGATATGCCAAAGAGTTTTCCAAAGTGGTTTATAAAACATACCTGGTTAAGGGCAAATAACTCAGTTGCAGGCTCCTCCCTGGCCCAGGCCCTGGTCAGGGCTTGTGCGGGAGACAACCAATCAATGCATTTCTCTCAGATTGATATTTCTCTCTGTCTTTCCCTCTCTCTTCCACACTCCCTAAAAATCAATGGAACAATACCCTCGGGTGAGGATTAAAAAAAATTAAATAAAACATACCTGGTTTTAAGTATTTTTGTGTCTAATTTTAATTACAGAGAACTTTTTGGCTCTGTTTAGTATTCTGATAATGGTTTCTTAATCTATCAGGCATAATCATTTAAAATTGCATTTGATTTTATTGTTATTATCGTCAACAGGTGAAACCTTAAATTGTTCTTCAGCTAAACAGGATTCTGTGGCATTCAGCATTTAAGCCACAAAGGATGAAAGGAAAATTTTCTGTTAAATATTGTATGCCACATAGATGACGGCACCTGATTCTTCTAAACAAACTAAAAGAAAACCTCCTGCCAGCTGAAATACAGACAAAAGTGGTGCTTTCTCTCAGTTGAATGCAAGCGCATGCACTGTACATCAAAGTTCCCATTGTCTCCCATCCAAATTTCCACTGCAGAAGACAGAGTACAAATGGCGATTTAAAAATGCACAGAACTGCAGCAATAAGCAAACTCAAGATGCATAAACAACCTTGCTAGTTAAAAAGCTGTATTTTTATGCATCATTACCACTTTCTTGTGCACACTACATATACAGAAATCCTTTGATTAGGAACAATGAGGAATACTATATTTATTCAAAGTAATACCTTCCATCAAAAGTCATTTGGACAATAAAAAATAGAACAAGTTTTTAAATTCTAGAGTGTTAGGGTATTACATTCCCTAATATTTGAGCTTGCAAAATATGCTCAACAAAACTAATTATAAAGAGGGCACATTTCATATTCTATATTTAAAAAGTTTAATGTTTCTCATGATAAAATACTGTGGATACTATTATATTAAGTGAATTTTCCTATTTAATGTAACTATTTTACATTTTACCATATATCAATGGTGTATGTGTCACCGATTCTAAACACAGACTTCAAAATCTATATCCCATAGGTAAAAACATAATTAAAGAGGGCTGCACACAGGTTTGAAAATGAGTTTCTTTTCATCGTCTTTTAATTCACTTTAATAAGCTAAAATACATGACAAACTTTGTCAATGGAGCATTTATTCTTTCTTTTTGTAAAAAAATATTTTTACTGATTTCAAAGAGGAAGGGAGAAGGAGAGAGAGAGAGAGAGAAACATCGATGAGAGAGAATCATTGATCGGCTGCCTCCTGGATGTCCCACACTGGGGATTGAGACCACAACCCAGGCATGTGCCTATGACCAGAATCGAATCTGGGACCTTTCAGTCCACAGGCCAATGCTCTATCCATTGAGCCAAGCTGGCTAGGGCACATTTATTTATTCTTTATGAACCATTACTTTGATAAACCAAAACAACAATACCGTATATCATTGTCCTCCAGTGAAAAAGTATTATTTTCAATAGTATCTTTCCTCTAGGACAAAACCCATTCATTATAAAACTGCAATAATTTTGAGAGAAATGTTAAAAAAAAATTTTTTTTACTATTTTCAGTGAATAGTCAAAAAAAGTAAGTATTCTGGTCTGGCCAGCATGGCTCAGTGGTTGAGCATCAACCATGAACCAGGAGGTCACATGCCCAGATTGCAGGCTTGATCCCCAGTGTGGGGCATAAAGGAGGCAGCCAAAAATTGATTCTCTCTCATCACTGATGTTTCTATCTCTCTCTCCCTCTCCCTCTCCCTCTCACTTCCTCTCTGAAATAAAAAAAATATATACATATTAAAAAAGGAAATATTCTGAAAATAAACAAAAAGTATTCTTAACATTAAAAATAAATGTGCATTTTATCCATGACAATCCTTTATATTTCATAATTACATTTTTAATAATTTTAATTCCAAATTGCAGTGGTTTTGAAGAAACAAATTAAAGATGATAGTATAGGAGTTTGAGGTGTTCAGATACAGGTAAACAATTCTAAATAAATTAACATTAAATTATATTATCATTGTATTCAAATCATAACTATAACTATATAATGGTGATGAGTTATAATAATAGGTAGATTTATTATCTATATTCTATGTTTAAGAATGCAGGTCAAGTGCAAAATCTAGCTAAAGAAATTTTAAATGTTCCTTCTGAGAAATAATTAAAAAAATATTCCCTAAGGGTTGTGGATGGCTGAGTTTTGAACTACAATATTATCTTTGCTTTGCAGAAAGACAAGGTACAGTATGAAATTGCTTGAAATGGCTAAAATTAATCCTGAGAGTTTACAATTGAATCCTGGGTAGGAAGGAGCAAAAGGGTGTAGAATATAAGCAACATTAGAGGAGCCCAGTGCCTTTGCCCTTTTTAACAAATTTTATGTATCAATGTTAAACTTATATTTGTTTTTACAATTGTTATGCATTAGCAGATAAAATTTATGAAAAAATTTGGATGATAAAAGAGCCTTAAAGCATTTAGAATTCTATCTGTCCATTATCCTCATCCTTTTACCACTTAAAGTGAATCACAGCGCACTTGTAACAAAACTACCAAAAATAGTTTCAAAAAGAAACCAGATTTGTTGAAAAGCTTTCCTGCTGACCCCTAAAGTCGTGAAGTAAACAGCTCTGGGAGAAACAGGTGCTCTCAGAATAGGAGATTTAAGAGTAATCTCTGTAAAGGTATTTTCTTGGCTCAGCCTTGATGCCAAGCACACTACTGCTGCCTCCGATGACTGAAGACTCAGTGATGGACAAGCCCCCCACCCCCAGCACAGAGTAGAAGCAACTCGTAGCCAAGAGGAGGAGCCCCTCATTATATGAATGCTTGAGAAGACATAAAGGACAAGTCACAGTAATTTTATAAAGGGGATGAGGATGAGCTCAAGGTTTCCAAATAGAACCACCAGATCTTTCTCCACATGAAGAGCTTGTGTGGCATTTCTTATCCCCATTACCAAAAGAGTGGAGACTTGGTGTTAAAAATGACAGGTGACTGCCAGGTCTGCCACCCAAATGATGTATGTGGTTATTTTCAGTTACTCTTCAGAAAGTGGTCCTGTATGCCTTCATAGCCAGAGGCTCCATAAGTAAAGAATAATATGAAAGAGAAGGAGGGTGATAGAAAGAATAGTGAGTGGATTTACAAAGTAAGGTGGGCTATTCTCCACATAAATGGGATTTAGAATAAATCTGCATCGCATGGTAACGCTATTTTTAATTTTTGAAGGAGCCTTCACACTGTTTTCTGTAGTGGCTGTGCCAGTCTACATTCCCACCAGCAGTAAAGGAGGGCTCCTTTTTCCTCCACAACCTCTCCAACACTTGTTATACCTGTCTTGCTGATAATAGCTATTCTAACAGGTGTGAGGCAGTATCTCATTGTAGTTTTGATTTGCATTTCTCCAATAGCTAACAAAGTTGAACATCTTTCCATATATCTGTTGGCCATTTGTATATCTTCTTGGGAGAAGTATCTGTTCAGGACCTCACCATATGACCCAGCAATCCTTCTTCTGGGTATTTATCTGAAAAGTTTGGAAAATATTTATTCACAAAAATAGATGTATCCCTATGTTCCTTGCAGAATTATTCATGGTGGCCAAGACATGAAAACAACTAAAGTGTCCTTTGATAGATGATTGGATAAAGAAGATGAGGTACAGATATACAGTGGAATACTACTCAGCCAAAAGAGAAAGTGAAATACTGTCATTTGCAACAACATGGATTGATCTTGAGAATGTCATGCTAAGCAAAATAAGTCAGATGGAAAAAGTCAAGAACCATATGATTTTACTCATATGTGTGATATAAAACTGGAAGCAACAAGTGACAAGACAAACAAATAAAAACTCATAGACACAGACAACAGTATGGTGGTTACCAGAGGGAAAGCTGGATGGGAAGGAGGTAGAAAAGGGTCAAATATATGGTGAAGGAAGGATATTAGACTTTGGGTGGTGAATACACAATGCAATATGCAGATGACGTATTATAGAATTATACACCCGAAACCCATATAATTCTATTATCCAATGTCACCACAATAAATTTAATTTAAAAAGAATGAATCTGCTTTTCTTATGAACAAAATTGGAATATGAAAAATGAAAATTTCAATTTATGTGGATAGAAATGTATATGTATGCATAAGTAAAGATATAAGTATAGAAAGTAAAAGATTAAATAAAAAGTCACATAATACTTGCTTTAGCTCTATACCATTCACCTCCCTGACAGAACCCCCAAAACACCTTCTGAATTTTTTGAGCTTTTACCTGGGAGAAAACACATATTTAGAGAACCAGGAATTATGTATTATATAAAATATGTATTGCCATGAAAAATAATAAAGTAACATACTACATTTTTCTCCTCCCTACTCATCCATGAATATTTCTCACTAATTGTCATAATATATTAGGAAGGGAGAAGTCCATCCAACATTATGACCTTACAGTCATTTTTTCCCCGTTCAAAGTAGGAGAATGATACATTGAATTTAAATAGATCATGGGAGTTTTTAAATCACTTCTCTCTGGAGGAGGATATTTTTTAGATTAGTGAAAATTCATTGCCTCAAATCCACTATGTATGTGAGCATTTGCCATATGAAATTCTAATGATCAGAGCTGTATCCTCCATTTCAACTGGACCAAAGGCAAAAGAATATTGTGTCCTCCCTATCTTTTCAGACCTGAAAAGGGAGGCTTTAAATGTGGCTGTAGTTCTGGGAGAAAATTATTCTGGCTTCAGTGCAGATAGGATCATTACTTAGACTCAGAAAATTTAAGTTGGTCCCAAGATATATGCAGGTTCATTCCAATTCACCACTTAGAATTAACATTTTGACTATAAAAATACTTTTAAATCTTTTAAATCAACCCCATTCAGTAACTAGTTTAAATGTGATTTATTATGGTTGCCGCACTGTCCCTGACAAAGAAATCTGCCATAATCCCTAACAGCTGCTGGCCAACAGGTGCTGCTGAATAACACTGGAACACTGAGCCATCAGCCAGAATCAATTGTGTCTCCTTCACTGTTATAATCAGCAAAGCAGAACAACTGGAGCAGTTTTAATCCTACCTTTAATATCCTTCAAAAACAGAGTGGGAACAGGACCCCACCGTATAATCAAGAAAGCACACTCCCTGTCATGATAATTGTTCTCCAGAGCCGTGCAGTGTATGAGTTACGTATAAAACTTACTGGGAAGGTCATCTTCTGAAATCAGAACACAGCTGGTAGGCAATAAGAATCACATCGTATATCTACAGAACTCACTCTGTGCCCGAGATATCATATTCAAGGATTTAACTTTTAAGTAGTGCTCATTTGCAATCTATGAACATATATCCAGGCAATTTAAACTATTTTTGTCTTCTGGCCCTGAATCTACTTTCATATCTTTGCTTTTAACCTACTTCTATCTTTTTGAAAATGGACATTTGAGAAGTTGCAAAAGATCAATTATTTAATGAAAGACTTTCTGTTGTTTTTTAAAAAAAATTGTTTATTTTTCTGGACTCATTCTAATGTTTACTTTCTGCCTGGATTTAGGGATTAAGTACATTGTGACTTTTTAAAATAACTATTCTAATTATAGGAAAATCTGGAATATCTGTCAATATTTTGAGGTTTTTTAAAAAACTAACCATAACATTCAGTTTTTACAGAATCTGAGCCATAACTCCAAAGTTCTTGAAAGCAAAAAAAGAATACCTCATACTTACTTGAGAGGTTATGGTCTGAGTAGGAAGATAGTTAACGATGATCTACAAAGTGGCTCAAGCATTTTATGGACTTTTTTATGTGAAATAATTACATTACTAAAGAGTTAACATCTACACTCTCTGAAGACACCCATGGGGGAGGATCATTTCCCATTACCACCCGGTGAGATCCCAATGGCATGATGTCTTTCTCAATTGTATTTGGAAGAGACACAAGTATGTTTAATATGAATGAGGATATTCTCTTGTAGGAAAGTATTTGTTTTATATGGAAGTGCTACAATCAGCCATTTCTATCTAGGTCTTTAGATGTAGATTATGCATGCCAAGAAAGAAATCACAGACTGCACTGCAGTAAGCACTCTATCCTGGGTACAGTGTGTATTTGTGGTCCCTAAAATGTTTTCCAGATTAAGTTGAGTCTATGCGAATCATCTGGAAAATTCCTACAAGGAATTCTATCCAAAAAGTAATCTCTGATCTTACCCAACTTCTTGGCAATATACAGATCCTGACTATATCACCATTTCAGAAATAAAGAGGTAAAAAAAGTGCAAGGATAAGACACTCTTGAACACAAATTTTTGTCAACATTCCTTTACTTGGGAAACATTTTACTTATTTTTTTGCATCTAGGTTAAGTAAAGAGTAAAAATGCTTTGATGGGAGACTCTATAAAGTATTAATCAAGGATATATCTTTGGATTCTGCTAGACTTGGGATCAAATGCCAGCAAATAGTTTAGTCTCTCATCGGCATAATGGGATTAACACTATTTCTACTCTCCCAGGGTTCTGATTAAATTAGATGCCATATGTAAATTAACCAACAGTGATAGGACTCCCGTCTCTTGTGTGACTTTGTACTCTTAATTGTCAGTGCTGCAAGGAAATGAACATCACTTACAGTCACTAACTCTGAATCTTTTTTTTAAGCTCAGCAGTCTTATATTACCTCATATCCCAAAGGAATAATCTTGTGATGGACAGCACCACTTACATCCATGAATGCATGCAGGGCTTCTGCAGGCTTGGCACCAAGATTAATACCAGCCTCCAAGGCAGCCTCGGGATCCCACTGCGCAGTTAATGACACCATGTGCAAGAGCAAAATAAACACGTTGTCATCATCTTCCATGATTTCAGTCCTAAACGATCCTGTGTTGTGTACTTTGGTTCTTTTCTTTCAAACTGTACAGCTAGTAAAATAGTGAAGGAAGTTTCTCGAGGATGTGTCTCATTAGGTTTAAAACCCATAAAATCTGACAATACATGTTGGTGCTGCTGCTAAGAAGCCAACAAAGCCCACATACCATACCAGGTTGCAGCATCTCCGTCATGTGATGAGTCAACTGCACCCCAAAGACAAATTAACACAAACCATTTTACTGACAATACACTTGTGGTCCCACATTTCAGAAAGGCAATTTGGGTATGTATAATGTGTTGCAGCTCTTAGGAAAAAATGGCAGCCCAGAATGGAGACAGCAGGCTTTTAATATTTTTGACGTATTCCTCCATCAGAAAAACACTGGCCAAAGAGGTTCCTTTCCCTAACTTTCCATTAGGAAATGGAATGTTAGATGAGTAATGCATACAATACTTCCCTATACATGGCAACGGTTTGGCTTAACCTTCTTTGAGCTCACACATGTTAATCAAATAACATGGATCAGGTACTATATTTGCAAAAAAAAAAAGTGTATTTTAAATTGGTTTCAATGCCACAGAAGAATCAGATTTTAAAAGCAGTGTAATATGGGTATATGAACAATATCTAGATCCTGTATTCACTTAATACTAAGATCCTACTATTGCCCTGGTCAAGTGGCTCAGTGGTTGGATCATCATCTCATACACCAAAAGGTTTCAGGTTCGATTCCCAGCCTGGCCACATACCACAACATCCCCAGTCCAGGTGCTTATGGGAGGGAGGCAACTGATCTCTCTCTCTCTCTCTCTCCCTCTCTCTCTCCTCTCTCTCTTTCCTCCCCTCACTCTTTCTCTCTCTTCTCCCTTCCCCATCTCTCTAAAATCAATAAACATATTCCCAAGTAAGGATTTAAAAAAAAGATCCTACTATGTACCAAGTATACAGTCTATTTGCCAAACACTATTTGCGGTGTTCAGGAGACACACAGATGACAGACATAGTTCCTGTTTCCAGGAGCTCACTCCACAGTGGAGAAAGCAGAGTGGTGGTGCTGAGAGGTGTTTAGGATTCCTTCATACTTCTCCTTTCCCTGATAATCTGTATGAGCTTGCCTAAAACCCTCTCAAATTAATATAAACTAAGTAAAACAGTGCTCTACCAATGCATCTTAGAGACAAGTTCTCCTCTGACTGCTTCCCCTCTCTCTGCGTAGCTTGCTCAGACCCATGATGGGAAACAGATACTTAAACCTTCAGTGGCCATCTCATGTGATAAATATACAAGTACAAAGATCTCTGTAGCCCAGAGTGTTTGGCTATTCAAAGATTAGGACATCAGGGATAATTTCAAGAATTTCTTAAAAAGTGAGGACATGTTACCTGTGCAAATAATGGGAAATTTAAGAGAGGCCAAAGGCACAGCCTGTGAGAAAGTGTTTGCAAGTTCACTGCACAATAATTGCAAAAAGTTCATCATGACAGGGGCATAGTTTGCCAATGGGGGAAATATCAAAGATTGGGTTGGACTGATAAGCAGGGATCACATGACGAAAGGGATGCATGCCTTATCAAGAGCTTCAATGTACCTTTTATGTTGGAGACCATGGGATGCCTAGGAGGCTATGAAGCAGGAGTGATGTGAGAAGACAGCAAGAGACTATTCAGAAATCAAGGGAAGAAATCCTTAGTTTCTGAATGAAGGTACTGGCTATAGGATGGAAAAGAAGCAGATGGATTTTGAAAGACGTCAGAGACAACACCCGCAGTACATGATGGCTAAGTGGAAAAGAGGGCTCCCTGAAGGGCTTGTGGAGTAGATAGATGGGTGAATGGGGCTGTTCACCTAGATCAGTAATCGAGAGGAAGAGATAGAGGTCACACCGCCTAGTGCCCAACCCCTAAGATCGAGATACTAGTAAGTTTGGTAACAAAATAGAGTTAAAATCACCACCAATTTCTTCCTTAAAAAAAAAAAGATCTATCCTCAAAGTAGTAAAAAGATACTAAGTTCTATCAAAAAGCACCTTAAAATTGCACATAAAAATTCTACAGAAGTGTTATGCAGAAAACAATAGCATTTCCTATATATATAGTAATAACCACAAATGACATGTCTCTGGGTCTATATAACTGAATATCACATTTTAAAGATTTACAAGTAGATTCTTATCCAGCCTGTGACATTTGCTGTCAACATTATTTAATTACAGATTGATTTTATACCGATTTAACCTTATGATAAATACCTAACAGTAGGCTTGATTAGAGACACAGATAGACATTTATCAATCTTAGAGTTTTTATTTTTTACCAAAAACTAAGGAAAATTATATCACACGTGTATCTTTTCTTTAAAGATACAATAATTCTCAAACTGGTAGTTCTGAACACGAGGTATAAGAATAGGGGACACTTAAAATATTATCTCATCTAACAAACAGATAAATCTGGAATTAGTAGGTAGGCAAGTAAATATATAAAGAGGCAGAGATATAAAAATTATATTCTTTCCTTTGAGTTGAGACACCATTGGGTCAACTTATAGAGCTTCAGAATAATTAAAATAAACTTTTCCAGAAAGAAAATATTATCACAGTCCCTTAACAATAATTTATTAGTTTCTATAAATTTAGCATAAGAGCTGAAATTTTATTAAAATTGTACATTTACTAATAATTACTGGAAATATTTGAAAGTAAAAGTCAAAATGTTATTAAAACCCATTGATTTGATAAAATACTAAAATAAAGTAAACAAGTTTATATAATATTATTATATAAAGCACAATAGACAAGGTTAGTACATAAGTCATGTTTTGAAATTTCAAGGATGAGATATTAGAGTCTAAGAAAGCAGCAATCTTTATCTACCCCTCCACATATGTGCAAGGTGTGTATATTTAAAAATCGAAGAAGAAGGAAGGAGAATTTAAAATCACTTATCAAATCTAACCTCCGTGGCCAACGTATACAACTTAAAAATAAACTCTGGGGAAGAAACCTTAGCATTTTTAATATTTAAAAAAGGTCAGTAAAATCATAGCTTATGGGTGCTTTTATTCAAAATAGAACACATTGAAGTAGAATTACCTTTTAAGTATATTTTTGTTCCAAAATTCAGCAGATGTTTTATAAAACTTTTGAATATTAGTGAAGAATCTGATAATCTCATGAGGTTTTACTTAAAAGTTTAGATCACATAAATTGAAGCCAATATGAAATAGTGTCAATAAGCACTAACTAAAAATATGTTCAGAAATGCATTTCATGCGAAATGTGTTAAATGCCAGTTAATAGAATATTATGAGGTGTTAATAAGATAGTAATTAACAGTATTTACAACTTGGCAATGATTAGAAAATGCCAAAATAGAGAGCATACACTATAATAGTATGTAACAAAAAGGATTAGAAATAAGACCAGAAAAAAAGAAAAGGACATGATTCTTAACTTGAAAATAAAAACTAAAAGTAAGGGGGGAAAATGAGAATATAATTTAATCAATTTATTTAAGTCAACCTGTATTTACTAAGAAAATAATATATTAGGCCTTGATGATTCAATGGCCTGCAAAACAAACATAATTCTTGTCCTCATAGAAATACTTACTTGCTAAATTCCCAGAAATAAATATGGGTGCAAGTCAATAGTAAATATTAAGATATTTTACTTGAAGAAAAATGGCAACCACCATCATTCTTCTGAATTGGAAACTTACTTTTCGAAAAGCATGTCAAGACCTAATAGTAGTTTACTAGTACATGCTGACCTGCCCTCACCGCTTGCTGCTACTATCAAATCCATTCTCTCTTTCCTTCCCCAAAATCTCAGCTTAGCTGAAATTTCCTTCACCAGGCTCCACCGCCTACTACATTGCCCATTGCTTTCATAAAATCACCCTGCAGACATTAATTAAAAACTTGGTTTCTGTCTCCCTCTTCCTTTCTATACCTCCTTGTGTAACTGCAAAATCTACACATGGGATTTAGTGTTTTTACTCTCTCCATCTCAAGCACCCACTCTTATGACTCTTCCCTAGACCTGGCATTCACCATGCACCTCACCCTTTCAACTCATTTACTCTTATACTCCACCACAAGTCATGGTCCTTTCTCTTACCCATCACTTCCTCTCAGCCTGGCTCAATTATTCCATGATCCATCATTAAAGTCACTGCCTTACAAACCTCCAGAATTGTCTTGCTCTTCTAAGAAAGCTATTTCATTCATTTACTTAAAACACACTGGAAATCTGAACTTCTTATAACTGGTGTAAATTATCGAGTAGTCAGATTGGGTCTACAGTTCCACCCTTGACTTACATAATTCTTCCCTTACTTTACCCTAGACACACTGGCTACTTCTTGAACTCACCAAAACTTTTCTTAACCTGGTACCTATCCACTTGCCCTTCTTACAAAATTACAGGTATGTCATCATTCACAAAGATTCCTCATCCATCCTTATGATTTGAATTTTCAGCAATCTTAGCAATAACAATCCATTATACATCATTCATTAAAGCTCTTTTGTTATACATATCTAATTTTCTGGTTTGTGGCATTGACATAACATTAACTCTTAAAATTTGATTTAAAAAAAACCACTCCAGTTCTCAATTATAAAACTCCCACTTGAAATTATGCTACCAATTTTTTTTAATATCAGAGGGTATTGTTCAAAGCCCAAGTTGATTAGTTTTTAATTCAAATATCCACAGTTCGGACCTTTAATATCTCACTGGATTTAAGTATCCAATTAATTTTTCTTCTGTATCTGTTAATTATAGTAATTAAATGAGAAGAACCAAGTAGTATTAAAAGATCATTCCATTTTTTACACAGATTTCTTGTTTTAGAATCTCTCTCTCCTCTCTTTCTCTCTCTCTCTCTCCTCTCTCTCTCTCTCACACACACACAGAGTATGCAGCCTTTTTTGATGCAGAAAGAATGATTGTTTCAAATAATATATAAGCTTTACAATATGTTTTCTCTTCTGCTCGCTCACTCTCACACACACTCATACTCAGAGAGCTTATATATATTTTAAAACAATCATTCTTTCTGTGTCAAAAAGGCTACATATTTTCTTTTATATACCTACAACAGTCAACCATAATAATGCATATATTATGGCTACATTAATTTTCAGAAAAAAATGGGAGCAAGGATGCAGACAGAGTCTTTCATATATCCTGAGAAGCTCACACAAAAGACAGAATATGAATGTACAACTAGACTATAATGATGTGTGTAATACATTCTCAATATAATATGTATAAAATCTAACATATAAGTAAATCTGAGTGTAAATTTTCCATCCCCTTTTGAGTTGCCTAGCAACACAGAGGCACCAGGAACCACTGTCAAGATACTGTTACTAAAATTTGCAGGAAGTAACTGCTCATTCATTGTTAAGTCAGTACCTATCTACATTATATCTAAATTCTTTTTAAAAAATATATTTCATTGATTTCAGAGAGGCAGGGAGATGGAGAGAGAGATAGAAACATCAATGATGAGAGAGAATCATCAGTCAGCTGCCTCCTGCACGCCCCACACTGGGGATGGAGCCCGCGTGTGCCCTGACCAGGAATCAAACTGCAACCTCCGGTTCATAGATCTATAATCAACCACTGAGCCACACCAGCCGGGTTCTATCTAAATTCTTAGTAATATCTTTCCAGTTTCTGTAGTCAGTAATGTTTTCGTATGGAAAAAGAGAGTGCGTGCTTCTTTTCAGCTTTCCAGTCAGAATGTTTTGGGCATGATCAATATATATGCGTAGCAATGTAGTTGTTGTCATTTAAAATAAACAATCCAATCTGCAGCACTCACTGTTAGGGTTAAGTGACTTCATCCACAGAAATATTTTGCAATATACCTCAGGGATAGTTTTTACTGACAGGTAGAGAAATTAAATAGCACCCATGATGTATCTGTCATATAATACTCAAAATATTTTTACCTAAAACAAAATATTTAGCTATCTTAAATAAAATTTCCATTCTTAATTTTAATAACCCTGTACATAACTGAGAATTGGACCCTACTTTGACATTGTCCCAACTTTATAGTTTTCTCTTCAAACCAGTAGATTAATTCAATGAGATGACCTACATAAAGTATCTACAACAAAACCACCGAGAAGAAGTGAAAATCGAAAGGACAAAGCTATGCGGGACACTGAAATGTCAGTGCACAAGATGAATACACTGTTGGTCTCCTCCTACCCTGACACCTAGCTAATCAAGAATCCAACTCTTCATTCCCCCTCCCCCCTACACAATGAACAGTGGATACCACAGAGCAGGGGTGGGGAACCTATTTTGTGCCACAGGCCATTTGGATATTTATAACATCATTCTCGGGCCATACAATCTTATCAACTTAAAAATTAGCCTGCTACATTTGGTCAAACATTTAATTAACTCACCCCTAATGCCTTGGCATGGCCAGACCAAATGATTTTGCAGGCCTTATGTGTCCCACGGTCCAGACATTCCCCACCTCTGCTATAGAATATAGACATTTATTTAAATTTAAAAGTAAAAGCATGGTGTGTGTGTGTGTGTGTGTGTGTGTGTGTGTGTGTGTGTGTGTAATTTTTAAATTCTGATTTCTGGTCCCACACCCAGATGACCTGAATTGAAAAAGAAAATATTTTTACCTAAAATTATAATTATTTGATGGCTGTGCCAGTTACAAACTATTTCTAATTTGCAACAGTTCTCATTTCACGGGAGACTACATCTTAACTACTGAAGTAGTCTGACCACGGAATAAGAAATGTCTTTAACTTCAGTAAAACAATCACATTCTCAAGGGATATAGCTTGAGACTAAACATCTCCAAATAGATTAAAAACCCTAAAGGACTCACAGTTGAACTTCATTTTAGGTACCAGTTCCTGCTATAAAATAAAGTTTTAGTACTTCATAAAAGTTAATATAAAACACCAATTAATAGACAACCAGATTAGGATATTGGTACTGGGTAGTCAGCTGGGCTCACTTACTGGCTGTTAATTACTAGAATCAGAGTCCAAATTCCTGTCCTTACAAATTTCAAACTGTATCTCACACCTATGAGAGTTCTCATAAATGTCTGGAACCAAAAAAGGTTTAACTGTAAATACTAAATCTATGGATGCCGAGTTCTATGATTACATTATAATTTTTAAAGTGTGGCTCATATCAATTGTCTTATACTATATGGTATAATATAACAAGGGTTTAATACAAATAAGTAAGTAAGTAAATAAATTAATTAATTAATTAATATGCTCTGGTCATAAAACCAGTGGCAACTCTATGCTCTGATTTAAAATAAGATAGACATAAAAGTAAATTACTAGGCTATGAATGTATCTCCCAAGTTGATACTCAAACGAGACTACTACAGGATTTTGAATTCATTGGAAATTAATCACATATAGAGACATCAGGTGTACATAGGAAATACTTCTGAAAATTTAACTCAAATGGCCAATTTGCCCAAATATCTTATCATTTAATTAGATACGTAATTGTATATAATTTTGTTTTGTTCTCAAATAGATTTAATAGCCAACCATAAGTTTCACCTTAAAAGTTTCTTAAAGGAGCAACTATCATGGACTTCTTTCAACAAAATAGGACTAGTTCTTTAAAACCATTCCTTTTACTTCCCTGTTTAATGAGAGGCAGATTGCTTTATCTTCTTCAATTTATTGTAAGCAATTCAAAAATGAGTTTTTCGCAGTTACAAACATGACTGCATTTTACTTTCAAAAAATTGTAAAGCAATTATAAAGATGTTTCTGCTTCCATAATAGGTTTGGGGAACTAGTTGTACCAAAAAATAGCAATAGTGTTTCATATTTCAGGACCACAGAGCAGTTTTGAGATCAATGGTAGAAGGAAAAAGGACTGTGTCAGATTATACAAATTTCTATTTGTAAACCAGTCATCATTGTCAGGGGGAAATAATAGAAGGAAGCAAATCTAGAGGAATAAAATAAACTTCCCAACAGGTTACCTTTCTCAAAGTGAAAAAAATAAATAAACAAAATCCCAAGAAGGCAATTTTCCCTTGAACAGAACAGATTGTGCAATACCCCAAACCCCAAGAATGTACTCTTTGAATCAAAATTCAATACAAATGATCGTCTCTATATTAATACTTGTTTAAATTGATTGCATCACAATCTTCTGTCCAACAGAAAAAAAATAACAGTGGAATCATCCCAGTTATAATAATGAAAAAATTAATATCTGCATCCTTAGCTCTGTAGAGTAGTTCTTTCAACCTTTAAGTATAGGGACACATAATGATTAAAATATCACCTTTATGCATATAAAGAAATATACCCTATTGTATTAAGTATGAATTGACGTGTGTACTGATCTGCACTTGATTAAAAATAATATTTTTAGCTCATTTGTTCTAGGCAACAAACATAGCACAATGAAAGTATTTCAGATGAAAGCTTTTCAACAATGAATTATCTGAGTAAGGCAAGGTAAGAGTCAAAGTGGCCTCCTTGAAAATGAAACAAAACAAAACAAAAATACAAACTAGTCTTTCACTATGTACTTGGCTTAAGGGAAACTGATAAATATTTAATCACCTTCCCACAAAGAAGTCCACCTCATCCCAGATACAAAACTCTATAGGGTGCTGCTACCTCTAGCTGTGGGCTCAGAGCTTCCAGTTGTGGAATCTATTCTAACAGGACATTGGAGCACAGAACAGCTTGTTAGGAGCTTGAGCAGCAAGCCAGGCTCTGAATGCATATTCATGTTTGAAGATGTATGTGTTCTTTGTTAGATACACATTTATGAGATGTGTCACATGCGTCCATTTATTTTTGTTTTATTTCTATGAGTTAGAATAAAATGGTCCCCCATAAATAATCAATAATTAAAACAATTGCTTCCTTCAGAGAATGAATAGGAAATAAAGAAAAGAATAATATTTTTCTGAAATAGCACAGGCCAAGATCCTGAATAACTGAAAAAGTTAACCACATGTTTTATGCTGCAGAAGCTGAAGCCTGATAAAGATTCCTCCAGAACAAAGCTATGAGAGATATCCGGGCTGGTGCTGGAGCTTTCTGTTTGGTTTTGTTTTCACAGTGGCCCTAATAAATAGAAAGCATTTTAAAATAACATATGTTTATAACTAACCTGAGTTCTATTCAGCAAATTATCCAGAAAAAATGGGTTTTATAAATATCAACAAAGCCTGATGAAGTGGAAAAGAGTAAATTACAGTTTATGAGCACTTACTATATGCCAGGCCCTTTCTATGCGTTATCTCTCATCCCTGGGGCAGCTCTGCAAGACAGAGATGTAGGAGATAGAGCACGTGAGGCATGAGGGGAAAGAGTCTTGATTTCCAGTAGTCCCACTAGAAAATGCACATCAAGAATTTCATCACAAATTCAAAGGTCTATGCTTACACAGCCTGTGTAGGCTATTCCAGTGCTATTTTGTAAATTAATGTTTTATAAACTGAGCATACAGGAGCCCCATACATGATTTCACTTATCTATGGTAAAGCAAACTAAAGCTCACATGTTCTTCTATGGATTACTTCATCCTCATATTTTATAAAGGAACTGTGGGCTGTGAGGCTGCAGTGGGCACAGGGGCGGGTCTTGGCCCATCCTCCTCGGCCCCACCTGACCCCTCCTGCCACGGCCCCCCGGTCTCCTCTCTATCAGCAGCCCTGCTCCCACCACCGTTGCTCCCACTCGCTGATGGTGCCAGCCCCACTAGCACCCACTGACAGCACGGAGCGATTGGGGACAGCGCCATCAGTGGGTGTGAGCGACAGCTGCTGCCCCGATTGCCCCTCTGGAGCAGGGGGAGGTGGAGAAGCCCTCAGGGGTGATCGAGGCTGGCAGCCACCACTCGCACCTGCTAACGGCACTGAGTGATCAAGACCAGCACCAGGCATCGGCAGCAGGTGCAAGCAGTGGCTCTAGCACCGGCAGCGGGTGTGAGTGGGGCCAGCGACAGCAGCAGGTGCAAGCGCCAGGCAGGACTGTGGCATGCAGGAGCAAAGAATGTTCAGTAACCACCAGAAACTTGCCCCAATGACAGAGACTGGTGCCCCACCTTGGTCTGGCGCCCTTGCTCACCTGCTCCACCAACCCGCCTTGGCCAACGCCCAGCATGTTCGACATCTACTGCCAACGCCTGCCATGTTCCACACACACCCCCTGGTGGTCAGCACATGTCATAGCAACCAGTTGCTCGGTTGTTTGGTTATTTGGTTGTTCGCCGTTTGGTCTATTTGCATATTAGGGAAATATATATATATATATATATATATATATATATATATATATTATAATTTTTAAAAAATTTAATCCTCACCTGAAGATACGTTTTTATTGATTTTTTAGAGTGAGAGAAACATCAATGTGAGAGAGAAACATCAATTGGTTGCCTCTCATATGTGCCCCAACCAAGGATTGAACCCACAACCTTTTATTTTATGGGATGATGCTCAAACCAACTGAATCACCTGGCCAGGCCATAATTTTTTAAAACTTAAGAGCAAATGTTTCACCTGAATATTCTTTACTACAATTCAATTGTTAGAACTTTAAAAAATGGAACCCGGAGCTCCAGTTGCGCAATCGGTTAGCGCGCGGTACTTATAAAAAATGGAACACTATTTTCAGTCACTTTTAATAATTTTTTTAACTAAAGTATCAATAAGCCTATTAAACTAAATATCACTGAATTAGAGTAGCTGAACTCAAACATAATCAAAACATCTTCTAGATAATTATTTTTAAGCAACCTACATCCACATACCACCACCAGTGCCATTCTTTACAGAACATTTTAATGAGGACAAATAATCCTTTGCTGTTCTAGGAACTCAATGTATTACTTTATAAAATAATTTTGTCCTCTTTTTCTTTTAATTGTCTAAGAGAAGATAATTTCACTTTTATTCAGTATCCTATTAATTTGAATTGAATCTAATAGACTTGTTTAAATGAAAAATCTTAGCCTGAAGAAATACCCGAGTTTTCTAAGTCAAATGCTTCATCTTTAATTTATTTGGTCCCTCTCAGATGAAACTCTCTCCATCAGCATAGAAAATACATGTAAAGACCAAACTTTTTTCAGTCCTGTTATATCAAAGACTTAAAGAAAATAAAAATATTCCTAATTTAGTCTAAATTCTAAGAACTTATGAATCCAAGTAAGTGACCATTTAATTGTCCAGGAAATGCTTACCCAGGATTGGGCTCCCTGCCCCCTGGGCCCTCCTCATGCACAGTAGCATTTGTGCTTCATGTTATTCTAATACCTTCGTCTTTCACAGGCTCAGCGGGTTTTAATAACTAAAACTCCCTTAGTACAACATTTGTCCACACAAATTTTTTTTTTACCTAATATGTTTTCTTTTTACTGAAAAACTCTTTGGCTAGAAAAAGTAAAATGGTATTTGCCCATATTCATAGCCTTTGTTGGTTTGACATTAGCATGCCTATTTTGTTAACATCAAGTGGACATTTCTTCCCCAGTAAATTTATACTGGTCATACCCACTCTTAAAAGTCCTTCATTCGTGCTCCCGTGGTGTGCTATCTGGGCTAAGATTTCAGGTGCTGATCATCAGATCAAATGCTCAGCAGCATTTGCACAAATCAAAAATAAAGAAATGAAATAAAACCAAGCTATGACTTAGGTCCACAGACCATTTACCCTGGGTCCCTGATTTTGCTTTTAAAAACAGAAACACTCATATAATTTGAAAAAGAAGTTTCCAGTTCAAGTCCGTGATATTTTTCTCTAAAAGAAAAGGGTAAAATAATATGAACACAAATGTTTAGCTGAGTACTCAACTCAGGTGAGTCCTCCGGTTAAGCTAATTTTCTTTACTTTCACCACAGTGGCAATAGACCAATCAAGGGTCATTCATTCATCTAGAAAATCGTAAGTGATCAGTTAGTGCCAGGCACTCATCTAGCCCTAGAAGCATATGGATGGTTAAAATGCAGGGAATCAGAGCAGCTCCAGACTGAGCCCCCACCACATACTGAAGCTTTAGGAGTATTTACCACAACTGCAGGCTAGATCAATCCCTCGCTACCAAAAAGATATTAGCAGACCACACCCCAGGAGAGTAACATTTTCAATGATCATTCTTTAATTTAGAAAAGAAAATGCCCCCACTAAACACTGAACATCTATAACATTAAACCATTTCATTAATTGCTTACAGGTTATAGCCTCCTTTTACCCACAAGCAGGGTGACTTCCTAAAATAAAAGTTGGTGCTACCTGCAATTATGTCGGGATATCAAGTGTAACCTGGACATATGAGGATAGATAGTCCATTCTACCTATAAGGCACAGAACTTGTTTTGACTTGTTGAACTAAAGCTTTTCTGCCTGCAACCCAAACACACACACATACACACACACACACATACACACACCCCACACACACACTCACACACACACACTCACACACACTTGCAGACTGCCAATTCCAAATATTCACTTAACCATGGTAGTTATACATTCTTGGGCAGTTACTAAGCCTTTCTTACCCCAGTTTAATTATCTGATAAAGAGGGTGTAATAATGCTTATATCATAGTTTTGTGATCATTATAATTATGTAATTATTAGTGCAGGTAAAATGCTTGGCATATTGGCTTGAATGCAATATATATCTACTATTATAATAATTATTGTTCACACATGAATTTTTGCCCTTTGGAAGTGGTACCAGAATTCATCATTGGATATAGGCTGATGACTAGATACCTAAATAATTTTAATCCTAATATGATTGGCCAGTAAGAAATATCCCCTATTAACAGTGAGCAGCCCTGCAGGCTGAGAGGTGGTTTCTCATCACTTCCCACTCCAAGAAACCAGAGTTTTTTGGTGAAATGACTGTTTCTAAACTAGGGTAGGATAAATGCAAGGCAAATCCTGCAACATCTTTATATATCAGAAAGCACAGAAAATATGAAGGAACAGTGAGTTAAAAAGACTAAGAAGCTAAGTTGAAGGCATTCCCACCAGACAAAGATGGGAGAATTTGAGCAATGAAAAGAATAATAACTGCAATGAACTGAAGCACATCAAATATGCTAAATATCCATAAGAAAGATACAAGTAAATTGAATACAATTAAAAGATACCAGTGAACCAACTCCTTTTGTTCAAAAACTTGAGAAATAAAGGTAGAATAACAAATATTTATTCTGCTTTCCTGTGTGAACTCTGCCTGGGGGTAAAATAGTTAATGATGGAAGGTGTTTAATTATGTAAGTATACCAGCTAATGAATAAAAAGAGAATGTTAGATCATTACTGAGTATTTGATGACATGACATAATTTTGTATATTTTCTAGTGTATAATGGTTTGGAGGTTATGTATTTAACAAGAATTCTTGTTTTTTAGAGATGTATACTTGCGTATTACAGATTATTTGACATGATATCTTAGATTTGGTTCAAAAGAATCTAATGTGGAAAGAAATGAGTCAGTAGGGCTACAGGTGAAAAAAAACTAGGCGATCACTAGAAATTATTGAAGAAACTAATGTGTACTCGAGGGGTTCTTTTTACTATATTCTCTGTTTTATATACATTTGAAAATTTCCATAATAATTATTTAAAATACTGGAGGATTAATATCAGATCATAAGTGGGCTCTAAACTGAATTTGTTTTTGACAGTTTGTTGACATTTCTAGATCTTAAAGGAGTACAAACTTCTTTTTGAAGGAAAGTCAACACCTTCAAAAACATCATCCAATGTTTTGGTCTCTGTTTTTGCCTCACTTTCCAATAAAATGTCTCCTCCTGCCCCTATATCAAAAGACCAAAGTTTTGCCATAAGCATTGAATAGTTTGAAATTACAGGGTGGTAATTTACAGGCTGGTAGCAGCACCATAAACCCTGACTAATCTGTACTTTAAAACAGTGCCCTTCAAAAGAGCCCAGGAAGCTATCAGTTTCTCAATCTGCACAGCAACCATCTGACCCACTTTGCTTCACAGAAACCCATTCCACATTCAGGACCATGCACATCATAGACATAAATCTAAAAAGAATGAGCAGGCTATGCACAAGAGGTTTTTTTTTATTAGCTCTTCTTATAAGAAACTATATTATGATTTATATCAAAGGAATAAAAAGTAATACAGTCTTTGAATACATAATAAAATCATGTATTCCATACTTACCAATTAATTAATTAATTTGCAGATCTACACAGAAGGGTAAGAAACTGATCTTTCTAGTACATTAAAGTATTCATGAATCTTTACTTTCTATCCTGATTCAATACAGTCAAGTGATTCCCAAGATGTATACAGGCAACTTATATTGTTTTGTAATACAAACATGGCTGCAGGTATACTCTCTCAGAAAAACTAGACATGTAATAAAATTTAACTAAACCATGTGTCTGTAGCCATCCAAAGTGACTAAGACAGGGGTGGGCAAACTTTTTGACTCGAGGGCCACAATGGGTTCTTAAACTGGACCGGAGGGCCGGAACAAAAGCATAGATGGAGTGTTTGTGTGAACTAATATAAATTCAAAGTAAACATCATTACATAAAAGGGTACGGTCTTTTTTTTTTTTTTAGTTTTATTCATTTCAAACGGGCCGTAGTTTGCCCACGGCTGAACTAAGATCAAGTTATAGTGCAATTCAGATGAAAACCAGTAAGATTTGTGAGCACTGTCTTCCTTTCCCATTGCAAAAACTGCCTTTAAATTCTCATCTCTACTGCTCTGGCTGGTGTGGCTCAGTTGGTTGGGCATCGTCCTATAAACCAAGAGGTTGCTGGTTTGATTCCCAGTCAGGGCACATGCCCAGATTATGGGCTCAATTCCTGGTATGGGGTGTGCAGGAGGCAGCTAATCAATGTTCCACTCTCACATTGATGTTTCTTTCTTTAAAATCAATAAAAATATATAGTTTTAAAATTATCATCTCTACAGAGAAACATTGTTTTTTCCATAGGAAAATGCCTTTAAAATTTTTTTTTAACTTTTATTGATTTCAGAGACGAAGGGAGAGGGAGAGAGAGATAGAAACATCAATGATGAGAGAGAATCATTGATTGGCTGCCTCCTGAACACCCCTACTGGGGATCGAGCCCACAACCCGGGCATGTGCCCTTCACCAGAATTGAACCCAGGACCCTTCAGTCTGCAGGCCGACACTCTATCCACCGAGCCAAACCGGCTGTGGTGGAAAATGCCTTTTAGCATGAGTAATCTATAATTCGATCCTGCAGAATTTGTAAATCACAGACTTTTGTTTGTTTGCTTTGGAGGTGTCCAGAAAGTTGGACAGGGCAAAGTTTTGAACAGTGAAAATGAGAAGTTTAGAAATAAGGAGAGTTCACTTCAGGATACCTGTCTCTAATGATCTTCATGTTTAAATACATCTGAATGGGCCCCCAAGGACAGAGGTAAGTTTTCAAAAATCTACCATAATGGGGAGGCATTAATCAACTCGGTTATACATAGTGACTAAAGCACAGCAAGAACATGATTCGCTGATAAACAGGAAAACATCATATCAGACTAAAGAGGAGAATTTGCTAGTAGTTCTGAATTGCAGTATCACAGCAAAACAAAAAGCTAAGGTGGTTAAATCATATCTGGGGTATGGGAAAATGAGAATGACCGAAGGATAAGAAGGATTAAGGTGGGATTTGCAAGAATGACCACACTGCACCAAATGCAGGTAGTCATATAAAGATGTCTATTATATTTATTCATTATACACTTTTTAGGCATTAGCACTGGGTATACAATGGTTAACAGAGAACGATGTTTAATAAGGTCTGTTAGCTTTAATTTTCAGTTTAATGAAGGAAAAATAACTAATATCAGCAGTATACATTACATAAATGTCATCATTAACATTTACATTATGTGCATAAAATGCCTAACTTTGTCCTTGATCCAGTCCAAATCACTGAAATTCAATTTCCAAAAAAAAAATGGCAAATGCGGCCACTTCTCTTCATCTCCACTCCCCCTGCTCATTTCACACCATTACCATTTCTTGTCTGGTCTACTGCAGTATTTTTCTGAATCATTTTCCTGCTCCAAATTATCTCCTCTCTACCGCCCTGACCTCCACAGCATCCTTCACAAGCTGATTCTTTAAAACTCAGCTCTGAAGCAATTGCTTCCTAGTTAGAGCCCATCAATAAGTTTCCCTCACCAGAGGATAACATCCAAGCTTCTTAGCTTTGTGTTCTTCCGTCTTCCTCTCCATCCTATGCCTCTACACTCTTTCACAATAAAATGGGGACTAATCACACTGCCTGCCATGAATCTTAGAGTGTACTCCCTTTTCCTCAAGCCTTTGGGCATTAACTCTTTCATTTTCTAAGAGAAGAATGTGGGGTGTATCTTTTTATCTGTATTTTAAAATTTTTCTCAGTAGAATAAAATGATTAACAGTTACTATTCTCAAGGATAAATGCCTTGAATAGAACAAGTAAGTAAAGCAACAATTTTGATAATGTATGACTAGTGCTATGTTAGAGGAATAGACAGCCGTGAGAGCAGAGAGGTTGGCTGCCTAATTTACCAGGAACTTCCTGCCAAATGCTTCCAAAAGGAGTCCCTAGTAATTAAAAATGAGTAAAAGACAGTGAACTGGGGACTGAGGGTTGTGTTTCTGTGTTGAACGCATTAAGAATAGTATTTACAAAGCAAGCCAGCAAGAGAGGACATGTTATTTTCCAGGAACTAGAAGTCATGTTTAATGTCTTAGGTTCAGAGGTTAATCTAGGGAGAGATGAGGCTAGAAGGGCAGGCAAGAGTAAGATCCTGAAAGGAAGTATATCCAGTTCTCAGGAGTTTGAACTTTATCCTGGGTGATGAGAAGCCATGAGACTTGCAGTTAGGAAAATATTACCAGGTGTGAATTATAGAATGAACACTGCAGGGAGACCAAATACCTTGATCTTTTAGTAGGCTAGTAGGAAAGAGATGATGGCCTGAATTAGGGGAGAAACAATAAAACAGAGAAAAGAGAATCAGGAAGTATTTAAAGATTGAAGACTACAGGACTCATTACATGTGATTGTGAGGGACAGAAAACATGAAAAGATGACTCCGGGCTTCTGCCTTAGCCATTTAGATAATTAGGAAAAAAAATAGAAAAAATGGGAAAGGGTAAGCAGTTTGGAGCCAGTGATAATCCCAATGTAACTGGAGAGATAAGTACTGAAACTTTCTGACCACTGTTTTACACTGATTTAAGCATAAATTAAATTTGAGAATCCTACATTTGTCAAATGATTGATATCCCAGATATGTTTTCATTTTATTAATATTGGTCCAAAAAAAAAATCTTAAGATACACTCATCAAAATTAACTACTTTGCTCTTGTTGAAAGTAGTTATCAGGCAGCAAGAAAAAATTAAAATATATACTCCAACTTTTTAAAACAGACACACAGTTTCCTAAGTATTTGTGGGAGGAAATATTAGAATAGCAATCATGCATGATATTTCAGCTAGTAGAAATATTTTTATATAAAGGTCTCATTATCTCTCTGGCGCCATGGAAAATTAAGTCTATTTATTTATACATGTAAGATTCCTTTAATAGACATGTGGACAGCTCAGTAAACACAAGTTTCCTAAACTTAACCTAATATGACCCATTGAGAAATGCCTCTCAAAAAATCAATTCCCAAAGAGAATCTCTTGCTTCCTGTGTTAACATGCATACCCTACAAAAACTGAACCTAGACATTCTGCTAAGACAATTGATATGAAAATCTAGACCCTGATGGGTTATGGTCACCAAGGTGTTCATCTGTGTGGAGTTTTATAGGACAACCAGCAAAATATTTTTAAATATACACCAAATTATAGTGTGTGCGATACCAGTGTAGAAAAGTGAAATGGCCATTTTTCTCTTGCACGGTTCTAATATTTGATACCAGAAATGACTGTTGACATCAATTCATGAAATGCTACTCCTAATCCTATATAATAAAAGCCTAATATGCTAAGTGTCCAGTTGACCAGTTGGCCGTTCAACCAATCACAGTATAATATGCTAATGATATGGTAAGGTCGCTCAACCACTCACTATGATGTGCACTGACCTCCAGGGGGCAGACAGTCGACCAGTTGCTATGACGTGCACTGACCGCCAGGGGTCAGGGCTCCAACCAGTAGATTAGCTTGCTGCTGGGATCCGGCCGATAGGGACTGAGCGAGACAGGCCAGACACGCCCTGGAGCCCTCCTGTGGTCCCTCCCCAGCTGGCCAAACTCCCGTGTCCCTCCCCAGTCCCGATCATGCACTGGTGGGGTCCCTTGGCCTGGCCTGCACCCTCTCGCAATCTGGAACCCTTCAGGGGATGTCGGAGAGCCGATTTCTGCCTGATCCCACAGGCCAGGCAGAGACCCCCCCACTGGTGCACAAATTCATGCACAGGGCCTCTAGTAGTAGATAAATCCTTCACTGTTTTGTACTATAAAAGCAGAAACAGCCATAACCGGTTTGGCTCAATGGATAGAGCATCAGCCTGGGACTGGAAGGTCCCAGGTTCGATTCCAGTCAAGGGCATGTGCCTTGGTTGCAGGCACATCTCCAGTGGGAGGTGTGCAGGAGGCAGCTGATCGATGTTTCTCTCTCACTGATGTTTCTAACTCTCTATCTCTCTCCCTCTCTGTAAAAAAAAAAAAAAAAAAAAAAAAATCAATAAAATATATTTTTAAAAAATAAAAATAAAATAAAAGCAGAAACAGCCTACAGTTATTGGGTCTAGATGTGAGGCTAAAATTCTAATATGTTTCTTCTTTGACACTCTTTCCTACTATTTTATCATCATCTCAGTTACATTGATAGATTTTGCAAACCATGTCTGAGCTATGCTATCCCACATGGTCTCAACATTCTTTGCTTTCTAGTAAAATCCATATTCAGGATAAAACCCACATAGTTGCAAAGAGGCACTCCTACATATCTACATATAAATGTTTAGGCCTTTCAATTTTCTCAGTTCAGATTATCTGTGCGATAGAAAAAGTGGTGCCTTCCAAACATCCCATCTGCTCTTCCACATCACTCATATACCTTTCATTAGTTGAGGCTGTGTGATGGGTTCTGGCCAATGACCTTTAGGTAGCATTGGCATATGTCATCCAGGCCAAAGCATGAAAGGATGCATGAGATCCTCCTGGTGTCTATACCACAGTCAAGGTGACCAGCAATTTTCCAAAGCATCCTTTAGGTTCAGTCCTAATGTGGCTATATTGAACAGGGTCCTTTTCTGTCTCCATAACAATCCAAGTTGGACAAGTAATGTGAGAGAGATAACCCCTCGCTGTATGAAGCCACCAAGTTTGTGGGAGGCTGTTTATTACAGCGCAAACCAATACGGTATCATCCAGTCAAGTATGCAGCTTCTCAACACTCTCTCCTGTTACAGTGGGGAAAAGGTGGCCGTTAAAAAAAATTAGCCTCAGTTCCTTCTGAACTGTATCTGTTTCAAAGAGAAATTTGGGGGCTGTAATTTTCAATAGTGATTTTACATCTACTTCAAGAGTAATATTATATAGAACTCACATTCCTGAAGATCTTGATCACAAAGGGGCACATTATATTGCATGGTCTATCGTCAGACAGCTAGATCAGATAGCTTCATCTGCTTAACAAATATTTATTTGAGTCTCTCATGGAGCCAGGCAATGTTTCAGGCACTGAGTGGAGAAAGCTGAACCAAATCGATCACAGTTCATGCTCTATGTTGCTCCCCATCAAGTTGACAAAATAAGCATTAATAAAACAAGTATACATGCAAATATAAAACTGCCTGTTTGCCAAGTATCCCCAGATTTCTACTTTCTGGGCACAGGGATGGTAAGGCTGGATATCCTGGCCCACCATGGGTGAGTGGAGGCCATTGACTATGACTAGTTCTGGCTAACGCATTGTGAGAAAATGAATATATGTCATTCTCAGGCCAAGCATTTAATTGCTTCAAAGCTCTCTCTTTCCTTCTAAAATGGCCACCACCAACATTGCGATGACTGCTCCATCAGTGACTAGAATTAGCAGAGCCCCTGCTGACTGGGATGACCACTTACTGTGAGTGAACAAAGAGTTGGTTGTTTACAACCACAACCACTGATAACTGGGGATTGCTCATTATTGCAGCATAACCTAGCCCATCTTAAATGTCTTCTTCAAATTGTGCCCAGTGTTATAATCCCAAAATATTGTAAATACACTATGTGATTTTGACAAACAGGTCACTTCAGCATAAAAAAAATTATTAAATTACTCAAATAAGTTAATACTGTGATTATAAGAGGGAGCCTAATCCACTTTTAAAAGTTTCTTTAGCTTTTACAGATGCCATCTGAACACTTTTTTATGACAGTACATCATCCTCTGCAGCCTGAGCACTGAACTCAATACTTTTCAAATATAGAGTCTGTTGTCTACAGAGACCACAGGTGCTGTTATCAGATGAGCTGTAGCACAACCTTGTAATACAGTTTGTTCTTGCAAGAGGCAAGTTAATGCATGCTTTGAACAAGTTCCCCTCCCAAGTGATCCTTGCTTTTCAAGAAACCTTTTTAACATTTCCTTAGCTCCCATTTCCTTTAGTAATCCAGTTTCTGGCGTTTCATTTTGTCTTATATGCTCTTTCTCTTGGCAGATGAAGCAGCCTACTGCTTTTCTTGTGACATGACTTCAAAGGAAAAATCAAAGGATCCAACTTTTTTTCTTAACCCAATTTTCAATGTATAAAGTACACTGATGCTTGCTGAGTATGCACTTTTAGAGTCCCCAAATATCCTTGTACCAGTTCACTGGAGAAACTCGGAAATAAGGCAGAAACTTTAGGATTGATGCAAGATACTGCCCTTGACTTGTCTCTGTAAATAAAGTTTTATTGAAACTGCCACACCTACTCACATGCATGTTAACTGGCTGCTTCTCCCTTACAACAGCAGGGTTGAAGAGCTGCAACTCTCTGGACCTTTACAAAATACGTTTGTCAACTCCTGAAGTAAATTGTCAATATTATTTCAACTGTATAATGCACCAAATCCTTAATATAACTTATAAAGCTTTGCATGATCTGGCCAGTTTCTCAATGCCAACTCTCTTCCCTCACCTTTGTGCTCACAATGACAGTTTTAGATCTCTGAGGGCCCATGCTTTCTCCAGGAGAGATCTCTCTCTCTCTAAACCACGGTTCTCAACCTGTGAGTCACGACCCCTCTGGGGGTCAAACAACCCTTTCACAGGGGTCGCCTAAGACCATCGGAAAACATATATATAATTACATATTGCTTTGTGATTAATTACTATGCTTTAATTATGTTCAATTTATAACAATGAAAATACATCCTACATATCAGATATTTACATTACAATTCATAACAGTAGCAAAATTACAGTTATGAAGTAGCAACAAAAATAATTTTATGGCTGGGGGTCACCACAACATGAGGAACGGTATTAAAGGGTCTCGGCATTAGGAAGGTTGAGAACCACTGCTCTAAACACTTTCCCCAACCCTCTGCCCCACCCCAATTTACCCGCCTACCTCCAACTCAGTCTTCCAAGAGTCAGTGTCTCAGAGAAGTGTCTCCTGACTGTTGTCTGTTCCCAAAACTGTGTTCTTTAGTGACACACTACCGAGAAGCCCGTGCCTCACCTACTCTCATGTTGAATTAGACTTAAGTTAGCTTGGTGATTTGATTAAAGTCTGTTTCCCATAGACTGCAAGTGTCTTTAAGGACAGGATAGGTCTGTAATTGTTCAGTGTCTGTGCTTAAGGCATAGAGTAGGTGGTCAGGAAAAAATGCTGAAAGAATAATTGGATTCTTGGCATATGGAGACTTAATATTTGAATTTTCAACTACTTACAAGCAGCTCTAAAATTCATTACAAATATTCATTGGTAATTCTCTTCAGGCTCTGTTTTGAATCGCAAAATTGTGTGGCTAATGTCTGAGTCAGTTAGCTAGTCTGTGAATCAGGTGGGCACCCAGGATACTTATTTTATTGCAGGCTTACTGCTCCATATTCCTCTGCTCTTTTAGAGAAACTCAGAAAATGATTTTTCAATGTTTTTTTTAAATAAAAACAAGTTTCCTTTAAAAGAAAGTCAACTAATATTGCTGAAGGTACTTAGCTAGAATGTATACATTTTGGATTCATTTTAAAGTAATACATTGGTTTTGCAGTATATTCAATCTAGGGAGGAAATAAATCAACCATATTCTCTGAGGCAAAAAAGAAAATTTAAAAAGTCTTGAAATTGTTTCAAATGCTTTCCTCTGCTATAAAACTATTTATCAAAGCAGTGGTAAAACTAGATAGAGGTTGAAAATAAATTAATTTTGTGAAGTGAGGACATACTCAGAAAATACTTGTTTCAACAGAAAACTAATTCAGGTGAAATGCAAAATATATATAATCACTTCTCCGAAGTAGCACAGGCTGACAGCAGTTTTGAAGCTAATGAACCAGCACGTAACCAGCGTTAAGTACAATTTAGTTCATATAGTTTAAGAATCGCTCTTTCAAAAGAAAAGAAGAAAACAAGAACGTTGAGAGGAGAGACTGAAAGTTGTTTATGTAGCCATGTGACATTCTTTCTAACCAAAGGTGATCATAGAGAAAAAGGCTACAAACCAGAAAAGACATCCATCACAGATATCATCAGAATAAAGTGCAGCTGTGAGTACATTCAAAGAGGAGAAGGTAGACAAATATGGATTGTCTCTTATTTGGTAACACATGGTAGTCATGCCTTATTATTTTGGGAACTCCAATTTGGAGGACAGAAATAATCTATTTTCATATATTGGCATTGGGTCACAATGCCACTGTATGAATCAGTTTCTTAAGTGCTGTATCTGGAGAATATCTTCCAACACAGAACTGTAAACCTAAGTGTACAGGAGGCAGCCCATTGATGTTTTGCTCTCAAATAGATGTTTCTCTCCCTCTCTCTCTCTCTCTCTCTCTCTCTCTCTCTGCATATCTCTCTCTCTAAAAAAATTTTTTTTTTAAAAAAAGAATTACTGAATAAACATCTACTGCATGGATGGATAATGGACAGATGAATGAATTGGTGGACCTACAGGCTCTTTACCACTAGCTTTTCTCATTGATTCATTTCTCCGAAAATCAGTGAGTCTAGGACAGTGCTTCTCAAACTTTTCCAAGACATTATACTATTGGCAGAAGAATTAGAATCCCAGAGAATATATTAACTTTGGGGGGTTATCTGAAAACTCATGTGAACTTTCAGTTCCATCCCAAAGTCTTTAGGTAAAATTTAAAATATTCCACAAGATGGGGCCATGTTTATCCTGAATTTTGGGCTATTTCCTGGCATGCTACTATATGAGTACAGTATTTTAGTTTAGGGTCCTATTTACCTATGGGACTAACTTTTCCACAAGCCTGGAGGCATGTCTTTTGGTAGAAATTAGGTGCTAGCAAATAATATCCAATATCATGTGATTGCAAACAACAAATTCTCTTAAATGCAAGAATAATTTTTGTGCCATTGTGCCCTCTATGACAGCCAAGTCTATGCTTGATAAAGCCACCAGAGGGACACCTGGTTACCTGGGCATAAATGGGATACCCTGAATTCTAGGAAAGGCCAGAAGGCACACTGTGCACAGCACGGTGGTGTCTGACTACTTACCTTGATTGGGCAAGCCATTGTGTGATATATTTAGGCCTTTTAAATGGTGCACCAGGTCAGTATCAATGTTCAAAGTTTAAAAAGCATTTGAGGTGGGAAAGGCATTTACTTGAAATAGGCACCTGCATTTGTGCTAGAAAGCAATTCCTAGGATTGTTTATGGGAGGAGGCACAGGTCTCACAGCATGGTCACCACAAAGCAAGAACCCCACCCACTCCTACGGTGGCTGACCATCTGCAGTGTCATCTCTGTTATGTATTCATGGAACAGGTAAAACAATAGGGTTAACTTTGTCAGTAAATAGTCTTGTCTCTGTGACTCTGATTTTCAACCTTCTGGCAATCTAAAGCCCCTTCAGCTGATTAAAAAATCAGTTTCTATTTTTCCTCCACCACCTCCTTTTCCCTCTCTCCTTCATCCTCAAAATGCCCATGAAGAAACCTGACAAACTCCTATAATTAATATTGCCTAAGGGTAATTAAATAAAATATTAAGCCATATAGCTAGAGAAGTACATCATTTAAAGAAGTATTTAAAAATTATGTCATAAACACTGCTATAAACTCAATATTTTTATCATCAATGGCATTTTTAAAAGTGTTGTGAATAACAAAAAGGCACAAAACAATATATTTCAAATCAAGTTTCTATTTTTTAAATAACTTCTTTGTTCTTTTTGATTCAAGGATTATAATGTGATATGGGCAAGGGGAAATTACAAAGAATGTTAAACTTTGTTATTATCAGTGTGGTGCTCTGTGTGTGGCTGTCATTGAGCCAAAGCCAGTGGTAAGAATCATGAATCCTTCTTCAAATGAGCTCTAATGTCCTGAGCTCATTAGCACCCGAGTCAAGCTATTAAGAGATCTGTAGCCTCTTACATTGGCTTCGATTTAGGATTGTCCCACAAAAAAATGACTTCGGCTATTAGGGCAGCGATTGTTGAATTACCAGTCTTAGAAACTTTTTTTTATCCATTGCAATATAGTAACTTATTAGTAACTTGCTTTTAAATTAATAAGCAAGTTGATAGATTTCTAATTTGTTGTTTCCCTATGTATTTTCAACTCTTGCATTCAATTGAAATTTTGCACCTCAATACTAAAAGCATATTAAAACTAAATTGAAATATCAATATCATAACTAAAATGATGCTAATACTTTTTATAGAATATTGGAAAACCATGACAAGAGACATGGAAATCATTTGGAATTAGAGCTGTTCCTGGGGTATTACTAAAATAATTTCGTTATTAATATATGCTATTTGTAATAAATTTTATTGATGTTTTAATGTATCAATAAACATCCTTTCCAATATCATATTTTCTAATTCAGCATAAAGACTTACCTTGCAATGAGGTGAAAGAGGTACCCTAGGGCACAACATTTAAGAATGTACTCAGGATCAGGTCGAGCAAATGCAACTGTGCTCACGGCATCTCATTCCCTTCACCTGGATCCCAGGCCTGTCAATAAACCCCCCAAAAGAATCAACAAATACTAACTCTCCCAAATACTCTGTATTGAAAGAGTAAAAGTCTTCCTCATTTGAAATGAAGTAATAAATACCATTCATTGAACATTTTCTGTGCACCAGGCACTGTGCTGAATGCTTCGCATGGATTACTGAATTTAATACTCACTGCAAGCATGAGGCAGATATGATTCACGTGTGACAGATGGAATCTGAGGTTGGATGTGGTTCAGTAACTCACAAATCCACTTATACAGCAAGGTGCAAAGCCAGGGTCTAAGGTCAGGTTTGTCTGACTCCATATCGAGTGTTTTTAATCAATACACTATCCTATATGTAAGGAAAGGAATAATGTGGATCTTTTACAAAGTCAGGTTTTTTTTAAAAAAAAAAAAAAAACAGTGTCCTTGATTCAAAACCTATAAAGGAGCAATGTCTAATGGTTAGTAAAGTATTACCAATTAGAAGTCTTGACAAATCTACATTAATGAATACCGCCCACCAAGCTGGTCTCATCTCTCACACCTAACTTTCTATGCTCCCAACATTTATTTCCCCTGTGCAGGCAATTCTGTTGGTGCCGTGCCCAGAACTCTTCACCAGGCCTGAGCACTCCCCGCTCAGCTGCAGCAGGGGCTGACTTCCAGTGCCTCGCAGCTGCGCGGTTCCAGATACCTGCTACATGGGTAAGAGCCACCTCACCTGGGACAGCCAGCAAGTTACTGGGTGTCACTTGTACACCCCCACACCTCAGGCCTGCACCCTCTGGCCTGCACCAGGCACTGAGTGCTAAGGGCTATAAACCCTGCCACCCATTCCTTAGGAAGAAAACCCCCTCTGTGGTGCAATTCTCTCTTGAGACCACACCCTGGGTCAGGCTGAGGCTCAGCTTCTCCTGGAATGACATCGTTGTCCAGTTTCTCCCCCTACCTTCACTGCTCCCTCTCTCAAGTCTCTCCTGAGAGCACTCCCTCAGTAAAATACTCACTAAACTCCTGCCACAGGCTCTGCTTCTAGAAACTCTGCCTGTCTTCTCTCTAATCTCTCACTTAATCCCAACATATCCTCCCTCCAAGTCCCAGCACCAAAACCACCTCTTCTAGAATGTTCTGTTTTCTCATCTGGCAATATATCATTCTCCTCTATATTCTCACATCACCGTTTGCCTAAGTTCCCTATATTAGCATCTAATTATTGATTTTTTTCTATGAAAACATTTTTTATTTCTATTCATAATCAGATTATATACTTTTCTGAGGGAAGGTGTTCTACTTCATTTATATCTATAACAACACCAAGTACATAAAAATATTAATAATTACCTGCAAAAATAATACATTGGATTTTAACTTACCAGTACAAGTGTCGTGTTAAATTATAAATACAGGTAACAAAATGCTTTAAAAACACTTCCTCTGTGTAAGAACATACGTCTTTATTCCTTCAGTCTACACTGTACCATTTCAGTGCCCAGCACAAGAGGGCAAACAAGATGGGCTCTTGTGATTGCGAAAGCCATGGGCACTTAATCCTTCTGCAGTTAAATGAAAGACTGGGGCAGAGCAGGAAAAGAGGATACCACATGCCAGGAGCAGCTGGGATTCTATTATCACATTCCCACGTGGCCACCAATAAGCCAGCCCTATGGCAAATGAATCCTGCTTCAAGAGACACGCAGAAGAAGCCTAGCACCTCTCACTAGAGGCACATTTAGCTATCAGCATTCATGGTGAAAGGCCACAGTCATTCTAAATGAGGACTTAGTTCATTTCACCAAAAGACAGCTATTGTAGACAACCCAATAGGGAATAATCGACTTAGTGATGATAATTCTATCACTGATCATGAAATACATTTTAAGAGAGAGCATCATGACAAGTTAAGAGAATCAAGTTACCAGAATAAAACAGAATATCATTTCCAACAACCTATTTTTCTATTTTGTGATGTAAATTTACTTGTTCACTATAAGTAATGAATTTTAAAGAGATTTTGTTTGAGCAATTTAAATATGTATTATTAATTCTTAATTAAATGTTTTTATAACTGTTGAACCTTATGTAATTTCAATTGCAAAGCTCCAAATAAGTCATTTTCTTAACTGTACTGATATGGTTTGATAAAATCAAATGCAGCTGCAAAAACTTGTAGACTCTTAACATTAGTAGGTGATGTAATATAGAAGAGAACTATTAAAAGTGATAGAATATTTGAAGGACCTTCACATTTTAATTTCTACTTTTATATTTTAAATTCAAACTTCACTATGTTTTATTCAAATAGAAATGTTTAAAAATAACTTGTAGCATAATAAAAGTCACTGTAAGTTTTCATTCTTTCAAGAATAGATTACTAAACAAAGCAAATAAAGATGTGGTTACAATATAACATAGTGTCCAGAGGATTATTTCCATTTTCATAAGAATTAAACTTGGTAATTTGTAATTAGAATAATGCTAGCTATTTGCCATTTGTAACACCTGTTTTATTTTCCTCTGGCTCCTTGTCACTATATAAAACTATTTGTTAATTTTTTCCTTGTTTATTGGTTTTTCCCTGATGCCTATCCCTTCTAAAATGAAGACATCTCGAGAACAGAGACTTGTCCACTCTTGTTTTCCCACTGCTTAGAACAGTGACTGGCACATAAGAGAAGGTCAAAAGTATTTGTTGAATGAATGAATGAATGAATGAATGAATAATACATGATTAAATATGCTTTAGACTCCAATATGTTTACTAAGCCATATTCCCCCAGAACAGACAGTGATATCCTGGGTCAGTGTTGCTGCAACTTCATTTCGGTTATTGTAAAGATCTCCCACAACAGCCAACACAGCAGCTGCTCACCAGGCTGGAGAGAAAGCCCTTCTTAAGCAGTTGCTTCATATTGATTTCCTTTTGTTGGATTGAATAAACCTATTTTCATCTGGGGAAAAAAAAAGAATGAATGATTTGTTTAATGCAAATCCTTAAGGAGTAAAATAGGCTCTCACAGTCTGGGCTGGAGGAAAATAATGCAGGCACGTGGTCTGGGATCTATCCTGGAGCAACAGTGGACATGGGACTGGGAGTCTTAAACTCTTTAGAGATTGAGTAATTTAGAAATAACCTGAGATGCAAAGCTCAGACTCAAGTTGTCATCATCCACTGAGCACTAACATCTGTGCTTCCCTAGAGAGAGAATGGGGTCTCCTTCCGTGGAGCCCATGCAAACTTGCCCGATTGGCAGGAATTCCCCTACACTCCTGGGCAGAGATAGTTTTGAAAAGTCTGACAAACATACTCATCAGGTATTGGTCAATACAGATTCAGGTGGTCTCCTCAGTACAAGATCAGACAGGAATCAGAGGTAGCATGAAGAGTGGTCAGGAGTGTGGCTCAGAGCCTCATAGATAGCAAGTGGGTGCCCAGGCAAAGCCCATGAGGTCAATCTAACAGTGTCCAGGTAGATATTTTACTCAATACATACTTAATAAAATAATCAATATTGTGTTTTTCTTTGGTACCTTTAATACCATTTCTATGTTTTCCATGAAATCCATGAAAATGGATTTCATTAATACTTCTCCTTCTTATCAGCATTTTATTTTGTATTTTGGGGAAAGGTAGAGAGCTTGCACTGATGTGTTCATTAGCAGCCAGTCAGACAAGCCTCAGGAGACATAAGGGGCAATGAAACTTCCCTGACGCTGCTTTCGTTCTCCATGCAGAGTCTGGGCCTGAAAGCTTTGCAGTAACAAGAATGAGTAGAGGCTGTTGACACCTGGGCACATCCTGTTCTGCTCTGTATTCCCAAGGATCCTAGGTAAGTTTTTCTAATGATCTGCATAAAGTTTGTGAGCACATTTTCCCATCTATACTTGAGTGAGTCATTGAAGTTTGGACCTTCGCTAATGTGCAATGAGGAAGAATGTTGCCTTGAAATGTGTTTTATGCAATGCGCCAGCAATGAAATTCAGTTCATCAAGTCTAGATTCAAAACAAAGAAGCAGTGATCAGACTGTCAATCCCCAGAGGGAAAGTAGGGGAGGGTGGGGGTAAGGGGGAGAGATCAATCAAAGGACTTGTATGCATATATATAATCCAAACCAATGGACAGAGACAACAGGGGGATGAAAGCATGAATGTGTGTGTGTGGGGGGGGGGGGGGGGGGGGCGTGGGGGGGGTTAATGGGTGAATGAGGACACATTTGTAATACCTTAACCAATAAAGAAATTTAAAAAATAAAATAAAACTGAAAAAGGGGCAGTTTTTCTGTGTGTAGTACTTTCATTATCACAAGTATCTTAATTTCTGAGCAGATCTTTGCTCTTCTTAGGGAATACAGAATTAACTATTAGATAAAGAAAGGCCCATTTCTCAGCACATTGACCTATTTTTCTTTAATTTACCTCACTTTAAAATGTGAGTGAATAGATACTTTTTACGAGAATTTGGCATTGAGATAACAATGGAAACAATAAAAAATAATAAGGGTTTTTCAATCTATTCAGTTAAATGTGCCCTTAATAGACAATGCCTTTCTCAAAAAAAAAAAAAAAAAAAAAAGAGCTTGCACATTCACTGAGGCCTTGCCCAAGAACAAACCTTGAGTTCAAATTATTTTTCTTTTGTTTCAGTTTTTATTCTTATGTATTGTTTTAGTTTATCTAATTTTTTTTTAATTGAAGGGCCTGTGTGTGGACAAGAACAAAAGAAGAGACCTCAAGAAGTTGTCCACAGAAGGTAAAAATTACAGTGCAAACTTGTATTTCCTAAGAATGATTTAACTCAGATATTCAATTGCTCTTAAATAAGTTCCTAACCTCTAAAGGTATACTAACACAGAATATAAAGCAGAACATAAAGGCAGTTACACTTTAAAATTGACCAATTTCACAGACTACTGCTTAACAGAAAAGCAAATCAAAGCATTTCCATTTCAGATACCAGGTTGAACCCAGTGTGATGTCCAACTCACTGAAGAGGTCTTTTTTTTTTTTTAATCTACTTCTGATCTACTACTATTAAATATCAAAAATAACTCAACGTTCCTATTGACAATAAATATCCCACAAAGTGTTTTTAGAATAGATTGTCCTAAGCATATAAACAAAACAAAACTGGTTTACATATTAATCTTCCAAAGAACAAGCTATCTAGCTATATTTCAACAGAAAAGGAAAACTATGGGACTAGAAGTACAGGCCTTTGTATATTAATTTGATGCCTCTAAACTAAAAAAGGGAAAAGTAGAATAAAAGATGACTTTGGATACATTCAAATATTGCTATCTCAAGGAGTAATATTGGAAGTCATTTCAAAGATTCATTTTTAAACATTATACAATACATGTAACTCACTATAAGATACTTTTAAATTGTTTAAACAGAATTTTAAGATGCCATAAATAATGACATTGATATTGTTTGTTTATAAACACCCACACTCAAAAACCTATACACTTTAAATGACTTCCCATTTCCTTTTGTGATATTAGCCTCTCTGAGCTAAAAGGAGAATAAATGGATTCAAATAAATAAGAAACAAGATGACAGTAAAATAAAAATTGACAAATCTCAATTTTCTTTCACAGAGGTACCTTATTTCAAATAATTAAATAAATAGCATAGTACAGTTGATGACCATGCTATCGACGCTGTTTCATATCCTCAGGCCAATTTTATTTTAAATGTAATATAACAGAATTTGTGTTTTCCAAAGTACAAATTAATATTTAATGTGTTTTATCAAACTTTCACAAGAAAAAAAAAATGATACAGGTTCAGCCATCATGGCATCCAAATGTCAAACACAACAAAATATTTCACTCAGAACAGAAATCACTGCCCTGCTTTACTTAGTTTTCTAATATATGGTCAGCTCTGTACTCCTAGAAAATATAAACCCTTCCTCCCAATGGTTATTAATAAAAAATATTATATTTGGAATAAGATGAGTAAATCCTAGAAAGTATTTTTTTCTAGATTTAAAGGATCTTAACAACACACCATTCACTGCAGTTGTTTGTGCTACTGCTGAAGTTCATTTTATGATCCTCTCATATAAATTGTTCATGAGGGGACTCCTCTTATAGACTCTTGAAATAAGAATCTATCCTCTACATTTATGTTACAGGTTTATTATGATAAATTGTTCTTGCCACAGAACTGAAAACTACCAAGCTAGTATATAAAATCTGTTAATAAAAAACAGTCCTCACACTGAAGTAGACACATCAACCAAGTAACCCATACCTACATGACATGTATTTCATTTCCACAATCAGAAATGACCAACTATATGAGAAGTGTGTGTATTTGTAAGAGCAAACACTTTGCTTTTGATTTTTCTTATTAAACTTCAATGAAGATGAGGTTTGATGAAGTAGCACGAATTTTTGGATTTCAGGTAATACATCTGTAAAATATTTAAGGTTGTATTTTTCAGCATAATTGAAAGAGACATAAGACCTATCCTATAAACGTATTGTTTGAATGCCAATGTTCATCTACTTAGATTTAAATGTATTTAATAGTTTCTTCCAGTGTACTGACATTGAAAGTAGAGATTCAAAACCCTTTAGAAATTTCTGTCCATGATGAATGAAATTGGAGCCAAATACGATGACAGCTGAGCACTCTGGAACCCCTGTCCTATAAAATTATGCTAACTATGGGAGAGGATGAATTGTATTTGACAACATATTCCCAGGCATTGTGTAATGAACCTTCAAACTTCAATTAGGACCTATCAGAAAGAAAAATCTAACACAATTTCACTAAAATGCTGCCTTCGTTAGAAAAACAAGTCAGTTGGAAAATACAGCAAGTTCAACATCACTGGCCACTCATCAAGCATTCCTTTCCCATGTCAGGTATCACATAAAATGCAGATTGTTTTAGTCACAACAGATATCACTTCCACTTTAAAAATATAGAACATTCAACTCACTTGTCATCCTTTGAATAGTAATAGTTCTACACTCCGGTTTTTAATGATTCTCTTGCCCACAGCCAAAGAAACAGATTTAAAAAAAAAAAAAAAAGAGCATTGAATAGCACTATTTATGAAAGGTGATCAGCATTTTTTTCAAATTTTTTTTCTTTATTGATTAAGGTATTACATATGTGTCCTTATCCCTCATTGCCCCCCGCACCCTCCACTCATGTCCTCACCCCGCCTGGTGTCTGTGTCCCATTGGTTATGCTTACATGCAGGCATACAAGTTCAACATATTTAAAGTTCAAAATAAATACACATGAAAAGCATCTGCATGTTGGTTTAAATTAACTTAGAAGAATGTTGAAGGAAAGTCCCCCAAGTGGGTTACATTCTTGGTGGGCTATTCAGACTATTCAGATGATGAATTTCCCAGTGCTTCACACAGATAGCATTTCAGTAAATGTTCTGTCAGCTAAAATGCAATAGCCTGCCTGTTTTAACCTCTCTCCTTGCCAGTGTTTATTAGTAATTTGCAGAATTTTGGCCATGGGATAAGCATACATGAATGGGCCAAAAGGATATGTGTAATTAGCTTATAAGCTGGAATAACAGTTCTGCCTTTGCTAACATTTTAAATAGATGAGTGGAATGTTTGATTGTTTTGAGGCTTCATTGAGGTTCTTTTGATAAAAGTTTTCCTTTGATGTAACCTTTTGATTTAAAATTGTATGAGATTAAACAAAGAACTTAATGGAAAATACTCAGTAAATTTCATATAACATAGGGCCTAAACATAGCCAAATGTGAAGGATCTCAACCATGTGAGACACTGTTTCAATACCATATCCATGACTGGAAGTGTTAAGTGTCTACCAGGTAAAAAATAAGACTGTTTAAAAAATAGTCCACATTACCCCAGTGTTTTGTATGTACCTTTTTATAGTAGAAATATGATCATATGGTATTATTATTTGAATGTTTGTCAACAATGTGCACCAACATTTTCACTCCTAGTATGTGAATCAGTTGAGAGCAAGAGTCATGTCTTGGTATGAAGAAACAAAGAAAGGCAAAAACAAGCACAGAAGGAAAGGGCGAACAGGAAGAAGGGGACTTTGAAGATGACCGAGTCCCCATCGTGACCTGTGATCACACTTCAGAGACCAAATCCACCAACTAGTGGCCATTTCTTGGGTCAATATTCTTCTCCCAAAACAACCATGTATTTTCTTCTTCAAAAAAAGTAATAAAGACAATTGAAGACAACAAAGACACTACAATAATTAGCTTAATCTCCTGTCATTATTTTGTTTTTTTCAGGAAGAGGGGAAATGTGGGTATTTGTTGACTTTTCATTAAATAAGACATACATGACAAAACTCTCTTTGCCAATACTGAGGATTGTGTTTTCAAATAAAGAGAAATAAAACTATTAAACCTGAACTAATTTTTAATCAATTCTACCTCTGCCATCATCTAAATAAATAAATAAGCAAATAAATAAAAACTTAAAAGTTAACTCTGGGTATGATGTAGATTTATAAACATAGGACCCAGAGGTCCATATCACATGAATGGTGAAGCCTTGGACTAAATCACTCAGGGTCCTATGGTTTTATAAACATACTAGAGGCCCAGTGCATGAAACTTGTGCACTCGGCGGGGGGCGGGGGGTGTCCCTCAGCCCGGCCTGCACCCTCTCACAGTTCGGGAGCCCTCAGGGGATGTCTGACTGATGGCTTAGGACCGCTCCCCCATGGCTTAGGCCAGGGGTGGGCAAACTTTTTGACTCGAGGGCCACAATGGGTTCTTAAACTGGACCGGAGGGCCGGAACAAAAGCATGGATGGAGTGTTTGTGTGAACTAATATAAATTCAAAGTAAACATCATTACATAAAAGGGTACGGTCTTTTTTTTTATTTATTTTATTCATTTCAAACGGGCCAAATCCGGCCCGCGGGCCATAGTTTGCCCACGGCTGGCTTAGGCCCACTCCCCAGAGGAGTGGGCCTAAGCCGTCAGCCGGACATCCTTAGTGCTGCCACAAAGTCAGGAGAGGCTCCCCACACCACCGCTGTGCTCGCCAGCTGAGTGGTGCTCCACCTGTGGGAGTGCACTGACCACCAGGGGGAAGCTTCTGTGTTGCACGTCTGCCCCCTGATGGTCAGTGCATGTCATAGCGACTGGTCGTTCTGCCGTTTGGTTGATTTGCATATTAGCCTTTTAATATCTAGGATGCTAAAGATAAATTTTATTGTTTAACGATTAAGAATCACTGCCTAACACAGTGATGGCGAACCTTTTGAGCTCGGCGTGTCAGCATTTTGAAAAACCCTAACTTAACTCTGGTGCTGTGTCACATATAGAAATTTTTTGATATTTGCAACCATAGTAAAACAAAGACTTATATTTTTGATACTTATTTTATATATTTAAATGCCATTTAACAAAGAAAAATCAACCAAAAAAATGAGTTCGCGTGTCACCTCTGACACGCGTGTCATAGGTTCGCCATCACTGGCCTAACTTCTAACAAAACTCAACATAGTTATACTAAATTTTCATTGTCCTTGTAACTGTGCAGATGAAGAATAACTCAAAGGCTCCTCCTCACAATAGTCATGAAATTGAAATACCTATTAATCCACAATATACTTCTTTGTACTAATGTAATGCACACAGAGTTGAACAAATAAATTAACACTATTAGTATGTAATTTGATTGCAAACATAGAGTCTCAAAAATGATAGGATGGAAGCAATATATTCTATTTGTACTTCACATTAAAGTACCCCATATCAGGGTTTTTGGTTAAAGATGGCCACAGACATTCACATTTAATCCTATTTAACCTACAAAATCTTCTAAAGTTAGAGTTAAATAATAAAAAGATAAACATATAATCTCTAGATAACTAACCAAAAGATGACAGCAGAAATGTCAACTACCTCATAGAGGAGAGAAAACAGATAGAGTGAGTGGAATTAGCCCAGAGCAGAGAAAGCTGGGGTGAGCATGTGTCTGCAAGAGGGAGAAGGAAACTATAGCTTGAAGGACAGTGTGAGCTACTGAGCCCCAGAAAGTCTCTAAAATTTGAAGCATCAAATAATTTAAAAGGCAAGAGTAAGGACTGAGGCTTCATATCTGTCTTTAAAGACAAGTTAGGTCACCAGATACCCTCACTAACACCATTAAGTCTACTACTACCCCATGAATACCTGGCAGGAGTCAGGAGTTTATTCTTCAGGGGAATTAAAGAGAAAATCTCCATTCTCCATGAAATAAAGGGTAGGGGTGAGGCTAGGATTCAATTTTGAAAACAGAAAAGCAAAATGTGACCTATTGAACAGTGTGATTGTGTTTATTCTAACCATTAACCCTTATTTCATTCCCAAAAGAAAGGCTGAGCAGACAAAAGATAGGAAAATACCTGTTCATGATAATAGTCTATGTAGAAGATATTTGGGAATCTCCCAATTATAGAACAGCTTGATAATACTCTCATAAGTTAAGATTTTCTGACACCCATAGAGTAAACAATTATAGTGTATTGGATAAATATGATTAGACAGCTAAGTTTCTCCAGACATTTTTCATGTACTATTAAAGATAGAAAACAAAACAGAGAAGTGGAAAGAAACCCAGAAAATAAAAAAGATAAGATAAAAACTTTTAAATCTCCTCAATACCTTCAGAAAACTAGAAAAATGTATGGCATGTATGAAACAAGTAGAGAATGATATATTTATTATTTAAAAAAATAAAATCATGGTGATTTAATAAATTGTAAGATAAAGTTGAGAAAGTCTCCCAGAAGAAAAAATAGAATAAGAAGAAAAAAATATTAGAGAAAAGATAAAAATTTAGAGGTTCTATGCAACCAAGAGTCCCATAGATAATAGATAGATAATCATTGTGAAATAATTTTTTAATTTAGTACTTCCTTGAGTACTAAATACTTTCTTAATACTTTCCTTGTTTATAGTTGTGCCTTATAGTTTTATCTAGTTCATGATAATATTCTGAAGAATACCCATTAATACTGGATTTAGATTCATGTGGAGAGTACTAAGAATGATAAAGAAAATAAGTTGGAACACACACAGACTCATCTTATGCAATCCTGTGTTTGATAGAATACTTCTTTCCTTAAAACAAAGGATTACTTTAAAAGCTATTAAATAAACCCCCCTTCTGTGATTTTGTAATTTTTTAAATTTAAATTTGTTATATCTATCTAGTTATATACAGTATATGGTTGAACACAACAGAGTTATGCTATTCTTGTAGATTTATCCCATATGACAAGCCAGCACTGAGAATAAAAATTAAATCAGTGAATCAGTAATGTAAAATGACAGCAACCCCCTTCATAAAAACAACCACTATGCGTTTACGAAATATTAAATAAAATTAAATGTAATGATTGTTAGCATCCTTCTGCTGATGCAGATAATCCTTCTAAAGAGCTATAAAAACCAGAATTTTCTTTCACTACGATACAAAGAATTCCCAGAGCTTGCAATTTCTTCCTGAAATAATACGTATAGCATAAAAAACAAATCCTTTTTAAATATTCATCTATTCATTTTATTTAATGGTATGCTATGATGACTATAGATATTATATTTTAATGCTCTGTGATGTTTCTTTCTGTTTTATAACAGCTAAAATAAGAGCCACATTCAAAAGTAATATTATAAGGCATCATTATGAAGTTCATATATTTTCTTTGAAGAATGTGTTCCACTACTAACAATGACAACACACTGATATGCAAAATAAACATCTTCTTAAATGTGCATGCTCCATGTTTTTAAAATTAGAAAATAATGCATGGTCAAGGAGACAAAGTTTAGGACTCAAGTCTACCTTCAAACAAGCCCCTCCTAACATACCTGTACCACTAAAGCGGAAGAGATGAAATTTTGCACAACAATGACAAAAAAACCTGCAGGATATATTCTCTCTGAACTTTTTGAAGATCAACAAGAAAAATCAACTGGGATTCAAGATTTAAAGGATAGAGCCAATAAAACATACCTAGAATTATGCAAATGTACTATGCAGGTTTGCCATTTTGACTAGAAACATCTGAAAAATTTAGCTTCTTTTAAAATCATCCTCAAAAAGTGGGCGGGGGGAGGGGGAGATGTTCATCTCCTTTAAAAAACACATTGAAAATTGTCCTTTTATAAGTGTGGAAGAGTCAAAAAGAAACATTCAACCAAATTATCAGAGTGCCTCAATAAGGTAACATTTTACTCTTTTTCTCTCTTTTCCTTGCCTCTCACATACACACACTATACATTCATACATATATACTGGCACATTCACACATACAACATATGCACACACATTCTGTGTGCAAACATTCTACAGGCACAGGTTTGTTGTGTCTTTGTTTTGTTTTTATAAGGGTTTAGAAGGCAATAAATAATACAAGATATTCTCGTATTTTATACAAACTCCATTTTTCTTCCTTAAAGATTATATCTACTAAGAAAATCCACTCTATGAAAAAGCTAGTTTCTTTTGGGAGGAAAAAAAATATTACAGGGCCTTATTTTTATTGCTTTTACTTAAAAGTGAGGATAATAGGTTTTTCACAGCAAATTAAGGAAACAAACCAGGAAGCAGTTTCAATCAAAAAGTACAAGTAAAGGCAGAGTGACTGTTTGAAAGGAGCCTGGATTCCAATCCCAGCTGTCATCTACTAGCTGTGGAATACATAGCAGGCAACTTCTCCTCTCCGATACTCAGAGAAATGTGACCTAAGCCAGCCAGGGTATCTGGGCCCCTGGGAACACATAGTTGGATACATGACCCATTCAGGGCCATTGGAGATTAATGGCAATCCTGGAAGAGGAGGTCTTTCTCTGGGAGAGGAGATTTAAAGTGCTGAGGACTATCTAACCCTGTAACTTCTAATGTCCCCCTGTAGACACCTGGTGGATAAAGCCCAAATGAAATTAAAGACATCAAAGAGGAAAAACGAAAGGAGGTCGGGGAAAGTCCTGATTAAGGGACTGCAGCTCCTGGTCACAGGTGGCCAAGTAAGGTCTTTTCAAAAAATAATTTTATAGAATTTATTGGGGTGACATTGGTTAATAAAATTATATAAGTTTCGGGTCTGCAATACATCATATGTATATTGTATTGTGTGTTCACCACCCAAACTCAAGTCTCCTTCCATCACCATTTGTCCCCCCTTTACCCTCTTCTGCCTCCCCACCTCCCACCTTCCTAAAATGCTGGTAATCATCATGCTGTTGTCTGGGTCTAAGAAGGTTTGTTTTGTTGTTTTTTTGTTTTCTTTTTAAATATATTTTATTGATTTTTTACAGAGAGGAAGGGAGAAGGATAGAGATTTAGAAACATCCATGAGAGAGAAACATCGATCAGCCACCTCCTGCATACTCCCCACTGGGGATGTGCCCGCAATCAAGGTACATGCCCTTAACCGGAATCGAACCTGGGACCCTTGAGTCCGCAGGCCAACGCTCTATCCACTGAGCCAAACTGTCCAGGGCTGTTTTGTTTTGTTTTGTTTCTTAATCCCTTAACCTTTTTCACCCATCCCCTCAACACTCCTCCCATCTAATAGCTATCAGCCTTTTTGCACTCTCTGGACAAATTAATAGAGGAGTCAATTGAGGCTAAATTTGGATTTATATCACTTGCTACTGAAGAATAAATAAGAAAAACTACCTACCTTATATAGGAATAAGTATGTAGACCACTACATAGAAGATAACCAACAATGTTAATAATTATAATTAGTATCAATATAAGAGGGTGCTCCTTTTACTTCTATAATGAGTGTGCCGAGATTTTGCACTGTAAAACTCAACATCTATAAACATCTGCCAAACATAAATGCAATTGCATTCTGGGTAATTATGTTAAATTCAACAATACTTATTTGTTATGGTGCCTGTTTTTCTCAATAAATTGAGATCCCCAAGGGTTGTACAGTGCCTTCTTTATGGTAGATGTTTAAAAATTATTTGTTATTGATAATGTATGAAATTAATTTCTACTCCTGCTGGCTAATATCTAAATTACCACAAACACTAGACTACTTAAGTGAATTTTCAAGATCTGATATAATATAATGCACTATGGGAAAGACATTAACTTTTCCATATATTTAAAGAAATGTTTTTACTCCAGTTCAGAAAATTAAATTATCAGGATTTGAAATGGTTTTTAACTGGGTTTGCGGTTTAGGGTTGTTTATGAAATATAGAAATTTTTTAAATGAAAAAGCCAAAATGGATAAACAGCATTTCTGGGGCATGCTGAGTTAAATTCAATCTCAACTACTTTGGGAAAGTAAGATTTCCCCTCTGTATAGGAAAACCAACGTTGATGACACTAGGCTGAGAATACCAGTAGAATTTATTCTACAATCATTGCCTTGGGGTTTGCATCACTCCCAGGAATCACAGTAAATTACTTTGTAACTCACACCTTAAGCTCTACCTTGGTGGATTTGCTTGATATGTCAGTAACCTCATTTAAAATAATTCCTCTATTATGCATTATAAATGAATACTTTTAATTTTAGACATCATGCTGGAAGGAGATTTCTTATAAAGGATTTTCCTCATAAAATTTAACCAGGATTTTTATTTAGAAGTGATGCCTTATCTCCTCTAATATCTTCCTTTTAAGAACAGCTCCAATTCATTGAGGATTTATCTGTGCCAGTCACTCTGTTAGGCACTTATACCTGTTATCACATCTAATCCTCTTGATAACCTTATAAGGAAAGAGTTTCTATTTTATAGATTTAAAAAACAGAGAGAGTTAAAGGCACTTGCACAAGGTCAAATGGCTAGAAGATGGAAAAACTAACAGTTCAGATTCATACCTGCCTGACTCCAAAGTTGATGCTTTTTACTGGCTCGATGGAAATGACTGTCAGTGAAACTTCACACAGATAACAAAATACAGTCACATTATTGTTTAAAAAGTTTGGTAAACTTCAAATATTATGCCTCTAGATTCCTCCTCCCTTTCTCCATCATAGATACCTACAAATCTGATATCATTTCAATAGTTGAGGTTTATGTTATTTTTGCATGCCTTTAGTGCTATACCATTTGATTGTTTCAGGTGAGTTAAATCGTAATATCTAATATTTAATTCAGTGCTTGCTTGGTTCCAGGGACTCTGCTAAGCACCCTATATGTATACTAGAGGCCTGGTGCACAAAAGTCATGCATGGGGGGGGGGGGGCGGGGGGCGGGGGGTCCAGCCCAGCCTGAACCCTCTCCAATCTGGGACCACTCAGAGGCTGTCCAACTGCTGGTTTAGGCCCGATCCCTCTCACAATCCGGGACCTCTGCCTCCTAACTGCTCACCTGCTTGCCTGCCTGATCACCCCTAACTGCCCCCCCTGCCAGCCTGATCACCCCTAACCACCTTTGCCTGCTGACCTGATTGCCCCTAACTGCCCTCATGGCCACCCTTGTTGCCCCCAACTGCCCCCCACCAGCCTGGTTGCCCCTTACTGCCCCCTCTTCTGGCCTGGTCACCCCTAACTGCCCCCCCTACCAGCCTGATCACCCATAACCACCTCTGCCTGCCAGCCTGGTTGCGCCCAACTGCCCCCCTCTGCCATCCTAGTCACTCCCAACTGTACCCCCTGCCAGCCTGGTTGCACCACGCAGCCTACTGTTCAGTCATTTGGTCGTCCCTCACTAACCCCCCTGCTGGACTTGTTGCCCCAGGCAGCCTGTAGGTCGTTAAAGTTACTGTGATGGTGTCCCAGACAATTTGCATATTCCTCTTTTATTAGTGTAGATATCTACAAATCTACATGTATGTAATATATGTGTATATAATCCTCACTATGCTCTATGAGGTAGGTACTGTTATTACCCTGATTTACAGACAGGGTACAGAGAGGTTATGCAAGTTGCCTGAGGTCACAGAACTACTCAGTGAGAGATGGGGATTCAACCCCAGGCAATGTGGCTCTGGAACCTGCCTCAATCCCCAACCATGGCTCCTCGCATGTCACTGATTGCCCAAGTACTGGGAAATATTTGGAAAGCTAAGAACTTTCCACTAGAAGTTAAATAAATGAAATGGCGTTGAAGATGGTGATAAGGGGCCATGAGTTAAAGTTTACAGTAGCTTTTAAAAGATGAGAACGACCCCTGACCAACCATCAGCATGGAATTTGGACCTCAGTTCTACAAACATATGAAAGAATTCTTCCAACAACCTGAGTTTGGAAGTGAATTTATCCACAGAATTTCCTGAAATGAGCATGACTATGATGACCCATGATACGCTCAAAATTTGGCTTTCAGAATTGAGAAAATAAATTTGCATTGTTTAAAAATAATTACCAATTCCAAATATCTCATCTATATGCCACTACTGAAATTTACACTCAACTTTATCTTTATTTTGTGGAAAATGAGTTGGGATTTAAATTCAAGCTGTTGTAACAACTGCTTTTGGTAAAATGCCTACCCAGTTATTGGCACTTAGATGTTATGAAAGCAAGAAGGAGAATGAAATAAGAACAGCAGCTGTTCTCCACTGGCTGTTGGATTAGTATGACATGGATCAGATGGATTAGCAGGCAACTGGTTGGTCATTCTGATGGCAGCTATGCTGATTAAAAACTTCAGAAGTGAGAAATTTACTGTAACAAATGTGCCTTACTGACATAATTTGTTTCCACATGTTAAGGTATTCAAAATTATAACAGATGGTCACTAGAGGAAAAAAAACACAATTAAATCTATTAAAATACATTTTTTAAATCAAAGATTTAGAGTAAATAAGGCACACTTATAAATACACTTCTTACTGACATTCTCTCCAGTGTTTGAGGACAACTGATGTATCTTTTCTGAGCCTGCTCTAATATATGATAAATATTTGCCATCATCCCCCAACCCTTCATGACACATTCACCCTTTTCCTCAAAAATTAACCTGCTTTCCTATATTCATCTAAAGTATGGCACCTGAAGTATATGTTTTCCAGATTTAACTTAGCAAACAGAATATATAACAGGGCTATCACCTTTCTTATTTTAGATCAATAGTCTGCCAACTCTGGGATATGTGTCAGTATTTTGATAAAAGTGCAAATTTCTAGACCCAAATCCACAGATTCTGATGAATTTATTTAGTCTGGGTAGGGTCTCTCACAAATAAATTTTCAACACCTTGGTGATTTAGACTCTGGTGAGCCATCGACCACTGTTTGAGCAGCCATGTCTATTAAAATTATTAAGATCCCATTAGCTATTTTGAAATCCTATCAGAGGACTGACACCTGAGGAACTTCCTGCTCACTAAACCCCTAAGATTACACATATGAGTTCCCAGACTATCAGGTTTTGGGGAACGAATCACCAGAGCTTTTACTTATCACTATTAAATTACATCATAACAGATGTAGCACTCTAACCTGTGAAGATCTTATGAAATCTTGATTTTTGTCATACATGATTGTATATATAAAACCTCCCACCAGATATATTTTATAAGTGGTCTCTGTAAATCTTTCTTAATGTCAGTGGCTCAGTCTTCACAAGGTGCCTCTAACCAAAGCCTCTCACTTGACCTACAGGGGTACTCTCACAAGCCAGGCATTTTTCTCCTTTTCTTCTTTACCTTTGCCATATAACCACACTATTTTCTTCTACATTATTCATAAATAGTAATTTTTTAAAATGTTATTTCCACCATTTTCTCAAATAAACTAGCAAGTAGGAAAAAAATGTATGAAATTCTCCTTGTTTCCTGGTCATTTGGAAAAATGAATTATATACAAGCCCAAATAGAAAATAATAGTTATTTCTAGAAAAGCATATAAGCATAAGTGATGGATGTGGACAACAGGGGGTGAGGGTGAGGGTGAGGGCAGGATTGGGGGGATGAGGGGACATTGGGGGGATAAGGACACATTTGTAATATCTTATTCAATAAAGGGAAAAAAAGAAATTGCTTAAGACGTTCTCTAATCAAACAGAAATAAAACTTAATGACTTAAAAAAATAAATAGTATGTCTTTTAATGGAAAAATTATCTGAATATGTATAAATGCATGAGAATGAGGGTCCTATAGAGCCCATCTGAGGAAAGCTGGTGGAGGTGGACTCCTGGTCGAGTCTACAATCAGCCAGCACTCTGTCCACAGATCACCATTACGGTCCCTCAGCTCCCACACCCTTGGGTAAGTACTTGGCTTACCTGCAGACAAGGCAGTTATCAATAGAATTGATAATTGTTCAATATGCTCCATGATACACAGGTAAATATATACATATATTTATAATTTTTAAATTATGTATATAAAATAATATATATAATTTTAAAATTGTTATCCAAAATAACACTACATGTTAATAAACCCATTAAGACATATCTTTATTAACTAAACTTTGTTCTATAAAAGGATTTATTCCACAGAATTCTACAGAAACTAATTTTTTTTATTCCCCAGAAGCATCAACTAGAAAAATCTGCCATTCCTGGCATACACAACTGGAAAAAAAAAGTTTTAATCTCCATGGCAACAGTGTTCAGACACACATATGCAAACTTTTAACATCTATTTAAATGAGTCAATTAATAGTTCTGAAAATTTAATAAAATGGATAATTTACTCAGTGTTTCTGGCTGCTGGCCATCTTTTCTTTTGCTTTTCATTTTAAACTGAACAGGAAGGAAAGGATTGCACTAGTCTTCAATGACGTTTCAATAAACAGTAACGTAAATGACAATAGAATAGACGCTTTTAAATGCTACTGTATTTAACATGTAGTCTTATTTTTAAAAGCACTTGAGTGAAAACCTTTGTTGATAAAGATTTTATCAAGTTTCTCCTAAAAGAACTCAATAAAAATAGAAGGGGAAAATAATAGGATGGGCAAATTAGCACCACAGTTATGGCTATGAACAGAACTTGGATAAGTAAAGCTGTGAAAGTAGAAGTCAAGAGAAGGTCACACTATTTGTGCTTCAGTTGTTAAGTTTGTGTTTAATCATATATCTTGGGATTGTTTTCTGGGCTTATTACAATAAGAGTGTTTTTTGCTGCTCTTCTGTGGTGGAGCATTTTAACCGTGGCTAAATTTACAGTGTTCTCCAGAGATGCTCTTTTCAAACTCAGATTAACGGAGGCTGGCCTTGCGCCCCTTCGTCTCCTACATCTGAACTTCTCAGTGGCAGAGGTGTATGTGTGCTATGTGATGACCCTTTGCTACACAGTATCTTAAAAAAAAATCATCATCAGTATATTATAGCACCCTGGGCACAGAGAATAAAACTATCATCCACAACATAAGATTATGTTTGCTTTTAATAGTGTGAATTATTAATGAAATACATTGTCATGTTTCTCACATATATTTACCATCTTTATTTTTTTTGGTTTTTAGTTCTAAGCTCATCTATTTATCTAGCATGTTATTTTTTATTTCTGAGTTTTGAAAACTATTTTTTAAATCTCTTTAACTCAATGTAAGAGAACCAAAGAAATAGTAAAATGTAAAGCCAAATCTCACAGTCAAGAGAACCAAATTAAATGGGGATGCACAGAATAGTCACAAAAAGCACAGCTGGTTTATTGATTTCATTCATTCATTCATTCATTCATTCATTCAACATACCTCCTCCCTATCTCAGATCCATCTTTCCAAAGCTTCCAGATTAATCTTCTCAACACAAACTTTGCTTATGTACTTTACTTTTCAAGAGATCATAATAAACTTCCCCCTCCTCATTGTACCTTAATATTGCTAGGACCTAATATTATATGCCTGGTAATTAGTAGATAATAAGTATTTGTTGAAAGTTTGAGATAATTCCTTTTGTCTAGTTTGTCCTTCCTGATTCCATTCACTTCCTCTACCCTAGTAAGCCTTGTTTTTCATCATTGCCCAAAGAAAACCTTCTGCTCAGGAAATTTATTTTAAAAGTCCCATGTTTGAGTGGGGGGAGGGGGGAGTGAGGGGACAATGGGGCAATAAGGACACATATGTAATACCTTAATCAATAAAGAAAAAACATTATTAAATAAATAAATAAATAAATAAAAGTCCCATGCTTATTCCATGTCATTGCTCTTGACTTCTTCCTTTATACAATACATGGTTCTGTACCCCTGTAAATACTAAGCATCTCTAATTAATACTAAAAATAACATTCTCCATTATAAGAAATGCCCTTTGGTTCCTTGGCTTTCATGTCATATTTCATGATATGACACTTAGTTTTAGCCATGGAAGCAAACAAAATATTAACCACAAAAATGTGATACATTCTTTATTCGTTCATGACTGCATTACCCATTTTTTCTCACACTCAAAATTCATTCATTACAACAAATATTTTTTGGATGTCAATCAGTACCAAACAATGTGCTAAGTGTGTGAGAAGAGAAAGAGAGAGAGAGAGAGAGAGAGAGAGAGAGAGAGAGAGAGAGAGAATATAAGGAAAACAGAAATACATTTTCCTAATAGAGCTTACAATAGAGAAAGAGGGGAAATTAATCAACTTGTTCGAAAAGTCAACGATTATAATCCACTATTAGTACTACAAAGGAAAAACATAGGAAACAATAGTACCCCTAACAGGAAATGTTAAAGGGCAAGGGGCAGTCTAAGAAGAATTTTCTAAGAAAGAGATACTTGACTAAAGTTTGAAAAATGTGTAGGCTAGGTAGGAATGATATTCTAAAGTAGTAAGAAGAATCAGAGATAAGGGCATTTTATCACAGTGGAGAGAACAGAACACATTTAAGAAATCAAAAAGAATCAGTATATAGACAAAAGATAACTTGAAATATAGTGGCAAAACCTACAATGGCCAAGAACGGTGGAAACTTTTTTTGGTCTTTATTATAGAAATAAAGGTAGATCACTATAAACTCTAAAGTAGGGAGTGACAAACATCTCTAATTGCTGTGAAGAGAACAGATTAGAGTGGGCAAAAATGGAGTCGAGAAGTCTTTTGGGAAGGCAATGGAGGGGCTTGCTCAGAGTATTCAGGGAGAACCAGGAAGGACCGCTCAGTCTGCATAGGAAACACTTGTTTCTCAGAAGACAATGCTTAAGCTGTCTCATGAGGAGCAGGAGTTAGTTAATAAGGTAATGGAGGAATGGGTATTCAAGTCTCTGACTCAAACTGCTAGATCATTTCCTTCTTGCTGACCTTTCTGCTCCTCTCTGCTTTTTATTATAAGCCTACACTTTGGATGTGTAACAACAATACTTCCCTGCTTCCTCAAGTCTGAGTGGACTTCCTCAATATTGAAATCTTCTTTTCAGCCTCCCTCTAAAATATTCATGCATTTAATTTCTTGCTTATTCATACATTTAAGTTGTGTACTGTGTATTAGATACTCTGCTAATGACCAAGGAATTACAACCCTTATAAAACTCAAAGTCACTTGAATAGGATGTTATAAATAGATTCATGCTTTCATTCAACATTATTTATTGAATAGCTACTATGTACTACCATAAGGATACATCAATGAAACAAGAAAATCATTGATCCTGTAGGGCTTGGCTCTAGTCAACCTACTTTCAATTATTCTCAAAATGCAGTTAAATATATAAAAATAAGATACTCTGGAGAGGATTTTTTCAAATTATTAGTCTGAAAATAGATACTGAAATCAACTTAGAAGGTCAAAACTAATATTAAAAATAAAGAATATAGAGTAGAAATATGGAAGTGCACTGACTGCAATAAGTCTAAGTATTGGTAGAAGATATTTTATGACATTATCACTTTGTGTGCATGCTTGTGCGTGTGTAGGTTGGAGAAAAAACTGGCAACAATTTAATGCAGGGTTGGATAAAAGCAGGGTTACAGCTGTTCATATGAAAAAATAGTACAATATTTACTAAATAATAACACAAGAATAAACTCCGTGTTTTGTGTACCCACAACTGTAAACCTACCTTTGCCCCACCCTGTATGTGTCTTACCAAGAAAAGAGTTTGAAAGCCAGTGCTCTAAAGGAGTGAGGAGAAAGGAGGGAGACTGGAGTGTTAACCAGGGAATGCTTTAGTCATTTTAGAAGTTAAAGACAAATTATCAGCTATGCATCCCATTTCAATAGCTACAGAATATTCTCAGTCCCTTACAACCCACCACGTCTTTGAGACCTGCTGCTTTCAGCCTTACCATTTTGTGCTTGGTTGATGGCTTATGCCCAAAACTACACCTTAGAGAATGAATGTATTCAAACTGGATGTCAGCCTTAATCAGATTCAGCATATACATACTTAATGCTCCATTTCCTCTTTGTTAGCAGAGCTTAAGTGTACAGGGATATGTCTCAAAATCTTACCAATAATACTACAACATTATGTCTGTTGAATACTAAATCACTTTAGCAACTCTGAGCTTTACTATGATACTAAATAGTTCTAATTGGCAAAGTGGTCTTATCTACTTCAGACGAAGGAAGGGGCTTAGAAAAGAGGTCAGATTCTGTGAATTATCTCAGAAAGTAATTACCACTTTTAAAAAGGAGTGTAAATATTCTAACTATAGCCAATAATAACTTTTAATAATTCAGACACAATACTAGTACAAAACACTGTGTAGATATACAATATCACATTGTTATTTTAGATATTTCTATGTTGAAACAAGATTTAAGCTGTCAGTAGTTTGGGAGCCTATTAACGCATTTGAGTTTCGAAACTTTTCTTCCCAATTCTTCATCATTGTTTCACCCTAAATATTGAGAACAAATCATATTATTGAAGTATCACAGAAGTATCTGAGCAACCTCTGGGGATTATAAATTTGGGATCTGATATATACTGATCCTGGAAACTGTAAACTCCTCATATATAAAGATTGGAGACCTACAGGAGAGCTAATATTTGTACTCCAAACCCCATTCGAACCACCACCAAAAAGGATTTTTAAAGACATTCCAAACAGACTCAAAGCTAATGCATTTTGAAGAGCTGTGGAAAGCTGTGACTTTACCTTTGAAGCCCAACACTGCACTCATACCCAGATAGAGTAGAACGAGGAATTTTAGAAGCAGCGACATGGAAATGGTAGAAGGGGCTGGTAGAAATCCTAGATCTGGTGGACAATTACAGAGTCCACAAGAATGGCTCATTAGTGAAGGATTGATGGAAAGCCTCAGTGCAAAGGAATCAGGACCAAAAAGAATGAGGCAGAGAAGGGAATGAAAGGCCATTTCTGTTGGAGCACAGGATGTTTCCTGCCCCCAATTCTCGTAAATAACATTGTTGCACATGCAGAATACGATGCACAGTAAGAGTATTACGTGAAAAACTCATCAACGAATAAACCATATGTTGCTCTATTGCCATATGAGAATGTGTGTTTATGTAAATGTATAAGAAAAAGAGACCTCCTAACTGAAGAATAAAGACTGACTTTCTCTGGGTAGAATACTAGAAGTAAGGATGTTATGTTTAAATTTTACCATCTTGACCACTTTGAACAGTATGAAATACAGTCACATTGCTATTAAACTATGACCACCATCCATCCCCAGAACTCTTTCAACTAAAACTCTGAAACTCTGAACCCAGTAAACAATAACTGCCCCTGTCCTGTACAATCACCATTCTACTTTCTATGTCTACGAATTTAACTACTTCAGGTACCTCATATAAGTGGAATCATGCAGTATTTGTCTTTTCTGACTGGCTTATTTCATTTAACATAATGTCCTCAAGGTCCATCCATGTTGTTGCATGTGTCAGACTATCCTTTTTTAAAGCCAAATAAAATTCCATTGTCTGTATATACCACATTTTGTTTATCCTTTCATCCATCTTCGAGCCCTTGGGTTGCTTCCACCTTTTATCTATTGTGAATAATGCTACTATAAACATGAGTGTGCAAGTACCTCTTTCAGACCCTGATTTCAATTCTTTGGGGTATATTCCCAGAAGAAGAATTGCTGATTATATGATAACTAGAGGCCCGGTGCACAAAAATTTGTGCACTCGGGGGGGAGGGGTGGCCCCTCAGCCCAGCCTGTGCCCTCTTGCAGTCTGGGACCCCTCAGGAGATAACGACCTGCTGGCTTAGGCCTGCTCCTGGGTGGCAGAGGGCAGGCCCAATCTCTAGGTGCAGCCCCTGGTCGGGCTCAGAGCAGGGCCGATTGGGGAGTTGGGGCGCCACCCCCTGTCATGCACAGAGCAGGGCGGATTGGGAGGCTGCGATGCCACCCTCAGTCACGCTCAGGGTGGGGCCGATATGGGGGTTGGGGCACCGCCCCCTGTCACACTCAAGGCAGGGTCGATGGGGAGGTTGCGGCGCCACCCCCTGTCATGCACAGAGCAGGGCCCATCAGGGGGTTGGGGAGCTCCCCCCTGTCACGCACAGAGTAGGGCTGATAGGGGAGTTAGGGCACCGCCCCCTGTCACACACAGAACAGGGCCGATCAGGGGGTTGGGGTGCCGCCACTGTCACACTCAGGGCAGGGCCAATGGGGAGGTTATGGCTCTACCCCGTCACACACAGAGCAGGGCCCGTGCGGGGGGGAGGGGTTTGGGCGCCGCACCCTGTCACACACAGAGCAGGGCCCATCAGGGGGTTGGGGCGCCTTCCCCTGTCACGAACAGAGCAGGGCAGATAGGGAGGTTGTGGCCCCGCCCCCTGTCACACACAGAACCTCAGGGCGATCAGGGGGTTTGGGCGCTGCCCCCTGTCACGCTGATCCGGTGCCAAGAGGCCTCGCGGCTCCGCTGATCCCGGTGCTGGAAGGCATATTACCCTTTTACTATATAGGATAGAGGCCTGGTGCATGGGTGGGGGCCGGCTGGTTTGCCCTGAAGGGTGTCCTGGATTAGGGTGGGGGTCCCCACTGGGGTGCCTGGCCAGTCTGGGTGAGGGGCGGAGGGCTGCTTTCAGGCTGGCGGTTGTTGACTGAAGCTCCCAACCGCTCCTTTTTTTTCTCTTTTTTTTATTTTATTCTGGGCCAGCTTTAGCTCTGGCTCTAGCTCTGAGGCTTCGTATCTGGTTTGTTTGCCGTTCTATAATCGAAACAATGTATAACTTCAGCTCTGAGATCCCGGCAGGCTGAAAGCTGGTTTCTGGGGTTTTGTTTAGCTTCTACATTTGCAACATAGTACATAGTTGCTTAGAGTTGCAACTCAGAGGCCGGCAAGTCAGGCGGGGAACGTTGGAGTCCGCAGTCACTGGAGCAAGCAAGCCTCATGTTCACTTCCAGCTGCCTAGCTGCCGGCCGCCATCTTGGCTGACAGTTCATTTGCATAAGGATATGCTGATTAGCCAATGGAAAGGGTAGTGGTTGTACGCTAATTACCATGTTTCTCTTTTATTAGTGTAGATTCTATTTTTAATGTTTTGAGAAACTGCCATACTGTTTTTTTTTATAGCTGCTGCATCATTTTATATACCAGAGGCTAGAAGTTCGAAATCAAGGTCTCAGATTGTTATTTCTTCTAGACACTGTGAGGAAGGATCTATTCCAGTGATGGCGAAGCTATGACACGTGTGTCGGAGGTGACACACAAACTCATTTTTTTGGTTGATTTTTCTTTGTTAAACGGCATTTAAATATATAAAATAAATATCAAAAATATAAATCTTTGTTTTACTATGGTTGCAAATAACAAAAAATTTCTATATGTGACACGGCACCAGAGTTAAGTTAGGGTTTTTCAAAATGCTGACACGCCGAGCTCAAAAGGTTCGCCATCACTGATTCAGGAGATCTGAACCAACATCCTTATTACATCACTGGCTGCTATGTAAGCCCCTTGCATGATCTACAATAATAATCTGCTTTGTGTTGATATTTACTGCTGTGTTGCTGACAATTACCTGAAAGAGAAGTTGGGTTTTTCACTAGGCTGGAATCAGAAAGCAGGTCTAATTAAGCAAGTTTATTCTATATCTATAAAAGGCTAAGTTGACTTGCGCACGCGTGATACATATAAACCTCTCGCTGGCACCAATTGCACGCCTGTTTCAATCTGTCATTGTTGATCGTGAATTTGGTTGACACTTCTATTATAGAGAAAGGGCGAACAGTGCTATTAAAATATTTCTTCTAATTAATTTCCTTTTAATATGGACAAATTCATGCACCAGGCCACTAGTTTCCAAATAAAGTCACGTTCATTGGTACTGGGGTTAGGATTTCAACATATCTTTTTGGAGGACACAATTCAACCCACAATGATAGCTTGCAAACAGCTTTTCATTTTTCACTTTCTGGAGGCAAATGCTATAAATTGGATTGAAACAGCCCTTACTTTGGGTCACCATTTCTGAAATTATTTTGTTCTTATTTAATATAACTGTTGCCAACTTTAAAATGGAGAGATTATCTTAGTCTAATACTTGCTCAAATTCAAAGATAATTACTTTCTGCACTTACTGAGAATTATGTTACTATATAAAATATTCTAATAAGTTTGCACACTGCAGGCAAAATATAATGATTTTTAGGCTTTCTAAGTGCCCCTGCTAGGATAAGTGGGAGCAGCAGTGCGGACAGAATCAGTTGATAGAAAAGGAATGTAGGTGTCCACCCAAACTGTCAGTTCAAAGCCTCTCAGTGTTTTCCCCATTTGTTCTTCTCTGGCCTCCTTTTCTTCTCCCTCATTATAGTGCTTTATACTCTCTTAACATCCCTCTGGGATATAAAAAGTCAAGAGCAGATGTCAAAGTGCCACATCACACTAAAATTAATCTTGTCTCACAAATTCATTTAACACATATGTATATTTTTAGTAACATCAATGTAGTAATAAACACTTATTAATAAGCATTGGTGATTACGGTGGTGAATAAACTAAGTCCTGTGTTGCCAGAACTAATGTTCTAAAAGAAAGCACAGGAAATCTATACAAACATGTTCAGTGGGAAGAGGATTTGATTGGGGATATACAGAACAAACATGAGCACAGCAACAGGGAAATCCAAGTGGTCTGGAGATCGGAGATCAGAAAGTATTTCTTGTAGGAAGTATATAGAGCAATCATGACAAATTGGCAGAAATTACTCAGGTTAACAGGGTGCTGCAGGCAGTGACACCATCATGGGGCCAAGCTCAGAACTGAGAGAATGCGTGACATGTTCCATAAATCCAAGGGAGTTCAGAGTGGCTAGAGCTCAGATTGCAATTTAAAATGTGAGAGATGAAGCCGGAGAGAAATGCAGAGGCCAGATCAGAAGTACCTTATAAATAAAATTCATCTACCAAGCAGGCCACTTCTGAGAATAAAAAGGGGCACCTTTAATAATTAGGTGGGAGCAGTAGGTGTAAACCAGGGCTATCAGAGAGTAACTGGAATGCATGGCCACACAACTTTTAAACCACAAATACTAAGGTCATTACAGAATTTTATAGAGAGGAGTGGCTCAATACTATTGCATTTAATAAGCTTGCCCTAGCTGAAGTATAATAAACAAATGGGAGCGGGGAGGGGGGAAAGCAGGAAGATCCATTAAGACCACTGTGATGACTCCTACATGTGAGACGATGGCGGCCTGAATCACTGATACAATTGTGAACCTATAAGAAAATTGATGGCATAATATTAGGTTGAACTATATGAAACTGCTGCTCACCATTTTTTAACCTGCAAACAGTTTTAAAAGGTTCAACTAATAGGTTTGCAGGAAATAGGATTTATTAGACTTTAGTAAGTGTGTGCTAGACAAATTAACAATTTGAAATACTTATGTGTTATGTTGTTTCCCATGTGACCAACACTGGCTGAATCTTAGACTATGAGGGCATCCTATTGTTGTAGGGAATCAGAGATTGGAGGCAGGGGAGGAAGAGAACAATGAATAAAGATATGAAACCTGTGGTTTCTGAACCCAAAAGGTTAGAATTCAGGTAAGAATCCATTAGGGTATTTGAAAGTAAATGGAATTTGCTCGCCGCTGAATTAGTTCCTCCACAATCCACCATCACCAACTCCTAGACTAGACCAGCCCCTGGACCAGTGATGACAAAAGAATTGGCAGAGGTGCGAAGGTCCCCTGAAGAATTCATAACACTGGAATATTATCCCTCTTACAAAGGAAATGTTGGGAGTAATAGAGAAACTAAATAAAATATAGACTAGGATGCCTGCTAGGTTTCTAGTTGGACAGTGGGCTGACAGTGCTTTTCTAAATATTTATTGGAGAAGAAGAGCTTGAAGAAAAGTAGAAGACAATAAATGTGTAAATTCTAACTTCCAACATTATTTTATTTATTTTTATTAATTCCGACCTCTCTTTAGGTAATTCAGTATTATGTAGGTTTTTATGATTAGAGAATTTTTTAATTTATTAAATTTTCAGATAAATGAAACTATTACTGCAGGGCAAATGTGTGTACATTTATTCAAGTAAGTTTACTCAGATTTTGAGCGTATGTTTCCAATATTTCTAACATCAAGTCCATGAGTTCTACTTTACTAAATTGAGTTGTAAATTTATAATAATAATACCAGTTTTTTAGTAAAACCATCAAGTTGGGGGAAATAATTACGTTCACTTCTTGCAAACCTTTCACTCAGCACAAAATGACAAAAGTAATATTTCTCTCACACCACATTGACCCACACCACCCTATAAAAATAAAGTTAAGAGAAAGGGAGTAAAGAGGAAAAATGAAGAAAAGTAAGATAAAAATAAAGGAAAACAGATATAGGGAGATACGATAAAAGAAAAAATAGTTGTAAGAAAATAAAATAATACTCAACATCGTATACAATCATTAAAGAAGTTGTGGTGGATTTAAAATTCCCTTTAGAATAAGTAATACTGAGTTCTTAACTTTATAACTAAATATTTTAATACATAAATCCTAAAGCAGGTCAGGGAAACCTCTTTCTCCACTGAGGTTAATAGTCCACATATAAAGCAAATAAAATTTATCCTATGTGGCATGGAAAATGAATAAAGTAGAAAGTAAGATTTTTAGAAAATGGCTTTTTAAAATTGGGAACATAGACCAAACTCTTAAGTAGCTAAGAAAAATAAGGTAATATAAATGGTTCTATATATACTTATAATTCTTCAAGATGCTCAATCAACATCTGGTGTTAAATAATACATTTTTTTGTCTTCGATTTTGCTTATATGTAGTTTTTAATTGCAATGAGAAAGTAATAAATATATAGTGCTTCTATTACCAGGCTTTTTTAAAGGGGGAGGGCTTCAGTTTCACATTCTATTTGTGGAGGGGGAGAAACAAGGAGAGGCACTGAGACATCATGAGATAGAGTAAATAAAATAAAATAAAAATCCAACCCAAAGAGAATGAGGAAAAGAAAGAACAAGAATAGGTGGCTTGAGATAAAGAAGGGGGAATAATAAACACAAATGTAAAGATAATTGGGGGAAGGGAACAGTCAAAACTCCTCATCTATCTTAAAACTAATGTTTTAGAGGTTCTACTTCCCCAAACTCCACCTTATCAGATCCTATCTTACCATTCGCATCATAACTTATCTACATCATTCCTATTAAAACAGAGAAAAAAATCCAGCTTTAAGACCAATGGATGTCCAACTTTATTTGACTGCTCAGATTTTTTAAAAATACGTTGGGTGGAAAGGCTATGAATCACCTCTAGCTCTAAGTCATGGGCTGACCTCAAAGCCACTGTTTATAGAACACAACAGCTTCTCCAAGTTGATGCCTCCGAGACTTCGCTATGTCCACACATTTGAGAAACCCCACCCTTCATGGGATCTTAAAGTTGTATGCAACCAGACTCTAACTTTAAAAGCAATCGGATAAAAGAAAAATAATTCACAAGGGGAGAAAGACTTGAAAGGCTAGTTATTTTATGGAAAGATTACTGGAGTGTTGAGGTTTTTCAGGTTTCTGCATTCAATTGCCATGCACAATTATAAGAGCATTGCATACTCACCCCTTTCCCTAGATGCCCCTAAGGTGCTCTGTCCTTCCAAAGAAGCTAAGGCTGCTTTGGGGTGAGGCCCTCACTTCACCTAGCAACTATCAGTGCTCCAGCAGCAGCCCAGCACTTGCCCACACCATGGCCTTGGTCTCGGAAGTCACCTGCATCTACTGGGCCCTTATCCTGCACGAAGATGAAGTGACCGTGACAGAGGATAAGATCAGAAGAAAGCAGCTGGGATAAGTATTGACCCTTTCTGGCCAGGCTTGTTTGCAAAGGCTCTGGCCAATGTCCATATTGGGAACCTCATCTACAATACGGAGGTTGGTGGACCTGCCCCAGCAGCTGGTGCTGCACCTGCAGGAGGTCCTGCCCCCTCCACCGCTGCTGCGCCAACTGAGAAGAAAGCAGAAGCAAAGAAAGAGGAATCTGATGATGACGTGGGCGTTGTTCTTTTTGACTAAACCTCTTGTAACACAGTCAATAAAAAGCGTAACTCTAAAAAAGTAAAATAAAAGATCATTGCATACTCCAATTCAAATGTAGTCATATAACTAGTGAGGTATTCACATATCAGAAACTCAGTGATTCAAATACCAATTGTTCGATTGCTAAAATCGGTATCTATACCTAGTGTTCTCTCTGATTATAACATTTACTCTAGAGTGCCTACAGTCTCAGTGAATGAGAACATAAATCAATAGAATTGGAGTCTTTCAAAAATTTGCCAAGGACTTTGAAATGTTTGGCCTCCATTCTCATATCCCCATTTAGCCAAACAGGCTCTTTGGTTACCCGGCTATTTTGCTGCCCAGCTAGGACCATGAACTCATTACTGACATTTTCCATGAGAAGAAAAACTATCATTACCAAGGATGAGGGATGGTGACAAACTAGCAGCAAATAATAATAGCACAATCATTAGATAATAAATAACAACAGCCAAAAAAGACATAATTAAGCATTAGATACACATGCAATCAAGTATTTCAATGAAAATTATATTTAATAACAGTGAGATATTATATTATACATCTTATTTTAGAAATAAAGAGTAAGCAAGTTGTCTCTCACCATACATATTTGATGGACTGTGGCCAAATGATTGAATTTACTTTACTTTCCCAAAAGGAACAATTATAGTTTTCACTGCAAATATCCAAATAAAGACTAAGGTTTTCTATTGTGGCCTCAGAGGTCCATTTTTTAAACTACAAATAACTGGCAGGCTATCCACTTGCATACACATCATTCCAAATTGCAATACAATTCTTGTCAGACAATGTATTTCACACTGTTTAAGTAATGTTCTGAGTGGAGTTCTATAAGATACTGCCAAGCTTACCTGCAGAGAAACACACTTCAGTAGTCCTCACAGAGCGTGAAGGCATTTATCATTATTCAAATATAGAAGAAAAGGTTCCGATGTCTTTGACACTATAACTGGCTTGTGGTAAACTGCTGTTAAGCAGTTCAGTGGGCTGTATTTATCCTGCACAATTAGAAGAGATCTCTTATGCCATTTCACACAATACTAAGGAAATCAGAATTGCTCTGGGTGGAATTCTTCCTTAGCTCTTACCCTTCACTCCCACGGCTTAACCACAGACTAATCTAAAAAACATATTAGCCATCAAAAGGGGGGAAATATGTGAGTGTGTAGGTATGTATGTTTGTATAGGGATAAGTTGTGTGTGTGTGTGTGTGTGTGTGTTTAAAGGAAAGCAGTATGTTTTTCCCATCATCTTTTGTCTTATTCATGTAAGTATCTAAGCAGAATGTTTATAAAATCTTTTGACAAAGGTAAATATGTTTCCCTGGATGGGTGGCTCCCTTGGTTGGAGCATCATCCCATACACCAAAAGGCTGAGGGTTCGATTCCCAATCACAGCACATTCCTAGGTTGCAGGATCAATCCCTGATTGCAGTGCATTGAGGAGGCAACCAATTAATGTTTCTCCTCTCCTCTCCTCTCCTCTCCTCTCCTCTCCTCTCCTCTCCTCTCCTCTCCTCTCCTCTCCTCTCCTCCTCTTCTCTCCTCTCCTCTCCTCTCCTCTCCTCTCTCTCTCATCAAAATCAATAAAAACAAAACCTCCAGTGAGGATTAAGAAAAAACGATAAATATAAGTTGCTTTTCAGCACTTGGTCAAATATTCACTACATAGCACTGGCACTCAGGCAATGTATTTCCAATTGCTTTTGGAATGTTTCATGTGAAGCAAAGTATTTCCAATTAGACCAACTATGTATTCTCCCATCTCAACCTTATCTCTGCTGCCTAATAGGTCTAGCAACAAACTGCTCCAAGTAGAGCTTTTCATCAGTGGGCATAGCTAATTGTTTTGTGTTCTGACTGTTGCTCAAACTCAGTAATGTACATTAGGTATAGAAACATTTGGCAGGAAAGTGCTTTTAGTGAAATTTAAACATTGAATAATTCCATATATTATGAATATTCTATTGCATTGACTAATTTGTAAAATGCTATACAATATGAATATTCTACCAAATTTAAGAACACATTTTAGATATTATAAATTAAAACATATTTTAATTTATATGAACATACATATTTAGGTTCAGTAGCAATGAACTCAAGAATGACTAACCCATGTTCCGTTATCAGCCTGTTTTAGAGAATTTGCTATCTTTACCTTATGGCTAAAGTAAAAGAATTATCTTAAGATTTTTCTATATGGAGATGCCCATAAAAACACTTTGTTATTTATATACTAAAGCAGTATATCTTTAAAATTAAAACAAATAAAATAAAAATAAAGTGAATTCTTCTTTAGAAGTGAACACAACTATTTCAAAATTATGAGATTGGACAGGCATGTTCAGGGTCCAGGAGCCATGCTGAATTGAAACAAGTATTACCTACATATATAATGGAGGATTACATCATTAAATTATACTGCGTAATTCATCACAAGGAGTATTTCTTTGTTGCTCATTTCACATTTTGTTTTCTATTTTCAACATTCACTTTTGTAATAAACATACATATATTCTCTAAAGTGCAATATCAAATGTACCTAAATGCTATTTAAGAGGCATTTGTCTCCCTAGGTACACCAGGAAGCCACAGAGCACAAGCATTGGTTTAAACTTAAAGTATCAAATTAACATAACATCCCCAAACATGTGGCTTTTGGGAGTTGTGACAGCTAAACAACTAAAGGAAACCTTGAGCCATATTGAGCTATTTTTAAAATAGAAATAAAATCCCTCCCCATGTTTCCGTCACTATTAGGGCCAGAAATTATCTTGGTTAACAACCTTGAGAAAAGAAAGGCTGAGGAAGTTAGCTTTCCTCTTGTAATGTTTTTCTCTTCCATTCCCCCACAATCCCTTTTTCATTTTTCTAATTTTGGTCTAATTTTGCCATATATTTGTACCCACAGCAGAAGAGAACATCTGCATTTAATGGTACTCACACTCACTATCAGAAGATCTCTAAGACAGCTATGATATTAAAAGCATATATAGTGTACATAACAGATAAATTTTCTCTTTTCTTGCACATAAACCTCAATTAAAAACTCATTTAATTTGGATTGACTATGTGCTGAAGTAATTCCAATTACCTAAAAATATGTGTATGCTTGGCATATTTTGACTATATTTTATTGCTAATAAGCACATCTAATCTGCTCTGAGAGCTTAACTGGGATGGCTTTATTACTGTCGTTATAAAATATCCTGTATACAATGCCCACAAATCAGATTCCAGATGTAGCATAGTAGCTTTAGTCACTATGTTGCAACAAGCCACAAGTACACAATTTTAAAAGAAATTTTAAAATTTTGCATTAAATACCTCTAGTTAATAATAGTAAGTAAAACCAAATTATTAGTGTTGCCAAACAACTAAAGTACAGGTATGGCTTAAGTTCATGTAGATGTTTTTTCCAATATGAAAAGTTATAACAGAAGCCTGTGCAGAGTAAAACTCTCTTTCCACATACAGACTGCCTATATTGATCACATTGTATATATGTATTACTTCATTCTATATTTATTCAACTGTAGGCCTGGAGCACAAAAATTTGTGCACTTGGGAGGGTCCCTCAGCCCGGCCTGTGCCCTCTCGCAGTCTGGAACCCCTCGGGGATGACCACCTGCTGGCTTAGGTCCGCTCCCCGAGGGATTGGGCCTAAGCTGGCAGTCAGACATCCCTCTGGCAGCCCAGGAGCCCTCGGGGGATGTCCACTTGCCAGCAGGGACCAGGCCTAAGCTGCAGTCGGACATCCTTAGCACTGCTGAGGCGGGAGAGGCTCCCACCACCACCACTGTACTGGCAGCCGGCAGCCCCCTGGTGGTCAGTGTGTGTCATAGTGACCAATCATTCCCAGTCGTTCTGCTGTTAGGGTCAATTTGCATATTACCCTTTTAATATAGGATAAAGGCCTGGTGCATGGGTGAGGGCCGGCTGGTTTGCCCTGAAGGGTGTTCCGGATCAGGGTGGGGATCCCACTGGGGTGCCTGGCCAGCCTGGGTGAGGAGCTGAGGGCCGTTTTCAGACTGGCCACACCCCCTTCAGGGTGGGGTCCCCGCTGGAGTGCCTGGCCAGCCTGGGTGAGGGGCTGAGGGCCGTTTTCAGGCTGGCGACACCCCCTTCAGGGAGGGGGTCCTGCTGGGTTCCTGGCCAGCCTGGGTGAGTGGCTGATGGCTGTTTGCAGGCTGGCCACAACCTCTTCAGGGTAGGGGTCCCTACTGGGGTGCCTGGCCAGCCTGGGTGAGGGGCTGATGGCTGTTTGCAGGCTGGCCAAGCCCCCCAGTGGGGACCCTCACCCCAGGAGGGTGTGGCCAGCCTGGGTGAGGGGCTGAGGGCTGTTTGCAGGTTGGGCACAGCCCCTTCAGGGTGGGTGTCCCCGCTGGGGTGCCTGGCCAGCCTGGGTGAGGGGCTGAGGGCTGTTTGCAGGTTGGGCACAGCCCCTTCAGGGTGGGTGTCCCCGCTGGGGTGCCTGGCCAGCCTGGGTGAGGGACTGATGGCTGTTTGCAGGTTGGCCACAGCCCCTTCAGGGTGGGGGTCCCCGCTATACCCTCAATTTGCATTTTCTCTTTTATTAGATTAGATTCTTGCACACAAAAAATGTCTTGCTCATTTTTGCAAGTACAGTATAGAAAACCCTTTCTTACTCATAGTATGTATTCAACACATTCTTGTCTAGTGAATAAATTGAGATTTTTCTTTCCCCATTATTATTATGTTTGCTTTACCCATGATGATAATACTATAATAGAACAATTCTCTAACAAGTGACTAAAAACCTGCTCTAAAAGTTGAACAGTCTATTTCTTCTGTTTTGTATGCATATGTAGAATTTTAATAGAAAAATTTGCCAGAAAGCTTCTTAGTAGGGGCGTACAGGAGGCAGATGATCAATGATTCTCTCTCATCATTGATATTTCTATCTCTCTCTCTCTCCCTTTTCCTTTCTCTCTGAAATCAATAAAAAAAATATATTTTTAAAATCATCCCATATAAAACAAGCTTTTTATTTTATTTTTTTTACTTCTCTAAAAGACACACACAGAAAAAAGAAGGATTAGAGAGAAAAATGACTAATTATATCATCATTGTTTATCCCAAAAGTTAGCTTACCAAAATATTATGTTGCTAGAAGTAATCACTAGATTAAGATCATATGATGCCTTTGTTTTGTGAAAGTAAAATGAAACAATCACTTTGGAAAAAAATTTTTCCCATTTATTATACTATTACATGGATAGTATTTTCCATACAATCCAGAAATTCCACTCCTAGATAAATATGAGAAATGAAAACATATCCATAGAAAGACTTGTACATGACTTTTATATGGCAAATTTATTCATAATAGCTAAAAACTGGGAACTGTCTGAATGTCATCAACAGGTGTTAATTTAAAAACTGAGATACATTCATAGGTTTGAAACTCTTGACAATTAGAAGGAGCAAAAGATAGATAAACACAAAAACAAGAATGGTTTCTGAAAACATTAGGCTGTGCGAAAGAGGGCAGAAACTAAAAAGTGCCAAGTACATAGTTGGTGATTCGTATAAAGGAATTTCTAGGACAGATGAAACTAATCAGGTCAGGGGTGGGGCGTGAAAAGAGACTGCAAAGAACAAGGGGGGAGACTTTCTGGGAAAGTGGAAATGTTTTTTTTTCTTGATTGGGGTGGTACTTACAGGAGTATAGACATTTGTTAAATGTCATCTAGATGTATACATATATGTTGATTTTATTGTATGTAAGTTATAATTCAAAAAAGTTGTTTTTAAAAAAAGAGACTTTGCCTATATGACATGCTGTAAATATCTTACAGTCCAGGAGGAGCCTCGCTTCCTCAGCTATAGAATGGCAGCCACAACAACACCAGACCTCAGGGGTCTCAGGAATAGTGGAAACAAAATGAATAAATGTCTCACATAGACTGGGTACCCCTTTTGTGATAGAACACAAAATCAGTTAAAGCTGTGAATGCTAAATGAAAATGAGAGGTTTAAATTCAACATACAAACTATATTTTCCAAAGGAATCTTATTACACACATCTACATAAACGTGTGTAACCTAGAGAATGATCAAAGTACAGATCGGAGAACAATGGCAGTTTAATTGCAAGACATCAGTTAGGCCAGGGCTCTAAATAATGGTTAACATAAAGGTTGATTTTGGAAATAAGAGTTGTTCTACAGGAAACTATGACCCAGAATATAGTGTATAGTCTAAAGCAGTGATTTTCAAACTTTTTCACCTCATGGCACACACAAATCGATTACTGAAATTTTGTGGCACAACAAAAATTATATGCTATATTTTGCCAATCTGACAATAACAAGGTTGAATTTTGTTTTTTGGGTTTTTTTTTTAAATATATTTTATTGATTTTTTACAGAGAGGAAGGGAGAAAGATAGAGAGTTAGAAACATCGATGAGAGAGAAACATCAAATCAGCTGCCTCCTGCACATCTCCTACTGGGGATGTGCCCGCAACCCAGGTACATGCCCTTGACCGGAATCGAACCCGGGACCTTTCAGTCCGAAGGCCGACGCCCTATCCACTGAGCCAAACCGGTTTCGGCACAAGGTTGAATTTTGATTCATTCACACCAGACTGCTATTGTTGTGTTGGCTGTTGTTATTTATTTATTTATTTTTGCTTGAAAATCTAAGAGAGAAGAGGTCAGTGCCCCTGATTAAATAGTCAGATATTGCACTCTTTAGAAATTCTGTGGCACACCAGTGTTTTGTAGCACACAGGTTGAAAATCGCTGGGCTAGAGAGATTTTGGAAGTTATCTGGTTTCTAGGACTTTATATCATTACTCAGAAGACAACTTGTCAACCAATTTCCAACTAAATTATAAAACAATTTATTGTTTCATTTAGCTGATGAATTCCTTCATTAATTAAAATTTGCATATAAGCAAAAGAAAGACATACACATCTTTTGGAAAGCGACATTATTCTGTTAACTCCCACACATACACAAGAAAGCTAATCTTACACAGCTGTCTTTTTCTTCAACTAAATTAACAATGCTTATTGTATTCTGCCTTCCAGATGCTGAACAACATGTTTCATGTTAATATGCCTCGGTCCTGACCTGGCAATAATGCTAAGGAACTTAGCAGGAAATCTAGCCTCCAGATACTCTTATCTTGGGACATAGAAACAAACAAAAATTATGCTCCATCTAAATTACTTTATTGTTGAATTAAAAATGCTTATTAAAACTGCTGTGAAGGGCATTTCTTTCTTTTTATTTTTATTGTTGACACTATTACAGATGTCCCCATTCCCCCATCCCTCTGGCCATCACCACACTATTGTCTGTGTATATGGGCTTTATGCATATATATTCTTTTTTAATCTCTTCACCTTCTTTCATCCAGTCCTCCCTACACGCCTTCCTTCTAACAGTTGTCAGCCTATTCCATGTATCCATGCCTCTTTTTCTATTTTGTTTGTCAGTTTATTTTGTACATTAGATTCCCCATATAAGGGACATATGATATACGTCTTTCTCTGACTAGCTTATTTCACTTAGCATAATAATCACCAGGTCCATCCAGGCTGTCCCAAAAGGTAAGTGCTGCTTCTTTTTTATGGCCATGTAGTATTCCATTGTATAAATGTACCAATCTTTTTTATCCAATCATCTACTGATGGGCACTTGGGCTGTCTCCAGATTTGGGCTATTGTAAATAATGCTGCTATGAACATATGGGTGCATACATTCTTTCTAATTGGTGTTTCAGGATTCTTAGGATATATTTCCAGAAGTGGGATTGTTGAGTCAAAAGGCAGTTTCATTTTAAATTTTTTGAGGAAGCTCCACCCTGTTTTCCACAGTGGCTGCACCAATCTTCATTCCCACCAACAATGCACCAGGGTTCCCTTTTCTCCACATCCTTGCCAGCACTTGTTTGTTCATTTATTGACAGTAGCCTTTCTGGAAGGTCTGAGGTGATATCTTGTTGTGGTTTTAATTTACATCTCTCTGATGATTAGTGACATTGAGCATTTTTTCATGTCTATTGGCTATCTATCTGTATGTCCTCTTTGGAGAAGTGTCTATTCCGGCCCTTTGCCCATTTTTGAATTGGATTGTTTTACTTCCTGGTGTTGAGCTGCTTAAGTTCTTTATATATTTTGGAAATTAACCCTTTATCAGATGTATCATTGCCAAATATGTTCTCCCTTACAGTGGGTTCCCCTTTCATTTTGTTGATGGTTTCTTTTGCTGTGCAGGAGTTTTTTAGTTTGATGTAGTCCCATTATTTTCACTCTTTAAAAGAGAAAGGTGTCCTAAGCACTATTTAAAATAATTTTCTACAAGAGCTTCACAATAAAGTATAGAATAAAAGAAAGTTGTAAGAGAAAGCTACAATTACAGCTTAAGGTCCACAAAGGCTTTATATAAAGACATAGAGAAAACTCACAAAAACATATTTATAATCCTTAAGTTTTCCCTTATTTTTATCCAAACTATTGGATAAAATACATTGAGATATATTTTCAAATGATATCAGGGAGGGAAAAAGCCACCATGAAATCAAGCAATGGAGTTTAACAAAACTCTCCTACACAACCATGTAAATCAATAGTACTTTCTCTAGAATAGAATTAAAGGCACACATAATGCATTATAATGCAGAATATACCAAGACACTAAGATCTGTAAATGTCAACAATTCTGTAACCCACTTATAATGGAGTCGGATATAATGAAATTCCATTTATAGTGAAGTATAATGGAAGTTTAAAATTACATCAATGGAATGTAATGCACAAAATATAATTCCAGTAATGGTGAATGTCTTATTAGAAAGAAATCTGGTGAAACGATGATTTCATTGTAAGTCTCCCAGATTCGTCAAAGGGAGTATTCAAAATAACATCAGATTTTAACAACAATACTTGAATAACTGGATTATAATAAATTCCATTTTTAGTCCCTAATATATAAAAGCATATAAAATCTAAGTAAAAATTGAAAATAGATGTGCTATTAATGTAAAACAACACAGCATGCAAATTCTAAGTTGTGTCTGGTCGTATTTATGAGTAGAATAGAAAATTAATTAAACACTTCAATTAAGTGGAGAAAGAAGTAAGAATTAACTGAAACACACTAAAAAAAATAAATGGACGTTTCCCTCTGGAGAACATGAAAAATCATCATTTTTTACTAAATCAAAAACCATGTTACATCACCTACAGATTCAAATTTCAACTATTATAACCCTACCATCCCTAAATATTGTTATAATACTGTGATTTTCATATTAGCTTTCTCCTTTTCTAAAGAAAAATTGCTACTTTCAATATTAGAGAGAATTTATGTAGAACTAGAATGCATGTCTGGGTTTAGACAATCTGAGATTCTATTTTATCACTTCCTATTTTTATCAGGTAAGCGACTCAGGGGATACCCCTTACTCCAACTGCAGGGATATCCTGTACTGCTTCATGCCAAAAAAAAAAAAAAGAAAAGCTTTGCACAGAGGAATGGAAATGGTGGTAAAGGCAATAAAACTTCCTAGATGCCAGATGTTACACAAATGTAAAACATATGATATAGCAGCATGGTGAAAAAAAGAGGCTGTAATTTAGACTATCAGATAGGATTTGATTTTCTCTCTCCATAAAAATCAAGATAACCAAGTGATGTAGTAACTTAAATTTAGACACTTAGTTTATAGGCTCTGCTCTAAAAGTTATATTAGCTACTCAGCAAACAGAATTTTTTAAGTGTTTGACATTAATTCCCAGTTTTAGTAGAATATTTAACTTGTAGTATTTAATTTGCTAGCATGCTAATAATTCCATAGTTGAATGTAAAGTTTCTTTATTATTTGATCCATATTGTCTTTTCAATCACTTTACTTTTCTATCTATGAAGAATACCCATCAAGGGAATAAGAATTAAAGTGTCACGCCATGTTTCTATTCCCTTTAAATAAATTCCCAATTGAAAATGTTGCAATGGCCTCTTAATTTCCCACAGAATTCAATCACTAGGTGCTTCAATTGGTATTTAAAAAATAAAAATAATTTCAGCACAAATACCACCTCTCCCACACTCTCAACATATAAAGGCATAAATCCAGGAAGAAAAAAATAAGAAAAAAAACCATCAAGAACATGATATGATGAAGGGTTACACTCAACATAATGATCTGAGGGGCAGAGGTGACAGACATGATCAGATATAGGGTTCATCACTGAGCACATGGAGGAAATGAGCTTTTAACTCCATTTTAAATGTAGAAGAGCAGGTATGGTGTGCAAACGTAGGGTGTGCCAAGGAAAGAGGAAAGTTTTGTGATGGTTCAAAAAACTTAGTAAAGGCATGGAGGGAGGGAACTGTCTTCACAAAAAGTGAGTGAAAACAGATTAATTTGGAAAAAGTAAAATGGGAATCCTTTCCAAGTTATAAGCTTGAAAAGTATGGAGGCCTGGGAAGGAAACTGGTGGGGAGTCTTGAATATTAGCTTCTATGATATATTTTAAATGACAGCTGGTGGTCTCCTAGAAACATCCCTTATACTTAAACATTTAGTGAGAACATCATGTTTTAGCATTCCAAGATTTTATACCTTTTCTTCATGTCCTGGCTAATTCTATCTTTGGTCTTCTTTTTTTGTACGTGAGTAGAGATTTTAACTGCCTGCATTGGGTAGCATCATGCTCTTAACTTTGTCCATAATTTTCAACACTTAAAAGTATGTGTCTTTTCCTAAAAGTTAGCTCTCCTCTTTCTGTTATTATATCATTCACTATTTAGTGTGCATACTCTATATGCCAGGATGGCGGGGGGGGGGGGGGGGGGGGGGGGCTATGCAATGTTCTTCACCTAAATTTTTTAAAAATAATAGAATTTAGTCAGGCCAAAATTGCATTACCTTACTCCAAAGGTTACTGAAAGACTTACAGTTATCTTTAAAGAAGTCATAAAAATTGAAACAGAGCACAGATTAAGTTCTGATTATAAAAATAGATAACGTTTCAAAGTTTATTTCATAAAAGAAGTAATCAGATTAACACATCATTGTGTCATTTTCAACATAGTATCTAAACTTTAGCTCTGATAATGAAATGAACAATAAGAAAGAGAATAGCAACAAACATACATATTCATATGGGGTTATGAATAATTTATTTTTGTTTTAATGTGCACATTTGTTTAAATTTCTCAAAGAAACCTATGGCATTTTCCTAAGAACAGTGGGGAAATATAAAAGGATATGTAGCAGTTCCTTGAGTTGTTTTCAGATACTGATGATCTTTTATTTGTGGAATATAATTGAGATACCAAAAGTAAATTTTTTTTAAAAAGAAAGAAAAGAAAGGTTTTACAAAGATGCAACTGAGCTTTCCAATGATAAGATAGTTGAGGTAGAATACTCTACAATGCAATTACTGAAATATGCTCAATGAATGGGAGGTTTGGGCCAGGAGATAAATCTAAAATAACCCTACATTTGGTCTATTGGTCTAGTCCAGTGGTCGGCAAACTCATTAGTCAACAGAGCCAAATATCAACAGTACAACGATTGAAATTTCTTTTGAGAGCCAAATTTTTTAAACTTAAACTATATAGGTAGTTACACTGTTATTAACTGAATTAGGGTACTCCTAAGGCTTAGGAAGAGCCACACTCAAGGGGCCATAGAGCCGCATGTGGCTCGAGAGCCACAGTTTGCTGACCACGGGCTAGTCCAATGGATTAGAGTCTGCTTGAAAAAATAAATGTTAAATAGTATTTTATTCATTCATTAACTCTGCTCAACACTCTCCAATACCACCCATCTATCTCCCTCAGACTGAAAGGCAAAATCTTTACAATGACCCAGCTCTTCCCCTTCTCCCACCGTTATTTCTCTGACCTTCCAACTTTATGTCAGCTTTAGACTGTATAAGCCTGTTCTCCATGTGAGAGTACTTATCTTCCACCTGCTATCTGTGTGAATCACTCCCACATCACCTTCAAGTGTTTGCTCAAATGTGACCTTCTCAATGAGGTCAACCGTTATCACTCTATTGAAAATAGCAGCCAACCTCCCTCTACCATTAGAACTCCTGACTCTTCATTCCTGCTATACTTAATTGTCCAGGAATCCCATGGCCCACTACATTCTATGGAATATAGGTATTAGTTACATTACTGATTCATTATAGATTCATCATATTTTCTATATCCTTAACTAGAATATAAACTCCACAAGAGCAGGGATTTTTTTTTTTTTTGGTCTGTTTTACTCACTGAACACATTCATCCATTAACCACATTTCAATACACATAGGCCCAACCCCACCAATTTCCTGCACAAATTCTGACCTTTGAACTGAATCTTACTAATTGGTTTAGCCCAGAATTAGCATCCTTTCTGTCTGCCTGGTATATACTGAGCCTGGAATGAGTCTTGAGAATCAATCAAGTTCTGTCTTTCTCTAATCTCTACCTTGTCTTCTCATTCACTACAACTGGGCTTCTACCTAAGTTCCTGATTAACTACCCAGTTCAAAGTTGTGATTGTACACAAATCCTAAACCTCAATCTTCTGTTTTACAAGCTAAATAATTTGGGCACTGACAACACTTTCTCATTTTGTTCACAGTTTCCAACTGCTAAATAAGGACCTTTGCAAACCAGACAGATGACCTGAAGTTGTCATTCTTTTTATTATTATTATTATTATTATTATTATTGTTATTATTATTACCCTGCTTGGAAACTCTTCCAGCCATGCTACACCCACATGGTACAGTCCTACTGGAGAGTTATGTTGACTAGAAACAACCTTGCATTCCATACATCCTTTGGACTCTGTAATTTAGACAGCTAGCCACCCCATTGATCATGCCATGTATGTATAGGCTAGGTTAAAGTTAATTTTCCTTATTCTGGAGACCACTAGGTCCCAATTCCTCCTGTTCCATTGTGGTCTAAAATTGTGACCCCATAACTGTAAAGCAGATTATGAAAGGAGATGTGAGATATCATATAAAGTTCAAGTGAATTTTTTCTTATAGTTCACTGCCAAATCTATTTGAATCAAAAGAAAGCACAGTGATTTAGTCTTTGAGGTCCAAGTAGAAATGTCTAGCACATTAGTCATTGTGAATGAATAATCACTATTTAATAAACGTCTGAAAAAAATCACAATTATCTGCTTTATATAAAGAGACTGAGAAAATACTGCAAAGTAAAATCTAGCAAAAAGTAAACTTTTTTGAGTCATACCTTTTGCAATACAGTTGAAAGTTATAAGAATTACAAATCCTACTCCTATTTAACTAAATCCCTCCTATAAAATATAGACTCATGCCTTCTTATAGCACAATACCTAGGAATAACTCTTGGGATACCTATTTGAGTTTTTACGTAATTATATATAAAGTAGGTAAACATTGTAGTTATTAGTGTAGGTGACAATTATCCCATATTTTAGGAGCTATGGCAACTGAAGTGAAGTACAGAATAATTGGTAGAGCATGTACATAATCCCTAACAACTCTTGAGTTCATTACTTTGCATGAAATACTAGCATAGAAAAGTTCTAGAAATAAGATATAGCAGCAATTTGTATACACTGATGTGTAAGAATAAATATAATATAAAAGATGTCATTTAAAAAGTTCTACCACACCTATAACATTTTAGTCAAGGTTGAAAGTTTTTATTCTCAGCCATACATTTATATGTTATGAATAATTTTAACTACACTATTAGATCAGCGTGTAGTGAACAAGTCAACAAGTTACACATGAAGCAAAGGAAGATACCAAAAAAAATTCATTTCAGGTTCACAGCCACAATAAAATTCCTGAAATGTTCTCAGGTAACTTATAAAGTGTTTTCACATTTTATAGCACAGGATGTTTTAGAACTGCAATTATGGTGAAGTGGAAATTCCACATTAAATTTTGAGCATGTGTGCCAAAATTATGTGAAGATTGTCTCAAATATGTCTCTATTTTAAATCCCAAAAGGCATCTAAAAACACACTTATATACATTTATTATTTTCTTAACATTTTTAAAAATTCAGAAGTTTAAATGCAAGTTTGAACTCCAAAAAATAATAGAATGCAATCCTAGAATATTGGACTTGGAAAAAGACTGGAGACTTGATGACTTCTCTGTGGAGGCATTTCATACCAAATCACCCCTGTATCTCTACCCACTGTGTGGACACTTCCAGAAGCTAGGTGCTCCAACTCAACCCAGCTATTTCTGAACCGCTCAGAATGGGGAGAGGAAGCACGTTTCCTCCCATGGTATTGAACTCAGACATTCCTCTTAGCCATATACTTCTATCTGAGTTCAGGCTTTAGGAAAGGCATTTAGCCTCTTTTCCAGATAACCATCTTTTCTAAACTCTGAGAATATCTGTTATGATTTCCTAAGTCTTTCTCTAAACTTACAGATCTTCTTAGAATAGCCCTCCTCTAACAATATTTTCAGACCCCTAACTAAGTGTGCTCCACCTCATCTGAATTTACATCCATTTGTCAACGAAGCACTTGTTGTGTTTTAACAACCAATGAATAATCAGTATGTAATAAAAACCCATCTGCTTCTATGAGTTTTTAATAAAAGTCAGTTAACATTCCACCAAGTCACACTATTCACATTTAACTTACTGCAATTCAGACTTGTCTTTCCTATTCCTGTCTTTGTGTCATTCCTATCTATATATAAATATAAAATCCTAATATGTAAATAGATCGAAAGGTAGAACAACCGGACAACCGAACAACTGGTCGCTATGATGTGTGCTGACCACCAGGGGGCATCCATGGGACATGGTGGGCATCAGCCGCGGAGGGATGGTGGAGCAGGTGAGTGGGGGTGCCAGACCAAGGCGGGGTGCTGTTCACTGTCATTGGTGCAGGCCTCTGGTGCTTACTGAAAATTCTTTGCTCCTGCTCACTGCGGTCCCACCTGGCACTTGCACCCACAGCCAGCGCCAGAGCCACCACTCGCACCCACTGCTGGTGCCTGTTGCTAGCCCCAATCACCCCTGAGGGCTTCTCCACCTCCCTCTGCTCCTGAGGGGCGGTCAGGGCAGCAGCTACCGCTTGCACCTGCTGATGGCATTGGCCCTGCTCACACCTGCTGCTGGTGCCAGCCCCAATCATTCTGTGCTGTCAGCACGTGGGAGCAGGGCTGCTGGTAGGGGCGTGGAGGATGGGCTGAGACCTGCCCCTGTGCCCACCACAGCCTCGTGGCCCACAGTTCCTTTCAATGTGCACAAGTTCGTGCACTGGGCCCCTAGTATATTTATACAAAGGAAACAACAAATTTACAGAATAGGGCATATGAAATTATTTAACATCTAGATACAAATAATAAAACCAAGTTCAGGATGTCCCGTTCATGGTCTATGCTACAGAGTCCTTTGAAGTTCCTAAATCTGTTTTTACCAGCTTAGCTACCCAAATCAATTTTGGACCACCTGCAGTTCTGATAAGCTTGGATTTTATGCTTTCCATCAAGCCATTACCAAGTCAAATGAACATAAGGAAACCTCTCTCACACTTCTAGAGACTTCTTCACAGATTAACCTTGATCCACTCTGCAATATTCTTTGGTAGCCACTTGTAATCAGTTGCGATTTACCTACCATCACATTGCCATTTCCACATACTATTCACATCAATGTCAGGGAACGAGTATATGTACTGCCTTACTGAATTGCAAAACCATTTTGACCATCATTCTCCTATTTTGTCAATCTTAAATCTAGTTAAAGGGTTTCTTTTGAATATCATTCTTTCTGAATCAATGTTTTTCATACTACAATTCTAGATACTATAGAAACTACACAAGATTTAAAAAACAAATAAAATATCGGGTAAGGTTCTAACTCAACTCAACACTTAAAAACGATTACTTCATGTCAACATTCTTAATAAATTGGCACTGTACTAAGAGAGAAAACGGAACTCATTCCAAATAATTAGTGCCTCGCCAGGAAGGCCAGATAACCAAGAAAATACTTGTATTGAACTCATATCCAGTGATCTTTACTGAGAGCTTGATTCAGCCTATAACATTGGAAAGGATACAGGCCTCAAAAAATAAATGGAAAGAAATCCTGGTACCATAAAAAGAGAATTTTAGCATAAACAAAACTAAGTTACTGCAGTTGTTAAAAATTAGGTTATTGTCAATTGCATCAGCTTAAGTCACAGCTCCTCCAAGACTCAGGTTTGTCCAGTAAGAATAACTATAGCTGAAGGTTAAATAAGCTCATGTATGTAAGGCATTTTTACATCATAAAGCACGATACAAATTTAAGACATTATGAAATATATTTTACATATACTTTTAATATTAGCAGATTTCAAGCATTTATCCTTGAACAAATCCTAAAAATACTCTAAAGGAGCTATAAAATACACAACATATTCTAGAATGTAGAATATAGCAGTCCCTAGTACACTCAATGCTACCATAGCTATTTTGCATAGAATCTCTTACGTATATAGTGCCCAAGTTTTCTCTGAACAGAATGGCATTATAAACGCTCCCTTCTGTATCCATCTCAACCTGTACCTAGTCCTAGACCATAGAAATCACAGTTAATTTTGTCTGATGACAGAGAGAAAAAGAGAGAGAGAGGTGGGAGGGACGGGGTAAAGAGGGATGGAGGGAGGGAAGAAGAGGGAGGGAGAAAGGAAAGAAGAATGAAAGGGATGAGGAAGGGGGAGAGGAGAGGGAAAAAGAGTGGGGAGAAAATAAGAAAGGGGAGAGGAACAAGCTAGAGCAGCGGTTCTCAACCTGTGGGTCACGACCCCTTTGGGGGTCGAACGGCCCTTTCACAGGGGTCGCCTAAGACCATCGGAAAACACATATATAATTACATATTGTTTTGGGATTAATCACTATGCTTTAATTATGTTCAATTTGTGACAATGAAATTGGGGGTCACCACAACATGAGGAACTGTATTAAAGGGTTGCGGCATTAGGAAGGTTGAGAACCACTGAGCTAGAGGAAATCCTCATGAACCCACTTGGTCCCTGCTCTGCATGCTTTGAGCTTCTGCCCCACTGTAGTAAAAAGAATGACTAGTACTCCTGGCCTCTCTTCACTCCCAGCTGCCTAACAGTAGTAAGTATTGTGTATTATTAAAATATATCATATAACTGAGCAAGATAATACTTAAAAGTCATGTGTTTATAAATCATTGTCATCGAGATATTCTCAAAATCACTCTCATGCATTCTATTAATTAAGCCACGCTGACCTCATTTTACCTCTCAGAGAAGGAAATGCAAAAATAGAAGGGAAAAAAAATCATATAGTGAACTTAGGTCATTTTTATTCTCGGCATTTTAATCAAGGAGTTATTATTGTAGCAAGGAGCTTAGGGTATTTTTTATTCCTTTTTAAATAAAATAGCACTGCTAGAAATACTATATTATCAGAGGAAAAACTGTCAGAACTATTAGACATATCTTCATTACAGTTAACTAAAAGAGGAAACAGTACATTTCAAAATTTTGGCAGATTCAGCCTCATCAAAATTTTCAAAAGCTGCTAACCTCCAGCTTTTGGACATCTGGGTAAATATTTTGACATCTGAAACCAAACCTTCAATTTTTCTTAATTATTTTACTTTGATGCATGGTTTCCAACTTACAGAAATGTTTGCTGAAATAATGTACTATAAATCGTTTTAAAATACTGCATATGTGCTTCTTTTAAAATTCATGATCATAAAGTAACTCTTCAAAGTCTCCCCAGAGTTTCAGAAATGATATGCATATAAACATTAAGGCTCTCTGAAGAGAATAATTTGAGTTGCATTAAAATACAACTGTTTTCCAAAGCCCCCTGAAGTATATATGCCTGGCCACTATGGTCTTAATTAATACGGGTGACATAGCAATCCCGTCTGTATTTTAAGCAAGGAGAAATTTCACTATATAATAAGTTACCTGAGATAGGATGTGGGTAAAGAAAATATGAGGCTGGAGACGCCATTGCCATGAAAGAAAAAAATCCATACACTTCACTACTTTACAAGCCCTGTTCAAATAGTTACAAAGTCCCTTAAAAAAAAAAAAGAAAGTGTCAGCTGCCTTCCATAAAGTTCCAAGATGAACCACTGCTCGAGAAACCTTTCTCTGCAGGGAAAGAATCTGATTTGAAGACACTTTTTCAATTGGTTAAAAGTTTGCCTCTTGGAGAGATTTTGGGAATCAATTTGCAGGATGTCTAGTGCTGGCAAGTTCTCTCAGAAACGAAGGAACAATGAACAGCCCGTCCTGCTCTTTGCGGGGGAGACAGGCAAACCCCTCCACCCAACTCCGGGAGTGGAAAGGGAACTCGCCCCAAACTTAGCCCCTCTCGCCCCAGAGCGCACTCTCCGGGGGGCAGAGGGAGAAGGCGGCCCCGGGCCAGCAACTGTCTGAGACCGGTGAGGAGCCCTGGCCCGGCCCGACAAAGGATGGAACCCACAGCCCGTGCCTCGACTGTACCTCTTTGCTGATGCGCCTGTGGCAACTGCCGCCGCTGCGCCTGGCCGCCCCCGAGGCCCCCGCTGAGCAGCAGGACCAGGAGGACCCCGGCGGCTGCTGGCATCGCGGTGACCCCGAGCGGATCCACTTCTCAGGAGCCGGAGGAGTCCCTGCCGCTCGGTCCCCTGCCCTGGCGTGTGAGCCGAGTGAGCTGCAGCTGCCGGGGAGAGGAGGAGACGGCCCCCGCTGGCTCCGGCCCAGCCCCGGCGCGGAGGGTGGGGGGAGAAAGAGGACACTCCCCACGCTCCCCCTGCGCGCGCCCTCGCTCCGCAGACGGCCAGGCACAGGCCCTTAAAGGGTCCCCGGTGAAAAGGTCTGTCCTACAGCGGTCTTGCCCTCTGAGGAGGGATCCTTCCCTGCTGGCTCTGCTAGCTGAACTTCTGGGGTAAAGAAAGGCATGGATGTGGAAGTACTTGGTGATCTGTGAGATCCCTGTGCATGGAAAGCGTGCTTTGTGGGGAGTCTGCACAGCTAGGAACTTGACCGAGGCCGGGCAGATGTGGCTCCTGAGAAAGGCCTGGCCAAGCTGTGTGCAGGCACTCTGCGTCCAGGTGACAAAGCCCAGATGGCATCTTACTTGAGGGCGGAAGGTAGTCCCTGGTTTCCTGCAAATGAGGCCAGGGGACTACTGCTTTGCAGAATGCTGGCCAGCCTCAGAGCAAAGAGGGGACAAAATGGAGTAAGTCCCCTTGCTCCACCTCAATGCTCAAGACCAATAGACAGGTTAAAGTGAAGGTGCTCAGCTCAATCACCGGGTATTTAAAGAAAATAAAAAGGCCTTTACAGGTGTTTCCTTTCAGACTCAAACTTTTCTCTCTTCCAATCCCGATTTCTTCCCTTTAGTCAATATAATTTTTGCAAGTAGCTTTTGTCACTCCAGGTGCAGGTGACACTCCTTCCTAGTTGTTTGTTCGTTTGTTTGTTATGTCTGTGATTCGCAGAGGGTTTGAAAATGTGCCTTACTGGGTTTTTATGAGACTTGCAGGCTGTCTTTTTGGTTTCCTCCGTGATTGACAGAACCACTGGCATTAGTGTACTGTGAGGTCAGAGTGCTAGTTGTGCCACAAAGGGTGGGACAATCCCACACCATACATTGTTCTGCAGGGACTTCTGAATGGGCCACTGGGCATGCATTTATATTAAAAAAAACACACACACAAAAAAACACGTGCATTATATTTCATCAAGCCTAATTTAAGTCTATTTTGCACATAAAATTTTTTGCATGGATTTTACTTTCTAGGATGCATCTACTATATACAGTGAGGACATAATATACTTGCTTTTTAACATTACCAAGTTTTGTTTGCCATTTCAGAAAGTCACATCACTAATAACAACTCTGCCCATGGCATTGTCTCCAGGACACAATTAATACCCCATCTGTTACATTAATGGTGACTCTGGGAATAGGTTTGGGCTTCTATTTCATTTCACCTACTAAGGTTGTGTTACACAAGTATTTACATATTGAAATACATACTGTTTTGTATAGGTGATTTATTTCCTTTTTTATTTATACTTAAGACATCATATTGATTTTTAAAATATTATATTGAAGTTAGGTAATTATCTAAAATACCTCCTTTATTTTATTGAAATAAAATTTATTGTAGGATTTATTGAGAATCACTAGCAAAATGCTGCTGAAGTGATTAAATATACCTCAATAGTATCCATTTTCCTTAGTTCTGTTAATGCCAGTACTAGGAAAACTTATAATCATTTTTTTCCTTTATTGTAGAAATTGCCAAATAAAATCTGGCCTGGGTCTCAAGACTAAGATTATAATCTCTACTGTCAACTCTACTTATTATGTTCAACACAGGGGAAAACCACAAAATTGTTTAACCAAAAGTAAGATTCAGAATCAGTATTATCAGAGCTATATATATTTTTTTCAAATAAACCTAATGGAGATACAATATACACAAAACAAATGCATCCATTTTATGTGTTTCAAAAATGTAAACACCCATTTGACAATTACCCCCAATTAATAGATAATCTAGCCCTAGCCCATTTGGCTTAGTGGATAGAGCAGTGATGGCGAACCTATGACACGTGTGTCACACGAACTCATTTTTTTGGTTGATTTTTCTTTTTTAAATGGCATTTAAATATATAAAATAAATATCAAAAATATAAGTCTTTGTTTTACTATGGTTGCAAATATCAAAAAATGTCTATATGTGACACGGCACCAGAGTTAAGTTAGGGTTTTTCAAAATGCTGACACGCCGAGCTCAAAAGGTTCGCCATCACTGGGATAGAGCCTTGGCCTTCAGAATGAAAGGTCCCATGTTCAATTCCAGTCAAGGGCACCTCCCTGGGTTGTGGGCTCAATTCCCAGTAGGAGGCAGCTGATCAATACTTCTCTCTCATCACTGATGTTTCTTCTCATCTCTGATGTTTCTATCTCTCTCTTCCTCATCCTTTCTCTCTGAAATCAATTTAAAAAATATAGTCTATTTTTATCATTCCTCCAAAGTTTCTTTATAGTAATTCCCTCAAACTCCACCCCTTGGAACAGGCAACTACAGATCTGATTTCTGTCACTATAGATTATTTTAGCTATTCATACATTTCATATAAGTGGAATAATAAAATAATTTTTGTGTCTGGTTTCTTTCACTCAGCTCAATGCTTTGAGGGTATAGCCAAGTTGTTGCTTTATATCAATAGCTTATTCCTTTTCACTGCTGAATAGAGTGGATATATCACAATTTGTTTATACATTTACCTAATGAGGTACATTTGTATTGTTCTAGTTTTGAGCCATTAAGAATAAAGCTACTATGAATATTTGAATACAATGTGTGTGGACATATATGTATAGTCCTCAATTCCTAAGAATGATATTGGGTTGTTTGGTGGGTACATAATTATCAGAAACTGTTTTTCAATATGGCTATTATCATTTTAAATTCCCTCAGTTATATGAGAATTCCAGATGCTTCACATTTTTACCAACACCTAACATTATTTAATTTTAGCAACTCTAGTGGTTGCATAGCGGTATCTCACTGGTATTGTCATTTGCATTTGTCCAAAGATGCTGAAAATGTTTTCATAGGCTTATTGGGCATGTCTATTACTTCTTTTGTGAAATATGTGCTCAGATGTTTTGCTCGTTTTCCTAATTGTTTTATTTGTCGTAAGTTGGAAGATTTAAATGTATCCATTATAAAGGAAAGTCCTTTGTGAAATATACTTATATAGCACCTACTTTTCCTAGTTTGGGGCTTCAGTCCTCAGTTCCTTGACAGCTGTTGGAGGAGGTCATGGAGAGGACCTGACCGCAGGTTGACCTGTGAGCCAGACCCCTCCCCACGCTCTCCCTGGTCCTTCCTGGGACTAGAAGCTGCTTCCAGGGCAAAGCCTTGAGACAGGAGTGTGTTGTTGAAATCATCTGGACAGCATTTGTGACTGAACCCAGGGAAGGCATTGATATACTAGTGAACTTAAGATTCTCTGCATGGGCAGGTGCAGAGATGTACTCGTCCTGTGGCCACACATGACAAGCCTGTTAGGTAAATGTCCTTGCTTAGCAAACCTGCCATCTACCAAAACGGGGTGGTCTACCTTTTTCTCTAGTCTCTCCTAGCCCTCCATGTACAGGGCTATGATCAGTTCTTATTCTGTTCATTTTTTAAGTTCTTTTTCTCTCTGTGCTTTAGTCTGTTTAGTTTCCATTGATGTATATATGTTTATTAGTTCACTTGGACTACTACAACAATTTACCATAGACTAGGTCGCTAATCCTATATAATAAAGAGCTAATATACGAATAGTTGTCACACCCTCCCGGCGGGGCCGGGGGACCTGAGGGTGGGCCCGGGGATCTGAGACTGCACCAGGAGACCTGAGGCCACGCCCCCCGCCCAGCAGGACTTGACGGGGTCAGGCAAGCCAGGTCTAGGTCTCGGGAGATTTCGAGGCACGTGCAGGTGGGTGGGGACTTGACTCTGGGTCCCATGGCGCTCCCCAGACTCTGACAGGAGGGAGATGTTCATATACATTTTACTAATTTTCTTTCATCTCTGACACTTCTATTATAGAGAAAGGGCAAATAGCAATATTAAAATATTTCCTCTAATTAATTCCCTTTTAATGTGCAAGAATTTCATGTACCAGGCCACTAGTCCTATATAATAAAAGCCTAATATGCTAAGTGTCTGGTTGTCCGGTCATCCGTTCAACCAATCAAAGCATAATCCTATATAATAATAGGGTAATATGCAAATAGACTGAACAGCAAATCAGCTGGTAGCTATGATGTGCACTGACCACCAGGGGGCAGCTCCTCAGCTCCCACAAGGGGAGCGCTGCTCAGCTAGAAGCCTGCTAAGTGTTGGCGAGTGCAGTGGTGGTGGCAGGAGCCTCTCTTGCCTCCGGGGGAGTCAGATATCCCCTGAGGGCTTCTGGACTGCGAGAGGGCACAGGCCAGGCTGGACTCCTCCACCCCTCCACCCCCACAGTGCACAAATCTTGTGCACCGGGCCTCTAGTATATTAATAATATGCTAAGGCTGCTCAACTGCTTGCTATGACATGCACTGACCACCAGGGGCAGACACTCTGACTGGTAGGTTAGCTTGCTGCTGGGGTCCGGCCAATCGGGACTGAGCAAGATGGGCCGGACACACCCTGGAGCCCTCCCTCGGCCCCTCCCCTGCTGGCCAACCTCCCGAGTCCCTTCCCAACCCCGATCATGCACCGGTGGGGTCCTTTGGCCTGGCCTGCACCCTCTCACAATCTGGGACCCCTCGGGGATGTCGGAGAGCCGGTTTCAGCCCGATCCTGCAGGCCAGGCCGAGGGACCCCACTGGTGCAAGGATTGTGTACCGGACCTCTAGTAAACAATATAAATTACTTCTCACAGTTCTGGAGGCTAAAAGTCTGAAATCCAGGTACTGGCAGATTCAATGGCTGCTGGGAATTCACTTCCTCAAGCATGGATTGCCTTCCTCTCACTGTGTCCTCACATGATGGAAAGGCACGAGTTCTCTAAGGTCACTTTTGTAAGGGCACTATCCCCATTCATGAGGGGTTTGCCCCAAGCACCTCCCAAAGGTCCCACCTCCAAGTATCATCGCTTTAGGGATCAGGTTTCAACATATGAATTTGGGGAGGCGGGGAGTGGCATAAACATTTAGTCTGTAGCACCATGTGTATTTATCTTTCCTTCTGTAGCGTCTAATCTGCCTTCCAGCCCATTCAGTAAATTTTTTATTTTTTATATTTCATTTTCTCAGTCTAGAAATTCTATTACTTTTAATTTTTATGGTTTCCTTTTTTCTTCTCATATTCAACTTCAACGGTAACTCTTTTAAAATATTTAAATGTTTTGAAGTTCTTCCCTGCTTGTTCAAACATTTTGTCATTTCTGGTTCTGTTTCTATTGACATATTTTATTCTGAATAGTGGTCATATTTTTCTACCCACTTGTGTACCTAGCACTTATTTACTGAGTATTAAATATTATAAATTTTATGTGTTGAGTGTCTAGACTCTGTTATCCTCCTTTCAAGAATGGTGATCTTGTTGTTTGGATTAGCATGATCCTTTCAGTGTTAGTTTTTAAGCTCTGTTAGGGTATAACTAGAGTAGCCTTTACTCTGGGTCTAGTTTAACTCTCCTATTAAGAATGACTTACATAATTAATGACTCCTCCAGGATTACAGTATAATAATAATATTAATAGTAATAATAATATCTTTTCACTGTGGCTGGTTGAAAATGACACACCTCCCAGTCCTTTCATTCAACTTCAACTTCCTCATATTTTTTTTTTGGCATGGTTTCATAAAGCTTCAACTTTCTCATAAGAAGTTTGATATTCAGTCACAAATACAAGGGGACCCCCACATAGATTCCTGGAACTTTGTCCATCATAACTACTCTCTTCCAGTACCGTCCTGCATAAATTTAAGTTGCCTCCCAAACCCATCTCCACCTCTGCAGCTAACAAGAACTGCTGTATTCTGCTTGGGGTTTTCTCCTTGCACTGAGTTTATAAGCTGTCTTCAGGCAGAAAGTTGGATAAATCTCTAGGCTAATCTAGTGTGTTTCTGTTTTTACAAGGCATACAATTTTGTACAGTCTATTATCCAATATCTTAAAACAGCATTTTTATATGTTTTTGCAGTGTTCTAGTAGTTTATATGTATATTTTTTAAAAATCCAGTGCCAATTAGTTCTTCACGGCTGGTAGTAAAAGTCTCAAAGTTACACATTTTAAATAACAATAAAAAACACTAGATGCAGATATAGTGATAATTTATCCTAATGATTTAAGAACTGTAATAAGCTAGAGCAGTTTTGAGAATCATAGGCTGAAACTATTCTATTACTCTTCACATTAACAGTCACCTTTGAAATGCATCACAGTGTTTAAAAAAACATTTCCAATTATATTTTAACTCCTTGCAAGTGGTACTTTAAGGAAATATGAAATCAAGAACAGGAATAATAATTTTTGTTAACCCAATTAATATTTTTACAAACCTATAAAATTATGTAAGATTAATTTATTATTGACATTATTAATAGTGATGATGTCATAGCACTACTTAATAAGATAGGGACATAATTACTAAAATACATTCTCTAAGTAATTAATCACAAAATTTTAGATTGGCAATAAATATGCAAAATTTTTATTTAAAATATTATTAAAGGTTAGAAAATTAAAAATTTTATTTACAAGGTAGGAAATCCCCCCAAAAGAGTGTCTTGTCTTTATATAAAAAGTGTATGTAATTTAAAAAACTGACTTATTGTAAAAAGAGCAAAAACTTTGAAGCATTGTTTCATATTTTTACCTTATAAGAAAATAATTACATTATATTATTAAACTTTATAAAAATGTACTAGTTTTTAAAAACTTCCAATATATTATAGAGTGCATATAATACAGAAATCTGTTAAAAATAAACTACATTGTCAATACATAATTTTAATGTCAATTATGTGTAATTTTTATTTTATTTTTTAAAAATATATTTTCTTGATTTTTTACAGAGAGGAAGGGAGAAGAGAGAGAATCATTGATCAGCTGCCTCCTGCACACCCCCTATTGGGGATGTGCTTGCAACCAAGGTACATGCCCTTGACCAGAATCAAATTTGGGACCGTTCAGTCTGCAGGCCGGCACTCTATCCACTGAGCCAAACCGGTTAGGGCTGTAATTCTTAATTTTTTGTTATTTAGTGAGGAAAATATATTAAAATGTAAGTTCCTGAATACTTTCACACAAAAACATATAATCTTTGGAAGAGTAAATGACATGAGAGAAAACCCCACAGACTAATCACAAAATACAATTAGTTTAAGTGGAATTTCTATAACTCTACCTAGAAAAGGGTAGTGTTTAACTGTTAAGATTTTAAAATATATAAAAATTAAAAATAGAATGTAAAATAAAGACAAAAGAAACATGAAAAGTAGAAATATAAAACTTAATATATGTGAAAAATGAATTAAAAAATCTATGAATAATAAATATAATGTAGAAAACTTTATGGGTTTTTTAAACTCTACCTCTAAAGAAAATTTCCATGCATAATTTAAAACCAAATATAAATTTTAAGATTTTGACCTAGTATTGTACACTCAATTCTATTCAAAAACTCATTTAAAGTTTATTAAAAGTAGTTCTACAATTCTTTTTTTTAGGTTGAGGAAATTGATGTGTATCTTATACTTAAGACACTGAACTTTTTTAAGATGAGCAGTAATATGATCACGGTTTTGTTTTTTATAACAATGCTATCAGTAAAAAGGGTTGATTGGAAAAGATGAGTAAGGAAAGTAGAATCAAATGAACCTAGTAAAAGAGCATTGTGTCATTTATTCATTCAACTCATGATAGAGTGCCTGCTATGAGCTAGAAACTAGACACTGTGGCTACTATAAAAAAAAAACCAAAGTAGACAAAGTCCTGCTTCATAGCACTTACATTCCAGTGGAGAAACAAATAATAAAGTAATAAAATTTTAAGTGAGTCATTAGAAATGGTTATAACACTTATGAAGGAAACGAACAAGGTGATATAACAGTAATTGCAAGGTGAAGGCTCTATAAATAGGGTGTCAGGAAACTCTGTCTGAGGAGGTGACACTTAAGCTGAGATATGACAGAGCACAGGACTCCAATGAATGCAGGGTCATACAGAGGAGAGAAAATATTTTGGAGATCCTTGAGAGAGTGAATTAATGAGACTTGCTAACCAACCGGATATGGGGATTTAAGGATTATTCTAAAGTTTCAGGTTAGAGCAACTGGCTATCTGGCAGTATTAATAACTGAGATAGGAAATACAGGAAGACCGCCAGGTCTGAGTGAGATGTGTTGAGGTAATTGCCATGGGAGATGTTCAGTTGGTTATTTCTAGTTCTTTTGAAGGTATGCATGTCAGTCATCCCATGAACAGACGAGAATCAAGAAAATAGATTTCTCTATTGAGGAATAGGTGTAAAGGAAATAATAAGAAGACATAGCTAGCCTAGAAACAAGTGGAAGTATACAAAATAATATCCTCATTTCACCATAAATTAGTGCAAATACTCAGTCTTTCATTTATTCAACTGATATTTATTGAGGGCCTACTATGTGCTCAGCATTGTTCTGGGTGCTGAGGATACAGCTGTCAACAAAACGAGCAAAGCTCTGTTTCTCTATAGGTTTCAAACTTTTATTCAGGGGAAGGATAAAAGATAAAAATAATAACCATAATGATCAAATAAATTATATGTTAGATAATAAATGCAATAATAAATGCCTTGCTCAAGGAGATGTAGGGTTGGGGCTGGAAGTGAGTGAGTGCCTGGGGTAAGCCTCTGTGAAAATGTGACATTTAAAGTGATATTTGATTTGAGAGGGAAGATGGGAGGGAAGAGATCAACAAAGAACTTGTATGCATATATGCATAACCCCTGGACACGGACAATAGGGTGGTGAAGGCCTGGGGCAGGGTGTGGGTGGCGGGCTAGAAGAGGTCAATGGGGGGAAAGCGACATATGTAATACTTTCAACAATAAAAAGTTAAAATAAGCAATAAAGTGAGATTTGTCTTATTCCTGTGTCTCTAGAAAACAGACTCTGAAGAAAACATGTTTTTGCTAACATTTTATTGGGAAGTCCAATCCCAGGGAAACAGGAACACTGGGAAAATGGAGCAAAGCAGGGGCAGAGTGTTTTTGAGCTGGACATAGCTTCATGGCAAACGGATTGCAGGGCCATGCAAGACAGTTTCAGAGAGATCACACGAAGCTACTCTGCCTCCAAAAGGAAGAAAAAGAAAAAAAAGAACGTATCCATTCATTCCCATCCCCTTTTAGTCAATGTTTGCCATTTAGGAATTAGCCCCTCACACTTGCAAGGTACACATGTGCGGGTGCTTAGTAAAATGGAGAGCTGTGCCTATATCTTGAAGGTCGGTGGTAATGTGGAACCTCAAAACAGGAGGCAAGAGGGAGGTTGCACCCAAACATTAAAGAGGGGTCAGGAGCAGCAGAACAGTGGAAACACCAATCTAAAGCAGAAGCAGCTGTCAAAGCCGTAACCCGGCTCCAGGCCTACAGGAGAGAGCAAGCCACTACTCAAGTTAGAAAGCAGAGCATGTGCACAGATCTGGGGTAGTGTATAAACTGAGGCCAATGCACACTTGAAGACAGTGACGGACAGGGGAAGAAGTAGGCACAGTAGTAAGAGACGGGTTGGGGGTAATGAGGTCAGATCATTTTTTTAATATGATGAGGAAAACAGAAAAGTAGGATAGAATAACACGGTGGTAAAGGGTGGTTAATCAGTGGCAGTGAGCAAGGGGTGTGTTGGGCATTGGAAGGTAAGAGAGATAGATGGTTAGGGTTGGAAGAAGAGCATTATTTTCCTTGTCTGAGTTCAGAAGCATTTAAAGATAGACAAAGAAGTCAGGCAGAGGAGACACAGCAGGTCCTCAAATAACATCATTTTGTCCGATGTCATTTCATTATACCATCGATGAGATGCCATAGGAACTTAACTCTGTTTATACACTTATCCTGTGGTAAAATTGGTTTTGTTATACCTTGCTTCCAAGAACCTATCAACAACATTAAATGAAGACTTACTTATATGACAGTACTGTTGGAGAATATCACTTATTACTACATAATGGTGTATCCCTGGGAATCTCTGTTCTCAAACCCAAAGTTAGATATTTATCCACCTACTTACAAGTACAAGCATCCTCACAGAGCCCACCCAAGTAAAATTTACTTATGAGGTGGAGAACCCGAGCAGCAGGCAAATACCTAAAATAGAAAAAAGCCCTAGCTTCATAAACCCAATTCATCCTCCCCAAATTATCACCCCGATAATCCACTCCTCCTCCCATGGAGAAGAGAGAGAGAGGTGGGAGTGTTAACCCCTGTCCCTCACATGGGGACAAGAAGACAAGAGAAAGGAGAGGGGCCCACCCCATTCTTACAGAGAGAAGACGAGAAAGTAGATATTTAAAAGCCTGTAGGGTCAGTCTACCACAGAAGAGATAACAAAATTTCAAAGAACAATTAATTCGCATTTATTAATATGAATTATAAAGCATATGATAAGACAGTTTCTACCACTTTAAAGAAAATTTGTTCCTTTCAGATTATTTTACATAATTTCTACAGTAGATAAACTTAAAGCCCTTATATGAACCATAAAATGCATCATTAACCTTGACTTAGAGTTTTAAGAATATAGAATGTTCCCCAATCAGCACTCTTCTGAAGGAGATAACCAGGGTTGAAATTTATATTATGTGTCAAATAATGTTCTTTAAAATCCAAATATTCCACCAATCTATTTTGCTTTATATCATATCATAATTTAATAGATCAAAATGTTGCCGTGATCTACATGAAGGCAAAAATTATAAAAGGGAATATATAAAGAATGACAAAGTACTTGTAGCTTCATTATGTAACTAGTGTAGTACTACAGAAATTTTCAAATGAAAGAACACTTACATCAGAAGAGGTAGTGAGGAAAAATGATTCGACAGACTCTCTTAATTTTCAGTTAGTGAGCAAAACGCCCTTACATAATTCAAACACCCTGTTCATATCAGAACACATATCACGGAACACTCTAACTGGAGTAATTTGGGGGATGGCTAGAGGTGATACTCAGGAAAAGCGTCAACTTTAACTTTTTTACTTATTTGATATTTTCTCCCTGTTCCCACACTACAGAAATAAACAACTTAATACAACTAAAAATTTTCTCTCCGACCACATTTCAGATGCAGGCCCTACCAGTGGGCGAATTACCTCCCCACTGTGTTGAACTTAGGGTTGCCATATGACTTACTTTAGCCAGTAAAACAAGAAATGCAATATTTTATATTTGTCATTCTGTGTGCTTCACTTTGCTTCCCCCCCACTCTGTCATAAGGACTAGCAATATTCCAGAGAATTCAATACCGTGGGCCTAGTTCTTCTAATGATACGTTGTGTAAGTAAGATATAAACATCCTATCTAATAAAAGAGAAACATGGTAATTAGCCATACATCCGCTACCTTTCCCATTGGCTAATCAGGGCGATATGCAAATTAACTGCCAGCCAAGATGGCAGGTGGCCGGCAGCCATGCACTGAAGCGAACAGGGAGGCTTGCTTGCTCCAGTGACAGCGGGCTCCAACGTTCCCTTCCTGACTTGCCGGCCTCTCAGCTGCAACTCTAAGCAACTATGTTGCAAATATAGAAGCTAAACAAAACCCCAGAAACCTGCTTTAGTCAGCCGGGCTTCAGCCAGCCGGACCGCAACATTCTATCGAATACAGAAGGTAAACAAAGGTGAGAAACCTGCTTTCAGCAGCAGAGGCCTCAGAGCTAAAGCTGGCCCAGAATAAAAAAAAAAGAAAAGAAAAAAAGGAGCAGTTGGGAGCTTCAGTCACCCCCCAGCCTGAAAACGGCCCTCAGCTCCTCAGCCAGACTGGCCAGGCACCCCAGTGGGGACTCCCACCCTGATCCAGGACACCCTTCAGGGCAAACCAGCCAGCCCCTACCCGTGCACTAGGCCTCTATTCTATATAGTAAAAAAGGTAATATGCCTCCGGGCACTGGGATCAGTGGAGCAGCGAGGCCTCCTGGCACTGGGATCAGCGTGACAGGGGGAAGCGCCCAAACTCCCTGATCACCCTGCAGCTCTGTGTGTGACAGAGTGCGGTGCCCCAACCCCCTGATCAGCCCTGCTCTGTGCCTGATAGGGGGGAGCTCCCAAACCCCCTGATTGCCCTGCGGCTCTGTGTGTGACAGGGTGCGGGGCCCCAACCCCCTGATCAGCCCTGCTCTGTGTGTGACAGGGTGCAGCGCCCCAACCCCCTGATCGGCCCTGCTCTGTGGATGATAGAGGGTGGCGCCCCAACCCCCGCCCCCACGGGCCCTGCTCTGTGTGTGACAGGGGGTGGTGCCCCAACTCCCCTATTGGCCCTACTCTGTGAGTGACGGGGGGGAGCTCCTCAACCCCCTGATCGGCCCTGCTCTGTGTGTGACAGGGGGGAGCTCCTCAACCCCCTGATCGGCCCTGCTCTGTGTGTGACAGGGTACGGAGCCCCAACCCCCCTGATGGGCCCTGCTCTGTGCGTGACAGGGGGTGGCGCCGCAACTTCCCTATCAACCCTACCTTGAGTGTGACAGGGGGCGGTGCCCCAACCCCCCAATCGGCTGTACCCTGAGCGTGACTAGGGGTGGCATCAAAACCTCCCGATCCGCCCTGCTCTGTGCATGACAGGTGGCAGCGCCCCAACTCCCCAATTGGCCCTGCTCTGAGCCTGACCAGAGGCTGCACCTAGGGATTGGGCCTGCCCTCTGCCACCCAGGAGCAGGCCTAAGCCAGCAGGTCATTAGCTCCTGAGGGTCCCAGACTGCTAGAGGGCACAGGATGGGCTGAGGGACGCCCCCCCCCCCCCAAGTGCACAAATTTTTGTGCACCGGGCCTCTAGTCTAATCTAATAAAAGAGAAACATGCAAATTGACCATACCTCTGCTATACCCACAAGCTACACCCACAAGCCAATCAGGAGCAAATATGCAAATTAACCCACCTAAGATGGCAGCAGCCATGGAGCTGGAACGTTTCCCCCGGCAATGGAGCAAGCCAAGCTTCCTGCCTGCCCTGCCGGCCCTGAGCCTCGCTCAAGGCTTCAAAGTTTCAATTATAGAAGATAAATAAATCCCAGATACCTGCTTCCAGCCGCCGTGGCCTCCGCTCAAGGAGGGGCTAAGAGCCTCAGTTGGCAGGGGCAACCCAGGCGTCCAGGACCTGGGCTCCACTCAAGGCTACAAGTTTCAACTATAGAAGTTAAATAAATCCCAGACACCTGCTTCCAGCCTGCAGTCGTGGCCAGCCTGAAAATGGCCATCAGCCCCTCACACACGCTGGCCAGGCACCCCTATGGGGTGAGGGTCCCCACTGGGGGGCTTGACCAGCCTGCAAACAGCCATCAGCCCCTCACCCAGGCTGGCCAGGCACCCCAGTGGGGACCGCCACCCTGAAGGGGGTGTGGCCAACCTGAAAACAGCCCTCAGCCTCTCACCCAGGCTGGCCAGGCACCCCAGCGGGACCCCCACTGTAATCCAGGACACCCTTAAGGGCAAAGAAGCCGGCCCTCACCCGTGTACCAGGCCTCTATCCTATATAATAAAAGGGTAATATGCAAATTGACCCTTAACAGCAGAACGACTGGGAATGGCTGGTCACTATGACACACACTGACCACCAGGGGGCAGATGTTCAATGCAGGAGCTGACCCCTGGTGGTCAGTGCGCTTCCACAGGGGAAGCTCTGCTCAGCCACAAGCCAGGCTGATGGCTGCCAGTACAGCGGTGGTGGTGGGAGCCTCTCCCGCCTCCTCAGCAGCACTAAGGATGTCCAACTGCAGCTTAGGCCTGCTCCCCCCTGGCAAGTGGACATCCCCCAAGGGCTCCCAGGCTGCCAGAGGGGTGTCTGACTGCCAGCTTAAGCCCAATCCCCTGGGGAGTGGGCCTAAGCCAGCAGGTGGACATCCCCTGAGAGATCCCAGACTGTGAGAGGGCACAGGCCAGGCTGAGGGACCTCCCCAAGTGCACAAATTTTTGTGCACCGTGCCTCTAGTTGATGTAATAAAATCTTGAGAGGTTGAATTTGCTGCTGATTGAGTCAGAGAATACCTATCCCTACAGATAATCAGGAATCTTAGGAGAAAAGGGAGGAAAAAGCCTTTGGTCTACTTTCCTCCTCCAGATTAAAAGTAAGTAAAAAAAAAAAAAAAAAAAAGTGAACACTTTTTAATAATTATTCTGAAGTGTTTGAATTGACTGATTAAAACAGAAAAATTCTCATTTCATTTAGTAATCTCTAGACTGAATCCCTTACAATTGTGTTTTTTCTGTAAAAACTAGTAGTTATGTATTAAGTATAGAAGCTTCCTTTTGGTCTTGCCTTGTATTTATTTATTTATTCATTCATTCATTCATTCATTCATTTATTTATTTAAAATATATTTATTGATTGATTTCAGAGTGGAAGGGAGAAGGAGAGAGAGACAGAAACATCAATGATGAGAGAGAATCATTAATCGGCTGCCTCCTGCATGCCCCCTACTGGGGATCAGGCCCACAACCCTGGCATGTGCCCCTGGCCGGAATCAAACCCGGGAACCTTCCATCATCAGACTGACGCTCTATCCACTGATCCAAGCTGGCTAGGGCTGGTCTTGCCTTTTTAAAAAATGACCATCTGATATCTGATCTGGATCTATGTGAATGACTATTTATTAAAAGAAAACAAAATAACACCCACTGTTTCCCACTAGGAGAAAAATGCATTATTCTCTGATTCCTGAATCAAAGAAGCTTCTATTTCTTTTTACTGTGAACAAGCATATTTTGAATTATGAGAATGAAGAATGATGGTGTGTTTTTAGAAAACTATGTAATTTTTAAATGGAAACACTAATCTAACACTTTCTTAGGCAAAGAAGATTATGGCCTACTACAAAGAGCTCAATGCTTTCAACTGAAAGAACACTATTAAAAACCATCTCTACCACCTTTATTTGAATGGTACTTCTGTTGCAGGAGAAAAACTGCCAGATATGCCTGGAATTTATTAATAAGAATAATTGCTTCCCACTAATTTTAATCTTTTGTACAACTTTGCTTCTCGTGGGATAAACATGAGGACCGTGGAGTTTTATCATCAAATCTGAATGTAACCATTCCCTTGCCAGCAGCCAATGAGGTGCAGATACAAATTAAACGAGATTGGATATTATATTGCTGGCTGGTTGAAATTTTATATTACTGCAAAGCGTGCAGGCAAAGAGTAACAGATGGGAAATACTGAGCAAAATTTTCTTTCTGGATATTGCCCATCTGTTTCCCTTTTTGCGTTTTGACTTTAAAGTATTCTAGATGTCCTAATTTTTCTTCTTTACTTCTTTTTGTGGTTTTCTAAATTATTTACTCACATTTTCAGTGATAAAACAAGTAGTTATAAAGTTGATTATTTCAATATAGGCAATAATAATTATTACAAATTTATATTGTGAGCTTACTAGATTCCAGTCACTCTCCTAAATCTTTTAAATGTCTTACACATATTTTTTTATAACCACTAAGTATATACATTTATCTCCATTTTCTAATTTAGGAAATTAAAGACTAAGGCATTCTAGACAGTTATCCAGTTCACATTCCTAGAAAACGGTAGAATAAGGATACTGTTGTAAAATATCAAGCTTTGGAAGAAAAAAAAACAAATACTTATTTTGCTCTAAATTTTAAGGTATTTACCTATTATTAAATTTTAAATATGTACTTATAATCAAACTTAACATATATTTTATTTAATTTCTCTCAAATTCATTAAGAATTTTACAAAAATAATTTATAAATGAATTGTTAAAAATAAATCTGTTTCTATATTGGAGTTGTCTTAACACACGCAGTGTCATGATTCATTAGATTTTCAGATCTAAAGAGCATTAGCTAAGGACACTGGTCTAATTCTTGGCATACACATTTACAAGCGTGCCCCTCATCTATATTAATTCTCTCACATACAGTCTATCACAATATAGCTTGAGGGGTCTGGAGCATCCGGACATTCCACAGAAAGGCATAATGTTCCCCTCTCTATCGATGACATCGTGCCAAAGGAACCATAAAGGAAATAAGCTACAACTACACCGGAAACCTTGGTACGACAAATAATTTCCAGAAGAGGGAAAACAAACTATGAAAATTCAGTGGCCTACTATATCAGTTAAATTTGAGGGGTCATTTGTCTGGGACATGCCAGAAAATCCAAGGTCACTGGAAGGTCATTGGATGGACATTGAATCTTAAACCTCCCAACATTAAGAAGGAAGCACAGTGGCTGGTGAGCTTCTTGGTGTTCTTGCCAGGAAAAGGAACCCCCCACCCGCGCACTTTCATTTGGCCCTTCCTATTATAGTATCCTATATTCATGGTTCAGATGAGTAAATAGCAGCTGTTGCTAGTTACTAAAAATATGTATTCCAATCACACACTCAAGATCTGGTAGAATAAACATGCGGTGATATGGCAGACCTTATTGGTTGACAACTTAACAATCATTCCCCACTCCATCCTTGCTAATAGTCTCACTTTAATCCAGGAGAACAATGTGCCCAGCCCAAGTGAACGTATCATGACAAACCTGCCTTACTTTCCTATACTTTCTTATTATCAGAGTGGACACATACGACACAATCCTAGCAATGATATCTTAGTAGAGTGTATTGGATTGATGTTATTTCTTATAAAAGTTATTGCTTTGTAAAAGGAGAAATAGGCAGAAGATTTAGCCTCTTTTTCTTACCTTGACCCTATCTTGAACACGAATGTAGAGACAGGAATTGCAGTGACTCATTTAACATGAAGGAATGGCAGAGAGAAACAGAACATGGCCTCTGACACTGCAGAGCTGTTGAACTCATTGACAGCTGCTTACTTCCACGCCTCTTGGTATAGGTGCAACAAGAATTCTTGCTTATTTAAACCACACTGGTTGGATTTTCTATTACTGGTAGGCATATATAATCCTAATGAATACAGATGGTTCATCTGGGCCTAATGGGAGCCTCGCATGGGTGAGAATTCCATTTATCACCTAACCTCCTTATGTCTTAGCTCTTACCAGTGGCTCATCATCCTACTTACTCCCTTGAAACCAGTGCTCATTCAGGCTACTGTCCAATCATTCCTGATGATTCACAAGGGAATTTCTCTTTTCACATGGTACATTCATCCTGGTTAAAGGTGCACAGTGTACTTCTGCTTTTTCTGAGAAGTCCTTCTTCCTGGGGTCTAGCCACCTTTAATCCAGGGGCTGAGGACCTGGGAAGAGACTAAGGTCTTAGAGTTCAAGTTGGGCCTCTGTTCTCCAGACTCAGAGTTTTTGGTGTATATTAATAAAGTAGGGCCTTAAAGGATTGTCTATCTTTTTTTTCAGTGCTAGAAATTCTATCGTCAATTAGCCACTGCAAAACAACAATAACAACACCAAAACATCTCTGTGTGACCATATAATTTCCAAGATAGTCCTAATGCTTTTATGGTAACCACCCCTATTTTACACCTGAAAATGAAATACTCCTGTTGGCTACTATCAATTAAGGAGTGAAGGATGTGACAAATTAAGAAGAAAAATCAGTGCTTCATATACACTAAATCCACTCCAAAATGTCTAACTTCTTCTATATTGAAATTTTTCTTCTCTATCATACTAAGGGATTTCTTTCACCTTAATTAATGTAGTGACAATACTGAGTCTAATACAAAGTAAAAATAAGAAATTCCAGTCACTTGCACCAGCTCAAGCAGCACATGGGCTCCAGAATTGCTGGTACATGCACAATTCAAATCAGTAAGTTTAAACTGATTCAAAACTGCGTTCCCTCCTCCCTGGCCTATACTGGGGGCAGTAGACTTCTTCTGTAAACGTCTGATAGTAAATACTTATGGCTTTGCACGTGGGACAATCTGTTTCACAACAATTAAACTTTGCCATGGTAATGATAAAACAGTCATAAATAATATGTAATTGATTGAGCAGAGTTGTGTTCCAATAAAATTTTGTGATAAACAATTAGTTGAGCAGATTTTGTCCAAAGGCCATCCCGGAAATAGTCCCTTAAAAAACAATCCCACATATATTTATCAGATTTTTACTCATATAAACTTGTGAGTTCTTGCAATTCGTGTGTGTGTGTGTGTGTGTGCACGTGTGCACACATGTGCGTGTAGCTTTGCCATGTTTGAGTTTGTAATTGTGCCCCTAAAGCATGCTGTAATCTAACTTCTTATTGGTGTAGAGATGAGGAAACTATAGGAATATGGCCTGGGTAAATTGGCTTCCTCCAAGTAACTCTCTTAGGTGAGCCAAGCAAGATGGGCAATCTTATCCAAAGGGACCAGCAGCAGCTTTCTGGAGGCAAAGGAGGTTCAGAAAGCACTGGAAATGCAGGCTTCTCTGAATGTGTCATATATCTCAATTTAAATTATGGGTACTTATTTGCTAATAAGTACTCTAGTTTTCATCTAAGAAGGTCAGTGAAGCAATGAGTTCACCCAACATAATTTAGCAATTCACAGGCTCAAACTTATATTAGGCTTTCAGCATCTTAGCTCTGTGCAGCAAAAGATAGCTTTTAAAAAATGTGAACATAGATATTATCTATCTCATTTACAGCCTGTGCCTTAAACCATGAATTGGAATTTGAGCAAACCATTCTCTTTTTTAAGATGCCCATGCATTTAAAAAAAAACAAAAAACCCTCACACTCATTGAATTGCCCTTCTTACACCACTGATACCAGCCACTGGTCCCTCACAGCCTTGCTTTGAATTGTTATTTTACAGTAGATGACTTCAGGAGGTAATTTAATTAATGGCTCAGGTACCACATGCCATTGGCTACCAAAGATCTAGTCTTTAATTTTTGCAAGAATTTTCTGCCTTTAGGCCAGTTAACAATCCCAGACTTCTCAACATGCATGTATTTACATGCTCTCTTCAGACCTCCATTTTCCTTTATGCTTGTTGGTTGCAAACATTCCTGGTCCTAATTTTATATTAGTCCAAGATCTTCACTGAAAGAAACAAACACTGACACTGGCTGAGTCTAAATAAAATAATGTTTTGAAAGAAATTCCAAGGGGGGCTGACCAACCAGACTCAGAGACCACACAACCAGAGCAGCAGCCAAATTATACTCTACAAACGTGCAACTCCTCAAGCTGCTGTTGCTACTGCTGAATGAAAGCCACAGGAAGCACTGCTAATAATTCTGGGTGTCACTGTCAGGACTGCTGTTGCTGCTGCCCCTGGAAGGTGATTGTTGCTATTACAATTGTCTCTGTTTTAACCCAAACAGATTCACATATATATACATACTAGAGGCCTGGTGCATGAAAATTTATGCACTGGTGGGGGGGGGGGGGGATCCCTCAGCCTGGCCTGCCCCCTCTAACAGTCCGGGAGCCCTTAGGGACTGGAGGCGACCAGGAGATCAGGGGAAGGCGATGCCCGCATCACATCTCTGCTTCTGCCACTGCCAGCAGCGCAAGCCTCAACCGGCCCTGGTTACCTGAGCCTTGGCGGCCCTGGGCAGCTGGGCAGCCGAAATTTGAGGCTTGCCTGCGCCTCGAGCTGGCCCTGGGTGGCTGGGGGGCTGAGGGAACTTGGGGGACTCAGGAGGCAGGCATGCAGCAAGGCCCCAGCGGGGCTGAGGGGACTGGGCGCCACCATCCTGTGGCTGTGGGCACTGCCATCTTTGAGGATGTGGTTAGTCAATTAGCATATTTCCTCCTTATTTATTGGCTGTGGGCACTGCCATCTTTGAGGGCGTGGCAGTCAATTAGCATATTCCCTCCTTATTAGATAGGATTGCATCATTATCTCATAGTTTCAACTCAAGTGTTGGCTACATGCATGTGATTTCCAATTGCAACCCAAGGGAAGCCACATATACAAGCATCATGAATACTTGCCATTTAAGGTTCTATATAAGAAAGTCAACTCTTTTTCCTGCTAAGAATTTTTAGGTGAATGTAAAATTGTGGCTGAATTTAAAACCCGACTCTTTAGATTAAGACTTGCTTAAAATTTCTTAGGATTATAACATTGGGTCAGAAGACTCCAGTTATAAAATTCCACTTCAGAATATATTGCAAACCTCTGTGTAGACCTCGGCGGGCATTTTTCTGCTTTGGGACAATGACTCAATATCCTGCTTTCTGGATAACATTGGCAAAGATAATAAAGAAAGTGATATTGCCAGAGGTACTTTTCTCTTTACTGGACAATAAAATAGCAAAATAAATTCTGACATTGATAGCAGCTATGTTATGGAGAAATGCCTATTTTCTAGGTTTAAATAATTTATTTCACATAATTTTTCTTTGTTTATGAGTATTTTTATATTTTAGGTTAATGGCACTGTTTATATGCATTTAAGGTAGCTTAGTAAAAAATAATTAGAATGAAAAGGCAAATATAAGGTAATAGATTTGTATTATTTGTCAGATATAATGGCCTCAATCCTGCTCAGCTAGGGACATGAAACAAAGTAAGTGCTCTCTAATTATTCATTGATGAAAGAAATGTCAATACATTGACAAAATTATCAATACATTGACTCATTACTGATCCTCTATCTACACTATTCTTATCAGGTTTTCCAAGACTCTTTTCTACTTACTCAAGCCTGCATTTTCTCAACCCTTTATCTCAGTAGTTGATTTAAAGAGGAAGGAGATGTCACATAAACTGTCAACATTCTTCCTTTTACATTTCAACTCCTCCTCCTCCTCGTCCTCCTCCTCCTCCTCCTCCTATTTTGTTCCTTCTGTCTTCCTTTCTTTCATTTTCTCTCTTTCACTCCCTTCCCCCTCTTCCTTCTTCATTCTTCCTTTCTTTCTTTTTCTTCAGGAAAGATCAGCCAGGAAAGCAGAATTAGAAAAAAAAAAAAAAGTGGTGTAAGTGGAAGTCAAAGCTGTAAGTTTGGGTTTCAGGGACAAGATTCCATTCTCTGAAGGGAAGCTCAAGATAACAGCAAGGTCAAATACTCCATGATCCTAGAGGAGCCAGTAAACTAAAAAGAGTAATTAAGGAATTTGATGACACAAAAGATAATCTCTGTTTGTTTCAGTAGCCAAGAATTTATTGAAGGGCCATCATAAGTGAAATACACCCCAAGATCATGGAAGTACAAAGATAAATGAGATATGACCCTTGGTTTGTGCATCTCACAGTCCAGAAGAGGTGGCAGAACAGACTAAAACTAATAAATGATCTATAACAAAATCTTATAAGCAACACAGAACATGTATAAAGTGCCATGGAAAGACATATGAAGTAGTTTTTAAGGGAAGGAAAAACAGCCATTAAAGGGTACATTGTTAGGATATCACTAGAGGGAAAAAACCTCCAAGAAACAAAGCAAAACACATGCCTCAAAATTATCCCAGAAAAACACACCCACACTGCATGGCATTAATGTGATAGTAAACAAGGCCCGCAGCCAGAGGGATGTCAATTCCCAAGAATCTCTGTGCCTCATCCTTCATCCCAACTCTTATTTTGTGAAGTAGATTCAGTAGCAGGATGACAAAGTGGGTTCAAAGCCCAAGGGCTGCCATTAGACAAAAGTGACCCTTGCAAATCAGGCCATTGGGCATGGAAATAAATAGCAAAACAAAGGGGATGTGGGCAAAACACCAAGAACATTCACCACAAAAACGGGTTAGAAAAGCTGCAAGCCAAGGTGAATTTGGCTTTGAAATAGAAATGGGAGTTTTTCAGGCAATGCAATTGAGGTCATTCTAGAAAGAGAAAATGGGTGAGGGAAACAGCGCTTAAAACACAGAGCATATGTGGAATAATATTCTTAATCATAATCTTCTTTTTTGGTCATTTCTTTTAGTTTGTTTAGTTTTTTAAGATCACAGAGCTAATAAATGAGCTACTGTCTGCAACACTTACCAATATGAAATAATTTTTATTAGCAATAATACTTCAACTATCACTGGATTATGATTCCGTCTATCTGAAAAATACTCAGCACCCCACACCAAGTTCCCCACTCCCTGTTATTCATCTCTTACATGCTCACGGACAATTCTCTAGTTTAGCTCACATTCGCCTGAAGTTTTCTATCTATCTAGGCCCTCTGAATGTGGTCCCTCGCACTGCTCCTGCTGTCTGTGCCTTCCATGAAAATATAATTTCAGAGAAGGGTAGCTTTTTCTATTGTTCACAAAGTTACAAACTCACTAGAGAACAAAATGACACCGATTTCCTCTAGTCTTCACTATGTCTCCCTCATGCTGTGCTGCTCATAAAAAATAAGTGGAATGTACCTCTCTCTGTGTCACATTTTAAAACACATCAGTGAAGTGACATTGCTGAAGCCTCCCTCAGCTCACAAAGTCCTTTATGAAAAGAATCTATAGGTTTCTCTCTGCACCTCTCCACGTTCCCACTGCAACCAAACACAACCACCCCCGTGAGCTCTCTACTTCATGTAAATAAAGTAATGAATGGCCTAAGTAGTAACTCCTTTAACATATAGGGTACAGTACCTTACCTATCGAGTTGTTGGCAGAGCATGCTTTTCAGGAGGATTTTAAGAAATATTAGAACCATAATCTTTTGGGGAAAATTGTTCTTCCAGGGCTATGCTCTGATGCCTGGAGGGGAGGATTCTTTCCTGCTTTCCCTGACAAGGTCACCAGTCATTGAATTAAGCCCCCACCCTAGACCAGTATAACCTCATCTTTTTCTTTTTATTTTTTTTTAACTGTGGTTTGGCCTAAAAATATGTACATCATAGATGTGCCCTTCCTGGAATTCTTATGTAGGCTACATAATGTTTACTATATTCCTGATCCTTCTAATATTTTCTCCAAGACAATCATATACAAACTTGTGTTTATTTGTTCGGTGTAGTTGTTACATGTGAATAAAAATGTATAAAAAATGATAAATTTTTACTCTAAGACCTTAAGTAGTTTGGGACAAATTCTTATATCTATGCATTTGAACTGCAAATAGAATTGCCTTTTCAGTCCCTAAAGAACTTAAACTATCTGTGAACTTTTAACACAAACAATCCTGAGCTTATATTGTAATACTGGCCTAGGTTTCTCAAGCTCATTCTAAGTGGAATTGGGCCTCAGCTCATCCACAGTATTTGCTAAAACCAACAGACAGAAGAGAAACATTAATTCTTCTTTCTCTCTTCAGGCACAGTTGTCAGTTCTAGAAGTTTCTTTGCAATAAGAAAGTGTGGTTATTGCTGGAATTACAGAAATGGGAGAGATAAAACCATCTACAACTGTTATATATACTGTACTCTAGCATTCTTAAATCTCTCAGCATTCAACCAGGTCTAAAAATGCACCACTATTTATGCTTCCAGATGAAAAGGTGTCTGAATGAAGCAAGATGAAACCACAAGATGCCATTAAGAGCTAAGTTACCAATTTTATTAACCAATGTCACCCCAATAAATTCAATAAAAATAAATAAATATACATACAAATAAATAAATAATAAAATGAAATTTTAAAAGAACTAAGTTACCAAGAGGTATATTTTTAAAACAAATGTTCAATTCTTATAATTGATAATGTTTTTGTTTGGGACACGTCATGCACTATACATAGCCATAGTCATTTATAACTCTTGGATTTCAGATCCATAAACTTCAATAAAATCTGCAGAGGAAAAATAGATAAAACCTCTGGGAATAGAGGTTTTATTTGAGAAAAAAGTCCAGTAATTACTGTACTATCTGGAGATATGGTCTTTAGATGTGCTTTTATTTGTTTATATATTTAATTTAGGAATGGATAGCTATATTTACAAATTCCCCAGGATTAGTTTCCAGGATTTTTGAGATTCTTTTGCTGATTTTGATAAAAGTACCTGCAGAGGATTTATTGGTCACCCAGTCAGCATCTATTGGCTCCTTTCTCCTTTCTATGGCATTACTTTAATTTCAGTTTGGGTATCTATAATTCCACCTTGCAGCCTACATGTTTTGGGGACAGTTAAGTTTGAGAGAGTAGTATCCAGTTGACCTAAGCCTATCGGCACATTTCCATTCTTCGGCATTGTGATTGTTCACATGGATATGACCTTTGCTTATCCAACCAGAAATTGATTTTCAATAAGTAAATTTTAAAACTATTGCTTAGAACTCTGAGAAAGAAACATTCTTAATTCTGGATGATATGTGGTTATAAAGACTGGAATTGTTGCAGCTGTTTGGACAGTATGAGAAAAATCTCTAAAATGATCTTGACAATGGAAGGAACAATGAAAAATTGGGTTTTTAAAGATATGATTAAGCTGCTGAATCAAAATGAACAAAGCATGCTTCCATATTTATATATTTATGAAATCCAATAAGTCCCCTTTAATGGTTAAGTCACTTTCACTCAGTTTGTTATCTGTGACATAAAAAATATAATATAGTGTAGTAGACAAGCCAAGGCATATTTGCTATAGATATGGAGTTCTGATCTCTAGACATTTCTTTCCCTGAAGGTTCTAATTTTAAAATATGGTATTAGGTAAAAAAAAGCCTTAACCCTCTGCCATTTTTATGGTTAAAATATGTATATATTATATCTTATCTATTAAAAGAGAAACATGCAAATTGACCATACCTCTGCTACACTCACAAGCCATGCCCACCAGCCATGCCCACCAACCAATCAGGAGCAAGTGTGCAAATAAACCCAACCAAGATGGCAGCGGCCATGGAGCTGGAGCGAACAGGAGGCTTGGGTTGCCCCTGGTGATGGAGGAAGCCAAGCTTCCCACCTGCCCTGGCTGGCCATGGGCTCCGCTCAAGGCTACAAAGTTTCAAATATAGAAGATAAATAAATCCCAGATACCTGCTTCCAGCTGCTGCGGCCTCCGCTCAAGGAGGGTCTGGGAGCCTGGGTTGCCCGGGGCCATGGCCAGCCTGAAAACAGCCCTCAGCCCCTCACCCAGGCTGGCCAGGCACCCCAGCGGGGACCCCCCACCCTGAAGGAGGTGTGGCCAGCTTGAAAATAGCCCTCAGCCCCTCACCTAGACTGGCCACACTCCCCCCAGCAGAGACCCTCAACCCATGGGGGCGTGGCTGGCCTGCAAACCACCACAGGCCCCTCACCCAGGCCGCCCCACGCCCCAAGGGAACCCCACCCTGATCTGGGACACCCTTCAGGGCAAACCAGTGGGCCCCACCCATGCACCAGGCCTCGATCTATACTAATAAAAGGGTAATATGCTAATTAGACTGGGAGACCTTCAAGGAAACCTTCCGGACATTCATCTGGACAATGCCATGGTGGCGGGGCCGAGGTAGAGGTGGTTAGAGGCCAAAAGGGGAGGGCAGTTGTGGGTGATCAGGCTGTTGGGGGGCGGGGCCATTGGGAGTAAGCAGACCAGCAGGGGGGCCAGTTGGGGGCAAGCAGGCCATCGGTGGGGGACAGTTGGAGGTGATCAGGACAGCAGGGGGGGGGTGCAGTTTGGAGTGAGCAGGCCATCAGGGGGGCACTTGGGGGTGAGCAGGCCAGTGGGGAGGGAAGATGGGGGGAGCAAGCCAGCAGGGGGGGCAGTTGGGGGTGATCAGGCTGGCAGAGGGGGCATTTGGGGGCAAGCAGGCCAGCGGCAGGGGGCAGTTGGGGGCGAGCAGGCCGGCAGGCAGAGTGGTTCAGGGCAATCAGGCAGGCAGGCAGGCAGGCAGGCAGGTGAGCGGTTAGGAGCCAGCAGTCCCGGATTGCAAGAGGGATGTCCAACTGCCAGTTTAGGCCCGATCCCTGTAAACCGGCAGTAGGACATCCTTTGAGGGGTCCCAGATTAGAGAGGATGCAGGCCGGGCTGAGGAACACCCCCTCCCCCGTGCATGAATTTCGTGCACTGGGCCACTAGTGTGTGTGTGTGTGTGTGTGTGTGTGTGTATAATTATTTATCTTCAATTTTTGAAATATTTCCATAAATGGAAATGGCAATAATTTATTTTAAGCTCATATGCTCATATCAGAGTTGTCGAAAGCCCACATGATTTTTGCTTTACCTTGGAGATTACATATACCACCTGCTTCACTAATGATGGAAAAAACAGATGGAGAAGTTAGAATATCTTAGAATTTTACTAGACACAACTTCAAACATTTAGGGATATTATTTCTCCAAAATCTCACCCAAACTATTAAGCTATTATGTGTTGTGATAAAGAAATGGACTGCTTAATATTAAAAACTTATTTATCAAAAGTTATCAATAATAAATTATTTTAAGAGACCAATGATTTAAAAAGAGAAATTGTAATTCTTTAAAATATCCAATTTACTATTATTCTTAGGAATATCACATACTGAATTATATAACCATGCCATATTCAAAAGTATAAGAATGTTGTATATTATATTGTGATTCATAATATTAAATTATATAAACCTCAATAACTGTGATGCTTATAACCAACTAAATATTGTCATTATTTAGATACCTTAAATGTCTATAATATGAGCTATATGTACTACTACTAATAACAATAATATGTTAAGATTTTAATTGGTTACTAATTAAAATTCAGTTTCATATATTCCTCATAATAATTTTTGCAGGCAGATACTGTTAGTATTCCTAATTTTATAGATAAAGAAACTGAGGTATAGAACCTCAATAATTTGGTCAAAGTAAAAACTAGCAGAGAGCTGAGATTCAAATCCATACAATACAACTTCAAGCCTATAGGCTTAATCACTGTGTGATTCTCCACGCAGGGGTCCTCAAACTTTTTAAACAGGGGGCCAGTTCACTGTCCCTCAGACCGTTGGAGTGCCGGACTATAGTTTAAAAAAAAAACTATGAACAAATTCCTATGCACACAGCGGCAGCAAAAACACCCGGCGGGCCGGATAAATGTTTTCGGCGGGCCACATGTGGCCCGTGGGCCATAGTTTGAGGACCCCTGCTCCACAGCATATACGATCTTTTCCAATTTTAAATTTGGTAAAATAAAAATTTAAAAATTAATGCAAATATATGGGAGACAGATGATAAACAGTCTATGAACAGAATTAAACCTTGCAAGTAAGCCAGCTAATTATTTTCAGTAGTGATGTATATTTTGTGCAAATGATACACTAAGCCATGGTCAGCAAACTGCGGCTCGCGAGCCACATGCAGCTCATTGGCCCCTTGAGTGTGGCTCTTCCTAAGCCTTAGGAGTACCCTAATTAAGTTAATAACAATGTACCTACCTATATAGTTTAAGTTTAAAAGTTTTGGCTCTCAAAAGAAATTTCAATTGTTGTACTGTTGATATTTGGCTCTGTTGACTAATGAGTTTGCCGACCACTGCACTGAGGAAATAATGAGTTACTGAGTTTATATGTTCATATAGATTGAACTTAGAAATCTTTTTCTGAGGGGATAAGGTTTTAGAATCTATTTAAAAGATGAATTTTTTCATCAATACTAATATATTGCATTTTTAAAAGCCAAGAAACTATACAGAGATGGGTAAATTGATCTGATGTTAGATTTCTTATTTATAATTATACCAATTATTTTGATAAATGATATAAAAGATTTCATAATACTATTTATAGCTTTTACTGTTTTGTGTTCATAGATATCTGGTGATTTTCTATCATTTGTAAGGATTCATTTACCCTATCACTTAATACATTTCATGCTCACACAATGCCCTAAAAATACTATCCAATTATATTGAATCCAAGTACCACCCAGCTACCTTAGCAGTTTCTGAAATTGTACAACTCTTTCCAAAGATAGAAAGACTTTGTCACCCTGGGAATACTGCCAAGACCTTCCTGTCAAAAGGTTCTCAAATAAATAGATTCCAGTAGGGCATAGCTACCGCACAGATTGGAAAGGTATCTTGCATCAGCCATGGAATTACCATGACACCGAGCACAAGCTCAGGAAAAAATAATTAGGACATCATTAAATAAATTGGTCAGTGGCTCAAAACTGATTTTTTTACAAAATGTAAATTTTCAACCCCCAGTGATCTTTCTGTCTGTGCCTCCACTTGTGGTAAATTACTAATCTCATGATTTTTTATTATTCTTTGTGACTCTGAGTTTTTCCATGTTACTTGGTCTTCATTATTTAATTTCAGAGGCAAAATATGAACTTTATTTCATGACAACAGTGCTTGCCATACAAATATTCCTATCTGTAAAAAGCATGTCCGAGTGCTCGTCTAACTATAATCTCAGCCCCACTGCAGCCTCTGTGTTGGTTATAGGCTCATCCCTTGGATAACCCTCCCTCCCCCAACTTCAGCCTTTCTCCTCCTTCTCTGCTAATCCCAGTGGACCACATCCTTCAAGTTCCCTCATTGTTTGGCCTCCTATAGGATTTGGACAAAGAAAGGTATCATCAGGAGAATAGAGAGCAGAGGGAAGGGAAATTGATATGTCTTGTTCTCACGACTTCCTTACTTTGGGCCACGTCCCTGTCAGTAGCTTTCTCTCCCCAACTCCAAACCTTCTAAGCTTCCACTGTATGTCCCTCTCTTCATGATTTCATTTCTCACTGGAGTCCAATACCAGGATTCCCTTCCGTGGACCCTTCAGATTTAAGGATTGCAATGGCTAGGCTCTGACCATCTCAATATACCTTGTTTCTTTGCTCAAACTTGCCCACACCTCCCTAAGTAGTTCTTTTATATAGGAACCTTCCTTTAAATTATCTGGGGTTAATTGTTTCCTGACAGGACCACTTGCTCACCTAGGCTGTTCTCCCCAATATTGTGGTGCATAGCTTCATTTCCTTCTGCAGCTATACGTTCACTTCCCAATCATTCCCTAGAATATAACCTCCATCTGGCAAAGATTTGTCCTTCTTATTCAGCACTGTCTTTTAAGCTCTGAGACTGTACCCTGAACACAAAGCCAATGTCCAATAAAATGTTTGTTGAATGAATGGGTGGAAGTTTTTGTTAAAGATCAAAGAAAAAATGTGTGTTGCTATGATTAAAGTTGTCTCATTTTACTACTTACATCAAGAATATCTAGTGACAGCTATCAGAGGGTATGGGGGTTGGTGACTGGATGAGAGAAGGTGAAGGGATTAAGCAAAAATAACATATAATGTAAATACACAGACAGTGTGATGATAGGTAGAGAGAAAGTGGAGAGGGGAAGAGGGAAGTAGGCAAAAGGGGGAAATAGGGACTGAAAGAGACTTTGCTTGGAGTGATGGGCACACGATGCTGTGTGCAGATGGTGTTTTGTTGAGTTGTGCACTTGAAACCTGTATGGTTTTATGAACCAATGTCATCCTAATAAACTCAATTTAAAAATAAATAAAAATATAAATAAATTGTTTTAAAAAGAATATCTGAATTATACTTAGAAAATCTGAATTAGAATTAGATTACTTTACATTTGGATTATACAGTTATTCAACCTCATTATAAACTAAGTTGAATTTTTGAATTCTTCTAGGAAACTGACCCTCAACCAAAATATTGTTTCTATAGGATTATGTGTCATAGTTTTCAAATAGACAAATTTACAAATAAACTTTTGGAAATAATCTTCAAAATTAAAAGCAAAATAAGCTCCCTTTATTATCTTTGCTTCTACTATAGTCCTGAAAATGTTGCAGTCCCTAAATATATGGTTATAGAGGGACCAATTATATAAAAAAAAAAAGGAAGGAAGGAAGGAAGGAAGGAAGGAAGGAAGGAAGGAAGGAAGGGAGGAAGGAAGGAAGAAAGGGGGTTTAGTTACAATTTCAGGGGAAATAATTTTAAAGTTGTATTCTCAAAGATATGTTTGTAACAACTGTGAGTATCATTGTGGGATGAAATGTGTTCACCCAAAATTTATATGTTGAAAACCCAAATCCCAGTATCTCAGAAGGTAACCAATTTGGATAGGGCCTTTAAAGAGATAAATGAGGTAAAATGAGGGGGGATGCACGATCCCTGATCCACGTGACTGTATTTGGTGATAGGCCTTCAAAGAGGTGATTTAGTTAAAATGAGGCTGATACATGCGGCCTTAATTCAATATGACTTGTCATAAGAAAAGAAAGACACCAGGAATGCACTGGCTCTGAAAAAAGGCCATCTGAGGACACAGTAAGAGGACAGACATCTACAAACTAAGAAGAGGGTGGGCGTGTTCTCACCCGAAATCAACACTACCAGCCCCTTGATCTTGGACTTTCATCCTACAAAACTGTGAGAAATATATTACTGTTGTTTAAACCATCCAATTTCTAGTATTTTGTAAACAGCATTCTTAGCAAACTAATATATTGTTAAGCCTTATTGTCTTAATTTATAAATAAAATACGAATTTTATTTCCTATGGAAAAATTTTGAGTGTTGTAAAATTAATATAGAAACATGAGATTGCAGGTAGAAGCTAAACACTGTAGATTAGTTTGTGATATAAAATAAAGCTAGACAGACACACATTTAGAATAATTTCATCTAGTAGACAATGACTTCTCTATTTTTTTTTTTTTCAGATTAGGGCCCATAGTAGGTACTCAAATTTTTATAGATTGGTTGAAGATTGAATACATTTATATATTTTACAGTAGTGATTCTTAAAGGGTGATTGTTGAGCCATCAGCATCAACATCATCTAAGAACTTCTTAGAAAGTCACATTCTTGAATGAAACTCCAAATTTACTGGATCAGAAACTCTGAGGGCCTTCAATCTGTTTTAAAGCTCTTGAGATGAATCTGATGCCGGCTAAAGTTAGAGAAACACTACTGTACATCACTATAAACCTGACTGTTGCAACATTAACATAATACCTTTGGAAAAGTATGTAGGGAGAGAGTTCACAATCTCAGAAATAAATTGAATTATCCCCTCCAAATATCATTGTATTAACAATTGATATTTATTAAAATGGAAATGTTTCATTAATTATTATTTGAATTCTAAATCTTACAGCATTGCAAATAGGAACTAATTAATATTATAGTACTTAAATATTAATAATATATTAATAAATTATAACTACTTAAAAATCTAATTTTAAGTAACATTTAAAATATTTAGGGTGCTCTTTCAAAAAACATACAAGGCAATATGTCACACTTAATACAGTGTACTATTAGTAGCACTTATGAAACATTAACAGTAGTCCTAGTTCATCCAATATTACTCATCACATAATTACATAAAAACTTAAACACAATGTGAGTTCTTAATGCTTTTTGTCACCTGTAATTTGATGAATGATCCTCAACCACTTAAGAACTTTAATTAACCTTAAAATAAAATAGTAAAGAATCATTATTTCTAACAAAGAATATTTTTCACTGTTCATTATTTGCTTCATCTACAAGGTGCAGAGATGGGAGCACTGATTTTTAAATGATTTAGACTTGCCAAAAGAAATACATAAGAATCCACTTCAATAGACTTTTAAGAATTAGTTCACGTATGTAAACAGCCTCTCTGAAATCGTTGCACTACTAATTTTTCAGTATGTGAATGTTTTTAATTCATAATATAGACAGTGTTCAAAAGGTAGTAGAAAAATTAAAAACGAAAGAACCTCTGTTACAGAACTTAGAACCAATAAATAATCCACTACACATCTGCTTATAGTCATAATAAACTAAATTAAATAGCAAATACTGTATTTTCCTCAACAGTAAGATGTTTTAAACTTGCTTGGTCTGCAATCATAGCCTGTGTACCTCTTTGTGTTACAAAAAGGCTGCCATCTATATTTATAAAAGCCTAAGCTACCGAATGACTGGTTTACCAGTCCCTATGACACATAGATGCTTAACTGCCCACTAGTGGTCAGTGTGCTCCCACAGCCAACCTCCCGCAGTCCCTCCCCACAGCCGGCCAGCCCTGATTCGCCCTGATCGGGACTGGGCGAGATGGCCCCAATCAGCCCAATCGCTGGCCAGGCCGAGGGACCCTACCTGTGCACAAATTCATGCACAGGGCCTCTAGTCTTTACATAACACAGACTAAGAGTTGAGAATTCTCATGTGGCCTGACCAGACCACATGAAGTCAGTGCCTCTGAGTATTGTGAGGCCAGGTGTGCCTCCTAATTGTCCAGCCAGTGGACAAGAAGATGGTGATTAGTTGGAGTCCAGTAGATTACCTAATAACCACAGTAAAATGTTAGAGTAATGGTGAAAAAAATATTTCAAGGTCTCTGTAATTATAATCTATAATAATAAAAGCTTGATATACTAATTAGACCAGACAGCCAAACAACCTTCCAGGGAACCTTCCGGAGGCAAGCCACCACAGCTGCAAGGGCTGAGCCCCTTGCATGAATTTCATGCATCAGGCCTCTAGTATGATATAAACATAAAGACTTTTATTTGTGACCAATAGAAATAAAAATCTGTATAGTAGTGGCAATACTTTTGTAACTTGTTGCTTATATTTAACATGAAAGAAATGCTAAATTTCTATTAGTGTTAGGGATTATAAAGATGTCCTTTTTTCCCAGTCCATGTTAACAGACTTCCTGAATTATATAAATCAAGGATCCCTTTCCCATTTAAGCACTCTGTTATGGAGAGATATTATACAATACCATGAAGTTATCAGTCAAGGAAGAGTGTGGGAAGTTCCACAGGACATATGCCCCAGTAACTTCAAAAAATATATGATATATAACAGATATTTCTAAACTTAAGAGACATTCAGCCAAATGCAATGTTAACATCCCAATTCAAATCATTCAACTTTAAAATGCATTTGGGAAAAGTAAGAGAAAAATTAACTTCAACCAGGTCAAATTAAATTTATTTTCCTAAGTATAACTATGATATCATGTTTAAGTTTAAAAATTCTTATCTAGTAGAGATATATACTGAATTTATTGTGGATGAAAAGTAATATGTCACCTAAGATTTGCTTTCAAATACACCAGGATACAAATGAGGGGGGGGATTGATGAAATAAGAGTAACAGAATATTGGTAGTTGTTAAAACTGGGAACATGGGGTTCTAGTATACCATCCTTGATCATTTAATTGACTTCAGAATTTCTTTAATAAATAGATGCTTAAAGATGAAAAATTGCCAGAAGCCCTTAAGATAGTAGAAATTTAACCTAGTTTAATTGGTAATGAAGCTCCTAGAGAAGGTGTAATGGACATCTCTTTGCCACACCTCACCCCAAAGCACAAGAATAGTGATGATGGCAATTCAGATATACCAACTGGAAAGCATAAAGTCTTTCCTTTAAGTGGAAAAAAGGTGAAGGTTCTTGACTTAATAATAATAATAATAATAATAATAATAAAATCATATGCTGAGGTGGGTAAGATGTATGCTAAGAATGAATCTTCTAGCAGTGAAATTGTGAAGTAGGAAAAAGAAATTTCAAATGGTTTACTGAAAGAAAGAAACCACCTTCACATAACTTTTATTAGAGTATAATGTTCATTGTTCTATTTTATTAGTTACTAGAGGCCTAGTGCACAAATATTTGTGCACTGGGGGGTGGGGGGGGGGGGGGGGGCTCAGCCTGATGAATCTTGCAATCCGGGATCCCTCGGGGGATGTCCACCTGCCAGCTTAGGCCCACTCCCTGAGCGCTGCTGTGGAGGCGGGAGAGGCTCCCACTGCCACTGCTCCGCTGGCCAGCCATGAGGTAGTTTCTGGCTGAGCAGCGCTCCCACTGTGGAAGTGCACTGACCACCAGGGGGCAGCTCCTGCATTGAGTGTCTACCCCCTTGTGGTCAGTGCACGTCATAGCAACTGGTTGTTCCTGGTCATTCCACTGTTAGGGTCAATTTGCATATTACCCTTTTATTATATAGGAATTGTTAATCTCTTACTGTGCCTAATGTATAAATTAAACTTTATCATAAGTATGTATGTATGTACAGAAAAAAAATATTGTATATATAGGGTTTAGTATGAACCAAGGTTTCAGGCATCCACTGGGGTCTTGGAATGAATTCCCCATAGTCTAGCAATGAATTACAAACAGCAGTCATGTTTCTTAGAAAATGTGGTCCTCATTTCAAAAAGGTTCTTTTCTGGCTTTTTAAAATAGATCCACAAATCAGAAGTCAGCCATTAGAAAGTTGATGTGATGGTTCTTAAAAAAAAGGATCAGCCTGGCTGGTATGGCTCAGTGGTTGATTGTTGACCTAAGAACCTGGAGGTCACCTTTGATTCCCTGTCAGGGCACATGCCCAGGTTGTGGGCTCGATCCCCAGTGTGAGGCGTGTAGGAGGCAGCCGATCAATGATTCTCTCTCATCACTAATGGTTCTCCCTCTCCCACTTGCCTTCTCCCTTCCTCTCTGAAATCAATAAAAATATATATTTTTAAAAAGGGAATAGTCCATAATAAATTGAAGCATTAACTACTAACATTACAAAGCATGTGCAAGTACACCACACAAAGTCTTCACATAAACCTCACTTCATCCTCTCTGCCATTATAAAAATCTCACCATTCAAAACCAGCATAATATATGTCTATCACACTGAATCTTTTCCTTTTAGAGTTCCACCTTGCTTTACTTTATTTAATCAACTTAAATAGGTATTTAGAGAGCATGTGACTGTATACCGGTCACTCTTAAATTGATCTCAACAAGGATTTCCAAGTAGTCTGGCTAGTATTAACAATTTCTAACATATTCAATTTGGAAATAAGAACAGTCTAAAGGTATAGAGGGGCATAGCTGAGGCATTAGACCTGAAGCTGCGGCAAGCCCACGGGAATGGCTTCATTTGCTCACAACTCCCAATGGCTTTCAAGAGACTGTGTTTTTGTTTTGTTTTGTTTTGTTTTGTTTTTTATCTTTCGCAAAGCTTATAACTGGAGGAGAGGCCCTTTAGGCAACTTCTCTTGAGAATAACAACCAGAGAGATTCTTAGAGAAAAATGACTGTCTTCCCTTCTCTGTCACAACTCAGGGAGAAAACTTTGTTGTGGGCTATAAAAGTAAAAACACAGCTCTTTGAAGAACACATGCAGGAAATACATCACCTTGCCTTTTCTAATATTCTAAGTTACTCATTAGAAAAATACTACCGTAATTCCATTAATTGTCAATTTGTTGTGTACATAATTCATATTTGCTATTTAGAATAATAGAAAATGATGTGTTAGAAAGCTCTGTAATAAGAATATTGAGAGGAATAACAATTTTATATCAACAGTCCCAATTTCTGTACTGATATTTTTTGTGCAACGTTGATATAGTAAATTAATGTTCCAATGTTCTTGCTTATTTTTTCTACCTTTATAGAACATGAAAAGAAAAGCTCAGCCAAGCACTATTCCATTTTGTTCTTGTGTAACAGCAAAAATCCTTAGATATTTGATAACCAGCTGACTAGCCCAGACATTAGGATAAGTCTATACTTACTTGGTACATTTATATATCACAGAGGAAAATATAAGCAGCTATTTATGGTTACTGCTTCACCAATTCTGAGAATAAATTCGCCCAGTCATTTGTGCATGGTGTAACTGTTCCGTTTTTGTTGTGTTCACTAATATACCCAGAACATTCCAGTGATTAGGGGTTTGCCATATCACATTACCTCGTGATGAGCAACACCTCTTATTCAGTGATATGCAACAAATTCTTTCCATGCTTACTTCATGTCGTTTTATAACAATAAAGATCCCATGGATGCAAAGCCAAGCAAATCTTTGATGGCAGAAGGAAAACATAGAATGACAGAAGATTATAAAGATGCCTGACAAGAAAGAGAAGAGGAAGAGGCACCTCTCAACACTGAATAACCAGATAGCTACTCCCTGTTAGGAAAGGTCCAAGTGTTAGTACTATCCAGAGATTCAAGAATCCTCCCTCCACCCACACGCGGCCTCTCTGTCAGCAAGCACACAGCATTTAGCAAGTATCTGTCATGTGCTTCGATTTGGATTTAGCACTGTGAGGGATATCAAAACACATAAAGGTCTGATGGTCAATGAGCTTGCAATCTATCCGTGATGCAATAGTTACATAAACACATACAATCATTAAGACCTAATGAGTGCTACTGATCTAAAGGCAGGAGTAGTTTGGCCCTAGCTGGTTTGGCTCGTGCATAGAACATCAACCTATGGACCAAAGGGTCCCAGGCTCGATTCCGGGTCAAGGGCATGTACCTTGGTTACAGGCTCCTCCCTGGCCGGGGCCCTGGTCAGGGCGCATGCAGGAGTCAACCAATCAATGTATTTCTCTCACACCGATGTTTCTCTGTGTCCTTCCCTCTCTCTTCCACCCTCTCTAAAAATCAATGGAAAAATATCTTTGGGTGAGGATTTAAAAAAAAAAAAAAAAAGGGCAAGAGTAGTTTGAATCCCAACAAACTCAGTAGGGCTGGGTATATCTTCGTGGACTAAGTAGGGTCCATGGTGGGACGTAAGGGTTAGCTAAGATTTTGTGAGACTAAAGGCAAATCACTTTCAAGCACAGAAAATAAACACACAGGATTAGGTTGATGCTAGTTATCCTGCAAAAGAAAAATAGTCAGATTTTTTTATGGAATTGATTAACAGAGCTTATTCAAGAGACTGTGGGTAAGCATTTTAGGAAACAAAAGAGAGGAATAAATGTTGTCTACAGAGGAAAAGAGAAAGATCAAACACTAAATGAGAAGCTCACTGATATAGATTAGTGAGAGACAAATGAATACTTGTGATGATAGAAGGATTCAATGATACAGAGCAAAGGAGATAAAGTCAACTAATATTTATGCACCACTCTTATGCCAAAGCAATGCGCTAAGTGTCTTACCAGAGTACAATTGTATTAGGTATCAATCGCGTTATTGCAGTTTCTTCCAGATATTCCCAATAGTATTCCAAGGGATTGTGTTCATATTCCACAGTCAACCAAGACCAGGCTGTAACTTTGGATATAACTCCCACTACACACTGGGTGAGAGTGAAAGAGAATTCTTGATCAGTCAATGACTTACACTATGATATAGAGTAGCTAAGGGCCTGCCTCTCTATGTCCAGAGGCAGCCTGGACTCCATCCTTAGAAACTCTCATGGCATCTCAAAGTCTCAGAATTTTCTGCCCTAGTTGAGGTGCCTATCCAAACCCTGTCTAAACCAGATTTAAGAAACTATTGAAACATTTCCTTCAGCAAAAAACTTCAAAATTCCATTATCTCAGCAAATCTTCAATATCCTCCACATTCCTGATGCATCTAAAATGATCCTGCCCACCTCTCCAGGTTCTTCAGCCTGTAGAGACTTCATCTCCTCCTACAAGGCTGGCAGCCACTATTGGCTATGGACCAAACAATCAAGCTGCTTTATCTTTCTATGTCATTGGGCATATAAGTGTGTCTATCAAAGAAGCAGTTTATGCATCACCTTCACTATGAAATTTAGCCTAACATTGCAAGGCAAATTTTTTTTCCATTCTTTTAAAAAATCCTGAATATTCTTCTCTGGCTTTTTCATATATCTAAAGGTTTTTATTGTATATGATAGCATCTTTTCAAAAACCAGCTCTTGTTATTTTCCAGATTTCAATAATATACCATTCCTGAAACCCAACACTAACAAGTTTACTATTTTTCTTCTAAGAATACATTCCCGGTATAAATACTTTATTAATTATATAAAATCATAAATCTTTTGCTAAGTGATTTCTTAATTTATATTTATTTAATTCAGTCTTCCCTCTTAAGTATTTTTCTTTATATATAATCATATCAACTTAATTGTTTTGGGGTTGTTTTTTTTTTGTGTTGGTGGCAATGGTAGTTTTTCACTTACTGCTGTTCTTTTGCTTACTTCCTAACACATCAGTCTTTCATCTCTGAGCTAAGAAATGACCCAGAGAGAACAAAGAACATCAGTAACCGTATTATGTGTTCATTCTTTATACTTTTTTGTTTTATTTTTTACTCTAAGTCAACAGTTTCTGCTTACCTCTCCTCTATGGTTGGGATTTTAGGCTTTAGAAAATTTTGTTTCTTAGTTTACATACTCTAAGTTCTGAAAGAACAAATAGCTTTTATTTATCCAATTGAGTCTCCACTAACTTTCTGTAACTTGATCTGTCACCTTGAGCTGCTGAGTCCTAAATGTTCTTCGGGGGATGATAGCAGGTTCTGCTCATCACCTTTTCTTTCCCACAGGTGGGGGGCAAAGGTACTATGACAAAAATAGAGATTTTAGGACATTATTATCTGGGGCAACGTGACTGATGTTACTTTGTATTTTTTCTAATCACCTTATATTGAAACGTGTGCAATTTCTTTCTATTTCAATATATATGACATGAATCTTTAACTAAAACTAAGCACTTCTGTCTGACACCCCTTTTCACTTTTCAGTATCATTAATGAGCCTGTATCTCTATCTCAAATATCATTCCCTCCTTGTGTGCCATCTAGCTTTTCCAAGTTGTTCCTGCTGTATTTAATACAGACTACCAAAGATTTAGTATTAGATTTAGTATTAGAGCCGTCTTGTCCCACCTCCAGCCTCTCATCCCCAGTCAAAATGCAGCTGTTTGGGGTCAAATTCTCTGTTAAACTTGGTAACTGGCTATTTGAACTCATAATTTGCATTCAAGGTTTCATTTGTAACTTTTACTAGTAAAACTTTGGCAAGTCACTTTCACTTGATAATGAACTGCGGTTGTCTCCATCACACATTCGTTTCAAATTTTGCTTTTACTGTAAAGCACCTTAATTTCTTTACTTTGAATACCAATACAGTACTTTGTTACATGACAGAAGCGGCATTATTTTTGTCCTCTCCTTTACCCAGTTGCTGTGACCTACCATTTCCACCAGCCAGGTTTGGCTATGCTTGTTCTTCTTCCATCTAATGTGAAGGTACACTCACAGACAGTCCTGATTTTTTATTGGTGTCAATAATAAAAAGAAAAAGAAATATTGCATGATGCCGAGCCTCTCAACAACCATATTAAGCAATTGTGGGGAAAGTAACTGTCTCCCCACTTTAAATGGAAGAAGCTGGGCTGCAATAAAAGTGTTCACTTTTTATATAAAAAAGTCTGAGGTTGATCCGGAAAAGGAGCCCCCAAAATTTGCCTCCTATGTTAGCATATCAGTCAATAGAATAAATTTTATTTTCATTTAAGATAAAATCATAGGGCTGGACGGGCTTGGCTTTAGTCAGGTCCTAGGCAGAAGTCTATCATTGCTGTGCCAGAAGGAAGGTAAATTTCACAAATGTTTATAGAAGAACTTTTTGTAATATGATTCCATGATTTTTTTGGAATGTTAGAGGAAGCGAACAGTAACTGTGTGTCTCAAACAGAATGCAGACTAACCAGGAAAAATGGCACGGAGTTCTTTTGGAAGAGGAAAACAATCAGTGTCACTGTGATACTCATAAAGCTTTCTTTGAGCATGCTACCTGGGTTCAAAGCTATCTTGGTCCTATGTTGTCATTTATTTATTGATTCATTCAATAATTATTTACTCAGGAGATATTATAGGCCAGACCTACCCCCGCCAAAAAAAAATCAGAAAAAAATCCTTTCTCCCATCGCTTATAACCTTTTAGAGAGGATAGAAGCAATTACTTATTAGTGTTAACTCTGTAAGAGCACATGGTCAGGGCAATGCTTTAAGATTTCAGGGTTCAGTGAGGCTTTCCTTTTAAAAAAAATACATATTTTTATGGATTTCAGAGAAGAAGGGAGAGGGAGAGAGAGATAAAAACATCAATGATGAGAATCATTGATCGGCTGCCTCCTGCATGCCCCCTACTGGGGATTGAGCCGGCAACCTGGGCATGTGCCAGGAATCGAACTGTGACCTTTTGGTTCTTGGCTCCACCCTCAACCACTGAGCCACACAGGCCAGGCCAGTGAGGCTTTCTAAAGGAAGCTATAACTTTAACCTAGGATGTGAAAGATGAAAATAACAGTAACCCAATCAAATAGGAGGTAGGGTAGTTAATGAATATTGCAGGTACAATATGTACAAAGCCACAGATGAAAACACAGTATGGCATGTTAGATAAACTGTAAGAAGGTCAGTATGGGTGGAGTGCCAGAGTGTGAAGTGAAAGAGCTAGGGCCACAACACTAGCTGAAATAACCAAAGAAAAAAGAGAGAAATAAGTGACACATAGATAAGAGAGGAAATATCATGAAAACTAGGGATGTTAAAAAGTAATGTGATTACTGTGCACAATTCTGAGCTAATGTATTTGAGAAGAATAATTCTTCCCCAAAAATGCAACTTAGCAAAATAGACCCCAAGAGAAAGCTTAAACATATCATTTGTCAAATATAAAGGAGAAAATGGTTCGAGTTCACTTGGTACTCATTAAAAACTAACTAAATAAAAACAAACAACAAAAATAAACAAAGAATTCTTCAAGTTCTTTAAAACATGAAATTATTCTATTGCAACTATTTCAGATGATAGGGGGGAAAAAACCTTCTAAATTCATTTTAGGAAAGAAGTATAGCATTGATTCCCCAACTGGCAACAACTAAAACACACACACATACTACAACCCATCTCAATGGCAAATACTGAAAAAAAAAAAAAATATATATATATATATAAATATTATCAAAAAGAATACAAATCATATTAAAGATAACATAGCATAAGAAAGTGAGGTTAATTTTAAGTTCCAGATCAGGAAAACCTTTACATAATCCCTTTATCTTCTGAGCTAAGGAGAAAAGTTACAAGGTCATTTCTAGATAAGAGGATAAAACTTTACAAAACAAACAAAAACTGGCTGACTCCATTTATAATAGCAAATGTGCATACTTAGATTAAAAAATTATATACATAGACTTATTAATATACAAATGCACATACATATAGACATCAAGAAGTATAAATATCAAGAAATACACAAAACCTTACACACTGAAATCACTCAAGCCACAAAAGTAAGCTTGGACAGGAAGACTCAGTGCCATAAAGACATCAGTGCTCCCTAAATCAATTTATAAATTTAATGTAAACTCTATATAATACTATTAAATTTTTTCTCTTGAGTTATATAGATGACATGATGCAATATTGGGATTTCCTTCAAATAATCATGAGTGGATAGGAAAACTATTCATGGATTGATCATTATTCAACAGTATGATGAATACATGGGAATTTACTATATCATTCTGTTTTAATGTTTGACATTTTTTATAATAAACAAACATTTTTAATTATAAATTAAAGATGATGGCAGGTGTGGCAGGAAATAAGGAAGCCCGTGGTAAAAATCCCACAATATTAAGTCTTCAATTTGAAATATAATTTCTTGGAATGATATTCCATATTTTTCGTCATCGAGCCAATTAGCCTATCAAGAAGTTTACAGTGATGAATAGCAGTGGACTGGAATGTTGTGATATTCAAAGGATTGTTTTGTATGTAAAGGGTCATTTTGTGCCTATCACATTGGAAGGATGCCTACTGCTGAACTAAACTGTAAAAATGAATAATGTCTTTATGTTCAAAATACAAAGCCCACAATATATTAATTGTCCTGTTATTACAAATGTTGCTTGCAATCCAGAGTTTTTTGTTGTTGTTGTTGTTGTTGTTTTTGTTTTGCATTTTAGTAGAAAAAAATCTAACTATGCAGTCACATAAGTAGAATCATAGCATGTTCATTTTTTTACAAATTCAAGTCATTTAACTTTATATTTAACAAATGAGGAAACAGAATATTTTGACTTTTCAAAGTATTATTGACTGAGCTCAGACTAAAACCCAGAACTTTCCCTTCCCAAAGTAGTGCTTCTTTCACTGCCCAACCTAAAATTATGCAATAAGATAGCATACCTTTCAAATAAATCATTCTGATTGTTACTAATGAAAACTCTCCAATGAATTTTAAAGAAAGCTTTGACTCGCTACACTCCCTTCTAATAACTCCATCTTTACCTAATATGTGGTAATGCCTTAAAGGAGCCTTTGTATCTGCTATTGCTATTAACTAACCTTGATTATTCCCCAAGCTCTTTCACAGTGCCTGACATACAATAGGCAGCTAATTAATGCTCACTGGAGAATAAAGGATGTGGCAGATCTATATGTCAACAATTGCAAAGATTTATTTAAAAGCAAAATGCCACTTTCTGTCAATGAAGTAACAGATGTGATGCAATGTGTTTCTAAAATATTGACATAATTAGGTGTAGGACACTATTGTTGGTGTATTTTTTTTTTTCAGAGAGGAAGGGAAAGGGAGATAGAGACATCAATGATGAGAATCATTGATTGGCCACCTCATGAACGCACCCTACTGTGGGGATCTAGCCCACAACCCAGGCATGTGCCCTTGACCGGAATCCACCTCCAGGAACCCTTCAGTCTTCAAGCTGATGCTCTATCCACTGAGCAAATCAGCTAGGGCAATTGGTATAATTTTTTATCTGTTTGTTTGTTTTGAGAAACAAAACAAAACTCAATTCCAATAATCCAGGCTGGTATGTGTAGTATGTAAAGTGTCTTTTGGTTAATATAAGGCTCACAAAAACCCAATATACAATTTTACTAAATTTAAATGAAGAAAAAAATTAAGCAATAATGCTAACATAATATGTTGAAGTTTTGCAGTTCATAATTAGAATATATGCTAAAATCCAATAATTAAAAATTATTTTTAGAGAGAAAAAGTATTTTTAAGTGCCAAGAAATTTTAAAAAAATGCCTGACTAAATTCATTTTCATGCATAAAATAATCTATGAAACAGTTTCTAAAACAATAATTAATTCTTATAAATAAATTCTTTTCTGATGCATTATTTGTGAGGGGAATTCATTTTTTTGCTCCTATGCCCAGTATCTTTAATAATGCAGGAAAGTTCTTTGAGTATGAATACCTTCATGTGAATCCAACAGAAACTTTTTACTGCTCTGGATAAAGGAGTTATAGAAAATTAAATAACTGATTCTTGGGTTAATGGGCTTCTTAGTGCACCCTTGTGGTAAAGAAATGTTACAAATGCAACCTTAAAAATTTCAGAGCAGAAAGCCAGCCCTAGAGGAAGCAACAGTGAATCATCTATTCAGTACTTTCAGGAAACACCAGAAATGTCCTACCTGATCATGAAAATAAATTTAGTGAGTTTTATTTTGTAAAAGAAGATACAACATAAGTGATTTGAATACAAAGGTTAGAACAAAAAGAAAATCTCAAATTAAGTTTATAAGAAGGCCACGGAAAATGATATCACCATTGAACAGATATCACTGAATTCATTTACGCCAAATTGCTTGTTCAGCCTTCTATGTTTTATCACATGAGAAAATAGTATTTGGACAATGAGTCTTCATTTCTCTCAGTTTATCAAACCTAGTCACAATTCTTGCCTTACTATTTCTAGCTGAACAAGACATGTCTTTGTCCTGTGCAGAAATGGATGATGTGTTCACATCAACTGGTATCGAGTGAGACACAACATAGTGTTTAACTTAAAAAAAAATTAGGAAAAAGAGCACTGTGTGTAGCTTTGAAAATAAAATAAGTTAAAAACAACAAAACATTTGCAGGGTAAGTTTAATCCATGGAAAGCAAATTTGATATTTCAGGTAAAAATAACTTTCAAAAGTATTAATATTACATTTCTATACACATATACATCAAAGCAAATAGAATTTATCTGACATACATTAGTTCTTATAATAACAAAATTCAATCTAAAACCATCCTATTGCCGAAACCGGTTTGGCTCAGTGGATAGAGCGTCGGCCTGCGGACTGAGGGGTCCCAGGTTCGATTCCGGTCAAGGGCATGTACCTGGGTTGCGAGCACATCCCCAGTAGGGGATGTGCAGGAGGCGGCTGATCGATGTTTCTCTCTCATCGATGTTTCTGACTCTCTATCTCTCTCCCTTTCTCTCTGTAAAAAATCAATAAAATATATTTTAAAAAAAATAAAAATAAAAAATAAAACCATCCTATTTTTCCTGATTACTTTTAGGAAACTTGTGGTTAACTTGGATAATTTTATACCAAAGGATATCTATTGCAAAGGTAAACCAGAAATATATGCAGAATATTTATATCAGTAATGTTTGTAATAACAAATCTTATAAACAATCGAAAGTATACTGACAGGCAAATGGATGACTAAATTGTATATTCATACAATGCAACAATGTCAAATAATGAATGTATAAATATTACATAAAACAACACCAATGAATGGAAACAATCTAATTTTAAATGGGAAAAGTGCAAAAGTTAAAATACTATATAATGTATTTCTGTAAAATTTAAATAATTAAAACAAAAAAATCTACTTGCTAGGATACTTAGTGATGATAAAGACATATTTTTAATAGCAAGATAATATCCACATATGGTCCAATATAACAGTGACTAGAAGGTGATGAGAATTAGGTAGGAGTTAGTGATGGCAGAGACCAGATCATTCAGTGTTCTGTTTTGTAAGCAGGGTGTTAGGTGAACTGGTATCTGTTGTATTATTGCTTGAAAACAAAAACAAACATATAAGTTATGCAAGAGCCAGGGATAATGTCATATGATAAAACAAGGATAAATATCAATCAAATCTGTACCCTGGACTACAAACAAACAAAAGGATACAAATGAAGACAAATTTTAATTAATATATCAGTTTCTTAAAAGAAATGATATTATCTATAATAATAAAAGGGTAATATGCTAATTAGACAGGATGTCCTTCCGGACGACCTTCCGGATGAAGCCGGGGCTGTGAGGGAAGTCCAGGTCCCGGGTGCCAGAGGGAAGCTGGTGCCAGCAGCCAAGGGGAAGGAAGGCCTACTCTTGCACAAATTTCGTGCAACTGGCCTCTAGTAGGTATATAACATAGCTAGGTATTACAGATGTTTGAAAATGTTGTAGTTCAGCTCTGTACCAATAACTTACCTTTTGGTGATCTATTCACACATAAGTACATAAGGCAGAGACCATGTTGATCAATTGTTGACCCTTATATGTCCCCAAAATTAAGCCCAGTGCTTTGCATATAGCAATACTTACCAAATATTTCATGATAAATTGATATTTGATTCAAATATTAATCCAGATTATATTCAAATATTAAACACAGGTAAAAATAACTATTTTTTCCAAAAAAGTAAACATCATTGTATGCATACTTTAAAATCATTTAAATAAAAACTAATACCTTTGAAACAAGTTTCAAAGTATAGTTTTATATGTCAATAATTAACATTATAGTTTTTATAAGAATATGCTCCTTATCTAAAATGTAGAAATGAAATATTCATTCTTTATTTTGATCCATTGATTTTTTTTAAGTTGTAAATGCCATCTTTTCTTTCTCGTTAAATAATTTCTGCTTGGTGGTTTGTAATAAGACTAGGAATTCTGCCCACTGCTAGTCAAGACAAATAGCCTTTGCCTCATTAGAGAATCTGGTGTGTTCTGAGAAGAAGCCAAGGGAAGAGGAACCTGGAACATGAGATAGGCCAGGAATACTGGAAACGATTTTAAGAAGATGCCAGCTGGCCTGGAAAAGGAGTAGAAGGACCTTTCCTGAAAGAAAATTGAATAGTTATGCCAACCTGAATTGGGTGAATTCTGGAACTAAACAAAAAGCCCTGGAGAAAGGCCAGATGACTCAGTAGGAGTGATGAGAAAGAAGGTGGATAAACCCCATTGCAAACCTGAGTTGTTGAAAACAACTATACTCAGAACTATTTAGAAATTAAAGACACTTAGAATATAAGCCATAGTAACATAATTTTATTCAGAATTCATTTAATTTTAAAAGTAAAATGTCAAAAATATCGAGGATTGCTCTCTGTTTTCAACTTCATCCTCCCCATAACAACCCCAAATAATAAAATGCTGTAGGAAATATTAAGTGCCTGTTATGCACGAAGTACTGAAGTTAAATCTAGAGAAAGTATACTTTAACTGAAGAAGCAAAGAATGAGTAAGGGATAGCTAGGAGAAGGGGACAAAAATGTGTCATCATCTAATGATGCAAGGCTGTTTCATACTTTTGAAGAACTCTAAGTTAAGTGGCTGGAGGACAGGGTATCAAAGAAAGACTTGGAAGGTATTGGATTGGAGGGAATAAGGTCAGATTTGGATGGAAGGACTCTAAATCATATTGGGGTTTTTTTCTTTATTGATTAAGGTATTACATATGTGTCCTTATCCCCCCATTGCATCCTCACCCCCCCACCACTGATGCCCTCATCCCTGTGGTATCGGTGTCCACTGGTTAGGCTTATATGTATCATACAAGTCCTTTGGTTTCATCTCTCATTAGAGCTTATTCTTCATGCTAAATGTTATGAGAAGCCATGAAGGATTTTTTAGCAGAGTTCTTTCTCAACTACATATTTTTAAGAATTACTTTGGTTGCACCAAAAGGAATTTTCTAGAAGAGATTGAAAATAGAGGAAGGGAGTGGATGTAAAAAACATTAAAAATGCTCAGGTAGCCTGGCTAGTGTGTTCCAGCGATTGAGCACAGACCTATAAACTGGGTCAGGGCAGCTTATCAATGATTCTCTCTCATCATTGATGTTTTTATCTCCCTCTCTCTTACTTTCTGAAATCAATAAAACAATATATTTTTTTTAAATGTTTAGGTAAAAAATAGAATTTATGGTACTGACTTTCCCATCTGAACAAGAAGTAACAGGGCTAGACTTCACCCTTCTACTTAAAACAACTTATAAAAGCAAATAAGCCCTAACCAGTTTGGCTCAGTGGATAGAGCGTCAGCCTGCGGACTCCAGGGTCCCAGGTTCGATTCCGGTCAAGGGCATGTACCTTGGTTGCGGGCACCTACCCAGTAGGGGGTGTGCAGGAGGCAGCTGATCAATGTTTCTCTCTCATCAATGTTTCTAACTCTCTATCCCTCTCCCTTCCTCTCTGTAAAAACTCAATAAAATATATTTAAAAAAATAAAAGCAAATAAAAATATATGAAACAATATTGCCAATATTATCAGACAGTGATTCCTGAGAGATGGAAGATAATAAGTACTACTGCCCCAGCTTACTGCCTTGAAAGAATTTCCCGGCTCCCGTGCAGGCAGGGGTTACACAGAAGGATATTGGTACCTTCCCTGGGTGGAGGAGAAACAGAGCTGAAAATCCAGAAAGGCTAAGATGACTTAGAGTCAAAGGAAAAAATATTAGTGAGAAGGTAACTTCACAGAAAGTGACCCCAGAGAACTGTGGAAGGTTCACCTCTAGTATCCTAACAAGTACTCACTGGTGTATGAATGTGAGGAGACAGCCAAGGCCCAGGAAAACAAAAACATCTGATAATTAGAGGGACCAGTACTTGATGCTCAGCCAGGACCAGAAGTAGTGCCTGCTCCCACCAGCCAGGCTGGAAAACCTCAGGTGCATTGTGTAAGAGTACTCAGAAGTGTTTTGACTCAGCAAAGGAGAAAAATCAATCCTAGATTAAATGCTGCTCTTGTCTTGATAAACAAATTTTGAAAAACAAAACCAGAACAGATCAAACTGTTTCCAAGTATCTTAACTGGCTTGAGAATAAAAAGCACAAATATTTCTAAAAATACAAAAGTATATAGCCAAGTAACATTCATATTTCCAAGTAACATTTATATTTCCTGTAATTCAATTTAAAAAAATCAACCAGCACCCAAAGAATCAGGAAATTATGTTAGGAGAAAAAACAATCAATTGTTACTGACCCAGAACTGGATTAGATGTTAAAATTAGTAGACAGGACATGAAACACATTCATCATTATAATTGTATTTTTATATATTTAAAGTCAAGAAAGATTGAGCATGTTAGGTAGAGATATAGAAAGTATATGTATATTTTTACAGTGTATTAAAATATATATAGGGGTCGGCAAAAGTAGGTTCACAGTAGTGAGTACACAAAACAGCTATTCTTGTTTTATTATTTATTGACTATTGTATTATTTTCCATACAAACAATTGTAAACATACTTTTTCCAATCCTTACATTTGTAATATATAATATATATTTTATATATATATGTATAATATATATATTTTTTTTTTCAGTGTATTAAAATTAGGTAATGCGATTCCTCTAGTTTTATTTTTCTTTTCCAAAACTGCTTGACTGCTTGGTCTGTTCTAGTTCCATTGTCTTTCCATACTTATTTTAAGATATATTTGCCTATGTCTGCAAAAAAAATCTTGTTGACAATTTGATGGGAATGGTACTTAGTTTATAGGTCAATTTGTAAAGAATCGATATCTTTATGATGTTGTTTTCCCATCTATGAACATAGTTTCCCTCTCCCTTTATATATATCTTTCTTTCTTTCAACATGGTTTTGTAGTTTTTAGCATGTGGATACACTGATGAATTTTTGAGTGTTGAACTAGACTTGCACAGCTGGAATAAAATCCAACTGACTATTGTGTATAATTTTTAAGTATATTGCTGATTTGATTTGCCAATATTTTGAGAACTTTTGTGTCTATGTTCATAAGAAAATGTTTGCTTTTTTGTACATCTTCTGCTTTTGGTATTAGAGTAATGTTAGCCTAAATAAAAAGTGTTGGGAACTGTTCTCTTCTGTTTCTATAAAAGATTGTGTAGAACTGATATTCTTCTTTTAGCACTTGGTAGAATTCTTCAGTAAAATCACCTGGAAATTTGTTTTCCAGAAGCTTTTAAATTACAGATCAATTTTTCTAACATGTACAGAAGCATTCAAATCATCTACTTAATCTTTGGTGAGCTTGAATGGTTTATGGTATTTCAGGAATTGGTTTAGTTATTTGTAATTTGCCGGTATAAATATCCTGGTCTGGATACTGGACTGTGTAAGATGTCACCACTGACAGAAGCTGGATGATGGATACATGGACCCTCATTTATACAACTTCTAGTGGGTCTACAGTGTTGTTTTTTTCAACATAAAAAGGTAAGTAGAAAGAAGTACATATATTTTTATAGCAACTGTTAATTTGTTAAATTGTACAAATTCAAATGTTTATTTCTATGAAAACTTCTACCACGTGATTCTTGGCTTTTTATTTCTTTGATTGCAGTCCTTTCTGGATTGAATGGCAATCAATCAATAAATAACGCTCAGTCTTTTCTATCCCCGTATTAATTTAGTAGAAAAATACTCTCAACACTGCTGTCTGTACTCACTTCTTGTAGGCAGTGTACCATATAATTATGTTAGTTAAGCTCTGTCAGGTTGGAAGTAATCTTTTTGGATATGCTGATATTATCTCAGTTGATAGGGATTTATTTTAATTATAACTAGTATTCCCAAGACTTAACAGACTTATTTTTAAAAATGGAAAGTTATTTAATCATCATCCTCTGTCCTTTCTGCCTAATCAGAAGAAAGCTCTCCTCCTCTTGTTCTCCAGGTTTTTAACTGTTTTCTGGAAGTGTTCAAAGAAAGTTTCATTGTGCTTAGGAAGCAGTCTGTCAACTGGAGTCAGTATGTCCTGTTTACATTCATCTTCTGTTCTCCTTTGGGCTTATAATATCCATACCTGCGACCCCAAAAGGCCTTGGAAAAGAGCCACTGCTTCTAGCCATTACAATCCAATGCCCCAAGCTTTAGAACTGTCTCTAAAAGACTAGAAGGATGTTGTGTTGAATGCAGATCTGGGAAAAAAACCTCTTCACTAACAACTTCTGTGAGCATCGGCCTTGCTCTGTAGGGCCCCTAGACTCATGGCACCTACACAAGTAGTTCCATCAAATTTGGTCATAATTTCCTGCCTTGGATACCACACTGTTCTTTCAATAGGATGGAGGAATTTATACCTGGTATGTCTTTATAACCCCTTTCATTGAGTTAATTCCCTGTTAAATGGTAATAAGCTCAAAATTAAAGAAGCTTTTTTCTCTATCCTCTTTCTTTCAGAAAATTACTACCCATAACTAAAATTCTTTCCTTCTTCTCTAGTTAGAAAACAGATGCTTTACATATATGAATATTAATATTTGTGATATCTTAGCTAGTCAAAATTTTCCTGTTCCAAAAGGATACATGACAGAATGGAAAATATGAACAGCAACAAGTCAGACTTCATAGAAACTAGAATATAGTAGTAGCTCTAGTGAAAATCAGATACACCTGACTCTGTCTGTTCTATCAGGAGTGTTCTGATCCTATGACTTAATCTTATGGTGAGTTAGCAACGTTCTGATTCTTCATACTGAATTCATGAGGTTAAAGATTCCTTCTCAGTATGTCTGATATTCAGATGCCCTAAGAGAAAGTTCAGAATTGTTTATTTTATCATTATTACCCCTATTGAAAGAACTCATCAGGCAACTGACCATCCATCCTTGGGGCAGGCATTTATCCTGATGCAATCAGCCATGGAAAACTGACCATAGACAGTAAGTACTCTTATATGTGCCAAATTCCCAAACATAATAGATTTGTCTTCTGCAATTAAGATTTTGATAGCTGATGGTCATGTTTAATGTCTCAAGTATCTTAAATAAATACAAGAAGACTGTTAAGCCCATCCATTGCTGGCAAAGCCTTGAAGTCAGACAGATAGACCAAGGTTTCTATGCTGTGTGCCTTCTACCTACAAAATATGTCTGATATTTTCATCTTGCTATGTAAACATTGGCTAATTGAATGAAATGATTTAATCTATGTCTGTTTGTTTTTCTTTAGAATAAAAATTGGTAGTACAGCTGTTATTGACTGAATGTTTGTGTACCCTCCCCTAAAATCCATGTGTTGAAATTCTAACTTCTGATGTGATGATATTAGGTAGTGGGACCTTTGTGGAATAATTAGGTCATGAAAGTGGTGCCCTCATGAATGTGATTAGTGCTCTTCTAAAAAAAATATATGGAATCTCACTTACTCGCTCTCTGTTCCCCACCATGTGAAGAAACAAGAAGAATGCAGATATCTACAAGCCAGAAAGTGGATCCTCACCAGACACAGGGTCTGCCAGCACCTTGATCTTGGACTTCCTAGCATCCATAACTGTGAGAAATAAATGTTTGTTGTTTAAGCCATTCAGTCTGTGATATTTTGTTATAGCAGCTCAAACTGGCTAAAACAACAGCTGATGCATAACCAGCATTTCAGAATTAGTTAATAGTAATAAATACATTATTAATAACAAGCTATTAATAGGTGCTACATGTAGCCCAGCCGGCGTGGCGCAGTAGTTGAGCATTGACCTATGAACCAGGAGGTCAGGGTTCGGTTCCTGGTCAAGACACATGCCTGGGTTACAGGCTCAATCCCTAGTGGGGGGCGTGCAGGAGGCAGTGGATCAATGATTCTTTCTCAATATTGATGTTTCTATCTCTCTCTCCCTCTCCCTTCTTCTCTGAACGCAATAAAATATATATATATATATTTTTTTTTTTTAAGTAGATGCTACATGTAAAAAATGATATCAAAGTCAATTCAAATCACACATAATTTTTGAGTACTTATAAGTACTATTCAAAGCACTTGATATACATTAATTTATTCAACCCTCACAAGAAAACTATGAGGCAGTTATTGTTATTATTATTCCCACTTTGTAGATTATGGAATTTAGAAACAGGGAGATTATATAATTGGCCCAAGGTCACATAGCTAAGTTATGCCAGAGTCAGGATATGATCTGACTGCAGACTTTGAGCTCCTCACTAATGCACTTCAAAATAAACTTGGGAAATATTATGTCAAGCAGATTTATTCAATAGGACATTTGAGAGAGAGAGTATTATGTTAAAGTGTATTGAATGTAAAACATGAGATATAGTTTATATTTATTATACTGCATTTATTAAGTCATAAAACCCTTTGTGTTTTATGAATCATCCCACAGGATATTCTGGGGCTTGCTTTGGAAAATGTGGCTCAAGGAATAAAAATTCATTCCATAAAAATCAGTTTTACTATTTCTTTATGGTTAATTCCCATTTACATCATTTTCCTAAAGTTTGAAAGTGGGAGAATTTTATGCATGGCACCAGCATTGTGAAGAATATATATATGATTTGACTTAGAAATCAGTGAGAGGTATAATTCCAGGAAGCTAGAGGCTTAAATGTTTGTTTGTTCATATATATTTTTTGTTTCAAAAGCATCAGGAACGATTTTGTAGTTTGATACAGGAGTATTCAAGATTACTGGGGCTGGAATGAGTTCTATCATCACCAAAAAGACACCAAGAAGGGTCACAATATCTGTCCCAGAAGATGGGGACAGTAATACTGAAGTTTGGGAGGGAGAAGGAGAGAGTAAAGTTCCTTCAGAGTAACTCATTTAAATGAGAGAGTAAGTTAAACTTTCTCAAGGAATAAATAACCCAGGTACCAGACCAGCAGTGACTCTCTAATCTAGAACAGTGGGATACTTGTTTTTTTCTGCCAATGCTTATGTACGAAGAAAATACAAACCTACTGATAATAAGCACTTATAATAGACTAGAGGCCTGGTGCAGGGTTCCTAGGGCTGGCCGGCAATCAGGACCTATCGGGGTCTTCCAGCTGCCGGTCGGAGCCTGCCTTCCCCAGCTGCCAGCTTCCTGCTTGGGCCTTCCTTCATTCCACGCCGCCCCCTGGTGGTCAGTGCCATCAAAGTGATCGATCGGTCTCCCAGTTGAACTCCCGTGGGGACAATTTGCATAATAGGAGTGTGTGTGTGTGTGTGTGTGTGTGTGTGTGTGTGTGTGTGTAATCTGTAAGTTTGATCTTTGCTGCATGTAATACTCAATTAGAATTTCTCATGGAGGATCTGTCAGTTTCTGGCAGATACCATGAAGGTATGCAGTGGAGAACCAGGGGGCATAATGCTCTGTGTTCTCCAATGTTCTAGAATGGCACTCCCAAGTCCCATTTCACTGGAGGAAGAATGAGATGATATGAGGATAAAAAATGAGGAAGTGAATGGTTAGGGCATGATAAAGGCAAAGGGGCAGTGTAGGTAGCCTGGGTGTGAAGTAACAGTCGTGGATTGAACTCCTGAGGTACACAGGAGCCATGAATTTATTATAGGACTTTGCTTGACATTCTTCAGTCTCCCCCTTTCATAATCTCTTTTGCTACCCCAGAACATTTACTTTTCAAACCCTTAACTAGGTAAAATATTTGTTTTCTCATGTTTAAATAAAGCAAATTCAAAGGAACAAACTATGGTTCTGTTTTCTCATTGATTGAAACTTTAGTAACCTTCATGACAACATTTTTTTGGCATTAGTCTTGATACATTGTTTGCTTGATATAAAATATGTGAATATAATAAAGCAGTTTTAACGTTTTAAACATTGATATTATACTAACATATTTCATAATATTAGCACTATTATTAATGTTATAATTTATAGATCACATATCTATTCATTAAGAGCATATGTGCTGTATTAGCTATATCATCACTTTTAACATTGTATCAAATTAATTTGATCTTTATGAACATGTAATTTCACTGAAGGTAGAGGTCTTATAGAACTCTATGCCCAGAACACAGAGCAATGTGTTATACTGCAGATGTTCAATAAATATTTATAGATTTAATAAATTAATAAATGATCAAAGTTCAACAAATCCTTCTAGAGTCAAATGAACAATTTACCTTTTTTCACATGTCTCTTGCATTTACACAAGATTTTCAATAGTTATATTTCTTTTTAAAAATTTAATTTTAACTGTAGCTTCCATATATGTATTTTTATATCTCTATATAATATTATATTCCATTTCAAAAGTTCATACTTTTATTGGAATTTAGTTTTATTTACTTAGTTCAGTTCAATAACCTACATGAGTTATTCAGTCTTTATTGCTGTAAGATTGAATCAAATCAAGTTCTCAATATCATCTCATGCTTTCTCCTCAGTGAAAGGCAGACTCAGAAGGGCCATTCTCAATTTTTAGGTTGAATATTCATCTTAAACCACTAGATTATATATTCCATATTTATAAGTTTAAAGTTATTAATATTACCTTGAATTTGTACAAGTTTTCTTACTAATAGCTCATATATACAAGTTCATCCATTTATCTACAATATAACATAGGGAAAATAAAACTGTTTTAATAAGTAGTAATTTCTTCAGACTAATATATTCTCATCCATCAAATCTAAACACTACTAAATAACTAAATTCAGAATATACACTTTATCAAAGTAGGATTACATTGCATTTTTAAATAAAAAAAGAATAAATTTTATGGATTAATGACATTGAAAATTAATATATATAAGCTTATATTCCTACATTATCATCATATCATACATATTCAAATACAAGAAAAGAAAAATAATTAGAGGGCATAGCACTATAAGATTCTAAAGTATAATTCTGTTAAAATAATAACAACATGCTGGAGCCGAGTGCTAATATGCTGTGGTTCAAGGGATGGAAAGTCACCCATAAAGATGGCCATGCCGGTGAAACCATGCTGCTTGAAGCTGGGGTTAGCATCCTACTACCAGCTCATCCAACTGACAAGCCCCTGTCTGGCCCTCCAGGATGTCTATAAAAGTGGTGGTACCAGTACTGTCCCTGTGGGCAGAGTGGAAACTGGTGTTCTCAAACCCAGCATGGTGTCGCCTGTGCTCCACTCAACGTTACAACTGAAGTAAAGTCTGTTGAGATGCACCATCAAGCTTTGAGTAAAGCTCTTCCTGGAGACAACGTGGGCTCCAATGTCAGGAACGTGTCTGTCAAAGACGTTCTCGGTGGCAGTGCGGCTGGTGACAGCAAAAGTGACCCGCCAGTGGAAGCAGCTGGCTTCACAGCTCAGGTGATTATCCTGAGCCATCCAGGCCAGATCAGTGCTGGATATGCGCCTGTGCTGGATTGTCACACAACTCATACTGCTTGCAAATTTGCTGAGCTGAAGGAGAAGATCGATCATCGTTCTGGGAAAAACCTGGAAGATGGCCCTACGTTTTTGAAATCTGGTGATGCTGCCATTGTCGATGTGGTTCCTGGCAAGCCCATGTGTGTTGAGAGCTTCTCGACTACCCCCCTCTGGGCCTTTTTGCTGTTCATGACATGAGACAGACAGTTGCTGTGGTGTCATCAAAGCATGGACAAGAAGGCAGCTGGAGCTGGCAGTCACCAACTCTGCCCAGAAAGCTCAGAAGGCTAAGTGAATATTATCCTCAATTACTGCCACCCCAGTCTTAACCAGTGGTGGAAGAACGGTCTCAGAACTGGTCTCAATTGGCCTCTTAAGTTTAATAGTAAAAGACTGGTTAAGGATTACAATGCATCGTAAACACTTCCAAAGGAAAGATGAATGTTTTGTGGACCATTTGGTTCTTTTGTGTGTATGTGGCAGTTTTTAAGTTATTCGTTTTTAAAATCAGTACTTTTTCATGGAAACAACTTGAGCAAAAACCTGTCACAGAATCTGAGACCCATTAAAATAATGTGTAATAAGAAACCTGTGTGTTCTTTTAGTCAACACTGTAAGTTTCTGTTATACAAGACTTCAGAGTTGCCCATGTCCTATTTCTAGTATTATATCTGCTGATACTTTAGAATTGGATAAACTTGTTAACTTTTTTTTCTGGGTGGAAACTTTTGTGTTTGTTTTTCACTTTGTCTAGGGAGGAATAATCTGTTTATACATGGTAAAAGCTATGGGAGAGGGGTCTGCTGGTATAACATTAAATAGTTTAGGACAGATAAGCAAAGAGTAACTTGGTTAATTTGTAAGCTAGTTTCTAAAGGCCAAAAACATATAAAACTTTATAGTTCCATCAATATTGAATAAATTCGTTGGTATGTCAAATTTTAGTTTTCCAGCCCAGCTGGTGTGGCTCAGTGGTTGAGCACCAACCTATGAACCAGGAGGTCACAGTTTGATTCCCAGTCGAGGTACATGCCCGGGTTATGGGCTCGATCCCCAGTAGAAGGCATGCCAGTCAATAATTCTCTCTCATCATTGATGTTTCTATCTCTCTCTCCTTCTCCCTTCCTCTCTAAAGTCAATAAAAAATATATTAAAAATTTTTTTTTAGTTTTTTAGTTTTACTGGAATATGAATTCACATTTATAAATGCTGAGGTAGTTTAAGAACATAACGTGAGGCTTAAATAGTACTGAGCATTGTCTTGCTACAGTTAATTGTATCCAAATTCTAGGAAAATAAATGATGCTGGAAGTTGAAAAAAAAGAGTTGAAGAACATGCATTAATTTTAAGACTTAATTACAGCTACTGAAATCAAGGCAATTTGTCATTGATATAAAAATCAAGCTATGGATCAAAGGAAGAAAATACAGAGTACTGAGAGAGACCTACTCATGTGTGGTTAATTGATTTGTGACAAATTTGACAAGCTAATTTAATGGGATAAAGATAGTATTTTCAACAAATGGTGCTGGAACAACTGGAAAACATAAGCATAACCCTTACCTTACAGCATACGAAAATTTAGCTCAAAGTGAATTATAAACATAATCTTTAAACCTAATATATAACATTTCTATTAAGAAAACATAGGACATAAACAGTGACCGGAATCTTGAAAAAGAAGCACAATGTGGTAGGTATCACACTACCTAATATCAAACTACATGACAAGGCTATAGTAATCAACTGGCATAAAAACAGACACATGGATCAATGGAACTGAGTAGAGAATACAGAAATAAACAGACACCTATATGGCCAATTAATCTATGACAAAGGAAGCAAGAACATACAATGGGGTAAAGACAGTTGATTCAATAAATGTTGTTGGGAAAATTGGACAGATACATGTAAAAAAATAAAACTAGACCACCATCTTATACCACATACAAGAATAAATCAAAATGTGTTAAAGACTCAAATGTAACACCTGAAACCATAAAACTCCTAGAAGAAAACAGGCAGTAAAATCTCTGACATTTCTCTTAGCAATATTTTTTCTGAATTATCTCCTCAGGCAAGAAACAAATAAACAAATGGGACTACATAAAAATAAAAGCTTTTGTACATCAGGGGAAACCATCAACAAAATGAAAAGACAACGTATTGAATGGAACAACATGCTCACCAATGATACATTCAATAAGGGGTTAATATCCAAAATTTATAAAGAACTGAAACAATTCAACACCAGGAAATCAAACAATCAAATTTAAAAGTGTGCAAATTACCTGAATAGACACTTCTCTAAAGAGGATATGCAGATAGCCAATAAGCATATGAAAAGTTGCTCAACATCACCAATCATCAGAGAAAAACAAATTAAAACCACAATGAGATACCAATTCACACTTCTTAGAGTGACTACCATCAATAAATCAACTAACAACAAGTGTTGGCAAGGATGTAAAAAAAAAAAAGGACACCGTAGTTCACTGCTGGTGGGAATGCAGGATCGGTGCAACAACTATGGAAAACAATGTGGAGTTTCCTCAAAAACAAAAACAAACACACACACACAAAACGAAATTGCCTTATGACCCAATGATTGCACTTATGCATATGTAGTCAAAGAAACTCAAATTCAAAAGAATATATCCATTCCTATGTTCGTTGCAGCATTATTTACAGTAGCCAAGCTATGAAAGCAACCCAAGTGCCCATGAAGCAGATGAGTGGATTAAAGAGCTGTGGTATATGTATATGCACAATGAAATACTACTCAGTCATAAAAGAAATTAAAATCTTACCCTTTGTGACAGCAAGGATAGACCTAGAGACTATTATTTAAGTGGAATAAGTCAGACAGCGAAAGACAAATACCACACCATGATTTCACTTACATGTGAAATCTGAAAAACAAAATAAACAAACAAATAAAATAGAAACAGACTTATGGATACAGAGAACAGAGGAATGGTTGCCAGAGGAGAGGGTGATTGGGGGACTGTGTGAAAATGGTGAAGGGATTAAGAAGTACAAACTGGTAGCTACAAAATGGTCCCAGGGATGTAAATTACAGCATAGGAAGTATAGACAATAATACTGTAATATCTATGGATGGGGCCCAGTGGGTACTTGAAATATCAGAGGAATCACTTTGTAAAGTAGATGGTTGTCTCTAACCACTATGCTGTATGCCTAAAATTAATACAGAACAATACTGAATATAAACTGTAATTGAAAATAAAAATGTAAACAAAAAAAGAAAAAATTAAATTAAATTTCAGAATTTAAACATTTAGTACTGATTTAAAACCCAACTAAGGGGAACAGGGAGCTCCTCTATTTCTTTCTGGTAGCAGCGAAATGATAGTGAAGTCAGAGGATCTGTGGAAAGATTGGTATACTTTTAAACTAGGATTTTTTTTTTTTTAGGCCACTCCCAGTCCCCAAAGCCACTTTAGTAGTCATTGTTCCTGCCTGTCAAGCAAAATAGTTCTAGCCTTTGTGAATATTTCCCTAATAGCCCCACCAATCATTTTTATCTCTGCTGCCATCCTAAGCTTTCATTAGCAAGAGTAAAAAATGCCTGTGAAGTAACATAAAGAAGTCCTGAATCAATTCAGTCTTTTGGAGGAGTTTTCACTTATATTCATTGAGAATTGTTTCACTACTAGGGAAGACTTTGGAAATCACTACTCTTCTAATATCATTTTTCCCTCTCAATGAGATGGTGATGTCTATTATTTCAGACTCTCAGGCCAAAATGAGGAGGTCATTTTAGCTTTTCTGCCTCTCAAATTCAATATAGAAAATATCAGCAAAGCCTATAGGTTCTACCTTTGAAGCATATTGTGAATCTGATTCCTCTGCAATCCCTCATCAGTGCAAAGATCATCATCTTTCCTGCACTACTTTAATAGCCTCCCAATGAGTCTACCTATGTTTACATGAGTTCCACTATACATCTATTCTTTATACCATATATATATATATATATATATAGCATTTATTAACATAAGCCAAATTATGCCCTTCCTAACTCAAAACTCTTCAGTATACTCCCATTTTATAGAGAATAAATTCCAAAGTCCTTCTTAAGGCCCACAGGCTCTACATGCCCTGGCTCCTCACAATGTCTCAGACCTTGTCTCCTGTCACTCTCCTGTCACAGTGCTCCAGCCACACCACTTTTTTTCTAATTCCACAAACACACGAACCGAGTTCCTCCCTTGGCCTGAAATATTCTTCCCTCAGATCTCACCCGGGCTCCCTCCACCTCTTAATGTATATCTCTACTGAAGTGTTCCTTCATCTGGGAGGCATTTCCTGACGAGTTAAAATAGCACTCCTGTGAAATTTTCTGTCCCCTTGCTCACTTTATTTTCTATTAGCGCTTACCACCAACACACACGTACACAGATATATGTATATAAACATGTATATATGTGTGATATATGTACACTCATATAATCTTTAGCAACCAGGCTATAAAACTGTAAGTTCCAACAAGATTATAAATTCCATAAGAGTAAAGACTTTGTTGATTGTGCACATGACCTAGACAGTGTCTGGCACACAGTAGGTAATCAATGAATATACTTTTAATAAATGAATTCCTATCTACTAAAAAAATTTAATCTTGATAAGAGTTTATATACATAACTAGAGGCCTGATGCACGAAATTTGTGCAAGGGACTTGGCCCTCGCAGCCACGGTCCTTGCAGACCCAGCTTCACCTGGAAGGTCGTCCGGAAGGTCGTTCAGCTGTCTGGTCTAATTAGCATATTATGCTTTTATTATCATAGATATTTAACAGATACAAAGAAAGTCTAAGACATAACAAACAATAAGCGTACCTTTCAAAGCTCAGACATTCAACTGAGGGACACGAAAGGATTTACATAGTATGTGAAGGAAAGAGGATGAGTCATTTTGATCTGACCAGATTGTTTCTGAATGAAGCTCCTGAAGCTTCACCCAAGAAGGAGGTGCTTTGAGCAGGGACTGACAGATCCCAGCTGCATAACAACACATCTTTATTTATCTACTTATCTCTACTGCCAGAAAAGGCATCCACACCATCACCATGTGCTGTCCCCTAAAATTATTCTCCCAGTTATAGTACTGTCTGAACTTACAAAATGAGTGAAACCACAGTATGGAAATGCAAACCAGAATGGTTGGATGAATTAATCAAAATTAGACATTAGGGCAAGAGCTCTGACATTATTCATCCTTGATTAAACATTCTAACAATATGTTCCAAAAACTAAAGATGATAAAAGAAGACACAATCTGCTTAAAAACTGGTAGGACTGTATTGATACCTCTAAGTTTGTCAAGAAGCATCAAGCTAAGAATAAACTCAGTCAATTCATATTTAAGTATTTCTCTGCTGGAGACTCTGTTTTACAACAATTTTTAAAAATCGGTTTATAACAAAAAAGAAAGGTCAAAGAATCCATGTTCCCTTGTGAACTGAGATGATAAATCATTACTGATATGAAGATAATTTTAAGAAGGGTGTAGTAAAACAATGCATTTGAAAATAGAAATCATGGGTTTCATTTTTGAAATAGAAATGAACAATGTTGGATAAAACTGACTCTCAATTTCCCATTGAAAGAATAATTATATTAGACCCTTACGGAAGGAATAAGGATATCAGAATTATTTGGAGGATTTTATCAAATTACTCATGCCCCTCTTTAGTTCTTCTCCAAGATGCTAAATTTCATCCTTTGGGGAACCACTCCAGTAGTTAAAATGGAAATTGGATCCTCTGAAAGGATCAACTTTAAATCTAAACTTATAAATAAAGGGTTCCTATTAGTTCCAAATGCAAAAATCATCTAGTTAGATGAATAATTTTAGTTGTAGTTTATTTTTTATTAATGCCAATTATATTCTATTTCATTTCTTGATTTACTGCTTACTTTAATAATGGGAAAGTTGTGGTATTCAGCAGGTAAATGTGATCTGAAGAGGAAAAAAACCTTGTTGGTATAAGTAATTTTGTAGGATTAATAACTGGGTTTAATATGTTCTTATTGAGTTTTACTTATTGAAATTTTAGAACCCAAGACATCAGGTGATCAATTAAAAATTTTACATTTACAAGAAAATTATTTAAGTACCTTTAAAGAACAACATTGGGGGGAAAAAACTTTTCATTTACAGTTAAGACTAGGTAGCTAATGATCGCAAAGCCTAAATGCTAATGATTCCAAGAACCAGGAAGTGCTCATCCTAACTGGTATTAGTGGCCACTGGGCTCTTTTGAAGACTACACATTTTTTCCTTGTTTTTTTTTTTTTTTTTTTTTTGAAAATTTCTTTGACTCTGGCAGTAAAATGCATATATTAATTTTTCTAGTGTTGGCTCTGCAGTCAAAATAAATACATTACAGTTATTACTTCAGTTATTTTGTCTATTAAATCACTCCATTGTAAAATCCAAATAAAAGTCTTGTATCAAACAAAAGAAAAATCAACAAGTTGATTGCACTCTTAATGATTATTATAAAGCTAAAATCAATTCACTTGCTAAGTTGAAAATGCAACTACTGTGTTTAATAATAAATCAAGGACAAAATGAAATACAATAAAAATTTAATATGTATTTGATCATATGTAATTAGCATTTATTATAATGTTTCAAAATTTTTTAATTATGTCTTTATTGTGTCATACTGGAAGATGCCTTTTGAACAGGAACTCAACTAGAGTAAACAAGCTCAATGCTTTGTAGACAGACTTTTTCAGCACTAATTTAATAAGATATTAAGAATGGATAACTGGTGAGAGATTTTCTTTAAATCTAAATGGGTTCGACAAACTAATAGGAAGCATAATCTCAGTATATAAAATCAAGCAGCTTCTAAACAGGTATCTCATTTGATTGAGATGAAAATAAATATAACCAGGGATGAATGTATTTGCTTTAAATGTTGTTATTTGTAAATTAAAACCTAAAATGTAGTGTTTTCATATTAAATGGCTAGTATAAATTATCAAGAGTAGATATTTAATTTAAATTACCATTATAAGACATACTTTTTGTGTTATATTGTTATTGAGTCTCACAGATATGCTCTACAATTAATGGAGCTTGAGACTGCAGCACGTACCTAATACATACAAACAGCCTGTGAGTTTGAATTTAAGTTGTTAAAATAGTCATCTCTCTGCAGGTATGAACTGAGGTCATAAATGAGAGGACTATAATTGTCACTTGTTTCTTTCTCTGTTAAAGTGTGTGTGATTTTGAGAAATTAAGCATTTAAGCACAATCTCTTTAACTATACACATTTTTGTTTTATACCCTCTCTTGTTTAAGAAGAGTGCATTTTGAAAGGCTAATCTAAATCTTAAAAGTTTGCATAATTTTAGGACTTTATTGTTATTGCAGGCAGTATTAAAGGAGAATTTATAAAAGATCCATATATACAATACTTTTTCCAATATCTTCTTTTTTAGTTCTTTTAATTAAGTTAAATTCCTTGTAAATAGGTTGAAATGCACAAATGTTTCTTTTCAGATAAATGTGTGTACTTTTTCAACACATATTGCAGAGTGGTTGCATGATTGTTTCCAACTTCTGTTTATAGTTTTAATGACATATACTTCTAGGTAAGTGATGCAACTGAAAGGTTTTACATAATGGCACAAAATACACAAGATTTCCATCCTGGCACTTAACTACTTCATCAAATCTATTTAATTTTCAATGTGGTATAATATTAGTGTGATGGGACTTGGCTTTGTTTACAAATTCATCCACAAAGCCTTCTGTGACAGAACTGGTTAACTGTCCAAACGAAAGTCCTGATCTCTCTTCACTAATGTAAGAGTTCCTGTGGGAGGCTCGTTATCCATCCAAAGCCTGTAATTCCGATTTTTTCCATCTGTAGGCAATGACACCAATACAACTCAAAATAATGTCACAGGCTGAGGAACAACTCTGCTGTATTCACGCTTTTCTATCCCAACTAAATGCAAAGGACTTCAATGTCCTAAAGCAGCGGTTCTCAACCTGTGGGTCACGACCCCTTTGGCTGTCGAACGACCCTTTCACAGGGGTCGCCTAAGACCATTCTGCATATCAGATATTTACATTACGATGCATAACAGTAGCAACATTACAGTTATGAAGTAGCAATGAAAATAACTTTATGGTTGGGTCACAACATGAGGAACTGTATTTAAAGGGCCAGACGGTTGAGCACCACTGGACCTAAAGGATGGTGAAAACATAAGATGGAAGGAGCCTGAGGTCTGAATCACAGGCTAATTACAAAACAAGAGTGCCTGTATGGGATCTTGAGCGATAAATAATCTTCAGTCATGTACTAGTAAACCAACCAAAACTTTGTTGTGTTTGTGTTGTTTGTTAATTTTGCAGCACCTAATACTATCTTAACCAATACAGGTATCAACAATTTGAAGTGGGATACTTCCTTCAGGAAATACTGTGCACGTGTGGCATTGGTTTAGTGATCAGGCAGCAGACAGTGAGGAAACTGGCGTGAGAAATGGAAAAGACGGATGTCTATATTTTCCAGTGGAAAAATATTTGGTAAACCTATCAAAATCAACACAGTGGAAGTTACCCAGCTTGTAGCTCTAGGAAAAGAGGTTAGAAAAAGTGAAAATGTTAATAACAAAATTGGTTATTACCCCTTCATATATTTTGTATTGACATGTATTTTAACTCTTCACATATTGTAAGCACCATAAGTCATTACTATTGTTGTTGTTGTTTTGTATGTACAGTATAGGTTTGAAATTTCACACATATTTATCTTACCTTCTGAATTTCCATAATTCTACCTGGAATTATTTTACTTCTGCCTGAGGAATTCCCTAAATATCTCTGTTTATTCAGAACTGCTGATGGTGACTTCTCACTTTTTGTTTGTCTGAAAATGTCATTATTTCATCTACATTTTTTTGAGGATTATTTCACTTGATATAAAATTCATGTAGGCATGCCATCTCTAGCATTTGTAAGATGTCATTCTATTGATTTCTGGCTTCTATCATTTCCACTGATTAATTAGCTCTAAGGCTTTGAAGATAAAGTGCCCATTTCACTTTTACTGCTTTTAAGATTTCCTATTTGTTTTCGATTTTCATAGTTTTTCTACAATATGTCTGGGTATGGTTTGTTTGTATATATATTTTGCTAGAGATATTCCAGCACAGTCTTTCTTCAAGTCTTTCACCAATTTTATGTAATCCTTGGCCATTATCTACTCAGATATTGCCTCTGCCACATTTTCTCTCTCCTTCTAGAACTCCAGATCCTATTCGCGTTTCCATGTGTCTCTGATGTTATTTCTCTTTTAAGGATTCACATTGGATTTTTCTTAACTGAATCGTGTCTTCTGCTATTTCAAATCTTATAGAGTATTTAATGTTAGCCCTAGAGTGTCATTTTTTTTAATTTCTAAGTTTATAGTAACATTATCTAACTTTTCATCTTTTCACCCATGTTTCCTCTATTTTCTGTAACATTAATTATTGTTATGTTAATGTTCTTACCTGCTAACTCTAACAACTAGATCACCTGTGAATCTGCTTTTTTTGGTCTTGTTTCTGATCGTATGATCCTATGTCATAACACGACTAATGTTAATGAAATAGCACAAATCTTATGCAAAGTTGTGGCTCCAGATAATATTGACTTTCTCCACAGAAGTTTTTTATTCTCTCTGCTTAGCACATAGAGTCAAATGGGGTAACTATCATAATCTACACAGGAACTGAGCTAAGTAGCATCTTGATTATAGCTTTGTGAAGACACCTCTGATTTTTACTAACTCCTAAAGTGAGCCCCTCAGTATATTCATCTGAGATCCAGGTGTGTTTGCTGGGGCCTCTTCCGCTGATGGACCTTGAACACTATTTTACTGTAACTCCAGGCCAGGTGATATAGGGACTTATAGGCTACTTTAAGGACTCCAGCTTTTACTCTAATTGAAGTGGGAACAAATGCACATTTTCAGCAGAGAAGTGACATAAAAATTAATTGTGTTTTAAATGGATTACTCGGTTGCTGTAATGGGAATAAATGGTAAAGAAGCAAGGCAAGAAGCAGTAAACCATTCAGAAGTCTGTTGAAAGCATCTAATCCATATATGCTCGTTCAGAAAGAGAAGGAGTTAGATGGTATACTTTAAAATTACTGCAAATACTATTTCCTGATGACTGAATGTGAGAAAAGGGAGAAAAACAGGAGTCAAGGATGAATCCAAACTTGGGGGCCATAGCAATTGAAAGAATTATGTGCTATCAATTAAGATAAAGATGACTTTTATGGAGTTTGGAAAGAGTGACATTGTAGGAAGAAGGACATACTGGGAGTTCAGTTTGGTATTCATTAATTGTAGGCAAATAGATATACAGCCTCATAACCAGGGGAAAGGTCTGGCTGGATAGAGGAATTTGTGAGTGGTGTTTAGCAACTGAAATTGATCAAAATAAAACATTAAAAAACCCTAAATACATGGAATTAAATTGAGGACTGAGGATATTTATCATGAGATCTTTTTTTCTCCATTTCTGTTATCATTTTAAGGCCATGTTGTTCATGACGAACTGAGATAGCTGCCTAAATTCCAATAAAGAGAATGTGGGTTTTGCCAGAAGAAATGAGCTAATCAGGACTCAAATTGAAGGGGAAAAAATGAAACTTTCAACACATATTTTTCAACTGTCAGTCAGACCGAGGTTGCCAAACTCAAACTGATGTAAAAGATTAAAAGATGTTCAGGACAATAAGATTTCTATCTAGGAAGATGACTGGATTTTGCCATGATGGCACACACTCTCCAAATCAGTTGAATCATTACCATCTCTGTCTTTTCCATTATCACATCACTTCTTTCAACTTAAGAAATTTCAATATGTCTTTATTTCAATAGAGGGTACTAAACTAGTTATGACATAATTTTTTTGTTTTGAAAGAAAATAAGCTGCTAAAATAGAGGTTAGGGTAAAGACTGAAAAAGAAAACACAAATACCTTCTTTTAACAGGGAGTCAAAGATCTAGTGAGCAGCTTTATGTGAAGTTGAGTGATTCTGACAACAATGTTAAATAGGTTGCTGATACTTGATTTGTTTTTCAATTTCTGACCAGAACCAGCACTTAGAGAAAAGGGAAAAAATATAAGATACATCTGTGAACATTTCAAAAGGTCAGTCTTTTCATTTCAAGTAAGTCGGCAAGAAAAGAAAAAGTTATTATTAGTTTAGGAATGACCATTTTAAAAGATAGACTATATGTGATGTATGTATATCATCTTTTTTAATCTATGGTTTTTATCTTGAAAATAAATTTTAAAATTAAAATATGGCATGAATTACAGTATTTCTCTAATTAGTACATGTGTTTATGTTCAAAGCACTAAGAAATGATACACAGTAGGAGAGCCAAGCTCATCTTTAAAAACTAATCCATAAACAATCTGGGAAATATAACTCCAAGCATCTATCACTTCCACTAAAAAAAAAAAAAAAACTTTTTTAGTTTTTGTGGGTGAGTATAAGACAGATAGACTTCTAGCACTTTTTTATGATAAGGAAGAGTAATAAATTTCATCTAGAAATATTACAAAGCAATGATAGAATTTTTGCTATAAATGATTTCTATCCTATGCAGAGAAACAGAATACCTTTTTAAAAAAAGTTTTCAGGGCTCTGCCTTCAAAAGATGTCCAGAATCCTGCCGTGCAAAACCTAAGTTCTGTACCACCATCAATTCTCATCCGTTTTATTTCAATAGTCTCCCAACCGTTCTTTCTGCTTCATCCTCTGGCCACATAAACTTTATTCTCAGCACAGAACCCAGCCTGATCAGTTTAAACCATCATATAAGATGACTCCACTGGTTTGACCTCCCTTTCTGATGTCACTTCAATCACTCAGCTCCAGCCTCCCAGCTCCCTTTCCATCCCCCATCCCACCAGGGACACTTCTCCCTCAGAGACTCCAGTAGTTTCCTCTCCCCACCAAACCTACAAACTAACTTCCTTTCTCTGCCGGCTTTTGCCCAAAATCACCTTCCAAATGGGACTTACCCGACCCCACCATTCCCCTAACACTCCCAGTCCTCCTAGTCTCCTCTGCTTCGTGCTTCTCATCTCACAAAATATAATTCACTTATTTCTTATGTTTATTTTTTTTTATCAAATGCCTTCCCTGCTGGAAGGAGAGGTCAAGAATCTTTGAAGTTTTATTTACAGATATATCCCACATGTTTAGAACACTGCCTGCCACTTAATGTTTACTAAACACATTATTAATACATGAAAAAAAAAAAAAGCTCGGCTTCAAGTTAAAAATATTATCAAAATATTTTCTAGAAAAATTTAAAACTGCTCAGTATTATCTAAAAAGAAAAAAGATCAAGAGACATCACACAGTATGTAATATCTGTTTCTTTTGAATTCCAAGATTGCTCCATCACTTAATTCCCATATGTACAAGTGATTCTGCTTTGCCTAAAATTGCTTCATAAGAAATCACAATAGCAACAAAAGGAAAACTGCAATTAAGCTGAATTTGTTTTGGTAAACAAATAGGAAAAGGCAAAGTTGAAAAATAGTGTTTCATTTACTGACACAGTGGGAGTATTCTAATGAATGAGTTATCACATTATATACGTTTAGTGTTGGTATTAACTTAAAAAGAGCCACAGTCCTCTCTTTTCTTTTCTTCACAAGGTAAAATACAACAAACTTTTAAAAAAATTTCTTCTTGACTTCTCTCTGAAGTACTATGTCATAATAGGGTTTTTTAAAAAAAAGTACTGAAAAGATTTAATAAACCTGTCATTGAAAAGAAAAAAAAATGTTTTGTAAGTTGGTTTGTGGTACTGACAAAAATAGTTATAAGTAAACATAATCCTTATTAAAATATTGCTCTTTAGATAAAATGATACTAATATATCAAAATTGGGTTAAAGCCACAGCATTTATATTTTCTGCGTGCCAATTAGAAAAAAAAATATGATAGCATGCTTAGTTGCATTTCATGCCAAATATCATAATGCACAAACAAACAAATATATAAGGAAGATTCAGTCTACTTGATTGGCTCAACAGAGTAAGTTACTCTCACCATTTCTACCATAAAAAATCCCGACTGATGTCCACTGCATCCTGAATGTAGCCAGCTATTCTCTAAGGGTCCTTAAACTTCTACTCAAAGAGGTCATGCTGGAGAAAATCTTCAGCCAAAGTGTATACCTTGCTCAAAGTATGAAAAAAAAAAGTCATGGTAGATGTAAAAGGTGAGTGAAAATGATAGGGATACAAAGGTAATCTAAAAATATTTTTCCTTTTTCCTTTTCCTTTGCTTCCCTTTTACTAACAGAATGTGTGATTGACTAATTGATTGTATCTTTTTCAACCTCAAAGAGTTAAAACTGAAGAAAAGTCCTCTGGATGCATTGAATGTGAGAAGGGTCATAAGCTTTCAACTTCAACATGATGGACCTCAGGCAGGGAAAGGACCACAGGCACACTGGAACTGTGAAAAGGTATTCAGGCGGAGGACACCTCTGATTTGACATAAGACAGGTTATAGTCATTTACTAAACTATTTACTAATTTATTTCTCCATGCTGGCAGAGGTTCTCATCTGTTTTATCTACTCTTGTACCTCCACCCCCAAACACACAGCTTGGTACACCTAACTAATAAGGGGTTCAGAACATGCCTCCCAAAATATGCCACTGTGGCACAGTGATTATTTGGAGCTAAAGGCACTTGAGAAATAGATGCAGGAAGGGCTCTCTGACCACTCCTCCCCCTTTTTACCTAAAAGCAGGTCATAAAATTGCCCAGGACAAAGGTGTTCTTCCTCTGCCAGAAAGTAAAGAATATTCTTATCAGCAGACACTAAATTGGACCTGTACAAACTAACCTACTTAAAAAACAACAACCTGTTTCCCATTTATTTTCTCCATACATTTCCTAGTCACAGTAACACTGCTGCCCTTGCCCTTAGCCCAAAGCTCATTTTCTTGTCACAACCCACAATTTATTATTCTTTGTTTAAAGACATATATGAGTTCTTGGGCCTAACAGCTTGTTTGAGCCTTTGTTCTCCCTTTAAAAACTTTCATGTGCATGTAAACATATTACTAAAATGTGTGTTTTTCTCCTCTTAATGTGTCCATGTCAGTATAATTTCAGGCCCAGTCACTGAGTCTAAGAAAGTATAAAGTTTCTCCCCTGTAGTACTCAGTAAATTTTGAGTGCACATGCTCCCAAGTAGTATTGTACGCTTACCAGTATTCAGTTGAATTTCCTTTTTAAACCAGTTATACTTGTCACAACAATTATGTAATTAAATAAATTTTATGCAAGTTGAAGGCACGTGATTGATGATGGGTTTTCTATTTCACCTAAGTTAAATGCTCTGAAAGAATCAGTAATTATGAGTCACTAACATATTCTCTGTTGTATGAAGTATAGATAAGAAAACTGTAAAAAGTTGACAGTAGACTTGAAAAAAATCTACAAGGCATTTGCACTCAATTTTTTAATAATATTTGTTATTGACTTCAGAAGGGAAGGGAGAGGGAGAGAGAGAGATGAAAACATCAATGATGAGAAAGAATCATTGATCAGCTGCCTTCTGCAAGCCCCACACTGGGGATCGAGTCCACAATACATTATATATGTGATAATATTAGTAAGAAAAGTATAATTTCTCTCAGCTGACCCATCAAAGTAAAAGGTTTTGGACCTCCATCAACAAACAAATACAAATTCACTTGTTTTAATTTAGAGTTAAATATTGAATTTTTTTTCTTATATTCTATTTCAAACAACTATTTCGGTTGACTTTTCACCTCTAAGACTTGAGTTGAGTAAAAGAGATATCTTTATATAATGTACATCCTTTGGCAAGTTTTCTGTGAGTAATGTCATTGATGAAAGGTAACCAAGTTCTGCTAATCATAATGAATCTCAACATAAAAAAATATTTTAGTTTTAATTTATGTTTTATGTGGGGCCAACTATTAATATTCCTTTGGAGTTATTAGCTTTGATGAGAACATTGTTTATGTAAATAACTGTTCATGCAATCAAAGTTTCCAAGGAAACAAGCTTCAGAGCCTTCAACAGAATATGCAAATAAAAACTTCTGATTAAATGACCTCTGAGTGAGAAACAAAGCCTAAAACAATAAGCCAATTGAAAGAGATGAAAAGAAACAACTGGCAAAGGACTCCAGTGGCTTTTTTTCCCCTCAAAAGCCATGAAAAGCATTCTCTTTTACTTTACACATTTTACTACCCAGTTTCAATATTTGCCTATTGAGAGATTAAAAATAAATTAGGTTTAAATGCTCCAGAATTTGTTTGGTGGTACCTTTGCATCTGAATGATATCCATTCAGCTAGCTGATTATTAAGATTAAATTGCCTTGTCTAGGAGTTTTTGACAGTTTTTAGCCTTCTTTCTGTAGCAGAAATCAATGTGACTTCTCTGCCAAAAATAAATAAAAACAACAAAGACTGTAAAAAAAAAAAAAAAGAGGAAACTAGAAAACTCCTGCTAGCTGTAGTATTATAAAAGTTAGTTATGCATCCAGATTACGCTTATAAACTTTTATCATTTTTACCATTAAATAATTATTTTATCACTGTACAAAAAGAGGTGGAGGAGGAAGGAGTCATATAAAGATATCACTGCCTCTTACGCCTATAATCCAAGCTTTCAACCCTACCACTCATGACTCTGAAGTCAAACAAACAGATGTAGTGTTTTATCCCTTGAACACACCATGCAATTACACCTTTGCTAGGACAAAATGAACCAACTCATAGAGTCCATGTTGGAAGAGAAAGTTAAAGGCTTGTCTGTGCCTGTGGCAAACTGCAACAGGGGTTGTAAAGACAGCACCGTGAGACTAGCTTCTTCCATCCCACCCCACCCCCACAGCAATTTATAATGTTTTAAAAAATGAATAAGAGTCTGTCAAAGAAACCCAGACCTAGACAGTAAAGTGGTAAAAACAGATTTTATTCAGTATTATTGCAATAGAGGGAAAGAGACTTCTATACAAAAGTGGGCTCAATTCCAAATATAACATTCATATAGCCAAGGAGCTGGGGGTGAGGGTGAGGGATGGTCAATGGATAAAAAAAATTACTAAGAGGCCCTGACCAGTTTGGCTCAGTGGATAGAGCGTTGACCTGTGGACTCAAGGGTCCCAGGTTTGATTCTGGTCAAGGGCATGTACCTTGGTTGCGGGCACATACCCAATGGGGAGTGTGCAGGAGGCAGCTGATTGATGTCTCTCTCTCATCGATGTTTCTAACTATCTACCCTCTCCTTTCCTCTCTGTGAAAAATCAATAAAATATATTTTAAAAAATTACTAAGAGGAAACATGAGAGTTACACAAGAAAGGATTTTAGCTTAACTGTCCTAACAGGATTCTTGATGAAGGCTGGCTGGGATAATCAGATATCCCTGACCTAACTTGGGAGATGGTGGAAGACAAAGAACCTGATCATATATCATGGGTAATGAGATACTGAGAGTAGGGGATTCTGGATAAACCAACTTAGGAGGATTCTTGCTAATATTAGGTAATGCAAAGAAGGACATGGAAGTTAAGGCCTAGTTGGGAAAACAATTCAGAGGAGCTTGACTAAAGTTTTATCAAAAAGACATTTTTGTCAGGCGCTAAGAGTAGACAAGGAGGATTTTTTTTTCTAAATGGTTCTGCTAGAACTCTTTGCATATATGACCAGTGAAATGCTAAAAGCAAAGAAAGAGACAATAATATAATAGATATGATATCAGAATATCATGCAGAATATAGACTATTACATCTATTGTGCTATTGTTTCTACTTGCCAGTGATGATGATAATAATTGCAGAGTATTTACTATGAGCCAGGCCTTTCCCATAAATCAATTTCATTTACATCTCAAATAGCCAATGGGATAGACAACAGCATTAGCTCTATTTTATAGAAAATACTTTCCTAACCTATACATGTCATGCTCCCTAGTTAAAAAAGACTTAATTTTTTTAAAGCCACATTTTACATAGCATGATATTATTTGTGATTAAATATCAAGAGAACAATCTTAAAGATACATTTTAGGCTATCTAAAATCACTGACTCTTTTTTTAAAGATATTTTTATTGATTTCAGAGAGAGGAGGGAGAGGGAGAGAGAAACATCAGTGATGAGAGAGAATCATTGATCTTCTGCCTCCTGGATACTCCCCACTGGGGATTGACACCAAAACCAGGGAATGTGCCCTGACCAGAAATCCAATCATGATGTTCTGGTGCATGGGTCGATGCTCAACCACTGAACCACACTGGTCCAACTGAAATCACTGACTCTTTAATACTATATGATTCCATTTATTTAAAAATTTAGACAATGCAAACTCATCTACATAAACAGACAGCAGATTACCAGGTGCCTGAGGATGAGTGACAGGGCGCAGGAGGGATGAATCACAAAGAGGCCCCAGGAAACTTTTGGGGTGCTGGATATGTGTAGTATCTTGATGTGGTATTGGTTTTCATGGTGCATATGCATATATGTCAAAACATATCTGATTATACACTTTTAAAATAATCACTGACTCATAAATTAAGCCAGTAAAAATCTATTATGATAAGTTACTTAAAAGAAAGAAGTTGAATTGCACTTACAATTCAAGAGGGTATAATTTCCTAGATTAAATATTTTCTTACTAGAGGCCCAGTAAATGAAATTCGTGCACTGGGGGCGGGGGGGGGGGGCCCTCAGCCCGTACTGTGCCCTCTCGCAGTCCAGGACCCCTCACTCCTTATCACCCGCCTGCCCACTGCTCCTTACCTCTCGGCTCGCTGCTCCTTAGCACTGCCACAGAGGTGGGAGAGGCTCCCACCACTGCCACTGCACCTGCCAGCCATGAACTCGGCTTCTGGCTGAGCAGCACTAGCCCCGTGGGAGCGCACTGACCACCAGGGGGCAGTTCCTGTGTTGAGCCTCTGCACCCTGGTGGTCAGTGCGCATCATAGTGACCGGTCATTCTGGTCATTCCGCCATAATGGTCGCTTAGGACCATTATATAGACCAGTGCACGAATTCATGCACCTTGAAAGGAACTGTGGGCCACGAGGCTGCGATGGGCACAGGGGCAGGTCTTGGCCCATCCTCTGCACCCCAGCCCGGCCCCTCCCATCATGACCCCCTGTCCTCTGTTTGCCAGCAGCCCCACTCCCACCCCTGCTGCTCCCTCACACTGATGGCTCACACCCACTGACGGCGCAAAGCAATTGGGGCTGGCACCAGCAGTGGGTGCAAGTGGGGCCTCTGCTGTCAAGCAGGTGCGAGCAGCAGCTGCTGCCCCGGTCACCCCTCAGGAGCAGGGGGAGGTGGAGAAGCCCTCACAGGTGATTGGGGCTGGCAGCTGCCACTCGCACCCGCTCACGGCACCAAGCGATCGGGGCCAACGCCAGATGCCAGCAGCGGGTGCGAGTGCCTGGTGGGACCATGGCACACAGGAGCAAAGAATTTTCAGTAACCACCAGAAGCTCGCCCCAATGACAGCTACCAGCACCCCGCCTTGGTCTGACACCCCCGCTCACCTGCTCCACAATCCCGCAGTGGCTGATGCCCACCATGTTCCACACGCGCCCCCTTGGTGGTCAGCGCATGTCATAGTGACCAATTGTTTGGTTGTTCAGTAGTTCCACTGTTTGGTCTATTTGTATATTAGGGTTTTATAGAGAGAGATTATAAAAGTAATGTATGTTCATTTACAAATACAGAAATGTACAAAAATAGAAGAAAATATCAATCATAAAATAATCCTACCTATCCAGGATTACCACTGTTAACATTTTGGTACGTATATCCTTTCAATCATATAATTATTTGCATGCTTTTTAGATTTCCTAAAAAATTGGTTATATATTGTTTTGCAACCTGATATTTTCACTTAATAAAAATATTTTAATATTCTGCCTTGACAGTAAGTCTTCTTCAAGATGATTCTGAAGGCTATCCTGTATTCAATCACATAATAATATCATCAATATTTTTCAGCAATCCCTTATTATTGGACCTTAGATTATATCTACTATTTGTAATAACCGTTCTGGTGCATAAATTTGTGGGAATGCCAAGTACATTTCCTTAGGGCAGATTCCTACAAGTGGAGTTTTTCGGTGAACAAATATACTTTTTGGTCTTTGATAAGTGGATTTACTTCACTGGTCTCCTGCTGGTAATACAAATGTGTCTAAGGTAGTGTGATAACACAATCAAGAAGGAGCTGGTGTTTTTCCCCTTTTACTCTCCTGTAATTGCTGGGCTAGAAGAGTAAGGGAGATATGGACCGTTCTGTAGTTCCCCTGGTGATGGCCCTCTAACCTTGCCATCCTCCTACTTTTCCTCCTGAACCAGGCTCACCCTGAGCCAGGCCCCGCCCTCTTCTTAACCTCTGAACTCTGGTGTGTTTTTTTCATTTAATCAACAAAAGAGTTCTCCCCTAGCTCTTTCATAGCATTGGGCCCCTGAGGATAGTTCTCTCCTTTCATATCACTGGCCTTTTTCTCAGACAACAAAGTCAGGATTTGGAAGTAGACAAATTTATGTCTTCTTGGATGGTTAAGCCTGCCCATGCATGGACTCTACATAGGACTAGACTCTCAGATGAGCATCTTCTCCCTAGTTCTTTTCTAGTTCCTTGGAAGTTGTAAAATATGTATGACCAGGTAATGATGACCACTAGGGGACAGTATTGCCTAAAACCACAAGCCATCCCGACAGCTGACTGCCTAAGTACTGCCTGCCCCTAGAAAAGATGGTGTCTATAGAACATCCCAGTATTAGAATGTCAATTTCTCCACACCTTTGCTAACACCATTATTTCTTCTTTATCTTTTTTTAACCAATTTGAAAGGCAACAATAGTATCCCATGTTGTTTTAATTAGGACTTCTTAGATAACTAATAAGGCTGTATATTTTTTAAATACTTCATTTAAAAAATCTGATTATACAAACAAAACATAACCTTTATAAAACACATTCACCACTTAGAAATGCATCAAGAAAGGGCAGTCTGTCATAATTTTACCTCAAAAGAAACCATTTTATGTGTATACTTCCAGAATTTCTCCTATGTAAACATGTATGTATCTAAAAATAAACATATTTTATGACTAAACACATAGGCTTAAACCTACCTCATTATTTTTAATAGCTACAGGAAATTTTTACACAACGAATACCATAACTTACTCAGCCAGTCCTATAATGATGAATTTTTAGCTTGTTTCTAATTTTTCATATAACTAACAGCACTATAATGAACATCATTTTACACAAACCTCAGTGTATTTTGTGCAAACATTTTTGAAAATAAATTTCTACAAATATAATTATTGGGTCAAAGGGTTTGCACATTAAGTTTGATAGAATGAAATTCTTTGAGGTCAGAGATTTTTGTCTATTATGTTTACTGCTTTTACCCCAAGCATAGTACTGAGCATCTTGTAGGCACTCAAGAATATTTTTTAATGAATGCATAAAAATGTTCTGCCCAATCCTCAATTTTTTTTTTTAACCAATTCACCCTCCTACCAATAGTGCATTAAAAAGTCCTGTTTTGTTTTACAGATGCCATACTAGAGGTTATTACATCTTCTGGTCATTATCAGTTTGAAGAGTAAAAAAGAAGCTAACTTACTTTCTTTTGCATCTGATTATCTTGAGGCTAAATCTTATTTATTTATTGCCATTAGTATTATCCTAGTAATTGCCTGTTGCCCTTTTTCCCAATTATTGAATTCTGTTTTTCTTTAAATTTTACACTTATGTCTTTAAGTATTAAAAAGGTATCCTAAAGTATTATTTATTACTAATTTTATTTACATTTGTATGTAGTCAAATTTGACTATCTTTTCACTTATGGCTCTTATGATAAGAAAAATCTTTGCTACCCCAAGATTAGAAGAAATATACATACATCTATATTTTCTTGTTGATCATTTTCCCTACATTTGAAACTTTATCTCAATCTTTTGCTTTTAGTGGCAAGTGTGAAATAGGGATCTGATTTTTTTATTTGTTTGTTTGACCTTTCTAATTTATTTTCATAATTTTTATAATTTCTCAAGTTGTTTGAAAGGAATATTAATATAATAAGAGCTTTGTTAGTTAGGATCCTTCAGATTATTAATGACAGAAAGACAACTGAAAGTATTATAAAGGGAAAAACTTCTAAGGGTGAGTATTTCAAGATGACTAAATTTGAGCATCCAAACAAAGTCATAAGAGCTGAATGTGTTTCTTATCTCCAATTCTCTCACTATAATGTCCTCATTCTCTTTTACTGCAATTTCCTTTATAGGATAAAAAAAGTGGAGAGAAAAGTATTGTCACTGGCCTTTCCAGATTTACACTACCCCCAATTACAAATCTCAGAGCAAGAAAGAGATTCTGTGACCTTCACTTCCACTTAACTCACACTCAACTCCACAGCCTCACTTTACTAGTAACAGAGACTCTCATTGTCCTCCCTCTGGCTATGGGACAACCCATGAGCCTTCTTGTGGCTGAGAAGGGAATGCTCCAACTGGCCAGGGTTAGGTCAAGAGCCCACCCCTATGACCAGGGAATTCAGACACTGAAAACATCAAGATAGCACACTGTCAAAGTGGGGGACAAGCAGTCTTTCAAAGGGAGAGAAGTAGTATGAGGCCGCATCAAAAGCTAGGAATAAATACCACTGGGCACACAAAAGCATTGAGTGCCAGACCAGTTCTGGCATATCCTATCTAATAAAAGGGTAATATGCAAATTACCCATCACTCTGTCACAAAGATGGTGGCGCCCAGTCCTCTCAGCCCCACTGGAGTACCCCAGTCCCGGAGGAAGGGAGGGAGGGAGAGAAGGGCGGCCGTTGCGAGTGGGCAGCGTGAGTGGCCTGGCAGAATGCTTACTTCGTCGCTGTGGCAACAAGGCAAGCGTTTCGCACCCTCCGGGCCTGTAGAGAGCCTCTAAGCAGCAGGTGTGGAGTGGCCAGGCCCCGCAGAGAGCTACAAGGAGAAAATTAGCTAAAGAACTAATTTAATGTAATTCAATCCCCATTTAACTACTCCTCGTCTTCCTGTTCAGCACACTGGAACATCACTGTGAACAAGCGGCAGGGGTGCTTCACCTGACATTGCCATGGAGATGGCTGCCCCTCACCACCACCACCCTCATCATTTGAATAAAACCTCAAAGTTGATGTGGCTATCTTTGTGGGGACAATTAGGGTGTTGCATGACCCTCACTGTACCCAAATAGCTGCCCTACCTATCTCACTACGGTGTCCAAAATGCCACTATTAGAATCACTTCCTCGAAATTGCATCACCACCTAAGAGGGCTACAGAAAATCATACATTTGCCACCTAATATTTAAGTATGTGCTCTACACATGTAACTGACATGCAGGTATGGTCAGCTGGCCACCGCGGCATAGCCCAGACTATGTTTCCTGTGGTCAGGCAGCCCTGGTTCAGATCTTGCCTCTGGCACTTCTACTTACAGCGTTGTGGCTCATTTCTTTATCTAGAAAATAAAGATGATGTGAAGACTGAATGCCTAGCACATATTAAACATTCAATAACTGAAAGTTATTATCTGGATGTCTAAAATGAAAGATCAATGGAAATCCACTCAAAACCAGGAAAATGTATAAGGGAGAAGGAGACAGAGTTACGAGTTTGTAAAGAAAAAAAAAAGAAGAATTGAGGATAGTTGATTAGAATTATTTAAAGAAGGAACTCTCTTTGGGATTCTGAGTGATCATTTTTAGAGGCACATTATGTTTAAAGTATTCCACCTGAGAAGAGATAGGAACCAAGAGATACAAGCTTCCTAATCTACACTAATAAAAGAGAAACAAGCAAATTAACCATCACTCCGCCACTCTGTTACACCCACCAGCCAATCAGAGCAACTATGCAAATTAACCCAACAAATATGGTGGTTAATTTGCATACGCAGGCACAGAGCGAAGACTGAAGATGACTGAAGATGACTGAAGATGGAGGCGGCCACGGAGCTGGAGCAAGCAGGAGGCTTGGGTTGCTCCCAGCAACAGAGGAAGCCAAGCTTCCAGCCCGTCCTGGGCTCCACTCAAGGAGGGGCTGGGGGCCTGGGTCGCCAGGGGCAACCCAGGCTTCCATTCTGCCCTGGGCTCCACTGGAGGAGCTAGAAAAAAAAAAAAAAGAAAAAAAAAGGAGGGGCTGGGAGCAGCCAGAGCAGAGAAGCCAAGCCTTGCTGCTGCAGCCAGACCAAAGGCCTGGGTCCCGGGTGCCGGAGGAAAACCGGTGCTGGCAGCCAGGGGAAGGAAGGCCTATTGCGTGAATCTTCGTGCAATGGGCCACTAGTAAAACTCTAAGAACTATCTATAAAATTGAACTGTGCAGCAAGTCTATGAACTAATGATTGCTAACCTACAAATTCTTTGCATTATTATAAATACAAATTTTTTTAAATCAGATACTAAAGCACACAGCAAAGAAAACATGAACAAACAGCATTATGTAGCTCAGTATGTGTTTTTATCTACAATTTCATCTCAGATAAGTTTTATAAACCCATGGTTAGGATATGTATAATCATTAATTAACTAACTCCTCCCATTTCCTTTTACGAAAATACTTGCATTCTTTTATTAGGCAAAGTCATTATCCTATCAGTAAGTAAATTGTCACATGAACAACTCATTTTGAAACTTAAGGGTTTTAAGTGGTACCTATATATTATACTCCAAAATGCTTATTGTCTAAAGAGTCCTGCATCAAACCAACTGAGTTAATTTTTATTCTCAAAATAATTTTAGCCCCAAAAAGCTCAATGACCTTTTCTCATTCATAAAACTGTGATGAAAGGGCAAAAACATAAAGCAAAGTTATAGCACTCTTGGAGCCAAAAGCCTTTTGGTTTCCTTTACAATACTGCTTACTATTGAGATTAATGGACTGTCCGTGGGTTCTGGGCAATGACTAAAACTTAAAAATAAGGAAGGGTGACCCCTAGTGTTGGCCTTTAGCAACCAAATTCACGTAAAACACAAAGCTCCTGAAGTGTGGGGGGAAACTCAATAACATGCATTATAAAACAAGTCAAAATACCTAATTTACTCACCTTCATGGTCAGTAGACACATAAATCAATATTATTTCAGATATTATTAAAATACTTTAAGAAAATCTTTCCAATGACAACACAATTCCTTCTACATAAATTCCCTTTCACTCACGGTAAGTGTTCAAATTAAAAAGGAATAAAGAGGAAAAGGCACAAGATTTGCTTGAATGAGCAAAGTGAAAACTAGCCAAGGGAAAAATAAAGCCTAAACATTAACTTCACATTGCACTGAAAATGACAAATTATACTTAAATCACAGCATTAAACTTGTGTGAAGTATTTAGTAAGGAAATCTTGAGATAATCATTTACTTCCTTACTAGTTTTTGCACAGAAAAACTCACCTTCAACAAACTCAAAGTCACCAGTCCTGCAAGGAAGAAGGGAATTAGTTCAGCCGAAACACCTGTCACTTGTGACAAAAGGAAGTGAAGCAAGAGGTCAAAAGTGACTTACTGTATCATTTGAGCCCATTGGTACTCAATAAGAGGGGGCTTTGGCAGAAAGAAGACATGCTGGGAAAGGGACACCTTATATGTGAAGGGGGATTCTTCCTGGAGAAAAAACATACAGCCCTGAAGTTCTTTCCTATTACGTTTTATTGCCTTTATTTACTAAAGTCCTTGACCGGAGCTGGCTCAGCACCAGCACAGAGCTAAGCAAAAACTAGAAATGTAATGCTGTCCTTCAAGTTGCAGGTGCCAAAGTGACATAACAGTTGCCTAGACAAAGTCTGTGCTGAGGACAGCTCTGCCACTTCCTTTACTCATACAGACTTGATGAAGAAAACAACAGAATGATGGGGAAACAGGCAATGAGAAGAAAATTGAATATGGTGATGAAACTGCCAATTTAATAGGAGAGGTAGAACTTAAAGGGACAGCAGAACTTTGGCGATGAACAGTGATTGTTGACACACCATCCATCACCAATACAACACTTTTGGTTTTCAGGATACGAATTCATTTTCTTACTTTGTTCTAATGATTCCATGAATAGAGAAACTTTTGCTTGGTGAGACCTTCACAGTTGGGCTCTTAAGTCTTCTAAGTGCCAGTTCTACCCGTCAACAATTTCTACCAGTTATTTAAAGCCTCCATGCCTTACTGAAGTCTCAAAATTTTGTTCAATGTGGATTTTCCTTTTATTTTTCTCTTATATCTTCTGATTTTGCCCTTTACCTTTAAAAGAAAGATACCCTTTTTTGTTTCATATAAATGGTTTCTAATAAACATCTGTCATCTAACTTGTAACTGTAAATTATTTAGATCACACATGCTAAATTATTTAAAATACTGTTTTGAACAAATAGTATTTATATTAACAAAAGAACAAGATTTTACCCTCTACGATTATTTAGTACTAAAAGATTCATTTCGTTCCTTTTATGTTTCTGATTTCAAACATTTGGAAGAAAGTAAAATACCCTTTTAAATCTGCATTTTTAATATTTTTGTAAAAGGAATTAATTTGAACAAGTTGCCTCAAGTTTCTGTTGGCATTTATACCCCTGCAATCAAGGGTTTTCAATTACAAGCAATACGTCTCATCAAATTTTTCATTTATTTAGCAAGAAGGTAATCTTTAATAGGTGCATATATAATTTCATTTTGTATGACTGACTTACCTGCCTACTGATGCTCATTCTAGCAGAGCACTAACACTCTCTGGAAACTTTCATTTCTTTTAAAAGCTGCATCAATTCCTTCCAGTGACTAATTTCATAATATACTGAAATGTCTTCTTTGAAATTCAGCTTTTGAAAGCTGCACAGGCCGAAACCGGTTTGGCTCAGTGGATAGAGCGTCGGCCTGCGGAGTTAAAGGTCCCAGGTTCGATTCCGGTCAAGGGCATGTACCTGGGTTGCGGGCACATCCCCAGTAGGAGATGTGCAGGAGGCAGCTGATCAATGTTTCTCTCTCATCGATGTTTCTAACTCTCTATCTCCCTCCCTTCCTCTCTGTAAAAAATCAATACAATATATTAAAAAAAAAAAAAAAAAAGCTGCACAGAATCCTAGGAAAGAGTTTATGCACACATTTTGCCTTCCTTCATACATAACTCCTACAAGTAAGCAGATCAGGCTCCTAAGAAATGTTGGGAAGGCAATCTTTCCTTGCCAAATAATATTACAAATTGATGCCCTGTTCAAATACACGCATACACCCCCAAACCCAGGCCCACATGGAAGTCAAGCAGTAAGTACTGTGCTTTGGGAGGTGCTGTGCAGGGAAGCTTGCAAAGTGATCATATCAGCACAACACATCTTTTTGGAAATGGAGAATCAATTTTATAAGGATATGGTGGAATTAATTTTATTCCATATTTGGAGCCACAATTTTATATTAAAATAAACATATTATGAAGTGGAATTTAGCAATGCTTCATTATAGAGATAAAACATGGGATGTCAAAAGAAATTTCGTATTTGCTGGGGTGCTTTAAGCTATCTCCCCAAGTCCTTTGGGATTATAGAGATTTTTATGACAATTTTTGGGATAGGTAACATATTTTTCTCATTTTTCAGATGAAGAAATTGAAGCATAAATCAGTATGTTACTTGTCCAATATCATGCAGAGAGCATGTGGTCTATCAAGTGTTCAAGTTCAAAGTCTGTGCTTTTAAACTGAACATTATAAAAATCTGGCAATTGTTAAGGTTTTTCAGTTGCAAATTTAACTTACTTAGTGAAAGGAGGAAGCTCTTCCCAGACCTGAGCAGCACAGGTTTCAGGGGTGGGTCTTCTCCCTAGAATAGAGATAATCAAACATTTTGTTTACATATCTCCATAGGAATGTATCTATTTTAAATATAATTTACAAATTGCATTGTTTTTCTTTCAGAAGTACAACAAAATGATTTGATAGTTGTAAAGAATTTTTAAGTTCAAAATTAAAGATTTGTTTTATAAATTTAAGTAGCTGGAAAAGAGTTTTTTTTTCCGTATACTGTAAATATATAACTTATAAAGGAAACTTTTCTATCACTTCCAGTGAAATCTAAACACCATAGTGATTGACACCCACCACAATCTATATTTTACAAAGCTTTCATAAGTAAAAAATTTGCATCATTTCTTTTTTCATTTTTATGTTTCACTTGACTCCATAAAACTTCATAACAATTTTTATGCTTGAGCACTTTTTATTTGTTATCCTTTAATATTTTTCTATAAAATAACTACACCTGTTATTTTAATGTTTAATTTTTTGACTATGAGTTTCTGTGTTAAATTATTTTTTTGAATTGAATTATTATCATTAATTTTTCTCAATTGATTTAAACAACAAAATTATAAATTTTTACAATTGTCATTTAAAAATGTAAAATTTAATTGAAAATGCATTTCTTAGTGAAAGAGATGGGATCAAAGCTTTTCTGTTTTTCTTAATTCATACATTCATTGATGAATGCTATTATTATTTTTTAAACATATTTTTATTGATTTCAGAGAAGGGAGAGGGAGAGAGAGAGAAAGAAACATCAATGATGAGAGAGGATCATTGATTGGCTGCCTCCTGCATGCTCCACACTGGGGATCAAGCCCACAACCCATTCCTGTGCCCTTGACTGGAATTAAACCCAGGACCCTTCAGTCGCAGGCTGATGCTCTATCCACTGATCAAAACCAGCTGAGGCGATGAATGTTATTATTGTTCAAATATTCCTATTTTTATTTTCATAGATATAAGTGCTGAGAAAGCTCATTCATATCCTATATAATAAAAGCCTAATATGCTGTGTCGGGTCAACCAGTCGTCCGTTCAACCAATTGAAGCGTAAAATGCTAATGATATGCTAAGGCTGCTCAACCGCTCATTATGACATGCACTGACCACCAGGGGGCAGATAGTCGACCAGTCACTATGACATGCACTAACCACCAGGGGGCAGACGCTCTGACCGGTAGGTTAGTTTGCTGCTGGGGTCCAGCTGATCAGGACTGAGCGAGATGGACCGGACACACCCTAGAGCCCTCCTGTGGTCCCTCCCCTGCTGGCCAACCTCCCATGTCCCTCTCTGGTCCTGATCATGCACCGGTGGTATCCCTTGGCCTGGCCTGCACCCTGTCACAATCCAGGACCCCTCAGGGGATATCAGAGAGCCACTTTCAGCCCGATCCCACAGGCCAGGCCCAGGGACCCCTCTGGTGCACAAATTCGTGCACCGGGCCTCCAGTAAAGTAATAACTGGATATAGTAATGTTATTAAATTCTTTGAACTCATTATTGTTTATATGACAAAAATTATCTATTAATGTTTTAAAAATTATTTTTAATGATTAATCAATGGAAATTTTATTAGGTTCTCCTTAAATTTTACTTGATTCAGTGAGAAAGAAGGCCCCTGATTTGTAAGAGGATTTGTTACCCAATCATTAGGCATTCACTTTCTCAACACCAGCATCAATATTTCCAACTGATCTTTGACACCCTGGTGGTTTTCACACACTGGTGCAATTCACTGATGCAATTACTCAGGAAGCCCAAGTGAGTTGTTGCCTTTTTTGTAAAGAAGAAAGGGCTATTCTGAAAATAAAAATCAGAAAAGCATAATTGAGTACATATGGATGATAAAGATGTGGAAATTGCTACCCTTTATCTATGAGTCCAAGTAACTTTTGGAGACTCTACACATATGTGCAGAAGCACATTCAAGACCACTGTTCTATGTTCTAACCACTCAATTTGTGTTTCTCATAATTTTAAATGTCAAATATCCAGGAAAAATACATAATTGGTCTAGCTTGTGTGAATTCTCCAGTCCTTGCTCAATGAATGGCAGCTACTAAGAGAGGACCACACTCCATAGATGGGGTGGAGGGTGGGCACCAAAATTCAACTGCAAGCCAACTCTAGAAAAGAGTTGTACCACCCTCACAAAAGTTATTTATAACAGGTATTAATGTTTATTCTCTATTTCTTCAAACTTGACAATTCTCTCCTTTTCACTTGTTTTTTCAATGAACCAGTTTTTAGTTTTAATTTATTTATATATCACTTCTGCTTATAGATTTCTTCATCCTTTCCACATACATTATTTTATCTTATTTTCTTAATCCTCATCATTTAGTTTGCTTTCAACATTTTAAATAAATGTGCTTACTCTTATGAATTTCCCCTCAAGTAGCACTATGCCTTTGGGTTTTAATATACTGTAATGTCATTATTTTCTAAATAATATGTCATTTCAATTTAATTTTCAATATCAAGACCCATTTTTATAGCTTTCCTTTTGCTGAGACCCTTAATATCTTACCTGACTGTTCTGTACTTTCCTATTTTTAAATATCAGCAGAGTATCCATAATGAGCATTTTAAAATGTTAACAGGCATGTTCTGTTCAAAATCCTACAATAGATTATCATCAGGTTTAGAATAAATTCCTCACTCCTTAGCATGGCTTAGATCACTCTCCTCAATTTGGCCCTACACCATTCCATCCTTATCTCCTGCAATCTCATCCTCACTCTCCCAATCAGACCACACTGGCCAGACTGCTTTTTCTGAAGCACAAGTTTGTTGCCAAGTGGAGGACTTTGCAATTGCTGTTTACTTTGCCTGGGACTTCTTTCCCCAGATGCCAGTCTGACTTGCTTAACCACTTCATTCAGGTTTTTGCTGGAATGGGACTTCCTTTGGGACAGCTTCCTCGCTGTCTCTGTTATTTGTATTACAAAGAGGGAGGAGAAGGGATGAGAACACATCTGGGAGGATGGAAATGGGGAACTGCTGAGGGACAGAGACTGTATATGTCCCAAGCTACCTTCTGAATCTTATCCCACATGACTAAATTTTAGACTATGTTAAAAGACTATGTAATGACATTAAGAGAGGGAGGGGAAAGTTAATGAGAACTGGAAAAAAGATTTATAAGTCATGGAGCTTCGGTAGATTTATGCAAGGTGATGGGAGAGAAGAAGACATTCTAGGAGACTTAAACAGCATGTGTATTTTCATAGAAGGTGAGAGGAAAATAAGGAACATGCTACTGAATATTTTATGCAAATTTTTATCTTTGGGGTCTAGTTTACTGGAGACAAAAAATATACCTGTCTCGGTAGGGCAAAGGAAGCTTGTTAAGAAATAATGAAAAATGATATTGCCTAGGAAGAGTGGAAACGGATGGAGGGTTTTAAAATTCAAGGGAGAAGTTTAGCTTTGTTGTGCTGGGAAAAAGCAAGCCATTGAAGGTTCTGAACAAGGGACTGGTACAGCCAGATGAATGTTTAAGGAGGATTAACCTACGTCATTGTAGTGAATATATTAATGGAGCTGAAACTTGAAGGCAGGGCAGTCAAGTAGGTGGTACAGTTTTTCTCAAAGAAAATTGAGTCCTGATTAGGAAAGTAGCTTTGGGTTAAGTGGGGAGAAATAAGGTAAGAAGTTTGGGTTTATTTTTGTGTTGGTTTTTTTTTTTAATCACTAGGATTTGGAAAGTGTCTGTATGTGAGATTTGAAGAATTTATATCAAAGTAAATTCTATTGACCAATATTCAAAGGCCTTTTACATGTGAGCCACTCTGTTATTCATGTTTGTCCATGTAATTCATGACTGTTTATCTAATTTAAAGAAATGCAAAGATGTATGAAATGCAAAGATGTATAAAACCTGATTTCTCTGTTGAATTGCTTGATTTTAATCATTGTTTAAATTTTACCAAGAATCTTATACACTATGAACATCTTTGAGGAATAATTTCTCATCCAAAAAATAACCTTTTGAATTATAATTCATTCCACTGTATAGCAGAGATAATAAAAGTATGAAGAATTTAGGTGTTATGATCAGGTCACTGTCTTGTAAAAGCCAAAACACAATACTGGGAAGTGAATCTTCAAACTCCAGATTCTGCATATTTTTCACAAGATTATGCCTTAGAGGGTGAGTTAGCCAGGCATTTTTTGAGCACTTACTCCCAGCTATGTGCATCATGATCTCATTTAATCTTTTGAAGCATTCCACAAATTAGGCATTATTACTATTGACACTGTTTACCACTATGAAAAAAATGAAGGTACGTGACTTATAACAAGTCATTCACCTTGTACATGGCAACAGAAAGATTAGAGAACAGGTCTGCCTGACAAAAATACCTGAGCTCTGATAGCAACGACATTGAGCAATATCAGCATGGGTTCAAACAAGTACTACAGGAATAGAGACCAGTGAAAAACTCGACACTGGGATCAGGAAAAGACTTTGTGAAGGAGTTAAAATTTAAATGGGGGAAGAATAAATCATATTTGTGATATTGTAATATAATAAGAAATATATATATAATGTCTTCATCCCTCTTCCTGGCACAAAGCTTCTAAAAACCCTTAGAATTTTCTGATAGATAAGGGTGAGAGGAGTATCCTTTATCATTCATAAAGAGTCCCTTTCAACAATATCTGAGTTTATGTTAAAAAGGTGATTCTTTTTGTTTTGGATTTTGTTGTTGTTGCTAATCCTCACCTGAGGATATTTTTCCATTGATTTTCAGGGAGAGTAGAAGAGGGAGGGAAAGACAGAAAAAAACATCGATGTAAAAGAAACACATCAATTGGTTGCCTCCTTTATGAGTCCCAACCAGGGCCTGGTCTGGGGAGTGCCCTTGACTGGAATCCTTTGGTCCATAGGCTGACGCTCTATACACTGAGCCAAACCAGCTAGGACAAGAAGGTGATTCTTGATGGGCCCCTAGGTAGCTTCAAGGTGGGTGTTGGTTGATAGAAGAACCAAATATATGATTGAAGGGTTTCCTTTAAGGTCTACTTCATGCCCTAACCCAGTGGTTGGCAAACTGCGGCTCACGAGCCACATGCTGCTCTTTGGCCCCTTGAGCGTGGCTCTTCCACAAAATACCTTGTGCGGGAGCGCACGTACAGTGTGATTAAAACTTCGTGGCCCATGTGCAGAAGTCAGTATTTTGTGGAAGAGCCACACTCAAGGGGCCAAAGAGCTGCATGTGGCTCGTGAGCTGCAGTTTGCAGACCACTGCCCTAACCTCTCAGCAGGAGTGAGGTGCTAGAGGTTGAATTAATCACCAACGGTCACTGATTTAATTGATCATAACTATATAGTGCTGGGGTGACCAACTCCTGGCACGTGTGCCAAACACGCCAGTAACTTTTGCTGGCACATGAAACCCTCTCTTATAATCTTCCATTTACAATTTTTTTCTTAATATCGACTTCTTTATTTTTCAGATAAATTCAGTGTAGGTGCATCTTATATAAATAAATAATTTTACATAACGTGTATACATTAAAAAATAAATGTATTTTTCATCATCATATAATGTGTTTTTGTCGCTCAAATAAATTTTATTATTTCTTCAAGGTTCTTCACATACATACACCTTAAGAGATATCAAGTAGGCGTAACATGTTCTCAAAAAATTAGGGTTGGCACGCAGAAGAATTTTGAGTCAGAGATTTTGCTGGTCTTGGCACGCACTCACAAAAAGTTTGCCCACCCCTGAAATAGTGGAACCTTCATAAAAACTCCAAACGAAAAGATTTTAGCGAGCTTTCAGCTTGGTGAATGCATCTGTGTGCCAAGAGGGTAGCATACCTCAGACTTCATAAAGTCAGAAGCTCCTGTTTCAGGACCCTTCCAGACCTTGCCCTATGTGCCTCTTCATCTGGCTCCTCATTTGTATTACTTATAATATCCTGATAAATATAATATCCTTAGTAGTAAGTGAAGTGTTTCCCTAAGTTCTGTGAGCCATAGTAGCAACCTGAGAAGGGGATCATGAGAACCTCTGCTTTATAGTCAAATTGGATAAACGTGTGAGTAACTTCAGGACCCACTACATGTGATTGGTATCTAAAGTGAGGGGCAGTCATGTGGGACTGAACTCTTAAACTGCAAGTTCTGTGTTAACTCTGGGTTGTCAGCGTAAGAGGTGAATTAAACTTAGAACAGCCAGCTGGTGTCCACAGAAAATTGGAAATTTCTTGATGTGGGGGACCCACACATTTGATGACAGAAGTGCTGTGGGTAAAAACAACATAGTAGCCAATGAAAGATGATGATCCAATTGGCCTGGAAGTCAATTTATCCCAGTGACACCAACAGCCATCAAGGCTCAACTACAACAAGACTGTGCACACACCCCACACAGGGGCACATCTAGAGTGCCCCACTCAGGTGACTGGGGAGGCTGAGCCACTGGGCCCTACAGAACACCTACTATACAAAGCCACTCTACCAATTCCAGGAGACATACCAGATCTACCAAATACATAGAAACAAACACAGAGAAGCAGCAAAAATGTGGGGACAAAGAAACATGTCACAAATGAAAAATGGATGCAAGCGAACTACTGGATACAGAGTTCAAAACCATGGTTATATGATTACTCAAGATATTCATGAGAGCTTCAAGGAACTTAGTGAGACTTTCAAGGATCTTAGTGAGAATGTCAAACACATGAAAAAGGAACAGTCAGAAATTAAGCATACACTAACTGAAATACAGAATAATTTATAGGGATTCAACAGTAGAGTAGGGGATTGAGAATCAAATCAACAATTTGGAATATGAGGAAATAAAGAGACACCCAATCAGAAGAGCAAAAAGAAAAAGGGAGTCCAAAAATATGAAGATTGTGTAAGGAGCCTCTGGGACAACTTCAAGCTTACCAACATTTGCATTATGGAGTTGCCAGAAGGAGAAGAGAGAGAACCTATTTGAAAACCTATTTGAAAAAATGACAAAAACTTCCCCTACCTGGTGAAAGAAATAGACTTACAAGTCCAGGAAGCACAGAGAGTGTGGGAAACTGCCTATTGTCTTCACTAGCTGAGAGGTGTGGACAAGGAACCGGAATGCTAGTGACCCTTGAGCCCTGGCAAAGGTCAGAGCTATGCACGCACTGTTTAGTTGAGACAATGGTAGCTGAAGCAACTTCCCCACCAGATAGTCAAGTAAATCCTTACTGATAAGATAGTATGTCTGTTACTGGAAATTGCCTGTCTAAGTGCTATAGGTGTATCCCAAATTGAATAAAAGGATGGCAAGGCCTGAGCCCAGGCAGAGTCCATCTTCTTTCTTTGGGCTCCCGTCTAGCCCCCCAATTTCCAAATTATTATTTCTTGTCTCATCTCTGTCATTTGCATGTGGCTCCTTCTCCAGAGCCCAAGCCCTGAACCACGCAGGAAGTGGGTCATTCACAAGAGAGTCCTAAACAAGAGGAACCCAAAAAGGACCACACCAAGACACATCATAATTAAAATGCCAAGAGTTAAAGACAAAGAGAAAATCTTAAAAGCAGCAAGAGAAAAGCAGTTAGCTACCTACAAGGGAGCACCCATACAACTGTCAGCTGATTTTTCAACAGAAACTATGCAGGCCAGAAGGGAGTGGCAAGAAATATTCAAAGTGATGAATAGCAAGGACCTACAATCAAGATTACTCTACCCAGCAAAGCTATCATTTAGCACTGAAGGTCAGATAAAGAGCTTCACAGACAAGAAGAAGCTAAAGGAGTTCATCACTACCAAACCAGTATTACATGAAATGTTGAAGAGTATTCTTCAAGAAGAGAAAGAGGAAGAGAAAGGAACGGAAGAAGAAGAAGAAGAAGAAGAAGAAGAAGAAGAAGAAGAAGGAGGAGGAGGAAGAGGAGGAGGAGGAGGAGGAGGAGAGGAGGGGAAGAAGGAGAAATAATAAAAAATATGAAAAATAAAATGGCAATATATACATATCTATCAACAATTAAATCTAAAAATAAAAATAAATGAACAAGGAATATAATGAACAAAATAAACTGATGAATAAAATAGATCCAGAGGCATGGAAACATGTAATAGACTGATGAATCTCAGAGCAAGGGGGGAGAGGGGTGGAAAGAGATTAACCAAAGAATTTATATACATTTATGCATTACCTATGGACACACACAATAGGGGGATGAAAGCCTGGGGCAGGGTAGGAAATGGGTGGAGGGGGACAACGGGGGAAGGAAAGGAGGACATCTGTAATATTCTTTTTTTTTTTTTAATATATTTTATTGATTTTTCACAGAGAGGAAGGGAGAGGGATAGAGAGTTAGAAACATCGATGAGAGGGAAACATCAATCAGCTGCCTCCTGCACACTCCCTACTGGGTATGTGCCCGCAACCAAGGTATGTGCCCTTGACCGGAATCGAACCTGGGACCCCTGAGTCCGTAGGCCGACGCTCTATCCACTGAGCCAAACCGGTTAGGGCTGTAATATTCTTAACAATAAAGATTTTAAAATAGATTAAATTAAAATTTTACAGGGGAAATAAAGAGATAATCAAATTAAAACCCATTGGAGGCCTCTAGTGTTTGAAATCAAACTTAATTCTAAGATTTTGAACTAGATACTTGGCTAATAATTGTATTATTAACCTCAATAGGAAAGTCAAAAGAGAACACTAGTGGAACATAAAATAGATTGTAAATTTAATTTTGGATACTACTGTGCTATATGGAATGTCTACAATGCATGTCTAGTTGACTTTTGGGAAGTAGACAGAAAGCTGGAGGCTGAAAAATATGAACTTAGGAACCTATAAATTTAGTATAATATTTACTAAAAAGTTCATATTAAAGATTACATATAATTATGCAAGTAACAACTGTTTGAAACACAAAGCCATTGCCATTCTATAATTTTTCACACAGAAGGGAGAGTTGTACTCCTGGGGAAAATGAGATTTATGAGGTGTAGTGTTTAATAAAGAGAACAACAAAGGAATGAAAAGGAATATTTTAAAAAGACTGAGCACTTAGGAGATAAGAATAGAAGACAACTTTGGGTATTTCAGAGCAACGTAATATGCTTTCCCAGCTGTCAAGGAGAAGAAATTTCAAGGTTAAGGTCCATTAAAGAATTCAGTAGATTGAGAGTGAATAAATGGCTATTAAAGTTGACAATGTGTAGATCTTGAGAAGGTAATCTCAAATAGAATGAGAAAGATACAAAACAATTAATGGATTTAAAGCCACATAGATAAAGATGAAAGGGAAACTAAAGATGTTTGGCAATAAAGGGAAAGGACAGAGGGAAGTAGAATGGGATATGGGAATAGATGTATATGTTAAGCAGGATGTGAGATTCTAGACTGGAAAAAAATATCTTTGAGAATAATATCACTTATATAACAGGAAGAGCTGGGTCAAGGTCAAAGAGACAACTGTGTTTTATAGTAGAAACATCTTTTTTTTTTTTTCTAAATTTGAAGGAAATCGCAAATTGACAAGCTGAGGAGAAGGGCAAGTGCCCTGAATCTTCAAATAAATAGGAAGAATAATCATTTGATGAGGAATAAGAATAACACTTGAGGAAGAGGAAAATATGGAATTGGGAAGGTAAGGGGAAAGACAAGAAAATATACATAACAACTACTCTTCTGAATATTTCTTGAGAGAACCAGTAAGAAATTTAAAGGGGAAGGCTGTGGCACACTGCTATGGACTGCATTAAAATTAGCATAACATTTTGTTAAGATCTGAGAAATTCCTTGCGTTCTCCCTATGGGGTTGTGCAGCCACAGATAAAAATCAAATTATACAGGCAGAAGAAAACCCTGGTAAATTAGAAAATCAAGAGTGCTCTTCAAACTTTTTTTTTTTTTTTTTGCCTGAAAACAATGCATTCAAGTTAGAGTCTAGATTTCTACACTTCAGCTTTATTATGAGACTAGAGGACCTTTGCACAAAGAGATTCGTGCAATAGGCCTTCCCTTCCCCTGGCTGCCGGCACCGGTTTTCCTCCGGCGCCTGGGACCCAGGCCTTCACTCTGGACGGAGCCTTCGTCTTCGCGGATCTAAACAGAGCCTTCAGTCTTGGCTCCGCCGCTTCGCCCCTATGTATGCCATCTTTGTTGGGTTAATTTGCATACTCTCCTGATTGGCTAGTGAGCATAGCAGAGGAACAGTTAATTTACATGTTTGTCTATTATTAGGTGAGATAAACAAATTAATTTGGGGATCATTCTTGGGCCAAGTCCCAGTCTTTTAGTATTATTGCAGTGGGAAATTATTTCCAAATTTTCTAAATGATGATTTCACAAATGAAATTTTAAAATATTATTCATAAGGCAATGACTGCCTGTTTTGACTAAAGAAGTTGATCTTTGGACACTTTTTTTAATAAGAATTTGAAAAAGTTAGCTGTGATATTTTCATATTTGCAGTTCTATAGCTGGAGCCATGAAAGAAGTATTACAGGGAGGTCTACTGATGACTATATTTCTAGTTAAAATAAGTCAATATAGATATTTCTAATAAGTAAGAAACTTTAAGGAAAGAATATGACCACAGAGATTCTGAATTTTCTACTGTAGTTTGTTTCTAAAACTATGCAGAATTTGCATACAATTTTAGGCAAAGAGAAAAATAATAACTTCAAATTTATATTTAAATTTTTCTGAAAATAAAATCTATGCACTGCATGTGCATGCGTGTGTGCATACACACACACACACACACACCTCAAGCTTGCAAAACTAAATGGAAGAACAGTAGCATTCTAAAATTCTTAGAGTAGATACATGTTTTGTTTGTAGCAGAAAATAATTTTCGTGAAAAAAAAAAGAGAAACTAAACAAAGGAATAAAAAGGGAGAGGAGAGCCCTAGTTGGTTTGGCTCAGTGGATAGAGCGTTGGCCTGCGGACTGAAGGGTCTCGGGTTTGATTCCAGTCAAGGGCACATGCCTGGGTTGCAGGCTCGATCCCCAGTAGAGGGCGTGCAGGAGGCGGCCGATCAATAATTCTCTTTCATCACTGATGCTTCTATCTCTCTCTCCCTCTCCCTTCCTCTCTCTGAAATCAATAATATATATATATTTTTTTTTAAAAAAAAAAAAAAGGAGAGAAGAACTTTAAAAAATGAAAGTGGTCAGAAGACCAAATATAAAAAAATTATAGTCTAAAACACTTGCCAATTAGGCATTAAGTCCAGTGTTGGTCAGACTCTCACCTCTAACTTTATTTTTTCTCAAATTTAGTTTGTTCCTGAGTGATTCACTAATATCCTCACAAATTCCTATGTTAAATGTATTTTCTCATTAGACCCAAAAGGGGAAAATGCTTAGAATATAACCAATTATTGTTCAGATATAGCCTTTGGGAACTTAGCACATATCACTGAATTTATACAGCAGCAATATTTACTACGAAACTCTTTAAGCCAGGCATAGTTAGAAAGTTGAAGCTTTGTGAAAAACTCTTCAAACAAGCCATTACATTGGATTAAAAAACAACACCAAAAAATTTGCTGAATGTAATGGATGCTTTCTGTACAAAATATTAAGTATGAGTCCTATATGTCTTTGTAATCTCGGCAAAATCAATTATTTTAATTTGCTAGCTTCCAGGTTACTAGCTTATGAGGAAATGATATAAAAGTAAAAAGCTTCAGGCACATCCCCAAGCCTTTTCAAATAATACTTTACTTTAAGATGCTATTAACTCTGACCCAGATATAGTCTTCAAGCCAAATAAATGAATCATTGCCTACCATTTTGGGCTTTTAAAAATGATAATAAGTTAAACCTGTACTCAGATATGACAATGAAGCTTGTTTTTATTAAAACAAGTCTACTCCTTGATTATGAAGTCTGATTCTCTAAAGCTGTTGATATATGTTTTTAATCATATCAGCATTAAATTTTAAATAGCCCATTTTCTTTATTGTCTTATTTCATTTTTTACATTTTTTCTTGCATTTAAGTTTTGGGGGATTGGCTGTTGGTAATGCAACAGCTTTAAATTCGTGGCTAAGCTGTCATGATTTACTAAGATCGCAAAATGCAAGCACTCATTTGCAGGAGCTTGTGTTAACAGAAAACATATTTGTAAATACAAAATTATTTTTTTTGCCCAGGGTTTTATTTCTCTTAATGTTTCTTTTCCTCTTACTTCCTTTTCTTTTTCTTATCTATGTTGACAATTCCCATCTCTCCTGGCCTAACACATGCTCTTCTCTGCATTCACTAGACTAGACTAGACTGTTACTTATCCTATCATAGGCTTGGTTGTTAAGTGGAAAAATTCCAAATGCACGTCTATGATCTAAAATAAAGAAGGGGAGTCATAAGAATGAGAAGCTCAGAAAATGGTGCTTCTGTCACCTGGTGCAAGGAGCTGTTATCGCTATATCCGGGCTTTGAATTATGATTTCATAATGTACATTTTTTTTAAAGTTTTAACTAGGTTTCCATTGTTCCAATAAAATCCAATAGACAATATGGGCTTTAACTTAGAGATCATTTGCAGTAGTAAAAATATGGAAATAATGGTGACATTTCTGCCTTTCATTTGTAATTATGCCTTCAAACTAATGTTATCCATATTATTCAGCTCCAATGAACCACTTTGGGGAATGGACCAAGACCAAAAACAGACACTTATTTAATAACCTATACTTAAAGGTATAAAATTTTATAATTGTTATAAAATTCCTCTCGCCTATTTATTGGACTCATGTGGGCATGAGGAAACTTTCTGATTATTTTGTTACTATTACAATTAGTTCTTTATTTTAAATATTGAAGATATGGTTCATCTTTCTTATATATATAGAATTAGAGGCCCAGTGCACAAAATTTGTCCCTCCGCCCAGCCTGCACTTTCTCACAATCGGGACCCCTCAGGGGATGTCCGACTGCCAGTTTAGGCCCAATCCTGCAGGGGTCAGACAACCCTCTCGCAATTCGGGACCGCTGGCTCCTAACCGCTGGCCTGCCTGCCTGCCAGATCGCCCCTAACCACTCGTCTGCCTGCCTGATCGCCCCTAACCACCTCTGCCTCAGCCCCTGCCACTGCGGCTTCATCCAGAAGGATGTCTGGAATGACATCCGTAAGGTCATTTGGCTGTCTGGTCTAATTAGCATATTATGCTTTTATTATTACAGATAATGCTGTTTGGACTTCCTTCATCTAGCAAAAAATCATAGTTTTCCAATTTATAATGAAGTAAAGTAAATTTAATAAGCAAAAACAGAAAGAATTTACATTCTTAAGAAATTCTTAAGTGATAGTAAGAAAAAAGATCAATGTAACAATTTTTCACACTGTATATAATTTACTATGATAGGAAGCAAATTATAAAGGACTCTATTAAACGTATCAATGCTTTACATTAAAGCTGTGAGTTAATTTAAATGATTAAAATAATTTAAAAGAAAAAGTTAAATTCTCACCATGAGTAGTATCAACCCTTACTGAATTAAAATTACCCATCAACAGAAGCATAGACATCTCTGTCATTGAGTAACATACAATTAATCTACCAATACTAATGTAAGCAAACCTAACCTTGAAACACTCTGAGAAGTATCAGACAAAAAAACCTAATTCATTATCATTGCGATATAAGCAACTAAAACTGGTTTTAAGTCATATTTTTGAGATGTGAAGTAGCAGAGACCTGCAATTAAGTATGATATGACAATTGAAAGAATATTAAAATTAAACTTTTGTACAAAGTTACAAGTATCTATAGAAATTTTAGTACACATTAACAAGAATCTGTAGTTTTCAGATGTCTGTAAATGTATTTAAATAACAATCTTTTTCCTTAAGAAATAATATACCCTTTTTATTTTTATGCATTATGTACAATAAAAGAAAGAAGCAGTGTGCAGTGATGTGGTTGAAAGGTTATTATTACTCCAATGACAGAAACAAAAGCATATTATCTCTTGGATGATGTCAATGAAAGGGTATCATTACTTTTTCTGAAAAGAACATTCTGGCAAGTAAACACACAAGTACTGTATTTATTACATTTCATTCTATATGTATCTCCAAAGAAATCAGAAAGAAATGCAATTAGTTTGTGATGTTGTGAGAAAAAAATCTTTGGTTTCATTTGTTCAACAAAAAACTTTCAGTCAATTATATTTTCATCAAATTTCCATTCATATCATATCGTTCCATTTTTGCCATCCACTCTATATTTCTCACACATATCTTAAAGTTATCTTGTTACAGAGAGTGAAAATAAAAGTCCAAATTCCAAAAGAAAGTGTTTAACTTCCAATGTTAAGTCTATCGAAGGGGTATGCATATTAAACATAATCATGCCCTAGCTCCGTGGTCAGCAAACCGTGGCTCGCGAGCCACATGTGGCTCTTTGGCGCCTTGAGTGTGGCTCTTCCACAAAATATCACGTGCGAGTGCACATGTACAGTGTGATTGAAACTTTGTGGCCCATGTGCAGAAGTCAGTATTTTGTGGAAGAGCCAGTATTTTGTGGAAGAGCCACACTCAAGGGGCCAAAGAGCCACATGTGGCTCACGAGCCACGGTTTGCCAAGCCGCAGATTGCCGACCACTGCCCTAGCTGGTTTGGCTGAATAGATAGTGTCAGCCCATGGACTGAAGGCTTCTGGGTTCAATTTCAGTCAAGGGCAGGTAACTTGGTTGCAGGCTTGATCCCCGTCCCTGGTCGGGGCACGTGTGGGAGGCAACCTATCTAGACACAACCACGTTTCTTTCTCTCTGTCCCTCCCCCTCCCTTCCACTCTCTCTAAAAATCAATGGAAAAATATCCTCAGGTGAGGATTTAAAAAATAAATAAATAAACAGAATTATGTATATTGTATTCTTATAAGCCTCTGGAAATAAGCATGTTATTTTAAGAAATGCCATTGTAATATGTAAATAAATAAATATTTCCAAAATGTTAGATTTTTGTAAACAAATATAAGTTAATTTGTTATTTAAATTATTTTTATTAGTTCCTTGGAAATCAGTGATCACTATTGTTTGCATTTTTCCAAGTGAACTGTCAGGCTTAGAGACTTAAATACGACTAAGATGCTATAGGTACAACCAATTATAACGAAAAGAATATAATTCAAAAGAAGGACTCTTTTTACATGAAAAGGTAGCAGCTGATTCTTGATATATGTTAACCCTAATGTTTTCTTCATCAAACTTTCCTTCCAAATCTACAAAGTACCAACCAAAAAAATTAGATAGAAAACTACAAACTCCAAAGCATATGTATGCCTTACCGATTATCAGTTTGATATCTAGGATAAAATATGTAGTTTCCACATGCACAAAGCTTTCACCATGAAAGTTAAGAAAGGTCCAGCTAGGTATGCTAAGTGACATCTTCCAGTTGCCTATTGCAGTTGTTATTAAGTAGAGGAAGCATGTAAGTAAATAATGGTTCGGAAAATATACATACTTTACCTTGCAATCTTACAGACGCTGTTTGATCAAACTGGTGATGAGTGGATCAATTAAAAATAATCACCTTTATATTTCTTTAGTCCCTTTCTTGAGATTTCTTCTTGTTTCTTCCCCCCACCCCTGCATAAATGATAATTGTCTGCTCTTTTACTTTCCTTCCCCTCAGATGTTTTGATGATATTATTATTATTATTATTATTATTATTACTACTAGAGGCCCGGTGCAAAAAAATTTGTGCACTGGAAGGGGGGGCGGTCCCTCAGCCCGGCCTGTACCCTCTCGCAGTCTGGGACCCCTCGGGGGATGTCCACCTGCTGGCTTAGGCCCGCTCCCTGGGGGGTTGGGCCTAAGCTGGCAGTCAGACATCCCTCTGGCAGCCCAGGAGCCCTCGGGGATGTCCAATTGCCAGCAATGTCCAGGGAGCAGGCCTAAGCTGTAGTCAGACATCCTTAGCACTGCTGAGGAAGTGTGAGAGACTCCCATCACCACCGCTGTGCTGGCAGCCTTCAGCCTGGCTTGTGGCTGAGCAGAGATCCCCCTGTGGGAGCACACTGACCACCAGGGGGCAGCTCCTGCATTGAGCATCTGCCCCCTGGAGGTCAGTGTGTGTCATAGTGACCAGTCATTCCCAGTTGTTCTGCTGTTAGGGTCAATTTGCATATTACCCTTTTATTATATAGGACAGAGGCCTGGTGCATGGGTGGGAACCGGCTGGTTTGCCCTGAAGGTTGTCCCGGATCAGGGTGGGGGTCCTGCTGGGGCGCCTGGCCAGCCTGGGTGAGGGACTGAAGGCCATTTTCAGACTGGCCACAGCCCCTTCAGGGTGGGGGAGTCCTGCTGGGGTGCCTGGTCAGCCTGGGTGAGGGGCTCATAGCCGTTTTCAGGCTGGCCATGCCCCCTGGCGACCCAAGCTCCCAGCCTCTCTTTTTCTTTTTCTTTTTTTTCTGGGATTTATTTATCTTCTATAATTGAAACTTTGTAGCCTTGAGCAGAGCCCAGGGGCAACCTGGTCTCCCAGCCCCTCCTTGAGGGGAGGCCATGGCGGCTGGAAGCAGGTATCTGGGATTTATTTATCTTCTATAATCGAAACTTTGTAAGTAGCCTTGAGCAGAGCCAATGGCCGGCCAGGGCAGGCGGGAAGCTTGGCTTCCTCCATTGCTGGGGGCAACCCAAGCCTCCTGCTCACTCTAGCTGTGTGGCCGCTGCCACCTTAGTTGGGTTAATTTGCATACTCACTCCTTGATTGGCTGGTGGGCGTGGCTGGTGGGCGTGGCTTGAGTGTAGCATGTTTCTCTTTTATTATATAGGATTATTAGTGACATTGTGCACAGATTCAAGCATATTGAAAGGAAATTAATTAGAAGGTGGCTGGCAGGGCGGGATGCCCTGGAGCCAACCTCCCGCGGTCCCTCCCAGGCATCTGCAGAGTGAGTAGGGTCCCTCCAGCAGGTGGAGCCCCTCGGCCTGGCCTGCAGGGATAGGGTGAAACCAGCTCTCAGACATCCCCCAAGGGGTCCCAGTGTGTGAGAGGGCACTCTGCAAAGTTTCTGTCTTACTGAGTGTGGAACACAAACGCAAATGTGCAGTAAACCAGATTAGAGCCAACAGTGCCCCAGCAACAACATAACCCATGGCCAAAGGTGGAACACGGCCCTGCAAGGAATCGGGCTCCCTCCTCTCTGGTTTTGGGGTGCATCACCTGAGAACCACCGCTGCCAAGTCATTGCAGTTCGGCAGCTCCTGTGTTGAGCGTCTGCCCTCTGGTGGTCAGTGCTTGTCATGGGTTGGATGGGCAGAGGGACACTTAGCATATTAGCCTTTTATATATATAATTAGTGGATTGTCAGTCCCATTTATTTTTAATTCTCTAGAACAAAGATCCTGGCCATTTCCCTCTCTGTTTTAGAATAGGTATAGCCTCAGCTTTCTTCACAAACTCTAAAAATGAACCATCATTTACTATACTTATGGCAAGAATGAATTTCCAGCTTTCCCATTAATTCTTCTGTATCAACCAAGTGTGTATAATAAGAGTTAAATTGTTGAGGATTATATGGCAGACACCATGGTAAGCACTGCACATGTCTTAGCTCATTGAATTTTCCCAACTACACTATGAGTTACATACTATTATTGTTCTTATTTTACATATAAGAAAACTGAAGTACAGAGAGATTAAGTAACTTTAACCTGTTCACAGAGTTAATATAGGCAGAGCCGGGATATAAAGCCAACCTCTTTACTTTATGGAACTGCTTCTTTAACCACCATATCACTAACATTTGTCTCTTTCTCCTAAGCCTTCATGAAGCTCAAAAATCATGCCTACAGAATATGGACTTTAAAGTAAGTGATAGAATATTTTATTATTTGGGGGCTAAAAAGCATAAAGGGCAGGAAACAATGTCTATTGTGAGTGATTTAAATTGGCATTAGACTAAAGGGCCTAAAATAAACAATATTGTAGAAGCCATTCTGGGTTCTTTTGGCTACCACAACGCATGCTAAAAATACTTAAAATCTCTGCATTACTGAATATTGGACACTGGGAGGTGGACACTAAATTAAACATTGGCTCCTTCTTCAAGTTCTAAATAATTCAGACATTGAAGCATTTATCAAAAAGTTGGATATCAAAATATCAGCACTGTTGTCAACAGTACTAGAGTGGAGGATGTGATTTAAAACTGTAACTCTATGGGCTTCCTGGTACCCTACCTAAGTATAGACTTTGAGACTCCCCATTGAAAGGTGATTCTGTTCTCTGGAAACGGACAACCTTGCCCAGCCAGCTGGAAGCAGAATCCTGGCTTCAATGACTTACTGTGTTGCAAAGATAGATGTCAAATAGGTGAGTAACCTAACAGCCAACAACATTGAGCAATGACATCATACCCTAACCTTTCACCATCAGTTAATCACTTCTTCTTTTTTTTTTTTTTTGTGGCCAATGGAAGGATGGAGTTAGGAGGGAGAGAAAGAGTTACTCTAGACAATATGTTACTTTATATGTTCATGAAATTCTTAAAGTGCATAGCAAGTACAAAATGGCAAAGATATTTTTAAAAATTCAAAAAAATTGTTCTTGAATTATTTTAAAATGAGTAATATATTACATATGCTAATATAGGCTATTATATAATCTCTAAAAAGATACCACACAGACTGTGTGTGTGTGTATATATATATATATATATATATCTGTAAATATATACATTTTAATAAATGTTTTAAAATTATATCTTTTCAGACTATTGAACAAATCTTTATTTTATTGACTGCAACCTAATGGCATCTAAGTGGTGGGAAACAGCTGACTTCTGTTACTTCTGCCTAGACACATCTGTTAGGAGGAATCATGCATTTAAAAGGGTGTGTGCCACGGTCACATATAATTAATATAATAAATAGTATCAGGACTCCTAATTTTTATAATACTCTCTTTTATATCTATATATTTTCATTATTTTGTTGTTAACAAAGACAATGTTTTGGGGTTTTCTTGAGGGTAGTGTTAACTCATGACTCATGTTGGAACTCCAGATGGTACAATGAGGACAAGTAGGTAACACTTAAAATATTTTAACTCCAAAGGAAGAAGACTAGTGGCAATTGAAATCTACAACATTTTAGCAAATGTATCATAATAAGGACACGCTTCTACATAGATACAACACCACTGTCATAACAAAAATATTAATAATTTTATAATGTCAGCTATTTCAGTCATTACTCAAATTTTCCCAATTATGTTCAAAATATATAGTTTTTTAAAATTCTAATATTCATGTAAAGAGATGTACATTGCCAGAATTATTGTTATGTTTCAAAATCACCTTTATTCCAGTCTTTCTACTCTTTAGGGAGTATTATTTATTTTTCCTTGACTTTGACTTTTGAAAAAGTCCTGGCTTTGAGACTGTTTCAAAGTGCAAACTTGTCTGATTGATCCATAATAGTGCCATTTCACTAGTTTCTCTAATTACAATATTGTAAATGACAAGTTCGGTAGATGCTTTATTTAGAATAAACATTATTGGCAAGACTTTATTGGTAATGATTTATATATTTTATATTGCAGAGCAGAGGCAACTCAAGCTGTCAGCTCATCCTATTATTAGCATCTGCTGTAATTGCCTGCTTGGTTTGGGTATTGACTGACAGATCCTTCCATAGCAAAGGTACATTTTACCCTTTACAATTAGTAAGCAATCTATGTGGTGATATTTTATCACTGTGAGACTATCATGCTTCCCAACAATCTATTAGCTCAGATTTTAGCCTCCATTGATGATCCTGCCTGAATATCAGATATTATATTGATGCTGCAATAGCGATTTTTAACATCAATTTTTCTACATTAGTCTCTATTAATAAAATAGTAAGTACTCAGCATTGACTATGCATCTCAGTTAGTTTCCTTGCTTCAATGCCTCCTTCCCTGCTTTGCAATTCATCTGCCAGAATACAACACAGCTGTTTTTGACCCATGTCACTTTTCCAAAACCTTAAGTTTGCTCTGAAATCAAATACATAAAAAGTGGAATTACATGGAGAATACCAAAATGCTTCTGAGAAACAGCCAAACCTCTGAGGTGTGCCATATTTAAAAATAAACAAACCAAAAGTAAAAATAAAAAACAATAAATAAGCTAACAGATGACTATTTCAATGGATTCTCACGGACAATATGAAATTTAAACTTTTCTAGACATTTTCCTATGCAGAACTCTTTCTTTAAGCAGCTTCAGATGAGCATTTTCCAAGTCATGTGTAACATACATCTACCATGAGGTCCAGGAAGGGTAATTGGAGGAGAGCTAAATAAAGGACTTTTTATAAATGTGTAGACCGGTTCATAAAGAGAAATAGTATAGAGCAGTGGTCGGCAAACCGTGGCTCGTGAGCCACATGCAGCTCTTTGGCCCCTTGAGTGTGGCGCTTCCACAAAATACCACGTGCGGGCATGCACATACTGTGCGATTGAAACTTCATGGCCCATGCGCAGAAGTCGGTTTTCGGCCTGGGCGAGTCTATTTTGAAGAAGTGGCATTAGAAGAAGTGGGGGTACGTTCGCTGAAGTCGACCCCTCAGATTGAGGACGTTTTTAGCAAAGGCCAGCTTAGGAGTACCCTAATTAAGTTAACAACAATGTACCTACCTATATAGTTTAAGTTAAAAAAATTTGGCTCTCAAAAGAAATTTCAATCGTTGTACTGTTGATATTTGGCTCTGTTGACGAATGAGTTTGCCGATCACTGGTATAGAGTCATAAGACTTGCAACAGGTGAGGAGCACAGCCAGCCCTAGGATGCAGAGGGGTTGCTCTCTGGGAAAGGCCATCTGAAAGTAGTTTCGGTCTTGGGTTGAGGAATGCAGCAAATCTGTGGTGACCTCTTCCTTTGAAGAAGGAGCCAAGGAATAAATGCCCTAACTGCTCTCTCCTCTCAATCTTCCCTCCTCAGAGTGCACATGTCCCAGTTGGACCAAACACAACCAAAACCAAACACAGAGCCCTTGAACATGAACTCCAGAAAGATCATCATCCGGAGCATGGAACAGTGTAGAGGAGAGTGGAGAGTGAATCTGCGGAGGCCAGCAAGGGGAACTATCCAACCCATCATAGGTTGCTAATAGTTGTCATATGTGACAGGAAAGAAAGGTACGTTGAAAAAATAACTGCTGGTTGAAATAAAGCCTAATAGATATATGCACCTATATCTGTTTCACATAGTTCCAGGGTATGAGAAAACATATAATATGCAGTGTTTTTAAAACTTCATTTTTAATCAGCGCTTTTTAAAGACACAGGTGCTTAACAGAAATTATAGGGCAAAGATACACTAGAGGGACAATGTCCAGTTTGCCTAATTCTCTCCATGTTGTACACTTGGGAGTAGGGACTGTATCTTTCATCTGTCTGTTCCCATTGCCTGAGATATAAACATTTACCAAGTGAGTAGAATGAATCATCTGTAATTTAACATTCAAGGCTCTCCTATTAATATTTCCAATGTTATTTACATCTATTTCTCTACTCCTGCCAAACTATTCTTGATACATATCCTATACTTTCTCCATGCATGTGGTAGCTTTGATAGTGCTGTGTTCTCTATCAAGAAGAGAATTTCTCAAGCTTGGTCCACTTGACATTAGGCCAGATTATGCTTTACTGTGGGGGCTATCCTCTGAATTGTAGGGTATTTAGCAACATCCCAGTAGATGCCAGAAGCTCCTTTTCAGCTGTGACAACAAAAAATGTCTTCAGACATGGGGATGGGTGTGGTTACCCCTGTTGAGAACCACTGTTCTAAAATACCACTTCTCCCACAATTCAGTGTTGCAGTGTGCAGATGTCTTGTAAAAGTGTACACCTGAAACCTGTACGATCTTATTAGCCTGTGTCACCCCAATAAACTCAATAAAGATTAAATTAAATAAATAACACTTCCTTTTTTCTATTAAATTGAAAGGAACCTCTAAGATGTAACTTTACATGGATTGTATGTTTCCTGAAATTATATATGATGTCTCCCTTTTTTCAGCCATTGTAAGAATGACTTTAACCTTCTCTATAGCATTTGTCACTTTCCACCATGAATTTAATTTCTTGAATTCTTAAATTCTCTTATTAGATGAAAATACCATGAGAATGAGAACATTTCATCTTCCCCAGTGTACCTAGTGATGAATCTTTGTAGGCTACAGTGTAATATCAACAAGTAATTTTTAAATGAATATATATCTTTATTTTTTTCATATGCAGAATTGTCATCATATAGGCACGATCTCTCTTTGTATTAAGTAAATGTATTTAGAGAAATATGAATCAACATGGCTCTAACATGGCAAATCTCTTTTTGTAATACAGAGGTGGGAGAAATACTTGCTCACTTGCTGGAATATGAGAGGTTTATGACTGTGAGAAAAATAAAGTTCAGAAACACAAGGTACCCATGATTTTACAGTGTAAACATCAAGATTCAAAGGATTTCATATCCTTTTCATAAGTATTGTTTTTAAATTCCTAATTAATATAGGGATCCAAATGAAGCATGTAAAATATGTTGAGGAGACCAAATATATGGCTTTGGTTGGTTAATATTTACCATAAACGTTTACTTTTAATAATGGGGCCTATAAATTGTTTTATCTTCAAAGTGCTCTAAGACATTAATTAATTATTGCAAGACTTCTGTGCAATAAATAATTAAGTATTATTATCACTCTCTTTATTGATGGGAAAATGAAACAAAATTGTTAAGGGCTTTTAGCTAAGGTATTTAGGTCAGCTACAATGTGAAAGATCTAATTCTTCTCAGCATATATATATTTTTTTCATTCTAAAACCTGATTTAAGAATCATATAATGAAATATGTTTTTTCTAATATCAGAGATATAAATAATAAACTCTCCTCTTTCTACTAAATATTAAACCAACTTCAATCTTCAGGATTCTAGTTCAAGAGCTATAAAACTTTAAAAAGTGGTAAGTGATTCCTAGAAATTACATTTCCATTCCTTCAGCATCATTATTAGTAACTGGATGAAAATTTTCTTCAAGAAAACATGTAATGTTTTCAAAATTCTATTTCAAAAAGAAATAATTTCAAAACATAGTTAGAAGATATTCTGGGGTTTAAAAACCTAGCACGTCCCTTGAAAAATAAAATGACACAAAATTTATTATGTACTGTCATATTTTATAATGTAGCCAGAAGTACACTATTGGAAAAGTTTTGCATATGTCTGTCAATGTTGTGTTTGTGAGTTTGCTGTTTCTGATGAATTATAGGGTATATTCATAGATTTTGGAAAACAAAGTGCTTGTTTTTTTAATTCCATAAAGATTATGGAGGTGTTTTTGTATCTGCACCACCTACTCATAACACAGGTATTTAAAATAATATCTGTAACTGCACACTCAACACAAATGGATCTGTGTTTCCTTGGGAGTGTGAAACATTTGTGTGCCTCCTTCCCAAAGTGCTCATTTAAGTAGAAACTCCTCTCTAAACACCCATTTCCTACCATCATAACTGGCCTTCTGCTGAGTAGCATTTACTTCTACAAACTAAGTCAACCCACAACAGTTTTACTTCTTAAGAAAATATGAACTAATTCATCAGTTTTTTTAAAAAATATATTTTATTGATTTTTTACAGAGAGGAAGGGAGAGAGAGAGAGAGTTAGAAACATCGATGAGAGAGAAACATCGACCAGCTGCCTCCTGCACATCTCCCACTGGGGATGTGCCCACAACCCAGGTACATGCCCTTGACCGGAATCGAACCTGGGACCTTTCAGTCCGCAGGCCGACGCTCTATCCACTGAGCCAAACCGGTTTCGGCGTAATTCATCAGTTTTTAATTGTATCCATTAGCTGCTTAATAGTTTAGTGTTCCAATGCAGGAAGCATTTAAGAAAGGAAGGGAGCAAAGAGAGTGAATGGAGAGAGGGGAACTGTGTTGGTGCTTACCATTTCGAATAACGGTTGTCCGCTCAGTGTGAAGGAAGGTCAGGGAAAGGGAAGGACATGAAGGGAGTGTACTATGAGTTTCTATAGTAGCAGAGGGGAATTTTAGGAGAACTATTGCCAGTGCTGTTATTTCTGCATTTGTGGGATGACTCTTCACTACTAACTTATAGGGAAGTCTAGAACTATTGCAGGAGAGAGATATTGTTAACTCCACAAAGAGAGCAACTTCAAAATGCCGCCCTGAAACAGCCTCTTTCTTACTATTTATACATCTTTAGTCATTTGCATGCTTGCCACTGCTATGACATTAATCAGAATGTGTGGGTAAGTGAAATCAAGAGGGGAATGAGAAAATACTTCTGAGATGATACAGAAAACAACCAATGCTAACATTTCCCCCAAGTTCACACTGAATGTGCCAGAATAAAAATACAATCAGAGATATTTTTTGTTCCTTTGTTTTCTTACAGAGGTTATCTGAGTCTCTGTTGATTGAATAAAATTTTAGCCAAGTGTGACTTAAGAGGTATACTAAAAGTAAACCTTAGATTAGGATACTGTTGCCTCTCTTAAAGTACAAACATCTTATTTTGAAGAGATGAAGGGGACAAGGGCGGGCTGGAAAAATGGATAAGATGCACCTGTTACCGATTTATATGTGTCTGATCATTTATTCTCACAATATACCTATAACATATGCATTTATATACCAGTTTTTATAAACAAAAAAAGAATGTCTGAAACTGTTAAGCAAACTGCCCAAGAATAATTGATTAATTTGAGTAGTGATTTTAAACCAGACCTAACTCAGTGGAGCACCTTTCTGTATTCACAATCCTAATATCTTATTACTCACTTATGCCAGTGAAAACATAAAAATCTAATATCTTAATGAGAGCACTGAAGCCATGAAAAAGTGGCAAAGTAAAAACAGTGGGGGAAGGGGAAAAACATTCAACAAAGAGAGCAAGAAAGAGGTTCCAGAAGAAAGTTGTGTCCTCTCCAAAAGATTTTAAGAATAAAGAAAACAGCCCTGGCCTGATTTACTCAGTGGTTAGAACGTCAGCCAGGGACTGAAGGGTCTCTGGTCTCAATTCTGGGTCAAGGGCACATAACATACCTGGGTTGCAGGTTTGATCCCTAACTCTGGTCGGGGCTCATGCGTGAGGCCACCAATCAATGTGCCTCTCTCACATCGATGTTTCTCTCTCACCCCCTCCGCCCTTCCTTCCACTCTGTCTGAAAATCAATGGAAGAAATATCCTTCGGTAAGGACTAAAAAAAAGAAGAATGAAAAAAAAAATGTAGATCAGGAGTCTGTGAAAGTACCTTGCAACCACCAGATCTGTGAAATGCAGCTTCATGAAAAGCAAAGACATTAAAATAAAACAAAACAACCAATGTATGATCAATTCATATAGTTCATCATAATTATTGAGGTGCACAGTCTGCCTTGCAATACAGATTTATTTAATTGGCTAGTATACTATGTAATGTTATTCTTTCAGAAGACTAATAAAAATATGCTGAGAGCAAGCGAGAGAGAGAGAATCATCACAACACTGACTTGTTTCAGTATAGCCCTACCATAATTCAATGCAATGTCATTAATCTTACCATGGATTTATTACTATCAGACAGTTTTTAATTCATTCAGTGCCACTCATTTGTCAACCAAAATGACAGTGTGAATTCAAATTAATTTTTCACATATTTCTTCAGGTACTTTTAATGGTTTATTAAATTCTGGGAAATAGATATTGTATCTACTGCCTTTACTCAATTCTCAAAGTTGGTAATTCTACTTGAAGCTATCAATCTAAACATGACTTATCCTTTATAATTTATAAGACCATGTTAGTTATTGCTCATTAATTCCACTGGCCTCTAAATTGTCCAAGATGTTATGTTTATAAAAGTTTATAAAAAGAACAGGTTTACTAAAATCCAATTCACATATTCTTTTTATTTCACCTTCCATAATATCTATGTATTTCACATAGCCATAAAGACTTAAAAATAGAGACATTTCTGTTTTCCTGAATTGTTTTTTTTCTAAAGACATTGGTGTCTTAAACGCCTAGAAAGTCAGATAGGTTGCTTATCTTACAGAAAGGAAGATAACAGAGAGCTGTAGATTTTTAAAAAAAATTTCTTGCTAAAGTAGATTATAATTTTGAGTGGATTGAGAATGACAGAAAGCCAAAGGTTACATTTTCTATGGGTTTTTGTGTACTGTTGTTATCATGAAACTCTAATGCTTATCTGGAAAGAACCAGAAGTATCAAGTATCAAATCTAGATTCAGTGCGTCGTGGAGTCTTTGTGTTAAATGTTGGTATGCCTTGGTTTACTATTTAGGATTTGGACCAGCTGCATGAAGGAGAAAATGAAAATTAATAGTGGCTTGAACAGAATAGTAATATAATTTTCTCTCAGATAAAATAATTCTGGAGGAAGGCATCCAGAGCTTTGAGAGACCCAGATTTCTCCCATCTTCCTTCTCTGCCATCCTAGTACCTGCTTCTCATACTAAAGGTCAACTCTGATTCAAAAATGATGAAAGGATGATAAAGTGCATACTTTCTCTTTTTTAAAGGAGACTTTGTAGTCCCCTATACCATTTTCACTTACATATCAATGGAAATAAATTAGTCATATGGTAATACCCAACTACAAGAAAGGGTACAAAATAGTCTTTTAGCTGTGCTTGATCCCACAATTTTAAAATCATTATTTGAATCCCTTTACTCATTTTCTAGGGTTTTTCTTTGTACAATGGCTTTCATTATCCAGTATCTAACTTATCAACCCTATACCATTGCCACTGTCTTCCAAGTATACATACACCATTCATACTTATCTCCTAAATTCCTGATTTCCAAATACCTATTTTCATTTCTACTTGGATATTCTACAGTACAACAGAGACAATGCCATGTACTCACTAAACCCATTCTTCTTTTTGGGAGGGGGTCATATAAGAAGACCACATTTCCCAGCCTCCCTTACTCTTAACTTGAAGCCATATGACTAAATTCAGACTAATGGAACACTGGCAAAAGTGATATATTCTTATTAGGTCCCATTTGATAGCTCACTTTCTGCTATACCTGAGGCAGGAGGTAATGAGCTCCAAGGTGGCAGAGCTACACAATTGAAGGAGGCTACATCCTTGAGTCATTGCTTAGAAATGAACAACCCAAGAAACACCCCTGCCTAAACCTCACTCAGACTTTAAGTTAATCCAATGATATTTGTAAGGTCACTTGTCTAGTAGTAAGTACTAATTACACTAATACAAACAGGTATCAATCATTTAAGGAATCACTATATTCTCTAGTGATTCAAATATACTTCATAGCATATTTGTTTGTAAAGAGGGCAAATCATGTTTGGAATTACACATTTTTAAAATGTAAACCAGATAGATAAAAATTCAATGTTAATTAATTTACAAAGGTTAGAGGAATTATATATTAAAATGTAAAGAAAAAATCACAATTAGGGCAAATTTGGGGGACTCTTTAAATTTCTAATAATTTTGATTAGCATTCCTTCATTCCTAGGTTATAGCATCCTTGTGATCAGAGCTATTATCTAAAAATACATGGCATTCTACTTTGTACAGAATGAGTGTTCAATGACAATAATCTTAATGTTGATGATCATAGTAATAATGATAGTATTGATAGAGTTGACATAAAATAGACAGTGGTTTCATTATATCAAGATTAGTGAATATGTAATAAAGATTACTTCCAAATAAGGAGTTTAGAGTTGGAATAGTTAAAGCTATTTCCCCATCATTTCCTTTTTTCCATTCCCAGTGTAGAATTTCTAATAGTGCTAAATTCAGCTTTCTTTTTTTCTTTAAATTTTGGTTGCTTCATCTCTTACATAGATTTCAAGTTCTATCATCTGATCACTTTCACAAAGACCTTCAATTTTTAGCTTTCCTCTTTGTATTTGTGAAAATGAACCAATACATATAAAATATTAATTGGCACCATCATCTTTTGATAAAAAAAAACTATGTGCTTTCACTCAGCTGGCCTAGCTCGGTGATTGAGTATTGACCTATGGACCAGGCGGTCACGGTTCAATTCCTGGTCAGGGCACATGTCCAGGTTGCAGGCTTGATCCCCAGTGTGGGGCATGCAGGAGACAGCCAATCAATGATTCTCTCTCATCATTGTTTCTTTCTCTTTCTCTCTCTCTCTCTCTCTCTCTCTCTCTCTCTCTCTCTCTCTCTCTCTCCCCTTCCTCTCTGAAAAAAAAGCAAAACAAAAAAAAAACTAAGTGCTTTCTTCAGAAATCCAAATGTCAACACTTGTCACCTCACTTTTTTTTCCAGCTGAGTTAGTCTTCCAATGTCTCCAAACCTTGAAAGGATTCACAAGATGGATTCCCTGCTCAGATAAAGAAGAATTAGAGCAGTGGTTCTCAACCTGTGGGCCGAACGGCCCTTTCACCAGGGGTCGCCTAAGACCATCAGAAAACACATATATAATTACATATTGTTTTGTGATTGATCACTATGCTTTAATTATGTTCAATTTATAAAATGAAAATACATCCTGCATATCAGATATTTACATTATGATTCATAACAGTAGCAAAATTACAGTTATGAAGTAGCAACGAAAATAATTTTATGATTGGGGGTCACCACAACATGAGGAACTGTATTAAAGGGTCGCATCATTAGGAAGGTTGAGAACCACTGAATTAGAGTAAATAAGCAAACGCTGAGATAAAGTTCTATGTACAGTGTTGGGACACTCAAACATGAATTGCAATACATATAAAAGTTTTTAGATGAGAAGTACAAGGACAGAGTCTTTTTCAAGCTGTGTAATCTGTGCAGAAATAATAGCTATACTTATTCTTGTTGTTTGGGCAGAGATCATATTAAAGTCATCTGGGAGGTGGGATAACGGGAGGAATGGAGAGAAACTTAATACAAACATAACGGGACTTCTTTAAAAATATCTTTAGAAAAACTTAGAAAACTCGTATAGTTAACTAAACAAGAAAAACAAAAGAGAATAAAAAGGCATTGAGAAGAGAAGAAAAAAATGAATGCAGGTTATTTCATGTGTGTTTTTAAAGTAGTATAAAAAAGAGATGAAACTATGAGATATAACACAGAGCACAAATAATACAGGATTGTTCTGTTCTATTTTCTTTCAATTTTCCCTGAAAAGAAAAATGGTCCTGAAAACACAAAAGAGACAAGGATATCCAGGTGGGAAACCCTTAGAAAACAAGTATGTAGAGTACAGGACACTATCAACTGTGGAATAAGATTGTTCTGAGTACAGAGGAGAATATAATCTGTCTTATTTGGTGACAGGCTACTCTCCTCAAAAAAAAAAAAAAAAAAAAAAAGATTAAAAAGTGTTTCATGTTTGAATAGAAATATAGTCAAGTGATAAGGAATTAAAAGGGCCTGAAATTGCCCTCTTTGTGTGTTTCTGCACTTGTTTTCATTGTCATGTCCTCACCCCCAGTTCCCAACCTGCGCTCAGACCTTAGCAGTGGTTCTCAACTTTCCTAATGCCGAGACCCTTTAATATAGTTCCTCTTGTTGTGGTGACCCCCCACCATAAAATTATTTTCGTTGCTACTTCATAACTAATCTTGCTACTGTTATGAATAGTAATATAAATATCTGATATGCTATATGTGTTTTCCAATGGTCTTAGGCGACCCCTGTGAAAGGGTCGGTTGACCCCCAAAGGGGTCGTGACCCACAGGTTGAGAACCATTGCCTTACAGAGAGGCACAGTACAAATTGCCATTAAGTGTCTGAAGAAATGCTCCTAAATTTGAAGTGCTTTGAGTACAAAAAGCTTTCTTATGCCTAATGATGTTTTCTACTTCTGAGACTGCACTAAACTATATTATATTTAGTTTTTAGTACTTTAGAATATATTTAGTTTCTAGTACTTGATTTTCATTGTTTTTCTTTTTTAATATTTTTATTTATTTCAGAGAGGGAGAGAGAGAGAAACATCAATGGTAAGAGATAAGAGAGAATCATTGATTGACTGCCTCCTGCATGCCCCACACAGGGGATCGAGCCAGCAACCGGGAAATGTGCTCTGACCAGGAATCGAATCATGACCTCCTGGTTCATAGGTCGACTCTCAATCACTGAGCCATGCCGACTGGGCTTCATGCTATTTTATGAAAACCCTTTTCTACCTTGAAAGGTATCATTAAACTGCCCAAATTGAAACCTGGTAAAGGACACAAATGGAGCAGTAGAGTAGAAGGTTTAACCAGGAAACAAATTAATTCAGCCAAATCTTCCTTAGCAATTAATGGACTGACAGATGTCAATGCCAATTCACCCTTATCTCCATAGAATGGAGTGGTGCTTCTCAAGAGATGTGCTGCTGTTACCATAAATATATTAAAGAACCAATTTAGATGTTCACAATACAATAATTTCTGACCTGCTGAGAGTGATGTGTAGGCATGAAATAAATATCACAGTTGGAAGTTCTATCAAAAGAACCTTTCCCTTCCTTGTGATTTGTTACTGAAAAACCCAGAATGTCAGAGCTCTTGCTCGTCTGATATGAAGGAGGATAACAGGGAGCTCTAGGAATTTTTTTTCTTCTTGAAATAGATTGTAATTTCGAGTGGCTTGAGAATGACAAAAAGTCATAGACTACCTCTTCTATTGATTTTTCATCCTTTGCTATTAGGTACCTCTGATGACTGCCTAGAAAAGGTCAGAAATACGCAATATCAAATCTGGTTTCAATGTACCATGGAGTTAGACTGAAGGAAGCTCAAGATCTACAGAGTTTAATCTTTAAAGGTTTTCCTTTAAAAGATCAATGGCCACTATGAATCAGTAAAGTATACGGCAAGACATGAAGAAATAGATAGTATAGAGCAGTGATGGCGAACCTATGACACGTGTGTCAGAGGTGACACGTGAACTCATTTTTTTGGTTGATTTTTCTTTGTTAAATGACATTTAAATATATAAAATAAATATCAAAAATATAAGTCTTTGTTTTACTATGGTTGCAAATATCAAAAAATTTCTATATGTGACATGGCACCAGAGTTAAGTTAGGGTTTTTCAAAATGCTGACACACCGAGCTCAAAAGGTTCGCCATCACTGGTATAGAGTAATCTTTAAAAAAAAGAAAAAGGAGCAAAACTTCAATCTACAAGGACCTCAGACATAGGCCCTTAGGTCTCTTTCACCTCAAGGAGAAGTCATATTACTTACTGGAGACGACAGTGCTGGCCAAGAGGATAGGGGGAAGCTGGGGAAGGGAGTTGGGGAAGGAATTTCTCCCTGAGGAAACTGATCAGAACTTGAAAAGGGGATATTTCCACTGACTTGTGCCTTTGGTTAAGGAAGTGAACCAGGACTTCCAATTCTCATTCTATCTCGCATCTCCTCTCCTCTGATTTTTTTCCTGAAACTTCTGCAACTGTTTCTATATCTATCATTCTACTGACTGTTCTCAAAAACCAAAACTACCCACTATAAAATGTTTTTGTGAAATACTGATGAAAAAAATCCATTTATTGACCTTACCTTATTAAAATTCTATAATAATCTTGTTCAGCAAAGGATGTTTCTGATGCAGTACTTTTCAACTCTTATCCTATAACACTATACAACTTACATCTATCTGCGTAATGTTTTTCAATTTTGAAGGCTCCTTCATTTATATTAATTTGATCACAGATGAAGGTCACATGGCTAAATCTAAGTGTAGAACACACCTCATGGTTCCCAGCTCACTGAAATAATACAGAAGTTAAGTCCTCTACCCTGTTCGTACCCCAACCCTTGCCCAGCTGTGCATTTCAACCACAATACTTAACTTAGTTGGTAATTAAATACAATAAAACATTTTAATTAATATTTTACCACCCAACAGTAAGTTCCATAAGTCCATTTCATTCACCATCATAATTCTTGCACAAAACATGGTTCCCTGGCACATTAGAGTTATTCAATAGATACCCATTACATGAATGGGTGGATGGTTATCTTTTCATCAAATGGTACCTTATCTTTGTACCTTCATTTAATTGTACTTTACCTACATCACCTGCGGCTCTTTGTTACACCTAGATATCTGTGTGGGCACACATCTATTTCCTTATACTAGATTGTAGATTCTTAATTATCTATGGCCATAACGACTTAGTACAGGCATCTGTCCTCTAGTGGTTTCCAATAAATGGTTGAGAAAATGACATTTTTCTCTGTGCAGTTTAGTAAGCTGCTCGAATGATTTTTAAAAGTGCTATATGTTCACTTACTCAAGACAAGACAACCACACAATAAACTCTGGATGAATTTCAGGTTATCAAATTCTATACTTAACATTTTCTGAGTAAGTGAATACTTTCTCTTGGTCTGGAATTATGACATATTATAGAATCCATATCTGCTGCTTATCAATCCATGTGAGTGCACAGTGTTCCTTAAGAGAGAGAGAGAGAGAGAGAGAGAGAGAAGAAGAAGAAGAAGAAGAACCCTTCTTAAGCCAGTATCACAGAGCAAATAAGTAGAAAGTGACCAATCATTCACACCAGCCATTTGAACTCTGACATTTCTTGCCAATATGTTAACATTGCCAGTAATTGCTCTCATTTGGGTACTAAATTCCTCAAACAGGTAGAGAGGTTTCTACAGGTTATGCCTCCTGTTTTACATGGGCATCAAGTTCTTATACTTGAATGTGAGAAGTGCAAATGATAAAAATTTTGACCTAACACTCTATACAAATACAAGTTGCACTTTGCAAAATTAGAAAACTGAACATTCCCAAAAGACTTCCTCTAGACCTCAAAGAAAAAGTGCCATTTTCAATTATTCCTTCTCAATCAGAATAAAGTTCTCCCAATTTAAGAAGAGAAAACAGCAGTAATTCAGAGACATTTTAAAGGTAAGTAATATATGATATAGAACTGAAATCTGTGGAAAAAATCAATATTTTGAAAGGATAGAGTTATCCACTCAAACTTCAAATACACTAATCTATAATAATAAAAGCATACTATGCTAATTAGACAGGACGTCCTTCCAGACAACCTTGCAGATGAAGCCGGGGCTGCAAGGGAAGCCCGGGTCCTGGGTGTCGGAGGGAAGCTGGTGCCGGCAACCAGGGAAAGGAAGGCCTACTCTTATATGTATTTCATGCATTGGGCCTCTAGTTAAAACAATATCTTCCTAAAGAAAAAAAGTGCTAAGTCAGATACTTTACAAAATAGTCTAGTTTCATTAAAATTCAATTTCATATAAACAAGAGGTTAAGTGCCAGACTCCTACACAAATGGTATTAATAGTGGTATCAAATTGGACATTTTTATTGAACATATGACACAGATCTTTGAATTTCCTAACTCTAGGCTTTATTTATTAAGGGTTAAACTTTCTTATGTGTCTGTTTTAAGGGACAGCTGGGAGTGTCATCCAATACCTTTAACTTACCTACAAAACTGAATTTATTTTACACCGAGAAATAGCTGTCTGCCCAGTCGATCACCAGTTCTTGATCACTTGCTATTGGTCTTTTTGTTTTTACTCTTAGTAGTCATAAAAATAAGAATAGTGTTTAATTATAAACTACTAAAGCCCTGGTTTAAAATATGCTTGTGAATATTTTGCAAACCACTTCAATTTTGTTTCATTTTTATTTCTCAACTTACTCATCACCTCCAGCTTCACAGTAATGATGTTTAAGATTACCATAAAAATAATAATTTATAACTATGTCTAACATGAAAACTAAACCTTGTCCAATCTGCTTCAGCTCCTGTACTCACCAGCCTGAACAAAAGATTCAAACTCAACCTCTGGGAACATAAGAGTAGGATGTCTTGGTCAGTTCAGGTTGCCATAGCAAAATACCAGAAGCTAGGTGGCTTTTACACAGCAGAAAAAGTTTTCTTACAGCCTGGAGACAGGGAGGATGAGATGAGGGTGCCAGCATGATCAGGTTCAGGTGAGGGCCCTCTATGGGTTTGCAGACTGCTGACTTCTTGTGTTTTGTTTGTTTGTTTGCTTATTTTTGTTTGTTTTTTATAAAACTGATTTTTATTTTTATTTTTAAATTTTTCTTTTATTTATTTCAGAGAGGAAGGGAGAGGGAGGGAGAGAGAGAGAGAAACACTGATCGGCTGCCTCCTGAACACCCCACACTGGGGATCAAGCCAGCAATCTGGGCATATGCCCTGACTGGGAATGGAACCCTGACCTCCTGGTTCATAGGTTGCTGCTCAACCACTGAGCCAAGCCAGTGGGGCCTGAATTCTTGATGTATCCTCACACAGAGTAGAGGAGAAAAGAGAAGCCAGCTCTTTGGTGATTCTTATAAGGGCACTAATTGCATTCATAAGGGCTCTACCCTCAAGGACCTCATGTCAACCTAATTACCTCCTGAAGTTTCCACCTCCAAATACTATCACTTTGGAGGATGGGGTTTCAACATGTGAACTGGGGGAGGGGCACAAACATTCATTCCATAACAAGGGGCGATTGCCATATCAAGGAGGATGCTGAAGGGGACCAGAATATAATGCCCGAAAATATGTCACTTGACTTAAGGATTATTTTAAGCTGAAGACAAATGAGAAACAGGAGATGCAGGAAGAACTTTCTGCCCTCCGCCTTTTTGCCTAAAGCAGAGCAAATGTTTCCCTTTGTAAAAGTGACATAAATTTCCATTTGTAAATGTCTTCCCCCTCCAAGAAAAGGAAAAGCACACTTATCTGCATAAGTATACTCAATAACACTTATTTACCATATATTTTCTAGTTACCTTCCCACAGTTTACTGCCCCTAAGAACTCAAATCTCTTTTTTCCTTTGTCTAGTCTCTTCTCCAGAATTTATTGCTCATTGCTAAAATGCTATCTATGTCCCAGGTCTAACTGCCTCTTTCTGTTTTCACTGCTTTTCTTGTGAGGCCTGAGTGCACATAGAAATATTAACAGTTTTCTCCTGTTAATCTGGCTTTTATCAGTTTAATTCACAGGTTATCAAATACTGATACTAAATACTGATAATAAAAGTTAGTTTGTCTTTTAATCCCAGGAGCACTTTTGGCTGCAAGATATAGAAAAGCCATTAAAAAGTTGGCTTCTATGAAGATATTTGTTATGTCATAGAAGAATCCATAGCAGTTACAGGGCAGGAATGATTAGTTGGCTAATTCCTCAGTCCATCCTATATAATAAAAGCTTAATATGCTAAGTGTCCAATTGTCCTGTTGGCCATTCAACCAATTAAAGCGTAATGTGCTAAGGCTGCTAAACAGCTCGCTATGATATGCACTGACCACCAGGGGGCAGACACTCCAACCAGTAGGTTAGCTTGCTGCTGGGGTCCGGCTGATCGAGACTGAGCGAGATGGGCCAGACATGCCCTGGAGGCCTCCCATGGTCCCTTTCCAGCTGGCCAACCTCCTGTGTCCCTCCCAAGCCCCGATCATGCACTGGTAGGGTCCCTCAGCCTGGCCTGCACTCTCTCTCATTCCAAGCTGAGGGACCACCCCCAACCCAGAGTGCACAAATTTTGTGCACCGGGCCTCTAGTTATACAATGAAGAACCCAGGTATTTCCATCCCTCCCATACTGCCATCATCTGAATGTAGGCATATGTCCTGAGCTTGTCCTTTCCTGATAGCAAGATGACTGTGGTGGCTTCAAACATTATATTCTCACACAATATCCAAAAGCCAGAATGAATGGAAGCCATATTCACTTCCTTGTATCCTTAAATAAGAATGGTTAAATTTCCTAGAAGCTGTCCAACTGATTTCCCTTCACATCTCACTTGCCAAAAATCTGTCACGTGCCTATGTCCGAATGAATCACTCGGCAGGGGTATGGAATGACCATAATTGGCTTCGACTAATCAAGCTTCACCCCTGGAGTTGGAAAAGAAGCCAAATCCTCCTGATGCTCATCATCCAAGGCAGAGCATGAGCAAAATCAGTGAATGCTTGTGTGTAGGCCACCAACCAACACTGTCTGTCATGCTTCCTAATGCAATCTCTTTGTTCTGCTCATGCATTCCTTTCTTTCCTACTTTCATTGCATAATTAAAATACTGGCTTATTTGTTTTATATTTCACAACCCCAATTTTGTAGCACCAGCTTAAAGAGTTCCCACTAGACCACTTTGTGGCATATCTTATAAATAGGCTAACCTTCATTTCACAAAAGAAGCACTTACAAGCACATTAAGAAAAGCAATTGTCCATTAACCTTCCTAATCTTTGAAGATCAGCAACATAATTCACTCAAGATACCTGGGGGGGCAGGAAGTAGCCACAACATCACTCAGCAGATTCTATTACTTTAGCTCCTCAGACTCCAAGACCATGATATTTGTGGTACCTTATAAATTCCTCAGGAGCAAGACTCTCATCTCCCACAGTGATATGCTATGAGCAGTTAATAAAGATTTATTGGATAAATTAATGAATTAGTGTTATTCTTTTTGTGACTCTCGTCTACAGTCTGACAAGATGAAAATTGCCTTTTGGAAACTCATTAAATCTCCTAGATCTATTTATGTTCTGATTTTCCTTCACCCCAGAGATTCTAGATTCATCCTGCAACAATGACCACTTGCATTAAACTGTATTAGATTAACAAAATCCATTAAACTACATCATCCTATTTCATAATGCTTTATAGATATTCATTATTGCTTAAGAAATTATGTTTGGGGATTATAATAAAATTATTATTTCTCCTAACATTTGGGGTTCAAAGGACTCTACTTCAGAAGGTTATATAACACATGCTGTGGTGCTATAAGGCCTTTCATGGACTGGCTTTGCCACACTTCAAGGTCATGTAATGCCTTTTGACAATTCCATAAGCATTCTACCTTGGGCATAGCTTGCCAGAGACCTCCAAGCAAAACTAGACACCCGTTTTCTAAGCTTTTTAAACCATGCTTTATTATAACATTTTTTTGGTTTGTTTTGGCTCTTTGACATGTTTGTTGCCTTTTTGGATGGTGAATTACTTGAACATGGATTCTGTTTTGTATTCTTAATTTCTATTGCCTTTTACAGTACCTTGAACATAGAAAGTAGTTATTAAATATTTGCTAAATTAAACTTTTGAATTGCACATAAATCTATACCAACCAAAGAATATTTATAATATCATTATAGAGCTAGTGTCCTGTGGGAACTATAGTACCTTAATTCCAATCCTTTTTCAGAGCTTAGTAAGACTATAACTAGTACACCTCATTGACAGAAGTACTCTTGAGGGCAATATATTTCTCATGGTTAAGTCTCACTTATTATAAATATGAATGGAAAGGGCCACGTACTTAAGACTTTGCTTTGTACGTTTAATACCCAGTAATCCAATGCTGCTATTTGGTTATCCAAAGCACTTCAGATTTTTCCCATTTATTTCTTTAGCTCTTTCTCTTCCTTCCTCTTTCTCCCCCTTCTCCCCCCCACCCCCGCCCTGAGGGGGGGAGAACATTGCAGAGCATTCAAATAAATGACATGTAAGATTTTTTATAAAATAAATGTTTATATCTTTAGATGATTTATACTTTAGTTCAAATGGAATATTAGCAAAAATTAATATTATTTCTTCAAATTTCCAATGAGTATATGTCTTGCCTACTGTTTTTCCGTAAAATTTTATAAATAGCTACACTACTCTGTAATCATTTCTGCTTTCACAACTAGCATTTGGGGCCACCATAATTGTCCTATTCACTGAGGATTTCTGTATAATCTCCTCGAACAGTGATGGCAAACCTTTTGAGCTCGGCGTGTCAGCATTTTGAAAAACCCTAACTTAACTCTGGTGCCGTGTCACATATAGAAATTTTTTGATATTTGCAACCATAGTAAAACAAAGACTTATATTTTTGATATTTATTTTATATATTTAAATGCCATTTAACAAAGAAAAATCAACCAAAAAAATGAGTTCACGTGTCACCTCTGACACGTGTGTCATAGGTTCGCCATCATTGTCCTAGAATGTAAGCATCTCAGGAACAGTAACTTGTCCTTGTTTACGGATGGTTTAAGTCCCTAGAACAGTGCCTAGCTCATGGTATAGGCACTCAATCATTTTTTGTTGGGCAAATGAATATATCTATAGCTCCTATACCCACACATCTAGTTGAGAAGACCTTTCTAATTTTTTTCTCAAGTGCTCATTCCTTCTATTTTCTTTCCCCTATTAAATCTCACATGTACTTATATGTGGAGAAAACAACACACCTAACACTAAGTTCATCTTTTTTTTTTTTTTACCTCCCAATCTGTTTTATACAACAAAGTCAATTTCAACTTTTAAAAACCCTAAACTCCCCATTCTACCATAAGGTCTTAATTTGAATTCAAAGTCTTCTATAATTTGGCCCAACTTAATTCAGCTCTAATTCAACCTGGCTGCCTATTCGTCATTTCTGAACAAATTTACTTTCCACTTTCCTGCCTTATATCTTTCAGTGATATATCCTTACATCATAGAATGCTCTCTCTCTTTTCCCTGTATGTGTTTCCACAGGCAGGCATCTTACATAAGTTTTAGGCCTCAAGTTTACCTTACTTCCTCCAAGAGACCTGATTATTCCAAACGATCCCCAACAATGAGAGCAATTATGGCTTTAAAGTATGAAGAGAAACTAATAGAATGTACAAATTCTTTATGCAGAGAACTATGCATACTCACATCCGCCCAAGATCCTCCTAAGGCGTCAAAAAGACCTTGAGTCACCTGTGCCGCTCACGGACTAGCTTGTACCTTCATGGCTTCAATGTTCTTTCTCTTCAACTAAGTGATCAATCCCTGCAGGGCATGAGCCATGTCATGAATATACACATTCCTATATATGTACCACAATATCTTGATTAGAGCTTAAAACTTAAAATCTATAGTTTACTGAAGTCCATCTTATAAACAATTTTCAGTAAGATCAATAATAACTAATCATGCTACATATTGCAAAATTACTTATGCATGTGTTCTTAACTTTATTATAAAAAAATCTCCAAATGATATTTAATAGTATTCCAATTTAAGAAATTACAAAAATTTTATAACACTTTGATTAGATAAAAAAGAAAACAGTTCTCTGGGAAAATATTGTGCCTTGGTGACCCCCATATTTTCCTGATGACTTACTCTTTCTTCTCCAAAACCAACCACCATGTGTGTGTGTGTGTGTGTGTGTGTGCAGTATAAAAACAAATAGATACATCTTTTTTAAGTAAAAGTTGTAGTCAAATGCTTAAGTGCCAATGTACAAAAATGTGATAGGGACAAGAGAAGGAAGAGAGAGAGAAAGAGAGAAGAGAGAGAAGATAGAAAGGATCTCCAAGAAGGAGACAATAATTTCATGTCTTTAAGTTTAATGTAAAGAAAATACATTTCTAAATCCCTAAATGGACTTATTTTAAGTTATGAAATACTCCTCTCTAGAAGAAACTAAAATCCCTTCCATATTACCTTATCTTTGCTATTAGAGATATAAAACATTGTAGCTTTTTAATATATAGCATTCAATTTGTAGAGAATTCTTAGAATCAAAGATAAAGCCAATTTCAAAGAAATAGGTAACCATATTAGGATTCTTTTGCAAGAATATATTTGTTTCACTCAGATTCTCCAGAGGAAATAAATACATTTAGAATATACAAAAAACCATTCATCATTTTGTGAAAGTATAAATAATCCACTAGGGGAAATGTGGTAAGAAAAACCCAAGAGCAATATGGAATACAAAATTAGTTTGGACAAATCTTTGCAAAACATACTGCAAAGAATAATCCCTTGTTCTTAACAGACCACACAAAGTCACATAGAAACTCACATTTTTGCCATCTGATAGAACTTTCCCCTTAGAATAGTAGAAAATGGGAATCAACTTTCTATAGGACAATTAATCATTTCTTACTCAGCATTTCCTCCAGCTTCTACAAAGTGTCTTTGCATTTTAAGGACTCTTCAAATAGACACTTTACGGACTGAAAGATGGATTGAGACTTTTAAATCTAAAAAAAACTCAGGTGATACCCAGTTGCACACACACAAAATAACTATATAAACCAAAAGAGCCAGCTAGTTATGAGTGAGCCCGGTATGTGTAATAGCCTCTGAACCAGCACTAAAATCTTTTAGCGATTGTGTTTGACCTGTTTGTTCAATGTTTGGATTCATGTGAACCGGTGTACAGTGTTTTTCTAAGAAGCCTATGGTTTCTAGACCTGAAGATTATTAAGACTCCGGGGAAGAGAAGTCTGGTTCAAATTTTGCTATCTCAATAATGGATTTGGGGTCTGAATAGCTCTTGTCCCTTCAGATTGAAATGTAAAATCTTAGATTATTTTAAGGCTTATATGACTGATTTTATAAGACATCTGGGCTAATTTTACATGTCTGGGCAAAACTGGCTGGGCCTTGTAAAACTAGAGGAAATACATTCTAGATCCACTCCTTCCTTTACAAACCACAAGCCACACTTCTAGTCCAAACTCCCATTACCTCACATGGGCCTTGTATTTTCATAAGGGTAGTATTTATCATTTCTGTTATGAGCTGTTTATGCATAGGGCTTTACCTAATTCATAAAATGTATTAACAACCATTTACTCTTATCCAAGTATTACTCTAGCACTTTGCAAGTATTATTTCAATTCATTTCAAAGGAGATAAAACACAAGCTAGTTGTTTGTGCTCTTGAATATTTGTAAAATATTAATAAAAGCCATGTAGAATTGTAATTTGTTTTTTTTATCCTTATATGAGTCATTGTCTAATAGAAACTGTGTGTGCTGTTATTTTCCTCATTTTAAAGACAAGAATATTGGGGCACAAAGAGGTTAAATAATTTTTCCCAGGCCACACAGTTTGTAAGTAGTGAAGTTGAGATTTGAATTCAGCCTGACTCCAAAGTACATGCTCTTATTCACTATATTCTCTGAAAGTATCTCCCATAGATACCACTTTGATTCTCTAATTGCCATAGTGTTCCCTATAGAAAAAGAGCAATGAGAAAAAAAATCTGGCCAATCAACCTTAATTCATATTTTTGACCCAGGCCCACCCTATTTGGCCAACTCCACTATGGTCCAGATAGTGCTCACTGATGAAGACAAAAGGACTTGTTTCTCTAATAATGAATTCTTTTTTTAAAGTTTGTTTTATTGTTTAAAGTATTACAAAGTGTATTACATATGTTTCCTCCCCCTCCCCCTGCCGCCCCCCCCCTTCACATTCCCCCGGCTCTTTTTTTTTGATGACCCAAGCCACTGCTTGTGTCTCCCTCCTCCTGACTACCCAGGCTCCCCTTCTGCACCATGCACTTTCCCCCATAAGGGTTTGCTAAAAGGCCATGTAGAATTGAAATTTGTTTTATCCTTACATGAGTCATTGTCTAATATAATCTGTCTCTCTGCTAGCTGGAACATGACCTCTTGCCTGCTAGACCTACAGTGCCTGCAAGAGTTCTCCTACCTAGAATGTTGGAACTGGTCTTAAAGAGCTAATTTTTCCCTTATACAGTCACTGCCCACTCATGATATCATCTCTCTAATAGTGTGGTTTTTACATTCTTCAAATATTGCTGAAGACCAATTTTAATGGTACTTTTAATCGAAGAAATCTTTGCATTTGTTTATACAGCAACATATTTGGCATTACACTAACACATTTTATACTCACTTCTTAAGCTCTCAATAAATCCTTGTGGCAGGAAAAGAAGTAAAGAAGAAGTAATGGAGGTGAGGGGAGGCAGAGCAAGAGAAATGAAGAATGATACAGAAAGAGATAGTCATTTAAGGTATTATTTACAAGGATAAACCTAAAGCAAATTTCTATTGCTCTTATATTTTTAGTCTGAACTGTGACCCTCAAAAGACAATTATAACAATTAAGTCTTTAATTATATCAGTGGACTAACAGACAAATATATATATTAAAATAATACATGTGCCTCCCACCACACCCATAAAAAACTTTCATCTAATAGCCTTGACTTTCATTTTTAAAGCCCAATCTTTTAAGTAATGGTTTATTTTTTAACATATCTAGAAATGTTACTCCAGGGAGAAAATGAGACCCAAAAGATAAATGTTAGCAATTAAACTAGAATTTTCTATCTTATGCTAGATGGTGCATTTGTAAGCCACATAGAAAAATATGAATCATCTTTATGACAATTGTTACAAGAATCATTAGTACTAGTCTTGCATTAAGTAAGGAAATAAATTGCTTTGCTCAAAATTTAATCCAACTATTCCTTTACATATTTGCTAAAGTGAAGAATATTTTACATGCTAAAAGAACAGCTAAGGACCTAAACTCCTTACAGCAAACAATTAATATGCTTTACTATTGGGAAAAACCAAGATGGCGGCATAGGTAAACACCTGAAATTGCTGCCTCCCACAACCACTTCAAAAATACAACTAAAAGACAAAATGGACATCATCCAGAACCACAGGAAGGCTGGCTGAATGGAAATTCTACAACGAGAAGGAAAGAGAAAAGCACACTGAGACTCAGAGGAGGTGAGGAAGTAAAGTGCAGAGGTATGGAGGCGCAAGTGGAAAGGGCTGGCAACTGAGGACACGGTTGTCTTTTTCAATCGGGAGGGAGACACAAGCTCCTGACGGCCCTGAACTCCAGTTCCGGGCGAATCTCTGGGGACCCAGACTCATACAGGGAGAAACTGGACTGTCTGGCAGCGGGTGGAACTCGGGGGTGGCTTTCTCTCAGAGGTGCTTGCAGCGATTACCACAGGACACTGAGACCGGGGCCTCTTAGGGCAGGGCTGAGGATCAGCCATAGCTGTTTGCTCCGCCCTGTTGATTCCCTGCGACCCTGTCCCACCCAAGCTGTGCGCAGAGGCTTTTGCATATGAGTGACCTGGCCCTTTGCAATCTAAAATTACCTAAGAAACTGCAGTTGGGTCAGAGAGACCCAGAATATCCAAAAGAAGGCCCAAGACCCCACAGCAGCTTGCATTACGTCACAGCTGGGCCTCATCTGGGCACCTCCAAACTCCAAACAAAGAAGAGGAATCTGCAGATCTCTCCGTAGCTTCTGCTGGGTAGCCTCAGGCAGAGGCTAAATTATCACCTCCTTAGAGATCCAAGTGCCAGTGTACCCAGTGGTCAGAGTGGGACCATCCAGATTACAACTCCTCAGATCCATAAGGGACACACTCATGGGGCAGACCCAGTGAGCACCAAAGCCCCACTGAAGCAAGTCTTGCCCCATAAGGGTGTCTCCAGCACAGAAGTTCTCCCACTGCAGACACAGCTGATTCTCATAGCCAATTGGACTGGAGGTCAATTCCTCCCAGTGATACCAACTACAATCAAGGCTTAACTACAACAAGATTGTGCACACAGCCCACAAAGGGGTGCACCAAGAGTGTCCACCTCAGGTAATTGGGGAGGCTGAGCCACTGGGCCCTATAGGACACCTAGCACAGAAAGCCACTCTATCAACACAGGGAAGCAGCCAAAATGCGGAGACAAAGAAACAGGTCACAAGTGACAGAAATGGAGGAAAGCAAACTACTGGATATAGAGTTCAAAATCACAGTTATAAGGTTTTTCAAGAATTTTCTAGAAACTGCCGATAAATTTAGTGAGACCCTTAATAAGTCTAGTGCAGGGGTGGGCACACTTTTTGACTCAAGGGCCACAACGGATTCTTAAACTGGACTGGAGGGCCAGAACAAAAGCATGGATGGAGTGTTTGTGTGAACTAATATAAATTCAAAGTAAACATCATTACATAAAAGGGTACGGTCTTTTTTTTTTAGTTTTATTCATTTCAAATGGGCCGGATCCGGCCCGCTGGCCATAGTTTGCCCACGGCTGGTCTAGTGAGACCCTCGAGGATATGGAAAAGGACCAACTAGAAATTAAGCATACACTGACTGAAATAAAGAATATTATACAGAGATCCAACAGCAGACTAGAGGACCCCAAGAATCAAGTCAAAGATTTGAAGTACGAAGAAGTAAAAAACACCCAACTGGAAAAGCAAGAAAAAAAAAGAATCCAAAAATATGAAGATAGTGTAAGGAGCCTCTGGGACAACTTCAAGCATCCAACATCCGAATTATGGGGGTGCCAGAAGAAGAGAGAAAGCAAGATATTGAAAGCCTATTTGAAGAAATAATGATAGAAAACTTCCCTTACCTGGTGAAAGAAACAGACTTACGAGTCCAGGAAGCACAGAGAACCCCAAACAAAAGGAATTCAAAGAGGACCACACCAAGACACATCATAATTAAAATGCCAAGAGCAAAAGACAAAGAGAGAATCTTAAAAGCAGCAAGAGAAAGACAGTTAGTTACCTACAAGGGAGTACCCGTACGACTGTCAGCTGATTTCTCAACAGAAACTATGCAGGCCAGAAGGGAGCGGCAAGAAATATTCAAAGTGATGAATAGCAAGAACCTACAACCAAGATTACTTTATCCAGCAAAGCTATCATTCAGAATTGAAGGTCATATAAAGAGCTTCACAGATAAGAGAAAGCTAAAGGAGTTCATCACCACAAACCAGTATTATATGAAATGCTGAAAGGTATTCTTTAAGAAGAGGAAGAAAAAGAAAAAGGTAAAGGTAAAAATTATGAACAACAAATACATATCTATCAACAAGTGAATCTAAAAATCAAGTGACTAAAAAATCTGATGAACAGAATAAACTGGTGAACATAATAGAATTAGGGGCATAGAAAGGCAGTGGACTGACAATTCTCGGGGGAAAGGAGTATAGGGGGTTCGGGGAGAGACTGGACAAAAATCGTACACCTATGGATGAGGACAGTGAGGGGGGTAAGGGCAGAGGGTGGGGTGGGAACCAGGTGAAGGGGAGCTATGGGGGGAAAAAGAGGAACAACTGTAATAATCTGAACAATAAAGATTTAATTAAAAAAATATATGCTTTACTATTTCAAAAAAGCTATGTGTTTATATTATAATTAGACCAGAAATAGTATAGAGCCTGTTTCATTGTTTTGATTGACCTAACCTGTCAGATCAGTCAAAAGAATTAAATAATACTTGACACAGTCAAACAATCCCAGGCATATGAGTTCTTTTTTATAACCTACTAGAGGCATGGTGCATGAATCTGTGCACCGGTGGGGTCCCTAAGCCTGGCCTGCACCTTATCACAGTCCAAGACCCCTCAGGGGATGTCAGATAGCCAGTTTTGGCCTGATCCCCACAGGCCCAATCGAGACAGGAGGGAGCCCGACCCTGTGCATTGGGCATCTATCCCCTGGTGGTCAGTGTGCATCATAGTGACTGGTCAAACAATGTAAATAATAGAATAAAAAATGAAGACATTGTGTACAGCAATAATAATAATTTTCTTCATAACAAGAGTTTCTACTTTCCAAGGCCTATAATATCTTACATTTTCAACTTTCAGTTATACAAGAATTAAATTCTCTTTTGGTGTGCTCCTTATTCATACACTTTCTTTTCCTTTTTTCTTCAGCAAGCCACCTACTGGCTATTTATCTAATAATTTACATTATGCCTGCTTTTGAAGAAGAATCAAGTAAAGGAAATAAAACGCAAGCCAGTTGTTTGTGCTCATCCTTTATAATAAAAGGCTAATATGCAAATTGACTGAACAGCACAACGACCAGTCACTATAACATGCACTGGCCACCAGGGGGCAGACACTTAACACAGGAACTGCCCCCTGGTTGTCAGTGTGCCCCCACATGGGGAGTGCTGCTCAGCCAGAAGCCGGGCTTGCCAGAGGCAATGGTGGGAGCCTTTCCCACCTCCACTGCAGTGCTAAGGATGTCCGAGGAGCGGGCCTAAGCCATCAATTGGACATCCCCCGAGGGCTCCCGGACTGCAAGAGGGCACAGGCCAGGCTGAGGAACCCTCCCCCAAGTGCACAAATTTCATGCACCAGGTCTCTAGTTTCTATATAATTGACTCTGAAACTGGTCTGTTTATGTTTGATACAGTCTCACACTATCACTTTATATATGTTTATAAAAATCATTGCATTCCTAACAGTCCTCAGCTTTAAAATGGCTAGCTCTCAATGCCTACAGCATAATTCTTTATCATGACAATAATAGCCTTAATAATTTGACTAATCATTTCTAAGCCTTTTAACCTACTTCACTATCCTGTCCCATACCCAACTATATGGGTTTCAAGTGTTCAGCTTCTTCTTACTACATTACTTTTTCATACTATTTTTCTGTTGGAATGCTCTCCACTGCCTGGTAAACTCTTATGCATTCCCCAAGGCCTGATATAAATGGTACTTCCTCTGTGAAATCATCCCCTACTATTCAAGGAAGAGTAAGTTGCTTCCTGTTTTGCTTTTCAAACAGTTATTCATAATTATTAGACCGTGCATCAAGTTGGGTCATGAATATTTGTTTACATAATGGGTAATGTGGCATATTGATAACAGTTTGACATCTAGAGTCAGCTTAAGAAACCTCACGGGGTTTTTACATCAGATGATGTAGGTAAATACCCAGCCCATTATGTGTTAAATCATAAGCACTTTTACCTCTCTCTATATGAGGTGATAACCTAATGTAAAATATTTTACTTTTAAATGAAAGTTTTTAAAAGAACGCACAAGAGTGATTATATGAGTGTCAGTTAATTTACATGTTCAACAAGGTTAATCTCTATAAAGTAAGGACTCCATATCCCACATATTGACAATAATACCACAGGAATTAAAAGTATACCATGTCATGTCAACCAATGTTACCCCAATAAATTCAATTCTTTTAAAAGTATAACATGTTATCCCTAATGGCTTCAAAATACTTTGTTTTTAAGTGCTAATAATGGGTCTTTTACTGGCAGTCCTGTCTCTTTTTAAACATATTTTTCTCAGATTTTATATTTTTAATTTTGTATCCAGTCTTTTCTGAGACCTATAATTTTGAATTAAAGACACGATAAGCTACAAAACTAATAAAGTATGTCCTGATTTGGAGCAATACTAGTTATTTTAAGGAGAAACCCCCATGTTGTGGCCCACTTAAATGAATAATAAAAGGAGTATAAAAAAAGAGATGAAACGGAAAATATGTTAACCAACCCCCACATTCCCTACTACTAGTGATGAATAAATCACTAAACCTAAAATAAGGCTGAAATAAGAAAACCTAAAGTAAGCTATGTCCCTGAAAATAAGTGGATTGAGGGGTTAAACGCAGAAACTGTCACTGATTTAAATATGCAATATCTTTGCTTTCACAGATCCAGATTGCAATATAATCTTTATGCAAATTCTTTGCATTTGTCTTTCCTGAACAGTTTAAAAAGTTTCTTCTACAGAGAATGGGATGGGGGCAGGGGTGAATCTAACTTGCCTATGCAGGATAAATTTAGCACTTTCCCCGTAAATTGTATTTGGGTTGGGGGTACATTATTAAAGCAAACATCATTCAAAATAAACAGCAGAAAGCAGATTTTATGTTTTGCAATTCTCTTACACAGACTGAAAAGCTAGAGAGATTGGACTATCATCACTGAGACTCTGGGTAGAGCAGATGGATTCATGCTCTAAGCACTCAGGCTAGACCAGCAGAGCCCAAGCATCTTTCTGCCCATGGCTGTTTATAGGCCTTGTTAAGTAGGTAAATTTTATGCATTATTCACAATAAAATGTCCTCACGAACAGCATTTTAAAGAGGGACAAATAGCTGTATACTTTATGTGTATTCTCTATACACAATATTTCAAATATGTGTCTTGCAAATCATTTAAAGAAAAACTACATTATAATTCCAGATGGCTGCTTAATTTTATCCTGAAATTTATTTCCAAATTTCAAACGTTTTACCACTGATAAACTATATTGGCAAGGATATGCGTGATTGATTAAAATTGATGTTTATAGCAGGTGGCCAAATTACACAAATCTGCTTTGCTGTGAAGCTGTATTAAAAACACCACTCGTAAAACTAATCTGCCATTTTAAGGAAACAGTTCAAGCCAATCCAGTAGCTGTTGCTTTTTAAAAGAATTTGACCATGCCCTACTAATATGCTAATACCCATCTGGAATTTAATAATCCATTAAAATAATCCAAAAATGCCAAATGAAAAGATGACCACAGTCTTTCATTTGTTCCCTCCAAAGAGCAAGCTGAAACACTCCGAAAGCTTTGTTTTTCTCACCTATTTTAAGTTTTGTTATATTATGTTGGAAACATGTAAGCAAATATCATGCTGGCCATAGAAACTTCCAAATCTTATACTAGGATCTGTTATATACTTGGGTAAAACTGGTAAATGTTTCCTCATATGCCATCTGCCCAATCTACTTTCTACAACCCAACACCATTTACAAAGTTTGTATCTAGGGGGTATCCAAGATATACGGTCTGTAATGATGAAAAAGTAATTGACTCTCATTGTCCATCTTATATTTGGTAACAACGTTGATGATAAGACTGGAGATCAAGATGCCCTCCAAATCTGGCTAGTAATATGCTGACATCATCTGTGCCATGAACAAAGCCATTTTGATAGAACTCATTACTAAAAATTAATCACATAAAACAAATCAAAAAAAATAAAATAAATTGGTTTATATTTTAAGAGTCATAGATCTGACTTCATATAAGTAGTTATAAAATTTTGATTTTTATCAGAAACTCTAACAAACCAATATTTTTAAACATTTTTGAACTTTTGTCTAACGGAGTGTTTAAAATATAGTTAATAAGTGTGTATACATGTGTGTACAGCATCTATATGTACAGATACACATATATATAATTTTGGTATATATATACACACACACACACACACACACATTGTATATACATATATCTGGCATTTTGGTTTTATCACTAGCCGCAGTTAATATTGTCACAACTCTCGCTTGTATAGTTTAAAGCCTTTTAAATGTCACAGGAAAAAAAGTGCTTTGGGGCCTGGGAAAGATGGATTGGTTGTAGTTCATAGGATACTGACCACCAAATTTATATCCAACTACAAGATGTTTTGAAGTTTCTTCATTATTTTCCTAACTTCTTCCACTAGCTGTGGGTAACCTCATATGAATTTAAATATGTACAATGTTTGATAGGATTTTCTCTTTAAAGCTAGAACGTTGTTTCAGTTCTCATTCATCTAAGAACTTTCAATTTTGCTCTATTGGAGGAACTCTAACAATCTGGTCACAAAGAAAGAAACACCTCATATTCATGAAATCTCCTTGGTACCTACAGGATGAAGACTCAGATCTTTTTTAAGTATTCAAGGCTCTTTTTCATTAATTCATTCAACATTTATTGAGTATGATTGTGTCTGTTACTATGCAAGACTATTATATGTTCAATTTGATGACTCCTACTTTATTTTACATTTGGTTCACACACACACACACACACACACACACACACAGCACTCAATTGAACTGACCTGCCTACTCCTCCCTCAAATACACTCTGCTTTTTCCCATTTTTGTTATTTTCCACATACTATTTCAGGCAAGGATGACACTAAGCCAAAGCTCAGACTCAGAATCCTCATCTTCAAGAAGCCTGTAAGCTACTAAGGATAGAGACCTTCTTTGTTAAATTCTCAAAATCAGGCTCTCAACAGTTCTCATTATTTCTCAGAAATCACTCTTTGCAAGAAGAAATATGTATAATTTATATGATTATAAGAATCTAATGTAATAATATGTTGCATGTGGGTATTTAAGTGAGTTCTACATAATCCACCACAGCACTACTGCATACAAATATTTTGAGGGTTTCATACAGCATAATATCCTTTTTAAATACAATTAAAAATGACTGCTCTGAAAATAGCTAAATTCATAGAGCCTCACTGTCAGCATTACTGAGATTATTGTTCAATGGTAAGAATAAAATATTATTTAAGGCACATTCTTTTAATTCTGAATTTGCTTAATGTTAGAGTAATTAGCATCTCTGGTTTAAAAAAAAATTCTATGCTTCTAAAAGTCAAATCTTCCTGGTATCTCAGTATGATCAGTAACGCCTACTAATTTGAGAAGAGTAAACCTGCATTAGTACTAAGCTCTCTTAAACATTTGGCATTGTCTTTGGCAAATGACCAAGAAATTCATTTACCTAACATAGAATATCACACTCTGAAACCAAGAACAACCAGTAGTATATTGAAATGACCATTATTCTTCCAAGCAAGCCATCTTTTCATTTCACTTAACCCAGACTTACAGAGCACACAGTGGCCAGCACTCCTGGACTATCTCAACTTACGTGTCCAATTTTGGTCCCTTGAAAGGGAGGTGGAGCACACCAAAAGAGATTAGTACTCCTTAAAATTGAAACCATGAGAGATTAAGCAGGGTTTGAGAATGAATCAAGAGCCATAAATTGAAACCCTTTAAATGGCATTTTTGGTTTCCTCCTTTTTCTTTTATTTAAAGAGTAAACCATGGTCCTTGTGGAGCAGGGCAAGAGTAGGGAGGCAAGGACAGGGCTGCCTCCACGTTAGCCCTTTTTTCCAAGCACCATTACAGGAATTTACTTGACTCAGACATGCCCATAGTCACCTCATTCAATGTTATATAGCTCTTTATGAAAAAAGCCTCTTATATCAAGGTTTAAAAATTACTATTAAAAAATACTCCAGAGGATATGTGGAGTTGGCATGGGTGGCTTTTTGTGTGGGTTGAAGGAAAACAGGTACTGTCATAAATGGATATTCATACAGTTTTAGGTTTAAACCCCTCAGTGAAACTTCTTTCACATTTCTAGAGAATAGTCTGCCTTTCCAAATCTGTCAATAATTAATCTATAGTATTGGAAGTCAGGAAGGCAAGTAGCTTTGGAGAGAAGAGGGTAGACAATGACCAAGCTGAGGATTCTGAGATGCTGGTCATGTTGTGTTTCTTGATTTGAGTGTTTGTTATGCTGACATGTTCGCTTTGTGAGAATTCATCAAGTTTCTCACTTAAAATGTGTGCAATTTTCAAGTTACGTGCTATATATATATTTTTTAAGTTTTCTAAAAATAATAAAATAAAATCTGCTGCCAAGTTAAAAACCCAACACTTTCCCAACTGTCAAATGCCTTGGAGCCTTCTCAACTTGACATTTCATCTGCCAGTACAGAAATGGACTTTATACATCCTAAGAAGAAAAAAGCAATGTAACAACTTAAAAATTAATAAAGAAAATAAGACTTTTTTTATCCTAGTATTACAAATGGTGTATGTCATCTAATATAATTAATATCTAGTGTTATGGGTCTTTAGCCACCGGAATAGCATTATAAAATTCCAGTATCTCATAATAACACTCTCCTCCAGGGCAAGAACTCAACTGTTGATATTATAGGCCATTTCTGTGCTGTTTCTTTCTCTATTCCACTTCTTTGAAGGTTAGCAAGAACAAGTGATTAATGTCCCTGATCCTCTGCAACACGAGCCTTGCTGGATAGGATGAAAAGGGTTTCAGGCAACAATTTCAACATTAGGATTCTAGTTGGGCATCCTAGAGAGGAGCAGTGTTATTTTGCTCTTTTCTCCTTGCAGCCTCCTGGGCTCTACCAAAGTGTGTGGGTAGTGATCTCTCTGTAAAATATCAGCTTTTCACTGCCATGTGCTACAAAAGAAATTCTAGATGAAGATAAATCCATTTTGTTTCCTAACAAAGGAGGGAAGTATTTATTATTTTGCTGTCAGCATAAGAGATGTCACCCCCGGCAGCCATTTATGTAATGTGTCTGGCTGGCTGGCCACTCATGCCTGCTTTCACGGTCCTCTCCTCAGATGGTAAAGCAAGACAGAAGGGAAGTGGATTCCATGTAGAATTCTCAGCATGGGAAATATAGAAGCTCCAAACCCTTCTATGGGTGTGGACACAAAATACATTTTATTACTAGGACTGCTTTGAGTTACTAAAAAAAAATGCAACTCCTAGTATTTGTAAAGAATAAAGGGGGGATAGGGCAATCTATACACTCAAGAAACTGAATATTTAGAAGGCACTAGATCTAGTGGCTCAAATTACATCAATAAGGACTTGGTCAATATTCTCCCAAGTCTGCTTTTCTCTGTATGGGTTTCATTCAGTCAAGCTTATCGCAGGGAGTAGCAAGATGGCTGAGACAGCTCCAGCCTGTATCTTCTACCGTCAGCAATCACAGTGGAAACAGCTCTTCCTGTTCAAACCGTAGGAGTGCTCTGAAAGGTGTGATCCAGCCCCAGCCCCCATCAACGATACTCTATAAGCAAAGGAATTGAATAAGCCCATTGTCTCGTCATGGATCAGAGCCATATCTGCAATCAGGTTGGTGGTCATCTATTTTAAAATATAAGCCCTAAATGTGGGAGCAGGATAGTTTTCCAAAAAAGTGAGGATTATGTAAGAGAGGCTTTTATAGGCGAAGGTAGCAGATTTCCAGCAGCAGATATATTCAGATGAGTATTTTAAAACATAATGTTATCTTCCTAAGGAGAGAGGGGGAAAAAACACACAGATATATCAATTTACAAATTCAGATAATCACAGCTATGTTCAAAGTCCTGTTCCGGTCTGAATTGATGTTCCTAGTCCAGAATGTTCTCTACAATGTCTCTGAAGACGAAGCCCCATCTTTCCTCTTATTTCAGTAACTACCTGCTCACGCCCTTTTACATTCAGCCCAAATCTCTCCGTCAGCTTGAATTCTACTACCTTTTTAAATATCCTTCTTCATTATTTTCTTCTAAATCTTGTCTAAAGACAGAGAGAGGGCTCTGTAGAATACAAAAGAAAGACATAATCTAAGTATATAAGTTTACATCCTTGATAACATTAAGAAAGAAAATTTAGGTATCATTTCAAAAAAAGTTATAAACTCATTCTACTCCTCCTAGGGGCCTATTAGTTAAAGGAGGACGAGCATGGCATGATAATAACATGGGCTGTAGGCATGTGTGCTAGTACTATATTAAGTAGAGACTTGGAAAAAGCATAATCTTTGAAAATGTATTGAAAAATAGCCTAACAATTAGATGCTTCCCACAGGGCTTAGAAAGGGAAGACTGGCCTCTCCTTCACAAAAGATTTTTAAGAAACAAAAGAATGATGTTTTTAGGTTAGTTTGAATGCTATTGGTCCTGGAGTCAGGAAGACAGACTCCCTATAAGCGTTCCCGGCCTATGATTCAGGGACAGTCAAACTACTCAATGATGGGATAATCTACAAACCAATTGTTATATGAGACACTCAGGAATAGGCTAAGCAAAAACCTTAAAGACAAATTACAGGGTAAAGCCCTGGACTGCTAGAAGCTGGAGTCTTTTATCCAATTTTACAAGTTGTTATATGGTAGACTCTCTTTGGGGGGAAAAAATAATGTTCAGTATCAACTATTGTAAAAATAAAATGCTCCATAAAATCTCTACGATGGCAACTGTAATTCTTTAGGGATCTGAACATCCTAAGCTTTTTAGGCTTTTCTGTGATTTTCTAACATTAACTTTTTCCCTTTAAGGCTTTGTTTCATGAAGATCTAGACTTCATTTTTCTGTTATAGCTTATAATTTTTATATTTGTCTTTCTGCCAAACTACTGTTGATTTCCACATTTCCAACATGACTTATGAATGTTATAATTTTTAGCCTTATTCTGGACTGATTTGCTATGTCTCAGACTGTTGTTGAATTTTGGTTTTCCTTTTCTTAGGGAACAAACCAAGATAATGTTTTTTTCTTCTTTCATTCAAAAAGAGTTGGCAAAATTTTCAGCCCAGCAATTGCAATCAGATGATTTAAACTATTTCATTATTTTATTATTAGCTATCATTTTAATTTCTTCATCTATTTGGGTCACTTTGTAAGTTTTGTTCAAATTAGATTGCCACTAAAATTTAAAATATAAACCACTATATTTATGCATCATTGTACTCATAAGACCCTATTATTTCATCTGTGTTATCTCTTACCAGCACTATTGTGATTATTTTTCACTTGATTTCTCACTGAGGAATACTAAGCTTCTATCATAGTTCCTATTATATACTAACAGTACATGCTCAATAAATACAGTATGCCTTAAGGAATTAATAAATGATTGGATGAATGGACAAATGATTTTAATGCTTGACATACAATGGAATCTCAATCATTTCTTTAGTAATGAATATAGAATGGTGTTTTCATATATAGAACCCATATTTAGTTACCAGTGTATAATATAAATATTGTGAGTGATTTTACAGGAATAGTTGTGAGGTACTCCATCAAGGTTTTAGAAATAAGAGGAAAAAATTGCCACCTGAGGATAACTATGGGGCAATACATAGCTGGTTCAAACAAAGTAATAATATAAGTTAACTAAAAAAAGAATAATTCCAAAGTTGGCCAGTTTTGACAGTCACCTTATTGGAGGTTTTACTACACCAAAAAGAAAAAGAAAATGAACATTCACCAGTGGTAAGGATTATTTGTACTGTGATCCTAGGAAAGGAGGTGTCTCAGAGATAAATCCTGTGAGTGTTCATCTAGGTATTATTTAAGAAGGTTGTGATGGCCCAAAGTTTTAACCTGTCTAATACTAGCAACAGGTATATCCCTATCCTGAAGATGAGTATTTCAGTCCCTCCTTGTCAGATGCCATTAAATATCACATCCCATAATTAACTCTCCTGTCCAGTCAAGGAGGTTTCTGAGTATACTGGCTGCATACTGGGATATAATGTTCAGAGAGTCCAAGATGGGTACAGAGCTTGAGCTGCATTTTTTAAAGTAAATGAATCGTTTGAGAGGTAACAGGTAAGAGAGAAGTTGAAAGAAATGTCCAGACAGACATCTGACTAAACCATCAATACAAAGGGATTCAGCCAAAGTGGGGGAGTAGGGAAGAGGCATAGGATGGAAACAGTAGAGGCAAGTGAGAGAAAACAGGTTCAGAGGACTTCAGGTTGAAAGCTAAAGGCAGAGTATCTGGAGAGACATTCTTGGCTGAGGAGTGCAGTCACTTTCCAAAGGATGTCTGCAGCCCTCTGGGTTAATAGTTGGCTGAACATTCTTCTCCCAGCTCAATGCAGGGTCATCTTCTTTTCACTGTAAAAATGTGGAGTCTAATTTTTGAAGCTGGTAATGAAAGTTGTATTGTTACTATGCCAAGTATATATTGAACATTGACTCTACAATCAACTTTCTCAATATTCTCTTTCAATCATCTCTGATTCTTTCTTCCTTCCTTTACCTTGAAAGTATCAATGGTCTGCCTCAAACACAGAAACTGTTGACTGAAACAAATATAAATACATCTTGAGGGACTGGTGGCTGCACATCTTATTGTTCTGTCTCTATTCCTGCCTAGTTTCTCCTCACATTAAAACTTTCGCTCAGTGCTGGCTACACATGGCACATTGCTTGCATATAGGAGGCACTGAAAAAATATATATATAAATATAAATATATATATATATATATATATATATATATATATATATATACTCAATGCCTCTACTACCATTTGTGATTTCTAACACAAAGGGCTGACATTAGGAATGCAGTAAAAGAGCCAAGATTTACCTCACTGAAAAGCGAAAAATACATTGGAAAAAGGAGTAAATTCAATTATACCTATATACTTTATACCTATATACTTTACCAATCTGGACTTGGTGACCTGGGAATAACCCAGTGTGAAGTACAATCAGGATCAGGAGTATTTTCTGCCAATGTAGGAGATATTTCTTAAATGTTGGTTGGGTGATATAGCCTTAAAGGTCCAGTTGATAAATGAGTTAGGGTGCAAGTGGGAATTTTCCTCATTGGTTTTTCTCACCTTGGAAAATGGAAGCTAAAAATACACTAAATTGTAGTGTTCAAACAGTAACTGTGTTTTGGTTCTAAGTTAGGAAAATTCAAACATAACTTTGGTAAATAGGACTCAAGAGAACGTTCTGAATTCTTAATCTTGTTTCCCAAAGAAAGATCAAGTAGATAAAGAAATAATAGTTAGAATAATGCCACCATAATACTCCTTTGACTACATTATGAGGAAATAAGCCAAATAGCATTTTGCACTCCTTGCACACGCACACAAAACTAATCCCAAATCCTCTCTACTCTTCTTTGATGTAACAGTTTGTGGAAGAATGTCAGTCATCAGGAAAGGCGACATTCAGAGCGATATTAGATACAATTCCTTTTTAAAAATATATAATTTTATTGATTTTTTAAAGAGAGAGGAAGGAAGAGAGATAGAAACATCGATGAGAGTGAAACATCCACTGGCTACTTCCTGCACGGCCCTCCACTGGGAATCAAGCCTGCAACTTGGGCATGTGCCCTCATCTGAAATTGAGCCAGCAACCTCTCGGTGCATGGGTTGACACTCAACCACTGAGCCACACCAGCCAGGTGAGAAAATTCCTTTTAAAAGATCTGAACCCTGACCACATACTAGTAACTGGACTACCACAAATAGTAGTGCATTCACCTTCTCTTCCAAGACAACTGAAAGCTTTGTCTTTATGCTCCCCAGTCAGAAAATATGGTGACCTCAAGGAATGAACTATGGTCCAGAAGAAGCCTTTAACACTGTACCTACATAAGGCAATTTAAATATATATATATATATATCTTTATTGATTTCAGAGAGGGAGGGAGAGGGAAAGAGAGATAGAAACATCAATGATGAGAGAGAATCATTCATTGGCTGCCTCCTGCATGCCCCCTACTGGGCATCAAGCTTGCAACCTAGGCATGTGCCCTTGACTGGAATCGAACCCAGGACCCTTCAGTCCACAGGCTGATGCTCTTATCCACTGAGCCAAACCAGCTAGGGCCATAAAGTAACTTATTAAGAGATATTATTTGTCCAAACCAGAAAGATATTCCTGGGAAAGCATGAGAATGAGAAAGTAGGCACTCAATAGACATTCCTTTTCTTTTTTCTTTTCTTTCTTTTCTTTTCTTTCCTTAATAATTGTATAAGGAATGTTTAATTTGGTTGAAGCTTGCAGTTGGGTTAGGGAAAATTTAATTTTTTTACAAGTTAGTTAATGGTTCAAGAAGTCATTCCACAAGAAAAAGTCATTCTGTCAATTGCATTTCAGAAACCCACCCAGTCCAACTCAGCTCCAACTCAACCACGTCAAAGGAAAAAAAAAAAAAAACCACATCAAAGGTTATTTTCTGCACTTGAAATATGTGTAAGAACTTTTTGATGGAAATAAAAGGAACAAGAGCAATATAAAATATTCAACAACTAAGCTTCTTGCTTTAGACTCTTGAGTTCTTTAAAAAATATATGTTAAAATAACAAAATAATGTTTCAGATAACTAACTAATAAAAGATAACTAGAACATTCCTATTTGTACAAACAGTAAGAAAGAAGGCATAAAGCTAAGACATAACAGGCAGCATAGTTATTTTCTCAAATAACGTTCTTCATTCCCTTGCTCTAATCAGAAAGAAGCTTCAGAGGAGAAATGTGTTCATGTAGATGAATATTGTCCAAATGATCTTCATGCATATAGCCTGTTGTGTAAACGTTTTCCGAAATGTTGAAACATGGATTATAATATAAAGAAATCTCGCTACAATTTCTAAATTTAAAATTATTTTTACAACACAAAGCTTTAAAAAATCACATCTCTGCCTTAGTTTCTGCTCTACAAAGGGATATATACATTTAATCAGCCCTGTAAACTTCAGTTAAAACTTTTCAAATAATTGAAAAAAAATAAAACACATGTGCTTTTGCTTGTTTATTTCAATCAATTTTATTGAGGGCTAGTCTCTTCTATTATAGTGACTGTTTTTCACGTCAATCAGCTTTTGATATAAATTATGGATATTGGTTATTTCTATTATTTCCTAAATATATACCAAAAGCTACAAAGCACCTTATTGGTTTCTTTACTAGTAGAAAATGCATTCAATAACTCTATGAGTTAACTTTCTTATCTTCATTTTACAGATGACATAATTGAGACTAATAAAAATATTAAATATTTTGCCCAGTATCTATTTCCAAGTCTCTCAGATTTCAAAGTACTACTACTGTTTGAGATTCTAAAACAAAACAATAAAAATTTGATATTTTTAAAATGTGAGAGGCATTACTAATAATATTAAGTTAAAAAACTATTAAAATTTCATTTGTCTCACCCTAGCTGGTTTGGCTCAGTGGGTAGAGTGTCGGCCTGCATACTGAAGGGTCCCAGGTTCGATTCCAGTCAAGAGCACATGCCTGGGTTGCAGGCTTGATCCCCAGTAGGGGATGTGCAGGAGGCAGCCAATCAATGATTCTTTCTCATCATTGATGTTTCTATCTCTCTCTCCCTCTCCCTTCCTCTCTAAAATCAATAAATATATATGTAAAAATATTTCATTTGTCTCAAAAACTGTATCTTCTTTTAGATGTCATCTCAACGTGCTGTGTGTTTCTTCCTTACCACTCCTTACCACTTTTCTCATCTTTTAGTACCTTGCTTTTCATAATTTATACTTTCCTTTCCTCTCTGTAATGCTATATATATTTTTAAAAATAATCTTTATCCATTTCAATCTGTCCTTTCTACTTGAACATCCTTCATCCCCAGGTGCCAAATTTCTTCCCAGGGTAATTTATATACATTATCACTTGATTAGACGTGACCCTACTTGTGACACTGCCTATATATACATTTTTGTAAAAGGAGCCGTGGATAATATTCATGATGTTGTAGTCTTTCACCAAGATAAAACAAGTATAGTTCAGAACTTCTTTAAGTCTGGTGTTCGCAGTTTATGTTTGTGCAGTACTGTGTACAATACACATAACTGAAAATCAATAGGAAGTTAATGAAAAGCAACTACCATAGGGAGAATCAGGACTACACACGGAGCAAGAGAGAAAACATTTCAAGGAAATGGATAAAAGCAAGTTTGGAAAGTTGAAGAAAAAAATGGATGGTTGTTTTATATGATGTTTACCTCTAGGTTATCTATCACTTGGCCTAAGGTTCAATATGCTTTCACTTCCTCAAACTATAAAGGATGTCTGTTTGGAACACCTTGAGGGAAACACACAGATTAAGAAGATTCACCAAGGCGTGCTATGAGGTTCAGATATCTTATTCTCAGAAGTATAAGAAATGAATCCTCAAATGCTTGAGTGTCTCTCAAATGGTGTACGTAATGAATGGCTAAAATAGAAATAGTGAAGTTCAAACTTGTTCTAGCCACTATCCAGGGAAGTAGAATAATTTCAGCCTCCTGAATATTCCTGTTTACCAATATGCTGCTCTTTAAAATTAAAAATTGGATTATAATAAAGAAATTCAATTTATAATTAAACTATGAATTATTCATAAGAATTTTCTGAGCACTTCATATGAGCTCAGTATGTACTTGGCTTAGTGTTACATACCTCAATTGTTCGTTCAATCACCGATAATGAGGAGGCTGCCTTGTACAATGGTTTGACCATAGGCTCCGGAGTCAGAAAGAGCTTGATTCAAAATTTCCCTCGGTCTTCTGCTATAAAATGCAAACTCATCAGGTTGTGTGAGAACTTCAAAAAAGCATGTGAAGTAGTTAATCAATTGCTCTGTGCACCGTTAGGTGGGCAATAACATATTCTAATGCTATTATTCCTACCTGGCAGTGTATACAAAGTTATCTATTGTACTATAACAAACTACCACGAAATAAGTGGCTTAAAACCATACAAATTGATTGTCTGACAGTTCTGGGTGTCAGAAGTTCGAAAATGGGTCCTGCTAGGCTAAAATCAAGGTGTTACCAGGGCTGCATTCCATCTGGAGGCTCCAGGGGAGAATCTGTTTTCTCACCTTGGCCAGCATCAAGAGGCCTCCTGTATTCCTTGGCTCTGGCCCCCTTGCATAGCTGGTGAGTTTTCCACATCAAATGACTTTGATTCAGATTTTTTTTCTTCCTATTCCACATTTAAGAGGCTTTGTGATTACATTGCACCCACCCTAAAATCCAGGATACTTTTCTTATTCTAAAGTCTGTTGTTTCTTTTAGTTTAAATAAATTGAAAAAAAAATAAATACAAATGCTAAAAAAATAAAGTCAATTAATTAGCAGCCTTAATTCTATTTGAGAACTCTCTCCTCTTTGTCATGAAATCATGCCAACATAATTTTTTCACAGCTTTGAGGATTAGTAAGTGGATATCATTGGAGAGGAGGGAGGGTTATTATTCAGCTTACCATATACTGAAGTGGATAAACCATATTGTTTACTTTGCTACCTATAACATGTTTAAAGTTAGGCAAAATAAAAAAGAAAGATTGATATTTGCAAAACTCCTTTTCAAAATCACCCAATGATACTAGGTAATAACAAAGTCATCGAACCATGTGTATTGTTCATTACACTAAATATTGTTATTGTTATTTTATAAGTAAAATATATTTTCTGTGAATAATCAAACCAATTATAAATTGTAAAAATATATGACAGTACATGAATTTTCAACAGAAATTCACTGTTTTCATAATTTTAAGAATGAGTTATGTTATTTGTCAGTAAGAAGTTTTAATTACTCTTTAAGATTAGGCCCCCTGTTCCAGAAACTAAGTGGGGATTCAAAAGGCATAAAAGAATTATGTCCCTGGAAATTTCTATCTAATCTGTAAGAGAAGACATTCATTTCTCAAGCCAGTAAGTAGCATGTGAACCAGTTTAGGTTTAAGTACATTAAGTCTTTCAGAACTGTTTCCAGAGTGAGATCAATGTAGACTAGAATTTTCAAGTGACAAGGCAGGATTTTTGAGCAGATCTACCTAATAAATTTGACTCACTATTTTCCTTTAAAACTGGTAAATATTATGAATTTATTTAATTTCTCTACCCCCACCCCCAAAATACACATGGAATTATGGATACAATTTGTAAGTTTCACTCCCTCCTCCTCCCCCACCCCTCCGAAGCCTATGTACAAATTCTAACAGTTCATCATGGCCTTGCTGAAAAAGCTCAGTTCTCTGGGAGGGTTAGATTGATGAGGAAAAGAATGGATTTCAAAGGATAAGGAAGCAGCCAAAAATGGCCACACACCACCTATACAATCCGGCACATAATTCAGACTTAAAATCTTGCTAGTCCTCCTGCCTTTTTTCTCTTCCTAGTGTGGAAAGTTGAGAGGAGAGTCTGAGCAATGTGAATTGAGTAACAGAAAGAAAACAGGTCTGACTGAAACAGGGTAAGAACATATGCATGTCTGTTTGATACTTAATGTCTTTCCATTTAGAATGGTAGATTTCTTATGCAGGATAATTCTTTGCCTTCACTGCTTCTTTCTGGCAAAGCTAGACAATGTGCATTATTCTATGCATGTTAAGTCACAAGACTAACACTTATTTTAAGAAGAAAATTAATGTCAAAGGCATAAAAAACGAACTAAGAAGTTCCAACCCATACACTTTTTACATTTCTGCCACTGTTTTGTTACAAGTAATTATAAAGTGTTCTTTTTTTTAATCCTTTAAAAATGGAACAAGTCTGCCATTTTAACATCTGGCTTTAATATACACAAAAATACTTTTTTTAACTTCCTTAAAGAATCATTCCTTATCATCCAGAACTGGTCAAGTCCCTTCTTTTACTGGCTCACCTGAATAGTACTCATGACAGTAACAAAAGAGTGAATAAATGTGTAATTAATTGTTTATTCTCTTCCTATTCTATCCCCACAGGAATACGAGCTCCACCTGGGAAAGGTGGTGTCTGCCTTGGTTTCTGCTATATTTCCAATGCCTTATGCACCCATATTTACTGAATAAAAAATAAATTAGTAACTAAATTCCTTATCCTTGAGATTCATCCCAGGTTGATTCTGCATGGATCGCTTTGTTTTACTAAATGTTATTTCTAGGCTTCTCCTATCAAACTTCCATTTTTGTTTCTGTTCCACCTCCAGCTATAGAATATTGGTACTTGAGCTCTCCACACAGCTTTTTTTTTTTGTCCTTTTCTTAGAAGTTACAGAATCTGATAGATATCTAAATCACTGGCCTCCGACTTAACCTTAGTATCCTTCATCTGCAAACTGCTTTCATACACTGCCTAGAAGATGGAACATAATTTATATAGTTTCTGCTCTTAGTGTGGATTTGGATATCTCATCTGACAGCTTATACCAAAATTAATGCCAAAAAGAAAAAATTTGAACACTTTATTAGTTGGCACTCCTGCGTTAATCACTATAAACTGAATTTAGCTAGATTAAGAAAGAGAGAGTGAGTGAGCCCTGGCCAATTTGGCTCAGTCGGCCTATAGAATAAAGATTCTGGTCAAGGGCATGTACAACCAATCAATGTGTCCATCTCACACCAATGTTTCTCTCTCTCTGTCTCTCCTCCTTGCCTTCCAGTCTCTCTAGAAATCAATGAAAAAATACCCTTTGGTGAGGATTAACAAAATGAGAGATAGAATGTATTACAAGGATATAAAAGGTTTTATCAATGCCCATGACAGAAATACAGGCTGGCTTTAGAGAAACATTAGAACTAGAAAAGTGGAAAACATCAAAAACCCAGAAAATTCACTTTCTCTTCTCTCCTTTGCTTCTTGCTTAGCACTAACTTCATCCAATCATCTCTCTCTGAAGGCCTCAAAAATATGGTGAACATAGATGCCCATCCTAAAGCATCCTAAGATTGCATTATTTATTTATTTATTTTTAGCTTAAATTTATTAAGGTGGATATTGGTTAATAAGATTATGTAGGTTTCAGGTGTACAATTGTGATACATGATCTGTATATTACATTGTGTGACCACCACCCAAAGTCAAATCTTCTTTCATCGCCATTTATTTGAGCCCTTTCACACTTTGCTACACTCCTAACCCCCTTCCCTATGGTAACCACCATATTGTGGCCTGTGTCTATGAGTTTTTGTTTGTATGTTCTTGTTTGTTCATTTGTTGCTTTCAGTTTTCTATCCTACATATGAGTGAAATCTTGTGGTTCTTAATTTTTTCTGTCTGACTTATTTTGATTAGCATGATATTCACAAAATACATTGATGTTGTCACAAATGGCAGTATTTCATATTTTCTTATGGCTGAGTAGTATTTCATTGTATATCTGTACCACATTTTTTATCCAATCATCTAGCAAAGGACAATTTGGTTGTTTCCATGTCTTGGCCACCACAGCCCTGATACAAAAATGCTGGCAAGGATAACACAAAAAGAGAAAACTACAGACCAATATCTCTGATGAATACAGATGCAAAAAGCCTAAACAAAATACTAGCAAATCAAATACAACAATACATTAAACGGATAATACATCACGATCAAGTGGAGTTCATTCTAGGGGCATGAGAATGGTTGAAAATATGCAAATTAATCAGTGTAATACACCACATCAACTAAGATTACATCTTATTCATTCAAGTGCCTTTCTTTGTTTTAAATTTAAATTTTAGAGCCCCAATTTAAAGTCCCAGGAAAATAATGCCAACTAGATCATCTTGGTTCAGATGTCCACTGTGTTACAATAAATTGTATCAAAGAAGAAGAATCAACTTGTTCCAACATGGCTGTCAAGGACCCACCACCATGATGCTATAGATTAGCCAGGTGATAGGGGTAGGGAAAGTCAGGAAGGCAGAGAATATGTGCCATAGCACAGCACTCCAAAATGTCTGCAAATATAAAATAGTCAAAAATCTAGCAGAAAGTAGAAGTTAATGATTTTCAGGTCTCCATATTAGAGATTAATTTATTTATGAGCATTGACATGAGAGAAGGAATAATAAATATAAAGAATAATGGCTTTCACTATATAAGAATTATGACTACAATAAAAAGGGCAAGAGTAAATTAGAAAATATTAACAAACTAGTGCATGAAATTCATGCACATTAAAAGGGGATTATTTAGAGGAAATATTTTAATATTACTATTTGCCCTTTCTCTATAATAGAAGTATCAGAGATGAAAGAAAATTAGTAAAATGTATATGAAAATCTTCCTCATGTCAGAGTCTGGGGTGCACCACGGGGTCCAGAGTCAAGTCCCCGCCCACCCATGTGCGCCTTGAAATTGTGCGAGACCCAGACCCAGCTGGCCCCATCCCCACTGGGCTAGATCCAGACCCGGCCGGTCGCACCCTTATCAAGCCCTGCCAGGCAGGGTTGCAGCCTCAGGTCCCCTGTCCTGGATAGACACAACAGCACTGTACTTCCCCAGCAGTTACCGTCATCTCAGGGCCAGTGTACCCTAATCCCTGACACACTGCTCAGGCCTCTTTGGAGAAGGCTACTTTTGCTGGTCAGAGAACCAGAGAGGAGAGAGTTGCACACAGAGAGATTCAGAAACCTTCAGAAGATCTCCCTTTCCTTGCATCTTTGGCTGAATCCTGACCAGTGCATATCTGTGAGCAAACTCTCTGGAAACAGAAAAGGAGCTACCCAAAAGAATTACAGGGGAAATTTTGCAAAGTTTTCACAGTGCCAGGAATAATTCTTTTGCTTACAAGTCAGAGTGGAAAATAGGACATTGGGTGGAATATGCACAATGATTTTTCCTGAGTAAAGTGGCAAAATTAGCTGTCTGAGGCCACCAAAGATTAAACTTAAGACCTGAAGGAACCAATCTGTTTCTGAGTAACAAAGCTAAAAACATTTATAGCAATACAAAAATATCCAGCTTCTAACAAGGTAAAATTCACAAAATCTGTCCTCCACACATAAAAAGAGGAGGTAAATGAAACATAAAATCAGAAGAAAAATAAATCAATGGTAACTGACCAAAAATTATGAAAATAATAGAATTTATAAGTGAGGCCATTAAAACAGTTATTACAATGATATCCATGTGTTCAAGAAGCTAGAGGAAAAATTGACCATTTCCTCTAGTTTTAAAAAGACATAGATGTCATGGAAAAGACCTAAATCAAACTAGAGATGAAGACTACAATATACAAATAAGCCTCAACCTTACCTTAAATCACATTTAAAAAATTAACTTGAAATAGATCATAGCCCTAAGTGTAAATGTTAAAATTATAAATTTTTTAGAATAAAACATATGAGAAAAATCTTAGTAACTTTGGTACTACTTTTATTGTCTTGTGTACTATTTTTAGATAGTGCATAAAAAGCATGAAAAAATTTTAAAAATAAAACTTCTTCATCAAGATTAAAAATGACTGCCCTAGCTAGTTTGGCTCAGTGGATAGGGTGTCAGCCTGTGGACTGAAGGGTCCAGGATACCATTCCAGTCAAGGGCACATGCTCAGGATGCTAGCTCGATCCCCAGTAGGGGTCATGCAGGAAGCAACCAATCAATGATTCTCTCTCATCATTGATGTTTCTATCTCACTCTCCTTCTCCTTTCCTCTCTGAAATCAATAAAAAAAATTTTAAAAGATTTAAAATGATTGATATTTAAGAGACCTTTACAAAAATAAAAAGGCAAGTCACAAACTAGAAGAAAACATTCAGAACACATCTAGCAAAGGACCTGCATCTAGAATATGTGAAGACATCTTACAACTTAATAAGAAGAAAAATAAAAAAATTATAATTGGGCAAAAAAATTGAATATTTCACAAAAATATATATAATTGCCAATAAGCATTTGAAAATTCATTAATCAACAGGAAAAATGCAAAATAAAACCAGTAAATGCCCACTAGAAATTGCCAAAATTAAAAATCTGACAATACAAACTACTAACAATAATGCAAAGCAATGGTAACTCACATATATTGTTAGCAGGAAGAGAAAATTTTACCACCATTTGGAAAACATTTTGAGAGTTCTTTATAAGGTAAAATATACACTTGACATTTGAACCATTAATCCCATTCCTAAGTATTTACCCATGAGAATTAATAACATGTTTACAGAAAGACTTGTACATGAATATCAAAAATAGTGATGGGTAAACAAATTGTAGTATATTCACACAACGAAACATTACTCAGTAGTGAAATAGAGCCAAGTACTGATACATGAGCAACATGAATGGATTTCAGAAATATTATACCGTAAAATGAAGTCAGACAGCAAAGACTGCATGATTCCACTCATGTAAAATTTTAGAATTAATCTATAGTGATAGAAATCAAGTCAGTGTTTGTTTGGGAAGAGGAGTCAGTCAAGGCATCAGGGGTAAAGGTTATGAATGGATTTAAAAAACAACAACAAATGGTCTTCCCTTCAACAAGATATTCTGGCTCTAATTATTGCTAAATACCTGACATGCCATCAGCTGATGCTGGTCCTCTCTTGTGACACCATACCCAAGGAGATCAGCTCGCCAGGATGATCACCCCATCATGGAGGAAGAACCAACCTGTTTCATAAGAAAGAACCAACCTGTTTCATAAGAATAAACACAATAGACATGGATATACCTTCCCTGTCTGTACTGATTTGTAAGCCCCATTACCCCATAGGCTAATAGAATTCCTGATTCTCTATCATGATACAAAACCTTGCTTCTGGTCAAAAAAAGACATTTACCAGTAAAGAATAAGGAAAAGTTTCCAGCCATGGTTTGACTGATAAAACCAAGTTGCCTTGCCTGGTATAGCAGGGGAATACTTTATCAATGACCCAGTTAGGGAACTGGGGAGTAATAACATCTTCTTCAGCTATGTGCTATCCTACAGGATTCTGTATCTGTTCTGAGTTAGCAACCAACATGATACTATTTTTCTCATTGCCAGAAGACATGGACCAAGGGACCAAGACATGGGAATGCAAGTTATTTCTCTCTATATTATGCTTAGGAACAGAATTACAGAAGTCTTTCTTCCCATTTTCCATCTTTGGTGCTACAGGTTTAGTGTACTTAATTTCTTAAGAATGAATGCTTTCACTAGTAGACCTAATAATGATTCCAGTGAAGTTGAAGTTAAAACTATCCCCTGTGACCTTGAACTCTTTATTCCACTAAGCTGGCAGGTATTTTAAAAAAAAGGTTTGTTGTACTAACTAAAGTATTGATCCTGAGTATCAAAGATAGAGTTCCTACTACATAATGAAGGCAGAGAGGATTCAAGGAATTCTCTGGGTTGCCTCTTAGTACTCACATGTCCAGTGGAAAAAGTTAATAAAGTGGAACAAACCTTAAAAGCAGAGCCACTAAAAACTTCATCCCTTCAAAAATAAAGCTTTGCATCAACCGATCAGGTAAAGAACCATGACCAGCAAAGGTGATTACTGAGGGAAAATGGAATGGGCAGCGAGAAAACAAAATTATAAGTATCATGCTGACCTCTTATTCACTTGCAGAAATGAGATGTGTAGAAGCTAAGCCTATTTCATTTTCTGCTTTATTATAGAGATTTTTGTATATATCAGCCAGTTTTTCAACCTTTCTCTTGTTCTATACAATATAAATGTATTAGAAAAAATTAACCTTATAGGTCAGTCTATAAGTTGTAAGATATGAAAAAAGAATTGAAACCGAGTTATAAAAAGAAAGTACATCACCTAGGCATAGACACAGTAATTCATGGAACTTTCTGTCTACACACTTGGGGAAGAGATGAGCTGTGTATGGTCATATATGTTATATAGCGAAATAAGACATCATTACATCATATTATGTGGAAGCATAACTTTATAGTTGGGTGGTTGTTGTTTTTAAAGTTAAAATATGGGTAGAAGGGAGCATATAGATGCTGAGTTGACAAAGGGTGAAAGATTCCAGATGTGTGTTCAACTTAATAGATCTGTATCTACCCAAAATGTATATGTTGAAGTCATAATCCCCAATGTGACGGTATTGAGAGCTGGGGCCTTTGAGAAATAATTAGGATTAGATTGGGCCATGAGGGTTGAAACACTTTTATAATGCCCTTATAAAAATCGTAAGAAGCCTGAGATCTCTCACTGCTGTGTGCAGACACGGTGTAATGATGGCCACCTGTAAACCAGGAAGTGTTCCTCAGCAGACACCGGATCTGCCGGCACATTAATCTTGAACTTACCAGCCTCCAGAAGTGTGAGATATAAATGTTTATTGTTTAAATCATCAGATGTATGGTATTTTTGTTACAGCATTCCCATCTGACTAAAAAAGCATTTTATATGTGTCCGCTTTAAAGGAGAACCTGAAACTCCATTTCCCTGACCCCTTTTAACTGGATGTTCCCGATTAGTCTGCAAAGGGAAAGAAAGCATTAAGATGCAGGAAGTAAAAAAAAAAAAAAAAAAAAAAAAAGATGCAGGAAGTAGCCAAGAAGGAAGAAGCATTTTTTTTTTTCTGGCAGCAATAAAGAAATAGTCACAGGCAGACATGAGATTCTGTGGGAGAAGTCTTCCAAATCATCCACTTTGGGTGCTGTGGGCAATAGAAACATTAGTAGCCACTTCTTGGAGATTCTTAGGATTCACAGCAGCTTCCAGTTGAACTCTTGAGAACCTTCTCTAGGTCTACCGGCCACTGAGACCAGCAGGTTGGCTTCCTGACCTTAACTCTGTAATTCCTGGGCCAAACCCTTTTCTGTTTGAATATCCAAGGTGGCTTCTGATTTTCTGACTAAAACCTACCAATACAGGAAAAATACCATAAGTTTGAAATGGCCAAAAAGTGATTGAAAAGTAGTCCTTTTGAAAATTTAAAAACTAGAAAACAAACAACAACCAAAAATCACCCTCCATATCGGTTCCAGTAAGGTCACAGGTCGGGGTTTTTGCTATGTAATTGTCTGCCTGAGGGCTACTTGCATGGAAAAGAGAAAAGGCTATTGTTGTCTTAATATACTATAGGAAACTATTTGAAAATACTATTTTTTGCTGGCTACACAATTTTTATAAAAAATGGAGGAAAAGTAGTTCACTACATGAATGTGAACTCAAAACCTTAGTCAAATAAATGAACCATCTTTGTGATTCTTAGTCTCAAGACAAGAAAATCCTCCACAGGCATATATCTCACCCAGATTTCAGTTATTCTCAGCAAATTCATTATCAGTGTAGTCTACCACATTTAATGTTATAACAATAGAATTGAAATATTTTTGTGATTTATGCATTTTAGATCATTGAAAATATGGCATTTTATGTCAGGGGGCAAATGATGAATGACTTGGTGTGAGAGAAAAATAAACTCCCGTTTCCTGCCCCCAAGAAACATTTCATGCCAGTGACTAACATTTAGGTTTTTATTTCAAAATTAATTATAAAACTAATTCTGATTTAGAAGATATTTTTATGTATGCAACAGTTAAGTAAAACACCTCTTGGCGCAATCTGAATAAAGGCTTCCTTCTAAGTATTAAAAGTTCAAAATGGCCGAAACCAGTTTGGCTCAGTGGATGGAGAGTTGGCCTGTGGACTGAAGGGTCCCAGGTTCGATTCCGGTCAGGGGCATGTACCTTGGTTGCGGGCACATCCCCAGTGGGAGATGTGCGGGAGACGGCTGATCGATGTTTCTCTCTCATCGATGTTTCTAGCTCTCTATCTCTCTCCCTTCCTCTCTGTAAAAAATCAATAAAGTATATTTTAAAAAAAAAATTCAAAATGAAAGCTCTCTTTTTTTGTGATTTTATGTTCAGCTTAAGAAAGATTACTCTCACTTAATAGAAAATGCTTGTGTTGTCAAAGGGAACGTTATGGTCGATTAATGCTCCTGGCAAAAGCATTTGAATATTTCACTGTTACAGAGAACCCATCATTCAAATCAGTGAATATTTATTCCCTTGTCATGTGTTAAAAACAAGGCTAAATTAAAGAAGTTATTCATTAAAGATCTATTTAGCCTACAAGAAGTAAATGAAGCTTTTCCAACTTAAAATAATCCTGGCCTCTTGCTACCTTTTTAGCATGCTAGCAAATGACATACTGATATGCCAAGAGCTAGACAGCTCTAGTGAACCAAATGTGCTTTTGGCACAAAATCAAACAATGTTCTATCAAGCAACACTACTGTCTACTATATAATGTGACACCTAAAATCTATCAGTAACATCATACGCAGCTTTCAGATAAGTTTCACTGTTGACATGTCCCTCTTAGCATCAGGTGACAAGAGAAAGTGTCCAGTAAAAAGTTTTGAACATCAGGCACTCCAGAGGCATGACAACCTAATCTACGTTCAAGGAAGCCTTTTGGTCAACTGATAAAAATGTAACAAGTGACAACCGTTTGTAGGAGAAGTTGATTGTAAGGCAATTGCACAAGAGGGCAGAATACCTGAAATGGTTCCAGAACACGTTACAGTTCTATCTGAAACAATGCATGAGCAAGAAAAGCCAGAGAGTGATAAGGGCAGAGCAGCTAACACTGTCAAAGCTGGGGCTGAGGAAGAAATGTAAGTTTGAGAAATTGAATAAAGCCACAATCTGCAAATGATCACCAATGAAACAGCATTTTCTAAAGGATAGAAATTGGTACAGAAAGGCCAATAGTTTTAGGTAATACTGTTTAGTCCCTTAAAAATGTAATGTTATTTATGAGGAAATCATGATACCTGCCATTTTAACACTTACTGGGTGCCAGGCTTTGCATCAAGCCCTGTATTTCCTTGTCTTATTTAAGCCTAGTGACAATACTTCAAGATAGTCATTATGATTTTCATTTTATAAATGAGGAAAGTGAGGTTCAGAAGCTAAGCAACTTGCCCCAAATCACATAGCCAGCAAGAAGAGCCAACATTCAATCCCAAATTTACATGGCTGAAGTCCAAACTCCTTTCCTATTCAAAAAATGTGTGAACCCTGTGTTTATCAATGCTTATATACATATATAAACACACATGTGTACAGAATATGAATACATAATCTTAGTCTATGATTCACACACATACCTTAGGGCACTGTGATAACTGTACCAGGATTTATGTGAAGACAAAGCATAGGAATATGTAAAATGATTTTAGTCCATTTTCTGGGATTTTCACAGGACTGAAAACAATCTCATTAGAAAAGTTTAAATATTCAATATGTTTTTTATAAGATATAGAATAAAGAAAGGGACACTCATACAAACTCTTTTAGAGGAAAAAAGCATTACCATTCAGTGAAATTTTACATACCTCAGAAAATTCAAAAAGTCTCATATTATTTACCACAAAATAAACAGCTTTGGGAAGTGCTACAGAGGATAGATTAGGAGGATGTAGAAACTGGCCAACAGGATTCAGAGTGGAGGTTCATTTCAAGAGAAAGAGCTAAAAATATACTCCTATATTACAGAACATGCTGGAGATTGGTAAATACTCTATTGTTATATTTTCCCCAAGTATGAAAATAAGAATGGAGCCTTCCTCAATTTAATGTGATGATTTAATCATAGTCTACCTTTTCATATGATTAATTTAGGTAACTCTCTATAGCTATCTTCAGCTACTTTTTAAAATTTCCTTCCTTGCTTTGAGTCAACCTTGTAGAAGGTTCAGCATAACTTAGATGTATGTCCCTGGTAGCTCAAGAGAAATATCAGGTATAAAAATCAGGTAAAAATAAAAGCATCTGTATCTTTAGATAATAGGAGAGCAAACCAAGATCTTTTCCTAGTTAGTTGTATGAACGTCAACAACTGAATAGCTTTATTTGGGCCTCATTGTCCTCCACTATAAAATATGTAAATAGGACTGGATGAAATGTACGAATATATTAGTTCTAACATCTGTAATTTTGTACACCAACCTGCTGTGACTGACTCCAAGGAGTGAATATCCCTGGGTATGTCATCCTCCATGTTATGTACTTGTATTATATCTCTCATTTGTTTTTTGTTTTAAATAATGATATGCATCAATTTTATTTAACAATATCCATTTTTAATCCATTATTTTGTGGTAATTGGCCTAACAGAATTCTATTGTCTTTGGTATAGACCGTGGCAGATATCCACTAAGTGTGCTCTAGAAATCCTGTCCACACATCTTAAATACCTCCCTTCCTCATTTTACACTCAGAGGGGATTGATTTCATGGGTCCTTTTAGTAAGTAAATACCCTGCTCTTTTCAATCTCTTCCTTTCTTTCCCAACTTTATTTCACATACTCTGACAAGTGACTTGACTGGGCCCCTCACACTATCTGACCAAACTCAGTGTGACTTGAACCTCTGAAAAGAAAACCCTTGCATTTCCCTTTTGATCGTTTTAAGAGTATGTCAGTCTCTGAATATCACTTTCTTGTTCTAGCAAGAATAAGTCTGGTCACCACCGCCAGTTTGTTATCAAATTTCTCCTGCTTTTGTGATAAGCGTTTGGGATTTCAACTAACTGAGGGAGGGCTCCCTGAGACCATAGCTGCAGCTGGATTCCCTGAACTATCTCCATCTGTCCCACATCTCCGTGCATCAAGGGAGCTGAAGCCTGACAGTGAGATTATAATGTTGCCTTTGTGTAACATGAAAACGTTCCTATTTGTCTGTCAAATGCAAATTTACTAGCTCTGGCATCCACAAGGTAGTTTTGAGGGAGGAATGCTTTGGGGTGGATCTAGTTTGAGTTTTGAAGCAGCGGTTGTTTTTGTTTTGGTTTTGTTTTTAACCAGTAATTTAAACCTTAAAAAAAAAAAAAAAAAAAAGGAACTGTTCTTCAGGTCCAGGAAAATGAGTCAGGCAACTTTCCTTCCACTGGTTTTTCTGTTGATAAACTATAGCATAGATCCTATGCGATTTTAAAGAATAATCCGGGATTTGGGTAAATAAGCCCACAGAGTATGTTCTCGCCCAGTACTGTAACTAGAATGACTTCAGCTCACCTAGATGGTTAGATTTAATTTCAACTAAAAGAGAGACTGGTGCTCAGGAAGGAGCCCTTGCCCTCTTACTATTCTCCACCCCTTCACTCTCCAACTCTCTTACAGTAACTGAAGTTATTGTTGCCACTAGACTCTAGATACCTCCCACTACTCCCACCGGCTCTTCAAAGTTGATTTTACCTTTCACTATATTATAAGCACAATATTTAGAATCATGTTTTCCCCCAATCGATCATAATGAAAGTGTTCTCCAAGTAAGTTACTTTATGCATGTGTTTCCTAGGGTTGCAGTAACAAATTACCACAAATGTAATAGCCTAAAACTGCTGGGGTCCTGCCCCAGCAGGTCCAGGGGTCCCCAAAGGTGTGGACGGAGTCGGCGAAAACTATCCACCCTCTTCCTACGGTGGAGTCCTATCCATCCCGAGAGTGGGGCTTACCTAGAGGAATGGGGAGCTTACCTAAGGGTCCCTGTTCAGGCGCCAGATGTTGGGGTCCAACCCCAGCAGGTCCAGGGGTCCCCAAAGGTGTGGACGGAGTCGGCGAAGAAGGAATGGCACGGGGTCAGCATTCAGTTGATCAGCAGCCTAGTCAGGAACTCTAGCCAGGATCTCCAGCCAAGCTCTGTCCAGGATCTCCAGCTAAGTTCTATTGCCAGGTTTTCTAGGTTCTCCAGCTAGGTTCTGTAGCTAGGTTCTCCAGCCAGGTTCTATCCAGGTTCTCCTGCCATGTTCTGTCTAGGTTCTCTAGCCAAGTTCTGTAGCCAGGTTCTGTTCAGGATCTTTTGCCATGTTCTCCTGCTAGGTTCTGTTTCTAGGTTCTGTGTAGGATCTCCAGCCAAGTCCTGTCTCTAGGTTCTGTCTCTAGGTTCTCTCTAGGATCTCCAGCCAAGTCCTGTCTCTTGGTTCTCTCTCTAGGTTCTCTGTCTTGTTGTCTTGTTACATCTCTATTTATACCAGTTGATTTTAATCCTGTCAATTTCTATTGCAAAGGTTAGGGCGTTTCTTATCTCCATTCCAGGGAGTAAAGATTATGTAGCTTAAGGGTGATTGTTTGTAGTTAAAGTGATTAACTACCCGCCTGGCACTTAGTTAAGAGGTTTTATCCCCTCCTTAACTTCAGGGAAAAATCCCTACCTGGGAAAACAACCTTTCTCGGAGAGGTGACCTTGGTTAAAACACATAGCGCTAAAGGGAGCAAACATATTAAGAACAGTATGCCATATACGCCAGGTCCCTTGAAACAGCAAGGATGGACCAGCTCCCGGCAAATAACAACAGGAATTAATTCACTCACTATTTGAAGGCCAGGAGTCTGAAATCAAGTTGCCAGCAGAACGGCATTTCCTCCAAAAACTCTAGAGGGATACCCTTCCTTGCCTCTTTCACCCCTGGTGGCTCCAACCATTTTCTTGGATTGTGTGGGCATTGCTTTAGTCTTTGCTTCCATGATCACATGGTGTCCTCCTCATCTGTACATCTTCTCTGTGTATCTGTATGGAGTCTCCCTCTGCATATGTGTTATAAGAACACTTGTGATGGTATTTAGGGACCACTGGATACCCCAGGGTAATCTCCTCATCTCAAAATCCTTAATTTAGTTACATGCACACACCCTTTTTCCAAAAAAAAATAAATAAATTTACAAGTTCTAGAGATTAAAATTTTATATCTTTTGGTGGCCATAATTCAATCTACTACAGTCAGCCTTAGAACGTCTGAGCCATAAGTAATTTTACCTCCTTGAATACTTAAAAGAAACAACTTACAATTTCTTTTTTGAAGAGTTGATATCTTGATATCAAGTATCTTGATGTTCATTTATATGATATCACCCTATATTAGCCTCTCAATTTTCCTTACTAACCATGAATATTGGTCTCAAGATGGGACGCTTGTTCCTAAACCACATCATTGAGGGCCATCCTGTACATGGTTTAGATTTTCTGACATTTGGGGATAAGGCAGAAGGACCTGACACCCAGAAATGAACAGATGGCATATATATTCACCTCCAAATGGGAAGTGTTTTTAAGTGGTTTGGTGTCCTGTAAGGAATAACTTCCTATTCTGTCCATTGAGAAATCATTGAGGTTAATTTTTCATTTCATAAAGCACTCACCATACTGTTAACTGTGAAAATTTGCTTCTCTCCACCCTATTTTGAAAGGCACTTTTGTTTTAATACATGGAGCTATGTTGTAGTTGCCTTGCACTTGAACATAGGGATGATTTATACAGATTTCTAACAAGTGTATGCTGTTCCACTCAAAAGGGGTGACCTTTTATCACTCTTAAAATTGGAAAGGAATTAGCTCATTAAAAGACAATGTTATATCCCTTATTCAGCTATCATGAAGTTCAAATTGAAATACAATATATTTTTAGCCTAAGTATGTATTCTATCCAAGTATGAGTTTGAAATTGTACTTCATGCTATTGCAATAGTAGTTCAATATGGTTTGTAGCATTCTATAAAATTTCAGTCTAATGGTTCTTATAATAGTAAGGATCATCTGTACTGCAAGAAAAATCATGTGCTCTCACATTTTTCTATTTTATCACTGTCTACATGTATTTAAATCTCATTACCATTATCTAAGTGCCACCATTGTATAACATCATAAGCAATAACTCTACAGCACAAGCTGTGTGTTCAGCACCAGTTCATATTTTAGATTGTGAACAACTGAAACACTGCAAATGAGTACTCAAAATATATTAGGTAAGAACATTTTAACTTATGATCTCAACACACATATTCTGAGAACACTGTTTAGGCAATAACTAAATCTTTCATCAGTATAATAAGTGCTTATTATATGGTGCACATAGTAGACAATTATTTTTGTAAGAGGAAGGAAAAAGGGAAAGAAGTTAAGGAAATGAAAGGGAAGGAGGGAAAGGAAAGAGAGAAAGGAAGACTAGGAGAAATGAAAGAAGGAAGGCAGGAAGGAAGAGATAAATGCATTGAACTTAACTGAATCCCACTCATCTATTTGTAGTCAACCTATTCTTAAACTTTGGTACTATGATTATATTTGCTGATTCATAACCATCATCATACTTGACCTTGATTTAGTCACTTGGCTTTGTTTTCTTTTATTGCTGATGTCGACTTTGTAATACAACCTTAGTCAGCTCTTCAGATGGATTTCTTTCTTTGTTCTAGAATCCTCTCTACGCATTGTTAGTTTGGTTTGAAATTTTCTAACCAAGACCTTGTTAAAGTTGCCATTTAAATAGGAAGAAACAAATCCCCTTTTACTGAATATTAACCTCGCAAAAATTCTGGCTAGGTCAGCTATCCCAAGAGAATCTATACCAAGATTTGCCTAGAACTCTGAATTTTAACTGCTCTGAAAGTAACTATATTTTTAAGACTTTGCAGTAGCAGCTAATAGAAGTCAAAAAGTGTCCTTATGTGAAGTTTTGGAACAACTTTTAAATCTGCACAAAGAATAATTACAGGAAGGACAATCAAGCTCAAACTCAAGCTTTTCGATCTCTCTCTCTCTTTCTCTCTCTCTCTCTCTCTCTCTCTCTCTCTCTCCACACACACACACACACACACACACCCCAAAAAGTGTTTCTAAGTGTTCTTCTTTAGACTTGGGTAGTCCATCTTTGACCATAGTGAAAATAGTGTAACCTTATATTTAAAATCTGAGCTCTAATATTTACATTGTGCGATATTAGGGTTTCATTTTTAATAATAAAAGATCAAGAATGAAGTAATTTATAGCATAGAATTAACTTTATAATTTGCTTTAGAAATTATAAAAGTGGAATAATTTCACATTTTAAAAAATGTATTTTGTTTATACAAATAAAATTAATTAATGTTAAAGATATCATTTTAACCATGCATATTCAATAGTTTTTTAATATATCTAATCTACAGTTTTATTTTAAAGGTTTTTTTACTCATACTTTTTATTTCCAAAAAGCCATGATACAGATCATCTCAGAATATCCCAAGTTTTTCCACATCTTTATGAACATATAAAATCGGGGGATTAGAGGATCCAAATACTGCTTTTTGACATTTTTTTCTCCTTTGATCTTAGAATTCCATAAAAATAAATTCTCATTTCTTTTACATTTAAAATAATCCATTACTTTTTACTTTACTGTGAATTTTTACTTGTGAATGTTGGAAGTTCAATTTGTAATCAGAAAATAAAAACTCAGGTTTGAATGTTCTGGACTGCATTTGACCTCTTTGAGGTTCATTACTGGAGCAGAGGATCCCTAAGATGATTTCAGGACCATTTGGCCTAGCAACAACCAGCGGACAAATGTAAGGGCAGACAGCAGCATGAGCCATGTGATAATAACTGCATACATTTAGCTAACACTTAAAAGGGTATCAAATGTATTTTCTTTTGTGTCATTTTCCTACCCATCTCTCCCCTTGATTCAATAAAAATACCCAAAAATAATTTTACAAGTTATGCCAGGATTATGAGTAACTGAGAGGCAGGACTAGGAAGCCAAGAGGCACCTGGGGCCCAGAACACACAGTACTGAAGGTTCTAAATTGGGGCCCAAAATGAAAAGTAAAATTACTCTCTGGAGTCAGAAATATACAAAGGACAAAGAGCAAAGACAAACTAAAATAGTTGATTAAAGGTTCAGGGATAAGGTGACCTTAAAATTGTAACAACTTTGGCCTCTACAAGTAAACTCCTAAACATTTCCTGCTCTGCCCAGATAGGGACGTGATCATTCTAGAACCAGTAGGAGGAGGCAAGTGAATCAAGATAAAACTATAATAAGCAACTATTTTAACAAGAAAATACTATGAGGTGGAAAATAACCGCTAGTCCCCACATGGATGGGATAATGCTTCCAAATGTAGGCCATCAGTAGGCTGATGATGATGATCTTTTTGACCAGTGTCCTCTCTGTCTTTCAAAATCTTTTATGTCAGCCTGCTTTTCCCTTTTAATTTTAATTAAAAATAAATTATTTGAACATCAACTATCTCCCCGCCCCCCGGCCTCTTTCATATCTGGCTAAGGATATAAAGAATACACAGCTGAAGAAGCAAGTCTGGGCCTTCAAGGAGTTTACAAAATAGTGTAGCAAATGAACAAAGTGAGCAAATAAATGTCACAAAGTGAAGAGTGGGGCACTTGGTGAAATCATGGGAAAGAGAGATTACATTCAGTTTAAAGATTCAGAAAAGGCTTCATAAAGATTTCAAAAAGAATCAGATTAAGACTTTTGTCAAGTGGAGCTGGGGAAAAGGTTATTTGCTAGTAAATATTCAGTCACTGAATATTTTGAACAACAGTAGTAGACACTGGACGTCAGAAAGATGTCATCCTCTATAGCCAGGGTTTGACAAGCAGGAGTTTATCATCTTTAGCGGCAACTGTATTCATTCCAAATGAAGAGTTTTTATTTTATTGTTTTGATTATATAAATATTAAAAATAAAAATTAACTGAATAAAGATTTGAATGCAGCAAATATAACGCCTCCCCCCCCCCTCCATTTTTTAACCAAATAATGAAAGCCTCTTGTTACATTTTTTAAAATTAAGTAACAAAAATACTCATGGTATCAGAGTGTTTTTTATTTGGTTTGGTTTGGTTTGGTTTTATCCTTCCAAGAGAAATCCTTTGCTTAACAAAAATCCTTAAAATGATGCCTGAATTTTCACAAATGAGGCCATCTGGCCACTAATGATTGTTGACTCTCAAATTCAATGGACGCTTGTAGGTCCTTATCTTACTTGATCTGAGTCGCTTTTGACACCATGACTATTTCTTCTTCCTTGAAATTATTTCCTCCGTCATCTCCCAAGATTCTGCTAAGTTTTATTCCTAAATTTCATCTTCTACCTCTTCCCTGTAAATATGGGTTTTTCCCAATTTCTTCATTTTCACTCTTCTGATTCCATTTAACATTTTGTCCTGGAGCATCTTAGCCAAACTATAATTTCTTCTACCATCTGTTCAGCAATGAATTTCAAATCTATATTTGCCTCTCAAATCTCTCATCTGAGCTACAATACACATCATTCATCTCTAAATCAATAGATCCCCAACTGAACTCATTTTTTCTGCTTGTGTTTATACTCACCCCTTCAAAACACTCTTTTTAAAAAGATATTTTTTTATTGATTTCAGGTTGGAAGAGAGAGGGAGTGAGAGATAGACATATCAATAATGAGAGAGAATCATTGATTGGCTGCCTCCTGCACGCCTCCTACTGGGGATTGAGCCTACAATCCGGGCATGTGCCCTTCACTGAAATGGAACCGGGACCTCTTGGTCAATGCTCCTAGATCAATGCTCAACCACTGAGCCACACCAGCTGGCCAAAACACTCTTATGTAAGTCACCATCTAACTACTAGATTGAGCCAGAAACTGGTCAGTCAACTTGAATAGTTCTGTATTTTCCATCCCCCACTTCACATCTCATCCAGAACTGTTGATCTAACCTTATTATCTCTTAAACCAAACACATCCCCTCAGCTTCTACCATGACCACTTCAGGTCAGGCAGTCATCACTTTTTACCTATAATACTGAACAGCTTCCTAACAGATCCCCCCAGGTTATTCTAAAATTTATCTATCTACACTCCACACTGACCTAAAACTATAATCCTTAGTTGAGTGACTAAAAGGAAATTACATCATTCCATCTAAGTGTTGGGAAAGGAGGAGGGTGAAAGAAGAAAGACTTCTTGAGTTAAAAATATCACATTTACAATGAGTGATTTGAAATCTTACTGGAGATCCTAATTTCTTTTTTTTTGTTAATAATTTTTATTTTGAACCTCAAAATCTTTTAAAGGAGGCCATATTCTTTTCATTTATATAGAAAGATAGTGACTTAAGAAAAAATTATACTGTTTAAAATTTTTCAGAGTCATTTGTTTAGAACATTTTATAAGGTCCCCAATGACCTGGCTCCTGTTTATCTCCCTAGCTTTTCATCAATGATTACTAAACACTGATACTATATAGGACTATAAGTGGTAAAGCACTATTTAATGCCTTAATGTCTTTGCACATGCTGTTTTCTCTACTTGAAATTCCCAAACTACAGAACTACATATTTTCTCTCTCTCTCTCTCTCTCTCTCTCTCTCTCTCTCTCTCACACACACACACACACACACACACACACACACACACACACACGAATACACACGTATTTCCTCCTGGCTGGTATGGTATCTTACCTTCTTTTCCTTTAAGAAACCCACAAGTGTAAAGAAATATAGAAAACGTTCTTTGACAACACAACAAATTATTTCTAGAGTTAAAAAAAATAATCCTCTAACTCTTTGCTCTCATCTTTAAATATTGTGTGAATTATATTACTCATCACACTGGAATGAAGTGCTTGTTGTGTGTGTGTGTGTGTGTGTGTGTGTGTGTGTGTTTTAATCTATATTCCCTCCTAGACAATGGGCTTCTTGAGAACAAAGATTACATTTTTCATCTCTATACCCCCAAAATTGAGACTGATATTTGAATAAATATTTTCTGAAAGCATTAAGACTTTTAAAAAATGTTTTATTAAAACAGAGGTTGTAAACAAATTCCTCAACACAGAGGATTGTTTTTGAACATTTCATGTTTGCTATTCTTTAGAGAAATGTCTAACTTATACTGTAATAACTCTGTAATATTCAGAGAATAACCATTAAATGACTAGCCCCATTTTATGGATTATATAACAGTGGCACTGAAGTCTTAAGTACTACAATGAAAATCATTGAAGACAAAAAATAGGATATACAATTTCCTATTATTTATCCTATAAAAGCAAAAGCTAGTTAAGTAAATTAGGATTAGTTCATTTGGTTATTTTTATTTTAATTGGCTCTAAAACTTTGAGTTATAAGCCAATTAAGAAAAGCAGACAAATTGCTTCTAGTAGACAGTACAAAAAGATTTGGTGAAGGCAAACTAGCCCAAATAAATGATATTGCAAATCGCTTTGGAAAAAAATTTAGCCCAGTTAAGGAAGATAAACTTGCTATTATTAGCTAAGATTGTCCTTTAATATCCATATGTATTCATTATTATACAACTAACTAGTTAGACAGGTCAGCTTGGATTTGTTCCTATTGAACATACAATTAAGTGTAACCAGGAAATTTGAGGAATTACAATAATGATGTATTCATGACCACCCTGGAAATATGTTTAAAACATTTGACTGTCTGCCAAAATTGTTTATTATCTTGTATACTAAAGACTTGCACAGGGAGTTTAAGAAATTAAAACAGCTTTTGTTTACTCCTCACCTGGCCTGTTACACAATTACTGTATACACAGTGTGTAACCAGAATCCAGGGTAAGATAACAGCTCTGCTGCCACCAACACAATCAGAGAAAAGAGTCATCTCCAGGTCCCACAGTGCTCCTGGCTATGATCAGCACCTGGGCACTCTGGCCACTGGTACCCAGCAGGCTATAAATTAGAGCATAGAACACAGAACCTTTCGTCTATTATTCAAGGTCAACTCTGCTGATTCTGTGGTATCCTTGGACTTCCTTTACTGTCTAAACCTCTATCTACAAGATTCATTTATTCTTCCACTTATTCATTTATTCTTTCACAAAAAAATGTATCTTGAACAGGCTCTGTGTATCATGCATAATACACTTGATCTTAGCCAAAAGGCCGAGAAGCGATGTATCATGCATAATAAACAGAGGATTCAAGATGAGGAAAACCAACACTCTTTCTACCCTTATATGTAATGTTTGAACACTTGAGCCTGACTGGTTTCGCATACAGAACATAATCTATATATATATAAACTTACCAACTGTCATAAGCGAAAATATATAGGCTAATGAAAATGTCTGATGGGGGAGTGACAGATTTCCTTTCTCATTTTATTATATTCCCTTTCTTAATTTCTCTAAGTCTTACTTATTTCCCTGCTCAGAAATTGTCCAGTAGCTATCCATTGGCCAAAGCCTTCTTTTTCAAACATCTTCATGGCTCTAGGTATAGAGATTGGCTTTGACAATTCAACTTTTAATTCTGCATATATTTTCAGCTTGAGCAATTTCTTGGATTAATGATATCCTAAGTTTATTGTCCATTTTATAAATGTAGAGAAGAGATATTTTAGTCAGTGAATGGCCTTAAAGGAAGCTTTGAAGCCTGATCCAAATGCTAAAGCTTTGAGAGTTGTACAGAGGCCATGAAGAAAATGAAGACTTCGCTAAGACTTCGTTCTTTGCAAGTCTGTGACTAGCCTTAGGAAAGAGAGAGTTTTGAAAGTCTCATGGTTATCTTGAAGGATAATAATAAAGTTATCTTGTGGGAGACACTTAATTACCGTGCATGAAAAGTGGGCCACACTCTCTTACACTACCACACTTCCATGACAAGGCAAGACCCAGTCGTCCAGGGAGGGTATTTAAAGCTTCGGGAGCTGTAAACCCGGTGTCCACTGTTTAAACACTTGAGCTTGACTGGTTTTGCATACAGAACAATTTCTATATAAATATTAATTTGACAACTGTCAGTTGCATAGATTCAGAGTCAGTGTTACATAAACGGTCAACCCACAGTCAGGCTGAAGAGAGAGAGGGTGAATATACTCTGGGGAACCTATCCTCTCAGTCTGCCCCACATTGTTTTTTAAGGAAGGGAACTGACAGAGTCAAGGACAAAGTAAGGAGAGCTGCAGCTTCTACCGATACTCTCACGTTAGGATTTTACTGCTCAAGCACAGACACTCTTTGGCTTCAAGATTTTCCCTGTTCTGAGCACAAACTCCTCTTTCCCTAGCACCACTGAGTGATTTTACCACCAAGGTCAATATCAAGTTCTAATTCAGGACACAAAGACTTTACCTAGGGGGCTCAGGATATGATAATACTTTTAGTCTACAATGTTTCCCCCAACGTTTTGGACCTTTTAAACTCGAGGATTCCACCCTAGCGGAGCAGAAAAGGTCAAGAACAACGGAGCAGCCCTCAGCCAGAAGACCTTAAGAGGCCAGCTGTCCCCTCTCAAAGCCACACGTTCATGGAGCTCTTGCCATGCCCGCCTCTGCCCCGCCTGCCTGACCTACTTGACTTTGTGCCAGTTCAAGTCTCTCAGATCAAACCACCTGCTTGGTGCCTCCCCAGGACCTTGATCTAAGCCAACTGCGGCTTCTCAGTCCCAGGCAACAGGCTAGCCAGTTCTTTAGACGGAACTGGAGCGCCTGCTGGCTGGTCCAATGCTCCCGCCTGACTCCTGCTGCTTCCCATCCACCCGAAGCTGTCAAAGCCGAGGGCACAGCAGCTGGGTCTTGCTTTGAAAACCATAAACACACACACACGGCCAATGCTCTCTGAAGAGCCTGGCCCTGGGCATGCCACACTACTTTAATCTCAGTTGGATTAGCTCAAGTCTTTTCTTGAAAAGAGCTCCAGGTTTGTATTTCGTGCGTGTTCTTCCTTCTGCTGAGGTTATTATTCAGCTGCATCTTACTACACTGCATTTTATTTTATTTTATTTATCTATTTGTTTATTTATTCATTTGCAAATTCCCGGTGGTTTACTTTCTCAACTCCATAGAAGAGCTATTTAGATACCCCAGAAGTATTAATTACCCACATGCAACTGCCTAACAAACTGGTGCTACAGAGCATTCTTTCTTTGCCCAAAAAGTTTTGAGACTTACTTGATTGATCAACACTTGTCTGCTCATATTAACTGTGGTTTGGACATGGCAATAATAAAAAAAAGTGATATAGTGAGCAGATATAGGTTACTAAACCATATACAAGATTGGAAATTACTGTGCTATCCAGCCTAAAGTGCTCCTTCCTACATGAGTGGCTATTTGCAAAGCTGATTTACAGTGTGGCAAATAAGAAAGTGGAATGATATACAGCAGTAGAGATGCTGCAAGAATTACCATGCGGGTACTATTCTCCAGTACCACCTACCATAAATTCTCACAAGATAAAGTGTAGACCAGAGGAAGCAATGGGCCATTTTCTTTATATTCCTTCCATTCTGCCAGAACTCTAAAGTTAAAATAGGAAAGAGTAAAAAAAGAGCCCATACTTTGAAATTAGAGTGAATAGCACCAGAAAAGGAGTGGATCTGTGATAGCTTCCAAATCCATATGAGCTTATGTGACCTTGGGCAAGACTTACTCTCAATATTCCCAGCTGCTTTCGTTTGTTTGTTTGTTTTGAAAGGGATGACAAATACCTTCTCTGTTAATGTGAGGATATCATAAGATAATACAAAATTGTTATGTGTCACTAAAAATAATATATACACATATGATAAAACTGTATAATTGGATGGTTTGTATATAAAGAATACATATCATAACAGAAATACAGTGGTTGTATATATCTAGCTACTAGATATAGAGTTTGCACAAGGCAAGTTTAACACAGCTATAGCTCCTTATTATGCGCTCCCGAATCACCTGAGAATTCTAATAATTGTGGGTAGTTAAAAGAATGTATTATCTTTTCTATTTACTTTTTAAAGGGGAAATAATTTTTAATTTATATTTTCAACTGGCAATATTAAAGGGGATTTAAAAGCCAATAATTTGAAAATAGGTCTGAAACAAGTAAAAACATAAGCAATAGAAATGCATAGCAACTTGATATTATTAAGTCAGTTGTCCCACAGATGTCCCTGCTATATCCTGGAGATTTTCTTGATTGAAGGAACAAAGTTTAGATATTTCCCTAATCTAAACTGGTGATCTGTGGGACATAGAAGCTCTTCATACCAAAGGTGTTGATGAACTTTGATGCTTATTTACATTTTACATTTTTATCATAAAGATAAAAGTAATCCCCAGATACTGGAATTTTTTAAATTGTTTAAACAATAAATTTAGTTTTCTCTGGAGTGGTGGTGGTGATAAAAAATTTTTAAAAATTCCTAGGCAATAACAAGAAATCATCATTTTGATAGGAACATTTCAAACAAATCTCTCAAAAACTTATCAGAATTTTTGCATCTAAAAATAAATAGTGGATAGAACAATATGGTAAAAAGTACAGTCAATGAAATTAAAAATTACTTCAGACTTTCTCCAAGGTCAGTGAAGCATGGCTAGTAAAAATTATATTTTAGGAATAAATTACTTGGGAAAGTCATACACTGTAATCATTCAACAAATACTAAAGTCCTAACCTGTACCAGCAAAATGTTCTGGGTGGGAAATACATTGGTTAAAAAGATAGCTTATACTAGCAAGAAATATACAAATTAAACAGATAATTACAAGAGTTGAACAAACAATTGCAAGGGTGCAAAGTTCTGCAAACAGAATGGTGGTAATACATATATGATCACTACACAGAAAATGAAGTCTTAATTGGATGAAGAAAGTTAATAATAGGGACTACGAGCCACTTGAGATTATTGACTCATGAAAATTACACCATTAGGGGAAAATAAATTCAGCATCAGTGAGTAAGTGAGACTGGCCAGTAGGTGCCGAGACCTTCAATTCAGGCAGCATTTCAGCATCTCTTTTCAGCAAGACTTGTCAGGGACTCAGAGGCACAGTGAAAGAGTGTTGCTATTACCATCCCCAGATTTGAGTTAGTATGAATTCCTCAAGTTCAGTGATTACAAGGCAAAGCAGAGGAATTTTCTGGACATTGAAACATATGTAGAGTCGATTGCTTGAGCAAGTTTCTGAAACTGATAAACTCAAGGTAATTGTATCCTTTAAAGCAGAAGCATAAGATTATTTTTTCTAATAGTAAGTTAAATACAACATTTATATTTTAATTAACTTACTGAGGATGAAATTAAAATTCAAATAAATTTTCAGATACAAGGAGAAACTTCAAAGAAACTACCTTCCCAAGTACATGTTTTGACACATAATTTGCAGCGGGAACATAACTGGACTCTCCTCTGATTTTAGGGAAACTGTAACTGAAAGCTTTTGGGGAAGAACTTTGCAGTTTATATCCTAGCTTTGCAACTAAGGGGCTTTTTGACCTTGAACGAGTTACTTAGACTTTTTGAATCTCTGTATCCTCATTTGTAAAAAGGAGTTAACACTGCCTCCTTAGCAGATCTGTGAGATTCCAACTGTGCAATGCTAACCCTTGCTAAACATAGAGTAGGAACTCAGTAAAAGTTCCTACTCTCTTTCTTATCAACCTTTACCCCTCACACTGTGCTGAAACCAAACAAATGAAAAGAAAAAAAAAGAGAGAGAGGGAGAGATAGGAATAGAAAAGTTGCCTCTCTTCCAAACAGAGCCAGAATCAGAGATGCAGAAGGCCCAGACACAAGAGAAATTTGTGAACAAATTTGCATTTTAGTTATCAAGTGATGATTGAGTGGAGCATCTCTGCCCCTAATTCAGTGACAAAGTAGGTGCTTAATTAATATTGAGCTAATTGAATGTAATGAAAAGAATGACTAAACTGAATGCCTGAGCTACGGAAGTATTAAGTAAATGAATGGAATGACATCTGTCTCAAAGATCTTTGCGCCTCTATGCAAAAAAAATCTGGGGGTGTGTTTCAGTAGTTTGCAACCCTGGCTACATAACAGAATCTCTGAGACAACTTTTATATCCCTGTGCCTAGTCAGGGGTGGGCAAACTTTTTGACTCGAGGGCCACAATGGGTTCTTAAACTGGACTGGAGGGCCGGAACAAAAGCATGGGTGGAGTGTTTGTGTGAACTAATATAAGTTCAAAGTAAACATCATTACATAAAAGGGTAAGGTCTTTTTTTTTTTTAGTTTTATTCATTTTAAACGGGCCGGATCCGGCCCGCGGGCCGTAGTTTGCCCACAGCTGGCTAGGTGAATTGCATCAGAATTTAGGGGGGAAGGGAACGCCAGGTGGCTGTAATGTATTGTGAAAGTTGACCACAGTTAGAGGCTCATCTTTTCTATACTAGTCTGTGTCCCTCCTAAATAATTGACTTATGACAAACATCACCATTCCCTTTTAACTATCTCAGTGACTTTGAGGTAAGTTACTAGTTAATTACTCTATTTTGTCCTAGTTTAGTAACAGATGAGGATTAAATGATGTAGCCCTTATTGGATTTTTGTTCTTCTTGTAACAAAGCAGGATGTGAAATGGTCTATATTAACAGAAACTTCAGATCAATTTGTAAGGGATTACAATTCTACAATTCTAGCTGAGCAACCGCTTTGGAAAAAAGGAGAGACGTATAATGATAGAATTGTATGCATCAAACTTCACTTTTAAAGGCCAAGTGATTACTATATTTATTATTCAATAAACGTGCACTTTCTAACAATGACTGCAAATTTTATAATGGTCAGGCCATTTGTTTTTTTTCCAGAAAGCTTGCCATAATGGAATTACCTTTCAAATTGCACACTGTTATTATTCAATAGTACTAAAACATTCATACTGTGAGCATTAATTTGCACAAACTACCATTGCACTTGCCACTGATGAAAATACAATAACAAATCACATGTTTAAAACTACATTTGAATTTGCAAATATGTCCAATACCACTCGTTTTCCTGAATAGATGGAACTGCCCATGGTAACTGGGGAAAAATATGACTGCTTATATCTCATAATGTTTTCCAGTCAGAGAATTCCACGTGAAAAAAGTCTAGATACTTCTAATTGTAAGGACTATTTTTTTGTGTGTGAACCACCCTCCTCAAAATTTAGAATTTATGTTTGTAAAACACCAATTTTGTGCCAGATACTAGGAACACTGATAGAGATTAAGTCTCCAGAGCAGGCATGGTTTAGTGGAGTGGTAGACATACCTATCAATTATTACAAACTATTGAGTTATAACGGGGCTACAAGATACAATGGAGCTGTATTATTTAAGATTACACCAGTGGCTACAATGGATAAAATCTAAATTTTGAGTTGAGATTTAACATCTTGAAGGTTTATTCTCACTCTTATCAATGGCCCCATGCAGGAGCTGATGGTTGGCAGTTCTCTAAGCAATGCCTCAGGGACCTGCTTCCCTTTTTCCAATATAGTCATGTGCTAAATGCCATGTCCTTTCAGTCAAGGACAATCCACATACACAGTGGTGTTCCATAAGATTATAATGGAGCTGAACATGTCCTATTGCCCAGTGATGTCATAGCTGTGTAATGTCATGTTGCAACACATCACTGCCTTGTGTCGTCTCAGTACATCATAGCAATGCTATCACCTGGAAATGCCTGGGGGCACTCACCTCCACTGGAGCTTCCCCTGGATACCACCCCTTCCTAAGCCAATGTTACTATTGGACTGACTGGTGTGGTTCTTACTAGGATTGCAAGACTCCCTTCTGTGGGATAACCATTAGGAAACTTTGAAGAGAAAAAAAATAGCATTTCTTACTTACAGGCCCTGGACAGTGCAAACCACAGCCACGGGCACATGAGAGAGAGACAAGGAGTGAGAGTGAGAGCAAGAGAGAGAGGAGAAAGAGAGAGAGAGAGAGAGAGAGAGAGAGAGACAGACCCACCACAAACATGCACAAGCGTGGGCCTAAGGCTCTGGATTTATTGAGGTTGAGAGTAGGGGCATAGGCTTTCATGGGCTCACTCTTTTTTTCCTTTTTAAAAAAATATATTTTTATTAATTTCGGAGAGGAAGGGAAAGGGAGAGAGAGAAAGAAACATCAATGATGAAAGAGAATCATTGACCCGCTGCCTCCTGCATGCCCCCTACTGGGGTTGGAGCCCACAATCTGGTCATGTGCCCTTGACCAGAATTGAATCCGGAACCCTTCAATCAGCAGGCTGAGGCTCTATCCACTGAGCTAAATCCGCTAGGCCAGGGCTCACTCATTATTGGTGAATTTAAAACGGAAGAGTGGGAATTTAAAGCACAGGAAGAGAAATAATAATAAAGCACAGGAAGAAAAAAACACCAAGTAGTCCAAATTGTATCTAAAGCAACCAAGATTTCTTTAAAAAAGGAGCATCCACGGAGGGAGGCAGCCTGGCTCTTCATCTAGTCGTGGCTGGCAACACACGTATTGGTAGTAGCTTTCCCGAAAGCAGATGCCTCTGCGAAATGGGTGCCAGCCTAGACATGGATGCCTGGGCAATTGAAGCTCGACTCAGGCACTCGCACAACAAAAAGGAAAGCCAGCTGTCACCACACTACACCGACTCAGGTGTTTGTGGTGATGCCGGTGTCAACAAGTCTATTGCACTTGCAGTTACAGAAAAGCATCGCACATACAGTGACAGTCGTAGGCTATACCATCTAGGTTTGTGTAAGGGCTCTCAATGATGTTCACACAACAACCAGTTCACCTAATGACACATTTCTCAGAACGTATTCCCCAGGTTAAGAAGCACATGGCTGCAGTGCCATCTTCAACACATAGCTTGTGAGATCTCCTTTGACGGGCTCTTTAAACCAGCCGTCTGAAAGTGGGAAATGATATGAAAAACGACAACTGGGAAGAATTTATGGTCAGGCAGAAGAGTACATACAGTTTCCACTCACATTCTATGGCCATGCCAAACAACAAGTGAGGCTGGGAACTGTTTTGTTGTGTACCAGAAAGGAAAAGAAGTTTGGTATTCTAAAGCAAGGTCTGCACACTGGTAGAGAAATAAGGGGAAATTTCGCAGGGGCGTTAATTCTTCTAACTTTTCCAAGTCATCTTCCACTTTCCAGATGGACGTTGCATTGTAAAGAGCATTCCAGGGCAAAGTAATAGCTGTGTAAATACAAGAAAACATGGAATTACCCAGGGCATTGGTGGAGGGTAGATTGTACAGTGTGGCTGGAGTGTAGGGTGAGGGGTAATAGGGCGTGAAACTGGAAAACCAGGGACCAGATGATTCAGTTCATTGCCACAAAACTTACTGAATATGTTGCACACACCTTGAGGGGTTGAAGTTAGAAAAATCATAAAGAACAAGCCTCATCCTGAAAGACCTTCCAATTCAGTGGGGGTCACACAAAAAAGAGAAACTTGTGTAAGAAATAAGATAGACTCCAGACATACTTAAGGGAAGAATTATTAGGGCTTTGCATCTGATTGGATGGGAGGTGACAGGACAGATCAGAGGAATCGACAGTGGTTAAAAGAAGAAATATAAAATGATTTCGAGACTTTGCATTTAGAGACTGGGTCACCAGGAGAGAGAATATAAGAATAGATATGTGTTAGAAGATGGATAGAATCAATTAATGAAATTAATTTTCAACTTTTTGAGCTCCAGGAAGTCACGGACTTTCACGTCAAGACTAGCAAGTCTTAAAATTCACATATATAAAATTGTGTTCTGTTTGCTTCATGAGCACATATGCTAAAATTGGAATGACACATAGAAGATTAGCATGGGCCCTGTGCAAAGATAGTATGCAAATCCATGAAGTGTTCCATATTTTAAAAAATAATGTGTTCTGTCTTGGCTGACTAGAATCAGGCTCCATCAGTTGTTTCTGTCTCTTTGCTCTATTTGCAGCATCTCTTACATGAACTTCAGTTGTTCCATAAATACTTTTCTATTGTATAAAAAAATGCAACCATCCCATAAAACTTCATGTAGCTCTCACTCCATTAAACAACAATTTAAAAAAGAAAAAATGGGGGGAAAGGACTTCCTTACTTCTATTATAGGTTCCTGCCTAATCACAAGAATGAAACTACTTCTGTGACTGTATGCCATGAGTGATTTTTTAATTATCAAAAAGAATAGATTGTTTTCACTCAGCCTAATAGGTATTTTGGGGAATGCGACATCCTTTGACTACCCCTTTCTAATTAACACTCTGCCATTTCAGGTGCGATGACAATGCTCTCTTCTGGCATTCTGACTAATCCTTCTCATTTTCCTTGAATGACTCCTCTTCCTCTTCCCACTTTCATAATTGGCCCCCTTTTTTCTTATTTTTCCAGAGAGTAACTTTACCTATATCTCTGTCCTTAACAACCACTCAAATACCTCCGGAGAGCAGGGAGGTGGCCCAAATGATTGGGAAATATTTTCACGTGTACATTCTAAGTGAAGAGTTGGATTTATGACCAAAAGCAGCAGCTGCTCCTCAGTTCCCTTTGATGTTTGCCATATGAAAATGCAAAGCACTAGGCCCAGATCACCTGGTTTATTTTAAAAAGCTCATTTTTTATGTATGATATTAATTAAATGGTAGTCCATTTATTTGTCAAAATCTGTGTAGGAGGGCAAAGAACAATCCATTCCTCTAACTTTCTAATTTGTAGTCTGTGATATAAACAAATGATTCTTCAATTAATCTACTGTCCTGGCCTCTGTCCTTAGGTACAGTATCAGAATCCTAGCTGTAAACTGGATCCTTCACTTTGTTATCACATAGCCTTCTCAAATTCAATATATTTACCATTGAGATATGTAGGATGTGGCAAATCCAGTTTCTATTCTTTTCCTGAAATATGACATATTTTAAATATTTTATATCTATCATCTTTATTTGGACATTAGTAGTTGCTAAAGATAATACTTAAGCAAAAATTCAAAGCTCTGAATAACTTATATGCTAAATAGGTCATCTGAATGTGTTGGACAATGTATGTATAACAAGAATAATAGTAATAGTAGGTATAATAAGAACAATAGTAAGCAGTTCTATTTACTGTATTAGACCATGTGTTAAGAATTTTACATGAATTAACTTAAAGAATCCTCAAAACAACTGTAGGAGAACAGTACCTTCACTACCCCATTTTATAAATGAGGAAACATAGACACCAAAAACTTCCCAAGATAATCGTGGGAGTAAATGGACAGATTCAGGATCCAATTCCAGGCCTGAATGACCCATGAGCCTTGGAAACACTGTGCCCTGCTGTCGGTCCCACCTGTACCAAACTGTAATGGTTGAAGCTGAGGTTCAAAATGTTTTGAACAATTTTGATGAGAAATCTATCATAAATAATAAATTCTCTTTCCAGAATGGTTCTATGAAATCATGACCTTTGACCAAGGCAGATCGGTTACTCTCCATCTGTGGGGACATCAGCATATGGTATATCTAGCACAGTGGTTCTCAACCTGTGGGTCTCGACCCCTTTGGGGGTCGAACGACCCTTTCACAGGGGTCGCCTAAGACCATCAGAAAACACATATATAATTACATATTGTTTTTGTGATTAATCACTATGCTTTAATTATGTTCAATTTGTAATAATGAAAATACATCCTGCATATCAGATATTTACATTACAATTCATAACAGTAGCAAAATTACAGTTATGAAGTAGCAACGAAAATAATTTTATGGTTGGGGGTCACCACAACATGAGGAACTGTATTAAAGGGTCACGGCATTAGGAAGGTTGAGAACCACTAGTCTAGCATCACACCTTCCTTCTTCAAGTTAGGAATTTCCTTTCTTACCAAAGATTTCCTTCCCCCCATTCTGGAGCTTGTGGTTGGATGGGCAATCAAAGAGCCACTCTATCTCATCATCTGTAGGAGTAGGGACATGTCTTAGTTTACTAGGGCTAACATGACAAAGTACCAAAAACTGAGTGGCTTAAACAATATAAATTTATTTTCTCAGTTCTGAAAGCTAAAAGTTCAAGATCAAAGTGTTGGCAGTGTTTGTCTCTTCTGAGGCCTCACTCTTTGACGTGTAGATGGCCATCTTCCCCCTGTGTCTTCACCTGTCCCCTCTGTACATGTCTGTGTCTACATTTCCTACCCTCATCAGGACATCAGTCATTTAGGATAAGGGCTACTCTGATGACCTCACTTTAACTTAGTTACCTCTTTAAATAACCTATCTCAAGATATACAGTCACATTTTGATGTACCAGAAGTTAAAATTTCAATAAATAAAATTTGGAGGAGCATAACTTGGCCTATAAAGGACTGAAGCCAAAGACAGCAATTTCTGATTGCTATAATTTTCCCTTGCCTCTAAATAGAGATGTTGGTCTCATTTAGGGATATTTTTCAAGCAAGATCAAACAGTGTCTTCTTGAGGATTGATAAGAATGTGGAAAATCAAAGGTCGTACCCTGTTCTCTGAGATTCCTAGTTCTAAGGTTAATATCGGTCTGGAGATTACCTATAAACTGCAGAGGTTCTCTTCATGGGCATGTGGAGAAAGCCTTCCCAGGATCGACATGAGGAAAACAAACATGAAAAAGAGGAAGAAAGAGGCTCCTGATATTATATGACTACATATAGCCAGCATGCCTAAACCTAAGGAGCCCCTGTCAATTTTATTTGACGCCATATATTTTTGTTTTATTAAACTAATTTGAATTGGAATTCTGTCTCTTCCGATTGAAAGAGGCCTAATGAATGTACCTTGGGAAAATAAGTATATTTGGTAGAATCAGTTAGGTAGGCTGACTAACTTAACAGATTCAACAACAGAGTTAAGAGAGAGAGAGAGGCAAATGTCCATAAAATGGGAGCACTTTAACATAAGAGATTAAATTCACTATATGAGTTTAAGATTCTCATCCTTTCCAAGAAAAGTATGTGATAGGGAAGTCCTGGCTTGTGTGGATGGGTGTCGGCCCATGCACTGAAAGGTCACCAGTTTGATTCCCAGTCAAGGCAAAGCCCAGGTTTCGGGCTCAAACCCCAATTAGGGTGCATGAGGGAGGCAGCCGATCAATGTTTGTCTCTTTCCTTGTCCCTTGCTCTCTCTCTAAAATCAATACATCTTTTTTTTTAATTTTTAAAAATATTTTTTTTATTGATTTCAGAGAGGAAGGGAGAGGGAGAGAGAGATAGACACATCAATGATGAGAGAGAATCATTGATTAGCTGCTTTCTGCACACCCCTTACTGGGGATTGAGCCCACAACCTGGGCATGTGCCCTGACCGGGAATCAAACCGTGACCTCCTGGTTCATAGGTCGACACTCAACCACTGAGCCGAATCAGCCAGGCCAATAAAAACATATTTTTAAAAATTAAAAAAAAAATTGATAGGAAAAAGAGTACAAGAGAACTGGAAGCTTATGGTAAAGAAAGGAGATGGAAGGGGAACTAAGCGTGGTTGATGGGAAGTGGGGATCTGGAGACAAAGGCCAGCTTTTCTTTCTTTAGAAGTAAAAGTTAGTTTGAGGGAAACCAAATACTCTTGTCCTGGAACCAGCTGGTATACCCAAGTGGGGTCCATCAGTTGTCTACTTCCATTGATAGAGGCGGAGGGAGAGAGAAGAAAGGAGGAGTGGGAATAGGTGCTCAGGGACAGATGGGAGGCAATGGGGGATTATAGTGGAAAAGGGGTGAGAAAATAAAAAGACCAAAGGGAGGGGGTGCAGAGAGTGAGAGACAGCAGAGGCGAGAGGAAAGATGGAGAAAGGGAGAAAAGAGAGAGGGGGAAACAGGAAGAGGGAGGAGAATAAATAAATATGACTGCACATTTGGGGCAAATATTTGGCTTGATGTTTAAGTGAATGAACTTTGGAGGATGACTGCCCCAGTTTATGTCCCAGCCCAGTCACTTATGTGCTATTTGAACATGGGGAAATCACTAAACTGCTCCATGCCTCACGTTCATAATCTGTCAAATAAAAAAGACTACCTACCACATAGGGTAATGTATACAATCAAGTGAGGTAATGCATGTACAGCGTGGCATATGTTTCAGCACGCACTGTATTATTATCACTTGAAAGACTGCATCTGGGATCCAAAGTGTAAACAAGAAATGAGGACCTACCTGCCTCAGAAGAGCCAGTGAACGCATAGCTGGAGAAATATCCGTTCCCTTGTTCACTCCCATGCCTGCTTCTCCTGCTGGGCCTAGGTTTGTATAATTACTGCCAGCTCCTAGCAAAACAAGCCTGGACAGATTGCTCTGCTTAGCTGGTGCTGAGGTGGCTGGGAGGGACACTGTAGTTCTCAGGTGATTTTATTTAAGCCTAGGCCTAATTTCTCATGGAGGAAATGTGGATATTCTGCCTTCCCATGATAAGGCTACATGAGAAATCTGCAGTCCTCAAATGTAATTTTTCTACATGGTTTATCTTGCTTGCCTTTTATACTGAAACAGACCAAAAAATCCACCAAAGACCATTTTATTCCCCTCCACCTCACTGCGCTGAAGGTTGATAGCTCACACAAACCCCAGAGGAGGCTCCTTCCTGAAATGTGAGCGCAGGTGTTTTGCTTATTTTTGACGCCGGCACTTTTTTTGTTGTTGCCCATGTGCATCTCCAGAGACCACAAGACCACGTGGTAACTGAGAGCTGAAAAACCACAGGTAATGTTTACTCTGGGTGTTTATGAAAAGGTGTTAACAACTAATTGCATAGCATCACCCACTTAGACATATCTCAAATGGCATTATCACCGAGAGTCTCAGGAACATTTTCTTGGCATAGATTTTTAATAGCTTTTAAACAGAAAATGGGCCAATAGGAGATGCCAAATTTGCGGCTTCATCCAGTGCAATTCAGATGGCAGACAGGATGTGGTTCAGCAGTTATGGGGGTTGCAGTGAGTCAGCTATGGAGACAAATGTTTCCATGGTGACCTTCCCCATTCATTCAGAGCGAGGCCTTCGTACACCCGTGAGGATTAATGACATGGCATTAACACTGATAATCATAATGAAGAGAGCTGTCTGAGAGTGGGGCAACTCTACCCTGACATTTCTGAGGAAACAGGATGGAGGAATTTAGCCGACATGTAGAGGAAGAAAATACTGAACCACAGGGAAAGAAAATCATTTTTTTTAATAGAATAGTTTTCCTGCCAGAATAAACCCTGCTGCTGACAGACTTCTGTAGTCACCCCTCCGGGAATTCTCAGTATTACAACAAAATGGGAGGGAAATAAATAACCCAAAGAAGTGATTCACTAAAGGTCAAAAGAACCAGGTTGAGAGAATATGGAAGAGGCACAGGCTTAACCTCGATTCAGTTATCATGGTTTGTTTGTTTGTTTACATGGCTTAAAATATTCTTTAGGCCGTCCTTTTAAGAAAAGACTTGCCTTTTTCTATAGCTTCGTGGCACCACTTTTGTTCCTTTCAGGGAAGCAAATTCTTTTCACAGTGTGCTAATAGCAACACTTGATTTCGGTGTACGGAGAGGCGGGCATTGCACAGACTGATAAAGTGAAACCTTAGGAGTCTACACTGTAACTCGGAGGCCGGCCTGGGTAAAGCTATAGCCACAAAGAGAGATTGTGCTTTCCCAGAGCAGGACGCAGATCTTCACAGGCTCCCGGAGGACTGAGCCTGGTGATCGAGTTAGTGGTGTGCATGGTTATCTCCTTTATTACATTTCAAGATTCCATAGAGCAGACACTTCGCTTTATTCCTTTTGATCATTGCCAACTCCACTCCCAACACACACACATACAAATATACACGGGCACACACACACATTAATCTAGCCTCCGCCTTTACTCACCACACACCACACTGCTCCATGCCTATTAAATGAGTGGACTTCATCAGCACTGTAAAACCTCACGGAGGCAATGAAGCATTTTGTATATGAAGTTTTAGAAACCCACAGAGCCGAACAATAATGATTTGTAAAACTAAGCAACACTGTTTTTGCTTTTTTAAATGTTTAGACAAGTGGATCTGACACAAATACAATAAATCCTGAGAGGCAGTAAATGAAAACCATGTGTGAAAAAAAGCAAGAGGCTCTCACGGCTGCTGGACTGCTGAGATTGATTAAATGATGTCTGCAGAATGCTGATGGCCGGACCTCCTGTGGCATTTATTAATCCATCAAATATTTATTGAGCACCTACATTCACAGCTATTTGCTCTGTGCCAAGCACTAAGTACTTTATGCAAATTAACTTATTTAATCTTCCATAAGAAATAAACACTCTTATTAAAATATCTATTTTTTGGGTAAGTAAGCTGAAGTACAAAATTATATAATCTACACAGCTGGCTCCAGATTGCAAACGCTTAACCACTTTGGAACACAACCGATCCCTGGGTTGGTAACTGGGAATAAAGTGATAACCAGGAGGTACATATGTACATTTTTTTTGTTGTTGTTTTAGTAAGATTACAGACTGGAAGAGTGACATGCTGTAATTAAAACCAATTACAACCACAAGTGGCAAAATGTTGTAAGAGCCAAGGAAGAACTCTGGGGACAGGGCACTGTATGTCATCCTAACCTAAGGGTGGTGAGGCTCATTATAATGAGGAAAAGATAGAGAGAATAAAAGAGGTGAATACCATTTTCCTCTGGCCTTGTTTCCTGGTGGTTTTCAGTAATGAGTTACGAACGACTCAGCCAGCGGTGTTGTTATACACAGGAGGGAACCTTTCCAAGTGGTTCACAAGGTCAGCTGAAGAATTTTGAGAGACAGACCTCTGGTAGGTGAGTCACAGGATGGAAAAATAGCATCTCATTAGACAGGGACTATCACACACTGTGGAACCTGTTAGCAGAGACAGTTGGGAACACCAGAAGGGCAGATGCAGACATTCTAGGGAACAGTCAATAAAGGATACTGATCGGTTTTGCTAGGGTTCAAGAGAATGTCGTAGACATGAGAAACTTTGGGGAACCAGGCATCTGCTAAAGAAAGTCCCTCTAAAAGTCAATCTAAACCTTGACAATTCATTACATATTTTTATTCATCACCATCATACCTATTAATCAAGCTCTACAATAAGACTAAAGAAAAAAGTATGGTTATTGTTACCCTGATCAAAGTTATGACATCAGTTTAAAGGCACATTATGCATGCCCTGAATTATACTTTTATATTTTATTACAATTATTTTACAACATATCTATTAGTCTACCTTGTAGCAGAGATGAGGTGCTAAATACTGGGGAAAGGTATTTGGACATTTTTTATAAAATTTGGCCATGCTTACATAAATATATTTTTATTATCTAGGCATATTACTTAACGATATTATTCCTTTTTTAGAAAGTAGATTCAACATAAGGTTGTTTCACTCAAATAACGTACTTACCTCTTTAAAAATCTATACCTGAATGAATTTCAAGAAGAGCCCTCAAAAACTAATCAATTCAGTAATATTGTGCACCAGAAAATTACTTAGTTATTTTAACAATAGGAAGTATTTATATGACCTATAGGACTTTGGGTGGTACTTTGGGAATTATACAGAAGAGGACTCCTGATTGCAAACCTCTAACTACAGATCGCCCTTGGTCTTGGTGCCTCTGGCTAGGTTATTAAGGATTTAATGAATTGTCTTTTGTCCTTTGGTTCCTGCCACTGTCTTCACTTTCCTGTCCTTTTCATGGTACCTACTTGATTCTGGAATCTCTTTCTGGTTGCTTTTGTCCTTTGTACAAAATGTTGTCTTGTCTTGTCAGCATTTCAAAAGGCCTCCCCAGTGACTTGAATGTGAAGAAAGCTGCAGGGTTGTAGCTCAATGGTAAGCTTAGAATGACAGTAAAATCCCTAAACAGGGACTACTCCTTCTGAATAGGAAACCTAAAAATAAAAGCTGTCTGCAGCAGGGACTGTATGGTCAGACAACTATCACTGAAATGCAGAGGCAACAAAAAACATAAATAAAAAAATACCTTGCTGGAAAGGACTAAAATGTTAATTTAGTGCCAAAGTAGAAACTCGGAAAAGACCAACAGCAATAGTAGATGGTTTATCACCAACAGATGGTTTGATGTGGTTGAAATTGGATTCATCCAAGAAATGTCATCCCCAAGAATGTAAGGGCGCAGCAAAGAGTTAAGTCAGCCTAACTTCTCCAAAACAACTGGAGAGCTCCACTCTCCTAGGCAGTTCTCTGCTTTTCTTCTTCACAGGAGCCCTGATTATTTACTGGTGGTCTTTTCTACCACACTTATTTTCTATGGCAATTCTTTTGAATAGTCTGTCCTAATTCCAAGGCTCCCCTCACCACCCCTTTCTTTCTTGGATTACAACGCCACATCCTCCCAGTTTGGGGCTCCTTTCACCCCATTCTAACTGCTATTTTAGTGCATTTTTACCTCCAGTTGTTCAAACCCTCCTTCTTAATCCTGTCTGTCATCCTTTCATAGTTTCACTTCATTTTCTCTTCAATTTAGACCATCCCCAGGGATAGCACTTGTGTGTACCAGGGGACAAATCCCAAATCTGATAACATCCAGGTTCTGATGACATTTGAGAAAAAAAAGAAGCAGACAAATGTGGGGCTACTGCTACTAAAAACCTATATTCACTTCCTTCAGCTGGACCCTCCATGCTGCTGTGTGTGGCTCCTTCATCGTCTCAACAACGAGCCACAAATATGACTTCAAATCTTCACCAAGCTTTGCAAGTCTCTCTATTCTGTATGTCCTATTTTTTTTCTTAGCATACACTCTACGTGAAGAAAAGTGGGGCTTTCTATAGCACCCAAGACTGCAGATTATTCCTATCTACATGGGATATCATGTATGTGGGGGCTAAAGAAATTAATACTTTTCCTCCTACCTTCTAAGTCCTTCTAACTGGGCCAATCACCCAATTAACAGACAGATTAACAAGAGAAAAATCAAAGTCGTAATACAGGCACAAGGGGAATCCACATAGGCATGAAAATTCCAAAGGCAGTGAGTCATCTTGGTATATTAGACATGTTGGACAAAGGAGAAAAGGGTTTGGGGTGCGGATGGGGTATTTGATTTCAGAAGAGAGAATGGGAGATTTGCAGGTAGTTGGGGAAGAGAGCAGCATAAACGGCAGAAAAATTATTGCAGGCAACTCAAAAACAATGGGACACAAATGGTATCTGCTAGCAGGGCCCTGCTGATTTACCATGCTTAATTCCAATTAGTCTGAGGCAAACATCCTCAGATCCCCTTCCTGAAGCAGGTTTCTTCATCTGAATCTCTGGGGCAGGAAAGGGGGAGGGTCAAAGATTCCTTGGGAGTCTCGTTTCTCAATAAATAGCTTAAGATCAATGCCATGAAAAGGCAGCTTGAGGGTGGCAAAAATGGCAAAACTTTGGTTCCCTTCATGTAGTTTCAACCAACAGAGTTGAAAAGGCACTCCTAGGGCTGTTTATTTGAGCATCCACTCTTCTGGTTTTCCCTCAGATGATAGCACCATGCTTTTTTCTCATAATTTAGCAGGAAAAATATATCTCTTAAACATGGGTTCCTCTCTCCTGCTTTTTCCTTCCTTTTATTGTTAAGAAGAATAGCCGTCACTTATGACACAGTGATTCCACTTCTGGGAATATATCCGAAAAACAAAACAAAACAAAACAAAATACTAATTTGAAAGAATATATGCACCTTCATGTTCACTGCAGCCAAGATATGGAAGCAACCCAAATGCCCATCAACAGATGAGAGGATAAAAAAAAAGTTGTGGTATATTTACACAATGTAATACTACTTAGCCATATAAAAGAATGAAATCTTACCTTTGCAACAGCATGGATAGATCTAGAGAGTATTATGCTAAGTGAAATAAGTCAGACAAAGACAAATGCCATATGATTTCACTTATATGTGGGATCTAAAGGATGTAATAAACAAAACAGAAATAGACTCATAGATACAGAGAACAGACTGACAACAGAGGGGAGGAGGGTTGGAGGGTTGGGTGAAAAAAAGTAAAGGAATTAAGAAGTACAAATTGGTAGTTACAGAATAGTCACGGAGATGTAAATTGCAGCATAGGGAATATAGTCAATATTATTGTAATAACTATGTATGGGGCCAGGTGGGTACTTGAAATATAGGAGGGACTACTCTGTAAAGTACACAATCGTCTAACCCAGCGGTTCTCAACCTGTGGGTCGCGACCCCTTTGGGGGTTGAACAACACTTTCACAGGGGTCGCCTAAGACCATCGGAAAACACATATATAATTACATATTGTTTTTGTGATTAATCAGTATGCTTTAATTATGTTCAATTTGTAACAATTATACATCTGAAACTAATACAGAATAACGTTAAATGTAAATTAATTGAAAAATTGAAAAAGAAAAAAAACTTAAAAACAAAAGAATAGCCTTCACTTGCCATCTTTATTTATTTCCTCATATTTTTATTCATTTTAAGTATAATTCCTTAACATCACCAGTAAAGTAATGCATTTACCTTTCTTAAAATGAAGAAGAGTAATTTCCAGACATACCATTGCCCACCTCCCGATTTGGCTACTCTTAGGCCCCTCTTTTAACTCTTTAGGGGACCTGAGCACTACAATTTTGATATTTCTCTTCACCAATGGGTGTCTTTTGTTTTTCTTCCCTCATTTTGATAGTATATATTCTCCAGTGTCTGATAGAGAAGATAAGCTTTGTGAGTTCCTAAAATGCTTGATTGCTAGATGACCTGGGTATTGAATTCTGTGTTGAACAACAGTTTTGCTCAGAATTTTGAAGGCCACCTCCACTGTCTCTAGTATCTAATGTTACTTCCAAGAAGTTCAATATTATTCTAATCATTGATCATTTTTATGGTCAATTTTATATTTACCCACATATGTACGAAGCATAGGTAAAAGGTTTTGCTTGGGTTACCATATCCCCTGAGTTCTACAGTTTACCCTTATCATCCATGACGGAGAGCCCCTTTTCTCCCTCTTTTCCTTACTTCTGTTTTTATGCCTCCTTGTTAGTGAGACTTTGTTAGTGAGAAGCAGAAGCTAGATTCTGAAATATTTTATTCCTATTTCTTCTAGTATCAGGTGTGTTCTCTCCAATACATATCATATTATATTACTTGTCTTGCTTAACTTTGTTCGTTCTTTCCCTGACCCATATTTTGCTGTTTGAAATCCATACACTCTGTCTTGGTATCACCCATTAGTGGGGCTCTGCCTCACTCTTGGACCTTGTTTCTCATTCTGCTGTAGCCACCCTGAGCTATTTGTTGTTCCCTTAATTCATCCTGCAGTTTCCTGGCCAGTGCTTTTCCTCTGGTTCTCCTTTTGTAGGGAAATAAATTTCACTCATTAACATCTGGAACCTTTGAATAGTCAGGTCAATCATCGTTTACACCCTCAAGCCTTCTGTTTCGCCCTCCTCCCACCCCCAGGGTGGTAACAACCATATCTTCCTTTGGGACCTCAGCATGCCCTGCACCTTCTACCATCTTTGTTCACTTAACATTTAAATATTCTTGTTTGTTTCCTTGGCCTGTATAATCACTTTTAAATTGTAAAACATATATCTTCCTTCTTATTCCATATTTGCAGCACTGGAAGCTGTTGAATTTTTTTATTGTTTTTTTACAAAAAGGCTAATTGACTGAACACCATGAAGAAATATAAAAGTTTGCCTGTATTAAGTCATAATGGTTAATGTTAAGGTGGTAAATATTTTAATAAGAAGCAATATCTTAAGCTAAAGAAGTTAAATTGAGATGAAAATGTTAAGGTTGTATCATGATAAAACAGTTAAGATTGAGAAAGCTTCCTATCTGAGATTTCTAAATATAAATTGGATCCCTATATACAATTTTTTTCCATTTTTCTTGGGAAATATAGATTGTCATGTTATCTATAGCTGATTGGCACAGAATGCTCACAGACACCAAGTAATAGAAGTCAACATGAGAGAGTTCAAGAAAGGAACTGTCTTGAAAGGGAATGTCTGGACAGATGAAAAGCAAAATGCAAACATGTTTCATCATTTCAGGAAGTGGTAGAGGAATGGATTTAAAATTCCAAAAAAGTTAAGTCCGAGACAGAAAAAAATAGTTTTTAAAAATCAGTGTTTTAATGATGAACAATTTTAGCCAATTAAAGTTTAGACTAATTGCTATGGTGATTTTGGAAAAGAATGAAGCTAATGAGTTTCTGAATGTCAACTGCAATTTTTGAGTACTTTTAATTTTCAATCTCTTTATTTTAATGGAGAAAGCATTAAAGATTCATTCTGAATGTATTCAAATGGTGTTTTTGTTTCTACAGCTGTACTTCAGCATAGAGATTATATTTTACTAGTATAGCCACTCATTTTTTTGGAAGTAAAGTCTCAAAGTCTCCTTGAGGAGTGTCATATACTTTGTCAGATTCCAAAAATAACTTTGGAATATACAGGATAAGAATCTAGATTGATATACTAACCCTATGATCTAGAGCAGTGGTTCTCAACCTTCCTAATGCTGTGACCCTTTAATACAGTTCCTCATGTTGTGGTGACCCCCAATTTCATTGTTACAAATTGAACATAATTAAAGCATAGTGATTAATCACAAAAACAATACATAATTATATATGTGTTTTCCAATGGTCTTAGGCGACCCCTGTGAAAGGGTCATTCGACCCCCAAAGGGGTCGCGACCCACAGGTTGAGAACCGCTGATCTAGAGGAAAACAGTTGACAGATTGCTTGACCTAGCAAATCATTCAGATAACTCTGCTAGGAGCAATAGCCCTGCCATTTGTTTTTATTTTTTTATTTGTGTTTTATGCACGATTCTGAATGTATTATTTTACAACATAAATTTTTAATTGATCTTTATTGTTGAAAGTATTAGGGATGTTCCCTTTGTTTGTTTCTCATTGACCCACTCCTCGTCATACCCGCCCCTTTTGATTCATATCAATTTTCACTGGGGGGGACTTTTAGGAAAATGCCTGAGGATTTTTTAATTCACTATAGTTTAAATGACTATTTCAAGTAGATAGAAAGCTATCCTCTCTCTTTCCCACTTTTGCAGAGGTAAAAGGGGAAAATAACAAGAATGAGAATTTATCTTTTTCTTCCTGCTCTAAATGTTAATTATAATAAATGTAAAAATACAGCACATCCGCCTAGACATTTACCTGAAGATCAATAGTTAGAAATCCTCGCAAACTATGTGCATACATAAGTAATTGGTGCTTTTCCTCACTTTTTAGAAGTTTGCTTTTCATTTGCTAGTATTGATGTCTACGGAGAAGGGAGTGAAATGACACTACAAAGCCTAATGCACCAATCACATGAGCCCAATCGTCCAGAGGAGAGAATTAATGAGCTGATTTTTCTCATTTTTCTGCCTGCATTTTTCCCTCTTGATTTTTTAGCACTGAGGTAATATTTGATATCAGAAGAAAAAAAGGCACCAAAATAAAAACATGAAAAGCCAAAAAAATAAATAAATAAAGGCATCAAACCAAGGGTGACTTTCTGTGTCTGTATTTCAGATTCACGCTGCCAATTATTTCAGGCCCAAGGAATCTCAGAGACACAAAGATCATCAACTCCTACAAATGCATTATTTTCCTCTTGTCAGGGTGGCAGACAACACAAAAAAAAATCATGAAAAGTAAATATTTGCAATGTTTTTCTATTCAGTTAATGGTTTACTAGTCCTACATTCAATAAATCGAACAACTGAAAAAAATACCTGCCTTGTGGTTTCTCTCTCTCCATCCCTTCCTCCCTCAAACCACCCCGCCTCTTTACCTTGCAATTAAATGCTCTAATGCGAGGCAACCACTAGTTTTGAGGCTTTTAGTTGACATACATTGGACTGATTTAAGAGCTTTGACCTTTTCCAGACTAACTCAGGGGCACTGATCTTTTAAATAAACTTTACTCAAGATAAACACACATACACAAATGAGGGGTTAAGTACAATTATTTGAACACTAGAGAGCACTAAAAAAATTAAAAGTAACATTGTAGGTAATGGTCCATGTCATCTACAGATCTATGATAATCAATTAAATCTAATTGCCTGTGTTTTTACAAGGGACATTGATGTATTTGAAACAAATAAACAAGTTTTAAGAGACACACTCCACCCCTCTAAAGCAGCAGTCACTCATCGGAGCAATGGTACACTTAAGTGACACCTCTGAGATTTTCTTAGACTCTTGCAACTTAGGAGCTCAGTAGGCAATGTGCATGCAAAATATTTTTCTGTAAACACTTAAATACATTTTTTAAATGTACCATGGTATCTGAATGATCATGTAATAATATTTTAAAAATATAAGAATTCTAAAGATTTTACAAAGCTCTTTGTTGGACATAAGACAAACGAGGCTCTGAGAGAGGAAATGATCTGCCCAAGGTCAAACCTTGAGCTAGTGCAGAAGACAGAACTAGGAAAAAAAAAAAATAACAGTCAAGTATGCGATATATTCATCAACACTAAGTCATGTTGAAATCAGAAAGTATTTATTGTCTTTTAATTTTTTTCTTTTTTCCTAGCAGTTTGTATTTATAAAACAGTCTTGAATGGGTTATTTCCTCAACAACTCTCTAAAATATAAAAGTAAAAAGAAAGAAAGAGAGAGAGGGAGAGAGAAAGAAAGAGAGAGAGAGAGAGAGAGAGAGAGAGAGAGAGAGAGAGAGAAGAAAGAAAGAAAGAAAGGAAGGAAGGAAGGAAGGAAGGAAGGAAGAAAGAAAGAAAAGAGAAGCCCTGCTAGTGTGGCTCAGTGGTTGAGTGTCGACTTAGGAACCAGCAAGTCACGAATTTCCAGTCAGGGCACATGCCTGGGTTGCCTGCCAATCCCCCAGTAGGAGGTGTGCAGGAGGCAGCTGATGGATGGTTCTCATCATTGATGTTTCTATCTCTCCCTTCCACTCTCTGAAATCAATTTTTAAAAATCATGTTAAAAAACAAAAATATAAGTTTTTGGTTTGGTTTTGTTTAAAAGGGGGCTTAAGTCACTTTTTCAAAATATGTGGGTTTTTTGTATGGTGTTTTTTTTGTTTGTTTGTTTGTTTGTTTTTAGGGAGAAAGAGAGAGAGATAGAAACAGGAATGAGAGAGAAACATCGATGATGGAGCCCACAACCCAGGCATGTGCCCTGACCAGAAATCCAACCAAGTATCCTGGTACATGAGTCGACATTCAACCATAGAGGCACATAGGCCAGGTTAAGTTTTTATTTTCAAACTTCATTGTGGTTTTGTTTTTTTTTTAATTAAAAAATACTTTTTGCCCTAATCGGTTTGGCTCAGTGGATAGAGCGTCGGCCTGCAGACTGAAAGGTCCCGGGTTGGATTCCGGTCAAGGGCATGTACCTGGGTTGCGGGCACATACCCGGTGGGGGATGTGCAGGAGGCAGCTGATCGATGTTTCTCTCTCATCGATGTTTCTAGCTCTCTATCCCTCTCTATTCCTCTCTGTAAAAAATCAATAAAATATATATTTTTAAAAAAAATACTTTTTGTTAGAGCCTTAAGGGGTTTGTACATTATGAAAGAATAACTTAAAATATGGAAATTGACTTTAGAACTTTAGAAATGTTTGTCAGTGTATATGTCCCCTGAAAATCCATTTGACATTCACGATGTTCATTCATCAAGGAATTCAGGGTACTTCATTATGCAATGGCAAAAGTTTACATGCATGATTGACATTTGTTTCTGTGTGTGTTTTTTTCCTTCACTCTTTTAGGTTCAGTTGGTATTTATTAACAAGTAGAAGATTACAAATTTAGTGAAGAAAAAAACTTTTAGAAATAAAGAAGTTAATGACTATTCATATTTCTTTGGGGCTTTTATAGACTTTTTAAAGAAGGAGTCAAAAATTAGTATTTCCAGAAACTGACTCTGAGACATTGTGTAACTGTGTTCAATTTATTTTTTAATGTGAGCATCTTTGCAAATACTGTTAGCTTAACCTTGGAAAAATGTATTTTGATGGTTATGTAGGATCCTATGTCTAATGATTTATCAGACACTAAGCAAATATGAATGGAAGTTATTGGAGATTATTACATGAGATCTTCTTACTGTACAAACTATAAAATCTGTTAACTTAAAACATATTTATACATTTAAATGCCTCACCACTTACTGTGTGTCGCTAGTGAAAATAGTAAAGGCTGCAGATTTATGAGATCAAACCACAGGAGATCAACAAAGCCATCAAATACTCCCCAATGAACAAATGTATTAATTTATCTTCCTATAAACCTAATCTAATGGTATTCCCTTTGATATAGATTAAGAAGTTATTTAAACACATACACATACACTGCCCCCCCCACACACACACACACAATGTCCTGGTGTTCTATATTGAGAGTTATACATACATGATAGATTTAAACTGAAAATTGTCAGTCCCGCCGATATCCAGAGTGCACCCAGCCGTTGCTCAGTGACAGGAGCTGCTCTCCATGGAATACGGTGTAGTATGTAGACCTCTAGTCTAACAGTTATAATGATGTGTGGTTTTTTATCGTAATCTCTAAGCAGTTAATTGCACAGAGCAATTTAGAAAACAAAGTCTAGGTCAAGACAGATTGTAATCTAAAACAGATAATACTGATGTGGAAAACACAGAGGGTATGCAAACAACAAAATAATAAGCAGTGAATAATTACAAAGATAAAACAGCATTTTTGCCATATTTCTGTTCAGGGTAAATGAGTTTTGGACAACTCATGTTTAACTGCTAAATGCTTTAAAGGGCTATTACGTCCTCACCGAGCTTTCATTACTCCAGAAATCATGGTTTCTTAGCACTGTGTCACTGGATAAGAGGCAGGGGGGTGGGGAATATCATGAAAAATAAATAAGTCGAAAGTGTCATTTCTGTACAACATTTAAGCCAATTGTTTTAAGAGCACAGAACATACACATAGCTAATTACCATAGTACTTTCCTCCTTCATACAATGAAAGATGACTATAATTGACCATCATTTTTTAATTCCTTAAAGAGTTATTTAAAATACAGGAATAAAAATCTTTTGTAAAGGGTAAATAGAACAAGAATACATATATTCAGGAAAATAATAACAACAATGATAATAATAAATGTCCTTCGCTATTAAGTCTTTTACCATCTATTAATGAATCTTTATTCCAAGAAGAGAAGGATAATTTGGACATTTCAGGTATTTGTATGTTATAAGATAAGTTGTTATCAAAAAGAGAAGAGACTAAGGAGAAATGCAACTATTTTTCTTTGAATGTTTTTTACTATAGACTAACATATTTTGGTATCTAAAGCCTACAAGGTCATATTCAAGTAAAATGTATCAGTATGAAAACTGTGATGGTGAACATTTTAAATTCAGTAGCTTGTGCTTACTAACAAGGAAGCAAAATAATCACGAGTCTAAAACAAAGTTTGCCCTGAAATAAGAATTATAACAATTTTAAGTTACTAGGCTTTGCTAATTACTTTCAGTTCTACTTCAGTGCAACATATGTGTTTCTAAAAATCTCTACACTGTGCAAAAGAACACAATTAAAACCATAGAGAGTGGGGCACTCAAATAATTTGTCAGTGGAACATTTTAAAAAGCAAAAAAAAAAAAACCTAATTCTAATGATAGTGGAGTTTTACACTTGATAAACACTACAGCAAATGTGGCACTTGGGCGTGAAAACCATCTGAAGTTTGCAGAAAAGTTGCAGCTTGAGTTATCGTGAAATGGTGGAAGGAAATTTGCTTTGAATTGACAGGCAACTGTAACACCAGACATGGATATGTGTGGGCGTGATTGTCCTGTGAGGAGTGTACGTTCTTATCATACGTTTTGTATTCCTATGAGGCTCAGCTCAGCTGTGTGCCGTTTCCTGCATTCACCTAAAGTTTCTAGCAGATGAAATACAGTCATGCTCCACATAACAAAGTTTGGGTCAATGATGGACCACATATACAACACTGGTCCCAAAAGATTATAAAAATCCCGATCCCCTAGTGACATCAGTAGCTGTCACAAGGTTGTAGCTGTTGTTGTCCTAAGGTCTTAGTACAAAGCACTGCTGATGTGTTTGTGCGTGATGTGGATGTAAACAAACCTACTGCCCTTTCAGTCATATAAAAGTATAGCACATACAGTTATGTACAATACATAATACTTGGTAATAATAATAAATGACTATATTACTGGTTTATGTGTTTACTCTACTATACTTTTATCATTAGACTGTACTTTTTCCAGTTATAAAAAGTTTGCTATAAAACAGTATGCCTTGCCGAAACCGGTTTGGCTCAGTGGATAGAGCGTTGGCCTGCAGACTGAAAGGACCCAGGTTCGATTCCGGTCAAGGGCATGTACCTTGGTTGCGGGCACATTCCCAGTGGGAGATGTGCAGGAGGCGGCTGATCGATGTTTCTCTCTCATCGATGTTTCTAACTCTCTATCCCTCTCCCTTCCTCTCTGTAAAAATTCAATAAAATATATTTTAAAAAAATAAAACAGTATGCCTTGCCTTGGCCAGGTAGCTCAGTTGGTTAGAGCATCATCCTGATGTGCCAGAGCTTTGGGTTCAGTCTCCCGTCAGGGCACATCCAAGAAGCAACTAGTGAATGCATGAATGGGTGGAACAACAAACCAATGTTTCTCTCTCTCTCTCTCTATCTCTCTCTCTATCTCTCTCCCTCCCTCCCTCTCAAAAATCAATAAATAAAAATTTAAAAACAGTGTGCCATTTTTGCTGTCCCTTGATTGCATCATTGTCTTATGCTTTTTAATTTAATTTTGTGTTGTTTTGTACAGTAACATGCTGTACAGGCTTGTAGTCTAGGAGCAATAGGCTATACCATATAGCCTAGGTGTGTACTAGGCTATACCATCTAGATTTGTGTAAGTGCATTCTATGATGTTCTCACAAGGAAATGGCTTAATGAAACATTTCTCAGAAAATATTCCCCTCATTAAGTGGCACATGACTGTAACACAAATGCAAAATTTTTGTTTTATGCCAAACTTGGTTTTTATATATTGGTTGCATTGAAACAAATCCACATTTATAAAACCAATCATTAGAGCAGAACTGACTATACAATTTTTTTGGAATTCAAAATTTATTTTTTTTAAAATATATTTTATTGATTTTTTACAGAGAGGAAGGGAGAGGGATAGAGAGTTAGAAACGTTGATGGAAGAGAAACATCGATCAGCTGCCTCCTGCACATCTCCCACTGGGGATGTGCCCGCAACCAAGGTACATGCCCTTGACTGGAATCGAACCTGGGACCTTTCAGTCCACAGGCCGACGCTCTATCCACTGAGCCAAACCGGTTAGGGCTGGAATTCAAAATTTTATTGGTATTGACCAGAGTATAACAAGAAAATAATTTGTCTGGGGCTCAGTTATCTGGTACATCCCAATCTCAAATAACAATTAAATGTCTATCAAGTACAAATGGAAACCAAGTGGCAGTTGAATTGTTTTACCAGTGGTTCTCAAACTTGAATGTGATCAGAATCAACTGCAGAGTTTGTTAAAACTCAGATTTGCCCCAACCCCAGAGTTTCTATTTCAATATTTGCATTTTCAAACATTCCCAGAAGATGCTAATGTTGTTTAGGGTTAGGGTTACGATTAGGATTAGAGTTAGGATTAGGGTACCATATTTTGGGAACCACCTGGTTAGATCATATCACTTACTGCTGAAAGCAGTTGCCAACACTGTGTCTCAGTACTTATATAAAGGAGAAAATCTGTTTTCATCGGTTCCCATTAAGAATGTGACTTTCTCATCACAAAGACCCTAATAACTTTTCTCTAACTTTCTTTGTTCCAAACAGCAAAGGGAATAAAAACAAGTTTAATGTTGGGCTCACACAGTATGTTAGGCATTTAGATTATCTCTTAACAAGTTGCCTCCCTCTAGTTCAGTGGTTCTCAACCTTCCTAACGCCGTGACCCTTTAATAGAGTTCCTCATGTTGTGGTGACCCCCAACCATAAAATTATTTTCGTTGCTACTTCATAACTGTAATTTTGCTACTATTATGAATCATAATGTAAATATCTGATATGCTATATGTGTTTTCCAATGGTCGTGACCCACAGGTTGAGAACTGCTGCTGGTCTATAGAAAGGATGTATTTTGGGTGCAATTTGACCTCCAGGGGTGAGCTTTAATTAGAATTAATCAGTTAGGCTAAACTCACTCCCCCTGGGCATCCATGATTGGTTCACCCAGAGAAAAATTTCAGTGGTTTGGAAAGTAATACCTTCTTTTCTACAAATCTTAGTGGAGAAACAGGTCACTCCAGAAGGTACTGACAGCTGTCTTATAACCATTGGATAAGCCAGATTATGGGCAAAGCTAAAAAGTAAAGAAGATCAGATCCAAGAGAATAATGGAAAAATAGAGATGGGCGCCTGACTGAACAAACCCTGAAGCCAACACTACCATTGAAGCTTTCAATTATGTTAGTGGATTAATCACTTTTAATTTTTAAAACAGTTTGAGTTAGGTTCTTTATTACTTTAATCAAGAATAAAGCTAGCAGATGAATAAGAAAAAGAGAGAGAGAGAAACTCCTATCTAAATATGTAAAGACAAAGGCAAGAAAGGACAAGAGCTAATAAATAAAACAGTAAGAATATTGAAGGTATGCAAAGAATTTATAGAAATCTGATAAATGCTCTATTTAAAGTGAACTTTGGCTATTTACAGATGCAAGGACCAAGCTCTTGTTAGTAAGGATTCTGAAACAAAATATCAGCAATTCCAAATAGCAGAGGATCTATAAATCCCTGAAAACATCAAAGGATACAAAGCATCTAGAACAATGTACAAGCTACTTTCATGGCCATCCTAGTTAGACCTAAGTTATCTATACAGAAAATGAATGTAGTTAGTCATTCTTAATTCTTTTGGCCAACTTCATAAAGTCTCAAATAAAAGAATCTTTCTAACCTATTGTCATATACAGATACCTTTACTGAGTTGACCCAACCTATAGACACAAAGAGTGGGCAAACCAGTTAGACATGCTTGTTCCCACCCAACTGCCAAACTTCACTTTAACCAATCCTACTTTTGCCTAGATATGGTCAAGTTGTTTAGTCTATTCCTGGAGAGAGGCAATCTGAGTTCTCTTGACCTAGGGGACTCCAGGGCATGGCTGTATTGGAGGGGTTGTCAGTTTGAGAGACCTCCAAACAGGACTGGGCAAGGGGCTCTCTGCTGGGGTATCTACTGGCAAAGGAAAGCATAACAGTATCCAGGGCAACCAGGGCAGCACTCAGGTATACACAAGAAGGATAACAATTAGTTCCACAGAAACCAGATTACATACAAAGTGTTTGCTATTTACAAAAACGCAGAAGTTCTTTATGTCCCACCTGACAAGCAGCTTTCACACTTGGCAGTGGGGCATGCAATCTAAGGACTGAGTGTGTCCATGGAAAGTAAGTCACCAAACAATGAAGCGACTGGGAAATTATGTGGCATTGTGAGACTCATTTATGAACACCATCTATCTCTTGGAATACTTCTACAAAGTTGGTGAAGTTGTGGTCCAATTTACTTCAAGAACAATCTCAAAGAGTAATAATCTCAAACCACTGAGTTTAAGGAGAAAAAGGCTACCTTAACAGCCTTTGCATATACCAGACCTGCTGTCTTTTATGTAATAAAACCTGCACTATTGGAAATTCCATCCATCACAGATAATGTACATTTCTAGCTCTGCATTTACAATCCATTATATGCTAATGGATGGGTGGTTAGAGTTTTGTCTTGTTTTTCTTGGTTGTTGCAAACCTGACTTTGGCACCTGCAGTATGCTTTTTAAAAGCTTTGTCGGAATGATAGGTTTACCTAAGAAAATTGTAGACTGTATGCCGAAAAGCAGAATGTGTCATGTAACAGTTTTGTGATTTTGTTGCCTGCTACTGTCACCTCATTATTCAAACTGTATACGTGGGTTATTCAGAATATATAATGTTAAAAGAAAATTTGATTTCATGGGATATTAATTCATAAAGCATTCAAAAGTTTCTATCATATTTATGATGAATTTTTACAATTCTGTTTGCCTAAAAGAATATGGAGAGATAAAGAAAACATTGCTCTGGTGGTTAGCATACAGAGATGATATTTTAATGAACATGGTTGGACTCCTAGTTCTACCATTACCAAATAGATGACCATGGACAGACAAGCGAACAATTCCACAATGTCAGGTACCAAAATTGGAGAGAGATCAGTAAGTATCACATAGATAATTGTGAAGAACAAATTAAATAATAAATATAAAATATTTTCTAAATTAAAAACTACTGAGGCAGTTTTGGAATATTTAAATGTTCTAAATTCAAGCAGCTGACCTTGGGAAGTAATTTACTTTGTCCTAGCCCAAATTCAGTGTTGGTACATTGCAAAACAAACAAACAAACAAAGAAAACACACAGTAATCACACCTATCTACCTACCTTATCTGTAAAATGCTAATGAAATTGTATTCTCTAAAAGAGTTGTAAATTGTAAAATACTATAAAATCTTTAATGAATAGGTATTCTGGTCCCAACTACACTAACTTGAGTTCTTAAAACAGTGAGGGAGACACTTTAGTTATACATTTTAGATTTTAAACTCCATGAAGTTAGGGATTCTGACTGTTTTGTTCCTTAATGTACCTTGAACTTCTAGAACAATTCCTGATACATAGGAGGTACTCAATAAATACCAATATAATATAGAGAACATATAGTTATGTTTATATGTTAACTAGGGGCCCGGTGCACAAAAATTTGTGCACTGGGGAGGGGGTTTCCTCAGCCCAGCTTGCCCCCTATCACATCCTGGGAGCCCTAGGGGATGTCCTACTACCTGCTCCCTGCTCCCCTTGGGGAGCGGGCCTAAGCCACAGTCTGGCCTCCCTTTGTGGAAGACGACCGGGCTGATCAGGGGAAGGCACCAGCCCCATCACCCTGCAGCTGCAGCCACTGCCAGTCACCGCAGCCACCAAGGTGTTTTCATCAACACGGACTCCAGTCCCTTTACCATGAAAAAATGACAACTTTCTTTAGGCATTTTCAAGAAGTGTCTTTCATAGGATATGACATTTCTTTCTTTCTTTATCCTCACCTGGGGATATGTTTCCATTGATTTTTAGAGAATGTGGAAAAGAAAGGAAAAGACAGAGAGAAACATCAAAGTGAGAGGAACACTTTGATTGGTTGCCTCCTGCATGAGCCCTGACCTGGGCCGGAGCCAGGGAGGAACGTGCAACCTAGGTACATGCTCTTGGTCAGAATTGAACCCAGAATCTGCGTTGGGCAGGCCGAGGCATTATCCACTGAGCCAAACTGGCTAGGACAGGATATGACATTTCTTAACCCTCCAGCAGCAGACCTTCATTTTTTTCTCCAGGAGTGTGGTAAAAAAAACCCTAGATCACTTTTTGGACTCTTATTACCCAAGTTACTAAGAATATTACCAGTGGCATACAGAGAGCTTAACCAATCAGAGGTCAGAAAAGGTGTTTCCTCTGTAGTTCACACCAATTGCTGGTTTGGCCCCTGCCCAGGCCTAACGCCTCTGGCGAGTCATTAGCCCTGGGCCAGGGCACCCTCAGCTCCAAGCCACCGTGGCCATCAAGGATCGCTGGCTGGCTGCGCCCCGGTTCGGGCCGCCACCACCATCAAGGATCACTGGCTGGCTCCTCCCCGGCCCAGGCCTAAAGCCTCTGGCCCAGGCATTAGGCCTGGGCCGGGGCACCCCCAGGTCCCCGCCACCACAGCCATCAACGATCCCTGGCTGGCTCCTCCCTGACACAGGCCTAAAGCCTCAGGCCCAGGTTTTAGGCCTGGGCATCTCGCCGCCGCCGAAGATGGCTGCTGGCTGGCTCCTCCCCGGTCCAGGCCTAAAGCCTCTGCTCGAGGCTTTAGGCCTGGGCCGGGGCACCCCCAGTTCCCGCCGCAGCTGATCGCTGGCTGGCTCCTCAACGCCCCAAGCCTAAAGCCGGCCGCCATCTTGGCTGACGGTTAATTTGCATAAGGATATGCTGATTAGCCAATGGGAAGGGTAGCGGTCGTACGCTAATTACCATGTTTCTCTTTTATTAGTGTAGATAGTGACAGGTTGGAAAAAGAGATAATGGTTTGTGTACTACTGGGAAATCAACTGGCAATGAGAATAAATAATTTTCTGGAGGGTGAGAAAAATCATTTAAAAGAAGACTGTGGGTTTTTATTCTAAGATTTACGTTGGGGGAAAATAGTCATTACATTTCCCTCGGAGTCAAGCAATACATTGGTTTTCTTCCACATGTGTGAGAAAAACACACACACACACACACACCCAAATCAATGAAAATAAACTAGAAGCAAGCATTTAGTAATCTAGGGATCTTTTCAGGAAAGAAAATGTGATATACCTCTTCATATTCACACACTTGTCCCTGCATCCTATATCTCTCTCTGCATGGATACCTAAATACAAATTAAATAATTATTGCTCATAAAAGTGAGTCTAAACTCTTAAAGAAATTATGTAATAGTTAATGCTGTCCTTACTAAGATTTGTAATGTTTTATAAATACACTCTGCAAAAAAAATAATTGTATTTTTAAGTTGTAGTATTTACTTTTTTCCTCCAAACAGTTTGATTAAGCATCTATTATGTGTCATGAAATGCAGATAATTCAAATAAGAAATATGTCCCATAATGTAATGGAACTAATAATTCAATAAGAAATAAAGCAAGATTAAGTCTCTTTAAAAAAATTGTTTTAATCTAGTCTATATTTTCCTATACCACCAATAATTGTATAATAGATTTATTTCCTGTAAAACTAAAAACAACTAAGTTATATTAATATGCAACAAGGTTGATAGTCTTGATTTTCCTTTCTGGGTAGCTTTGCTACTTACAATTAGTGTTTGTTTGTTTGTTTGGTTGGTTGGTTGGTTGGTTGGTATATTTCTTGTGTGTATAAATGTATTAACCAGGGTACTCTAATGTTACCATGTGATATTTTCTAGCAGCTGCCAATGTGTATTTCTATCAAAATATTCGTCCAAAGTATATTATAATTATTTCTAATTATCTCCCAACAACTATACTTTGAGCTTCTTAGGACATGGATTATTGTTTGACTTGGTTTCTCTAATATATAGCAAGAGAATCTGGAATATTATAGACACCCAATAAATGCGGAAGGAAAGACAGAAGAATGAAAGAAAGGAAAGGGGTCAAAATCCATGTAAATATGTGTCACAGTTTAAACAAAATAACCACATGATCTGAAGACCTGGAGAACTTTAAATAGAACTAAATATATTGATGCCAAACTATGCTGAAGATTGAAAAGCATCCAAAAGGCATGAGAAACAACCAGGAATTACATCATGTTTATCCACATGCCAGTTAACCTCATATGATCTTTATGCCACGTGTAGAGAAGTCACATCCTAGTGAGCTGGACAGAGTCTCTTGCAATACAAGTCACCTCTGGTCACCAGAAGCTCAGGTTTCCACAGCCAGAAGAAAGTAGGATGGCTTGGCTATTACCTCAATGGCACAAGCATAAGGCGAAGGGATCCCTTGATCACCTATCTTTCTTTTTAATCTTTTGCCTAAAATGTGGAGGGCTGGCAGAGCTACAAAATGAACTGTGCCCTGTCTTCACCGAAGGTACCAGTCTCTTCATTGTTACCCACCCCCACACTCTAAACAATAAAACAATAAGAAACTCGCTGAGAAAGGTTCTGCCAAAATTACACACCTGCTGTTTCCAGACTTGAGAAACAGACACTCCAAAGTGATTTACAGGAAAACAAAAGCACAAATAAAAGTCTAGCCTGGTGCAGCCCCACGGAGCAGGTTTTACTGGTATCGCTGCAATCTCACCACTACACTCTGAGTGCTGTGGGATTCTGGCCCCAGCGCATGGTCCCCGGGACCTGGGGTGGCTTGCCACCACCGTGCTGTCCACAGAGGGCATTTCTCACTGGTGTCTATTAGGACAGCTGTAAAGATATTATTTTACCAAAATAAACTTTTTTTTAATTAAAAGTTATGATTGCGTGTTCAATACAGCCCAGTGTGTGGTGTGTCAGCTTTGTTGTACATTACTTTCCTATTACTATTCCAGGAAAGATCTCTATCAGTGACTGCCTGCAGAGTAGGGGGAAAAATCCGAAATGAAGCATTATAAGTTAGAGGTTAGAAAAGGAAAAGAAAAAACAGAAGCAATAACCTGGGATCCCATATCCTCTTTACCAATAAGAAAGGGAAAAATTTGCCTGGTATGATGAGTACCTTAGTTCACATACACAATAATTATTTTTAAGCCTGCTGTTTATCTCAAGAAAATGGGCAGGGGGAAGCAAGAACACAACTCCAACTCTTCTCTTTCTATTTTATCCTCTAACTGACCTACTGGGATGCATCCTCTCTCATGCTTAAATCATCTACACACATGCACGTGTCTGCACGCGCGTGTACACACATGCACATAATTGCCAGGAGGGCAACAGAGAGGCGATAGCCCAGGCTTCTCTCAGTATTCATTTTTCTGTTCTGGTTCCTAAAGGTTGAAAATAGAAGATTCTAGCAGTTGGGCTAGTTTCATATCTTGGTTAAAATTAGCATCAAAAGCAGTGTATATTAGCACCCCCCCCCAACAAAAATTAAATGATATAAAAGCTTTGTACATAATGAAAAACAGAGTTAGGCTCTGGCTTCAGATGAAATTTTGAACACCTGGGGGTGTTCTCATGTCATTCAAGACTCTTAGTTATGTAATTCCTTGTTATATGGAACTGCCTTGCACATTGCAGGACACCAGTCATATCTGGCTCCTGCCATTCTCCCTAAATAATAATACCTTGTGCCAAAATGTGAAGGGTTTTATAATCTCTGATAAATTTGAACCTTATCCTAAAGATAACTGGGGTATTTTAAAGTGTGTTTTTTTAAGGAAGGAAAATATAAGGTTTAATCGTACAGTAGTGATCTAGGCTGTCAATTTCTTAATGAAAGCACCATCTTTGTTGTTTCACCATAGTATCACCAGAGATTAGATAGGAAGAAGGCAAACAGCAGACAATAAATGGGGGTTAAACAGATGGTGGGATAGAAAAAAAGAGAAAGACAGAGGCATAAACAGAGAGAGGAGAACAAAGGAGGTAGGAAGACCAGTAATGTGGCTACTATAATTATTTAATTAATCATTAAATAAGGCCCAAACTAAAGTTATCATAGGGGAATAGTGAGAACTGGACAAATGATACATATTCAGCAGAAATAATTAATAGATCCTGTGAAATAGTGTAAGGTAGTAAAGTAACCAGAACATAGATTCCGCAGCCCAGATAATCTTAATTTAGGAAACAATAGCTTTTAGGCACAAAGCAAGCACAATACAAGAAACACAAGCCTAAAGCTACTAAACTGTTTCTGTAAGGTATGAGTAGTTTTTCAAGCACTGCTATTTTTTTATATCACACAGGAGCAAACTCAGGCATACAATAAACTTCAGTAAATACCTGCTGACTTTATATAAATAAGCAAGGCTCTATCTCATTCTCGAATCAAGCTGCCCCAACAATGGGTCATTCTGACGTTAGCTGTGATTGAATGAGCAGGGTTTGTTATACACTTGCAACCATTTCCAGACTGTTTTCTCAATTTCACACTTTATGGTTGTAATTTTTGCCAATTGTATTTGGATTAGTCATATACTTTTTTTTAATTTAAATGATTTATTGTTTAAAGTATTACATGAGTCTCCTTTTTCCCCATTGACCTCTCCCCAGCCGCTCCCACTCCCCAGCACATTCTCTCACCCCCCTACTGTCTGTGTCCATTGGTTATGCTTACATGTATGCATACAAGTCCTTTGGTTGATCTCTTAGCCCCTCACCCCCCGCCTTCCCTCATAGGTTGGACAGTCTGTTTGATGTTTCTATGTCTCTGGTTCTATTTTTGTTCATCAGTTTATGTTGTTCATTATATTCCATAAATGAGTGAGATCAACACACTCACTTACATCATTAATGACCAAAACCAGTAATAGGTACTTTTAAAAGCAAGTTGTGGATGTGGCAATGTTTAAAGGATCATAGGTATAAAGGACATACCATCCTAATGCAGAGGTGAATTAAACAAATGCAGCAGTTTATGAAAGAATAAAATCATTTTGGAGAGTGGGAGATTAAATGAATTAGAAAAAAGAAAAGGGCAAGAAAATTAAGGACAAGTAGCTCATAGACATCAGTGCAGTATGGCAAGAAAAGCATAGCGGATTATAGGGAGCTTGAAAAAGAGACATAAACAAGGATGAGCAAAGGCTCATTAATTGGGGTGACTTTGCACATATTATTGAAGGAAATAAATAGGTTTAGTGAGGAAAAGAAAAATAACAAGCTCAAAAACATTTATTGCTGCATTATTCACAATAGTCAAGATATGGAAACAACATATGTATCTGTCAACAGATGAAAGGATAAAGAAGATGTGGTAAAAATATATACAATGGAATATTATTCAGTCATGGGAAAGAAGGAAGTCCTGCCATTTGAAACAACGGGGACCAACCTGGGGGCATTATGATAAGGGAGATAAGTCAAACAGAGAAAGATAAATAGTGTATGGTATCATTTACATGTGGAATCTAAAAAAACAAACAAACAAACAAACAAACAAACTTTAGACCAAAAACAAAAAAAACCCCTCTTAGAAACAGAGAGTAAAATGATGGTTGCCAGGGCTTGGAGGTGAGGGAATTGGGAGATGTTAGTCAAGGGTAAATAAACAAACACACACACATTGTAAGAAGAGAACAAATAACCAAGGCACGTTAGTAGATTAAAGTCACTGTGTGACAATTATTGAACAAAATAACAGAATTTAGGGTCATGCTATGGAAGATGATAACTGAACTCAGAAAGAGAAAAAAAAATATTTAGAAAAGAGAAGTCAAACTATGATAAAACCCAATAGAAAGTCATAAATACTTATGACAACTTTTTCATATCATGTTTCCAATTAGCAAACTTGTTTAATGCAACTGTGCACAAGAAAACAAATAAGGCTTTCCATGGTGTCAGAGGAAAGGGAGGATATTGAACAAGCAAACCTTCCTGTGCTAATGTATAGAAACTTTAAATTATAGCACCGATAAAAATTAAGTTTTGAATATTCGAGAAATTGTGGCAAAGTTTTGGACAATGGGATAGTCATAGCACTTCCGGTTGGTAAGGCCATCAGAATGAAGAAGGCCTTTGTTCTTAGCTCCTCCCACTCCACCTTCCTTCCCTTTGACTTGTTGGAACCGCCCAGGGGGGGGAGTCAATTGGGGAAAAAGGAGACATATGTAAAACTTTAGACCAAAAAAAAATATATGTTAGTTAATAATAGATTAATGTGTTTTGCATTTAAAAAGAAAACACTTATACAAATCCTTCAGCACAACTAGACAAAGGCATTTAGCAGTTGGCCTTCAAAGAAGTGACTGGGAGTAGTTAGAAAAGCCAAAAATGCTGATCTCCCCTAGGCCCTTAGATTCACACCTTTAAAATGTGTGTGTGTGTGTGTGTGTGTGTGTGTGTGTTCTGTAAAGAAATATACATATGCCCTTCCCTCCCAAATAAATATTTTATATCTCCATAGTCTAAAAGAAAATATAGATTTAAATTAAAACTTAAATTCATTATTCCTCATCCCCATCCTTACCCTTATGGAATTATAAGTAGTGCAGAGAATTTTGATGTGATGGACAATTTTCTAGGCAATAGAAAGGACACAAAATGACTGAAGGAGTGAGCTGAGGTAGTATAAATTAATGTGGGTGTGAGAATGTACATTTTCTAGGCTAATAGCATTTGGGAAGCTGATTTTGAAGGCTAAGCTAATAGTCAAAACATAGAAAATGGAATGTAATTGGAACAAAGGGGAAAATAATATAGATAGTAGAAAAGCAAACAGAATGGAATGACCTTATAATAATAATGTTTATGTGTTTTAATAACTTACTGACAGCAGATTTTGACAAATTATAAAACGTTTCTTCCACTCCATTCTCTTCGTTCATTGCACCTCTTATCTGTTCACAGCAGCAGATGAGTTTGCTCTCATCATATGAGTAATTGAGTGTGAACATTATTGGAGCAGATAAGGCTTTCTGAAAAAGGGTGTTGTATTGTTTATTGGTGGATGCTGTCACATACACGCACACACACACACACGTGTACAGTGCATATGCAAAACTCTGATAATATTTTATATCACATTTTGTGAAAATTATTTAAGTATTTTATAAAAACTATTTAAATCTCCTAGAAGCTCCTGCGGACAAAATCTAAAGGGAAAGAACACCGTGAACTTACCAGTCCCGAGACTGTAGACAGTATGTAGAACATTAATTTAGGAAGTGTGAGCGCTAACCCTATACTCTCCCCTACAGTTCTGACAAATCTCCTACAAACCTTTCCAATATTATATGTGATCAAAATAAACTGCATTTACATAATTACTTAATAATTTTTAAATCAAATTATTATTTCATAGGATATTTATAAACTTATGATCCTATATATTAGTCTAAATATTGCTCTTGAATACAATATATGTTATTATTTTTTTCTGCCTCTAATATTACTTCAATCTTCCCTGTTTTTCCAGGGCAATGTCTTTTTCTGATTCTTCCTTTCTGCTGCTTCTTTTCCAATGTTTACTTCCCCTCTTGATATAATGTGCCATCTTTTAATGATTTTGTGTCCGCTCCATCTGTGAAAGTTCTGTTTCTGTTTTTTCTTCTATTCTCTTGATCTAATACATTCTCCTCTCTGGTTCATCTATGTTTTGCTTTCTCAGTATTACTAATTCCTATTATTTGCAAATAATATTGCAGGTCAGTGCTGGGTGATAATCAGCCAGAGCCAAAACACAGAAGAGCAAGGGCCAGGAAAAGCAGCCAAACCGAGTAATAAGTTAAAAAAAATTGGTGCTAAGACTTCCAGCTCTAAAATTACTTGAATCTTTTATTCATTAGTCTGTTTTATATTTGATCGTTCTCCACTTTATAATTGCTCAAAATGTTTTAAAAGAGAATATCAGTTGTGTCAAGTAGTTGATAAAGTGATGATGCACCTGCTGCATGCACATTCCCTTTTCAGAATCTCAGCATGTGAAGGGCATCAGAACCTGTCCTATTATTGTAGCATAGCTTATTGGCTTCATCAGTTAGGTGTAGGTAATTGTCCTTGTGCAATTGTGTACAAAAGCTGTTTAGGATGCGTATTCCTCTCCTACAACTGTTCTCTCAGCACTGCCTGCACTCCCAGCCTAAATGTGTAGTGTGTAGGAATTTGAGGGCTTTACCGTGTAACAGAATTTTCTTGGTTAGGAGTAATCTCCCTTGGCCAGAAGTCACTACATTAATTTCCTAGGAATGCTGTAAGAAAGTGCCAAACACAGTGTGGCTTAAAACAACAGAAATCTATTCTCTCATAGTTCTGGAGACTAAAAGTCTGAAATCAAAGTGTTGGCAAGACCATACTCTCTCTGAAGACTTGAGGAGAGGATCCTTCCCTGCCTCTTTCTAGATTCTGGTGATAGCTGGCAATCCTTGGCAATCCTCAGTTTGTGGCCAAATAGCTCCAACTCCACCTGTTTTCACATGCCTTCTTTCTGTGTGTGTGTGTGTGTGTGTCTGTGTTCTCTCCCCTTTTTAAAAAATTTATTTTTATTGATTTCAGAGAGGAAGGGAGAGGGAGAGATAGACAGAAACATCAATGATGAGAGAGAATCATTGATCGGCTGCCTCCTGCATGACCCCTACTGGTGATCAAGCCCGCAACCTGAGCATGTGCCCTTGACCAGAATTGAACCCGGGACCCTTCAGTCTGCAGGCCAATGTTCTATCCACTGAGCCAAACCAGCTAGGGCTCTGTTTTCTCTTATAAGAACCCCCATCTTATATGGTCCACTACAGTCCAGTATGACCTCATCTTAACTTGATTACATCTGTAAAGATCCCATATGTAACACTTTAAACATTCATAGGCACCAGGGTTAGGATTTCAATATATATATTTTTGATGATACAATTCAACTCATAACAGATACCTTTCCATTTTTACCTATTGAAATTATAGTGATGAATTCTCAAATATGATTACATATATTATGTAGATGATTAATTTATGTTATTTGATTATGTCTTATAATACTTTCCACTATTAATTATTTTTGTGGTGATGGTAATAAGAGAACTGTCAACAAGAAAAGATTTCTGACCTGGCTGATGTGGCTTAGTTGGTTGAGTGTTGTCCAATGTACCAAGAGGCCACCAGTTCGATTCCCAGTCAGGACATAGCCTGGGTTTTAGATTGGATCCCTGGTGGGGGGCATGCAGGAGGCAGCCAATCAATGATTCTCTCTCACTGATGTTTCTCTCTCTCTCCCTTCCTCTTTCTATAAAATCAATAAAAAGATATTTAAGAGATCAACCAAAGGACTTGTATGCATGCATATTAGCATAACCAATGGACATGGAAACTGGGGCGGTGGGGGCTTGTCCTGGGAGGCAGGAGTGACGGGGGTGGGGGGGATCAATCGGGGGGGGGGGGGAGGAAGGAGACATATGTAACACTTTAAACAATAAAAAAATTTTTTAAGAAGATTTCTGCTTTCTTCTATAAAACATGTGTTGAAGTATAAGTTTTAGTAATATGCTACTCAATATCTTATGTTACCCAAATAATATTTTTGTTTTTATTTTTCATATATTTTTATTTTTTAAATTTATCTTTACTGTTGAAAGTATTGCAGATATCCTTTTTTTCCCCATTGACCCCTTCTAGCTAGCCCTGTTCCCCACCCCATTAGAAACACAAAAATCCATATAAAAGTAGCACTGAGCTATGTGAAAACGTCTAGGAGTAAGTTGAGGTGTCATCTTCATATGAAATAAAATTAAGACTACTTTGAAACAAAGTAATGCCATTCAGGCTTGGCTTGAATGGAGAGTAGATGTAAGATGTGAATATTCAATAAATACTAAGCAAAGAACGTAAACCTCTGCTTTTTTTGTTGTTGTTTCAGTTCATTATACTAATTAAAATGGGAACATTCACCATTATAATTACCTGCAGCTTTATGGTTTTTGCCACAATCATTGGTGTACATTGAAAATACTCAATAGAGGACCCCAAGAACTGCTGGATCTATGCACCCCCTTAGTCTTGTCACCGTGGAAAGATTGCAGACAGCATAACTAAGTTATGTGCTCTTGTGAGAGAATAATAGCATGTTTGAAGAGCGTATTAATCCTGCTATAAAGTATTGATTGTACTCTATGGTAAAGGAAATGAAAGAACAAAGATAAAGTGTTTTTCATTCTTACCCTGTTTCCATTTTAATTTACACCTATGTTCAAAAACACTAAAAATGTATCATTTAGCCTCAAAGGCAGTTTTATTTTTCCTACACCCTTTTGTAATGATGTGATGCTTTAAAGAACAGATGTGTAATCTAACTTAGTAAGTGATGAATAAGAAATATTATCCAATCTCAAGTAGCCATGAACTTCTATGTTTACAATTTTAAAAACAGAAGAAGAAGAGTGAGGAGGATGAAAGAAAGGGAAGAAAACACAGCGTGGGGTGAGGGAGGGGGGGTATTGGTATTTTGTTTTACATTTTTATTGTTACCTTCTGAAATTTGTACTTACTGGATCATAACAGTAGCAAATTATAATCCTGACTATAAACTCCTAAAGAATATAGCAATGAGCAAACAATATTTCTGAAATCCTAAGTTTAGAATTAGAAATTTTTAATGTTACAATGATCCTTATTAAAAAGTGTTACTACAAATAATATGTTCACAAATGTAAGTATTCATCCAAACCAGCACCTCCTACATATAAGCAGCAAGTTCTTTGGAAGGTGTGAGAAGCGAGATTAATGGAAATTACTTGGATATGTATTGTTTTCTTTCTTCAGTGAAAATAGGAAAGGGAATTCTTGAAACTTTTGTTTCAGACTATAGAGTTCCTATCTACAGCACTAATGCTAGTCCTTTGTTCCATTATTTATATAAAAACAAAATATACATGAAAGTAATTTTACATATTGATTGGCTATATTCATTGTGGTATAACAAGTCTTAAGATATAGCTCATGAGTATTGATGTATAAAAATAAATTGGATTCTGGATAAATAAAAGAAATGTTCAAACATTTAAAAGATTTTCTTAAATGAAAAAATCATGACAGGATGAAGCGCCACAGTTTTGCCTGGCAGTTGATGAACATTTCATACATTATTTATTAGATAGAAAGCAATATTTAAAAATCAGGTAACATTATCTTTTAGTGTTCATGAACATCCTTTGAAATCACCCTTGTGTGATGACCCAGTAAGTATAAAACCACTCACCTTTCTAAACTACTTCAAGAGCAGAGTTCCTGTAATTGCACTCTGATTCTTTTTTTTCTTTTTTTCTTTTTTTTTGAGTCGTATCTGTAAAGACATTTGGCATCTCATCAACAAAACAGCAGCTGGAAAAAGGTCTTCCTACATGTTCTGTCAAGGGAATTACAAGTTCAGGTGGAGTTTTAATAGACAAGGGCTCACTGACATAATGTAGATTGCACGCTTTCATTCCATCTATTATTTGTAACTTTCTCTTTTAATGGAAATGAAAACAATTATAGAGCTGAAAAAAATACATCTCTTTGAAAGTACTGTATTATAAGTCCATGAACAGGTATAAATTGACAAATACATGTATAAAGTAGGTATTTATACATTAGATGACACTGGTTAAAGTTAATTTCTATTTTCAAATTTTGTCAACCCAAGCCAACAAATCAACAATATTCTATACAGGATAAGAAAGGCATTATTATTATTATTATTATTATTATTATTATGCCATTTAACATTTTCTTAGAACCACTAGTGATTGTGTGGCATTTTTACATTTATAATGCTGTTAATAAACTGTTTCTTTCACAAATTCACCAAAAATTGGGTCTTAAAAAAACAATAGCACACAATTAGACAAATATTCCCTCAATCTAACCCTGGAAATTTTCCTCATAGTGTGCCAACAGTTCTTCACTGTGCAAAACCCCATCCTGCATGCAGTCAGCAGTCCTACATCAAATCAATGGTTCAACAAATTAAGAATCAAATCTCAATCTACAAATGAAAAGGCAATGGTGATCCTGGCCAGGCACCTCAATTGGTTAGTGTTCTCCAATAGATACGCTAAGGTTGCAGGTTCGATCGCTGAACACTTTTAAGAATCATAATGAATGCATAAATGCATAAATAAGTGGAACAACACATCCACCCCTCTCTCTCTCTCCTTCTCTCTCTCTCTCTCTCTCTCTCTCCACTCCCCCCTAAAATAAATAAATAAAATTTTTTAAAAAGAAAGGTGAATGGTAAAATATACTTGACAAGGCTCTGTTGAATATATGAGATGTGGGTATTATAAAACAGTCTACTTACTGTGCATTTGATTCATGCTTATTTAACGAATCATAGAGATGGAAGTGTTTCATCTGTCAGTTCAACATGACTTAAAGTACCTTTTTATTTTTTAATTAAATCCTATTTCTTATGGTGATTTTAGGAAACAGTTTTCATTTAAGCACCATAGATTGAACTCATGCTTACTTCCACTTCCTTTAGAAATGGAAAGTAATGCTGATAAAAGAATAAGCCTGCAAGAACAAAGAGAATTAGAAGACAACAGTGTATGAGAGATGTGAATAAATTTTTAGAAAATGAAAAGCAGATGGAGAGTAATCAAATAAGCAGAGGAAAATGAGGATGAACTCAAAGACCTGCCAATGAGAATATTAACAAGTAGCTAGCCGATTCAGCCCTCAGAATTCCAGAAAGACTTGGGACACAGAGGCCCACAGTAATAGGACAGGCAGAGGTGTGCCTTGGAACTCATTCTTGATTTTCAACCTCTGGAATTCCCCAGGTGAAATTCTAATCTGTCCCCCCAATACGCCCGCCCCCCCTCCCCTGCTGGGGTCCAACCCCAGCAGGTCCAGGGGTCCCCAAAGGTGTGGATGGAGTCGGCGATGAAGGAATGACATGGAGACAGCGTTCAGTTGATCAGCAGCCTAGCCAGGATCTCTAGGTTCTCCAGCCAGGTTCAGTCACCAGGTTCTTTAGCCAGGTTCTATCCAGGTTCTTTTGCCATGTTCTGTCTAGGTTCTCCAGTGAAGTTCTGTAGCCAGGTTCTGTCCAGGATCTTTTGCCATGTTCTCTGGCTAGGTTCTAGTTAGGATCTGATGAGGATCTGATGATGAGCTGATGAGGAGCTGATGAGGAGCTGATGAGGAGCTGATGTGGATCTGATGTGGAGCTGATGTGGATCTGATGTTTATTGTCTTGTTACATCCGTATTTATACCAGCCGATTTTAATCCTGTCAATTTCTATTACAAAGGTTAAGGCGTTTCTTATCTCCATTCCAGGGAGTAAAGATTATGTAGCTTAACTACCCGCCTGGCACTTAATTAAGGGGTTGTATCCCCTCCCTAACCTCAGGGAAAAATCCCCACCTGGGGAAACAACCTTTCTCAGAGAGGTGACCTTGGTTAAAACACATGGCGCCAAGAAGGGGAGCAAACATATTAAGAACAGTATGCCATATATGCCAGGTCCCTTGAAACAGCAAGGATGGACCGGCTCCCGGCACCCCCCCCCCCCCCCAACACACACACACACACAGGAAGAAAAAACTGAAGGAAGGGGCAGGCCACTCCAGCTTGGCAGGCGGCAGTTTTAATAAGCAAGGGAACTGATAGATGAGTCTTTTATTGGGTGGCCAAAAGACAAGTAGATCTCCACACCTGCCCTCTAGAATCTTAAGACTTTAAATAGAGGCCCTCAGGGGGTCCAGTCAAAGTTCAGATAGTCTCAACAAGACATTACTCTCTCAGGGTTGCATTCTTGATGTGGCTCCTAGTATGGGGACAGTGGGCAGAACAAGCATTCCAAGGACAAGGGAGGGTATACAGAGCCTCCAATTGCCCCTGTTCAGTTCACAGGTCAACCAGTAGTCATGTCCTCCCAATGACCTCTTTCACCATGAGTGAATGTGTGTGTTCACACATACTATGTGCACATAAATGAAATCATACATTATGTGACCTCTGAGTTTGGCTCTTAAAATTCAGTAGAATGCTTTTGAGATCCATCCATGTTGTCTCATATATCAATAGTTCATTCCTTTTTATTGCTGAGTAGCATTCTATGGAATGGAAATACTTTTGAAAACCGTTCAACTATTGTTAGACATTTCAGTTGTTTCCAGTTTGAGGATATTACAAATAAAACTGCTATAAACAATCAAGCACAAGTTTTTATACGCACATAAATTTTCATTTCTCTGGGATAAATGCCCAGGAGTGCCATTGCTGGAATGTACGTTAAATGTGATTTTTTTTTTTAAAGAAGCTGAGAAACTATTTTCCAGAGTAGCCGTAACATTTTGCATTTCCAACAGTAAATATGAGAGACTAAATTTCTCTACATCCTCACAAACAGTAGGTATTATAACTATTTTAAATTTTAGCTGTTCTAATATATGTAAAGTAATATATCATCATAATGCTAATTTGTATTTCCCTAATGGCTAGTGATGTTAATAATCATTTCCATCCTGATCAATATATTTGTTATTTCCCTTCAGCCTTCTCTTTTGACCCATGAATTATTTAGAAGTGTGTGGTACAGTTTCCAAGTGTTTGGAGTTTTTCCTGTTATCTTTCTTATTTGATTTCTAATTCGATTCCATTATCATCAGAGATCATACTCTGCATGATTTAAATCCTTTTTATTTTGTTGAGGTTTGTTTTATGTCCCAGGATATGGTCCACCTTGGTATATGTCCTGTAAGCACTCATAAGTAGTATTCTGTTGCTGGGTAGAATGTTCTACAAGTCTTAATTAGACCTTATTGTTTGATGACACTGTTGAGTTCTTCTAAATCCTGTCTCATTTTTATATCAACTTTTGACAGAGGGAGATTGAAGTCCAAATATAATTTAGATATGTCTATTTCTCCTTTTATTCTATCAGTTTTTCCTCCACACACTTTGGCTCTCATTGTGCAGTGAATTCACATTTAAGGTTGTTATGTCTTCTTTATGGATTACCCTTTTTAGCATTATGCAACATCCTTCTCTATCTTGGTACTTTGTACTGAAGCCTACTTGATTTGTTATTAACACTGCCACTCGGTTTTCATTAGATTAATATTTTTGTGGTACATCTTTTCCTAACCTTTTTCTTTTAACCTCCCCCTATCATTACACTTGAAGTAAATCTCTTGTAGATAGTATATGGTTAGATAATGTATTTTTTATCTACTTTGCCAATATCTGTATTTTTTTGCATTTTTATCCATTCATCTTTTTAAAAAATCTTTATTATTGAAAGTATTACATATGTCCCCTTTTGCACCCATTGACCCCCTCCAACCTGCTCTGACCCTACCCGAGGCCTTCACCACTCTATTGTCTGTGTCCATGTGTTATGCAAATATCCATACAAGTTCTTTAGTTCATCTCTTCCCACCCACCCACCACCGTGCCTTCCTTAATTGTGTATCTATTTACATATAAAAATTTCCATTTAGTGCACTTATTAATAACTTAAAGTGTGCCATTTTATCTTTTGTTTTATTTGTCCTCTTTCTTTTTTCATTTGTTTTATTTTTCCCATTTTTCTGAAGGTTACTTGAAAATTTTTTAGAATTTCATTTGGACTTACCTACAATAATTTTAAGTGCATCTCTTTGTACATCTTTTATAGTGGCCGTGCTAGTTATCTCATTATGTATACATAACTTCTCACAGTCTACTGAGTTTAATATTTGACAAGATCAAGTGAAGTGTAGAAACCTTAGCTCCCTTACAGTTCTTTCCCCATTTATAATAAGTTGTCTTAAATATTTCCTCTCTGAATACTTAGAACTGCATCAAACAGTATTATAATTTTTGCTTCAATTGTCAAACACAATTGAAAAACTCAAGAAGAGAAGAAAATTATTGTATTGAACATAATTTTTACCTTTCCATTTTTCTTTCTTCCTACTGTTTCAAAATACATTCTCTTATCATTTCCTTCCTGTTGAGAAACTTCATTTAGCCATTGCTTGCAGATAAGTCTACTGACAACAAATTCACTCTGCTTTTCTTCATCTGATCATTTCTTGATTTCCACTTTATTCTTGAAGGATATTTTTTCTGGGTACAGAATCCTGGGTTGACAACTCTTTTCTTTTATTATTTTTCTTTTTTAAAATATATTTTATTGATTATTTTTTACAGATAGGAAGGGAGAGGGATAGAGAGTTAGAAACATCGATGAGAGAGAAACATTGATCAGCTGCCTCCTGCACACCCACAACTGGGGATGTGCCCGCAATCAAGGTACATGCCCTTGATCGGAATCGAACCTGGGACCCTTCAGTCTGCAGAATGACGCTCTATCCACTGAGCCAAACCGGTCAGGGCCAACTCTTTTCTTTAATCACTTGGAAAATGTCCCATTTCTTTGTGGTCTACATGGTTTCTGCTGAGAAATCCACTGTCATTTGAAAAGTTTTTCCCCTACAGGAAAAGCGTTATTTCTCTTTTTCTGCTTTCTAGAGGTTTTCTTTGTCATTAGTTCTCAGAAGTTTGATATTGATGTGCCTTTGTATGAATTTTTTATTTTCCTTATTCAGATTTTACTCACCTCCTTGAATCACTCTCTATTTACCTTAACAATTGAATTCAAAGTTAAAAACTTTCCAACAAGACAAAGTCTAGTCCAGGCTGACTTCATTGATGAATTACACCACAGTGACAGAAATTATATTTATGGTTGTCTGAGGACAAGGTGGGAGAGAGAGCCAGGAGGAGTGGGAGGAAGTAGTGACAAAGAATCTTGAAGAAACTTTTAAGGGTATGTTCATTACTGTGATTGTGTTGATGTTTTTGCAGATATATGCATATGTCAAAACATCAAATTGTATATGATATTTTTCTTTTTTTATTTATCTTTATTGTTGAAAGTATTACAGACATTTCCTTTTCCCCCTATTAACCCTCTCTACCTCACACGCCTCCCCAACCAGGCCTTCCCTGCACTATCGTTTGTGTCCATGGATTATGCATATATGCATAAAAGTCCTCTCGTTCCAAATTATATACTTTAAATATATGCAGTTTATTGTATGATATTTTTATCCTTCTGAGTTAATTTGAAAATTTTGCCAAGTTAGAGAATTTTACTTTCAAATTCTTATTTTTCTATTCAGACCAAAAGTCATTAACATATCATCTATGTTTGCTTAATTGATATAATCATATTATCACTTGATCAAGTTCTGTGTAATAGCATTTTCATAATAAACATAAATGTTCATTATGATTCTTTTTAATAAGGTGATATTTATGTGTTTAACCTCTATATAGTGGTGGGAGCATTGTATTTCAAATGAAGGGCTCCACATGCATGCATCAAATTTCCTTAAAGATAACATTCATTTGAAGGAACAAAGGGTGAATGAGAGAAAAAGAGGGAAGAAAGAGAAGGAGAGAGGAAGAAAGGGAGGGAAGGAGGGAGGGAGGGAGGGAGGGAGGGAGGGAGGGAGGGAGGAACGAAGGAAGGAAAGAAGGAAGGAAGGAAGGAAGGAAGGAAGGAAGGAAGGAAGGAAAGACTTAACATAGGCAAAGGAAAAAACTGTACTTTGCATTATAACTTGACTTCTGAAATCCCATAAATAGACAGCATAAAATGTTCACTTTTGTTATCAGAGAAAGGAAATATACGTACTCTGGGTATGTATGAGATATGAAACTAAATGAGAGTTAAATGGACCAGCACAGTAAACAATTACATGATTCACAGAACAGGGTGACAGAGCACTAAGGGCCATCTATCAAAAACTTTGAAAACAGCTGGATTATGGTAAAAAATCACAGGACTCTTGGCAGTTGATATACAGTGCCAGGCATCTGCTTTTTGAAATGTGCTGATAAAATGATGCTGCTATATTTAAAGAAGATTACCTAGGATTTAGCCTTCCCTTTCCCTCCATAATGAGGAATCATATCTTTTTGTTTGTTTTCGAATGGATACTCCTGTTTGACATCTAGCGTTCTACCCTGTTCTCTAATAGAAATAATTTTAATTTCACTTTTAATAGCTCACAAAAGACACTCTGCATATTAACCCTTGATCAATTTCTAAACACAGCTGACCTTTAATGTAATCCAAGTTATTGGATTTTTAAAAATAGAAATGAAGAAGAAAAGTTAAGGTTCAATACAACAAGAGCAGTCCAGAAAGAAATCCAGGTCTACAGTCTCTCCTGAAATCTATGGGGCAAGATGTGTATCAAAGTTAAGAACGTTAGAATGTTAGAACCAGAATGTAGTACACTGGGGTCTGTGGAAGCACTATAATCAAATACTCAGTCATTATTTCGGGGAATTGTAAAACAGAGATCATAAATAACCTCATGTTCAGCCAGCCATCAGAGCAGTTTCAAAACACCTTTTGGTATTCACATTATTTTGGATTTCAGATTCGTAGGTAAGGCATTATTGTGGCATAAAACTGAAGAAGATGAGCTTAAGTATGAATATATATATATATATATATATATATATATATATCTACACACATTTTAACTGATTCACATTAACTTTCCAAGTGTTGAAAATATTGATGTATGGATGATAGATTTCAACTATTGTATTTCAATTTTGGTTTTACAATGCTTTAATAGAATGGTCATGTAGTTTCTGAAAAATATGACTATGAATCTCATGAACCTAATGTTATTTTTAGAGAAAAAAGCTCAAGAATTATGAATGGTGGTGTGGTATGCAGAACTGTAAAAATTATAAGGTATCATATTTAAGATAGTACATACTCAATATATATGCTTTATATGTTCTTATATTCTATTTAAGATAGTAAATTGTGTTCCTATAACATTAGAACCTCATTATGATACTATCATGAGAATCTATGTAGAACAACCTTATAAATAAGATCTAAAATCTAGTACATTGAAACTGAGGTCCAATTGATTTCTGTTTTATTTGAAATTTTTAACAAATGGAAAGAAAGTAGGAAGGAAGGAAGGAAGGAAGGAAGGAAGGAAGGAAGGAAGGAAGGAAGAAAGGAAGGATTCCAACTGTATTTTATTTTGGTGAATAATATATTAGAGGCCCTGGCCAGTGTTGCTTAGCGGTTATAGCATCGGCTCAGGTTCCATTCCAGGTCAAGGGTACATACCCGGATGGCAGGTTAGATCCCATGCCCCAGTCAGGGTCATGCATGAGGCAACCAATCCATGTGTCTCTCTCACATGAATGTTCTCTCTCTCTCCCCTCCTTCTCTCTCTTCCACTCTCTCTAAAAAGCAATGGAAAAAATATCCTCAGCTGAGGATTAAAAGTAAATAATAATAATAATATATTAAACATCTCTATGTGTGATAGTAAAAATTGTTACCTCAACATTCCTGCTTAAATTTATTTATTTTTTTAAATATATTTTTATTGATTTCAGAGAGAGGAAAGGAGAAGGAGAGAGAGATACATGGATCACATACCTGGGCATGTGCCCTGACCAGGAATTGAACCAGTGACCTCCTAGTGCATGAGACCATGCTCAACCAACTGAGCCACACTGACCAGGCTTCCTGCTTAAGTTTAAAGATGCACTTAACTTCAGCATGGTTTTCATATATAATATTGTTTTTTAGAAACTTGATTTTTTTTTTTTTTTACAAATTCAGATTAGGTTGGACTTGTTTGATAAATTGAAAATAAGTTCTGAGTATACAAAAAAGTTGGATTACTTATAGAGGTAAGATACTATTACTAGTAAAACTCATGACCCCCTTCTCACTCCTCAGCGGATATGAACTCTAATATTATCCTGTGAATCATCTCAGGAGTCTTCATTTCATTAAGACTTTCTTCGTCAAATAGCAAAATATTTACTCATACAAGGAAATAAAATGATTATGATTAATTTCAAAACAACAACAAAACCACTCCATTCCAGGCCCCACATGAAGTTTTTTCACATACAATACTATTATTGAACCTTCATCACAACCCCCTCGGACGTGTACTGTAATATGTTTAAGAGATAAGGTGAAGAGATTTACCCACGCCGCAGGTGGACACAATTTCTCGGTAATCTACATCAGTCAACAATTCTGTACATGAGACTGCTTTCCTTTTTCTGATTATGCAAAAGAGTAAGACTATAAAGCCAAATAGATATTTTCCTTAATGACAGGAGCTTGATAGAATTCTCCACAAAATTCTCCCACCAAAACATCAAAATATACAGATTCTCTCCCAAAGTTTCTGGCAACAAGCCTGGTTACGCCAGAGATACACAACATAGGAAGTTGAATAAGGAGCTCAAGTGCTTAATCTGTGCTCTTATTCCCACACACCCAGCCTACTAAGTGTTTTTAGCTTCACATATTCCCTAACCTGCCATCGAAGGCTCTTGATGACCGTCATCTTTGTGTCTCCCTGTCAGACTGGGACATGTTAAAGCTCAATGCAATTAGAAAAGCTTCAATAGCACCATCTCTGAAATATTAGTATGCCCTATTGCAATCTACATTTCTGTCTCTTTGTGTTCAGGCAACTTCAGGTAGCGCCCAGATGTTCTGAGACATTTGATTAGCAGGAGTTATTCCTCTGAAAGTGTGAGGGCTTTATTATGAGATGTGTGCTGTTACCCTGATTGCTACTATAAAACCCTGGATTCTTCTTTCCTTTTTGCCATAGGAGTGCTTTGTATTTTCAGTAGGATTCTCTCAGCATGAAATAATGTATTTAAATGTAGATTTCCTACAGCAACCCACAAGTACTTCTCTGTGAAATTTTGTCTCAACCAATGTACTCATATCACTTGAAATGCATTTTTACTTACATTTGTATAATTCACCCTGGCTAGTAATTTTAGCTTTACCACAGATATTTTTTGTCATGTTCTCTAAATCTTAAAGTCCTAGAACTCTGAACCGTATGACAAAAAGTTCTCTTTTTCTTGGACCTTCATTCTAATATGAAACGACAAGTCTTACATCATAAAACATTAAATAGAAACAAAATTTTCAGTCAATGCTAACATGATGAACTTGGATTAAAAAAATAAAACAGACTGGCTTTTGCTAACTCTCATTATAGCCCTACCAAAGCTAGAGTAACATTCTTATTTGGGTAAAACCTACATATATTCCCCGCCCCCCCCCCCCCCGCCCCCTTAACTGGTACTTTGGTTAAGCTTTTTAATCCAATTCCAATTTCAATAAACTTGATTGGCATGGAAAGGAATGCAAGCATGGCTAAATTAAGTTTGTGACTTTAGGGCAGCAGGATTCACAGAGGAAATGGTGTGCGTGTGTGTGTGTGTGTGTGTGTGTGTGTGTTTCATCTTCATTTTCCATTAAGTAAGGGAAATGGAAGTGGATATTTCAGCCCTAGAAAGGCAGAGAAAAAATAGACTTCACAGTGGGGCTACTTTCTGAAATGAGCCATGAGCAGGAAGTAAATATTGTCTTTAAAGAAATAAAAGAAATACCAATTCAGTATGTTGTATCAAAATAAAATGTGTAATATGAAAATATTTCTGTTTTGTGGGCCTGAAGTTTAACAAAATTTTGTGGACCCTTTTTAAGAAATGAAATTACAAAATTTCAAAAGTACACATTTAAATGGTTTTAAAAATCACAATAAATTATTTATTTTGAAAACTCACAAATAAACATCACAAAAATTCAAGACAAACGTAGTATTTTAATTATTAACTTTATATATCTGTGTAATACTCTTTTCTCTGGCGCTTCTTTATATGACGGTTCTATCTATATTTTCTGTAAATGGAATGGAAAGATAACACAGTTTGTCTTATAGCATAGTATTCAAATGCGTTTCAAATGAATGATAGTTTAGGAAGCTTTATTTCAGCCTCACAATTTGTGGTTGGTAATGTCATGCCAAGGTGCCACTATGTTGTGGTGAATAGCATGGGTGACTTTAAAACTGATATATGTAGTATTTGCAGTACTGCCTTAGTTGTGTGCTCTACAGTCAGAGGTGTTCTAGAAACTCCGTTATGCATAATTTTTGTCGAAAAATTGATAAATATATGGAGCATTTATAACTGTGCATGTTAAATTATTGAGCATGTTCCTAAGAGAAGACAACTTCTGTTTGAATGGGCATCTTCCCCTTACTTTTATTCTTATTTTATTTTTTCTTCATTGCCATGTGTCCAAAAGTTATTTTAAATGTTCAATTTTTTAAACAATAATCTCAGTCTAGGTTCTGGCTCCGTACATTATAAATTTGCTTTTTTCTCCACCACCTATATCATTCTAGTGTTAGTTGCTGTAGAACCCTTTCATATGCTGATACAATCTCTGTCTTCTATCTTTGTATCATGACCCTGTGCGAGTCAGCACAGAACGTTCCTGGGAGAAGCCATTTCTATACTAGGACAACCAGGAATAACTTAACTACAGATGAAAGTGATTGCAAACCACAAAATTGTATTCCACTGAACCAGGATTTCTCAACCTTGGCACTACTGACATTTGGGGCCCAGTAAATCTTTGTTGGCAAGAGGGAGAGGCATTCTGTGAATTCCAGGTTGTTTGGCAGCATCTCTGGACTCTATATGCCAATAACATTCCCACTCCCCACCCCAGTTGTGACATCCACAAATGTCTATAGAAGTTGCTAAATGTCTCCTGGGGGTCAGAATCACACCCAGTTGAGAATCCCTGAATTAGACAAATCTAACTGCATTACTAGCTCATCAAGTTAACTGAATACTAATGCCACTGCTCCATGCAACAAAACATGACACAGGACAAGCTGAAGAGGAAGGAAACAAAGAACCAACTGCAGCAGGTTCAGTATCCCTTTTTTTCTCAAATCATACAAAAAGTTTATGATTTTATGAACACATTGTTAGGGACCTCCCTGGGTATTGGAAGGGTCCATGCACCGCGGGCTATTCATTAACTTCATTTTGAATCAGGTTGCTTGTATGTGAGGCTATAAAGACTTTTGGTATTTTTGTGCTCTATGATTCAATAGTTCCCTGAACTTGGATGAAATGCTCCTAGTGGGCAGTGATTGTTTAAATTGTACTGAACAGGAAAAAAGCTAGATCAGTGAATGATTCCTGGGTTTCTTCATTCATTGTTTCTCCCTTGTCTTTGGGGACTAGAACTATAGGTCTGTCAGTGAAAAACATATGTGTGCTGCCCAAATAAGATTAGAGAGCTAAGCATTAAATTAAGTTTAATATGTTTCTTCGTGCACTATGTTTTTCAAGCATAGTTGACAATGAAGCCTTCTCTCATGGAACACTCTTATTACCTTACTGGACACTAGTATTATTTGGAAAACAGTTTCATGAATGCTGGTGTTGTGGTAAGAAAATGGCATTTGGCACCAGGCATTTTGGGGTCCAAATCTTGGCTCATCTCTTTGATAGCAATGTGGTTGTAATAATATCAATGAAGCTTTCCAGCCCTGTGAAATCTTATCTATAAACCTGAGATCAAAATACCTGCCCTCAAGTGTTCCTGTGAGGATTAAAGATAACACAGAGAAATATTCTGTTCAGTGCTTAATACATGGTACATATACCATAAATCACAGCTTCTAGTATTGTTTAAGTGTGTTTCTTGAAAAGGCATTAAGGCCGAAACCGGTTTGGCTCAGTGGATAGAGCGTTGGCCTGCGGACTGAAGGGTCCCGGGTTCGATTCTGGTCAAGGGCATGTGCCTGGGTTGCGGGCACATCCCCGGTAGGAGATGTGCAGGAGGCGGCTGATCGATGTTTCTGACTCTCTATCTCTCTCCCTTCCTCTCTGTAAAAAAATCAATAAAATATATTAAAAAAAGAAAAGGCATTAAGGAAGCATTAATCTGAAATCACTGAGAAAACATTTTATTGAGTTGTGATTCTATTAGCTTCTACTTAATGTATGTTAAGTAGTGGTCGGCAAACTCATTAGTCAACAGAGCCAAATATCAACAGTACAACGATTAAAATTTCTTTTGAGAGCCAAATTTTTTAAACTTAAACTATATAGGTAGGTACATTGTTATTAACTTAATTAGGGTACTCCTAAGGCTTAGGAAGAGCCACACTCAAGGGGCCAAAGAGCCGCATGTGGCTCGCGAGTTGCAGTTTGCTGACCACGGGTCTAGGTAGAATGAAATATTCCTGGATTTGCTAAGCCCCATGAATGCTCAATGGTTATCTATGTGACAATCTCTTGGCTCTATAAAAAGAAAACAAGCAGCTTTTTCTAGTAGAGAATAATTCACTGTTAACTGAATATGGTCTTACATGAAATAATAGTATTCTCAGTAAGGTTATATACTAAATATTAGCTGTAGTTGTGGCTGAGTGGGTAGATGTTGTGGTGGGTTACAAATTTTCTTCTTTCCAATATTTTTCATCATAAATATGCATTATTTTTGTAATGAGGATAAAATGTGTGTTTTTTAATATTTTAAAATAATAAAACCCTAAGATTTTTTTAGGCCCATGTTCTGGTAACATTTATGCTCCTAGTACGAGGAGATTGTGTCTATTTAGATAGTGCAATACAATTCTTGCAAGACCTAAAAATAGTCATAGCCTTTAGAGCTGAACAAGATCTTAAGGATCATCGTTTCCTGGGCTTTCCGGTGAAAATATGAAGAAATAGATCCCTAGGAGTGCAGGGTGCTGGCAAGCAGTTAACCATAGAACCAGGACACCTGTGTTTTTCATCATGTTTATGTGTAACAAACAACAAAGATCCCAGGTGACTGGGAGAAAGGTTGATTAAACGTAATGATGATTCCTGCGCTGTCAGTTCTATTATTCATATTCTAATTCCGTCCAAATTATTCCAAGTCCCAACGTCCTTATTTCTTTGCCGCCTACAGCAAGCCCTCAGTGGCAAAAATCTAAAATAGTCACAGGCTGTCTTGTAATCTGCCCCTATTCCTTTTGGCATTTTCTCCCAAACTCTGAATCTTAACTCTCCTCCACTACCCAAAATGTCTTATGGTATTTCTGGCTGCCTAAAGTCTCTAACCTGGCCTTCAACCAAAACTTCTCCACTTCAAAATATTCATAATTCCAACGATGTACCCCTCTTTCCTTAGCGCTGGCCTGCTCTAACTTAAACTTCAAGATTTATCTCAGTTCTGTGGTCCTCTCCCTGAAGCCGGTATCCAACTCACAAGATAGCGGCTGGTGCTTTCTCCATACAATCATTATTTATTAAACTATCATGTGTTTCTTTTCCCAACAGGCATATGGGTCAGATGAGTCATACTTACTTTTGTAATAAGTTAACCTCAGAAGCTAAATAAATGAGTGAATTAGGGTCCTTAAGGTAGCTCATCTCTATTGGCTTTTTAGAGAAAAATTATATGATAAAATAATTTCAACTGAGGTGCAAATGACGGATATGCCGTCTGCTCTCCCCTCTCAGGCACATTTCAGTGTTTGATAAGACACATAAAATAATGGCATACCGCACTCTGGGCGATATCAGGCCGTCCTGGTCCACAGACTGGTCTGTACTTGAAGTGTGTGGCGGCTGGAAGAGTCTGGCACAGGTACTAGTGAGGCAAATCACTGGGAAGCCCTGGGGAGGCACCAGGGAGTTGGAGAGAGAGGGAGAAATGAGAAAACAGGACTGCAGCAACTGTGATTGCAGGTCCTAAAGCGGGAATTCGTTCCCTATACAGATCTGGTCACCAAACAGCTCCCTGACTATATCTATGAAGTTAAATACAGCTTCTTCCATGGTTGACATCAGAATACACTTCATTCTCCAATTTCACATTTTAGTAGCACAAACTGACAACCCAGATCCCAAATTGTCCCCATTAGAAGTGAGAGAAACAGATGGAAGGGGAATAGGCAGAGGGAAGATATTTGTCACCCATCCTCACTAGAAAATGACAGAAATTAATTGCTTCTTCATCTGTGTTTGCACAGCAGGTTATTTGCACCTCGGTAGTGCTGATCATGTTTGCCTTTCTTTCTTTTTTTTTTCCACCTGTCATTCTCCCTGTACCCACACTCACTATTAGTGGTAACTTATGCTTTTGGAGTTACAGGACCCTTTGCTCTATCTCTGTACCCTTCGATGCCCAGCACATAGTATCTATATATACAAAAGCCAAGCGACTGGAACAGCAGAACAACCAGAACGACTGGTGGCTATGACACTCACTGCGGCAGCCAACCAGCCTGATCCAGGCCCCAATCACCGCCTACCCCCCCCCCCCCCGGTTGGCCCCTCCCCCAATCTGCCCCCAACACTCCAATCTGGGGCAGGGATTGCTGGCCAACTGCCCGCAGCCCCTCCTCCCCGCTGGCCAGGCCCAGTGGGCTCCCATTGGGGTAGGCCAGATGAACCCCACCCATGCACGAATTCATGCACCAGGCCTTTAGTTAAGTATAAGAAGAAAGGGAGAGAAAAGTAGGAAGGGAGAGCTGCAGAGAGGAATTGCCCTAATAGGAAGGTATCGCTTAGTATGACATGGGCACATGAGAGTGGGAGAGGGGTGGTAATTGGGTGAGTTGGGGTGCGGGGAATGGAGGTTGAGGATTAAGAGGAATAAAAAGGAGCTAGAGATGATAGACCAATTGCAAAACCTAGTTTCAAATTCCCTTGCATTCTCTGTGATTATTGCTGAGAGTTTTGCCGAGTCTGGTGTTTCAATTTGTATTGAAGTAGTTAGGACCAACTTTTCAATTTATTCCACTGCTAAATAATTAATCCGCCCTTGGGCTCTTTAGTAAACTGATCAGCAGTTGTATTACTACTGGACAAAATAGCTCTGTGATGGGTCTTGTCACTTAACCAACCCAGATGTCATTTTTCTTCATTGAGAAATCAAACCTTTGGATCTGAATCACATAATTTCTTCCTAATGCAAGAATAGGGTGCAGCGATTTAAAGGCATTTCTAATGTCTTACCCAGTCTCCTCAAACAAGTCAGTTTGCAAGGATTTATAGATGCTGTACTAAGAGTTATTTTTCTTGACAGTTTTGTGAAGAACCTGGAGGACCTGGTGGGTCATCCTAATCTCTTTCTCTCACCACAGTCCAAGGATAGCTGGCAGAATGTCACAGAGGAGAGAGGAATTTCAAATTTCTGTGACTTAGAGTGAATAACCTTAGATTACATTTTCACCAGTAGCCTTTTAGAATGTAGGAACCACCCCCATTTCCTATTTCACCCTGACCAGTGGTTAATTAGCACATACTTGAGCGTGCCCTTGGGTAAGGCACCCTCACGTTCTGTGACTTGGCAATTTTTCACATAAAAAGATGTAAGAAGCAGGAAGTTTAAACCTCTTCAGCTATCTTATGAATCTGCAAAAATTTAGGTACCCGTTCTCCTACTGTAGTTTTGTTCGTTTTGTTTATTTGTTGGTAGGATTATATCATGGTTTAGAAAACTAAAGCCAATGCATCTATGTATAGAAAAGGCTAATATGCAAAGTGCCTCCTCAGGAGTTCAACCAGGAGACCAGGAGTTGGATCACTTGCTGTGATGTGTGCTGATCACCAGGGGGCGGCGCGGAATGAAGGAAGGCCCCGGCCGGCGGCCGGCAGCCAGCAGTGGGGGAAGGAAGGGAGGCCCAGGCCAGCAGCTGGAAGGCCCTAATCAGCCTTGATCGCTGGCCAGGCCTAGGGACCCTACCCATGCATGAATTTCATGCACCGGGCTTCTAATTAAAATATAAACAAGTAAAGAAAGCAAGATGAAAGGGAAAGCAGGGTAGAACAGTAACATAAGACCACTGGAAATTTATCATATTCGGTGCAGACCAGTAAGTCATGCACAATTACCAAGTGTGACTACAAACTTAGCTCTGAGTTTCCCAGCAGACAAGGTAAAAATGGAAACCCTGATAGTAATTCATTATTTTCATGAAATATAAACACAATGGTTTTAAAGAAAAAAAACTGATCTATTAATTACACACTCTTTTCTAATGTATTGAGTCTAAATTTTACTTTGGTAACATTACTATGTTGAAACTAGCCCTTAGTTTAAAAAGTGAAATACAATGAAAGTCTCTCTTTTATGACATTTTTCAGATGTTACAGTATTGATTGTAATGATGGCTGCTGTTCTTTCTAGGCCATCTACCTATTTTACTTGTTTATCGCCCTTCTCCCTCTGCCAGAATATAAATACAGGGCAGAGATTTTTGCCTACTTTGTGCCCTGCTGTATGAGCAGAGCCTAGCCCAGCGATGGCGAACCTTCTGAGCTCGGCGGGTCAGCATTTTGAAAAACCCTAACTCAACTCTGGTGCCATGTCACGTATAGAAATTTTTTGATATTTGCAGCCACAGTAAAACAAAGATTTATATTTTTGATATTTATTTTATATATTTAAATGCCATTTAACAAAGAAAAATCAACCAAAAAAAGGAGTTCGCGTGTCACCTCTGACACGCGTGTCATAGGTTCGCCATCACTGACCTAGAACATACCCAGTACTCTGAGGCAAACTGTGAATATTAGGTAAATAAAATCAGGTTGTGTGGGAAAGGCTGGCGGGGGCGTATCTTAGTCAAACCACCCTGAACTAAGGCTATGAAGAACCTGGACCATCCACCTGATCATGATTTGTTTACTGAAGTATTTTACAATTGAAAGACAACGTTCTGGATCAGAGGCATGAATTTAGCTTTCCCTTCTTGAAGCTATCTAGAAAGGGGGGCAGGGATCTCACACACAGATCTAAGATGACTTAAAGAGCCACAAACTATCTTGGGGTGCAATCTCACTTGATCCAAGATGCCTTGAATTTTGACTCACAGCTCTCATGGCTGCAATAGGAACTGAATCCTGAGTGTGACACAATGAGTTGTGGATATAAACCTTTACTATCTCTGGCTGTAAGTAAGGGATGTAAACATCTGTTTGCTATGCACAAAAGACAATACTTCATCAACAGGAAGAACAAACAAACAAACCTAATAAGTCTGCATTCTTGAACAACATTGTAGCTATAAACCAAAATAATTAGAAATGGAAGGGGAAAAAAAATGGGCTTCAATATCTTGCATCAGATACTTTTGAATTTCAAATGGCCATAGGAGTGAAGATTTCTTACTCTGTTCTAGTATTCGTAAACCCTCTGTCCAGGGGTTGTTCTGCCATTAGGTCAGAATTCTACACCTTTTTCTGGCAGATTATAAAGCCACTTGACCTTGAGAAGTCTTTTCATTCATTTGTCCATTTGTTTATTCATTCCTCAAGTATCATTCAGTGAAAAACTATGTCAAGGAAACTGTTCTGTGAGAGAAGACACAATGGTAGGCAAGATACAGTCCTTGACTTCCAGGAAATTAAAGTGACAGCCTATGCATCAACCAATGACACCAAAGTTTGATTTCTGAGGAGTCAATGATCCCCAGAATTATTGACCAACTGATTTGTACATAAAAGATTAAAGCAAGTGGATGGGAGGAAATATAGTCTCAGCCCCTTCAATAGCTTATGATGTATAGAAGACGATATGATGACAGTTATGACAAGAAGTAAATTGCAAAGGCTGATAATCTATAAGATGACTACTGATTAAGGCTATCTTCTTAGTCATGTGTTCCTCTGACTGAAAAATACGTCAGACTAGACTGTGATTACTAGCATTTATAACAAAGGAATTGTAACAATGTTAAGAACTATGTTCATTGCAAATACAAATATTGCAAGAAGAATTTTAAAATGTTTATACATTTTCTGTCACAAAGTACAATTATGTGGAAATTAAATATATTGTTGCCATTCAACATTCGTGTTTTGAAACAGCGTATAACACTGCAGACTCTGGAGTCAGAGTGCCTAGGTTTGCACTTCAGCTCCATCACCTATGTAAGCAATTTGCTTAATCTACTTGAGCAGCCAGCAGTTTCCTCATTTTTTAGTTGAGCGTATAAAATGGGTATAATTGCTTTAAGGATCAAATTGATGCCTGAGGAATTAAAGGGCCAGCATTCCCAGATACCAGTGGGAATGAGGCTCTTGCGATATCTTCAGAAAATGGATTTTCTAAGAACTCACACAGGGGGATGGAATGTGGAAGAAGGCTTTATTTGTGTCAAGTTACATTTCTTGGGTTCCAAAGTCCCCTGCCCCTTCAGCCAGTCCTGGAAGAGGGGCCGCTGGAAGTTCAGCAAAGCCAGAAACAGGGCCAATGTTCAGAGTTTCCGTTTCATGTTGCAACGGGGTGTGGTTCTGCATTCAGGCCAGATTAAAGTCCATTAGTCCCTGTGCGGAGCCCAGCAAGGCCCTGAGCCCCAAGAGGGCTGGCAGGCGAGAGAGAGCCAAGAGAGAGGAAGGGAAAACTTCCTTTGTTTGGAAGTTTATGTATTTAAATTTTGCAGGCTTGCAATGGCCACGCCCATTTTGGCCAATGACCTGTTTCCAGGTGCGACTGACAGGCCGCCTCCCATGTTACTCAGACTTTACTGGGCATGTGTTTAAACTGTCTTTGTCCAGTCCATTCCCCCATCAACCAGTGGGGAACAGACTTGGAGCGTAAAATGAAGCTTAAGGGCATGTCTATAGTATTTGGCCTCCCCTTTCACTCCTTTCCTTTTATTATAAGGGTATAAAAATGAGATAACCCATGTGTATTAGCTTCCTATTGCTGTTGTAAAAAAAATATTACAAACAGTGGCTTAAAGGTACACAAATTTATTATCCTATGATTCTGGAGGTCAGAAGTTTGAAATCAATTTCAAAGCTGGCAGTGTAGCATTTTTCTCTGCACTGTGTTCTCTGCTTCCATCCCTACATCTTTTATCCATTTTCTATTGCCTCTTTATTCTAAACAAATACACTTTTTAATTATAGTTAACATACATACAATATTATATTAGTTTCAGGACAACATAGTGATTCAACATTTAGATACCTTATGGAGTGCTCACCATAAGTCTAGTAACCATCTGTCATCATACATAGATATTATGATATTGTTGATTGTATCCCCTATGCTGTATGTTACATCCTCATGACTTATTTTATAATTTTATGTTTGTACTTCTTAATCGCATTCTCTTTTCCACTCATTCCCATCACCACCCTCCCTTCTGGTGACCATCAGTTTTTCTCTGAATGATTTTTTTGTTTCATTTTGTTTATTTGTTTTGCTTTTTAGATTCCACATATAAACAAAATATTACGTATTTGTCTTTGTCTGTCTGTCTTCTGTTAAGTGACATAATACCCTCTAGATCCATCCATGTTGTTGTAAATAGCAAGATTTTATTTTTTTATGGTTGAGTAATATTCCAATGTATTCAGGGAGTAGCAAAAAGTAAGTTTACAGTTATTCATATGGAATATATTACAATAATTAATACATAATAATACCAGAATAAACTCTATTTCATGTCATTACAATTGTAAACCTACATTTGTCCTACCCTGTATATATACCACAGTTTCTTTTTTTTTTTTTTAACATTTTTTTAATTGATTTCAGAGAAGAAGGGAGAGGGAGAGAGATAGAAACATCAATGATGAGAGGGAATTATTGATCGGCTGCTCCCTGCACGCCGCCCCCCCCCCCCCCTCCACTGGGGATTGAGCCCACAACTCAGGCTTGTGCCCTTGACTTACATAGAACCTGGGACCCTTCAATCCGCAGGCCAATGCTCTATCCACTGAGCCAACCCAGCTAGGGCAGTACCACATTTTCTTGATCCATTCATCAATTGATGGACACCTAGATTACTTGCCTATCTTGGCTATTGTAAACAATGCTGCAATGAACATAGGGATGCAAATATCTTTTCCAGTTTTATTTTTTTTCTTTGAATACTCAGAAGTGGAATTGCTGGGACCTGTGATGGTTCTATTTTGAATTTTTTGAAGACTCTCCATACTGTTTTCTGTATTGGCTGCACTAGTTTACAACCACAATGGTGAACGAGGGTTCCCTTTTCTCCACATCCTCTCCAGCACTTCCTATTTGTTGTCCTTTTGATAATAGCTATTCTGACAGGTAAGAAGTAATCTCCTACTGTGGTTTTGATTGTATTTCCCTGATGATTAGTGATGTCTATTCAGGTCCCCTGTCCATTTTTAAATTGGATTGTGTTTCTGATGTTGAGTTGTATGTATTCCTTATATATTTTGTCTATTAAACTCTTACAAATGTCACTTGCAAACATCTTCTTCCATTCAGTAGGTTGCCTTTTCGTCTTGTTGATGGTTTTCTTACCTGTGCAAAAGTTTTTAAGTTGATATAGTCCTATGTGTTTATTTTTGCTAACATTGCCTTTGCCCAAGGAGACAAATCCAAAAAAATACTGCTCAGGCCAATGTCAAAGAGTTTATGCCTATGTTTTCTTTCAGGGATTTAACAGTTTCAGACGTTACATTTAAGTCTTTAATTCATTTTGAGTTTATTTTTATATGGAATAAGAAAGTGGTCGTTACATTTTTTTACATGTTATCTTCCCAGTTTCCTTTACACCATTTATTGAAGATACTGTCTTTTCTCATTGTATATTCTTGCCTCCTTTGTCATAGATTAGTTCACCATCTAGGCTTGGGTTTATTTCTAGGATCTCTATTCCAATCCGTTGATCTATGTTTGTTTTTTGTGATAGTGTGGCGAGTCAGCACAGCCATGGCATACTCAGCACCACGTTGGGTGCCTTATGTGCCGTGCCAGCTCAGCCAGGTTCAGTGACCCTGAGAGGGGGCAGTGAAGGATTGAGAAAAGACTGACAAGAGAAAAAGCTGGATCTAGGTGGGATGCTGTCCTCTCTGATGGAGAGCCTTTCTGATGGAGAGCTAGCGACAGCACCACGAACTACAAGCTGTGTCTTTATTTTATAGCAGATTCCACGAGGCAAAGTAAGGGCGTGGTCAAGATGTTTACAGCATTCTTGTGGGTTTCGATCCTACTCAATTACATGCACCTGAACTCTATTAAGCCCACATCACTCAGGCACATGGGGCCACGTGTTCAGACCATAGGTTCAAGCGTACAACTATAGCTGTTGGCTATGATTGTGCTGGGAGGGCTCTGCCCTCCAAGCTGGGACTTGCACATGGCCATGAGAGGACTGTGCCCTCTCATTAGTCCGAGGCTTGAACCTGTCCAAACACTGTAGCCGCTCTCCACATGATAGTACTATCCTGTTTTATTTACTTTAGTTTTGTAGTATAGTTTGAAATCAGGAAATGTGATACCTCTAATTTTAGTCTTCTTTCTCAAGATTGTTTTGGCTATTCAGGGTCTTTCCTGGTTTCAGATATATTTTAGGATTTTTTTGTTCTAGTTCTGTGAAAAATGGTTTGGCATTTTGATAGGGATCGAATTGAGTCGATAGATTGCTTTGGATAGTATGAAGTTTTAATATTAATTCTTCCAATCTGTGAGCACAGTATATCTTTTCATTTATTTATGTCTTCAATTATTTTCATGAATAACTTACAGATTTTGGAGTATAGATGTTTTACATCGTTGGTTAAATTTATTTCTAGGTACTTTATTCTTTTTGATGCAATTGCTAATGGGATTGTTTTATTAATTTTTATTTTTCTTATAGTTCATTATTAGTGTATAGAAATGCAACAGATTTCTGAATAATAATTTTGTATTCTGTAATTTTACTGAATTCATTTATTAATTCTCATAGATTTTTGGTGGACTATTTAGAGCTTTCTCTCTATGTATAACATCATGTCATCTGCAAATAGTGACAATTTTACTCCTTTCTTTCCAGTTTGGAAAACTGCTTCTCTCTTATAAGGACCTTGTGGATTACATTGAGCCTACACAGATATTCCTGGACAATACTGCTGCATCAAATTCCTTAACTTAAGCATATCTTCAAAGCCTTTTTTGCCAGGTAAGGGGACACATTACAGGTTCATAGTTTCCATAGACATGAATTTGTGTGTGTGTGGAGGGTGTAGTTAGGTTGTCATTATTCTGACTACCACTTCATGTGAAGTGTTCTTTTTTAAATATATTTTTATTGATTTCAGAGACAGAGAGAGAGAGAGAGAGAGAGAGAACATCAATGATGAGAGAGAATCATCAATCAGCTGCCTCCTGCATGCCCCCAACTGGAGATCAAGCCTGCAACGTGGGTATGTTGCAGGAACCGAACCTTGTCCTCTTGGTTCATTGGTCAATGCTCAACCACGGAGCCATGCCAGCCAGGCTGTAAAGTGTTTTTTTGAAAAAGTTGCTAATATTATTTCTTACATATATTCTCATTGTTCACCAAGCTTCTCTAAAGTTTATGTAAATTAGCGAAGTGGCCGTTTTCCAGCATGCAGAAGCTTAAATAAAACTAGGTTTTGACCAACTCAGCCCTTTTTCTTTCCCCAGACTATTGTGCTTGTCATCTTTTGACTTTCTGCTGAGATCCATGGACCCCTGGTTTATATAAGCTGTGGTTGTCAACAAGAGCTAATTGCCGATTTCATTATGAACTCAAAGAACTTGCATGTGATTTTAACAATCTATTGTGCTCATGTGGCGATTTCTTAGCGAACTCTTCTCTGAGCTATTCAGTTTACGCAAAAGAAGCCTTAAAAGGACATAAATATTACAAGGAATCTGTATTGTATGCCTCTGCCAACAAGTCTCCTCAGGTGATTTCGATACATTTAACAATCAAATGACAACTCATCTCCAGGATTGGCAGGTGTCACAGTCAACGATAGGCGCGTTATCAAGAGTAAATTACTTCACCGACAGACTGGTCAAGTAAGAAGTTCAAGCTCCAAAAGTTTACACCTCAGACCTTTTTCTTCTGCCAGTCACAACCACCACTTGCTTTAAGATCCAGCTCAGGCAGTGCCCTCGGCAGTCCCGGATCTGTCTCTTGTTTCAACAGTGTTTGGATGGAACAGACCAAGGGACACCCCTTCTCCCAGCCTCCAGCCTCTCTCCTGCGTCATACCCAGTCATCGCCTTCACAACCACCTCTGGGACCAGCCAACACATCGGTTTTTTTTCTACCTTAACTCCTTATTTTGCTGAACCATGAGCCCCCAAATTCATCAGAATTATTCCACCGAGAGGGAGGCTGCGGTCAACCGCCTGGCCAGCCTGCCTCTGCCCGCCTCCCACACCTACCTCTCTCTGGGCTTCTATTTCCAACAACGATGTGGCTCCTGAGGGCGGGGCCGCTTCTTCTGCCCATTGGCGGAGAAGAAACCGAGGGTGCTGTGTCTTTTAAAGTTGCCAAACCAGCACGGTGGCCGCATTCTCTTCCAGGATGAGCTGAAGCCTCCCCAGGAGGAGTGGGCAAAACTCAGGACGCCATGGAGGCCGCCCTGGCCTTGGAGAGGACCCTGACCAAGGCCCTTGTGGAGCTGCAGGCCCTTGTGGAGCTGCAGACCCTCAGCTCTGGGACTTCCTGCAGAACCACTTCCGGGAGAGGAGGTGAAACTCATCAAGGAGATGGGCGACACCTGCCTCACCTCCGCAGGCTGCCGGCCCCCAGGCTGGGCTGGGAGAGTATCTCTTGGAAAGGCTCACCCTCAAGCACGACCAGGAGCCTGTAGAGCCCAGAGGCCTTTGAGGGGCCCCTCTGCATCCCCTGGTGTCTGGGCTTTACCTGAGCCTCTTCCCAAAACTACTAGCCATTCCTTTAACCATCCTGAAGCCCTCTCCCATGCATTGGACCAAATGAAACAATAAAGCTTTTTGCAGGAAAAAAAAATCTAGCTCAAAACTGGTTGTGCCCCCAAACCTTTCCCTCCAATGCCACTTCCCCATGACCTAATCCTTCTGCTTTCACATTTAGGATAACACACACACACACACACACACACACACTCACTCACTTGGTTTTGTTAGCTCTTGTTTTTTTGTCTGTTAAATGTAAACTACTAATTCTCATGTCCCCCATAGGATAACTAGCACTGTGTTGCACACTTAATAAATGCTTGCAAATGACAAAATGAATTCTTTGCTTTGGTTAAAGAGGACTTCGGGACTGAAATGAGCCCCTATGTGTTTGTGTAGGCTTTAATGGTTCATTTTCTTGTCAGACATCCCCTGTTTATGAATGCTGTGGCAGCCCCAACAGTGTAAAGGGAGGATTTTATTGGAGAACATTTGAAGGATTAGAAAAATCTCCAGAGCTTGGGAAGCACCACATTTTGAATACAACATTCTATTTCATTCTAATTCAAAACCAGAATAAGCAGAAAAGAATGATGGCAAGATCCACAGGGTTCCACATGTGAAGCCCACCCCCCTTCAGGAGTGAGTGGGAGGAAGGAAGGAGCATGGTCATTAGATAATTTCTGATTCCACATTTCTCATTCCGCTGTGTTAGTTCTCCTCAGGCTGCAACTTTGCATGTGAGCTCTTAACCCTGCAAAATGTACTATTGAAAACATGATGTAATTAATTAGTCTTAAGAGTTATCCCCTTTCTTGTGTTTTCTTTTACTAAAACAATAAACAAACAAATGGATAATTTGTCCATTCAGACTAAAAAATTCAAACAGGATTCAATGGGATGCTGTCTACCTGTTGCTCTTATACCACCTTTTCTATAGTGAACCAGGGACAGGGGTGAGGGGCCACTTTTCTTTTGGCTTGGAAATTACTCACTGGTATACAGGATGACTAAGGCACCACATAGTGTCCCAGAGAAGTTAATTTATTCAACACATACAAGGGTACCATGAAGGCCAAACACTTATTTTCCATTAGAGTTCAGTCTTTGATTAACATCATTAGAGTAGGCTTTTTTTATTTTTTAAAATATATTTTTTATTGTTGATAGTATTATAGATATCGCTCCTTTTTATTGATTTCAAAGAGTAAAGGAGAGATAGAGAGGGGTAGGAACATCAACGATCAGAGAGAATCATTGATCAGCTGCCTCCTGCATGCCCCACACTGGGGATCGAGCCCACAACCTGGGCATATGCCCTGACCAGGAATCGAACCATGACCTCCTGGTTCATAGGTTGACGCTCAACCACTGAGCCAAGCTGGCCGGGCTGGAGTAGACTTTTTGAAAATCAGGCGAGACTCTGAAGTCAGAATATACCAGCTCTGAAAGTGGCTGTCACTGTCCCATCCCTCCACCTCAATCCAATTTACACTTTTATGATTGGCTTCCTTTTTGACCCAGGCTTGTTAATTATATCCAGCTGTAGGCAAATTGCTCTTCCAAATTGGCAACACTGCTTTCAAGCTGCTCGAATATTTTTTCTTCTTCCTTGGATAAAACCTTTGGAGCATACACTTTCTTGACTAGTGTTTCTGAACTAATCCCCAGTTATGGATATTTTAAAGGGTTCAGAGGATTTACAAAATAACTCTGGTTTTAAGTACAATGCAATTCTTTCCATGTGATCCAAAATTACCTAGGAACTTAGAGGAGGATAATTTTTCAGAGACTCAGGCACAGTGCCATCACCATCCCACTTGTTCCTAGATGCGCTGGTGTGGAGATCTAAGGAGTAACTGGCCAGATCCCAGCACCACTCCAGAGCAGTTGGGCTTTGCCCTTCATTGGAAGATTCAAAGACTCCAGAACAACAGCTTTTCAAAGGCATCAGAAGTTCTTCTTTGTTGTTGTTTTTTTCTTTTCTGTAAGTACCTGTTCTGCTCAAGGGCTATAATTCCCATTCCCTCACTTCTTAGAGGACCCTACTAAAAGCATAGATAACCATGCAAGACAATTATTATAAGAAGAGCTTTAATTTTTCTTCTTCTTTTCTCCTTTCAAAGAGAAGATAAAAGCTTGTTTCCACCACCCACCCAAGAGGTTTTTGTCTGATAGTTTGACATTGAGGATTTTGTACACTGAAATGAAATATTTTAAGAGATGAGAATCAGGTACATAGGTGTTGGGGGGATGGGGGAAATGAGATTCAGAATCAGAATATTCAGGTCAGAGTGACATCTCTGCTATCGATCAGTGTTATAACCTTGGCCAAGTATTTTAATCTCACTAAGCTTTTGTTTTTCTCATCATTTAAGTGAAATTAATAACACCACCTGCCAAATGCAGATCTAAATTCATGATTAGAGTTAGTATGTGATAAATCTGCAATCAGAATACAAGTCCTCTTAAAAAGATATCCTATAGCCCTAGCCGGTTTGGACAGTGGATAAAGCGTCAGCCTGCAGACTGAAGGTTCCTGGGTTCAATTCAGGTCAAGGGCACAAGCCAGGGTTGCAGGCTCAATCCCCAGTAGGGGGCGTGCAGAAGGCAGCCAATCAATGCTATTTTCTCATCATTGATGTTTCTGTCCCTCTCTCCTTTTCCCTTCCTCTCTAAAATTAATAAAAATATGTTAAAAATAGATATAATATAACCATATACCCCAAACAGTAGGAAACTAATTCTACATCTATTAATAACTATATCAATATTATGGCTATGGCGGGGGGGGGGGGGGTTGCTTTTCAGTCTTCTTTTCTTAGTTCTGATCATGGTACATGTTGACTTTGACTTCTGATTATTTTTTCTAGTAAAATATGTGTAACAAAAATTACCATTTTAATTATACAGTTCAGTGCTGTAAATACATTCTCATTGTTGTGCGACCATCACTACCATCCATCTCCAGACCTTCTCATCTTCCCAGACTGAAATTCTGATTTGTAAAATCATTTATTTATTTATTTTACTTTTTTGTTGAATTTATTGGTGTGACACTGGTTAAAAAAGAAAAATCAGATCTTTTTTACCCAACATTTTCTCATTTTCCCACATTGCAACTTACTGTCTTTTAATAACTTTCATTTTTAGTAGCTGTGAGATATTCTATCCAGATAATGCTCATGAATCTGCCTATTGTTGGACATTTATCATTTCTACTTTTCTCTTTTGTAAATGATAAATGTTGTTGTGTATATAGCACTTCCCACGTTGTGGATTATTTACCTAGAATAGCTAGTAAATTAAAGAATATGAACATTTTAGTGATGTTTAAGTGTATGTTGATAATTTTTTTCCTGTTATACCCAGTTTCTATTGATTGATGCATTCATTCTTTCAAATAAACAAAGACCTAGTAAGTTCCTAATATTTACCAAGTAATATGTGAAAGACACATTTATTCTCTGCACAGATGATTTTAATCCACGCTGGCCAGCATTAGGGACAACCAAGGACAACAGGCTTGTTTTACTTGTTTAAAAATTTTATTGCATTTCTTTGATTTTTAGTCAGAAGGTAACCTTGCTAGTGTGCTGATTCCTTTTGAGAATTTCCTTTCCCTCTCTGTTTCCTCTCCCTTACTTCTCACCCATATAAATGCTGTTGGGCAAATTACTCAATCTGTAACTTTACTTCCGCATTGTCAAATGGGACTAATAGCAGTAAGAATGTCATTGGATTGTGGTCTGAACTCAAGGAGACATTGTATCTTCATGTTTCAATGATACATTATGCATCTTAAGTCAGTGCTTAGCACACTGTAAGCACTCTTAAACTTTACCTGTTACTGTTTTTACTTCTAGGATAGAGAAAGTGAAATCAATCATCCATCAGTTGACTGACGAAATGGGCAAGATAAGAACCACGTGGACTTTGCTGTACCACTGTATGCCAATTTTTAAACAAGCTTTTTGGAAGAACAGATTAACTAGTATATAGATGGTGACTTTTTGTTTGTTTTTCCTGAAGCATATTGTTGCTAAATTTTACAAAGTTCTGCTAAGTCCTTCAAAAGAAAAATATATATCCTTCAGTTTTTTGTCTTCTAGGATTTAGGAATATTCTTTAATCAAAGAAATAAGAACAGTGATGTACTGACAGTTATAGGCTAATTAATTTTTTAAAAGTCTATGATGTGTCCTAAGGAAAAATGAGCTAAGCTGAATCAAATTGACAAGTGTCTGGCTAGTTTGCTAATGAGTCAGCCATAACACTCCAAATTCTGTTTAATCAAGCCTCTATTCTTACCAATTAAAAAAAGCCTTTTCTTTCCTGATTATATTTATCTATACACACATACATATACACATATATGTATATACATTCCAGTTTCTCTCTCTCTCTCTCTCTCTCTCTCTCTATATATATATATATATATTCCAGCCTTACATGTAAACTGGAATATACGTATTCCAGTTTTGTCATAATCCTGGTCATTAATAGAATATATTTAATTTGAATAAGGAATGTATGTCTTGGTAAATTTTGCTATATTGAATTGAATATTACATTGTGTTGATTTACAAAGGCTAAAGGTAAAATGTCTGTGTAACTGACAGATGTCAATTAATAGACTGTTTTAGGAATTGTATACAAGGCATCAATATTCTGAATGAAAATTGTGTATTCAATTGTGATCACAACTATTTATTTGATATTTTACAAAAATGAGTAAGTATGCACTATACAGGTTTTTGTGTGTGTTTTTTTCAGAAGAAGTGTGGCATATGGTGAAGCCACTTGGAGCTGCTGGAGAAATAGCCAACTGCAAAAATACTTTACCGTCATAATAAGCAAATAGCATTATTTTCCTCCGGATGAAATCATTCCTTGCTGTTTTCAATATCGGTGTAAAGTCCTTTGTTAAATACTTATGTCTTAAATAGCTATTAGATATTACAAACCAAACAAACCCCCTTTTCTCCTCCAGCAGACCTGTGTGAGAGGAAAGGCTAGTAAGCCCCGATTCAGTTCTCAGGTTCTTCCTGAGCGAAGAAGTGCAAACAGGCCGGAAGGTTTCAGAACAACAGCGAAGTCAGTGAAGCAGAGAGCAAACCCAAATATTCTGCAAATGACAAATAAACCAGGAAGGAGACGTGCCAGCTGTTCACACTGGAAAGTTCCCGTACGTGTATTTTTGGTTCGAGTTTTATTTTTACATGACGATGGAACAGTAAGTTTTCTCCGGGGGAAGGTGTCTTGTTCCTTACACATGAATAAGAAGCAGGGAATTATCGATGCAGGTGGATGTGACTTCGGGCGCTCTACACCCCCCCCTCCCCCCCGCTTCCCATGCGCAGCCGCTCCGGTGGGACCTCCACCTGGGGGACCTGGGGGACCCGGGGGACCTGACCCCAGCGCGCCTCTGCTTGGGCGGCGGCGGTCTGGCTGCGCGGGTGCTCAGTAGTCTGGCCACACGGCTTTCCAAACTCGCGCCTCTCAAACTCCGCTTTCTGGAGCGGACGGCGACCCCGGCCGGGTCCCCTTTCCGGCCCGCGCTCCCTCCGAGCGGCGGCGGGCGGCGGGGCCGGGCGGCGAACAAAGGCGGCGCGGGGCGCGGGGCGCGCGGCCGGGCTAGCGCGCGTCTCTCCGGCAGGAGGCGGCGGCGCCGCGCCCGAGCCCGCATTCCTCCGAAGCGCCCGGAGCCCGCGGGGCTACGTCACCCCCCGGCTCCGCCCCCGTCCCTCCCCGAGCAAAGTAACTCTGGGCGAACAGGAGCAGCCTCCTCCGAGCCATGGAGAGCCGCCGCCGCGGCCGCCCGGCGACACGAGCGACCTCGGCGCCCCAGAGGTAGTTTGGCGCCCGCCGAACAGGGCAAAGTGCCGGCGGGCGGCTGGGGACTTCCCGCTCGCGCCCCGCGAGGCCCGGCCGGCACCCCAGTCGTGGATTTCGCGGCGATCCTCCGGGCAGCTCTTTGCAAAGCTGCTTGAAACTTCTCCCGAAGTCGACATGGATCCAGCCGCGGCGGCGCTGCCCGCGCTGGTGGCGTTCTGGCTCCTCTCCCCGTGGCCTCTGCTGGGGTCGGCCCGCGGCCAGTTCTCCGCAGGTGAGTGGCCCCGATGCCCGCCCGGGCCCCGGAGGGGTGCAGAGGCTCCTCGCCAGGGCCAGAGGCTAGGACTTGGGGGGAAGCTCTCTCGGCCGGGGGTCGGGGGGCACAGGGCAGAGGGAGAGATGTCCCCAGAGTTGGTGCCAGGTGGGCCCCGGGGCCCCGGGCTGGGCGCCACTCGGCACAGGTAACTTTTGTCTCCGCGACCCATTGTTCCTCGCTCCGGGCGCGGGCTGGCTGGGCTGTGCGGGAGGGAGAGAGACATTGCTTTTCTCGGGAAACTGGAAGAAGCCTCGGTGTCCAGCGCAGGCTGCACGGAGCTGGGGGAAGAGGGGGAGAAAAAGTAGTTAAGACTCCGGGGACGGCGACTCTGTTGCCCGTGGCGCACGGTTGTTGCTGTCGGCCACCTGGGTCTGCAAAAACATTTCCCCGGGAAGCCGTGGCCAGAAACGCGGAGGCTCGGAAGCACTGACCTCGGCGCGCTTTGCCAGGTGCTTTTTGTCCCGGGAATAACCTCCCCTGACTATTGTCTAACTACTTCCCGGTCCCTCCCCCCAGCTCTCTCCGCTCCCCCGGCGGCCCGCAGCTCCCGGCTTTGCCCTTTGCGCCAGGGCACTGAGCGGAGCGGGTTCCCTGTCTTCATTGCATGTTTTGAAAGAGGAGCCTAAGGATCCACGCCGAGCGGTCCTGGGCAGTGAGGGCTGGGAGCTGGGTCCGGGGAGCCTGACCCCCGGTGTCGGGGCACAGCCATGCCCGGAACGGATCTGGGTGACGGGAACTGCACATGATTGCCGCCCGCTCCGAGTACCCCAAAGGAGGGATGCGGCGCGGTCCCTGGGGTTACCTGGAACCCTTGGTAAAGCCACTTCGGGGAGTCCAGGAAAACCGGTCTCTCCCGGCCCCGTCCTGTGTTCCCTTCCAGTTCTGTGATTCTTCCCGGCGGTTGCTTCTTTTCGTTCTCTCCTCTGGGGGCTCTGGAGTTTCACCAGGTGGACGCTGGGGAGCCGGGCTCCCGGGCGCCGGTCTGCTTCCCGCCGATCCCAGCAACTTTCTGGCCCATCCCCCGGGGGGCTCAGCCTGGCTGGCGAGCGCATCTGCCGCCTGGTTGGCGGTGCAGATGGAGACGCCGAGGTGGCTGAGGGGCGCTGGAGAAGACCCGGGGAGCAACAGCCGCGCTACTGGCGGAGGCCCTAGGACGCGGAGAACCAACTTACTTTGCACACGTCTGTTTCTCTCGTTGTTTTGGCTGCCCGGTTTCCAGGAAATAAACTAAGATCGTTGGGATCCGGAGTACTGTTTATTTCCCTTCCTTCCCCTCTCCCCTCTTTAGAACTCTATAAAAGGAGTTAGCGGATTCAGGCGTTGTTCACTCAGGCAGATGATGAAATGCAGCGTGTAGAGGAAAAGCTATGTATATGGGGGGGTGCATGCAAAGGACAACGGCTCTATGCAATGAATGAATGACCTGATGGCTTAGTTTAGTTCTTTCTGAAGTAAGCATTACTGCATGCACCTTTGACATATATTGCCCATTAGTATCGGCACCTGGAACCGTGCTTGATCTAAGACAGTCACTGTATGCAGACAAGTTGGAGTGGGTATTGATTTCTTCACAGTGTTTATCCCTGCACGGAGAGCCTATGGTTGAAAAAGCATGTAGTTTGTTCATTGAAAGTTTGAATTCTATCATCTGCATGAATAAACTTACATGTATTCTAGAATTGCAACAGTTAATGTCTCAACAGCTGATGGCTGTATTTTCAGCAGGAAAGAAACTTTTCTTCTGTTTTCAAATGTTATTTACCCTTTTAGCGAGAGAGTAAATATTAAATTTCCTCCAGCAGAATATTCATCAGATATCTCTAATGAACAATTGTTTTCCTAGACATGCAGTTCAAGTAAGTTGACTAAACATGCCTGGCTTTTCTGTAGAGACAAAGCAAAACATTTGACTTTATATTACATTTTAAGTAAAAGAATATATAGTTCCCCCTGAACTGTATCTCAAAATTTTGCCACTCAGGATTTACATATTTGTCCAGAAATTAGTGCCTTTGATTCCACAGTTTAAAGTCAGGTTGTGGATTTGCCTTTCTCCATAAATTAAAAGTTTATTTAGCAAAAAAAAAAAAAAGTCCATTTTCTAGCTGTCATAAGTCATTTGGTGTCCTATTGTATTCAGCCTTTTTGGCAGTCAGATTTGTTGCATAGACATAGATTGAGATTGGCATGTGTTATTTCTTGCTGATTTTCTGATACTCTTTAAATGAGGAACTTTTATTTTGAGCGACATTTAAATAAAAGTGCTTTAAAGTCTAAAATGAATATGTATTAACAGAATTTTAAAATAACCTGTTTCGTGTATTTTTAAAATCATACCCTTTTAGGCCAATGATTTAGATCATAGGTGGTTTCTAATGTAGTAAATTTCAAAAGCAAATTTTGAAAAACAGGATTGTTAGATCTTTGATGTAGGTACTCATCCGGTATACTTTGTTTAATCACAAATTTAAGAATATTTTCATCATTGTGACTTTAGTCTTAGCTTTTAGAGTTAAAGTGTAAAACTTGCTTGGTGAGCCTCTTTCAAACTAGAACTGCCTATAAGTATCAACTTATATTTATATTCTTTCAACTTAATCTCTCACTTAAAATGAGAGATTTCCTCAGTGTCATATATTACCTCTGGGGAAACTGAGGCATAGAAGCACCAAGATGTGTTGAAGTTTATTCACTGGGTTGTGTAACTGTCATCTCTTGATATCATGATGTAAGAAAGTTTTCTGTACTAGGACTCTGATGACTGACAAACCCAGTCACAGATGAAGTAACTTAGAAACTCAACTTGCTCATCTGTAAAATGGGGATAATAAAATGCATTCTGACCTTTCCACATGGTTTTGATGAGGGTCATATAAAATAGTTTATGTGAACTGGCACTGTAAATTATAAAGCATTATGCAGCTGTCTGGTCTGTGATCATACATTAAAGTAGCTATGTGCCTTGACTTCCGTCTGTACTCCTGCTCTATCTTCTAGTGAGTATAGGCTGTTCAGGTTGTTTCTCTGTGTGTGCCACTCGGCCAGTCACTTATTTTAATCATTATTAAACATCAACATCCCAGATTGGCCAGGCCATAATTTCACAGTGAGAAAAGTTATCTTTTAATTTTTACTTACCTCATGTAAATCTTGAGTTAAATCTGGGGAAGAGTCATTATTGATATCCCTATATATTCTAGCTAATATATTCTAAGTCCATTTTCTTAGCTGTTAGTTCAATGAACTGTTGGTTGTTCAGCTTTTTAATTTCAGCGTGGAGAAAAATATGCAGCTTTTTAGATGCAGTCTTACCAGTGACCTAGAGAGGGACTATTGTCTCTCTGGTATGATGTGAGCCTGGAGTGCAGCTCAGGATCCTGCCTTGAATCTGATTCTGGCATGGCACACTGTAAGAGGCACTCACTGGGCTCCTTAGTCCCTGCCACTAAGCAGGGCCCCTTTCCTGGGATCTGACTCCTGGATGTCTTGGTAGGTGAAGTTAATATCTCTAACACGTATTTCCCACTAGGACATTATATCAGAGACAGCCTGTATTAAGGTTTGCCTTTAGGTCTTCTGGTTTGGAATGGCCACAATCCGTCAGTCTCTCAATTCATTAAAACTCCAAGTTCTAATCCCTAGCAATAAAGTGTACCTGGTTGTTTCCGGGACTGGTCTTTGTCTCACTGGTCTTCTTACGTTCCACTCTGTTGATTTTCCTAGATTGCAAGATGTCATTTTGTGCCTGGCCTACCCAGACGGGAGAGGCAGCTCTGGCTGCAATTGGGCTTTGGCATGTGTGCTGCTGACAGCTCTTCTCTTTGTATTCATAAATGTGAATTTTAAAGATAAATCAGGCCCGGTGCCACTGCTCCCCTCTCCCACACTCCTTCCCACTCTTCTCTGGCAGCAACAAAGCCCCACATGCACATACACAAAATCACAGCCTTTTTGTTTTTACCAAATACCTTCTAGTGCTGGGCGGTCTTAAAACGGGAAAATATGACTCAACCACTACCCAGAGCAAACACCAATCCTCCTACCAAATCGTTTCTTTAAATATACTTTTATTGATTTCAGAGAGGAAGGGAGCGGGAGAGAGAGATAGAAACATCAATGATGAGAGAGAATCATTGATCAGCTGCTTCCTGCATGCCTCCCACTGGGGATGGAGCCCGCAATTGCAATCCAGGCATGTTCCCTCACTGGAAATCGAGCCATGACCTCCTGGTTCATAGGTTGACCCTCAACCACTGAGCCACGCTGGCTGGGCCTACCAAATTTTATATTTCTAGCAGTGATGAATTACTACACATTATTATGGCCTTAAAATTTTAATTCATGTAATAGGGTCCTGTTTAGAGAAACGGTGTTGTTGCCTTCTAGTCCTTTTGAAGTACAGGGTTCTAAGTCTGCTCAGGGTGGTATTAAAGACAGTGTACGTCGTGCTAAGTATGCATCTGCTCCTCAGAGGCACAGAAGATGCTGATGTCATCTGTCCGGTGCTGTTCCCATTTCCTCTACTTGCTCTTTATGCAGGGCCGGAAGTCAGGGATTCTGGAAGACTAAGAGCAGGAAACAGAAAGTTTACAGATTGTTCTTAAAGAAAAAAACAAAGGATGCTGGGGGTTATGTAGGCACATGTGTGAGTGTGTGTGTGTTTGATCTTTTATTTACTTTTCTAAAGAGGAAAAAAAGACTTATTTTGACTTGTTTATTGGAATCATCCTTTGCCTTTGTCCAAACACTTTCTATTCTAAAAATTTCCCTCTGTGTATTCCTCTCAGACGCTCCCCTTTGATCACGTATATTTGGCGTGTGTTCCTCTATCAAATGGTGTTTCTCTTTGCCTAAAACGGTTATAATTGCTTTTGACTTGTTTTTTCATCAAAACTCATGTTGTTTATCATGGTTACGGAATAATGGTATTTTATCATATCATGACATGTTTTAAACCGATATTTGATGACAAAGTGAGCAAGCACATCAATCAGGATAATTTTTATTTCAATTAGAGCCAAAAACAAACTTGCACATCCATAAAATAATTTTGTAATGTCACAAAAGATTGTATTCGTTTGTGCTTATATAGCTCTGAATGGAAGAGAAACGTTATATTCCTTTTTGTAAATGGAAATAGAAATTTTGAGTGCCACATTGCTGGGTATTTTGAGATACATGAGGTAAGTTACATACAGCTATGCTTTGGAAAACATTTAAAAAAATATGCTTGAATGTTTGATATCAATGCAAACTCTAGAGGTGGTTTATAAACTTTAAACTCCATCTTAATGAAAATGTGTTTAGGAAAAATTTTCTTAAAGAAACATAGTTCCCGTGTAATGTTTTATTAGTTCCATAAAGATTCTGTTGTGAGAGCTATGTTTGCTTTCCTGTGGCATACTGGTGGGAATTCTTTTGGTTTGCAGCTAATATTCTAGTAATAAAACTGAATTTGCATAATTAAAAAAACCCAGTTTTGTTGAGGGTTGTCAGATTGTTGAGGTTCTGGGAAAACATCAGTTCGGGATGTAAGGATCGCATTGATCGCATTGGTGGAACATTGCCATTTCCCCACTTAACTCAGTCCGAACGTTTTGGCATTCTTTTCTGTGTGCTGATAATCTATAAAAATTACAAGTGGCTTATTTTGTCACTTACCATTGTTTTAGGAGCAAATTAAGTAGTCCTTAATGAAATAATCCATGTTTCCACTTTATAAGATTGTAGAGCTCTGTTAGTAAAAATGATGAATAGGGCAGTGCTGGTGGAACCTTCTACAGGTATCATTCTAGAAATTATTTTACTAAGAGGAACTTGGAAATAAAGCCAAATAAAACAGTGCCTACTTGAGTTTGTTTGCATTTATTTGCTGGGAAAGGTAAAAGATGTAAATATCTATTTACACACTTATACATACACACATCTTAACAGTGATAGAACTTCATTGTCCAAAGGTTCAGGTTACAAGGAAGTTAAGGACATCTAGAGATGGGGGTCAAGCCCCTATACTTATATTTTTGAAAAGAATATTGGACGTAGGTAATTATTTTCTGTATTTCATAGATGAAGAAACTGAAATGGAAGATAAGTGCACTGTATAGTGTATACTATAGTGTACTATGCTCTACTTTTAATGAAAATATTATAACTCTCCTTCCAGATGGGAATCTATTTATATAAACCCTTCCCAATGCAGCCTGCTCCTTAACCAGCTGGTTGTAGGCTGACTCTCCAAACCCGGTCCAGGGCAGCAGCTGACCAGCTACAGAAATACCCCTAATCCTTATTTGGCAGTGGGGTGACTTAGCAGCTGTAAGTGGCAGACTGGTCACAGGTCCTTGACATGATTTGCCTTAGGGCCGTCGCAAATTCAAGAGTAGAGAGGAAGCCTTTCTAAGCACCCTCACTGCCCACCTAGGTCTAGGGGGTGATAGCTGATAATTTCATGGTCATTGGACCCCTCAATTGCAAAGGGCCCTAGACCCGTGGTCCGCAAACTGCGGCTCGAGAGCCACATGCGGCTCTTTGGCCCCTTGAGTGTGGCCACGAAGTTTCAGTTGCACTGTACGTGCGCGCCCGCACGTGGTATTTTGTGGAAGAGCCACACTCAAGGGACCGCAGTTGGCCGACCACTGCCCTAGACTTCTGCTACTGGAATTGTGTGGTTAGTGGACCAGCAGTGTTCACTTCACCTGGAAACTTGTGATGGTCTTGTGATGACCTATCAGAGCCCACCCAGACTCTGCATTTTAATAAAATCTTCAGGTGATTTGCTTGAACATATAATTTTGAGAAACACGAGGATGCCAAAAACACACACAAAAAACCAACTCAACTTGAAAATAATTGCCACATGCACTTTACTGTAGAATTGTAAGAGTATTGTGAAAGGATTAATTACAACATGAAACAGATTTCCCTGGAATTAATATTTCTGATCAGTATTTACTTAATTATAATTTAACACCCTACACACATCAAAACAACAATACTATGCAGGTCTTTAAAGAATACTCTGACAGTTTTGAAAGAAGGATTTTTATAAGAGAATAAAAATAAAGCTAAATAGTGTTGGTTATAAACTTGTTGTATAAGCATATTTGAAGGTAAGCATATTATCCAAGGAGCCAAACATGATATATGCTAATCATTGATATGTGTATTTATATGTGGATACAGGAAATAGTATTCCCTCTGACATTACTAGTAGCGGCAGTTTCTTGTTTCATATTTCTCTTTTTTTCCCTAAGGATAATTTAAGTGTCTTTGTAATAAGGAGCTCATTGATAGGCCAAATATAGTGAATAGGAGTGAGATAGAATACATTCACTATCACTGGAGTTCTTTTTGCTATGTTTTGTGTTCATATTTAAGAACAGAGATTCTTGTCAGTTCTCTCAAGAGAAAAATTATGATGTAATAGACAGTGCACACTATTCATGTCAAAACACAATTTTACTTGCATTTTATAGCTTGCTTTAGCATTCTTTTGGAAATGAATTCTCCCAGAAGACCTAATTGCCTTCTTATTAATGAGCCTGTAAGTGTGTTTTGTTACCATTTACTGTTCTAAATGTGTCTAGGTTTGCTGGTTGTTTCAACATTGAAGTCTGATTAAATCACAACTGCTATATTTGTTTTTGCCATTTGCTAGCGATTCAGAAAATACTGGCATAATGACACCGTCATGGCAGAGACAAATGGAAAACAAGTAGTATAAATTAATGTCAACCCATAGTAGTTGGTTGTATTGTGCTATTATTGAGAGCTGGAGTTTAGGGTCTGATACTGTAAATGAAAACCTGCTTACACTGTATTGTTCAAAACATGAAAACAATAGTTCTGGTTAATGAATAAGCTATAAGGCAAGACTTTTTACACTGACCTATGTTAGATATTAGTGTTTAAAGGAAGAGGGTTCATTGAGGACAGATCAGTGTTAGAGAACTTGGTAATGGATAGAAGCTCTGAAAGGTACTTCCATACATGTTCAAGGGCCTTAGTGTCTGAAGGCTTTGACTTGTTACTTTTTCTAATTTTAAAATTCTAGAACTTGACTTCTGTATTAGTTCTCTAATTTTATTATTGTCAGCAGTAATCCAGTTTATCTATTCTCTTACACATCGGAGAGCAGAGATTTCCTGAAAGCAATTGCAAAAACAATAGAAGCTGCCATTTATTGAGTGCCTACGACCTGCCAGGTCTTATGATCAATGTTTTACATAATTTTAAATTCTCATGATAATTCTTTGATATTGAAAGCATCTTCATTTTGCAAACTGAGGCCAAAGAGAGGTTAAGTAATACCTTGCCTTAGATGACAGCATGAGGAACTAGTAGAGCCAAATTCATTATTGAGTATATACACGTGTGTAACAATTAGACATGTTTTGGGTTGCATATTGTCAGAAAGTGCAACCCAGACTGCTTGCAACAAAAGGGGACTTTATCGTGTCCTCCAGCTGACAGTCAAGATGGAGCTTGACTTAGGGCAGTGATGGCGAACCTTTTGAGCTCCGCGTGTCAGCATTTTGAAAAACCCTAACTTAACTCTGGTGCCGTGTCACATATAGAAATTTTTTGATATTTGCAACCATAGTAAAACAAAGATTTATATTTTTGGTATTTATTTTGTATATTTAAATTCCATTTAACAAAGAAAAATCAACCAAAAAAATGAGTTCGTGTTTCACTTCTGACACGCGTGTCATAGGTTCACCACCACTGACTTAGGAGTTCACATAATTCCTTTGGGACATGCTCTCTCTCTGCCTTTGCAACTTAGTTCGCTAGTTCTCCGGGGTGGGGGTGGGGGTGGGGCTCCAGGAGCTTTGTTTTGAGGGCCCATATTTAGAGACCAGGTAGGTTCAGCAGCTCCCAAGCCACAAGATCCCAGGTTCTAGTCCGTTAGGAAAATATGAACTTAAGTGCTGGTTGTACCTGAAAAGGCCCTGAGGTTCACTCTGAATCAAGTGGATCGTGTGTCCAGCCCATGACTGAGGGAAAGTCCGTGTGCTGATTGGCTTAGTGTACTAGGATTCTGGATTCAGCTGTAGGTCCTCAGCCAGGTCATATGGACTGATGGGGGGTGGGGGGGGGTGGGGAGGAATTTGGGTCAAACCATCAGTTGTCAACATAGAGGGGATTGGGTTGTGGAAAGGCAACCAAACTACAGTCTGCTTGATAAATAATGTGTGAGCAAGAAAAGCAAAGAAAGAGGAAGTTTCCACCTGTGGGTATTTATAATCCTTCTGAGGGGAAGGAAGGAGATGGTATGGAAAAGATAGATCAGATGGTTCTCAGCTCTGGACCACTAGGTAGTAACATCAGGAAGACATGGTGGCCTCAGCCTTAGTTTCCAAGGGGAAGGGGCTGGAGGAGGAAGAGGCAAGAGGCAAATTGCACATGGACATTACAGATCAGCTATTCATAATTTAGGGAATTTTTTTTGGGGGGGGGTTCCCTTTTAAACCCTGGTTTAAAGTACACATTTTATTATATTCATTGTCTTAGTGTTGAATAAGTCCAACATTAAAAATGGACAGAACTTTGCCCAAAGTCATACAGCTTGGAAGAGCTTGAGTTCAAACTCAAGATTTCTATTTTTAGGTCATTGTTGTTACCACATACACATTGTTTTTGCTTAATGGTAATTTATATAGATAATTATTATTCAAGGTCTTCTTTAGTTATTTTGGTTTTACAATCTGAAGTTGTAAAACACTGTTTCCAAATGCAAACCTGACTTAATGATTGGCTTTGTTTAGAACAGTAATCCGAATATGAGGTGATAATATTTGATATCTCAGAGAACTGCTTGTTTGCATGTATACATGTATTTATTTTTAACAGAAGCCAGAGGGTAAGCTAAGCTGTGACAAATGATCCTAATTGAATAAAACCTAGTAACTTCACTTTGGAAACTAGTTTTGAAAAACTCCAGAGGTGGAGGTAAACTTGTTTATGATTTTGACCTTCTCACCCCTCTCTTCTGCCTAACTTTATGACATCTGAACAACATGGGATATTCGCCAGAGTGGCTGTAAGGAGGTACTGAATAATGAATAAAATGTAGAGAAGTAGCAGCTCTTGGCCCAGCCCTCCCTTCCCCTCCAGTGAGAGATTTAGCTGGCCTGTAGTTAGAGACACGGCTGTGCTAGTGGCGGAAAGCTGGGTGTGACGGGGCCCAGGGGCCCAGATGTGGCTGTGCCAGGTTGAAGCAGTGTAACTTCCCCAGGCACTTCCAGGGCTGCTAATGGCCCTTCTTTGGCCAGAGTAGCTGGCCTGGCACAGAGGAGGCAAAGACTTCGCTCAGGGAGGAAGGCTTATTGGCGTCAGCAAGTTTTTTTCCTTCTACCACTGGAGGTTTATTTTTACACACCTTTGTCTACTACCCTAAAAAATTAATAAACTGTTATTGTTCTCCTGTGTGTTGCCTACTTTCTTTGACTTTTTTTTTTTTTTACTTCGTGTTATAGCTTTATCAGGTGTGATAACTGTGACTCCTGAATGATGACATTTGTAATAATTTATCTAATATCCTGTCAGGTTGGAGCACGGTGCTATCCAGCGCTGACTCATTATTGCTGCTTTATCTAAACTCACATTTAAATACTTATGAAATATACACAGTGAAGGGGTTGGCAGCAACCTGCCTCAGAGAGAGCAAAACGCTTGTTTAGAGATCTGTACGACAGACACCGTTTTCATTCAGAGCATTGGGCTTGCTGTGAAACTGCTCCAGTCTTAGCGGTCACTTTCAGGCTCTGTAGCTTGGAGGTAATTTCTTTCTGCCTCATTCTTACTGGCCTTATCACTAAAATGGGAATATTGCAATCAAAGTGATTTTAATCTCTTCTCCAGTTACTCAGTAGGACACTTTTAAAGGTAAAATGAGTAATACATGTGAAAGTACTTTTTAAAAATAATTGTAAACTACCATGAATACGTAAATATTTTTGTTGGACATATAAATGTTAGTAATAAAGGAATTGTTATTGAAGGCACAAAGTATATGCTAAGGAACGGAAATGAGAACAATAGATGCTTTGTATATTTGTGTGCCTAAGTTATACACTGCCTGTCTAAATTGTTTACTTATCTGAGTTTTGGGGGAAAGCGAGGTGATTAAAGAAGAGTCAGGGAGGTTCTTGTGAGCAATGAGTAATTTTGTTATGTATCGTAAAACGCAGCCCCCCGAATTCATGTTCGTGAAGACTATGTGCTTACATTGAAAAATGGTAAACATCTTGTAAGGACTGTGATACTATATGGCAAGTTGTGTGTGTAGTTTTTCTTTTTGAATATTTTCATGAAGAGATTAAAAAACACTCTTGCTGTTCCAGCTGGTTTGCCTAGTTAATGGGAGCATGATTCTGATAAGGTTTGTGCCCCTTTATTTGTTCTTCTACCCCACATATTTGAGCATCTATGATGTGTCTCTGCTGTGTCAGGCCCTGGGTATGCTGGCCGGTGAGCCAGGTATTGTCCCCGTGCTATGGGAGCCCATGTGACTTTATGACTAGGCAGGGCGTGTACCCTTTGAGCAGCTCCATATCTAATGATTAACAGGTGCGCCCGGGGCTATTTTGTAACCGATCTTACACCTGTGTCTTGGCCAGTCTCAAAGCGCAGTCTGTCTCTTGGAATTTGCTGGTCCACTTTGGAACTTGCTTGGGTTAATACAATGCATCAGCAGTCTTTCCATATACCCTTGAGCCTACCCACAAAAAGCTGGAAGCCTACCAGAGAAGGACGCAAAAATGTGCCACAGTGATCGTAAAATTCCACCAAATGGAATTTCCCAAAAGTTGAGTAATCAGAGTAAACAAGACGGATGGAGGAGAGAGCACACGTGCTTTCTGGAGGCTCCCAGTGACTTGCTCTCCCTCTGCAAACAGGATCAGGAAGGTTTCCAGGGTGGGGTGGGGGAGGAAGCTCCACTTAGAGGACTGCGTGTTGAGGTGCATTCACAGCGTGAACATTCATATGCAGAGAGCCCCTGGTTGTTTGGCTGCAGATTCCTGTTTGCTGGGACCTGCAGATGCTTATCAGCTGCTGCTGTTGTCCAGATTCTTATCAGCCTTCTCCCCAAAGCTTCAGTGGTGTGGGTTGTCCAGAGCAGTGGGCAGCTGTGAGAGAGGGAGGCCAGAGACCAGCAGAGAGATGGGGTGGCCTGGCATCTGGGTGGACCTTGACCCTCAGCACCTGCACCTGCACCTGTACCGGAAGCTGGCAAATTGCATTCCTGGGGCTTTGGTCATTCATTTTGAAGGGGGACAACAGTATTGTCATTTAAATACGCCCATTGCCCTACCAGGAAATGGAGATTTTTGAACCTCTGGGTTAAAGGAGGCCCACATGGCTTGCAGTGTGTGAGTTAAGGAGAACATTTAATGTGGGAGATGTGCAAATTGTTTTCTAAGCAAAACCAATATTGCCAAGCTTCAAAAATAGAAATTTAGGAAACTGTTTTGTTTTAGTCGAGTCAGTCACATTCGGTGCCCATTTTATCTTTGAGCAGAGGACACTCAGAAAATATAACTTTAAGATCACAGACTTAGGAACCCGACTGCCTACTGAGGGTGGCTACCGGTTCCAACATAGTCCTGCTACACAGTCTAACCACTTGCCTTCAGCTTCCACATCCATAAAATGGAGTAAATTCACGTAATTATCAAAGATGTTTGTTCTGAGGAATATGGAATGAAAGTGCTTGAAAGAGTGCCTGGCACACTAATAACATTCATTCAGTTTCAGACAGCTTGGAGGAGGTGGCAAATTTGGGGCATTAATGAAACTGCTTACCCTCTGGAGGGACTGAATCTCAACTAAAATATGAAACCTTTAATGGGGGAGTAAGATTAAAAAGGGAGTTGACCAGAAAGCTGAAGAGTGCGATCTGTACTACTTCTAGAAGTGTCTTGTCCATTCCATCCCAGGGATACATCCAGTCGAGGAGCGGCACTCAGATTTCCAGATGATACCATTAGCGGACTAGAGGAGATGCCGCCTTAGCTCCTAAAGAATGTTGTTCCCCCAGAGGTTAGAGAAGGAGGAAAGGAGATCTGCAGGGCTGTTTGCATGGGACTGACATAGGCTAAGTAAACGCATACTGACATTTAGAAAAATTGTTTACCTATGAATTCTAGATAAATGTTTTTTGCTTTCTTTTTAAAGTTTGCTGTTGAAATTTAATCTTTGTCAGCCCAGGTAGTTTCAAATTCATTTAATCCCCAAGCCACTGTCCACAGGGTAGAGTCATTTTAGAGTCCTGTGCGGTGGAGCCTGAGGCTGCCTAACCTTTCCACCACTGGTAGCTCAGGGGCAGAGTTGCTTCTGGGAGAGTCAATGAAGAGGATTTCATGTTGAATCCAAGCTGCAGATTTTCTATACCCTTTCACCTTCTTACTCCCTCTCTTCTGGCTGTAATGGGAACAGTCTTCCCTTTTTCATGTGTTATAGTTAGGAAAATATTTGCTCTCCAGATATAATTATCCACTTTCTTATCAGAGAAGCTCTTTGCACTGTAGGTTTGAATCTCACCAAAATAAATGTGTTAGGTCTGATCAAATAATTGAATGGGTACCCCCTTCCCTGGGAACTGACCTTGAGACCACTTCACAACTGACATTCCCTTCCCCTTACACCACATTCCATCTGCTAAGATCTTTATCTTTCACCTCAGGACCCACCCAGAGAATTCTCCGCCCAGAAAAAGGCCTCCTAGAGACCTTTAAAACCTCTGTTTTGCTCTCATCGATGTTTCCAACTCTCTATCCCTCTACTTCCTCTCTGTAAAAAAAACACAATAAAATATATATTAAAAAAAAAAGAAAAAAGAAGGAAAAATCCCTCCTAGAGTTCTTTAAAACCTCTGACTCCCTATCCCTGTGTGCTGGCGTCATTTTGGGGCTTAGCCCATCTGGTTTTCCAGATGACCTAATAAATCATAATTCTTTGCCCCTTTTGGCCTCGTGCTTTCCTCCTTCGGTGACCCTGACAAAACGCTTTTATAATTTTCAATTGAACATAATTTTGTATCCTGTCTGGATGTTCCTTATACAGGGGTGGGCAAAAATAGGTTGACAGTTGCATTGCAACATCCTTTTGAGTTAACAGGGCTATTATAACAACCACTAGAGGCCCGATGCATGAAATTCTTGCAAGAGTAGGCCTTCCTTCCCCTGGCTGCCGGCACCGGCTTCCCTCTGGCACCTGGGACCTGGGCTTCCCTCCAGCACCCAGGACCCAGGCTTTCCTCCGGCTGCCGGCAGGCACCCGGGACCCGGGCTTCCCTTGAAGCCCTGGCTTCATCCGGAAGGACATCCGGTCTAATTAGCATATTATGCTTTTATTATTATAGATTATAAATTCCTAACTGGGCAGGTCATGATGAGTAGTTGTGCCCCAGACCTATAACTTCTTCAGTGAAAGGTTGTTAAGCCAGGCCTGTCCATTGTTCTGTGCATTAGGTTAACACAGCTTTGAAATGAAGGGGTAACCATCCTAAGAAAGCATATACTCTTATAATCCACTCCCCACCTTGCTTTCTTCCACTTTCATGTAATCTTCCTTAGTTCCTTCCTTAATTTCAAATGCATTAAAAAAAAACAACCAAGAAGACACCAACAACTGCAAAACTGTTATTCTTGGTAGGATTGAGATCTTGCTTCCTGGCAATTGTCAGTGTCAAACTTTTAAAATCTTTGTTTCTTACATCGAGAATTTAAACTTAATATACACAGGAACTATACATTCTACCCCGTGTGGTTCAGCCTGTGGCTCCCAGCCTTTTTTCATGAAGGTGATGGAGAGGTCCTTAAACCAGCAAGTGTGGCTGCAGGTAGCTCCAGAAGACCCAGGCGCTCTGTCTGACTCCGTGCTCCTAAGGTAGTCTCTGAGATTGAGCAGAGGAGCTCCTGTCTTTTCCTGGCTGTTCTCTTCAGGAATGCAGATCCCTGGTGAGGCCTGGGAATTGCTTTGAGGCTCGTTTTCACTCCTTAATCTTAGATAGAGGACTCCATAGACATCACTTTGAATTTCCCACAGGTACATACCATTAACTTGAGTACCCATTGAAGATCTTTTCTCGTCTCTCAGCAGTTTAGAGAGTCTGGATACCAGTAGATTGAGGCACTTGGTTCACCCCCATCACTCACTCGTAATTATGTCATAAACTTCCCCAGTTGCCAGCTTTGTAGAAAAGCATGTGATTTGATTAAGGGTATCAAGTAAATGGAGGGAAGAAAGGCGGGGTAGAATGTCATGTCAGCATTTACCTGCTCAGGTGCCAATGCTTTACAAACAGTAAGAGGTTTCTTTGAGGTGGAAATTTTTTTGTTATTGACACCCCCATCTGTTGTTGGGATTACAGCTACATCAAGTATTGTTTTTATGTGAGCAATGACAGAAAAGATATATCTATTCTATATTTTATTGCAATAGACTTAAACTTTAGTGATAGCATGTCAAATGTAATATATTTTCGAGCTTGTCAAAATAGGTGATACCAGTCTAAATTATTAGCACTTTCTTTTGGGCAATACCTTGTTGGGGCAGGCAAAGTTGATTTGTGGATAGATATGATTGATTAGGATCCCTTTTAGGCTGTTAAGCAAGAGACCTCTTCATTAAATAAGATGTGAATGGATGGAAAAAAAGGGAAAAAAAGATGTGTATGACAGAGCTTGTCTCATTCCTTTCATGTTAATTTGGTTAAGTTCAAGCACAGGCATACTTTGCTAAACTGTGCTTCATGGATGTTGTGTTTTTACAAACTGAAGGCAGTACCCTCTACCAGCAACAAGATTACGACTCACTTCTTTACCATACTCGCTTTATTGTGGTGATCTGGAACTGAACCCGGGGTATCTCCGAAGTATGCCTGTAATTCATGAATGTCCATTTTCTGCCAGGCAGTGTGTTTAGTACAGAAGGCAAAAAGATGAAAACATTGACTAAGTCCTTGCACTCCAGGACATCACAGACTAGTTGGGGGAGCTGGGAAATAAGTTATAAATCAGAGTGGGAGGTGCAGTGGGAGTACCATCAGCACATTGGGGAAAGGATAGTCACTCACTCCTGATGTGATTACTTAGGCCTTTCTGCATCAAAAGATCATCGATCACAAAATTCCCAAGAATGGGCACACAGTGCTCTTAAAAAAATGAGGGAGTGATGGTGATAGTGGGAAATATTTAACAATCAAAATCTTAAAAGCAACAACGACAAAACCACCCAAGTTCGGGTTTAGCATTTGCCAGTTTCCACCATGTAAATACTCCCAGTATGTCTGACTTCACATGACCAATGTGACACCATTGAACAGAGTTGTGGAGAGAAGTGTAGTAACACACCATTGTGCAGTATTTCCACCATACAGATAAGAGAGAACTAAATACCCTCAAGGACATAAATATAACATAATCATAATAAAATATAGTAAAACTAGAGGCCCAGTGCACAAATTTGTGCATCAATGGGGTGCCTCGGCCTGGCCTGCGGAATCGGGCTGAAACTGGCTCTCCAACATCCCCCGAGGGGTCCTGGTTTGCAAGAGGGCGCAGGCCAGGCTGAGGAGCCCCACTGGTGCACGATCAGGGCTGGGGAGGGATGTGGGAGGTTGGCCAGCTGTGGAGCGACCGAGGGAAGGCTCCAGGGGATGCCCGGCCCGTCTTGCTCAGTCCTGATCGGCTGGACCCCAGCAGCAAGCCAACCTACTGGTTGGAGTGTCTGCCCCCGGTGGTCAGTGCATGTCGTAGCGACTGGTCAACCAGTCTAATGTCTGCCCCCTGGTGGTCAGTGCACGTCATAGCAACTAGTCGACTAGTCGACTGTCTGCCCCCGGTGGTTAGTGCACGTTATAGTGAGCGGTTGAGCGGCCTTAGCATATCATTAGCATATTATGCTATGGTTGACCGGATGACCTGACAACTGGGCACTTAGCATACTAGGCTTTCATTGTGTAAGATAATTAGGAAGTGATGACTTCTGAGTTACTACTTCTGTTTTAAGTATAATTTATTCGAATGTAAGTTTCTTTCATTTGTTTTTTAAAAATGGTTGTGATTAACACCTGGCTTACAAAATTGCTGAAACTTTTAACACTTGACTGTCAGGAGCTGGTGTGGACTGGCTCCAGCACACCACTGAATGCATTATGATCTTGGATATGGGTGTGAGGGGTCTAGTGAGTGAATTCTCTTTAATTATGGGCCCTTATACAGTACTCTCCCAACAGAGCAGAATTTGGTGTGAGAAAGGCTAGTCCACGTTGAAACCCATTAGGGAGGATTTAGTTATCAATAAGCTTTGGATTCATTGATATAAAATGCAGATATCAGAAGGCTTTTGAAGCATTCATTACAGAACCGAATCTTAGGAAAAGTCCGAAGAACACTGTCTTTCTGCTTAATTCAAGTTTCTCACTGCACAGGAAGAATATCTTTGATCCAAGGTGTTTGGTGTGAGTAGTTGAACTCTCCTTAAGGACTGTTTACTTAGATCCCTGCTAAGTCTACTTAAAGAGTAAGCTTTTAAATGTCTTTGAATTATGTATCTTTTCATGCTAAGCACCATCTTTTCCAGAATATTACACAGTAGGAAGTGGGTTTCCAGCCAGTATAGCTTGATTATTATTATATAATCCTTGAAATAACACACCAGTAGTGGTTCACAAGTGCACTCAGCATTTGAGTTATTCAGAAATATTGGAAGAATAAACATTGACAGTGACAGTGAATGGATTTGAATCCCATTCTGCTATATATTGCTGGATTAATGAATTTTTGGTGTATATGAAATGAACATTTATAAAAATCTACCTTTAAAAATAAACATTTTTTTATTATAAATTTATTTGAGCTCTAGGTTGAATCTTTTATTATTTTCCACGGAATTCTCAACTATCAACTGAAGTTACTTCTGATTATTTTACTTGACTTAAAAAATTATAATTTAATCTCTATCAATGTCGCTTGGGAAGTTGTTTTCACACTTGCTCTTATAGCATTTATTTCTATAAGACAAAAATATTTCAAGTGCTAAAAAAATGTCCTGTGGGTTAATCCTGCAATGCTAAATCAAAATTCCTGTGCCCCAAATGCCTTTGTTAGGCAAAGCCTACAATGAAGTTATTCCCTAAAAGTAAGATATTCATATTTTAGACTATTTTTAAAAGTGTTTATTGTTAATATGTTGTGTATGCGTATTTTTTTTTCCTTTTGGTAGGAGCCTGTGTGTGTGTGTGTGTGCGTTGAATTCAATAATATATGACAAGTCCCCAAGTCACTTATTTTGGCAAAATGGATTTCTCTATGATTTTTCTCTGCATATTTTACATAAAATCTTTCATCTTATATCTGGGGGAATATTATCTTCCCTTCTATAAGAACAATTTCAAGAATTTGGAAGCATTCCAAACTTTACAATTTAAAACTAAATTCTATAACAGAATTTACCCAGTCTGTTCAAAACAAAATATAGATTTTAATTCTTCTGAATTACTGGTCTTTCTTGAAACAAAGTGGGAGAGGAGATAAGAGAAGCATTACTTAGTGTTAAAGGCGTAGTACTAACTTAACTGGACCTTTTGTTTTTCACACTTAAATATGCTTATAGGAAAGAGGCATATGTTAATATGAACTCCCAGGGATGTAGTTAAGCTGTCAACTTCTGTTTGATCTGGAATGAGTAGACTTGAGTTTATATTCTCTTTCTTTAATGCCTGTAATACTATAGTAATTCATTGATTTCAGGATGATAGCTGAATTAGCTAAGCATCATCAAAAATTTATTTATGCTAGGTATATTGTAATTCATGAGGTTGGAAAGCTTACCAATAGTGGCCACAGTGACTGAAATGAAAGGACCCCCCCAAACCCCCAATTCTGAGGTAATCACATGATTACATTACCCAGAACAACCCATTTTTTTTAATATCTGTTTTTGACAGGCTACTTCTACTTTGAATTACTTTATATGTCAACACTGTTTATTCAGCAGGGACTAATACAGATCTGTAATTCATTTCTCAGTGTATTTAGTCACTTCTTCTTTGAAGCCCGATGACATGATGCAATAGTACGTGGGTTTACCTGATTCTGTGTCAGAAACGGAAGCCATTTGTATCTATTTCTCTGGGCTGGTTACATGCCTTGTCTAGACTGTCATTTCATGGGCAAAACATAAATCCCTTTTCAATGTTTTAGGTCCACTAACCTATAGTGACATTTATTTTTAAAAATATTATTTTCTGTAGCTATCGTTTTAGTGTTTACTGGGTCTAGTTCTGAGCTACGTACTTTATGGGCATCAGCTCAATATTTTCAAACTGCATGTAACCACCCATTTTGTGGGTACAGAAATCAAATCAGTGGGTAGCAACCAGCTGTAAAATCATGAAATAGAAGAGAATGTAACAACAACAATAATAAAAATAAGCATATATCTTATAGCGGAAGTATTATTTCATGAAACGGTGCTTTTGATTAAATAGATTTATACATCTTTGTGTCCCCTTGCACTGAGTCACAATGGGAAATGAATTTCTCATTGCAGATCTCACCAAAACAGCAGGAAAGCACCACACTTTTTCATATAATGTCCACCACTGTTTCAAGGTCAGTAGTGATATGCTCAAGGTCACATGGTTTATAAACTCCAATATTATTCTTCCACTGTTATGTTCTGGCACTTCTGGTGGATTATGAAGAGTTGACTTACTTTAGTAAGTAGGTGATTTAATATACCTGGGCCTGTTTCCTTCTTCTCAGTGTGGGGACAGTGCCACCACCACCCTAGTTACAGGATTAAACAGGGTAATTTATGTGAATAAGCTTTACCAACCTTGAAGGAGCTGGGCAGACGTAACTTATTATTACAATGACTTGTTCATTGGTTCTTCAAGCACTAACTGACAACCATGTTTGACTAGGGATGGTTGGATTAAGTGCCTTGTATTTATCAAACTCAGAAGTCTACAGCTCAGTGTTTCGTGAGTGGAGATCACTCCTGTTGAGTACTGTTTATAGTATTTTGTTTCTTGTTTATGGCTGGATGTTGTGGTAAATAAAGAAGCTATGATTGCTATTTACATTTACCTGTTTTGGTGTTACTCTTGACAAAACAACAGAAGGCAAATGTATTTTGGACATATCTGTACAAACCCATTCACATTTGTCTTCAAAGAAAGTTGCATCTTGAGGTAAAAAACACACACACTATGTCAATAAAACTTGATTTAAAAAAATTGAAATACCCATGATGATACTCAATAGAACATCTAAAAAATTCTGAATGGGAAAGCTAGCCAAGACTAAAAAAACAACAAAGGAACACAACACAAACACAAAACCTCCCATTTATTGGACACTTGTAGTGGAGATAATTCAATAAATAAAAGTATTCATCAAAGTAGCTGTCTGCCTGTCTTCTATCTTTCCATCATTCTCTCGCTCAATCTTTCCATCTATGCAGCCTGGTAGCCAAACTTTTTTTTAAGACACATTTTTATTCCACATTTATTCTGTGGCTTAATTCCAGGATGTAATGATAAAAATATAGATATTTTGCATTTTGTATGTCAGTATGGTATAACCTCCTAATTCAAAATACTTTCCAAAGGCTTAGGGTTATGAATACTATCACGTTTAAACCTATTTCTCAACCTTTAGAGGAACAATGTAGTTAACTGGACAGAGGAGCATTGATGCCTCTTCTCCAAGCAGCCCCTTAGTCTAGTCTTACTAAAAGCAGGGGAGGATATTGGGATGCAAATTAGGTAGCGAAAGGCTCTGTGCCAAGTGTTGTTTATTGAACTGATGATCAAATGTCCCCCCAGTGGGTTGGAGGGAGCTGGTTACTTTGAGGAAGAGCCTGAGGCTGAGATTTCTCAAAGAAATACCCAAATGTAGCTCTAGCTGGTTTGACTCAGTAGATAGAGCATCAGCCTAAGGACTGAAGGGTCCCAGGTTTCATTCCAGTCAAGGGCACATGCCTGGGTTTCTTGCTTGATCCCCAGTGGGGACTGTGCAGGAGGCAGCCAATCAATGATTCTCTCTCATCGTTGATGTTTCTATCTCTACCTCTACCTTCCTCTCTGAAATAAAAAATACATCTGTTATAAAAAAGAAATATCCAAATATACTAGTAGATCCCCTGGTTCCCCAGCTGGGAGTGGGAGGCCTGAAGACCACTCCCGCTCCTGCATCCCAGGTTGAGAAGACCACCTGTTTTGGAACTGGGAACAGTCTATGGTTTGGAAGTTAGGATCCTTGGAATGGAAGCTGGGCTGTTATTTACCTTTTAAACTATTTGACAGAAAAGAGAGTGTTAAGGAAATAGATGACTAGTTTCAGGGGAGTTATTTACAGTTCCTGAGAGAAGGAATTGTTTTAGGTTTTCACACTTCAGATATAAACAGTATGCTAATAGCAAAGCATCCATAACTGTTCATGAGAAAAATTCTCTAGAGGACTGATGTCAGTCAACATGTTAAAAAGCACTCTTTGCTAGAAAGATACTTCAAAGTATAAAAAAACCCATACTTTGGTAAAGTGTTCTGCAACTCAGATATTAAAATGGCCGAAACCGGTTTGGCTCAGTGGATAGAGCGTCGGTCTGTGGACTGAAAGGTCCCAGGTTCGATTCCGGTCAAGGGCATGTACCTGGGTTGCGGGCACATCCCCAGTAGGAGATGTGCAGGAGGCAGCTGATCGATGTTTCTCTCTCATCGGTGTTTGTGACTCTCTATCTCTCTCCCTTCCTCTCTGTAAAAAATCAATAAAATATATTTAAAAAAAAAAGATATTAAAATGATTCACAAGTCATCACACACCACCTCCAGTTAATGGGATTTTACTGTTCAGATGATAGCTGCATCTAATAGAAAGGGGAAAAAAAAACACTCACATTCTGATAAGTGATCATCACTTAAACTTTGGATCCAAACTAAGAGAGCAAGGCTGCTAGTTCTGGAAGAGAATGGTTAAGAGTTATGGAATAAGAAATAAAGGAGGGGAAATGGGAAGAATTTAGTCAAAACAAGAAACCTGAGGTATTTAAATATATGACTGCCATTTGACGTTGACTTAAGTGTGAAATTTTACATTTACTCATTTCAAAGCACGATAACAATTTCAAGTATTTTAGGAATTCCATTTCTGTCTTTTTTAAATTATAGTTTTTTCAGTATATAGCCAGGGATAATTAAAATAATTTAATAGAGCGCTTACTTTAATAGAGCGCTTATTTTTATGTTAGACACACATGAGCAGAGCCACGGATATGGGCCAGGTACAGAACTCACCAGGGCAGAAAGCCCCAGATGCCTAGCCAGGGGCAACACTGGGTAAACAAGAATCTCACCCCCAGCATAACCTGTCCTTCCCTAGCATATCACTGCTCATACGGTTTGGACCCTCTGACCTTCTCCTCCCTAAAGGGAACGTCTAGGCTTCAGTTGTATTTTAGCTCCAGAAAAGAAGCAAAACCAGACAAGTGACCCTGTGGCTGCCTCAGGACCAGCTCCATTGACTAATCACCCTCTGCCCTGGCACCGACCAATCAGTGAGACCAGGACCCTGAAAGAGCACACCTGGGAAGCTGATGAATATTCTATTAAGTCCCTCCCCTGAGACCTCCCCTAAGATTTCCACCAGCAAGAGAGAGCGAAATACACTCAGGACAAAGGACCCGGCGCATCTCCCTCAAGGAAGCACTCCTGTGCCATTCCCTTTTGCCCCTTCTGTTCTCTAAGGGACCCCATGAGACTTGCAATGGGCAGTGGCAGCTAGTCCAGAACTAACCCCCTGAACCTGTCCCTGATGCCCCCTTTTCTCTGACCTCTCAGGGAGCCAAAGAAGCTCGGTCTGGGCTCTTCTGTTGGTTCTTCTATGCCCTTCCTTGTTTCACTGTCCTAAGTATATTTTTGCTGCCATCATGGACCCAACACCCTCTGGCTCAGTGCTTGTAGTCCTTCCCTTAGGATATCCCCATCTCCCATCCCCTTTTCCTGAAATAAATCCAATTTTGCTTTATTCACTATCTGAGATGGCCTTTTAGCCTGCTCTCGCACCACCGACTTTAACTTTTCAGTTTGTTTACCTCATTCCCTGGCATCCTAACACTAGTAATATTACAGGTGAGTGTTCTGCTACTGACTGGCATTTATATGTTTACTTTGTGTCTCTTAAGTGAAAAGTTACTTAACTGCTGGTTGTATAGACTATGGTCATCTCCAATTTTGACAATTGGTATAAGGCAATTTTATGTGATAACATCACATGCTGTGTGAGGGAGGGTTATGGCATAGTTATTTTGTTATCTCTTATGGATGTAACCGTTTTCAGTTTATAAATAACCTAATGTTTGCTACCTGTGGTGTTTTATTGACTTTGGAACCGCCTTGGCCTTACTAGTTTACTGTAATGCCAAGCACTATAAACATTTTTTTGGAGTGAAATTTTCTGAGGGAAACTATAGCCTCCTTTGTTTATAAAGAATTTTATTATAAAATAACAACAATTTCACAAGTCACACCTGAAAATGTCACATTGTGACATTTGTATTGTGACATCTAAATGCTCAGTGGCCTATATCCTTTTAGTTCATTACCAGGCCTGTGTAACTTAAAAAAAAAAAAGTATTTTTATTTATTTCAGAGAGGAAGAGAAAGGGAGAGAGAGAGAAACCTCCCCCCTCTCCTCAGTGGTAGGAGAGAATCACATCGGTTGCCATTTGTGTGCCCCACACTGAGGATTGAGCCTGCAAGCTGGGCATGTGCCCTGACCTGGAATTGAACCATGACCTCCTGGTTCATAGGTTGACACTCAACCACTGAGCCACGCTGGCTGGGCCCCGTGTAACTTTTATGCTTTCTATATATAAATCTAGAGGCAGTTAGAGTTGGCTTGTATAATATTTGTTTAGAAGATAAATTTCACAGGATGGTAATGATTTTATTTTATTTTATTTATTTATTTATTTATTTATTTATTTATTTAATTTTTTTTATTTTTCGCTTAAAGTATTACAAAGGGTATTACATAAGTGTCCTTTTTTTTCCCCCCTCCCTTGGATGGTAATGATTTTAAAGGCTATATATGTTGTTACATGTGGTCAGGAGGAAGGAAGTTACATTATTTCAAAGACTGCTGTGTTTCTGATGCTACAGGACAGTAAGGATTAAATTTGGACCTGTGCTCAAATACCAAGTCATAAATCTAAGTTACTTCATTTCAGCTTAATATTTAAAACAGCCATTAAATACTCATTGAATGTACAGCAGTTAGCTAAAGGATATGAAGTGTATGATAAATTCCTTAATAGATTAAGTATATAACAATCATAGGTAGAATTTTATAATTAATATTCTCCGTTTTTCACTTCGCTGGACAGGATTTTGGTATTGGCCCCCCTCTCCTCAAGATATAGGGAAATGTTTTTTTCTCTAACGTATCACATTTTTCCTGTCACATTGCTGGGATTTAAGATGAGACTTCCTTATTAGGCCTGTTTCTTCTCCCAGGATTTGGGAGGACACCATCAATGAATCTCTGAACACACACCGCGCACCTTCACTATGGCATCATTTAGTTCCTTTCATCTTGGTGCTTAAAGTCTAGGGTATACGATGTTAAGCAGATAGCTATAATTAAGTATTCCTAAGTGTGTCAAGTACTATAAAGAAATATAGGAGGGTAGGAGAATGTCTCCCAGGGAGCTTGCCCTGGCCTTGAAGTCATTGCGAACTAAAGAGTGGACAGGATGAGAAGAAAGCTGAGCAGGAGATGGTAGGCAAAGAGCACCGTCTGTGTGAAGGCATGGGGACCGGAGAGACTGAGGTGTTGTAACCACTCTCAGAAGCCCATCCTGGTTGGAGTGAAGACTGTCAACAGGGACCCACCTATAAGCAATTTCGAGGATTTTTTCATAAGAAAAAAGTGGAATCAAAGAGGGAGAAAGACATGATTAGGTTTTCATTTGAGAAGGATCACTGAGAGCATAGTGTAAACAATGGTTTGGAGGGAGGGAGGCCGTGGATTTTGGTGAGACCAGCAGTAAGGAGAGCATCGTTGCCATCGAAGTGAGGGATGGCAGTAGACTGAATGAGGATAGGATGGAAGAGAAGTGGACGGGTAGGAGAGGTATTGAAGATAAGAATGATAGGCCTTGTGATAGATGTTTGGGGACTTAGTGAGAGGAACGGATGAGAGGTGCTGCCTAAGCACCTGGTTTGAGCTGTAACATTTACGGAAATAAGGAACATTCAAGATGGACCTTTTTGACCTTTGCCTCAGTGAGAATTTAAAAACAAATTTGTGTGTTACTTTTTCCTTGCATAATTTTGTTCTTGGCATCATGGTGAAATATTCTTACTTTTCAAATTGTTTCCCTTTCTATTATGATTCAAGCTACATATAAGTATACATGTCTGTCTGTTGAAAGCTTAGTGCTTTAAAATTATTCATTTCAGTTCCAAATAACTAGGGTCCTTACTCCCAGGCACCTTTCTACATTGATTCTCCTTTCTACTCTAACTTCCTTGAGTGATAAGCTTTATAATTTTTGATGTTCTTTCTGTGTTAACTTCCTTTTCTTTAGAATATATGTAAAAGTACATAAATAAGTATAGGTATGCATCCACCCATCCACACATCCACACACAGTTTCTTTTAGACAGCGCCAGGTTGGTGTAATAAAATATGGAGAAAGGAAGAAAATTTTTAAGAATTGTTTTCTTTAGTGGGTTGTCTTAGAAAATGAACACATACCAGAAGGTTAAGAACTGAGAACCGTTATGTGTGTGTGAGAATTACAAAGATTTTGCCATTGTCTGCTCACTAAAGTCGGAAAAAATAGGAATTTGGGTCTTGTTTTCCCCACACACTTTCAGGGCATTCTGCCGGTTTTAATGGGAACTGTAAAGTGTGGGAGGTGTGCTCTCATTCCCTTTCACGCACATAAATCGAGTTTCAGGCTCTTTGGGAAATGCTCACTGGCAAACATTGGCAGCACGGTTTAAAATGCTTTTGGATGGCATGACAGCATGGTGCCACTTCAATGGAAGGCTTGTAATATTTTATTTTCTTTCCTAAAGAGGCAAGAGAAATCCTGTAAACACTCTTCTCGTTTTGTTGTTTCGGGTGTACATTGTGTGTGGCTCTCACCTGCCCCTCCCACCCGCTGCCCGGGAACAGAAGTGCTTTCTTGCTCCTGCGGTCCTGCGGAGCGCTCCAGCTGTGGGCAGCAGTTCCCAAGTTTTGTTCCTCACTTGCACACTGTAATTATGGCTGGTCAGACCGCTTCCTCCGTCTTGTCTGAAGTGTACTCATTTTAAGGGATATATTTGGAAGGGCAATCTTTGTCAAAACCCACCAAAATACAGCCGATTTAATTTTTAATATAAAATCTAATGTAATTATTGTATCCTTTTCAAAATGAGTTATGCGGTCCTTCAACATAAAAGCTAATCTTCAAAACCTCAAGCAAATACACCCAATAGCAGGTTTGAGTAACGGCTCTTTATTCATTCAGCATTAAAAGGAACAACAGATTTGTTAAGCCACTAGGGTATGCTGGGCGCCATGCTAGTTTCTGTTTAGACTGTGCCCTCCAGCAGCTCCAGTCTGTGGAGAGAAATGTACATGTTGGCAAATGTTATAACTCCCTTAGGAAGGAAGTGTTGAAAGAAGACAGACTGGAGAGGAACGGGCTCTATCTGGGAAATTGGGGAGAAGCATCAAACATGAGGTGGCAGTTGCGTTAAGTCTTACCGTTGAAGCTTTCAAATTAAGAGCAAGGGCCTGGCTGGCGTGTCTCAGTGGTTGAGCAGCGATCCATGAACCAGGAGGTCACAGTTCCATTCCAGGTCAGGGCACATGCCTGGGTTGCGGGCTGGATCCCCAGTTGGGGGGCGAGCGGGAGGCAGCCGATCAATGATTCTCTCTCATCACTGATGTTTCTGTCTATCCACCTCCCTTCCTCTCCCTGAAATCAATAAAAAATAGATTTTTTAAAGAAAGAGCAAGGGAGTGGCTTAACTATTTATGGTGTAACAGGATGATCAATTTGGTAAAAGGAACACACCCAAGAGTCAGATTACTCAGTTGTGGATGGATGTGATACCAGCTTGGAGATCTAAAGATGTGCAGGTGAAACAGAATTTTTGGACTGGAACCCGGATTCTTTGTCTGCCAGAATTGAAGAATGAATCCACGGACAGACGGTGGTATAGCAAAGGTGGAGATTTATTGAAGAAAAAGTACAGACTCCCACATGGGGAGAGGGAAAGAGTCCCACAGAGTCACAGAATGGACTCCCATGTGGGGAGGGGGAAAGGGTCCCACTGAGTTCCTTTCCCTATGGCTTATAAAAGCTGCAGATCCTGGAGCCTTGATATCCCCTCTGATTGGTCACTATTCCCTTAGACTGGTTACTATAGTAACTCCTGGGCTCAAAGGTTGAACCTCATATGGGACAAGTGAGGTTCTCCCCTCTCCCCCTCCTCCTTCTTTGTTTTCCTATTCCCTTTGGGCTTTCTTTTTCTCCTCCTGGATAAAGGGTTTCCTTCTCTTTATTTTGTAAATACAGACCTTTTGCTGTTTCCAGCTCCCTCATTCTATGGAAATGTACCTGTTGCAGCTTTTCAGCTTCCCCTATTCTATGGAAATATACCTGTGCTGCTCTGCAGCCCTGTACTTCCTCCATGGTCCTCTTAATTTCAAAAACTTCCTAAACCTGCCTATTTTACCCCTAAAATTCCTGTTTCACAGGCATTAGAAGTGTGAGAAGGAGCCAATGAAGGCTTTCTAGGCAGAGAGAGAGAGAGAGAGAGAGAGAGAGAGAGAAAGAAAGAGAGAAAGAGAGAAAGAGAAAGAGAAAGAAAGAAAGAAAGAAAGAAAGAAAGAAAGAAAGAAAGAAAGAAAGAAAGAAAGGAAGAAAGGAAGAAAGAAAGGGAAAGAAAAGCCTGTGAAGGGCTCAGAATGAAAGCAATGTGTTGAGGATAGATCCTGAAACTCTTGTGTTTCGTACCATGGAGCTTGGACTATCCTGGAGGCAGCCTGCGGACAGTGAAGGGTTTTAGGCAGGGGAGTGATAGAATCAGACTTCCACAATCAGAAGATTGTTATATTTAATGAAAAAAAAAAAAAAAAAACTAGGAACGTTGGTGAATCAATTCCCAGGGAAAGCTCGATCATCTAAAACTCTTTCTGCTGTAATTCTTGGGCTGTTACCTAGTAGGCAGAGCTTTCAGCGTTCTGTGCTGGTGGAAATTTTGGCTACCCTTGTTTTTGCTGCTCTCCATCGTTCTCATCTGCATCTGTCATATTTGTGGTGCGCAGAGCCTGGCCAGAATTATAAAGGGTGATTGAAAAAGTGTCAAGAGAAAAAAAACCTGTATTAATGTGAGCCTAATGCTTATTTTGGTGCTCATGTGAGTACTTAGGTCTGTCTAAATTAATCTCACGTTCTCATCACAGTTTTCCAGCTTGGGAATAGACAGACCGCAGGTTAAATAATTGGAAATTATTGGTATAACCCAAACTACATTACAGCTGCCAAGTATGGCTACAGGGGAGCCAGGCTGCTTTTGTCTGCTTCCTCGTAAACATTCTTTCCGCATTCTTTATCAGCACACAATCCTGAGATACAAAAAGCCTTTGTGTCCCACTGGGAATGTGAGAAAATCAAACCGATATATTGGTTTTGCTCCTGGTTAGGAACCACTAACATTTTTTATGAACCATCCACCTTTCGAATTGAGATAAATATTTTCAGCAAGATGCGTCCCCAAAGATGTCACTATTCCAACACAAGAAATTTCAAACACAGACTAAAAATGCCTGTGCTTTAATCCACCTGATGCTATGATTTGTAGGTACTTGTTAGAAATGTAAATTTAATGGAGTTTGGCGTAATAGTAACCATTTCTATAGCACTTTCCATATGCCAGACACTTTATGTAAATGAACACAGTAATCTTTTCCATAATCATCTAAGGTAGGTATTGTTGTTACGCACTCTTCTAGACTGAATTGTGCACCGCCCCCCCCCCATCCATATGTTGAAGCCCTAACTCCTAATGTGACTTTATTGGAAGATGAAAGTTGTTAATGAGGAAATTAAGGTTAAATGAGGTCATAAGGGTGGGGCCCCAATCCAATAGACCAGTATCCCAAAGAGAGAGAGTGATTACCAGGGATGTAAGGGCACAGAGAAAAGGCCATGGGAGGACACAGGGAGAAGGCAGCACCTGGATCTTGGACTTCCAGCCTCTGGAATTCGGAGAAAATGCACTTGTTGTTTAAGCCACCCAGTCTGTGGGGGTTGGTTGTGGCAGCCCTAACAGAGCCATGCATACACATTTTGCACATGGAGAAATGGAGGTACAGGGACATTAAGCAGCTGGCTCAGGGCCACACATCTAGAAAATGACAGGGTCTGGAGGGATTCACACCTGGAAAGTGTGATTACGTCATCAGTGCAGTTAACCACAATGCTATACCGGTTCTCCTGTAGATGGAGTTTCTCAATGTCTGGGCCTGGGTGGAGTGATTACATTCTGCCTCTGCATTTTCCCTTCCCTCCTTGCCTCTACCTACCACCCTGCTTTCTAGTGCACAGTGTCCATGGACTGTTCACTTTGGGCTGTACTGAGCAGGAATGATTGCACCTGCAGAGTCCCTTACTCTTACCATGGTTAGTTAGTTACATGCTGTGGCTCAAGCAAAATCGTGGTTCAGAATGAGCAGGGTCAGCAAACACTGTTGCATTGTTTTCTCCTCATGCATTAACTTTTCAAGTAGTAGCAAGACTCACCTTCATTTTCTCCGAGCAGTAGTAACCTCATAGGACTGTTCAATGCTGCCTTTGTAGTATATTCCTGACTGTCATCTTTTGGAAAAGAATTTCTGGGAAAGGATGGGAAGAAGAAAAGAAGAGAAAACAAGTTGTTTGATTGAAAGTGACCATGTCAATGGCCAAGACTTGCCTAACTGATGAATTGAGTACCTTTTAAGTATTTAAAAATGTGTTCTATATGCTATGTGTTTTACAATAGTCTTAAAAAATACGATGGTATTTTTGGTAGACACCTATGCCTCAGCAAACCTACAAGAAATGGTGCACACTTTAGGTGTGCTCAGTCCCCAAAGAAATAATGAATTTTAGAGAGAAAATTAAGTGTGTGGCAGATCAGGGTTGGGTTTGGGAACAGGTACTTACGGATCTTGTCACGGAATTCAGAATAATGGAAAGAGCCTGGGCATTGGAGCCCAAAGAAAATGGAATACAAATCCAAACTCCGCCAGTGACTAAGTTACTTTAGTTACTTTAGTTCAGCCATTGTTGAACTTCTTTTTTTGGTCCGGAATGTGGTTAATACTAATACTACCTGTTTTCCAGCTCTGCTATAGAGATTGCATGAAAAAAAATGTTACCTAGAATTTTAAAAAAGTATGTTCAACACTCAAAACTGCTGTTTATTTCTCATTCCTCGAAGGTCTTTTCCATTGCTGCTTGCCTGGTTATTGTTAATTTGTTCTTTAATAACATGATTCCAGTAGGAGCACCATTCTCTTTCCTTCTGGACCCTGTCAACTTCCTCCAGTGCGTCTACATTCTTTCTGTCCAGTTCGTCCCGTTGGAAGACCTATTCTCAGTTGCTCCACAGGATCTTCCTTTGTTCACTAGCCTCCTCACGTGACAGCAACTGTAGCCCCCGTCGTCCTTTTCCTTCTCTTTTCTTTCCCATTTTTGTTGTAATTCATTTTGTTTATTGTAGCTGCACACTTGAGTGAGCTCTGTGTCCCTTTTCCAGGAAGGGGACCTTGTCTCTGTAATAGCAATGCTTGTCATATAGTAGCATTCTCTCTCTCGCTGTGTGTATGCCTTTTCCCCCTTTGTTGGCCCATTTTAAAATAAAATTGTATATATTTACAGTGTGCAGCATGATGATTTCATACACATAGTGATTATTGCAGTCTAGCTAGTTAACATATCATCTCATCGCCTCGCTAACATTTTTGTGTGTGATGAGTGCACCTGAAAGCTACTCAGCATCTTTGCAGTGTTCCATGAGAGCATTAGTAAGTATAGTCATCTGTATGCATCGTCAATGAATTTTTATGAAATGGATCTTTATAAGTTTATGTTATTATTGGATGCCAGGCAAGTCTCCTCCTTTCCACTCTTATTTTTCCTCCAATTAAAGGAATTGCTAGAAATGTGATTGCAGCACAACTGAATGAAGACTAAATAGCGTGAGCACTGGTTACTTGCTTAGAACCTAACAGTAAATGTGTAATGTGTGCTATTAATAAACAATTTTTCTGTATTTAGAATGTCATTGCTTAAGTTATTTTAAAAATGTCATGATGGGGTGATTGCAACAAAGCCACAGGTTAACATTTTTATAGACGATTAGGTATTTCTGACACTTTTCCTCATCATATACCTGAATGGTAAGTATGTAGCTTGTATTTATTTGTAGGTAGAATTAAATCTTCACATAACGGGCATTGTTATATGTAGCCCATTCTTCCTTTTTTTATTGTGGGTTCTGAGACTCCACTCTAATGCTTTTGATGCTATGAGCATCCTGTTGAGATAGTCTGCTTGTTAAAATGGAAATTCAATTTTTATGAGGCTTGTATGTGTTTTGAAGGAAATTTAAATTACAGCAGTTAGGGTTGTGGATTTGATTTGTATTTTCTGAAAGGAAGGAAACTGTTGCATTTAAAAATGTGATTTGCTTTGAACAAACTATGCTAATTAAATTTATTTTTGTGGCCACTATTAGTAGAAAAATTATAAATGAGGATAATTTTCCATTGCCCCTTTCTGTATTTTTCACGTAAATAGATCATTAACAAAAAGCCATTTACAAGTGATTTATTTGCATTTTGAAAGTTTACTTTATAATGGATTACACAAAAAATGTTTTCTTCCCTAGTTTAATTCTAACCATGGGAACAAATATTTGTTAGTATTATCATTTAGTAATTGGCTCAACAACAATGAAGTTAACATCTCAGATTCAGTCTTATTCATATTTGTTGAAGCTAGTGTTAGATTGCTTAACTTGTTAAAACTCAAAGGCAGATGTTTATTAAAGATTAAGAATTCATTTGAAAATTTAAGATTATAAACAGGATTGAAAATAATCTGTAGAATGCATAACTTCCCCCAAATAATTAGATTACAATTTTACTGTTAGGAGTTCAAAATGTTGCTAAGCATTTACTGTTAAGGCTTCTATACAAGGAATTAGAAAAAACAGTTAGTAGAACTGAAACCCACTACTCTTGGATAAATATGCTTACTGCTCATTAAACCTGCTTTATATGGTCCTGGAAATAAGACCAAGAATGATGATAAGCCCATGGATACCACATGAGAAATACCAGCTCTGGTTTTATTTTATTTGATAAACATGGGATTCATCAGTTACTACCGTTGAAGGACACTTTGGTCAGTCGTTAGGATATGTTTCTGAGGAATCAAGGGACACTGGGGATGCATAACAGAACCATGAAGGAGGGGCAATAAATTGAAAAGGAAATGGCTGACCCTGGAAATTATCAGGACATCCTGCCCAGGATGTCATTACCAAATCCGTGTTCTGTTATTTTTATAAAAAGATAAAATCTATACATACCAGAAGACAATGGCAAGCGGGGACATAATTGGCCTGTGATGATAAAGGACACTTCATATGACATTAGCCGAGTACTTTTTAATCAGAGTTTCAGTTTAATTGCGGTATAATTCTCAACTAGCTGTAGGCGCTGACTGTCTGATGATAAACTACAGAGATTTTATTCAGGGCTGGACCTTCCTATCAAGTGAGAGCTGTGATTGTGTGCAAAGTGACATTGAATGTAGAGCAGAGTTTCTGTGACATGGACATTAGGGAAATGTGTGCGTTCCTTTAGTACACTGAATTTCCATTACCGATTTGTTTTCTGTTCCCTTGTTCCTTTTTATGAATAAGTAGTTGCTTAGGAGCGAGTCAAGCTCAATATTACTATACTTAAACTACACTTACTCATAGTACTCAAGGAAAAGAAGATAAGGAGGAAGAGGAGGTAAAAAAAATTAGAATTATATTTTTAATTATACAGGTGTTCCAAGAAAATGTGTACACACTTTAACAATTCCTCGATTTTTCAAATGAAATGTAGTTTAATGAACACTGCCTTTATAATTATTCAAAGTGTGTGTATACATTTTCGGGACACCCTATTTTTATGAAAGACACGCTACCTTTTTCCTTTTAAACATTCAGAGTGGGGAAAAACAAGATGTAGATGGATAAATAAGATAAAGGTAGAAAAAAAATACTGCTCTTGTAGGCTTTGGTAATATATGTTGTTTAAACATTTAAAAATGGATAGAGACCTTGTTGTGCACAGGGCTACTATGAAGAGCCCATATCTAAATACCTAATAATTAGACATTTGGATGCGTAAAGTTTTCTTTTATCAAAAGTCATGTGTCTAAGGAAGTTAGCCCTAAGATGGCTCAGCTGAGATAAAGCACTATGTCTCTGTACCAAGTGGTTTTCTGAGCAGGATGCCACCTGGCTCCTCCTTGCTCTGACTTCATTTGTTGTTGTCTGGGATAATGAGAACTGTTCATTGGCTTAATGCCTTTACTTGTAAGAGACAGATGCTATCTGATTCCTCCTGTCAGAAGAATTCCCAGAATAAGCCATTCAACCAAGAACAATTGGTTTCTTGTTGAAGGCAAACAGTAGGGAATTCTCTCTATTCTCTCCCACCTTGCTTTCTCTGTCTGTGTCTGTCCCTCAGTAGCAGGAACTGTTCGCTGACTGACTAACTGAAGTGGCACATTGGAGGCTTTTGAGAAGACGCTGCTGGCCTGTGATTTGGCTCTTCTTTATTACTTTGATGTAACCACTCAGCATCTAAAAGTGTTCACATTGCTAGGCCACTTGTAGCATTTCTGTTGAACCTATCTTCTACGGAGTGTTTCTGTTCGACTCTTCTGTCACATACATTTTCTTTTAAATAGGTTTCAGTGTCTCTAGCCCCTCTTTTCTTTCTCCTTCTCCTCCTCCTATTTCTCATGCTGTGACCACCTATAATTCACAATTAGGATTTTCTTTAGATCTGTTCCCACTTCAGAGTAGCAAATGCCATTCATTGGGGCTAAAGCAAATATAGTTCAGTGCAATATGAACTTTGAGAAACAGTAGATAGAGTCAGGCTACAAGAAATTAAAATATATATTCAATTTATTGGGGTAACATTGATTAATAACCTCAAATTTCAGATGCACAGTTTTATAATACATCATCTGTACATTGCACTGTGTGCTCACCTCCTGAAGTCTAGTCTGCTTCCATCAGCATATATTTGACTCCTTTACCCTCTTCAAGATCCATCCATGTTGTAGCAAATGGCAGTATTTCATCATCTTTTATGGCTAAGTATTACATACAATATACATTTTATATATATGTATCTCATCTTATATATCCCGTCATTCATCAAGGACAGACACTTAGGTTGATTCCATGTCTTGGCCATTGTAAATAATGCCATAATGATCCCAGGGATACATATATCTTTATGAATAAGTGTTTTCAAATTTTTTGGGCCCTAGCCGGTTTGACTCAGTGGATAGAGTGTTGGCCTGTGGACTGAAGGGTCCCGGGTTCAATTGTGGTCAAGGGCATATACCTCAGTTACAGGCTCCTCCCCGGCCTGGGCTCTGGTCAGGGGGCATACAGGAGGCAACCAATTCATGTCTTTCTCTCACATCGATGTTTCTCTTGGTCTTTCCCTCTCTCTTCCACTTTCTCTAAAATCAATGGAAAAATATCCTTGGAAGAGGATTAAAATTTTTTTTTTCTGGTAGATACCCAGAAGAAGGGTTGCTGGGTCTTATGGCTGCTCTGGTCTTAATTTTTTGAGAAACCTCCATACTGTTTTTAATAGAGCCAGCACCAATTTATATTCCCACCAGCAAGGTATGAGGGTTCCCTTTACTCCACATCCTCTCCAACACATACTATTTAGTTTCTTGTTGACAATGGCAATTCTAACAGGTTTGAGGTGGTATCTCATTGTGTTTTTTATTTGTATTTATTTCCCTTATAGCTAATGAAGTTGAGTGTCTTTTTATGTACCTGTTGGGCCATCTGTATGTCTAATTGGGAAAAAAGTGTCTGATCAGGTCCTCTGCTCATTTTTAAAAAAAATATATATTTTATTGATTTTTTACAGAGAGGAAGGGAGAGGGATAGAGAGTTAGAAACATCGATGAGAGAGAAACATCGATCAGCTGCCTCCTGCACACTCCCCTGGGGACATGCCCACAACCAAGGTACATGCCCTTGACCGGAATCGAACCTGGGAACCTTGAGTCCGCAGGCCGACGCTCTATCCACTGAGCCAAACCAGCCAGGGCTCTGCCCATTTTTTAATTGGTGTGTTTTTTGTTGTTGAGTAGTATGAATTCTTTATATATTTTAGATATTAGCCCATTATTGGAGATATCATTTGTAAATATCTTCTCCCATTCGGTTGATTGCCTTTTTGTTTGTTGATGGTTTCTTTTGCTGTGCAGAAGCTTTTTAGTTCGATTTAGTCTCATTCATTGATTTTTGCTTTTACTCCTATAAGGAATATATTTTCAATTTCACTTATAGGCTGGGATGGATACTGTAATCCTGGGTATTTCATTTGGTATCTTACCTCGTCATAGGGTTGGGGAATATTGTTCAGCATCATCCAGAATGGGTCTTATTAGGGTTCTTGAGTCATTTATTTTTGTTTGAAGAAAGCAAAAATGTACTTCCTGCCAATAGGGGTGAGTGCTAAAAACAAGCAAACAAAAAAAGAAACAACATAAAAGAAATCCTGTAAATTGCTAATTTGTGTTAATGCCTGACATTCATGCAAGCTGGATTAATTTATTCATTCATTTATTTTTATATGTTTTATTTTTTGACAATGATTCAATTAGAACAAAATTAAATTCTGGGCAGAAAATGCACAGGAGCCAGATGGTCCATTTTGGGGGCCCCTCTTGAGTTAGTTAGCAAGACTTTATTTTGTGCTTCTATTCTGGAAAATAGTATTCTGTATAATATTGAGAAAGGTAAAAAACCTATAAGACCCAAATTGTTACTATGCAAATCTTATTGGAGACTCTTGAAATGTATATTTATAAAAATTATTTGTAGCAACTGAAGAGTAGCTTTGACTAAGTTAATAATTAATATTACTATTTAAAACAAATGCACTGATGGGTTTAATGTGATAGAAATACAGTATGTATCTTTAAGGAAACTGAGGAATGATTATTGAATTAGGTCAAGATAGAAGGAGGTAGATTTTGAACTGGAGGAGAAAAGAGTGGTATGACAGGGTTTCTTCATAAAGAGGGTCTTGATACCACAATCACTGCAATATATATTGCATGGAGAAATCAGGAAAATAACAAATTAATTCATTGCTTTACAAGTATATCTCCATTTATTCATCTTAGCTCACTGTCTCAGGGTCTGGATTGGCTAGTCTCTTGGGGGTTATTGTATGTTGCAGGTATTCTACATTACATCTATACTAATAAAAGGGTGATATGCTAATTAGACCAGATTGACCGGACATCTTCTGGTCGTCCTGCCTTCCTTCTGGAAAAAGCCACGGTGGTGGGGGCCGAGGCAGAGGCAGTTAGGGGTGATTAGGCTGGCAGGTGAAAGCAGTTAGGGGCGATCAGGCCAGCAGGAAGGAGCAGTTAGGGGCGATCAGACCGGCAGGCAGGTGAGCGGTTAGGAGCCAATGATCCCGGATTGCAAGAGGGATGTCCGACTGCCGGTTTAGGCCCGATCCCACAGGTGGACATCCCCCGAGAGGTCCCAGATTGGAGAGGGTGCAGGCCAGGCTGAGAGACACCCCCCCTTCGTGCACGAATTTTGTGCCATGGGCCTCTAGTAAAGAAATAAAAATACAAAGCATTTGATGTGCAAAATTACAAATTTTTAGAAAGATACAAGATTTCAGGTTTTAAATCTTGGAAAAAACACTGGTGAATGAGGTAAGTTAAGTGGCCAGTTAACAGTTGAACTTAAATAATTGGCTATATATTGTTTTAATGGTAAAACAAATAATATGTAGGAGATGATGAAAATACATTTTCAAAATTACTTCAAAAGATAAGGATTAATTGGGGAAATAAAATTTTTTGCTCTCTGATACCAAAATTGGAAATGCTAGCCTATTTGACTCCCATACTTGTCTTAAAACTGTTGTCAGGATTTAATTATGTATCAAAATAGAGGACTGTCTTTTTAAGGTGTCTGTATACTGACCCAGCTGTGGGGTTCAAAATTATGTCAGTGTGGGTGTGACAATCAGAGTGACTTAGGGAAGGAGGGATGAGGGGTATAATGATGACTATTGACAAATGAATTTAGAGAAGCAGTAAAAGTATTTTTAAGGGCTTGAATGGTACAGTGTAAGATTTTAGGCCTTGTACAGTGTGGTGTATGAAGACTCAGGGTGCACCTTGGCCCCACTGGTTGGTGTGATACAGTGAGTGGAACAATGGCCTGGAAGTCGTCAGCCCTGTGTTTTGTAGCCTGGACTCTACCTCCAATTTAGGCGTATGAATCTCCTTGAGTCTTTGTTTTCATCCGGGAAATGAGAGTGTTAGACTGATATAAATAAACGTGTTAGCCTTCTGTATTTTGTGCAAGCTATTCTGTCAAGTCAGTATAGAAGAAACTGAAGGTAGGTGGATGAGTTAGGGACTTCCTGTTAGCTCATGTGTGAGGAATAAGGGCTTGGGCTGGAATGGCATTTAAGACCGAAGAGGAAAGCATAGATCAGCAAGATATGGTAGAGAAGGAAATGGCAGTTTGTAGACAGGTTGGATGTTGAGGATGAAGAGGAGGGAGTCAAAAATAGCTTAAAATTGTTGAGCCTCGGGGATTTTGAAGACCAAGTTAAAATGGGCAGTTACAGGACATTTTGCAAACACTTGCTTATTGTTGGGAGAAGAGGATGAGCTCAGGTTTTCACATGTCAAATTTTAGTTGACATCTGAGTGAGATATCCTGCAGGCATCTGCGTGAAAAGGGAATGGGGGAGGTCAAGCCATCTCTCTTGGGTGTCAGCCACAGACAGTCTTTAGAATTGAAAGGGAGCCAGCTCACTGAGGAAGGAATGGGAAGAAGAAGAAGAAAAAAAATCATTGGCCTAAGGTTGAAGGATGGGGGGAAATTCTTCATGTAATTCATACTCAACAGTGTGGAAGTAGGAGAACAAAAATCAGTTAGAGAAAGAAGAGAAGGCCAGGGGGCTGGAGAGGTTCTGAGGTTCCGCAAGCCGGTGAGTTTGGCTACGAGATAGTAGATGGCCTCACGGAGTTTCCTTGGACTAGTTCTAGAATGTTGAAGTGTAGGAAAGAATTTTATGGAAGAAGTAGAAGTTATAAGAATAGACTCCTTATTTTAAACACAAGGCAGAACATAGAAGTTATAATAAGTAGGAAAATAAATAATGTTAAGCAAAATTCAGGACCATTCCAGAGTGTGCCAAGAGAAAGGAAAAACTCCCCCCCCCTCCAGTTCTGTAGTCAATGATCAATTAACAGCCCTTCCTAATTCCTCTTTCAAATCCTACCGACCTGCACAACCATCTACCAAACAGAGCACATCCCTTCCCCTTAAGCAGAGAGAGAAAACCTTTGTGTGAAACCTCCTCTTTCACAACTACTGAGATTAAAAAATACAACCCCTCCCAGTCTGTGGGCCAGCTTGGTTTGATTCCCTCCCCACCCCCCAAGTAAACACCCTTATGCCTTAAGGTGGATTTTGTTACAGTGGAATTTAGGTAGTGGGTTGAGTCAATACAGAACTTTATGACTCTGTTTAGTTTGTAAATAAGAACTTGAAGCAGTATGTTATAGTGAGAAACATCCACCCAAGGATGGCCAAACTGAAAATGAGGAGTTTTACTTCTTTTTTCAGTGCCATGATCCTTTCAGATGTGAAATGCAGACTTTTTTTTAGTCCATCTGAGACATCTAATCAGTTGCTGTGACTTAGCACCAGAACTGGACAGTTTTATTACGGCTGGGGAGGTAAAGCACTAGGCAACACTTGAATCATTGTGGACACCACTAACATTGTTCTGGACCGTAAAGAGTGTGGCTAGTGACTGAGCAGCCATTTGTCAACTAGAGTAAGCCCAGGTCCACCCTGGTACAGTCAGTGTTAGCTGAGGCTCCACCCCTGCCTCGGACCGCCCCCCACCCCCACCCCCCTTTTACCCACTGAGAACACCTGGCTTTCTCTGTAGCTGTCTAGGAAGGAATGGGAACCAGACCCCTTGTGTGAGGAGCATTAAGTCAGCAGAATGGCTAACTTGAGGCAGGGAGAGGAAGTGCTGTAGGGAATGGTTGCTTAATTCTGTATCCTAGGAAATTTATTTTGATGCGATATCTCAGCCTGCAACTGAAGGCCCTTCTTAATTTGCTTGTACATTGGCAAAACTTTTAGAATACTGTTTTACTATTTATGTATTTTTTTAGTTATAATACTGCTTTTCTTTGATATAGGCAGGTGAAAAGCAAAACAACTATGAAAATGTTCTGCTAAGTAACAGACATCCAAGGCAAGGTTATCATCTTCTCTTTTGCAAAAAACAAACAGACAAACAAACAAAAAACATACAAAAGCCCTAACCGGTTTGGCTCAGTGGATAGAGCATCAGCCTGAGGGCTGAAGGGTCCCAGGTTCGATTCCAGTCAAGGGCATGTACCTTGGTTGCGGGCACATCCCCAGTAGGAGGCAGCTGATCGATGTTTCTCTCTCATTGATGTTTCTAACTCTCTATCCCTCTCCCTTCCTCTCTGTAAAAAATCAATAAAATATATTTAAAAAAACACACAAAACAACAACAACAACAACAACACAACCCCACGCTAGTTTGAGAGCATCTCTCTCCTTGAGTGGCAAAAGCAGCATCAAAATGCAAAACGGTTTGTACTGTCACTCGAGTTTTGCACAGTCTGTTTGCCACTTTCCGGAGGAGATAGATGACCAAAGGGTTGTGAGAGCTGTCCCAGCACCAGTATATTAAATGAAAGTACCAAGCAGTCCTTCAGGTACGGGGCAGTTCCTATGATGAGTGAATAAACCACAAGTGTCTGCCTCTGACCGGTGGGCAGGTGAGTCTCATTGCAGCCACCCGTGCTCAGGCACAGTGCTGGCTCTGGACTGGATCCAATGCGGAGGGGAAAAGTGAAGGTCTTAAGTATATGCTGGGATCGCTATCAGAAAACAATGGTGTGGGGAGGAGAGATGTGGGTAAGGTGGGAAGGAGTCCATGAACCACAAGCAAAACCGTGCCAGTTCTTAACTCTTTGATCTCTCTCTCTCTATTTTAATTAAACACTGGTATCAAAACAGCATCTCCAAACATTGCCCGCATACATTAACTTCAGTACTTCAATTAGGGAGGGTGCCACGCCCCTCTTTCAGTTACTTTTAAATAATGTCAGCACATCTGCCCTTTACATGCAGCTCCTTCTTCTTTCTCGAGGCCCTTTCATTAGGGGCAGTGGCCATGGCATATGGAGAAGGAGGGCAGCTGAGGAGCTGTAAATGCCTCGGAATTGAGCTGTGCCTCTCCCCTCAGACCTCGGCAAAGAAGGTGATTTTAAACAGGAATTTCATCATCATCAACTTTGCTCTATTCTTTTTTTTTTTTTTTTTTTTTTTAATATATTTTATTGATTTTTTACAGAGAGGAAGGGAGAGGGATAGAGAGTTAGAAACATCGATGAGAGAGAAACATCGACCAGCTGCCTCCTGCACACCTCCTACTGGGGATGTGCCCACAACCCAAGTACATGCCCTTGACCGGAATCGAACCTGGGACCTTTCAGTCCGCAGGCCGACGCTCTATCCACTGAGCCAAACCGGTTTGGCAACTTTGCTCTATTCTTAATGGGGGGAAATGTCAGTGCCTAACTTATGTACTTGAATATGTACTGTCTGTAGCAGCTTTCCATTGCAAATATCAGCTGCTTTTTACACAAAAGAATGTTTCATTGCTGAGTGTTTAGGAAGAACTAGTTAAGTGTAGCTTCTTTAGTGATTTTAAATAACATTACTTCATTTATGGTGGGTGGTTATGCCTCTTAAAGTTAGCGTTTAGACTTTAATTTATAGGTTATAGAAAAAAAAGAGATAGCAACTTTGTGGTAAATTTTGAATGCAACCATGAAAATAATATTACTACCCCTCCCCTTTCCCGGATATAATACATCCGCTAGAGATTCCTTGGTGCAACTGTGTGTATTTTCTTTAATACAATGTGTTGACTTTATCTGAAATAAAATTGGCTTGCTTTATTTGTCATAAGTGTGTTACTCTTTCTAAAATTTAGTTCAGGGTAATTTAACACCAAAATGGGCAAACATTTTTAGTCTTCCTGGCTTTCTTGATTGCTCTGACTTCTTCATAAAATTGGGAATCTAACATTTTAACTTTTTATTGCCTGTTTATTAAGGATTGGGGAAAATGAACACATGGAAACAGCTTTATTTTACATAGTGGTAATAACTTGGTAGCATTTGAAGTTTTTCAGTCTCAAGATTGATTCTTTAAAGTCAGTTTAGAAATAACCCATGCTTGTTGACATTGATCATCATCTAAAACTTACTATCACATAGTTTAAGTTCCTCAGTAATTATTTGCAGGTTTTCAGGACTTAAAGAAGTAATAAACCATAAGTCTAAAAACAAAACAAAGCATGCAGTAGTTAAATGAAACCAAAATGAACTTATTCTTTCTTAACCATGAATGAAACGAAATTATTTTAAAAAGCTACCAAATCATAGTAAAAACTGTGCTTCAATAAAACTAGATTTACATATTTTATGCACTTATTAAATGGAATCTGTTTTATTAACATGGTTCTCCAGTATATTATTTATACATATTTTAATCCAAAGATTCAGACCTAGCTGACAATACTGCTTACATATTTTGGATCAGTTGACCTCAGACAAAAAGATGTTCTCCGATGTGCAGAACATGCTGAACATACTCATGACCAAGCTGCTCTGTGGGATGGTTTTAAGGATTTGTTTAATAAAAACTAGATCACCTCTTGGTATGAGAGGAAGAATTGCTGGTGAACACAAGGATTGCCATGGGGAGGTTTGGTTCTTGGGCAGCAGAATTAGTTTTACTCTATGAATGTCCTCTTTTGGGAATTGCAGAATGAAATAATGAATGAAACATAACAGAAAACGTGTGTTGGTAAAACATCATTTCTAAATTTTTAAGAAAAAGGACTTGGTCTGTCAACACCAGGGCTGATTTTGAAGAATTAATGCAATGTGGATGGAATGACTTTAATGTAAGTATAAAATGCTGTACAGAAATACTTGACACTGAACACTACACTAGGAGGTGGCTATAAACCCCCTCTTTTATTGGGAAGTGCCATCTGTTTCTTCTCTAAAATAAATTTAAAATATTTTTTCTCAGTGAAATATGATCGACTCTCAATCAAAATGGTATCCGAGCTCAGTCCTCTCCTTATGTTTCTATTTAAGGCAGTGACTCTCAGGGAAGTGCATGAGTGTACGTCAATCTCAATGTATTTAAAAGCTATTGTATTATTTGATCTTATGCATGTTCATATCAGTCCATAGAGTTCCAGTTATTCAACTGATGACTCCTCTTTCCTTTTTAACACCAAATTGTGTACTATCTCTTTAAAATTTCTCATACCTATACCTCCTGCCCACCCTAATACTGTTTTAGTAAAGACCCTCAGAATATCTTTACTGGACTATGCAGCTGGTCTTCTTATCTGGTCTCTTGCTTTGGCTGCACAAATGACCTCTAACCAATCCATCTTTCACTATGCTCTCACAGGGATTTATCTGGAACGAAGATCAGATCATGAGAGAGCCATCTTAAATGTTCACTGCCTCCTATTTCCAACAGAATATAGCTTTACCTCTTAAAGGTTTCTGTATATGGGGCATTCTTTATATTATCTTGTATAATCCTCATCGCAAGTGAATGAGGTACTTATTATCTTCATTTTACAAATGAGGAAACAGGCACAGAGATGTTAAGTACCTGGCCCATAGTCACGTAACTGCTCATCACAGGGCCAGGGAGCCTGATGCCAGACCCCCTGTTTGTTAACACTATGCTGTGATGCTTCTAGCATCTTAGCTTCTCATAAAGGCAAGGTTTGAAGTTCAAAGTGAACAGGAGAGGATGTTTATGTCAGCATATACCCATGTATATGGTCCTCCTTGCCACTTTCTATAAAGGTGACTGTTTTAAAATTTACAGTAGAAAATTAATGTTGAAAGGTGGTGGTTCTTGGCCTGAGAGCTGGTATGTCACAAGTACTTAAACTATTAGGTATGTTGTATGGTTTCAGTTTTACTTGAGTCATGCATTTTTAAATGGACATGAATTTGCAGCGCACATTTGATATTTTTCTTTTATTAGTGTCTTTTGCTACCCTTGTGTTGTTGACAGTTTGGGGCATACATTTTGCTCCAGAGGAAAATATAATGACACAGAGTCTTGGTATGAAGATGTTTTCATTTATTGCTTCTGCCGGAGGCAGTCATGAGTTTTCAGTTGTTGCAGAATTTCAGAAAACTTAAAAATTTTGATGGACGGAGCCATTGAGGGTTTGCAGTCTTAAAGTTAAGTTTGATTTGAGAAAAGAAATATATAAATATACAGCCTCATTTTGCCAACTTCTTGCCATTTTTTTCAATCCATAGTATATTCTAAGCATGTATTTTATTTTTAGGGTCGTTGATTTCCTTTCTATTGTTAAATAAGTTAGGAAGATCATTTTTTTTCCCATTGAAAAATATTTTCTGATCATTCAAACTTTTACAGATGACTAAAAAGAAGTTAATTTCTAATGCATCTTTCATTTGAGAACCTTTTGTTTGTTTGATGACAGCCATCAGATCCTTCCCACAACATGACTTTGCTCCACTTTGAATTAGAAGACCCAAGTATATGAGTAGAGGTGATTTAACATCACCTAGAAAATCAGTGGCAGTAATCTTCAATAGAATCTCATTATCAGTCCCTCTTATGGGCTGAATTGTGTTGTCCCAAAATTCATGTGTTGAAGTCCTAACCTCCAGTACCTCAGAAAGTGAATGTAGTTGGAGATAAGGCCTTTAAAAAGGTACTTAAAGTGAAAGGAGGTTGTATGGGTGGGTCCTAATTCAGTGTGACTGGTGTCCTCATAAAAAGAGATTAGGACACAAACAATTGTAGAGGGAAGGCCGTGTGAGGAGATGGTGAGAAAGTGGCCATCTGCAAGCAAAGGGGAGAGGCCTCAGAAAATACCAAATCTGTGACACCTCAATCTTGGATGTAGAGCCTCCAGAATTGTGAGAGAATAAATGTCTGTTGGTTCAGCCACTCAGTCTGTGGTATTTTTTTCTGACAGCCTTTGCAAACTTCGTGCCTCGATTCCTCAAGCCCAGGACTGTGGTTATTGATCCTTGTCCTGTGACCCTGGTAGTTTAAGTGGAAGGGAATGATTTGTGGGCAGACTCAAAATTGAGATGATACAAAAATGTTAGGTTATCTTTTTTATGGAAGTTAAAAAAAAAGGAGCTTTGAAAAAAAAAGGAGCTTTGAAAAAAAAGGAGCTTTGTAATATAAGTTGTAGCTTCAAAGATGGGTCTGTATGACAATGTGCAAGAGATTCTGATTATTTGAGTCTTGAAAATGTTCACCTGAATTGGTATTCTGTAACTTGAGAAACTTCAGGACCATCGGAGTCCAAGAGTTTTAAAAGTTCAAAGTTCTCTAAGGGATCCTTGACAAATAACTGGCAACAGATGAAACATTTAATATTTCTGAACATCTGATTTTTGCTGGTGAACTGGTACTATCTTGCATTCTGTGATATTGTAAATGAATTAGGAAAATTACCATTTTTTATCCATAATAGTAAAATTTGACTTGGGGAAAAAAAAATCAGCACTGGATGTTAAATTAGGGGCAGAAGAAGTTTGATGGAGAACAAAATATTTACATGGTTGTAAAGCATCTGCATACAGATTTTTATTAATTGCAAAGACAAGAAATAGTAACTATATAGTGGAGAAACAGAATATCAAAAATTAATGTTATTAAGGAGGTATGTACACATATCATATGCATCTTGGTATGATACCATAAGAAGAAAACAAAAGCACTTTTGTAGTGTTCTGACAACCATTGCATTACCTGAATCTGATCACGGGGGAACGCTGGATAAATGCAAATAGAGGAATAGTCTAAAAACTACCTGTCCTGCCTGCTACAAAATGGCAATTTCATTACAGACAAAGAAAGGCTGGGGAACTGTTCTGGATTAAAGGAGGCTCAGAGGTGTGACAATTAAATGCAATGCATGATTCTGGATTGAATCCTAGACTGGGGATGTAGTTACTAACAAGGACATCATTCAGACAATTGACAATGGAATGTAGAATGTATACTATAAATTATATTAGGGATCAGCAAACATTTTTTTTTTGTAAAGGGCCAAATAGTACATATTTTTAAGTGTTGCAGGCCATACTGTCTCTTTGCAACAACTACCCAACTCTACCTTTCACATTGTTGCCATGGGCAATACAGAAAACAATGGCCCTGGCTGTGTTTCAGCAAAATTTCCATACAAAGTCAGTAGGGGCAGGTCAGGTCTGGCCCACAGGTTTGCCAAACCCTGTTTTATATAATCATATTGTACCAATGTTAAAGTTTCTGACTTTCATAACTATTGTGCTTAATCTAAGGCAATATTCTTATGGTTTGGAAATGTACACTACAAAGATATTGAGAGGTAAAGGGAATATTATGTGCAATCTCCTATCAGACTGTTCTGAAAACATAAGTGAATTGTATAGAAGTGTATAGAATAAATATTAAGTATACGGAAAGAGAAAACAAATGTGTCCAAATGTGGAAAATTGGTGAAAATTATTTAGTAAAGGACTTACAGGAATTCTTTGTATTATTCTTATTACTTTTTGTAGGTTTGAAATGATTTCAAAATGAAAAAAAAAGCAAATTAAGAGAGTTACCTATTCCAAAAGTGAGGAGGAAAGCAAAAAACAACCAGCACACACATGTACCCCTTCCTCCCCCCACCACACACTCATTGCATTTTGCTGTGTTGTACCATCTGTAATATACAGAACCATATGAATAAACAGAAGCTACAAAACCAGGCTTCTGAGGGACTATTCAAATAAAAGGCAGACTTCGTGAAGGGGAGAAAAAGGAACAGAATTAGGAACAAAAGGCTCAGCAGAACCTCCATGCTACTTGAGGCACAAATCTTGGGGAGAAGGCAAGATGTGGATGGAGGTGTTGCTGACTCTTGCTCTATCTTCCTTATCCTCCTAGGAATCAATCAACTTCTTTAAGATGGCTCTTTCGCCCATTAATATAGTCCCTATCAAACCCCCTTTGCCCCATTTGCAACTCGCTTTAAACTCTTCCTGACAGCTTTCTTTTTTTTTTTTTTTTGCCTCTAAAAGAATATATGTTTTATTTTTAAATGTGTACGTGATGGTTTAATATACATATTCATTGTGAAATGATTACGACAATCAAGTTACTTAACATCCATCATCTCACATGGTTACCATTTAAAGATATGTATTTGTATTGATTTCAGAAAGGAAGGGAAAGGGGGAGAGAGAGAGAGAAACATCAATAATGAAAATCATCGATAGGCTACCTCCTGCACGCCCCCTACTGGGGATTGAGCCCACAACCCAGGCATGTACTCTGACCAGAATCGAACTGTGATCTTCTGGTTCATGGTCGGTGCTCAACCACTGAACTACATTGGCCAGGCATAGTTACCACTTATTTGTGTGTAGCGATAATAGTTGAGATTCTACTCTCTATGCAAAAGATCAAGTGTACAAAGTTCAAGTGCTCCATGCTGTACATTAGATCCATCTAAATCTTCATTTTATAATTGAAAGTTTGTACGCTTTGACCAACATCTTCCCATATCCTCCATTCCTTCAGCCCTAGGAAATCACTGTTCTATTCTCTGGTCCTATGAGTGTGTGTGTATGTGTGTGTGGGGGGTGTGCATGTGTGTGTTGGTGTGTGTTGTGTGTGTGTGTGCTTTTAAAAAAATTTCACATATGTGATACCATATAGTATTTTTCTTTCACTGTCTGGCTTTTTTCACTTAGCTCATCTTCCATAATATCTGTAATTCTCTGCTCATTTTATTTTTATTTTTTCTGTTCATTTTCACCACAACTTCTGCTTTCACATGTATTGAAAACCAAACATTTATTTTGTTCATTAAACTTTCAAACAAAAAATGTCACTGTTATAAGAAAACTGAATATCCTACAAAATACCTTTACTATTTGGCATATTTATGACAGTAGTTGGGAAAATGTTGCATATGCTGTGTGTAATAGAATGTTTTCAACTCCTGGCCTTGACATCAGGGACTCTCGGGCATACCAACTTCACTGAAGGCCCAGTGAACATTGTGGCATAAAATTTACTTTTAAAGGATGTCCTTCAGTGGTGTCTGTGAAGGCACTATCCTGTATTCTAATGACTCTCTTAACTAAAGGAGACTTAATGTAATGTACCTTTAACTGTCCTTATCTGGTTTCTTTTCAGTTGGATGACATACTCTCTTTTTCTTAAGAAAAAGAAATTCACTACATGGTTAAATGTAATGAAAATGGGTAGGTTTTTTTTCAACTGTACATATTAAGCAATATAAACAGGACTTGGAATAATTTATAGAGAAGGCTTTCAATATTTAAAAAACAAAACGTTTCTTCTCTAGATAATGTCTTATTGAACCTCTAATGATCTCTATGTTAAGAATTATTGAAAAGCAAAATTCTGTACTGTATTTATTTTATTTATTTTTTGCCTTCTTCTGAGATCACAAAAAGGCTGCCTGCAGTTACTAACCAAAGCATTTTTTAACTTCAACTTGGTCTTTTTGAAAGGTGAGAGAAATGCCACTGTAGAGCAAAAAGTCTGCCAGGGACCTAAAGTAAAAAGTAGTAGGTTATTATGAGTAAGTTTTTGAATTTACATTGGCTTCATTTTAACATGACTACTTTTGTTGAAAACTCATTAGAAGTTAACAAAATGATTTTATTGAAAAAGCCAAAGCTCAAGCAATACTTCATAATTAGTATTCATGAGACAAGGACACAAAGAACTTTAGAGCTCAAAGGAACCGTAGAACATTCCAACCCACTTCATTATATTAAAAATAAGGAAACTGTAATCCAAGGAGAAATAACGTAACTATTTTTTTCTTAGTAAAATCTAAAGTAGACCTGAGTTGTTGTTTTTTTTAACTGTAAGGTATATAAGATTAAAATAACAAGTTTATTATTATGCTTAGAAATAACAGGATGTATCATTTTTTGTTGTGAAGAATTTATTATATTAGTTTTCTATGGCTGCTGCACCAAATTGCAACAGTGTGGTTTAAAACAAACAAATATATACTTTTAATTTTTATTGTTGAGACTAGAGTCCCAGTGCACGAAATTCATGCACGGGTAAGGCCCCAGCCAGGGCCTTTCTTCATTCCGTGCTGCCCCCGGTGGACATCACACATCATAGCAATAGATCAAACTCCCAGTTTGTTGAACTCCCTAGGGGACAGTTTGCCTATTAGGCATATATTATTACAGATGTCCCTCTTTTTTTCCACCCATTTCCCCCCTCCAACCCATTCCTGCCCTGTCCCAGGCCTTTGCCACCTTATAGTCTGTGTCTATAAGTAATGCATATCCTATATAATAAAAGCATAATATGCTAAGTGTCTGACCCTTCAATCAACCGTTTGACCAGTCGCTATGATGTGCACTGACCACTAGGGGCAGATGCTCCAACTGGTAGGTTAGCTTGCTGCTGGGGTTCAGCTGATTGGGACTGGGCGAGATGGGCCAAACATGCCATGGAGCCATCACGCGGTCCTTCCCTGGCCCTGATCCTGCACTGATGGGGTCCCTTGGCCTGGCCTCTGTCCTCTTGCAATCCAGGACCCCTCAGGGGATGTCGGAGAGCCGGTTTCGGCCTGATCCCCACAGGCCAGGCCGAGGGACCCCACTGGTGCATGAATTCGTGCACCGGGCCTCTAGTTTCATATAAGATCTTTATTTAATTTCTTCCCGCCCCCACTCCCTTTCCCTCTGATCTATATCCATGCCTCTGATTCTGTTTTATTCACCAATTTATTTTGTTCATTAGACTTCTTACTTGTTTATTTTGATTTTTAGATTCAATTGTTGATAGGTATTTGTTGCCATTTTGTTCATATTTTTTATCTTTTTCTTTTTCTTCTTCTTCCTCTTCTTAAAAAATACCCTTCAGCATTTCATATAATACTGTTTTGGTGATGATAAACTCCTTTAGCTTTTTCTTGTCTGTGAAGCTCTTTATCTGACCTTCAATTTTAAATGATAGCTTTGTTGGGTAGAGTAATCTTAATTGTAGTTCCTTGCTATTCATCACTTTGAATATTTCTTGGCATTCCCTTCTGGCCTGCATTGTTTTTGTTGAGAAATCAGTTGACAGTCTTATGGGCATTCCCTTGTAGTAACTAATTGCGTTTCTCTGGCTGCTTTTAAGATTCTCTCTTCGTCTTTAGCCCTTGGCATTTTAATTATGATGTGTCTTGGTGTGGTCCTCTTTGGGTTCCTCTTTTTTGGGACTCTCTGTGCTTTCTGGATTTGTAAATCTATTACTTTCATCAGGTAGGGAAAGTTTTCTGTCATTATTTTTGGAATAGGTTTTCAATATCCTGCTCTCTTTCTTCTTCTAGCACCCGCATAATGTGAATGTTGGTATGCTTGAAGTTGACCCAGAAGCTCCTTACATTATCTTCATATTTTTGGATTCTTTTTTTCTTTTTCCTCTTCTGGTTGGGTGTTTTTTGCTTCCTCATATTTCAAATCATTGATATAATTCTTTTTAAAAAATATATATTTTATTGATTTTTTTACAGAGAGGAAGGGAGAGCATAGAGAGTTAGAAACATCAATGAGAGAGAAACATTGATCAGCTGCCTCCTGCACACCCCCTACTGGGGATGTGCCCGCAACCAAGGTACATGTCCTTGACGGGAATCGGACCTGGGACCTTTCAGTCTGCAGGCCGATGCTCTATCCACTGAGCCAACCCGGTTAGAGCCCTATATATTATTCTTTATTTCAGTCAGTGTATGCTTAGTTTCTGACTGGTCCTTTTCCATTTTTCTTGGAGGTTTCTAGAAGATCCTTGAGTAACCTTATCACCATGGATTTGAAGTTCATATCTAGTAGTTTGCTTTCTTCCATTTCTTTCATTTGTGACATTTTTTTTTGTCTCTTCATTTTGGCTGCTTCCCTGTGTTTGTTTTTATGTATTGGGTAGAGCTTCTATGTCTCCTTGAATTGGTAAAGTGATCTTGTATGGTAGGTGTTTTGTAGGACCCAGTGACTCAGCCTCCCCAGTCACCTGAGCTGGGAGCTCTAGGTGCACCCCTTCGTGGGCTGTGAGCACAGTATTGTTGTAGTTGAGACTTGATTGCTGTTGGTGTCACTGGGAGGAACTGACCTCCAGGCCAATTAGCTGTGAGGACCAACTGCAACTATAGTGGAAGAGATGCTATGCAGGAGACACCCCTATGGAGTAGGACTTGCTTCAGTGAGGCTTTGGTGCTCACTGAGTCTGCCCCTTGAGTGTGTCGCTTATGGATGTGTAGAGTTGTAATTTGGTATGGTCTGACACTGATCACTGGGTACACTTGCTCTTGTGTCTCCAGGGAGGTGCAAAGTCAGCCACTGCCTGGGGTCACCCAGCAGGAGCTACAGAGAGATCTGCAGATTCCTCCTGTTTGTATTGGGTTTGGAAGTGCCCAGGTGAGGCCCAGCTTTGAAGCAATGCAGGCTGGTGCTGGTGCTGGGTCTTGGGCCTTATATTGATAGGTTTGGGGCTCCCTGATCCAGCTGCAGCTTGTTTGAGATTTTAGCCTGTGCAAGAACAGGCTATTCATATGCAAAAGCCACTGCACACAGGTTGGATGGGGTTATAAATTAGATGAGGTGGAGTCTAAGGCAGCCGTGGGCAAACTACGGCCCGCGGGCCGGATTCGGCCCGTTTGAAATGAATAAAACTAAAAAAAAAAAAGACCATACCCTTTTATGTAATGATGTTTACTTTGAATTTATATTAGTTCACACAAACACTCCATCCATGCTTTTTTTCCGGCCCTCCGGTCCAGTTTAAGAACCCATTGTGGCCCTCGAGTCAAAAAGTTTGCCCACCCCTGGTCTAAGGGAATCATCAGGGTGGAAGAAACAGAGATGGCTGCCAATCAGCCCTGTGTCCGACTAGGGAGGTCCCAGCATAGGAACAATGATCCCTGTGAGCACCTCCGTCTGGGAAAAAGCCACCCTGAGTTCCTGCCCCAATGCCAGACAATCGAGTTCCTCCTCATTTGTGTCTGTGTTCCCCAAAGCCTTGCCCTGGTGCAGGAGCTCAAAGGAAGCAGGATCTTGTAAGTTCAGTTTGTGGTGCTGGCCTTTTAAGAGGAACAGCTGGGTCTCCAGCAGCCTCTGTGTCACTGAACCCCAATCCGCACTGGTTTTTATAGCCTGTAGTTGTTACTGCCCATAGGGACTTCTTTTCCCAGCTTTGGGACCCTGTGCTGGGCATCTGGTGTGGGGCTGGGACCTCTTGCTCCTCCGGGTGGCCTCTGCAGAAATGATCTCCTTCTCCTAAAAAAGGAGCACACGTGGTTGCCGGACCAGGTGTTCCGCACCTCCGCACCTCCTACCAGTCTCCGTGTGCTTTCTTCTTTACTTCTCTAGTTGTAGGACTTCCATTCAGCCAGCTTTCCAGTGGTTCTTGATGATGGTTGTTCTGTATTTTAGTTGTAATTTTGATGTGGTTGTGGGAGGTGGTGATTACAGGCCTTTACCTATGCCGCCATCTTCAAATCCTCAAAAAAGCACATATTTAATAACACATTTCTGGAGGTCGGAAGTTAGATGGGTCTCACTGGGCTAAAATCATGGCAGGGCTGGGTTCCTTCTGAAGGATTCATTTGCTGGCCTTTTCTAGCTTCTAGAAGTTGCCTAACTTGCTTTGGTTTGTGATTCCTTTTCTCCATCCTTAAAGCCAGCCAGGTCAGGCCGAGCCCTTGCCACTCTGGTTCTCTTCATCTTTCCATATTTCAGGAAACTAATGATTGCATTGAGCTTACCCAGGTAAACCAGGATGATCTCCCATCTCAAAGTCAACTGATTAGCAACCTCAATTCCATCTACAACCTTAATTTCTCTGCCACCCAACCTAACATATTCACAAGCTTCAGGGATTGGAATTCCTTTTGTTTGCGGGGGTGGGCGCACATTATTCTGTGTATCACAGGTACTAATCTAAATACTCATCTTAAAATAAAAATATAACTGGAAGCACCTACATGTTTATTTGTTTGGAGACAAAGATACTAATATATTTCATGGTTTAATGCTCCTGTTTCTTCCCCTGTCCTCAACGCTTGTGTTAGAATATCTTCTTAAAGCTACTCTATGGCTTTAATAAGTAACAGCAGTATAAGAAATGGTCAGCATTTTCTTATATTGGATTTGAAGTGGCTTTCCTGGTTAGAATATAAATTATTTTGGAGGCATTTTCCAGTTATTGGAAGTTGAGTAAACCTGGCAAGAGTAAATACACCTGGTGTGTATTCTTATTAATTTATAATATCAACTTCCCTTGGCATACATCTACAGCTAAGTACAAAAGATAACCTTTTGTTTCTTGATAGAATAATACATGCTTTCTAGCTAGATAACATAAGTAGAGGAAATCACTCACTTATAGTGGTCATTACTTTGTTTTCAAGGTTAGATACTGGTCTGTTTTTGTTAATCTTGCATGGATACTGTGATGTTTTCTACAACTGTGAGAAGTGCATTTATCATTGCTATCAACTAACTACCTTGTTTCAAAGTTGTGAGATTTATTTATCAAAGGGAACTTCTGTGGGAAAGGAGCTTATACACTGTGTTGGTGAACTCAGATGCATCGAGACTTTATTTTTTTGGGTATTTAATGGGTATGTTGAATTACCCCAGCCTGACACAGTGCTTTTATTTGGTGGTACATAGATTTTAGAAATTTATGTCTGTTTGAAAGAGAAACTTTTTAACTTTTCAAAGGCCTGGAAAAAAATCTCTGATTCAAGTAAAGTACTAAATAGTAGTTAGGTGAAAGATAAAATAAAATGGAACTAGTAGCCATCTTTTTTGAGTGGGGTTGGGGGTGTTGACATGTCTATAAATGAATGGCCAATAAAGAGGTTTTTATGCTGCTCATGGAAGTCATGGAATTACTGGTGGGTTTGTTGGAGAATCCTTTCCTGTAAATATATTCTGGAACAATTTTGTGTTCACGAAATTTTGTGCAAAGACAATAGGTTAAACAGTAATATAAACCTGAGTACTAAAAAACAGAGACAAATTACACTGCTTGAAATACTTTCCATGATAAGAAATGACAAGTTGTGGTGCTGACAGGCAGTTAAATGATGGTCCTCATAAACTCCTGCTGAAGAGTAAAGTTAACTAAAAGCTTGAAATTCAAGGTCTGTAGGATGCTGCCAGACTGAAATTTTGTTCAAGATAGTGTGTGTGTTTTGCATATATGTTTAATAAACACAGAAATATTATCCTGTTAATATTCCTAGAAACCATGAATTCCAAATTAGTTTATCCTGATGACTCAAGCACAAATTCAAAAAAAAATTTTGTCCAATGTGTCAAGTAAGATTCCAATGTTTGCTAATTGCCAGGAATTATGTTAAATGGTAGATCTAGGATACTGAACACGAGCAAATGTAGTTCCTGACTTAAGTTTTAGTTATCTGCAGGATAACTAGAAATCAATAAAGTGAAGAAATATGAACCGGGAGAAGGCAGGGCATTCTAGTTGGAGGGAACATTTCAGAGACTGCGGCTGAAGGAGCTAGAGTTCACAGAGTGGGGGAATGTGTGGAGGGAGTGATGCCCAGGTTGAGCACAGATAATAGGAAGTCTTTAAAAACAGCTCCAAAGGTTTTGAGTTCTGAAAGTGATCACTGCCCTGGTGGCAGAGCAGACAGCTAATTCTGGAACACTACAGCGAATGCCTTGACTGCATAGAAAGACCAGATGAAAACCTGCCTTTTGTCTGCCCGGGGAAAGGTAGAAACACCACATTCCATTTGAATTTGAAAAGCCAGCTGCCCAGAATCCGTTCTGCCTGAGTGCATGTTTGCCTGGGCCCATGAACTCTTGGGCATGTCAGACTGTCCTGCTGTCTGCTGTGTTTCCTGCCCACAGCTGCCCTAGACTGCTCTCTGGCTCACGGCTGTCGTGCCCTGCTTTTCTGAAAGCCAAGGCCTCTTTTACTGGGATGTTACAATCTTCCAGAGCAAAGGCTTTTGGAGAGGGTGTGTCCCTGGCCGTCCCACTCGCCAGCAGTGGTGTTTGCTGCAGACCAGCAGTGTGCTGTGAGCAGCGTGCGCACCACCAGCCTCTCCCATCCCATCATCAAATCCACGGCTGCCGACTGGTAAGTGATGCAGACCTAGTCAGACCCGCGTCTGGTATTTCTTAAGTCTGAGATGCTGGTATACGCTGAGGCTGGCATCCGGAGATGCAGACTTGGTAGGCAGCACTGTCAGGGGGCACACAGGGCAAGCCGCCTCCCCTCAGCCACCTCCTGGAGCGGGAATCTCAGAGAGGACGCTGACAGAAGGCAGCGCTCGTCAGAGCTGTGTGGACCACTGCACTGTCCACTACAGAAATTAAGATGCATCCTTGATACTTCTTAGTTTGGCAGCCAAGAGCCCCAGGCTCTTTCCCAAGGTGCATATTTTATGTACTTTAACTGCATCTGGCACGTAGCTGTGGGATCTAGGCCATTAGAGTCGAAATGTTTTCCTGAATGCGTTTATCAGTTTTTAACCTCAAGAATAATACTGATTATAATAAAGCCCCTGCATTCCTCCAAAAAAAAAAAAAAAAAAGTCAAAAGATTGAAACAAGGAAGGCGGTGGTGCTAACATTGCATTTCTGTTTCAAAAGGTTGTTCTGGCTACAGTATAGGAAGCAGAATGGAAGCCGAGTGGCTCAGGGAGAGTGAGACCTGCGGTTACCCAGGAGAGAGAAGTGGGAAACTTGGTTAGTGTTGAGCATATAGAGAGAAAGGGATGGATTTGAGAAAAAGGGAGGTCAAACTCAAGAGTTGGTGATGGATTGGATGGGGGATTCAAGAGAAGGTAGAATCAAGAATGTATCTTGGGCCTGGCTGGTGTGGCTCAGCACTTGAGTGTTGACCCAGGAACCAAGAGGTCACTGTTTGATTCCCATTCAGGGCACATGCTCGGGTTGCAGGCTTGCTCTCCATTAGGGGGCATGCAGGAAGCAGCCAATCAATGATATTCCTCCCTCATCGGTGTTTTTACCTCTCCATCCCTCTCCCATCTTCTCTCTCTCATAATCAATAAAACATTATCCTGGATCCTGGGCCTTCCTGGCTTATATACCTGATTGAGAAGGAGGCATGCCTGAGAGAGGTCCACATTTGAGAGTGAAAATGGAGCTGTAGATCATAAACTTGGATATTGACATGTGTTTGTTGCCTTGTGACAGACAAGTTGAGAGATCAATGAGGTGGTTGGATATATAGGTCTAAAATGCAAAGGAAATGTTCCAATTAGAGAACTTAATGAGCCATCTTCATTAGCTTGTAATTGAAGCTATCAATACCGATGGGAAATCCCAACATTCAGTAGTCAATGAGAAGACAGTGAATCTGCAAAGGAAACCTAGGAGCGGCCAGAAAAGTTGGAAGAAACTAGTAGGTATACATCGTGGAGACCAAGAGTGTGAAGAGGAGGGAGTGGTCCTCACGGCTGAATTCAGCTGAAACACCAAGAATAGTGAGGGCTGAAAATGTGAATTGCACGGGTAATGTGAAAGTCAGCAGTGACCTTCGGCAAAGTGCTTTCAAGGGAATGGACCTGCACCATTTCTTATGGTGGGATGTCACTCTTTGGGGAGTGGATACTTAAACTTACCTGAAGTGGCCATTTGCTATTTTATCGAATTCTCATCTATGTGAGAGTTTACTTTCTTATCCTTTTTCCTTCTCCTCCCATTCCTCTCCCTGCCTATTCCCTCCACCCCATCTCCTTCTCCTTGTATCTTACCTTCTCCAAACCAAATAGGATTTACCCTTGTTAACGGTATATTATTTGCCCTGATGTGAGCATAACTTTTCTTTGTTTTCTCTGTCTAAAATGTAATTTGAAAGCTTCTTTGTTATTTTAGTATCCTTTAGGAGTTTTAGTTCATCCTGTAAGAAATAAAGTGAGCCTCCAAATTCAGGGGTCCTGGTAGAACACAAGACACACTCAGGAGCCAGGCAGCAAGGCAAGTATCTTTGCTTCTACATAGAAGGGTGTGCATGGTCTGGAGGCACACACACACTGAGCAGGTTGTCCGCTGGGCTTTTTAATCCTGACACACGTGACCTGTCCCTCACTCTTGATTGGAGCTCAGGTGCACAGCCTTTCACGATTGGCTAATTCAAAGGGAGGGGCTGACCCTTTCCATTTCAAGATGGCGCCCCCCCACCCCCCTCCCCAGGGGAACTGCAAGCCATGCGGCCAAAATGGCAGCTGCCAAGTCACATGAGCCAAAATGGCAGCTGTCTGAACTGTTCTTTGGCAGAAAAGATGACTTCTATATTCTCACAATCCTCAACTTTAATCCCCCTGACATTTCATTTGTATAATTTTATTCTAAATTTTATTTAAATTTTATGTGTATTAAATACCTTAGCTCAAAGAGAGCACTGTGTGCATTGCTTTTAAGTGTACTGAACCTTTTCTAATTGATTCATTTTAATTGCATATTTAGTTGTTTGTTAGATGAACCATATTCCCTTTCCTCTGTACTCATAAAATCATTATTAGTTTTTCCCATTCCCTATTAAAAATAATTTATTTTAAATGTCTACATATCTGATTATACTTATTATTCCCCTCCCTAATTGTTACTAAGAAACCTAATTCTCTCCTATATTTCTAGTCACCTTGATTATCAAAGATTTTTAAAATATTTCAATAATTTCTGGTCATTGTATGCATTTCAAAGGCCTTGCGTCTACTGCCAGTTGTGACTTTGGGGCCAGTAGGATACCTTTGTACATTACATAGGAAGCCCTTCAATTGTAATTATTATTATTATTTTTTTGTAGATTAAAAAAATCTATTTGTTGGTATTCATCTTGGCCATTTTTGTGCATACAATTCTCTTCCTTAAATTTCAGGAATAACTTGCATTGCAGTTAATATGGATTGTCTGACAGGAATTAGTAGATAAGATATTGTATATCCAGTGTATTTTTCTTCTTGTTAAATTTCTCCTATTTGTAATTGTGACATTGACAAAGACTTGGAGGTAGATATTACAAAGACAGATTTCACCAAGTAAACTGGCAGTACCTGATAAAAAAGCAAGTTCAGTAATTTTTTCTATTAGTCTGAGTCACAATTGTCAGGGTTTGCTTCGTGGGCAGGCACACAGTGTAGTCACACAGGGCCCCAAATTCTGGAGACCGCACACACTTGGGGTTTAATGCCTTCTGATGCTGTCTTGAAATTTTTATTAATATCTTTGATTAAAGCTTTGTAAATGAAGCCCAGGGGGACTATCAGAGAAAGAAATGGTGGCTTAAACCCCCACCTCCTATGTGGACTGTCACCCATTGCCTCCCACCCTTTTTGGAGTGGGTTCTTGGACACCCAGTCTCCTGTCCCTGCCCAATACAGTGACTTTGCCCTCTGCCCTTGAAGGGAGCTGGGGTGCTGGTGTGGGGAGCGTTGAATCTGGTATGTGCTTCCTACTTAATGAGTTCAAGTGCAGGGCCCCATGCACACATGAGAGTCTGTAATTGCCCTATGAGTATGCCTACACCCAAGAGAGCTTGACATTAGTTACCAAGTAAGAATTCTGACAGGTTGAGACATCGCAGAAGGAAGGTAAAAAAGTTTTTCCTGGTTCTTGAACAAGAGTCTTGAATTTTCATTTTGCTTTGATCAAATTATGTTGTTGGCCCTGACAAGTGTTAATATGAACGAGTGCCTGGAAACAAACAAACTTCACCTTAGCAACTTCATTGTAATTTTAGAAATAAGATAAAAAGAAGTTTGTGAATTTTTTATAGTTGTTTGGAAGCATGGTATATGAATGTTTTTGGTAGTGCTTGGAACACAAATATTTTATAATAGTAGCTGTCTTTTCACAGGTCATGCTGCTTTTTGGTCTTTCAATTTACTTCTCATTAAAATGGGCTTTTTATACCCTGACAATAGTAACATAAGGAATTTGAAGTTAAAATATGAACTGATGAAATTAATGCCAAATATCAGACAATAATTTTTTACCTTTCCTTGGTAAATAAGCTGCCTTATATTAATTAATAAAAGTTCTGCTTCATAATCTTTTTTTAACTGTAATTTCATGACTTCCTATTTGGAGGCATTTTTAGGTGAGCTCCTCTACACCATCACTACCTCTCTCTGGTGCCCACTATGCATGTCAGCCCTTCTTTCTCTCTCTCTTTTTTTTTTTTTTTTTTTTTTTTTAACTATATTTTATTGATTTTTTTACAGAGAGGAAGGGAGAGGAACAGAGAGTTAGAAACATCGATGAGAGAGAAACATCGACCAGCTGCCTCCTGCACACCTCCTACTGGGGATGTGCCCGCAACCAAGGTACATGCCCTTGACCGGAATCGAACCTGGGACCTTTCAGTCCGCAGGCCAACGCTCTATCCTCTGAGCCAAACCGGTTTGGCCCTTCTTTCTCTCTTAATTGACTTGTTACCAAACTGCTTTTGCTGGAAAATACAAATTTTGTTTGCTTATTTGAAGGTTATGTATGCTTTGCACAAGGCCTTTTAATACATAAGGCCTACTCATGACAAATTCTCAAGACCTGTTTCAGCATAAAAATCAAACCTTAGAGAAAGAAAGTTTCCATCCATAACTTTTTTGACCTCTGTTATTCCCACTCCTGTAAACTGGCAATGTTTTTGTTGTGTTGTTTTTATTATCTTTTTTAAAAAAGAAAAAAACATAGTATATATAAAACTTGGTATTATTTGAGGGTTCAGGTGTCCATTAAGGATTTTTGAATGTATCTCTGCAGATGGGGGTGGGGGGGTGGGGGTGCTATTGTACATCACAAATATGCCACATTAAAGTAAGCAGAGCTCTAACTCCTAAACTAATGATTATCCCTGGGAATAGCATGCTAGAGGCTACCAGAGGAAAACTTGCTGAGGACAGGCATATATTGTACATTTCTTTATAGCCCCTCAATAGCCCAGTTATTCAGTTAGCTCTGCCATGAGTGATAGGTACTATAGATTTGAGACTCAAAAAATATTTAATAGATTAAAATCTGCCTCTTTTCCCCCCCCTGATATTCTTCCATTCCTTATTCTTTTTACTTCATGCTTCTTGTTCCTTATCCTTTCTAACCATTCTTCTTTCTCTGATGACCTGCTCCTGTTACTCACTCTCTAAATCTCTGCTGTGCAGATGACAGCAACTAATCACATGTGTCTTTTGAGCCCTTAAAATGTGTCTAGTCCAAATTGAGGTCTGTGAAAAATGCAAGTTATATAGCGAATATGATATGAAGAAAAGAATGTAAAATAGCTCAGGTTTTTCATTGATTGCATATTGAGAGTGAGAATATTTTGGCTTAAATAAAACATTAAAATTAGTACCACCTACCTTTTAATTTTTAAAATATAGTTAACTAGAAAATTTAGAATTACATATATGGATCTAATTATATTTCTATTGGAGGCTGCTGCTATAGATTTTTTTTATTGACTTTTTTTTTTTTTACTAATCCTCTTAGGACACTCATTCATATTCTATTCTCACCCCCCTCCACTTTATTTTCACAGAGGCCAGACATTAGAAAAATGGCAAATTTCCTGAAACTGTCTTTAAAAATAAATGTTAGCTGGCATATTCATAATAACAGGCCATGGAATACTCATAAATGCGACTACATGGATGAACCCAAAAACATTATGCTAAGTAAAAGTAGCCAGTCATAATGGAACATATACTATATTGATCTCAGTTATGTGGAATGTGTAAAATAGGTTAACGTATAGAGACAGAAAATATATCAGTAGTTATCTGGGGTGGGGCGTGGGGATTGCGAGGAATGACTGCTGGTAGCCGATTGTTTCTCAATTATGAATATATTGAAAACCACGGATTTGTACACCTTAAAAAACTGAATTTTATGATATATGAATTATATCTCAGGAAAGCTGCTAAAACAGTAAGTATTGGCCTATTATTATCACTTCAAAGTATCCTGGGTTGGTCTTGTTTTGTTCTCTGCTTCCCTTTTCCTGCTTCTTAAGGCAAATTTCACTTATCCTTTATTAGTCATTTAGCCTTCCTAGTATTTAAGTTTATGTTCTTGATTGTGTTAGTAATGGTCAAGTGCTTTCATCTTAAAACATGAAAAAAAGGTCAAGATGTGTTAGAACTTTTATAAGCAGTTGCAATCCCTTTTCAAAATTGGTGCATTTGCAGAGCATTTAATTTAATGCAGTTTTCCCCCTAAGGGGACTTGTTAGACAAATGTATTTAAGTGCCATTTTAATGCATTTTTATAGCTTTTATTTATTACTTTATACCTCCATGATGTCCCAACATCTGATGATTTGTGGTATTTCATTAGGAGATCTAGATTTCCTATATGTAAAAAAATAATAAAAGACAAAATGTTTTTTTTTCAAGCTGGTTACACATATTTATACTAAAAGTGCATAAATATGTTTCTTTTTTCTAACAACTCTGGACAAAACACAGGTCTGTGTACTGAAGAGAAACATTTTGATTAAATTGGTCCATTATAAGAAATGAAAAAAGATTAGTGTGAAAGACTTTTTAGAAACAATTTCTCTCCAGTTGCGTTTTTCCTTTAACCATTTTTTGTTACAAGTGCCTGCAAATTGCAATATTTTAAGAAAATATTTTTATATTTATGCCTCTAAGTGTTTGCTGTTTTATGTCTGCCCTCATATTGAGGGGCTTACTTTTCTAACCTTCAAAATAAATATGTAGGTAAACAGTTATAAACTGATATAAACTTTGACAGATGTTACCTGCCGCTTCGATTCATTTGACCTTAGATGAGGAAAGGGCGCAGGAATTAAAGTTTGATGGTTCTGTCATTCCCTGTAGAAGTTCAGCATCTTCAATGGCCAAGATTTTTTTTTTTCCTGCATCTTTTTTATCAGCTGCAGTTGTGTCTCCATTAAATGAGGTGTATGTTGTTTCTTCTCCTAAGTGAAGAATTTTATAATCACTTGAATTAAGTCACTGTTAGTGACTTAATGGGCAAGAAAGCCCCACATTTGCAGCTATATTCGCCCTTCATGATTAATTCTTTTCTAAGGAAAAAGACATTCTTCATGATTTTCAAGCCATGGTTAAGCCATATAACACATACATAAGCAGTAATCCTATATAATAAAAGGATAATATGCAAATCAACTGAACTTTGGAATGTTGCTATGACATGTACTGAACACCAGGGGGCAGACGCCCAACGCAGGAGCTGCTCCCAGGTGGTCAGTGCACTCCCACAGGGGAGTGCTGCTCAGCCAGAAGCTGGGCTCACTGCTAGCAAGCACATCGGTGGTGGCGGGAGCCTTTCCCACTTCTGTGGCAGGCGGACATCCCCCGACGGGTCTCAGACTGCGAGAGGGCATAAGCTGGGCTGAGGGGACCCCCCCTCTCCCCCCCCCCCCCCCCCCCCCGCTGCCCCCCAGTGCACGAATGTAGTGCACCGGGCCTCTAGTGTATTACAACTCTTCACCTCTTTGCATTTTTTCCCATTAACTGTAGACTACCAGTATTTGCTATAGACTAAATGCTTGTGTCCCCCTAAATTTCATATGTTGATGCCTGATCTCCAATGTGATAGTATTTTGGGAATTAGAGCTTTTGGGAGGTAAGTAGGTTTTAAAGGTGTCATGATTTGGCTTATTGCCCCTTTAAAAGAGGTCCCAGACAGCTCCCTTATCCCCTTCTGCTATTTGCTGATACAACAAAAAGACCACCATTATGAACCAGGAAGGGTGGCCCTCACCAGACACCAAATCTGCTGGTGCCTTGCTCTTGGATTTCCCAGCCTAGAACAATGAGAAATCAATTTTGGTTGTTTATAAGCCAACTAGTCTGTGTGTGGTTTTTTGGCATAGCATCCTGAATGGACTGAGACATTACTGTTATATCCAGAATAATGTTATTGTGATAGATCGGTACCGTTTTTGGCTTAAATTAGAATTGGCAACTCTTAAAGGTTTATTACTTGGAGGAATTTAAAGAATGATAGGAACATACTAGTAACTTCTTATAGTCCTGTAGATGGTAGGGCCAGAGTGAGGGCCTGTGCTTTTTTCACTGGTCCAGATGACTCCCCCTTTCCCCCTTCATTGCTGTGGGCGTCAGTTCATCTTTTAATAAGCAGCTCTGGGTACAGAGTTTCAAAGCCACCTTTTCAAAGTCTATACACGGGACTCGGATGGTGTGCGGGTGGCCTGTATGATTTTCCTCCAAGATGGAACTTGTTGCGATGAGACATCTTTTCCAATTCGGGAAGGAAATTGGTTGTTGTTGTTATTGTCCATTTTACTGCTCACACCATTAAGGGGAGATGGAGGGAAATGCCTAAATGCTGAAATCCCTGTGGAGACCATAGTGTTGGCTCAAGAGAGAAAGTTGAGAATACGAATCAGGAGACTGGTTTCTTGCCTTGTCTACCACTTGTCCATTAGACAGTGTAAGGTGTTTGAGGGCACTGCAGGTAAGGAGTTAACATTAATAGTACTGTGGCTAAACAGATGGTGCAATTAGCCCGCAATGGGGAAGAACAACTTTTTCATGTTTGGATAAAAAGAGCTCACAGTGGGTGGATGGAGTAAGAGATTACAAATGAAAATACCTTGTGAAGATTAGGAGAGTGGCAGTCCTGGACTTCCTGGTATAGTATATATGTACATATACATAATTTCCCAGCCTATTTTGTTTAAGTATACTAACCCTTGTTACTTTTAGTGAGAAAAATGTCTATAAGTGAATGCACAAATGATTATTAATTCAGCTTAGCCCAGGAGATATGGCTAAGTCCTGTGGAGATTTCAGAAAGGAATTTTATCTTTGTACTCAAATAGCCAAATTTCTGGAACAAATTCCTAGGACAGTGGCAAATATAGGCCCTGACAAACATTTTTATAGCAAAAGTATATTGTAAATCATTAGCCATATGAATTATTTAGCCAAGTTCAGGTTTCCTCACAAGGAAATATTTTCAATAAGGCGGTGGAAGAAAGATAAAGGACTGATCCTTTCTCTTCATTCATCTAACATTGTCACTGTTTGTCTGAGTGGAATAGAGTTTGCATTTGTCAAATCTGATTTATTCTAAACTTGGCTAGATATATTTTTATGCAGCATAAAGTGATGCAGCAAGCCCTCCTGTTTGTATAATTGAAAATATTTTCCTCAATAAAACTTCAGAAGTTGAAATTAGTTGCATTTTATGCTGTTCAAATTGATCTCACTCAAGTTTTAATAATAATGTAAATTTAAAATAATACCTGATACTGGTTAATTGTTAGAAAGATATTTGCAAAGATTTTTTTCCCCTTGTCAGCCCATCTGTTCATATGGTACAGTCATAATGCAAAAACACTGACATCTCGATTATTTCCATGGCAACAAATTGATGTCAGGATCTTATATTTGACTTCACTGCAGGACCAAATAGAATTTGGATTACAGGAGTGGGTTGGGAGTTCTTATTGAAGCACAGGTCTTTAAGAAAGAACTAGAAATATCTTGGGAAATTAATTTTAAGGTTGTTTTTTTTAAATATTAAGTTTACTTTTAGAAAGAAAATGTAAAACTATACATAAAGTGTATGAATCGTCTTCTACCTTCCTATATATATACAAAGACATAATGAAGAGCATTTATTTTTTCTGTGTCAGTTGCAAGTAAGAATTTGAATCTGATTTAATGTTCATTCAAAAACAGAAAAGACTCAGGCAGTTGTCAGTAGTACAGAATAGTAAAAGTCCAGAACTTCTTTCTTTTAGTTATGTGTATAAATAATCAATGTATGGTACCTCAGCTTTAAATGACATAATCTCCCTTTGGTTTAGGATATCATAATTACAGTTGCTCTTCCATAATGTATGGATAGCATAACTTGAAAGATTTTGTGGTACTTTGCCTTCCATCTTGTGTTATTTTGTGTTCCAATGAGAAGAGTATTTTGTATTCTATTGCTTACTCCTGATAAAATTCTACCCATTTTTTATTGCTAACTCTCAGGGGAACCAGATTCCCACAAGCTTATTATTGAATCTGAAGTTATTTCTCTCTTCCATACCTCCTTGTATGAACTTCTCATAAGGCTGTTCTCATTATACTCAAGTTCATTTGGACTTTTGCCTCTGACTAGATGGTGAAGGCAGGGATGTCGTCTTTGTCCTCTCAGTCTCTGGCATATAGTAGGTATTTTAAGTATGTTTGTTGAAAAATATGTGTGATCTGATGGATTGTCAGGGCATTACAGAGTCTCAGAACATTGTTGATGTCCTATTCCACTGCTGGACTTTAAGTTTTGTAGCTTTAACGTTTTGATTTTAGCTGTGTTTAGGAGACTGATTCATCATAAGCAAACTGAAGAGAAACTGACTTATGATGTATAATTGGAGATAATAATCTGATTCTGTCTCTCTATTAACTTGTTTCGATGACCAAGTCCATGCCAGGGATTATGTTATAGATTAGATGGCTCCTGGGTGAGCCAGTCCTAGAGCTTGGGGAATTAGATGATCAAAGGTATTTTGGTTGCTGTATAAATTGTCTCTGGACATTTCTGTCCAGGTGCCTGATAACCATCTCTAGGATGAAAGAGTTCTCTCACTCTGTACTGTACTGGACAAACACCACTGGGATGGTTCATTTTATCCATCCACTTTCCTGAGCTAAGGGTATGCCCAGCAGCTGGTAAAGCATTTCTGGGTGTGTCTGTGAAGCTGTTTGCAGACAAGATTAGCATCTGCATTGGTACACTGCATAACCAAGACCGCCCTCACCAATGCTGGTGTGCATCATCCAATCCTTTTAGGTTCCGATGACACAAAAAAGTCCTGAAGGACACATTTGCCCTCTACTTGAGCTGAGGCATCCATCTTTTCCGGCTCTCAGACATGGTTCTCGAGCCTTCCTCTTCAAGTTGGGAGTCCAGGACTTACTGGTACACCATTGACCCCCTATTCTCGAGCTTTAAAACTCAGACTGAAACTTACCCCATTAGCTCCCCTGGTTCTTAGGCCTTCAAACTTGGACTGAAGTATCCCACTGGCTTTCCTGCTTCTCTAGCTTGCAGATGGCAGATAAGGGGACTTTTGGCCTCCATAATTGTATAAGCCAATTTTTATAAGTTTGCCTATATATGTATTTCATATATATTTTTAATACACATATGTATTTATCCTATGTGTGTATATATAGAGTGTTCCAAAAAAGTATATACGTACTTCAAATAACTATAAAGGCAGTGTTTATGAAAGTACATTTCATTTTCAGAATTGAGCTGTCAGCTGTTAAAGTGTGTATCCATTTTGGGGACACCCTGTATATGTGTATATATGTATTTATCCTATGGTTATGTATAGTATATGTAATTTGTATGACATCTACTATATATAATATATATTATATGTCCCCGTTGGCTATTTCTTTGGAGAACCCTAACCATACAACCACCAATTTTACATTCTCTTCCCTTAAAATGACTTGCATATCTTTGCCCTTCCTTTAGTCATTACTTCGGGCGAATAGAGTGAGTAAGCCTGTAATAGTGTTCTATTACTCATGTTCTAACCTTCCTGAGATATACCCCGGTACCCCGGGACTCTGTGCTGATGACCACCCATGTATGTCAAAGTTGCCTCTGTGCCTGACATTGTGTGAAGTGCTTTGCCTCCCTCACCACTTTCAAATTGTTTTAATAGCCCCAGGAGATAGTTACTCTTGCTCCCCGCCATGTAACAGAGGGGAGGTTCAGGAATGTTCAGTACCTTGCCTCAAATCGCATCCTGAAATCAGTGGAGCAGCTGGTATTTGAATCTGATTCTGGAGTCAGGATACCTGTGCACTGGTTTCATATACAGATGAATAGTTTTTGTTTGTTTTTTAATTATTTTTAATATTGGAAGCTGTGCTTGTTTCCAAATTCTGAGAACACCTTACTGACAGCCGAAGTGGGAATGGCAGTTTCCTACCTGCCAGAATCCCTGCTTTCAAGGTCACAGAGCAGAGAATTGGCATGAGGCTGAGAAGAAAATTAGTATATTTAATATTAAAAAAATATAGTGAGATTCCAAATGAGCATATATATCCATTTTGGATTCATTTAATTCTTTTCCCATGCAGCTTAATAGCATTGCAGTAAAAACTTGCTAATGTAGATGAATTGTGGGCAACACCTGTCTGAATTAACAAAGGCTGAATCACTAAATAATTTTATACAAATTATGTTTTATTATTTTCCTGATAGATATAATTAGCCTGTCAATTAGGAACTGAGATAATAAGCTTCTGAATTACTTACTAGAATAGTTTACTTTACATTAGTACTCTGTCTTCAATCTTGTTTATACTATTGACTTTTAAAATACTTTAATATTTTCTACATCGAGATCAGTTCTTGTCCAGTGCCACACTTAATCCTCACAAGAGGCCCCTTCTTCTCCCCGCCCCCCCCCCCCAGATTAGTTCATCTGATATGCAAGGAGAACAGTAAAATGATTTCTTCAGGACAACATGGCTGGTGATCAGAGCCTGGTCTAGAACCTATTCCATTGGAGACATCTACACTAATAAAAGAGAAACATGGTAATTGGCGTACGACCACTACTCTTCCCATTGGCTAATCAGCATATCCTTATGCAAATTAACTGTCAGCCAAGATGGCGGCCGGCAGCCATGCACTGAAGCCAACAGGGAGGCTTGCTTCCTCCAGGGACTGCAGACTCCAATGTTCCCCGCCTCACTTGCCGGCCTCTCAACTGCAACTCTAGGCAACTATTACTATGTTGCAAATAAGAAGCTAAACAAAACCCGCTTTCAGTCAGCCCTGGACTGCAACATTGTATCCATGTTTTCAGCAGCGAGGCCTCAGAGCTAAAGCTGGCCCAGAATAAAAAAAAAAAAAAAAAGAAAACAAGGGGCGGTTGGGAGCTTTTAGTCAACTGCCAGCGGGAAACCAGCCCTCAGCCCCTCACCCAGACTGGCCAGGCACCCCAGTGGGGACCCCCACCCTGATCCAGGACACCCTTCAGGGCAAACCAGCAGGCCCCCACCCGTGCACCAGGCCTCTATTCTATATAGTAAAAGGGTAATATGCCTCCCAGCACCGGGATCAGCATGACAGGGGTCAGCGCCCAAATCCCCTGATCAGCCCTGCTCTGTGCCTGATGGGGGGGAGCTCCCCAACCCCCTGATCAGCCCTTCTCTGTGCATGACAGGGGGTGGCGCCGCAACCTCCCCATTTACCCTGCCTTGAATGTGACAGGGGGCGGTGCCCCAACCCCCCAATCAGTCTACCCTGAGTGTGACTGAGGGTGGCATTGCAACCTCCCGATCTGCCCTACTCTGTGCATGACGGGGCGGCGCCCCAACTCCCCAATCGGCCCTGCTCTGAGCCTGACCAGGGGCTGCACCTAGGGATTGGGCCTGCCCTCTGCCACCCGGGAGCAGGCCTAAGCCAGCAGGTCGTTATCTCCTGAGGGGTCCCAGACTGCGAGAGGGCACAGGCTGGGCTAGGGGACCCCCCCCCGACCCCCCGAGTGCACAAATTTTTGTGCACCGGGCCTCTAGTTTATTATAACTGCACAAGTCTATACTGTTTAGATAATCCTTTTTGAATTATCAAAGTTTGTTAAACAGCATCAGAATTTGTATTTTTCCCTGCCTTCCTCTTATCCTGCCTCCCTCCCCTTCCTCTCCCATTTATCCCTTCCTCCTTCCCTCCCTCCCTCGCCCCTCCCTCCATCCCTTTCATTAATCCAGATTTATATTTCTGAAATATTCAAAGAATGTGTTTGTCTTAAGCAGATTTTCTGCCTTTTTATTTTGTGGGTGGTTATTTAATTTACATTTTTATTAAGTTCTTGTCACAACTTAAATTCATATTTATTGGAATGAATTGTTTCAGAATGTGGTAAATTACTGATTGCACTCATTTTGGAATGTTTTGTCATTCAGAATATCTAACAATAATCAATCTGAAATATTTCCTTTAATTGACTATTGCAGTGTTTTAAGTTAGGAATAAAATATATACCTCTTCTGTTCTCTGAGTTCTACTTGTAATTAAAAAGTCTGAAGATTGTAAGTAATAGAACTGGCACTAGCTATCTTAAACAAACATAATTTGTTATAAGGAAATTGGGTGCCTCGTTACTAAAGGACAGGAACTTGATAAGTTTCAGGATCCATGACACTCAGGAATTTGATCTAGTTTCGTTGCCTTCTCTGCTTCAATCATACTCTCTTTTCTCTCATCCTTACTTACCAGTACTCTTCCCATCTTCTCCTTCCTGCTCTCCAGTATCCTTTTTCTTCTTCAGGCCTCTCTTCTTACCTCTGTTTCCTCTCTTCCTCCCTCTCTCCCTGTCTTTCTGTTTTTCTTCTCTGCCCATCCCTAACCCCCTCCTTCTTTCCTATTCCCTTTCTCCCCATGTACTTTTATTCCATTACTAGAGGCCCGGTGCACAAAAATTTGTGCACTCGGGAGGGTCCCTCAGCCCAGCCTGTGACCTGTCGCAGTCTGGGACCCCTCGGGGGATGACCACCTGCTGGCTTAGGCCCGCTCCCCGGGGGATTGGGCCTAAGCTGGCAGTCAGACATCCCTCTGGCAGCCTGGGAGCCCTTGGGGGATGTCCACTTGCCAGCGGGGAGCAGGCCTAAGCTGCAGTCGGACATCCTTAGCGCTGCTGAGGAGGCGGGAGAGGCTCCCACCACCACCGCTGTACTGGCAGCCATCAGCCTGGCTCGTGGCTGAGCAGAGATCCCCCTGTGGGAGCACACTGACCACCAGGGGGCAGCTCCTGCATTGAGCATTTGCCCCCTGGTGGTCAGTGTGTGTCATAGTGACCAGTCATTCTGCTGTTAGGGTCAATTTGCATATGATTACCCTTTTATTATATAGGATAGAGGACTGGTGCATGGGTGGGGGCCAGTTGGTTTGCCCTGAAGGGTGACCCGAATCAGGGTGGGGGTCCCGCTGGGGTGCCTGGCCAGCCTGGGTGAGGGGCTGATGGCTGTTTTCAGGCTGGTCTCAGTCCCTTCAGGGTGGGGGTCCCTCCTGGGGTGCCTGGCCAGCCTGGGTGAGGGGCTGAGGGCTGTTTGCAGGCTGGTCACAGCCGCTTCAGGGTAGGGGTCCCCGCAGGGTGCCTGGCCAGCCTGGGTGAGGGGCTGATGGCTGTTTGCAGGCTGGCCACGGCCCCCAGCCACCCAAGCTCCCCGTGGAGGCTGGCTGGAAGCAGGTATCTGGGATTTATTTATCTTCTATAATTGAAACTTTGTTGCCTTTTGCAGAGGCCACAGCCGGCCAGGGCAGGTGGGAAGCTTGGCTTCCTCCATTGCTGGGGCAACCAAGCCTCCTGCTTGCTCCAGCTCCCTGGCTGCTGGCCGCCATCTTGGTTGGGTTAATTTGCATATAGTCACTCTGATTGGATGGTGGGCATGGCTTGGGTGTAGCGAAGGTACAGTCAATTAGCATCTTTGTCTTTTATTAGTGTAGATATCTCAAGGAATCACATTCAGAGGTGGTAAGTTTGACGAGTTGCTTTGGGTGGTTAAAGTGTAATTGTTTTATTATAGTACTACTCATCAACCATTTATGCCTAATGGTTTTGTCATCCATCGATGACCTTTCCCTTATTCTAAGTTGCAAAATGAAGATTTCCTAATTATATTGTTCCTTCTCTATATATTATCTGGAGTTATTTTATATAGAACTTTTTTTATCTGCTAGGGCTCTTTGGTTACCTTGAAATACAGTTCATAGTGGGAAGGTGGGATAATGCTCTTCCTTACAAATGAGTTTTCAGCATGCTAGGTTGGATCCTCAGTATGTGTTGTATTTTTAAAAATCTCTTCAGGTGATTCTTATGTAGAGAAGCACCAAACTAGAGCTTGAGTAGATCCCAAATTATAAAAGTTTTATTATTTATTATAAAAGGAAATTTACAGACCGTTATTGTTTTTACACATGGTATATTCCTCTGCCTAACTGTATCACAGTATATGGATTTCATTCAAAGCAATTTATGTAGGAGTGTTTTGTGAGATGCTTGCTTATTTCTGTTAAATTATAAATTGAAAGTAAATGGACCATAGAAGAAACACTCTAAAGGCAACCTGGAAATAATAGTACACTAGCTAACATTTATTCAGGGCTTACTCTTTGCCCAGCTTTGCACTTAGGCCTATATAATAATTAGCTCAATTGACCCTCGTAACACCCAACAAAGTAGATAACCTGATTCTTCATGCATGAAGGACTGGAAGCTGAAATTTACCTACTTGTCTAAGGTTGGGAGATCAGCAAAGGATGGATGGGGCTGGAACTGAGGGTGCAGGCAGTTGGGAGAACCAGCACCTCTGCAGTGAACCCCAACACTGCACTCCTGTCAGAGTGGGATATTTCATATGTTTAATCCTATCTTCATGTGGAAGTAATCCTTACTTCTATTCTGAGGCAAAGAAATGGAATGACTCTGTTTTTAATCTCCAGATTCTGTCATAGGAAAATGGACATATATGCAGTTGTATATAAGTTAGAATTTTGAGTAGACTATCATAACTAGCATTTTCCAAATGGTTAAAATGTGGTTACTTAACCTTTATGATGTCATTCAATCATCAAATCAGTAGGTTAGTTGTAATTAGGTCTTTTGTGTGCATTTTTTTTTTTATGTCTGAGAAAATATGATTAAGGAAGTTAAGTGCTCAATGTCACACTGAACTTTGAACCAAAGCCCCTGTGATTGCACAGTTTTTATTATTAACCACATCATGCTGACTAGGTAGAGGAAGAGTTAATAGAAATTAAGGGTCATTTGGAGAGTAGCAGCATATAACCTTCTCCAGAATCCATTTAAGGTTGTTTCTCAGCCAATACCGGAGACCTACATAACAGTGAACAACAGGAATTACAGAGTGTGTGCTCCAATTAATTTTCTCAGCGACAGAACTTGGTCATTTCTCTGTAGTCTGTTTTCATTTTTTCAGTTACTCCCTAGTGTTAATCAGTGAAGGAATAAGGTTTTGACCAATCATGATCCGCTCCAAATTTTGCTGTGATTTTTTTTTTTAGTAGGTGTTGGAAATGGGCTACTCAGTCAGCTATCTTGTTTCTGATTTTTGTGTGGTTGCTTCATGGTAGATGTAGAATTTGAATTAAAGAAAGTAAGCTTTGTAATATTTTCTTCAGATAAAAATCTTAGTTTTTTTTACATATATTTTTTTTATTGATTTTTTACAGAGAGGAAGGGAGAGAGGGATAGAGAGTTAGAAACATCGATGAGAGAGAAACATCGATCAGCTGCCTCCTGCACGTCCCCTACTAGGGATGTGCCTGCAACCAAGGTACATGCCCTTGACCAGAATCGAACCTGGGACTCTTCAGTCTGCAGGCCGACACTCTATCCACTGAGCCAAACCGGTTAGGGCTAAAATCTTAGTTTATATAGGTATATATATAATGTCACCTATTCAAAAGTTTTTAAAATCTTAAGCTCATAAAAAAAAAATACAGTGAATCCCTACAACACTCCTTGGTAGTGAGGACACAATCCGTAACTAGCAAAAAATTACCTCAGGAAGAGAAAAAAGTGACCTGAGGTTATACCAAACACACTGTGTATCCTTTAAGTGAAAAGAAGGGAGAACGCGGTTGGATGGCCTTGTGTATTTAAAAGGGGGACCTTTTATATATGAGTTGGGAGATCCAAAAAAAGTGAAATGAGACTAAAACAAACAAAACCCCGAAGGAAGTAAAAGCAGAGGTTGATGTTGGTACTTGAACTAGTAACACGCATTCTGAACTGGTAGAGCAGTGTTGCAGACTTTGAGTGGTTCAAGCTGCCACATGCTCTGTCCACAATAGTCCTGGGATTCCTAGGGCATCCCCTGTGAAACTATAAGCAACTTGTGGGCAAGAGCTAAGCACTTTCATCTTGTATCATGAGCAATTAATATGGGCTCAGCATTTTATAGGCTTTCTTAAGTGCTCATAGGTAAAACGTATTTTAATTTTATTAGGGATTTGGTAAAAATTCTATTGAGAAGCATGCTAGAAAGTAGATAACAAGCCTTTAGTCATTGGTTCTCAAACTTTGGGCTAAACCCATTTATGATTTTAATAATTATTGAGGACCCTATAGAACTTATTGTGTATGTGGAATATGTCTATTGATATTTACCATATAAGGAATTAAATGGAGAAGTTTAAAAAACAACAGTTTAAAAATCCATTACATGTTAACCTGTAACATGCTTCTATAGGGGAAAACATACATTCCCCACCCCCCCAAAAAAGTGAGAAAACTGACATTTCTTTACATATTTTACAATTCTCTTCAATGTCTAATTTAATAGATGACAGCAAGGTTTTTCATTTTTTAAAATCTGCTTCTGCATCCAATCTCGTGTGTTATGTCTTTTGGTGGGATATATAAAAGAAAAGGGAGATCTATTTAAATAGACTTTCCAAATAATTGTGGCTATTCTCCTTTGATAGACTAAAACACTACAGATTGCAGTATCTTAAAAGTTTAATGAGGAATCAAAAACTTTTCAATGAACATTTTGTATTTTGATACATAATAATACATTGGTATTTTTATATCTTGTGTAGATTTCTTTACCCATACACAATTTTGTGACATTATGCATTGGTCAATTAGAAAATAACGTAATCAGATCTCCAAATGTTAACACATTTCATTATATAATATTAAACACTCACATTTGTTAATGTCAGAAAATGTTTTCAAGTGTTGGATAGCTGTCAAGCTCAGGATGGTGGATAAAACTTTCAAGATACTAATTTTCACTTAAAAGTTCAATTTCTATCATTGGCAACAGATACTGTCAGTTATTTTCCATGAAGTGACAGGCTCACTCCCTTTTTTTCCGAAAATGTCAGTCAGACCTAATTCTGAATAGTTTGTCTTCAGTCATTCAGACAAGTAAAAAATAGTGTTTCATGAAGAGTGGCTAGTTCCTAAGTACTTTTCCTTGATACCATTATTCCATGATGTTTTGATATACAGCAGAAATGCTTTATGCATACTTGCCTTTATAACATAGAATACTAAAATGGGATATACTCAAAGATAGTGATTTTTAAAATTAACTAATTTTATGGTTCTATCAAAGACATCCTTAAGTGAAACTACATTTTATTTACTGTGACTGGATGTCAGTGAAGAGTAAAGAGTAAAATCCAGTGCCCCTGCTTTGATTCATGCTAGTGGCATCCTTAGCTTGATTCACCATTGTTTATGCACCATCAGTGAAAAGATAATAGTTCATTGGTTTAGGGGAGTGATTGTTATGCACATGTAAAGCAATTGTTCTTATATGTTAAAAGTACTATCCTGGCATGTGTTTCTAACAGTATAGTTTCTGTCATTCATTAGAATAAATGGTGTTGTTTAATTGGTTCATTAACAGCTTGAAAAAATTAAAATCTTATTACAGAGAAGAGGATAATTTGTTTTTAATTCTCAAGTAAATTAAGTACAATAATGCCTCACAGTGAATTTCTTACTAGTGATCTCACTCATTATAACTATGTATATATCCTTAGAAGCAAATATGGTTTGAGCAGGTGACATGCTTCTCCACTGTCAAAATATTCCGTCATTTCTCTGTTTATAGAGTTTTGGTTTGATTTTTATGCTACTACAGTTCCATCTCACACAGTGAGTGTATGAGCAAAAAGAACTTATGGATGAATGTGTGTGACTCTTTGCTTATTGAATTTACATAGTGTCTCTACACAAGTATTAAATATTCCTAGTCTTGGTTAATGGTCAAAAACTCATGAAGGAGAATAACTTCTTTTAACCTGAATAACTGAAATCAGATTATGAAGTCTTTCTAGTATATTCTGGCCTATCTTTTTTCTTTGTTTTCTTTGGGGGTTCAGGGGGAGCAACACTTAAGTATTAGATAGAACCATGAGAGAACTGTCCTAACAATAATAATGCCTATGTGCTCTTTTTTTCAAGTTCTACAGGTGTGTTGTTAAGACCTTAAAACAGTTCTGTAACTATCAAACACCAGGAATGACCAAAATAGTGAATTCGAATGAAATAAAGTATAGGTAATAGTCTTTTGTTTTAAACAATACAACATTATGTAGACAAAAGAGTGGATTTTAAAGGGTTTGAAAGGAGCCTGTTTTCAACTCTGTGCAGTATGAGATTTTGTGAAGCCCCTTCCTGATTCATGTGCATGTTTATGTTTAAAAAGTACTTGAGTACAAAGATTGAAACCCATTTTGTAAACCTGGGATGGCACAAGAAACAAAAACAAGAAATTGATGTGATCTTTGCTACTTTGACAAGGTGAGATATTTTGTTAGGGGGCCACTTTGAAATGTCATGCTTGGTTAATATGTTCTCTATACTTTTTTTGCCCTAGGTTAATAATTAAAGTTTAAGTTGTAAATGATATTTGTAATTTCTTGCTCTTACTGCACTCCAAATGTATAAGGTATTGGATTCTTATGTCATCATAAAGACATGCACACATACATAATTTGTTTCCAGTAATCATTTAGTGCCTCATATACATCATGCTCTGTGCTGGGTGCTAAATATAAAACAGGATTAAGATGAGGTCTTTAGAGTTTACCAGAGGGAGGCAGTGCGGAATGTCAGTGGGGAAAAAGTGTTATGAGGTCTATAATAGGATACGTACAGGGGACACAGTAAGAGTTTAATTTGATGGAGAAGAGAGTATGTGAGAAAGACCAAAAAGCATTTGCAGAACATGTGACTCCCTGGAATTATAGGAACTCAGATGACTTAATAATTATGAGTAGCAATCATTTATTGATGCTCTAGAAATCTAGAAACAAGGTTATAAAAAATTAATGATTCTTCCTTCAGGCCACAAACCTTTACGAAGCATCATAGCATCTATAATGTGGCAGATCCAGGTGACGCTGGCATGAATAGCATGGGTCTTACCATTGATTGGGCCACAGTCTAGCAGGAGAGCCACATAATTTCAATATGAATGTTGTAAGTGCCCTACAGGTGAAACACACAACGGCTGGCCAAATCAACAAGACATTTGTGCTTGCCACAATGTGAAAAAGAATGTCTATTGAGTCATAGAGTATTTTCTTATATGCTTGGCACCAATATTTCTAAATAGAAAGAGGCCTTGGGTTTTGTATTGTACATACTTCTTATGATTAAGAAGCATGCTCCAGATTTCGCACACTGGAAGATGGCCAAGGTTTTCCACTACCTTCAAGCACTCATAGAGGTTAAGCCTGGTTCAAAACGCTGGCCCCATTACTAATTAGTTATTAGGTCCTTGAATCAATTATGTAACTCCTAAACTGTACTTTTATCAACTGTAAATGAGAAATAAAATATAGTAGCTAACTCCTAGGGTTCGGGTGACCTTTTAATGAAATCATCTATGTAAAATACTTAGCATGGTGCCTGGCATATGGTAGTTGCTTGTTATATATTAGCTCTTATTATTTTGTCTTAAACAAAGAGCATCAATAAACCACATAGCAGTTAGTCTTCAAAATTACTCCAAAATAGAAATGTTTCTTATTTCACAGGTCCGATGGCAATCTTGGCATTCTTGTACAGACAGTCCTCGGGTTACCTCGGACTCGACGTATGTCGTTTTATGGTTACATCGTCAACTCCCATTTATTTTTAATAAAAAAAAGTTCCGTCATTTCGACGTATGTACATATATGCCTTATGTTTTTTATTATTTATTTACCACAAATAAAGGTCAGAAATTGTTATCTTTTTTTAAAGATTTTTTTTACTGTTTCATTTCATTACTGCTGTGTATGTGCTCCATGTGGGTGACATAGGTGCTTATGTAGGTGGGTTCCGACTTTCGGCGAAAATCGCGTTACATGGCGCTGTAGGAACGGATCTCCGACGTCACCCAAGGACCTCCTGTACTACTAAGAGAAGCTTGCCTGTTCAAACCAGTATTGGTAATGATTTTGTTATCAGTGGGGTGGGATTCTTGCAATATCATGAGAAAAGGGATTTTCTGAGATTTGCCCAGGAGAATGAGTGATATTTATTTGCATGGAATTAAACCCTTGAGTTTCTAAGGTCCCACCTCCCTCCCTCCCTCTCACCAAGGTAAAGGACCCATTCATCTTCAGCAGAACGAGGATCAAAGCCATCACCCAGAGTTTCTGCTCCATATTTGCACAGTCCAGTCCAGCATCTGGCTAGGTCAGTGTGTGTTCCCAGCTGTAGTCCATTGTGTGTGGGGTCCTCATGCCAATGGGGACATGCGATTTCTAGGAGGGAGCATGGGCAACTGCAGGGAAGCAGGGGGGAAGCAATAGGACAAGAGAGAGAATTGCTTTGTCTAGGGATTACGTATTCCTAAATGACCCTGGGTTTGCAGTGGCTCCACCCCTTCCAGCCAATGATCTTCATTCCCAGGTTAGACTGACAGGTAAGCACTTCCTATTTCACCCTGACTTTACTGTACAAGCTGCGGCCATCTTCCCCTTTGTCCAGTCCCTTTCCCCAGTGACCTGCAGAGAATGGACTTGTGGTTTTCTGGGGTGTGTGAAATTGCAGCTTCCTGGTGAAGCTGCCCAAATGATATGCCTTTAATGTCCTACCTTCCCTTTGCTCTTTCCTATTATTAATATTAATAACTTAGTTAATTACAACAGTAACAATTTCATAGCGAGTAATGCTATCCAACTCTTCCCTATTAAACTGGGATAATCAGTATTTTCTAAACGCTCACTGTGTACAAAGCACTGTGCTAAGTATTTCAGAGATAAGACTTGAAATTATGCTTGTTGTTAAGAAGCTTACACTTCATCATGATAAGACATTTAGATAACTACGCATAGAACATATAGCAAAAAAAAAAAAAGATCAAGTATTACTTAACTTTCTCTCATTTAAGCTTTAAATTTTCCGAGGGGTAAAACTATAAGATTGCAGTTCTTAGAAAAGGCCTTTGTTAAAAAGATGTTTTGAGCATTTTCCCCTACTGTTTTCCTTAGTTTTATTTGCAAGCTGGAGCAGGTATTAAAGATGAAGTGTTCTGGTGGGAGCGGTAGCCCGGAGCGCTTGAAGCATTGCTAATTTCAAACCTTGTAATTTAGTTAAATTGAAACATAACTGCATTTAGATGAATGGGCCGCTCATTTTCCTTCCCAAAGCAAACATGCCAACCTTTCATTACTTCTTGTCTGTGCTGTAGCTTCTGTGCTATTCAGATCTGCTTGTTTATGCATAATCGACATGCTACAGTAGTGCAGATTTTTTATTTTGAAAAAAAAAAAAGAATTTTAAAAAATTAAGGATGTTATTCGAAGCATACTGCATTCATCATTTTCGCTTTTGAAGGAGAATGAGGCAGTGATTCCAGGTAACTGGTGTTCCCATGGAAGGCGGTTTGCACTTGGCGCATGCTTTTACAAACCTGGGAGTAAGTGACACAGTAGGTCTGATTACAAATACAGTTTATCTTCATTTGGAATCCATGGCTTCTATTAAATTTAATTACTTCCCCTGTGGCTTCTATTAAATTTAATTAATTTCCCCTGCAGCTGGCATAGTGGAGGTGCTGTTGCTAAATGAAGGTGATTGCTAATTGAGGGAGTTTTCTGAAAGAGGTTTTTTACCCTTTCTCTTGTTTATGTGGAAATTGCTTATCCAGCTAGACATCTTAACATTAGTGAGAAACTGCAGGTTGCAAAGTCATACTTGAGTTCATCACCATTGCTTATGAAATTCGCAGGGTTTTTTTTTTTTTGTTTGTTTACTTGTTTGGTCTGGTCTTTCAGTTAGCATGTCTTTTTGGTGAGCGGCCAGCCTGGGATGCTAAGCGAAGAAAACTGGCCCAATCTTAACCTAGTCAAGATGGAACATGTTAGGCTATCTACACATGGACGTTTTGGCAACTGTACCAAGGTTAATTGCTGCTCAGTTTCAAAAACACAGAGGAAGGGAGGCAAAGAACTCAGCATTGTGAGCAGTGTGTTACTCATCCATGAGGCATTATTTTGGGGGACTCTCAAATTAGAACTAACAGTCTTATTGTTAATATGGTTTTTCTTACTAAGGCTATACAGTAGGCCCTCGGGTTACGAGGGAGATCCGTTCCTATGAAGCCATGTAACACGATTCTCGTCGTTTGTCGGAACCCACCTACATGAGCACCTAAGTCACTCACCTGGTGCGCATACACAGCAGTAATGAAGTGAAACAGTAAAAAAAAAAAAATTAAAAAAAAGATAACAATTCCTGACCTTTACTTGTGGTAAATAATAAAAGAGATAAAGCACATATGTACATATGTCGAAATGATGGAACTTTTTTAAAAAATATATATTTTATTGACTTTTTACAGAGAGGAAGGGAGAGAGATAGAGAGTTAGAAACATTGATCAGCCGCCTCCTGCACATCTCCTACTGGGGATGTGCCCACAACCAAGGTGCATGCCCTTGACCAGAATCGAACCTGGGACCTTTCAGTTCGCAGGCCGACACTCTATCCACTGAGCCAAACCGGTTTCGGCATGGAACTTTTTTTTTTTATAAATAAATGGGAGATGGTGACGTAACCACGAAACGACGTACATTGAGTCTGACATAACCTGAGGACTGTCTGTACAACTATAGTCAACATCAATATACTTTCCTAAGGTAAAACTAAAATTTCAAAGCAGTGTAAAAAAAATTAAGATATGTAAATAAGATGTACCTATTACCATTGCTATGTTTGTACAAGTTGGTCACATTTTTGAAAGAGAACATGTGTAATATAAATAGATGTACATTCATTCAATGCATTTTTATTCTCATGGAACTCTCATTTTTTGAGCATTAGCATGTGTCAGAAATTATATATCCATGCACATTATGGAGTATTCTTTATACATGAAGAGTTGAGGTTCAAACTCTTGCCTTTTCTGACAATAATTACCTGCTCATGTGGAAATTCTGGCTTTGGAGGGAAGCTTTCTTTTTCTTAGAACAATACTCTTTTGGCAACAAGATCCTTTAAAAGCTACTTTCCGTTTTCATAATCTCATTTTTTTTTCCTCTCCTACCTTTTGGCCACTGCTGCTTAGCTGAAATGGAGAAGTCATTCTCTCTTAAAGTTTAACTTTTAGTTTGTTGTCCTTGGTGCTTAATAATGTCCTTCTCTTTTTTATTCTACACTCCCCTTGATAATTTAACCTTATAGTTGCTAACACCATCCATAAGCCCATTTATTACTCTATATTTATTACTTCAGTTGTGACCTCTATTCAGAACCTATTAAAGAAAACTAGAGCTGGTCATTAAAGTGGCAGAAAGGGTTTTATTCAGGAACTATTGCAATAGGGGAAAAGAGGACCTCAGTATAGAACTCAGCTAAATTTTGAACATAGCATGGTTAAGTAGGGATTCACAGCCAAGGAGTAGGGTGGGTGGAAATGGATACAAATTTCTAAGTGGGAAAACATCAGGGGCTCAGGGGATTCTGGTTGAACCTAGTTGACCTAGCCGAAGGAGTTCTCAATAAACTGACTTAGCTGGATTTTTGCTAAAATCAGGCTATACAAGTCTGGTAACCGGGGACCTAGTCGAGAAAAGAAAAGGGCCTAGAAGAGCTTGTCTAAAAATTAATCAAGATTAATCAAGGAGATAATCTTTGTTAAACCTCAGGACTTTTTTTTTTTCTCATATGAAATCTCCATTTGATTATTTCCTAGGCATAACGAATTGAAATAATCTAATTCCTGTGTAGTCAGTACACTGTTCCCTTTGTTCCTTCAGACCTCCCTGCTAGCCTTGCTCAGTGGTTACTGTCAGTAGCCTAGGAGTCATTATTCATTTGTCTCCCTTTGGATTGTCTCTCCTTCAAGCATTAAGCCCTAGTTAGTCTCTAATCAGATCTTTCTACTTTATGACATTTACCCCAACCTCACCATTGTAGTCTACGCTACCTAGACTACTAAATTTTTCCCTAATTTACTCATAGTTCCCTCAAGTGCATTGTTCCTTGAGCATATACCTTTGAATTATAATTATGATGATTTTACTTTTTCCCCTTCCTTCCCTCCTTCTCTTCTCCTTCCCTTTTCCTTTCCTCCTTCTTTATTTCTCTACTGTACTCCTCCCTTACCCCCTCCTTTCTTTCTTGTTTTCCAATTCTCTTCCTCAGGCTTCCGTCATCTCCTTCTCCAGGTACTCTGAAATTGGAGTGACATAGACTAATGTGTTAAAGTAAACTGTGGCACTTATTAATGATTTAGACTGAATTTATTTAAAGACAATGTAAAATTACCTTTTTAATTTTTTAAATTTTAATGACCAGAATTTTTTCCCCTGTCACCATTTAAAGAAATTAATCTCTAGCTTGGCTGGTGTGGTTCAATGGTTGATTGTCGACCCATGCACCAAGAGGTCACCAGTTCAGTTCCTGTTCAGGGAACATGCCTGGTTTGCAGGATCAACTCCCAGTGGGGGGCATGCAGGAGGTTGTCAATCAGTGTTTCTCTCTCTCTCTCTCTCTCTCTCTCTCTCTCTCTTTCTCTCTCTTACTCTCCCTCTCTCCCTTTCTCCCTCTCTCCTTCTCTCCCTCTCTCTCCCCCTCTCTCCCTTCCTTTCTCTCTAAATATCAATTTAAAAAATTAAAAAAAGAAATTTAACCTCTTTTGTTTTTTGTATATTTTTCTTTGAGAAATGTAGCATCTGTCAATATATTATCTTATTGGAATTTATTTGCCAGCTTTTAAAATGGCAACCAACTTCTAATGCTCTGATCTTTACAATTCTGCTAAAAATATACATATGTGTGCTATTCACCAATGCTATCCAAATTTGATTTGCTTTTACAATAAATCTTGACTTTTCTTCTCAATTAGTGATTAAGGCTCCTGATAGTTAGTTGATACAGAACTAATGTACTGGCTACACTAATTAGAGCCATGAAAATGCAAGAGTCAATCAAGAACGAATTAGAGCTTTTTCTTTAACCCTTTAAGTACCTGTGACAGTCTTCAGTTGTTCTACTCAGGACTTGGTGGAACTGCCTAGTGGAGACTGCCCTATCATTTTTGCACACTTTCAGTTTGAATATACTTTTGCCATGCATGAAGGCATGTTATTATTCTTTGGAATCTCACCACTGTGTGAGAGAAATGACATAGGTAACTGGTAGGGTACAGGTATGTGTGGTCAGAAACAAGTTGTATTTTATGGGCACTGGTGGCCCAGTTTTCTAAAAAGAGAGGCTTATGGGTGGCCCTGAGGCTGTGGATGGGAAACCAAGTGGCTTGTTTTGAAGTTCTGTTTGATAGCAAGCAAATGTTTATTTACTTGGAATGGAGTTTACTTGAGGTGCTTTTTGGGGCTTGAGGAAAGGAGGTGGGTGGGATATTAGACCTTATTTTCCTAGTATACTTGATCATACTAATGTTGAATGAAAGGAAGAGAATATGGTCAGACATGAAAGAGGGACAGACAAAGAAGATATAGTGGTAGAGCTAGAAGGATTTTATCTGTCAGAGTAGAGAGGCTTCAGCAAAGAAAAGTCCACATCCTTAATTTATTTGTTGTTCCAGAACTATTGCATATTTAAACTTTTACAAATCTGCATCTCTATTCATAGTTGTAAATAGTGTTCTGAAGTATTTTGAGGACATGTCCACTAGTATTCATCTTTGCCTGACTTTTTTGATATTTATTCAAATACTAGAGACCTGATGCATGAAATTCATGCAAGGAACTTGGCCCTCGCAGCCCTGGCTTTATCCAGAACATCGTCCGGCTGTCTGGTTTAATTAACATATTATGCTTTTATTATTATAGATTGATTCAGTACCTGTGACCTGAGTTTTGATGAGTCCTTTGTTAGTTTGAGTTTGGAGTCTGAGGACTCCGAAAGGTTAGTTATGCTTGTTCTTTAGATGTGGGACTCATTGTAGCTACTGAGTGTTAGTGGTGGCTGTGATCTCTTCTTAACTATGTTTCTAGGCTTTCTCATCTGATGGCTTCTCTTTAGGATGGTGGTATGGATTAGCTGTACTGTCCTAACCTTTTATTGATTACTATAATAATAATGAATAACACCAGACATGTTTGCTTAAAATGCTAATCTGTGATTACCTCTTTGGAAGTCAATTTTGTGAGTGTGTCTTGTTAATCCTTTTAGAAAATTGACTCTTTCATACCTTTACTACTTTGTTTTTCTTTATGGAAGATACTCCCAAGTTTACATAGACTAGCACTTTTCTAGGTTGTCTAGAGGAGAAACATCAGGCTTTCATGTAAGTTGGTGAGGACTGGCCTTTGGGAGAGGAGCCTTGAGTGTGAACTCTGTCCTCACTACCATGAAAACAAATGTTCTTTGTCAACTGCCTTAATTTTCTAATCTTTGTTGTTGATTTTTATTCTTAAAAGAGCAGAAAAGAACACCGAGGCCAGGCTGCCCTGGCTCTTTGTGGATTACTCCTGTTCAGTAACATATGCTCCTTGCACTGCCCATGAAAATTAATAAACAGAAACCTCATTTAAAACTGAGTTGGGAGGCTAGAAGAGAGACTGCCCATGCACTCACTCAACCCACACTACTGATCCCATCAAGATGAGAGGTAACCTGCATCTCTAACAGGAAGTGATCCTTCTTAACTACCTCAGCAGGAGGAAGGAAAGATTTCTCCTTGTTTACTAACAGCTCAGCCAATGGGAGGCGGCCATAACTCAGCCAGTAAAAACTTGTTATACTTTGAACTTTCAGTTTTCTCCAATGGACTCTTTACAACATCTCCTTTCAAGTCTATAAAAGAGCATGCCTTTCCTTTGTTCCTCTGCACTTGCATGTGGTTTGCTAACATGTTCTGAAGTGCAGTTTTTGTTGTTCCTGAATAAACAAACCCATTTTACTGGGAAATATCTGGCTACTTGCTTAAGGTTAACAGCCTAAAGTTTTTATTTCACAGTTCATGTTTTCTGAAATAGCACAACTTATGGGCTAATTTGGGTGATTGAGTCTTCTTAAAAAACATCAAATACCTTTCAGGGGCTTGCATGGCTACCCAAAGTTTATATTGTAGGCAGGATGCAAACAAACTATTTACAGAAAAGGAAATACAAACATTTAAACAGATGGAAAGCCCGGCCAGTGTTGCTCAGTTGCTTGAGTGTCATCCCATGCACCAGGAGGCCACTGGTTTGATTCTCAGGGCACATGCCTGGGATGCAGGTTTGATTCCCAGTAGGGGGCGTGCAGGAGGCAGCCAATAGATGTTTCTCTCTCATTGATGTTTCTATCTCTCCCTCCCTCTCGCTTCCTCTCTCTGAAATCAGTAAAAACATATTAAAAAATAAAGAGATGAAAAGATGCTCTATTACCCTTATAATAAAGAAATACGAATATAAATGACAGATAAGTGCCATTTTTTTCACCTATCAGATTGGCAAACATGCAGAAATTTGATAGCACTTCTGTTAGCAAAGGTTTTAGAAGCAGACATTCTCTGTTACAGCTGTTTGGTATGTAAGTTGGAACTCATACTATAGAAGATAATTAGCAATGTCTCTTATATATAGACTAGTGGCCCGGTGCACAAAATTCGTGCACGCAGGGGCAGGTGTTCTTTCAGACCAGCCTGCACCCTCTCCAATCTGGGACCCCTGTGGGGATGTCCGACTGCTGGTTTACTAACAGCTCAGCCAATGGGATCGGGCCTAAACCGGCAGTCGGACATCCCTCTCACAATTTGGGACCGCTGGCTCCTAACTGCTCACCTGCCTGCCTGCTTGATTGCCCCTAACTGCCGGCCTGATCTTGCCCCCAACTGCCCTCCCCTGTCGGCCTGATCACCCCTAATTGCCTCTGCCTCGGCCCCCACCACCATGGCTTTGTCTGGAAGGAAGTCAGACATCTGGAAGATGGCCGGTCAACCTGGTCTAATTAGCATATTAACCTTTTATTAGTATAGGTAGATTATATAGGATAGGATTGCTTAAATGGGGGCAAGGGAGCCTTTTTCAGCAGGAGGAGATGCTCTTGGCAGACAAAAATACATAATTCCTATATCTGGACTGATAGCCAGTCATATGCACTATACTGCCAAACTGGTCATTAAAAAATTGAACCACTTTACACCTTACACCAAACAGTTGTTGCCCTTAAAACCCCTCCTCAGCCCCCACCTTAGGTTCTGCCTTCACAGTTCACCCAAATTAGGTTCTGATTGGTCAGTTTCTATGCTAGTCAGTGTCAGAAGCTCCACTTACTAGGCAGCCATTGGCTCCTTGCAGTTTACCCAGATTTGGTTCTGATTGGTTGGTTTCTATGCCAGTCATGTCAAAAGCTCTGCCTCCTAGGCAGTCATTGGCTCCTCGCAGTTCACCCAGATTTAGTTCTGATTGGTCGGTTTCTATGCCAGTCAGTGTCAAAAGCTCCGCCTCTTAGGCAGCCATCTTGTGAGGGTGTGAGGGTTAATTTGCATATTACCTCTTTATTATATAGGATGGGTATATGCAATAACACCTTCCCTGACAATTTATTCAAAATATTTATGTGCAAGATATTCATTGCAGAATTGTTTTTAATAGCAAATGATCAAAAAAGTAACTAAATTCCCACCAATAGAGAACTATTCACATCAATTATGGTCTAATCACAGTAAAATGCTACACAGTTCTTAAAAAAGAACAACAAAGTATTGAGGCAGTCCTTATATATTAATATGGAAAGATCTCCAAGTCATTTTTTTTTAAGTTTTTATTTATTTTTTAGAGAGAGAGGAAGGGAGCTGGATAGAGAGATAGAAACATCAACGAGAGAGGAACATCATCGATTGGCTGCCGCCTGCACGGCCTTTACTGGGGATTGAACCTGCCACCAAGGTACATGCCCTTGACCAGAATCGAACCTGGGACCTTTCAGTCCGCAGGCTGATGCTCTATCCACTGAGCCAAACCGGCTAGGGCTTCAAGTCATTTTATTAAAGATAAAAAGAGGTGCCTGACTACATGTATAGTGTTCTAGTTTTTCTATTAAACAGGAGAAAAAGTGTATTCCTACTTGCTTGTATGAATACATCTATACCCATGGAAAAGGAAATTTTTACTATTTTAATTAAAAATACTTTGAAATATGCAAACACATCATCTGTTGAAAATTAAATAAAAAAACAATACTTTAGTGTAAATTAATTGAATCACATTGTTTCTTTATTAACACTCAGCTAAAATAAGTTGCCCTGGGGCGGGGAAGAATTTTGACTGGGAAGGAAGCAGAAACTTAGCAATTGCAGAGCATTCAGTGCTTAGGAGGGGTAGGGTACCACCCATATCCTACATGAGAACATGATGGAGTTTCTGGGAAATTTGAAAATTAGGTAGCAAGAGCTTTGCAAGAAAACGTAGGTGAAAGGATGCCAAACCTCATTGAAACTACTTTGAAGTTTTGTCTGCAGCCAAATAACTCCAAGAAAAACAAAACAAAGATGGGGACATTCTTCTACCTATACATTCTCTTGTTTCTTGTATAAATCAGAATGTAATTCAGATTCAGAACCAAAACTTTAATACTTTGAATTAGCATGTGATTGAGGTGTATTACAGGCAAAATATATTTAATTACCGACTCTGGGAATCTTACTAACATTTAAAATCTGTGTATGATTGTAACTGAGTTTTTACTTTCAACAAACTAATTCTCAAACATTGGGAAGACTAATTAGGAACAGCATGTAATAATTTGCGGGGTCACAGACCCTGTCATTCATTGTGGACTTTACTAGTATTCCTTGATGTTAGGCCAGTTTTTTGATCCTTCGCTTTACCCTAAAGCATAGATTTTAGAATTCTGAAATCATAGCAGGACTCATGGAGATAATATGTTAAAGGAGATTCAATTATTGTGATCCTACTGTAACTCTTTCAAGGTTAAATAAGCCCTGTGAACTAAGGCTGGTTCATTCACATATTATGTGAATAGTTTTTTAAAAATTTATTTCTTAATTAATTGTTTGTTTGTTTTTAAACAACATATTGATCACTTGCCATGGACCAGAATTTATGGCTCTGGGAATTCACTTGTGAATCAAAGTTTTACCTGCATTTTATGTGTAGTCTTAAAGATAAAGATCTTATTTAGATCAGATTTGCTTTGTTCATTCATTACCGACCCCCCTCCCCAAGGCTTTTGATAATTTCATTGTAAAATATTGTGAAGTACAAGGAGTTGGAAAAGAAATTTCTCGATTGCTACAAAGTACTTTCTAAACAGTTTTCAGTGTGTCCCTTGTATTGGAAATATATCCTTGTGTAATGGAAAGAAGATAAGTTTAGAGGTCTGATTGGAATAGTGATCCATTGCTTAATAATTATATGATCATATTTAAGATATTTTTCTTTGACCTTCAGTTTCAATGCTAAGGCAAATGCTACCCCCCAGAGTTGATAAAAGATTGGAGGTATCTATTGTGTGCCTGGCACACAATAGGAGCTCTGTACATTCTAGCCCAGTGATGGCGAACCTTTTGAGCTCGGCGTGTCAGCATTTTGAAAAAACCCTAACTTAACTCTGGTGCCGTGTCACATATAGAAATTTTTTGACATTTACAACCATAGTAAAACAAAGACTCATATTTTTGATATTTATTTTATATATTTAAATGCCATTTAACAAAGAAAAATCAACCAAAAAAATGAGTTCGCGTGTCACCTTTGACACGCGTGTCATAGGTTCGCCATCACTGTTCTAGCCACTACTTAGTGATTCATTCAGAAGTAGCTGATCAGTAAGAGCTTAAGAGGTGGTATTGGTATTTAGTAATGTGTTCAAGTTTCAGTCATAGGGCCTTAACTTCTTTTTCTTTAGGCTTTTCTCAAACATGGCACCTGGGTAGCACTAGTTCACTATTCACCTCTCATTGTATGTTGATAATGCATGGCATCTGAAGGGGGCAATAGTTCTTTGATTTGATCCCTAAATCAAATGAGGTGAGCTGAAGGCAAATGAAGAGAGCTAGAAGTTAGAAGTAGAGAGATGAATGCTGACTGGCTTTCTCTTCTCCATTCCCTGCCTATGACAAGCAGCCATCTGGTTCCTTAATTCAGACTTCTCTGTGCCCTGGCCCCTATAGAGCACATTCTTCTTAGAGAAATCCCTGTTGGCAAATGCCATGTGAAAGAAGAAGAAACTTAGAGTAGACTAATTATGGTTTGTGTTACTGTGTGTGTAAGAGTAGGCAGAGTGAAGAGCCAGGGCTTGGCATCCATGTAAAAGTGGCATGCCAATTCATCATTTATTCCCTCGCGCATGAGCAGAAGTAGAAGTGTTAGTGGGGCTCACCAACAGACAAATGTCTTTCTTGAAACTCTTGTGATGTGAAGGGGTTTAATAAATCCAATCAGCCCTAACATACACACTCCACTGAACCCTGTGCTCTGGGAATAGGGATGATAGCTGTCTTTTAAGTTCAACCCACTTTCCTTAGGGCCATAAGCTATATAGCTGTCCCTCTCCCCCACCTCACCCCTCCCAACAGGAAGGGTACTGCCTTACTGTTACTTTTGGCATGTGCCTTCATTATTTGAACACTTGCCTTTCATTTTAATTTTTTTCTTTTGTCTCATTACATTTCTTTCTAGCAAGAACTTATCTCCATTCTTTTCTCTTTTCCCACTTTGGCCAGCTAAATTTCAGGAAAACCTCTGACAAAAGCAGTATTGCATAATGGGTAAGGCTGTGGAGTTGGACTACATGCATTTGCATCTTCTTCCTACCCAATGATCTTGGGCAAGTTAGTTCCTATTCTGTGCCTTTGCTTCCTATAAAATGAGAAAAATAATACCTACCTTACTTACAGGGTTGCATTGAGGCTTAACTAAAATAAGTGAGTTCTCAACATATCATTTTATGTGAAGAAGTTACTCAGTGATTGGTAGCATTTATTATTTAGCGACCAATCTCACCTTTCATTTATATGCCATAAATAATCTCAGTTGATGAAATTAATGTTAGTATATACTCAAAACATGGAAAAGAAAAGGTATTTTACACAAAGTAGCTTTTCATCAACTTCTAAAGTGAGCAAAAGTGTCAAAAGTAATCTTCACACTTCATATTTCTTTAAATGTTTCTTCATAAATTTTCAAATGTGCTTTTCTTTAAGCTCTAGCAGGTGGGATATATTTGAAAAGATTTCCTTTAGTTGGATCATTTTACCGTTTTAATCGCTAATATTACTATTTCATTATTTTTTGTCATTTTCCAATTTAAGTACAAATTTGTAAAACTACCCCCTTAAAACCAGATTCAAACCACTTACAAATATTTAGGAGTCTATCCTGGGAAACTAATCATTGTTTTAAATCATGTTTTAGAAAAATGTTGGTAGAGACCCCAGGGAGAAATTTACAAATTCTCTTTTTGTATACAGCCTAAGGGAATATCCTTTGCCACTTTGCCTGTGAGGCTCCAGAACCTATAAGAAGTATAATTCTTGCCTTTTACTAGTATATTATCCATTTTGAGGGGTGGGAGTGGAGGGCCAATTAGTTGGATTCTGTTCTCAAAGTGCATTTAGTCTTCATGCCAAAATGTTTACTTCTAGTGTGGTTTATTTGCGAGCTCAGTTTTTATTAGAACACTTAAAAAAATTGATCTCAGAGAGAGGAAGGAAGGGAGGGAGAGGGAGAGAGGGTGGAGGAGAGAGAGAGAGAGAGAGAGCGAGAGAGAGAGAGAGAGAGAGAGAGAGAAAGAGAGAAAAGAAAGAAAGAAAGGAAGGAAGGAAGGAAGGAAGGAAGGAAGGAAGGAAGGAAGGAACGAAGGAACGAACGAACGAACGAACGAACATCGATTGCCTGCCTCTGGCATGCATCCCTGCTGGGAGGGAACCTACAATGTAGACATGTGTCCTGACCAGGAATCGAGCCGCCACCTTCTTGTGAACAGCATGACACTCCAACCAACTGATCCACTGGCCAGGGCTAGAACACCTTTGATGACTACAAAGCACTCAACAGGTTGTTTTCATTATAATTTCTGAGTACTGGCTCTTCTGACAATTTTTATCTAGCTTCATATAGCGGCAAGCTGTTCTAATACTAGATGGCTTTGTTTCTTAGACTACTCAAGCGTTTCCTTCTTCACAAACAGTCATCATTGCTCTCCTCCTATGTTATGACTTGTCCCTTCAGACTAGTCCACTAATGATTGTTGGGGTCAGCATTTCTTTTTCAAGTAACAGGTATGGAGCTGCTTTAAAATTACCCACTAGCAAAATAAAGAACTATCATTTTCTCCTGCTTTCATCAGCTGATCCAGGCTGTTCTGTGAGACCCTTGGTCTTTGCCCAGCCTCCCCCAGGATGCTGCAGTAAATTCAGATCTCAGCCACTACTAGTTATGTTGAGATCATTCTACATTTAAAAAAAGGTGTGTGTTTTTAATTCCTCACACTGTTAGTGATAGATTTACAATATACCTCCAGTCAAACTCTTTCATCAAAAGACCAACTAATTTAGGCGAATCTAGTTAATTAATGTATTTGTGGGACTCATAATATTAGGCCTTGTCAGGATGGCTATTGCAAACCAAGCTTTTGGAAGATTTTAAGCTTGGAAATTGTTTTAAACAACTGTGGAACCTATTTGGAAGAAACTTAACCATAGGTATTTTCATGATTTTTACGATAAAGACAGTACACATCAGGTTTACACATGAGAAATGTTTAAATTCCTTTCTTGAAGTGAAATAATCCTACTTACCCAAGTTTACTTTGGAATGGGCCCGCATAAGGGAGACCCCAGTACTTCAGAGGCCACTTTTTAAGACTAGGTAACATTTATTGAGTTTTTCAAGCGCCAGCCATGCTCCACATGGACGATATCATTTAATATATAAAATTATGTAAATTATTATATCTACATAATACAGATCAAGTTCTTTGCCTGACTCATATAGCAGGTAATAAGCTGGGACTTCAGGAGGTTCCACTTTGCTCAAGGGCATGTAGCTATTGCACAGTGGGTCTGCTCTGCTATTCTTCACATCTATGCTCTGCTGCCCTCAGTATTGTGCTTCTCTCCAAAAAAGGTGGAAGGGAGGTCCAGAATTACCACGGTATGCTCTAGCATGACTTGTTTTGAAATGAAATAAAAAGCTTATTAAGAAAGCCCCTATGCCTTCTTGTCTGTCCAAGGCTGGCTTGCTCGGGGAAAAAAGGCCACAATCCTATAATTGCTCTCAGAGACTGTAGTTTAGTACCTCCGCTGGCCTCCTCACAGAGCTTGTGAATCCTCCCAGAGACAGGATATTATGGTTGCTTCCGTCTGTCTGGGCTCTTTTCTAGGCTAGTTTGGCATCCTCCTGAGGGGCAGTTTTGAGACTGTGGTCTAAATGCATAAAAGATAGGTCTGTCACCCATGACTGGCTAATGATGGTTAGGATCAATTATCTTAAGAATTGCCTGGGAGATCTCTGACTTGGGACACAGTGCCTCTCTTTTAGAAATCGTTTAAAAGAAAGATGTCTTGCCCTACCAGTCCGTGGTCTGCAAACTGCGGCTCGCGAGCCACATGTGGCACATCCCCAGTAGGAAGTGTGCAGGAGGCAGCTGATCAATGTTTCTGTCTCATCGATGTTTCTAAACTCTCTATCCCTCTCCCTTCCTCTCTGTAAAAAATCAATATAATTTATTTAAAAGAAATAATACTAGTATAATAATCAGGGAAAAATAAAGTCACAAAATCAGAAGACAGTTAAATGAATACACTTGCACTAAAAGAAATTAAGTAACAGATAAATACTAAATAAAAGTTCATAGTAATCTAAAATAAAATTGAGTGAATTGCATTGAGTCGTGTGTGTGTGTGTGTGTGTGTGTGTGTGTACAGGTAACATTGGTTTAGACTAGTGATTTTCAACTGGTGTGCCACAAGAATTTTTAAAACATGCTATACCTGACTATTTAGTCAGGGGCACTGACATATTTTCCCTTAGATCTTCTGTTTTAAATATATATTTTTATTGATTTCAGAGAGGAAGGGAGAGGGAGAGAAATAGGTACATCTATGATGAGAGAGAATAATTGATTGCCTCCTGCATGCCCCACACTGGGGATCTAGCCCCCAACCTGGGCATGTGCCCTGACCAGGAATCGAACCATGACTTCCTGGTTCAGGGTCTATGCTAAACCACTGAGCCACACCAGCCATCTCCCTTAGATTTTTTTTTTTTAATATTTTTATTGATTTTTTTTACAGAGAGGAAGGGAGAGGGATAGAGAGTTAGAAACATCGATGAGAGAGAAACATCGATTAGCTGCCTCCTGCACATCACCTACCGGGGATGTGCCCGCAACCAAGGTACATGCCCTTGACCTGAATCGAACCTGGGACCTTTCAGTCCGCAGGCTGACGCTCCATCCACTGAGCCAAACCGGTCAGGGCTCCCTTAGATTTTTAAATAAAAATGACAACAGCAAACAATAGCCATCCCATGTGAATGAATCAAAATACATTTATTCCCCAGATTGGCAAAAAATATATGATATATTTATTAGTGTGCTGCAGAATTTTAGTGATTAGTTTATGTGTGCCATGAGATGAAAAAGATTGAAAATTGCTGGTTTAGACTAATCTCATACTTCCAGCTTTTGGTCAAATGACTTGACTGAGCCCTTTGTGAGAATATTGATTAGACCTTGAAAATCTTAATTGGTCACCCATCTGAAATAATTTCATTTTAGAATTAATGGGCACATAGGCATATTTTTGTATGGTTCAGATGAGAGCTAATAATTTTAATGGTTTGTAATGAGTCTAAATGGTTCTTCATTTTTATATAAAACATGGTAAATTGTCAAGGCCCATTGCTACATAACAGTAAGTAGACAGTTATATAATCTTAACTTGCATTTGTTTAGACCTTTATCTCTAAGAACTGCTCTCAGTTATATTATTGCATTTGCAAATGCACCAAAGGTGCAATTTGATTTCATGTATTATAGTAGTAATTCTTAAAAGGTTTAGTTTACATCAGCGTTAAGAAAACCAAAACTGAATTATGTTTATGATATATCAGTGTTCATAATTTACCTATTTTGTAAGTGAGAAATGGTATTTACTTTTCAGTGGGATTATTGAATTTCTGTTTGAGCTATTTTAAAAAAAATCCCTTGAAATAGTAGTATCAAGGTTGTGATCTGTAGTATTTTGCATTAAATGAAAAGTAAGGGGATGTTTTCAATAGCCTCCCTCCCTTCCAATATCAGAGGTAAGAAAATACATGTTTTCCTACTATTTCTACATGAGTTGGGGGTGGAAACAGTATTTTTTTTTTTTACCCAAGAAGTTTTTTCTTGAACCAAAACAATACCACTTTGCAAAAGGCATATAAATAAACAGTTTTAACAAATGAAAATATCAGGGTATATCTATCTGTTAGATGTCTGTGACTTAAAGGGAAATCTCATGGCCCTGGCTGGGTAGCTCAATTGATTAAGTATTTATACTGATATGCCAAAGTTGCTGGTCAGGGCACATACAAGAATAAATCACTGAATACATAAATAAGTGGAACAACAAATCATCTCTATCGTCTCTCTCTTTCTCTCCCTCTCTCTCTTTTCTTCTCTTCTCTCTCTCTCTCTCTTCTCTTCTCTCTCTCTCTCTCAAATACATAAATAAATAAATAAATTAGAAAAATTTCATGTTAATCTTTACTGTGTTTTATGCACAAGGAAAACAAGCAATTAGGGCCAGTAGAATGCTAGACAATTTGATGGTTTCACATGAGCATGCCTTGAGCTTTTCCAGTTCATAATGAGGCCTGCCATAACGAATGGCATTTCATTTTAGTTAATAAGCAGTAGACACTATTTGTAGCATTTGGAAAATATTTAAAAGATGATTTTATTCTAACATCATTAGCTATGACCACTGGTTGCGCTAGAAAGACTATGTAATCTGGTGTCTTAGATATTTATTAAATAAAACATTTTTTGGATTGCTTAGGTTACTTGCAAAGATAGTTTGTATTGTTTTTCAAGCATGTTTTAGATATAATAGACATTTGTGTTTTAAGACTGTATATTTATTTAACATTTATAAAGAGCTTCTCCAGAGAACATTCTCAACACAATACCAAATCTATACATTTGGATAATAATTAAGAATATTTTCAAAGTCACCGTGTTGATTAATATTTATTTTTATGTGAAAGTGTGGGCTCGGCATTAGAGAGGGAGTATACAGCATGACTTGTTCTTTCTGGGAGATACCATGTATATTCACATCTCCAGACCTCTGCTGAAGCACACTTGGTGCCAGTGAGAGCCTGGCACGCACCGGGATACTTAATCAATATTCACTGAATTACTGTCTTCTTTTCCTGATGTGGCCTTTCTTGTCTTTTTGCCATGACAATTTCTGGCTTATATTTCAAGCTCAAATCTAAAAGTGACTTTTTTGTGGCTTTCCTTTTAATTTTTTCAGCAGAAATAAAACTTTTATGTGTGTTTTATTATACTTTCATGACAATATATACAATTATGCATTAGTTATCATCTCCTTCCTATCTTTGCAGTATCATTAAAGGCATGTAACATGTTTCAGTTATCATTGTATTATCAGCACTTAATATACTCCCTGACATATAAAAGGCAATCAATAAATGTTTGTTTTAGGCTTCAAAAGAGGATGACTTGGAAAGAGAACTAATGTACTTGATTTCCTAATATATGTTAAGTTCTTCACTAATTATTGTCAAGTTCAATGCCCATATAATCTATATATATAAAAGCCTAAGCGACTGGCTGACCAGCCGGTTGGCCGGTAGCTATGACACGCAATTACCACCAGGGGACAGACGCTCCGACCGGTAGCTTTGACATGCATTGACCACCAGGGGGCAGACACTCAGTGTAGGAGCTGCCGAGCTGCGGTGACTTGGCAGCTGTGGTTCTCGGGTGACACACCTGGAATCAGAGAGGAGGGAGCCCATTCCAGGGTGCATCACCTGAGAACTGCCCTCTCACAATCTGGGACCCCTCAGGGGGTGTTAGAGAGCTGGTTTTGGCCCAATCCCCACAGGCCAAGCCGAGAGACCCCACCGGTACACGAATCCGTGCACCAGGCCTCTAGTATTTCAGATAATTTGGAGGATGTACTATTTCTATTTTACCTTAGATGAGGAAACTTGAGGCTAACAAGGGCAGAACTAGGCTTTCTTCTTCTTATGTCTCTTATCAAAGGTGTATTAAGCTGTCTCCGAAGAGGGATTTTTTTTCAGCTTTTTTCCGATTTCTTTTTAAATCATTGCAAAGTTGAAGTGGTAGAGTCTATAATTTTCAAATCTCAGTTTCTTTACTTAAATTGCTCATATTATAAAACACACCCAGTTTCTTCCTCCTTTATCAAGGTGATTTCATTATTCCTACAAGTAAGCTTTTCATTGTCACAATCACATCTAAAATATTTTACAAACTACTGAGTTTTGAATTCTGATCTTTTATGACTAAAAGGTCATACCTAAACAGTAAATTAAAAAATGAAAACAACCACCTGCAATGAAAAAAAACAAACTATGTAGAGTTGAAGATTATGCAAACATATCTCATCATGGCAGATATTCTCAGTTATATTTGCTTTTTATTATCGTAAGTCTCTCAAGGCAGAAATCAATTAGTAATGCACACCTCATTGAGTAGAGTAAGTTTACATTATGAATCACTAAGGCAAACTTCTAGAAGGGGCTCTCCTTATTTTTAATTGCAGCGATGCCTCTTTCTTTAAGACATGTCTTGCCTCTGTGTCTCACCACTAAAATGCATTATAACTGGATATACTTTATAGATGAATTGGATGTGGATATGTTATTAGTTGTAAAACTTTATTTGCTCTCACTTTGGAAGTGGCACTATTTTGTTTCATCATAGTCTAGCTCTTGCTGTTAAAAAGGTAGATTTTAGTGCCTTATTTCAAGAGTATTGTTGTTTTTGAATCAATATGACAAAATGAGAAAATATGAATTGTTATTTTTATAAAGAACCCAAGGAGGTTTTGATATTGGTAATGAGCTCAGTTTTTATACTTGAAATAATGTAGAAATCTATTTGAAGTCATAGGTTTATCACCTGGGGGACCACCTGGTGGTTCTTGAAAGATTTGTGCTTGATGTACTCCTGTAACTCTGCCTAGAATGACTTTTAACCACAGATCTTCACTTTGGCACCTTTTTTTCCATCTCCTGGGAGGCATCCCTTCCTCCATTCTGTATTACATTCTCAGACCTACATGCCATTGCTTGTGGAATGTGGATTCTGAACATTTTATTGTCATGTTGATCTTGGCATGCTCAAAACAGTGCCTGGCATTTAGTAAGTATTTACAGAACAAACTGAATGTTTTTATAGACCATGGTAGCCTAAGATCTTTTTGGTAGTCTACTAATGAATGATGTACATCTTTAGATTGCTAGAATTGCTTTCCTCAAGGCGAGGGGTACAATGCTCAGTGACAGGATAGTCCTGCTGTAGAATTCCAAGCAGCTAATTCTTCAACAACACGCTCGTGAATTTATTGAGCAAGTGAATTTATTGAATCCTTAGGAAGAGGATTCACCAGTCCACACTGCCTACAGATTCTTACATCGTTTCTTATTTCACTGCATATAGAAAGGGCGATGCTGAAAGTTTGGTTTTATATTGTCTTGCTAGCTGATGGTGGCTGTTGGTACTGGGAGTGGGGAAACTGGTGGAGAGAGAGGTTAAGGAGAAAGGTGTGGCTGTCATCCAGGAATTTAGAAATGTTTCCAATTTTACTTTGAGGAATACCAAGGTAACTAATAAATTAAATCTATTTAATGAATCTATAAATCTATTAATTATATCACAAAATTTTTGTAAGTCACATTCCTATTTTACACTGTATCCTTCCTAGAGAACATACTTCAATATTTTGACATATCTTCAGATGTTAGTAATGGCAAGAAGTGTGCTAGTTGAGTGGAGTGGCTCTCCAACCATGATGTAATTGCATAGTATTTCTTGTAAGCCTTAATAGAAAGCACATAGATAGGATGGTGGCTGAGAATTTGGGCTCTGGAATCAGACTACTTCGGTTAAAATCTGAAACTATCATTACTAGCTGTGTGAACTTGGGTAAATTATGTAATACCTCCTTAGGTTTTCTTCTTTGTGGAGATGATGATAATAAAGCTTTCTTCACAGAGGTGCTGTGAGGATGAAATAAGATAAAGTGTGCAAAACATAGAGCATTCTGTGGCACGTGGTAAGTGACAAGAAGTGTTAGCTATTACTGCTGTTATTAATAGAATCAGAGCTAGTTCTGTACCCTTACTATGTGCCTCTTCAGGAGTGATGCACATTAGAACATATCATGGGGAAATCTATAAGGAATGGTCATGTCTTTCAACTTGTTGGTGTTTTATGTTTTGAAAGGAGACCTTGTGCCTCCCCAGAATCTTCAGAATGTATGAGCTAAAAAAGCAAAAAAGAAAAATATTTTTTTTGACAGATATAATCAAATAGGAACATTGTGTATTTAATTTCAGGTATATCAAGAAAAAATGACTTTATAAGGTTATCTTATGCAAGAACAAAAACTTTTTTTCTTTTGTTTTACCTCCTCCCCAAACCATGGGTCTTAAGCCCTTTTTGTTACACACGACAAGATAAAGTGACAGAATGCTCAGTAAAACTTTAAAACTACAGTCTTTTCTTTGGAAAATGTTTGATTTTGTTCCTATATGATTTTAAAGATGTGGTGAGCATTGCAAATGCAGAGTTTTTATTCATTTTTCACGAAGCAGAGGGCATTTGAAGGAGCATGTTGCATGATAGGAGTCATAGGGAGTTAGAAGTTATAAGGATTAGGGCACATTTGAATGTTTCACTTAAGAAATAATTAAAACTCACTGCTGGGTGTTTAGAAGAATAAAAAGATGAATAAGGCCCAGATGGTATTTTCAAAGGGATTATAGGGATTGAATAAAATACTAGAAAAATAGCTTTAGTAGAAAGTAGGAAGTGGTAGATACTGAAAGGAAAGTAGATTCAGTGTTCTCTGTGAGCTATTGCTTGCAGCTAGGAACCCCGGGGAGAGCTTTAAAAATGATTGGTGTTTGAACTGGGCCTTGACCTGATAAATACCAATAAATACCAGTACACAGGGAAGCCAGTAGGGGGAAATGCATTTTTGACAAAGGGTCTAAAAGGTGTAAGAACTAGAGACAGAAATCGGAGAAATAATTATGAGAAGCTGTAAGTCATAGTTTATTTTGCTAGGAATACTAGTCTCAAGAGATAACAGGCTCAGAAAGGTTTCTATGATGAAATTAGTTTGGGAAACTTGGGATGCTCTACACACCTAGAAATGTTCAGACATTACAGATTCTGAGAAGTCTCCCATGAAAAATGTATTTCATGTTATTTAAAGTAGTGTAATTAATCATGACACCTTTTGAAGAAAAATCCACAGAATTGCTATGAGACAATTTTTTGCAGACCCTTCCTGGGAAATGCTGGTCCATAAGGGGAGGTTGAGGTGAGGTGGCAGTGGTGGTGGTGGGGGGTGGTCTGAACACCGAAGTGAAGCTTCCTCATGAGCTGACTCACCCTTTAGCAGAGTTTATCTGGAGACCGTAGAGATGGGTTGGGTTGGAGACAGTGACAGGATTTCTGGAGGGACATCTGTCATAATCCTTTTCAGCGGGCTGTGTGAGGTGATATTGGTCTAAACCTGAGGTGGCTGTGGCAGTGCTAGGAGGAAAGGTTTGAAAGAAAAGAATCTTATAAAAGTAGAACCAGCAGTTCATTGATGTTAACTGGTTGTGGCAATTTTGAGAGAGACTAGTGACTCCCCCCTCCCCCCAACCCCCCCCCCCCCCCACACACACATTTTAACATCTCTGAAATCAGTACATATTTTAGTATTTAGTCCTTGTTTAATTGCCAGTGCCTTTCATTCTTAGTGAGACATAAAGTCAGAATTGTTAAAATCCCATTGTTGTCAGGGATCCTTTTATGTAAAGAAATAACACAGCCACGAAGTAACTTGGGGCTTAGCAGTTTCTAACAGTCTGATGTTCTCTATTTTTTGGAAGAGAAGGGATACTAGAAGCGTCTCCTTCAGTCATTTGGGCCAAAGGAAATGTGGATTTGATTCAGAGGAAAAGAGTGACTGAGCATCAGAGACAGGATTTCCTCATGGCTTTGTCAGGGGCTTTTTTGAGCTGTCCATGAAGAGGAGGAAGTCCTTCCGAACTTCCACAGGCATCACTCATTCACGTGCTAAGTCCTATTTCATCCAGCCACAAAGAATGGTGTGACTTCAGGTAAAATGCTGTTTTGTTGAGAGATGTGGACCTTAACTTTGACCTTTAAGGTTTTATTTAGCTGGACAGGGTAAGCAGGTGTAAACTCCCTGTCTCAAAAGGGTTTTTCAGTGTTTGCCATTCTTTCTCTTCAGTAGATCTTTACCCTTTACCTAAAAAATGAAAAACAAAACATTTTGTACCACATTTTATTTGTTACAGGGAGTAATTTAATCTGCTACTTCTTAAAGATTCAAATTAAAACCTGAGTTCATACTATATAGTCTATTTGTATAGTCAAAAAACCCCAAGACATTTTTATTAAAGACAGAACACCTATTCCCCCAAAACAGACATATTGATCCAGCAAAGTATGAAAAAGCATAAAATTTATTCAGTATATCATTTTTAAGTTGCTCTGAAGTATATTGTTTAACTCTACATGCCTTCATAGATGTTAGTCATGAAACTCATAAACTCATATATTTTTCCTCTTATTTTCCTGCCTCCACCACTTTGATGGGGAAAAAAACAACAACTATAAAAACTTCTCAGAACGTGCCTATCATGGCTTGACACTAGTAGAGTTTAGTCATTATAAAAAAATGTTAAGCTTTTCATTTTTCTTGTTTTATTTTTAGGTTGAGAATGTTCCTAGGTCATGGGAAGATATGAAAATAGTTTTTATTCCTTTTCAGTCACAGATGTTATTATTAACAATGGTCAGATCCAGATGTTGAGAGAGAGAGAGAGAGAGAGAGAGAGAGAGAATATGAATCACAAATAATTTCCTCATTGTAAATCAGAGAAGGTGGACTTCCCAAGGTGTTTCAGCCAGACTTTAAATTTGACCTTAGGTGCTCAGAAAACATGACACCCAACTTTATTCATCGAAGGGTTGTTAATTGCCAGAAAGAGCTGAACCTGTTTTCAGGTGACTTTGGTAATCTTGAGTTTGAACCACATAGATTAGGGGACAAAGAAGAGTAATTTTGAAAGTGTTTATTTATCATAGTATGTGTCCCACTGGTTGTCCAGGTTATTATGCTAGTCATTTCAACCTCTTAACCTCTGTGTGTGTTTTTTAATTATTATTTTTAACATTTCTAAAGGGCAGAAATGCTCAGTTTATTTTTTTAAAACTTCTGTGGCACTTTTTATTTTGAGTTCTTTGGGAAAAAAGCATTCTCCCATGCTACAACAAATGGGACCACTGTGTGCTACTAAGAATCTTTTGATTATAGGCAAAGGCCTGACTGTTTAAAGGGGAAAGGAATACATCAGAAAGCTACATGGGAGTCTCATAAACCCCAAGGATGAACTGAATAATAACAAGCCATGGGAGGTCAGGCATGCAGGCTGACCTCTGGAAATAGGAGAGTTGGGACACAGAGCCCCTCCGGGTGCCATCTTCACTTTGCATCGCCGTTTCTCTTTGTGTGTTGGCTTCATTTTTCTTTCTTCGAGGTACACCCTTTTCCTCGGTGATGAGTTTTCAAATTCTGTGTCCTGATTCCTGTCAGTGGAGTGAATCTTCACCAGGTCCCAAATTTCAGGCAGGGAATTCTGCTGTGTTGGGTTTGCTCCCACCCTGGTACCAACTCACTATAGTTAGGGAACTGGGTCTGTGGATCTAACGTTGTGGTTCCCTGAATAAGCATGTTGTCTAGGGGCCAGGATTCAGTAGAACCACCTAGAGACGGGCAAGAATCCCTTGGGCATTTGTAGTGCCACTGCATGAAGAACAACTTGCATATATTATTTGATTTGAAAATTTCTGAATAAATTGTATCTGGGTGAATTGTTGTAGTGGCACGTGTTTGTTTTTCAGAGTAACTACAAGACATTTTTGTGATACTTCAAATCTTTCATAGAAAAGAATTGTATGTGTTGGGAGAAAGTGGAGAGCAGTGTATTTTTATTTTAGAGCGAGTCTAAGGTATCAGAATCAATATATTCATACATTTATAGACACAAGAATTACAACATTAAATTCGTACCTGAAATAGCATTAAAATGTGTGCATGGGGAAAGAGAATGCATCACCAAAAAAATAAATAAATAAATAAATAAATAAAAAATAAATAAATAAAGGGGCTGTAGGCAGGGGAACTGCGAGTGGAAGTATAAAGCAGCTTGTTGGCTCCTGGTTGCTGGCCTGGGCCCTGAGGTGTGTGAGCCTTTGTGTGTTGCTTAGCAATGTGTGTTTTTTTGTTTGAATGGATCTAGCCTCATGAATCATGAATTGTTGCTTTCACAAGAGTAAGGTGTTCTTACAAGCCTGCCAAACGGTAACCAAACCCAGACCCTTTTTATACCAGAAGGATTTTAAGAATAAAAGTTTAGCTTCTTAGATTTATCGTGGCGCTTGAAGAAATATTATTTGATAATTCTATCATTACAATCAATCAGCAACTCTCTGCTTTTTATATCTGCATTTTTTGTGATTCCAGGTGAAAAAAGAACAATAGCACTAATTCAGCTCCTTGGCAATTCATTTTGGGTTTAGTGTGTGGGGTGAGAAACAGAGGTGCTTTCTTATATAGTCAGAGTCCTTTTTTCCTGAAATGGATGGTAATTCTGGAAGCATGAATACCTGCGAAGATAGTCCTGGATGCTTTGTTAAAAGTCTTATTCTTACTATTTATCAAGTTCTGAGTCTTTGTCAGATAAGTACCTCTGTTAGATTTGAAGAAGGAAGAAGAGGAGGAGGATGACGGGAAGAGGAGGAGAAAGCCAACCAAACCCTAAACACTTTTTATTTTCTCACCATTACCTTAGTCCCACGTTTTTTGGATAAAAGTCTGACTAATTAATTTTTTGCCACAAACTTCAGTGTTCTTTTGACATACTTATGGGACAGTGTCTGACTTCTAGTCGGCCTCATCTGTTTTTATACCTCACTTTGCCCCCACCTTTCCCAGCTCATTAAGTCAAAAATTATATTTTCCAATTTTATTCTGTGTGATGAGGTTTTTCCCCTCCAAAACTTTGTTGCTTTATCATTTTAAAGACAAAATGTTTTAATAGTTTCCTTTACCAGCTCATGCACTAAAAATACAGAAAACTTTTATTTGTTTAAAAATGACAGTAGGAAAAATAAACCTATCAGGTCTGATAAATGATGATTTTGAAGAAACTCAAACTGAATGATTGTGTGGTAGACAAGCAACTAGAGACTGAAGCAGGAAAAGCAGTGAAGTTTGAGAGAAGCAGACAAGCCACTGAGGTAGGGAGTTAGGCATCTCACCTGGGACAAATACCGCAATTGGATTCTGTCATTTTGCCCAGAGTTGAGGATGATTATACTAAGGACAACCGTCTAATTTCTATATTTATCGACCGCTATATTTTTGCTTTAAAAACAAGCTACACAGAACACTGTTCCCCAAACATGCCCTGTGGCTTTCTGTCCTATGCCTTCCCCACAGTGTGAACGCTCTCTTTCAGCTCTGGCTGGCACAGGGTTCATGGCTTAGTCACAGTGCTGCCGTTTCCATGCAACCTTCCTGACCGTAAGCGGCAAATGTGTAATGCATTCCTGCTTTCTGCTAAGCCCTTACTTTTTTGCTTGTACTTTCTGTGGTCGTTACCACAGATTGCTCTGATTTTTGTTTTGTTTTGATTTTGTATCCATGCCCTGGCTTCTCCATGCAACTCTAAGCTCTCTGAGGGCAATCACAAGGTCTGATTCATCAAAGCATGCTTCATAGATCGAGTGTAGGGTCTTGGATTTATTAGGTGGTATTTAAACATATATTGACTTCAAATGAACAGTTGACTCACAGGTCAAACTATAAATTTTTGCTTTTTCATTAGGAAGACTTTGAGGCAGTATTGTGCAAATCCAGCTGAGCCTTGGATTTATTTTAAATGATTACTTTCACTATGTATAGGGGGAAAAGACTATTCCCAGAATTTCAACCTCATTGAGACAGTTGATTCTTTTTTCTTTCAATTTGTTGACTTTTTGGAGATGACTGTTTCCCCCTGTAAACTGTGTAGCTAATGACAGTGTCCCCTTTCTTTTAGGGAGAACAGTCAGCTATGTTTTCAGCAATGTGCAAGGTAGGACCTGATGACTACAGCAGGTCCTCCAATAATGTTGTTTAGTTCAAAGTCATTTCATTATAACGTTGAGGTAAAAAACGCAAAGATGCTCATCAGGGCCCATTGTCTGTGGAGCTGGCCGTTCTCCCCATATCTGCAAGGATTTTCTCAGGGTACTTAGGTTTGCTTCCACATCCAAAGACATGTGCATGCAATGAATTGGCATGTCTTCATTGTGTGTGTGTGTGTGTGTGTGTGTGTGTGTGTGTGTGTGTGAAGGTGCCTGCAACAGAAGGGTGTTTTTTCCAGCGTTGGTTTTCACTTTGTGCCCTGAGCTACAAGGATAGGCTCTGGCTACCTTAGACCCTGAGTGGGAATATAGTTATCTACTTCTTTAAAAAAACACTCACACACAATAAGTTTTTAGTGATGTCTGAGAGAGGGAGAGGGAGAGGGAGAGAGAGAGAGAGAGAGAGAGAGAGAGAGAGAGAGAGAGAGAAACATCCATTGGCTGCCTCCTGCATGCCCCCCACTGGGAACTGAGCCAGAAACTCAGACTTGTGCCCTGTTTGAGAATTGAACCATCAACCTCCTGGTGCATGGTATGATGCTCAACCAACTGAGCCACACTGGCTGGTCATCTTTCTTGTTTTTTTATGTTTTTTTTTAAATCTTTTAAAAATGTATATGTGGCTCACATTTATTGAATATTTAATATTAGAAATGTTTGGGTCTTTATTTAGAAGTTTGATGATGATTTTGTTATCAGAAATATACCATAGGAACCTAAACTTTTGACTATATCAGTCTAGGGTAAAATTGGTGTTGTTATATGTACTTTCCATTATAGTTGCAGTTCCGTCAAACCCATCTGTGGCATTAAGTGAGGACTTCCTGTATACATGGACTATAACTGGAAATGAAATGGCAATGGCATAAACTCGAACAAAGTAGATTTTATACATGTGGAGTGTTATGTGTGATTACTCATCTACTATGTAGTAAACAGGCTTCAGTACTAAGCAGCTACTAGGAAGGATTTCATACCTAACTGACCCTTGAGTTTCCTTCCGCAGGGGAAAGGCTTGATCTTGAGAAGGTTGGAAGCACGGTTTTGAGATCCCTTGGTAGTTTCTTTTCTGGGAGGAAAACTTCGGAGAAACAGATGTTTTTCTCATCATTTTTCGTATCAGCTCTTTGTTGGGAACACAAAGAGCGTGGGATGCTTTTCTTTTAAAACATTATCTTTATTGTTGAAACTATTACATTTGACTCCCTTTTTTCTCCATTGACCCCCTCCACCAGGCACCACCCCCCAGGCCTTCAGAGCGTGCGATCCTTTCCAACGCCAGCATCCTTCTTGCCCTGGCTCCTGGGCTCTGGTAGTGAAAGCTCCCAGGACAGTAAGCTTATAGGAAGTTTAACTCTTCAACAGGTTCTCAGGTTGTTTCCCTGCTGAATTCCAGTTCTCTCTTTGTCCGCTTCCCATTATTTGAGAGGGGTAACTAAAAGTCATGTTTACTCCTTTTACCCTCAATTTTTTTCCTTCCTTTGTCTTTAGTACATAAATGGAATAGACTCAGTCTTATTTTTCACATTATGACTTCCTGCCCAAAATGTGTTTGGCCCTCAAATGTTTTCTTTACTGAAATATAAATATAGTAGTTCCCCTCCTATCCACGGAACATATGTATTGCCTCAAGACCCCTATTGGATGCCTGAGACCTCACATGCTACCCAAGTCTATGAATACTAATTTTTTTCTATGTATACATACTTATGATAAAATTTATACATTATGCACATTAAGTGATTAAGAACACTAATGAACAATAGATTAATAAAATAGAACAATTACCATAATATACTGTGATAAAAGTTATGTGAACTTGGTCTTTCTCTCCCAGAATATCTCACAGCAATTGTGCCTTATTTGTAGTAAATGGCTTGTTGTCACTTGGTTCAGGGGATTCCTTACTGAAGTATTCGTATAGCTATGACTTCTGGGATTGCTGTCTATTGGACCACGTTTACTGGTATGTCTTCCACCCGCAAATTTAAAGCTCTGTGGGGTGGAACGGGATGACTTGAGATTTTACCACACTACTCAGAACAGTGTGCAATTTAAAAATTATGAATTGTTTATTTCTAAAAAGTTTTATTTAATAGTTTCAGACCATGATTATTCATTTATTAAAATTAAAAAAAATATTTAGTTGTGTCAATTGTCCTGCGGCCTTGGACATTAAGCACAAGTTAAGTTGTTATATGATCCCTCATCCAGCTTTTTCTCAAGATTTAAAAACCTGCCCGGATGGCTTGGCTCAGTTGTTGAGCATCTGCCTTGATGGTTCAGTTCCGGTTAAGACACATGCCCAGGTTGCAGGCTCTCAATACCCAGTGTGGAGCATACAGGAGGCAGCCAATCAATGATTCTCTCTCATCATTGATGTTTCTACCTCTCTCTCCCTCGCCCTTCCTCTCTGAAATCAACACAAAAATATATTAAAAAAAGAATTAAAAACCTAAATTTTTAGAAAAGTGTCTCTTTCCTTTTATTTTTAGCATAGAAGCCTTAGCATTGAAGAATTCTGAGGTTGTTGGGGAGAAGGTTTGGAAGGTGACATACAGAGAATAGCTTTGCCAGGTTGAGCAAATGAGCAGAAATTAAGCACTTTTATTAAAGAAAAACCTGTATTACCTGACTTAACAGTCCTTACCTAATCTAGACTATTCCTACCATTTCCTCATTGTGCTATATGTATGTCAAGATATTAGTTACTTTAGTTATTCAGATAGATTGAAAAGTATACAAGTGTGTTTTTTTTTAAAACTCAGTATATTTTTAAAAAAATGTTTTTATTGGTTTTAAGGAGAAAGAAGGGAGACCTCCACTGGTGATCTAGCCTGCAACCCAGGCGTGCCCTGACCAGGAATCCAACCAGCGAACTCTTGGTTCATGGGTTGATGCTCAACCAACCACTGAGCCACACCACCTGGGCACTATACAAGCTTTTGAATCAGAGATATATAGGTTTCAGTTTATCAATTAATGGTTATGTGACCTTACCCAAATCAATGAGCTGCTCTCTACCTCAGTTTTCCAATTTGTAAAATGAGACCATTTTAACTGACTCTCTTTGTAAATATCAAATGAAATTAAATGTTCACATTAAATGAAAAATAATGGAAATTAACATTTGTAAAAATTAACATAGAATTAAATGAGATGTTTGTAAATATTAAATGAAAATATACCTATAGTGTCTGGCACATGAAATGTGATTTATAAGAAACACTTAGCTTATTTTCTTTTTAAAAACTTTGATTTTTTTTGAAGTGTTTAGTTTCTTTTATTCTATACTATATTGAGAAAGGCTTTGAAATGGCTTTATTTCATTAGATCAACTGGACAAAGTAAGAAAAGAAAGAATCTCCTCCAGAAGATGAGGTTTTGAAATAAGTAGTGGCAAAGCAATCCAACTTCTTGTCTGTCTGATTCATTTCTTAAAAATTAGATGAATGACAGACAATATTTGCTATCTTTTAAAAAAATCTTCTACTCTGAGAATGTAATTTGTGTACACTAGCAAAAAAATTTAAAAAATGGCTGATGGATTGCAGAGGTTCAATAAAAATTGTGGGGTGGGGTGCAATAGATTGAAAAGAATTTCAAGTATTTTTTTTCCTCTCCAATTGTGACCCATGAGACTAGTTCAGAGGGATCCTGGGATAGTCTCCCTCATCATCTACTGGTCTGGGGAAGTCAATTAACCTCAGGGACCCTAGTGTAAAAGGAGGCTATGATTTGATACCTTACCTACCTGGAGATGGGAAGGTATCCCATAAAATCTTGATGTCCCTTTGAGTTCTGGTAAAATCTTGATGTCTCTTTGAGTTCTGGTATTTACTTGTAGGAACTGAAGAAAATGTGGACTTTTTCTATGAGCACTTATATTACTTAATATTATAAGTACATTTAATGTGAATAGCCTTAGAATTTTTGGGACACGTCCCAAAGAATTTCTTTCTCTATACAATCCCTCTTAAAGGCTGAATGAATCCAGTATTTTTTATTCTCTCTCCAAGTTGTAACCCATGAGACATCAGAACACCAGTACTATAGTTTCTGCTTCTTTTAGTGACCTATTAACTTTTATTAGTCTTTAAAAACCAACAACAGGGTTTTTGAGGTCAATTAAATAGGATGGAAGAGAAAATTTAAGAAGTAGACATCAGTTCGGATAAAAAGTCAGCAGACATGAAGCTTTTGTTTTGAAAAGTTGGCTCAGCATGGAAGGGCAGTTCTCATTGTGATCATTATAGGCATGTTTCACAATACATGTACCTATACATCTCCTACTTAATAAACCTAGATTGTGGTCTAGCTTAATACAAAAAGTCACCTGTGCTTAAATAATCCTCAAAGTCCTTTCCAATTCTGAATTCTAGTGGTTGTATTACACTCAATAGGGTGCAGTCTTTGGGAAGATCTAAAGTCATTCCATCTGAACTGTCAAGTGATTTCAAAGCCATCATGGAGAAATACCATTGACACCACCCAGGTCGTGCCTTAAGATGAAGAGCATGAAAATATCCAAGCAGCTGCAGAGAGGCCATCTGTCCTGAGACTCTAGTGGACATTCCTGGACTGGGTGGAGAATGGTTCTTGATGGGCTTGATGATCTTTTGCATCTCCTGACATTTTCAAATTCCTTCATCCTCAATAAATGCATCTTTAGAGCAAGTGTAGCCCTGCATTTCCCCAGAAAATTAGGGTGGACTTCATTGAGATAAGGGGCAAAAGAATGTCCTTTTATGCACTAGTCTGAGCAGCATTCCATGTGGATAGACACTTGACAGATACCCTTGATACTGTGCTTCTCTTTCTTTATGGAATCGTTTTGAACTCGGTTGGAGTCAGGTTAGAATGTCACTGCCTTGTCCTGCTTTAGAGATCTGTAGGCGGGCTTAAATACAGTCAGCATCCTCAAATAGCTAGTTCAAGTAAATTAAATGCCCTCTACTACTGAGGAAATGTATGGGTTGTAGATGTTGAAATAAACTGGGTTAAAAATATTGATTACACAGATGCTAACTGAGAGAGGCACACATCCTTGCTCTCCCAACAGTTTCTCACTTGTAAATGGTATCTCGGAAGGGATGTCCAAATTCCTGGTATAGGCATGTAGACAGCTGAGTCACAGCTGCTGAAATGGGACTGGGCCTCCTCCCCTTCTCCAAGGAAGAAACAGGGAGAAACAAGTGAAATAGAACTAGTGCCAGTAGCTCACTTAACATTCACTGGCTTGAGAAGTGTATGAAATTCTTGGGCCAAGAGGGAGCCATTACTTGACTACATGGGAGTGTTTGGAACATGAAATCTGCTTTTCCCAAGGGAACTCTTGTAGTTGGCCATACTTGACACAAAAATGTATCTTCTTTCTCCAGAGATCTTTTCTGCATTTGTAGGAAAACCCGTGGTATCTGGCTTATGGTTTGCGGCTGCTTGTTTAGTCTACATTTTTGACTTGGTAATACCTGACTTTCCTGTTGGCTTTCTCCTCAAGTTTGATGCTACTCTTTCCTTTGAAGTGCTTAGTTTCATCCAATTAAAAACGGTTTAGAAATACCAGCTTTGCTTGGATTTAGATCCTGGGTTGGTACCTTTGCCAGCAAGGTGACTTTGAATAAATCTCTTAAGTTGAGGTAAAAAGCTTACCTTTAGTTTCTTCATCTAAAAAAAAATGGACATAATAATAGTACCCATAGGTTCATGTTGTTGTGAAGATTAAATGAATTACTTCACATGAAGGTTAATGGGAATATATGTGATTTTAAAAATGAAAAATAAAAACAACTAATGTTTATTTAGTGTATACTGGGCCTTATGAATAGTTTTAAATATTTTTTTTTGTATCTTAAAAATAACTGTTGGATATGGCCAATTTAGCTCAGTGGTTGTAGACCAGGAGGTCATGTTTCTATTTCCAGTCAGGGCACAGGCCTGGGTTTCGGGCTTGATCGCCTGGTAGGGGGTCGTGCAGGAGGCAGCCAATCAATGATTCCCTTCCTTCCTCCCTCCCTCCTCCTTCCACTCTGAAATCAATAAAAACATTTAAAAAAGACCGGTTGGCTTTACACTTTGTATTCTAATCAAATAGTTTCATTAATCTCCTTTGAGATCCACAAAGCCTTCCTAACTATTGTTTGTGAATTCTAATGCATCTAAAGATTGTAATCGCAAAACTGCATACCAAATCGCGCATTGTGTATTTTGTTGTTACTTGATGCTGTCAGTGTGTAGAGAATAGGTTTGATCATAGGCTCGAAATAAATTGCTCTCGATTCAGAGCTGAAATTATTATTATTTTTTAAACCTCCTTTCTCTGTATGAAAATACATGTTTATATATTCTGGTGCATAATGTATACAGTACTGTTGACTGGTTTAGATCTGACTTTTCTCCATGGTAACATCGAGATTTGAAAAAAAATACTGTATGTCTGGCATTCTGGGTTCTTGGAAAGATTTACTTTGTATCTTAAATGTTTAAGAGGAGGAGTGTGTTCATTTGGCTTTCTTGGGAGTCTTTGGTTGTTATTGTGATTATAAATTTAAGGCTGGGAAAAAGAGTTTTACCACTGAGAGCTCAGCCAAGTTAGTGTTGGGCAGGAAGTCAACTCTCCTGCCTTCAATTACTTACCCTGCATTTCTCTTCCCCTGTGATTCTAGACCAGTGTTTTATACTACTATAAATTTTATTCTTTGACTCAGAATTCTCACTTCACCTTTGGAGGTGTAATTAATGCCATTGAGTCAGATTCAATCACCTTTCACTCAATGAACATTTGTGGTCTTTAAAGAAATCATAGGTATTTCTTTTTAAGACTACATTTTGTGGTCATTGCTGCAAGCTGATGCAGGGCCACATGACTGTCACTAACTTTTAATCACTTTTAATGTTTTGGTAGAAATAATTTTTCTCAAAAACATCACCATATTATTGCTAATATCTCCACAGCAAAAATAAGTCTTTGTCTCTTTTACAGGATGCTTTGAATACATGAAAAGCAAATCCTTATATGAAGCATAGTCAGTGCTGTTTGGAGATTACTGAGGGGTGGGTTGTGGGTAGACTACAGAATCTTAAAAAAGGATGATTCTGATCTTGTGAGGATATTTGCTTGTAGATGTGATCACAGCAGGGAGAAGGTTCCTAACCTTACACATTTCCTTTTAGATGTGGGATTCCTTAACAGGTTGGAGTTAAAAACCTATTGAACAAGAATCTAAGTGCCTCTTTTTTATCTAAAATCCTTCTGTGTATATACAGGCAGTTCTTCAAGGGAGACAAGTTTACACAATTCATGGTAACATGAGTGGTCTACCTGTTATACCTGTATTCTGCTGCTTAGATTGAGTAGGTCACAAACCTCAACTATCATGTCCATCTAGGTCTCACCTTAGAGGTATCTATATCCCCGTCCTTAACCCCTTTGGACTCTTTAAGCTCTTAATTTTAATCTTTAGCACAGCTCCCCCCTTTCTCTCCCCAATTATCTTCTGTCCGTTTTCCAGCAGAGGTTTTCATTCCTCTGGGTCTCTACCTCCTATTTTCTCTAACCCAGTATCCTATCTTCCTGACACTATCCACTCTGTAAAGTAACTTGTTCTGAAAGAATCTTAATCAACTACAACTGCTTGGAATATCAGCTGATTACTTGCTCTGTACCATAATTTTCATGTCTTGGTTTCTTCATCTCTGCTTCCTCTGTTCTATTCATTATCTTGATCTAAGTAAGCTCTTTGTGAACATCCAAACTGTAGACTAAAATTAAACACAAAATTGAGAGATAAGAGGAAGGGACTTGAAGTTGGAAGATATTTTCCTGTTTCTCCTAATAAGTTTAACATGTGATTGCACTGGTTGATTGAATTGTAATCCATCTATTAAAAATTCTATTTCTAGGAATAGATTTTTCTTTCACTAATATCAGTTATTAGAAAAAATGTATTATTAAATAATGTTATGAGCAGTAGCTGCATAGTCACATCATGACCATGGAAATATATTAAAGCATTTCATATGGAAATGTGTATATGTATACTAGTACATTCTCTGACAAAGTTATAAATGTATCCTTTGCAGATGAAGTAGCATCAGAAATGTTTTTGACATGTTTGGTTCTCTGTTATGCCTTTGCATTCTGGTTGTACCCTCAGATGTTGCCTGAAGTTACTGAAGTGACAAGTGAAAAGGAGCTAAGCTATGGTATTTTATGTCAGTACAGTACTAGGAAGTTATGCTCAAAGTCATTCTTTAGATAACTTTGTTTTTGGCTGACTTACAATGGTATTGGTGTAATTAATCTTATCTTGAATGGGTAATTAAAATGTTACTTCTCATAAGTAGTTTCCTTTGTTTATTTTCTCAATCTGCTGAAATACCTCGTTGAAAGAATTAGTGGCTGGGGAAGGATACTTTGATGTCATTGATGTCCTATGACACATTCCTCCCTCCATTTGTGCACTTGATTCAACATTTCTTTTTTTTTTTTTTTTTTTAATATATTTTATTGGTTTTTTACAGAGAGGAAGGGAGAGAGATAGATAGAGAGTTAGAAACATCGATGAGAGAGAAACATCGATCAGCTGCCTCCTGCACATCTCCCACTGGGGATGTGCCCGCAACCCAGGTACATGCCCTTGACCGGAATGGAACCCGGGACCTTTCAGTCCGCAGGCCGACGCTCTATCCACTGAGCCAAACCGGTTTCGGCAACATTTCTTTACCTTTATAATATCTGTGGACCTTTGTTATTGTCTCAACATTTGCAAAATAATTGCTAGATTCTACCTTGTCCCTTAAAATATGTGTTGTTTTCATCTTCCCTAATTGGTTAGGTTCTCCATGTGAGTTAACTATTATAACCAGCAGTCATTAACCCAACATTTGTGATTGTTTTGCAAGCAATTTTGCTATAAGTGCCCTTCAAGCTTGAAAAGGTAGTCCTATTGTCTTTGGGTGTCATTGAAAAGACCTACAATAATTTGTTTTTGTTTTATTGAAGGGTTGGTAGCCCTAGCTTGTATTTATAGGACTCAGGAATGCAAATATGTTAACATTTATGTAGGGTAGAATTCCAGAAGTGTAATTGCAGGATGAAAAGGCAAGTGTATTAAAACTTTGATAAATAAAACCGGATTGCTCTCCAAAAAAGAAAGTGGCAGTTGCTCTCCTATTGTCATCCCACCTATGATCAACATTGGATATTATTAATCCTTCTAAGTTTTGCAAGTGATATAGACAAAACCCCTCACTTTTGTTGCAATTTGCTTTTACTTAAATAGCTGGGATGACAGATTTTTCTTAGGATTATTGGGGCGTTAATTAGGACAATTTGTTTTTTACTAATTATTTGCCAGGATGGCCTTGTCAGCGCCACATGGTAATAATGTCTTTTATTTTATCTATTTTTAGAGATTTGAAAGTTCCAAAATCTAAGCTACGCTTGAGGTGAGAAGACAGGAAAGCTGTCTTACTGCACAGCAGATACCAGACTTCAAACGCTAACTCACACTGCTACTGCTTTTCATCTATTATTCAAACCTTATTTGTCAGCTTCTCACCCCTCATATTTGAAATTAAAAATATCCAGGTTTGCCCTAGCCAGTTTGGCTCAATGGATAGAGTGTCAACCTGAGGACTGAAGGATTCTGGGTTTGATTCTGGTCAAGGGTACGTACCTCGGCTGCAGGCTCAATCTTAGGCCCCAGGTCAGGGCATGTGCTGGAGGCAACCAATTGATGTGTCTCTCTCATATCCATGTTTCTCTCTCCCCTTCTCTTCCACTCTCTAAAAAAATCAATTAAAAGATATCTTTGGGAGTGGATAAAAAAAAATCCAGGTTTTTATATTTCATTCTGAAGAAATTTGTTTGCTTTTATCAGTAAACTGTACAGCTTGATAGGTATAAAGTTGGTCATTATGCTTTGCAGTGGTTCTCAACCTTCCTAATGCCGCGACCCTTTAATACAGTTCTTCATGTTGTGGAGACCCCCAACCATAAAATTATTTTCGTTGCTACTCCATAACTGTAATTTTGCTACTGCTATGAATTGTAATGTAAATATCTGATATGCAGGATGTATTTAGGCGACCTCTGTGAAAGGGTCATTTGACCCCCAAAGGGTCACGACCCACAGGTTGAGAACCGCTGCTTTAGAGCAAGAACTGGAGAGGATATTAAAATAAGACTGTTAAATACATGGCTTATAATGCTTCAGCTCAATCCTCGATATTTGATGAGACAAAGATATTTCAAGTCTTTATATAGTTTTATACCTACTATTCTTGGGAACCATGAGACCCTCATCTGTGTGGAGTTTGCAGCAAAGAAACAATAACTTCTGCCTCAATTAAGTTATTTTTCCAAGCCCAGGGCTGTTTTCTGCACTAAAACATATTTCATATTTTTGAATTTTGTATGAAATTCTCATGTAGGCAGAGTCACCATCTTTAAAATATTTTTATCATGTAGAAATAGTTGATTTATAGTGGTTTTCATTTTAGGAGTCCTATGGGGGGGGCGGGGGGTGTCTGGGGTAGCATGAATTTCTAGCATATAACTGAATTTGTAATCATATAGCTTTATCTTTTTACAAAGGCCTAGGTATGTTGGGGTATTGTTGTAAGCTTATTTTCCCTTTTCTAATTCTTCAAATTATTGGTTATATTACTTTAAAAATCCCATGTAAATATAAAACAATAATAAGACTCACCTAGATGTTTTCTTAACTAAAATCCTAACTTAATGATGACTTAAATACAGAGCACTTAGATTTAATATCATTGGATATTGTGGTAGTAGGTAGAAGTAGAGATGGAAATGAAGCCAAATTGTTGTGTGTGTGTGTGTGTGTGTGTTTTGTTTTTTTTCTGTTGAGTTAGAGATGAGAAAATAAACATACAGTCAGACCTGAATCTTGGTGAGGCCCCATGTAAAACCTTATTCACCAGTTCTCGCAATTAGGACTCTCCATTAGGTCAGAATGGCCACTGACTTGCATGTCATTTAAATGTCATTGTATAGCAGTGATTTTCGTTGCTTGAGAAATCTTTATTTTATGTGGCAGTTCCACTAAATGGTAAACATATATGTACTCTCTAGAGCAAGGAACTTTGAGAAGAGAAAGTTATTATGAGTCAGGATTCAGTACTGACTTGCTAAGAAGTTGACACTTTCAAAGGCTAGCTAGTAAGCCTCACTAAACCTGTGGTTAAAGCCTAGAATGCTTCCTTTATGAGAAAAAGGGCAAAGGTCCCTGACAACAAGGTTTCTGACATCACTCAATGCCAGCGTAACGATTTTCTTGTGTTTGTGTGAGTGGCTTGTTAGCTGTGGACCTGGCCAAACTGTTTGTTTCAATGGTGCGTGGAGTGAGAACTAATTAATGTGTTCATAGCAGTAGTTACCTATTGATGGAAATAATGATATCTAGTTTATTTTATAAAGAAAATGGCAGAAAGAACCATAATTCTTTACTTTTAAGAATATAATTTAGTTAATTATAATTTCCTTGAAGTGTATTTCAAAGTCTTACAAAAATGTTTGAATTGTTGACCTTCTTAAAATGTAGCCAAGTACATTTAAGTTTCCTTTGCCAATCTGATATAAAACTTTAAATTCAAAGCCTCAGAGCAGATCTTTGCCCTTCCTCTAGGTCTAGGAGGTTGGGTTATGGAATTCCCTTTTACATGGCTTCAGCATTTAACAGAACTCTCTTCATAAATGAAACATGATCCTTTACCCATCATGCTTGAGTTGAAATTAGCCAGAATGTGTCTGATATGGGTGAAGTAGAGCCCATCAGGAATCCCTCCACAAGAAACAAAACAAAACAAAGAAATGTTTAAATGTGAGCCTGGGTGGTTTCCAATTTTACCAAAATGTAAATATGGTTTTAGTTGGGAATTTTATTTTTCAGTACATTTACTTTCAATTACTTTGTCCAATGGCTTTCTCTAGATTGTGTATCTAACACTAAGCAAAAAAAGATGAGATTTTACTGGATTAGATAAAAGGATAAAAAATAGGAAAAGACACTTGGGTAAATACACTAATGATCTTTGGAGAAGCACTTAGTTTCTTATCCTAGGATTAATGTGAGGGCTACTGCAAAAATTGCCCGAACAAAATTGCTTTTAATTTATTGTGATGTTTTAAAGCTAGAAAAGGCACTTGTTCATACTTGTTTCGGGGGAGAATAGGTGAATTTTAAAGGTTGTCAAGCAAGAGTGACAGGACAGTGTTATGATCATACAAATTCTCAGCCTTGTCTACCTATTTAAATAAAATTATTTGCTGACATTACTAGTTAATCAGTGAGGCTTTTATTGCTCTCTCTGTTAAAGACCCTCTGCTGTCTGTGGCATCAGGCCTGAGGGGCTGCCATGTGATGTGGTTCAAAGTTTACTACAGTTTATCCTCAGAGGATGAGGCACTACCATTTCATTACCTGGGTGATGGTTAAGAGTAAAGAACGCACTGTGCCTGGATCCAGGTCCTGGCTCTGATATTTTCTTGTTCTGTGAACCTGGTGAGATACTTTTCATGAGTAGTTCCTTTTATATTTTAATATACCACTTTTCATCTGTGAAATCATTTCTATGGCTGTTTGGCATGTAATCAGTCATTAACTCCATAATGAGGTTAGATGAAGTCACATACACAGTATCAGGGCTTACCGGGTCTCTCAGGCTTATTTTGGGACTTCAGCTTGTGCCAGAGGCCTGAAAGGTAGATCCAGAGACTTGGATTGCTCACACCTGTCTTCTGGGTCCCCTCCCATGATGGACATATGCTTACATGTGTTTCAGACAGGGAATTGCTAGCTTTTTCTATTTCTTTTTTAAAGTATTTACTTTCCTGATTCACACAACTACTCTTCATTTTATTTTAGTTATAGAAAGAACTCTGGACTTGTGACCTATAGAAGAAGAAAAATAAATGATTGAGTTGTTGGTTTGTAACCTTGGGAATGCCCTAGGTAAAATTCGAAACTGGCCTCTGTACATGGAGGGTGAGAAGAGACCTAAGAACGAAGCAGACCACTCCGGTTGGTAGGTGGCAGTTTTAACAAGCAAGAGAACTTCCTTATGATGCCTCCATGGGTGGTCACAAGATGGGTAGATCCTCACACCTGCCTGCCCGCCAGCATCCTAAAGGTTTATATAGAGTCCTTAACAGGGTTCAGTCATGAATACCATTCAGATGGTCTCAACAACACATTTCTCTCTGAAGGCTGCTTCAGTGGGTGGAACATCTATTCCTAGGACATGGGAGGGGATCCAATTGCCTGGGTCCAGGTCTTGGGTCAGCGAGTGGTCATGTCCTCTCATTGACCTCCTCCAACTGAGTGAATAATGTATTCCTGTGTTCCTACACACTATGTATGTAAATATTTGCGTGCATGGATGCCATGTATATGCTGGGACACAGTGTTAAATATATTACCCTTTGTGGTCTTAAAAGTTTGAAGCCTATATGAGCGGACCTTAAAAGTGTCTTTAGCTCCCTCATATTCTCACTTTTTACTTATCCCTCTCTCCAGCCGGGCAATCTGATTTAGTTTTAGGCATATTATTGTAAGTCAGAGGCTATTTCAGCTTCCTGGCTGTGGCTATTGCTTCTCATGTTGATATATAGGAAAGAAAATTGAGTAATATAGAGGTGCGGCAGAAATCAAAGATCCTTGGCTGTAAGCTTTTAACCAGACTGTGCACCACCCATAATTTTCAGAATGCTTAGTAACCCAGTGATCTAAGTCAGGGGTTGGTGAGCTATGGCCCACAGGCCAAAGCCAGCCTGCCACCTGTTTTGGTAAATAAAAGTTTTATTTGAATATAGCCATACTCCTTTGTTAGGTATTGTCTGTGGCTCTTGCTACAATGACTGTTAGGTAGTTGCAACAGAAATGGTATGGCCTACAAAACCTAAAATATTATTAACTGGCTTTCTGCTGATAAAGTTTGCTAACCTCTGATCTAAACGAAGGTGTTTTTCTAACTGAAAGCATATCTGATGTGAGTGTTCAGGGAATCCTGATTGTGGTAATATGGTAATATTGCCTTTATGGAAATTCTATTTAGTTTTCCTGGGTAAGTTAAATGGAAGCCATAAGTTTCTTCCTCATTTAGGCTTTAGTGGTTTAATATGTGTATAGGGTTTCACTTGTATAGCATATATACAGAATCAACTGTAAAGAATGGAGCATGACAAAAAGGGTGCTTTAAAATCAAACTTGTTGAGTGTTAGGGTCTTTACAAGTATTATCACTAATCCTCATACCACTGTACTGTGTCTATTATTATCTTGATTTTCCTGGGGAGGAAATAGAAGCTCCAAGCAGCAAAATAACAAAGCTATGTATCTACTTAGTCATCACTCCGGGCTGCATCTACAAACACTGTCTTTCTTCTACCATCTAAGTCAGTGATTCTCAACCTTCCGAATGCCGCGACCTTTTAATACAGTTCCTCATGTTGTGGTGACCCCCAACGATAAAATTATTTTCGTTGCTACTTCATAACTGTAATTTTGCTACTGTTATGAATCGTAATGTAAATATCTGATATGCAGGATGTATTTTCATTGTTACAAACTGAACATAATTAAAGCATAGTGATTAATCACAAAAACAATATGTAATTATATATGTGTTTTCCGATGGTCTTAGGCGACTCCTGTGAAAAGGTCATTCGACCCCCAAAGGGGTCGCGACCCACAGGTTGAGAACCGCTGATCTAAGTAGTGGTGTGTGCCAGTTCCTTAAAATTCCTTAGGTCTTATTAATTGAAATATAGGAGATTTTAATCTCATTTCTCAGCAAAGATAGAGGGGAGTGAAATTGGACTTATTCCATTCTGGTTAATTCAGTCCTATGAAAGGAAGACTGTTTGGTCAGTTGGAGTATAGCATTTGCTTTGAATCATAGACAATTTCAATAGAAGTCTTACAAGCTAAATAATCTTGGATTATATATATTAAATATATATTCTTGGCTGGAAATGGAATTCTTCGGATGAACAGTTAGATAATTTGTGGGTGTATTTGAAATGAGTTCTTCTCTCATCATTAAGAGTCCTTTGTATCATTAAGTGATAGGTTTAGATTTCTACAAATGTGCTTCAATTCCTTTCCTTTATGAAGGAACTAGCTCACATAATATTTTCACATACTAATTAACTACAAGCAGGGCAAAGGGACTTTTTCTGGATTTGACATGATTATCTTTTAAGGAATTCTGATTCATAAATTTTGTTATTTTTCTTCAGTTGTTCCACTTTGGTATTGAACCAGAGCAATGTATTATGACCAGTGACTCATACCATGCCCTCAAAGGCATTAGTCCTTTGCATCTACTTGGGATATTTCTTCCTTTTTGAATTTTAATACTTAAATTGAGAAAAAGTGTTACCCATCCTTAGAGCAGATATAAACTACACAACCATTGATTATAATATGACAGTTTTTATTTTGTACTTACAGTGTTCTCAGAAGTTTAGAGTTGAAAGGAAACAAAAATTATATATACATACACACTAAGGTATCCCAGAAGATTTCAGATGAAATATGAACTTTATTTAAAAGCATCAATTTTTACACTTTTTCCAGTAGTCTATTTTTCTGGGCATAGACTATATGAACTCAGATTATAAATGGAATTACATTTAAGATATTCAGTAATAAATTTCTTTTTGTTCTTTTGAACTGTAATAAGTTTGGGTTTTTTTGTTCTTTTGATTTTTTTTTTTGTAAAATGTGTTGGCTTCTTTGTAATGAGTTTTGGGGAATATACCAGTAAACTTATATTATGATTTTGGATTAGCATAGATAAAGCTGACCTTTTCAAAGTTAGTTTAATTCAGTATGCATGTGTCCTGATGTGACATGATTAATCTTTCTTTACATCCTTAATAGAGAAAAGATTTTTTCCAAAGTTGATGATCACTTAAGTGAGCAAATTTGTGTATCCCATCTTAATTCACAATTGCAAAATTTAATTTGACCATTTCTGAGGGTCATAAAACAGCTGTGCTGTTATTGTTGCCAACCCATTTTGCCCAAGACTTTCTTCTTACTTTTTAAAACTATATTCCACGTAATTAAAAAAATAAAAAGAAATTTTGTCTGTATCTTTAGTTGAACAAAGTGTGTTCTTTACAGATAGTATAGAACTGTGAAAGATAATTCTGTCTAATTCTTGCTGTTATACTCAATCAGAAAGTTAAGACTGGTCAGATGAGAATGTGGAAGATCCTAGTACAATGGATTAAAAAAAAAATTCTCCTTCATAAAATGTTCAGAGCTGTCCAGGACCCTGTTGACTTTTTATTTTTTTTTCAGTTCAACTCTGTTCTCAATCAACCCGACCCTGTATTTTACTGAGAAGCTTGACTTCAGAAAGGATTTGAGTTTCCAATCCATTCTGCAGAAAGGGTCTCTATTTTCACACTCTCTCACAGAGCCACCACCAGCTGTTTAAATAAGCAGTCAAGAGTCTCTGGAAATGCTAGATGTTTAGGTCATATAATGTTTGGGTTAGAGATAGTTGTTTTTGTTTTTTGAGCGGGGGCGGGGGGGGGGGGGCAGGTACCTAGTATTTCAGTGAGGGTTTAGGAATGGACAGAAATTCTGGCAAGTCCAAATTGGCATGATTTTTATTTTTAGGTAAGTAGCTTGCAAAGCCTTGTAAATGGCTTGCTCTAGTGGAAGCCAACAGAGGGATTAGCAAGCTGTGAAATGGCTATTCAGCAGTAATTATCCTCTAAGAGTCCAGGAACTTGTCACCATTCCCTGACATGATTTGCAGGTACTTGCTATGGTCTTATACCCATTAGCAAATACAACAACTGAGAATGTAAATGTAAGATGTTTCCTTGCTCAATTTTCATCCCCTCTGCCTAACTAAATTTCTTGAACATCATTTCAGTATTGTCTTCTTTTCTTCTTCCATTTAGCTCAGTGAAACTGTAAAATTCACGAGTTATGTTTCTATTCATGAATTAGAACCCTGCTAAGGTATTTCTCTTAAATAGATTATAATACTACACATAGAGTTGTCTTGAACTCAGTAACATGTATATAGAATATTATGTATTTATTATAAAAGACTTTATATCTAGGCTTTCTAGTGGGCTTTAAATGGTGAACAGGGATTGTGTATAATTAAATCAGCTCAAGATATAGTATGTCATATCTATTATAAAGTTGAATAAAATTCTCTACCTCCATATTCCGCCCCCCCCCCCCCCCCATTCCTCTTTAAACTGTATATGACTGCTGGAATTGTTATTATTATTACTTTTATTATAATTATTTTTAAAAATATGGCTTGGATTATGTCATCTAGTACATTGCATTAATACAATGTACAAAATAGTACAAAATACTTTACAAAAAAGATTAAAAAAAACCCTTTTACTAAAGATTTATTGAGATGCTCTATATGTGGTGTACGGATATATGGTACCTCTTAGATTATAATTTATTTTAAATTAAAAGTGTTCTTAACACTGAAGTCAAGTGGACCAGGAGCTATTTCCAAGACTCTTGACTGATTAGGCAGTGATGCTCAACAAACTGTAGGGGTTGACCCACTTTTTTTGCAGAGCTACTCCTAGGTATTGCTTTTCAGAACCTGGAGTCTAAAATTAACAATGGCTATGAAGGACAGCAATTAAGGCCATTTGTCTTTCAAATGAGCCAATGTAGGTTCCACTGGTAGTTTAAATTTACACACAGAGGGTACTCACCATTATAAAGGGCAGTGGGGGCCCTCAAGGCATGTGTGGCAAAGCTATAAGTCATTTTGGGGTTGATAGCAAATTATGTTTTGCAAATAACTTTTCCTTGCTATGTAAAGATGCATTTCCTAGCAACTTCTTTTCAATGATTGATTTTAAATTAAAAATGCATTATTTTTTTATGAGAGCATTTTATAGAAAGGCTATTTTAAGCATATTTAAAGGAGAGTATTATACTTATCAAGCTGCTGAAGTTTAGTTGTTTTAAAGGGTTGATGTAGTTATATGAGTGAGTCAAGGATACCCACATCCATATTCTGCTTTGAAAAAGGTCGTTGGGGCTAAATGCCCTCTGGACATCTCCCATCTTGCCTTCATTGCTTGGGATGCTCGCTTGTTTCTCTCATTAGTAAGGGACCTTAACTTTTTTTCATATTCAAATTGACAAACTTTTGATGAGGAAAATGAATTCCTTGTCTACTGAGAATTTATAGGACCGCAGTTTACCACCCCTTTGTCTCCTGTTTGGTCACAGAATTCACTGAGTTTCTTCATAAAGATTCCCCATGGAAACTAAACAAATAAGCTACTTGAAAGGAGACAGGTTATTGGATTCCCTCATTAAACCCGCCGCTGGATTTTCATTAGTACTAATCCATCTTCTTTCATGATTAGACATATAGGCCAGTTCTTATTTTCATGATTTGAATAAACAAAATATGTTGAGTTGTATGTGCCTATATATATATATGGGCTGGAAAAGCAAATGTAATTAATCTCTCTGTCATAAAATTTTCCCTGAAAATAAAGCCAGGAAAAATGACTCATGTAAAGGGGAAAAGCTACCTCCATTTAAAAAAGCAGTTATTAAATGAAGCGGAAGTGGTAGGTGTGATTATTGGCTAATAGGATTGGCTTCATGCTTCAGTTTCCCCCCTCCTATTGTCATAATTGTGTATGAAAGTAATCTAAATAAGATGTTGAATAATTTTAGACTCTATAAAGCTTTAATTGTTTCATTTGCTATTATAAGTGATACCAAAAAAAGTGGGTGTTTTTGAGTCCGAAAATAGAAGAATGAAGTCGCGGACAAAAACGATTAATGGAACCAAAGTTTACTGGGAGAAGCCAGTCCTGGAAAAGGTGCAGCTGGGGTTCCGGGAGCAGCCTAGTGTCCAGAGCTTCCTTTCCATATTACAGTCGGGAGTAGTTTAGTGTCCAAGCTAATAGAAGTCTAATAGTCCATATGTGGAGGCCCACATGGCCATAAGCCACATGGGCACAGGGATGTGCTCCCCCTCCACCCGACTCTGAAACCAAGGTTAGTCAGGAACCCATTGCGTGCAGGGGAGAAGAGAGAAAGAGAGCAAGAGGAAGTATGTGCCTTCTAATTTAGGGGGTGGGTAGTCTTGCTAGCTCCTAATTGGTCTTTTCAAAGAATGTTGCCTTAGCAATATCCTTTTGATTGGTTTATACACCTTACTGCCTTGTGATTGGTTATCTGCAGGCTGCCTGTCTTAGCAATACCCATACATTTTAAAGTTCATGCCTCTGGCATGTGTCCCCTTCCTTTCCCGCCCCGTGGGGTGCCTCAGGCACTCCCTCTAGTTGGGTTGCCAGTTGTACCTCCTTTTCCATGGTCCCACCCCTATCTACCTAGCTTCCTTCTGTCTCATAAGTAGATTTCAACGTATTCTTTCAAAGCAAGGAACTTGATAAGACTTAAGTACTAACTTCACCTTTTTGAACTTGCATTATGGAGAAAGACTGTTTTTATTCTTTTTCTGTTTCCTGTTATATCCACTAAAGTTGTTAAAAACTATTTAGATTCTGTGTGGTTTATACCTTTCAGGTAAGACTCCCTATATGTGTATTTAACACTATACATGTATCTCATATTATTTTTGGTATTTTAAAACCTGTGCTTCAGCCTTCCTGTTGAGGTTCCAACTGGAGCTACTGATAGAAATTTTAATTTATGTGAAAATTTAACAGGATAGTTTCATTTATTATTAAAATTATAGTACTACATTACATATTCAGTATGTTTCCTTCTCCAGCATGTTCTTCATTTTTAGCATGCCTATTTGGAATGTAGCAATCTAAATGTTCTTCTTTTCCCGGTTTAGGTGGCTGTACTTTTGATGATGGTCCAGGGGCCTGTGATTACCACCAGGATCTATATGATGACTTTGAATGGGTACATGTTAGTGCTCAAGAACCTCATTATCTGCCACCTGACATGCCTCAAGGTGAGTATCATTTTGTTTTACCCAGTTTTGGGGGAATGGCTTTGGAATATGTAGCTTCTTCTTACTAGTATTATAGGTATAACACAATAGTTTAATTGTTACAATACACTGCTATGGTCAAGCTACTTGACCACATCAAAGAGCTTTAATATATTCTTTGTTTTTCCCTCAGTAACTTTCTTTAATCCTATTGCTCTTCATGAGCTCACTATGTCTTTGTTATCTCTGACTTTGGAAAAATATTGTTTTCTTCTTAGTCCTATGTAATAAAAAGTCAAATAGAAATGAAACCAAGAAATGAAAAATAAAAAAAGTAAAATGAAGAAAAAACAAAGTTCTTTCAAAATAATCTAAAATGTGAGTTCAGCTCACTGGGTACCTGTACAGGTCTGATCCAATTAGACTGAAGGAAGGAAGGATCTTTACTTCCTGGTGGGGAGATTGCTTTTCTTGTTGTCCCTGGTCATGCGCATGCCAGTGGCTCTGAGGAAAGGCAGCCTGGAGACCAAATTGTCAAATAGAGAAGGTCTTTTCTGAGTGAAATGTAGAAAAGAGAGCTGAGCCTTGTTCATTCTTTACCCTGACCTTGTTAAATCGTTAGGTTATTGGTTTTGTGAAATTATATATTTCCTTATTGCTTAAACCAGTTTGAGTTGTGTTTTCTCTTAACTAGCTTAGGACATAAATATATGCATATCACTTTATACAGGATCAGACTAATATATGTGACTCTGATTCTATATATTAATTTGGAATTCATGCCAAACCCTGTGTATATATGTTTAACAACATTTATTGTAAAAATTGAGTATGCAAATGGGAATTTTAAAATACTGTACTAAAGAGAATAAACTGTTCCCTTCCCATATTTAGAAAGAAACAAATGTGGTATAATGATACACTATGTACAGTCATCCTATATAATAAAAGCCCAGCGACTGAATGGGGGAAGACCAGAATGACCGGTCGACCAGTCCCTATGATGCACACTGAGCACCAGGGGGCAGACGCTCAACACAGGAGCTGCCCCCTGGTGGTCAGTGCACTCCCTCTGTGGAGCGCTGCTCAGCCCAAAGCTGGGCTCATGGCTGGCACCTCTTGGGGTGACTCGTCCTGGACTCCCACAACTAAATATAATAATATTTAACAATGTAATATAATAGTATACTATATAACACATAATCATCAATTGTAATATATAATCATACATAATTGATGCGCTATTACTAATAATTTCAGTTTTAAAATACATTTTCAGTATTTTTACTGTGAGTCCTTTAAAATACTTTAATCTTTATGAATTTTCTAAATTCAGAAAAGCCTTTCTAAAATGAGGGTGAATTTCACATGACATTTTTAGACATAGCTGATGGAAATGTCATTTCTGGTGATTGAACTTGCTAAATAATATGATATGAAAAAAAACAAAAATTGGAAGCATCAACAATAAACAATAACACACCACAAGTACACAAAGAAAACAAAACTGAATGTTACATACATTTCCAAAGTATGGTTTTAAATGAATATAGTAAACATATCCTTTGGAACGTTTTTAATTGGTTCACCTTTTAAGAGTATGATGTTTCTTTGAGAGTAGGGTGAAGTACATCTGCTTTCTGTTCCAAATTGTCACTTTCCTTGGCTGAGTAGGCAAATGGTTATTTGTGAAGCTGAACTGAGCCATAAGTTTCTTGCGAGAGGAATAAATTGATACTAGGTGGCTGACACCCTTGGCTTCTTAGTTTGACCCTTACGTGTCAGCAGACTCATTTATTTTTGTGCATAGGTTTGTATTTTTCCTTCCAAGGTTCATAACCTTATTTTCCTGGTACATGTTAATTAAAGAAACTCCTGTAATATTTCACCTGGGTTTTCTCTGTGGTATATTTAGACCAATTTTTTAAAATCTGAAATTAAAAAGGGGTGGGCTGTAATGCACACATTCTCACTGTTTATCATCAGAGAAACAATCAGAAATATGTTGATTTATGGAAATGTTACCATTGTTAATTACCACTGAAGATGGGTAATGAATAGGTGAAGAGATACTGCTCAGATGACCTTGTTGGCTCACCTTTGATGAACAGCTTAATAGGTGGTTACAGTACAGAATGATATGCACAGAAAATGAAAGTGTTTGAAATTCAGCCACATCTCCCAATTAGTAGGACATTAAGTCATTAATCATGCAGAGGAGGAAGAAAGGTCATGGCCGAGTTATTTTTTGCCAAATGTAACTCGTGTTTAGTCTTCAGAGAAGGTGAAAGAGAGCATCCATTCTTATATTCTTCGTTTACTGGTCTCTTTTTACAATATATACCGTTTTTGCCCTATTTTCCTTCTGTTTTCCTTTAAAATGCTCACTGAACATTATCTGTTCATAAGATGGAAAAAAGGATACATTTGGATTTATCATTAAAATTTAATGAACAATCCATTTATTTTCAAATAAATTGTCAGGCATGTTTCCTTTTTACATTTACTTAAAAAAACAAAACCCCTCAAATATTTGGCAGTTCTAAAGTAAAGAAGTCTGGATTATGATACAAACTGGTATTGAACTATTGAATTCTCCGTAAAATACATGGGCATTTTTAATTGGCTTCATTTTATTGACCTTTTTGGACTGGAAAAAATAGAAGGGAAGAAAGGCAGGGTCAATAAATAGATTAGAAAAAAAGAAGATTGAAGATGGGTAGAAGAGTACATAAAGCAAAGAAGAAAATTTTGTTCTGCCTTGAAGGCATAATGCCATCAATATTTGCTTACAATGCTTTTTCAGCAGTTCCTACCCCCACACTACCTTTGTCAGGTGACTGAGAGGGTGGCTGAAAGGCCTGCTATAAACATTTCTAAAAATGTTCTTTTAGCCTGCCCAGCATGAGCATTGACCTATGAACTAGGAGGTCATGGTTCCATTCTCCGTCAGGGCATGCCCACGTTGCTGACTTGATCCCCAGTGTGAGGCTTGCAGGAGACAGCCAATCAATAATTCTCTCTCATCATTGATGTTTCTATCTCTTTCTCTCTGTCTCTGAAATAAATAAAAAAATATATTAAAGTTTATTTATTTCAGAGAGGAAGGAAGAGGGAGTGAGAAATGGAAACATCAATGATGAGAGAAAATCATTGATTGGCTGCCTCCTGCATGCTCCATACTGAGGACTGAGCCTGCAACCCAAGCATGTGCCCTGACTGGGAATCGAACCGTGACCTCCTGATTCTTAGGTCAACACTCAACCACTGAGCCACACCGGCAGGGAAAAATCTCAGAGGTTTTGAATGATTAGTTATCTTTCCACTTATCCACCCATCAAACTCTTACCCATTCTTACTGTGTCTAGTCAGGTTTCATCTGCTTTGGGAACATTTTCCTGACTGGCTTCGAATTCATGTATTTCTTCTATCTTCATATCCAAATATGCTCCCAGTGTTCTTTGTAGTTATTTCAATTGCAGCTATTATAGTATTGTTATTTGCATCCTTCTCTCCACTAAGCTGCAGGGTCCTCATGAACATAAACTATACTTTTCATCTTTGATTTCCCAAGATACTATTTCATTTTGCTCAGGCAAAAATGTCAACTTATATAATGTGGTTTAAAATAATTTGGGCAGGTGGTAAACCAAAAAGGTGTTTCTCTTGTTAGAAAATTAAGAAAAAATTTCACCATTTTCCAAGTATTATGTTCAGTTCAATATAAGTTTTAATATAATTAGAAGACCTTCACATAACTATTAATATTTGGCTTTTGCCATAAAATTGATTCACCTATTTATTTTGGATATAATTTTAAATGTTTTTAATACTACCAAGAAGTAGTTCCCTTTATGATCTCTTTGTCTGCCTTTTGTCAAATTAATTTCTGTTTACTACTCCTTGAAAGTCTGGCATATAAAAAAGCAAAGCCACAAGGAATGAGATATATGGAACTAGAAATTGCTTTTCATCTCAAGTACATCTGTGTCCATGACTTTGTTTGTTAGACATTCTTTTATTATGACCTTATGAAGCGAATTCATTTGACCATTTTGCTATGTGTTCTGTCTTCTATCTGAGCGTAGGGATCATGATTGACATCTCAGTACATTTATCTTTTACTGTAATTATAACTGCTTTTTCTTTTTAGCAGGTTCCTGTAAAATGACTAATTGAATTTTAGTTGAGAGTCTCCAGAGTACCTGTTTGACAGTATTTAAAGTTATGGCTATATTGTATCCCACTTTCATGCCCCTGCATTTCACTGAAAATAATATGTCAACATGTAGAGTTTCTTCTGTAAAATGGACACACACAGTGTATGTATGGTAAAATACAAAAACCCTCTGCCATTAAATTAATCTGGAGATTGAGGTAAGGAATCATTCATCCTCTGACATAAAACAGTGAGGTGTCATTCAATAGTTTAAGGCCCTACTGGATCCCAATTCTGCCTCTGGTCAAGTCCCCAAACTAAAATGGAGAGAGCAAATTACATTACAAAGAGAAGGATGAGAAATAAACAATGCTGATAAGAAATGCATTTTTATATAAAAACTGGAGGCCTGGTGCACAGATTCATGCACTGGTGGGGTCCCTCAGCCTGGCCTGCACCCTCTTGCAATCCAGGACCCCTTGGGGGATGTAGGGCTGCTGGTTTTGGCCCAATCCAGGGGAATACCCGAGGGATGTAGTAGTGTGTGAAGCGGCAGGCAGCCAGGGAGGAGCCTGAGCCGGGGCCAGTTGCCGTGCCACTCATCCTGGCCCCATGGAGTCTGCCTCTGCCGCCGCTCAGTAGTGCTGCCACAGAGGTGGGAGAGGCTCGCATGAGCCCGGTGTCTGGCATCCCTCCATCAGCTGAGCAGCGCCTCTGCTGCAGGAGTGCACTGACCACCAGCGGGCAGCTCCTGCGTTGAGCTTCTGCCCCCTGAGTGCGCATCATAGCAACCGGTCAAGCAGTCGAACAGTTGCTTAGGGTTTTATATATATATATATATATATATATATATATATATATATATAGAGAGAGAGAGAGAGAGAGAGAGAGATGTTGCTTTTAGAACTGTGTATTTTATTTTTAATTTTCATCTCAGAATTATTAGCCGGGTTGTTAAAATAAGGCTTGCTTCTTCAAATGTTTGTTTGGAAAGACTAAATGTGTTTCTGTATTCAGTGGGGAACATGCACATTTCACATGATTTTTGTGCCTGGCTTTCTTCCCATAGTGTGATGTAATGAAAATCAAATAAAATGTTGGTATTTACAATTTGATTTACATGATAACATTTTTTAGGTAACAATTTCAGCTATGTTTTCTATATAATAAGACTAGTGTCTTCACTTTATGAGAGAAGACTTAGTCTTCCTGTAGTAAACAATATTATTTGTGCAGTGTATCACATTTTAATACCTTTGAGGATTAATTTCAAGGGAGTTTTTTTGGTAACTTACTATTTCTTACCTGTAGTTAATCTCTCTGGGAACGTTAATCACTCATTACAATGAGTGGATCACTTTGTGTAGTATTTTCACTCTATTATAGACAGTACAAAGGCCCGTGTTTCTACAAGGCCACAATTGCCAGAATCTTACGTATTTGGACTAATAGAATTATTTGACAACCAATCTATTAGAGGCAGACATAGCAGAGGGTGTGGGAATAAAGTTATGTGCATGTAGTGTTGGTAAAGAGATATTGAGTTGCAATATTATGGCTACTTCTGTTTGTGTTAGAGGACAGAACTAATCAGGCCAAAATATTGGTTTATTTTCTTTTTGTCATCTAGTTACTGCTGTCTGTTAAAATAGCCAAAGATAGTGTATGTGTGAATCTGCGCAGTTGTCCTAAGGAAAGATGGGTGGCCATGGGGAGGAGGGAAGGGAGACAAGCAGGAGAGAGGGGAAAGGGTTCATTACCGCAGTTGGAAAACCTGGAAGTATTGGATACAGGTGTTAGATCTAAGATGGTGACAGAGCCAGGAAATCTCAGTTGAAAACTGGAAGACGATGCATCGTTCAGATTTTGTTCTTTTAAACAATATAATGCATTTTTTTTATTTTTTGGAAAGCAGAATTTCCCAGTAAAATCATATACCTTAGAAAATTCATGAAATTTTTGAGAGTGAATCGGTCTAATATCAAAATTACTCTTGCTCCAGAACCATCTTGCTTTTATATTACAGTTTAGGTGACAAATGTCCTTGACTTGATGATGGACATTTAAGGTCACTATACAGTCAGCTATGTATTACATTTAATTCACAGTGATCTCTCTATTTTATATAAAACGCTCTTTTCAAAATGTAAAAGCTTTAAATGACTATTTCTTGAGTGTCACATGAATTGGACTGTCAGACTTGCTGTTGTTTGGAATTTCTGCTGCCCTTTGGGCTTCCTCCAGGATTTTTTCACCCCCTAGGGCGATGCTTTGTCCTTCCTTTGATTTACCTGTCTGCTGTTTTTAGTTATTTGATGAACACTTGCTGCATGTCTGTCTAAGCAAACCTTTAGAAACACATATATTATCTGGTGTCTCATTAAAGCATGCATGGCAGAAGAAAAATTCATGGACTGAGGGACTCAGACTAAAGTTTAGGGTTTGAAAATAATTTTAAGACTTTGTTTGCAATGGGGTATTTTAGGACTGGAATTATGGGCTTATTTCAATGTGTTCTTCCAAACCATGTTATCATGCGTCTGTTGGTGCTTTTGTCCTCAGCACAGAGAAGATAGTTTACCACATTTGAGTTGCTTATTAAACGCAGTGGGAGTTGGAGGCGGTGTGGGGTCAGGGAGTGAAAGGTGAGCCACTTCAGGAAGGCTGGGCTTTAATGTAAGGGCTATTACCCTTGTTGGACATAAATGCAGCATGAAGAATGTCTAAATTACAATGGGCAGAAATGGCATGCTGAGACAGGAGTATTTTCCTGATATTTCAGGTACATAATGTATCTCAGTAGATATGTCCTAAAAAAATCTTAGGGGAAAAGACAGCCTACTATTAAACAAAGAAAAAAATAGTTTGTTTGTTTTTTGTCAGAGCTAGAGAACTTCTAGCTTGCTAAATGAATTAGGGCTAAGCATGCAGACTAATTTCAAAGCCTATGTAGTCACCTTTAACATGTCCCTTCAAATCAATACATAGTCCAAAGAAACAAAATTATTTTTCCTGGTGTGGAGTGTGAGGTAGAGGACAGTTATGACCTTATACTTTTCCTCTCCAAAAATAAACTTGCCTCATGACGGCTAAGTAACTCTCTTAGACACTTGTAATTTAAAAGCTTATTATCTTTTAAATACAGAAGACTGCCAGGAAAAGTATGTACAAAAAAGCAATGAAAGGCAAGTGGTTGAATTAGGGATTATTTAAAAATATGGGGTGTAGCCCTAGCTAGGTGGCTCAGTTGTTGGAGTATTGTTTCATACAACAAAAGGTTGCAGGTTCGATTGCTGGTTGCACAGGTTGATTCGTCAAATCACATTCTGGTATAAAGAAGGACAGGTTCTTCTAGTAGTTATCCTGTTAACTGCTTTGCCATGAAAAGTAACAAAAAATATATTCTTAAATTTGGAGGGGTCAGTAAGACACAGGTATCCTTTAAGTTCCTATTCAAGTATGGATTAGAGATGAAGAAGGATGAAGAGATTTATCATACGCCAGTCAGAAAATAAAACATTAAAAAATACCAGTAGTCTTCCAAACAAAGAATTTCAGTTACATTTCCCTCATCATTTATTAAGTAAGACTTAACTAGTTCGTGGGCTCTGGAATTTGGGGTTTGCAGTCTGTTTTAGGAAGTCATCAGCCCTGGAAATTCTGGCTCTGTGTCCTGATACAGTTGGTGATGTGTAAGTGACATCAAGCCCTGAAGCCTGTAGCCCTGAAGCTAGTCCTTGAAGACATCATAGTTAGAATGATCTGGTTCAGACCTTTCCCCTGAGGTGTCATTCGTTAAGGACCTAATGTCTAGGCCAGTGATGGCGAACCTATGACACGCGTGTCACCTCTGACTCATTTTTTGGTGTTGATTTTTCTTTGTTAAATGGCATTTAAATATATAAAATAAATATCAAAAATATAAATCTTTGTTTTACTATGGTTGAAAATATCAAAAAATTTCTATATGTGACACGGCACCAGAGTTAAGTTAGGGTTTTTCAAAATGCTGACACGCCAAGCTCAAAAGGTTCGCCATCACTGGTCTAGGCTCTGTAGCTTAAAGCAGAACCTTCAGGTAAAGAATGATAGTAATTCAGAAACAGCTTGCTCTTGAGACTGAGTGAAGGGGATTAATTTATTATCTTAACCAACACTAAGTGGAGCAAAGTTCTCAATCAGGGTCCTGGACTTACTAATTCATAAGGATTTGATTATTGTTTTCCCTTAAGTGTAAGTCTAAATTGGCAGTGGGGGTATTAACAAATCTCAGGTTCTTTCTGTAACTTGCCTTATCTAGGGCACATTTTTTTCTTTATTAATTAAGGTATTATATATGTGTCCTTATTTCCCTATTGCCCCCCTCCCTTTCATGCCCTCACCCCCCTAGTGTCTGTGTCCATTGGTTAGGCTTATATGCATACATACAAGTCCTTTGGTTGATCTCTCCCCCTTCCCTCCACCCTCCCTTCCCTTCCCTTGGAGGTTTGATGGTCTGATTAATGCTTCTCTGTCTCTGGACCTGTTTTTGTTCATCAGTTTGTATTGATCATTATATTCCACAAATGAGTGAGATCATGTGATATTTATCTTTCTCTGACTGACTTATTTTACTTAGCAGAATGCTCTCTAGGTCCATTCATGCTGTTGCAAATGGTCGGGGTTTCTTCCTTTTTATAGCAGCGTAGTATTCCATTGTGTAGATGTACCACAGTTTTTTAATCCACTCATCTTCTGATGGGCACTTAGGCTGTTTCCAAATCTTAGCTATTGTAAATTGTGCTGCTATGAACATAGGGGTGCATATATCCTTTCTGATTGGTGTTTCTAGTTTCTTGGGGTTATATTCCTAGAAGTGGGATCATTGGGTCAAATGGGAGTTCCATTTTTAATTTTTTGAGGAAACTCCATACTGTTCTCCACAATGGCTGCACCAGTCTGCAGTCCCACCAGTAGTGAAGGAGGGTTCCTTTTTCTCTGCATCCTCTCCAGTACTTGTCATTTGTTGATTTGTTGATAACCATTCTGACAGGTGTGAGATGGTACCTCATTGTTGTTTTGATTTGCATCTCTTGGATGATTAGTGACTCTGAGCATGTTTTCATATGTCTCTTGGCCTTCTCTGAAGAAAATTAATTTATAGAAGATTGAACTTTTCTGATCTATAAACTACAATGATGTTGAACTATTTAAAATATGTGGAGCATACCAAGGAAACTTAATTATTTTTAGTTTCTCTGGTTTCATAAATAAGGAAACAAATCTTTGTAGTTGTCCAAAGCCTTATAGAAAATGCTGCAGTTTACAAAAAGAGAGTTTTTGACATTTTTATCTTTCTGCATTTAGAGTTATATCAGGCAGAATCAAAAAAGTTATTGCATGAGGTTGATCACTTGACTAAGATAGTGGCAGAGATGCCTGAGAATAAGGCAGATCAACATTTTAATATAATTAATATTCACGCTTATTATAATGATAGTATTATAATTTCAATTAATATTTAGTATTTGCAAATAAAATAGCAGAAGATAACACAGTTATAAGAAAACTTAGTTCTTCCATAAGTAGTGAAGTTATGTTTTTATCAAAACCATAATAAAATCAACTTAATGCATGAAAAATTGTTCTGGAGAGATACAGAATTGCTGCTCAAATTAAACAGAAGGTTAGGAATGATTTTTACAACCTCCTGTTAAGAGGAGATTGAAATTACTGAGATCAATTTGTTATTTTAACAGAAAGAAAACATAATTCCAGTCTGGCTTGATGTAATATTTGGCAGCAAAAGATTTAAAAAATTTGCAAGAATGCCTATTAAAACTGAGCCAACTTGAACAAGTTTTAACACAGTTCATTGCTTATTTTCAAGACTCATTATTTGCTGGTATTATACTCAGAGATAAATAAATTTGTCTCTGCAAATTTGTTACAATTTCTTATATCCATTGAAGTGTTGTCTTTGACAAATTTATTTTATATTCTGAAAGAATCATACTGCCACTCCCCCCATTTAAATCAAAATTATTCTCTTTTCCCTGACACATAATAAGCGTCATTTGGTTTCAAGGTATCTTCTACTTTCATTAAATGAAAAAAAAAAGTAATGTGTTAGATTGTTACACATAATGCCAAACTAGTTAAAATGTAAGTTAAAAACAGCGTACATATCTGTTTTCAAAGTAGGTGGTATAGTCATTAAAATGTTTTTCTTGATACAAACAATATTTATCTAAATAATTAACCTAGAGTTGCTTTGTATGTAATACATTGCTTTGTATTCATTGTATATTACCATTTGTAATCACTTGGAGCTTTTTAAAATATTTAAACAATTCTGATGTTCTACTAACAGTTTGAATGCAATTCACAACTCTTTCTATGCTTAGTTTTATTTACATATTATATTGTGGTTTTGAGTCATAAGTAAAAATATTTTCCCAGAAAACAATATTGGCCAAAAATCTATGTATTTAAAACATTTCGTAGGATACACCTGTGTATGGAATGTGTCACTTAGAAGTTCACTTGAAACCAGTCGTCAAGACAAAGTTATTCTTTAATTCGAAATGAATAATTTTTTAAAAAAGGAAAAAGTTAATTTGAAATTCTTGATTTTCAAGAATTCAGTACTAACTGTAGGAAGTAGCAGTTGGGTATTTTATTTGTCTCCTGGATGTGGGGTTGTAATCTACTCTATATGGGGCTAAGAATTAACTTAGAATTTTATTGAAAATAAACATTTTTTAAAACTATAACAAACTTGTAAATGTAAGCTTACTACTGATTTTGATATACCACTCTGTGACTTATAACAATGATATCTAAAACAATGCTAAAGGTATGCTAGGTTCATAAAATGACATTGTTCTTGAAAGTAGAGTTAAGAGACTGATACTTAAAAGTAAGAAAAAGGTGAAAGGAAACCACCATTAACTTTTGTGCAGGTTAGCACTGTGCTTGGCACATAGATGTACAATCAATAATTGTTGAAAGGATGACGCAGAAATCTTTAAAAATGTGAATAAGCCCTAACCAGTTTGGCTCAGTGGATAGAGCATCGGCCTGTGGACTCAAGGGTCCCGGGTTCGATTCCGGTCAAGGGCAGGTACCTTGGTTGCAGGAACATCCCCAGTGGGGAGTGTGCAGGAGGCAGCTGATCGATGTTTCTCTCTCATTGATGTTTCTAACTCTCTATCCCTTCCTCTCTGTAAAAAATCAATAAAATATATTTTAAAAAATGTGAATAAGCTTTTCTTAACTTTTTCTTCAGAGCCTATACTAATTATCTTGGAATTCAAATTATTTTTGAGTGAATAAATAGGTGAAATAATAATAATGATGAAAAACAAAAGAGTGTTTTAGAAAATGATTTAGGTTATCAACTGCTGTTGCTAAACTCCTTTTAAAGCATTTCCATGTAAATGAATGGGATGGGTCTACTTATGAGGATGGTCTAGGTGGGTTTAATTCCAACCTTTTGTAACTCCTCCTCTTTCTATATGTATGAATGATCTCTGGTGCTTTCTCTTTTCACTTTAAAAAAATTGATTATTATTTTTTTAATCCTCACCCGAAAGTATTTTTTCCATTGATTTTTAGAGAGAGTAGGAGAGAGAGGGAAAGACAGAGAGAAATATCGATGTGAGAGAAACACATTGATTGGTTGCTTCCTGTATGAGCCCAGACTAGGGCCCCGGCCGGGGAGGAGCCTGCAACCCAGGTACATGCCTTTGACTGGAATCGAACCAGGGACCCTTTGTTCCCCAGGCCTATGCTCTATCCACTGAACCAAACTGGTAGTGCACTTTTCACACTAAACAATTTCTAGTGGTTAACACCTATACTGGATTTTATTGTTTGTGTTTATTCTTTTTCTGTGTGCTATGTAAAATCTTTGGAACTGTAATCTTTGCAGCAGTATTGGAAGATATTTCATGTTACATCTTACAGTTTAACTTGGCTTTTGAGAATGTAATAGTGACAATAAATTCCTGCTTTATGTGACAAGCACTAATTTTGACCCCGCCCCCCTCCTCTTCCTCCCCCGCCCCCACCATTGGATTACTTAAGTAGATTCATTGCCAGTAGTCTCCTTAGCTTGGTGAAGCTATTTCTTCTGTTCTCTTTTACTCAAAACTAAAATCAATGAACACAATAAGCCAGTGGAAAGAGCTAACTGTGGCTCTTAAATGTCATACTCCTCATTATAAAGTCCAGGTTTTGCTCCAGTCACAATCCTATATAATAAAAGCCTAATATGCTAAGTGTCCAACCGTTCAATCTTTCGACCAGTTGCTATGATGCACACTGACCACCAGGGGGCAGACGCTCTAACCAGTAGGTTAGCTTTCTGCTGGGACTGGGCAAGACGGGCTGGACACGCCCTGGAGCCCCTCCCGCAGCCCCTCCCTGGTCCCCATCATGCACCGGTTGGGTCCCTTGGCCTGGCCTGTGCCCTCTCGCAATCCAGTACCCCTCGGGTGATGTTGGAGAGCCGGTTTCAGCCTGATTCCCACTGGCCAGGCCGAAGGACCCCACCAGTGCACAAATCCGTGCACCACGCCTCTAGTGGTTATATAAACCTTTTGTACTGAACTCTATTAAAAAATAGGACAGCTTTCATGTTATTCTCTTATTTATTTAGGCTAAACTATTTTTTATTAGTCCAATGGCAGTGATCCAAAAATTTATTTGGAATTTTATTTTATTTATTTTTTTTGGTAAATTTTTTCACTTGAGGATAATTTTTCCATTGATATTTAGAGCGAGTGGAAGGGATGGGTAGAGAGAGAGAAACATTGACTGATTGCCTCCTGTGCCTCCCCCCTCCAACTGGGGTACGTGCCCTTGACTGGAATTGAACCTGGGACCCTTTAGTCCACAGGCTACTGAGCAAACCGACTAGGGCTGGAATTTTAAATGCTCTGTATCTGTCTTTGATAAGTAGACTCCTTTGGGCCCCAAGATATCATTAGGTATCTTGGAAGGAGTAAGGAGAAATGAGTGGTCAACAAAGAGTTTTCAGATAGGTTTCTGTCATGCTTTTAAAAAATATGGACCCTTGACTATACCCAGTTATACTACAATACTATACTGTAATAATGGTAGTGTACCATAACAGAAGACACATTTCTTCATGCTGGGTTTTCCTTCAGTTTGACACCAAATTCAGCTTATTATATAAACTGTATTGGTAGTAGCACAAGAATAGCACCCTTAGCATCATCAAAATTAGTTTCCATTAATCTAAAAGCGACCTTAGAGATTATTTCCACGCTAACCTTTCATCTTACAAATATAATAGGGTAGCGGTAAGTAAACGGGCACAGGAACCACAGGAACCTGAAGTCAAACTCAGGTTCTATTACTTGCAATTTGGTCTTGACACTAACCTTCCCGAGCTTCCATTTTCTTATCAGTATTTAGGAATAATGCAATTTCTCTCTCAATTTTGTTATGTCAGTGAAAGGATATCATGTTTTTGCAGCATCTGGTAGTATCCAGCATGTAGTTGATGCTTAATAATATTTTTCTTCCCTCTGGCCCAAGATGACATGGCTGTTTATTTAATCTCATTAATTTGTAAGAAATTGATTTGAATTTCTTTCATTTACTTTTTTTTAACAAGGGATAAATTGCATTTCCCCATTATAATTTTTCTGCAGCTCCTTAGGAATATTTTTATGTCCAATTTAGAAAATTACCTTTCCTGCATAATTGTTCACTGAATGCAAGTGCTTTACACTTTGACACATAATCATATCTGAAAATGATTTCCATAGGAAGTATTGTAGATCAACTGAACTTTTCAGAAATTATTCTTGGCAAAGGTAGAATATTTTAAGGCATATAAATAATTGGGGAAAATGGTTTATTATTTCTCAACCCTTTAACACTGTTTTTATCTAATTATTATTCTATTTGGCTTGCTGAATTGCTTTGTGATTATTCTTCTTTTAACATTTAAAAAAATGAAATGCATCATTTTCCTTTGGATTTTAATGTTGAAAGAAGCTGCAGCCTACCCAGTATAATAAAAGCCTATTATGCAAATAGACTGAACAGCGGAACGACTGGTGGAACAACCAGTCGCTATGACATGCACTGACCACCATCGGGCAGATGCTCAACACAGGAGCTGCCCCCTGCCTGCAGGCCCCAACTGGCGGTGGTAGCAGAGGCCAGGGCCGGAGAGCTGGTGGCACCAGGCCAGCCAAGGTGGGTGCCAGCGGGGGGGCCCCCTGATTGGCCCACTGGTTGCCCTGCAGATTGGCCCTGATCTCTGTCCATGCCTAGGGACCCTACCTGTGCATGGATTTCATGCACTGGGCCTCTAATATAGTCATAAAGGCATAGAAGACACGCACAGTGAGATACTGGAAAAATTTTAAAGTGTCTCCCGCTGTAGAAACTGAGTATCTGTTACTGCACAAATATCTGCAAGAAGCCCCAGGAAAATCAGTTTTCATGTGGAAAACTGATCTGAGTTTGCCTGATCTGGCTTATTATTTTTTAAAATCTGAATTTTCTGTTATGCAAACTGATTTTGGTTTTAAAGCTTAAAGTAGAACTTGTACTAATGAGTATTTGACATGTATGTAGTTGGGAAAATTTTTAACTTTTAATCAGAGACTAGAGATAGGCCCAGGTTCTAGTTGGGAGGTTTTGTTCTAATAAGAAAATAGATTATATTGGCTCTCCTTCTTCTGCCTTCATTCTCTCTCTTGAAGAATGAGCAAAGGGTAAGTTCATTTCTCTGTTTCCATATATCTCATCTACAAATTGTGTTAATAATGAATTTTTAAGAGTTTATGAGCCCTTTAATTGTAACATTGCATATGCCTGTGTTTATATGTTTTTCTGTGAACAAAGTAAACACCAAGGGAGTTAGCTCCACTCTGTGAAATGAGTACTCTGGAATTCCAAAGCTTTTCCCCCTGATGTAGTCAACTAGTGTTAGAGAGGAACAGGTGGCTTACTTAGCATTTCCCAAGAGTCTGAGAAGATCTACAACCTGTAAAGTATTTGAAATTTTTGGTAGATATACCGTATGAAGGTAAGGAAGCAATTGAAGCATTTTGCAGTAAGGGCTCATTATTTTGGAAGACTCGGACTCTAGATTCTAACACTTCAGACTTAAACCTAAATTCACATGATTTGGAAAAATGGTCTTCTCTTTATTTATTTATTTATTTTTTTAAAAAATATATTTTATTGATTTTTCACAGAGAGGAAGGGGGAGAGATAGAGAGTTAGAAACATCCATGAGAGAGAAACATCAATCAGCTGCCTCCTGCACATCTCCTACTGGGGATGTGCCTGCAACCCAGGTACATGCCCTTGACCAGAATCGAACCTGGGACCCTTCAGTCCACAGGCCGACGCTCTATCCACTGAGCCAAACCGGTTTCGGCAGGTCTTCTCTTTAAAGATAAAATCAGAGCATTAATCTTTGCCCATTATTTCCCAGAGGATAGTTTGAAGGACCAAAGTAATACCTGGTGTGAACATACTTTGCAAACAGTGCAAGTGCACTTTAATAACCCCAACAAGTAACAAGTGTATCATGCTGTTAGTGTAAAAGGATTTGACCTTGTGTGTTCAATTATTTCATGTCATTTTACTTGCGCCTACTTCAAAGAAGAGAATGAATTATGAAATTCACAGCAGTGTATTCATTGTGCTAGTATATCATTTAATTGATTCATATTATTTTATCCCATGACTGTAGGTAGCGATGGCAGAGTGCAGAAAGTGAGTAGGAAGCAAGAAGCAGGTACACTGGCGTATGTGGAAATAAAGTAGCAGAAATAGAAGTTAACTAAGTTCCAAAAAGAACAGGGTAGTGCAGTGATGGCGAACCTATGACACGCGTGTCACCTCTGACTCATTTTTTTGGTTGATTTTTCTTTGTTAAATGGCATTTAAATATATAAAATAAACATCAAAAATATAAGTCTTTGTTTTACTATGGTTGCAAATATCAAAAAAATTTCTATATGTGGCATGGCACCAGAGTTAAGTTAGGGTTTTTCAAATCCTGACACGCGGAGCTCAAAAGGTTCGCCATCACTGGGGTAGTGCTTTGAGTCAGAAACTGAACATACTAGTAGTAGAATATAGGGAGATGAGGCATGTGGCTAAGAATTAGGAACTACGTTTTAACTATTTTTCCCCCTCTAATAGTGCCTACAGTAGTACCCTACTGTGATAATTATTGAACTATTAAAATAGCCTCTTAAAGTTTAGTCTCTAAGGTCATTTTAGCCATAACAAGTAAATTATTATTTCTTTCTATTATTTTCAATCTTGTTTGAACTTTACATAGTGTAGCAATGATTTTGGAATGAGGTGCAAAGGTGGAAAGTAATTGTTATAGGTAAAACAGAATTTTTTAAAAAAAGAAAATAGATAACACCAGGAAATGATAGAATTCTGCTCTATAATTTCCACCAAAGTGGAAAAAAATATAAAATTTCCAGTTATATAGCATATTTCACATGAAATTCTTTGGGCTTCTTTAAAAAGGAGAGATTCTACCTATACGGTAATTATTTTGGAGTCTAATTTTTGTTTTCAAATTTCTAAAATATATATTTTTTCTCAAGACTTCCTTATTTGTACATTCAATGGTAATTTTTGTCACATTCATTTTCTTCTAATATTAAAACTAGTACATGCATGTGTACAAAAATTTAAATAAATCAGGAAACCATAAAAATTGCACACATCTCATAACCAAGAGAAAACAGTTTTCTATGTTTTGATATTTTCTCTCAAATGAGTCTATATTTATGTGTATAGAGTGTTTATGTGCACATCTCTGCACCTGTATGTGCATGTTTATGAAACTATGACTATATCGCATGTAATATTATTTCCACTTTTTATTACTTAATATCTTATTGGTATTTTATCATCATCCAAGATTATTTTGGGTTGGGTAACACATAAAGATTTTTTATTATATAGAAGTGGAATACATTTTTAAATATTTCTGGGGTATTAGGCATATATGATTTTTTCCTTCTTTTTTTCTGTCATTAATACTGTAGTAAATATCCAAACTTCTATAGTTTTTGATTGTTATCTTTCAGAAGATTGGCTCAATAGGAACTACTCGGTCTTGTCCAAATATTACGTCATTATATTTACTCTTCAGTACAGAAATGTAAAATTTTCTTAATATACAAATGAAAAAAACTTACAATTTGTATTTATTGAAATAAAACTTTCACTTCAAAATGTGTAAATTTAATTTCTGTAGAGATTTGTGAAGCTGCTGATCCTAAAATGCCTACTGTATCCACGGATTACATCTGAAGCATAATTCTTGATTGTACTGGAGTTAAACAGAGTAAGAAACAAGTCCTTTCTTTCACAGTAAGAAAGGGAAAATTAATGTGTTTAAAGCACAACCTAATTTATATGCTTATAACAGTTCTGAAGTTGATTAAAGTCTGTAGAGTGAATGGAAATTGCATGTAGTTCTCATTTAACTTGACCTTCCATGTTAATTAGGACATTTTTTCATTTATTTTGGAGCTAAGTACATTTTCTTTGTCCAATAAACATTGATTCTATTTCTTGGGCTTCTTCTTTCTTTCATAAAGTTGATCACTTTCAGATTCCTTTTAGCTTTCCTCAGATTTTGAATACCAAGTCAAAGTACTCTGATAAAGATAACTTAGTCACTTCTACTTACATATTGCTCATGTATTCATTCACTTAAAAGATATTAATTCATACTCTATGTGCCATGAACTCTTCCAGACACTTGGAATAAATTAATGAGCAAAACAGATAAAATTTGTTCTCAAGAAGCTTGTATTTTGATGGGAAGCAAGATAATAAAAGGAAGTAAAAGTATAGTGTTTCTGAGCGCCATAGAGAAAACCAAGGGCTTAAAAACCTGGGAGGAAGCTAGCAATGTAGATATCCAGGAAAAATGCATTTCAGGTAGAGGGATCGGTAAGTGGGAAGTCCCGAAAAGAGGAGTACACCTGGTGTTTGAGCAAAGGTAACGTGGTCAGTTTGGTGGAATGAGAGTGATTGTGAAGATCTTTAGTATGAAATTCGGTCAGAGCAATAACAGTGGTTTATAGGGCCATCAGTAGGACTTTGCAGGGTTATTTATTGATTTTTTTTTTTTTTTGAGAGAGAGAGAAAGAGAGAAACACTGACCCAGGCATATGCCTTGAGTGGGAATTGAACCAGCAACCTCTTGGTGTATGGACCGACACTCAACCAACTGAGCCACACTGGCCAGGGCGACTTTGCAGGGTTTTAAGTGAAGTGACATGATTTGACATATTGACAGGTTCAAACTGACTGCAGGATGTAAAGAATAGACATTGAGATAGAGCAAGAGATGAAACAGGGGAGACCAGTTAGAAGCCTGTTCTGGTAATCCAAGTGACAAAAGATTGTTACGTGGGACCAAGATATATTCAAAGGAGGTGATTAAACATTAGGGTTAATGGTGTTGGGTGACAGATTGGACTCATGGTGTCGAATATGATTAAAAAAATGATTTGGCCTGAGCACCTGGAAGGATTGATAGACATGAATTGATACAGGGCTGAATGTGAGAGGGGTAGTTATTTGGAGATGATCAGGAGTTAAGTTTTAGAGATGTTAAATTTAAAATACCTATTATATCTAAGTCTGATACTTAGGCGAAAGGACTGAGTATTTGGAAGTCTTCAGTATATAAATAATATTTGAAACCATGAAACTAGATGAGATCGCAGTGTTTGATATAAATAGAGAACTCAAGAGTTCCAAGGAGTAAACCAAGCATTACTCCAATGTTTAGAGATCAAAGATGAGGAGAAATATATAATGGAAACTAAGTAGTACTAGTAATGGATTGTTTCATCAGAGAAATATGTATTGATTATTGAAAATAGAGGTTAATATTTAAAATGATGCAGTCAAACTTAAAGTAGATCTATCAAAATATTTCTACTTTCAATATTAGTGAAAGGAGAAAAGTACCATGAAAACAAGGTATGAAATCAATATTAAAATGCATGCAGGAGAGCTCCTGGAAAACTTGGAAGATGGGGATGGCATTTGTTTCTGGGGTTGTTTGTTTGTTTGTTTGTTGTATACCAAGTAAAAAAAGGTAAATACCATTAATTGCAACATATGATAAAATATTACACATATCATAGAAACAAGATTTTCACACAAGAGAATGATAACTACTTCTAGTACTGACACAAATGGGTACCCATAGGCAGGCTAAAGATTTGTCTCAGAAACATTTTTGGAGTGACCACCAACACAGGACAGACAGATGATGGAGAAGCCAACATACTAGGCTACTATACATGGATGCATATTTATTATATAATTGCCTTTAATAATTTGTAATGTTACATTGACATAATGGAATATTAGAACACTAGATCTGGAAAGAAAGATAATTTCAAGTAGCATTTAAGCAATATTTTAAGACAATTTTTGAACACTGGTTTTCAGAGCTGGCAGTGTTGTAGAATAAGTGGGGATTCTTTATAACACACTCCCATTTTTTAAAATTGTTTTGAGATAGGCAGGGAATTTCTATTTAAAGTTCTGCAGGTGATTCTAATGTGCAAGGTTGAAGTAATAAACATCGAAGTAATGGAATGAAAAGCAAAGGAAGCGTGTATGTATGTGTTTCTTGTAAGGCATTTCTACCAATTTGTGTTACAATAGGTCATCCCGTTTTGTTTATAGATATATTGAATATACATCAGTGCTTGATCAATGTATATGTACTACACATCAAAATGCGTATTAGCACAGCTTTTCAAGGAATGAAGTCCAAGGCCTAGGCCTTGAAACTGTATTTAAGCATACCATTCTTTGTAGGAAAAGTCCTACAAATAATACATGAACTATAGGAATAAATCAGTTGGTTAAATAGCAGCCTTAGTACAAAATCTCTGATAGAAACTTATCACGGTTTGCTCTCTACACCTTATTTTCCTTGGAAATACTAACTAAAATATATTGGAATGTTTCTAGTCTTACGTAATGACTCCTGTCTTGAAGTTACTTCTCTTATTAGTTTCCAAAATCTGCAGAGTATGCTGCATCCATATGGTGCTATGTACAAACCCGAACTTATACACATATATACATTTCTGTTCATTTTCCCATCCATGTTTCTGTTCAAAATTTGGTAAGAGGGAATGTGAGAATTCAGGAAACTGGCATACCACAAATGTCTTTGTAATGTACCAAGAAGTCGGGCATAATGTTTTGAGAGCAAGGGTGGTGGTCTTAGTCTATGTCCCATGAAGAGAATGTCCATGCCATTCATGCTACTCATTCTTGCTCATCAGAGCATCATGTATGAAAACTTAAAATGCAGCAACTAAAATGGTCTGTTCTTCCTATTATATGTCCATAACAACTTAAAATCAAGTAGGAATGTCCAACTATAGATACCCCTATTTGTCCTTAGGTTTCTGGCTTACTTTTCCATCTTTTGAAATTCTCTTCAAAGATTAAATGAACAACGTATACATGTGCCTACTTCCTTTGATTTTCCTGGATACATTGAATGTTGGAATAGATTGAAGCTTAATATTTGGTTTGAATTTTGGGGATCTTAGAAGATCTTGTGCAGTGGTTCCCAAACTTATTTGGCCTACCGCCCCCTTTCCAGAAAAAATATTACTCAGCCCTTAGAAATTAATTTTTTTTACATTTTAATAGCAGTTACTCATCGCCCCCAAATGCACCTGTGGCCATCACCACCCCCCCCTGGATCGCTGCAGCGCCCACCGGGGGGCGGTAGCGCCCACTTTGGGAATCACTGATCTTGTGGATGAACATGGTTTTAACCACCACATCCAAAGCATTAGAAAATCCTTTCCTTTCTAAAGCATTAGATTCTCCTTCAATTTTACTTCTTCATTTCTAATTTCACTTATTACTATTACCTGGTATCCTGTGCCATGCCTCTGAAGTCCATTCCTGTATGATATAGGAACTGGTAGCAGAGCTGTTCCTAGAACATCTTACTTGATAGTTCAGGTTTAAAGTCACATAGTTAGAACTTGGACATAGAATAAGGCATGAAGTTAAGACTTGGTTGACCAGTTCAATTTTTGTGTAAAATAGGGTGTTAACTGTATAGGTTTCAAGTTACAGGACAAACCTGGGACAATTAGGCCAGTGTTCATTCCATGTAACTGTGTGCCTGAAGCGTTTCTAATCTCTGAGTAGCTTTCCTTCAGGTTAAATGCCCTTGAACTCATAGCTTAAGCACGATCATTGTAAAGCTGAGATTTTGAAGTAAAGAATGAAATCTGGAATGGCCTCTCTTTCTTGAAATTAAATGCATATTTACTTGTTATTCAGGGAAGCAAAGGTTGCTGGTTAGTTGGGTGAGTCAGTGATTAGAATGCTCCCAGTATTCCATTTTGACTTTTCTTTTTTTTTGAAAATATATTTTATTGATTTTTTTTTTTCAGAGAGGAAGGGAGAGGGATAGAGAGTCAGAAACATTGATGAGAGAGAAACATCGAATGGGTGCCTCCTGCACACCCACTACTGGGGATGTGCCCGCAACCAAGGTACATGCCCTTGACTGGAATCGAACCTGCGACCCTTCAGTCGGCAGGCCGACGCTCCATCTACTGAGCCAAACCAGCCAGGGCCATTTTAACTTTTCTTTACTAAGATGGAGGCTGGTTAACCTAGAAATGTACCAGGGTTGAAATATGCTCATGGGGTATGTGAACGACAGCAGCAGATTGTAATGGGTTTTGAAGGGTTCCAAGTTGTTATAATATCTACCAGTTTAGAAGTTTAAGAGTAATGATATTGTTACAGCTGTAGTCAAAAGCTAAATAGATGGCATTAAACATTTTTATGAGAATATATAAAATTAACACATACTAACAAGCTCTTCAGTTGGGGTTAGAAATGCTTTGCAATAAGTGTTATGTGATTGATATTGAAGTAGCCATTTATTTTTACCACCTCCACCTTATAGTACAGATAGAGTCCAAACTAATTAAACAGATGTAATTAATGAAATGAATTGGCAGGATAATAATCGTGAAGGGGGAAATTTGAGGACAAAGGAAGTGTTCTGAGTTCTTTGTTGATGGGAGTGGTAGGAGTGGTAGAGTGTGGCAAAGCAAGGTATAATTCATAGGCAAATTCCAGTATTTCTTTTTATTCCGTTTCAGTTCACTGCGTTGTTTGATTATAATGGACTTTTTCGTATTGTGCTCTTGGAATGTTTTGACGCAAATGAAATCTTCTAAGAATTCAATTATACTGAAACAATAGCCACAAGACATCGTAAAGTTATTGACCATGATAACAAAGAGCAAAATGGGAAAACACGATTTGTGTTTTAGGAGTGGTGGTGCTATTGTTTGGATCCAAATATCTATACTATTTCCAAGGCAAACAAACTTCAGTTTAAGAGTGTTGTGTTTTTTTTTAATAAACCAAAAATAATCTTTCTATTCTTAAAGTAATAAGTTAAAAGTTCTTTTTTAATGAGGTCAATTGATTTTTTTTTTTAAATGTAATGAAACTGTAAAGTTGATTTACAAAGTGATGATTCTTTTTTTGTTGGGACTTTTGCATAGAAATTTGGAATGTTTAAGAGAGAATTTTGAATTTAAGACTTAAGAATTCTCTTAGAAAATTTTCATTAGAAGACAGTGTTCATTTAAGTTTTACAGTAGAAAAATGCAAATTTGATATGATGAATTACCTTGATATTAAAGATACACTGTTTCATGAATTGTTTTGACAAACTACATGAGATCCCTAAAGATCTACAAAAGAGAAATACTTTATTTAGATAATGAAAAAAAATTTGGAACAATAGCTTTAGGAATTCTGACTTCTATTCCTTGCTTACTGTTAATTCCATAGCCTCGAGTGAGTAATTTAACCTTTCAAAGCCTTTTCTTCATTAGGATAAAGAATGAGTAATACTTTCCAGATACATCAATAACAGGGGTGTCCTGGTGATTGATGATGTTTATGTAGTACATTAAGTTCTGTAGGTGGCAGCACATGTACTATAATATGAGCACATGCTGCTATCATTGAACTGCTTGTTTTTTAATAAAATTTTTATTTTGTTTTGTTATGTGCAAGGGACCAAATGACATGTTCTCCCCAGTAGAATCTAAGACTGTGAAATGCAGGGTCCACTTTTTGCTCATTATTGTATCCAGTCCATTCAAGCCGTGCTTTCAAGCTTCTATGTGGAACTAATCAGCAAATGTTTATTTAGACCATAAATATGAAAGATCTAGTCTTATAAGAATAAGACACAATGTGTGTATGTACAGGGCAGACAAGCTGAATTAGGAGGGACTTTTGTTTTGAACAAGAGGTCTAAATGTTTTTTATTTTTTAAAATTTTAAATATATTTTTATTGATTTCATAGAGGAAGAGAGGGAGAGAGAGAGATAGAAACATCAATGATGAGTGAGACTCATTGATCAGCTGCCTCCTGCACACCCCCTACTGGGGATTGAGCCCACGAACCGGGCATGTGCCCTGACTGGGAATCTAACAGTGACCTCCTGGTTCATAGGGGGATGCTCAACTACTGAGCCATGCAGGCCGGGCAAGAGGTCTGATTTATTTGCCTTTTAAATTAGTTCCTTCGTGATTAAACTGTTTGCTTTCGCCTCAAATTTTCAGGCTCCTATGTGCTTTTGTTTTATTTTGAGGTGTTTTTTTTTTCCCTTTCAATTTTGAATGGCTTGTTCCTCTATATGGCTGTCAGATTGAAAGCAAAGGAACCCCTGGTCTCTGCTTTCCACTTCTCTCCTATTATCAGAATAAAGTGCTCAGTCCCAACTAGGCATACATTAAAATGAGAGAGAGGAGATATAAACTAAAAAACTTTTAAAGAATTTCTAAAGATGGTTTTTAAAATGTATTAAATTTTCATAATCTATCCACCATCTCAATCAATGAATTTGGAAGAAAGCAATAGATTTATTAAGAGTTAATCTGGTAAATTTAATTCTTTGAGCATGGGATACAACTAAATTTCATTTAAATATCCTTGTCTATGTCAAGTATTTTCACTCATCATGTTTTATTTTATCCGGTGATTGGTAAAATTAAATATAGAGTTATCAGACTGAGGTCTGATGTATTCTGAATGTCTTATGTCTAGCTAGCTATACTGTGTTTTTCTACTTGAGATTTTACCTAGAATGCTTAGACTTTGAACCTTTTTTACATATAGAACCCTTTGCATTTTCCCTTCAGAGCTGCTTGAAGCTAACCTGTACTTTGGAAAAGAGCCTCCTCTCTAAAGTCATTATTGCACTTCTGAAAGCTGCATTCCTTCTTCAAGAATATCAAAGTAGGAAATGATTCAGTGAAGCCAGTTGAGAGTGGTGGGACAGCGAGGAGGCAAATTATATAAATGTACTTTCAGGATAACTTTTCGTCTTTGGGTGAAAATGCCTACTACATCTTAAAGGCAGGAAGCTTGACTTGTGAAGGGGTGGTGGTGGAATTTAAATTGCATGCAAAGCCAAGGCTCCTTAAAAGAAAGTGAATTCCGTTCACTGTGAGGTTTAGCTCTTTGGTGATTCTTGTTCTTTTGGAAAGAAGTGAAGAGTTTTATTCTTACATATTCTCTGAATAATGGAGAGATTTTCTGGTACCTGAATTTTTCAAACCATTACTGTAGCCTGCAGTCTTATAGTACTTTGGAACTGGGTAGTATTTTAGAAACCTAATCCAATTTCCTTATTTTACAGATATAAAAACTCAGTCTCAGAGCATTTTAAGTGCTTGCTTGGTGAAGAGTGCAGAGCTATTACTTAGAGCGAGGTTATAATTGAGGTGGCTTGGCCCTTACTCTGGTCCTGTGACTATAATGAGTTTAGGAAGATGATTCAGACACTTCTCATTCCAGTTAGTACCAATCTTGGATCAGTGGCACTTACTTTGTGTTATAAATAAATTGGAAGAACTTGAGAAGAATGGCAAGGCTTCATTGGGGGAAAAATGAGGATTACTCAAAGGAAGCTGCAGCGAGGCAGAGGAAGCAACCCATACAGACAGGACTTTGCTCATTGACCTTGTCACAGATTTGCCTGCTTTTCTGTTCTTTTTCTTCTTCTTCTTTTTTAATGGAAGAGTTAAGTGTTAAGGCACCTCATCCTTTATTGGAATTGCTCTTATTGAAGCATGGTAGCAACCATGCTTGGGTAAAAATTGCTGTTTAATATTTTAACCCTGATTTGTAATTATTTGCTTGCTGAAATAATAGAAACGTTATTTTGATTTTCTGAACTTATATAAATTATCCCATTCGATTGACTACGTTATTGATTTGAATGCCCCCACTGATAGTGATCTTACTGGTCTTTCGAAACACATTCCTCTGCACCTGGAGACCAGGACAGCACAATTACTCAGTGGCTCCAGATAATGTGTTTCCGTTGACTCAGTGGTCCCAAGACCTGGAGACCAGGACAGCATAATTTACTCTAAATTGCCTCAGTGGCTCCAGATAATGTGTTTCCGTTGACTCAGTGGTCCCAAGACCCGAAACTATAATTAATCTTTGTAACTAACTTGCTCAATCTAAGCTTCTGTAACAAACTTATTTTTGCAAACCAGGTTCCTCATTCCAAACCTTGAGATGTAATCAATACCTTTGTGATACTTGCCTATATAAGTCTGATGTTTCGGCCAAGAGGGACTATGAGATTTGGAGAGCATTGCCCCCTCGTAGTCCCGGCTTTGAAATAAATGTGGCTCCTTAATTCGACTTCTTGAGGCGTCCTTGTGTGATTCGATGGGGTACATTACGATATTATATTAATTGATTTTGTTGTTGTTCGTTTAGATGGAGTTAAGTGCAGATCATGGCCCTGCCCCTTTCTTTTCATCTCAGATCCTTCTTTAATTTTTCTCTGCTCTCTGTCACCCTGAACTGAGTTATTCTCTCCTTCAGTCTCTGCTTCCTGTTTTCCCTGTCTACCCTCAACACTCTTCCTTTTTCATGTCTAAATTTCAGTGAGATCAATTTTATAATTTCCTGACATCTGTCCAATGATTTATAAAATAAGCTCAGAGATTCTGGAATAAGATGACATCTATGCATTATTTTTTATTGTGGAAGTGGGGAAGGTTATGTATGCACATTAGAGAGTCAAATCTGAATGATTAAGGGCTGGATTCACTTCATTTAATTGCTTTATAAAATTGAACTAACATGGTAACTCATTACAGTGAGGCTATTTTTTCCCGAAGGTTCTCTCAAGCTCTCAAGTAGGACATTACTTTGTAATTTTTTTAAATAGTAGTTAATGGTTTCCATTTTAGTACTGCTATTATTTGCTAAGAGACCTGTGCTTGCTAAGAGACCCAGTATTAATGAGACCCAAGTTAGGGGTTTGATTTATTTATGAAACACCTAAAAAGGAGAGACACTTTTTATTGCCATACTTACTATTATTGTTTATTTTAATAAGGCCCTTCAACACAACTCAGAGATGCAGCAAAGGCCAGGGGTGATCAAACGTGACCATATAGACTCTAACGGAGCTTAGAAAAATACCTGTGCTGGTCTGACCTAAGACCAATTTTCAAATCTTCAGGGATAGTGCAGAATATTGGTATTTTTAAAAGTACTGCAAGGTATGTCATGGCAGAGAATATTGGATGTTTTAGGAGAATCTCTGAATTCAGCAAGATTTAAATTTGAGCAGTCTACTTTTTTGGGCCCAAGTGGATATTCTAGTGAGCAATTATATATACCTTTAAAATTCTAGAATCATGTGACATTCGTTAACTTTTAAAAATAAATGTTGTTAAACTGGACAGAATAAACAGAAATAAACAGAAATGCTTGTGTTATTATGGAAAGGAACAGATATTTTAATTTAAACTTAAAATTGAAATATATGATATTATAAAAAACTTTAATGTACCTCAATAGAAGAGGTGTGAGGCATACTTTTTGCAAATCCTTTAGTTCAAGGTTTAATTGTTTTAACTAAATATGTTGTATAAATTAGAACTGCTTTGGTTAGCTGCACCCTTTTTGTTTCAGTGATTTATATTTCCTTCTTTAAGACTCTTCCAAAAGAATGCTCTAACATCTACAATTTAGCAGCTAAAAAACTGGTCGGAGTGACATACTGCTCCCAGAAGCATCTAGGGTCTGTTTCAATTCTTTGTTTACCTTGGGCTTCTCTGTTTGACCCTTTACTGACAAGTTTTTCTAATGGGAAGGGCTAGTCCATCAGGAGTACTCTATGGAAAGGCTTATCTGTCTTCCACTCAAATAACTAATTTGCTCTGACTTATGTGAACACAGAGGAAATCTCACCTACAATGCTTGCAAAGAGATTCAGAAACTAAGAAAACACTCCTGTCCTTGGCTTGAGATGTGGGTGACAGGTATCACGGTTACAGCACCATTGATAGTTTTTTTTGTGTGTGTGTGTGTGTGTGTGTGTGTGTGTGTGGTTTTTTTTTTTTGTTTTTGTTTTTGTTTTGAGAGTTCTCAAGAATGGCTTAGCATTTGGATATCAAACCTGATTAGGTGTGAAACCAATCTTATCTGGTTTTAGCTGTTCTTGAATTAACTTAAACATTACAGAAACAAGTTGGGAAAACACCCAACCCTAGAACTAGGAAAAGGACCTATTCTCTCTGTTCTATAAGACTGATATTGACAAGTTACATAACAGACTAATAAATACAGTCCCAAAGTGCCAAAATGCTATCAGCAGCATCTGTCAGCACCATGGCTGTTGGTGATGTTCCATTGAGGTACTTGTGGCATGTAAGTGTGAAGGGTCATTGGCTAGGAAAAAAATACCAGTTGTGCTTTCAGTCAATTGTAAAATGCTTTAGACTAGAGCTTGAATTTTAGTATGTTGTCATACAATATTATAATAGTTATGTTAGTTTCAGGTGTATTAAGTTTGAATGGTGATATGATTGTTAGAATTAGTGGGGTGATCACATTTGTAAGATAAATTTTTATTTATGTCTGTGTTTGCTTCGCGTGATATATTGTATTAGGCTCTATAGAATATTTGAATCCCAGAGTTCATTAGACATTTTTGGCCATTTTTGAAATATATCTATAGCAGATATATACAGATACAGTATATTTATAATAACCTGTTATCAAAATTTCCACTAACAAGACAGAAATATTGCTCAACAAAATCACACCCTGACTAGGAAAAGATGAAGTCATTGATTCCACCACAGCAATCCTGTTTTAAAAACTTGCACTTGGATACAGGTTGTTGCAGGAAAAGGAGTGTGTTTGTTTTTTTAATTGATTCAAAATATTTATGGGTTTGTAGGTCACCCTAATGGAAAACCAGCATGTCATACAATGCATGTGGCTATTACTTCATTTAAAGTAATATGTTCACATTTAATCTGTGTTTACAGAAGTGGACTGAACAGGGGAGATAGCTCATTATCCATATACTTTAAAATAAAACATTTAAGCATTACTGCTCTGGAAATATTTGTTTAATTTTTTGAAGAAATCAATGATAATTATTGACTCTATTAAAAAGCTTATTTACTAATGCCTTCACTTCCCTTTTCTAAAGTTGCCAATTGCTTATCAAGTTGTGACAGATATTCATGACAGGACAATAAACTGAACCAGTTTTCATGCAGATGACAATTCAGTTATGTGTTTCTAATGATTTGTTTTTATAGTTATCCTGTGTGAACACACAATATGTGTAGAATTCAGTGAAAGTAATGCAAACTTCTATAATTATCTGTCAAGTTTATGTATGGATCATTGCTCCCCACATTAGGACAAGAAATAAAATATGATTGTTTGAATGCCATTTGCTTCTAAGAAATATATTAAAAATGTGAAACTTAGCATTGAGAATGTTTTAGAAAAATTAAGCCTCGCAGAAATTACCGTGACACAGACTCACAATGTGCTAGACTTTTATTGTGTAACACATTATAAAATAAGTTCCCACATTTGAGTACTATAATTATGTAACTGAGCTGATAAAATGTGTGCTTGGTCTGTTTGGAAAGGTTGCCGGCTACTAATTTGGATGTGACACTAACACCAAAAAGCCATGGCTTCGCTCTGCTGGTTACTCTCTCTGAGAGCTTTGGCTTTATCTATATACATGGGACGGGGACTGAGTGAATAATCTGTTCCTTCTACACCTGAAATGCTATAATTGATAAGATAACTAACCATGAATGTGAGTTTGGAAACAGGATTTGGGAGGGTGTGGCTTATCAAAAGCAGCCAACAGAAAGACAGTATTACATACTTAAATTCTGGGCCTGAAAGAAGCCCAGAAAATTCTCCAGACAGATTTCAGAAGGAGGGCCTCCCTCTTCAATGGGCTCTTTGGGACTGCTTGCTTGGTGTGTAAATATTTTTACTTTGTTATTATTTCATCACACGTTAGTGGTAAAAGGGACACATAGGTAATAAGTGATGAGTAAACTGATTCCCAAATAAAGAAGAGGCAGTGTTTATGCCTATTTCTAGTGAGAGGGTACTTATGAGCCAAAATATAGGGACATGAAGAAGGCTTCCAGATGTGCAGATGGGATGGAAGCATATACTGTTTTACCAAGTAGTTTAGAACAGACTGCTGTCATGACCATCTCTTTGATTTTGAGCATAGAGTACACTGGGTTGTAGTTCCTAATTAACCATGACTTTCAGGGACAACTGTAGACTTCTTACTTAAGGTACATTTCTATAGCAGGTTCCCTGGGGACATTGTGCCCTGAGAGACCCATGCTGACTGAAGCTCTGCATTTTTGCAGTTGCACCATTTGGAACACAGAACTGTATCAGTGGTAAGAGAAGAAGCGATTAGGAAACCTTCATGGGTGTTCTGCTTCTTTATTCAGGAAGTGACACGTGCAAGGGCTCATTGGTCACTAAAAATCACATTGCACCATCCACCACAAGTGGCTGGAAATGTGGGCAGCAGAGGGAGTGCTTGATGCATGGTGCTTACTGCCTGTAAGAAGAAATACTACAGAAGATGCTTTCCTACCCCTTTCTACCTTTTTAAAGTTTAGAGAGTTGTATTAACTGAAGCAAATTTGATTTTTATTGCTGCATTTGCAGTAATTATTTTCTTTTCTATCTTGATTTCTCTGTTTTAAATACTGGTTCTCTTTGGTGTATGTTGACCTATTTGATAGCAGTCACATTAAAAAATATTTTTATTGATTTCTGAGAGGAATGGGGAGAGAGAGAGAGAGAGAGAGACACCAATGATGAGAGAGAATCATTAATTGGCTGCCTACTGCACGCCCCACACTGGGGATCCAGCCAGCAACCCGGGCATGTGCCCTGACCTGGAATCGAACCGTGATCTCCTGGTTCATAGGTAGATGCTCAACCACTGAGCTATACCGACTGGGCAACAGTTATATTTTTTATTTATACTGTTTCATTAGCATACTGACATCTCTTTTTTTAGGGGGAAGTATAGATACATTTCAAATTTACATTTAAATATATTGTCTCAATTTTCATTCAGTGTTCTCTTTGTAGAAAAAACTTACTTATATATTTATACTCTTCAATTTTCCTCTTTGTAATTTTGGCATTCGATGTGGTCTTTACCTCTATTTATAAGTGCCATTTCATTTGATACCAGCTATTTCAAAAATTTCACTCAACATTTAAAGTTTATATCACTAAATTGAGAGTCAGAGGTTCTCAATCTGCCTTTCTAAATGTAGAAACTAGAGTTTCTATTATGATTTAGCAAAAAGTTGCACGGAAATTCTTGTAATTTTTTTACTTAATGAAGAATAAAAAGGAGTTTCCTTGATAAATCACTGTAAGAGTCTGATTTAGATCCTGGTTTATAAATCCTCTCCAGAATAGCACATAGTTAAAATGACCTGATTATATATGTGGACTCATCATAGACTTGAAGACAAATTAAGTGTACAAAAGGTTTCCTTTTGTGTATTAATACATAAATGATTTATTTCATTAGGAATCTGGTTTATATCATACTCTGTTAAAATGTAAATAGTGTATGTGTGCATAGGGATAGACTGGAAACTCTGAAATGTGCTGTTTGCAAGGTATTTATTTGATTGACAAAACTGTCTTTAGATGAATTAAACAATTCCCTTAATATTATTTAAATGTATAAAATGTTCCATGTTAATTGAAAATTATGTTTTATAGGTTAGAGGATCATTCAGTGTGCTTAAGGGCCTGCATAGGCATACCTGTACTATAAAAAAAAAATATATAAAACAAAATAACAAAAAGTATCTGGATACTGGTTTTCATTTTTTTGATGGAGAAATAGAGACTTAGTTTCACATGAGAAAGCAGGTAACCATCCATAGCCACAAAATGAGAAAGCAGATTTTCTTATAAGTAAATTATTTTCTTTTGGGTATAGAAATGTTATGTGTATGGTTTTGTCAAGGGATATCTAAATGTAGAGTTTATAAATTGAATTCCTATATTCTATTCTAATTACAAAACATTCTAAATAACTGAAAAGCTAGTCCTTATAGATTTAGATACTTTACATTTAAACATATTCATTTCAAGTAGCTAATGATTCTCAATTTACTCTGAGTAAGTGTAAGAAAGCAATAATTGAGGCAGTGGAAGTCCTATGTCCCATTTTCAGTATTCCCAAAACAAGCTAAAGGCTATTGTATATGTCCTTATAAATTTGTTCATTCTGTGTAAAGGGTCAAAATTCTCTTTCATTGAAATTATATTATTTTACAATTGTGATGTAAGTTATTCACGTTACTCAGAAGCTCTGGATTGGCAGTCTTAATATATCTGAAACTAAAAAAAAAAATACACCCCACAAAAACATTTTAATGCAGCGATATTATGTTAAAAATAAGCTCAGACTAATTTGGATTGTAAAGAGTGTGGAATAACATTGCCATCCAATTCTACTTAGTTTCCTAGCTATTCGTTTCATCTAAAAGCATATTAAAAGCACATTAAAGTCTTATCACAGCTCAAATCAATATGAAGGGAGTCACATGGGATTCTCTGCGTTGTGTCCATTTTGGAGAATTAGTTTATGAATTCTGCCAAGGGAATTAGAAGACAGAATAATGAGTATAGAGGTGAATTACTGGCTTCACACTCACCATACATATTAGGTCAATACTCTGTGTAAGTTTGTCAAGTGCTAATTAAGGTCTTACCTTGACATTATGTAATGGCAGTTGTCATCACACACATCTCTATGTTCTCTGACTTCTTTACTCTGATTGATGAAATTTCAACAAGATGGTGTTGACCAGGGCAGAGTTTTAGAACCCTGTCAATGCTACTACTGGATTGTGACTTTAAGATTATGGCTTCCCGGTGTGGTAGGGACAACCCCATGAGGTTGAAACGGCCCCCGTGAGGTAGGGACGACCCCGGTGAGGTTGAAACGGCCCTCGTGAGGTAGGGACGACCCCGGTCAGGTCGAAACGGCCCCGGTGTGGTAGGGACGACCCTGGTCAGGTCGAAACGGCCCCGGTGTGGTAGGGACAACCCCGGTCAGGTTGAAACGGCCCCCGTGAGGTAGGGACGACCCCGGTGAGGTTGAAACGGCCGCCGTGAGGTAGGGACGACCCCGGTCAGGTCGAAACGGCCCCGGTGTGGTAGGGACAACCCCGGTCAGGTTGAAACGGCCCCCGTGAGGTAGGGACGACCCCGGTGAGGTTGAAACGGCCGCCGTGAGGTAGGGACGACCCCGGTCAGGTCCAAACGGCCCCGGTGTGGTAGGGACAACCCCGGTCAGGTTGAAACGGCCCCGGTGTGGTAGGGACAACCCCGGTGAGGTTGAAACGGCCCCGGTGTGGTAGGGACGACCCCGGTGAGGTTGAAACAGCCCCAGTGTGGTAGGGACAACCCCGGTGAGGTTGAAACGGCCCCCGTGAGGTAGGGACAACCCCGGTAAGGTTGAAACGGCCCCCGTGAGGTAGGGACGACCCCGGTCAGGTCGAAACGGCCCCGGTGTGGTAGGGACGACCCCGGTGAGGTTGAAACGGCCCCCGTGAGGTAGGGACGACCCCAGTCAGGTCGAAATGGCCCCGGTGTGGTAGGGACGACCCCGGTGAGGTTGAAACGGCCCCCGTGAGGTAGGGACGACCCTGGTCAGGTCGAAACGGCCCCGGTGTGGTAGGGACAACCCCGGTGAGGTTGAAACGGCCCCCGTGAGGTAGGGACGACACCGGTGAGGTTGAAACGGCCCCCGTGAGGTAGGGACGACCCCAGTCAGGTCGAAACGGCCCCGGTGTGGTAGGGACAACCCCGGTCAGGTTGAAACAGCCCCGGTGTGGTAGGGACAACCCCGGTGAGGTTGAAACGGCCCCCGTGAGGTAGGGACGACCCCGGTGAGGTTGAAACGGCCGCCGTGAGGTAGGGACGACCCCGGTCAGGTCCAAACGGCCCCGGTGTGGTAGGGACAACCCCGGTGAGGTTGAAACGGCCCCGGTGTGGTAGGGACAACCCCGGTGAGGTTGAAACGGCCCCGGTGTGGTAGGGACAACCCCGGTGAGGTTGAAACGGCCGCCGTGAGATAGGGACGACCCCGGTGAGGTTGAAACGGCCCCCGTGAGGTAGGGACGACCCCGGTGAGGTTGAAACGGCCCCGGTGTGGTAGGGACAACCCCGGTCAGGTTGAAACGGCCCCGGTGTGGTAGGGACGACCCTGGTGAGGTTGAAACGGCCCCGGTGTGGTAGGGACAACCCCGGTCAGGTTGAAACGGCCCCGGTGTGGTAGGGACAACCCCGGTGAGGTTGAAACAGCCCCGGTATGGTAGGGACAACCCCGGTGAGGTTGAAACGGCCCCCCGTGAGGTAGGGACGACCCCGGTGAGGTTGAAACGGCCGCCGTGAGGTAGGGACGACCCCGGTCAGGTCGAAACGGCCCCGGTGTGGTAGGGACAACCCCGGTCAGGTTGAAACGGCCCCGGTGTGGTAGGGACAACCCCGGTGAGGTTGAAACGGCCCCGGTGTGGTAGGGACGACCCCGGTGAGGTTGAAACGGCCCCCGTGAGGTAGGGACGACCCCGGTGAGGTTGAAACGGCCCCAGTGTGGTAGGGAGAACCCCGGTCAGGTTGAAACGGCCCCGGTGTGGTAGGGACAACCCGGTCAGGTTGAAACGGCCCCCGTGAGGTAGGGACGGCCCCGGTGAGGTTGAAACGGCCCTGGTGAGGCTCAGACGGCCCTGGTGAGGTTGAGACTACTCCAGTGAGGTTGGGACAAATAAAGGTGACCAGTATGGACTGATGAACAGGGGTAGATACAGAAGCAGAGCAACATTGAACAGAATGTTAAACTTCAGTGGGAAGCCTGGGGAGGGTTGGGGGGGGGATTAAGAGACCAACTGAATGACTTATATGCATGCATATAAGATTAACCAATGGACACAAGACACGGGGCGGGGGGGCAGGGGGTAGGGGCCAGGGGAATGTCAAGGGGGGGAAAAAAGGAGACATATGTAATACTCTTTGTAATACTTTAAGAAATAAAAATTATTAATATATTAAAAAAAAAAGATTATGGCTTCCTCATCTGAAATAGGGGATTAAGTCAAATATAATATTTGTCATGGTTTAGCACTCTGGCCTAATACATATTAGTAGATCAATAATTACTACTTGTTTTTCTGATAGTCAAGTGAATAAGCCCTGAGAAATAAGAGAAGTTTAAGTTTCTTAAGTTATATTACAATGATAGAATGTTATGAGATATTCTCTTAAGCTTTGTAATTCTCTAAAGATCATGCATTATCCCAAATAGTTTTTACAAAAGTTTTTAGGATCTAACCTTGAGCAATAATGAATGCAAACATGCTTATATTTGAAGAAAAGGAGAAATTTCTCTTTTATTTTGGAGAAATGTGTATTCATGATGAAGACCTTTTCCTAACTTGTATCATTCAGGAAGCAGTGAATTGGACTACAGCGGAGAAAATGCCTGTGAAAGAGATAGGCTTTCCTTTGATTTTAGACTACAGGATAATGTCAGCTGAGCAATCTCTGAAATACTACTGTGTAGCCTATGGCTAATTCTTCACTTATCAATTGAGCTAGTAGGCAGACACTCACTTCCAGATGTGTTATCAACTTTTTGTTGAACTGCAAACACAAAAGAAAAATAATTTTCACTTTTGGATTGCTATTAAATGTTATAGGAAAAATTGAATCATACCATTATATAGGGAATAATATTAGATTGTACTCCAATATAGAATATGTCTTTTAAATTGAGTAAAATGAAAATATTAGTGACCTTACAGAGTATGACAACTATTGCAAATTTAAAACAAGAATTTTTGCAGGCAATTGAAATGCATAATTCTTAAATCTTTAATCCTATCTATAAAACGCAATATAATATAGCAATTCATGAGGCACAAAATGCAAGCATAAAATAAATGAAATAATGCTATGTGGCTATCAAACTGGAAAATGGAAAGCATTTGTAAAATTAATGGTTTCTTACTTGATAAAACTTGCTATAATTCAGCAAGGTGGCAATTTTCTAGTGTCATATAAGCCAACGTTCTTAAAGCTTTCCTTAGTTATCCATCACTTGCTTTCTCAGGCTGCCCCAGATGGAGAGGGTACAGAGGACTAGGAATCATGTCACTGTTCCCCAAAACGTGACTCAAGAACCCCATCCATCTGAATTTCTTTGGGTGTTTATTTCAAAAGGGAGTCTCTTGGGCCTAAAAATCAGGACTGTGGTACCTGGAAATTGTACTTAATGAGCAAGCATTGGGATTTGTGGTTGCCCTCCAGTGGAATCCTATGTCACAGTTGAGTACCGATGCCCTGGGCAAGTCTGTATCTCTGTGTACACAAGGCTAGAGGCTAGATAGGTTATTGTCCACATTGCACATCTTTTTTTAAAATATGTTCTTATTGATTTCAGAGAGAGGAAGGAGAGAGAGAGAGCAAGCAACATCAATGAGAAACATCCATTGTTTGCCTCCTACATGCCCCCTACTGGGATCGAGCCCACAGCACCCTCTATTTGGAATGGAGTCTGCAACCAGCTGGACCAGGAATCAAACTGTGACCTCCTGATTCATGGGTTGACACTCCACCACTGAGCTACACGGGCAAGGTGCACATTGCACATCTTTTATAACTAGCTCACATGATGAAAACCATGAGCATAACTATCACATAGGTAAAGACTTTTACCCATATGTACATCCGTCTCCCCAAATCTGAGTAGTCTGTTGTAATTTCAGGAACTACTCCCAACTGAAATAAATTGCTGCTTTTTGATTGCTGCCTGCAGATAGTTAAGAATTGAAAGAAACATCTCATTTTGTATCATCTTTCTACCCTCCCACGTGCTGAGATAACGCACTGGATATTTTTGTCATTCAGCTGAACAAGAGTTCTATTTGCATGATTTACCAGGATAATTATTTGATTTGAAACAGCAGATTTAGCAAGACATTTCACTTCCAGGTAATGTGCTCCTGAGGACGGCATGGAATCACTGAGTTATCCCACTGTCCAGTAAGCATTTTTGGTAGACTGAACCTCCTAGTCTTTGGAAAATGTCCCAGAGCTCTGCTGGAGATTCCCTCTTTCTTTTTCTCAACCTCTGCTGTGAGTGAAACTTAGGCTAATGTTTCTCTAATGGTTGGAACAGTATTTTCATTCAGCTGCACACAGCTGGGTTCTTCTGAATGGGGAGCAGGTATTGAACTCTTCAATTGCATGGAGAAGAATGACCAGCTTCTACACACAGGTGTGAGGAACCACCACCAGTGCTGTTCACGGATGCTGTCTGGATGGGACTCTAGGTTCGGGCCTGAACATACTCTCTCCTTCAGGCCTGAGGACCTTTCTGACAAACAGTGATTATTGTGGATCAAGAGGAATTTGGTCTCTTCTGTTTTACAACTGCTTAGAATATCATTTGGCTGCTCCTACCACTTAGCTTTTGAAAAGGTAAACCTGTTTTGATGTACTTGCATTTTAATGATTAGAAAAATACACTGAATTTAACTTAGAGATAACTTTGCAAGTATGAAATAAAATTTTAATACAAGCTCTTTGGGCTTATTCTGTGTAATTATTCATGTATTTGACAGAAATGTAATACGCATGTAGGGATGGCAAAGAGACATTATTGAATAGAGTAATAGCTATATAACATCACTACTAGTTATAGTTAAAACATATCAACACATTCATAAATGTGATGCTGTGTCTTAAATTTCTAGAAAAGTGTACACTGATATGAAAGAATTGTTTGCAGTCAAGTTAGGCCGACAGACATAAATAAATAATAGTTACAGTACAATAAGACATAATATAATCAATAAGATCATTGTAGTAGAGTGCTTGAAATGGAAATATTGTATCATTTAAAAATAAAAAGACAGTTGCTCTTGAATATTTATAATTTATAGCTATGGATAAGTATGAATATAATTATTCTTATAAGTATGAATATTTATATTTATTTGGGTGGTGTTGATCTCTTCTAGCTATTCTCTAAATGTAGATAGACTGAGGCTGGGAATGGTGTGTACTGTGACAGTGGGTAGAAATGCAGAATTCTTAACACTCACTGTGGAACTAGTCATCGAGGCACTGAGGCTCCCCACCTGAGCTCTGTAAGATCATTCTCCTCTCCCTACTTCTTTTCTATTCCTGCCTTTCTTGCCCTCTAAGGGAAGTGACTATTTCCTAGGTCATTCTATACCACTTGTAAAAGGCAAGGAGTAATCAGAGGTCCATGATCTCTATCTTTGCCTCTTTCCTACTGCTTAATATTGTGGTGCTATATGAGACTATTAAAATGTGAACTCTGATCCATATCTGATTAAATAGTTTCTGAGTTACAGCTACCAAGTGAGCATGCTTAAAGATCAGATTTAATAGCACGGGAGGAGCTACCTTGCATTGTTTTATTCTGTAATTGAAAATACAGCAAGAAGGAAATGTGGGAGATGGAAAACTGTCTCACGTCTCTTGGTTTATGAAGGAGGGGTCCTTGAGCACTGACTCATCTCTCCACACTCCAGGCTCCATTTCATTCTTAAATTATGTCTAGAAATGTTAAATCTTGCTTATTTTTAAGCCCAGGCTTCTCTTACTGCTTCTTTGAAATTAGCATTTCCCACCATGTAAAACTAGAGAAGTTAGGCACCGTGTTAGAAATGCATGGAACTAAAGTGGAGTCAGAAGGATTATCATTTCAACTCCGATTCTAGTTATCTGTGTCATGTAGAACAAATTAATGTATTTCCAGACCTCCATTGTCCGTATACTAGTTTAGAACATGATCTGAAGTAGAAATATAGGTTTGTGCATGATCATAACAAATTGATGGCTAAAACCATGGGTGTGGACGATTGCCCATGAAACATTCCAATTTATGACGTGAAGAAAGAAGAATGAAACCCAGGAAATCTTTCATTGAGGGATCAGAAGAGAAATGCCTCTATAAGAACACTGAGGAGGGTCATTAGAGAGGTAGCAAGAAAACTAGCACTAGTTGTATATGGAGGTGCGTGAGGCTGACAGTTTCAAGAAGGCAGAAGAATAGTAAATAGTTTGTTTCTATATGTACCGAGATGAGAAATGAAAAATGCCTAAATGATTCATTAATTAAGGACTCATGGTGACTTTGGTGGGACCCCTTTGGCCCTTGGGTGGGGACAAGAGCAAAGTTGCAGTGAAATGAGCTCGCTGTGCAAATGAGAAACCCCATTCATTGATTATGCCTTCAATAAGCTTGGGTGGCGGAACAAAGAAAGATAGAGAAGAATCGACCTAAATGAAGGGTTATTGTTGTTCAGATGGAGGAGAGTAAATGCTGGACCAGATTAAGCAAGAGGGAGAGACTAAAAGAGAGAGAAAGAGGGTAACGGATCGGGGAGAGGACCCCAAAGGGAATGAGACCCTGCACTTAGAGAGAAGGCTTGGTCTTTGAACAGGATGGCGTAAACATATCTCTGTTTTACTAAGTTATCTGATATTGTGTGGACTGATTTTCCATTTACTCACCGTTCCTGAAGCTTTTTGCCTTTTAGTTGGCTCACTGACTTTTAACAACTTCAGAGAAGAATAGTTTGAGAATGAGTAGGGAGAAACTGAATTCATCAGCATTCTCAAATTATGGAATTTTAGTAAAAAAAAAGTTTGTGTAGAAAAATTGGGGACTTTGGAGAAAATAATTTTTAAAATTAAATCTTTCTCTTTGCTCTCCAGTAGCTAGAATTTTACAATATGACACACACACACACACACACACACACACACACACACACGTTAGTATTACTGGTAAAGAAAGGTATTCTACACACACTAGACCCGTGGTCGGCAAACCGTGGCTCGCGAGCCACATGCGGCTCTTTGGTCCCTTGAGTGTGGCTCTTCCACAAAATACCACGTTCAGGCGCGCACGTACAGTGCGATTGAAACTTCGTGGCCCATGCGCAGAAGTCGGTATTTTGTGGAAGAGCCACACTCAAGGGGCCAAAGAGCCACATGTGGCTCCCGAGCCACGGTTTGCCGAGCCGCAGTTTGCCGACCACTGCACTAGACCCTGAAATGTGTTTGGACTGTACCTTGTTAAAGGCATTAAAAACCTGCTTTCTCTAGATAAAAAAGGAAGGGGAAAGTACAAGACTGGCAGTATCAAATCTTAAGTATTTCAAGTCTGCTGTTTTAAATTTCAAATAATTTGGGTATAGTGGATAGAAATGTACTTGGTAAAATGGTTTGTTAAGCAGCTTCATCCTATACTCTCCCACTTTTAGACAGGGTGTACCTTACCGAAATCAGTTGTTCTGCATGTAGGTGAAGGAAAACTCTTTCATCGTCACAACACAATATTCAGTCTGTAAACTCTAATAAAGTGAGAATATTTAAACAGTGTGCAATAACGGAGTCAGTATACCTTTAAGAACTTGAGAGTTAGCTGTTACCATAGGAGAACACAGCTTTTTATTTCTGTAAAAATAATCCCGATACTCCAGTAAAGTGTTCAGTTCATTAAAACATCTTTTATGCTATGTTTAGTTACTTAATTTCCATTAAATATTTGCTAGTGAAATAACTATATTTATTTTAAAACATGCTGTAAGTTGGACCTGCTTAATTCAGACTGACCTTGAATGGGTAGGGGCTGGCCATCAGAAACCGAATGCATGATTAAAGGACAGTCTAGATGAAATGAGCTGTGCTGGAGTCTGCACTCCTCCATATATTAGCTGTGTGATCTTAAGCAAGTTGCTTTAAGCTCTCTAGGCCTCACGTTCCATGTAAAGCAGGAGTAATAATACTGCCTGTCATAGGTATTGGATGAATTAATACTTATAAAACGCTTAGCATATTGCACTACTCTTTCTAATTATATCAGCCATTCTTATTGCTGTTTATATTGCTTCCTACGTTAGGTAGTAAAGGAAAATTGAATAAAAATATAGTGCATTCAGAATATATTATGTAAAGAAATGAGATTTATAAGAATGGGTAGCCTAGGAATCTAATTTTGCTTGAGGGAAAAGTATTTCCATATATAGAGAAAACAAATATGTTAAAATGTAAATGGTGAGTATCTCTGGGTGGTATGATTATGTTTGAGCTTTTAATTTTAGCTTTGTTGCATTTTTTCATATTTTTTGAGGGGTATGTATTACTTTTGCAAAATATATATGGAAAATGTTATAAAATAATACAGATCATTCAAAATATGAAATATTTGGAAATTAAATGCAAAGTTAACAAGAATACAAGATGAGTCTTTTTATATTTGGGATTCAGTTCTCTTCTAAGAAATTGCAGCACTTTCTGAATTTAACCCATGAGCATAGTAATTAAGTGGATGACTTCAGCAGCTTTTGAATCCTGGGATAAGATTCTTTTGCCGCCTTGCAACACACTTTCTTGATAGCTCATCCTCATGCCAGTGAGTCTCTGTTCAAAGAGTGACTAACGACATTCAAAACAAAACAAAGCTAAATAAAAAACATCGTCAACCCATGTATAAATTATTTCTGGAGGGTTTTTGTTTCTTAATAAGACTAGATCATCATGAGCTGATTTCGGACTGCAGAATTTGTATAGTGTTCTTTCAATAGAGTTCAGTGTTAACCTGCTCGTTGATGCTTATATGGCTGTGTATGTGGTTTCTTTTCAGGCTTATGTTTTCATAGTAGTCATGAGAGTTCACATTTGTTGGGAACACTCATCAAAGCCTCTTTAGACATTTAAATCCTGAGGAAATGAAGGATAGCATAAGGAATTTTTTGGTAAGAATGCCAATATGCACTAGTATGTTATCTCCTAGGAAAGTATGATTATATACTGGCCAGCATATTGAACAAGTTCAAGCAATCTTCACTTGTACTGTTTACCAGCTCCCAGCAACACAGTTCAAATTTCAGTTACCATGGCCTATTAACTGTGAGTAATTGCATTAAGCACAAACTTTAGCGCCAGGTCTTCAGCCCACAAATCACTACATAAATAATAGATGTGCATCGTGATCAATGACCTGTCATGTCACTTCTTTCAAAGCCTGTTGGTGAGTGGTGGCTGCTCATCTGTCACCGTTCAAGCAGACAGCAAGGGCTTACAGCTTGTCTCCCAGTGGTACAGCTAGATAACATTTTATAAAAATGGGCAATATAAAGAGGGGGTTGGTGGACAAAGATGAAAGTGCAGTGAAAAAACAAAAAGTGATAACATTGGAAGTAAAATTGGAATCAACACAAATTAGAATTACAGATGAAATTGCTGACCATGGGAGTGTTGATCTTCCTGCTTTTCAAGAGTCTCTAGTCAAGCTGTCGTGGCTCAGTGGTTGAGCATTGAACTATGAACCAGGACGTCAGGGCCATGGGTTGCAGGCTTGATCCCCAGTAGGGGGCCTGCAGGAGGCAGCCAATAAATGATTCTCTCTAATCATTGATCTCTCTCTCTATTCCCCTCCACCCCCTTTTCATCTCTGAAATCAATCTATAATGATAAAAGGGTAATATACGAATTAGACTGGAATTCTTCTGGAACTCATTCTGGATGTCCTTTCTAACGAAGCCGGGGCCGGAGGGAAGCTAGCCGGGGTCCCGGGTGCCTGCAGGTGGCCCAGGGGAAGCTAGTGGGGTCTCGGGTGCTGGAGGGAAGCCGGTGCCGGCAGCCAGGGGAAGAAAGGCCTACTCTTGCATGAATTTTCATGCATCGGGGCTCTAGTAAAAATATATTAAAAAAAAAAAAAAGAGATTCTAGATACATAGCCAGAGAATACTGAAGGGCATAATTGAGGAATGTGATTGTGACAAATAGGAAAATAATTGGTTTCACTATTCTTTTCATTGTCTAGAACTGTTCATTTATGAAGCTGTTTTAGTGTTTGTGTTTGTTTTGTTGTTTGTGTGTAGTAGATGATTTTTATTAGCAGAATGTCTCAAATGACTGTATACTAACCTGCAGGCTCAATACCAATAAGTAAAGCTGATTACAGTTGAGCTACTCTGCTTAAAATTGTGATGCATACTCCAAACCCACCTTATTCCTCCTCCTATAGCCAATCCAGGCTTGACTCCATCTCTCCAAACCTGGAATACAGTGTCCCTTGTAGTCTACAGTGCGTTGCAAGGAGACCATTTTAACTATGACATTTTAGTTTTTACTTGTCTTGTGTAAGTTTTATTGCATGATTTCATTTTTACAAATATTCTCAGTAAACAAAATGTTTGAAAGCCCTTACTACCATTAAGGTTTTAGGAATTCAAGTTGGTAAATTCTAATTTAGAGAAGGGAAGTTTTAAAACCGGGGGGAATTTTATTTTTGGTAAGAACTAGGTGAGAAAATGAACTCTCAGGAACTTTGATTTAATAAATTTGACTTGAAAATTATGTGAGAAGCTGATGATCTATCCTCAGAGATATATTTTATTTTTGAAGCTTCAGTTCCCATGTTTTGTTTGTTGTTGTTGTTTTTTTTTTTTTACCAAATGTTCCTTCAGAAATTTAAGTACTCAGTAGTAATGCTGTTCTTCTTCTGCCTACCTGTCTGAACATGTGTGTAATTCCATGCTTTATTTGCTATCACATAAAACACACCAGTTCCCTTGCCGATATGAAATAGGACTACTGTTGTTTTGGGATGGGTAGATGTTTTTGTTATATTGAAACACTCATTTTGACACAATGACTCTACCTCGTATTTCCTTGAAGTGCTGAGATTCCTCATTCGTGATTAAATTCTTTACTCTTGAGGCCTTCTTACTTCACTGAGCAGGATGTGGTAGAAGTTACCATTCCAAAATGGAATGAGTCATTTTTCAACCATAGACATGTTGCTCTCGCTTATAGATTCCTGGCTAAATTCAGGATTTGCCTCATTGGTTTGCTTCCACACCTAGCAGAGCACCACACCTGCTTATAGGTAGAGGGGCTGAGAACTGAAGAAGTAGACAGACCGGAAACTTTTTTAAAGTTCTAGGTTAGAGAGTTAGGGGTAAAAGAGTACCGCAGTAAACTGGAGAGAAAAGACTAGCTTTCTGGCTCTGAAGTAGTTAATGTGGTTTGCAAGTTCAAAGATCCTGCTGTGCTAATAGGTCATAAAAGCAGGCTCAGTGGTCATTTTTCCATTCAAAGTTTAAATATTAAAGAGTATTCCAATCCCACAGCCATGCAGAAATATAGGCCCAGTGTTCCTATTACTTTCAGTAATTCTAGAGAATCTAGAAATATCAGTTATTTTTTGTATTAAAGTTCCCTCTAAAAATATTTGCTTAAGTGTTTATAAAACACTGTGCAGGCCAAACCAAATATTTCTAATACATCAGTTAGAAAACCCTTGTCAAGTATACACATTGCTGGATTGTTTCAGTGTTAATGCAACTGTTGATATCTCTCCGTGTGCTCATTCTTACCCTCTATCCTTTCTTCTTTAAGAGCCTTTGATGCTGTTGATAAGTGCTCTTGTCCTTGGATTTCACAAAAGTTAGCTTCCTCTCCATCCTCTGTCTCTGTACCCACAAAACATACAGTATCTGCTGACTTGTTTTGCACAACAAACTGAAGACTTTGAAGTTTAAGAACATTTTTATATCTGACCCTGCTTGGTAGCTTCAGTGCCTTCTATCTAGGCTGTGAGCTAGCCCCTAGGTGCCCTGTAACAATTTAGTGTCTTTGATCATCTAACTTCTCCTTGGGGCTGGTTATTTCTGGCTCCTATCCTGTTGCCTGGAGTTTTCACTTTTACTTTCTGCCAGTCCCGTCGAGTGGATGCATGGGTAGGTCCATCCACAGGGACTTAGCACATGGTTTTCTCTCAGTACTGACCACAGTGAACACACTGCTCATGTTCTGAAACTGGGGGTAGATTGCCCATGTGTTCTGATTTTCCTAGGACAGTCCTGGTTGATACCTGCTACCTGGGCACAATTATTAATAGAGCCCCATTTCTCTATGGGATCTGGTTTAGAGGAAGATTGATAGGCCTATCCATGGGCCTTTTCTCCTTCTTTCATCACTGAGCTTTTATTTTGGAAACCTAGCCCGAACTCCAAAATGGGTTAGATTTCACATGCATACAAATGTATTATTACTCAAGTAAAACAACACAGAATATAATATCTACCTCTACTTGAAAGCACTTACTTTCATCAAAAATTTGATGCACACCATTGGGTAGTATGAATAAAGTTGTATTATCTTTCTTTCCCTCCTAGCTGCATCAGCTTCTAAATATATGTTCATTTTATGTTAACTAAGGCAATAAAACAGCAGAAGCTTTTTATCTAAATTGTCCCAGTGGACAGTTCATCTATTTATTTGTTTTTGATACAATAAAAATATAAAAAGCAGAGATCATGAAAGCATAAAGCTAGAATGAATTTTTGTATTTTTCTATTGATAAAATCTCTCATTTACTAGTATCTGCAGTTGTACATTCAATTATAAACCGCTTTCTGAGGGATTTAAATCTTGAAAAAAAATATACTGTGGAATATTTATAGGCAAATTTATTTCTGCATTTTGTTCCCAGCTTACATTTGATCAAGTGAATGAGCCCAAGAGATGTGAGGAATAGTAACATCACATGTTTTTAGGTTTGCTATAGTATTTCCCATTGCCCTTGGTTAGCTGTGAATTTTTGTGCCTTTTTCTGGATCTTACACTTGAATTCTTTGGGACACTCATGAGATTTTTTTTAACCCTTATACCTCTTTTCATAATTTCTTATATCCCTTCATTTTTTTCTTTACCTATAATTGCCTTCTTGTGTAGCATAAGGGAGGTTGTGTATGGTATGGAAATCTCTGTTTGCAGAAGCCCACAGCAATTACTAGCATTCTTAGATAGGTGGGTTTTCATTTACTTTCTTATTTTAATAAGGACATACTCATTCCTCTGCTTTGGAGCCCACATAGTTTAATTCATCAGTAGCCAAATTAGTTATTATTTTTCTTATCAGTGTTCAACAGGATGTTTGATTTGCTCTACCTCCATTTAGAAGTTAAATAAATTGGTGTAGAACTTCAAGATTTTATACATGACTTATTAAAGACATGATTAAAAATACGTAATAACTAACTGAATAGTAGTTTTCTTCAATTTGACTATTAGGATTATATTTCCAGCAAATCTTCTCACATAATGGAAATAGGAAAAAAATAAATATTGATTATATAGTTTGTTAAAATAAATTGAACTATTTCAATTTACGAGGGGGATATTTGAATTATAATTCTCAGAAAATTTTCTTTATTGCTATGACCTTAATATTCACTGTGAATAATATATAATAAACATAGGTCTTAATTGCAATAATATTTTAAAGGTTTTTGAGGAAGAACTTATTAATGTAATAAACATGTCATTTGCAAGGGGAAGGTACTTTTTCATTGACCTAAAGATGTTAAATATTGAATTCAAAACTTTATCTACAATAACATCATTTTTCGCACAGTTTTATAATTTGGAGCTTTTAAAATCAGATGCCTTAGTTAATATTATATTATTTTTCATATAATGAGTTGGTTGGAAATTTTATTTGCAAATTACGTAAATAAATACATATTTGGAAATAATATAGTTTCATGTGATGCTTCCATACTAGTAATGTTAGTGACTTTTGAATATTATTATTTTTCATAGCTGTTTATCATAGCATCTGTGTTTTTCTGAAATTTATAATAGATGGTCTGTAGTGAGACCCCTGCATTATTATTTTTTTTTGTTACATTCTTTGGCTTATTGACATAACCTAGGTTTCATGGGTTCTGTGTATCTGACAAAACAAGATTTCAAGAACTTAGGATACTTTTTTGAGCAAAAAATGAAAACAGCTTATTCACGTTGCTAATTTGTAGATACTATGTTGTGATTCTGGGTTTCACTTTTAAATTACAATGTAGAGATTGAAGTGTTATTAAATACATGAAATGTAGGAAACTTAGATTTCTTAAAGAGTTTGTTCCCAGGTAATAAAATTCCCTAGCTGAATTTGTAATGTTTACATATTAGTATGCAAATATTTTTACTGTATTTTGTATGATGCTAAGAACATGATTGCTTTACCTGTGAACTCACCTGGTCTCCTCTCCCTCTCACATACAGAATCACATACAGGCTTTTACAGATTAATTAAAAAACTGAAAGGTCTATGTAGTGTTTATTTTGTGCTTCTGAAAAGCATATAAGCAAACAAATGAAAAATAATTTCAACATATTATATGGACCTTTCTTCACTATAGATTTATCTCCAGTTCCTATAATTTTAGAGATACCTCAGAATAGTAGATATTGGCTCTGTGATGAATTTAGTCTGTCTTTCACTTCCCTGAATTAACATTTTTATGGTACCATTTTGAAAAGGAGAAGGTACACATGATGATCTCCTCATTTTTTTGAAGGGGACAAAATCAGGCTTCTGGAGTATACCAGCCACCAGTATTTAGGTCCCTCTTCTCACCAGTTCCCATTGCTCCCTCCACGGTTCTACCAAGTTTGCTGCAAATGACTCAGATTTCTTTCACAGTCTTAGGTCAGAGATTAAAATATTAAATTATATTATGGTTTCTAGTGAGGTAACATTGTAATGGTCATTTGTTAGGAAACTTATTTACACTTTTTAGTGTGCTTAAGAGTCAAAGTGTTACCACTTTAGGTCAGAGTTTTGTTGCATGTAATTAGTAGTTTTTTCCATTCCTTTCCTGTTGTTGTAGGGATAGCAAGCATGGGATTATCATTTGTTATAGATTTACTATGTACCAAGCCTGATGCCGAGTGCTTTGCCAGTGTTTCCCAATATTTTCTTCATTCCAATCTTATAAGCCAGGCTTCTTTGATAGGGGAAGGACCTATGTTTTAGAAAGGAGAAATAACGTGTGCAAGATTACACATTTTAACGTGTATTAAACTGGGTTGGTCTGACCCCATCCAATTGGGGGACAGTTATAACTTTATAGGAGTTTCTGTCTTTCCCTAAGATCTGTTTATTGAGAGAAATGGAATCTGTACTGGATTCATTTGTCAGCTGAAAAGGAAAATGATTGTATTTTATGTAATTTATGAAATGTTTTTGATTGGGACTTTACAACAGACTTTTAATAAAAGCATAATACTCTGGAAACTAATTAATCAAGGTTTTATTTTACTATAGGATATATTGGAAAATTGGCTAAAATTTTTAACTTTTTAAATGACAGGATTATTCAATGTCAACCCAAAACAAAAGACTGTTTCTCAATTTTCATCTTTCTATTTCCTTTTGCTTCCTTGAAAATTTAGACTATTTGCCATCTATATATGTCACTTAAGTTTAGTGTTTTTCAGATTTTTAGTCTATAAAACATGTGTCAAAGGAAATGATGTCTAAGGCCCCTAAAACCCACAGAATGCTGTGAGATTGCCACCACTCAGAGCATAGCAGGGAAACATCAGCAATATAATATCTTGAATTTTTCTGTTCTTTCTTGCTTCTGATTGTTATTCATTGGAACATTTTTGAGACAGTAGGTCTATACTAAGGTGAAAGTGCATCCTTTTCTGCCTTTCACTAAGGAGAAAGTAGATAAAAAAGACACTTATTGCCTGAGATATTTTTCTTTTTAAAATGTACTTAAAAGATGGATACAGTGGGTATTAAAAACATACCCACCCCTTTCCTTTGTAGTTAAAATTGAAAGATTCTATTTTAAGGATTATATACGTATGTGTGTGTGTGTGTGTGTGTGTGTGTGTGTGTGTGTGTTTGTGTATATATATGTATATATGTGTGTGTGTGTGTGTATGTATATATATATATATAATTCTAATGAAAATAAGGATTATACATTTGGATGCATTATCTCAGAGCATTTGGTATCACAGGCAACATTGCATTAAACACCTTCCTGTAAGAAGATGTATTGAGGAGAAGGGATGCAAATGCGAGTAGTGCGTACTTCCCTTGCATGGTGATTAGCATATATATTATCTCCCCAGTCGGAGTTCCGTACTGAAGAGTAATCCTAGGTAGTTTTGGAGGAGAAATAAATTGGAAAGCATTCTTGCTTCTGAAGCTGAGCTTCACATCATAACTTACTTATTTCTGTTTCAGATGCTGGGAGTTTCTCAAATGTCAGTGATTCAATTAGCTGATACTTTTTTGTCCCTGACCCCTTTTGTTGGTATAGTGCTGGGTTCTGTCTGTGGCTTTAAGTAACAGAGTACGGTCATCAGCCCGATGACTTGTCTTCTTGAGGAGATGACGGACACCCACAGAATAATTGAAGAATAGACAGCCGGAGGAGAGCAGCTACCATGCACTCGACACTTAACTTCATGCCAAATTTAGACTTGCAGTGTTTCATGTATGTTATGGGTACAGAAAGGCATCTTCTTGCCCATACAGAAAAGCTCAATTTGCCACTCAGGGAGTAGCATATGTTCAGTATCAGAAATTGTGTAAAATAGCATGCCTTCATTCACTAAAGTCTCCTGCAGATTTATGCGTATTTATATTCGTGTCAGTATATTTGTGGGTGTGTATGATATATATCACAATAAAAGGGAAACTTGCTAAAAAAGAAAAACCTCTTTATATGACTCCTCAGAGTTCTACATTACATACTGGTTGCTCAAATTTCATGCATCTCTGCAAAAATTAACACTTGGCTTTATATTTAGAGATCTACCTTCTCTCCTCCTACCCCATCTCCCCTGGTAATTTCTGCCCTTTGTTAAATAAACAGATTATAGTTTCTCTAGATTCATGCAAAAATTTCCCCCTTTAGGAGTACAAACAGAAGTCTTCCATAGAAATGAGAGATGATTGGGGAGAGGGAAGGAAAGACTGAATAATCATGGTTGAATGTTGTTGAGTCTGGCTGCAGAGGTCCTACATTGTGATAGGTCACCATGTTTCGCAGTGTTCTGGCAAACACAGATTGCTAAGTGTTAGCAAATTCAGGATAAAGACCCCGATGTAAATCCAGTTGGTTTTTGAAAGATGAGTGTTACTTCTTTGGCTAAGTGGTGATGAGAGAGCAGAATCGGTGAAGCAGAGAGGATAGCATACACATATATTCATCTCGGTACTGCTGATCAGGATGCAGTTACCGATGTGTCTAAACAGGATCCCTGTGAGGGAGTTGGGCTTCCTTTCTGGTGAGAAGAGAGAAAGTATTTTTGACATAAGAAATCAAGTCACAGAAATTTGGTGTTGTTTTCTAGGCAATAAACACTTAAAGGCATAAATATATTCCATAGGTGCCTCCCAAATTTCTGTAAGGCAGATGTCTTATCTCTCTTTTGCAGATAAAGAGCCCAGATCAATCGGAGGGGAAAGGAGTTGTGAAAGTCACTTAAGTTTAATGTGATAGAACCAGGATGAACCAGGATTTGAACTAAGTTGGATGTGACTCCAGAGTTTATTCTCTTAACTGTATGCTTAGAAAAATAGACAAAATTGCAGATGTTTCTCAGTTTAAGAGCTGTCCTGTTTATTTCAGCTGGACTTGGGAGAAATAAGAACTTTGCCCTTGTATATTTTTTCAAGCAACTAAAAATGCAAACAAATCTGTTTCACATAATTTATGAAATGTTTTTGGATAAAGCATTTAACAGCTGAATTTTCATTTGAGTTATTTATTTATTTATTTATTTATTCATTCATTCATTCATTCTAGGGGAATTTGTTCATAGACATTTCACTGTACCACAGAGTTAACCTATATAAATAACCTATTTATATAAACCAGGTCACCTTTTATTTCTTTATTTTAAATTCTTTAAATGACAGAATATCTTTTACTTTTATTAATGATAAACTATTGATTAAAAAATTATATATCTTTATAGCGTGTGTCTTACTATACTGTCCAGGATACCTAAAACAATGCTCAATGGAAAGATACAGGGCATCTTTTTTACATTTCTGAGTTTTCATAAATGAAATGAATTGTGTAAGTTTTGCTAGCTATACTTTTTCAAAAGAACAAAGCATTCTAATCAAAAGATTTTTTTCTTTGATAATTTGTTAAAATGAATTTGTTAAAATAAAAAGACTTTTAAAAGTCTTCTTTAAATTGATATTTTTCCTGTGGTTCTACCATTTTAATTTTGTTCAAAATTTGGATTTTCTGCTTTGTTCTGAAAGTGGGGATCAATCTATAATTTGTAATATATTTTTATACAATTTATAATACCCTATTCTATAACCCATACACAGCTATTTAAGGAAGATGAAGTGGTGTGAATAAAGGTGTAATTACATGCTGGGCATTTTTTTCTTGACATAACTATGTTCAGTTTTTTTATTTGTTTAGTCTCCTTTCATCACCATATATCTGACTACTTTTACCTTTTTTTTTTTAAATATATTTTATTGATTTTTTACAGAGAGGAAGGGAGAGGGATAGAGAGTTAGAAACATCGATGAGAGAGAAACATCGATCAGCTGCCTCCTGCACATCTCCTACTGGGGATGTGCCCGCAACCCAGGTACATGCCCTTGACCGGAATCGAACCTGGGACCTTTCAGTTGCCAGGCCGACGCTCTATCCACTGAGCCAAACCGGTTTTGGCTACTTTTACCTTTTTCATCCTCCCCCACCCTCCATCCCCTCTGGTAACCACCATACTTTTGTCTGTGTCAATGAATTCTTTTGTTTTGTGTGTTCATTCTTTGCTTTCTCTTTTCTTTCCCACATATGAGTGAAATTATATGCTCCGTATCATTTTCTGTCTTATTTCACTTAGCATGACTCTCAGGATCCTTTGATGTTGTTGCAAATGGCAGTATTTCATATTTTCTTTTTTTTTAAGTATATTTTTATTGATTTCAGAGAGGAAGGGAGAGGGAGAGAGAGAGATAGGAACATCAATGATGAGAGAGAATCATTGATCAGCTGCCTCCTGCACACCCCCAATGGGGATCGAGTTCGCATCTCGGGCATGTGCCCTGATGGGAAATTGAACCATGACCTCCTGTTTCATAGGTGACACTCAACCACTGAGCTGTGCCAGCTGGGCTCATCTTTCCTTTTGACTGAAGAGTATTCTATTATATATGTAACAGTTTTAAATATGGAGGTAAATATGTAGTAGATGGTTTTACTTCTTCTTAGATACAGCTTAGCAGGTAATCACAGTTGACTACATTCTCCACCACAATATTAAGTAGAATTGGATTTTGGAGCTTTTGGCAAAGTTGTGTAGGCACTTATGGAAAACCTGGTTTTAGTAACAAATGGGGCCTTTCTTCATTTCCTAGTCATTCATTATTTAATTTATATACGCACTGTGTTTACACCTAAAATGGTTACCCAAATGGCAAGGATAAATAAAGAAAAAAGACTCCTGATAAATAACGATGCAAAATTATTATAAAATCCAGTCCACGGCAAATAAACCTAAATTTTCTTGCCACTGGGACCTACATTGCTAGTTCTACTGGAGCCTCAAATTAAGATGCAAGCTTCCTGGCACCAACTTGAAAAGGAAACACAGAATTAGTTACTTAGTTGTTTCTTTACTGTGCTAAGAGAAAGCAGAGCCTTTCCTTGTTTTAAATCCTAATTTGGGGGTAAAGAGGAGGGCATGGGACATAAGGCGGTGGTCCTTTTTAAAAAAAATATTTATTTTCTTATTGATTTCAGAGAGGAAGGAGAAGGAGAGAGAGATAGAAACATCAATGATGAGAACGAATCATTGATCAGCTGCCTCCTGCACACCCCCACTGGGGATTGAGCCTGAAACTCAAGCATATGACCTGACCAGGAACCCAACCATGACCTCCTGGTTCATAGGTCCATGCTCAACCACTGAGCTACACTGGCCGGCCAGTGGTTCTTATTTTAGGGGGTGTATCCCTTTGTGTATCTTTAAAAAAATGTTTTTTCTTTTGAAAAAAAGTAAAGTTATTTATTTTCTTCCAAGAAAATGAATTTAGGCTGTGTAGACATACTTTTGTTCCAGTGTGTTTTTTGTGCCTATTTTCTTACTCTACAGTTATCTGTATTAAAAATGATGAATTTCCTTTAATGCTAAATTTATTGAGCTAGGGAAGTGCTTCTCAAATTTTAATCTATTGGCATATATTCTTGGAGTTCTGTGAAAGCTTAAAAATTGTATGTTTTTATTTTTGAATCTAAAGTTAATATTCACTTATCCATCTTATAATTAAGATGGCTTGAATGATTGAGAAATAATTCAAAGACATTATTTATATTTGTGTTAATGTTGCATTTACTTTTTTGCTTAGTCAAAGTATAAACTGCATTATAGTTTAGTGCACAGACGAAGGTTTAACAGTAATTCACATAGAGAAAAGTGATGGGAAAATGTAGTTACTCTGTGGCAGATATTACATGATGTTAGCATGAGAAACATGTAAATTGTGACTTTATATTAGCCTATGTCTGTGGTTGGCAAACTGCGGCTCGCGAGCCACATGCGGTTCTTTGGCCCCTTGAGTGTGGCTCTTCCTAAGCCTTAGGAGTACCCTAATTAAGTTAATAACAATGTACCTACCTATATAGTTTAAGTTTAAAAAATTTGGCTCTCAAAAGAAATTTCAGTCGTTGTACTGTTGATATTTGGCTCTGTTGACTAATGAGTTTGCCGACCACTGGATGTCATACTGTCTTTATAATGTGTTTTGTGCAGTTCTATAATTTGTACATCTTAGGTTAACAAAACCTCATTTTAAAATATGGTGAATAATCAGAAAATAGTTTTTAATAAGTGTATTTACATTTTTCTTATTTTTCTATTTTGGAATTCATTATTAAATTTATTGTTTCATCAAAAGCATAAATCAGTGGCTAAAATCTCTATCAAAGAAATACAAATTATAATAACATTGACTCAAATGATGTTTAATTGTGATCAAAATTAAAAGAATTGAACCCAAGAGTAAAATGTAGTATATAAAATAAACATGTATATATTTTTTGCTATTAAATGTAAAATTTGCAATATTGATTCTGCCAAACAATTTATTTTAAATAAATGTTGATTTAATTTGATTGATTTTTACATTTATTTGCATGAATAAGACTTTTATAATACTAAAATTTATTTGTGCATAGTTTAGGTTAAAACTGAGGTCTGTGAGAAATTTTCCTTTGTAAAGATTGGTAATTTGCTCATGTTTGAGAAACATTGACTCAGGGGTTTATTCTTAAAGTGTTTTATGCCCGTTGGGATTCAACAGAGCATGCTTTCTTGCCCACTTGAAGGTTTTTAGGATAAATGTAATAACGCTTACCCAGTTTCTGGGTCTGCTAGAACGAGGGATTCCTTAAGAAAATTGGCTGGTGACTGAAACAAAGCTCATCAGCAGAGGAAACAAATCGAACCTTCTCTGCTTGCCATGTCCATGGTATGAGCCGTGTGGTTTCACTCTGACAGTTCAGACCACTCAACTCCAAGCTATTTTTACTTATTTAATGGAGAACCATGACAACGTTTATACTTAGATAAAATGACTTATTTTCGGTGGACATTGTAGCCACTAGAGAAATCTTATTATTCTTGTAGGGCATCCAAACAAATCTATTAAGTTTGTGTAAGATTTATGTTCCTCATGCCGCTGCATCTTTCTTTTGCTTAGCGCCTTACCAGCTTGCAACGGTAGTAATTTTGACCCTTAGATTTCATCCCAAATATGATCCTGGGCAACTAGAAAGATGATGAAAGCACTTTTCAATTAATACCCTAATGAACTTGACAGTGAAGCCATTTCTATCTCTAAAGCAGCGGTTCTCAACCTGTGGGTCGCGACCCCTTTGGTGGTCGAACGACCCTTTCACAGGGGTTGCCTAAGACCATCCTACGTATCAGATATTTACATTACGATTCATAACAGTAGCAACATTACAGTTATGAAGTAGCAACGAAAATAATTTTATGGTTGGGTCACAACATGAGGAACTGTATTTAAAGGGCCAGAAGGTTGAGAATCACTGCTCTAAAGGAAGGATCAGTGATGTACTTCTGATCAAATGATGAAACCCAATTCAGTTAATACATGTTAAAAAGAAGAATCAGAGGCCCCGAGGTAGGCCAGTGCCCCTTGTGAGACCTTTTCTAAATGTAAGGACACCCTTAGCCTCAAGTCCTCCCTGGAAGCTCATTGTTGATGTCAGAATGAATCTCTTCATGCACACCTAATTTATCTTCATGAACTGGTTTGATTCTCATTTATTTATTTTCACTTTTTTTCACTTATTTTCACTTTTCTGGTGTTGAAGGATATTTTTGTGTTTTTCTGTATTCTAAGAAGCAATTTAAGGCCAAAAGTACTATGGGAGGATCATCACCATGGGAATCTTATTCCAGTTTTTTTTTTCTTTCTAAACACATATGTCTGTTTTTGCATATTGTCAATTTTTTTCTCTCAGAACACTCTGCCTTTTAAATGGAATGCAGGTCAGTGTATAAACATATAAAGTGCACTAACAGGCAATTTTGGTTTTATATTTGAAAAAATAAATCAGGAATTGGTTGTTCAAATTTAAAAATGTTTGTAGTGAGGGTCAAGAGACGAATATACTGAAGATACCCAAAGTTGGTATGTGTGCTTGTTAGTGCAAGGTTAAATGGCTTTATCCAGCTGCAGACAGTGTTTGATGTGGGGTCCTAGAAATCACCTAAATTGTTGATCACTATTGAAATAATATTTTGGTACAAGATGGAAAGAATATTCTTAGTTATTAGAACTAGCCATATAAATTAGAAGTTGAAAATGAATGTCTCTCTAGTATTATTTTTGTCACTATCCTATATGATAAAAGCCTAATATTCAAATTGACCGAACAGCGGAACGACCGGTTGCTATGACACACACTGACCACCAGGGGGCAGATGCTCAATGCAGTAGCTTCCCCCGGTGCCTGGTGGTCAGTGCCTGTGGGAGCACCACTCAGCCAGAAGCCGGGCTCATGCTGGCGAGTGCAGCAGTGGTGGTGGGAGCCTCTCCCGCCTCTGCGGCAGCTCTAAGGATGTCCAACTGCCGGACATCCCCCAAGGGCTCCCGGACTGTGAGAGGGCACAGGCTGGGCTGAGGAGCGTCCTCCCCCCTTCCTCCCCCCCCCCCCCCCCCCCCAGTGCACGAATTTTATGCACCAGGCCTATAGTTAGTGATAAAAGGGTTTGAAACCAGCTTGTTGCAGTCCATGTTCCATAACAATACATATCTGCTGTGACATTTATTTGTTTAAATTTACTGCCATATTTATAAAATATTTAAGATTTTGTTCAAAAGTTTACAAAAAGCATTATGGAATTTGCAAGTATAATATATGTACAGCTGATTCACAAATGTTTATAGCCAAGATCTTTCCTCCAAGATACAGAATCATATATCTGATTGTCTACTTGACATCTTCTTCTCTGGTATATTTCAACAAAATGAATGCTCCTTCTTTATTGGATAATATTTATTATTTTTTTGGCAGACTTTCCTATATTTGGTGAATTTCTTGCTTTATCAGTTCTCAAGGCCTAAGAAAGAAGTCAAACACCTTTCAGCTGTCCACATAGCTGGGATATTCACAGATGACCAAATCTCTATCATCCAGACACCCGAAGGAACTTCGATTCAGGAAGTTATTAACTACAGAATGATGAGTTCCTTCTGAAAAGGGTGGAAGAAACATAGATATCCAGGGGCAGCAAAATATGAGGCTCAGCCTGGGTGTTGGGAGCAGTTACCTGTACCCATTAGTGGGTTTGCACTGGAGGAATCCCGAGGTCTACTTAAATCATTGCTTGGGCTTTCTAACATCCTTCAGGAAGTTCATTTTTGCTGAAAACAATGCAGTAACTTCTGTTTGAAAGGAAGAACTGGAATTGATGTTTTCCCCAAAATTGATCTTGGTCCACTGTGCCAAGACTCAGGGAATGGCACCTCTGTCTTTGTGGGAGAGATACAGTTGTACATTTTGGACACCTGTTTCTTCACTTCTGTATCTTATGTAACTCCAAATCTTGTTGATTTTTACCTCCTATATAGGTTTTGGATTGTTTTTTCCCATCATCTCCATCATGCACTACCATAATTAAATAAAATTTTCCTCTACTAGAATTCTACAACTACTTTGTAACTGGTCTTCCTTATCCACTCTGCTCTTTATCCCATCACCCACTTATTCTGTACACTGTAGCCATCACGATTTTCCAAAATGTACACCTGTTTTAGGATAGCAACCTCTGCCTCCCCCAACCTCAATCTCCTTCTATAACATTTAAGTTAAGGCTCTCTTGGTTTGTTTACTTTCTGCAACTCCATTTACCTCTTCTATTTCTTACTATCTGGCCAATCTTTCCGTCTCTCTTATGCAATATAATTTCCCCAGTCCAAGTTCTTTGCACAAATGATTTCTGCTGCCTTGAATGATCTTCCTTCTTCTATTCAGCTACGATGACTCGTTCTTTAGATAACAGCTCCAACATCACTTTCTCACAAAAAAGAAGGGATCAGATCGTATCTTCCCATTGCATGGTCCCATAGCCAACCTTTTTGTAAAAAAGATATACCACAGTTTGGTTTTGTTTTCTTAAAATAATTTTTTTAATTTTTTTTTAAATATATATTTTATTGATTTTTTACAGAGAGGAATGGAAAGGGATAGAGAGTCAGAAACACTGATGAGAGAGAAACATTGATCAGCTGCCTCCTGCACATTCCCTATTGGGGATGTGCCCGCAACCAAGGTACATGCCCTTGACCAGAATCGAACCTGGGACCCTTGAGTCCGCAGGCCGACGCTCTATCCACTGAGCCAAACTGGTTAGGGCTAATTTTTAATTGTAGTTGACGTACAGACATTTATATAACTTTGCTTCTGATATTCTCAAGTGAGCAATTGATCCTATGCTGTGTGCTGAAGGTGTTTCTATCTATCTTATGATTACTACTGAAATCCTGAAAATACATCTCAATAGTAGATTGAAAGATCTGAAAGTAAAACGTTTTAAATTACTGAAAGTTTCCTTGTTTCTTCCATAAAAGAAAGCACTGCCTTTGGGGGAGGTGAGGAAACACCTGTGTTCATTTGTTGGTCAGAGTTACTTGACCAACTTTACTTGCTTTGGCTAAAACTCTTTTCATTTTAGCTTCTACAGCAAGCATGTCAAACTCAAAGGCTAACACAGGCCAAATAAAGGAAGCAGGCGGTCTGCGGGCTGTGAGTTTGACATGCTTGTTCTACCATATACCCTAGAAGAAAGCTTTAAAATGTTAGTGGGAACTGATGTTCTACAATTTCTCAATGTTTGTGTTTTCCCATTGAGCCTTAAAGTAAGCATTTATGAAAACATTAAAGTACAAATCTCAGTTGCTCGCAGGGCAACAAGAGCACTGTTGGAATGGAGGTCACTTGCGCCATGCAGGTTTTGGGTTAAGTTTAAAAGGAATGTTTTGTTGGATGAATATCCTGGGGTGATTATTTTTGCTAAGAGTAAGTTGAATTAATAGTATGACAACAGTCAGAAAAGTATTTTCATGCTCTTTCTTTCCTCACCATTTTGCAATATTGCTCATCACATTTGACCAAGTGTGTTTTGGTGATTTATTTTATTTTTTTTATTAACAACTGGATTGGAGGTGGAATAGCTTATCTTAGACAATAGTGATCTGATTCAGTATTAGACTTTGCTCTGTATTGGGAACACTGATTCCATGAGAGCTCTCTTAAATTAATGTAGGCTTTGGAGACTTATAGAAATGTGTTATTTTTTAAATTTTATATTAAACTACAGGCCTGGTTGTGGGAAACTGATATAGGGTTAAGCCTTGGACTGGCCTGCTGGCAAAGTCACAAACAAGTCCTAGCTTAAAGGGCACAGTCCTCTTAGCATAATTAGGCTTGACCTTATAACACTCCCTAGATCTTATCTGGGAAAGCTAATGGGATGAGGAAGTGCAGGAAGTGTAACCATGGTCAAAACAAGTGAAACTCACAAAAACTGTGTAATTATGGTAATCACTACCTTGTTTACCTCTCCCTATAAAAGCTTGGTGAGGCCTGAGCACAGTGGAAGTCCTTCTCCCTGAGTTGGACTTGCTCGCCTGGTCCCCCATATTCCCAAATTATCTTGTGTCTTTTCTATTTCATTTGTGTGCGGCTCCACTTCCAGACCCAAACCCTGAACCACCCAGGATGTGGAGGGAAACACTTACGACACCCGGTGCACAAGATTCGTGCACTGGGGGGTGAGGGGTCCCTTAGCCTGGCCTGCACCCTCTCGCAGTTTGGGTCTCCTCAGGGGATGTCTGCCTGCCTCGGGGGATGTCCCAAGCCGGCAGTCAGACATCCCTCTTGCAGTCTGGGGCTCTCGCAGTCCTGGACCTCTTGCTCCTTACTGCCTGCCTGTAGTGGAGGCGGGAGAGGCTTCCGCCACCGCCGCTGTGATAGTTAGTCATGAGCCCAGCTTCTGACTGAGCGCTGCTCCCCCTGTGGGAGGGCACTGACCACCAGGGGGCAGCTCCTGCATTGAGCATCTGCCCCTTGGTGATCAGTGCACATCATAGCTACTGGTCATTACACAGTTTGGTCAATTTGCATATTAGGTGTTTATTATATAGGATCTTTGAATATAAACAATTATCTTGTGACCAAAATCAGTAATCTCAACAGTTGAGGTGTTATTGCCATGCTTTTATATTTCCAGGGACCACAATTTCATATTTGTATGGGTTAGGAAGCTACTTGGAGAGACAGAAAGTAATTATAACCCCATTTTTCTCTATCACTCGGTTCTTCCCTCTTTTCTTTTTTCTTCCCAGATCTTACATTTTAAAATTTAATCATTTATTTTTTTCTCTTTTTCTCCTCTCACTTGGATTCGTAATTTCTATATACTCAATTCTTTCTTTATAATCTCATTCCCTTTGCTCCCCCCCTCCCGCCCCCCCCCCCCCCCCTTTTTTTAAATGTTTTCTAGGGCAGGCACTGTTTTCAAAAATAAGCAGACAGATTTTTGGTGTAGATAATACTTTGTAAAAAAAAAAAGATGTTTTCACTTTGATAGTTCCCATTTCTGTAATTCCCCACAACAGTGTTTTCAAACAATACTTTTATTATATCTAAAACACTTATTTTTTCTGGGCCTGAGATATTTGTCTCACAAATGGTAGAGGAGCCTTACCATTTGTGAGATCAGTGTTTTGTATCAGTGGTTAAGGTGTTAGTCCATGAACTGAAGGATCACAGGTTTGATTCCAGTCAAGGGCATGTAACTCAGTTGCAAGCTTGATCCCTGACCCTGGGTCAGGCCGTGTGCAGGAGGCAACCAATGTATGTGTTTCCCTCACATTGATGTTTCTCTCTCTGCCCATTCCTTTCCCTCTCTTAAAAAAAAATCAATGGAAAAATATTCTCGGGTGAGGATTAACAACAACAACAAAATGGTAGAGGAGAAGTGGATGGTTGAGGTGGGTGGGTGGCGTCAGAGTCAAGCTACAGAATCAGGTCTCTGATTTCAGAGCCTGAGTTTTTTAACCATTCCATAGATAAAATATGATTTCATTTGGGTTACAGTAGAATAAATGTTATCCATTCCTTTTGAGTCATTTATAAAGTGTCTGTCACTGTAATTTGGAACTTTCCTGGCTGAATAAAGGAAGCTTCTGTGGTTGGCCCTTGAACTGCTCCTGTAGTCTGGTCACTCTTGAATCTGAGAACTCAGGTGAGAAATTTTGTTCAACCCGAGTTCTTTTCTAATTGATCATTACCATTTTATTTCCCAGGAGTAGTTGTTGACTCTTTTTATTAATTTTGAGTCAAAGCCTAGTTCTTCTGGGATATTAACATAGATATTTGGTACCTTTAAACATACTAAGACTATTGAATACATTGTTTTGACTTTGGGAATATCCATTTATATGGCAATATGAAAGCACCGGTCCGCTCATTCGCTACTGACTTTAATTTCTTGCCTTCTGTTATGGACAGAGTTAAAGTACATTCAGAAAACAGGCTGGAATTGTTAGTGTGATATTTAGTCTTTTGGCAGTTTCCAGAGGCTGCAGACTGAACTACCTTCTCCTACCTTTAATTATTCTTTCCAATCTTGCTTCCTTTGAGAAGGCAAGTGATGATTGCAAAGTTTGCTATAGGACAGGCTCTCTTGCCTTTGTAACATATCTCTTATTATTCTCTCTCAAGCTGCTTTTTATTTTAGCAGCTACTTCTCAGAACATTTCAGTACCACATAACAAGAAACACTACTCAGGTTGGAGAGCCATGGGGGGAATGACGCAATTTCAGAATTGAAGAAATCTTAGAATAGGAGACCTTAAACTTACATCTATGAGTCCTTTGCTATTGTTTGTAAGACTGCGTGTGTGTATCTGTGTTTCCAGGGAGAATATTATATATTTATGACAGGTTTCAAAGAAAGAAAGAGCTTTTTGGAAAGGAGGGTTAGAAAAGCATAGGAAGCAAAGACCTGGGAAGGAGGGTGTTGACACATTGGAGTGAAAGGTGTTAGGTAGAGCTGTAAACAGGTGAGGGAAAGTTTGAGAAAGGTTCAAGTGCCACTGAATTGGGAATTTTTAAGTGTGGTAATTTTTAACACTGTCGTCTCATTTTTACATTTGCAGGTGTTCTTTTCATACATTTTCCAGCATGAATCTCTTTACTATTTGATAGAAAAAGGAGTGAGCATGTCTAAAAGGACAAATATTAAGAACCTTCTAATCAGCAAGCTATAGCACTTATAGACAAACTTATTTAGTCCTGACAGAAGACTTAATGAAAATTTTGGTGGTCAGAGTGCCGACCAAGAAGATTCATGCTTTTGCTTGTTGTAGGGGAATATTAGCACAATGTTTGGCCCAGTTTCTAAATCTTTACATGTAGCAGTTAGGAAGGAGGAGAATATTGTGCTAATTTTAGCTAAAACCTTCTTTCTATCACACTTTCACTGTTACATTTACCGTGTAGCTTCTCTCTTCTGATTGGACTCGGAATTAGGTGCTTTCCAAGAGAACATTTTACTCTTCTGAGAGAGATAAGTGGCCCCTATATACGTTATTTAAAATTTGTTCAAAAGCAGTGCATCATTAACGGCCAGAACCAGCAAGGCAGAAGCTGTGCATCAAGGTAGGGAAAGCTGGACATGGGCTGGGGCTGAGGAAGAACAATGGATACAGTTGGGTAGGGGTTTAGATAAGGGGAGGCTCTCTTCCAAGAACATGAGCCCACCTGGAGAGAAAAACCAGCATGCTATGTGGAGAAAATAGTGCGGGTTCTGCCAGGTTGGAGAAGGTGGCTTGTGAGGAGTAGTAGTGGGAGAAAACATGGCAAAATTGCTGTGTGATCAGATCCTGGAGGGGTGTCAGTACTAAGGCAGGAAAGTGGGCATTTCTCTGTTTAGTTTATAGGGCACATTTACTGGATTTTGAATAAGAACTGACAATAAAATTATTATGTTGATGTACTATATAGAAGGAGTTTTAGGATGAAGTATGGAAACTTATTTATTATTTCATTATTTTCTTTGCAGTTAATCCTGTTTCTTGTGTTATTATGTTATTCCTAGAAGTAGAGCTTAAAGATAAAATTTTCATTAAGACATACAATTCATAGGGCATTATTTATTCATCTAGATATTAGACTGGTGTTTATGATTATGGGACTTGTTTTCTTCGGCTATTCTTTTAATAACAAATGCTATTTAGTCTAAGTATTCTCTACTTCTCTCTCTCTCTTTAACTGGATTGCAATGGAAGTTTTTTCTTGTTATTGTTTGCTGTTGTCAAAAGAAAGCCAAAATGCTGTTAATCTGTAGGATGCAAATAGGATTTACTTTTTAAAGGCAAAGTACCTGTTTTTATTTCCTAAGTATTTATTATTACTCATTTGATATTCCTCTTGTAAAGCAGTATTCATGTAGTTTCTTTCTTTTTAAAAGTACAAATCTATTACATGTTTATTGTGGAACATTCCGTGAATGTGTATAAACAAAAATATGAAAATAGAAGACAATTACAGCTCCCCTACCTCGATAACACAACTAGTATTTTGCTATATATTCTTTGTATTTTTCCAGTTATATGTGCATGTTTATGGGTGTACATGCATATTTATACATGAATACACATGCATTTACACAAATGGATTTATTTAACAAATATTTTTTCATAAATGACTATATTTTATAACCTGCTTATTTTACTTAACAAATTGTGACTATTTTCCATTAAATTTGTTTTAATATTACTCTTAAAGACTACTTGACTATTCATCAAACTGATTTATCATAATTTTACAGATTGTATCCTATTGGACATATAAAACACTTCTGATTTTCTCTATTTGAAACAGTGTAATGATGAGATGAGCATCTTTTTAAAACTATTTCTTTGTAAATATACAGGATTTTTTTAATCTAGTGGACATTCCTAGAGTTGGAATTGCCAGACCAAACAGTATATGCCTCTTTTAACGGTTTTGATTCTCATTGCCAGATTGCTCTCCAGAAAGGTTGCTCTTAAAAAGATATTATAAGCCTTACCTTTTTCTCCAATGTCTTAAATGATATATTTGAGAATTCTATTATCCAAGAGCCCGTAAGGAATATTTGTAAGGACACATTAAAAGTTAGTACATTATACGTATATGCACACAGAAGTTTCATTATTAAGTGTTGAGGTGGCTGAATCACAACTAAATAGAATTGAATTCATTAGACATCTGAGGGCTTAGTTAGCTGGTAACAGAACAATAGTAAGTAAACTGACATTCTAATCTAAAAAATGGCCGGGGAGGGTTGTGGGGGTGGTGGTAAGAGATCAACCGAAGGACTTGTATGCATGCATATAAGCATAACCAATGGACACAAGACACTAGAGGATAGGGGAGGTCAGGGGAATGTCAAGGGGGGGCGGGGAGACATATATAATACTCTTTGTAATACTTTAAGCAATAAAACAAAATAAAAAAAAAAGAAATGCATATTGTAGAATTTTATGACTCCAGGAGTTGGCACCTATTTATTCTGGGAGTCTGGGAGACTGTAGAGGTGGTTTTTGTAAGTTGATAAGAATAGCATATTGTTTTCTGTGTTTGGGATGATGGAAGGGACTCAGGTCAAACAGGCAGCTACCTTCACGGTGCCTACTGGGTTCATTGCTTCTGCATTTAGAGAGCCTTTGGTGCTAGTGCCTGCTTTTTCTTTCCTGGAACTGTGCAATACTAGTCAGTGCATACTGCCCCACAGCACTAAAAAAAAAAAAAAAAAAAAAAAGTAGCAGAGCCAGGCTGCACTGACAAGAAAGCCCCTTTACAGTAGGAAGCAGCTGGAAACAGGAGTCTGCAGCTGGCGTGCACGGAGTCACCGGAGGAAGGAGCCCGACGGCGGCTGTGGAAGCTCTGGCAGGACATGGCCCAGGAAGAGCTCCGAGCGCCAAGAGCAAGAGCAGAGGGTGGCGCCCACACACACTTTAGAGATGTACTGGGGAAGGGAATCCCCCTAGTTTTGTATTCCACCTTCAAAAAAGCACTAATATGTTTTCCAATGAAATGTTCACATTATTTAAAAAGAGCCCATTTACAAGAAGTAACCTTACAGAAATGAAATATTAGCACTTTTAAAACATTTTATTTAACCTGCATTGAATACCCTTGAAATGCTAAAATAGTTTGGACAGCTTTTTATTTTGTGACTGTTGTCTTTCTAATAATGATGAGATTGATATTCTGACTAATTAGTATACTTTGTTCATTTCCTTAGTAAGAAAATTATTGTTTAAAAGTGCAACAAGCTAAAAATTACTAAATGGTCTTAATGGTAGATATTAATGGTAAATAACATGCTACTATACTGAATATGTGAGGCAACGCATATTTTATTCCAAGTTTAACTTATAAGGGAGAAAATGGCTATTTGAAAATCCATAAGTCATTTGGGTCACTACTTTAGAATTGACAGTCAGAAATCATAATACATACTTGTAAAGACAATTTAGGTACACTGCTGCTATACTATGTCACTGAAAAAATAAAAATGGTTATAGCAGTGGAGGAATAGGTCACCTGTTTGTGAAGAGGTTGAGATGCAATGACACTGAGTATCGTATCCGAGATCTCAGGCCTGGCCATAGTTAAAGCAATAATTGGTCTGCTCTGCTGTGGTGAATTTGAAAAACATCTCCATAAAGCAGCGATGGGCATCTGAATGTGAAAATAGCCAAAAATAGAAACATCCTGCTTCTATAAATTGGGTTGGGATCCAGGATATCCTGTTGGGGGAAAAAAAAAGAGCATTTAACTTCTCCAAAAATATACATGGCCAATGTATTTGATAGTGTGCAATCTATGAGAATCAGGAAGGTGGGGGGTGGGGGGAAGGAATTCCAAGTTACTAGAGAAGATGAGAACTGGGAAAAATGATGTGAAAGTGCTATCAGTGACTATCACTTTAGTGAGCTTATTCTGCACTTGGCCTGGTGGTGCTGTCACTGGAGAATCCAATTCCTCCCTTGCTCGTGGGAGTGGGGTTCAGGTTCTTGGGGTACCACTGAAATAAGAGTTTTCAGAAGCCCCGCAGGTAAAGGAGATGTGGTAAAAGGCTTTGTTTGTGTGGAATTACATTTCTTGGATTCCAAAGTCCCATGCCTCTTAGACCAGTCCTGAAAGAGCTGGGCCTCCAGTAGAGCTCAAAGCAAGGCCGGTGTTAACAGGGGAGGAGTAAAGGGAAAACTAGATAATATAGGTATGCCATTTATACAGCTTTGCTAATTTAATGCTCTCCAAGTCTCTTCCCTGCTGATGGATGAAGGAAGGAACTGGACAAAGGCAGTTCGCAAGCATGCCCAGTAAGGGTAAATACAACCCTTGTGACACTGGGTTCTGTAACACTATGCCTAACACATTTAGGTTAAATTTACATCCTAGGGGGAAGTATTTATTGTACAATAAAAATTTGTGTTCAACCTTAAGTATAATCAATAAATATATTTCCATTTCTGTGATATGTGTCCTTGTTAAAATGCATAGTGACATGAGAAACACTGATTGTTTTTCCGGAGATGACCTTGAACTAATACCATCAGCTGATGTTCAAGTTCCATTTTTGAACTTTGTACTATATGACCTTTGCCTACAGTGCAGGAACTGTATGTTTGAGGGTAGGACTATGAGATACTATGAGGATAGGGCTCTTTATGTCCTGTGCCTTCCCATGATAGACAACCAGTGAATATTTTTTAAATCAATGGAAGTAGGGTAGATTTGTGATTTTCAAACCAGGTTTCTGAAGCTATAGAAGAGCATAAGGACTACTGCAGAATTGGGACCAATGGCCATGATGATTAGCTGAAAGCTTCGTGGATGAGGCTCTAGACAAGTGAATCTACCCTATATCAGATTCTTGGTCTAGAAATTTTGACATTTTAAAATTATAGTCATTAGAATTACACTGCAAAGTATACTTTTTTTTTCTGAACTGAAGTTCAGAGTGGCCGGTACACTGCAAAAGGTTACACAGCTTTTATAACTGATGATCTTGGAATTGGACATAGAACTGATTGTAGTATCTACACTTTTAGTCCATTTCTCTGCAATAATATTATGAATATGGAAAAGGAAAGATGCATGTTCTATGTAAATCAGGCCCATAAGGTCTTGCTTTGTTTGTTTGATATTAAAAGACTTCTGCTTAGTAATACTAAGGATTTTTCAGTCACATGTGGATTTGAACCAGGCTCTACCTGTTTGACTATTCAAATAGTCAAAGAAGTTACTAATTATTTCTCAATTTTCTAATTTGTGAAATAGGGTAAATAACAGGTTATTGCAGAGAGAAAATGTATAATACATGTTATGTGCTTTGAACAATATCTTTCACCTGTAAGAACTTCATTTATTTACTTGTTTGGTATCTGTGTCTCTGTTCTGGAAGATGTAATCCTGAGTTAAAGGTAACACTCAGAATAGATTGGTATTGTGTTTAGTATTCTTTCTTTTATATATTCCTTTTTGCTTATATATTTATTTAACTTTATTATATGTAATGTCATTTCAGGTTCCTATATGATAGTGGACTCTTCAGACCACGACCCTGGAGAAAAAGCCAGACTTCAGCTGCCTACAATGAAGGAGAATGATACTCACTGTATTGATTTCAGTTACCTGTTATATAGCCAGAAAGGGGTGAACCCTGGCACTTTGAACATATTAGTTAGGGTGAACAAGGGACCTCTTGCCAATCCAATTTGGAATGTGACTGGATTCACGGGTAGAGATTGGCTTCGGGCTGAGCTAGCCGTGAGCACCTTTTGGCCCAACGAATATCAGGTAATCATCCTTTCTTTTCTGGTTAATGCTTTGATGTCATTGGCTCTCACCATGTATATAATGCTCAGATGTAAATATTAGCCCCATAGAAATGTAAGGTTGTCCATCTAACCCTCCCCCACCCCTTCCTTGAGCAAATGTTTGAATACCTTAGCACAAAATCTTGAAAAATGGAGAAAAATCATTCCACCTATAGGAAAAAAGTAGTTCAGGTACAAAATTTGTTGGTTGTTTGGCAAAAAGCTACTTATTGACAGATATATTTCTGTGTGCCTGTGCAGGAAGAAATAGTGTTTTTGATTTGAATGCAATATTCAGATGTGATTGGTTTACTCAATTCTTGAAAATAACACCTGGAAAATAAACATGAAATAGTGTTTCATGAAATAAGTTATCTAAATGGGAGGCAATTTGAATAATTTGAAGAATTCTTCAGTTACTTGAAGAATAAAAATAAGTAAACAGTTCTGGCTAGGTGGCTCGGTTGGTTGGAGCATGGTCCCATATGTCAAAAGGTTGAGGGTTCGATTCCTTGTCAAAGTACATACCTAGGTTATGGTTTGATCCCTGGTTGGGGCACGTATGGTAGGTAACAGATTGAGGTTTCTCTTTCTCACTGGCTTGAGGTTTCTTTCTCACTGGCTCTTTCTCTCCCTCTCTCCCTCTCTCCTCTCTCTCTCTCTCTCTCTCTCTCTCTCTCTCTCTCTTTCTCTCTCTCTCTCAAACATCAATTAAAATATATCCTCTAGTAAGGACTAAAAATAAAAAAGTAAGCAAACGAAATAAGGAAAGCTTTCCACACATGTCTTTGGATTTTTCCCCACCAGAAGTTCATTTACAGGATCAGAGAGTGTTCAATAATCCTCACTATGACATTCGGTTCCTGGAAATAGAAAGTTACCTCTTTTGAAAGTTCACTTTTGTGTTAGAACTTGTGATTTAAACTTTTAAATGGCTTACTTATTTGTAGTTTGTTAGAGAGTTTAATGAGAATGTGTTTATGTAATAGTATATTTTGTAATGTTCAATGAGTATTTTATAAGCTAAGAACAGTTTCATTTCTGTTATTTAAAAATTAACCATTTCTTCAGTTTAGGTTTGTCTTTATTTCCAATGAAGGGGAAAATTCAATGTATTGTTTTAATTGCTTTGTTTTGAGTTGATTCCCTGTGTATTAAAAGCCTCTTACTTCATAGATGTTGTTCCACAGGTAAGGTTCTCTATTCAGGGTTATGTGTCTTTTGAGATTTCAGTGGGGTTTCATTAGGTAGTTGATTCCATTATTCCAGAATAGAAAGATGTTTTTCTTCAGTCTGGGAGAGCCGGCCTCTTGGGAGGTCAGAGCTTTGGGAGGGCTGCATTTGTGGTAGCTGGATTGGTGGACTAATGCTCCAGTACTGGAAGCAAGGCCAGTGGGCTCACCTCTGGCAACAGGGGGCTCCTGGCTGGCATTGCTGGGGCACCCTCACCATGCACTGTCATACTGACTTCAATAGCTGAAAAAAAGAAAAGGCTTTGATTCAGCAAAATAATACTGTCAACGTATTCAGACTTCCTACAAGGCCCAAAGAACAAGTCTAGCAAAATTGTTAAAATTTTGGGTTCTAGAGTCATATTGCCTATAGTCAACCCTGATTGCTCTTTGCTACCTGTGTAGATAGTTGGTGAAGGAATTGAATTGTTGGTTGTACTTTAAAATAAAACCGAGTTTGATGAATCCAGCAAATAATCTCTGTGGTATAATACTTCTGTTCCTTTGTGACTAAGAAATGACATGCATTGATTACTTTCCCCTTATTTTTTTCTAACATCTCCCTTTGAGTAATATACATTAGTAACTCTTTGTATGGCCCAGATTCTGCAATATTAATTTTAATGTTGAGTTATAGTACCTAGAACTGGATGAATGCTTCTTTGTTCGGTCTTATTTTGCATGACAAAACCCTCCAGTTTACATGTACCTTTCATGTTTAAGTCAGCAGTGTAAAAAGGTTCTGTGAAGGTTTCAACCTGGCCAGTGAGATCTTTTTGGAGATCTCTTGTCAGAGAAAAAGACTGTGAAATATATAGAACCTATGGGTAAATGTCTGTTGCAGATTGAAATTTGAGCCACAGATCATTTTTTAAGTGCTTACGTTGCTTCCACACATTTTCCCTTAACCTGCAAAACTTCACAATCAATGAGAGTGAATAGCAGAGTAGAACATTTTTCATGTGCTTAGTTAGTGCTCAATAAATTATTTGGTTGATGTTTTCATCGATTCTGTCAGTTAGATACGTATTTGTACCTGTACATCAGTTATTAGAAACAACCAGCTCAACACAAACTATATTTATGTTGCCTTTTCGCTATTAGGAAACAGCATGAAAACTTTTGACTACTGCTTAATGCAGAATCTTTATGGATTTTTTTAAAAAATGTAGCCATTGCAGTGGGTCATGCTAGCTGCTTACTCATTTTCATTCTTAAAGAAACACTGCTATTTTATTTTTTTTTATTTTTCCCAGATTCTAGATTAAGTAAAGACATGCATAGAAATTATTCTCTTTTTCCCCATAATTTAACTCAATTTCTCTTTTCCGGAGAACTTACACTCTCCAAACTTCTTGAACCTTTTTTATTATACTCTATTTTTTCTAATTCTTTGTGTTTTTAAAAGATATATATGTGTATTGATTTCAGAGAGGACGGGAGAGGAAGAGAGAGATAGAAACATCAATGATGAGAGACAATCATTGACTGGATGCCTCCTGCACACCACCTACTGGGGATCGAGCCTGCAACCCAGCATGTGCCCTTGACTGGAATCCAACCCAGGACATTTCAGTTCCCAGGCCGATGTTCTATCCATTGAGTTGGTTAAAACTGGCTAAAGCTAATTCCTTGTCTTTTGTTGTATTTCTAGAGGGGAATCCTATATTTTCTTTGCTTGAGCCATTAATATCTGACCACTCCTCTAATCATCCCCTTTCTCGCCCAACTTTAACAACAGTAAAAACTACCAAAAAGAAAGCCCAAGTGAAACTACCTTTAATTATGGGCTAGTTTTTTTGTATAAAAATCGTACTCCTAGAAGTGGGGGGAAATCCCCTCATTTTGTGTGACAAAGCTCCATTGCTTTCACATACCTGCAGTGTTCCTCTCTTCTCCATTTTCCTGTTGAACTAAAAATCTGCTCTGATTTGTCCTTCCTAGTGATTCCATCTTGCCAGATGCCTAAACTGCAGGTCGATATGGTAATTTAATCATATTTGCTATGGATTATTAAAAAATGAGGAGATGATAGTTTTTTTACCCCCCAAAATATTTTTTATTGATTTCAGAGAGGAGGGGAGAGGGATAGAAAGATAAAAACATCAATGATGAGAGAGAATCATTGATCAGCTGTCTCCTGCACCCCCCACACTGGGGATCGAGCCCGCAACCCAGGCACGTGCCCTGATCAGGAATCGAACTGTGACCCTCCTGCGGGGCAAGACAGTAGTTTTTAATCCCAAGAAATTTAACCTCTTATTTGAAAAAGGAAAAAATAACATACATGACATTGTGAAATGAAGGCAAAAATGATTCTCCAAATAATGAATTCTGGTTACCTAGCAGAGCAGCATAAGGCTCATGAACTTGGGGCCAGCCATCCTGGGTGAATCTTGACTTTAATTTTGCAGCTGTGCGGCATTAGGCATATTCCTTAATCTCTTTGACTGTAGTCCCCTCCTCTGAAAAATGAGGACCACAATAGTACCTACCTCATTGGCTTATTTTATCACATGAGTCCATATATATGGTGTTTAGAAAAGTGTCTGACACATGGTATGTGTTTACCATAAAGTTTTTAGTTAACATTATGATGGGTAAACAAAAAATTTACGGACGCTACTAGATTTAATATGTGCTCAGAATTTTCTTGTTTTGAAACCATGCTATTTTTAAAATAGACTTTATTTATTTTTTTTAGAGCAGTTTTAGGTTCACAGCACAATTGAGAGGAAGGTACAGAGATTTCCCTATATCCTCCACCCCCACATATGCATAGCCTCCCCTATAATCCACATCAACCAATAGACTGGTATACAATAGAGGAACCTACATTGACATCATAATCGCTCAACGTCCGTAGTTAATTTTAAGGTTCACTCTTGGTCTTGTACCTTCTAAGAGTCTGACAAATGCATGACATGTATCAATCATTATAATATTATACAGAGTTTTTTCACTGCTCTGAAAATCCTCTGTGCTTCACCTAGACTTTCCTCCTCCTCCATGCTATTCCTTTTAGGTTTTTTATTTATTAAAATGTCAACTTACTTGACACCTTATTAGCATGAGGTCAAACCGTACTCATCCTTGGATATACTGGGCACGTCCCTCTTCCTCTGAGCCTTACCGTCTTGCTTGGTGATGTCAGAGATAATAATGTAAAACAGATGTGGAGTGTAGCCTTAAGGAGCCTGGTCCAGATAGGAAATGTGAAACATACCTAGATAAAATTTGAAATAATACAGCAATTGTTAAATGACTTAAGAGAGATAAATATGAAATGTAGCAGGGAAATGAAAACAAAAGATAGATTTGTTTCCAAAGTATTTTGAGGCCAAAATGGGACTAGCTTTCTCCTGTACTACATAGTTTTTCTTAAACCACAATTATTTGGAGCTAGTACTTTCTGTAGTGAAATAAAACAAGGAAATGCAGTTTTTTTTTAATGACATAAGCAGTGCATTGATACACTAATATGTAAGGAACTGTTTCTCACCTGTGTCTTCAAGGCAATAGATGTCTTTTCTGCTCAGCATACTAATTATAGAAAATATCGTATTATGTTTGTTTTACTTGCAATGGTCACAAGATACTAATTCTGCCTATTTTTATAGGCCTCAAGTAAGTATTGTAAATTTTTAAATTGTTTACTAAATAGAAGTAAAATGGCAAAAAAAATTATGAGGCATGATCTCGGTGTTAAATTTCAATGGAAGATCAGCATACCTCTAAAGTATAATTTTCTCCACTCTGGAAATCTGACCTGTCTAGTATGCGTAAACTAAGTTCTGCTTTGGGATTAAATCCATTAGTTTCTTACTGAACAGTGAGGTTGTTACCAAATGAGGCAGGCAGACATAACTTCCAAAACTATTAGTGGAAACCTAATCTGCTGTTTTCCATTAACTGGGTGCACGTCATTAATCACAAAAATGATGCGTGATGAAAACTACAGGGGTTTGGCCAGAAATTGGAAAAGTGATAATATAGCAGAATGCGCCTTAAAAAACCCCACAAAAAAAAACAAAACAAAACAAACCCTCCTAATTCACTGAGAAACAAATACTGAACTTTTGCAGCTCATTTTGTTAACATTTTTCATTGGTCTGAAAAAATGTAAGAACTGGACGGCATGAGATTTTCTGTTCTTGTTTCCTTTCTAAAGGTTTACGTTAGCGTGTAGTGGGCTGACATTTTGGCAGTGGGATAATTGTTACACTCCAGAGAGACTGCTGGCTTTGGACCTAGGAAGATTGGGACTTAAACCAAGGGACTGTTTATTTAAAAGAAAAGATCTCTAAAAGATTGGTCTCTGGGGACAAGGGCTGAAATAAGAGCATGCTTATGAATCATCCATGCAAAATGTGAGGAAAAGTGGATATAATTTCTGTGCCATAGCTCTTGGAACTCTTCCAATTTCTACAGGTTGTCATTCAACCATGTAGAGCCCCACTGAAGAAAGAAGGACAGCAGGACTTTCTTTTTTAGATGGATTAGTCTGCTGGAGGCCCTAACAAAATACTACAGACTGGGTGGTTTAGACAGCAGGAAGTCCAAGATCAAGGTGGAGGCTATTTGGTTCCTGGTGAGGGCTCTCTTCCTGCCTTGCAGTTGGCCACCTTCTCACAGTGTCTTCACATGGTGCAGGGAGATAGCTCTGGTGTCCCTTGCTCTTTATATAAGGACACCAGGCCTATCAGATTAGGGTCCCATCCTTATGACTGCATTTAACTTTACCTCCCAAAGGCCCTATCTCCGAATAGTCACATTGGCCATTAGACTTTCAACATATGAATTGGGGAGGGGGTTGGTACAATTGTGTTCATAACTCTAGATACAGCTTATAGCTGTAACTTCTTCATTTAGAAGCACTATAATGGACTCTGGCTTGTTATCTTGTATAACAGTGTTACAGATAATATTAATTTTCTATTCAATAGTCATTCTTCTCTCTTTCTTCCACATTGGCAGGACCCCCACCTCACTTTCACAACTTCCTTTCCAGGTCAGGGTGGCCATGTGACACAGCTCTGTCCAGTGAGTTATGGGAGACCTTTGAGAAAGATGTTCCTCCCAGCTAAAAAGAGAGAGAGATACTATTACATGAGACATGATGCTTGGAGCTACTGCAGTAGCCATGTAGTTATGAGGTAGGAGATACCAAACAGAGGAAAAGCAGAAAGTGTGGAAGAGGCCAGGCTCCTACTGGCAGGTGAAATAATAATAAAAATAAAAATAAAATTTTAAACAACTTTTAGATGGGTCTTTTCCTATACAGCCAAAAGCATCCTAATGTACTATGTCCCATCTTTTTTGAGCTTTCAAGTAATCGATCACATTTCTCACCACATATTGTTTATGGATAAAACATGTGAGATACAGGGGAGAATTAAAAGTGTACATATCTATCTATGAATGAAACAGTTTAAGTTTTCAGACCATAAAGTCCAAAGTTTCAGTTTAGTTGTAGAGAGAAGACATGTAAAAGTAAATAGGGTTGTAAGACAATCAATGATTGAAAGAAGAAAGAAAGAAAGGACACTTCATCTATTCTGTGTCTACTATGTGTAAGACACTGGATACTTCCTGTATGTCACCTTTAGTTTGTTTTAATATTTAATCCAGTATGTGGATGAAAAAGGAGCTCTGTAATAAACCTAATATAAAATAACTCACAGGGTGACCTGATGATAAATCCTGACTGAGGAGTCATGCTGCAGGCCTATAACTTCTTAGTAAAAGTTTATTTAGCCTAAGCCATCCCTGTCCATTGTGTCTGCATCTAGGTTAACACACCTTGGAAATGCCTCATCTTCAGACCCCTTGAAAGGCTAACCACCCTCCAGGTTACATAATTTTGCCAATTATACTGTAATCCAATCACCACGTTGCTTTCTCCTGCCTTCCTGTAATCTTTGCCTTCCCTTCTTCATTCCAAATATATAAAAGAAACTGCAGAACTGTCATTCTTCAGGAGCATCTGAGATCTTGCTTCCTGGCATTGTTATTAGTTGGTTCAAATAAACTCATAGAAATTCTATGCAGGTTTGGACATTTCTTACCTTCAGTGCTAAGGGAATGTTTCTCAGCTTCATGCATGGACTAAGTAGCAGGCTCTTTCGTGGTCAAAATTATTCCCCGTTTTCCTGTTTAGTAACTTAATCTTGCTATTAAATCTTTGGACATTAGCCATATCAGTGGCTTCTGAAGTTAGTCACAATTACATAGGCTTATTTTGGTTATGACAGCCGTAATTTCCTGACATGGGCACTTGGGTTCATTTTTATGTTGGCAAATACTTGTTATTAACGAAGCAGCCTTTTGCTGCTGATTTTTAGTCTTAATGATTCCCTATTTGTTTCACTTAAAGTACCCCAAATGGGTTTGGAGAAACTCCCACATTATTATAGTCACTATTTTCTTGAAACTTATAACCTTGTGAGGGTGACTTCTCCCTGCTTCCTGACAGTGATTTGCTTTTATTATAAAACATCGGCTTTACTTTTCTGTTAGACTCTATTTGTAGTGATTCACTGATGAAATTTACAGTTTGTAAATAAAGGTAAACAAATGAAGAGAAGAGTCTTTCTAGTTAACACGATAATTATTGCAATTATGTGACAGCAGTCTCTTCTTTTTCTGTTAAATCATACCTGTTTTTATTCAGTGGAGCAGGAGCTGTCAAGGGCCCCTTCACTAATTCTTTTGAGATATACATCTGTGAAATAAATTCATTTTTCTTTTAATAGCAGTGGGAAAATATTGAGCAGTAAGAAGAGTTAGATAGTGTTTGTTCAATTGATGACTTGTTTTTCTTAGGAGGTTGTTTTATCCAAAGGGCAGGGGAAGGAATGCCAGTTCTTTGCTCACTCACTTTCCTTCAGCCCAGTGTGTTGAATCTGAATCAGCGCACTTCTGACTCCTTGTTTTCTATACCTCTGTATAAATTATTTACCAGACATTTAACACGCTGATTTTCATGTACCAAGATTAGAAAATAATGTATTCTACTAGGGCAGGATTCATAGCCAAACACACAAGAAAATGAAAGAACCCTCTCCTTCTCATCAGTTTAATGATGTTTCTGACAATGTTCTGCCATTTGTTAATGCAATAGCATCTCACATAAGAAAAAAAATAGATAACAGTTGAAAATCAATTCCTTCAGTTATTTTGCCTGTTGACTTTGATAGTTAATTGGAATTGGTCTTTTTTTAAAAAAGGGTTTTTGAGTGTCTGTACAACTTGAATTTCTGTGTGACCTCTTTGTTCATTTCCATTTCAAAGACTGATTTTTTTTTCCATTTAAGACTATGTCTAAAATGTGAACAGAATATTAGCTCTTCATGGGAAAAAAATGACATTATCTTTTTATCTAAAATTTAACTTTTATGCTGTGAAGATTTAAGTTCCAATTCTTTGAACATAGTGGAATAGTAAAAAGATTTAAATATCTCATAGGTTATCAATTGAAAGATTGTATTTAAGCGGGAAATATAAGGGAAATGTCAGACATTTGTATAGTTTGTATCTATTTTACTGTTCCTTTTGATAATATTATATATATAATCTAATTCTGTGGCTAGTAATACAAGTTAGAATATAAAGGAAAAAAAAACATTGGACACTGAAAATAAAAACATCCACTTATGTAATCTGACAGACAATTTACGGTCAAATTTAGTTGTCATAATTTTCAAAAACTGTTTTTAAAATTGGTGTTATTAAACTGACCACTACATGTAATTTCTGCATTTAGTTATATAAATAACCATTGCACATACCACTGGAGTTCCCTAATGAGATTTGGATTTTTAATATTCTTTGAATGATCTTTTTTTTAAAAAAAAACATTCTTCTCAGCTTTCTGGAAGCAGTAAATCAATTCTCAATTTATGTTTACAAAATGAGATCTATAGTCGTAAGTGTATACCAAGTAATAATTCAATAAAATAATAAAAATGGAAAACTTTCAGCACCTAGAGATTAAAGTTTGTTTCAAATTTAAACATCTTTAGATCCAGCCATTTTGCAACAGCAGCACAAATATAATACTTGGAAACAGATATAGCATATCTTGGGTTAATATTTATTAAAAGTCACTGGGGTTTGATTGTAAAATTTCATAATGTAAGGCTTACAAAGGGATGAAGCCAGTTTAGCCCATAAATACTAGGAGGGTAAATTCCTTTTTTTGGTGGGGGTATTACTATTTGTTTTCTTTTTCTTTCATGTTTTCCTTCCTATTTGTTTTTACCGCCCCTTTACATTAGGTACTGTGACTGGCTGCACAAGAGAAGTGGACGATCTCCTTTTTATATGTTGATAGAGAATAACATCGAGACCATCTTATGTACTGGGTTAAGGTCTTTACTGGATTTCATTTGGCCTGTGTTCAATCCCAGGTCTATTGGTCAGCCTTGGTCAGCCTCTGCTCTTTGAGTGACTGTTTTGTGGGCCCTTTGAGTTTCAGTCCCCGCAATGCTAGATGATAGCTAGTCTACTCATTACATACGTGTTTTATGAAGTTTGAAGGAAGTAGTGAAAGCTGCAAAGTAGTCTATGTAAAGTTCTTATTTATAAGTGAAAGCCATTAACTAAAGCTAGCAAAGTTGAAAAGAGACACAATTGAGTCAGAGAAAGATAAATATCACATGATCTCACTCATTTGTGGAATATAATGATCAACATAAACTGATGAACAAAAATAGATCCAGAGACAGAGAAGCATCGAACAGACCATCAAACCTCAGAGGAAAGGCAGGAGAGGGTGGGGGGAGGTATAAGAGATCAACCAAAGGACTTGTATGCATGCATATATACATAACCAATGGACACAGTCAGGAGGTGGGTGAGGGTCTGCAGTGGGCGGGAGTGGGCGAGAAGAGGTCAATGGGGATTTTCTCACAGCATTTAAGGGAAGTGGATTATCCAAGACTGAGAAAGACATAGGATCCAGAGCAGTCCTGAGGACATTTACTTTCACTCCAAAGGTTGACTGAATGACTCATTTTTTCACCATTTCTCAAATATGTATCCAACATATATCTCAAATATGTATCCAACATAATCTGTCTGCTAGTGATAGTACCATGCTGAATCAGTATCTAGGTTTCTCTTCTCCTAGGAATTCCACTCTAGGGGTTGGAGGGGGAAAAACAGATAAAGAAATGAGGAAAAGATCTGAATACAATAAGTGCTAAGTAGATAATTAGATCAATGTGAGAGTTAAGTGTCTTGGAAACCACCTTGGGACCAGCTGGTTAAGGAAAAGTTGTTTGAGAAGGCAACCTTCACATGAAGATCTTAATGGCAAAGAGGACCTAGGGACCTTTCTCTGATAAAGCTAACTTTCCTGATCTTTATCAGGGAAATGCATTAGAAACAGCAAACAGCTAATCCAAATCTGCAAGGAGGTTGGCTTTGTGGAGGCATTGAGACAGGCATAGCAGTCAAAGGGGACTGTTTCAAAGATAAGATGGTTATGTTCTAGTCTCCTGGAGATTTGTAATCCAAGTGAAGAGTTTGAACACTTTAAGATTTCTATCAAGTGAGCCCATGTATTTATTCTTGGTCTCATCTCATACATGTCTAAATTTTATATTCTTTTTAGTCTTTAACTGCTTACTTTCTAGTCACAGCTCTGGTTGTGTCCCATTTTGACAACGGTAACAGTTTTTTGTTTCCCTTGCCTTAAGCTCTGTTATAAATAAACTAGATGCCTGATGCACGAAATTCTTGAGAGAGTAGGCCTTCCTTCCCCTGGCTGCCGGGCACCGGCTTCCCTCTGGCACCTGGGACCTGGGCTTTCCTCGAAACCCCGGTTTCGTCTGGAAGGTCGTCTGGTCTAATTAGCATATTACACTTTCAGTATTATAGACTAGAGGCCCAGTGCATGAAATTAGTGCACTGGTAGGGACCCTAGCAGCTGCCTGCTGGGGTCTCCCTCCCTTCCCCTGGTGGCTGCTGCCCCCTGATCGAACTCCTGGATGAACTCCCGGTTGAGGGAACAATTTGCATACTATGCTTTTATTATATAAGACTAGAGGCCCGGTGCACAAATTCGTGCACCAGTGGGGTCCCTCGGCGTGGCATGCGGGATTGAGCTGAAACTAGCTCTCTGACATCCCCCTGAGGGGTCCCAGATTGCGAAAGGGCACAGGATAGGCTGAGTGACCCCATTGGTGCACAATCAGGGCCAGGGAGGGGCGTGGGAGGTTGGCCAGCTGGGAAGGGACTGGGGGAGGGCTTCAGGGCATGTCCGGCCCGTCTCGCTAGTCCCGATCGCCGGACTCCAGCAGCAAGCTAACCTACCGGTTGGAGCATCTGCTCCCTGGTGGTCAGTGTATGTCATAGCGACTAGTCGACCAGTTGACTGTCTGCCCTCCTGTGGTCAGTACACATCATAATGAGTGGTTGAGTGGTCTTAGCATATTGTTAGCTTATTACACTTCGATTGGTTGAACAGCCAACCATTTGACCTGACACTTAGCATATTAGGCTTTTATTATATAGGATTACTGGGGAGTGGGATGCTAAGTTACTGATCTTGAGCTACTCTGATTTTATGAATACTTCCTTTATGGTCAAAATGATTAGCCTTCATTTGAGTCCTTCATAATTTAGCCTGTCAACTGCTCTAATCTCTCTACCATTAATTTTTACAGGTACCCTCTGCTTTAGTCAAACTGAAAATTGCTCTAATTGCTCTTTGCACAGTTTGGGCATTTTGTGTGTGTGTGTGTGTGTGTGTGTGTGAATTTATACATGAAGATCTACCTTCTGAAATGCCTTTGTTTCTCCCTCTCCCTTGTCTGCATCCTATTTATCTTTTAAAACCCAACTTTATGCCCACCTGCCATGGAGCCTTAGCTAGACATAACACTACTCCTTGCATTTATTTTGCTTACATTGCTCTTCAGATAGTTGGCCTGTACTATTTCTGATAGCTTTATGTCCTGGGCCCTGAGTGGATTTTAGATCCTCTTTGTAAGAGGACTGGGTATGCAATAGAGACAGTGTACTATTTAGGTGGTGCTTTATATTTTAGAAGGAAGTTTGACAAATTAAAAAAAATCATCTTTACAATACTGAGGTCACTAGGAAAAGTACAACTATTTTTATTTTAGAGATAAGGACTAAGGGAGGATGCTTAAGGTCATGTTGCTAGCCAGAATTGAGTCAGGTTCACTAAAGATAAATTCTACTCCCTCTCCAATGTGCAAGGCTATTTGTTTGTTTATTTGATAATGATTTTCCAATTTGGTGTCAAAAGCAAATTTGACTTGCTGATTAAATATTAAGTGATGATCTCAGAGTAGGGTTATAATTTTTTTCATTTCCATTCAATTTTTCAGGAGAATTTTTCTTGATATCATTTGTGTATGTTTCTTTAAAGACATTGAATATTTTTATGGTTTGTTTGTCCAAGAATTAATTGCATGAAGTAAGCTGAATGCTAAGGGGTGACTCAGAACTTCAGCAAACTGGATTTTAATTCATTTCCTCAACCAACCAAGTGTTCAGTGAATTGTTACTATAGACTTAGCACTATTCTAGGCTTGGAAAGAAAACAAACAAGTATGAAACAATTTCATATTTCTTTAGGAAATATTAAGTCCAATAAAGAGATTGCCATGTGCTGATAAGTTTTGATGGTAGGTGATGGTTATATAGGATTTTTCTACACAATTATCTCTAATTTTATATGTTTGAAAATGCTGTGATAAAACAATGGGAAAAAAACAAAAGTTATCTGCGGGAGATGAAGCATTAATATTGCCTTTCTTATATTGTTATTTAACTAAATTCCAACGGAGTAGAGAAATCCATATTACTAAAGGAGCTCCAAGAAGGAAGCAACACATAAGGTTCAGTGGTCAGACTAAAGGAGGGGTATCTGGATATGTGAAGGCAGGAGTGAAAGGGGGTTTAGTTTTCATAGTTACCAGGCACATAGCACGCCCTCAACTGGTCAGAAATGAGAATGATTCTGTGTGTGGGGACCTCCACACAGGTCTGGTTGAAGTGGAGGATTTACAATGAGGAGGAATGATAAAATACATTAAGTAGACTGGACACTATTATTAAGAAGTTTCCTAATCCTGGTCAAGAGATTTAAAAATAAAATTATTTTGATTCCTCAATGCTTTTGGACCACTCAGAAGAGTCTAATCAGCAGAGCAGAGTGAGGACAGTGATGATTTTCAAACGTCCTTTTAAGTCTTAGTTCAGCAGATCACAGGTGGTCCGTAACTCAGCATTTGCTGGCCATCTCCACTCTGCTATTATCCAGGCCCCATCTGTTCAAACCGGACGGACTCTTAAAATTGTGACATTTAACATTTTGGATGATGACCTGGGGGGGGGGGGGGGGGCGGTATTTTTGTTACTGCTAAGAGATTTTTGCTTTGAAGAGATTTATTTGTTATGAAAGGTAATCAGATTTTGGCAGACTAGATCACATTCAGAAGAAAAAGTCTCTTCATGGATTCTGCCTTTGTCAAAATGATTGCTAAATTGTGTTCATTTAAGCTGATTCTTTGTGCTGGGGTCGCTGGGGAACCTTCCCTCATTATAAAGGATGAAGGGTGTCCAGATGATGCTCTTCTCCTCCATCTGCCCCTTAAGTCTTTAATCTCCTTCACCTGGGTGGCTTCTGATCTCTTATTTGCTTTATGCACCAGTGGTTCCAAGTCAGACAAGTTCTTTGTCGCATATGCCAAGTAAGTTTCCTTGTGCCATAAAAGGGCATGCTATGCCCCGAGATCTCCTGGAAAATAAAGTGGATTTGCCAGTTATAATGCAGCCCAGCTAGTAAATGGCATTCACTCCCGATACAACCAGGAGTGCCTTATTGATTGGCAGCAGGAAGCTCCTTGTTCACCTTCAGAGCTCCTTTTGCAGGGTTTCTAGACTCTGTAAATTGTCAGTATGTTGCCTTTGTGATGCAGCAAAAGGTCCTTTTTTTGCTTTTCTCATTGCCATTTGCTTCTCAGTTTGGAGTCAGTTGAGTTACTTAGTTGAGTTGTAAGGCACAGGAGTTTGAAATGCATTTGTTCTTGGGTCTTTCTTGGTCAGGGTGCTTTTTGGAAGAGAAAGGGAGAATACAGGAGGCAAAGATGTCCACTGCTTCTTCGTTATCACTGACTTAAATTCATTGAGGTTATGCCCTGAGTTGAATTTCAGCCTTGAACCCTGTTGTATTTCACAGAGAGCTCCTGTTGCAGAAACAGCCCTCGCACTTCAATCATGTAAGCCTAACAAATCATCTCTACTCCCAGGGAGATCATGTACATCTATCAGCCACCTTATGGTACAATTGGGAATCAGAAGGAAAGGGACAATCCGCTTCCTCTGTTCTCCAAGTAAAAGCCTGTAAGGTCATCTGTATAACCTACTTAGTAAAACATGGTGCTTGTTAGGCCAGGCAGGGTATAGCTCTGGATGGTCCCTAAAACTAATGATTCATCCTAGACTCGGAATTCCCCACCTCTCTGTGCTTTATGACTTTCTCCTGGAGGCCCCATTTACACCTCCCACTCCTGTCCCAAGGGGAACAATGCCCCTCTGAGGGGAGAATCTTGTCCTTGGATCAGCAGCCTGAAGAATTGGGGAGTGGGAAAGGTGATGCCTCTACCATGCCCTTTATTAAGACCCTTTAGATGGTTCTGAACTTTCTGGCCCTTTAAATACAGTTCCTCATGTTGTGACCCAACCATAAAATTATTTTCGTTGCTACTTCATAACCGTAATGTTGCTACTGTTATGAATCGTAATGTAAATATCTGATATGCAGGATGGTCTTAGGCGACCCCTGTGAAAGGGTTGTTCGACCGCCCAAGGGGTCTCGACCCACAGGTTAAGAACCGCTGCTTTAGAAAAATCTATGAGTGCTTGATTAGATTAGACTTTGTGGCATGTTAAAAGAAGTGAGAAAGGTTAGCTCTTTGAATGAAGAAGCTGTTCTGTAGCTGAGTTGTAATTTATAGCCTTTCTGACTATTGAGTGACACATTCAATCTAGGGAATAGCAACTTTATCATTTTAAAGTCCAAGCCTATAATATTATTTATGTAAAAGTGACATATAACCTCTGTAATTATTTTTTTCTACTGCATCTTTGGTCTTTTTCTCCAGGGCCAACCCCAATATATCCCAGGTGCCCACTGAGTCCTGCCTTTCTGCAAACATGTAGTGGTTTCATCCAGATGAAAAAAATTTGTGCTAGATTTTTGTGCACATCTATTTCTTCAGAGGGTGGTATTTACTTACTTCCGCTAGTTTCTCTCAGATTGTTCTCCTCTATCTTGTAGTTTGTTTGTTATCCTTTTCATGCATCTGACAATTACTGTCTCAAGATGATAAGATGACTCTAACCTTTTCCAAGACCTATTCTCCTGACTTCTGAGTAACTTTGACATTACTGGACCTGAGTTTCCTTCTGTAGATCTAAAAGCCTATATTATCCTCTATTTTCTCTGAATCTCCTTTTTTTTTTTCCTTTTGGTATTTTTTTTCCCCTGTAAATGTAAGCTGCTCTGAATATTTAGCCAGTTTTTAATAAATATTAATTTTCTGAAATAAAATAGAAGCATAAATTTATAGAAAGTATTTGTATCAATAATAAGATAATTTATGTAAAATATGACATTTATAAATATATGACTGTACACAAGATATAAATAAAAGTAAAGCAAACATACATATACTCATAAACCAACTGAAATAATACCACCATATTCCCTTGAGAGTCTCTTTCTATTAAAATCTTCTTTCTATCCCAAGGAAAACAGTATTCTGAATTTTGTGGTCATCATTTCCTTCCTTTTCTTGAACTTACTTAAACCTATATTTTGTTAACTTTTTATAAGTTTTTGAATAATGTAAATGCTATTATGGTTTGTGTATTATTCTTGACCCCCCCCCCCCCACACACACACACACATTCCTGTTGTGTATGTATCTAATTATTTTTCACTGTTGTATAGTATTCTTTTTATGGGAGTATGCTAAAATTAATTATCCAGTCTTCTGCTTATAGATATTTGGGTTATTTCTGGTTTTTCCAATTATTATATTAAAAACAACAACAATGTTGTGTATGTGAACATATTCTTGTACATATATCTTTGAGCATATATAAGTATTTGACTTGGAGACACATAAGTTCTTTGCTAATACAGTTGAACAATTTTCACTTCAACCAGCATTATGTAAGCATTTCTATTGTTACATGTTCTTATTAATTGTAACAATTTTTTGGTAATGTTGGATTTTTGGATGGTATTTTTAGATTTTTTCCAGTTTTGTCTAACCCCAACTCTGCTTTACCATATCATTCACTATAAAATCTCTTTTCTTCTAAATTAGTTTCTCTTTAAATTGTCTTGTACTTTTAAAAAAAGTATCTTTATTATTGAAAGATTACAGATGTCTCTGTTTTTCTCCATTGATCCTGCTCCCATCGCACATTGTTCCACTTCTTGGTAAATCTAAATGAAATCCTTTCTGTCATTCTTTTGACTTTCATGAGTCACTGAGTTATAATTTTCCTGAATGTTTTTGCTGAACTGAAGGAGCAATTCTTTTATATTTCCTATATCACTGATCATAATATCAGCACACAATAGCTAATATAGCCCTAGCTGGTTTGGCTCAATGGATAGAGCGTCGGCCTGCGGACCAAAGGGTCCCAGGTTCGATTCCGGTCAAGGGCACATGCCTGGGATTGCAGGCTCGATCCCCAGTAGGGGGTGTGCAGAAGGCAGCCGATCAATGATTCCCTCTCATCATTGATGTTTCTATCTCTCCCTCTCCCTTCCTCTCTGAAATCAATAAAAATATTTTTAAAAAATAGCTAATATGTATTGGAGAGTTGATTTATAGAGGCATACTAATTCTATGCAACACAATTGTGTTTGAATTGTCTTAGGTAAATTTTAATTTTTATTTGATTTACGGAGTTGGATTTTTAAAATTTCTATATGAAAAGTTTTATTTTGGATAATTGACAGAGTCTACATTTTTCTGAGAGACCCAATTTTTCAGTCTCAATGGAGAATATGTCCTAAGTTACATGTATTATTTATGCTGATTATAAGTTGGTCATTTCCATTTTTTCTTCTCTTGATTTATTTTTTCTCTTTTTCTGTAACATTTTTTTACTTTCTCAATATGTTTATAGAAGTAATACTAGTAGAATTATTTTCTTCCCTTTTTATTTTCTATCAACAGGCCAAGTAATAGTGAAAATGCCTGGACTAATTATTCCAGACAGAGTGGAGGAAAGAAACTTTAAATTCTTTAAGCTACTAATGAGGTGAATCCATTATTCTTTGGTGATTCATATACAGTAGAAGAAAAAGAAAAGAAAAGGGAAACTCTGGTTTAAGCCTCCCCATTAGTCAACTTTATTTCAGTTGTTAAATGGTCTGCACCAAAATGACAGTGATAAATCAACAAAATGGTAGCTTTGAAAAGGGTTTTTTAAAAAAATCTACTAAAAGGTATATCAACCTTCCTTTTCTTTTTAAAACTTACTATTGATCTCCTTTATGGCAATGAAACAGAGAATACTCAGCAGATAATTCTTTTTTTTCTCATAAAGAATAAAGAGCCATTTTTATATTCAGAAACAGTTTTATTTATGAAAAGGAATACAGAAATAGCAAACTAGGCATAGAGTTGTGCTGTCTGATCCATTTTTTAAGCTGCTGTGGTGAGTTAGAACAACTTGTTTCTCATAGGTTTTGTTTTTTAAAACATGCATTGCTTGTCTTTTCTCCTCTAGATGATTGGCCCAACTGAGTGCTGTGGGAATTTAATATTCTTTTCAATTTTCTTGAACAGATACATTTTAAAATGCTTTAGTGCTATTTTTGTGTGTGCATGTGTGCACAGTCAAATATCTAATACAGGTAAAGATGGCCTTTAAGCCTATCAGTTGGTAGAGTTAGACATGCTTACGTTTAAAGGCTCTCATGGTTATTTTATCTAACCCTCTGATTTTGGAGGCTCACAGAGGCAGCATGATATATGCATGTCACACACACAGAAAGGTGTCTTAGTGAGCCAGGACTTCCTTTCCCTTCCACTACATTCAAAATAATTTTTGCATTTCAACATCAAATAACGCTTTTCTCTTTAAAATCAAACAAAGGGCTGCTTGTGTATTTTTTTTTATTCGCATCTATTGTGATTACTTGCTCTATCTGATATAACAAATCACGGGTAGTTAATAAAATATATTTGGTATCATTCTGCCTCCGTGATGTTAAATGCCATCCTTAGTAGTGATATTAATTTAAGAAAACAATACCTTAGGGTTATCTTAAACCTTTCTTTTCTCATAAAGATGTGTGTTCTTCTTTCTTATATTATACTTTGGTATTGCTTGGCAAGATTATGTGGAGAGAACTCTTACATCACCTCTAGTTTACCACTGAAGAGCAAAAGGTACTGGCACTACTTAGTCTTTTTAAGTAAGCCACAGGCAAAATATGAAACCACTTCATAGTAATTTTATTGCTCCAGAGTTACATAAGTCATGGGCTGTGATAGGATCTTCCAGGACTCTGTTTTATTCTGACTACAGTGTGGCTTTTGTTTTCTGACAGTAAGCTTCATTGTTATTTTAGCAGGTATCTAGAATTCAAATAATTACTAAGGGAGTGTTGTAATTGAGATAATAGACTCTTGGAACTACAATAATAGTAGAAATCTTGTGCTCTCTGAATTGTATGTAAAAATATTCCAAGTGTTTTAAAAACCTTCCCATTTATAAGGAGAAATTTGCTTGAACAATTTGTTTTAATTGAATAAAATTAAGTAATGAATCTTCATGCTACTGCTTCAAGTTAAATTGTCTAGCTTAAGCAAATGACTTAGAGGATAGAGGGGGTTTACCTCTTTAGGTAGTCAAGAGTCACTTCGACAGAGTAATATGAGTGGACATTGAATGGTGTCTAACCCACAGTAAATCACATTGCTTCAATGTAACTCAGGCAATGGCATGGAAGGGAATTGATGAGAAATATAGTGGGATGAATACATTAATTGATGCGATCCCCAGATATTTATTCTCTGTCCCAGTCTTCAGCCATATGAACACCTTCACACATATCCCTTACACCCACCAAGGTCATCTTCCTATAGATCAACAGAGTCATCTGCTCCCTAAAGGAACACCAGTAAGAGGCATCCAGAGTCAAAAGTTCCAGTGCACCAAAAGGAAGAATTCAGTGGATCAAAAAAAGAGTGCCAATCTTTGGAAGATCTAGTTGGGAATGCTGAGCTAATAAGAAATACTAGAATTAGCCTGTGGATTCAGGAGACTTTTATTAGCAGTTCAGGTGACAGATAGAGAATGGAGGGCATGAAATAGACCACTGAGAGTGTGTACTTGAGTGAAATCAATTGATTTTAGAAGTGGTTTGAAGATGGAATTGATAGGGATTAAAGATTGATTTGGCACATGGGATCAGAGAAAGAAGGCACAAGTGATGCCCTGTTTTCTAATTGTGCAAATGGTGGAGTGTGATGCTATTCATTAAGGTATGAGTTATTTAAGAGAAGGCAGTGTGTGTGTGTGTGTGTGTGTGTGGTATGTACTAGTTGTGGGGTTGGATAGTGCTGATTTTGGTGACTGTGAGCCTTAACTCATAGTTTGTGGACTTAACTCATACTTTGGATATCAGGGGAATGTTCTTAGCGCGCGCACACACACACATGCACACACACACAAACACACACAGATTTGGAAGTCTTCAGCATGAAGGTGCTTATAGAAGTCAGAGGAAGCTAGTATTGCCCAGGGAGAATAGAGTGAGAAGTTGGTCTTTTGGACACCAGCACTTACGAAAATGTGTAGGAGAGTCCAAAAAGTCGAGCTTGCAATGGAGACAGAGAGAGATACAAAGAATTAAGAGAAAAGCTTGAAATGAGTGGAACTTAAGGGAAAAGAATATTTCAAGAAGGGAAGTAAGAAGATAAAAGAAAGAGGGTTTTTAAATTTAGCATGGACAAGTTTAGTTTTATTTTCTTTCAAATACATGTTTTGAGTAAACGGACTAAATACAGTAGTCACATTCGGAGAATGAAATATACCCCAACTATGTCTGCGCCCCTCCCTGCCCCCCCCCCCCCAACCATCCCTCCGTCCAGTGTATTCATCCTGCATATGTTCCTTGTCCATTAGTCATGTAGTAGTTGCTATTGTGGTTATCAAATCCACTGTGGCAGGATTTCAGGGCTTGTGTTCAAGTAACCCTGATTTTACCTAACAGTGGCCCCAAACTTGCAAGAGTAGTGATGCTGCTAATCAGATGGGCCAAAGAGAAGCATAAAGTGTTTCCTTTAAGAGACAAGGTGAGTGTAATACAGTTTTGAGAAAGAACACATAAACATAATTTTTATTATGGTATGTTATTATCCCCATTTTATTATTAATTATTGTTACTTTCTTACTGTTCCTAATTTACAAATTAAATTTATCATATGTATGTGTGTATAAGAAAAACAAAGTTCATATGGGTTTGGTACTATCGGAAGTGTCTGGCATTCATCCATGCGGGGTTTTAGACTGTATGCCCCTCAGACAAGAGGAGACTATTGTAGAGCAAGGGTAGGGTAAATAGTTATGGGCAGAGGTCATTCTATGTTTTTTCTCACTTCCTATAAAAATGATGACTTTATTGGTCTGTTTCTGTTTGCTTTTTGTTATTATCTGCTGTGCTTAGTAGACATTTTTGAATATGCTATAAAATAACCGACTTGTGACAGGCAAGAGGATGAATGTAAATTATTTTATTTAGCTTAGATAAATCTAGAACATAAATCACTGAGATAATTATCCTATCCTTAAAGAAAAATAAAATAATGTCGTTTTCCAGCAGTGGGAACCAGGCAGTCTAGATATCAAAGAAAATATCCACAATAGTGACTCTTTCTCTAACTCTAGAGTTATAAAATAGGTTTATTAAGACAAAATTACATGAACTATATTTATAATGGACGGGCATTTGTAGAATTATGGTTTCTTTTAAAAAGAAGAAACGATTCTTTTAAAATTTAAATAAATTAGTATCTAAAAATGTACATATGATGTACTTGAAATCATAATGTACTTTTGTGTTTAACATTGTCTTCACTTCTTTTGCTTTATATTTAAAAGCAAGTAACAAAACACACAATTTACCTATACTTGAGTGTGACACGTGCTTTTATTTAACATCTTTAACATATTAGGAGAGTGATGAAAAATATGTTTTTTGTTTCTGTACTTAGTGCTAAGCATCAGGGCATTTGAGAAAATTGACATGAACATTTCTAATTTTAAAATCTGAAAAAGAAAACGTGAATTAAAAATGTTGTTAGCCCGGCCGGCATGGCTCAGTGATTGAAGTTGACCCCTGCACCAAGAGGTTGCTGATATTTATTTATTTATTTAAAATATATTTTTATTAATTTCAGAGGGGAAGGGAGAAGGAGAGAGAGAGAGAAATGTCAATGATGAGAGAGAACCACTGCCTCCTGCACGCCCCACACTGGGGATGTGCCCTGACGTGGAATCGAACTGTGATCTCCTGGTTCATAGTTCAACCCTCAACCACTGAGCCATGCTGGCTGCACTAGATTGCTGATTTGCTTCCCTGTCAGGGCACATGCCTGGAGGGGCTGTCCAGGAGGCCACCCATTGATGTTTCTCTCTCACTGATGTTTCTATCTCCCTCTCCCTTCCTCTCTCTCTAAAACCAACAATAATAACAATAACAACAACAACAATAAAACACTGTTAGTTTGGTAAAGATTGATTTGTATTGAAAGTGATGATGAACATTTTTACAGTCCTACAATTGCTATATTTTTATGCCTATATTTAAAAAGTAGTGATTTTTACCTTTTATTAAGGCAAACATTCAGATTCATTTATTCACCAAATGTTTTGAAAGGGCCCTTTTCATGCCAGGCATTGTTCTAGTGAATTAAAGAAGCAAATCACTGCTCTGAAGAAGCTTTTAGTATATTGGGAGGTGTGTCAAAGGAGACAGACAATAGACAGCTAACATGATATGTAAGACTAGAAGGTAGTAAGCTATGGAAAAGAAAATAGAGCAGCATCTTGGAGGGGGGTGTTGAGAATTGATGGGCAGGGTCAGGTTGTAGTTTTATATTGAATATTCTAGTTCAGTTTCACTGAATAGGCACTTGGGTAAAGAAGTAAAGAAGATGAGGGTATAAGGCATGCATCTATGTGCTAGAACAGCATTTCCGGTTAGGGAAGAGCCCAGGGCAAAGATCACGAATTGGAAACATGCCTATGGGTCCAGGAGTAGCAGCTGTGGCTGGAAGGCAGTGAGCAGTGGGGGAAGGAAAGGAATTGAGAGGCTGAGAAAGTAGTTGGGTCAGTTACTTCAAAACTTGTAGTGTTTTGGAAGGACTTGATTTAACTCAGATAGCATGGAGATTCATTGGAAGCTTCTGATTAGAGGAAAGACTTGAGTTTGGTGAATTTAATTGCTTTTCATGTTCTTTAGCACATACTTTATGAGGATGTAATTTCAAACTTTTACAAAAATTAATATTTATAACTGCTATAAATAATTGCTACAGTGTAGTCTACTGGCCATGTATGAAATTAACTTTATAGGGTACTGAAGTTTAAGGTATATTGGTTCTGTATATTATTGCCTCATTTTCAGAAGCCTAAAAGTTTAATTTTTAAAAATTCAGATTTATTTTAAATAATTACCTTAGTTTGTAGGTGTGGAAACTAATTTGCCCAAGATTACTCAGTTGGATTTGCTCGAGCTAGTATTAGGATTTTGGTTGAGAATGAGAAGCAAGAACTGAAAACTTCCTACTGTGATTATACATGGGTGGGCAAAAGTAGATTTACAGTTATTCATATGGAAAAAGACATGCAGGTTAGGATTATTACAACAGCTCCATTGACTCAAAAGAATGTCACTCACAACTGCAAACCTACTCTGTCTACCCCTGTATTTGTGCTCAGTGCCTTATTTTTTTTTCTAATCCAAGCCATTTCCCACTTAAATTACGTTCCTGCATCTCTCACACATCTCTTTGCCCAGGTGTGAGTATATCATTGCTTTTACTAGTAGGTCTTTCTTGTTAATTACTATATAAAAATCAATCTTTATTTTTTCCTTCTCGGAATCAATTTTGTAAAAATTCTTGCTTTAGATACATCTTGATAGATATTTATAATCCATTTTTGCCTATGGATTTTCCATATCCTGCAGTAGAGGTCAGCAATTTATGACCAAATTGTGAATTATGGCTTGTGGTTTTTTTGTTGTTGTTTGTTTTTTACATTATGATTTAATATGGTTTCTGCACTTTTAAATGGATGGGTTAAAAAAAAAGAAAAAAGAAAAGAAGGATATTTCATGACACATGAAAATTCTGTAGTCAAATATCAGTGTCCATAAAGAAGGCTTTATTGGCACATGGCCATGCTCATTCCTTTACCTGTTGTGCGACAACAGCAGAATTGAGGAACTATGACAGAGAACATGTGGCCTGCAAAGCCTTCAGTATTTTCTATCAAGCACTTTAAGAAAATTTTTGTTGACTTCTGTCCTAGAACAGTGCTTCTAAAACTTTACTGTGCATAGAATTGCCTGCAGGGCTTGTTAAAACCCCTGTTCCTAGGCATCACTCCCAGAGGTCCAGATTCCATCAGTAGGGTGGTCTGGAGACTGCATTCTGTGCCCAGTTGATCTAGATGTGGCCAGGCTGCTTACTGACTACACTCTAAGCATTGCCCAAAACTGGTCCTTTTTGAACTTACTGTCTATATTAGGCTATCTTTCATGTCATGTGTTAATTAACTGGTTTTGGAGAAGGGGGATGGAAGTGGTTGTCTGTGAATGAAGCTCAAAGCAGCCTAGTTCAAATAGGATTCCTAGTCCAAGTATATTGAGTCTTAAAAATTAATGCAGACTATTTATTGTACTCTGAACATGTAATTGATTGCATTTTAATATGAAAATTTTCATTCATTTTCTACTCTGTCCTTTCTACATAAAATCTGTATTCTCTCGTTCAGACTGTGACTTCTGTGCTTTTGCAGACATGTCCTAATTGCTTATAGAAATGATTGTTAGATTGAACAATCACATTAATATTTTACATTTCATTTTTCTGAATTATTTCATTTTTCTTGGGCTTTATATTTTTAAACAATATGTACAACCTAGTAATATGAAATTATTTTAAATTTGAAGAACAATAGTTCAAAACTATATGGTGACACACATAGTTTATTGTGGTCCTTCTCAAATATAAACTAATCATATGGTTAACTTGTGAAAGAAAATCCAGTAACTTAAGGGTTTCAATATAGTGTAATGAAATCACATAAGGAAGTACCTGTTTATGTAGAATATTATGTATGCATATATATATGTATTCATACTTTAATTCTGCACAAATATATCTTTTAATGACTCTGACTTTATTCCCAAGAATCTATGATTTTTTTTTGAGTTGGTCAGCCCTATGTCATTAATTAATATTTGCAAACTCATAATAATTTCTGCAGCCATAAATTATTTACTAAAACTTAATTAAATTTAGGATAGAGCAAAGGCAGAATATATATTATACAAATATTATGTAAACTCTACACAGGATGTCTTAAGCCATCATAGTGGGTAAGCAAAAATTGGGTGCTTAGCTAATGTGATGCTTAGCTAAATGTTAAAATGTTGTTGGTTAGTGCAGGTATATTTCAGGTTCTTTTCTTTTTAAAAAAATTTTAAAAAATAATTTGAGCGAGAAAGAGAGGGAGAGAGAGAAACATTGATCAGTTGCCTCCCTCAGGCATCCTAATTGGGGATCGAATTCATATTGTGGGTATGTGCCCTGACCTGGAATTGAATCCATCACCTTTTGGTGTACAGGATGACGCTCCCCACCAGACAGGGCTCAAGTCATAAAAACAACCATAAAAATGGGTTAATTTGGCCCTTTTTCCTAAATACTAAAAAGATCTGTGTGGTCCTGGAAAGTGTTAAATTTTAATGGAAATGCATAAGCATTTTTTTCTTTATCTCAGAATGCAAATTTATTCTCTAAAACATTGTTATCCGAAGTGAAGAAAATTATAACCATAGAGTAGATACCAAAAATCTGTGCCTTTCTACCCAAGGAAGAGTATCTGATCAGGATTGGTATGGATATTTTGTTTTTCCCCCCATCTTTTTTTAGTCAGTTTAGCAGGCTCTTTTTTAATTATGAAAGTAATGAAACTGAATGGGTCTCCATCTGATTGTGCTACTGCTTCACAAATCAAGTGTCTTTTAATAATACTGTCTTGAATTACTAAACATAGCACTGTTATTTCACAACACGACGTTTATGTATGAAAAATAAACTGTTAAATTAATAATGTTATTTGACACATCCTTGAAATTGTCCTTGAGTTAAGTACTGTAAAATATCTAACAATTTGCGCCTTGTTTAAACTTAAATTTACTTTGATATAGAATCCTAGAATAAGTTTCCTAAACTTATTTCATCTCCATAAAGTGTGCTAAGGTGGCATGGGTCAAATTTTCTGTATTTATGTATGTGGTAAGAGACTGATATTTTAAAGGGAGGAAAAAGACCTCAGAGAATTCTCATTAAAACCTTCAAGTGCTTTGTTAAAAAAGTATGGCCGTACAGAATCAATTGCTCTTTTTAAAAAAAAAAAAGAAGGAAGGAATCCAGGAGGGGGAGATCAAGATGGCGGCGTAGGTAAACACCGGAGACCACTGCCGCAAACAACCATTTCAAAAATACAACTAAAAGACTGAACGGACATCACCCAGAACCACAGGAAGGCTGGCTGAAGAGAGACTCTACAACTAGAAGGAAAGAGAACAGCAAATCGAGGCTCAGAGGCGGCGCAGTGTGGAAAATACAAAGGTACCGAGGTGCGCGCGCAAAGCGGGCTGGTGGCTGAGGGCGCGGTTGTCGTTTTCTGTCGGGAGTGAGTCTCAGACTCTGGGCTCCAGATCCGGGCGAGTCTCTAGGGACCCAGACTCAAACGGGAGAAGCGGGATTATCCGGCATCAGTTGGAACCTGAGGGCAGCTTTCTCTCCGAGGTTTGCAGCGGCTGCCGGGGTTCTGAGAAGCAGAGCCTCTGGGAACGGGACTGAGCGTGGCCATAACTGCTCCCTCCGCCTGCCCTGTTGATCCCGCCCCGCCCAAAGCCTGCGCACAGCCATTTGCCGATCGCCTCAGGCAAAGGCTGGATTAGCGCCTCCCCAGAAGGCAGACGTTTTCCACACAGCTGATTTCCACAGCCAGTCGACCTGGGGGTCAAATCCCTCTAGTGTTAACTACAACAATTAAGGCTTGGCTAGAACAAGACTGCGCACAGAGACCACAAGGGGGTGCACCAAGAAAGCATAAAAGATGCGGAGACAAAAAAACATGACAGAAATGGAGGATATGGAGCTAAGAATCGCAATTTTGAGGGCTTGCCATAAATTTGTGCAGAGCCTCACGAAAACTAATGAGACCCTCGATGCTACGATAAAGAAATTAGAAAGTAAGCATACACGGACTGAAATAAAGAATATTATACCCAATAGCAGACCAGAGGAGTACAATAATCAAACCAAAGATTCGACAAAAAACACCCAATTGGAAAAGCAAAATGAAAAAAGAATCCGAAAGTGTGAAGATAGTGTAAGGAGCCTCAGGGACAGTTTTAAGCGGTCTAATATCAGAGTCATTGGAGTCCCAGAAGATGAGAGACAGCAAGATATTGAAAACCTATTTCAAGAAATAATGGCAGAAAACTTCCCCCACCTGGTGAAAGAAATGGACTTACAGGTCCAAGAAGCGCAGAGAACCCCAAACAAAAGGAATCCAAAGAGGACCACACCAAGACACATCATCATTAAAATGCCAAGAGCAAAAGACAAAGAGAAAATCTTAAAAGCAGCAAGAGAAAGAGGCTCAATTACCTACAAGGGAATACCCATACGACTGTCAGCTGATTTCTCAACAGAAACTTTGCAGGCCAGAAGGGAATGGCAAGAAATATTCAAAGTGCTGAATACCAAGAACCTACAACCAAGATTACTTTATCCAGCAAAGCTATCATTCAGAATTGAAGGTCAGATAAAGAGCTTCACAGATAAGGAAAAGCTAAAGGAGTTCATCACCGCCAAACCAGTATTATATGAAATGCTGAAAGGTATCCTTTAAGAAGAGGAAGAAGAAGAAAAAGGTAAAGATACAAATTATGAACAACAAACATGCATCTATCAACAAATGAATCTAAGAATCAAGTGAATAAATAACCTGATGTACAGAATGAACTGGTGATTATAATAGAATCAGGGACATAGAAAGGGAATAGACTGACTATTCTTGGGGGAAAAAGGGGTGTGGGAGATGCGGGAAGTGACTGGACAAAAATCATGCACCTATGGATGAACACAGTGGGTGGGGAGTGAGGGTGGAGGGTGGGGTGGGAGCTGGAAGGAGGGGAGTTATGGGGGGAAAAAAGAGGAACAAATGTAATAATCTGAACAATAAAGATTTAATTTAAAAAAAAAAAAAAAGAAAAGAAAACACGATTTTTAAAGAGTTTAGTGTCATTTCATTGATTAGACAGTAATAGAGAATCAAGTGCATTGTTGAAGTACTTTGAACTTTTGGGTAATTTAAACTATTGAAGCTAGACAGTCTATCTCAGTCTTTTGAACTCAGAATGGACATGGATTTCATGAATTTGATTTGTAGCTCATTTCTTTGAAAGAGTATCACTTAAAATAGATAATGAATTAATGTATTACTTCATCGCCAACTCATTGTAATGTTAATGTTGACTAAAATATACTAGTGAGACAATATAATTGCACATTTCCATACTTTGAAATATACCTGGCTTCCAGAACTCCGATATGAACGGGTATCTCTAGATTTTAGAGTTCACACCAGTGGTTTGTAAACATCAGAGTGCCTAAGTATCACTTGGTTTGCATTCTTAAAAATACAGGTGCTGGTTTTGCTCAGTGGTTATAGCTTGGCCTTCAGTCCAAAGGTCTCTGGTTTGATTCCTGGCTAAGGGCATATTGCCTCAGTTGCAGTTCCCCCCCCAGCCACAGTAGGGCCATATACAAAAGGCAACCAAACGATATGTCTCTCTTACTTTATGTCTCTCTCTCTCTCTCTCTCTCTCTCTCTCTCTCTCTCTCTCTCTCCCCCCCCCCCCTTCTTCCCTCCCTTCCACTCTCTCTAGAAATCAATGGAAAAATATCCTCAGGTGAGAATAAAAAAATGCAGGTGCAAGGACTCCTACCACTCAGATGATGACTCACTAGATATTCAGTAGTACCTAGAAATGTGTACTTAAAGCATATAGTTTGTATGGTTCTGATGCAAAAGATTCAGGAACCCCACTTTGAGTACCACCTGTCTAGGTTATAGTGATGGTGGTCATACATTCAATGAGAACAAAATTGAATCACTGAAGATGGGATTCAAATGGAAAATGGATGAAGGCCAACATATCAATTAAAAGACAGATAGAAGCCTCATCTAAAAAGTGTGTGTGTGTGTGTGTGTGTGTGTGTGTGTGTGTGTGGAGGGAGGAAGGGAGGGAGGGAGGGAGGGAGGGAGAGAGAGAGAGAGAGAGAGAGAGAGAGAGAGAGAAGGGGTGGAAAAGGCCAAGAAATGAGTCTTGAGTAACATCCATATATGTGAAATAAAAAAAACAACAACCACACTCCAAAATGAGAACAGCCTATGAATACACAGTGAACTAGAAACATTCAGTGTTGTGGAAGCCAGTGTAGTCAAGTATCAAGAGCATGCCATCATAGAGCCAGCCACCTAAAAAATGGTCTTTTCATTTAATGATTATATAGTCAGCTTCAATGAAAAAGGCTTTAGTAGAGTTTTAGGTAAGGAAACCAAATCCAATAGTTTGTTAAATTAGTTGGAGACTACAAAATTCAGGAAGTAAGTAGAGAGTAGAAATTTGGGTGAGAAGAGTATGTTTGGACAGTAGCAACAGGATAATCATGACCCAATGAAGGCTTTTAAAAATGAAAGGAGCTACTTGAGCATATTTATAAAAGACTAGTAGAAAGGAGCAAATAGAAAGGGAATGATAAAGATACAGAAGAAATTGATGGTATGAGATCCAGGAAAGAAGGCGTCAAAGCCATTGAGTTGGCCATGAAAAGGTGAGGTCAGCTCATCTTCCAAGAATGATGGAAAGGAATAACAGTAGTGAAGAAACAAAAATTTATAGCTTGTTGGCAGTAAGTTGAAGTAGGTGTTGTTTGATTTCTTTGACTTTTCTTGATAAAGTTTGAGACAAGAGGCTTTACTGTGTATGTGAGGTTGAAGAACAGGTGGTACAAAGGAATCAAGGTTACAGGTAAGAGAGGAATTTAGATCATCACCTCTTGGGTTTAAAGTAAATAAAGGATTAGTAGTGTCTCTGAGGTGTAAAAGCAGAAAATGAGAGGAAGTTTTAAATGATCATTCTAAACCTTGCTTTTGCCCATGAAGAATTAACTGTGAAGCGCATTAACTGTTTCAGTAGTTGTCCTCCTGAGCAAGAGTTTTTAGAAATTAGGACAACAGGCAGTAAGTACTATAGCCCCTGACAGAAGATAAACCAAGCACTTCCACTGAGGGGAGGAGTCCGAGATCAGAGCTGGGGAGGCTGAGGCAGGGAGAATTTGTGGGTCAGAGATGTGCAGAGAAAGATGCACAGGAAGGAGAGAGAGAGCTAGAGGTTTGCAGAAGGGTCTTTTCAAAATAGAGTATGCATGGATGAAACTCTGCAAGAGGCAGGCTAAAGAACCACTGGAAAGCAGCAGGACAAATAATTCTCAGAATTCACTCTGAGCTAGGACTGATTTGCATTTCCACCAGCAAGGATGGAGAGCCTTCCTACAACACAGACCATTGAGCAGAGTCCTCAGAATGATTTTGCCTTATTTTAAAGGCTGCTCCGGGCCCACCAGAACAAAGCTTAAAAGCAACCCTTCAGAGGATCATATTGATTCACACAGAATGGGGTCCTGAAAAAAAAGCTCAATGGTCTAAAATGATACAACAAAATCTAGCATCCAACAGTGTAAAGTCCACAATGTTTAGCATCCAGTAAAAAATTACCTTGCGTGTCAGAAGAAGCAGGAAAATATGAAGTATAATAGTAATCGGAGGCAATAATCAATAGAAACATACCCGGGAAAGGAAGAGATGATGAAATTTGCAAACAAAGATGTTAAACAGCTATTATATGCATATGTGCCATCTGCTCAAGAGACAGAGGAAAATATGAGCATGATAAAAAAGAAATGGAAGATACAGATTGAAATAAACCAAATGGAACTGCTAGGGATATTCCTACTATCAAAAATGAAACAAAGAGAAAAAGCGTGAAAAAAGATGAACAGAGTATCAGTGAGCTGTAAACAGTCAGTGCCAGTAGTCTAATATGGAGTTGAAGACCCACGAGACAAGAAAAGCAGAGCAGACAAACATTCAGGAAAATAACGGCTAAATGTTTTCTTTCAAATTTGATGACAATTACAAACTCACAGATCCAAGAGCACAATTAATTCAATCAGATTGAATGTAAATTAAACCACACTAAGGTATAGCATAATATACCAGTAAGAAAGAAAAAATTTAAAAGCAATCAGAGGGAAAAGGCATAACCCCCACTTTCTGCTGTGGTGGGGAATGGGGTGTGCCCAACAGAGGCTGGCCTAGAGCCCAGTGTTTACCCTGTGCTGGGTTGAGACAGCCAGCAGCGTCCAAAAGGTATAGGTGACTCTGGGTCCCACATTGGAATTTAACAGTAGCAGGATCTTCCCTGGGTGAAACAGTTGGGTGTTTGTATGTGTGTGTGTGTGTGTGTGTGTGTGTGTGTGTGTGTGTGTGGTGTTTTGTTTGTTTATTTGGTGGGGTGTGGGACTCAACGACATTGAGTAGAACAGTGCAGGATTGTTATGAATAGGCTCAATGTTCTTCACTTTGGGTTATGACATTTTGATGTTAGAACTGACAGAGCTTCTCAGACAGTGACAAATGTGCCCTCAGGACAGTGATGTGATTTGCCACAACATTTGCCCAGAGATGGCAAATGAATTTTTAGGTGTTCTGGCAAAATTTTGGTAGAGAGAAGACAACTATCTTCTCAGTATTGAGTATGAATAGAGAAGAGAGTAATGGTATGTAAACTCAGAATAAGGTACTATATTTGTCTTATTCAACTTCATGTTGTTATTGAATAGCATAATGCCTGGCCCCATAACTTGGGACTTAATAGAGATTTTTAATGTCTTTTTCATGCTCTTTTTAAATTGGTGGCAATTCTTTAATTCCAGGAACAAAATGAGATTAAGAAAGATCTAAAACAAACCCCGCATACTTATCAGCCAAGCGCAATAACAATAGCCTGAAGTTCTGTTAAATACTTGCATGGTAGAGCCTTATGGAAACATTTGCAGTCTGCTTTTCTGAACTTGAAAGGGAAGGTGATGCTTCTGACCTACTTTGTACATATTATGAACAATAATTATAAAACATCATGTACTTTAAAAAATGTTCTGTGAGTGCATCTTTTCTATAAATATGCAGATTTTAGTAAGTAGGTCATTGTGTTTTTGTCCTTCCAAACCCCAGTGAAAGGGAGAATAACCTTTAGAAGTTTTGTTGAGAAGTAGGAGCAGTCATTGTTGTAGTCAACATGGCATCATTCATTGATTGAACATTTTAAGCAGGGACCACATGAAGCCCAGAATTATAGGAAACAAAGTTCTTACTTTCAGATCAAATACACATGAGTCAGTATTTATAGGCAAATCAGTATATGGCCCTGGCCAGTTTTGCTCAGTGGATAGAGTGTCTGCCTGCAGACCTAACGGTCCTGGGTTCTATTCAGGTCTAGGGCATGTCCCTCATTTGCAGGCTCTACTCTGGCCTGAGTTCATGCAGGAGATAACCAATAGATGTGTTTCTCCCACATGGATATTTCTCTCCGTCTTTCCCTCTCTCTCCCACTCTCTCTAACAGGCAGTGGAAAAATACCCTCAGGTGAGGATTTAAAAAAATCAGTATATGGAAATACCATGTTATTAGTGCAGGATATGTGCTCTGAGTGTGAAGGGGGAGGGAGGTTGAGTGTGGAGGTGGGAATCAAATCACCATGATGTAGAAAAGATTTTAAGGATGAGGAGGCATTTGAATTGTTAGAATTTACTCCTAGGAACAGGGAATAGCATTTGAAAAGGTGTTTTGGGAGTTGAGAGATAGGCGTTTTCAGTGAATTGCAGAAATCCAAACTAAATAGAATTGAAGATTAGTTTTGGAATAGAGAGCCAGAACATAACAGGCTGAATGGGGCCAGATTGTGAAGAGCTGTGAATGCCAGGCTAACAATTTGGGGCTGTATCCAGTAAAACAGAGAACCACTCTGAAGATGTACCTGTAATGAATATCTTCAAAGCTTTGGTTTAGGGAAATTTAGGTGTTTGCCAGATCTAAACCACAGGCAACTCACAGAGCCATGTAAACTTATTAGTGGCTGTTGTAGTCGTCTAGGTATAATGTGCTAATGGCCATAAAAAGTGCAATACAGTGTGTAAGAAAAGGGAAGAGTGGATACCAGAGATATTTTTAGGAATTGCTGGTACTATATTAAGAAATGAGTGACTCTTTAGAGTTGTGGCTTTGCTGTTTCCTTCAATGAATGTGCTTCCATTTGTATTGTGTGTGTTTTTTTTTCAGTTTATATTTTTGTATTTGGAAATGATCATTTAGGAATGATTAATTTGTGGAATAGAACATAGACAATTATTTAACCTACAGGCAATGCTTTTTTAAAATATATATATATTTTTGTTGATTTCAGAGAGGAAAGGAGAGGGAGAGGGAGAGAGAGAGAGAGATAGAAACATCAATGATGAGAGAGAGTCATTGATTGGCTGCCTCCTGCATGTCCCCACTAGGATCGAGCCCACAACCCGGGCATGTACCCTGACCGGGAATCAAACTGTGACCTCCTGTTTCATGGGTCAACACTCAATCACTGAGCCATGCCAGGCAATGTTTTCTAAAATGTGCCCCCGCCTCCCAATACAAAGGTAATATTTGATGGGATAAGGAAGAACTATCTTATATGGGCTGCATAACCGTGAAACTCTTCTCATAAATAAAACATGAACTAATTGTCTTTATAGCTCTCCTACATAACTTTTACTCCTCAGTTAATATATATTTCTGACTCTGTTTGTTGACTAGATTGGGTTCTGCTATATACTTTCCCCTTTTGGTTCCCTGTCACCCTTGTCATTTTCTAAATGGATAGGGGCACTCCTGGAGGAAATGGTCTGTGAAGGGCATGGCACACTCCGGACTCTGTAGCCAGGGCAGGTAGGGAGGGAGCCTAGAGGTGAATGAAGTCAAAGGCAAGCTGGCTTCTGGCTGTGCCTGCCTTCCAGGACGAATCAGGACAGGTCCATAAGGGGAAATCTGCCCTGTTTAAGAACCCTTGTGGTGGGCTGATTTGTTGAATGCTTTTGTTATATTTGTATGACTAATATACCTGTATTTCTTATATTTGGTGTCCCCTGTAATCTCTTTCACCAGTTATCTCATTTATTTTTATGTCAACTGCCATTTTTCAAAAAGTCTCAGTGCCTCATTATTGCCTCCTTTTCCCTTTCTGGTGTAATGAATACATAGCATTTGTAAGATTTTTTTGGAGAAAAACTCAGTGCTCTCTGGAGGTATCTACTAATTAATCTTTACAGAATCCCTGTGGGGTACAGGGCTGGAGAGAGTATTCAGCACACAGTTTGCTAGACCATGCTGGCTCTCTATTGTGATAGAGGATTATTAATATGTTAAAATTTTATACACTGAGTACATAAATTTGTAGAGATTGATGTAAACTGAATCCCTTGGCAAAAATATGAACATTGCCTGTAGCATAAAATTGCAGTTGTAAAGCATACTCTATCAGCTTCTGCTGTTTGAAGAATTCTTCCAGATCCACACACCAAACCTCTGTTGGGTGGGTTAGTTCCTTTATCTTTCCTCTTTGGGAGCAATGAGGGGGCAGTGAGCTACTGAACTGGGAGTCCAGCAAGTAACAAACTCAGACTATTGGTAGCAATATTTAAAAACTGCAGCTGCCCTAGCCAGTTTGGCTCAGTGGATAGAGCATCGGCCTGCGGACTAAAGGGTCCCAGGTTCCATTCCAGCCAAGGGCACATGCCTGGGTTGCAGGCTCGATCCCCCTCAGTAGGGGGCGTGCAGGAGGCAGCCAATCAATGATTCTCATCATTGATGTTTCTATCTCTCTACCCCTCTCCCTTCCTCTCTGAAATCAGTAAAAATATACTTAAAAAAATAAAATTGCAGCAAGCTCTTCGGCATGTGTGTGACTCATATGTACATAATAACTTAATTGACTTAGATAATTAGTGCTTTATGTTGATATACTGATAATATTTATTGAAACCCAGGCAGGTGTTTATGCTTTTACAGTTTGATGTGCTTTATTGGGATTACCCCTTCTTCAAAACAAACAAAACTACATAAATATTTTCCCCCATAAGGTAGGGAGCTCTACTGTATCCTAATTGAAAGCAAGGTATAGTTCTAAGGTTCATTAGTGTTTACTGTATCATATGGATTCACTGGGAAAATAGTAGATAAGTGATGGGTAGAAGGGGAAGGCTGGAGAGGGAGGTCTTTCTGTCACTTCCTTTTTCTTTTTGCTCAATTTCTGCATGTTGCCTTACTCCCTCCATCCCTCCTCCTAGTTCTTGTAGCTATTGAACAAGTAGGAACTATTGAACAAACTATTGAATTATTCTTAGTTCCTGATTCTGTCCAAACACACAAAAATAGCGAATTAATCCTGGTAGAGAACCTTGGATGTACCAAAGAAGCTCCAGGATTGTAAGCATACTGAGTTTGTGTACAAGTATATGGCCGCTCTGTACCTCTCTCCTGTAGGATTACAATGGTGAGGGATGTCTGGTGGGTTTACAATTGGTTAGATGATAAGTGCAGAAATAAAGAATTTTAATTTCTAGCCACAGGGGCTCTGGGTTGATGGGAGGTGTTCTCTTATCACCAGGGTAACATGCTTCTTCCAAGGAAAGACGTATGAGAAATGGGATTCCTAGTATGTAAGTCCCTGATTCTGCACTCCTCAAGTGCCAGGCTTCGGGGAGTTCTTGGAGAATTTTAAGATGGAGAGTGTGGTGATAAAAGTGAAATTAAGGAAAAATGAATTTATCATCAATTTAGCCTCAGAGGACCTTTCTGTTGGGCTCCTAAACTCCCTTTCACATGCATTTGGAGGACGTATTTGGGGGGAGAGGTCATATTTTTAAATTAGATATGCTTAAGGTACAGACTGTTTTTGTACCTATTATTTTTGAATAGACAAAGACTAAAGCTTGTTTTTTTTGCCATTAGACCCTAAAGCTCTTCCTGGCCTCCTGCCTTTGCCTTGTTTAGAGAAGGCCCAGGGGTCATGCCCTGCTCTCCCCTTCACCCCCTCAGCTGCACCCCTCAGCAGGCTGGCTGGCTTTGGATGGGCCATTTGATCCCTGACCAGGTCAGCATGGTTCCATAGAGCAGATCATATTAGTGGGGTCAGCATGATGTCAAATTGTCTTTCTGTACTGATGTAGAGAAATAATTACTGCTTTCTGCTATCATGTGGCCAAATGTTTGCAAATATAAATTTCTTTTACCTCCTCTTATCCTCCTAAGGGGTCAAAATATGCAATCACTATTACCTAGACTTTTCCCCAAAAGTTTGAAAAGAATTTTGCTACAAAAAGTGTGGAAATAGATTTTAAAATCATTAAAGTCCCAAACATTTAATATAACTACAATTAATATGTTAGCATTGTCTGAGTTTTTCTAAGTATGCTTTTCACATAGTTGTAATTGTAGTGTAAGTACACCATTATAGCCTGTTTAAAAAATTTAAATGTCTGGCTATAATAAAGTTTTCCCACCTCATTTTGACATTATTTTTGTGATCATAATCTTCAGACTGGAAAATATATTTTGGGGAAATGTTATCCTATTGATTCCATATCTTTTCTCATCAGTTTAACATATATATTTCATATTTTCTCATATTTTTTCCTTAGACCTTACTTCCCCAATGATAGTATATGAACTCAGAAAGGATGGCTCATGAGCTATATTGTTACATTGCCCTCTAAAAGTATTGTGCCACCACAAGTTATTTGTTAAACTTCTGCTTTTATTAGGTAGTATTATTTTCTCCTTTGATGAAATTTCCTGATAGGTTATTCACAACAGGAGAACAGTGACGATTTTATGGCCACTAAGGTCAGATAAAAACGGTGTTTAAAAATGTTTGCACTGACATTGAGAAGCTACAGTGTACCTACCCATCCTCGCACTGAGTGCCAGGCCCCCAGGGACTAGTCTGCAGAGCCCTGTCCCACGCCCTCCAAGCCCAGAGGAAACGCTGGCCGGACAGGAGACTGCTTTAAGAGATGGAGATGAGGTTGATTTAAAAAACACACACCAAACAATATTTTCCATAGGTACATAATTTTAAAGGCTTTAGCTTTTATCCATAATTTTTTCCTTCACCCACAAAGTCATATTTTGGAGGAAAAACAGTAACACAAATTATTTGTAACGATTTTTTTCAAAATTACAATAAATGACATTTTAATAGTCACTTTGAACGGTTTTTTGCATTTACTTTTATGCCTAACTCTGAAATGTTTCAAAAGAAACTTTGTGAGGACTTTCTTCCAATGTTTTCTATTAAAAAAAAAAAAAGACAAAGAAAACAACAACAACAAATAGCTCTTTGGCTTACCACTAGAGTATATATTGATTCCTATGGAAATGGCTGTTGCTGTAACAGATTTACCTGATAAGCAATTCTGCAGTCTGCTAAGGAAAGCCATTCATTGGGAAATGAGTCCATTTACTTTGTGTTTTTAATTAAAGGTGTCTAATGCTGGAGAGCTTGTTGCTTTCCCATTTTCCGAAACATCGCAAATTCATTCTTTTAAATTTTTCTTAATCTAGGGTCTGATTTCTATTAATTTGTTGTTGTTAATTAGAATTAGTCTGTAACAAATTCAAAGAACGGACCCAACACTAAGCAGTGTTTCCAGGCATCTTTTAAAAATCTGCCCTCAGTAGGAGTTTGGGAGAAATGTTCCACTGGGGATTGGTATGATTTCCAGCTCTGGACTCTGCTATGTTCAATTTATAATGGCTCATAGTGCGAGTTACTTCTGGTCTAAATAAGTGTGGAAGCCTTATCTCAGGGTGGTTAGTGAGTGCATGGGGAAGATAAACACAGAGCTTTGTGGGGTGAAGACCGGAGCAAACCTTCTGAATCTACTCCCATCCCTGGCCTCTTGGCCCAGGTCTCCTTCCTGGATTCTTCTATATCAGTATTTGAAATCTCCAATCTTCTTTACGTATGAGGGAGTTGGGGTGTAACAAGAGCCTAGACCTGAGAAATCAGGAGGTTTGTGTTTGAACCAAGGTTTGATTGCACCCTGTCCCGAATACCTCTGTTTCTTTGTTAGTTGTATTTCATGATCACAGCCTGTTAAGAATTTTATATCCTAATTTTCTCAACCAGTGCATTACGTTTTTTCTTTTTTCAGTCTTGTGTGTTTGCTAAGTATTAGCTACTTACTAGTATGTTCTGTTCAAGTGTTCGATAATGATAATAAATAGATTAAAGCTACAGGCTAAGCCCTGTGGCCTTATGCAGAATGGCTTCTTCCTGTTTGATAACGTATTAGTCAACTCTGTTTTCAGTACAGAGGTTAGACTCGTGGAAAGTGATATACTATGTTTATCCATCTCTCTGTTCTGCATCTTGCCCCAGAAGGGAAGTGTGGGAGATTTTGCCAAATGCTTTATTAACATATGGACACATGAAGAATTGCATCTTTCCTTTGAAAATACTCAGAAAATGTTCATTTAAAATATTAATAGAATTTTACTGAGAGGTTGGAAACGTTGCTTGTGTATGATTTTTTTTTAACAAAATGAATTCACTTTTAAAAATAATAGGACTGTATATGTCCCATGTTCACATCTCATGTTTGTTTTTATTCTCAGTGTTAGCAAATTGCACTTTGGTGCCTTCGGTCATTCGTTCAACACATAGTTTAAGTACTAGAAAGAGGATAAGGTACTTCAGCACGTTTTCTCCATAACTTAGGGTATAATTTGTTTGGACTAAGAGTCTGGAATTAATTCAAGATAGCTGTTCATTTAAGCTGAGGCAATTGGCTGAGGTCGTTTAATAAATCATGCTGCAGTGTTATTCTAACCACACAAAACGAGTCTGTCCTTTCCCCAACCTTTACTTCTTTGGTCAAGAGTCTTTTATGGGCTAGGCTGCCAAAGCTCTCACACACACCCCCTCCCCCCGTATTGATCTAATTTTAAAGTCTGTCTCTGTGTAGCTATTTCTAGAGTCAGGGTCAGCAGAAATATTGTTTTGAGAGAGCAGGTCACCTATTTCATTAGGGTAATATATGATTATATTATGACCTCCCTTCTCTTTGAATTGATTCTCAGTGTTTTGTATGCCTAGTCTCTGATAGAGGACAATAAGGTAACCATTTTCTTATAGAAAGTTTCATAGTTTTGTTATCTCAATCTAAAAGTGGCATAAACTGCTGCTACCAAAATGTGTTATTTAATTTTGTCAGTGTACTCTATTTAAAAGAACCATCCAAGTTACCTTGGTTTATACAGGTAGTAATTCTCAAGCTTAGCTCCAAGTTAAGTTTCACTATATGTGTTTTTAAAAGAATGTATATATTTTTATTGATTTCAGAAAGGAAGGGAGAGGGAGAGAGAGAGAGAGAGATAAAACATCAATGCTGAGGGAGAATCATTGATTGGCTGCCTCCTGCATGCCCCACACTGGGCATTGAGCCACAACCTGGGCATGTGCCCTGACTGGGAATCGAACCTTAACCGCCTGTTTCATAGGTCGACCCTCAACTACTGAACCACACTGGCTGGGCTTTCACTGTGTGTTTTATTGAATGCTTTTTAAATGAAATAATCAACTCAAGCAGACACCTGTTTTGACATTAGTGAAGACTTTTTTTCATTCACACTGTTGTGCCAGCCTGTAGACTTTACAGCCAGCAAGACATGAGTTACCTTGCAGTTGGAGAAGTTTTAGAAAAACCTTTTCTAAGGAAATCTCTGTTCCTGTGATTTGCACTTAGCAAAGGAAGGAATACCCTTTTGGACATGGTCAAGTCTTTTAAGTCTAGTTTCCTTAATTCTCATAAGAATAAATGAATACCATATACATAATTTCTTAAAATGTAAGGCTTGTTAAAACGTGTGTCTGCATTCAGATGGCTTTACACCATAGACCTTTCCAGGCAGAGAGAAATTTTTAACTCTCTGGAGACTGTAGTTTAGAGAAATAGTAATTTGGGGAGGATTGCTTGAAAGATCCACAATCCTTTCATCCTCTAGGTTTCCCATATTTTCTAAAAATCTATTCCCAAATCAAACAGTATCTGTGGAGACTGGCACAAGGAAACACATCAATTCGCCTCTAAATGGAATTGTTTTACTGAATCAGATGACACCAGGAGCCTTTATTGCTGGAAAGCTTAAAACTAGATTATGGCTCTCTAATATGAAGTGTATAAATGTTTATTGTAAACTTATTTGAGCTTTTATCTGGCTCTAACTGATGTCTTTATTCTCCATTTTCTCCTTTCCCTCTGACTTTACACTTGTGCAGTTTTCTTGTGGTTAATGTATCCTTTCAGCTGACATTAGTCTTTTCTAGAAAAGAGCACAATCTAAATAAACAAATACATAACATCTGTAAACAGAAAAGAATAATTAGGAAAAAGTATTTTTTTGGAACTTTTGAACTTCTCTTCTGTGGTTACAGACTATTTTTTGCTCTCTTAAGATGTCCTGGTCAATGGTATTAGTTGATACTGGTAAAGAAATTTGTATTTAAAGTACTTACAGATAACATGAGACTTTACATATGTTGCCTTGAGCAGAATCTTATGCTCTTGTTTGTTCAATAATTTAATATGTGGGCATTTGTAATTAAGATATTCCTGCCGAAACCAGTTTGGCTCAGTGGATAGAGCGTCGGCCTGCGGACTCAGGGGTCCCAGGTTCGATTCTGGTCAGGGGCATGTACCTGGGTTGCGGGCACATCCCCAGTGGGGGATGTGCAGGAGGCAGCTGATCGATGTTTCTCTCTCATTGATGTTTCTAACTCTCTATACCTCTCCCTTCCTCTCTGTAAAAAATCAATAAAATATATTAAAAAAAAAAAGATATTCTATCTAGGCTAGCTGGTGTGCCTCAGTGGTTGAGCATAGACCTATGAACCAGGAGGTTATGGTTTGATTCCTGGTCAGAGCACCTGTCTGGGTTGCAGGCTCGATCCCCAGTAGGGGGCGTGCAGGAGGGAGCCGATCAATGATTCTCATCATTGATGTTTCTATCTCTCTCTCCCTCTCCCTTCCTCTCTAAAATCAATAAAAATATATTTAAAAAATAGATACTATCTGACAAATGATTTTAATATCTGATCATTTAATATTTAATTCAATATGTAATATCTAATGTGTGTATTGAAACATTTTTAAAGAATTACATGTCCCATTACACTGATTAAATTCTACAAAGTAAGCATTGTTTATATATAAACCCCCCATTTTAGAGGCCTGATTGGGCTTTCACTTGCATATATATCAAAGAAAAGTAAGACACTTAATTTTAAAAGAAGATGAAGAGTTTTAAGTCATCAAGTGTAACAAGTTGTCTTCTAGCCTCATGAAATAGTGATACTGAAAGGGGCTTAAGAAAGCAATTTGTACAGCCTTCTCATTGTATCGGCAAAAATAAGTGGAGTCCTGAATTTGCCACTTATGTGATACTAGAGGCCTGTTGCACAAAGATATTTGTGCAATAGGCCTTCCTTTCCCCTGGCTGCCGGCACCAGTTTTCCTCTGGCACCCGGGACCCAGGCTTTCGCTCTGGCCCGGAGCCTTCCGTCTTTGCTCCACGCCTACATATGCAAATTAACTTCATCTTTGTTGGGTTAATTTGCATACTCTCATGATTGGCTGTTGAGGGTAACGGAGGGATGGTCAATTTACATGTTTGTCTATTATTAGGTAAGATTATACAGTTAGTCATTGGCAATGGGACTTAAAGTCATGTCTCTTGGTAGCCAGTCCAGTTCTCTTTGTCATGTTTCCTATCATCAGATTCCATTCTAATTCCATAACACTGCAATGAATATTAAATGCCCGTGGAAAGTGTACTCACCAGGACCATGCTAATCCCATGCAAAACTTCAAATAGAGTTGAGTAGTCTAATCCTTATTCCCAATGATTACCATCAGGATATTCACCTTCTGGTTCAGTATTTTTCTCCTTTCAGTCCCTTACTGCTGTAACCATTTTTTAAAATCAATTGCACTGTCCTCACTTATTAGTTTATCAGTTCGAATAGCCAAATAGACACAGAAAGGGATATAGGCCTTTGAACTCTTGATTTACACTTTTCAGGAAACATTATGGAGTTCACCTGTTGATTATAAATAAACAAATAAAAACCACAAACAAACAGAAAAGCATAAATAGAGTTAACCATTTCTGGGCTCTGAACACTCAGTTTCACAATGAAAAAGTCAACACACACACATATAGAAATAATATTCAGGCAAAACAGGAGCACTGGCCTTGGCAGCGTTTGAGTTCAGTCAAGTTTGTTAATATCTGTTAAGATTGCTGTCTCTCTCACTAAAGTAGGGATAATGCCTACATCCTAAGTGTGTGGTTATGAATAAAATGAAGCATTGTCGTATGTTGCACAGTGCTACTGAAGCAGAGTAATTTCACATTCGTGTCTTATATATTGCAGTCACACTATTTTACTTATTCTTTACTTTGGTAAAAGGAAAGTAACTTGGCTTATGGTGAAACTGAATTGATACTGTTGCAATATGCTTTCAAACATGGTTCTCTGAATAATTTTAGTTGTCAGACCTCACCAGCACCAAAAAGCCATGTTCATTCATATTGTGCTTGTTGCTTAGCTTAAACCAGAAATTTGTCTTTGACTTTTTCTCTGGTGATCTAAAATGGTACAGACATTCATTTTTAGTGAAACCAGACTATTTCAGGTTATGTTCTTCTGTGAGCTGGTCTACAAAGTTAATAATGAGCCAACCTTGTAACTTTTAGGAGATATTTCTGAATCATTTGTCTGGACCCATAATAAAATGTTTTCAAGTCTGTTTCTGTGGTGACCAATAGAACAATCTGGGCTTTTTTATCTGGGTGTGAATACCATTTATTGCCTCTGCAGATATATCTGCTCAAGGGACTGTGACATAATTTTAAATTTATTTAGAAAAATTATAAATCCCAAGGAGCAGTTTATTATGAGGTGAATAGAAACTTTTAAAGTAATCTAAAAATATTTTTAAATTATCTAATCTAATAAAAGAGAAACATGCAAATTGACCACACCTCCATTACGTCCCAAGCCACACCCACCAGCCAAACAGAGTGACTATAGGCACATTAACCCAACCAAGATGGTGGCCGGCAGCCACGGAGCTGGAGCAAGCAGGAGGTTTATTTGCCTGGCGATGGAGGAAGCCAAGATTCCCGCCTGCCCTGGCAGGCTGTGGCCTCCACTCAAGGCAACAAAGTTTCAATTGTAGAAGATAAATAAATCCCAGATACCTGCTTCCAGCCAGCCTCCACTGGGAACTTGGGTGGCTGGGGGTTGTGGCCAGCCTACAAACAGCCATCAGCCCCCCTCACCCAGGCTGGCCAGGCACCCCAGCAGGACCCACCCCCTGAAGGGGATGTGGCCAGCCTGCAAACAGCCATCAGCCACTCACCCAGGCTGGCCAGGCACCCCAGCAGGACCCCACTCCCTGAAGGGGGTGTGGCCAGCCTGAAAACAGCCCTTAACCCCTCACCCAGGCTGGCCAGGCACCCCAGCGGGACCCTCACCCTGATCTGGGACACCCTTCAGGGCAAACCAGCCAGCCCCCACCCATGCACCAGCCCCCTATCCTATATAATAAAAGGGTAATATGCAAATTGACCCTAACAGCAGAAGGACTGGGAATGACTGGTCACTATGACACACATTGACCACCAGGGGGCAGACGCTCAATGCGGGAGCTGCCCCCTGGTGGTCAGTACGCTCCCACAGGGGGAGCTTTGCTCAGCCACAAGCCAGGCTGATGGCTGCCAGTACAGCAGTGGTGGTGGGAGCCTCTCCCGCCTCTTCAGCAGCACTAAGGATGTCTGACGGCAGCTTAGGCCTGCGGGAGCTGGCAAGTGGACGTCCTCCCCAAGGGCTCCTGGGCTGCCAGAGGGATGTCTGACTGCCAGCTTAGGCCCAATCCCCCCGGGGAGTGGGCCTAAGCCAGCAGGTGGTCATCCCTCTAGGGATCCCAAACTGCGAGAGGGCACAGGCCGGACTGAGGGACCCCCCCCCCCCCCCCCGAATGCACAAATTTTTGTGTACCGGGCCTCTAGTGTTTTTAATATTTACTAAGTTAACTTTATATGCCCATAGTAATAATAATTTACTTGGCCAAACACTTGATTATAGTTGTAATTTTCTAATTTTTAGAGAATGTCAGTTTCTTGCCCTTACTGGTTTGGCTCAGTGGATAGAGCGTCGGCCTGCAGACTGAAGGGTCCCCGGTTTGATTCTGGTCAAGGGCATGTACCTTGGTTGCAGGCACAACCCCAGTGGTAGGTGTGCAGTAGGCAGCTGATCAATATTTCTCTCTCATCGATGTTTCTAACTCTCTATCCCTCTCCCTTCCTCTCTGTAAAAAACAAATAAAATATGTTTTTTAAAAAAAGAGAAAGTCAGTTTCTTTAAGAACTACTAAATGTGATGTGGTTTATCAGAGACAAAGTTTGGGCAGGGAAATAAACCCTATGTCCATCTCAAAAATTCAGTTCTTCCAGGAAATTAAAAACAATAAAATTTTAGTGTTGTAATGTGTAATCTTATTTCAAATAGTGAATCATTGTTTAGATTTGCTATCCTCTGGGAACTTTTCTTTATTATAATTATACTAGAGGCCCGATGCACGAAATTTGTGCAAGAGTAGGCCTTCGCAGCTTGGCTGCCTCGGCCCTTGCAGCCAGGCTGCCTTGTGGGCCCTAGCTGCCTCGCAGCCTTGCGGCCCCACAGCCCCACCCACTGGTCATTCTGGAAAGTCGTTCCGCCATCCAGTCTAATTAGTATATTAGCTCTTTATTATATGATAATGGTAGGATTTAAACAGTTTGAAGAGGGGAGATTCGAACCTCACATAATGGAATCTTGATCTTTCAGTGATGTTAGTCTAGTAGTTTCTGTGGTTTTCACTCTTACTATAATAAATTCAATAAATTATGTTCACTAATAATAACAAAGAAATTCTGACTTTCTATTTGGGAAAGAGAATGGCTATACATTTGTAATAATAGTTTTTATTTTATTTGCTGAGCAATTATTTTATCCTTTTATTTTTAGTGAGGAAGCTTGTGAAATTCATACTACGATGGAGCTTTTGATAAATTGCAGAAACACATTGCTATTTCTGCATTGACTAGTATTGTCCATGTCCTTTACTACAATGTTTCTTAACTGGGATTTCTATAAGTGCGTTCAAGAAAGATTCCTGGCGACATCCCTGTATCCTAAATAGGATTGCTGGTCCATGATACCTAGACATGCTTTGGTCCAGAATTCAGTCTTAAAGTGATGGCAGCAGAAGATGTGAAGTCTTGGATTGTACTTTTGAAGGAGTTTGGTAGATTTGAGTTTATAATCTTGGATCTGTGAATTACTAGGTGGTTCAATTTTGAACTTCTAGGCTTGTAAACTCAATTCTATACATTCCATTAGGGTGGAGAATCTAGGGTTTTCATAAAATGAGTTCTGGGACTTCACACAATATTAATACCAATGCTTTCTGTAAGTACTTGATATTTTCTGTAACTTACGTTTTCATGGCTAATTTATATGTGGATACATCCGTTATAATCAACATATGCAAAACATTAGAGTTGGTAATCTGGGTTTTTATTTTAAGTGATTAAATTGTCAATCTATTGAAGAGTGTTGTTAATATGATGATACTTGTTTTCCTAATAAACTTCACATTAAATCTTTCAGATGGATATTAATTTTAAGTGTATTTGTTCCAGTCCTTCCAAATCTAGTGAAAAAACTAGTCAAATTTTCTGAGAACACAATGTGTTGGTCAGAGATTATGCATCAGTAGTCTTGGAAGCGAACCAGGGATATTATAATCATGGTTTGCCAAGTCTGAGTAATGATTTCTTCAAAATTTTGAATACCCGTGTGCTAGTGTTTTGTGAATGCTTAAACTTTAATCGAGGAGGGGTGCTTCTGAATTTAGTCCAGGGTGCCCATAGAGATTTGCACCTGATCGGACCTTTCCTTTTTTGAGTAGATAATAACTACTTCTGCCAGAAAACCAGATCAAAGCATAGCAGGGGAGATTACTACATTGGTTTTATCAGCCATTTTCCAGCTACAGCTCTTATAAAGCTGATAACAGGGTGGGGGCAAATAAAGCCATCTGCTTTCAACCTCCCCCTAGCGCTTTCATCTCCATTTGTTTAAGAACCTGGGAGGACCACGTCTACATTGTGGACACCTGGTCGGTCCCCTCTCCATCCCTGTCAAAGTTTAAAGCACTTAACCAGTAATCACTGTGCTGACTCTGGGGCAGCAGGATACGATGTTTCCTTTGCTTTTAACTTGGCAACTGCTGTGTCTTCCTCTGCATCTGGTCCTCTGCCAGCTGTCTATCTGAGTTACCTTGGATTGACTACAGGAGACTTTTTTTTGACGTTTGTGTTTTTCCCACTATTATTAAGGCAAAGTGTCTCAGCTTCTATTCCCTCCCTCCATTGACCATGGCACTTATGCAGTATTTGATCTGTCCTTTTTTATTCCTTCTAGGCTGCTCTTGATGTTAAAGACCTGAATATAGCAAGTCTTACTCGCCAAAGGTTGATGAAGTCAGACTCGCAGCTCTTTAAAATAAAAAATATATATATAAAAAAAGAAAGAAAAGAAAAAAATGCTAGCTACCCAGTCCTGTCATCTTATTTTGTATAGCATATATGCAGTTAAAAACAAAGCAGGAGTTAGAATCTTGGTTCCTTGATGCCTGACTGGCTCACTGAGTCCTCCATGACAAGATGCTGCTACAGGGGCTACATTTAAACAGTCATTCCTAAGATGGTTTTATTTCTTTTTTGGTGGAGAAGTGAATTACAATTTTCCTGAGTAGCATTTTGAAGGACTGTAGTATCTGAATAATCTTCAAAAGCCCATCCTAAAAGTTAAGACTAATGGATGCTGCATATTATAGAATACTAGAGACACGATGCACGAAATTCGTGCAAGGGGCTTGGCCCTCCCAGCCCTGGCTTCATCCAGAAGGTCATCTGGAAGGTTATTCGGCTGTCCGGTCTGATTAGCATATTACGCTTTATTATTATAGATGGTAGAATTGCCATATTCATGTGGAATATGTTTACTTTTACGTACATTGGCCCTCTTCCTACAGCCAGTGCTAGTGATTTATGGTCATTGTATGAAGCTTTGTAAAGTTGGGGAGTGATGTATAATAGAATGTTAATCCCCTTGACCTTTGAACCAGTAGAACTCAGCTAAAGTCCTATTGCTATCTCTAATATAATGAAACCTCTTGGATTCCAATTTAAGTGATGTGTGTCTCTTTTTTCCTATCTAGGAAAATAGGATGTTGCAATCTAGATCTTTTCTGAGGTTTCTCGGGTACCAGAATTCCAGAAGATGACTTTGAACATCATTTTTCTCTTTAAAATGATTATATTTGTGCATGAATATATAGTTGCATTATCCTTCTGTTTTAATAATATACAACTGACAACTTCATAATTCATTGACGTCAAAAACTCTACCCAAATTATAACATCATTTCTACGGGGAAGCATAATCTCCTTTACAGTTATCTGTGATATGTCGTTTCTAGGAAACTATCAAGGCTCAAAAGCAAAGACTTTCTGATTTGGGTTAAGGATAATCGACTAGCAAGTACTATCAGCAGAAGAAAAAGTTAATTTAATTGGTTTAAAGACTTTCTTGAAGACACAGAGAATGTTGAATTGATTTTGCCTTATTACATAGAAAAATTGTAGCACATTCATTATCCAGAAATTGCTTTCAGAGAATGTATTCCTTTCTATAAACTATACCAGTGATTTTAAGAAACTTGATAACAACTGTCCCAAATTAACATCTGTTAGTTCTTATCCCTAGGACTAATGAATGTAAGGAAAGAAAGATTTTGTATAAGAATACCTGGCTGTTTCATGTGTATAGCTCTTAAGACTTTGGACATGTGAGCTATTTATATTTACTCTTTATACTCCAACTGTGCCCCAATTTCTATATTTCTATGAGTGACATTCATTGTTCTCAGAATCTCTCTGGCTGGAAACTTCGTAGTTAGAACTGATTCAGCTTTCATCACAACTCAAACCATGCCTTATTTTTTTTATAATACAGTCAGTTCATGAATTATATTATCTTGTAACGGGTTTCATATCTGGGTAACATTCTCTATTCCCGCCATCACCTAGATTTCCATATGCCATTCTCCTGATTAACTGGCCTCCCGGGCATCAGTATCCACAGTTAGGGCATCCTGCGAACTGATTTGGGAGAATCAAAATCTTTTGTCTGAGACTAAGGCCTCTCTCATCAGACCTTTATTTGCTTTCATGTCAGATGGGATGTGACCTTCTTTTGAACATTCTCCAGCTTCACCTTTGTGTGTTTTTTTCCTGCGTTTCAGTAGATATGTGCAGCTCTTTCATAGCCCATGTCTGACACATTATAGATAGCTACTTTTCAAATAATTTCTCTGCTACTGAGGACAGTGTCCATGCATTCTACTTTAACCTCTTTTGCATGTTGCTTTGCACAATGCTGGACGCACAACTAGGTGCTAAAATGAAGAATTGTCCCTTAAGTTCCTTATCCCAATTATTTTTTTAAATGTATTTTTATTATTGATTTCAGAGAGGAAGGGAGAGGGAGTGAGAGATAGAAACATCAATGATGCGAGAGAATCATTGATCCACAGCCTCCTGCACACCCCACACTGGAGATCGAGCCTGCAACCCTGGCATGTGTCTTGACTGGGAATCAAACTGTGACCTCCTGGTTCATAGGGTGATGCTCAACCACTGAGAAATGCCAGCCAGGCATCCCCATTATTTGCACTCTGTAGTGGTTTTGGTTTCACAGTTATTTACATGTTCAGAACATTGCTAGTTTTATTACTTAAAATACAATAATACTTTTTTATACATGTAATTGTAGAAATTTAGTTTTTCTTTATGTATTTTAAATGACAGGTTCGCAGAATTTACTTGTAGTTGTCATCTTACAATAAAGCAATTTAATTCTTATTCTAATAATGAAGAAATTAGTGAATTGAATGAATGAAGTAGTTACATTTTTGTATGACAATTAAATTCCACTTATTTTCTGATAAAATTAATAAACTCTTGAATTTTAGAGGGAATTTTATTAAACTATCTTTGTTTTATCAAAGATAACACATTCCTGCCCTATGGTATTTTTCTGGAATCAATTAACCCTTATCATGTGAGATATGAGACTCTTTAATATCACATTGTTCTCTTGACAAGGATATTACTGATTCATGTAATCTCTCTTTCTGTATGTAACATCAGAGTGCTAGCTTATTGCTTATGATTTCATCTGTATTATTTTGATGAGGATCTTAGTACAGGAATTTACTGAAGAAGATTGCATAATAGATGAACACTTACAAGTCATCGTCCTTAATAGTTTATATTTACATTTCATTTGTGGAAAGCAAGTAATAAGACTAATGATTATTCCCTTAAGGAATATTAAAAATACTAGAGGCCCAGTGCATGAAATTCATGCATGGGGGGGGGGGGGGCGGGGGGGGTGTCCCTCAGCCCAGCCTGCACCCTCTTCAGTCTGGGACCCCCTGTAGGATTGGGCCTAACCCAGCAGTCGGACATCCCTCTCACAATCCGGGACTACTGGCTCCCAACCGCTCGCCTGCCTGCCTGATTGCCCCTAACCGCTTCTGCCTCCCAGCCCAATCGCCCCCAACTGCCCTCCCCTGCCGGCATGGTCACCCCCAACTGCCCTCCCCTGCCGGCCTGGTCGCCCCCAACTGCCCTCCCCTGCTGGCCCTGTCCCCCGCAACTGCCCTCTCCTGCTGGCCTTGTCACACCTAACTGCCTTCCCCTGCTGGCCTTGTCACCCCTCACTGCCCTCCCCTGCCGGCCTTGTCACCCCTAACTGCCCTCCCTTGCTGGCCTTGTCGCCCCTAGCTGCCCTCCCCTGCTGGCCTGGTTGCCCACAACTGCCCTCTCCTGCTGGCCCAGTCCCCCACAACTGCCCTTTCCTGCTGGCCCGGTCTCCCCCCAACTGCCCTCCCCTTCTGGCCTTGTTGCCCCTAACTGCCCTCCCCTGCTGGCCTTGTCACCCCCAACTGTCCTCCCCTGCTGGCCTGATTGCCCCTAACTGCCCTCCCCTGCTGGCCTGATTGCCCACAACTGCCCTCCCCTGCTGGCCATCTTGTGGCTGTGGGCACTGCCAACTTTGAGGGCTGGGCAGTCAATTAGAATATTCCTTCCTTATTGGCTGTGGGTGCTGCCATCTTTGTGATGATGCGAGGGTCAATTAGCATATTCCCTCTTTATTAGATAGGATAGTTCTCACTTTCCTACCAAGGTAGGGCAAGAAACTTGGATGTGTCTCTCAGGGCAATATGTTAAATATTCTGCATTTGTTCTTAAACTCATCAATAAACAATCTCATTTTGTCTTAAGAGAGTATATAGCCAAAAAAACCAAATGGTAAGAATAGGTTCAATATATTGAAAATATTTTACTTTGGATGACATTTACATTTAAAGAGGGCTTAATACTACAGATAAAGGATTGATTTAAAGTTAGATGATCAGATTTTTGTACAGTAATCTAACTAGAGCCATTGTGTTTTAGAGATTGTAAAACAAATGAATTGTTAAGATAATTTTACTGTTCACTGGGGCACAGTGATTACTGCAGAATAATATGTATGTATATTTTTTGCCTTTCTTTGGTGCCTTGTTCTTCTGAATATGGACCCTGCTCCTCAACAAAGGCTTATAATAGTTATCTGTCTTCTTTTATATAAACTTTAATGATGTTTCAATTTCTTTGCCTTTTATGTTTGCTCTTATCTAGAAAATATGTCTTTTTGTTCTCAGTAATGGGTGACCCTTGAAATTTAGTGGCAAATGTGGGTTAAGTCATCATCATCAATTTAACAAACTCCTCTGGTGATACATTTTTCACTTTCAAAAAAATTGTATCGTGAAGCAAAATGTGTTTCTCTGACGAACAGCAATGATTATAAGATAATCACACACCTCTAGGGTGTAAGCCTGGAAAGGTGTACACAAATGTGTCTATTCCTTTGACATAATGATTATATTATATGTGAGTGCTTCCATTCCACTCTTTCTTGCCACCACTACCCCATTCCCTCCCTCCACGCCCCCCTCCTCCAATTTTCTATTAGGCTGAAAGAGGAATGTTTTTTCTCATATGCTAAAATATAATGCTGGTATTTTTATGATGGTTGAGTATATCTCAGCTGAACTGTACATTTACTTATAATCTCTAGATCACAATGGTCCATTAGCCCTCATAGTTGATATGATAGAGAAAATAGATTTTTCTTAAGCTTTTTTGTTCATGCCCTTTCCAGTAAGAATTATCAGATCAACTTCCCCCCTCAGAAATCTTCAATTTGAACGTGTATTCTATTGTTACTGATAATTTTGATATATATTCTTGTGTGTGTAGATGCATACTATTCTTAGAATATGTAAGCTAGAAGTGACCATTGTAATCAATGTTCAAGGACTGTAGGTAGACACATTCCCCAGAACACAGACAAGGAGATTTATATGTAGTTAATGAGTCTTGTGGGTTGTTTGGTAAATTACTTACTATAAACTTTTCTCAGGAAGCTGTTTTGTGAATTATTGGTGGTAGTTAAATATTGAAAGAAGAGTTACACAGTTTTAAAGAGCCTGGACTTTAGGATCAAATCCAGTTATAATATAATCCTAGCGGAATCACTTGTTATCTTTTTCCTTGTTCAACTTATTTTTGTGTCTAGGCTACAAATTTGTTCCAGATTGCCTAAGGCATTGTTTGGCAGTTAAATGCTCAGTGAACAGCAGTTGTTTTGTTTCCTTTCCATCTCTTGTTTGTCATCATCTTCATAAGTGTGGTCGGAGTAGGTGTGTTGGGTGGGTGGGTGGGTTGGAGTTGGTTGTTAGTAGCTTTGTATAAGAAACAGGAATAAAAGTTTGCAGGCATTGTTCTGTTCCTGGGGATAACATGAGTAGCTCAAGAGATTCCTGAATTAGGTCAGGATAACTCTTTTTATGTCAACAGACTGGAGGACTTGGCTGAGAGCTGTAAGATGTAGGAAGCCTCACTACAGCCAGGTTCTTTCTTAGCAGGACTCTTGATAGGAAAAAAAATTTTTTTGAATGCCAATTCCATGTTACAACAGTTTACATGTTATCACATGACCTCTTCATATCAGCCCCATGTTTCAGAGAATGAAGAAGGGATGTGGGAGGATTATGTAATGTTCTCAGGGTCACAAGATAAGTGATGACCTGGGATCCCAGCCCAAGTAATTGGGGATAGTTTAGGGTTTAGCTTATATAAAGATAACATAAGTAAATAAATACTCTAATTTCTTTTTTGTTGAGAAGTAAGTATTCTCTCCTTATGTGGGGAGTTTAACACTCTTCAAAATAATTCACTCCTGCAATTAAAAAAAAGGCCAAATTTCAGGATTTTAAAATACTGGTACTGATCAATATTTGTATTTTAACATAAGGCTAAGACTCTCTGATTCACTTATGAAAGAAATAGTTTATACTATATTTTCACTGTGTGAACTTAATTGGTTTCAATAATTTAACCTTCAGTTTGTCTCACACTGTTTGAATCTAAGGAGAAAATGTGTTTGAAGCGGGACATAGAATTGGTGCATCGACAGTTTTGCATTGTAGTGTAACTTTCACCATGCTGCTTAGTTTGTCATCCATAAAATTGGGATGAAATCCAAGCTTGGAAAGTAATATTTGACTGTAATAGAAAAGCATACAGCATTGTGCAGCCCAAATAAAGCACCCTTGATTGTTTCTGCCATCTGCACACACAGAGACTTTTCTCATGCTGAGTGACTCCTGGTATTGGATTTTAGATTTAGTCACATCACTTTTGCTTGTTGGTGCCATTAACTAATTAGTCTACCATGTAAGGGTCCAACTCAAAGCATTTTGTTTCCCTCCCTCCCTCCCTCCGTCCCTCCCTCCCTTCCTTTCCTTCCCATCCATCCGTCTTCTATCTATCTAGATGTATAAAGATGTCCAGATGGGTTTGTTACTGGGAAAACTTAGCCCATAGACTCGAGATTCAAGCTATGTATAGCCTTGTTCATTACTTTAAGATGCCCTACAGATATTATAATTTTCTTGGTCTTTTTTGTTGTTGTTTGTTTATTTTTTCACAAAGGGAATATTTTGGGTGAAGCCCATACTTTCTCACCTCAAACACTTGCTTCCCAACAGTTCTCCCAGCTTCCCTCTTGTCCCTGGTAGGCTATTCTACTCACTGCAGACTGATCTTTTAAAACACATTTCAGCCCTAGCCAATTTGGCTGAGTGGATAGAGCGTCAGCCTGCAGACCAAAGGGTCCCAGGTTAGATTCCGGCTAAGGGCACATACCTAGGTTGCTGGCTTCTCCCTGGCCCGGGCCCGGGTCCTGGAGGAGGCAACCGACCAATTGTTGTGTTTCTCTCACATCAGTGTTTCTCTCTATCTTTCCCTCTCTCTTCCACTCTCTCTGAAAATCAGTGGAAAAAATATCCTTGGGTGAGGATAAAAAATAAATAGATAAAATAACAACACATTTCAGGATTCGACCCAAATCTTCTCATGGCTTCTCAGCACACTTAGAATAAAATCTAAATTTCTTACCGTGGACCCAGCTCATTTCTAAATTCACACAAAGTTGGCTACTGTTCTCTGACTTCCTCACTTTGCCCTATGCTTCTGGAATGTTCCAAGATTTTTCCTGTCTAAAAGTCTTTGTGCTGTTCTTTTCTCTGCCTGGAATGGTACTCCTGCCATCTTCACTTTCAGGTCTCTGCAGAGATTTCCCTGATCACTGACAGTTTCTTCACCCCTTTGTTCTCTAGCTCCCTACCTCCACTGCAGTTTGTCACCATACCATACATTTGTGTATTGTCTTTCTTCCACATTAGGAAGTTTTTTTATGAAGGCACTAAGCTGAGCTGTTCATCTTTTATGCATATTAGGTGTCATATAGTTATGTAGTGAACAAATGCATATACTATGCTACAAGGGTCAGTAGATAATGAAACTAATATTTTTATTCCATATTTATCTCATTTCTTTTTTCCCCATTGTCTTGAGATTTTTCTGAGCAATTTTCTCTAGTATTAGCATGGGCACTTCAGGGAGAAGTAACAGACAACTATAAAAATCAAGACCTAGTTAATCCATTAGTCAACTAAGGCATGCATTTTTAACTCTGTGGTATTGTTGGATATGTAAAATATTTTGATATTTTTAACATAATGTATTGGAACTTTTAATTATTACCTCACTTGATTTAATATTATGTAGTGGTCTTCTTATTGAAATGTCAAGGATTTCCCATAACCTCTCTTTTTTTTCTTTTTTAACCAAAGAAAAGTTAGTGTGCTGAGGGCCAGAGAGATGGAAGTGGAGGGTCTGAGTTGGAGGTAGGTTAAGGTGTGGAAAACGGGGGACATCTCTAATAGTGTAAACAAAAATATTTTTTTAATTAAAAATACAGAAATGTCTATACAAACACTATAGACATAGCTAAATTAGTGCTATTTTTCTAATGACTAAAACTAGTAGGAGTACAGAAACTAGTTACTCTAATTAATTTTGTGTAAAATCTCTCTCTACCGTAACGCTAACCTTTCAACAGAGAAAGGTTACAGTACTTTTGAAATCTCTTAGTTCTTAAACCAATATGATGAAAGCAAAGAGTTCTCTTTACATATGGCCTTAAAATAATTACTTATTAATATGTCCACATTTGTGATGGAAGAGCTCAAGTTCAGTTGAACTTTGCCTTGATATCTGGTTATGCTACCAGTTAATTACTTGGTTCACTTGCAGCTTGTTTTTCTCCATAATTAAAGTTCATACAATCCACAGATTTCACATGTTAGTAGTTATTTCATGTTATGGTAAATATAGGTTGCATTACTAATTTTAATTTTCTTAATTGAGCTGCATGATTATAAATTAATGCTCTTGAGAGTCACTAACCTCTGCTAAGGAACAGACTTACTGTGTTAGTATGAAAGCATTTTTTTTTCAGAAATAGTTGTGCAAGTGGTCTACTTCTCTGTGTAAGATTAGACTGTTGGTGCTAAACTTTAAAAGATTCTGTCTGTGGATTGCAGGAAGACAAATGGCACATCTCTAGAAGCGAGGAGAAATAGTCCTGTAATTCAGTGTCATGTTGATAGAAATAGCAACCTTAACCAGTCATCTTTTATTTTTGGCTCAGACAACTAACTATAAAATATAACCCAGATGGTGGAGCTATGATAGTAAAGATCCAGAAATGACATTTTGCTGATGAATTTGCTACCCTTTGCTTCTCCACTTTTAGTGCTACACCACATCTTTTATGGTGTAAGTTGCTTGCTTATGTAGCTAAGGGCAGACCCACAGGATGAAAAATGTATTGAATGGCAGTTTTAGATCTTGGGTTATTTCAGTTAACTTTTGTTTCATTTCCTTCTTCCAATTGCCTTTTTGCCTTTTCCTCTCTTTTGCTAAATTCATACCCTAACATAAATTAGTCTGTGCCATGAATACTGGGCCCTATTTCAATTTATTTCTGAATACATGTTTAAAGGCACGTAGAATATGATACTATGCTCTATCTTCCTACTTTGGAATTGGGAACGCCTCTAAAAGGCGTTTGGCACATTGTACTGTGGCCAGCTTCCCCATTCTAGCTGTTGAATTGAAATGAAAAAAGGAATTATGTAAAAGTACTTTAATGATGTGGGTGTCAGATTATGCAAACTTTTCTCCTTTTTAGAAATAGGTAATGGGGAAAGTAAAGTGTCGTACCTAGGAGCCAAAAAGTGTTTTTTGTGGTCTTCAACATCAGGGCCACCTTATTCTCGCTGCCTGTTATAACTGGCTGGGGTTTTAGGGCACTGCGTATGGTGAATCAGCCCCTGGAGAAGAACAGGAAAGGGAGGAAGAACATTTATGGAGAACCACCTAAATTGTATAACATTTATGGAGAACCACCTAAATTGTATACAACCTCTTTTAATCCTCACAGTGACCTCAGAACAGAGATTTGAGTTGTTCTGTGACTCAGAGTGCATTTGTCTGTGCTGTGCGTGTGTGTATGTGTGCATGTATGTGTGTGTATCTCCATTATCATTAAAGACTTATCTCAAAACCTTTTGGAGAAAGCAGTATATGCTTTCCCCCACCCTCCCAAAGGGATCTTAAAGCTAGGGAGAATATACAAAGAACACAACTCCTCTCGCATTTATCTTGTGAATATTATTTATTTTTGGTTCAAGTTTTGAGTTTATTTGTTTTCAGAGATGAAAGTTTATCTGGTCTCACTTAACCACATTATGGAGTCATATTAATCAACATCAATATCTATTCAAATTAAAAAAGCTATTGACAATGTTTTGCAAGTGTTTTCATCCATTTCAGGAATGAAAATTAATTTAAAGAACTAATGGACTATTTTTATGAACTTAAATATTTTAGCATAGGCTCTAAAATAATGATTGTTAGTTCCTTTATTTAGGTCTACTTTTGGTGATTACATTAGGGACAGTCAACTCCCTGGGCTGATTTGAAGTATAGGAATGTACTATGCTTGCATATTCATTATGGTGCCAAGCCTTCGGAAAATCACCTTCTTTGGGCTTTTCAAAATTTTTTAAAATACAGTCTACTTTGGTGTGAAATCTCTTAGGTTTTATTTTCTGCTTTTGATCTGTTATCTTGCATTTTTACTGTTTTACTGGACACTGGTGTGTGCTTTGACTGAAATTCTGTTCCTTATCAGACAAACTCAGTATAACTGAAAAGGCTTGTGGTTGGATGGATGTTGTAGTTGTTTTCATGCAAGTGCGGTCTTGGTATAACTAATATTGTCACCTGTGTTAGATGATGTAGAAGTTCTTAGCATCTAGGGCGATTGAGAATGCTAAACCTCAGGGCATTCTTGTAACACTGACATTTTATTCAAGAATACTTGGCTATACTATATATAGGCTTTGCATTCTAAAATCAACTTGTCACTAGTACATTATTATAATTGTGTGTGCATGCACATATGTGTGTTGTGTGTGTGAAAGCAAGCAAGCTGTTCAACAGCAGCTTCTGTTGAGTGGCAGACCTTGCCACCATGCAGAAAGCCTGTCTGTACTCAGGAAACCTAATTACTCTCTGCAGACTGCAAAGTCCTAAGGTTAAGTCTCAACAGGACCGGTCCTAAGAAACTGGCCATATTTGATCTGAGCATGTCTTAATCAAAAGAACTGCTTTTGAATTCTTATGCACCTGTACATCATGGAGGTGCAGGGATAGCCAAAATCTGCAATATGAAAGGGTTGTAGACGAAGAACCATTTTGAGCTATATTATAGATCTTAACTGCCTTCCATGTTTGGCATAATATTAGAATCCCCTAATTACTCTTGCCAGCAGCTTTAAAGCCAAAGAATGTACCAGTATTTCCCTTGCTTACATATTTTACCTATGTACCTTTTGCAGCTCAGGTATTTATCTCCTTCAGGAACTAAATAAACAAGTAAGCAGCCAGCAAAGGCTGTTTATGCGTACATCTCAGGGCCTTTACTAAAGGCATTTTCACATGTGAGACTCTTAGAAGTCAACTATCGCAGGAGTCAATAGGCAAGCCAGCCTAGCGTGCAGGGTCTGCCAGGGAGAAGCCCCCTCTCGCACTGTACTGGGATTGCAGAATTCCAGATTGACTGCCTCTGAGAGAGGAGCTGCAGTGGGCACCTGCGACTACCTGCTCTGCACACGGCTTTTGCAACACCCGCCAGTTATATGTATATTAATCTTTTTAAAAATATACGTTTTATTTCAGAGAGGAAGGGAGAGGGAGAGAGAGATAGAAACATCAATGATGAGAGATAATCATTGATCGGCTGCTTCCTGCACTCCCTTCACCAGGGATCCAGCCCAAAACCCAAGCATGTGCACTGACCTGGAATCGAACCGTGACCTTCTGGTTCACAGGACGATGCTCAACTACTGACCCACACCAGCTGGGCTGTGTATATTAATCTTTAAGTATGGACAGAAATAGAATATTTTCACATTCAGGAAGAAACTGGGTTCCAGATTTTGAAGTTTCCACATAGCAATTTGACTGATTCAACACAAGCTCTTCTGGGGGCCATAAGCAAAAAGGCATTCCTTATAGCATTAACTATTCAAGGGAAGTAATTATATTTTCGTGATTTCTAAATTAGCTTGGGAAAATTATCCGGAGCTTTCTCAAGGGAGAGTTATTTGATGTCAACAACATTTTCTGAGTTATGTAAAGGTGAACTAAATGAATACTTTATTCCATACTTTCCCTTAAGGCAAAACCATTTACCAGAATGCACTGATATTACAGACTTGTTTTCTTTAACATAGTGGAACTCCTTCTAGCTCCAGCTTTCAACAGGAGCCTGTGGTTCACTGATGCTGTGCTGAGTAAGACCAGTCACTGCCCTCAAAGACCTTATATTTCAGTAGAGGAGGATAGACTTTGAAAATTTATTTAAACAGTTGGCTACCATTGTAATCACGCTCTGTATGTGACTCCAGCCTGAGGACACGTCTTACAAAACAGTCTCTAAAAGAGCAGATATTAATTCCCAAGTCACTTGGGATCAGGTTAGTGGCTAGGAAACACTCCACCCCTTCGGATTTCTTCCCTTTTAATCATGCCACCCTTCCCATGATTGCCTTCCCGCGGACCCCAAGCATTTTCTTCTCTTCATCATACTCTTCAGTGCTAGTTGCTATCTCCACTTCTAAGGCTCTCCACCAGCCTGATGACTTCAGTGCCTCTGTGGAAAGTCCCCTATTGGTTCCTTTACCTCTTCTTTCCCCGAAATCACCTTCCTTATTTTTCCTCATCTCTGGGAATCACCTTCCTATTTTACCTTATCTCCCTAAGTCACCCCCCTTATTTTAACCTGATGCTCTGGTTAAACAGATCTTATAATATTTCGCAAGTGTTCTCACTTTCCATGTAAGCATCTCACTTTCTAACCATAACATAAACTCATCCTCTTATACTTTCCTCGTTTACTTGGTGTTCGAACAGCATTTGGTCCTGACCTGTCTTCCACTTCAGATGTTCTTTTTAAAATAAGAAATATATATTGTTTCAGAGAGGAAGGGAGAGGGAGAGATAGAAGCATCAACGATGAGAAAGAATCATTGACTGCCTGCCTCCTGCACACCCCACACTGGGGATTGAGCCAGCAACCCGGGCATGTGCCCTGACCAGGAATTGAACTGTGACCTCCTGGTTTATAGGTGGACACTCAAGCACTGCGCCATGCCAGCAGGATGTTCTTTTATTGGCTTTGGTGACACCATGTATCTCCGTTTCCCTTTTATATCTCTATACACTTTTTTTTGCCTCAGTCTCCTCTGTCCTTTTGCAGGCTTGTCTTCCTTGATTCTATCTGGGTAGAAGGTATGCCAGAGAGAAGGTGGCCTAGGATGTATCCTTGAGAATCCAATGTTTAGAGTTGACATGAGCGAAAGGTCATTTATATTTAATGATGTTGATATACTTTTGTTCATATATATTACATATTTTGTGAATATGTGTGTATGTATGTGTGTGTATATAATTTGTGGTTATGGTTCAGCTAGCATCTGTTGAATGTCTGCTATGTGCCAGGCACTATGAATAAGCTCTGAGGACACAAAGTTGAGAGTTAACTATAGTTTCTGACATATATTATAATGATGATGTAGACATAGGTGCTGTAGTAGCCCTTGATATGGATGGAATTATATTTTATTATTATAAAAATTTGTATGTGAATATTTTGAAATAGGTTTAGATTTTTGTACATTTATTCTTTGAAGGCAAATGTGCAATTTACATAGAACTTTACATTAGCAAAGCTCAGTGTTTAAAAATTCAAATCACAAAAACACAAAGTCAGGGAGGTTTATGGGAATAAAATACCAATATTTATGTTGTTTTTTCCCCCCAAATTGTGGCCAGAAGGTTTTCATGAGAGAGAGAGGGAGGGGGAATGGTAAGAAATTTCATTTTAGTACATGTGTCCTTTATGAATGTTTTCCCATGACGACAGTGGTGTGCCCCTTAACATATAACATTTACTGTGTGCCCTTTTAAAACTGTGCTAAATGATTCACGTGTATTATCTCATTTAATCCTCCCTTAAACCCTGAGGTGGATACTGAGGTTTCAATTTTACATAAAGTCACATGAGCAATTTTCATACATTTTTTCATAAGTTAAAATTACACGTACAGAATCAGACTTTGGAGGCAACACTAGTTTTAACATTATGACGTATTGAAAGAAAATGAAGTGCACATTTTCCAGCTATTTTAAATATCTTTAATATCTTATACTATATGATATTTCATGTATCATTTAATCATTTCACATATGCCATTCAGTCTTCACAAGAAGCCGTGATATAGATAAGGCCAGTAATGCCCAGGTGAGGCTACAAAGACACAGGTAAATACATTACTTGGGTGACATACAATAGTGGACCAACAACTAAATCCCCGGCTTCCTGACTCCAGGTTCATTTCCCATTGTATCGGGTACTTCCTCCGCATTCATTCCGTTTACCAAAGGATAAAGTCGTCTTTGTTCTTTCAGGTTTGCCTTCTCCCCCACCCTCTTCTACTTTAACTTAACTTTTACTTCACTTATTTAGCTAATAATCCAAGAATGTTGCTAGAGTAGCAAAAATTTGATTAGAATCATCACCTTCAGTATTTCAGGTAATGGAGTGGAGTGAAAACAGCGTAAAAAGCAGAGCCCATGTATTCTGTTCCGAGTCTGGCCTCCTGGATGGGTTAAAGTTGACATCTGGTATGGCTTTCAGTGCTCTGTCTTCTGGGAAGCCCTGGTAGAATACTTGACACCAGGCATTAGATCTGACCCAAGCATTAGCCCAAGCAAGCTCTGTGTAATTAAGCTGTTCGGATTTGTTTCCCCTGACCGGACAGAAGAGCCTTACAAGGTGAGGGCTCTGTTGAAGTGATAAAGCTGATTAGATCCTTAGCAGTAAAGGAATCTGATCTTAGAAATTTCCTCTAGCTCTTGTTAATGAGGCAAAGACAACACTTAGCAGGGAAAATGAGGTCACTAAAAAAGAGAAACATTTTTTTTTTAATAAAGGACCGCTTCTTTTAAATCAAGGCCTAAATTTATTGTCCAGAATAAAGCTCCATTTAAAAGAACAAATAAACCTTTTTCTCAAGGGTGTAGTAATCATGTTTAAATATATCATTTATATGGAGCGAAGGAAGTTTAAACAGTTCGTGAAGGTAAAACTAAGATAAGCCTAGAATTTAAAGTAATTTAATTAATGCTGACTAAAACAAAACTGAAATAACTAGCAATGATTAATTATACAGATGTGTGGTCTATTTATAAGAATGTTTTGTTTGGTTTTTAAAAATGGGTTTCTCACTTTTTCAGTGCCTTCCCTTTCCTTGAACTACATTCATGCAAATAAAATATTTTCCTGGGATACACCTATCCAAATCTTATATATCAACAATGTTGATAATATTACCGTTTGGTTTATGAAGCACTTTTACATAGGGCACTTTTAATCCTCATAAAGTATTGTAATGAAAGCTGCAGTTTATCGGTATTATGGAATTGGGACTTGCCTCTAAAAGGTTATGTGATTTGCTCAAGAATTTGTAAACGAAGACTTAGGAATCAAGTACAGGTTTTCTCATCCCCAAGAAAGTGGCTTAACAACCACAATTTTTTTTCAAGTTATACATTGTTTAAAGTTGATTACCTCCTCTATTCCTTGCTAAGGCTTTGTTCCGATATTTAGAAAGTATCAAGATAATTGTTTTCATGGCAAATACATTTATGTGAAGCATAAATCATATGTATATACAGACATATATATCTGTTCATGGGTTAGCTATCCTTTCATCATGAAGCATTTCTCTTCCCCCAAAGATTTTGTTCTCCTACTTCTCAGCTTCAACTTATTCCAGTGAAATCAACAGGCATAAAGGTTCAACCTGAAGTTGAAAAGAAATGATGTAGGAGAAGGTTTATGCTGGGAGTGGATGGATGGGAGATTAATCATCCACCCAGCCTACTGTGTGCGTCCTATTGTCATTGGCTTTTGGGTGGATAGAGAAGCAGGGACCAGGATAGGAAGGCTGTAATGCTGGTGATACTGCTATTTAGTCACATATCACCTAATTAGTATGCTATTTAAAATGACATTGATTTTTTTTTTTAATTTTAGACTTTAAAAGGAAATTTAAAGCCTATTTAAAAGAAATGTTCTCACCATTTGCTTCTTTATCTTGAAAGGTAGTGTAGTAAAGTGGATGGAAGAATACAGCTTAGAGGTGGGCTAGCTCCACCACTTGTTAGCTGTTAGACTTTGGTCTAGTTACTGAAATTTTCTTTAAATTGAGGATAAAAATAATACCTACTTCATATGATGGGAGTGAGGATTAAAGGAGTGTGGTGTGGTGGGGGGTAAGCAACAGCTGCTTGCATGAATGTGCAGGCTAGTTTGGGACCGTCTCTTGTTTATAGTAAGTGCAATAAATGTTAATTAGTTTCAGCCAACATTAAAGCTTCTGACTCCATTACAGTAAAACTGTCTTGTCAAAAAGTTACCCGAACACTCTTAATACATTTCGTACCGCTCAGGAGTTTTCTCATGTTTCGAGTGCCATCTGTTAAGGACCGTTCACGAATGTTCTCGTTTTTCACGCCCATGGAAAAAGGAGCGAATCTAGATACTTATGTACATTTTGTTTGGTCCCTCTTCATAGAGGAAAATGTTTTACGCAGTACCATACGTTATAAAAGTACTAGGAACTTTAATTGTTTAATTGTTTTTGTAAATAAAAATGTTATAATTATTGAAAAACAACACCTAAAGTGCATTTTACCATGGCCTACATCTTTTTAAAAAAGCCATACTCCCCAAATTTCCAGTTTGTCATTCTATTTTCACACAATGACAGTAAGCTTTACTGTTTTTACTTTCCTCCATCAGTGGCCCTAAGTCCCAGGTTTGGCCAGTATTCCCAAGGAAAAGGAGACATGGCTGGAGATGGATCACGGGATCACCGTGCAGAGACTTCCCTCCTCAAACCTGTGTGCATATAGATGCCATTGGTCATGTACATATCTGATGTTCTGAAGATGGTTATTGTAATTTATCTGGACTTTTCTAATCCTTTTGGTGGGAGTGGTGGCCTGCCTGAAGCTTCCTGATACTTCTTTCTCTTCCTCCCCTGACCATTGTATCTGAATCACACTTTGTTGGCTTTACTTCTGCTGACTGGCTTCTTGCCTCCTTTTCAGCGCTTTTTCCTCTTCTCTTCCAGATACATCTGCCTAGCTCTCTCCTAATCATTTACCCTATATGTACCCTAAGAAATCAAATTCGAAATGTCTGAATTGTACTTAGTTATCTCCTCTCTAAAATGTGTACCTTTTGCTTTATCACTAGTCCTGGCTAGGGACCTCCAATAGTGTCATTCATCTAGTGGACCAAACCAAGAATCATAATTGTCCCATCTCTTACTGGAACTAATGAATCAGTAAGTTCTAGTTGGTCTGTTTCCTTGGTATTCTTTACCTTTTTTTCTTCTCATTTTTCTATTTCCACTGCTACTAGCATATTACCAGACTGTTTCCAGTCTTATCTTCTGTTAGGTCATCTTCACCGGATAGCCAAATATATTTCTAATAGGCTGATTTGATTATGTAATTCATACAATAAACATAAACTCCCCCTTACATTTCTTAAAATGTTTTCCAAAATACTCCAAAATTACTTGTGTATCTTAATAAATAAAGGAACCCATAGTCAAATAAAATGTTGAAATATGGCATGCTAACTCTGTTTTCTCTTGAAAACTCACAGCACACATTATTAAAAGAAAGGCTATATGAAGTTCTACTATTGACTCTAACAACAGTGCTCTATAACATGAGCTAATATTTGAACATGGACCCTTTTTATGTAATATTTATTTATGTAGAACTATTGACAGGATATCCTCCTGACATCACTCTGATAGTGTTCAAGGTCTACCATGCCTTCCTTACTAATGTCATCTCTTCTTCTTTGAGCCTTTGTAGACATACAGATTATATTTATTTAGTTCCCAAACACACAGCTCTATTTCATTCCATATTATATTATTCCTTTTGTCTGAAATGCCACTAATCTATCTGATGAGCTCTATCTTTGAAAATTCAACTCTTTAAAAAGTTTTGACCATTTTATATTTGCACTGGTTAGCTTACTGCTTGGCATATTGTAAGAGCTTAGTGTATATCAAATAAGTAACAAAAAATAGAAAATAAATAAGATAAATTTAGAGATTTGGGATTTGCTGGATCTTCCTATTCATTTTGTATATGTATTGTCCATTCAGGAAATCTAACGACACTTATCGTAGTTTCTTAAAAAATTTAGTGAGAGCTGCTTGACCTCAGTAATTTGATGGCTCTTCAAAAAACTATTTTATTTATTTGTGGAAAGTTTAGGAAATGACTTCACATTACAAGATACATTTTAAATTCTTATAGGGAGAAAATCAAATTAAGTTTTTAAGCCTTTTAAGGCTATTCTTTTTCTTCTCTAAAAATTCCTTGTAAATGATTGTTTTAAATGTTTTCTATTTTTTCTGACAGGTAATATTCGAAGCCGAAGTCTCAGGAGGGAGAAGTGGTTATATTGCCATTGATGACATCCAAGTATTGAGCTATCCTTGTGGTAGGTTGTGATTAAGAATTGCATTTTTCTATGCTCTTTCACCACTTGTCTTACATTGTCAGTAACTGTTGATCGCTCATCCCTTGATCATTGTTATGGGGTGAGGCCATAATATTAGTAACAAATAATATTAGTAACAAAGAAACAGAATTTCCAGAGGATGGGGCCCAGAAATCAGGATTTTAAAAAGATTCCCAGGTGATTCTAATGTGCAGCCAAGGTTGAGAACCACTGATCTAGAGATTTTGAATCAAATATTTTTCACACCTGTAACTAATTATACACTATTAAAGTATTCTTTTAATTAATTACTGAGAACCAAATACAAATGTAAATGAAACTCTAAGTAAGACTCGTTCTATCTTTTGATATTAAGTTTTCTGGAAGGCAAAGAAGAATAACAAATCAGAATTTATCTGAAAGGAAAATAAAAAAGAAGCCTCACTAACTTATGGGATCAGTCAAGTCAAAATTTGAAGTGAAGTGAATAAATTAGTTCACCTTATTCCAAAATTAGAACTAAGATTTTTACGTTCTCATAAATAGCTGTTTAACCCATATTAAACAACAAAACAATAGAAATAAAAAAATAAACTTGTTTTATTATGTCACATACTCATTGGTTGGTCTTCAAATGGTGTAACTAAATTTGTGTTTACATTACATTCCCTGAAAGACAATTATTGCATGCATTCAGTAGAACCAGGTATAATGCAGCTGCAGAAGTTCAAACTTTACCTATATTTCCCAACAGCAGCATTTGCTAGGGCCCATAAATTGTAGATGATCTGTAGAGTAATCCTCTTGGTAGAAATTCTCTAGCACATCAGAAGCAGCTTGCCAAGTTCCAGAGGTCAAGGCTTGTGCTCCTGGTGAGTGGTTATAAAACCCTCGTTTGCATCAGAATCCCCTATGGAGTATGGCAAATCCCAGATTGCGTGGCCCCTCTCCTGTTCTAATTTACAGGCCTGGTGGGGCCTCTGAATTTGCATTTTTGATAAGTTCCCAGGTGCTCTGTGCTGCTGGTATAGAGTTCACAGTTTGAGAGTCACTGTTCTAGTTCCAGCATCCCTCTTTCTGAAGCGCCTACCAAGATGGGGCCTTGGAAAAAGATTGGCAGACAAAGCTCAAATGATTTATGCATGTTCTCAGAAAAAGAATACAATTATCACACTCAAAGTTGGTTTACTCAATTCTTCCAATTCATTCGTATATCAGAATGATGTTTCTATCTACTGTTCATTTACCCTTGTTGAAAGAGAGGTGTTAAAGGAAATACTCACCAGTCAAGTAATAATATGAACTGAGTACAACAGCAGCTTCATTGTGATATGGTCCTCCATGAGCTTCTTTTAGTCACTAAGGTTTAGCTTTTCTTGCTTATATTTCCTTTCAGTTGGAAACATGACTAAGCTTCAGTTTTAAATGGCCACTATAGAAAACACTTATTTGATTGTCATGTAATTCATGGATAGTATATTTTGACTGCCCTCATCACTTTATGTTGCTATAATATTTCTTTTGGGTAACTTTCTTAGGAACATAAAGGAATAGGAAGTGGATTTAACAGTAGCTAAGCTGATACTCTATTTGAGAGAAATACAAATATTCCCTTGTTCTTTGAAGAACTACAGGGTTGTAGCTATTGAAATAATTAAAAAAAGATCCAACTGCTTAAAGTGTAGCTTAATAGTTCAACAGTCATGCATGTCAGTATTTTAGATATTATATGCTTTCATTATATTTTTCCAGTATGCTCTGTTTTGTGCTTATTTGATCTCTTTACTTGCTTTGACTTGTAGCTGTTTTATTAATACCCACATGAACAATCTATGGCAGTCCTCCCCACTAATTGTTGAGTGTTCATTCTATAGAACAATGCTCTAGCAATAATGGAGCAATAGGTGATAGAGCTATTGAGGAAACGAACTGTGAGAGTGAGAGAGGAAGTGGTATCTTCCAGTGCAAAGAAAATTCAATTTTCTTCCATATGTTATGAACCTTGGGCAAAGGTAAAAGTATCAACAGCATTCTTCTCCTGGAAAAAAGTAACATGGAATGTTTTCTTTGTGTTAAAACAATAATTCTTTTTCCTTGCCTTCACAGATAAATCTCCTCATTTCCTCCGCCTGGGGGACGTAGAGGTCAATGCAGGACAGAATGCTACATTTCAGTGTATTGCTACAGGGCGAGATGCTGTGCATAACAAGCTATGGCTGCAGGTAAGCCCAAGTTGGCAGCTGAGATAAAGAGTACACTTGATATAAAAAAAAAAATCACAAATGTACTGTTTGTGGTCTCATTATTTTCTGTGCGTGCTTGAGAGAGAGAGAGAGAGACAGAGAGAGAGAGAGAGAGAATATGTGTATATTGGTTTAATTGGCTACAGATTCATTTCAGGTATTTCTATTTTTGGAATAGGAATAAAAATATAACATGATATAGTTTAAAAAATACTTGAATTAGTGTCTAAGAAAACCTAATGATTTCCTAATGTTACATACAAATTGTAAAAATAATTTTTCTAGATCCATTATATAGGACCATAATGAAAATTTCCTCATTTCATATTTTGAAAACTCAACTAATAAGAACTTAAGTAGGAACTGTCATGCATATTTTTAAAAAATATTTTAAGACACTTTGGGGATTATTCTTAGAAATGTGAACTGGAAGAGAAGCAATTAATGTTTTTCCATGATTCTTGTGCATAAAGGTTAATCACAGATCTGATATCAAGACTGTTGCTGTGCATATATTAAATCATCAATAAGTATGTATTTAATGAACTGCAATTTAGCATACATGTTAGGGAAACATAAATGGGGCGTATAAAGAGCTGTAAAAGAATCAGCAGGAAAACAATAGACTAAGAAAAGTGCCATGTTTTGGGGGAATTATTTGTCCATTCCGGGGCAGTGGGAGTAGTGAGGGGAGGTGGGGGAGGAGCTAAGAGCAGTTCTAAAGGCTGTTGAACAAAAAGTTTGAAGTCAAAATATAAGTAATAATATTCTCTAAGCACATTTATTATTATTTTGCTTCTATTTGCATCAGAAAGAGGGAAGAACGAGATTTAATTAGTCTGTATTTTAAATTTCTGAGAATACCAATTGAGACCAAAAAAGAAATTATTGTCAGATTAGCTTAGTTTGTTGAACATTGACATCAGGATTTATTTTACTATATCTTTAGAGAAGTGAAATTAGTGTTGAGGATAATCGTTGGTTTGCAGGTGTTTGGGTAATGATTACAATAAAAGATTTTTAAAATCATACTTAGTATAATGCCCGATATTATACTAGATGTTTTAAATGTGTCATTTCATCTAATTCCCACAATACAATTGGATAGCAGATGCACATCATATAAATCTAATTATTACTTCTTTGATAAATTATTTGATTTGCAGGTATCAGGATACCATACTGAATACGTGAAAAGGAAATGAAGCCCCCCCTTTTTTCTGATTGTGCTTATTTCCCCTCCAGATATTAAAATATAAGAGAATTACTCCTGGAGAGCAAATTGTACAATATGCAACTTGTTTTATCAGCTAAACATCAAGTCAGAGTCCCTCTTAGTTTCTCCCTCTCAGCCTAAATAAGAGTATTAAAAATACTGCTAGACGTATTTTGTAATGATTTTGCTAATTATTTTCATTTAGGCAGGAATATTAGTTGGCATTTAACTTTAGTTGTAATCTAGATAGTCTTGCCTCGGGGAAATAGAAGCTCTCAGTCTGCCCTGGTTTTATGCCCCTGGATTTAATGTGACATGGAAATAAAAAGGGTTTTGTATATTCAGACACCAGCTGCCTTCTTGCATAGGCATCCTGGCCCTGCCCATCTGAGTGGGCTGCAGTCGAAATACTGCTTATTTTTTTGTTTGTTTCCTATTTTATGTATCGACCCATTGCATTATAGTTTCTTAAATTTCTTTCTGCTCTTTTTCAAACTAAGATGAATATAAAATTTTTCTGTTCAACTTCAATTCTGCTTTTCTTCTCTTCCTTTTCTTTACATTTGTTTAGGAGTTTTTGTGTATTTCTCTTATATTTTGATATTGAGACTGCCCCAATTCCTTAGCAACCTAGATATTTACCTTATTCGTTAAAAAGCTTTTCTACATTTCTCGATAATACTACTTATGTTACCTTAACTTACTCTCTTAAATATTATTTTCCATGTTTAAGAAGTATTGAAAATTATCTAGTACTTAGTTTAGGGATGTTTTCAAACTAATAAGACTGGTTATCATACCTATATAATATGAGTCAATCAGAAAGTGGCCAGTGACTTAAAAATGTATTCATCTTTTGTTAAAATAGTAAAAACAGCATAAAGCAGACAGAATCTTGGTTCCATGATGAATCTACAAGCCAACCCATACAAATAGATGTCAAGTCATTTTTGCTTGGTGTACAACAACTTCCTAGAAATCAGGAAGTCCAGTTCTTTTTTTTTTAAATATATTTTATTGATTTTTTACAGAGAGGAAGGGAGAGAGACAGAGAGCTAGAAACATCGATGAGAGAGAGACATCGATCAGCTGCCCAGGTACATGACCTTGACCGGAATCGAACCTGGGACCTTTCAGTCCACAGGCCGACGCTCTATCCACTGAGCCAAACCGGTTTCGGCAGGAAGTCCAGTTCTTAATTCTAACCTTAATTCCAACCGTTTAATTCTGATAATCTAGTTCATTGTGTGGGCTGCAGTGGTTCTCAACCTTCCTAATGCTGCAACCCTTTAATACAGTTCCTCATGTTGTGGTGACCCCCAACCATAAAATTATTTTCGTTACTACTTCATAACTGTAATTTTGCTACTGTTATGAATCATAATGTAAATATCTGATATGCTATATGAGTTTTCCTATTGTCACGACCCACAGGTTGAGAACCGCTGGCTTAGAGGATTTATTGAACTATTCAGTTTCCTTATCTATAAAAGGAGTTGTTGGGTAGAGACTAAAATTCCTTCCAGCTAAAATGCTAAACTCAGTCTTTATAGTATTTTTTAAAATCTTTATTGGTCTCAGAGAGGAAGGGAGAAGGAGAGAAGAGACAGAGAGAGAGAGAGAGAGAGAGAGAGAGAGAGAGAGAGAGAATGAGAATGAGAATGAGAATGAGAATGAGAATGAGAATGAGAATGAGAATGAGAATGAGAATGAGAATGAGAATGAGAATGAATGAATCATTGATCGACTGCCTCCTGCATGCCCCTCATTGAGTTTGCAACCCGGGCATGTGCCCTTGACCAGAATTGAACCCAGGACCCTTCAGTCCACAGGCCGATGCTCTACCCACTGACCCAAACCAGCTAGGGTGGTCTTGTAGTATTTTTGATGGCCTGAAATAGTGCTTTGATTACCTTTTTTTGTTTGTTGGAAGACTGTCTGATTTTTATGTTATTAGATTTTAATGGGGAAAATGTCTCTTAAATTAAGTATCATTGTGAGAACAACTACTTAAAATATCTGCTGACAATACTGGGAATGAATGTACTTGAAGCAACTCAATGCAAGGTCACTGCATCCTATCAAAGAAATAATGGAATAAGGAAGTAGCTATTACATCTGCTATGGTCAGGTCTAATGAAAATTGTGATCAACTTTTTTATGTCCTCCAAATGACATATTACATGGCATTGTGCTTCAATTGGTAAAATGTTGTCTAAATATGGAATAAAATAATAAAAACAAAAAAGCAGCTAATTTTTATTTTACATGAAAAATAACAATATAACATCTGTGAAATATTCTGATCATAATGCCTGCTACTGTTTTATATTTAGAAAAATTTATTATGAAAATACATATAGAGGATAAATTCCCCCACTTGTTAATTATCTTAACTTTACAATTCATATTTTAACCATTTTTATTATTTAAAATGACATGCAAATTAGGTAAATTAAAATATGGAGATACAGAAAAGCAAAGAATGAGTTATCTGAGCTAATGTAGGATAATTCATAAAGCCTATCATAGTGGTGCTGGATGTATCTTTAGAGCACGCTTTCCTCTGAGATGTTGGATTATATAATTAGAGAGATTTAGAAGTAGGTAATTTATTTTGTACATTTAGTAAACAATGACAAAACATATAATCTGAATGAACCTCCTTATGTACATTTGGCATATATACAGAAAACAACATGAATGAATGTTTTTAGAAATCTGATGAGGGTCAACAAGCTAGAAATATGGTGAAATTATGATGTTTTCTGGAACATAGTTTTAAAAATTGTGTTCACTCAAGTTAGATAGGGACGTAGAATACAGTCTTTAGTCTCTCTTAGAGAATTTCCAAATCCCTCTTTTGTAATAAAGCTCAATGAAGTAGCATATATCTAGATATAACAATTTTTGTCAACTTAGGATTTGTAATTTTTTTCTACATGAACAGATTTTTTTTCCAATTCTTACAGCAAATTCAAGAAATAAGCCACTTTGTGTTCCTAAGGAACCTCCAATGGCAGAGAATTACCCTTATGGCTGAGGGTAAAAGGCAGGTTTTAGAAAATAAGACCATGAATGAAATTTCAATGTACAGTTTATACTGGCTATATTCCTGAGTAAAATAATAAAATCATCCTATTATATTACTGAGACGTGTCAGTTAATTTTCTCACAGAAAAATTAGTTTAGACATTTTTATCGGTTAAAACTTTTAGTTATGTCCTTTTTATTTCAACTCTTACTAATATTAATGGTAGATAATGTGATGGCAAGAAAAGGCGAATATATAAACTAATAGCGAACAGGGCTCCAGCAATTCCTCTTCTAAGTATCTGCCCAAGAGAGATAAAGGCATGTATTCACAAAAAGACTTGAGCAAGAATGTTTGTAATAGTGTTCTTATAAAAATTGTAAAGATCTCAGATGTCCTTTAACTGGAGAATGGATAAGCAAGCTGTGGTTCATTCAAGTGATGGAATGTTATTACTCTGTAATAACAAAGAATGAACTAATATATCCACCAATATGAATGAATCTCAGCAACATCACGTTTTCAGGAGAGACACACACAGAAAAACATTTTATATGATTTCATCTGTATTAAACTCTAGAAGAGATACAACTAATCTAGGATGATAGAAACCTGAATCGTATTTGCTTCTTGGGATGAGGATTGACTGGAAGTGGACAGGGGGGAAATGTCAGGAATAATGTAAACATCTTATATCTTTATTGATGTGTTGGATCTATGGGTATATAAACATTTGTCAGAAGTTAAGATCTGTCCAATTTACTGTATACATATACAGTATATTTTACCTTAATAAATCATGAATGAGGGGAAAAGTGAGTATATGAAACATTTTATCAAATATCCAAATTACCAGCAGTACTAATCAAACCAGAGATAAAAGTAGCCTGCAAACATTACTTACATTTTTGTCCGTCTTGTCTGAGTGTTCTCTTTTCAGAACATGTTGTAACTTTTGAGGATGTGAAAGAGTTGAACTGTAAATTATAAATTAGTATTCTTTCTCGAAGGTCCAGTATAAGTGGACACCTACATGGCAAGTCAAATAGAGCCCATTGCTGGAACATCTGTCAGACCATATGCTTTGGCTTCAGGTTCAGTGTAGAAACTAAAATGCTAATGACTCCATCCATCACTACAGAGCTCCGTGGGCATGTATCATTGGGTTGGACAGAGAAATTCGACCGTGGAACAATTGAAAGTAGGGAATTGTGTGGGCAGATTTGGTGGCACCATTTGTTTCGGTGAATTGAAATGAGTCTGTTTAACGTGTGATTGGTAATCCTATGCAGAGTGCCATCCAAGCTGTGGCCACTGGGCCAATCTGTCCGTAATCGCCACAGGACCTGGCACCATGCCACCCCGGTGGGCCTGCCAAAGCAGGAAAGTCTGCCAGTGCTTTGCCCTTGGTGCGCTTTGTCTCGGCTAATACAGTGTGATGTGACTGGTTTCTCAGCCGAAGGAAATGTCATTCCTTATCAAGCAATAGGTAATGTAAGCGATGGATTGAGACTAATAGTTGGAGAGTAAAATTAGTAAAATGTGATGCAAATGGCTCTTCAAAATAATCAGAGAGTGGCTGATCTCTTGTAGTTCCAACTGGTGTTAGCTGGGGGTCAATGAAAATGGTTGGTCTGAATCTTCTGGCAACACCTTGTTTTATCTATCCAGGCAAATGTCATAGCCTTGTTCCTGTAATACATATGAATACTATTATGTAACATTGGAAATCAGAAGCATGTTTTTTTAAGTGAGTACAAAAACTTTAATAAGTGAAATAAAGCACTGTATTATTTCAGTTTTTATCTAGTTAATTTCTCACAAAGCTCTTTCTGATGCTCCCATGACTATTTATTCTGTCATATGAAGTGCAGGATGTTTGTGTTATATTTAATTTCCACAAGAGATTTTACAATCTCTGCTACTATTTCTTTTTTGAGAACAAAATCTGATACTTTGCATTGATTACAGTGAAGGGAAATTCTTGGCAGAAATTAATCTAAGCCTAGACATATGTAATTTATAGTGGACAGTTCATTGACAATTAATTTGAGGAAAACATTTCAAATCCACATTAAACATGCGATATGTGATTAGCTCACATTGGGCATGATGATAAAAATAAACAAAGAAATAAGATATAGCAAAAATTGTCTGGTCTAGGCTTGGTGAAAATTCTTATGTTTTCTAGGTCATTATCCTTATGGCTGAAATATTACAATAACAAAAGATAGCATATAATTACTGGGACAGTGACTAAAGTTGAAAAAACGATATTAGAATGGCTAAAGGGACATGGTATAAATAAATCTTGAGATTTGTGGGAGACTAGAGTCATTTCTTAAAATCTTAGAATATTGGAAATATACAAGAGGGATTTAATTTGTTCTCTATAGAAACTAAAGTACCATAAAAACTAACATCTTAAAGCTATATGGTGAGAGAAATAAGCTGATTATAAGGAGGAACTTTCTAATTGTAGGTCTGTTGAAACCTAGAATGAGCTATGCCAGGAGGAAGTAAAATAACAATTAGTATCTAAGCATAGTCTGAATAAGCCCTTGCTAGGGACGTGGCATGAGGCTGAACGCATTTTAAAGATCCTTTCAGCCTTGAGAGATGCTTCTATAACTGAGTAAGAAAAGACCATATAGTATTTAAGCACTATACTATTTTGGAATTGACAGAGAGCAACAGAGACTGGAATGTATGGAAGACTTGATTGAGTTTTTGAAGGACATGTGGGGCTTGAACAAGCAAAGATTAAGTGGGCACAGTCATCTCTGCAGATTAATGTATGTGTATGTGGGTAGAACGGGAACTTCAGGAGGAAGATATTATTGGAGTGGAAGGTCAAAATGGGAAGTACTAGAAGTAAAGACCGTTTATGATGGGTTGGGACTAGGCCATGATATGGACACAGGCGATAAAGAAGCTACTATCAGCAGTGCAGACATCAAGTAGTGAGGGCCTTCGATTGGACAGTGCAGTGTGGGTGGAGTTGGCAAATGTGATCAGAGAAGGAGAGGGACAAATGAAAGAAGACAATAGTTTTAGGTCTGGTTGGTACTAGTTGACAGAATTTGGGTAGATGTGAAAGAGAAATAATAAAAGACAGTTTTCTTTTTAAATTTCCTCAAAATTTTATTTTTTTACAGCCAGCATAGCATATGAGTTTGATTTCTTATTTTTTGTCTTGGAATGAATTTGTCTGTGAGACTCATTTGTTTACTTTTTTATTTCCTACTTTTATAACTGCACGTAAGTTATCCTAAGTGGGAGTGAAAAATGAGGAGACAGTCCCATTTCTTTCGGTTCTTTTTAACCTTACTAAAAGTTTAACAAGACAGTTTGAAGCTTGTGGCCAGATTAAGCCTGTGGGTGGTCCTGGTATCACTCAGGAGAATCATCTGTGGGAAGGCTCTGGGTGTTCCAGCCTTGGCCTCTCTGCACCTGTGGTCACGGAACAGGAGTAACGTCAGATGGGAATGTTAGGCTTGTCGGTTGTGTTTCCTGGCTTGTAAACTGTTCTAGACTTCAACTGGTAGATGAACATAGCCTGCTATTTAACTCTAATTTTCTCTGTTTATGAAACAGATTTTTTTCTGTGAACATGCCCATTTACAATTAATTTTGCTCTACTTAAGAGACCATGTTCTATTTGGTAGCGAATTGCTTTCACTCTTGTCATCCAGGACATTGATTTGTTTAAGTTCATGACATTATATGCTTCCTTTATGGCTTCCTATGGTCTTGAAGTAAAATGACTGACCAAGTATAATGGATTTTGGTGTTTTCCTTTCATTTTCAGCATTTGGCGTGTGTATGCATGTAACAATGAGCATCAGAAAGTTGAAACATTTCATTTATGGGGTTGCTAAGTGTTCTTGGGGTCATTTTGGTTGGCTTTATGTGGCTTTTTACTGTACAGAGTTCAATGCTTTAAACACATAGTGCATTCTTTTCCTTCTTCAATAATTTATAAACTCTGAGTTTGTTGCATGCAGATCACATAATTGATTATAAATGAATAATGTGGGGAATATTCTTTATCTTTCTTACCCATCCCTGGAGCATACTGTAAAAGCCAGGCAGTCATAGAAGCTCAAGGATTTCTTCTTATTGATGTCTATAAATTACATTTTACTGCTTTTTCTGGGCAAAAGAGTGCACTCTCCTACAGTTCCTAGAACTGCCCTTCCGGTGTGTTTTCAAGGTTAATGCCGAGTCAAGCACTTCACAACTTCCCACTATGATCAGTACTACCACATGGGGGCTCTGGCAGCAGGCTGGGTTTCTTTGTGAACAGGGGTTTAATGTAAATAACTCATCTTTATAAAATCATTTTATTATACAATAAAGCATAGATGTAGAAAACTACACAAAATAAAACCCACGATTCACCGACCTTGTATGAGTTGCACACCACGCAGGTCAGGAAAGGGACTCAGCCAGTCTCTGAGAGGCTTCTAAGTGCTGCGTCCCAGTCACAACAGACTCATCTCCCTACCCCGACAGAGAACAATTAGCGTGAATTTTAGCGCTTGTTTGTTTTTTTCATTGTTCTTTTTCACTTACACATACATCCATAGGCGCTGTAGATTATTAGTCTTGTCTACTTTTAAAAATATGTGTGAAAGTCTCTTTTAATCTGTGAGTTTGTCCTCCATCCACTTCTCTTCCTCACGATGTATTTGCCAGGGAAGCCAGGCCCTTTGAGTTGTAGTTGTAGTTTTGCAGAGTCTGCATTGTACTGATTGCATACAAAGGTCCTCTTCAGTTCACGTTCTTCTCAGTTTTCTGCAAAATTGGCAACTAGTTCCCGAGTCAAGTCTTTCCTTTAGCAGTGCTGGAGGTGGCGCTTGGTGTGATTGCAGGGGGCGCGGAGGGACGGCTGGAGTATCCAGGCACAGCCTAGAGTTGCTATTCACAGGTTAAATTTCTCCTACTTCAGGGAAGCCGCAGCTCTACTCTTCAGACATTGCAATCAAGTCTACCCAGAATACCCATACTCTTTAAGGATAATTACCTTTACTTAGTGTCACTTGGTTATGGACTTTAATCCCATCTTCAAAATACCTTCACAGGGACACTTAGGTTAGTGTTTGATTGACTAATGGGTCTATAGCCTAGCCAAGTTCATACATCAAAAGGCCATCACAGATATCAAATGTATTATTGATTTAGATATTTTAATTAACATCTTTATAACATCATTATTACTAGGATTTGCTGATAGAGCTTTTGCACATATCACGCACTACTCTCAACATCTCTGTTGAATAAGCAGGTTCAAATTGCTGTTCCCATGTTTAGAAGAAAAGGTGGAGATGTGAGAAGTATAGTAGCCCCCCTTTATTCACAGGTTTGCTTTCCATAGTTTCAGTGACCCAAGGTCACCTGAGGTTTGGAAATATTAAATGGAATTTTTTTTTTTAATAAACAACTGATAAGTTTTAAATTGAATGCCACTCTAAGTAGCATTATGAAATCTTGGACCAGCCTTCTCCATCCTGCCCAGGATGTGAATGATCCCTTTGTTCAGCATATCCACGCTGTATATGCTACCCACCCATTAGTCTCTTAGTAACTGTCTCAGTTACCAGATTGACTTTAGTGGTATCGCAGTGCTTGTGTTCAGTTAAACCTTATTTTACTTAATAATGGCCCCAAAGTGCAAGAGTAGTGATGCTTCAGATATGCCAAAGAGAAGATATAAGGTACTTGCTTTAAGTGGAAAGGGGAAAGTTCTGAACCTTACAAGGAAAGAAAAAAAAATCACATGCTGAGGTTGCTAAGATGCATGCATGCTAAGACTCAATCTTCTGTCCATGAAATTGTGAAGAAGGAAAAAGAAATTCATGCTGCTTTTGCAGTCTCAACTTAAACTGCAAATGTTGTGACCACGAGGCGTGACAAGGGCTTTGTTACGATGGAAAAGGCATTAATCCTCAGTAACTACTTTGGTGAACTTACTATTATCAGTTTAGTCTAATGATTCCTAGAGGAATACTATTTTCTTATTCAGTGCTTAATCTTTTGAAATAAATGTAATTTCTAGCAGGTGTAAGTTAGTGTTTTTTTTTTTCCTAAAATATAATGTTTCTAAGCCTTTAAGTTTGCCATCACACCCCTACATGTATCTAAAATGCTTCAATTTAATTGTTCAGTAAAGATGATGATGATAGCTGTGTTATCTCTGTGACAGAGAAAAAATGCACGTGGCAGACAAGCCCTGGTAAGGAACCTCATGTCCTTGGGCTTAATATGGCTGGATTGTTGTATGATTCACTTCAACTTCACATAATTATAGTATACAAATTTACTTTGGGATTCGTTTTGGAAAAAATGACAAGTACTGACAAATCAGATGCCATCCTCATGCTATTAAACAGGAACCTAAATACCCATCATACAGAACAGTCTCTTTCCAGTCTCTCCCACTCTAAGAGGACGTAGGAGTTACATATCATTATTTGCTCAGGAAAAGCAGTGAAAAATAACTAAAACAATAAATGTGATTTAATTTTTTCCCCTTCAAGTCAGTAGAGTGAAATAATCTCTGAAAGTGTTCTAAGTGCCACATTATTTAAGTTACAATTAAATTGCATTTATTTCTCAAGCTTAGAAAAGAGAAGATGAAATAAACTGTACCAAATTCTAACCATACCATATTAACTTTGAGGATTTTAAGCTGAAAGTAATAGAAAGCTAAATGTGTTCTGACACTTAACAGGAAGTCCAGAAAGCAGGACTTGCTGACAACATTTCAGACACTTTATCAAGAACCTGCTTCTGTCTTCATCTTGACCTGCCCTCCTTAGCATTTAGGCAGGGTGAGACAAAGAAAAGGAGATCCACTGTGCCTTCCCTAGAAGCAAGAAAATCTGGAAATGATGGCCTATTCCTGACAAATCTCATTGGCCAGAATCAGGGCACACACCCATTTTTAGACCTTTTCCTGTTAATGGGAATAGGACTGCTATGATTGTTTTTGATCAAGGTGTCTAGGGTGGTGGTTCCCAAACTTTTTTTGGCCATGCCCCACCTAAGCATCTCTAAAATCCTGATGCCCCCTCTGTGACATATAATTCTTACTTTTCAAAAAGTGAACTCCTACTCACATGGAAGAAGCCTAAAAGGCCATAACTTGGTCTAAGAAAGCTTCCAAAGAACATGGCATCCATGAAAGAGAAAAATAAAAGAACGAAAGGACAGTTGAAGTACTGAGGAAGAAATCACTAAGAAATTGTTTAAAAAATAATAATATGAAGTGATATGAAAAAAGTAGCAAATAAAGTTTCAAAACATATAATAGAGAACTGAAATGCATAACTATGTCGCAATACATATTTATATACTGTATATGAGGCCCCTAGAACCATAAGAAATGCAAAAAATTCATTGTTAACTCATTCTTGAATTGCCCCCCTTAAAAATCAAATTGCCCCCCTGTGGGTCATGTGCCCCACATTGGGTACCACTGGTTTAGGGCTATAATATCTTGATGCATAACCTAGAGATCTTATTAAAATGCAGATTTTGATTTAGTAGGTCTAGGGTGACCTGTAGACTTTGCATTTGTGAAACTCCGACAGGGGATCCTGATGCTACTAGTCTGTAAGTTGCAAAGGGTTTGGTTAATAATCTGGTTATAATAGATGTTGGGAATTAACCAATATTACCATTACACTACTTTATGCCAGAAACTGAACTAGTCAAATAAACACTGCATACATCCTTCATGATGAAGCTTAGTTGATTTAATGGAGAGTTGATAATACTTAGGGATTTCAATGACTTGCCAGGGTTACTTGGTAAGTGATAAGTGTCTGCAACCCATGCTGTACATAGACAAAGTAGGTAAGAAAGCATGATAAGGATCTGGGGAGGGTGCGGGGAGGGGGGAAACACAAGTTGCTAAGTTATAATCCTTGGATCATATACTTTTTGTGATTTATTTCTCAGAGTTAGGGTTATTTGCAATGGAAAAAAATCATATAAAATCTCAAAGCACGATAAAGAACCTGAAACTGAAAACTAAAGGCAGAAAACTATATGCAAACGTTACTGCATAGGGGAGACTTACCTTAGCTTTTAGTGCCTTCTTCTTTATTGCCCACTCAACTAAAATGATAGCTTGTAGTACGGCAAGGATCTCTTATTTTGGATTATAAAAGAAAAAGTTATTATTTTTGACTTCTGAAATGTGCATGTTATTGCTATATTTAACTAATGCATTACTAGAAGTTGAGTAAATAAAAAATGTCTATATAGTAGATTATATGTTCTCATTGGTACAATGCATTGATTTAGGCTCAACAACAAACAATTTTTTGGGCTGGACATACTAGTACGATACCAATAAAAACAGCAGCTTTGGTTCAGTTTAGAAGAAATACTGCTGGATTTTGTGTCATCAAACCTGCTAAAATTCTGTGGGGCTACATAGACATTTTCCTACTCATTTAGGAACAAGAATAATTTATCACAGATATTGGTTGCTAAGATGCTTCAGATTTATGGGGATGTTAAGAACCTGTTTTTTTAAAGATTGGTTTCTGTTTGCAGAGACGAAATGGAGAAGATATACCAGTAGCCCAGACGAAGAACATCAATCACCGACGGTTTGCTGCTTCCTTTAGATTGCAAGAAGTGACAAAAACCGACCAGGATCTGTACCGCTGCGTCACTCAGTCTGAACTAGGTTCTGGTGTGTCCAATTTTGCCCAGCTTATTGTGAGAGGTAAAGTAAAATTGTTTTCACTGCATGAACTTGCATGGTTTCATTAGACCAAAAGCAACATAGCGAATGTTGGATTGATTTTTAAGCCTACTTCTCTTCATTTCAAGTTACTATAAAATTGTCTTGTTATGTAATTTCAGATAGTTAAGGCTGTAAGTTGTACAGTTTGTCAAACACGTTTTGAATAAGTGTTTTCATCGACTGGAATTTCCTTTGAAATATTCTTCTCAGAGCCGGCCATATAAAACACTTGATTTCATGTCGCCATCATCTGGTTTGCATTTTAACTTAAGATTCATATTTCCTTTTTATAACAGCTACACAGATATTATAGTTGTTCTTCAAAGCATTGTGGCAATGAGGCCAAGTTCAAAGTTTCTGTCTCCATGTAAATCTGTGAATTTTACCCATGTCACAACCCAGTGGTGGATGCTCATTAATTCTGGCCCCTGTAGAATCTTAGAGTTAGACTTGCTAAGAGGTCCTCATTAATATTCTTGAATACAAAGGTTACTAGAGAAATTGTGAGGGATTATGACAAATGAGTACATATCTGAGGTGAATACTGGAAAAATAAGTACAAGTACATAATGTGTTATCACATTTATTCAAAATGTTCTTAGTCCATTTTATTCCATACACTGTTATATGTTGTAGAGATATGACTGTAAAAAAACAAAGTCCATGCACATATGGAATTTACCCATTGAGGTATGTTAGGCACACTATAGAGAAGATACTGAAATTTTAGTATGGTGGCATGCGTGATGAACAATAAACATAGAAAATGATAGGGATTTATATTTTAGCTGAGGTCTGGAAGGCCTCTTTGAGAGGTGACAACTGAGCTGAAATCTTTAAAAAAAAATGAGGATGTTTGTCACGTGAAACTTGAGAAAATGCAGGTTGTTCAATAGACTATCAAGCATCAATCAATAACAACTCAAGTGAAAATAATGATAAATTATGCAAGTCTTGTCAAGGAGAAGTCTGCCAGATCCTAACAAAAACATCTAAACTGGACTGAGGTTTATCAGAGGTGTCAGGGAAAGGCCTTCATAAAATAAGTTTTCTTTGAAATAGGATCCGAATGTTGAGAATGTTGAGAAAAGCTGCCCAAGTGAGGAATGAGGATGTGGGGTCAGGGGTAAGAGAGAGAAGTGCCATCAGACAGGGAGCAAGGCCTGTGTCAAAGCCCCAGGGTGCAAAGGAGAACATGAGCTCCATCCGTCTTCAAGTGAATAGGTTTTATCATGCTTGACATCAAATGTCTTTACATACATCATTTCATTTTCAGATTTGCTTGATTTTAATACTGTGACCTTTAATACTTTTAGAAGGAAAATCATGAAGTTCAGACTATTTTATAATTGCCCAGAGCCACAATGATCTAATAATTGTGCCAGAATTTATTCCCATGTTTCTAGACTCCTGGTGCCGGGCACATTCTTTTCCACCACAGCTTTAGCTCAGTAACATCACTAAGTAATGCTGTTCACCTATAATAAGGCTTTGGCCTTGGCAGATTCTATAGCTCATCAATAAAAAAGTTTATAGATTGATAGGACTCTATTTTCAGTGAAACTTCTCTCATGTCTCCAGAGTCAGCTCACATCACCTGCTTGAAGGTTATGAAATCACAGCCCCAGTTAATTGAATAATAAGGAAATATGATAATATTTGACTCCAGGGTTCAGGTAGAAAGACAGTTTATCTTCTGTTCATACATTCTTGTGTATTCATCTTTGTTGAGCTTCATTCCAGCATCCGTCACACCTAAGCTTACTTTTCCCTCCTTTATTTTTATTGTTAACACTATTACAGATGTCCCAATCCCTCCCTTTGCCCACCTCACCCTCCCCCACTTCCCTCTAGCCATCACCATGCTGTTGTCCATGTGAATGGGTTATGCATATATGTTCTTTGGTTAATCCCTTCACTTTCTTTCATCAAATCCCCTCTGACAACTATCAGTCTGTCCCTTGTATTCATGCCTCTAAACCAGTGGTTCTCAACCTTCCTAATGCCGCGACCCTTTAATACAGTTCCTCATGTTGTGGTGACCCCCAACCATAAAATTATTTTCATTGCTGCTTCATAACTTTAATTTTGCTACTGTTATGAGTCGTAATGTAAATATCTGATATGCTGTGTGTGTTTTCCGATGGTCGCGACCCACAGGTTGAGAACCGCTGCGAGTCTAAACCTTCTGTTGAAAGCCTGACGGTACACCTGGGCAGTCTTCACAGTGTTTCGTCTGCTGGGGATATGGGAAGGTGGGCGTGCTCTTGTTTCATGTTGCTCTCTGTATCTGCGTGGCAGTGAATGTTCATTCATTATGCAGCCACTGACGGAGATGCGGGTCTTAATAGTGCAGCTGGAGTGTTTTTCAGTACCTCACGTTTATATATACACGTAATTGGTTTCTGAGGAAATGGCCCTGTGATGTATTAAACAGCTTATAGCAGCAGAGTTGAAGTGTTTTATCCAGGGGCATCCTTTGTAGATATAATTTCTTCTTTCATATATTGTTTATTTTAAGAGATTTATTTTGTCATTACTAGAAATTCCTTGTATGTCTGAATCAACAAGTAGATTTTATTAAAGCTTGCTTTTGTTTGTTGTTGTTTTTAACCTGGAGAAGGCATTGTAGCTATTTTAGGAGTGTTACCTGAGGAATGAATAATTTTTTCAATAAAATGTATAAGTGGAGAATTCTGAATTTCATAGAAAATTATGGTTTTCCCCCTTTCCTTTATTTTTGTTTTTTAAAAAGAAAGTCCTGCCATTTAACATATATTTCACTTTTGATTTTATATTTTACCTGTTATGTTAAAATATGATGGTGCTTTGAATGTGTTATCTCCGAGTCTGCTAGCATTTTAGAGACATATTTTGTTAGTTCTGGCAGTTTTAGTTTTTTTTAATAACATTTTTTATTTGTTATATATCTAATATTTACAGGTGATACTTTTCTTGCTGTTGTATTTGAAAGCTAATATAGAGCCATATATTTTCTTGTTTGTCCTGATAACCAAGTAAATATTGCTAATCAAAAAAAAGCACATGCTTTGGGGGTCAGCTGTCCTGGTATTGAAATAGTGCTGAGAATTAACTATGTTGACAGGTCCTGTCTCTCATCGGCACTTTCAAAACTGACATCCTGTTACGTGGATAAAAAAGATGGTAATTTTAAGGGAAATTTTGGGAGCAGTGATATGAATAGTCTTTAATAAGAACTGGCATAGTATTGCCTGTTGTCAAAGATGACCCAAGGGTAAGAGTTGATTAGTGTATTTTCTCCTAAACTAAAAGTGACAGGGCATGCTTAAGGCTTTTTTCTTTTCTTTTTTTTTTTTTTTGGTTACTGTTTGTTATAAATGAAAATTTTACTGCAAAATTCTCATGTTGAAGAGCATTGATCTGCGTTCCCGCAGCTAGAGGTAGAAAAAAAAGTATACTGAAATAGAATTTACTTTATCATGACTTTAGCATCGCTCCGGATCGTTTTGAGTAATGATAACATCTTCAGCTTGTGGAAGCCAATCTTTATTGACAAAGAAGTTTTTACAGAGATGAGATGGAGAGCAGATGGTTTTGCTCCATGTTCCTAGAAAATGGAAGTGTAAAAATGTGAAATTCAGGTTGAAATGGTGTTTACAAACTTTAAACCAAAACCACCAACTTTATATTCTGAGTTATGCTAGAGATTCTCATTGGTTCCCTTATTTGCAATCTTCTTTCTCTTTTACCTGCCTGAATTAAAGACCCACTTACATTTCTAACACAGTAAACTTCTATAAAAGTATCTGATTGCCATGACTGACAAATTCTATTCCCAGTTATTAGCTATGCTTTATATCTATTATCTTTTTCTGTAAAATTCCAATTATATTTTAAGTCATTTAATGTCAAAGGCATAGTTTTTGTTTGTTTTTTGGTCTTTGTTGCTGGTTTGATTTTTAAATTTTAATGTCAACTATTAGCCATATCAAAATGCTCTGAACATAAGTATTGTTAATATTTTTATGTATTTTTAATGAGTATCAGTGACCTTTAGCTGTAAAGTAAATGTCAATTTATCCAGCCTTACTCAGTGTAGCTGGATCTGTAAAACAAATTCTGGTGTTTAAAATCATGAAGAACTGAATTGTTGTTGACCCTCACCTTTGTAAAACAATGCCATCTAGCTTACAAATAAGGGTGTTTACTGACTTCTATAACTGGAAGGTCAGAGATAGGCCTCAGGGTCGCTTCATTTAGTCCTGAAAGATCTTCCAGTTCTTCACTCATCAGTCCATGGTTTTGGGTTCTTTCCTAAGCTAGAGTTACGATCATGGGTAGCAATATGGATATCTACTTCCTTGGTCACATCCATTTGGATTTGACGTTACTAATTCCCACAAGTTTCAGAAAATTACATGGATGCATATAGAGAGACAACTAGAATGTCCGGTGGAGAACTTTCGCATAAATAATGTTAGTGGGCGTTATTAACTCTAGTCAAAGAAGATTGGAACTGAGGAAGTATTTCATAAGAAGATACAACTTAACCTTGAAAGACATACAGAGTTTGGAATGTGGGAGAAGGGTGTTATCATAATAAGTCAGGTAACAGTATGGAGTGGGATCATAGCTTATGTGATGAATGGTGAGGTGTTACTAGAACCAGTTGCCTAGTACCAGTTATTCACCACACATGTATGTGAAATAGGAAAGAAGTTCAAACTCACACTAGGTTTGCAGTTGAACTTTTTAAATTGTGCTCTTATTATAAAGATTTATAGTTCATGTTCCATCAGAACCAGCCTAGTTCATGTTTGTTTGCTCCAATGCCTAGTACAACTTTATGTAAAGACATTTATACTTTTCTGCCCTAGATGGTTTGGCTCAGTGGACAGTGTCTGTCTGTGGACTGAAGAGTCCTGGGTTCGATTCCAGTCAAGGGCACATACCAGGGTTGCAGGCTCAATTTCCAGTGTAGGATTATCTCTCATCTTTGATGTTTCTATCTCTCTCCCTTCCTCTCTGAAATAAATAAAAATATATATTTAAAAAAAGACACTTACACTTTTCTAAAAATTAATAAATAAAACTGTTTAGTTGAAGCCAGAGCTGTGGGGCTGACTCTAAAAGACTTAGGGAATGGATGATGACGCACACATCCTACTTATCCACAGATTGGGTGAGGATTGCTGACATACAGGAAAAGACAATGGCAACATTTTTGGACTCTCTTTCCTTTTTAGTATAAACTAGAAAAGGTTACTTAAATTAATATAATTTTTTTCGCTGGAAAAATAATCTTTTAAAAATATATATATTTTTATTGATTTAAGAGAGGGCAAGGGAGATAGAAACCTCAATGATGAGAGAGAATCATTGACTGGCTTCCTCCTGCATGCCCCACACTGGGTAAGAGACCACAACCTGGGCATTTGCCCTAATCAGGAATCGAACCATGACCTCCTGGTTCATAGGTCCATGCTCAGCCACTGAGCCACACTGGATGGGCAAATAATCTTGATTTAATCAGTATGTTGTATTCTAGTCTTTTTGTATATGCCAGCTAAAAATCAGGTCTGAATATTTTATTTTAATATTTTTATATTAGAAGTAAGGACATATAGAAAGTGGAAGATATGACATACTTTACTGATGCTTTTGTTAGTTGGTGGTTAAAGGCCATGGAATTTCTCGTTTGAATCCTTCAGCGATCTGCTTAATATCTCACACCATTGATTTTTAACTTGTTTTCATAGCACAGCTGCCAGACTCACGAATTCATATAAAGATCCTTTTTTCTTAATGGTGACTGAAAGATAACTTTTTTTGGCTTCTATTGTGAAAACTAGTCAACTTGACAGGAAATTTGGTGTTATCTGGGAGAATTCCATTTAAACCCCTATGTTTCATGAAGTCTGAACTATCATGAAAGTCTAGGAACACCTGGGTAAAACACATAATAGTTTTCTCCAACTTCCTCTGCACAATTAGAAAAGCACATGCAGTCAGTCAGGAGATAGTAGAGGTCTCTAATTCGGAGGAGACGCCAAACATTGCATATCTAAAAATTTTACTTTGCTACCCTTGAATATGATAAAAGAAACATTTGGAGTCTCCTCTCATTCATAGTAGCTACTTGTAATGCAAGTGATTCAATGTATGAGATGTCTGGTACATTTTTAAATTCTAAATGAGCAAAAGGATACTAGGTGTCCTTATTTTAGATAGTGCATTATTAATAAAACTGTTCTGTCCACTGTTGTACATCATTCCAAACACCTTTTACTGTTAATTTTCTCCACCTCTTAATTCCCTTATGCTACTTTATAAACATGGTAGAATGCAGCACTTGTTTTGCCTGCATGGTTATTTTCCTGTTATGTATTCTCTGTTTGCTTTAAAAATAAGAAATGCAACAGGAGTTCTTTCCCAAAGGACATCTGATTGTATTTGCGTAGGCGATTCATGTGTAGAGCTCTACATAATGTTTAGCAGTTGAGGTGCTTGTCTGTTTTTGGAGTGAATCTTTGGGGAGTTTGCTTTTGTTGGAGCTCTCTTTTTAAGAATTTGAGAAGGATCAAAGAAGAAGCAGAGTGATTTGCATGCCAGATATTCTTTCTGTTGAACTGTCGGGAATTTGATTTCAGAACAATTAGCATACTTTACTCTCCTTCTGCACCTCTCAATTCAGTTCTCTTGGAGTTTGAGCAAATGAAATTTGGGCCCACTTCTTCAAAAAGGCTTATGTCAACTTCTCAGACTAACAGTGTTTATTTAATTTATATTTCCTTCCTCACTCGCTGTTATTTTTTCCTTACCCCAATCCAAAAAAAGGGAATAAGAAAATCAATTTGCAACTTCATTGGAAAATCAGCTGCAGCCTTTATTGAATACTTAAAATGGCAAGTAATAGGCACTAGGAAATTACAAAGAAAGGGCAGACATAGTCACAGCTTTCAAGCAATTTATAATTTAATTATTGCATAGGAAAGTAGAATTATTGAATTTGTGGCACAGAGCTTTGATTTTGATTTTGGTAGCATTTTCAATTCCATAAAATGAAAATACCTACCGAAGGATCTACTCTATTAAAACCCTTTATTAAGCACTAATTTTATAAATAATGTTGTATGGTGAGATCCCTATAGAATGCTAAACAGAAGCTCTCTGATTGATTATAGTGTTTAGTGGTACAATGAGTAAAGATGTGACATGTGTTGTGGTGGGATATTATTTCATTAGCTGTAGTTCTTGAGTTTCTCCCTCCATCTTCTAGAGCAGTAGTTCGCAACCTTGGCTGCACATTAGAATCACCTGGGAATCTTTTTAAAATCCTGATTTCTGGGCCTCATCCTCCGGAAATTCCGTTTCTTTGTTACTAATGTTGTGGCCCCACACCATAACAAAGAAACAGAATTTCCGGAGGATGAGGCCCAGAAATCAGGATTTTAAAAAGATTCCCAGGTGATTCTAATGTGCAGCCAAGGTTGAGAACCACTGTTCTAGAGAGTCAATAATAACATACTTCCCTATCAATGTATGACTAACAGATGTGTTTGTGTTTTTGCGATTAGCATACACTATTTGCCATTTAGATGGTCACATCTTTTTAAAAGCCTGCTAACCCCCATTCTATTTACTAGTAAAATATCTTCAGAAACTTGACTTAGTACAAACTAGGGCATACACAAAAAATAGAAAACACTCAGAAATGTCAGTTATAAGTCAAATGTTACTTAAATCAGTCAAAATCAACTTGTTCAATAACGTTTATCATTTTACCACTGAAAGAACTTCTCTTTCCTTTTGGGTTAATATAATTCACGTTATTTTTGTCTAAGATACATTTAGTCTAGTAGAAATAAAAACAATCATAAGGTCAACACAAATAAGTGCAGATAAACATATCTTGTTAGTCCTCAGCATGGATTGTGTTTAGTTCATAGATATTAATGTGTTTTGTTTTTTTTATAAAAGTTCTACCATTGTAGTGTTAAAAGTGAGGATTTGAGGAGTAAAAGTGAGAACTGGACAGAGTTTAAATTATTGTAGGAAAATTTGGGCAGCTTTTATCAATTCTAAATTCATGACAAAAGTTAACTTTGTTTTTTACTCTTTATTTTCTGCTTCCTGAGCCCTAAGCTAGCATCTATATATAGCTATCTTTATGCTGTATTGCACAGTTTGGAAGCATATTTACTTGTGATGTCACAGAGTCTGTCTTTGTGTTAAAACAAAGAAACAACAAATAAGTAATTACCTGTACCCTTTTGAGAAGAAGTTTTACCCACATGGTTATTTACATCTTCTTACTTTCCATTGGCATTTTCTTTCATCTCTATATGCATATGGAGGAAAGCATTGCTACTCTCATGTTAACGTGTTACCTCCTCCACCAGCTTCCCTTAACATTAAGAAAAAAAATATCAAAGCTCCTCCCTGTCCAAAGGGCCTTAAATGAAATTTTTTCTGGGTTCTACCTAAAGTTTATTTTCTATCACTCGCCTCCCTTCACCCACCACAGGCGTCCTGACCCTTCTAACCATACGCCTGCCTTAGGGCCTGTCCACTTGCTGTTTACTGCACCCATACTTCCTTTTTTTCTCAATTACATGCATGCTTTCACATTCTTATTTCATTTAGATTTTCCCTCATTTCCCCCCAGAATACCTAAAGACCAAATGATAGTTATTTTCTATTATAAAAGAGAATTTATTGATTTTGGTTTACTATTTTTTCTCTCTATTTAGCTCTAAACTTTCAAAAGCTCTTTGTATAATGCCTACTCTTAGTATGTACCAAACAGTATTTGCACAAGACATAGGTCTCAAATATTTTTGTATTGTTTGGTGAGATACAACAAATAGAAATATGTGTTAACTGCATCCTTCATTTGTCCAAATTTCATTGCATATCCTCAGAATGCCCAGCCTTTTTTTTTAACCTTTACTGCCATAACTTTCATCCATGTAACCATCTCCTTTGTCCCGTACTTCTGTAAAAAGCCTCCTCACTGGTCTACCCACATCAGTGCTTACTTCCTTCATGTCACTCTTCACACAGCAGCAGGCCGAGCATATTACACAAAGTAAGCTGACCCTGCTCGGCTGGCTCTCCTGGCTTCCTGTCCATGCAATATAAATTCCGGATGTCTCACCAAGTTTCCAAGGACTATCTTCTTCTCTCTTTGCCCTCTATTCTGGTCCTTTGTGGGACTCTCCTTTGCTCACCTAGCTCTATCAACACTGGCTTTCTTTCACTTGCTTTAATACACCATGCTCTTTTCTTCCTTAGGGATTCAGCTTTTTCTGCCTGCCCTGTGTTTCCTTACCAGCCTTCAAAATAATCCTGTATCTGCCTCCGCCACTACATTGACCAAGTCAATTGACCTTTTGCTTGTTCACTATTGTGTCTCTGTAGGCAGCAGATGGCCAACATCCAATCAAGTCATTGTTGCTAAAGAAACAAAAACATGACGGATTGTAAAGTGCCATGTGAATGGCACGGACTTAATGTGTAGAGCAGAGTAGGGTAGCCTCATTACTGCCTTGAGTGGTCAGGGAATATATTGAGAAGGTAAAATTTTGTCTTACCATTGAAGGGTGGGTAGGATTTAGATACTTGAAGATATGTAAAGAACATTCCCAGCGGAGGGCATGGCATGCGCAAACACATGTTCTTGTGGACTAGTATTAAATATCGACTATAACACAGTGTTTTCTAGGGAAGAAGTCTGAGATGAGTCTGAAAGTGTACTTTGAGGCTGACTGTGCAGCAATGGGAATGCCAGACTAAGGAATACAGGGTTCCCCCCGATACCCCGCTATTGAAAGTAGAGCATTCCTATGAAAACTTTCCTAAGCTGAAATGGTGTAAAGAGAAAAAGCAATTAAAATTAATTTACATAGAAAAACTTTTCATCATTCTCAGAATGAAAATTCAGCACACATGCAAATGTCTTTATTTCCTTCATTATGATTAAAATGCTGAATTCTGTCCAGCTTTGTGCTGATTGTAATACCCTTATGAGGTCTTCTGATACATCTTTAATCTTTACTGTTGAAAGTATTACATATGTCCCCTTGTTCCCCCCATTGACCTCTTCCAGCCCTCCTGATACATCTTTCTAATGGATGCACAATATAAATTGAGATAAAGCACAGATTCTCACCGACTATTGCACTTGGTGCTGAGATGCAGAGTGTGGTTCCAGGGAAGGGGCCACTCCGGCTGATGAGGTGCTACTGCCTGTAACAAAGGCTCACTGTAAACAAGCACTGAATCCTATTTTGGCTTTTTGCCTTGCTTCATAAAAGCAAAAATCCTCTTGTGATTTCTTTCAGTTAGTGAAAACAGTAATGTTGGTCTTTCTTAAAAATGAAGTGGTATTTTTAAATTTACAAAATGCCTCTATTATGTCTCAGTAAAGCTGGAAAATATATATATTTTAAAAAGTGAAGTGGTGTAATGTGAACGTTTGAAAAGCCGGGGATATCTGTATACATTTATTGTGTGATTTGATGTGGGAGCTTCTGGGAGTCTTATGAAAGGGTATTCATGTCTTCATGTGTCTCAGAAAACCTGGATGGGAGATGGTTTGGAGAATGAGCTTATAGGGAGTAAGTTTGAGATGGTGATGAATCCTTGAGAGGGGTTGTGGTAGAAGGAGCATGTGAAGGCTGAGAGATTATAGTGGACATATTTTTAAGAACATGGTGAAATGATAGGAGCAGTCACCTGGGATATTAGGTGAAATATGATATTATGGACAGAAATTTGGAAGACGTAGAAGAACTTATTTGAGAGCATAGATGGTCATTTCAGTTGTAAACTCTTGATTGGGGGTGCTAAAGACAGGTTTAAAATCTTTCGGCATGTGAAAAAAGCTTCAACTAATTGTAGAGTATTAAATAGAGATTCAACACAAGATAAATTAAACAATAGGGACATAGTGCATTGTATTTTGTGAGCTTTCATTTCATAGACTTTAGCCAATATTATTAGAATTTGTTATTTTGTCAAACCGAGAATAAAAGCATTTGTATTCAATTAAATGGGATTTTTAAAAGAAGGCCTTGGCATGGTTAAATGTCCTTTCTTCTATATTTCTGAGATTATTCACATATAAAACCACATGATGCTTTATGTACATTCCTGGTTGAATGCCAGACTAACTGTTAAGTGGAAATCTTTTTTCTATTCTCTCTAAAAACTTTTTACATCATAAAAATAAGACATTCTCTCTAAAGACTTCTTCACTTTCTTTGCTCTTCAGAATTTGATCGCCCCTGGTAATAATGCTCCTAGACATGTCTTTTTCTTACATCAATTTTACAAAGCATTGGGAGGAGGGGGATTTTTTTCTAAGCCTTTTGGCCAACAGCATTTCTCAGTCCTCAAAGAATGCCATTCACTGCAGCAGGTGATTTAAACATGTTTACTTAAGGGTCCATAAAGAGTTCCCACCTGATAGACTTTTTCTATGTTAAAACTCCACTAGGGTTGACATTTCTTCTTATTGTGTAAGATTATTAAAAAAGTAGTTACTATAACTGGATTGGTTGATGCATGGTAATGATGGAAACAGGATGCTTGGGATGCAACATGGATTGTAGAGATGCAAAATGTCAGAGAAGCCATCTATTAAAGAGAATTTGAATTAGAAACTGAATCCCAGTCTGCCACTGGGAACATTTTGATCAGTTTGATTTATTAAACTTTTATAACAGCATTCAGATGGAGTAGAGTTAAGACCCTTCAGTCTTAGATAGTTTATGACAGACCAACACTGTGTAATTGGTATCATTTTTGAAGGTCCTCTTAGCAATAAGTGAAAAAGTAAAAAATAGATGGATAAGAGGTTTATTTTACACGACACTTTTCGCAAATATTCTTGCATCTCACTTTAAATTTCTCTTCTGTTAGCACTGTTTCAAGGATAAACTCCCGTTTTGTAATTTCAACATGCTATTAGCACCTTAAGTTTTCATTTTCACTATCACACGTATTTTGAAACTAATGGATTTCAGATGGAAATATTGCATTTACATACAGTCACAGGCTATCTTTTCTCTTTGTTGATTTACCTTTGCACTCAGAGGCATCTATGTCTATTTGTGTCTAAGTCTGTGTTTCTGAGTTTTAACAATAAATATTAAAATTGAAATTCTAATGCAATTCTGAAGCCTAAGTTACTAAAACAAAGGAATGTATTTCTGTACAACTATTGAAATTTTATAACTTGGGTCTTTTAAAAATCATGTTTTAGCACCAGCAAGCATGAGTCGTCTTTTCAGAACAGTGGCTCCATAATAAAGAGAAATCACTTACTATTAGAAAGGCACTGGAGGTTAAAGGCATTACTGGTTCACACTTGGTTTTGCAGCCAGAGAGTGTACTTAGCTGTGAATCAGGAATGATGCAAAAGACAGATGAGACAGAGTTCAAGGAGCAGTAATGTGAGGGTCCAAGACCATCATTCCAAGCTGTCTCTGCAGTAATGATGGATGGTTTGGTGGCAAGAAGTAATACTACCAGATGATGAAAGATGCATCTCAGCATCTTGAGCAGGAGCATACTGCCTACCTGTTGGAGTTCTAGGGCGTAATGATTTCTGATTTGCAACCAAAAGGGTTTGCTGCATTTAGCAACCCAGATTTCTGGCAGCTGTGAAGGAAGCAAGTAGCATATCAAACACTCCTGCACATTGTGAATTTAATTACCTCATGTTTATGCATAGTAGTTGTTGACAGGATCTGGTAAGCTATGCTAATATGGAAGGTAATTTGTTACCTCCAGAAATCACTTTCCATGTGTCTTCTGATCATTATCATGAAACATGATAAATGATCTAGCCCATGAGGTATAAATGAAAATGAAATGGATAATTGGATTCTATGTCTAAATTGTGGCTGGAATAGTTGCAGCAATTATAATTGAATCTATCTCATAAAAATGCATTTGGCAATGTATTAGTGACCTTTTATAGCCTTGAACCTGTGGTGTTACAGGAAACTACTCTTAAGATGACTATTAAACGTTTATCACAGTTATTTTTTTTTAATTCTCTAACACCCTAGATTATCTCTTTTCTTGCTTTACTTGCCTAAGTTTTAAATTTATCTTGTTTATCGACAATGGGTTTAAAGAGTTTATACTGATAATCTTCTGATACTGAAAATAAAGTGTTGTTGCAGATGTCTTGATGGAATGGTTTAGGAATGGTACAAGATATAATTGAAATTGTTTTTATGAATACCTTTTATCATTAGTAGCACATGCTATTCTTGCTGATTTGTGTGTTTCCTTTGATTCTTAAAAGAGAGTGTCTCTGAAATACCAAATTCAAACAGCATTTGTTTTAAATATCATCAGACTTTTCTCTTTTCTCTCTCACTTCTCTTGCCTTTGACATAGTTATTATAAACAAAAACATTCTCAATTTATTTATTGATTTGATGAACATTTTTTAGTATTGTCTTGGGTGAATCATTGTTTTGTTGCTAATAAAAATGATTAAGAAGTAGCTATGGGAATATCTGGTCTTTCAATTAGAACATATTATAATTTCTTTATTTTGTACCTAGTCCTATAATTTCTTCCTCTCCTCGAGTTTCTGTCCGTGAGTGTCCTAAAAGCCAATAAAGTTTATGTTTATGCTTCTTCATTTTATTTCCAACTTAAAAAACAACTGTTCAATACACTGTATTCAGTTAATAACAAGTATAGGCACAATAAAAAAGGTATCTGGAAATGTGACCTTTTCCAATGATATATGTAAATAAGCAGGACTTGTTTCTTCTTGAATTTTTGTGCTTCAGATTTCCTTTATACATTGGTAATACGTTGGTAACAAAGGTTGCTTAGCACCAACTCATAAGCTTATTTAATAACTGAATGAAGTAATGGGATATAGATATGGTTAAGTCATTTATTCTCTTTCTAGTAAATATAAACTTAATAAAACAATATAAATAGTTAGTGAAATCTGTAATAAAACTACTCATTTATAATGCATTTATAATGTGCAAGGTGCTTTGATAAATGGTTAATAGATAGATAACGTGTATAACATTTCTTCTCTAGTTTCATGACAACCAGCTCTTATTATCCCCATTTTATCCACTGGGAAGCTCAGGCTATAGGTAGAATTGTTCGGATCACATGGCTCTAAGGGGCTGGCTCTGGACTGTAACCCAAAGCTGACTTCAGAGCTCATACTCTTTTCACCACCCTGGAAAATGTGTGCTATACACAAACTAAATAAGTTATATAGTGGCATTGGGGAAAAGCTGCTTGAAGCAAGATTTAAATAAGTAATGATGAGAAATAGATTTGTGTTTTTTGTCTTAAATTTTAATGACTCTAGCTACTATGCCACTATGATCATTTTATTGATACTTTAGAAATAATGCATTTACTTTAAATTTCTTGGCTACTGCCTTTAACTACATTCTGCTCTGACAAGTAACAATATAGCTATAACCTTTTTATAGCAATGATTTTTAAAGAGGAGCAGAAGATGCATGACCTTTAAGTCAAATATAGGATATTTGTTTTTAAATTGTTTTGTATTTTAAAAAAATTTTCTTTATTTTTTATTGAATTTGTTAGGGTGGTTTATCTATATATATAAAAGGCTAATATGCAAAGTGTCCCCTCGTGAGTTTGAGCAGGAGACAGGGTGTCTATCGCTTGCTACGATGTGCGCTGACCACCAGGGGGCGGTGCGGAACAAAGGAAGGCCCTGTCTGGTCTCCAGGGAAGGAAGGCCCTGGTTGGCAGACAGAAGGCTCCGATGGGCCCTGATTGCTGGCCAGGCCTAAGGTTCCTACCCGTGCATGAATTTCGTGCACTGGGCCTCTGGTTGGTTAATAAAATTATATAGTGTCCAGGAATACAATTGTACAGTGTATTGTCTGTATATTTTATTGTGTGTTTACAACTCCAAGTTAAGCCTCCTTCCATAACTATTTATCCCCCCTTTACCTTCTTCTACCTCTCCCCACCTCCTTTCCCTCTGGTAATCACTGTACTGTTGTATGTGAGTCTTCCTTTTTGTTCTTTGATTAATCCCTTCACCCTTCTCACTCTTTTTACCCAGCCCCCAACCCTCTCCCCTCTGAAAGCTGTCATCTGTTCTCTGCCTCCATGAGTCTGTCTCCAATTTATTAGTTTATTTTGTTCATTACATTCCACATATGAGTGAAATCATATGATATTTGTGTTTTACTGGTTTGTTTCACTTAGCATAATACTCTCCAGGTCCACTTAAAAACTACCATCGCCACACATGTTCCTTTACCAGATTCTGATATACAAACATAAACATGTGCATTCACCTGGGTACATAAAAGCACACATACATGCTCACTAAGCTCAGATTCCAGTGATCCTTTGATAGAATCTAGGCAGAAAGTAGCACATCTGTGGTTTATCAAAAGCCAAGAAACTATTCTGCTATTCCATGTGCATTCTTCTTCCCCTCTTTCCCAAACATTCTTCTTGGATTTTGTACTAAGAATTATGAATTGCCTTCATTGTTTTATGAAAACTTTGGGAATATTTTATGTCTCTAATAATGTCATAAGGTTTTTTGGATTTCAAAGCTTCCCTGATTGTGGAAAAACAAAATCATTTAGAATTCAATAGCCTAACTTCTTTCTGAAATCATAGTCTTTTATAATCAATAAAAATCCATCTGTACTTATCCTTAATTTTATATGAGTATGAAAAACTCCTGACATCCTGGGTCAGAATGGTCTGGTCATCTTTGATCAAATCTGGTGAAAATTCTAGGCTCTCTGGTCCTTCCTTCCTTCCTTTCTCCCTTCCTTTCTTCCTTCCTTCTTCCCTCTAACTTTCCTACCTTTATCATATTGTTATTTTTAGCTTGGTGAAATAGGGTAGAAAACTTTTAATGTATGTCCTGGAGGAAGTTTCTCTTCCACATACTCTATTTTTATAGTTAAGGTAGGGATGTACTCTGAGGAACTCTTCACAGTGAAAGTTAAGTCATGAGCCAACTTGCTTTTTTTCAAATGACTCACTTGCAGAGTAGCCTGTGTTTGCTACCTGAGTAAAAATCCGGAGAGAGGCTATGAGATGGGTTCCCAGAGTCTCTCTGTGAAGTAATAGTGGCAATGCAAAGTTCAAATAATTTCAGACACTAATGACCAAAAATTGGCATAGTTCCAGAATAATGTTAAATAAAAGGAAATTATAATAGATGCACTGGGAAATGTTTGAACTGTGTAAAGTATTATATATAGATGAATTCAAATACATACTTCTCATGGACTTATAATTGAAAAGCAGAAAAAAAATTTACTTGATGGCTTTATATGATGTAGTCATTTCACAATATATGTAATATACAAAGGTGACAGTGGAATTCAATTGCTCCTTCCAAGAGGAACTTGACCCATCTTAAATGAAGAAATACTTTAATGCTCAAACTTTTGCAGATAGACATTCATCTGTTGTTTTTTTTCTAATTGAGTCTCATATCTTACAAGTCATAAGAATTGATACAATAACGTATATAAGGAAAAGCATATAAACACGATTTTGTGAGTGGTTTAGGAATTTTCAAGAGAAATTTTGATGAAATTAAATTTTTTTTATAAATGCTGACTTTCAATATTAAATCTCAGTTAGGCCTGACTAGTATTGCTCAGTGTTTGAGCATCAGCCTATGAACCAATAGTTCACCAGCTTGATTCCTGGTTAAGGCATATGCCCAGGTTGCAGGCACGATCCCAAGTAGGGGCATGTGGGAGGCAACCAAACAATTGATATCTCTCATCAATTTTTCTATCGATCCCCCTCCCTTCCTCTCTCTCTAAAATCATTTTAAAAAATCTCACTAAGGATAAGATTCTAATTGTATTAATGTTCCTTGAGTTGTGTGTAGGAGTGTTTCTTGGCGGAAGTTTGTCTCCAATTATATACACAGTCATTTGTCTCTTTACCTATTTGAAATTTCTTATCTAAGTAGAGTGTCAAAAATTATACATTAGATATATAGCTGTGTAAATGTATAGCTTGATGAATTTTCACAAATTTAATATACTCATAATCCACATCAATAAATGGAATAATTTCAGCATCCCAGAATCCCTCCTCACTCCTTCTGGTTACTGACCCCCTCCTCCAGGGTAATCCCTGTCCTTGGCTTCTCACAGGACTGAATCACTGAGGTCAATGAAATTCTGTAGTTTATACTTTTTCACTTGGCTTCTCTCTCCATTAAGTTTGTGAACTTCATATTGCGGCAAATAGCTGTCACTCATTTGACGTCATTTTTGAAAAATATTCTATCTTGTGGCTATGCCACAGTTTGACTGTTTTACTGATGACAGGCATTTCTTTTCACTGAGTTGCTTATGATAGTGGTATGTGAATAAGTCCATGACTTTATGGAAGAGATGTACTAATTTGGGGAAGCATATACCTAGAAGTGAAATTGCCAGGCATGCTTACGTTCACCTTTAGTAAGTCCTGCAAAAGAGTTTTACAATTTGGTTGTATCAATTATAATCCAACTTGCAGCATGAAAGTTCCATACCCTCAGCAACACTAGGTCTTATCCTGCCTCCCATTTTAAATTACCTTCTTATGTTTCTTCTTTTGTTTGTTCATAAATGTATTCATTCTGCAATCATTGGTTGATTGCTTAATATGTTAAGCACTGAAGACACAAACTCAAAGAGAAATAATATATAAAGGTTTTGTATTTCAAGGAGAGAGAGAGAGAGAGAGAGAGAGAGAGAGAGAGAGAGAGAGAGAGAGAGAAAGAAAGAGAATATGAATATAGATAAATTTCTTACCAAAAAAAGGTGTGTTTATTTCAGGCTAGAGAGGATGTGTTGAGGAAGGCTTATCAGAGGCTGTAATAAGTGAGCTGAGATTTGAGGATTAATGATTTTGTAAAGTGTATAAATGTTAACAGGCACTCCAGGCAGAATATAAAGGATAAGAGTAGATAAATATAAGAAGATTTTCCCATAGAACATGCAAGTTTTTATGCATAAACCTGGGTGGGATTGGAATTGCAGGGTGCTAAGGCATGAGACTTGGCAGGTACGCAAGGGGCATATAATGCAAGAACAGTGTATTTTATGTTAAGAAGTTTGCATCTGTCATATAACACATATTGGTACAAAATAAAATACCCAAAACATATGGGCGTAAATCAGTAATTATTTTCTAATGCACATCTTCTGTGGGCTAGAAATTCAGAAAGGAGCAGCAAGATGCTTTTTTCTGTCCCATGATGTTTCAGTACTCAGCCGGAAATCCTCAAATGGAACAGCTGAAGGTGACTCAAACTCCTGGAGGTGAGGGCATTTGGGGACTTCTCCTCTTCCTCCTCCTCCTCCTCCTCCTCCTCCTCCTCCTCCTCCTTTTTAAATATATTTTTATTGATTTCAGAGAAGAAGGGAGATGGAGAGAGAGAGAAAAAAACATCAATGATGAGAGAGAATCATTGATTGGCTGCCTCCTGCATGCCCCCTACTGGGGATCAAGCTCACAACCTGGACATGTGTCCCTGACCGGAATTGAACCCAGGACCATTCAGACAGCTGGCCAATGCTCTATCCACTGAGCCAAACCGGCTAGGTCTGGGAACTTCTTCATGTTCATGTCTGGCACCTGGGCTGAGCTAACTCCAGCAGCTGATTGAATTTTTCACGTGGTGGCTGTGGGCTCCAAAAGCAGGTGTTGTAGGCTCCAATGAACAGAGAGGAAGCCACATGTGGTGCTTTGTGACCTAGTCTCAAAGTCTCTTTCCATTACTTCTTCTGTGCTCTGCACATTCAGGCAAGGCAGGTCTGAGGTTGCCCAGATTGAAGAGGCTCTCAGAGAATTTGTGGCCATGTTTTCAAACCACTGCAGTGACTATGTTATTTTGTCTTTTGCATTTTCTGTGTGTTGCCTGTAATACCGTGACAGTCACAAAATTTATCTAGTCCCCCTACCTCCAACCCTGCTATTCTGCCTATCACATGAATATCACCCAAATGGCACCATGGAATATAGGGGGCACAGGCTTCACCATTGATACCTCTTCTTCATCACCTGATTGACATTTTATTTTACAAATAGGAAAATATAAATTTATAATTAGTAAAGTATTCAACCTGGCTTGATTTATCTATATAAATAATAGGCTAATATGCGAAGTGTCCCCTCAGGAGTTCGACCAGGAGACCAGGAGTTCGATCGCTCACTATGACATACACTGACCACCGGGGGTGGGGGTGCATAGAATGAAGGAAGGCCCTAGCTGGCAGCTGGAAGGCCCCGATCAGCCCTGATCGCTGGCCAGGCCTAGGGACCCAACCCATGTACAAATTTCGTGCACTGGGCCTCTAGTATTAAAATAAAATAACTTAGGCAGCAAGATGAAAAATATTCAGGCACAAATCAGTTCCTTTACACTTCAAACATATCATGATGCTTTGTAGGAGTTATATACATCTATAATTAATTTCCAAACTAACTTTCTTAACCTTTGCCAAATGTCAGACTCTTAATTTAACAATTGAACATAGATATAGATAAATATCTTTGAAAAATATGTGTACGGCTTTGGAACAAGAAATGGGGAGATCTTTCAGCTATCAACTTTTATGTTTGTCATTTTACAAAAATTCATGGCCAAGAAACATGATATGTTTTCATCTCCTCTTTATAATATCTAAAGCAGTAGGCTTTATTGCCCAATTCTTATTCATCTAAGTCCACTGTTGGAGGTACTGTTTACAAGATTCTTGCCCTAACCAGTTTGCTCAGTGGATAGAGCGTCGGCCTGCGGACTGAATGGTCCCAGGTTCGATTCCAGCCAAGGGCATGTACCTTGGTTGCAGGCACATCCCCAGTGGAGGGTGTGCAGGAGGCAGCTGATCGATGTTTCTCTCTCATCAATGTTTCTAACTCTCTATCCCTCCCCCTTTCTCTCTGTAAAAAATCAATTATATATATGATTCTTCAGTGCCCATGACAATGTTTGCATATTTTACTTATGTTTTCTTTCTTTGGCAAATTTTCAGTTGATCTGGCTAAAGTTGCAGGAGAATGGAAAAATTAAGTTCAAAGAATGTATTAACAGCCTGGCTGTAGCATTCCATGCCCTTATTTATCATAGGCATGGCACTTATCAGAGTAGATTGGGGAGATTTCTTGTCATTTAGCAGTAGCTGTGAAAGAAGAGCCCAATCCCTTAGCTGTGGAATTGCATTGCTGTGGTCTTAACACCCTAATATTTCGATGGGTCACAACTAGGACTGCCTTCCAATATTTTATGTTTTAGATGATAAACAGGGTCTGCTAGCAATTCCCATGTGTGTGGGTGGAAGGGTGTTTCCCATACCAACAAGCATTTCTTGGGATACCAACTAGGTGTCCTACAATTCAACTCAATTCTGACATCACCTAGTGCATATGATTGAAATCTTGTTCAATTGTGTGTGTTTTTTTATGTCATCACAATTTTTTTTTTCATAAAAATGTTAAGTATAGTGCTTGTATACATAAAGGAATATGACTGGCCAAAAAAATGGCTACTCTGTACTTTCTAAAGTCATGTAAGAAGTAACAGGTAAATAGTAGTTCTCCTGATTAACTCTGGGTAAATATAGTCTTGGATTTTTTTAGCCTGGTAACCAGGGAGGAAGCACGTAGCATCTCCTGATTCCATTGCTGACTAAGTCATTGCATTGAAAATGGCCATCTGTTGCTGGCTACATATACATACAAACTTCACGCATCATTTCAAAATGAGTGGGCATAACCACAAAGTGCATATACATAGTGGGCATGTACTTATTATGTTATATTACAATGAGTCAGCAAAACCCAGGGATCAAGTTGGCAAAGTTTGATTATTTTTGTTTACAATTAAACCTTGGGAAATTTTTCTAATTGCATAGTTTAAAATTCCTTAAAATTTGACATTTAGGCTCAAGAGATTTTTAATGTTCTATTTTAAGTGTTGAAGACTCAGGGTATTTTAATATAATACTTTTATGAATTATATTATATTATACATGTACATATATATATGCATGTGTCTGTGTTCATATATGTGTATATATATATGTGTGTGTGTATGTGTGTGTGTGTATATATATATATATACACACACATATTTGTATACACACACACACACACACACACACACACACACTCACAGGGTGTTCCAAAAAATGTATACATTACTAAAAGCTGATAGCTCAATTGATGTTTTTTTCTTTTCAGATTTAATCCATTGGAATTAATAATTATTTAAGTGTATATAATTTTTGGGACTATATGTATATATATATTTGTGTGTGTGTGTGTGTGTGTGTGTGTGAGAGAGAGAGAGAGAGAGAGAGAGAGAGAATAATCTCGTAATCTCAGATTTTATAGTGGATTCATTTCTTTTGATTGCTATCTCTTGTTTTACTGGAGTCAGCCATTGTGTCTTAATATGTATTAAATATAAAATATAAATCAGTGATGTTACTTCACATCCTTTGACCTATAACCTAGAATGGAGTAACAGCCTGTGTAACCTAGGCATACTTGACATGTTGCTGGACATATATTGCCTTTGCCAAACACCATTCTCCTCCTTTCTCCTACCATTTACATATTTTTTATTCTTCTACCTTTTAAAGGTATCTGATGAGCTGGTGATGTAATGACCTGTGTATAGGCCGCAACTTGAGGGAGCCAAACAAGGAATTGAAGGCTTTTCTGGTTTTACTACAAACCTGATTGCTGTTCTTGGAATAAACTGCATGTTCTTTCCTGGAAATGCAGGAACATTTTGAGCTCTGACCAAGCTGAAATGAAGGATCAAATGGCCATCTGAACAATCTTATGTATTAACTAATGACTCAATCAAAGGGATCTATAATTTTTATCATAAAATATGTGGTTTTCTGCCGTATGGATGGTGGCACTAACACAGACCTTTGTAAAGTTGTTGAATTATTGCAACAATTCATAATTCTGATCCTATGGGTTGCATAGATATTAATGAGGCAGATAATAATTTTTGGAGTAGATTACATGGGCAAAAAACCAAGTAAACTTCACCTTTTAAAATCCTTTAAAAACATTCTTAATGTATATTTTCATATACCCTAACATGAACCTAAACTTGTTTTTAGTTCTTGCTGACAGATCTAAAAACAGTGTGCTGTTGGTGTGCCTTTTATTTTCAAGCAGGTAATAAAGTCATTGCAGCAGTGATTTCAAATCAAGATGAATAAAACACATGGTAATACCTAAGATATACAATTTAGTATGCAAATTTTGTAGTTTTGTTGCTGGAGTGGTGTTTTTCTTTAAATTGCAGCACTTTAGGCAGCAGGAAAGAGCCATGTCATTGAGATTAAATACTAAAATTCCACAGATCTTGCAGTTAAAATCAATACATATCACACAAAGATAGAAAGACAAAATAGCTATTTAGTTGAGTGGCACATTTACCCTCAAAATTTTCTCCTACCTTGAATTAAGTTATTGTTCAAGAGTCTCAAGTTATTGTATATATCCTGGTATACATGAAATTATATATTTTGATAACTTCTTGATGTATATTGTATATTCAAAATTTTATATATGTATACATATGTGCCTTTTTTAGCACATGAAAAATTCCTTCTTGTAAAATTAATTGACCTGATTTAACTAATAGACAAAAAGAAATTTTTATATATTTGTAGCTATTCCTTTTTTTACAAGCTAGATAAATCACTTGATGCCACTTGGTCACTAAGCAATTGCCTAGAAAGTGTTCTTTTGTTACAGTCAACTAATTCCTTTAATTAAATAGTAATGTTTTGTAGGTGCTGTGTATCAATGTCAGAGCAATTGGCTAGCTACATAGTTCAAAGCAAGAGTTGGTAAATCTTACATTTTGAGGACCTAGTTTTCAGCATTTGAAAATTAATTAGTAAATAAATACTGTTGCCATCTCTAGATGTTGGTTGTCACACTGAAGTTGTAGTCTGCTTTTTTTTGTATGGTATAGACAGGTTTTATGTAGATAATTTTTCTTGCAGTATCATGGGTACATATTTTTTTATTTTTAGGTGTTGTTGAGCCATTCATTCTAATACAATATTATTGAACTTTGTCAGGCACTGTGACTACTACTAAGAATGTAATGATTATTATGAGCACTTTATAAAATTCATTGGAAAACAGATATAAAGAAAAAAGCAAAACCACTCATTGTCTCCCAGTTCTTCATTCACTGCTATTAACTTTTTGGTATATTTTCTTCTGGTGACGGTGGTTGTTGGCTTTTGTTTGTTTTGTTTTTCTAGGCATGCTTTATTTATTTATTTTTTAAAAATTAAAGCTCTAATAATCTTAAATATCCCATGACTTTTGTTATATGACTAATCTTAACAAGTTGAGATCTTGAAGTTTGTGTAAAATTCTATTGAGTAGATATATTATAATTTGCGTCACCACTTTCCTATTTTTGAATATTTCCATTCATTAACTTTTTGCTCTTCTAAACAAACATCTAAATCATCTTCATACAATATATTCATAGAAGTGGGATTAGTTCGGTTTGTGGACACACTGTTATTTCTTGACATATATTAATAGATTTCTTTCCCAAAACATTATCAATTCACTTGCCTATGAGCAAGCTGTATACGCAAATGCCGTTTATGCCTCATTGGTCATGGTCAGCTTGTGTGAATAAATGATCATTCTCTTCCTCAAAATTCTGTCCCAATGCGCTTTTGAGAAATGGAAATGTAAGTGATTTAATGTTAGGTAGCCAGAATGTTAGGTAACTGAGGGACAATTTTTCAATATTGTGCTGTTTCTCCAGAGGAACCTGTTGGTGGTTTAGAGTGGAGAGTGTTTCATTGTATGAGAAAACCTGTGCGTTCCATGGTCTTTAGTTACCCTGTCCCCAGCCCCCTCAGAGCCAGAAGCACTCTTGGATCATCAGATCAACTGTACCCAGTGGAGAATGCCTGGGAGTGAAGAATCTGTTGTTTAGCAGGATATAATTCACAGTGATAAAAATACATAGTATAAACGAACATATGTAATACGTATTACACGAGGGGTTTGCTATTCAATTGCAATTATTTTTACTTAAAATTTTTCTACCCATTTACAGCTGTGAAATCACACATGCTCATTTCATATTTCTTGGAGGTTTTGCATGTGTGTGACATAATTGTGAGTGTGAGCAGTGGAATACATTATACATTCATTCCACAGTCTACCATAACTGTATTCTGACAGCCATCTAATTTTTATGGATGTGATAATAGGTAACAATAGCTTTTTTTTTAATTGATACTTGGTCTAGGTCAGTGATGGCAAACCTTTTGAGCTCGGCGTGTCAGCATTTTCAAAAACCCTAACTTAACTCTGGTGCCGTGTCACATATAGAAATTTTTTTATATTTGCAACCATAGTAAAACAAAGATTTATATTTTTGATATTTGTTTTATATATTTAAATGCCATTTAACAAAGAAAAATCAACCCAAAAAATGAGTTCGCATGTCACTTCTGACACGCGTGTCATAGGTTTGCCATCACTGGTCTAGGTGCTGGCATAGGAGCCTCAGGTTTGACAATATCCAGATTTCTTAATGTCTTAGCAGTAACTTTATTTGACCAGCTCAAGCTAATGAGCCACCAGAATGACATGATTTAAAAGACTATCTATCAATTGTATTGTTGGATATAAAAAGGGATTTTACTATGTTAAATTAAAAAAATAGTCTTTGACTTAAAATATCTATTAATGTACAAGTGCGTAAACAATTAAAATACTAATTTATCTGAAATATAATTTATAAAATTTACTGAGCACATTATTGATATGAGGAAAAATTATGAGATGGTAGCCAGAAGACTGAATGGAGTGGTACTTGACTGCTTGGGGAATTTGATAGGACTGGAAATCTGAAGTATCAGAAAAATAACTGAGTGAAAATCATGAAAGAACTATTACTCTTCTCAAAAATATATCTGTGTTACAAAGTTCATAAAATGTGGGTGCAGGAGAAGCCTTGTTAAATAAATTTAAAAGTTTTAAAATATGTACTTTAGCCCGGCCAGCATGGCTCAGTGGTTGAGCATCGACCTATGAACCAGAAGGTCACAGTTCAGTCCCCAGTCAGGGCACATGCCCAGGTGGTGGGCTCCATCCCCAGTGTGGGGTGTGGAGGAGGCAGCCGATCAATGAGTCTCTCTCATCGATGTTTCTAGCTCTCCCTTTCTCTCCTTCCTCTCCTTCCTCTCTGAAATCAATAAAAATAGACTTAAAAATAAAAATAAAATGTGTACTTTATGTTTTAGCATAAGGAAAAATGTAACAAATTATGTTCTTTTATATATGATATAAAATGCCTACAGAAAGTGCTTCTAATTTCTATAACCTGCTTTCCATTTCTTATGGGAGGAAAGACCATCTTCCTTTTCCTCAGTGTTATTATTCCCAATTTCTTGAAAGACTTGCGTACCTTTAACTTGTATCATTCTCTTTTTGAGGCATAATTTAAAATCATTTACAAATATCATAGGGAAGCTGATACGTAAACGCTTGAATTGTTTGGTACACTGATGCTCTCCTGCCTTCTCTCAGTCTCTAATAGCAAATCCCCTTTACCTCAACATTTAAAACGTGACAAGAAAATGAAACAACATGAACTAGTAAATTTTCTTTTTTACCTGGAACTGGATAAAAATTTTAATGAAGGGAATGATAAAGAAATAGAATAACATCGCTTTTGAAGTGACCCATTCATTTAAGTACACAGAAGATAGCAAACAAGAAAATATCTATCTCTAAGACAAATATTCTAATATTGTTTTGTTGGTTGGTTTTGTTTTTGGTAGGAATTTAGCTATGGTAAAAAAGCATTGACTCCTGTAGCCATTGCGATTAATAATTTTGATCATCTCTATTTTCACCTCCCCGCTCCCAAAGACAATGTAGAATCCTAAATGGTTACAGCTCTTTTATAATTTCTATTGCTCCGAACCTAACTGGGAAACCTTCCTAGGTGAGGTTTTTTGTTTCTTTGTGTATGTCTTTTTGCACTCACAAGCTTACCACTAACTGAAGAGAAGGTGGATCTGAGAGGTTTTCCAGGGGGCAGATGACATCCTAGTCCCTATCTACAATAGGCTGAGAAATGGCCCCAAAGATACCAGGTGCTCATCCCTGGAACCCATGACTATCACTTCATCTGGAAAAATGGTCTTGAGAGGGGAGAGTATCTTGGATCATCTGTATGTGCAAATGCAATCACAAGTGTCATTATAAGTGAAGGTAGAGGGAAATTTGGGAAGAGGAGAAGGCAGTGTGAGCAATGAGAGATTCAAGTGAGGTGGCAACAAACTAAGGAACAGCAGCAACCTGCAGACATTGGAAGCGGCCCGGGGTTAATTCTCAAACCCTACAGTCTGGAGAAAGCATGGCCTCTTGCCATCTTGATTTCAACCCAGTGATACTGATTTTGAACTTCTGGAGCCCAGAATCTTGAGGGAATAAATTTCTGTTGTTTATAAGGAACCAGATTTGCGAATGTTAAAGCAGTCATACGAGACAAAAACAATATTATTGCCTGCTTCTATAGCAGGAGAGTTAATCGGGAGATAGTTTTTGTTAAGTCCTCTTTGACAAGTAGAAGAAACAATTTGGAAGGAGATTGGATTGAGAGGTATTTAGTTTATTTGTTTAGGTGATTGTAGAAGTGTCATTGTTCTTGATATTTACTTTGTTAACTGACTTTTCTCTGGCTTTGTGGCTTCTGTTTCTTTTTTGCATTTTAGTTATGAACTGCATTTTGATATGTGACACATATGTGTAAAATAGCATTTGTAATGGTAATAATTGGATAAGAATATACTTTCATAATGATTTGTGACTTCAATACACTTTTTAAAACCATGTGAAATAAAAACAAATAACTAATTCGAATGTATAATTGCGATTTGATACTGTTTAGCTCTAGAATAATGAATAGAAGTCATTAATTGGAAGTTAATATGTAACATCGGCATGGTTTATCTTGTATTTGGGGTATTGCATACGTCAGTTGATACCTAGTGTACATTTGGGATTTATTCGCACCACACCTCTGGGTTTGGTAGTGTATTAGTTATGAAGAATATTAATATTGCTGCAGAACAATTACATGTTCATTTGCTAACTGTTTAAAATTCATGCATAATTTATTGAAATGAATAGATATTTTATAAATAAGCCTTCTTGTTCTCAAGGGCCCCAAACCGAAATACATATGCTAATATGAGCTACTTTTTACCTTCAACATAAAAAATTCAATATGTAGTGATATATTAATCTCATTAATGCTAGGTTTCACTTCTTATAATTATGCTGTTAATCAAGGTATATACTTCTAAGCCTCTCTGAATATTGCCATATTTCCAAATCCGACGTTACTGCTGTGATTACTGGACTGCCCCTTGTGTTGGCTTGACCATAACAAATGAGATGTAAAACTGACCAGAGTGAATTGTTGTCCTATTTCAGGCCAAGAACCTCATTACGTAAAACTCATTTCTACATATACAAAAAACACTCATGTTGAATATTAATTTTTGGTTTTAATATTTATGTACTCAGGCAAAAACAAATAAAATAAATTTGCATTAAATATAGGGTTTCTTGATGTATTTAGAAATAGGGAGTCTTTTAAAATTCTTAAAACAATGCATAGTTTTCCAAGGAAGAAATTGTAATGCCAAGAAGTTAAATAACATATTCAGGTTTACCCAGCTATGTGTATATGCATTTTTTGAAACTAGATCTCCTGACTTTAAGCTTTGTGTTCTGTTACATGTCATTTTCTTAAAGATAGATATGCTAGAAGAAATATTACTCTTCAGTTTTTCTCTTCTTTGTAATGTTTTATTGTAGCTTCTCCCCGTTTTTCCTCTCCCTGCCCTCTTCTGCTGGTTTTTTTTTTTTTTTAATATATTTTATTGATTTTTTACAGAGAGGAAGGGAGAGAGATAGAGAGTCAGAAACATCGATGAGAGAGAAACATAGATCAGCTGCCTCCTGCACATCTCCTACTGGGGATGTGCCCGCAACCCAGGTACATGCCCTTGACCGGAATCGAACCTGGGACCCTTCAGTCCGCAGGCCGACGCTCTATCCACTGAGCCAAACCGGTTTCGGCCTCTGCTGGTCTTTTGTTTTTCCATTTTCCATGACGATGCTGTGCAGTGTTTTGATGGGTGAGATTTAACATTCAATATATAGTCATTAGGTCAAGTCAGAATACCCATAAACTTATAAGTGAACCTAGTTTTGTTACTTACCATTAATTGGACAAATCATTTCATCATGCTAAATACCAGACCTCTTCATGTTGTTGTTCAGCTGTCATGTGAGGCGTTGCTGCTCTGGGGTAGAACCCCAGTAAGCTATGAATTTAGCATCATTTCCTATTTAAGTTAGTTGGTATCTAAGCAATGTGGAATGAAAACAAGCATTGCACATATGAGGAAACTCAGTTTTCTTGTAAGATGCAGACTGCTTACAATATGTAGAACATTTAAATAGTCTGGAAATACCTTTGCATTTTTCTATTATGTACATATCTCTATTCAGTTTAATTTTAGTGTAAACTTTAGAAAGTATGTCAACTTTTTCTTTCTGTCTACCAAAACTTTTGTATATTAAAAAATTGAATGATGCTAGACTGGTAAAATTTCATTATATGAAATGTCTAGCTCTATGCTACTTCAGCTGATAAAAAATTAAAAATTTGAAGCATTTTTTGTTTTATTTAATCTTTTTCTTTTGTAACTTCTCAAATGAAGTCAGTTGTGAAATTGGAAATCGTTCACCCTCTGCACAATTTTGAATATTTTTAAAATTGATTTCAGAGAGGAAGGTAGAGGGAGACAGAGATAGAAACAGTAATGATGAGAGAGACTCATTGATCAGCTGCTGCCTGCATGCCTCACACTGGGGATCAAGCCTTCAACCTGGGCATGTGTCCTGACCTGGAATTGAACCATGACCTCCTGGTTCATAGGTCAACACTCAACCACAGAGCCACGCTGGCCAGGCCATGTTTGAGTATATTGTTGAAAAAAATTTCAAACAATAATGTACAAATTGTATATTTAAATTTTATCAATCAGGTATTAAGAACTACTTTTTCAATAAAAAATAATTCTAAACATAAACAGTTTATATAGCATGTATGTTATTTGATGAAAGTTTTGCTTTCACTTTAAACATTAGCAATGTGAAGGACAAATTCATATGGTACTAACAATAACTAGTTTGAAAGCATTGCCATAATGGTCATAATTAATGATGGGAATAAATGAATATTCTTCAATGGATTTTTAAAAAAAGTTGCTGTTACTAAATACACCCTCCTTCTAATCTGTTATTCTTTATGACAGCATCCGTTTGTTTTCTACATAACTCTCAATTTTTAATAATTAACTTGAAAAAATAATAAAATAATGAATTTGTTGATTTATTGTTACTGTGTCTCCCTGGCCTTATTATGTAAATGCTCAATGTGAAAAACAGCCTAGCAGTTAGTAGTTACTGAATAAATATTTATCATAAATTTTGGAGGAAAAATCTTGAAAAAGACTAGCCAGTGTAGAGATCTATGCCAGCTAGTCTTATCCCTTATGTAAGGATGTTTGTAACTTAGGTGTATGTAAGATGGAAACTATGTTTTTATACAATTAAGGTTTAAGGGCTACAACTGAAAATGCTTACTTCATCTCAATCTGTATCAGAAAATAAAACCTGCTTATAGGCTTTTTTGCATTGTATCTGATTCCAAACATGCATTTTCATTAAAATAGAAAATCCAGTTTGAAAGACACTGGCTGTCCTTAACTTTCCTCTATATGTATCTTCTCCATTTACCTCTATGGGGAACATATTGTGCAGTTGCATTCACTATCTATCCTATATGATTTGATTTTTTTTTTTTAACAATATTGTTAGCGGCTTTATGGAGAGAAATTTCACACCACAAAATCCATCCGTTTACAGTGATTTCTAGTATGTTTAGATATTTGGTGGTTTCTAGTATTTTTAGAGTTGTGCAACCATGACCACAGTCAATTTTAGAACATGCTCGTCACCCTAAAAGAAACTCTGTATACATTAGCAGTCACTCTCCATTCCCTCATTGCCCAGCTCCTGGCAGCCACCACCTACTTTCTATATAGATTTGCAGGTCATGTCAGAATCTCATTTCTTTTTATGACTGAGCCACATTCCATTGTGTGGATGTGCTACTTTTTGTTTATCCAACAGTTCTAAATATTGGACATTTTTGCTGTTTTTTATTGCAAAAAAAATACTATGGATATTCATTGATGTTATTGTGGATACAACGTTCCTTTTTTCCTGGATAGACACCTAAGAGTGCAATTAGTGTGATGTGAGGTAACCCTAGGTTTCACATGAAAGAGCTCTTTGCTTTCTACAGCAGCTGCACCACTTCAGTCTCACCAGTCTCTTCCATGTCCTCGCCAACACTTGTTATTGTCGGACTTTTTTCTTTTACCCATCCTTGAGTCTAATGATGTTGAGCACCTTTTCTTGTGTTTGTCATGTCCATCTTCTCTGGAGAAATATCTGTTCAGACATGTTTCCAATTTTTCTCTTTAGCTGCTTGTCTTGTATTGAGTCAAAAGAGTTCCAAAGGGATTCTAGATTGGCTTTCAGTCTTAAAAGGAAATCTTTAACGCAATTTTAAGGCAGTTGCAACTTTATTTAGATTAACACTTTTCTTTAAAGCCTTTTGGCTTTTGGAAGTGTTGTTCCAAAAGTAGTAGTTAGAATGTCTTCATGACATAGCATGGACAGAGGTAGCTTTGTGAAGGCCCTCATAAAGTCCAGTATCAGATTTCAGCTACATTGTTGTTAAATAAGGAAAAAGTGTTCTAATTCATCATTCACCATTTCTATAAGTTCAGACATTGAAATAATATTTCCTGATGTTTCAAGAAAAATATCTAAGCTATCCAAAATTGTGGTGTACCTTTAACATTTGAGTTTAATATTTGATGCATTGCCTTAATCCATGCTATTCCCAAAGGCCAGTGATCTGTAATGATTTGTGGTTTAGCCTCAGTGTAAATTTTAGTTCATTACACTCTAAGGTGGGGACGTGGAAAGGAGTCAGTACATGGATTAGCTTCTGATTTCTGCATTGCTGTGCCTTCCTCCTTATTTCATCAGACGTAGAAACCAGAGCAAGAAAACACACACCACACAGCCATGTTTCATGAATGAAATAATGAGTAAGAGGAGTATTCATTAATTTGAAGATTTGTAATGGTCTTAGGGCCTCAAGAAGGTCAAAGATCACTCCGTTAGCTAATCAGAGCTAGCCATTTCTAAATATTTTTTTTCTTTATTTCACTTGTTTACTGTCCTTTTATAAGTTTATTGCCTGGAGAGGCATGATTTTAATAGGAGGAAACTTGTTGTAATGCATCGTATCCCATCTGTGAAAGTATTTGCTCTTTAAAAGTACAGATGCGGGACCACTCATGCCCTAGTTTTTTGGATTTTTTTAATGTATGTATTTATAAACATATACATTATTATGAATACATAAATTATTAAGCCTTTAGGCTTTGAGAGCCATTCATATATTTGTATGTATTATAGTCTTTTGGATTTTTACTAATTACATTACACATTCATCTCTCCTAGAACCACCAAGACCCATTGCTCCTCCCCAGCTGCTTGGTGTTGGGCCTACATATTTGCTGATCCAGCTAAATGCCAACTCCATCATTGGCGATGGTCCCATTATCCTGAAAGAAGTGGAGTACAGGATGACATCAGGTTCCTGGACAGAAACGCACGCAGTCAACGCTCCAACCTATAAGTTATGGCATTTGGATCCAGACACTGAATATGAGATCCGTGTTCTACTTACCAGACCTGGTGAAGGTGGAACGGGGCTCCCAGGACCTCCGCTGATCACCAGAACCAAATGTGCAGGTAAGACTGAGTAGCAGGCCACTCTGCCTAGTGGTTACATCTTGCATAAAACATATAATATACATACAATATTGAAAGTTCTAATTATTTGGCACATGATATGATCACACTATTCGAAGAGTTTCAGTGAATTTGGTAAATTGTAGCTTTGGATCCGTCATAATTTGACTGATTTGGGAGCAGTGGGAGTCTTTCTCTACATTATTCAGTATTATTTTGTATCCATAATCTTTTCTTGTACGGTAATTTTGCTCAGTTTGCTTATATTCACCCCCAAATCTCTGATAGACACAGGTGAAAGTATTGAGAGCTAGCCTTGGCAATTAAAGCATATGCTAACTACCCTCCTATGGTGTGGATATTGTCTTCCTCAACCATTGCAGAGGGATATCTGATAATATAAGAAATGTTCCTCTGAACCAAGTTTCAGTGACCAGCTCTTTGGTTCAGAAAATTCACTTGTTGAGGATTAAGTGAACAGCTACAGAATACACTTCCTATGCCTGAAACAGTGGTGAAAATATAATATATGGAGAAAACACAAAGAAAGAATAAAAAGTAATATATAACATAAATCATAGTTCCTCATTCTATCATGCTGTTATAGTGGAAGAAATTGTTAGCTATTTATTAAAAGCCACTGAAAAATTTAATCGTCTAAGTTATTAGATTATATTTTTCATTGCACTCTTTATTTTGTTATTGAACATAGTTTAGTTGAAAGACCTTTTTTATTCTATCAAGCATTATGTTGAAACACCTGCAGAGTTAGTGCATGAATCTATGTGTCTTGAAAACTTAATGATCTAGATTCTGAAAACTGAAAAAGAAGACTGTGAGGATCTATGAAAACGCAAATGTCTATACAATGTCTTTTGTTTCTTGAACATCTGTTTAGCATTTACGATATTTTGGGGCTATCCACCAAGAATACTGATATCAAATCAAAATAAAACCCATGAAATCACTTTTTATACTGTCATCCTTAAATATTTTTTTAATCTGGCTTAATTTTATAAACATATATTATGTTTATATTGAAAGGTTTTCACAAATAGGAAGTTTAACTGCTCAGTCATTAGTCTCAATCATTAGTCTGAGATTTAGACAATAAAGATTCTACTAATTTTCTAATTATTCCTGTGATTGAAAAGCAGCTTAACTCAGAAGGCAGTGTACACATTTCCATGGTCCAACTAAATCACACAATTTGCTTTACAGAGTATCTGTACTGGTGTGTCCTTTCATTCTAGGAAATGTGACATATTGTTCTCATTGTAGTAGATGAACTTTCTAAGAGAGAGACATGTTCATGCCACAAGCTCAACTAGTCAGAGGAATAATTTAAAGAGGAGACAGTTTTGAAGTTGAGAAGTAGCTCATTCCGTCTTTCGAAGTTAATATTCCATGCCAACAGGAAACAATGAACAATGGGGTTCATTTTACAAAGGAACCTACACACTTTCAAATAAAAATTACCTATTTCTACATTTAATTTTTATAGCTGTATACAAAGTAGAACCATAGTGGTAATTCTGCTGTGCCAGGAGTCTGCCTCTTGATGTCCTGTGCCCAAACTTCTCTTTTAAATATCACATTTGCCTTCTTATTTTTATTTTATTTTCATCAAAATAGACAAAAATTAACAGTATCACACAATGTATTGCTAATAATAATGTAATTTTTGTTTAACTTGGGAATGATTTGATATTGGTTATTGATGTGAGGGCCAATGGAGATTGCCAGTCAATGGGATTTTGTTTTAAAGCTAGGTCTTCTGTATTAAGTGGATGCCAGCATGTTAATGAGCACTGACTAATCCTCATTGAATGCTTATGTTCAGAATCCATATTGAACTGAAATTAAAATGCATATTGAAATGCAATAAAAATATTGACTAGAAAAGTGTTTTGAGGTATTTTAAAGATTAATCTTACCTGTGTGGGAGGGAATAGAGTGAAAATAACATGCCCACATAACTGTTTTCAAATGTAAAAATGTCTCGACATTTTGGAACTATATTGTTTTTTTTTCCAATTCTTTATTTGAGGAATATTTAATTTGTGGGCTCTGTAGTATACAGTGGTATCAGGCTCACTCTTAGTTTTCATTTTAGCTGTAGAGAGTTTGTTTTTAAAACTATCACATGTGGTAAGTCTTAGTCTCATGTTTGTTAATTTATTAATGTCCTCAGAAGTTGTGTTTGATACAGATTTTTATAGTAAAAAGTGCTTATAGACTAGATATTTACATACATTATAGATTTGAAAGAACTTGGGGTTACTATTTTACAAGGATTGTCTACTAATCTTGCTCAGTTGTTAGAAATGGAGGGAAAGCTTATGGAAGCATATATTGTATTAACTCAAACAATTTTTGAAAAGCAGAAGTTGAATATTACTGATAAACATTAAATATCTAAATACAGAGTCAGTGTTGATTAACATTACAATGTCCATCTATTTCCCTTCTTCAAGGTTCATATCCTTTCCTCCAAATATAAGATTCCTCAGACTTACCAGGACAGACCCTGGCCTCAGCCTGGTGTCCTATAACAAGAAAATAGAACACAACTTATACTAACTATGTTATTATCTGATATTTAGTATGGATTTCAAAAGCTTAAAAATTCTTCCTGAAATGGTTGTGTTTTCATGCATGCAAGCCCTTATCACAAGGGCTGGCATGTAGGGAGTGTTACGTAAACATAGCCATTATTATTGCTCTTATAGTCATAAGACTATTGTTCTTATAGTGAAGCTGTGTGGTTGTTGTTGTTTTTTTTTAATGAACATGCATTACTTCAAAATTAAAACATCCTATTGAAAAGCAAAAAAAATGAAATTCTTTCTAATCTAATTGTATTAACTTGTGCAAGCTCTGAATACTAGTTCTGTAACTCATTTCATTTTAATCAAGGCAGGGAGAATGCCAGAGTGTAGTTGTAGTGTTTTACCATTAATATCAGGTGATTGAATAAATGTTGACTTTTTTGATACGCCCTATATGTTAGACCACCAGGAAGCCTAATCCTAATATACACTAATAAAAGAGAAACATGGTAATTAGCGTAAGACCGCTACCCTTTTCATTGGCTAATCAGTGAGTATATGCAAATTAACTGTCAGCCAAGATGACGGCCGGCAGCAAGGCACTGAAGCGAGCAGGGAAGCTTGCTTGCTGCAGACTCCAACGTTCCCCGTCTCACTTGCTGGCCTCTCAGCTGCAACTCTAGGCAACTATGTACTATGTTGCAAATAAGAAGCTAAATAAAACACCAGAAAACAGCCGGACTGAAACCCAGCCGGACCAAAACATTGTATCGATGTTTTCAGCAGCAAGGCCTCAGAGCTAAAGCTGGCCCAGAATAAAAAAAGAAAAGAAAGAAAACAAGGAGCGGTTGGGAGCTCCAGTCACTCGCCACCCGGAAAACAGCCCTCAGCCCCTCAGCCAGCCTGGCCAGGCACCCCAGTGGGGACCCCCACCCTGATCCAGGACACCCTTCAGTACAAACCAGCCAGCCCCCCCCATGCACCAGGCCTCTATCCTATATAGTAAAAGGGTAATATGCCTTCCAGCACCGGGATCAGCGGAGCAGCGAGGCTCCCGGCACCGGGATCAGCGTGACAGGGGGCAGCGCCCAAACCCCCTGATCGCCCTGCGGCTCTGTGTGTGACAGGGGGCGGGGCCACAACCTCCCTATCTGCCCTGCTCTGTTTGTGACAGGGAAAGGCACCCCAACCCCCTGATCAGCCCTGTTCTGTGCCTGATAGGGGGGAGCTCCCCAATCCCCTGATTGCCCTGGGGCTCTGTGTTTGACAGGGTGTGGCGCCCCAGCCCACCCCCCTTCCCCCCCCCACGGGCCCTGCTCTGTGCCTGATAGGGGGGAGCTCCCCAATCCCCTGATCGGCCCTGCTCTGTGTGTGACAGGGTGGGGCGCCCCAACGCCACAGGCCCTGCTCTGTGTGTGACTGGTAGAGCCATAACCTCTCCATTGGCCCTGCCCTGAGTGTGACAGTGGTGGCGCCCCATCCCCCTGATCGGCCCTGCTCTGTGGGTGATAGAGGATGGCGCCCCAACCCCCCTCCACGGGCCTTGCTCTATGTGTGACAGGGTAGAGCCATAACCTCCCCATTGGCCCTGCCCTGAGTGTGACAGGGTGCAGCACCCCAACCCGCTGATCTGCCCTGCTCTGTGCATGACAGGGGGCGGCGCCCCAACTCCCCAATTGGCCCTGGTCTGAGCCTGACCAGGGGCTGCACTTAGGGATTGGGCCTGCCCTCTGCCACCCGGGAGCAGGCCTAAGCCAGCAGGTTGTTATCTCCTGAGGGGTCCCAGACTGCGAGAGGGCACAGGCCGGGCTGGGGAACCTCCCTCCCCCCGCCCCCGAGTGCACAAATTTTTGTGCACCGGGCCTCTAGTAAATATATAAAGATCTAGGTGCCATCACAACCGAACGGGCGACTGGTCACCATGAAGTGCATGGCGCACCTGTCGGTCCCCACCCCCCTACTCCCAAACTGCTCACCATAGGGGCCTGGCGGTGGGGCGGGACTGGGGACTATTGAGCAGTGGTGGCGGGCTTCTTTGCAGGGTGGCCGTGAGCTTAGCAGAGCAGTCACTCAGGCGTCAGGGAGTTTCGCAAAGCAGTTGCGGTGCGGGGGAGTATTGCGAAGCAGTCCAGGGGCCACGAGCATCGCAGAGCGTGCCGGGATGGGGAGCTTTACATAGCATCACAGGGCAGCAGAGGCCATGTGACAGGGCCCAGGCTAGGCCTAGGCACCCTAACCACGCACAATTTCATGTGCACTGGGCCTCTAGTCTATAATAATAAAAGCGTAATATGCAAATCAATTGAATAGCTGAACAGCAGAATGACCATCTGGACGACTTCCCGATGAAGCCAGGGCTGCTAGGGCTGAGGCAGCTGCGGCTGCGAAGGCCTACTCTTGCACGAATTTCGTGCATCGGGCCTCTAGTAATAAGTATAAAATCTTTGCTGTGTTTGTGTCTGATACCAATTTCACATGAATTTCTTGTAGATAACAAATATATGATGATTATTTTCTGCCTCTGCAACATTCTTATTTTATTTTGGTGTAGCTCAGAGGGAGAATATTTTGCTATTAAATACCAATCAAAAAGTACATTAATTGCCGAAGCCGGTTTAGCTCAGTGGATAGAGCGTCGGCCTGCGGACTGAAAGGTCCCAGGTTCGATTCCGGTCAAGGGCATGTACCTGGGGTTGCGGGCACATCCCCAGTAGGAGATGTGCAGTAGGCAGCTGATCGATGTTTCTCTCTCATCGATGTTTCTAACTCTCTATCTCTCTCCCTTCCTCTCTGTAAAAAATCAATAAAATATATTTAAAAAAAAAAAAAAAGTACATTAATTATAATTTACTATGTTAAGTTTTCCATTTTAATGTATTTAAGCCAATGAAATTTTATTTCTGGCAATAGTATATTTATTTTCTTGGCAGAAATCTGTCTGTACGTAATTGTACAGCAAGTTAATTAAAATGGTTATGTATGTGTGTCAATGAGGAAATTTTGTATTTTAACACATTGATGTACATTTTCATAGTTAAGTATTGATTAATACTGCTTTATAATTAGCATATGAAGTTAATTTATCATATTTTATTTTCCAACCAATCCTGTGAATTACATATATTATTATCTAATTTTGTAGCTCATGAAAGTGAGACCCAGGAAAAACAAACAAGACTTGTCTCATATTAGACAACTCGGCAGCTTTGGCTCAAACTCATTTTCTGAAAATGGGCTTTTACTTGATAAGCCTGAATTTTTTTCCACTCCCCCTGATTTCTTTTTTCTTTCATGAATAAATGAAAGTACAACATACAAATCTGGGAGAGACATACAGTTTTATAAATCATACCTGCATGGTTAACTTATTCCCTCAAAAACATAGTTTTATGTCCTTAACTTCACTTTTATTGAAAGCATAATTTATTAATGTGCTTAAAACTCAAGTTAAATATTTTAAACAGTCAAAGAAGTGCTAAAAAATGTTTTAATGTATCCTTATCGGAAAATGTCACACCTAGTTGCCAATGCTTTTCTTTTTTTTGTTTTGTGTTCTCTCTAAAAAATTATTTGGTGAGTGAAAATCACCAAAAAATCATTTGGTGAGTGAAATTACCTGCTTCAGGGTCTCTCAAGTTAGGCCAGGGGGTGAATGCAGCCTCTGGGAGCTGTAGCCACTGATGCTTGCCTCCTGCTTCTCTGTGCACCTGGGGGTTTGATGATTTCACTCCGAGCTTACAGCCCGACCCATGGTATTCACATAATGCTTCTTCAGGCATTTTATACATTTTAAAGAAGGTATAAATGTGAAGTTGTCTTAAATGGGAAATAATTCAAGAACTCCATTAAACAATCAAAGAATGTATGCTTGTGCGTGTGTGTGTGTGTGTGTGTGAGTGTGAGTGTGAGTGTGTGTGTGTGTGTGTGTGTGTGTGTGAGTGTGAGTGTTTGAGTCTGTCTGTTTCCCCTGGGTATACCATCTGGTATTGAAGCTAAGAAAATACAGTTTCTCTTTCTCTTATTAAATGGAAATAAAATATGCCATCCTCCCAAATAGTCTGCATCGCATGCTTTGGCAATTGCATGTTAAAATTGCTCTTTTAAAATTGCCTTCTCCTCCTGGGTAACCCATTGTGGTGCTGTGCTATGATTAACTGACATTTGAGCAGCATCTCCCTCACGGGAAGGTCAAGAGTTCAGGTTGTCCAGGATGTGATATATTTGTACAGTTGGGAAAACTACTTTCTGTCCTTATATTGAGGTTTGATGCTCTTGGCAGTTTTCAGTGAAACATGTAAATCTATGAAGCAGTCCAAAGGAGAGTGTCTTATTTTACACATAAACATTTACTAAAAATGCATTTTTTCTCTCCTAAGTTCAAAATGGAAGGAAAACGAAACGAAACTCAGTCATAGACCAGAAACCACTAGGTGAGGAATTGAATTTTGGCCTTATGGCTACAACTTCATCAGCAAAATGGAACTATATATTGATTTTTACTGTGGTCCAAGATAGTTATCAATCACAAAGACTAGGTATCATTGAAGCTCAGCCATGAGGTTAAAACAAAATAAACAACTTTTGTAAGAATTGGTTTGGTTTCCAGTGGAAGGCTGACATCTCTGTGTTTTCAATTGAAGGCTTATATCAATACTTATTTAAAAACTTGCTTAAGTGTGTTAATTTCTTATATATATGGTCTTCATATGGCTTCTTTATTGGTTTTGAGCAAGAATTTAAAAAAGCAATGCTATTATTTTAAAATTAAAAATAACCAATAAAAAGCTATAAGAAAAGCAATGGAAAGCAGTTCTTTAATTTTCATAAAATCTAAACATGTGAAATTATTTTTTAGATTTTTCTTTTGGTGAGTAATAGCTCAGTTTTGTTTTTCAGATTCTATCAAGAATATCTCAGTTTGAAAGACATTTATTTATTTAGTAAAATCATTTATTGGTTTCTTCCTTTGATAACGGCACTGGGCTAAGTACTAGGTCTTCAAAGTTATGCAAGCAATGCCTTGCACTTAGGCCACTAGTAATCACCAGGGCCAGACCTATCAACAAAGAGTAAAGTGCAAAGTGACGGAATCTTGAGGAAGAAGCTGTTCTTTAAGGGAGTGTTTAGATAAGCTGTGGCCAGGAAAGGATGCCTTTTAAGCTGCATCTTAAAAATTAGCAGTGAGTTTTTAAGGCAGAAAAGAATAGAAAATAAATTAAAATCAGAAGAATCCACATGGTGAGCCCAGTAGTATGTATTGCTGCTGATTTGGGGTTCTGAGCACAGATGAGGCATTGGCTATCTCTGAGCTGTGGTGGGACCGAGGCTGCAGGTGGGATGTGGCCAGGTCTGGCATGTCCAGGCTGTTCTCCTCTTGTTTTAAAGAAACAGATCAACATGACCAGATTCGCCTATATAAAGGATCGTCCCATTTCTGTGGAGGATGAGTTTGAGCTAAGGAAAGACTGGGGGCAGGGAGACTAAGAAAACATGCTTAGAAAAATTTTAAAGTATGCTGGCTGTCATCTTCTCTACAGCATGTCTCGCTCATTTTCCATCAAAAACAGGCGATTTGACATTCCTGGCAAATATTGTCATTCCTAATAATCAAGAAAGTTCCTTTCATTAAAGGATTTTAAAGTCTTTTTTTTAGGTGATCTAACTTTATTGTTTGAGTTACTTTTGTTTTAAAAATAACTACATTTTCCAATGTCAGTAACATTTATGCAAAACCCATTGTACAACACATTATTTTAGAAGAAAAATTATGAAAAATTGCAGAGAAATTCAAGAGCGACTGTGCATTTGATGAGATGTATTTATTTCATAAATTTATTGAGGTGAACGTTGTGTACATTGCCATGCTTAGGACAGAAGAAGATACAACATTAGTATGACAGGATTCCCACTCATCAGTAAGGGACACTCTAGTGTTAGAACCGTAATATCAAAAACATAATAAGTGATATAATAAAAATACAAAGTGCTTTGTAATTTCAGAAATGAGAAGGAAAATTTCTGACCAGAAGTTTGTTTTCTCAAGTAATATGCTTGAATGCAGTATTAACCTTGTTTTCTGAATAGAGCTGGGTTAACACTTCTCTTGAATGAACCCACAGACTTTTCTCTGATTTCTTAACTATGAAACAATGCATTAAACAATGTTTAGCCCGTTGTTGTCACCATTAGGATGATTTACCTTTTTCCTGTCTACCAACACATAGTGAAACTATATGCCAGATGGTGGTATTAAGTATAATTCATATTTTACTTTACATCATCAAAATAACTTGTTTTGTTTATTTGAATTATCTTGGGGTTTGTGGATTATAGAAATGTTGTATTAAATTTCTATAGGGCACATATTCTAAATTTCCATTGGGGGGTGGTGGAGATATAATCAATTTATGTTAACTCTGCTAATGATCTAGGACCTCCCAGCATAAGACTCATGAAGTTGAACAAATATGAGAATCATCTTTCCACCTACCTTTTCTGTTCCTTTTTTTTTAACCTCCGAAAGGGATGTCTAGTTAACCATATATGCAGTCCATGGAACATTTCCTTATAGGGAATATCTTTAGTAGCTGTGTAATTAAGTTTATTAAATAGAGTTGGGTTGCTTTAAGCTCATAATTGTCTTGTAATTTACTTGGTTGCTAGAAAGCATTTGTTAACCAGTAAAAATGAAACAATTTTATTTATCTGTAGTACTTTACCACATGTTGAGTCTGTTAACGATATCATTAGGTACTCTTTTTATTGGCTTCGTTTGTTTTTATTGAATTTTGCATACTACAATAAAGCTGACAGGTGGAAATGATTTGAATAATAGCATCAATCCCATTAAATGTCCTAGATTTTTCCTCTGGTCCTAGGTCTTTTTTTTTAATATCAGAAAGTAGAAATAAAAATAATATATTAAGTGATAATAACAGAAGAGTGTCTGAAGGAGAAAATGACCTAGATAGAATAAAAATGCTATAGATCTAGATAGGGAACACTTAAGGATGAGTTGAATGTAGAGATGAGTTCAAGAGACTAAACCTGTGAGTTTCTGACTTCTCAGAGTGTGCCATTGTGCTTACACCAGTGCATAGACTTGTCCTTGATTTTCTTCCTCCTTTTTACCCCGAGAATCTACCTCTGTTTTCAGTTGTCACCCCCCTGTTTTTCTCCCCTTAGTTAAATTATAATTTACTAGAGGCCCAGTGCATGAAATTCATGCACTAGGGGGGGGGTTGTCCCTCAGCCCGGATTGCGAGGGGGCACTGGTGCACGATTGGGGCTGGGGAGGGACGCAGGAGGTGGCCAGCTGGGGAGTGATCACAGGAGGGCTCCCTGGCATGTCTGGTCCATCTCGCTCAGTCCCTATCAGCCGGACCCCAGCAGCAAGCTAGCCTACTAGTCGGAGTGTCTGCCCATTGATGGTCAGTGCCCATCATAGCAACTGGTGTACCAGTCGGCTGTCTGCCCCCAGTAGTCAGTCACGTCATAGCAAGCGTTTGAGTGGTCTTAACATATCATTAGCATATTACACTTTGATTGGTTGAACGGCCGAACGGACAATCGGACACTTAGCATATTAGGCTTTTATTATATAGGATTTTCTTTACTTTGGGATAAGAAAGAAAATTCTTTAATTGGGTCTGTGCCTCCCCAACCCCCAATGCAGTCACATTTTCTTGAGCAGGAGTACAGATTCATGATTATTCTTAAACTCACTTATCCAGACCCATCTAGTTATAATAGCATTTTTGGAAAATGTTGGTCACTCTACAATTTCTTGAATGGAAAAAAGAATCCTATCTAATAAAACACAAAAAGGGTAATTAACCATACCTCCGCTATGCTTCCCATTGGCTAATCAGGGTGATATGCAAATTAACTGCCAACAAAGATGGCGGCCGGCAGCCACACAGCTGAAGTGAGCAGGAGGCTTGCTTGCTCCAGTGATGGAGGCAGCCAAGGTTCCCCGCCTGCCGCAGCCCAGCTCTAAGCTCCAAAAGCAACAGCTCCAAAAGCAACAAAGTTTCAATTATAGAGGCCGAACAAACCCCAGATACCTGCTTTCAGCCAGCCACAGCCTCAGAGCTAGGAGCGCCAGTGAAGGCAACAGAGTTTCAATTATAGAAGGTAAATAAATCCCAGAATAAAACAAAAAGAAAAAAAGGAGGGGCTTGGAGCTTCAGTTGCAGGCCAGCCTGAAAACGGCCCTCAACCCCTCACCCAGAATGGCCAGGCACCCCAGTGGGGACCCCCGCCCTGAAGGGGGTGTGATCAGCTGCAAACAGCCATCAGCTCCTCACCTGGGCTGGCCAGGCACCCAAGCGGGACCCCCACCTGATCCGGGACACCCTTCTGGGCAAACCAGCCGGCCCCCACCCATGCACCAGGCCTCTATCCTATATAGTAAAAGGGTAATATGCAAACTGACCCTAACAGCAGAAAGACTGGGAATGACTGGTCACTATGACACACACCACCAAGGGGCAGATGCTCAATGCAGGAGCTGCCTTCTGGTGGTCAGTGCACTCCCACATGGGGGAGCTCTGCTCAGCCACAAGCCAGGCTGATGGCTGCCAGTACAGCTGTGGTGGTAGGAGCCTCTTCTGCCTCCTCAGCAGCGCTAAGGATGTCCGACTACAGCTTAGGTCTGCTCCCCGCTGGCAAGTGAACATCCCCCAAGGGCTGCCGGGCTGCCAGAGGGATGTCTGATTGCCAGCTTAGGCCCATTCCCCCGGGGAGTAGGCCTAAGCCATCAGGTAGTCATCTCCTGAGGGGTCCCAGACTGCGAGAGGGCACAGGCCAGACTGAGGGACCTCCCTCCCCCACCCCCAAGTGCACAAATTTTTGTGCACCGGGCCTCTAGTAGTGTATAAAGATGTACCTTATTTTCATCATTTAACACTCCGGTGTCGGGTGAATTTCCCGCCAAAATATAAGATGGCGCGGGCAATTATTTAGGTTTCCCGCGCAAAATCAGGGATTTTTATGATACCTATTACCCCAATGGGTATGAAACGGTTCGCATACGCAGGTAGGTATCTTTGTGAACGGCAAACAAACAAATATTTGGTAATACACAGTTACAATCGGCCCGAGTTTACACGTTTCCCGCACTCCACCGCAAATCTATATGAACCGAGTTAAGACGGCTCCCGCGGAGTACGCACAATTCACGCGAGCCGACTTAACTCGTTTCCCCTACTCCAAGTGTTAAATTGACTCTCAACTAAATCTGAAGACTGGATCATCATCTTAGTGTTCCACTTTTTTGGTCTTCACTGTCTTTCCACAAGTTACCGCTTTATTATAACTAATAAATGCTGGAGGGATGACTCTCCTGCTCTTTTTCTTCTTCACCAAACTGCATATAAACTGCAGAGAGAGGAAAAAAAAAAACATATTCCAAGATAAAAGATTATGAGTGAATCCTAATTTTAAGTGTTCTGTAAGTTCTATTAAACTTTGTAAATCTCCTAAAAACTTTAAAAGGGCAGAAATTCGTGCCTTTTATATCACCCCAAGCAAGATCTGTGCAAATTTGACTGTCACTACATATGACATGACCTAGAAATCATGAGTGATGTCCATTTTAATTGTCTCAGCCAAATCATATGGGTGAAGTTTGAGTTGAAACCGCTCATCTTTCATTCTCTGCCTTTGTTGTTATTTCCCACCTCTACATAGTCCTTCACAATAAAGGAATAATAAACAATCAGAAAAAAATTTTATCTTTACTTTTTAGTTACTTCATTTTTAATCAGGTACTGTATTTTATCATGTAATATCTACCCCTTAAAATAAACAAACATATTTTTGTTCTAATGTTACATGTGAATCTGTAATACTTTATTGTTAAAACAAGGCTTTGCTTTATATATGTATTAAATAAATATATATAGCTCCATTTTGACAGTAATTATAGAAGGCAAGAAAATAATTTCTGTTCTAATTATTAGGTATTTCTATAAATCAAGAGCATCTAAAATGCTTGCTCATATTTCAGAGTAAAGTTTAATGGAAATTATACTATATTGATTTGCTAGAAGTGTTTTCTCTAAGATTCATACACATGAATCAAGGAATGGATATCTAGTTTTGAAATAGAAATGGCAGTAATCTTTTCTTACATACTGCATTAATTTTTAACTTCTTTTTTGCCACCCAGTAAATTATTACACTATAGAAAGTATAAGAATATGTCTTAAAGGTATAATTTCTTCAATACTAAACAATATTATCTTAAGCTTTTCTTCATTTTACCACCTTTATATAATGACATTTTAAAGCACAATGCTGTCAGGAAAAACCCAACATAACTTAAAAAAAATTGGAATATTGATGAACTTGTGATTGTTGGATGAGTATATTAAAGTTATGAAGGGGTCAATGAGGAAAAAGGGGGGCATCTGTAATATATTCAACAATAAAGATAAAAAAAGAATTGCAAAATGAAAATAACAACAGCTGTTCACTCACCAGAAGATGTTCCTTTGGTCCTCTTTTCCTTAAGTATTTGGTCAATGAATTTTGAATTCTTACTAGTCAATGGTAGAGCTGGACATAAGGTGTTGGAGAGAAGAAAACATTTTTCTCATTTATTTTTTAAAGTGTTTTTATTGATATTAGAGAGAGAGGAAGGGGGGAGGGAGAGACATATCACTGTGAGAGATAAATTCCTGTTGCCTGCCTCCCACATGCACCCCGACTGGGGATTGAGCCCACAACCTGGACATGTGTCCTGACCAGGAATCCAACCCAAGACCTTTCAGTGACTGGATGATGCTTAACCAACCGAGCCACACAGACCGGAGCTCATTTATCTTGTTTTTAAAACGTGAAATTAACAAGTAACTTACGTAACATGTAGATCCCCTTCTAACAAGTGATTGTGGAAACTGAATCATCATTGTATTTAATTTTACTTAAATAAGTACCCTCCTCCCCCTCGTATTTCCACCTCATATAACGTCAATCAATAGAACACAAAAGGCTGCTTGATTTGAAAGCAACAGGGAGAAAACATTTTCTCTGAATCCTCCTTCCAGCTGACTTAGATAATCCTTAACGTCTGCCCCTACTTCACTCTGCCTTACTGTCTGTCCACAGAGGGAAAACCTCATTATTTTAAGGCCAAGTTCCATCAATGAATCGTTACTTTGGGAAAAGGTCAGCTCTTTGAATTCAATTAATATTTGATTTTTTTCAGCTTAATTAAACCAATTTGGGTTTTCTTTTAAAATTTTGCAATTAATTTTAGCTGTTTGGATATCACCTTAAAAATTATATTACGGGGTACTGAGGAGTACTAAAAAGCAGAATCATTATTTTTTCCACTCCCTTTCATGTTTCTCCATTCTCTCCTGGTGAATTCTGTGTCGTATGTTTGTGTGTGCACTGTGTGCTCGAACAATAAGCTCTGCTCTGCTCAGGAGGAGGAAATGTGCCAGGGGTGCACCAAGCACCCCTAAACTGAAGGCCCCTTGCTTGAAGGTTCAGATTTTATAAAGAGCTCATTAGAACTCAAACACCCCAATCATTTTTATATATATATCAATTATATATAGCAGCATTACACCAAATTTCACAGATGGATTTTTTTAAGCATTTATTACACTACAGTTATTTTTCCTGATGCCTGTGGTTTTTGCTTTATGTTGTGAATGTAAGATATTACAATATTATATTCTGCTTATTTTACTTGCCATCATATCTCATTTCCTGTGTTTCTGCAGGATGTTCTAATCACCTTTAATGATTACTTTATGTTCTACTGGACATATGTAGTACTAGAATATATTTAACCATTCTTCTATTACTAAAAGTTTGGACTACCTCCAATGATTGGCTATTTTAAATGCTTCAGTGAGGATTACCTGGTAGGCATATATCTTTTATGTACATGGCTGAAAAGTTCTTGACACATGCTGTTCCATTACTCTGTCTTAATGGCATCAGCAAGGGCATGCATGCAGTCATGCAGCTTTAGTGTAAGAAAGTACTTCATAATTAAATCCAACTCCCCCTTTTATCACCATCCTGGGCACTTGGTCTCTGTAGTGAAATAGTTTGATCAGTATCAAACAGCTATTTGATGAGAAAACCACGACTATAATTAATATTGCATTTTCTTGATTTCCTTTACACGCTGCCTCAATGCCGGGTATTCTAGGATGAAGACTGCTTTACAGCCGCTCAACCATGTCTATTGTCCTAGTAGTTCACATGTATCGATACTTACTATGTGCTAGGCACTAGTATAAAGTCTTAGATTCCAATTTAGGCTTCCTCTGTGCATTTTCATGCTGAGCTGCCTAGAGAGGTTAGAAGATAGGCATGTAGGTAAATAATTAGACCAACAAGTGGTATAATAGGTTGTGATTTTTGGCTCTATGGGAGCAGAAAGGAATCTTGAAGTATGAGTAGGATGTCATCAAGCAGCAAAACATTAGCATTGGCCGTGATGAATTAAGGTTCGTGAGTCAGTAAAATGGAGATTGAAAGCTGGTTCTCATACTTACTACTGGGCAAGTAATGTAACCTCATTGCTCTAATGTGTCATATCGACATCTGTAAAATAATGGTCAATAATTGAACCTGCCCAATTTGGTCTATGTGAGATATTTATGATGTGCTAAAGCTAAGAATTGTTAAGTATTCATGAATTTTGCCACTGGTTGTTAAATAATTAAAAGTAATAATTAAAAATAATTATGCAAACGATATCAGTTATATTTTAAACAAATGTAATTACTACTCAAAACTTCCTTACATTGCACCATTACCCATATTCTTGAGGCAAAGTTTATTTTATCTATATGTTGAAGATATTATATAATAATACACTAATATTCATCTCTTGGGAGTGTTACAGCATGGAAATTGGCAAATGTTACAAATCGGGGCTTCTTTCCTCACCACCTTCTCAGTTTTTTTGGAGAGCCAAAACATTACAAAAGTGTTAAGAATTTCCTGTAAATTTTTGTAAAATGCACGTAAAATGCTTACTTAGCATGTAGGTAGCCCACAGTAAGTATAAGCCATAACTATAAGCCACTTTATTTAAAAATAACTTTTATTGATAGTTTTAAAATTAGAAACATGCAGAAATCTGAATGAGTGATGCTACGAGCACCGTGAATCTACCTCTGAAATTTACCTTTTGCTGTAGTTGCTTTATCACACACCTACCTATTCACCTAACCATCTTTTTTACTCACCTATCAGTCCTTGTTAATTTTTTATACTAATACTTGAAAATATTTTGTTAAGGGAGTGAATTTTAAAAAATAATTGGTTTGAGTTCTTTTCATTAAAGTGTTTGGAATGATTTGTGTTTAGAAGTGATTCTCTAGTGGTAGTTTAGGAAAGGGATTGAAAGATTTCAGGGAGATTAGAAGGCTGCTACATCAGTCGAAGCAAAAATTGATCAGTGCTTGAACTGAAGCAGTGAAGATAAGAATTCCAATAAGGAGGCAGAGTTGAAAAGGATTTGAGAGGTGCAATCAGTAGAATTTTGTGACACACTGCAAGTGAATTCTGGCTTGGAATATTAAGGAATAGTGGCAGGTTTTAAGTTGAAAGAATAAAACACTGGGGCAAGTATTAAAATGGAAGTAGCTATGATTAGCGTTAGAAATGAGCTATTTGGTAGGCAGTTATATTCATGGGTCTGTAGTTTGGTGGAGAGGGTAGAGAACAGATTACACAGACTTGGGTGTAATCACCGTGTGGTTCATGTTTTCGGAGTCATGGGTATGCTGTCCTCGAATTAGAAATTCAAGTAAATTCACTCAACCACACTTAAAATATTATGCTCTTTTTTTTTTTTCCTGTGGGGGTAAAATTATGCTGTATATATTAGTATCTTAGTGCATAAACTATTCACATTACTGAAACTGTTAATGTTTTTACATAGAAACAACTTTAAAATACATTATGGCTGTTTTATAGTAAGTTCATTAAAAATGTTCAGTATGCGCTTTATAAAACTGACTCGTTTGTCAAATTGTGACCTTCGTTGGTGCATCTTCAATGTTCCCCATCATGGGCAGGTCCTAGCATTGAGTCAAGGACACAGTCAAGATGTGGTTTTATGTTGGTTTTCATCCGCTGACCTTAGATGAACTTGGATAGGCTAACGTCTTGATTACCCTTCTGTCTTCTTTCTGCTATTGTTCTCTGCCCTCCCATGATAGCTCAGTTCACAGATTTGCAGTGCTCCTGTGCAGAAAGTGTGCCCTCCAGGTATCGCCACAGCACCACATGAGCATGTTAGGGGTTAAAAGCTCATTCATTGGGGTGCTAGTGTGACACAAACAGTATTGCACCGATATCTTACTAGAACTTTGAAGTATAAAAACTTATTTTTTTCAAGTTTATATCAAGTTCTATACTTGAGTGCAAATAATTAGTTTGATTCCTTACACCATCAAATCAGAAGCCTTTGTAGAACAAACTTAAATATCTAGACTTCCAGGAATTTTCACCAACGCAGGGGATAAAAAGCTCCTATGTATTTAAGTGAAGAACAGACAGTAAGTGGTGTACTCTGTCAGATTTTAGTGGGATGTTATTATAAAGTAAAAAGCATGTCAGCAAGACTGAGATTGTATTATAATATAGCAGTACAAATATCACCTTAAGGAAATTACTCTACAAATAACTTATTAAAACAAAAACGGGGAGAATTTTTAGTAATTCATTCCTTCAATTATTCCTCAGTATTTACGTTTTATGCAAATTATAAGGCCTAGGTTACTTGGACTTCTACTTTTTTTAGTTGGTAACTATTTCTCTCAGTTTCCATATTTTTATGCTTATAATTTTATAAATAACCAGGAAGCTTTTTACAAATCGATGTTTAGTGTAATTAGCTATTTAGTTGTTTACCATTTCAGTGCAAAGATGATCAAAATGCATTTCAAAATCAGTTAATCAATTCCTTTATCTTTCAACAAAATGAGTTAGTATCACCTTATACTGATATGATGAAACTGGCTCCGAGAAAAAGTGTCAGATTTGGAAATCTGCTAAGCTCTTGGAAATACGTTTTGACACAAACATACTGCGTATGCATATTTTTGTAACAATAAAGTCAAAATTGGCTAATATTACTGTTCGCTTGAATTTAAAATCAAGAATTGATTTGATGAAGAAATTCTGTTAGAGTTAGAAATATTCTTTCTAAAAAAATGAGGGTGTAATGACAGCCCTTTAATGTACCCATCATAAAAAATCTGAATAGTAGAGGAATAAATGTGTTCCTGCCTGTGGCAGGTCGGTGGAACAGAGCTTCTATGTTACAAATAGTACCTAATATTTTAATTTTCATGGGACCATATAGCCTTTGGTATATTGTGGTTTTTAGCAAGGAACAGTGCAGAGGCCTTCAGTTAAAAATATATTCTCAGCTTGGACAGGTGATATTTAAGAAGTTTGGTGTGAGAAATCATTTGGCAGTATAACACAGAGTATTACAACTGCCTACCTTGCAAGGAAACAAAGAGATAGACATTTTCCATTACTACCTACTGTTAAGGTGCTCGCTTTATCCCCCGAACAACCCGTGCTTGCGGCAATAATCATGCACTGCCATTTTTTTTGTTCTAATATGAAAGTACAACTCAATCTTTTTGACAAATACGGCATCACTTCTGTCTGGGCAAATTTCCGTCACTCAAGCCCAGTTGATCTATAAGTAGGTCGTGACACGCTGGATGAAATGGCTTTGGATCAACTGTATTGGGGAAAGGAACATTTTACTTAAGGTGTTATTTTCTTTCCATTTCCCTTTTCTTCTTTCCCCACCCTCACTCTCGCCTGAGTTCAGATTCATCCTACTTCCTTGTCCCTTTATAAGCTATATCATTATACCCAGGGAATGTTTTACAATGATTTTTAGAGGGAGAGGAAGGTAGCAGGAGAGGGAGTTTTCCTTGGAAGTGTATAGCTTACTTCTTTGCGTTATTATTTTTTTTCAGTTATGTGTGTGCCTTTGTCCATGTACACTAGTGCACAATCTAAGCAATTAAAAAAAAGTTGGCCACATCCGGGTGGTTCAGTGGTTTAGAGCATTGTCCTGTGCACCCAAAACAGTAGCAGGTTAGGTTCCCAGTCAGGGCACATACCTAGGTTTCCGTTAGATCCCCAGTCGGGTGTGTATGGGAGGCAACTAATCTGTGTTTCTCTCTCTCTCTTTCTCTCTCTCTCATTCATCAATAAAATATATCCTCGAGTGAGAATTATTTAGAAAAAATTGTGCTCTCTTATGGGGATCTCTTTTTCTAAAAAGACCTGTTATACCTTTTTTATAACCCTAGGCTCCTTAAGTCATTCATAATCTGTCTGTCGGTGTAAAATAGGAAGTTTGGCCTTTTTTATTTTATACTTTTGTAGTTACAGTTTTATTCTCCTAAAATGCCTTTTGCCATCATGTGTGGCTTGGAAGTAGTTGTTTTAATTTTTTTCTTCTTCAGTTGCTACATCTGTATCTCTCATGGAATTTAAATGAAAGCTTTATTACATTATTACTTTAAAAGATGACACATGAATTCTGAGTGCTAACTCTCACAGTGGAATTCCTGGGAAAGGTCATTTCTTTGGTAATATAATATGCCAGGTAAGATCTGTTTGTACTTTAAATAAAGTTATTGAGTTAGGAAATGGTATCTTTAAAAAATGCAGACTGAAATCAATAGTTCTTCTTACTCCCTAAATAAGGTTGTAAAGGAATTGCCCATTTCTTCAGTCTCTAGATCAGGGGCCCTCAAACTTTGGCCCGTGGGCCACATTCAAATACAAATATTGTATTTGTTCCCGTTTTGTTTTTTTTACTTCAAAATAAGATATGTGCAGTGTGCATAGGAATTTGTTCATAGTTTTTTTTTAAACTATAGTCTGGCCCTCCAACTGTCTGAGGGACAGTGAACTGGCCCCCTGTTTAAAAAGTTTGAGGACCCCTGCTCTCTCCCAGTAGACTAGGCTATGCTGAATAAAAGCATAGAAATAGTTATAGATATATATATTTTTTATATTTTTCTTGATTTTTAGAGAGTGAGGAAGGGAGGAGGGATAGAGAGATAGAAACATCAATGAGAGAGAAACATCATCCATCAGCTGCTTCCTGTACACTCCCCACTGGGGATTGAGCCCGCAACCCGGGCGTGTGCCCTGACCAGGAAGGGAATTAAACCAGTGATCTCTTGGTTCATGGGTTGACGTAAAACCACTGAGCCACACCGCTGGGCTATAGACGTTGATATAGATATGGCTACATATAAATTAAATGTAGACATAGATATCTTCATTTTCTATGTTTCTCTTCCCACCCACAAACTTATTTGTGACCTGCAGGGGAGTTTTCCTCTCCCCAGATACACGCAAGCCACTGCAGGCAGTCCTCAGGAGCAGCCTTGGTCCACTTTGTACAAGTTGTGACATGAACTTTCCTATTATATTTAATCTTGTGTTTTAAAATGTTTAATTATATGTAAACTAACACTTCAAGAAATCTATTTTGTCAGTTAAAAACGTTTTGTCTGATTAAATAAATGTCACATAGTAAAGCAATTAAAACAGAAGAAAACCTAATATAACTTAAAAATATTCATTTACTAGGATTTCAGCATTTATGTTCTTACTACTAATTTATTTCGTGTTTCAAATAAAATGTAATTTCTTTTCTCCCATGTATATTGTCCTAGAAAGTACATGCAATTATTATAAAAAATGTTTATATTCATTATTTCAACTGTGATATTAGTATTAAAATAATGCACACACAAGCAAGCCTCTCTTTAAACTAACAAGGCACGTAGTTTTAGAAATTGGAAACTAAATGTTCAACATAAGGAGGTAATTTTATAAATTACACGATATCTGTATTAAATATGTAGCCATTCAAATTATATGTAAAGTTTTAATTTGAATATAAGATATCATTAAGTAAGAAAATCAAGGTCTTATGAAATAAGAATAAAAATCATTTAATAAGTTTATAAGTACTTTTCTTATTTCATAACATTATTTAAAGGTATTCATTTACATAATTAAATTTTTATTATATATAAGAACATTTACCAAAAGCAAAGTAGAAAAAATAGATTGATCTTTAGTCATGGACACATTGTTAACTTTAACTTCCTGACTTTGGTTTCCATGTCTTTAAAGTTAGGATGAATGATTATACTAAATGGTTTGTTCAGGGACTAAATATGCTCATAATATTGCAAGTTAACATTATAAACTTAGATCAGGATATACATACACACTTTTTTCTGTAAATATGTATAATTGAGCGTTTCATAAAGTCATGTACCTGAACCACACAATTAATTGAGGCTCGAGCTATTTTTATTTCCTAGCAAAATGCTTTTCTTCTTATTTTATTTATTTATTATTTTAAATATTTTTTTATTGATTTCAGAGACGAAGGGATAGGGACAGAGAGATAGAAACATCAATGATGAGAATCATTAATCAGCTGCCTCCTGCATGCCCCCTACTGGGGATCAAGCCTGTAACCCAGGCATGTGCCCTTGACCGGAATCGAACCTGGGACCCTTCAGTTTGCAGGCCGATGCTCTACCCACTGAGTTAAACCAGTGAGGGCAAAATCCTTTTCTTTTTGATCAAAGTACATGAAAGAATGAAATTGAACTATTACAGCTGGGAGATCCCACAAGATTCACTCCCAAGACTGTGCTTGTGTGAGAACACATTCTTGGCACTCATAAATCATTCAGCGGTATTTTCATTCCAGTAACTCAGTTTGGAAGGGATTTCCAACTTCTAAGCATTATTTTTGCTTTTCAGGTGTAAAGCATATCACTTTGCTTTGATTTTAGGATTTTGTTTTAATTTCAAAACAAAATCTTTGGCCCTGGATTAGAACTTAGTTAAATGTTTCTTTAATGTTAGATTGTTAGTGACAATAACTGCATTGACAAATTTTTATTGCTTAATTTAATAAAATGACCTAGCATTGGGTAGAATGAAGTCCTAAATTGAGTTTGGGAGTAGGCATATATTAAAAAATAAATTCATCAGTTTCAGGTGGTAATGTTATTAATACTAGCAAGTGCAGCATGTCAGAAGAATCAAGTTTATGAACTGTCCATTTGTTCTTTTAAATTTTGACCCAGTAGAACACTTAAACAGTAGAGAATCTTACTACAGTTGGGCTGCTTGCTAATTTAATGTTTCTAAAAATTATGTAGGCATAATTTTGTTAAATCTCATCTACCTTTGGATAGTAACCATGTAATGTAAAATATAATTTAATTCTATTGGGGATAGAGGACTAATAAGGAATATAAAGTCAACATCAAATATCTCAGATGAAAAAGACACTAAAATAACAAATAGCAAACTAATTTTATCTATTTTTTTGTTCAATTTAGAAGTGAATCATCACCACCTTTTTTTCATGGAAAATAGTAATGAAATAAATTTTTTAAAACTTATTGTATAGTTTTTAGTTTAAACTTATATGTTTAAGATTTATTTCATTTGTTAGAGTGCTTCTGGCAAAGAGTGTGTTAATGTATTATTTACTATTAAAATTGGATTATTTTTTTTTTCCTGGCTGTGTACATATTTATATGCTATTTTGCTTTTCTCTCCAGCCAATCTGTAATAATTTTGTGTTGTGGTAAGTTCTTCGTATATATTTATGGAGAGGGCATAGTACAGGCTATATCTCAGCTAAGACACTGGTCTGATTCCAAAGTATTTTTGTTTTCATTGTGGATTAATTTCAGAGAAGTTGAGTATTTTCTCCTGAGTGGTTATACTTTATTCCTCATTGTTGTCCAATGACATTGATAACCCATGTGAACTTGAGAACCAGAAAGCATAATGTCCATGTTACTTTTATAGGATATAAAACATTATTCAGAAAGTCTTTATTTTATTATTTATATATTTACATAAAATATGTGTTATTTGCCACCTTCTTAATTTCAAGAATAATTTGAGATGGTTTACTAGGACATACAAGATTGAATAGAGTAGTATTAACCTGATAAGTACCTTGGGGGGGGGGAGGGAATAGGACATTAGGAGTGAAAAAATAGATACATTTGGTGGTTATGAGAGTAGACAAACATCTATAATAATAAAAGCATAATATGCTAATTAGACCAGACATCCTTCCGGATGTCCTTCCGGATGACCTTTTGGAATGAAGCCACGGCAGCTGGGGGCAGAGGCACAGGCAGCTGCCTCAGTGGGCAGGGGGCCAAGGTAGAGGCCCCCAGCCGCCACTGAGGCAGTGGGGGGCCAAGGCAAGCCCCCGCGGCTGCGAGGGCCAAGCCCCTTGCACTAATTTCATGCATCGGGCCTCTAGTTATGTTATAAATTTTGATGTTATGAGAGGAGACCATACATTTGGTTTTGAGTTTATTATTAATGAAAGCAAAATCGGTATCAATTGATAACTATGACAGTTATCATTGTTTATAATACGAGCTAATGTTTGTCAGTCACTATAGCAGTCTGAGAACTGTGCTCGGTATTTGACATATGGTTATGTTATTTATCATTGCAATGATCCTGCAAAGTGATGATGTTGTCATATTCTCCTTATACAGAAAAGACATTTCAGAGAGTTTAGGTGTTTTTGTTTTGTCAAGGTCACCCAACTATGAGCTGGTTGAGCTGGGATGTGAATCCGAACACTCCGAAATCAATGATCTTATCCACAGAAGTCACAGTTTTTAGAAGATAAAATAAATCAGTTACTTCAGAAAAATAGACCTTGTCTTAATTCTAAGAATAAGAAAAATTATTTTTCTGTGGGGCTCAGGCCTAATTCAAGGATAAAATGGAGATGTCTAGATAAATGTCTATAATCCACAGCCTTCAGGCAATCTCTATGAATAGATCGTTGCCCTTTGTCACTACCAAATTATTTTGTCTTGAGGCTATGAGCAAATTGATTTTCTAAAAGCTGTGTGTCCTATGGACATTTAATAGTAAAGCCAATAGGAAGATTTGCTGGTTAGAATTTTAGTAACTTTGTCTTTATCAAGATCTGAAGAAAATACTCTTATAACTTAGAGCTTAGTCTAGAAGGGGTAGATAATTCCTGGTAAGATACTAGTTATAAGAATTTAAATGTGGAACTTGGATTAAGATAGAAAAATAGGGCTATGTAGGCAGTCAAAGACAGGGACCATGTGGAGGTAGGGGGAAGGGAGGTTAGCCCTGGAGGCAAACAATGAACCTGTGGGAGCCTGGCTGGGTAGGAAAAACTTGACCCTTGACCCTGTCAGGCGGGAACAGTGATGTCACCTGGGACCTGAAGTGGCAGTCCTCCCACAGGTGGGAACTTGAACTTTGATATAATTGAATATTGCCAGAATTCCTTCAAGGGACCAATCAGAAGCTAGCAGATTATATGAATTTCCCCTAGACCAAGAGCTTAAGCGGGTAACCCATTCTGGGCCCCCTTCCAAGCTTTGCCCCCCCCCCCCCGCCCGCCCAATAAATTTTGTTTTCTTCCCACCTTTTTTGTCCAAGTTGTTAAATCACCCTGTTTTACCAGATATAATGGGAGGGGAAAAAAACTTGGTAGCTTACTTACGTCTGTTCCACCCAAAGACATTCAGAACATCACAGTAAATAAAAGGCAGAATGGAAACTGCATTTATAAAAATTTCTCATTAGAAAAAAAAATTATTTTCTTTGAACAAAGATGGGATGGAAACCTCCTAAATAATTGTAGGTTTTATGTCGATGGTTTGAAATCCTTCTAAGATTAACTGATACAGTGATAAACAAAGGACACCTAAAATTATGCAAACCTCACAGGTTAGAAAACAGAAAAGCTTGTTAGTGTTGATGTCTACCTTAAAGGTGTTTTTTTTTCTTATAACTTAATTACTATCTCTGAGAAGGATACTGTGCAGATTTTGTCAATATTTGCAGCTTCCTGCAATTTGTTTTATTGCTTCATTTTCAACATTAATCCACCTTATCCAGATAGAGTTAACTGGACTCTGCTCTTTCTTTTATTAACTGAACACATTGAAGGTGTTTGACTCATTCTTGAACTGAAATGCAGCCTTCACCCAGGATCTGACAATTATTTATTTCTAAATATAATTGGTTCTGTTGCTTGTCCCTCAGGCTCTTTCCGTATGGGAGAAAAGTGTAAGACGGTCTTAGTGAGTGTATTATGTGTCCACACTTTGGCTTTCCCACCACAAACAGCCTTGGTGGAGCCAGTCTGTCTTCTCTCTGACAAACACACCCACAGACACAGAGGAGAAAACAAGATAAAATTGACTAAAATTAGACAAATGGCTAAGATTCACTTCATTGGTAGTTGTAGTATGTATCACACATGTGCGGTTTATGTTTTAAGTAATATAAAAAGTTAGTTAATCTGCTGTCAAACATCAAAATCCTATATCACTACATAATAGATAAACATCAACACTAGTATCTCCATTAGGCGGTATAATAGAGCATTGGCACTTACTGCTACTTAAATGTCATCTCCATTTCTTTTTCACAGTGCTGATGTGAACCTCGTGAGCTTTAAAATGTTTGGAAGTTAATGGTCTGTTATATGACTATAATAGTTCTTAGTGAAAGAATATTAGATTATATTATGCAGTTTGAAATGTAACTTGATCTCCATCTCATAATCATAAATAATGGCTTAGTCTCAGTTGAAATTAAGGACATTTTTTCTGCTGATGTTGTAGTTAGTGTGAGTGAAAGATTTTTCTTTTTCCTTTTTATCTTGTTAAACATATTTATTCGCTCATCATCACACCCCCGGCTTGAGGGGAAAAATCAGAGAATGAAATGAGCGTGCATTCTAAAGGGTGGTGGTGGTTGTGAAAATTGGAATTTGGAGATTATTTTATTAAAGTCGGTAATCTCAGAAACATTGTATTCTGTCAGGACCCATAGCTGCCCTTGTCAGGCTTTCGGAGGGTTTTCTTTCTTTTTAATTTTATAAGAGTTAAATTTGTTTGGAAGCTAATGTAACTGACAAGAGGGAAATAGAAGCAATTGGCTTGCACTAAACAAGTTTGAATGGTTGTTAATGTGAGTGACTTTCAGGCAGTGAATGTCAGAGAACAGTAGATTACTTTCTTTACCTCGGGCATTTTAAGCCATCTCCTGTGGTAGACTGACATAATTTCTCTCCCTCTCTCTTGAAACCGGGAAGCAAAATAATTGGAGTTAGGTAATTTTGGCCTATGGCTGATGAAGATAAATCATAACGAGCTGTGGAACACACAGTGACAATTCACATAGGGCTACTGAACATGAACTCTCAGTAATGCATTAATCAAATATTGTTTCTTTCTGATTTATATTCAAGCAAGCCCTGGAACTGTTAATTATGAATTCCACCATCATTTGTTACTTTTGACAAAATTTTACAGGCCGAACAAATTGTTTCAAAATGTAAGCTGTTGTGTCCTTTAGGACATGGGCTGGAATCTTATCTTTTCCATTATGCCCATTATATATGATTGGAAGCTAGCATATTTAACACAAACTATCTGAGGTTTGAAAATAATAGAGGTGGAAGAGAATGCAAGACCAGCTGGTCTAGCCCCTTTCCTTAAGGCTCATGAATGTGTAAATCATCCTGAACAGATGGAGGTGTAGTCATCTAAAATTTTTCAGAAATGGAAGTTCTAAAGCTTCCTTCAATAACTCATTTTTTTAATTTGATCGCTCTGATTGTTGAGGGACTCTTTTATATCCAAACTATTTTAATTTAAATCCATCTTCTAATGTCGTTTTCTAGGCTTTTGAAGACAATCACCTCAGTGTTGCACTTGGTCAATATACATTTGCTAAATAGTGTTTTTATTTAACACCACGTATTGATTATTTTTAATGCATTAGATTCTGTACTAAGTATTCATTTACATTATTGCATTCAGTTCAACAATCTGATGGGCTTCAATATCATCTCCATATAGATTTAAGGAAGTGAGGTTCAGGAAGGTAAATAATGTGGACAAGTGGACAAAACATGTCTAATGAAAAGTTGAGCTATAACTAACCTCAAAAATGTTCTGACTCAACACTTTTCCAGAGTCCAAATTCTTTCTTCCCTTTCCGAGTTCAACTTCCATGGCTTGGGGTTGCTCCATTTTGTATCATGTTATGACTCCTTTTCTTAGCTGTAGTGGTTATTCACTGTTTCTCAACCATTTTTGCATTATCATCCATTCCTCCCCCAGAGCCATTTTAAGATATTTTTAATCTCCCATAAAAGTGTAATTCCTCAAATATACTGCCTAGTTAAAATACAAGAGTACTTTAGAAAGTGTGTGAACTTTGCTTTTCACTCTACGTTTTCTTTAAAAAACCCTACAGGAGTCTAAAGTTTTACAAAGAATCCAAATAATGGGTGTGGGTTTTTTGGTTTCTTTTGCCCCTGCTTTTATTTTTTTAGATATATTTTTATTGATTTCAGAGAGAAAGGAGGAGAAAGATAGGAACATCGATGATGAGAGAGGATCATTGATTGACTGCTGCCAGCTCGCCCCCTACTGGGGATCAAGCCTGCAATCCAGGCATGTGCCCTTGATCAGAATCAAACCTGGGACCCTTCAGTCCACAGGCCTAGGTTCTACCCACTGAGCCAAACCTGGTAGGGCCAAATAATGGGTTTTAAGCAAGTTTTATTAGTTACCTTAAGTACACAATTAGCTTGTACCACTGCCTAAGAAACTATGAACTGAACATATCTAATTATTATGTTCTGCAATAATACAGGAGTTACAAATAAGCCTCATTGGTAGGTTCTTACACTGGGGAAATAAAGCAAAGATGTCAGGTTGGCATTTCTCTATGTAGTCTGTGGAAATAAATATATGAAAATTTGAACCTGGAAACACTTTCACACCTCTTTGGAGGTAGACTCAATACTCAATTATTCATATAGATGAAACTGACAAACAGGTTTTTAGAATTTCTCCTCTCTGTAATAGTCTCCACTTCCTTTTTTGTGAAAGTTACTTTTGTCCTATTCTGAATTTCATAAACTTCTATATGTTCAGAAATTTAAAGGAGTGTTATTGGTAAAACACGGGCAGCACATTTGGTCCGCCAAATGGTATTCATGTTTGTTAGTCTTAGCAAGTACTAGGGAACTTTAGAAATTATTACCTGTGAGGGGAGATTTTTCCCAACTATTACAATTTCCAGGTGCATATAGCAAAGAAGGACAGTATGTGTTTCACTGAGTGAAATAGAAGAATTCATTAGGTTTCCAGTTCAAATGGAAATAAAGAAAAACATCTTTAATAATGCCTATTTAATAAAGGTCTGGTAAGAAGAAAGAGAATTCTGAAGTGGCCACTGTGCAGATAGGTTTTGAGTTACTTCAATTGTCAAGTATTTGAGAGCACTAGAGCTTCATGTGGATTTAGAGGAAGAAAAATAATAACAAATGGGAAAGAGAAACTGGGAAGTATATATAGACCTCTGTCATTTAATTCTTGGTGATTTATTTTTAAATGTCTGTGTGGTGTGGACGAAGTGTTCAGAGTTTTCTTAGCTGCCTTGTCCCTCTGCTATTAAATGTGTGCCTTGCTCATGTTCCAGGGAAACACAGTGCAGTCGATAAGACTTAGACAGAGAGGTTATTCATTTTTAGAAGTTGTCACTTTTTTGCCTGGCCGGTGTGGTTCAGTGGTTGAGCATCGACCTCTGAACCGGGAGGTCATGGTTTGATTCCACGTAGGTCAAATGCCCAGATTGCGGGCTTGATCCCCAGTAGGGGGGCGTGCAGGAGACAGCCAACCCATGATTCCCTTTCATCATTGATGTTCCACCTCTCTCACTCTTCCTTCCTCTCTGAAATCAATAAAAATATATTTAAAAAAATAAAACTTTTCACTTTTTTTTATCACGGATGCTTTAAAATTATTTTTTCCTTGAGTATTTATAATTAATGTTTTTGGATCAGAGATAAAATTTGATATTCAAATGACTGTTGAATGTTTCTAACCCTTCACAAGCTTCATAATAATCCAAAATAAATATTCAGGTCACCAATATGACAGGAATATCACTTTTGTAGTGCTTTTCATTTTTGTGTAGTAATCAAATGTAATATACTTCATATATTTACGTTACATATATACTAATGTGATTCAATATATAAAAACAAATGATAATAAAGAAATAAATTTAATATATATGTTTTTAGAAATGAGATAAGCCTGACAAATCTTGAAGAAACTTTTCCATTTAAAAAGAAAAAGGGATGGAAGGTGTTGAAAGGATGCAATACTCTTCAAGAGATTTAAGAAGACTGGAAAAATCAGTAGCTTATGCTTAGACACGAGAGCACAGGCATTCTCCAATGGGGATTAGAGCAATGTTCCGTGATCACACACATTAATACCACTGCAGAAAAACCAAGGGGGATAATTAAAACTCTAAACTGCTCTATAGTTTAGAATCTGGATACATTATTATAGGGCTGTATTTTATTTAAATTCTCACAATAAGAGGTTGAGGCACTATTATCCTCATTTTAAAGGCACAGGAACCGAAATAAAGAGGCGTTAGGTGACTTCTTTTGAATCCAAGGCTGCGAGGCTTCACGATCCATATTTGTAGCTTTGATGCTACACTGCCTCTTGGGCATACGGAAATGCTTGCATGCGTGCACCCTGGCAGAGCCACCTACATGTAAGGAAGCAACTAATTAAGAACCATGTAGATTGGGTTCTGAAAATTCTGTAAGTTTATGTGATTGTTTTAGATGAAGTCTAGATTATAATAGCTTACGTTATATTTAATATTGTTGCTAATGGATATTAACTAATGGATTTTTTTCCTTCTTTATATTAAGAATTATATTGAAACTTGTATGTGCTTATATTTAGTTTGGCTTTCTGGAAATGCCACACTTGGTGTTTTTATATCAGATACAATTTGTAAAGTATTAGCTTATACTAGGAATCACAACTTTGTGATAGATAAATTACAGGAAAATACTTAGGTGACCAAACACAAAACACTCATAATAAAGCGTGAGGAAAAAAACATAATCAAAATTGGACTATTTAAGACTTTATAATAATTGCTACGTGAGTGTAGAACTTATAGTTCTTAAACCTAGTGTTTGCACCAAGAGATATGTAGACTGAAAACCAGATTGTGCTTACTGATGTCCATCTCAGAACTTAGGAATGCTTCATAACATTTATATAGTCTGTAGTAACATATTCTGTTATTGCACTTTTTAATTTATCCACACTTTTGAGGACCTTTGGGGAAATGACTGATATGACATCTGGAACAGGAAATATAAAAGTTGAGCCTGAAACATCTTTTAACACCAGAAAATAAGGAAGCTATCAAAGGTTACTACAGCTGTGTCACAATAACTGAAAAGCCAGTTTCCATTGGCTAAAATTGGGATATTTTGAGGAAAAAAGAAAACAAAAAGGAGGAAGGAAAGAAAGAATAATAGAAGAAAAGAAAGAACTAAAACAGATCGAATCATATGAAATATGTTAAAATTTATAAATTCATAATAATACTTAAAAATTGATATCATTTATAATCTTTGGATGATGCCAGGAAACCAACATAATACTCTGAAAACGTGTAAATATTGGGAAAGCATCTCAAACACTTCACCTGTCTTTCCTGTAACTCAGGGTAACTAACTTAGGTCTCTTTTTACAGATTTATTCCAACTAATGAATAAAGAAAAACAATAGAATTATAATGTTTCCTATTCATAAATTCAAAGATTGGATTTAGTTGATGATCACTAATGGCTATTGATATCACAAAAAGAGAGATCATTGAACATTCTTTATTTCTGATAGACTTACACTACCCCATGAAATATACATGTCAAAAGCGTCAAGCCTGATTCTGATTGAGCTTCTATAGCTAAACCACCAGTTTATAGGAAATTCTGGCCATTGACAGATGTGTATACAAGGAGAAAAATCTACAATTTTTGAAACTTCATAGGATAAATAACCTACTTTTTTTAATTATAAAAATGCAATATAAGAGGGAGAAAAACTTATAGATTAAAAAAGACTAAAAAGACATATCAATCAAATGCAGTATGTAATCATTGTTTTGACTCAGATTTGAACAAATAAACTAATAATTATTGAAAAATAATTGTTGAATACATGACAGTTTGTCAAATTCTATTTCTGTTTAGCATTTTTCATAATAAACATAAAAATGAACTATAACACTGTGCATTTAATTGTATTTTCATCTTGTATCACAACCTAAGTAACACATTATGAGAATTTATAATAGCTGGTAGTTGGGTTATTATTTTCATTATTATCTCTAATTGCATTTTTATTTCCACTTTGATGAAGTAATTCCTTTAGTGAATTATATTTTTTTCAAATTTTCAGTTAGTTTTAATGATATGTAATACATTATAGTCAGAAAATGAGATAGTACAATTTATGCCTTTTCAGAATTTAGTAAACTTTTTTTCATTAAACAGGCAAAATGATCAGTGTTTTTGCATAGACATGAACTTTTAAACATAGATATTCTCTTTTAAAATGTGGTATTTTACCACTATTCAATCTCCTTTTCATTATATTATTAAGGTCAGCTGTATCATTTTTGGATACAGTGACCTTTTAGAGATGCTTATGATAGAGTCATCAATAAAAATGAATTTTGTTCAGCTTCTTATTTTACTAATACTTTTGCTGTTGATATTCTGATATTTTAGTCTTCAATACATAAATATTCCTGTGTTAACAATCATTTAGTATGATTATCTCTTTTGTCAATGTGCAATATTGTCTCTTGTCAATGTACATTATTTCAATTACTATTAATATTGATTATTTATTAACAAATTCCTATGAGATATGTGATAAGTAAATGAGATCGCTAAATTATATATAAAATTATGACCCATCTATTAAGTCTTAGCAAATAACCCGGCTCAACTTTCCCTGTTCTTCTTACAGATTTTTTTTAAATCATACTCATAGCCTGATCCAGTCATAAATCAAATCTTAGCTAAAGAATACATGCTTCCAAATTCCTAATCTTCCATCATCATTATTGATAATATTCATGGAGTTTCACTATTTTCTTGGAACCATGGAGAGTGAAGCTTATTTTGATAAATGGAGGCTCTAACTACACCTTTATACTGGTTGTCATAAACCCTTTATAGCTATTTTAATATTTCAGAGGAAAAGGCCATTTTTTTCATGAGAATATTTATTGAATAAATTTCCATCAAATGAAATGATTAATAAGGCCCAGCTGAATTTCATATTTTTTATTTAGTAGGCATTGTATCTAAAATGTTGTCATTGTCTGTCAGAATAGCAATGGTAATGCCTTTATCTAAATTCTTTCTAAAGCGGCTGATTCTTAAAGGGGAGGATAGTGTATTTATTATCACTGTAACCTGAAAGATGCATTTCGATCTGTTGAACTCTGGTGAAAAGTGTAATGCTAATTGTAATTGAAATGGCCTAGTCACCTTCTGATAATACAGGTTTACACTCAAGTAATTTAAATCAAATTCTAGAAAAACATTTTCTTTCTTCTGATAGCAAATACACAGTAATAGAAAACCTGCCTACTAGAGAAAGATGAACCTGATTAAATAGACTTAATTATTTTTCTTATATGTTGATAGCGTGTTCCAGTGGTTGCAGCAACTTGTGCTCCATACCTTACTGAGAAAATCCTCTCTATTTGTCAGGCATTCTTCGCCATCTCGCCATTTTTCATCTGGTTCTCGTGTCTAATGTTGTTTGGATTTTGATTTCACATATAATACACACCAGTTATTTATGCTGTGTTTTGTTTTATTAATCAACTAATTACTTTCTGGCATTTTAGTTTCCTTCTCAACCACGTTCTGTGCTCTTTGAAGGAAAACGCTGTCCTAGGTTCCATGCCGTGTACCTTACTTTATTCAGCTTGAGAGAGTTGGGAGGCACACATGACAAATTCCAGTGTAATTGAACCACTTAATTTTTAAATGAGCTACTGGTATTGTGGGATCCATTTTTCAGATTTGCGTTTTGACCTTTTCCCCAAGACTTAAGCGATGCCTGGTGGTGATTCTATCATCTTTCCTCTTCCCTGAGTAAGTCATACATATAAATAAATGCTACTGTCAGTTATCATGATCGGCTAACTCTCAGCAAACTTTATGATTTTCAGTCACCATCTTGCCACCTAGGTCATGCTTTTAAATCTACCACCATCTTAGGTGACTTTAGCCAAGTAGATACTCATGTCGTAAGAGTATTTCATTCATTGGTTCCTCATACCTTGTGTTCTAGGGTTAAGGTTATTGGTTCAACATTTTCCTCTCTTCAACCTCAACTTCTTAATCTGATTCAGTTTTTTTCTGGTTCCATTATAAATTTCAGTTCCTCAACTCTCTTTATGCCCCATTATTCCTCCCCCCAAATTCTGTTTCTTGACTATTACACCACTGTACTCATTCTGGCAATGTTGCCCTTCTCTCTTGCCAGGCCTCATCTTTTTTTTTTTTTTTTAGCTTTTTAAAAATTATTTCAGAGAGGAAGGAAGAGGGAGAGAGAGATAAACCATCAATGATGAGAGAGAATCATCTATCAGCTGCCCCTGCACACCCCACACTGGGGATTGAGCCCGCAACCCAGGCATGTGCCCTGACCAGGAATCAAACTGAGACCTCCTGATTCATAGGTAGATGCTCAACCATTGAGCCACGCAGGCCAAGCAAGCCTCATCTTTGAATGAACTCCAAGATCCCCCTCCATGATACATGACCAGAAGTCCTTCACTGTGAAGATTGGCTGTAGTACAAGCCCAGTTCATTATCACTAGTACTTTCATTCATCTTAATTTGGCTCCTTAATTATGAGAGCAACTGATGATAACCCTAATACTGTCCCTTTCTTTCAAACATCTAACTGTACTCTTAACTCTCAGCTGAAAAACTTACCTTTGATTTTACTGAGAAAAATCAAAGCCATCTCATCTCAACTCCATGATTACTTTCTTCCCTTTCTTTCCTCTCAGCAAAACATGTTCATCCTACCTTCCTCCTCACCATCTGGCAAGTGCATCCTTTATCCTTTTCAAGTGCAGGAACACCTTCCCAGTCCACTTAATCTTAGCTGCTTGTATCTTTCCTGAGACCTTTTTCCTTCAAAGAATTTCTCTGATGTATCTGTTCATTCTTTATACCACTTCTCCTACAAATATTCTTAATATTCTTCAATCTCTTTAACAAAGAATAAAACACTTTTATTTTTACCCCAGTTTTCCCTATCTGTGTTCTGTCCTTCCCGCTCCTCCCACCCCCCACCCCCACTGCACATATAAAAGTCTCCAAAGAATTGCCTTTTTTATACTGGACTTTCTGTCTCTATAGTATTTACTCCCTCATTAATCATCTATTACTCTGTTTCTTTGACTACTCCATTACAACTCCTCTTTTAGAAGTTTGTAATAATTCTCTAAGAGGTAAACCAAAGTCATTCCTCTTAGATACTACCCTCACTACAGGAAAATTTTTTATGTAAAAAACAGTAAGCTTGGATTTATAGAATGTGCATATCATTTGCTTTTGTTTATGATACATCTGAATATACATACACAGTTTCTTAGAAGAATTATTTGATCTAAGATTTTCTTTTATGAGGAATGTGTCTTTTCTACTGCTGTACTTGTAGCTCACCTCATTAGATGTGTATTGCTCTCTGTCTGTAATATTTTATCTTGTGGTATCCAATACAACAAAATAACCTGGTAAATTGATGCCTAAAGATACAGATTAGAACTAAGGACCGTCTTTCTTTAAGAATGCCTTAATTTGTTTTCTCTCTTTCCCCTTTTCCTTTTGCTTAATTGCTTTTTATGGCTGCATACATATGTAAAATGAAATAGTATCATGTAGCATTTTCTTGACTTGCTATAGTTCAGAATACCTTTCAAATGACCAGGAGTAATGTCAAAATACATTGAATGGAGTAAAAATAAAACTCTTCCTCCCTATTTAATTTTTTAAATTCTATGTATATCCTAACTCCCAGTTCATTTTTCAGAAGATCTGCAAAATCAAGTCACTTAGCAAACATTTAGTGAATTCCTAAATGACAGGCTTCATTAACACTTCTGACATCTCATAACCAAAATTAGTGTTTTACTTGTATTCCTTTAGTAATTTGTGTTTTTTTCTAACAAAACACTTTATCACATGATATTCCATATTTGAGTTATTGTAATAATCACCATAATAAATAGCATTTAAAACATAATTCTCTTTGCCAAATACTGTGCTAATCACCTGACATAACTGATGTCTAATCCTCAAGACAAACCTGAAAGGTTGATGTAATTATTGCCCTGTAATGACGAGTAAACATAGAAAGTTGAACTGAATTCTCCCGGATCATACAGATACCATCAGGGTGTGACCTTGAATCTCTGTTTTATAGTCTTGCATTCCCTTCATCCCATAGTTGTATATTTATTAATTTGTGGTTCCTCAAGGAAAATGTGAGATCAGGGAAGGAAGAGCTAGATGATAAACAGATGTTTGTGCAGCGTGATAACCGGGCTCATTTTGGAAAGCAGTCAGCTGTTGGAACGCTGCAGTGCAGCAGGGAAGGCCGAGCAGGAGTGGCATTGGGATGCCTCTGGAAAGGTGAGCAAGGCAGGCAGCGAGGGAAGTGACGTATCCCCAGGGAGGCAATGGTGAGTGTGGGGTACAGACCCTTCCAAGTCCAGTGAGCCTAGAATATAGGATATATTCCAATTCAACTGTTCTTGCCTATCCCCCTTACAAACAATGGAAGAGATATGTAGCTCCTTTCTCACATCCAGGTTTTTTTTAAAAGAGGGTGGTGGGGGAATGCACTTTACTTGGCCAATTGCCTTGTATTTATTATGTAAGTCAAAGAGTAAAATCAGAAATGATTTTATGTGATACTAAGAGCTTAAAAGAGTGGTTCTAAGCCCAATGCAGTAACTGTACCTCCCCTTGTGGTTTTACTTTTTGGCTTGCTGTTACATTGGTTGTAGCAAAAATTCAGCCAAATCCACTGAGTTTCTTGACATTCCCTACAGCTCCTGGGGATGTCCAAATTAATACTAATGAGTGTCTTCAAACTACATCCTGCTTCTGGCCCAGGGGCAAGCATTTCTGTCTTTCACCCAGTAGAATGATAAGACTCACTTAGTAGGGTTATTGATGAACATCCCATAATTCTTATGAAATCCTGGCATATTATGACTCCCAGAACACCACTCACACAGTGAACATCCACATTTCGCTGAAAGTGATCTCAGTTTTAAAGGCTTTTGCAATCATTAGAGGTGATTAGAAGGTTTCTTCTCTCACCAATTATTTACTTGCACACAAATCCAAGCTTTTTTAATTTGGGGAGAAGCGAGTATGGATGTGGGGAAGTGATGAGAGTAATACAGATTGGTTCCAATATCTCAAAATAGAAAGTTACAGTGCCAGTTCTCACAACTACCTCATGGTATAGGTAGTATTACCCCCATTTAAAATAAATGAATGTACAACCTTATTGAGATAAGATAAATGTCACAGTGACTGCTAGATTGAGATTGGACTCTATGCTCAGCAGATTCCAAAACTGTCTACTGCATGTGTGTAGCACTATATTGCTAGTTAAGTATAACTATTCGAAATGTAAAATATTGTTCTTAAGCCCTGGCCAGCGTGGTTCAGTTGGTTGCGCATCATCCTGTGCTCTGAAAGGTTGCGGGCTCGATCTTCCTCAGGGGGCATGCAGGAGACAGCCAGTGGATGTTCTTCTCTCACATAGTTGTTTCTTTCTCTCCCTCTCTCTTCCTCTTTTTCTTAAAAATCAATAAAACTATTTAAAAAATAAATAAATCAGAGTAATCGATAACACTATTATAGCATATCCTACTTAGTATATTTATTCTATTATAGTGTTATGATTGTCATTCATGTTTTTCATTAGCTATTCTGTGTCATAAAGATTTTGTTTGATATTCAGTGACAGCCTACACCATAATATCAAGCAGGCTGATTCAGTTCATGGTTCCTTTTGATTAAAAGGCATCATTCATTTATATAAGATATGGTACATGAATTCCCCTTGAAATCATGCAAACAGGTTATTAAATTCTATCATTTTCCCCAACTTTGGCTTTGTTCTTTTTCTGGAAAGACATTACATAATCTTAGAGTAAACCAGGTCTCAATCCCCCAAAGTTAATTATGATGCAAATAAATTTTCTACACGGTAGTGATTGTTCTTACTAAGTAAATCAGAGTGAAACATCACTTTAAGCAGAGATTAAAAAACAATTTTGATAACTCTAAAATGTTTTAGACAACATGCAAAGATAAAAAAAAACAACCCAGAGGCTAATGCATTCTTTTTTGCATATATCTGCCAATTCTTGGCTTCTGCTCTGTTACATTGAAGAATGGCTAATAAAACATGTTACCTGTTAAGGCATATCAAGTCTCCTCAGGAAACAAATAATAAAATGTTAATGGGCAGCATTAACTATTTAGTTTGGAAGCATTTATAGAGGAACACTTATGTATTTTCCTACCAAGGAAGGTTTGCCTCCTACAGTAATCCAACACAGGAATTATTGGTACCTGTCAGATCATTGCTGGAGTAGACTTTTTTTTAAAAAAACTTTTTGTTATTATTGAAACATGCAACAGACTGACATATTTCAGAGGGAAGAGGAAGCTGGGAAGACATTAACCAAATAACTTATATGCATATGCATAACCCATGGACACAGACAATAGTGAGGTGAAGGGGGCTGGAGTGGGGTGGAGGGAATCATTGGGGGGGGGGGTAAAGGGAGTATCTGTAATACTTTCAACAATAAAGATAAATTATTTTTTTTAAACTTTCATTTTTAGACAGCAACTACATACCAAGTTCAATGTCTTTTCATCCAGCCTTCGGCACGAAATAGCAAAACCCTAATTCTTTCACCATGATTGTCCTGTAGATATTCATAATTCAAACAAGTTTGCCGGTGTCCCTCATAAATTATGCCATGGAGAACCAAACTCCTCATGCACTAGTTCACCCAGTAGTGGACAGAGTGGGCTTTCCCCTTCCCTTTTCTGGTCACTAAGATTACATTGCTATTTTTGGCAGCAGTTTCTTGGCTGAAGTTGAGCAGTCAGCTCAAATTCCTGGGTGTTTTATATGTTGTTCTCTCCATCATGTTATTATTATATAAATTGACCTTTTAACGTTCTCCGCAACAGGAAGATTTTATACACTTTAGGAGCAGTGAAATGGAAAATTGGGCAGGCAGCAAAGCCTTTGCTTTAGTGTGTGGAGGGAGGCGGGAAAATTGCAAGCTTACATTAATTATTTTTGGTCTATGAGATATTTTCTTATATAGAACATTTTCTCACTAGTCAGGTTTTATTTGTTTGTTTGTTTTACATTATTGTATGTCGTGTTCCTATGAACTATTGTTGAGCCAGACACACATTTATTTGAATGAGAGAATTTCAAAAACATAACTGGAGCACTCTGTGTTCAGCCTTCACAGTCAATGAAGATTTCTCTGTCTGAGTATTGAAAACTACTGACATTTACTTACTGCATCCATTTGCTTTTTAAGATTTCACATTTATTCCTAATGATATTATATTTTTGTCAATTGCATGGTCATAGGACTCCACAAAATTCATAGCTATTTGAAAATAGCTTCTCACCTGAAAGCTAGGCCCTGATGAGCTTGTTTGAATGATAAATATCTGAAGTCCCATCCTGGAAAAAGTGTTAGGGTTTTTCCATTTATTGTCAAAAGGATGAATAAGTTATCTGCAATCATAAAATGCCCCTTGGTTCTTATAAACGTAAATACAAAAACTATAGAAAAAGTATAGCTATTTAGCCTTAAGCATATTATATTTTAGTAGAATGTTTAAGCATTTCTAAATGTTGCCATCTTTAATCATAAATGTGTCCTATAACTTTTGCATAAACCAAGTGTAAATTTCATGTTCTGTATAGCATTCATTTTTATATTTGATAAGTAACAGCATATTTACTACTTAAGCAACGCATTAAAATGGAAGCAATATTCTTTTTACACAAAAGCAATAGCTCAGAAGATAACAGGAGAACAAACCGAGGTAGACGAATGAGCTAATTAGGTTGGAATAGGAGAAATGTCCCCAATTCAGTTCTCTAGTTCCTGAATTCATTTGTATCAAAATATGTTCCTAATTGAGGCAATTATATGATGTTTATAGATTGTGCAAGTGAGATATGAATCGTTGAGTATTATACTGGTGCACTGCTCCATAGAATAATATTAACATATTAATTTTAATGCCTTGTCATGGCCTCCTATATTATATTTTCAGATTAGAATGCAGAAAAATGCCACTTTCCTAAATTGGCATATATATATATTAAAACAATATGTTAGCTACAACTCCAGCAAATAAATTATGTAAAACATAATTTTAGAACTATTAGATTTTTTAAATGCAGTTTATGTCGGTATAATTTATACGGAGTAAAATTTGTCCTTTTCAGGAGGTAGTCACAGGAGCAATTACGGACCACCACCATGATCACGACATACAACACTTCCATTACCCCAGAAAGTGCCCTCAGGTCCCCGTGTAGACAGACTTCAATGTCAGTAGCTTCACTGTCTCCCAGCTGCGTAGCCGCCCCATAAAGGGATTAAACCTTTATCCCCAGGTCAACTGTCTCTGTGTTTGGTGATGAATCAAATTGCTGGGAGAACATAGAGAGGGAGTGAGGTGCTGAGCTATTATATTCATGTCTGCCATCGTGTAGCTCAGTGCCAAGCTCTTGTTGTTTCCTCTGACTCCCCTGTGCCTGGGAGCTGTGGAGGAGGCATTTGTAGTGGAGGGACCTGCATTATAGGAGTGAAGGGGGGATGTATTACATTCCAGGATCAATTAGCTTCAGGAGAATAGTACTGAGTATTCTGACTCCATTAACATGAATACATTTTGAAAAGCATCTGAGAAGTATTTTATATCAGAGACCATAACATATCTAGAAAAGTTGTAATAATACAAAATGATATCAAGAAGCAATATATCAAGTTGTCTCTATTTGGCTGAGCCTTAAAATATAGCCTATCCTATATATCTTAGTGCCAAAGCTTTCCTGTGCAAAAAAAAAAAGGCAGTTATATATATGATATCATGGTACTTAAAAATGATGAGGTATTGTTTGAATAGAAGAGCATTCACACCTTATTAAATTTAGACTTCATTTTTTGTTGAAAACAAAGGCAATTTTTATTTACATATTCTAATTTTCTTGAGTCTACTTTTCTATGAAAAAACACACTTGAAAATTTTCCTCTGTGTTACCATCTATAAGAAATGTATTTGCACTTGGATGCCACACATCTATGAAGCAATGTATCTACTTTGTGGTATTTATATTCATAGCTTCCAATGGAATGTTATATTCATAATGTCCAATGCTCTTCCAGTGTTCGGCATGCCTGGGCGAGAGTGGTGGTGGATTTCTCCACCGTAGATGATATTTATTCCTTGTACTTCATTACACATAATCCACCTGTGCAGGGTCTCAAGGCCTGTGGTCGACGTTATACTCTACTAGACAGCTTATCAGCTTCTCTGCAGGCTTCTCGATTTGAATTTTAAACTAAAAATGAATGAATTTATGTTACTTGTAGAGCCCATGTTCTGAGCCATGTCTGCTCTCTGGTTCTGGGATGATAACCACAGAATGGAAAGCAAGTTCATGGATTGTCATTTACAATGGCTGCACTATATCTTTGTAGTCTTTATATATGCACATGCATACACTTACATATTACATATATGTACATATGCATGCATATAACAGTATGTAACTGGGCAAATATATATAATAATGTAGTTTTTGGTATTTAAGGAGTGAGGGATAACTCCTGGTTATTGATTATCAAAAGGAATTTGATGCTTGGAAAGAAGGAAAATTGATCTTAATTTAGATGAAACAATATAGTACACCAACAGCTTTGAAAAACTGAACAGTTTTATAATATAAAACCAAAGGTAAAACTGGAAAGTCATTTAAATGTTTTCCTTCTGGCTTTTAAATGAAGTAAGGATTTAAAATATTGTTAAAACATATCTACTACATTAAAAAAAAAAGGATAAAGTATCAAGGCTAGGATGAGATGCAACTATTTTACAATCAAAGGCTCCATTTTCTACAGCTCCACGGGATTATAGTCAAGAAGTTTTGTTTTGCTTATGCTTTTATTTTTCTTTCTAAAGTATCTGTTAGTTGCCCTAGCTGGTTTGGCTCAGTGGATAGAGCGTCAGCCTGCGGACTGAAGGGTCCCAGGTTCAATTCCAGTTAAGGGCACATGCCCAGATTGTGGGCTTGATCCTCAGTAGCCAATCAATGATTCTCTCTTATCATTGATGTTTCATTCTCTCCCTATTCCTTCCTCTCTGAAATCAATAAAGTATCTGTTAGTGACTAACAGTATTCTAAAATCATTTGCTTCTTTTAGAAGTGCTTATTATTTATTTGTTCTTTAACTTTTATGCTGGTGTTTAAAGATAGGATTTTTCCCATGTGGATTTGTAGTATATATCTTAATAGTATTTGTAGAAGGATATTATTTAATCTTTGAAGATACAACAATATTAGTGAATTTGTGCTGAAATTTTAAGTTTCTTGGTCAAGACAGTTTCCTTGAACTCTAAAGAAACTTGCATTAATTTAACAAACAGACTAAAATTTTAGTTATACATTTGCAAAGGTTCATGTAGGGTACAATTATTTTATAGGCTATTTAATAAAATACTGCACAAAATGAAATAATCTAGATCTTTATTTATAGTTTAATTGTTATGCCCAGATTTCAAGATTCCCAAGAAGCCACCAGGGAGCCATCCAATCTGATGCAAAAGCAAAGAGTCTTTTATTTTAAGCCCGGGCTTAGCTCCTCTACCTTCCTTACTGGCGCAGCAGCAGGTGGCAAAGAGAGAGCAGTCTGCTCGAACCAGGGGTTTCATAGAGGGTTGGAGTAGGGGCGGGAGAGGGGGCTGTGCCCCCCGCCGATTGGCCAGGTGCGAGCTGGTGACCCATTACACAGGATGTGGTCATAGCGATGGCGTGCACTTCCCTTGATTACCATTGGTTAGTCCAGAGAAATGGTGGGTGTGGCTAGCAGAGGCTCCTTCCGAGGGGGAAGGAGCCTTCGCTGAGCACATGGTTCCATACAAAATGGAGGTCCCTTAATGGATGGGAAGCCAGCCACTCGGCTCCCATGCAAGGCCTGCCGCCGTGGGCGTCACCGGGAGGCGGGCCGCCCACCACCCCACCTGGCCCTTGGGTCGCCCGCTGCTCGGCCCGAAAGTGACTCGGAGGCCGAGGAGGGCGGCCCGGGTCCTTCTGGGCGTCCGCGGGCCTGCGCCTATCTGGTCAGGCGCTGCCTCGGCCCCATGGCTGCCCGCCATCCTCCCTGCCGGATGCCTGCGGGGCCACGTGCCCCGCCGGCCCTTTCATAATTACATCAAGAATCATGCTTTTCTGTGCTTAAATTATTCTCACCAATCTAGAAATCAAGTTGTGTGTAATAGTTAATCAAAATGCATTCAGTGTAAAAGCGTAAGTTAATAGGTTTACTGGAAGAAAAGAGGCAGTCACAGAGACAGCCTTCAAATACAGAAATAATTCTTCTTATGATACTTGTTTTGACTAGTATCTTCTGCTGTTTGGTAAAAGCAAAATGCCATGGTCCACTTTGGATAACTAATCTCCATATTTAAGGAATGTATGTCATTTCTGTCTATAATATTATTTTATTAAAACGAAAACCAAGCTTCTGTATGAATTTAAAAGTATTTTCAATTGCACTAGCCAAGGAAGAAATTAAACCTGAAAGTCCAACTGTATTTATTTATATCTACCTTTTTGAGATCATGTATTTTCTCCTGAAAACATTTGCCTGTAAAATGAGGACCCTAAATTCTTGCCATAATCATCTTGAGAGTATTCCGTAGCTCAAATAATCAATTTACTTATTCTTAAAAAAATCATTTTATCCACATATTGTTGAAAAATTACATGTATGTGACTCAGTGGTCAATGTATCCAAATCAGTTTTGTTGCAAGAATCATGGAACCAAAGGACGACGTAGCAATAATTCAGGCTGGAGATGGGACTGGTAAAGTAGGGTGTCGCAGGTAAGCTATTGACGTTTATTGCCGGATATTTGACTACTGTCAAGTATACTTTAAGTTACTTATTTCAAAGGTAATGTTTGCATTTAAAGGAAAAATAACAATGCTTATATATTTCTTAATTTACTCATTTCAAAGGCCCCTTACATAGATTGAATCTCACCCCTTTAGGCTTTTAATACAGTTGCCTAATTTTGTTAATCTGAGCCTAAATGATGCCTTATGTTTAGGGTTATTCTTCAAAATAGTGTGAATAGTATATTTAGCTGTCATAAATACTATTTATTTATATCTTAATTGACAGGTATGCAGTGAGTTCTTCATAATTCCATTGTTAAAAAGCCAGGAAGCCACATGTGTATGTGGCAGAAAGGTGAGGGATGTGTGGAAATGTCTCCCTCCACTGCAGAGAAGGGAGCGAGGGGCTGACAGTGTCTGAGTGGTCCATGCTTGTTCACAGCATTTGTTGACATCCTGCTTTCTGTTCTCTTCATTTTATTTTTTAAACATCAATGCCCATTTATTTTGGTTGAAAAATCGTTGCTAGAGAAATAATAGTAAAAGCAATGTGTCTGAAAGCATAGAATTAAAAGCTATTGGTATCTGACAACAGTTGTATTTGGAGAACTAAAAACAATCTACTTTCATTAACTGCAGTAACTATAGTTAACCCACAGCTCCTGCATGTTGATTCCGAAGTCCAAACCACTCATCAGGAGCTGTCAACTAAGGACATCCTGGACTTAGATATATTCATATACCAGGGGGTGGGGGTGGAGAGGAGAGAGAGAGAGAGAGAGAGAGAGAGAACAACGGGGAGGAGAGGAGAGGCATTTATTGACTGCATTAACTTTATGATGAAAAGGAAAAAAGGAAACTGAATCATTAAAAAGACCTTTCTCAAAGTTTCTTATTTTTTATTAGTTTTAAAAACCTGTTTTTATAACTATGATGATCTCAATAAGGGACCTTTGAAAGTAGGAAAAGAAGATAGGCCCTCTGTAAACTATAGTTGCATATAATTCTCCATTTTATATGTTAGTCACATGTCTTTTTTTGTGGCACATGGACCATAGCAGCTGCTTCAAAACAACCTATGTTTGTTTTCCAGGCTCTCCTAGAAAAAGTTGATTCTATCCACCAACAGATGTATCTTTTTCTCACACTGCCTTGAACATACTTGGTGCCTGTGCTCAGAACTTGCAGAGGCTTATCACTGTTTGCAGGAAGCCCACATTCTTTATGTTGGAGATTCTCCATAATATGGCCCTTCTCTGTCTAATTGTATCTTTCACTGATCTCACACCGAAGCCTAAACTCCTCAGTGTGCCCTGACCTCAGGACGATCACACTGATTTCTCCAGCCTGCCCCACCTCACATTAATCTCCCTTTCTCTGAATTTCCAGGTAGCTCCCTCTGCATGTGTTACTGAGTTTGATTGAAGTCTCTTGGGGAGACGGCCGCCTTGCCATTTCTTTTGTATTTCCCAATATGCCACTGCGATGAGGAGTGCTGTCTGCAGAGAAAGCACTCAAGTGATTATGAAATATGTCCATTAAGTTTTCCCCAGTACAAGACCCTTACTTTGTCTCTCATTATGTTGCCACTCTGGCAACTAGACAGGATCTGAAAGGCTCAGGATTGCGAATGCTTCAAAGACAGGATGTCTGGTTCCCTGGAGGTCTAAATAATGGGTGGAAAAATCACTGTTTCAGTATAAAAGTTAGTAAATCCAATTATAATAAAGAAAAATGAGAAGGATTGAACTTCATTGAAGGAGGAGAGGTAAGGATAATTTTTTTTAATGTTCATAAAAATAAATTAAGATGGAGAAAGCACCAAGGAGAATTCAGGAAGTTTTGTCCTAAGTCAGTTGGACAGTTGTTTCTGAGATGTAACTGAGCTGTGGAACCATTTGGAATATGAAGTGAAATTATGGAAATGTCATACAAATCAATGAGAGTTCGGGATGTTTCCCATCCTTGTGGATTACGATTCAGGAATCCGCACCCAGATTGCGTATCTCTTCTTCCCTTTTGAAGCCAAAAAGGGAAAGAGGGAGACATGTAGCTTAATTGTTTGGTTTGTATAACTCACTGCTTAGACTCATCTAGGGCCTTGGTGGGCAAACTGCGGCTCGCGAGCCACATGCGGCTCTTTGGCCCCTTGAGTGTGGCTCTTCCTAAGCCTTAGGAGTACCCTAATTAAGTTAATAACAATGTACCTACCTATATAGTTTAAGTTTAAAAAATTGGGCTCTCAAAAGAAATTTCAATCGTTGTACTGTTGATATTTGGCTCTGTTGACTAATGAGTTTGCCGACCACGGATCTAGGTGTAAGCAAAAATAATCTCTACCAGGCGAGATAGAACTGTTCTGGCCAGTCTCTGGTACTTAACTTATAGTAGACTAGAGGCCTGATGCAAGTGTAGGCCTCCCTTCCCCCAGCTACCAGAACCAGCTTCCCTCCGGCACCCAGGACCCGGGTTTCCTTCCTCCGGCCGCCCCGCAGGCACCAGGGACCCTGGCTGGCTTCCCTCTGCCTGGCTTCATCAGGAAGGATGTCCGGTCTAATTAGCATATCACCCTTTTATTATTATAGATGTTCAACATCTCTTCTGTATTTCCTAATATCTGAACAAGAACATGTAAATAATTTCCTTTTCTTTATTGATTAAGGTATTACATATGTGTCCTTATCTCCCAGAAAATTTCCATTTTTAATTTGGGTATTGAGTGCATATTAGCCCTTTTAAAGAAAAGTAATTTGTCATAGATCCAAATATACACCTTGCCATTAATAATAAGCATTTGTTGTTATAAAGTTATATATTTTCAAAATGAAATATCTGTTGCTTAATGAATATGTGGCATGTGTTTATATTTCATATAGGCAAGAAAAAACCTAAAGTGGGAGACATATATTTGGGGGGGGTGATCCTCATTAGTTTTTTTCTTGATTAATACTGTGTCTATTTTGAAATAATTTATAAAAGATGTATAATCTTTGTATTCACTGCTAGGACAGTTTCATATGATCTACTACATTTTGCATTACATTATATTTTTTAGCTTGGGAACATTTAGTATCATTGCTTTGGCTGTTTTTCATTAAATTGTAAGCCTCCCATTGCTTCAAAAAGAGTATCTTGGATGCTGTTTGGATTCCGTAAATAACTATTTGCTACTGTTAAGAGATACTTAGATTTCTATTTTAATTGGCGTTTGGCTAGCAGCCCTGGTCATAATATCCCTAAACTTCTCACTAAGTGGACTATGAAGACAGAAAAAGATAATTCCCAATAGGGAAAAACATAGACTGATGATCAGCTTACTGCCGGAATTTCAGAGGAATTCTTTTTAAAAATCTTTTATATATTTAGTTGCATATAATTTCAAGAATACAGCAATTGAAGTACTTTTACAGTAAACATATGTGTATCCACCTAAATTTTCCTATTAGCATTTTACTCTACTTGCTTTGTCCACATATGTATATTCGTAGCTCTATTGTTGGAACTGGATTTTAAAATACAATTGGTGGGTTGCCTGTGCAAGCTAACTAAGCTCACCTTGAAGCAAGAAGTAAAAAGCTGTATTGAACCTGGCTTAAAGGTTTCCTCAAATTGGAAAACTGGGCAACTACTCATATATACTGCATATATACATTTTGCTTTTCAAAGTAAACCCCATTTTCAAGTGCCTACGTACCAGTTTTTAAATCTAGTTAAGAAAGTCATTGAGAGAGTAAATGAAAAATGCGGAGGAGAGAGTATGAGGTAATATTTTCACCCTACAGTGTATAGTTCCCACATGTGGGCAAACCATCACCATCTCCATCTCCATCTCCAGTGACTATAAAAGATTTTTGAAATGTAATTAAATATAATCACAACACTGCCAATGCAGGTATAGAGCATAGCATTGGCAGTGTTGTATAAAATTTTTCACTAGTGACACCTTATTAGAATGTATCAGTTCTTCATTTTGTGGCTGATGTGATAATGCGTGTAATTCTGACTATCTCAGCAGCTGTCTCTCTCTTGAAGAACTTTTCTTTTACCGGAATGGCACACCCAGGTGTTCAGATATGGATGATCAGAAAATCCTGACTGTTCTCTAGTTGATAGAGCATCAGTGCTTTACAAAGTGACATGAAGCATGGCTGTTGCTGTTTGCTGCTTTATCCATTAGAGTTACATAGGTAGAACTCAGGTTGTGTGAGGTGGGAAGTATTTTGTGGAGGATAAAATGAGTATGATAGTCATATACTAAATGAAAATCAAGTATGTCATACATTCTCACTTTTTTGTGTGCATAGGAGTGGGAGCATCTCCGTGATTCAGGAAAGATCTATGATGAAACTAGATTACTATGTTCCCCAGAGCAGACCTTAGTTGGGAAAAGAGGGACAGGTAGCAACTAGAATTGGTCACACTGTTTTAGAAACACGTAGCCTGTAACCATTTCTCTACCTGACCTTTATCTCACACGATATTTTTAGTGTGCATTTTATTTCTTTGCTTTGAGTACTGGGATAGAGTGTTTTGCAGTACAGTGGTTTATAATTATTTTGTGAAAAATGTATTTGGCCTTTGAGGACATAATTTATGTACGTCAATGGCAATAGTTTGAATATTTTATATACCGATTATTAACCAGTCTAATGTTTTTCTCCAGGGCAAAAACCAGAGCTAAAATAAAAACTTTAATAGCTCAATTACAACTTTAACATTATCACAGCATCAGTTGCCTCTAATTTGACATTATTAAATAAATGTAGTTTAAAAAATAACCCTTGAATAGTTCATTATGCTTTCCTGATAAGCTGAGAGGTGATGGTTTGGGGATATCCCATTTAAAACTTAGCCTCATTAAGGGAAAAATAATAGCACTATATTATACAACTCTACTTGACTTGAAGGAGGACATTCTATTCTGCAGGTGTCCTAATTTCACTTCTGGCTGGAGGGCCTCTGGAAGATTTGCAGCCAAAACAACAGTGAGAGTTGGATATCTATTCTAAACTAAGACTCTGAGATGCCTGGGTGCAGAATAGAGTTAATTTTATTGCTGAGCTGTAGTTAATAGGCTACCTGTGTCCAGCGCACACCTCCTATCCCCACCAGGAGATGCACAGGAGAGCCGTCTCAGTAGTGGCCTCTCACCTGACGTGGCTCCCCATCGGTTTTTGACTAGGTCGTGTGTCTTCTGCTCAGCTCCCACCTGGTCAGCCATGCTTTGCCGCCACAGAAGTAGTTTTTCAAGCACCACACAGCTGAGATTTGGAAGCTTGGCCCAGTCACCACTGCTGCTTTATCTCCCAGGAACTTGGAGAGAAAGCCACAGCATGAGTTGAATGCTCTAATCTCTGACCCCGAACAATCTGTAGGATATTATTTCAGTTCTGGTTTTGACTGCTTCTTTGGGAATTGATTTTTCTTTTCAGTGTACCACCCCCATCTCAATTCTCTTCTCTTAAAATGGAAAAGAGAAAAAATAGTGCACAAGGCGTTTGGGAAGAGGAGCAGAAAGTAGACATTTCAATCCCATGAGGATGTGAAATGGATGGAAATGATGAGACAGGAGACAATAATTGCTCTCTCATGCAACAGCAGCTTCTCTAATTCCATAGTGGTGGAGCTGACCTCGGAACCTGGTAGCTTTCAAACCATGTTCCTTAAAATATAATTCAATTATTCAGTTGCTTGAATGTGTTTCTTATCAAGGGTTTCCTTATTTGTTAATGTTTCTGTTTCCGGAGTCCTGGTTATCAAAGTTAGAGATGAAATGTCCCCATTTTCATATACTTTCCATACCATCTTTTGCTTGTAGAAAAATAGGTTATTGTTTGTTCAGATAGTCCCTAATCTTTTAATCTTTTAATGTAATTACCGAATGAATTTTTTAAATGTGGTTTGGAGAGACACTATGACTGTAACCACATCCAGTGCTCAGTAAGTCTTATGGTAGATAACCTTATTCAATTTGTTTAACTCAGCATTTCCTAAATAAAACCTTTTTACCCTGTAATACCTATTTTTTAAATCTCATTTTGGATTAATGTGTAAATTAAAGAATTACGTAGATTCAAAAGATAGATTCAAAAGAAACAGAAGGGGAACATCGATAGGACTTAGGGAGAGAAGACTATGGAGGCAAGGTGAGCCAGACTCTTAGCCATCCAAGTAACTTATGGTTCATGGTACCATTCACTGAGACGGGACACTGGCTATATACTATGGCATTCATAGGTGCCCTGGCAAGAGAGTGGGACCATTGTTCTTGCGCTGAAAAAAAGCAGGTCAATCTGTGCATTGCAAGATCTATTATTCAGAGCACATTCTTAGACAAAAAAAAAAGTAATGTTTGTAGAAATAGATTGGTATGCTAGCTGTGTGAGAAAATGGAATTTAAAAAATATGAGGTAGAAAAATGATAGTGAGCATAATTAGAAGAAATTATATTTCACATCAAGATACCTTCACCTATTCATCAGTTATTTAATTTCTGCATTGTTGTCATCTGAAAATGTTCTTTGCATATCGTAAGTCTTAAATTTCCATGTCCAGCAATCAGAGCAGAGCTATACCTTCAGATTGTCTGAATGTGACATTATCTGATGGCACTCAGAAAGCATTTAAACATAAAACATATAGAGAAATGCTTCATTGCTCTCCTAGGATGACTTTTTCTTTCTCTGAATCTAAGCAAGATGAATGTTCTCAACTGACATGATGGCATTCAGTCATGAAATGACAGTGTAGTATACAAAATGGGCAGAGACAAGCCTAAGAAAATGCCACTACTTTAATTTTTCCTAAATATTATTAGTTCCATATTTTTTGAAGGTAATGATGTTTAACTTGTAAATGGGTTGAATATGCCATATGTTTTCATACTTTATGCATGTACCCTGTTTTTATTAGCAGTGATAGATCGCTTTACTTTTGTCTTGATTTCTGTATGTCAGAAAAGTGATGGCATTTTTTATTCTCTGCAGTTCAATTCAGTAAACATTTATTGAGTAATTTTTATGTTTAAGATACGGCAAAACTACCTCTTGTATGAATGTAACAAAAGAAGAGAAAAATGTGAGAGCATCAACTTAATTTAGGCAAATACTTAATTTCTGGTGACCAAAGCTCAGTGGTGATCAAATGGGAGGGTAGCAGTATTACATTGAAGGAATAAATTCTAGTGCAATACATATGGCAAGACCAAATTATTTTTTCATATAAGCCAGTTTATTAGTTAAAAACATGCACCACACTTGAATAATACTGGTGAGTATTATACCTTGAATAGTGATGAGGAGATGGTTTACTCTGAGAGGCATGAAAAATCATTTGAGGAGACATTGAGCTTACCCGTGGAATAATCAGAATTATAATAAATAAATAAGTGTAGGCAAAGTCACAAACTTAAACAGATAAAATGTGAATCGCAGAGAAAGGCAAATGGTGCACTTTTCAGAGCAAGAAGGAAGAGCCATGCTAAACCAGGATGTGAGTTTCTACAAAGTATAAGTTAAAAAAGCAGGGAAAATGTTTCCTGATTAAATCAGTTGTCTCGCTGTAGCCTCACTTTCCAAAATGCGGTTAGTAACCAGTAACATCTTTAATAGAACACCTATTGCAATGCATTGGAGTTTTGGTTCATGTCATTTCTGTGGCTTATTTAGCTCTCATTTATCATCCATTTCATGAACATCTTTTTTGGTGCTTTGTATTGGTTTGTGAATGTATAAAAGTTACTTACCTGTCAGACTTCCTCATCAAAGAACTCTAGTGTTAGGAAAGAAGGACTAGAATCATTGGTAGAATTGTAGGATAGGTGGATTTTTTTTATCTCCAACAGAACAATTTCTTTAGAAGTTTTTGCTATACATTAAATATTCAAGTAAATTTTGCATTTTTTGTTTTGTCATTTTAATGTAACTTCTCCCCAAAATCTTAGGAATCCAGGGAAGGCTTGTAGTTTCTTCTGTCTCCTGTGACCCACACATAATCTCACTTGAAAAATATAGTATGCAGATATCGGTCTTACGAACTTCACCAGGAAGTTTTGAAATGATGTTTGCTTGGAGTACTGTGGCCATCCTGAGTAGGGAGGTGATGGTTGGGCCTGTATCCACTTTGAAGGAGAATTTTCACTTGGGCTTTGAAGGTAGGGAGTTCTTTGGGTAGTCAGGGGGCGGAGGGGAGAGGAGGACCTTCCAGTCTGAAAGAAGGTGCCTACACTTGCATAAGCAGTGTTGCTGGACGATTTGATGAGAGTAACTAAGAATGAAGATGGCTTGCCATGCAAATTAAGGAATTTGGTCCCCGTATAGTGTGTCAGTGATTCTTCATTACAAAATGCCATTTTCTAAAATGAATTAAATGTGAAATCCTAACAGATATATCTACAAACATTTATTTAAGAGTTCTATAAACTTTCCTTATAAGTCAATCATGGAAAACAAGAGTATTTTGATAAAAGCAAAATTTGAACTTTGTTGTTTTTAGATGACAGCAGTCAACTTATTGGCCTCAGCATCCAGTTGATTTTTTGTATTTTGTTTTGGTTTCATGGTGTCAGCAAAATCTTGACTTATATAGATAATTCATGTAATTGGAAAAAAAGTATTGTAATAGTTCATTTTGCAAACCCAAGATACTATAGATATTTCTGCCTTGAATGAGGTAGAGCATAACTTCCCTGCTGCTTGGGTTGAAACATATACAGTAACTTTCTTCCAAAATTACAGTATGCAAAATAGGGGGGGAAAGATTAGCATTATAGTGGAGAATCTTGACAAACACTACTTGAGCATCAGTAACGGCAAGTCATGTTGATACTCTGTGCCAGCAATATGACATGATGAGAGTGGCACTTTAGTCTCTGTCTCCTTCCCCAAAACTCATCTAAACCTGAGAAAAAACTTCAGGCAAAGCCCAGTAGAAGGGCATTCTTCAAAATATTTGGCCAATACTTCTTAAAACTGTCCATGTCATCAAAAACAAGAGAAGTCAGAGAAACTATTGCAGACCCGAGGAGACATGATAACTTACGCAATGTAATATCTTGGATGGGAACCTCAAAAGGGACATTATGTTAAACCCAAGTGAATCTAAGTCTGAATAAAGTAAGGAGTTTAGTTATTAACAATGTATCAATATTAAATCACTAATTTTGACAAAGGTACCATATCAATGTAAGATATTATTAATAGGGGAAACTGGGTGTGGGTTATTTGGAACTCGGTACTATATTTGCAGTTTATCTGTAAGCATATAACTATTCTAAAAAAAAGAAAAGAAAAGAGTAATGCTTATGCTTGGACACTGTTATTGAAGTAGATGGGCCGGGAAAAGAACAGTGCAAGCAGTGTAGCTCTTAACCATGAGTATTGATTTTCCAGGGCTGCCTTAACAAATTACCACCAAATGGGTGGCTTGAAAAGGCAGAAGTTACTCTCTTTAGTTCTGGAGTCCAAAAATCTAAATCGGTGTCAGCAGCGTCACACTCATCTCTGAATGTATTAAGGGAGGATCCTTCTTTGCCTCTTCCAGTTTCTGGTGACTTCCTGGCTTTCCTTGCAGTGTTTTGGCTTGTAGACACATCACTCCAATCTCTGCTTCTGTCTTCACCTAGCCTTCTCCTCCCGTGTTTTTTTTCTCCTTCTTCTCTCTTATGAGGACACTCATCATTCAATGTAGGGCCCAGTGTAATGCATGGTGATCTCAACTTGAGATTACCTTAATTACCTCTGCAAAGATCCTTATTCTAAGAAGGGCCAATTCTGAAGGTCTAATTACCATGCTGTATACATTAGGTGTTCAGACACCTGCATAAACATGCAAAAAAGTCTGGACAAAAACAGTCAGCAATGCACATGAACATGGCAGTGGTCTACCAAATGTTACAAGTGTCATAAATGTTATTGTGATCATAAAAAGTAATTATTATTTATTTTTTGCTATATGCTAGGCACTCATATGAGTGCTCTACATATGTTCTCTCAAGCTTCATATTTCAGTTATCTTTGGTTTATAGATGATGAATCTGAGGCCCCGAGAAGTGAAAACTTGCCTAAAAAGTCTCACAGCTGGTAGATTTCAGGCCTGTATTAATAGCATTTATTGCAGTTGAAATATTGCAAATAGCCCGACTGGCATGGTTCAGTGGTTGAGCGTCGACCTATAAACCAGGTTCGATTCCTAGTCAGGGGCACATGCCCAGTTTGCAGGCCCATTCCCCAGTGTGGGGCGTGCAGGAAGCAGCTGATCAATGATTCTCCCTCATCATTGATGTTTCTATCTCCCTCTCCCTTCCTCTCTAAAATCAATACAAATATATATTTTTTAAAATATTGCAAATAAAATGCATATCAAACGTTTGTGAAGTTCTGAATCCCTCTGTGGAACCTGGGGATTCCACTTTAATGCTTAAAGCCCTAGAAGGCAGTGAACGTTTTTCAGATGCTGGTGTAAAGATTTATCAATCCCTTTTCCTGGGGATTCCCTGTGACAGAGATCAATAGTGATTTTTCTTCCTTAATTTTATAGGTCTTCAGGTAACACTCCATCTCAGTTATCCAGCTATCTTCCAATCAATTCTTACCTTCCCTATTTAAACTTCTCTTTTCCCCTGAAAATGTTTTACTTTCTTATTTGAGTTTCCCTCTCACTACAATAATTTCCTGCCATGAGCACACACATGCCTTATTATCCATTTAATTTGTGTTTTAACCTAGAGTCTTAAAAATTCTATCTCAGTGATATAAAAACACAAACTCTACTACAAGCTACTGTAGCACTTCTAAAGGCTATTAAAATATGTAGATGTCAAGTAATATATATGACAAAATAAGTGATTTAAATAGACCAATTAGCAGATGGCAGGAACAATTACATATTCATATTCCTGGCCAACGACATTTGGTAGATATAATTACTGTACAGGTGTTATCTGCCCTTCTATCATGAAATGAGACATCTCTGAACACTAGGGAGGCATAGTTAAATGACTTATGGCCTCAAGTTAGCAAAAATTCTATTGGTGCATTTTGTAGACATGAATCAGAAAGCTAAATTCAGTTCTTGGAGTCTAATGCTAAGTTCAGAAAAAATGGAACTTAAATAGTAGAACAGGTGTGGTGTAATCTTAACGTTGATTGCTGGGGTGGGGGGAAAAAAGCCCTGAACATTAAAAAGACATTTAAAATTCACTCAACATTTGGAAGGCACAAAGTCCCCAAAAAGTCAATCATTTGGGGAAAAGAAAGCAGCTGTTAGGAAATATTCCTTTGAGTTTTTTAAAATTACCTGAGCTTCTAATGGAAATACTATTACAATACCATTTCAAAAAAAAAAGTTTCACTGTAGATAAGTTTGTATATCTATTTTTATAGCCTTAACTGTATTATATTAGAATGAGGAGGAAATATTTTTAATGCTCTTGTTTTTCATGTTTTAATCACTTTGACCCAAAATATTTGAAAACATAGACCAATTAGGCAATTCAACTATTGTTACTTTAATTTTACTTTTGTATTGTGAAGAATAAACATTTGCTACTTTATTTAACATTTATATCATTGACAGCATCAGACCAAGGAAGTATTAAATAAATCCGAGTCCCCACTGGGAAAGATACCCTCTGATTAAAATTGGGAGATTTCCTCACTTCTGATCTACCTTCTGGTCAGCTATGAATCTCTGAATTTGAGCTATTTTCAGCACCATAATTTAATGCTTATTCATAATGCCATCATGTATTTTTCAAGTTATGCTTTTAATTTTGTTTTTATTAGTTTATATTGTTGGAATTAAAAGAAATGACAGGTAAAGCATCGAAGTGCCTGGCATACGGTTATGGCCCACTACATGCTGCCATTAATTAATTTTTAAACTTTTTAAAATTATCCATTAGTTCAGTAGGGAAAGTCTAGCATAAATATATTAGATGTCTACAATGCCTGTTCTCAAAAGCATTGCAGTTACTGGATTTCATTATGCTTTAGCCCATCATGGTGTTGTGAGATTAATATGGAATCAGGAAATAAACATGATTGAGAAACCTATGTAAATCTGCAGTGTTTCTCTTTGGAGAAACTCAATCTGGTCCTTGAGTAAATGTACTTTTCCAGCTGTTATTTTCTTACAGCTTCAGCTTATTCCTGAAAATAACTGCCAAGTCAGCAGCACTATTTGAAATAAATCCTTTGAAAAAAAATTTTTAATCCACTATTCTATAGTTCTGGATTTTTAAATACACATAAAGTAGTTTCTGAAATGTATTTTTTAGCAAGAAGTTAAATATTTAAAACCTTTTTATATTTTAAGAGACTTTATATTCTTCATTTGGAGAATAAAACTGATAATTAACAGTCCACCTAAAATAGTGTTATTTTGATCTTTCACTATTTAACTTAAGGGAATAATGATAAAAATTATGTTTTTGTTAACAGATCCATGGCTTGTATTTTATTTTTTTGTTTAGTTATGCTTTAATGCTAAATTTTTTTAAGAATGTTTTCATTACTGGAGAAAATCAAGCCCATATAAGTATGCTTTATTAGAATAGATTTTATTTAATTGATGGTTCATGCATTAGTCTAGGTGAAATTTAAATTTACTTATGGCATTCTAATTTAGTTGCCTGATATTTTTTAAGCTGGTGATTTGTATTGTTAGAGTATTTAAATAATTTTTCTAGCTATTCTGTTCAAGACTGAATAGACCCCTTTTAAAAAATATATTTTTATTGATTTTAGAGAGGAAAGGAGAGGGAGACAGGTAGAAACATCAACAATGTGATAGAATCATTGATTGGTTGCCTCCTGCATGCCCCCTACTGGGGATCAAGCCCGCAACTCAGATTCTGTGCCCTTGACCAGAATCAAACCCGGGACCCCTCAGTTCTCAGGCGGATGCTCTAACCATTGGGCAAACCCAGCTGGGGTTAAATAGGCCCTTTTCTGAGAGAATTCAATAAATGAAGTGAATTGGCAACAATTATGGGGAAGGAAAATGCTATTGTGGTTCAGAACTTCTGAGAAAGCTTTTTCTAAGATTAAACTAATGAAATCTAGTGTCCAAGGGTTCACAGGAAAATTTCCCTCTCATACAACTGTGGAATAATAAAAAGCATGACCAGAAATAAATGGCTGATTTCTCAAGTGGTAAGAGGTTAATAGGGAATGTCCTCAGGATCAATTTGAATACTGATGGTATTAAATCTATTAAGTGTTTTGGAAGACAAGCTGGAGAAGTTCTGATAGTGCCATCATTTAACTTACAGTACAAACAGGCAAAAATTAACACATCTAAAGGAAAAAGTGCATTTAAAAAATAGTAGTAGGCCTGGCTGGTGTGGCTCAGTGGTTGAGCTTCGAACTATGAACCAGGGCACATTCCAGGGTTGCAGGCTTGATCCCCAGGGGTGGGGGAGGGTGCATGCAGTAGGCAACCAATCAAGGATTCTCTCTCATCATTGATGTTTCTATCTCTCCCTCTGAAATCAATAAAAATATGTTTTAAAAAAGAATAGAACTTTTAAAAAATATCCGTAGAAGGTCATTATAAACATAACAATCAAAAGAATCAATTCCAAACTTTGTCCTCTACTTTCATGTAAATGGCTCAGAGGAAATTGATGGGGGAAACTTTTCAAGGTTTATTTTTAATGTAAGAAAATAAGTGATGTGAAATTTAGCTTTTTTTTCCCTTGCTTTTCTGACATCACTATTCTATATTCACCAAGTCTCCATAGTTAAGAAAAATATATTACAGAAAAATAATATGCATGCCAAAATACATACCAGAGTTGTATTTTGAGCAGAGCTGTTGGTTTTGTTTTACTTCTCATGCACAGTTTTTTCCAGAATTGGGACTGAATAGCTGACGCTAGTACCATGGTATCTGTGCCAAAGAGACATGCCATGCCACAGGGCAAGTGCATGGTGACCTTGATTGAGTGCCTTTAGATGCAAACCAAGTCATAAATCCATTTACTGGGAGGCCTGCTGATAGAAGAATAATTGGCGTTATTTTAAATTGTGCATCACTATGACTCTTATTTAGATGAACATCGTTGTTGTTTTCCTGGGAATGTTACAGCTGAAAAACCTTTGGATGATGCGTGATTCCTTCTGCCTTCCACACTGAGGCAACCTCTTGGTGGAGTTTGTGAATTTTATGGCTCTTGGATCATATTTACTTAATCACAGATAAATCACCTATTGGTAAAATATAAGAATCTTTATTACAGTATGAATGCTTATATTATAAAAACCAGGCAACATTAATTTAAAGTTGTGTAGCTCTTCCTTGACAAAAATAAAGTATGCTGGAGATATACATGCAGAAAGTTGCAGTATGTAAATATAGCTGATTATAACATGTCATCTTTTGGGAAATACCTATTTCTGTTTGCAAACTAATTAATTTGAGATGCTTCTTTCTAAAGCTTGAGAGTCTTTACAACTAAATATTACAATCTTTTCGACAGTGTTACCTTAGCAATTACTTATGACTGCATACCATTCTATGTAGTTGTTTCTACAATAAAAAATACATTTTTAAGTTTGTGGCTAGTATACATTAAGGATGGAAGAGTAAAAGATTAGCACTGCATGGCAAAGTCAATTATTTTTCATCTATAGTATCTTTAAAGTATGACTTGTTCAACATAAGAGCATGTGAGCATTCAGATTTTTTTTATTCTAAGCTCAAAACTAATAATAATATACACTTGTAGACATATTTTTTCAAAAACCTTTCTAGATTTTACTGTAATCACAATCATGTATCAACCTTGAGAGCTACTATGAGACAGAGATTAATGTTCCCATTTTATTGATAGAAAAAAATATATTTTTCTCCTATCTTTGTGTAAATATGTGCGTTGCATCTGGGTGTAGTTAACAGGAACAACACCATAGATACATTCTGTGTCCATCTTTGTATAACTGCTATACTTAGAATTGTTATCTGTGTAATTGTAAGTCAGGGGAAGGCAGATAGAACTATGGAGGGAAGGAGATTAGTTAGGAGACTATTGTTGTGAGTTAGACTCCAGAGTAGTGAGGATTTGGGGCTTGATTCGCTGCAAGTGCCGGAAAGTGAGGGAAAACCTAACGTAGGCAGGGTGACTCGGTTTTGAGCAAGTGGGTGAGTGACTGCAGAGGGAGAAACCTGTTCAGAAAGGGAGATAGGGAAAGAACATGATGAGTTCAGTTACTGACATGCTTTGAATTGCCTGTAAGAAATCACACTGCATTTACCCAGTGCATTAGGGTGTTCTAATTCACCACTAAAGTGAAAGCAAAAAAGGCAAGGTCTCTGAACTCTATGTGCTACATTGTATTTGGGTGCTATGTTTAAAAGAGGCCTAATCAATTATTCAGGGAGATTATGACTCCTCTTGCCCTCGAGGATGTTTTGCGTACACAGAAGCATTCGTCTGCTGTGTTTTGAAAGTGATCTTGCCAAGGACCGGGGATTACCAGCCCAGCTAACCTGTCAAGAACTCTCCCGCAGCTTTCAAAACTGGGGTAAACTGATTCTTACATTGACTCTGTCTCATGCTTCTAGGGTAGCACAGTTTTCATAAACAAATCTTTTTCCTTTGCTCAGCCAATAAAATGTATTGTAGCCCTGACTGGTTTGGTTCAGTGGTTAGAGCATCGGCCTGCGGACTGAAGGGTCCCAGGTTCGATTCCGGTCAAGGGCATGTGCCTTGGTTGCAGGCACCTCCCCAGTGGGGGTTGTGCAACAGGCAGCTGATCGATGTTTCTCTGTCATCGATGTTTCTAACTCTCTATCCCTCTTCCTTCCTATCTGTAAAAAATCAATAAAATATATATTTTTTAAAAAATGGAAAAGAATTAAGAGATGTTCACATTCCAGTAGTAGAAATAAGCATATAAACTAAGATTTTAAAAGTATAAGTCTCATGATATTAGTTTCAAAACTCATAATAGCCTGGCCCATGTGGCTCAGTGGTTGAGCATTTACCTATAAACCAGGAGGTCACATTTTGAATCCTGATCAGGGAACATGCCTGGATTGCAAGCTTGATACCCAGAAGGGGGCGTGCAGGAAGCAGCTGATCTATGATGTTTCTATCTCTCTATCCCTCTCCCTTCCTCTCTCTCTCTCTCTAAAAATCAATAAAAACATATTTTTAAAAAATCATTATAAAGGCATGTTTTTGAGGTGAAGATGTGGGATCAGGGTAAGATTCCTGGAGAAAATCTTAACTAGGTGATATTAACAGATGGCTGGCAGGAATTAGCCAGATGAAATGGTTAAATGAGCAAGCGGTTACAGAGAGGGAAATATTTCAGAGGAAAGAGCAAAAACAGCATTATAGAAGAAAGGAAAATGCATATGGATGTGGAGAACTACAGGTAGTTTGATGTTCCGGAAACATGAAGAGGGAGGCAGGTGAGCAGGCAGCGAAGGGTAGGCAGAGCCTGGGTCAATGAGGATTTTATATACTTTGTTAAGGAATTTGAACTTTACCCAATCGGTCAGTATTATTTACAACTCTGGTATCTACAGGTGACATAACGGAATTTAATGCAACTTGGAAAACACAGTTATAGGTGCATTTTTAAGTAATAAAAAAACTGTATTTAAAATTAAAAGTGATATTTGTTTCATATCATAAAAGGTCATTAATTCAATTTTCATTGTTTTAGATCCAGTCTGCATTTGTACTAACTCAATCTCTAAAAAATGGTTGGTGATTATCAGTTCTGAATGTTAGGATCTAATATGGAACCAGAAATGATGAATAGATACATTATTGGAAAGTATACTTTTACCAAACTGTCAGAGTCTAAGTTGACAAGCATATTCTACTTAGAAGTTAAGGAGTTAAGAGTTTACCTTAGGACAAATTGATTTTCATAGGCTCTTTTATTGAATCAAGGACTAGAAATAGTTTCATGTTTTGATACAGCATTTGATATGTTTTTAAATATATCTACACTAGAACAGAAATCTCTTTCTCTAAAAATATAGAAAACCATTATGTGTTGAATTAGATTAAATTTGCAGTGACTATATCATCTGTATTATTATTCAGTAATTTTAAGGAATCTCTGATCCTCAGAGTTAAATATGGTGATATATTTTAAGCCCTGTATAACAGATTTTAGACAACTTAATAAACTGAATATATTCCTGAAATTGAGTTATTTAGGCATGCCACTTGAAATCACTGAAATGATCTTTAATAGCATGGTCAGTGTCAGGAAGAAATGTGTTTATCACATCATTTATTTTGGATTTTGGAAATCCATGTGCGTTTCTTTCTACTCAGTAGTTAGCACACTTCAGTGTGGCCAGGTCATCTTATATTCATCGCCCCTTTCTTCACTTCATTCCTGGGAAATACGAGGCGATTATGTTGACAGTTTCATTATTTCCTTCAATCCTGAAGCAAAATAGCATTATCCTTAACTGTTTGCTGTTCTCAGTGAATAAGATAGCAACATTGACATTTGAGTTTTATTTAATTCTCTTTTCAAAGTGCCAGCTCTCTCCTCTGCATACATAGATGTGCCCCACCATTGTTGAATCCACAGTCTTGTTCCCACATCTTTACATAGTCCTGGTTTTCAGGAATTACTGGTTCCAGCATTTACGGAGCATTATTCTCTCAAGTTTTTCCACACATCTATCAAGAGCATGTCTGTGCACATCAGTGACTTGTTCAGCTGTTAAATGGAATTACTTCCAAGAGGCAGGCACTGTTCTTCTCCTTCGTATAGCTCCTCCAGGTTGAGATCATGCAATGTCTAACAGTGTTCATTGTTGTAGACGTTTTACCAATAGCTTTTACTGCTTTTTGAGAGTATAATGTTTATTATTAATTTTCTCAGTGGCATTACAAGCCTCTCAGGAAGAGTGTAAATTTACTTGACTTTGCCTCCAGGAGTATCAATTTGAAGCTGGCATTTGGTCCCTTCTCATCTTTGGTGACTAAAATTTGTCAGTTTCATTATAGAAAACATTTTGCTCTCATTCTGTGAAAACTTGTTTGGTTTACTACAGAGGTTACTGAGCTTGTTTTGAAAATGATGAGAATGTGTCAATAGATCTAAGGTACTATTTGACAATATTTTATTACAGATAGTACAATGAGATGTAGAGATGACTGGATCACCAATACAAGAAAATCCAAGTTTCAAGTACTCAAGTATTATTTCATTTAAAAAAAAATTTTTTTTTTTGGTCCTAGCACAAAGAGATTCACATTATATTTTGGCACTTAAATCTTCTTCACTCTTTATGTTAAGGACCTGGATTTGTTTGTCACTGTTTTTAGGCTTTGACAAACCAATTCTGAATCATGGATATGTTTTTAATTATTGCCATAGAGCAGGGGTGGGGAAACTTTTTTCTGCCTAGGGCCATTTGGATATTTATAATGTCATTCACAGGCCATACAAAATTATCAAGTTAAGTATTAGCCTGCTATATTTGGTCAAACATTTAATTAATATTAATTAAGTGCCTAATGTCTTGGCAGGGCCCGACCAAATGAGTTCGTGGGCCTTATATGGCCCATAAGCCGGTCATTCCCCACCCCTGGGCTAGTGCTTCTGCTCACTCAAGGGACATCATTTAGAAATGTGAGATGGTTGTCTTCAAATTAAACAGATTGAATATGTTTGGTTACTGAAAATTACTGGAGTTATTCTTTCATTCAATAGGTTAATTTTAAGAATCTACTATGTGACATTATGCTCGGCTCCATAATGGACGCAAAGAAAATATAGCATAATTCTTGTCTTTACAAATGCACCATCTCCTTAGACAAAAGAAAACATTCTAAGAGTCTAACAAATATTCAGATTAGAGAATATATGAGCTTGAATAGTTGTTTTAGTTAGTATTTAAATATACAGTGTTTAAGAGGTCAGGCAAGTATGATTGAGGTTTTTTTTTGGGGGGGGGGGCGGGTGGGTTCGGGAAGGATTCACTAAATGGTTACAATAATCAAACTGAATGTTGTAAGGAAAATGTCTCAAAATGTCTTTAAACTATATATTTCTGATGTACTTCAATCCTTGATAAAACAAGAAAATGAATTATACTTTACTTTAGAAAATGCTTACAAAAATGCAGTCCCAAAGCATATAAATCAAGAAACTGAAAAGGGAGTACAGTGGAACTGTCATACTTCATTTTAATGATTTTTTTAAGGTCCTCCACTTATGCTATAAATTTTTTAAAAAAACAAACAAAAGTTCTACATGGCAATTAAATACATAATTAACCTTAATTGTTGAAATATAGTTATTTGAGTTTTTCAATTTGATTTGATTATGAGGATTTATTAGTAGATATTTGGATATACTGTCCTATATTCAAGACAAATCATTATAATTTTAAATAAATCCAAAAATGAACTACTTGGATATTTAATCTGAATTATGAAGCATTCATAGTAAATACCTCTTGTTAGGTGCTCAGGTCATTTGACTTGCCAAATTCTTTTTTACATTTGCAAAAGACATATGAAAATATTCCAAGAAAGTATTAGAGTACTGTATATTAAAGTATTATAAATAGTTACAGTTTGATCATGACCTTTGATTTTTAGAAGTGCCCTTGAGCAATCATTCATATTAGAACATAGATAAACGACAAAACCTTTCAAACAACTCTCCCTATAGCTTTATATTCAAAACAAGAATTCTTGAAAATTTCACTGCCTGTGATTAATGACATATTGAAAAGTTTACTTGTAGAGAAAAAGAGTTTGCATTCATGTATGAAAATGAGTGGGTAGACTCAAGGGATTCACTTTAGCAGAAAAGCTCTATGCTCAGCAGCATATTCTATTCTTTTTGTAAATTTTTCTATCTTTCATTAGATTTTTAGTCTTGTTTTTATTTGAAGTTAGGCATTTTCCCTAATAACGTATAAAAATAATCTTCATGGACCAGAAAACGAGCAGAGTAATCCAGAAATCATGCATTTTTCCCAAAAAATTATTTAACTTGACATTTTAAAACTTATTTAGAAATGCTTTTAATTTCTATATGGGGTGTAGAAAATAAGTAAGTAGTTACACATGGAATGGAGGATTCTTTGTTCTGTTTTGTTTTTCAAGGGGATATCTCCCCATACATTTCCAGGATGTTGTTCTTATCAGTGATAATGTTATTAGACCACTAATACATACTCTAATTGGAATAAAGTTAACAGACACATTTTAGTCATTAAATAAAGCAGGTATTTTTTTTCAATCACTTTTCATACAGTATCTTATTTTATCCTTATTACAATTCTTTGAGGTAGATGTAACTTCTCCCCGCAACCCCACCCCAATTTCATGGATTTGAGAATGACACATATGGATGTTAGTATCTTGCACTTAAGGAACCAGAAGTCCCATTCCAAAGCCCATTAACCTACTTCGGGTACATATAGCTTTTCACCAATGGAGGTTTTTGCCCTTCTATTAGGGCTACATTCAGTAACTTAAGATGTATATCGCATGTAGATACACATAGAGGCTAGGGAATATTCTTGTGAAACGTGTTCTAGGCCACAATAAATAAAAACAGTGACCAAAAGCACTTGACCTCAGGAATTGGAGAGTATGATTGACACTAAACTCTTGGTAAACAGTACTGATGCAGGCTCTAATTAAAGAACTAATTCTTTAGATCCCATGTGAATGAAAAAGACGTTTAATGTGTGTTTAATGACACCATCTGTTCTACAGTGAAACCTAAAACAAAATCAGTTGTTTATAAATTCAGCAATTTATACAGAATATCTAATTTTTAAGCTGGAATGTCAAAATAATCTAAAATACCCAAAGTATATTCTTCTTATACTTTGAAAATAGCAACCATTGCGAGGAATTTTTTTTCCTATCTTAATTAGGGTTAGTTTTATATTTTATAGTCAAAACCCTTTACTATCATAACTCCTTTAGGGTAAAATTGACTAAAGTTAATATATTCATCACTTTATTACTCTATGCTTAGCACTGAGTAAGAAGTAAGTGAACTAGGAAATACGTTTTTTGCCTTGGAGAAACTTGCTTCCTAGTTTTACAATAAGAAAAATACTTGAAAGATCAAAAAGCAAAACAAAAAAAAGACAGTTTAAACTTGAATGTCATTAATCTAGCCCAATATCTACAATGAATAAATTTTTTAAAAATATTCTTCAAATTTTTAACATTAAATACTTCCTTCTATCAAAGATTTTTCCACATCAGTTTTTCAAAGTTCTACAATAACCTTTCCCCTTCCTCTTTGTTAATTTCTAGCAATAATTTGAGTGTTTTTATTGTACTCAAATGGAAATTTTTACTTTGCTTCTTAAGCATTAAACATGTTATATGTTAAGGCTATTTCTAGACAGTAGATATGGTCAGTAGTTTAGATTTTATTTTATAACTAAATTCAGACAATTTTAATGGTGGCTTTTCTATTAAAAATAACCTTCAGTCAACAAAGTTGTAGCTCATTTATTATGTGCCAGGAACTGCCAGACTGCAGAAGGTACAAAGGTTTATTAATTCATATACTCATTCATTTATTCACTTGTCAACTGAAATATTTATTGAACAGTGATTATTTACCAAGCATTTTATTATATATAAAAGCCTAAGTGACCGAATATATAGACTGGTCAACCAGTCGCTATGACGTGCACTGACCACTAGGGGGGGCAGACAATCAATGCAGGAGCTGCCCCCAGGTGGTCAGTGAGCTCCCACAGCCAACCTCCCACAGTCCCTCCCCCAGCCAGCCAACCACCTGCTGTCCCTCCCACCAGCCAGCCAGCCCTGATTGGTCCCGATTGCCAGCCAGGCCGAGGGACCCCACCTGTGCATGAATTCATGCACCGGGCCTCTAGTTTTATTATAGGACAGGAAATAAAAAGAGAAGTAAAATTTATCTTTGGTTCTAGTTTAAGTGGTTTTGAGTATATTTGATTAGACTAGGAAATCTTCAACAATGGTTGAATGAACAAGTTATGTAAGTAGAACTGCATTTTGTAAAGTCTAGGTGAAGAAAGCACCGGAAAGTACTGTTAGTAGCAGAACTTCCGATAGTTCAGGTGAGAAAAAATTAGGTCCTGGATTACAGACAGGGACAGAGAAATACTATAGATCTTATTAAATTACTAGAGGCCCGGTGCACAAAAATTTGTGCACTTGAGAGTGGGGATCCCTCAGCCCAGCCTGTGCCCTCTCGCAGTCTGGGACCCCTCGGGGAATGTCCACCTGCTGGCTTAGGCTTGCCCGCTCCCCGGGGGAACAGGCCTATGCTGGAAGTCAGACATCCCTCTAGCAGCCCGGGAGCCCTCGGGGAATGTCCACTTGCCAGCGGGGAGCAGGCCTAAGCTGCAGTCGGACATCCTTAGCACTGCTGCAGAGACGGGAGTGGCTCCCACCACCACCGCTGTACTGGTAGCCGTCAGCCTGGTTTGTGGCTGAGCGGAGCTCCCCCTGTGGGAGCACATTGACCACCAGTGGGCATCTCCTGCATTGAGCGTCTGCCCCCTGGTGGTCAGTGTGTGTCATAGTGACCAGTCATTCCCAGTTGTTCTGCTGTTAGGGTCAATTTGCATATTACCCTTTTATTATATAGGATATAGGCCTGGTGCACGGGTGGGTGCTGGATGGTTTGCCCTGAAGGGTGTCCCAGATCAAGGTGGGGGTCCCACTAGGGTGCCTGGCCAGCCTGGGTGAGGGGCTGAGGACTGTTTTCAGGCTGGTTACACCCCCTTCAGGTTGGGGGTCCCCACTGGGGTGCCTGGCCATTCTGGGTGAGGGGCTGAGGGCTGTTTGCAGGCTGGTCAAGCACCCCAGTGGGGACCCTCACCCCATGGTAGTGTGGCCAGCCTGGGTGAGGGGCTAAGGGCTGTTTACAGGCTGGTCAAGCCCCCCGGTGACCCAAGCTCCCAGCCTGTCCTTTTTTTCTTTTTTCAGCAGGTATCTGGAATTTATTTATTTATCTTCTATAATTGAAACTTTGTAGCCTTGACCACAGCCCAGGCTCCCAGCGCCTCCTTGAACGGAGGCCACGCCAGCTGGAAGCAGGTATCTGGGATTTATTTATCTTCTATAATTGAAACTTTGTATCCTTGAGCAGAGCTCAGGGCTGGCCAGGGCAGGTGGGAAGCTTGGCTTCCTCTATCGCCAGGGGAAACCCAAGCCTCCTGCTCACTCCAGCTCCGTGGCTGCCGCCATCTTTGTGATGGAGTGAGGGAGTGATGGAGTGATGGTTAATTTGCATATTACTATTTTATTAGATAGGATGGGGCTATGTGATGTTCAGAGGAGCCAGTGTTATATACTGTCAAGGTTTTAGTCTAGCGACTAAAGACTTGAATAGAAGCAGGAAACTTAGAATGAGGTGCCCATGAAAGGAAGATGATAGTCTGTTTGGAACATACTGTATTTAAGCATCCAGGTGGAATTATACAGGCAGTTTGAAATTCAGAACCAGAATATAAGAGAGGGGTTGGAACTGGTCATACAGATGTGGATATAGGAAGAATGTGATTATTAAAGTAGCTTATGTGCAGAACAAACATAAAGTAACTAGAAGCCCGGTGCACGAAATTCAGGCTCGGGTGGGATTCCTATGCCTGGCCGGTGATCAGGGCCGATCAGGCCAGGCTGTTTGGTGCCGGGCTGATCGGAGCCTGCTGGCCAAGGTAAGGAACGGAGGGAGCGGGGGGGGGGGGGGGGAGGGCAGGGGAACCGTGGGAGGTTCACCACCAGCCCCAGGAGGGAGCTGGCCCTCGGTCCCCTGGAGAAAGGGGTTGCATCCACTGCCACCCATCCCCGGTTCCCCGTCCCAACCTGGGGCCCAAAGGCACGGCGGGTCGGGAGAGGAGGCGACGGTCACCGGGCCAGACGCAGAAGGAACGGACACTGCCTGCCATTGGTTCCCCACCTTCCCCCACCTTTCTTCTCTTGCTGCCGCATCACCACCGAGGCCTGCCGGCTGGGGGGAGGGACCATAAGAGGTTGGCCGCTGGCCCCAAGGAGGGAGCTGACCCTCAGCCCCCTGGGAAAGGGGCTGCATCCACCGCCACTCACCCCCAGTACCCCATCCCAGCCCGGGGCCTGGCCCCAATCAGGCAATCGGGGCCTGCTGGCTGGGGGGTGGGACCATGGGAGGTTGGCTGACCAGGGGAGGTTGACTGTGGGAGCGCACTGACCACCAGGGGGCAGCTCCTGCATTGAGCATATGCACCCTGGTGGTCAGTGCGCATCATAGCAACTGGTTGTTCTGGTTACTCCGTCGTAACGGTCGCTCAGGCATTTACATATATATATTCCTTAGTGCTTTTATACTTTACACACTTTCTCCTTCATTTACTCTTCTTCTATGAATATGTAGAAATTAGGAACTTTTACACAACACCATAAAATGTAGCCTTACTAGTATTTACTTGTGAAAAGAAAGGAAAGCTGTCTTTTAGGTCATTATTCCTATGTGTTATCATGTTATGCTTTCCAGTGAAATCCCTTGAAAATGTTAGTAGATTTTAATAGAACTATCTTAATCAAACATCTTCCATAAGGTACTTAGTGATATATATGTTACATTTTTATTTATGTAATAATTTAAAGGGATTTCATTTTCCTCGAAGGCCAATATAAAATGCACTAGAGCCCTAGACTGGTTGGCTCAGTGGATAGAGCGTCGACCTATGAACCAAAGGGTCCCGGGTTTGATTCCTATCAAGGGCACGTACCTTGGTTGCAAACTCCTCCCCGGCCCTGCTCCTGATCAGGTCTTGTGCAGGAGGCAACCAATTGATGTGTTTCTCTCACATCAATGTTTCTCTCTGTCTTGCCCTCTCTCTTCCACTCTCTTTAAAAGTCAGTGGGAAAATATCCTCCGGTGAGGATTAACAACAACAACAACAAAAAAAAAAAAACCCACAAAAAACAAACATACAAAAAAGTGAACTAGAACATTGTCTAACTCTTTAGACTGGCTCGAGGCAGTCCATGCTAAACCTAATTGTTGAATGCCTTTTTACAGCTAGTGAAATGAACTCTTCAGAGTCTGTGTCAAGATGAATCACCTTTCATTTATTTCTGCCTGATGTGTTTGTATATATGCAGATCTTGCACATACTCAATTAGGAAAATGAAATACATTTCGCAAAAGAACAAAGTTGAAATAATGTTCATAAAGCTGTAATAGAACACACACACACACACACACACACACACACACAAAGAAAATTAAGATTCTAAGCTTGAAATATATTAGCCCCGTTACGTTGGTTGACATGTTTATTAATTTTACTCTGGACATCCTCAGACCTTAAAAGAATGGACATAAAATATACAGCAGTGCTTGAAAACTTTTTAAGGTGGGAACACTCATAAATAGATTTAATTATGAATTTCTTAGTCACTAACTTTAAAATGATCATATTTTTCTAGTAATTAAAAAAAGGCCTCATTCCTTTATCTTAAAAGAGATCATGAATCTTCAGTTTAATATAGGCTCAGATTTTCCTGGAAGAAGTCAAGGAGTTCATTATTCTTATCTCTGTCAATTTCCTAACTTACAAACGAGATGAAGCAATTAATCCTTTCAAGTCTCCCATATTAATTATAGTCTTAGACAGGTTTCCTTGTGGTTTTGTAATTCTTTTTGTCACATTTTCACTGTGTTTACTATCTCAGCTGGATGCCTGTTGACATGCTGATTCATGTTTCAGTGTGTTAGATAGGTTTTATTCATCTAAAGGAATGAGTATAAAGAGGTCACACCTTGTAATCACAATGGCATTTCTAGTGTGTGTAGGCCATATATCTCCTTTTAATTTAATCTCTGAAAAATGTACAGGGATTTCTGAAGCTAAGCTGTACAAATCGATAAAATTTATAATCAAGGCTGTCTAATCTCTAAACCTAATATAAAACTTCACAACTATTGATTACATGTGAAGGATCTGCAAGCTGTTAATCATGCATGAAAACATAGAGTAAAACTGGTGGCTTTGGAAAAGGAAATAGACTAAAAATCATCAACCTGGCAGTCCTTATCTCCATTCCCCTGAAGCAAGCATGTTATCAGACACTTGCATTTTCTGAAATCAAATATGTGCCAAAGTATGTCAATAGCCATTATCACCTTTGAAGCTTATATGTTATTGCTTTTTTCTATTATTATTTAGAAGTTTTTCTTTTTTCTTAACAAATGTGATCAAAGCAAATTATTCTACTCAAGTTTGCAGAAGGAACGAATGAAAGAAGGACCTAAGTTGATGTTTTAAAATCATAACCTTTGTAAAGAGCAAAACGAGCCATACAGACTTGGGGTGTCATTATAATGTAATTGTGGTATTTTTGTTGCGGGGAGAGGGTAGAAATTCATGTCATAAAATAGCCTCACTGAACATTTTAGTAACTAAATATATTTTATAATAATTTCCCTGATTCATTTAACAGCTGTGAGATTTTTACAAGGGAGTATGCAGTTGAAAAAAAGTTACTAAACAGTGTTATAGGGATTTGGATAATATACAGAGGTTGGCAATTTACAGGTGCATTGTGACATTTTTTACTTTAAAAAACTATTGTGATGATCATAACCTGCATGTCTTTTTTCATATGAATAACTGTAAGCCTATTTTGACTATCCCTGTAAATGTATATGCATCTTTTTTATCAGACTGATCACCTCAAAAGTAAAGAAATTCAGACTATATTGCAGATTCACTATTATATGTGCCTATAAAGTCATATTAATATAAATAATTAAATTATGTTTTAACTGTTTTACAGTGATGGAGTAGGTACTAAAAAACTGCTATTTCAATTATAGCTTTGAATAAAATATTCACATGTCTTATCACCCAGTTATTAGTTCAACATTCAACAGTTAGTATCATGGGAGCATACTGAAGAACTGAACCTGCCCTCAGAGAGCATATAGGAAATAAGACAAAACCAAAATCATTTATTAAAGCATATATTATTATACTATCACAGTATCAGCATATGTCAAACAAATTATTCTAAACTAGTGGCCCGGTGCACAGATTCCTGCACATTGAAAGGAAATTAATTAGAAGAAATATTTTAATATTGTTATTCACCCTTTCTATATAATAGAAGTGTCAGAGATTAAAGAAAATTGGTAAAATGTATATGAAAATAATATACAAATTGATTAATAAATAAACAATAACATGATATAACAACAACAAAGAAATGATATAAAAGCAACAAAAACATGATATAAAAACAACATTGATAAAAACAATGACTGATAAATTGATTAAACTTATTCTAATATCTCCCTGTATACCACATTAAGAGTAAAAACATTTTCAGAGTGCTTGACTAATTTCTCTTGTGATGAAGTATTTACAACTTTAACATCACACACTCTTTGAACTCGAGAGAAAGCAACATATAACTGACTATGTCCGAAAACAGGTTCAGGTAGGAATATTCCTAGTCTGTCTAGAGGTTGTACTTGTGATTTATTAATAGTAATCGTAAATGCCAACATCACGGGAAACTGTCTTAGAATTAATTTAAATGGGAGGCTAGTGTCAGACGGGGACAAATCAATTCTTGGAATCAGAACAACCTCTCCTTCTACAGATCCTGTTAATACTTCTGCTTCGATTATGGTAGGTCGCAATCTTTTGATAATACATCTAGTACCATTACAAAGACCCCATTTACTATTAAGATTTCTCAGTAGCATGATGATTGTACCTACTTTCAATTTTAATTTATGACACGGCATTCCTGAAGGAGTATTACTATTAAGAAATCTGATAGGAAAATTTTCCTTCTCAGCATCATCCATTGAATTAATGGAATCATCACTCAAATGGTACGTTGTGCCAGTCGTTGGTCTTTAGATACATTCTGTCGACAACGCAGGCTTCTTTTGGCTTCAGAGGTACGTTGTGCCAACAGTTGGTCTTCAGACATATTCTGTCAACGACAATGCTTTCAGCTTCAGAATGTCAACAAAAACAACCAAATTCATGATTGACTATAACAGATTGAAACACACATGTGTGATTGGCACCAGCGAGAGCTTTATATGTATCACACATGCATGAGTCAACATTTATTTTTTAATTGCCAGTGCACTTCATATGTACCGGACGGTCAGATGGTTGGATGGGCATACGGTCAGTCACTTAGCCTTTTATATATATAGATAAGCATGTAGTGGCTCATCACAACCTAATAATAGAGAAATAAAATTTGTAAAGTATTGTTCTGTGGAAAGATCACTGATATAATCTTCACACAAATAGTAAGATAATTTAGAGATGAAGAGGTTGAGAATAGAGACTATCAAAATGCTAAGCAATAATTAGCCATAAATTCAATGGTGCCATAAAACAAGCATGTATATATTACATTCTAGAATGGTTGGGTAAGACCATCTGATCTTGGCTGGCTCACAGATCTGCTCATAGACTCTATTGGCTGATCTAGACTGGCCTTTGCTGTTACAACTGGAACAACTCACTTGCCCCACATGTATGTCATACTCTAGAATGGATGGTGGAGGTGTAAGAGAAAGTGGGAGTGCACAGGACTTTGAGATACATTACACCCTGAGAACTAGCACACCATCACTTTTGCCTCATTCCGTTGACCAAAGTGAGTCACAAGGCAAGGCCAAAATCAGTGAATGAGGAAATAGACCCCACTTCTTTGGTGTGAGGAATTGCAGTCACATGACAAACAGTGTGAATAGAAGAAGAGGTGAAAAATTAGAGCCATCATTGTAACTACCACACAGAATTGGGTTCTTCATATATCTTTCATTAGCTCTTGAGGTTAAAACATTAAAATTATTTGCTTTATCATTCAGAAAATAAACATTTCCAGAATTATTCTATGGGTCAGTGACTTTGCTTGGTTATAAATTATTTACCTCATTTTTAGGACAACCTAAGAATTAGGTAACTTATCTTATTTTGGGGGGTAAAGAAAACATTGAAAATCCCCTCTCAAGGTTTTTATTACTATATACAGTCCTCCAAGGTCACTTTTTTATATATGGAAGTGCTATTTTCCATACTACATTTTTTAGCATTATGTACAAATCTCTCTACCTTTTTGCATCTGGTTAGTGCTGTTTAATTTTTTTAATAAAAATGTTTACTTATAGAGGAAAAGTAGATTATCCTTATTTATTTTCATAAATTAAGAAAGTGTCCTTTTTTCTATATTATGTTTTATACAAGCATTAGCAGTTATTTATAGAGCCTATTTTACTTTTTGTGTTTTCTTTAAATTATAAAACATAAGTGAGATATGCAATATCAAAGATGAGTCAAAGTGGGTTCATTGGTGATAATTAATGTTTCTTATATTAATGAAGTAAAAAACATTAAAGATTCCTCAAATTTTTAACCCCCATATTTTGAGAATTAGGTTTTATGATAAGACATTCAATTTAAATTTTGGAAAAAGAATTCTCTTCATCTTGTTTTCATGTCACTTTGGTATTATTGTGTTTTAAAAATCAATTCATTTTCTTGGCATTATTGTAGAGAGGATGGCAATGTTAAGTTTATTAGAATTATCTGATGAAGTTCAGTAAGACTCTTGAGAGCAGTGAAGATGACATGTTTTGATTGAATTTGATTATGTGCTTAGTATTGTTCTGGTGGTGCTGGATAAATATTACTGTGGCTGCAGGAGAGCTGAGTGAGCCATGCACACCCTGTCACTTTATAGCCCCTACGTCTAAGCATGTCATTTCAACAACACAGCCATAAAGCCCAAAGAGCTGACAGTTGGCTTGCAAATTATTCCTGGACCTCAGGCTCCCTCATGTTAAGTATTAATCAACTCATCTCACCAACTTATCATTAACTCAATTTGACCCATGGGAGTAGAGATGAAATCTTTTTGGCAAGACTAATAATTTTATGAGATTGAAAAGAGGTACAGTGTAAAATGTTGATTAGTCTCAATTCTCACCATGGAAAAAATGATAAAAAAAACACAAAGCATCAATGGGGAAAAGTAAAAGAATATTTTCCAAAGACCTTAAGATTTTTTTCATCCCTCAAGGGATGCCAATGCTTTCCTTCTTACTTTTTTAAAAATTTACCTTTGTTCAAAAATATTATCTCAATTATATTTTGTTTCACATCAACAAATATTTTCTCTGGCAGTCAGGAATAGAAGGAAAATAGAATCCACTTCCCTTGTATTTGTTTTGATAAATGGGATGGAAATTGTGCTTTGCAGTCAGCTCCTAGGATTTCTGATGAGAAAGCAGCCGGGAGCACGAAGCTCCTGTCATGCTTCAGTGTTCTTAGTTTGTGTACATCCTTGACAAGATCTTTCTCTTTTTTCTTGGATGAGCTTTGGGACATCTTCTATTTTTCTCTGACTGACAGCAGGAAAATAACTTTTATCATTAAAAACTGATTCTAGGGAAATATGATCCCTGCCCTCCATTCTCTTGTAGCTGCTAAAGCTTTTGTTTCCACAGTTCTTTCAGATTAACTAGAAATTATCATTACAAAAGGACATGGATATTGACCTGTCATGTCACGTGTTGTTTAGCAAGTACCAAAAAATTGAATGGCTTTTTATCTGCTATCTAGAACCACTTATTAAATCATCTTTTTGTTGAGAGGTAACTCAGAGTCAATAGGTTTTGTCTGTTCATGTTGCCTTTATTTTTCTTAACCTTCAGAGAGTTATTGAGTTCTTTATTTTATCCTCTTGAATTGAGTTAAATATTTAACATAAATTATTACAGGCACAGCCCCATGGCTCCATCTATTTAAAATTTATGTATGGGTAATGATATGTTACTATTTTAATTACGTGCTAATTATATAATACTGATCATAGATTTGATATGTAAATTTTTTTGCCATTTTTTAAAATTTCACCTTGATTTCATGTAGCCTTTTTCACTGTAGCAACTAGGAAACAGGTGAAAAATAAAAGAAAAATGGAATGGGAAAAGTTAGTAAGCCTGGCTCATCAACATTTGGCAGGGAAGCTAAAATCAGCTAATACTCACATTTCTCATTGCATATGCTTTTTAAAAAATAGATGTTTTTCTAGGATTTATCAGAAATGAATGAATGAATAAGAATTTTGGTGCAGATCTGTCCACGGGGCACTTAACAAGAGGAGTTAAGATTCATCATTTAAAGGGTACAATGGAAAAGGAGATTTTGCTTATATTTCCAGTTTTCTACTGGGCTTTTTTTATTTATATGTATACATAAATAAAATCAATATTTTATTGATTTCATAGAAGAAGGGAGAGGGAGAAGGAGATAGAAACTTCAATGATGAGCCCAGCTGGCATGGCTCAATGGTTGAGCGGCAACCTATAAACCAGGAGGTCACGGTTCAATTCAGTGGTCAGGGCACATGACCAGGTTGTGAACTCAGTCCACAATGTGGAGCATGTAGGAGGCAGCCAATCAATGATTCTCTCATCATTGATGTTTCTATCTCTCCCTTCCTTTCTGAAATCAATAAAAATCTATTTTTTTAAAAAAACACATCAAAACGTGTCTATAGATTTTGCCTTATCCATTGAGACTTAAAGCAGATGTCTCCTTTATTTGACAGGTGGAGGTTATTTCTCCTTCTTGAATTGCTTAAATTCTCATAGAATATATGTAAGTAGAAGGATATTGCTTGGAACTCATTAGGTTCTACATAAGATAGGCAAACATGATCACTTGGAAAAAGAGAATACTAATGAAGGGGGGAAATATCAAAATCAAAATGAGGAGTATATGCAAACAAGTACATTAATACTAGTTTTTAAAAAAACTAAACAGAGGAGTAAATATTTATTGGTGTTTTCTCTCATTGTTGTACGGGAGATCTTTATTCGTATACTCCAGGTATTTTTCTGGGGAAAATCTCACTTTCTCATTCTAGATACTTTTAGAACAAAGTATGGTCTAATGTAAACATCACCACTAAATTGTATTGTTGCCTAGCAGGCAGCAAAATCACAATTTATCTGGGAATCTTAGCATGAACTTAGCTATAATTGCCCGGTCAGCTGGTAGGTGGTGCTGAAGATCATTTTCAGTCTAACTGTACTGGACCGAGCGTCTCTTGTGCCTGGTAAGATAAATGCTATCACAGAGCTAGACATATAAAGACACTTTTAAAGTGATTAAAGAGTCACATCTTTATTCGAGCCTACTTCGGTGCTTAAGGTAAAACATGCAACGAAAATGATAAAATAGGGAGACTTGATACTGTCAGATGACTGACAGCATTTAAAACCTAAGCATTTAGATTCTACCAATGGTTAATTTGCATGTGTAAATGTATTTTGTAGATTTGAAGTTTTTAATTAAATAGCCACCACAGTGTATTTCATATCATACATTAAATACATTGAACTGGAATTTCAATTTGGACTTGCCATCTGTGTACCATGCTGATAATTTTCACATAACAGATTTTAATCTCAATAATCAAAATTTATAAAAACACCAAGTTGGGCTTTTTTTTTTTTGTACTTATTTGTCATCTATTTCCCCTACTGATTTTCAGTTAGCTAGAGCAGTGACTATCTATAATGAGTTAAGGGGGGCCCCAATGGCCTTGACCTTGGCCTTGACTTTAATCTTCTTTTCAAATCCGTGCATTAAAGTGTGCTGTGTATTAGTTTGTTTACTGTGTAGACTTTGCCATGGCCATGATTTTCATAGAGTAATTGTTTTGATTAAGTTAGACGATTAAAGTTAGTCTTGCATGAGGAAAGAATACACTTGGGAAGCAGTGATGGATGGACTCCAGTCTTCGGAGTGTTTAGTTCCACCAGCATTTTCCAACTGAATGAATATTCACCTCCCAGTTTGGTCTGGGTGACAGTGAATGGATTGTCAGACCTGAGTGTTTCCTAGAAAAAGGTAGAGATCAAGAAGGATAGATGACAATGTGAATATCCACATGTGTTCTTGCAATTTTTCTCAGATACTTTTCTGCTTTGATGAACAACATCGTTACTGAGGTAATAAATGTTAATTAATATCTGTGTCATTTTTTGTAAGTGGTAGTTTAGTGTTACAATTAGACTAATTAGTATACAGCGTAGCTTGGTGATATGACAAATCATAGAGCAGAACATGTTGACTCTTATCCGTTATGATATATTAGCTAATCCACTTGCTCAATAATGACAAAATAAAAGACAGGAATTGGGCAGTAACAACAGCAGCAGCTATAAAGGCATCATGGCTACATTTTCAGGTTTTTATTTTGTACCATGTTCCTGAGTACTATGGATGGTTGACGTTTTACATTTCACTTTTTCCATTGGTAAATATAGCCCTTGACCAAAATCTTCAAGGATAGAATCATGAGTAAATAAAATGAGAATAAAAGTTGAGTTCCAAATTTTCCTGGTTGACACATGTCATGATTAGTGTTTCATTTTTTCAAGAGTATTCTTGTAAAAAGCTGACAGCTGCCTATGTCTCTGATTTATTCTTCAGAACCTATGCGAACCCCAAAGACTTTAAAGATCGCTGAGATCCAGGCCAGGCGCATTGCTGTGGACTGGGAATCCTTGGGTTACAACATCACCCGTTGCCACACTTTTAATGTCACTATCTGCTACCATTACTTCCGTGGTCACAACGAGAGCAAGGCAGACTGCTTGGACATGGACCCCAAAGCCCCTCAGCATGTTGTGAACCATCTGCCACCTTATACAAACGTCAGCCTCAAGATGATCCTCACCAACCCAGAAGGCAGGAAGGAGAGCGAAGAGACGATTATTCAAACTGACGAAGATGGTATGCTCATATTTTATTATTTCTTAAAAGGGGGTTTATAACAGAAATGATGTAAATGCTCGGAATATTTCCTAGAGTCCCCAGAATTGAATTGGATTCTGAAATCTGCTGAATACTCTTATTAAGGTTAACTTTGGGGAAAGAGTTTACTTTTAAACAAAAGCTTAATATTCTTCAGAGTAGTATCAAATACTAAATGAAATATGCCTTTACTGTTTTCTGTTTCCAACAAATGAATAAAAGTATGTGTGTGTGTGTGGAGGCGGGAGTGCTATATAGTTAATTGAGGCAAAGCTGAACTGGTAATCAAGAATCATGGGTTTTTCATTCTGGCTCTGTAACTGTAGCAAATTCTTTCACCCTTCTAGTTCTCCATTTCTCATCTCTATGAGAAAAGTTTAAATTAGATGATCTCTAAGGTTCCATTTCTTGCTAAAATTCTCCTTGAGTAGCTTATAAATAGGGCTATATTTTTATTTGGGTTTCAGAAAACACGATGTAATTCATACCCTAGTGTTCCCAAGTTCCCTCAAGTTCTGAAATGTAGGCTTAGATTTTGATGCCTACCAAGTATGTGATTGCCATTATACATACATACATACATATAGATAGATAGATAGATAGATAGATAGATAGATAGATACCATAGTTTCTAGAAATTTTCCCTATCACTCTGAAAAGGCTAAATGACCCTGGTTTATCCTGTTGTTTTTGTTGTAATAAAGGGAAGTAAAAGCTCTTTAACCTATTTAGTTCAGATTTTAAAGGAAACAATATTGTCCTAAAATTATGCATGGGGTTATTCTTATATTCCTAAAACATCAGAGAAAAAAACCTAAGACGTAATGGTAAATGAACTTTTGCCATATTTGAATTAAACATGATTGATTACATTAGCTATTTCAATTGAATTTGCACCTAATTGAAGCATCTATATATATAAAAGACTAAGTGACCAGCCGATTGGTATGACGCACACTGACCACCACAGGGCAGACACTCAACGCAGGAGCTGCCGAGCTGCGGTGACTTGGCAGCGGCAGTTCTTGGGTGACGCACCCCAGAATTAGAGAGGAGGGAGCCCAATTCCGGAGTGCATCACTCGAGAACCGCCCTCTTGCATTCTGGGACTCCTCGGGGGATGTTGGAGAGCTGGTTTTGGCCTGATCCCCGCAGGCCAGGCCGAAGGACCCCACCAGCTGGTGAGACCCCGCTCACTCCACAGATGCCCTTTGAACTGCAGTGCTGCCCCAGGTGCGGCCAGCCAGGAAGGGACCACGGGAGGTTGGCTACAGGGCATATCTGGCCTGTCTTGCCCAGTCCTGTCCCATGGCCACCTTCTAATTAATTTCCTTTCAAAGTTCATGAATTCGTGCACTGGGGCACTAGTTAATAATAACAAACCCTGCTATTATACAGAAACACATATTACCGATGCCTTACATACATACACATACAGAAAACACACCTCAACACATGCTAATGCAAGAAAAAATGACTGGCATAGTAGTTTCATAGGTGGAAAATGAGAAATCTAAACATAGATTCAAAAGCCTTAACAAAATATCTCATTTTATAAGGTGGGATAAATATTAAAAAGTCTATATTACACTAGACAGGTTTTTAGTGACAAGAATGCACTCATGTTTTATTGCCTGCACTTAAAATAAAATAAAAAGCCCACATGATTTCTTAATTGGTGATTTTAGACCAAATTACATGAGTTTTGTGCTCCCTTAGCCATTCACTGTCTAATAGTATAATTCGTTTTGATGGTAACCTTTGGTATGGTTTTTTAGCATGCCTTTCTTTCCCACAAACCAAAGAATACAGTCAGGCTTATATGATCTTTTCATAGTGTATTAAATTTTTTAAAGCATTTTGGTCTATACACATGACCAAATTAATAATCAGGAAGTGAATTATTGTGAATTTATTTTATATTTACTGTTGAGAGTATTTTATTTTTTTAATATATTTTTATTGATTTCAGAGAGGAAAGGAGATAGTGAGAGAGATAGAAACATCAATGATGAAAGAGAATCATTGATCTTGCACGCCCCACACTGGGGATCAAGCCCGCAACCCTGGCATGTGACTGACCTGGAATTGAACCATGACCTCCTACTTCATAGGTCAATTCTCAACCACTGAGCCACTCCAGCTGGGCAAGAGTATTTTAAATTATGTCCTGAATTGATCATATTCATGACCGTGTATTATTTTTTTTAATCCAGAAACATTTTGTAAAAGTAAAATGACATTATTTATTCTAATTTCAATAGTATTTTCTATGCTAATTTTACTTTATTTTTTATTTATAGAGAAAGAGAGAAAAAGAGAGAGAGAGCAACTTGTTGTTCCTCTTATTATTTATGCATTCATTGGTCAATTCTCGTATGTGCCCTGACTCAGGATTGAACCTGCAACCTTGGAGTATCTGGATGATTTCCTAACCAACTGAGCTACCTGGCCAGGGCCTATTCTAAGTTTATTTTAACCTCCGCTTTGAAGCATTTTTAATTGGTTTTAATGAAATTGAATTGCATATTAATATTTCAAAGTATGGTCAGGAACTAATTCCTTTTACTGTGAGGTTGTTTTTTCCCGTTTGCTCTACGTGTAAGACTAAATGATTGAAGTACAAACTTTCTGTGACATAGTTGCAAGAATTCAGTTTTCAAACTATCCATGTGAGCTCCAGTTTCTACACAGACTGCTTGATGTGTCTCAGTGTTCCAGAGCGGGGAACAGAATATCTAAATTGTAATCTATTGTTGTAAAGATCGATGGATTATGATGATCTAATTAAGTCAGTCTTACTAAATTATTGCTGCCCTGTACACATAGAAAAAGAATAAATTATCAACCATCTAATAAAAGAACATAATTTTATGAAAAGAATTCTGGAGATGTTCATAAATCATGACAGCAAAGCTAGAATGATTTCCCACCAGAACCCTAAGGTAGAATTTATATTTAATTTATTGCATATATTTTTTAATGCATGGGTAGAAGTTTTTTGTACGAGATTTTCTTTTCATTTTTTTTATTCCACCATTGATAAAAATCAATATTAAGAAGTTAGGTCAGCAGAAAAACCTGGTTCAGGGACAGTTTTTTGCTAATACAAAGCTATTTTTAAATGTACATTTATTATATTTTAAAGATTATAAAGCTTATTTAATATAATCTTGATCCACCACATTCATTATTTTTTCTCTATTCCATTTTGAGAGTTATATTTTAAAGAGGTTTCTTATGTGCAAAAAAAATTAGCTGAAAAAGCTCTCAAGTAAATCACAAAGGGGACTAAAGTCAGCATTCTCTCTCCGTTAGAAGTTGTTGATGTGGAAATGTGAAATGACAGTCACTGCAATGTGAAGACTGCCATGACGATGGTCTTAGTAACTTTATGATGCATTTATACAAATTATAAGGACATAGAGATGAATGCATATGGAAAGACATTGTTTTCCTTCAGTTGTAGAAAGTTATTGAATATAATTTGTTCCTGTACCTTGTTGCCCCTTCTGTTTATGTATGTGGTTTGTAGTTCACCCTAAGCACAATTCTTTCTTTTGTCCCCTGTACATGCCCTGCTGCAAGATCATAGTGGGCACTCTCTTAGCCATAAATTTTCCACAGACTTTTCCCCCTTACAAATATGACCTTATGTACTTGAACTAAATCCAATTGACAAAGTAGAACAAGTGTAAGAAGAACAGAGAATTGCAGGCATTCTAATCTAGGGAGACTGTTCTCTAATTCTATCCCCTCTCAATGCAGAATTGTGCACATTTAAAACTGTCCCTATTTGTGAACAATTTAAATACATCCACGCCATTTTTACACTATTTATGGGCCAAATTGTGTTTGGTTAACACAGATACTAATTATATACCTACCATCATATAAAAAATTACTCATTAATGGAGTTTTGTCTCCTCCTTCCCCAACAACCACCTTCTATATATGAGGTATGGAAAGGTGAAGACATACTTTTTTCTTAATTACAATTGTAACTGTATCATTTGAGTAGAATGGAAACAACAGGTAGTCTCCTGGGAAACAAACGAATGCCCGTGGCAGCCTCATAGACTACACGAATTGCAAATAGGGACCTTGATCAGTTACATAGTCTGTGCCAATACTGTGGACTGGGTTGGGGGGAGGGGGGAGACAATGGGATGCCTTTGGTTAACTTCCCTCTGAGCCCTCAGCTAACAGATACATGGACAGATCATCTGAAGTTTAGTGGTGGCATCTTTTTTGTTTACTGTGGGTTTCTTTCTTTAAGAATTTATTATTAATGTGCCCAATTATGTTAGCTGTCCCAGAGGTCACAACATCATTCATCATCTCCTTGTAGATTGGAATAAATCTTACTCTTTTGACATTATCATTCAAAATTTCTTGATGCTGCTAGCCACCATGTAATGCATTTCCTTTGATCCAGTGATTTTTAATTTATATCAAATCCCCACAAAATTGCCTTAGACTCTGAAACTGCATTTCTACATAATGTCATGTGTGAAATTCACTGAAATGACATATTAAGGAAAAATATTAATAAAAAAACCAAACTTGCCCAATATTAGGTCAATATTTTCAAATAAAAACACATTTTAAGCAAAGTAGGATGGAGAGGATATAGTTTTCAACCTTAGCAGAACAAGAAACTGAATATGTGAGTTTAAATAAAATATATAGAAAACTATGTACAATAACAAAAGTATCTTGTGTCTTATATTTTGTTAATAGAAGCTGACACATCATTCTTTGCTGCCATTGAGTATTGTTAGTTATATGACATTTACAAATAGGACTAGAATGAGGGTTCCTCAAATCTTGACATACCGGGGAACACTTCAAAACTAGTTATGAGGATTGTTGAGTTCTAAACTAGTATAATGTTTCCAAACAGTTCGAATCTTAGCTTTAAGATAGTGAATTTCATTTAAAAGACTGAAATAATGATATTTGAACCTGTTCATCTTAGCAGTTTTAAAAATATATAATCAATGTGTCTTTTTTAAATTATATAAATTTAATAAGTATAGCTATAAAAGTCAGATTGACTTGATGGTTTTTTTTTTTAAATAGAACATTTATTATCTTATATAATCCCTAAATAGGGTAGGCTTTAGAGTTGAGCGACTCAGTGGCTCAGAAATATCAAAGAAGCCAGGTAGTCTCCATATCTGTGGTAGGCAATCTAGCTTTGGACTAGTTCTCTGGCCACAAGATAGTTGCCAATAGAAATTGTGGAAAGCAGTATCCTTAATTTCATGCATTAGGAGAAAGGGAGAGAGAGACGAAGATAGAGAGATGGGTGGGGAGAAGGGAGAAGTGTCTTCCTTAGGGAAGGATGTCTTCCTTAAATATGAAATATAAATGCTTTCATTTATTCTGGTTGAGCTAGTTTAGATTATATGCACACTTTATGATCATTTAGAGTCACCAGGAAAATGCTATCCATTGATTTGCTTTGACTAATCAGAATCTATGCTCTGAGTTAGAAATGGGTAAGCTTCCTGAATCACATGGGTTATATGAGAGATCGATGCATAGTTGAGCAGAATTGGGATTCTCTTCTGAAGGAGGAAGAAGGGGTGATAAGTAAACTGACAGGGTCCCCTACACAACCCCACTTTATGCCATTTCTCTTTCCCTGTGATCTCCTCGGTAGATCAGCAACTTTGGTAACAGCCTTACAGTTTGGCAACATGAAGAGTGTCGAGTCCTATGGACCTGAGTTTTAGCCATGGGTTTACTGTCTTCTGGTTACCTGATTTCAGATACACCAGGCCACTTTCTTGAGCTTCTGTTTATCTGTTAAGTAGCTTAATGTTGCTGACTGTGGAGCATTTCAATTCGGTACTATATAATTTCACTATCTAGTCTAAAGAGTGTTAATTATTATGTTTCATTATTGCATGAACTTTGTTTATAGAGACTCTTTTGGGTCTTATAATCTTCAAAATATCTTTCTGTAAAACACAGCTCTGTTCATGAAACAAATCACAAATGAGATTTTCAAGTTATTAGAGGCCTATTAATGGAGTAAACTAAATAATTTATTCAGCTCTCTAGGTGATAGGATATACTTTTGAATAAAAATAATTTTGCATTTGTATATTATCTATATTAGAAACTTAAAACTGCTCATATAAGCTTATTTTTTTAAAGACATATTTTATTTATTTTCAACTTGGTTGCTAGCTTCTGTAATGTACTTTTTCTGTTTCTTTATGTAAGAATTCTTATAACTAAATATATGTATTTGTAGTGCCTGGTCCTGTACCGGTCAATTCTCTTCAAGGAACATCCTTCGAAAATAAGATTTTCTTGAACTGGAAAGAGCCTCTGGATCCAAATGGAGTCATCACCCAATATGAGGTATTGAGAAGACACGGAAGTTAATTGAAATGTGGATTAAAGGGAAAGGTAGAGGGAAAGGAAAAGGGAAATAGGGGAAAATGAGTGAGGATTAAGAGATTAAAATTATTACTGTTTCTCCTCTCTTTTAATTAGACATTCCTTGATCCCAAGATTTAGTATCAAAATAAATATTGTATGGCACCTAGAATTTTCAAATTCTTAAAGTAAATATATGCTTATTTTTGCAGTTGTTTTAGAAAAGCAGGATTGGCCCTTTCAAGCAGACTTAATGATGATTGTAAAGAATGAATTTTTATAAAATTGAGAAATTCATTTCATACTGTGATTTAGGGAAGGCCATTGAATGTCAGTTGTTTCATAGAAGGGGATTAATACTAAATATATATATAATATATATAACATATTATATATATATTATATATATATTATATATATATTATAAATCTGACTGTATTTAAACTTTAAATATAAATTATCATCTTATTTTTAAATATAATATTTTTAAAAAAGAAAAGAATGGATTTTTTTAATTGTATAAGTGTGTAGTTCTGTACCTGCATAGTCAGTGTTGATTAAAGCATAAAGTGCTTAAATTTCTAATGGCTACAGAGTGCATCATGGGGATGGGAATCACCAGTACAGTCTTATAATTTGTGACTATATTATCATACTTAAATACTATTTACATAAAATTTATGTAAATTGGACAAAGTATAGATTAAGTTAATTAAAACAGACATTTGTTGAACATATTCTGTATTTCATATGCATTAAAATATAAGATTATATACATAAGATTATATATTTGTACTTGAGTACACTATTTTTTATAAAAGAAAATAAATCGATATTGGTCCAATCATGGAGATAATAAATACAGGATGTAACCATATTAAATGAGAAGGAAAGAACTAAAATTAAAATATGATTCACTCCACAAATGCCCTTTAATGCTATCTTATTTAAAAGGATTTATGTAAAATTTATTATGACATATTGGATATGTAATAGGAAATGTATTTCTTAAAACAGGTTAGCTACAGCAGCATAAGATCTTTTGATCCCGCAGTTCCAGTGGCTGGACCTTCACAGACTGTATCAAATTTATGGAACAGTACACACCATGTCTTTATGCATCTCCATCCTGGAACTACATACCAATTTTTAATAAAAGCCAGCACCATCAAAGGCTTTGGGCCAGTCACAGCCATCAATGTGACAACCAATATCTCAGGTATGCAAATGAGTAAAGAATCAGTTTGTAATTGTGTGTCACAGAGTATCACATATACACTGAGTATAGTTTTTCTCACGTATTGAATCCTTAATATTATTCATGATTGAAGACACTTTAAATAATTATTTCAATACAGATTATTCTTGGTTATATGTCCAAACCCAAATGCATCTGAAATAGTCAATTTTAATCAACAGAGGTCTTTTTAAACAATTATATATTTATTAGAAAGCTTTCAAAGTTCATTATCTACACTAATAAAAGAGAAACATGGTAATTGGCGTACGACCGCTACCCTTCCCATTGGCTAATCAGCGTATCCTTATGCAAATTAACTGTCAGCCAAGATGGCGGCCGGCAGCCAGGCAGCTGGAAGCTAACAGGAGGCTTGCTTGCTGTGGACTCCAACGTTCCCGCCGGCCTCTGAGCTTCAGTTGGAAACATAGTAACATTTACAGAAGATAAACAAAACTCCAGAAAGCTCCTGTCAGTCAGCCGGGATCTCAGAGCTGGAGTCACAACATTGTTTCGAATACAGAAAACAAAGGCCAGAAACCTGCTTTCAGCCGAGCCTCAGAGAGAAAGCCGGCTCTCAGCTCCAGTGACAGCCATAGACGGTAAATAAATGCCAGAATAAAAAAAAAGAAAAAAAGGAGAGGTTTGGAGCTTCAGTCGCCCGCCAGCCTGAAAACGGCCCTCAGCCCCTCACCCAGACTGGCCAGGCACCCCAGTGGGGACCCCCACCCTGAAGCAACAAGATGGCGGCTAATTTGCATACTGAAGGCAGGCGGCAGCAGGCAAGGCTGTCTGCGGTCTGGGACCCGGATCTGTGACCCTGCCGGGCGGGATCAGCGGAGCCGCGAGGCCTCCCAGCACCGGGATCAGCGTGACAAGGGGCAGTGCCCAAACCCCCTGATTGCCCTGCGGCTCTGTGTGTGACAGGGGGCAGCGCCCCAACCCCCTGATCAGCCCTGAGGCTCTGTGGGTGATAGAGGGCAGTGCCCCAACCCCGATTGCCCTGTGGCTCTGTGTGTGACAGTGGCGGCGCCCCAACCCCCCCACGGGCCCTGCTCTATGTGAGACAGGGTAGAGCCATACCTCCCCATCGGCCCTGCCCTGAGTGTGACAGGGTGTGGTGCCTCAACTCCCCCCCCCCCCCCACGGGCCCTGCTCTGTATGTGACAGGGGGCGGTGCCCCAGCTCCCCTGATCGGCCCTGCTCTGTGCGTGACAGGGAGGAGCTCCTCAACCCCCTGATTGGCCCTGCTCTGTGTGTGACAGGGGGCAGCTCCCCAACCCCCTGATCAGCCCTGCTCTGTGCATGACAGGGGGGAGCTCCCAAAACCCCTGATTGACCCTGCTCTGTGCATGACAAGGGGGAGCTCCCCAAACCCCTGATGGGCCCTGCTCTGTGTGTGACAGAGTACGGAGCCCCAAGCCCCGATGGTCCCTGCTCTGTGTGTGACGGGGCAGCGCCCCAACCCCCTGATCGGCCCTGCTCTGTGCGTGGCAGGGGGTGGCACCACAACCTCCCTATCGACCCTGCCTTGAGTGTGACAGGGGGCAGTGCCCCAACCCCCCAATCGGCCCTACCCTGAGCGTGACTAGGGGTGGCATCACAACCTCCCCATCCGCCCTGCTCTGTGTATGACAGGGGGCGGCGCCCCAACTCCCCAATCAGCCCTGCTCTGAGCCCGACCAGGGGCTGCACCTAGGGATTGGGCCTGCCCTCTGCCACCCAGGAGCAGGTCATTATCTCCTGAGGGGTCCCAGACTGCGAGAGGGCACAGGATGGGCTGAGGGACCCCGTCTCCCCCCCGAGTGCACAAATTTTTGTGCACCGGGCCTCTAGTATATATATAATAGGCCTATAATAATTTTGAGGAGTTGTTAATCTGGTATCAGATCTTTGCTGAAAAGGGATTTTATTAAAGGTGAACCTTGCTCTACTATCTTAGTAACATACACCTTTGTCTCTCTGCTCCCTTTTTACTGAGATGCTGATCATTTTAAACAAATAAGAGCTTTTCTTTCTCTTAGAATCTCACATAAATTTATCTAGATTTTACAATGGCAGTGTGTTAGGTTGATTAACAAATTAAATTTTCATTATGTTATGCTCATAGTTTAATAGTTTACTTTTGACTAGATTGTTTACAGATGTGACTTCTTCAGTCAAGTCATCAATTAAACCTTATTAAATTTTTTGCCAGAAATTAGCATTGTAAAATGCCCCAAATCCAGCTTATGTAATTCTGTATATAATTTGTTTATGATTAGTAAAATAAGTATATATTATATATGTAATGAGTTAACAATGAAAATATTAACCACTTAATATATTAAAATACTAATTTTGCATTTCTAAGTTATTCTTTTAATGTTTATTTTTATTATAATTCTAGTTGCATATAAAAGTAGTATAATACATTATTAAAAATATTCTACCATTGTTCTCAATTGGTAACATTTGCATCAGAAGAAAGGTGCATAATTTTTAAGTCCAAAATGTTATTTGGAAATGTTTTGAAAAATACAAAACATTAAAAATATATTAGCTATTCCAGTATGCACTATAATTCCTTAAAAATATTTGTTGTCACTTTACTAGAAAATATGACTTTGTGATATCATGATATAGTGAGACATGTTGCCTACATTCTAGAATTATCAGTAGTATTATAAATGACTAATATCTTTCAACAGAGATATCTACAGAATTTTCATTAATTTGTAAAACTGATAGCACTGAACAATTGGACCCTAATTAAAGACTGAATGCCCATTTAGCATTTTTAAAAATTATTTCGTTGCACTTTCAATTGAAGCAACCTGTGTACATGGGTACTCGATTGGAACTTTAAAAACTTGGTGCAACCACTATATCTTGGGAACACATAGTACTCAAGCTCAGGCTGACAAAATTTATGATTGTAGTTCTAAGCATCACTTGAATGGTTAAGAACTTATTGTTATTTATCCAATGAGTCCAGTGGTTCTATTCCTCAATATTTTAAAAGTAGTTTAAATAAACATGAAATAAAGTTATTGGAGAAATGATGGTTGGAGACATAATTTATATAGTTGTGTGTGTATATAATGTCTATTGATTCTATTTCCTAAATAACTCTCAGATTATGTTCTCTTTGCAATGTCACTTTTCCTTTCTTTCTAATTAGACAATATTTTAAACAGATCATTGAAATATCTCTCTAAGCAGCATCCTTGCCTTTATACTACATATATTTCTCTTTTAAGTTCCTCCCCCCGCCCATCTACATATATATATATATATAAAAGCCTAAGTGACCGGCCGACCAGCTGACCATTCGTCTGGTAGCTGTGATGCGCACTGACCACCAGAGGATAGACACTCAACGCAGGAGCTGCCGAGCTGCGGTGACTTGGCAGCTGCGGTTCTTGGGTGACACACCCGAACCGGACTGCTAGCCCATTGGCTCCCCATTTCGGGTTTGGCTCCCCACCAGGTCTCTAGCACATTGCAGAGGTCATGAGTCTGGCCCTTACAGAAGCTTTTTGACTCAGTTACCTAAATGATGAGACATGCAGGACACTGAAGCCCCAATTTCTGGTGCCCGCACTGGCCCAACCACTTAATATCGATTTCCAGTAGAGGCAGCGAATTTTCCTGCTACCACTCTTGGCTGGGAAACTGGCTGCAGCATCTCTCCTTCCAGGTGGACAGTAGCGCCAGGAGGCAACCTCCTTGGAGGGAAGGAGGCGAAGGAGCAGCTCAGGTGGGAAGAAGGAGGCCCCACCACGACAGGGCCAGGGCAGGAGCCTGACATTGAGCAGGGACTAGGCAGATTAGATTGCAGGCTAAGTAAATCCTGTTTACTAAATAATTGCATTTTCCAGCTAAATGCCCATAAGTCATCAGTTACTGCCAAATTTAGGGTAAAGTGAGATGAAAGAAGCGAGACAGATACAGAGAAAAAGTGATATAATATTGGAAGAGAGGAGGGAGCCCAGTTCCGGGGTGCGTCACCCGAGAACCACTCTCTTGCAATCAGGACCCCTTGGGGGATGTTGAAGAGCCGATTTGGGCCTGATCCCCGAATGTCAGCCGAGGGACCCCACCAGTGCATGAATCCGTGCACCGGGCCTCTAGTCTAATGTATTTAGTGGGATAAAATCCAATCTTCCATGCATGGTTAGCATTTGTAGCTCATCCTTGTATAGTTCCTTCCATTCTCCACTCCTACCTATGAACACAAAGTTCAGGTATATTTAACTGCTTATAGTTATTAGAACACATCTTGTCATTTCATGTTAGGTGTCTTCAACCATACTGTTTTCTCTCTGGACTTTTATTATACGTGCTCTCTTTCTGGTGAGTTTTTACTCTTTTAACATTCAGCTTAAGCATCACCCAAACCCTGAAGCCTTCCCTGCTTCATCTTCCCTTTTCCCATCACTAGTTTAGGGTAGTGCTCTCCAGGTGTGGTCCCCTCACCAACCCCAACAATGTCATGTGGAAAATCTCTAGAAGGCACATTGTCAGGCCCCTCCCCAGACCTACTGAATCAGAAGCTCTGAAGGAAAGTGTTGGCAATTTGTATTTTAAGAAGCCATCTAGGTGGCTTGGAGACCACTCTTTTAGCAAATTAACTGTCTTCCTCTTTTGGTCACCTAATATTTTGCTATAAATTTTTATGCCTCTCATTTCTGATGAACTGTGATGCCCTCCTTTTAATTATATTAATATAAGAAACTACACTTCACTTTCCTTTATATTTAGAGCTCATTGTATGTATTCAGTAAATGTTCAATGAATGAATGAAATACTTTAAAAATTGGTTAGATGCCACGTGTTCTGTTATTCTAATAATGCACACATTTCACAGATTATAGACTCCCTCAAACATCCTTCCTAATGGGAATAATTAAAAGCCAATTGAGGCTACTTTTTCAACCAGTTGGAGAAGGAAGTTCCCCTCTTCCCCAACATTATCAAACATTTTGAAAATATATCTTCTTTTCAGATATCTAGCAACTAATGTATTAGTTTGTGGTAAATAAAAACGAATGTTCCCATTCCCATTCATCACACGTCCTTGATATGTTTCTATTGTAACCACAGTGGTGAAAATGGCCCAGATACTAATATGGGATCATTCTACAACCACTAGCTCATGAAGGGCACCTCCTCTCCAGGCATCCTTTACAGCACTCCCGCCATTCCTATCTCCACATCTCCATGTGCAGCTCCATTACCAGGGCTCCCATGGTCTCCACTGGTGCACGGATTCATGCACTGGTGGGGTCCCTCGGCTGACATTCGGGGATCAGGCCCAAATCGGCTCTTCAACATCCCCCAAGGGGTCCTGATTGCAAGAGAGTGGTTCTCGGGTGACGCACCCCGGAACTGGGCTCCCTCCTCTCTTCCAATATTATATCACTTTTTCTCTGTATCTGTCTCGCTTCTTTCATCTCACTTCATCCCATCCCATCATTGCTGAATTTAAGGACTCAGGAAAACGAAAACCTAAAACAGCTTCAGGAAGTGTTTGGGGTGTGTCACAAATTGCCAAATTATTATTTAAATTTCAGTAATTCTTGGTTCTGTATCTTCTGCTGTCCTCGATGCCCAGGGTTAACATTAAGGCATATGTTATTCTACAAAATAAGGATCATTTCAGACAATTAAGTATTAAATTGATGTTTTTCCTTGGTCAGGATCATTTATTCAACCTGAACTATGATATATTACTGTTAATTGATTGAAACCTTTTCCTTTTTTTTTGGTCATTAATTACTCATCAGCTCCAACACTGCCTGACTATGAAGGAGTTGATGCCTCTCTCAATGAAACTGCCACCACAATAACTGTATTGTTGAGACCAGCACAGGCCAAAGGTGCCCCTATCAGGTAAGAGGGGAAAAACAATAGTTAAAGGAAAAAACAGCCAAAGTGAGGGATCTTTTCTCATAGTTACTTAGCAGCTAATATACTAGCAGTGAGTGGATCATTTCTGAGACAGTCATTTGCCAATTACTATCAGGAGCTTTTATTTCTCTTTTGTTTTGTTTTTTTCATTTGGAGAAAGCCTGAAGATAGACTTGTAGTTAAGAGAAGAATGCTAAGGGGATATTTATGAATTCAATCATTCACCTCTCTGTGTTGTTTGATTTAAGAGCATTGCTCTTTTATTTTTTTCCAGTCCCATTTCATTTCACTTCTTCTGTTGATATCTATGGTATATGAGTTTTGAAGGTATTTGAAATAGAATGCGAAAATACCTCCTACCAATGCATCAAATCCTTTATGCATAATTTCACATGAATGATTGAAAAATAGGAAGCTTTGAGAAAATAAAAGTAGAATGAATGTAGCCTATGTGACCTTTTAATTCCTAAGTTGTTGCTTATCAGGAATTCCATAGGAAATATTAAAATTCAATTTGTATTTCCTTTATCTTTCCAATATTAAAATCCCCCATCTTACCCTCATCTTCCATATAATTATGAGCTATGTTTTCAGGGATTGAGTCAAATTATTCTAACCATTTTAGATAAATATTTGAAACTGATGCAAGATTCTATTAGAAATTTGCAGATTTTTGTGGATACTTTTGTTTTCATATTTCTATTGATAAATAAATCAAGGCACAAAAAATAGTGCAGATGTTTCATATTTGAGTGATCTCAAGTTGTTTACATCTTCATTAAAAAGTAAAATTAATCTTTATATGTAAGATGAATGCATTTGGCCTTATAAGCATATACTAACCATTCAGATTATCCTGTGTCACTAGAAGGAAAGAAGTATTTGTAATTAAAAAAATATATTGATAAAACAGCCTTAGTTCATTAAGAAAACTCTCCGGAGTCTGTCTGGCTAAAATGCCGAGGCATACCACAGCAGAGGAGAAGAAATCTGACTGGATACTCTTGTAGTGTAAACACCTGGGAAACACTGGCTGCTTGAAAAGGCAAAGTAAGGATGCAGTGCTATTCATGAATCGATGAACTGTGAGTGAGTCTGATGGCTGATCCAAAGGAGAAGGAGAAAATGCTTTCATTCAATATCTTTTTCTATTGACAAGTAGTCAGGATCATTCACACGTCCTACCTGTGGTAAAATTTACTTTGTAGGTGTTCAGTTCTGCTACTGTTTTTTAGATGAGCTGCCAGGTATTTGCATTTATCTTATAAGAGTTAGATATTGGAGTGAATTCAGCTTTATTTAATGTAAGTTGGAAACACAGCGTATTATTTATCTATATAACATAACATACACTAACTCTTTAACCATTTAATCAATTTATTGCACAAATATTGACTGACCAGGTATTACGTGTCAGGCATGGTGCTAGGCATCGTAAATCAAAGATTAAAATGATCAGAACAAAACACAGAGCCTGTCTCCCTATTTGTCATGGACAATGAGAACTGCCTGCAGCCTGGTAAATTCTTTGCACATAGCTGGTGTTCAGACAGTTTGTTGAATTAAATCGAATGTCTTTCTTCTACTTTTTTATTTAACACTAAAATATTAATTACCAAAAATCCACACTGTCTGAATTCATGATTCTGCAAAAATAATTCTTGATAATCATATATTCTCTTTTTCTGACACAGACATGCACCTCTTTGTACTTATTGGAAAGACATTTGTCCTTTTCTGAATTTGAGCCCAATGTCTGAGAAATATCAGTTTTACACTTTGAAGATAAGTGCTCAAATAAATTTAATACTACGAGAAGAAACAAATGATATATAAACAAATAAAAAGTATTTTAAACTAATATTACTACCAGGAAAAAAAATCTGTTTTCCAACTGATAATCTAATCTTATCATTTCCATTTTTAGGTGTGTTGTTTTAAGACATATATTTTTTAATTTCAGAGAGGAAGGGAGATGGAGATAGAGATAGAAATATCAATGATGAGAAGGAATCATTGATCAGCTGCCTCCTGCACACCCCACACTGGGGATCAAGCCTGCAACCTGGCACGTGCCCTAACCAGGAGTCGAACCGTGACCTCCTGGTTCATAGGTCAATGCTCAATAACTGAGCCACACTGGCCAAGCTCCTTTTTTAAAAAACAAAAAAGATCTGTTCATGTATTTGGTATCACCCATAGGTGGGGGCCTGGTGGTAGAACCAGACTGGTCTAGTCAGGCATTTTGGCCTCAGATGAATCCAGCCTCCTTTGCTTTTTAAGTCCTCTAGTCATATGCCCTGTCTTCTTTCCTCTGACCACGTTCCCATCTTCGGTATTGCTACTAGTAACTGGAGCCTTATCTTGGCACTTAACTTGTCCAGTATTCCAATTTCTTTGAAAATGAGGGCCCAAACTTGATGTAATAAAAAAATTGCAAAGCACTGTATATATGGTCTGGTACTTCAAATCTTTTATTGGATCCTTATTACTACCTTCAGGTTCTTAAAACTCCTTTACTTTCCACCCAGTTTCTTTCTGTCAGTCTGTCAGAATCTCTTGTTTGTAAATGCTTGTTGCCATTGCCAGTCTGTGGCTCAACTCCTCCCCTCCCAATAAAAGCCATATCCATTTAGCACCTAGCTCAACCTCCTGAGAGCATCCATCAGTTACTTTTGTTTGCTATCATAAGCTCTAAATACTAGGATCTATCTTTCCTTACTTTACAGAATGACTAGCCTCTGCCGGGCTGCATTTCACCATCCATTTGTCCCAACTCCAGTGAAATATCTAATTATTTCTGCTCTGGCCTTGCTAATGTCAAACAAACTCCATTTCCAAGAGCCTCTGCCATAGCACCTGTTGGGTAGAGTTTGTTCCTCAATGTTTCTATAAATTCATTCATTCAGTAGCATTCAGTACGCACTAGGTGCAGAGCTGGATACTTGGAATAGAAACCCACATAAGGTAATTTAGTGTGTGCCCCCAGGTGGTATATTACAAGGGAGATAAAACAGGTCAAAAATAGGCCTTGTTAAAATTAACGCCACGACTTTGAGTTTGGTTACTCAGAGATGAAGAGCAGGAAATATGATGGCAACCAAAATGAAAATTAAACCTTTACCTAGCTCATCAAAGTGTTGGCAGTGGTGGCTCTAAACCTTGGGAAGGCTGTTTATAAGAGAAATAGTAAGACATTAGAACTGGAGAAAATCTCCTGAAGCTGTAAAGAGACATTTTAAATTTTTTCAAAAAGAGGGAATGTGAATTGTACAAAATTTGTTATTTGGTATCACTAAGAAGGTATGCAAGCTGAAACTAGTCAGATTCATAGATAGTTTCGTTATTAGTAGTTGAAAAATCCATGGCAGGCTGTCATTGATAATTTTGGGTTCACCTCCAACATTCTTAAGCATTTCATCAAGGAAACTATCTACCAGATGTATCATATACTAGCTTTTTGCGCTAATGTCAAAATCCCTTTGTATATTTTTTTACAGTCTTATAAACTGAAGAGAAATTGTATGATGAAATGTCATTATTTGGCCTCCCGCAAAATTAAAAATGATTACATTCCAGTGTTTAATCACAGTGGATTATTGTATAGTGAAATCATTTTTAGTTTTTTAATATAAGGAAATCATATTTTGACTTTTGAGTGGAGGTTCATAATGCCAGTAAATTGATTTTAACTTAATTGTAGAAATATTTTTAAATGTAATTAAAAGGAATGGGGAATATATGAAATATGGGTAGAGTGAATAAGCTCTTCAAGTGACTTTGGAATATTTTAAATTGCTAGAGTACTAAGCTCAAATAATATTTAAATCCAGCTAGAATTAAGTACCATTAGGTAATTAGACAACCACGAGGATGAGAAAGCACAGGCCCATTTCATGCAATCAGTCAAATCACTTTTAATTTGATTTCTCATTCCTTGTTTTCGGTACTTTAATTAATTCGTATTGATAAATAAGAGAGTAGAAGGGGGAAAGGAACTGTCCAAACTAAGTAAAATAATGTGGTTGGAGAACAGCTTGCACAGACAAATTGAACAATGAAAGGAAAATATATTATTTTTAAAATGCGTTTAATCACTTTTAGTTTAGGTCCATCTGAAGTTCAGTGAGGTCCCTCCCAAAGAGCAGACTGTACTTTTTATTCCTCCACCTCCCCTCCAAGAGCAGCTGTTTGCTTTGCTCCTCATAGATCTGGAGAGATGAGCTGTTTTGAATGAAATTTCTTATTTTTGTAATGTACTACCTGTGTCAATTTAATAGAATTAGTTAAGACTGAATGTGTGCTAGTGTGGGTTTAATCTACATGTATGTATGTATCTACCAAATATGCAAATGTATATTATAAAATATGGATTCTAAATTGAAAATGCACAGGGAAAGAATACTAGGTGTGCTTAATGTGGCATATGCCAGCCATGATCTTTTTTTCTCTCTCTCTCTATGCTTCGTATTTCTTGTATCTTAAAATTAACAGGAGTCTCCTCCATGGACCCCTCGGAGAGCATGTATGTTGTAAAGAGCATTTCTAGGAGCTTGCAGACCAAACCTGGCAGAGATATAGAAAATGACGCAGGTCATGTAATTTCAAATAACATAGACTTCTGCCTTAGTTACTTGCCCAAATCTGAATTTCTGGCATTAATAAAAGGTTCATACTATTTCTAAGGGAAAGAAGATAGATACCAACCTACCAATTTCTTGGCACTATTTTAATGGGAAATTGGAACTTGAATAATTAACGGGGGGAATGAATTTATAAAGCTCTTTGTTAAGTATATGAAGATCTTCTGTTTGTAGGTATAACACAGTTTATATTAAACTAGAATTTCATAGCCGATTCTAAACTGGTATAAAATTTGTGTTAATGGTCATAGAGGCAGATTCAATCCCTCCCCCTATCCCCTACCGTGTGTGTGTGTGTGTGTGTGTGTGTGTGTGTGTGTCTTTCTATCCTTACATTTTTCCTTTTCCTTTTTATGGAAGTTCATTAAAGAAAATGGTCTATTTCCTCTGGAAATCCATTTAACCGCACCTATTTTCCCTGTATTGATTAAGCATATTTTCCTGGCGACTCAGAGTCAAGCATGCCGCTCTACACACAGCTTATTCACATTCAATTTATGTATGGGACCACAAGTCACTTTCTAATAACTTTCTAGAATTCTGAAACATAATTCTTTTACATTCTTTAATGATATATAAATATATTAATAACTTTCTTGGGGATGCATTTCCTAAAAATGTTTGCCTAAAGAATGGCCTATGGGGAAAGGATATTACTAATATGGCAGTTTGAGAAATTTATAAAAAATAATATAAGTGGTCAGGCAGATCTTGATTTTAAAATTGCATTTTTTTTCCTTTGCTCTGTAATATAACAGCTATTACAGAAAAGTTTAAGACATTTAAGGAAGACATTGAAAGGTTTAGGTTTGAGATTTAATAGGCCAAATGCCATCTGCTTCTGCAATTTGTAACATTTTATTATTAACAACTGTAGACGGAAGAGGCAGTCTATTTCGGTGGTGAGGACAGATTTCTGTCCATCTGTGCCCGTGTTGCAGCGCGTCACTGGTGCTTTGGATCCTCATGGCTGTGAGCCACAGCGAGGTGGAGTCAAGGTCACGCGTGGGAGGACCTCAGCACATTCTGTCTCCTGACCCTGCAGACGGGTGCCTCGAGCTCTGCCCCAGGCCGGCCATTCTGCTCCTGAGTCATGGAGCTGGGCCTTCCATGCCTCCATTTCAAAGGAAAATGTTAACTTTAAACATTTTACAATATCAGACAAATAATTTATTTTGTGTCTCTGGTTAATGTCAGGTTCCTTCTTAGGGTGACTCATTTCTTAACAGTGAAAAGTTAGAGTGTAGAGGTCTATGCGGATTTTTTAAAACTTTTTTCACTCCCTTAAGAATCACGGTGGGGTTAGCATCCGTGTGCAATTCTGTCTTATGGCAAAATAGCTGAAAGCAAGAAAGCAGGGTGTTCAGACTGACTTTAAAGGCTTGTGAAGTGTTGCCGGTCATTATCCAATACTTCATTCTTCTTTTGAGAACACTTAGTATGTAGCATCTCTAAATGTGTGCTTTATCTTCTCTTTCCCAAAAAGTGCTTATCAGATTGTGGTGGAGGAGTTGCACCCACACCGAACGAAGCGAGAAGCGGGAGCCATGGAGTGCTACCAGGTCCCCGTCACCTACCAAAACGCCATGAGCGGGGGTGCGCCCTACTACTTTGCGGCTGAGCTGCCCCCCGGGAACCTTCCTGAACCTGCCCCCTTCACAGTGGGGGACAACAGGACCTATCAGGGCTTTTGGAACCCCCCTCTGGCACCACGCAAAGGATACAACATCTATTTCCAGGCAATGAGCAGTGTAGAGAAGGTAAGCCTCCTCCAAGTTCTGCTTGTTCACTGCCCGGAGGCAAAGCCGCAGTCAGATTTTATAAATACTCAGTCGCATCTGTCAGTTTAATAAAGGGGGGGGGGGGGGGGGGGAATCATTGATGTGCAGGGCGCTGCTGCTTCTGTTCCCAACTGTGTGCATGGTTTTGAGCTGGGGGCCCCACGTGTTACCTTGCTCAGGATTCCTGTTTCCTAGTAACAGCTTCGACGAACCCACTTCAGGCAAGCCCACAAGAGCAATTGTGAGCAAAACTCCTTGGAAAGGTGGGTGTGTGGCCTTGCTGCTGGGGCTGGAGCCCTGGTGGATATCAGCCATTGTTCTGTCCTCTTTGCTCAGGAGTGGCTGCACTTCAGAAGATTAAATCGACTGCAGGATCAACAGAATGCGTGTTCCACAGCAGGCTAATAAACCCTTATAAACTTTTCAGGGGGTACAAGCCGAGTTGTAAATAACAAGTAACAATCCTCCGATTACAAATAGGACGCCTGTGGTCCATCTGACAGAACCTAAACAGAAGGCTGCCGGGAGAGGGCTGGATGCTGGGCCCGTGGAGGAGTCTTGTTTTCCATCTCCCTGGTTGCCCCTCCTTTTCCCATTTTGGGCACAGTTGTTTTTGAGCACTGCCGCTGATCCCAAATGAATATTGAAAAGGAAAACACAACAGGAAGTTAGAAACTACCAGTGGCTCCATACGTGGGGAAATAACCTGCCTCATGCTGGTCTCTGTGAAAGATTTTCTTTCCTAAAACTTATTTAATTTATTTCTTTCCAGAGGGAGATAGAAAAAATACATTAAGAATAGAAAATGCCCACAATTTGGAATCCACTAGCACAATGACATTTTTGTTGACTTGTAGCTTTATAGGAAATGGCTGGGTTTGGGTAATTGAGTCCCCGAGGTGGGTACGTGAGAGGTGCTGTGAAATATGTGCTATCTAGTTGCAGCAGTGATATTTTGGAATAGTTTAACTGGAAGACATAGCAATCCATTTATATTTCTGCAGGGACCATGAGAACTTAGGGTATTGACTGGTTGCTTTTGAATGAAAACTTAATCGTTCTGCTCACCGTATGTGGCTGGTTTGCAGAATACGGCAGAGAAAAATGCCCCACGGCATTTCCTAAAATGCACCCCAAAGCCAGGGGCTGCTCCTGGGTGACAACGCTCCTCTCGTCTTCTAATGTATTTCTTCATGAGAGGGAATCTTCCCAGGCAAGTCAGCTGCCCACTTCCCTCCTACACATCATTCCCTCCCATTGGTAACACGGGGCTGTTCAAAAGACAGATGACTATAAAAGTTAACATTCCATTCTGGATGTAGAGAAACATAGGGGTAGAAAGCATACTTCTGTGTTTGGGTATTCATCTTTAGAGAGTGATAGAGTACAGGTTGACTTTTGTTATCTGGTGGGTGGTATGAGATGTGTATTAATGAATGCATGTTATTTATAAAGGATTTTATGTGGCACTCTTTTAAAAGCTTTCTTGCCCTAGCTGGTTTGGCTCAGTGGATAGAGCATCAGCCTGCAGACGGAAGGGTCCCAGGTTCGATTCCAGTCAAGGGCACATGCCCAGCTTGCGGGCTCAATCCCCAGTAGGGGATTGGCATGAGGCAGCCAATCAATGATTTTCTCTCATCATTGATATTTCCATATGTCTTTTCCTCTCCCTTCCTCTCTGAAATCAATAAAAATATTTTAATAAATAAATAAATAAATAAAAGCAAGCTTTCTTATGAACAGTCTCTTCTAAATGTTATTTTATCTACACGTGTTAAAGTACAGAGTAACAACAATATATTTCAGTTCCCCTGGCAAAGAGTTTTTAAAGTGACATGGCTCCTACCAGCAATGGTTGGTAATCCTGGTAGAGTTAACAGTTGCTTTTAGGAGATCAAAATTCCATCTGGCCTCTACAGGAAAGTGAACTAATCTCTTGCCATTCACTGGGAAGGCTTTAGGTTACAGTTAAGTAATAGAAGTGCATACTTTCGTTTTTAATTACTGATTCCCCTTCAATACTTTATTTTACTTAATTTAAAAATAATAAATGCTTAAGAGAGAATTATAAGCTCTTGGTTTATCAAGATGTAGAACTACTCAAGATGCAGTTATAACTGCATCTAAAAACAAATAGCCTCTGTCTTGTTTACTGGCTTTAACATCTTTTCCAGCCTCTTGTACATTCAAAGATGTGAGCTGAATGAACTAAGTCTGGGAATTGTAGGCCTAAAGTACATTTCAACTCCCAATGCCACCCCACAGCATTAAAAAAAAAAGGAAAAGAAAAGATAATTTGTGTTCTTTCCTATGTCTACTATTTCCTCAACCCTATCTGTCTAGCAAGAGGAGGAAAATAATCACACCAAGTAAGATTTATTCCCTAACAACTAAATTAAAAAGAAAAAAGAACAGATAAATTATGTTCAGATAAATTATGTTGCAACTGTGATGTAATTTTTTTTACTCCTCACCCAAGGATATGTGTGTGTGTGTTTTTAATTGATTTTTAGACAGAGAGAGAGAGAGAAATTAGTTGCCTCCCATACTCACCCTAACCAGGATTGAACCTATAACTAAATATGTGCCCTGATTGGATATTGAACCCACAACCTTTTGGTGTATGGGATGATGCTCCAACCAACTGAGTCACCCTGCCAGGGTATGAAGTTTTTTTTTTTATGATTTTCTAACTATTATTCAGCTCTTTAGTCATGGAAGGCTCCAAGTGACAGTATGTAATGCCCAGCCTTGGTCTGAGTGTGCAGCTATGAGGTGAAAACGAAGTTTATATTTGGATCTGATTTGTATTAGCTTTGCAAATATGTTTTCTTTCTGATTGTTCAAAAAGTACAAAATGCAAATGGGATGCCATTATACTTGTCTCAGACAAGATAGCCTGTTTCATTACAAGGCAAAAACAGACACCTAAATCTTTAGAAAAATATTGAAAAAAAATTTAAGTTCTTATTTGTTGTTGTTGCTGTTAATCCTCCCTGTAGGATACACTTTTCCATTGCTTTTAAGAGAGAGTGGGAGGAATGGAGGGGGAGAGAGAGAGAGAGAGAGAGAAACATGCATTGATATGCGAGAGACATTGGTTGGTTGCCTCCCACACACACCCCAACTGGGGCCAGAATCAAATCTGCAACAGAGGCATGTGCCCTTGACTGGGAATCGAACTTGTGACCCTTCTGTGCACTGGCCAACGCTCTAACCACTGAACACACTGCTCAGGGCTTAAGTCTTAATTTTAGATTTAAAAAATTATCTGAGAATACATATAAAAACATGTTTCTTTAGCACTGCAATTGTATTCTTTATAAACCTATTTTATAGCTCCAGATTGATCTTCATAATACTTATAGTTTATGAAACAGGAAGCCTATGTATACACTGACTATTTTCTTTCATTTTCACTCCATCAGGAAACTAAAACCCAGTGTGTACGAATTGCTACAAAAGGTAAGAGGTTTGCTTTTTTTTCTTTTTCAAATTCCATTATCCTGCTTTCTAAAATGAAAGAGCTTTGTTCCCTGCTTCGGGACTAATTACATGTAGCACTTCTATTACAGTTTTGTAGTAGGACCCAGTTAAACTGCCAGCCAAGTCCTGGGACTCACTTGGGTGTCTTTAACGTGTAATGGGTGCACTTTTCATCCTCTAGGAATTGACTGGAGGAATCTTGTTATGAGAATAGGAGGGATTTAGAAACCCGTAACAGTGGTTCTCAACCTTTCTAGTGCCGCGACCCTTTAATACAGTTCCTCATGTTGTGGTGACCCCCAACCATAAAATTATTTTCGTTGCTACTTCATAACTGTAATTTTGCTACTGTTATGAATCGTCATGTAAATATCTGATATACAGGATGTATTTTCATTGTTACAAATTGAACATAATTAAAGCATAGTGATTAATCACAAAACAATATGTAATTATATATGTGTTTTTCCGATGGTCTTAGGCGACCCCTGTGAAAGGGTTGTTCGACCCCCAAAGGGGTCGCGACCCACAGGTTGAGAACCGCTACCTTAGAAGGACTTTTTCCTGCCATTTAGTGTCTGAAAGGTCTTGTGCTGCTGATCAACCAATGTATTGGAAAAACTCAGCAATATTAGTTCAAAATCACAAGGTGCTTATTTAAAAACCATTGTTACTTTCTCTGGTAAATGATCAAAGGTAAAAAGAAGCAGGCTGATCCATGCATGTGGAAGAGCATAGGTGTGAAGACTGGTCTATAACTTCATCAGTACTGCAGGTTCATTGGAGATGCTTTACTTTTTTTTTTCTTTTAATCCAACCGAAGCCAATAAATTAAATCTGTGATGGCTAATGGCCAGGGCAATTCCTGCTGACATTTCATAGTTTAGCTCTGTTGCCTAGTTTTTTAGGAGAAAACATTTTCATCTTCGAATGAGTATTTAGATTTCAGAGTGGGAGAAAATCTCCAGCATTCACTATGTTTATAATCTTTCATTTAAGACTTATGCGATTGTGCCAACAAGAGAGAGAGAGAGGTTGGTGTATTTTAACAAGAGGAACAAGAAAAAAGCTGTCTGCATGCAGACATGGGGCTCTGTGGAGAGTTGGCGCTCTGGGTTGTTTGCCGCTGGAATTAGTATTAGACCCACGTTCATGACCAGTAGTTGATTCATTTGGATAAAAATGAATGGCTATATTCTGTTTGTGCTGGCATCATTCCTTTCATCATTTTTTCTCATCTAATCATCGGTCTGCTCAATTAAGCATTTGTGTTATACTCTTGTTTGTAGAAGCAAAAGAGACGTTTTTCTTGACTCATGAGAAGTAATAAAAAAGCTTCACAGAAGAGAAAATAAATACACTTTTCAATTCAAATACTACGATTCCTCATGATATTTAAAAAAGCAATCCTTAGTGAAAGGAAAGAAAAATATATATATACAGATGCACATAATGTACAAGCATTTATTTTATTTTAAAAACAGCTCATGGATCAAGAAGTAGAGTTGAAAATTTTAAAGATAGTGGCAGAGAGCATTTAGGTATATATCAACTATGTTTTTTCCAAACGTAAAATAAAGCCAAAAATGTAAAGTAGTCTTGCATCAGCTTCCAAAAAGATTTTTAGATATTTTTTATAACTGAGAAAAGACAGGTATAAATGATTTAAAATTTTTCTTATTTGGTTATTTAATTATTTGCACTTATACAAGTGTTTGCCATTTTGTCCCTCTCTCAATACAAATAAAATTATAATGAAAAAATGTCATATGAGATTTAGATTGCAGGAGATATAAGATTATAGAAGTCAAACGTACAAGGTGGCGCAGAATATTGTCCTGAAACTCAGAGGTAGTAAGAAAAAGTCCATTTGTGGTCGTTTCTTCTTTGTTTAATAATTTATCCTGCTGTGCTCTGGATCTCCAGTTTGGCAGTGTGGTTTAATGAGTAAGGGAAGAGGACCCTGGCCCTGGACTATCGGGGTTCATATTCCCCTGACTGTACCCTTTACTATTCTTTGACATTTGCAAATTATTTAACCCCTCACTCCCAAAAGATGCATAATAGTGTATTCACTCCTCACTATTATTGTGAGGATTAAAATAGGTTATATATGTATGAAACGTTGAAGGCAGAGGGAACACATGCAAAGACCTTGAGGGGAATGTGTGCTTGGCTGCTAAGGAACGTGGGCTCAGACCCTGAGGATGAAACAGACTGGTCTTCATTAGTGATTTCAGACTTCAGCTTGAGTCAGAATCCTGTGGAGGCCTTGTTAAAACTGGTTATTGGGCCTCAATGGCAGTTTCCAAACCAATAGGCCTAGGGAAGGGCCCAAGAATGTGCATTTCTAGCAGGTTTACTGCTGCTGCCACTGCGGTGACCACACTTCGTAAGTACCAGTGATCTGAACAATTCGCTCGCACCATTGCCATGTCAACCAAAGCACTGTGATTACTAGAAGACCACCATAGTACTCATTTCTCTAAAGTAATTAAAGACCAATCCTGAGATATTTTTTGATAGCTAGCGTAGACTGAGAGCATCAAACTGAGGGTGCCAGTTGTTTACCAGAGATAATTTTATAATTTAGAGTTTCATTCGAATAATGTCAACAGCAGTCTAAATCATTGCTTTATTTCTAGAAATACTGCCTTAGGAGACTAATGAGAATGAAGCGACTCCTCTGCTCATATAACATTTCATAGACACTAATGAGCAAGGGTCAAAAATAACATTACCTTGCAGAGCAAAGATGGCCGAACTCTTAGTGATAAGGTTATCTCTCTTCTAAAGCACTTTTTTAAAAACTGTCAATCAACACTGAGCCTAATTACATTTCTAGGGAATCATATTATATTAAATAGATAATGGTAACCTTAATAATGCTCCCCTCCCCCAACCTCCACCAAAATGTCCATGTTCTAATCTTCAAAATACTTTGCAGATATTTTAAGGATCTTGAGATAGGGTACTGATCCTGGGTGATACAGGTGGACCCAGTAAGAGTTTATATAAGTGGCAGGTGGGAGGCTCAGAGTCCAAGAACCGATGTGAAGACAGAAGCAAGAGCTGGAGTGATGATGGATGTGCTTTGCAGAAAGACAAAGGGGCCATGAGCCAAGGAATGAAGGGGTTTCAGGAAATTAAATAAGACAAATGATTTTTTTTCCCCTTGTGCCTACAGAAGGAACATAAACCAGTGAACTTCTTAATTTTAGTCCCATAGATTCATTTAGGTCTTCCAGCCTCTAGAACTGTCAGATAATAAATGTGTGTGGTTTTAACCCATTAATGTTTGGTAGTTTGTTACAGCATAAAAGGTAACCAATATAGGTTTTGGTGTCTGGAAGCTGGGTCCTACTGTAACAAATACCTGAAAATATGAAAGTCACTTTGGAATTGGGCAGTGGGTAGAGGCTTCAGAGAATCCTTAGAGCATGATACAAAAAGCATACCTTGCCTTTAACAGACTTTTAGTAGAAATATGAATGTTAAAGCATCTGCTAACAAGGGCTCAGAAGAAGGGGGGAACATGTTTCCAGCAACTGGAGGAAAGGGAATTTTTGCTCTGTGGCAGAAATTTAGTTGAGTTATGCCCTCCAGTGAGGTGGGAAACAAAATTTATAAATGATGAACTTGGATATGTAGGTGAAGAGGTTTCCAGGTAGTGTTGAAGGTGCAGTCTTTTTAAAAACACACACACTCAGAAATACATACTTATATACGCATTCACGTACACATATTTGTTATTTGTTGATATCATTATCTTTATATACTGGGAATATAGATTCCCTATTTTAATCCTTTGATTTTGAAAAAGGCAAATACTAAATTTTAAAAACAAACAACTTAAAGAACTTGTGTTCTTAGCAATTAAAAACAGGTCTTTGGAGTGAATCCCCATATCAGAAAATAACAATAGTTTTATTGCAAATGAGCGCTGCCTGTCTTTTTTCTATATTTATCCTGTTGTAGGGATTAAAGATCAAAATCCAGTTTGGTCTCATTGAAACACATTTGCAGAGTGTTATAGAGCATTGGTTTATGATTATGGCTCCATAATAGACAGAATATTCTTTATCCCCTATTTGTGTGGTGTCTGATATTATGCATTCTATTCAGTTTTTTAATGAAATGTGGATTACTTTAAAGATTATCTCTCTGATTGAATAAATGGCATTAGAGTAGAAAGTTAATTGAATCTTTCTTGAATGATCACTATTGATAGAAGGAAAGATAGAAAATGACATGCTTTTGAACTTGTTTTGTGTTTAAAACTTTTAGATTAGTCAAGTATTTTTTTGTGATCAGTTTTCTACTATTCCCTAATTACACTTATAAAAAATCTTGGAAAAATTCTAATTCATTTTTTAAAATTTCTCAGATTTTGTGAAAATGAGATACAAAAAAATATCACATACTTGAGCATATGGTTTAGTGTGCTTTTAAAGACAAACAATAAATGTTATTACCCAAACATCCAAATAGTTCTGGATTTTTCATGTCCTGTTTTTGATACAGATGACAACCTAGCTTCAAAATTTGGAATCTTGTTCCCTTCTTACATTTGTTTTACTCTTTTAAGAGCTCCTGCTGATTATACAGGTAAAGAAATTACTACTTCTGCTTCATTGTTTAAGGAAATGCAGAAATTAATGTTTGTAAATAGTGGAGGTGATAAAGTGATCCTGGCCACACTTTATATATCCTGGTAAGGGCAGAAAGTTCACAGTTTGAGTATCAGTGACCCTTAAGTAAATATACAAATTGTCCTTTTAAATCACTGTTATTCTTCCTGAGCGGTGTTTGTGTGTGCAGGTGTGTCTTCCATCTTGTAAATTCAGAAAGCGATGTTTTAATTGCTGGCTGCTTCTGTTACTTACAAATAACACCTGGCTTTGCATCTGTTTCTCTTAAAATGCCACTCTTTGCCTACGAGGAAACCAATTCTTGGTCCATTTGCTGCTGTTATTTCCCAGATGATCATCCGACCAGGCTGTGCTTTTGAGATAGGATTTCACTGTGTTAGTAAGACTTTCCTCTGCTTACCCTGATAACCAGCATCTCAGGTTTGGCCCCTTTATAAAAAGCTGCTTTGTATTTGCCAGTTATGATTTTTCTGACAAGTTCAGCTACTAGGGGAGATAGTGGAAGTAAACGTGGTTGACTGTTGGTGGTCTAACAGTATACTAAAGACTGCAGCAAATATGAAAATTTTTGTAGAGAGACGAGGAAGAAAGAAAATTAAGGGTCTCATAAGAGTATGTAGCTAAGACATCAGCTCATGTAATCTTGGGGCTTTTCTCAAGGCTTCCTATCACATCACTTCTCAGAAGTGATGATGGTAACAACTACATTGTTGGTATCTGATTCTTTAAATAGAAATTTTACATCATCATGGTGAGCAACAGTCCTCTCTTGAATATATCTTTGCTTAATTTCCCTACATCTAACTATTCCACCGGCTGCTAAACATTGGGAATTTGTCATCCATTCAGAATGTATTTATGGCCTGTTTACACTCTGTCAGGCACTAAGCCAGATATTGAGCTCCAAGGAAGACAGTTGTAGCATGAAGGCATGATGGCTGTATGTAGTTACCATGCAGAGCAGGTTTAGTTAAAAAGGGTCATTGGCCAAAACCGGTTTGGCTCAGTGGATAGAGTGTCGGCCTGCGGACTGAGGGGTCCCGGGTTCGATTCCGGTCAAGGGCATGTACCTGGGTTGCGGGCACATCCCCAGTGGGGAGTGTGCAGGAGGCAGCTGATCGATGTTTCTCTCTCATCGATGTTTCTAGCTCTCTATCTCTCTCCCTTCCTCTCTGTAAAAAATCAATAAAATATATTTTTTTAAAAAATGGTCATTGGCCACATCTGTCTTAAAACATGAGATATTATCCTTCACCTGGAGATTCCTCAACTCTGCCAAGATCTGTTCTTAGAAATAGAATGCTTTTCTTTTCACTCTGGTAAAATATTTAAAGTCTATGTGTTAGATTTTTTTTTTTTTAATATATTTTATTGATTTTTTACAGAGAGGAAGGGAGAGAGAGAGATAGAGTTAGAAACATCGATGAGAGAGAAACATCGACCAGCCGCCTCCTGCACAGCTCCTACTGGGGATGTGCCCGCAACCCAGGTACATGCCCTTGACCGGAATCGAACCTGGGACCTTTCAGTCCGCAGGCCGACGCTCTATCCACTGAGCCAAACCGGTTTCGGCTCTATGTGTTAGATTTACTGTAATTTAGGATTTGGTAATAACCTCCATTTAACAAATATATTCTGTAAACTATGTAGGCTGTAAACCTGATTTTATAAAACAAATCGCCAATGTTATATGTTACAGATACAATTTTTTTTTATATTTACCCAATCTGGTGAGGATCTCTTTATAGACATTGCAATTATGAAAACATATCTATATTTCTATGGATAGAAAAATATACAGATTAAAAAATTGTTGTTATCCCAAGATAGTGGCCTGGAGCTTGCTATTTATTAACTCAAATTTTTTGGCTTGGACCAGCCAGTGTTGAGCAGGGGCTATTGGCTCAGGGGTTGAGCATCGACCTATGAACCAGGAGGTCATGGTTCAGTTCCCAGTCAAGGCACATGCTCTTGTCGCAGGCTTGATCCCCAGTAGGGGGTGTGCAGGAGGCAGCCGAGCAATGATTCTCATCATTGATGTTTCTGTCTCTCTCTTCCTTTTCCTTCCGCTCTGCAATCAATAAAAATATATTCTAAAAATATTTTTGTCTTGGACAAATTTTCAAGTTAGGAAATACACATATTCCATGGTGTATGAATGTATGTTTAACCCTTACTTTATTGTTGGACATTTTGATTGTTCATTTATCTTGCAATTATATGCAATGGAATGAACATCCTTGGCTAAGAACTTAATTATCTGTTATAGAATAAACTCTTAAAATCAATATTTCTAAGTCATGTGCTATTTATAGATTTTTAAATAATTACAAATCACATTAAAAAAGAATTCTACAAATTCATGTTTCAAACAATATATTTGAATGCTTGTTTCCCATACTCTCTTATCATTACTAATTGACACCAGTATTTTGAGATTTTGCTTATCTAATGTGCAAAAACATGGTTAACATTTTATGTTTTGTTGTTAAATGATTTACATAATGATACCATTGAATTTGTTTTAAAACTGTTCTATAAAGAATGAAGAGACGAGCACATGAACAGTTAACTGTTCAATTTATGGGATGCATTTTGTTTCAAGTTGATGAATCAAATAAAATTAACAAACATTCAAGCTCTTTCAATGAAGGCTGCCTCTTCGGGAAAGCCTAGAAATGCTTTAGTTTTCTTTGGAATAGCTTTAAGTGCATAGTGGTTCTTTTACACTTCCTGAGCTGCAAGCAATTCTAAATCATCTTGGTTTATTGTTATGCTTTTATTAATCATCAACAGTCTCTGATTTCAGAATTCTTTAGACTTTCTCACATTGAGTAGGACAGCATTCCTAGAAGTTGTGAAAACTGTACTTTTTATTCTTTAAAAACAAAATGTGTCAAAAAAACAATCAAATTATGAGAAAGCATGAGTAGCCACGAAGTAAGTTGGGATTTATTAGGTAAGTCGATTGGCAGAAGCAGATGTGAGGATGATTTTAAATTCACTGCTAAGAGAACCTTTTTTAAAAAAATCCAGTTTAAAGAAGCTATTTGAAAAACTCACACAATGCTCTGCAGAATGACAACAAGATGAATGTCATAACAATCATAGAAAAATACATAAAGTAGACTAGTATTTCAAATTTCTCCTGAAAAGAAAAACAAGTTACATCTTTCCTCAGATATATGACCAAGCTGAAAAAAATTAGAAAAATATGCACACCACCAGTTAAGTTCCGTTTGACTTCTGTTTGCCAGATGTTCTGATAGAAGTATTTTTCAGTGTTCAGTATAATAATGTCTATGAAACAATGCTGTGAGAAGTCTAAACTACATCTCCCGTTTATTGATAAAGAGCATATGGGTTTGGGAATCAGTGTTAAAACCACATTGTGTGAAGCAAAAATTTTTGTTTTTCTCTCAGTGTAGTAATTGTTTAAAAATCTGAAAGAGAGAAGTTAAATATCCCACCTTATGTACAGTCATTTAAAGTAATATATAGCAGAGAAAATAAAAGAATATTTCATATTTCTAAACCATGGATTACTTCTTTTCTAGTTTTGGAGGAATTCGGTTTTAGAATTGACCAAATAGCCAGTGATGTGCTTCCCTCCCCAACCTATTATCATGATCACAAGATATTTATTTGCCAAAATGAATTTTGCAGATATTTAGACATGACCGCCTTCTCTCCGTTTTTCTTTATCTAAATAAACACTTTATTGAAGCAAATATGTGTAAAAGCCTAATTACGCTAGGCTTATTTCCTGAAAGTGCTAGTGTCACAGGAGGAATAAAATCTAAACTCGATTGCCTAAATATCAGTTGACGATATACATTCTTAAGCCTTGATAGGCAAGTGTTCCAGGAGGCTCGGAGAACTCTGGAGCCCCGGTCTCTCGCAGAGGACTGGCTCACCCCACATTTGCATCATGCTTTTAGTTGGATCCATTCGCAGGAACAGTTGCTCATCATGCAGGGTTTCAGAAAATGACCTACATTAACATTTCTGCAGGAAGTAGAGGCACCTCAGGATAGGAGAGTCCAGTTTCAAATTTGCCCTGAGATGTAAACTAATTCGGCCTTTATCTGGAATGAGTTAAATGGCAGTGTATGATATTTCTCTTTTCTCCCAAAGAGGATCTATCAGTGATAGAGACCTAGGTCTAGTGATCAAACATACAGTACTGCTTACTGCTAGGAGGCAGAAAGATCTGATTAGCCCAAATTAAAACGGTGGGGGAGGTGGTGGCACTGTGAACAAGGTTCTCTTCCAAGCACAACTAGGAGAATGAGTTAGGAAGAAGACTGAAAGAAAGCAGGTCATTTACTTTTTAAAAAATCAGAGTGATTGGTAGTCCTTTTCAAGGATCCTTTGATATATCTATTTTTTGCATTTTGTTAATTGTTTATTTTCCATATTTATTTCAGTATCTTATTTTATTAAGTACTTATTAAATATAAACAAACTCAGGACATCTAGTTACTGTGCTGCATTTCTTTTTCCTAATTATTTTTTCATTGACGAAGGTTCTCCTCTCTTTTGTTATGGCTAATAAGTATCACTTCTCTTAAAGTTTGTTTTTTTTTGTAATCATTTCTTACCCATAAAGTTAGTGTTCTGTATAGAATTATGTTGCTGGCAGCCGTCTTATAGCTTGGTTATCTGAAAGATTAAGTATTTGTCTCCGAAGATCTCCCAGATGCAACTACTCCCAGAAACGTAACTGGCCACCAGAGAATATAGGTCTTGGTGGCTTTGTTGAGCTCATTCTCCCATGTCCCTTGGATTCCTTGTTCCTTGGTTATCTGGGGCTCTTTTTGTTCATATACTGAGGCATGTTTATGGAACAGAGGTTCCCCCACCCTACTAGTCCCCCAATGTAACCACTATTTTGTAAGACCTTCTTCACTTTCATAAAATAAAATCCACTTATTGTACCAACCTACATAATTTCAAAAGTAATCAATAAAGCTTTCTAACATTATTATTAAAAAAAAGAGCTAAAGGAAATACTTCAAATAAGATGTCACTAATGACCCAAATGATTGGGCCTAAACACAGGGGAAGACAAAAGGAATACTCTGGAGGACTGGTCTGCATTCAGGGAGCTGGGCCTCAATGTAAAGGAGATTTTTGTTTGCTTTTTGCATATGAATGTGTGTGCTAACTTAGGGGTTCAAATCCTCATTGACATTCATAGGACCCTAATCAGACTCAGTATTGTATACAACAGTATTCCTGACTTGTGATATTAAGCTTTAGTCATCAATTTTACCTTACAATAAAAAATCTTTCATTAAATATAAAGCCCCACCATTTCATTTAACTTCTAAATCTGTGTCAGTAAAATAAAACAAATTTATCTTAATGCAATAATAGCAGACGTATGCTATTCTAAAGTCCTCAGAAATCTGGCAAGATGTAAATTGTGAAGATAGATGTGACCTCATAATGTTTCAACAGAGGCCTAAATCCTTTGGAAAGAGATCTGTCAGCAGGGTTTTCCTGCTCTAAATCTGACTTCAGCAATTGCTACCGTCTACCGCAATTTATCCATTATATCCTAGCCTCTCCAGACATTCCTCCACGAAGCCCACTTTCAAATTAAGAGCATAGTTCTGGCATCTGTGCCAGGCCCCAAGTACTGCCCTCATGTACCAAAATTAGTAGTGCTTTTCCAAGATATTCGTCAGGGAATATGAACAACTGGTTTAGTTTAGAAATCTAAAACTGTGTTCATTCTTTTCCTACATCCCACCCCTCTTCTCAAAAGTCCATAGTGTCTTCACCAACATTCCCATCAGTTGTATAGACATTTAAAGCTCAGCTGCTTTCTCTCTGGGAAGGTCACAGCACTTGGAACTGGTTCACAGTACACCTTTGTCCATCTTCTAAAAATATCATCTAAAAATATCATCCAGGGAAGAAAGGTCCAGTGTCAGGTCCAGGCCGGTCCTGAGTGTGCTGTTGCTCCTCACGTGGTGAGCCTCACTGCTGCTGTTATCCCTTCAGTAGCCAGACCGACACCTGTGACGGAGGCTACCAACTCCTCTCTTTATGGGATTAATTTAAAATAGTAAAAAATGTAGAACCCACAGAACCTTTCAGCCCTTGGAAACCAACATTATTGCATCTATTCATCCTCTGAAAGAGATGAATGTTTTCACCCTGATAGCTTCATTGACTGTTCATAGTTGATGGTTATGTGATTTTTTTTTCTGTCTAGTTACTTTCAGCTTATGGACAAGTAAGACATTATAAATAACGACTGATCTTTTTACTTATAAATTTCTTGGATTATAATTAGAGTTTAGAATTACTCTTCTAGAAGTTCGACCTGATGAAGCTATTAGAGCCATGGCCTTTACAAAACAGTGACTCTTCTGTTAGGGATCTGGATGAAGTGACTGGCTATGCTTGGGGAACCAGCATGATCTGTCAGGCAGAGCCAGAAGCCACAAGGAGGAAACCACAGGAGGCTGAATAACACAGCACAGAGCCCTGAAGCAGGGGGTTGGGTGGGGCAGGAACCAACCCCCAATGGGCTTGGAAGGGAAGATGAAGTCTGGAGCCAGAGCTTAAATTTCACCTGGAAGTGAGAGGCAGCAGCCACAGGGATCCCTGTAGTCTGTCCTGTGTAGAAGTTGGAAATTAGGAAGAGATCAGAGGTCAAAATCAGACAGGATTATGAGACTAGCGCAGGCATAACAAACCAGAAACACTTGACCTGTTCAAATAACGGCTGTCTTCCCCAGGAAGCCCTTGTTCTTGCAACTGCTGCTAGAGTGAGCGTGTAGAAAAGCTGGTGAGGGGAGCATAAAATTGAGTTTATTGATTCAGAGAAGGTGCTCTTCTTATATGAGGAAAGACAAAGTATGGAGTGACACATCTCTTTGGCTTTGTCATTTTGCATTTTAATGTTTAAGCTACCTTAACTTAATTCAAAATTTATAGGTTAAAAGATAAAGGAAAATATTTTAACAATAAGAGAAGAGAAGGCCAAATTCAATTTGATTTCAGGAACATTTGGGTGGTAAGTTATTAGGGGACGGGAGCAGAGATAATTTTTGAAAAACAGAATCAAAGTCTGGGTTACTTGGCATTCTCTCATTAGTTGTCACACATAATCACCAACCCCTCACACAAAAAAAGGTACTTGCCACAGTCTGTTCTTATATAGGACATTCAGAAATATGACACATACATTGAAATTACTTCATTAATTTCTTAGAATGATTCAGGCAGCTCAACTTCACATCTCACCCTCTTTAGAATTTTCAGTTTTTACTCTATAGCATTTATATAGCGTTAATGTCATACAGCCTGTATTATTTTGTACATGTATTTACTTTCTGAACAAGGTACAAAGTTTTAGAGGGCAGGAGCTGTATCTTTAGCTGTGGTGTGAAAAAAAAATGTACCAGTCTTGGGACCAGAACACCTGGGTTCTACAAACCAGTTATGTGGCCTTAGCTAAATCACCGACCAAGGTCAAGATTGCCTAAACTGTAAATCCCACTAACTGAGTCCTTCTCAAGGATTTTGGCAAGGTTATGTCAGAACATCCAAGGCTTCGGTTCCTTATCTCTGCTCCAGCTACTGTATCTGCTCTCTCATTTACTTCACATAGGATTTTTTCATATTTTTAATATGTTTTCTATTGATTTTTAGAGAGAGGGGGAGGGAGAGGGAGAGATAGAAACATAGATAAGAGAGAAACATCAACAGTTGGCTGCCTCCTGTACACCCTCTTCAGGGTTTTGAGCCCACAGCCCAGTCACGTACTCTGATTGGGAATCCAACTGCAATCTCTTGGTTCCTGGGTCAACACTCAACCACTGAGCCACATTGGCCGGGGTTCAATATTTTAAAAATGTCCCCTACTATGAAAAGTTTAATTGATATCATGGTGTCTAATATCTCTTCCAAACTTGAAATTTCACCTTATCTGCCTCATCTTTTAGTGTATTTCTTTGGACCTAGTAAGTATCTAAATAAATATTTGTTGGGGGAGAAGAAATGAATACTGTGACTCAATTGTGCAGGGTTCAGATGTTCGCAACAATTTCTACGTGAAAAGTTTAGGAGCTTGTAGCAAATGACATTTTTTTTTACTTTTGAGGAGAATTGTTTTTATGTCAGCTCATGATTCTTCTTGAACATGATTTGACTCCAGTGAATGAAAAGCAGACCTGATGTGCACATGCTTTGTGCAGAGAATGAGCTGCTTTTAAGAGAATAATCCAGCTACTATCTGCTCAGCCATGTAAGACTTATTCTGTGGAAATAAGGAAAAACAACCTTCCTTTTTCAGTTTGAGTCACGCATATGAAGGCTTTGATAAGATTAAAATAATCCAGGAAAGCAATTTCAAGATGCACAGCTAGAAACAGGAGCTAAGAAACACCCGTGTCTAACAAGACATAGTCACCCAGTGGAAGAATCGGGTTTTAAGGACCTTGCACAGATAATGTCAGGATATGCAGATGAAGATGAGCAGCTGCTGGGTGAGCTGGAAACACTGCTGGTTAAGTTAGAAATCTTATGATGTGTATCTTTCTTGCTGCATTATATTCTTGTTTTGTTTTGTTTTGGCTTTAAGTTCCTTTTTTTAAAGAGGAAATTATGCTGTCTCTTGGAGGGTGTGCTTTTCTGTAACTCTCATCCGTTTTGGTGCTCTGACCAGATCCCTTTTCCGGAGCCTGAGGACCCGTTTTCTAGTTTCTGTGTTTTGCTAATGGTTCACGTCTCTCTTCTTCTTTTCTCTTCTTCTGTTCAGAATCCCTTTTAGCTGAAAAGCATTTCTTTGCCCAGAGCCCTATCCACCCACCTCCCAAGCCCACTGACTAGCTTATAGCTAATGACTAATTGACAGGGGGGCACAAAAAACTGGACCCCTCATTTCAAGGTGAAGTCGCCTTTGGGGCAGTTTATGCTCCAGAACTTCCCCAAAACATCAGGCTGATGGTAGGTACCCACTGAGACCACACTTTTAAAAAATATATATTTTATTAATTTTTTACAGAGAGAAAGGGAGAGGGAAAGAGAATTAGAAACATCGATGAGAGAGGAACATCGATCAGCTGCCTCCTGCACACTCCCTACTGGGATGTGCCCACAACCAAGGTACATCCCCTTGACCAGAATCAAACCCAGGACCCTTGAGTCTGCAGGCCAATGCTCTATCCACTAAGCCAAACCGGTTAGGGCGAGACCACATTCTTACTTTGCTCCTTTCTTCATCCTGTTCTGCTTCCTTTGCTACTTTTATCCCAAGAACTTGCCCTGAATAAACATGTGCATCTGAATCCAGGTCTCAGCTCTGCTTCCAGGGAACCTAACCAAAGGCAGTGATGTATTTGAGAGCACAGATATTGTCATCTTTAAGCTTTCACCCTCATCTCCAGCACATCTAGAACATGATGCTCACAAGTATTTTGAAGAGTGGACAAAGTAAGAAATTTGACCTCCATGTGGCCAAGTCCTCACAGTGAAATATGGGTAACAAGGCATCAGCAGTCCAGCACAATGTCACGACCTTCGCAGTGGGGTTCAGGATCTGAAGGAGGGGCCAACGCACAAATGAAAATGCTATACAAGAAATATGAATTTAGAAGGCATTGGGGGCCAGGGCCAGGGGGGTGTCTCTTTCGTGAAGAGCACACTGACCTCTGGCCAGTCCCCTTTTTATTTACTTGAATACACATTTGCCCTTTACCAATGCATACAGGCATATCAAAGGTAAAGTTTGGTAAACAGTAAAAGGATTATCAGGTTAGGGAATTGCCTTGAGCCACCACTATCTCAACAAATGGTGCTTAGCATCAGCCCTGCTAACGCCCAAGGTCCATAGGCCCCCTGCAGTATAGGCAAGCGGTGGCTTCTCGCAGCACAATTCTAACCTAACTTTAAATCTGAATTCTTAGCTCACTGAAGACTTAGGAAATTGGCACATTGGGAGCAGAGGAGTTATGATGTCAGAGAGGAATCCATTTTGACATCTTAACCTGAAATTGGAAACCATTGAAGTATCACATCAACCAAAAATGTTCTGACATGAAATTGCACAAGAATATTTAATTAACATAATGTTGAATATTCAATGAATATATATTATAGAATTAATGTAATTTTTGTTGAACAAGAATATTTAATTAACATAATTTTGTTGCACACTGAGAAAATAAAAATAAATATGATGTGGCTCATGTGCTAAAGGAGTTATGGACAGTGAGAGCCTGACAACAAATGGGCTGATAATTGTGACACAAGAGGACTCAGACATAAAACAGAATTCCATACAAAATGAACCTGAGATCAGCTGGTGGGAAGGACCAGGGGCATAGGGAACAGGATGAGCAAAGGTGTGTAGACATGAAACTTAATGGAATGTTCAGGGAAGAATACGTAGAGAAATTAGTGAGAAGTTGGGCTAACAGATATGTTGATGCATGGTTATGGGAGAGCTCTAAGGCTTGGGATTAAACTTTATCTTTAAGAGCAAGTGCCAGCTAGCAACAATGGTTAAGGGTTTCATTTTTCTCCTCTGCTTTAAAAATTGTTAAAACAATGTAGAAACATATAAAGTATTTTGAAACAATATCCTAAAACAACTATTATAATTTTTGCTTTTTTATTTTTCTTATCAAATGCTGGCATAAATATTTACCATACTTGCAGCAATTGTAGTTATTTGTAGTTATTACTATGTATCAGCTTTTTCCATATTATTTCCATTTTCACGTCAATGGCTAGATACTGTTATAAATAATGTATTTACTTGAATTTATATTTTTCTTTTCCTTAAAGTTTTGTAGGCTATTAAACAGAGCAGTAATTTGGTTTTAGTAAAACCACACATGGTAGCTGCAGGTGGGTAGAGATGAGTGGAGTAAACTAATGAGTAGCCAGGAAATAATTTTCTGTTTACAAAATAAACACCTAGTTTTGTCTAGTAGGAAGAATGCTTTTAAAGGCAATGATATATTCACCCTTCTAAGAAATGATGAATGAGTGAAAATACGTATCACATCATGGTAGGTATTTTCTTCTCTTGCTAGTGCAAGTGTTTTAGCTGTATACTTTAGTGGGACAGTGGTTCTCAACCTTCCTAATGCCGAGACCCTTTAATACAGTTCCTCATGTTGTGGTGACCCCCAATTTCATTGTTACAAATTAAACATAATTAAAGCATAGTGATTGATCACAAAAACAATATCTAATTATATATGTATTTTCCAATTGTCTTAGGCGACCCCTGTGAAGGGGTCTCGACCCACAGGTTGAGAACCGCTGGACTATACAGTAATTATTATAAATCTTCAGGTAATTGGAGATTTATTAAGAACCCACTGTGGCCCTGACTGGTTTGGCTCAGTGGATGGAGCGTCAGCCTGCAGACTGAAGGGTCCCAGGTTCGATTCCGGTCAAGGGCATGTACCTTAGTTGCAGGCACATCCCCGGTGGGGGGTGTGCAGGAGGCAGCTGATCGATGTTCTCTCTCATCGATGTTTCTAGCTCTCTATCCCTCTCCCTTCCTCTCTGTAAAAAATCAATAAAATATATATTTTTTTTAAAAAAAGAACCCACTGTGAAATATAATTCAAGTCTGGAAAAAAAGTGAACTTTTTCTTTTGTGGCACTAAACTTAAAAATATGTATTTTTTTGTTTAATGTCTGTCTCCCCTTCTAGTCTTCAGGCTCCATATGTACAGAGCTGGGGTCAGACTTGAAACTTTCCTCAGCAGCTATCATAGCAGGTGCTCAAAAAAATTTGTTAAATGAAGTGACAAACACAGAATGAATGAATGAATGAATGAATGAATGAAATGGGGCATTGGTTAGAGTGTTGGGTCAGCCACAATTTCAGTGTGAGGATATGTCTGCATGTTGCAATGGAAAAGAAAATAATATAAAATGAATAAGAACCTCCTTTTCCATTACTAAAGCCTTTCCTATTCCATTTTTAAAACTATCAGAAAGGATTTTTATGAGACACACTATACAGAAAATATACTTATAATATTTTTCAAAATTATGTAGTCCTGCCAAAGTATATAATGTGATGCATTAATTTTTACTCCCTAATATTAAGTTAAAATTAATATTAACTAAATATTAAGTTCCTGCTATGTGTCAAGCACTTTCAGGTTCTTAAATATGTATTCAGTAATCTTCAACACACCGAGAAAGCAGGAATTATTTATCCCATTTTAAAGTTTAGAAAACTGGGCCTCAAAAAAGCGAAATAATTGCCCCAGATTACATAGCAATTTCCTGACTCGGATTTTTCCTGCTGCCTGTCTGATATGTAAAACGGTGTTTTTGCAGATTACAAAATACCTCTGACCCTTTGGCTGTTGTTGCAACAGCCAAACAAACCTGCAGACTTACTCTAAGCTATTTAGAAGAGATATTTTATAAAAATCCAAACTGGACATATATGATTTCCATCATAATACAAAGTTACATATGTAGATGAAATTTTCATGGATCATAAACTTTTGGAGAGCTACAGATGTTATTGCTTTATCAACTTTGTCCCTCCAAAATGCCTCATGTCAATTTTTAGTTGCTATTTTTTTACATTTTTAAATATATTTTTTATTGTTGTCAGTCTTACAGATAGCTAGTTGGTATTTTTAAGTGGATTATAGGCTTTAGATATGTCATGCTTAGTAATTTATTCAATGCATGGAATATATATAAGTATATATTTACTTTTTTTCACTTAACAAAGAACTTAAGTCTTTTGTACAAGTTTAAAATTTCCAAATAGACATGTTCTTGGCCCTTTATTTCTTAGACTTAAAAATAACCTTTTGGGTAAACACTTATCCTGTTTATCCAAACTTAGAATAGGACTAAACCATGAGTTTTGCTTTCCTTGGCTTCTTCCATAATACCTGACTATCATGGCTGTTTCTTTTTCTTTCTTTTTTTTTTACACACTTTCTTAGTGTGTTTTGCTGGCTGTTACTCTTCGCAGTGGTTCTCAACCTTCCTAATGCTGCGACACTTTAATACAGTTCCTCATGTTGTGGTGACCCCCAACCATAAAATTATTTTCGTTGCTACTTCATAACTGTAATTTTGCTACTGTTATGAATTGTAATGTAAATATCTTATATGCTTTATGTATTTTCCGATGGTCTTAGGCGACCCCTGTGAAAAGGTTGTTGGACCCCCAAAGGGGTCGCGACCCACAGGTTGAGAACCGCTGCTTTAGAGCTTCTCAGAACTTGGGTCTTCTGGTCTTACATTTGCTCTGTGAGATTTGCCGTAGCTGCAACCATGTTCTGTACCAGGGTGGCTTGTAGACCTGGTTCTCTTCTCTCAGATATCTCTTCCGAGTTCCAGTCCTGTAACTGCTATATCTTGTTCTCCCTGGCATGTCAGACTCAAGAACTTCAAAACCAACATGATCTTCCCCCCATTTTAGTGTTCTTTGTCTCCGTTTATATTCTTGCCATTCACCGAGTAGCTCTTCTCTCTTTCTACCATCCCCTGTCTGACCAATCGTGAGCACTATTGATTTCACTGTCCAATATTCTTTCTGCCCTTCATTTCTAAAGCCATGTCTACCACTGCAGCTGGTCCTCCCACCTCTGCCTTTGCCTTCTTCCTACTGATGCTCCATAAGATAGCCAGAGGGAGCATTTAAAGATGCAAATCCGATTATGCCACATGTTTAAAATACTGTTGTAATATCCAAAGGCTCTTAATACAGTTTAAAATCTTCAGTTCAGTCTGCAAAGCCCTGCATTATCTGATTGTAACCTGACTTTCAAGTATGGCCTGGAGGCACTTCGCACTCCTGAGCCACTAAGCAGTCTTTAATTAGTTGTTGCAAGTAGGCATCTGAAGCCATCTGAAACCCTTACCTCTAATGTTGCCTTCTTTTTAACTACTACTTAGGACTTGGATCTGGGCCCCCTTTCCTTACTTGGACTTTCGCTTTAAGATTTCACTGTGGCTGCGCTCACATTCTATATTAGGATGGCTTGCAAACCCGTTTGTCTTATTTCAGACCTGTCTTCAGATTTACAGCCCAAAGACTGTGATATGTACTCATTCAGATCTTCCTCACCAGCACACACCCGTTAGGCCTCAGCATAATTACACTTTCCTCACTCCCCTAAGTAGATTACAGTCTTCTCCTATGTGTTCTCATAATATCCTATTTTTTATGTCAGAGGATTGATCAAAATTAGTTGTAAAATTTTGTTTACTGTCTTTTTAATTCCCTCTAAGCTGGGTATATCCCTCACATCTACCCAGTACCTGTCATAGTAAAAGCACTCATTATTTGTTCAACAAATAAAGAAATCTATTCTTGGCTTGGACAAAATAAACTTATCTCTGATCTATATTTTGAAATATTATAATAAAAACAAGGCATACTATTTTAATATATACTTTAAAATAGTTTAGTTTTCCAAAGAAATGCTATTATTTAAAAGACTAAAGCATATGCTATAAAGTACTATTTTCACAGTTATTTTTCCTCTTTGAAAGAAGAATTTTTACTCTAGGTAGCTATTTAAAATAGTAATTTCAAGTATAAAGCTTGTCCCTCTTCAGAAATTCAGACTCTTAAAAAATAAATCTGTATTGTGTCTTATAACTATTTTCTAACCAGGAATTAAAAGAGGTAATCTCTCTCCTTTAGAATTGAAGGGAAGCAAAGTCATAGAGTCAGAAATACTTTGCCCAAAGTAAAGAAAAAGCTTAATTAATTGAACAGTTATTGAGGCTCAGCTATGTGGAAGTCGATGCAAGATGTTAATGGCTGGGGATCAGGGCAGAGAGCATCAATTCTGAGGAAAACAACCTTTGCTTTTAAGGAGCTTACAGTGTAGTAAGGACAATCTACATATATTTAACTAAGTATAAAACAAGGAATAATCAAGACTATTATTTTTAAAAGACCATGAGATTCTGACATATGAAGGGAAAATATATTCTCAGTGAAAGTGGTGAAAGCTTCATGGGAAAGATAGATTTGAGGTAGATATTGAAGGAAATAGGAGATTAGACTTGCAGAAGGCGGGGGGGGGGGGGGGGGGAGGCGGGCAGGACAGTGGCCCCATTAAAGGTTGAAGATGCATATAAGCTTGGAACATGTGAAGAAAGAAGAGGAACTGGGGGCTTGGGTGTCTGTAGTTATAGTAAGGGCTTTGTGAAAATAACATTGGATTACATGAAAGATTCTCATCCCTTTTCCAAATGTAGCCCTTCAGCTATTGAGAAGCAGTTATGACAAGATTGTGTTGTCTTACTTGATTTAAAAGAAAGATCATGCTAGTAAAGTGCAAAAAATAAAAGAGTAAATTGTTTAAGCAAATTGCAGAGCTTTCTTCAGCTACTATGTATATGAGTATGTAAAGAATGAGGAAAGGGTCTGTTAGCAATAAAAACAAGTAAAAGTGGGAATGAAGAGTAGACCTGCCTACAAAATCTGTCAAATGTGGCCAATGAGACTGTCTTCTGTTGTCCTTGCCACTCAATATCATCACTTTGGTCTCTCTCTCTCTCTCTCTCTCTCTCGATGCACCTTGAAAAATATTACCTAAAACACGTTGGAAGGCACACAGATTTTAGTAAGCTGAATAATAATCACCCAAACATATCAAATCCTAATCCTTGGAACCTGTACATGTTACTTCATAACAAAGAAGAGTATTTGCAAATATGAATAAGTCAAGAATCTTGACTTGGGGAGATTATCCCGGATTAACTAGGTGAGCCCTAAATCCAATCATATGTATTTTTTTAAATACATTTTTATTGATTTCAGAGAGGAAGGGAAAGGGGAGAGAGATAGAAACATCAATGATGAGAATCATGATCAGCTGCCTCCTGCATGCCCCACACTGGGGATTGAGCCCGCAACCCGGGCAAGTGCCCTGACTGGGAATCTAACCATGACTTCCTGGTTCATAGGTCAGTGCTCAACCATGTAGCCACTCCAGCCGGGCAGTCAAGCACATGTATTTTATAGGAGAGAGGCAGAGGAAGATTTGCCCTGCAAAGAACCAGAAGGCAATGTGACTACAGAGGCATTGTATGGAGTGAGATGACCCTAGTCAAGACACTCTAACAGACACCAGAAGCAGGAAGATGCAAGGACCCTATGCTCCCCTAGTGCCTCTGGAGTGATACCTTGATTTTGACCCAGTGATACTGCTTTTGGACTTCTGGTTTCAGAACTGTTAGAGAAAATTGCTTATTGTTTTAAGCCACCAAGTTTGTGGCAAATTTGTTACAGTGGCAATTGGAAATGAATATGTAAATGGAAAATTATTTTATGATCTTTTCTGTGAGGTGGAGCTGTTTAATCAGCATTTTATCTTATTCAAGCAATGAGAGAAGCAGGGTTTTCTAATCTACAAACCATTGATTTTCATCTTCTAACTTGTTTACTTGTTCCTCCTCTATAAGTCTGTCTCCTTTGAGGTTCAGCTTAAATAACTTTGATAGTACAAAAGTTGGAGAAAACAATCTTTTGGAATCAAAGACTTTGGGATATGAATTCATAGAAACTAATGAAGAAAAAGAAAACTTGGCCTCCTAAAGAGAAGATGTCTTAATGCAAATTTTTGTTGTCAGCCAAGTTCATACATGCAGAATGCATAAGTCTGTTTCACTGTTGGGGATTTGGAAATAGCTTGAGATAATCTAATTTAAAAGGATTGGCAAATTTCTTTAGCTTTGTAGAATTTATTCCACCCAAGTCAAAGATTTTACTTATTATTCTGCAAAATAAACTAACACTGTGTGTGACCTTAGTTGAAATGGAAATATTGCCATTTACATTTTTATATTCATTTTATTGGTACAGATTAATGAACTGCACAAATATAGTGGTAATGTTGCAAAGTCTACTAATAAATTCTGGGAATCCCCATGGATTGGTTAAAAGGTAATTCTGGGTTTGTACACTAAGAAAATATTAAACTATTACTCTTCGTACCTGATAATTTACGTTTAATATAAATATGAACATATAATAGGGAACTATTAATTTTTTTCTTAAAATATTCCTGGTAAACAGGAGGATTCATAATATCAGGGTTTGCTGATGCCATAGCAGCATAATCTTATATTGAGAACATCATCTGTTACAATGCAAGTCATGTGCTCAGAATAGACTCTCAGTTGCAAAGTAAATGGTGATGTGATAGGATAAGATTGGTCCAGATGTTTACACAGCTCTTACAGGGAATTATTTTAGGTGTGTTCTTTGGGTTGACTTGTTTTGTGCTTAAAGAATCAGTTTACTGTTATTACTGTGCTTACTGTTATTACTTGGAATATTTAAGCAGCTTTGAACTTCAGGAGTGTGCTAAATGCGTTTTGAAAAAAAAATGGTGGACAGACTAAAATCTGTGAATTATGTAATTGTCCTAATGATGTGCTATACCATATTTTTAAAAATAAGAGATCAAATAGTTCTGTTTTAAAATATACTAGATGAGAGTTTGTTTCTTTGTTTTTATCACATTTTAAAAAATACTTCCCAACAGAGTTTTAATGGGAAACCATAGCAAAATATTGAACATGCAAACATGCGGGGTGCAGATTCTTTGGTGAAGATAATATGAAGAGAAGTGTATTAGTCAGGGTCCTGCAAAAAGCAGAATCAATCCGAGATATAGATACAATTTATTTTTTAAAAAAAGGTTCACAAGATTATGTAGGCTGAGAAATCCCACAACTATTGTCTGTAAACTGGAGACCCAGGAAGCCAGGCAAGTAGCTCCTGATTGAGTCCACAGGCCTGAGAACCAGGAAAATTGATGGTGTAAATTCAATGTCTCAGCTCAACAGTTAGGCAGAGAGAGGGACTCCTCCCTTCCTTAACCTTTTTGTTGTAGTGGTTCTAGTGGGGGCCCTCAGTGGATTTGGACCGTGTCCCACAAACTTTGGGGAGGACCATCTGCTTTGCTCTCTCTACTGATTTCAAATGCTAATCTCGTCTGAAAAGATCCTCACAGACACACCTAGAATAATGTTTAACCAGATATCCAGGCATCCATGCCCCAGTCAGAGTTGAGACATAAAATTAACTACCACAGGTAGTAAGGGAAAGGTGGCCACACCAGGTTTAAGGCCTCAGGCGAGCAGAGAAAGTTCGTGGGGCTGAAACCGTGAATCTAGCTTTCAGAGGTTTGATGGATCACTTTGACTTTAGGAAGGTGTGAAGTCAAGGTCAGAAGTTAGTACATGGAGGGAAAGACTCCATACAGAACAGCTGAGTGGGTCTGAGGCCAACAGGTACACTCTACAGAGAGGTACTGGTTTCCACATCCATATTTAGGTTGCACAAATTCCCAAGAGAGTGGTGACCTCTGATCTCAGATAGAGGCTCTCCACCCTTCTCTCAGTTCTTAATTTCGACACTGTGAGAGCTGGGCACCCTCTCTGTTCCTATCCGGAAGTGGCTCTCTTCTTAGCCATGCAGAACAATCAAAATGTTTATTCTTACTGTGATGTGCTGCCTACAGTTCCCTGCAAATTCTCTGGTAAATCCTAGTAGTTTTCAGAGATTGGTTAAAATATAGTTCTAGTTTTATACAGTATCAAAATATTATCACTTCTAAAACTTGAGACTAAACTTATGCCTTTCTTACATTGCAAGTATATAATAGAGAACCATTAATCTTATATATTTTTTCTTTAAAATGTTGGGAAATAAGAGGAGAGAAGTTCGGTATTTTTCTAAATATATTTTTATTGATTTCAAAGAGGAAGGGAGTGAGAGATAAAAACATCAATGATGAGAGAGAATCACTGATCAGCTGCCTCCTGCTCGCCCCACACTGGAGATCGCGCCAGCAACCCTGGACATGTGCCCTGATCAGGAACCGTGACCTCCTTCCTGGTTTATAGGTCAATGCTCAACCACTGAACCATACCAGCCGTGGCAAGTTCATTATTTTTAAAGCAGAATACTGTAGAGAGGATGGTATTTTATAAGTTTTTTAAAAATGTGTGTGTGTGTGTGTGTGTGTGTGTGTGTGTGTGTGTATTACTGATTTCAGAGAGGAAGGGAGAGGGAGAGAGAAACATCAATGATGAGAAAGAATCATTGATTGGCTGCCTCCTTAATTCCCCACACTGGGGAGCAAGCCCACAACCCAGGCATGTGCCCTTGACTGGAATCAAACCCTGGGCCCTTCAGTCCACAGGCGAACACTCTATCCACTGAGCCAAACCAGCTAGGGCTATAATGTAAGTTTTTAATCTCTGTGTCAGAGCAAGGATATCAAGTAGCCAAGGTTGGGCAGGGCCAGCACCTGATCTACCAGTGATGTGTACACTCTGTAGGAGAACACAATTTTCCTTTAAAAAGGTTGGCTTTCTATGCCCTCAGTTTATGAAAACATATTAGCTTTGGGGAAATTGAAAAAATTTGTTCTCATAAAATCTAATGCTTTGTGAAGCCCATGAGAAAGCAAGTTCACATGGATGTTAATGGAAGAGGAATTTATTAGCTTTGTCCAGGGTCCAGGAAACCTGGGTCTGGGAGCTGAATTCTGGGTTCTGATGATGATGCTGGGAGATAGTGCCTCAGAGATCTTTTCAGGATAAATGCAGGCTTCCTTTTTTTCTCCAGAAGCTAGGAGTTTTTGACAGTAGCAGGACTCATTTGAAGTGAGGTGCTCAGAAACTAGTTGTAAGGAATTCCAAACAGTAAGTGGAAGAAGTGTGTGAACAGTGAGTTCATTGAGCATGGAGGTAATTGAAAAAACAAATATACCAAAGGTCAAAGGAAAATGAAGGCACTTGTTTGAAGGCTTCTTTGAATTAGATCTTCAGAGAGAAAAAAAAGTAAGAGACCAAAAGTTGGGATGGAAAAAAGAGAAAACAACGTAAAAATAAACCCGTGTGCTTTAAAAAGCGGTCCCAGTGGACTCTTAAGCAGGGATCAAGGAGAACAGTATACTGCCGAGAATATGAGAGGGCTGCAGGCTCCACCCAGTGATGGCATTCTTCTTGGAATAGTACTCAGCAGGCTAAGTAGCCTGTTTGCATTTATACTGTAAAACTCTCATTCTTCAGACAGCAGCATCCAGATTGTCAGGGGTTAAATCTCTATCGTGACTGAAGAATTTGGAGATCAAATATCTCCTGAATCCCTACCCCCTGCTAGAAAGTGGAGATGCTGGTGTATGCTCGAAAAGAAGAAAGATGTGAAAAATACAGGGAACAAACCTTTATGAGCTTTCTTTTATATTATCTCTCTTAATCCTTAGAATATGTGTAAAAGAATATTGTTGCGCCATTTTACACAGATGAAGAAACTAAATTAGAGACTGCCTTCATTGTGTTCAGAGGAACCAGGTTAAAAAAATGATTTTGAGTTCCAGCTTTTCCACGATAATTTAGTATAAAGTCTAAGTCCATGTAATCAGTGAATGGTGTCCTCAGAAACCCTTGCTCCTCCTAGAATTCCAGCCAACCTCTATTAAGCCATGATTCAGGACAGATAGAAGAAGAAGAAGAGGAGGAGGAGGAGGAGGAGGAGGAGGAGGAGGAGGAGGAAGAGGAGGAGGAGGACCACCAATAAGGCATAGGAATTTAGAAGAGCATGAGTTTGAAGGGCTGGAAATTAAATTTCATTGAAGAGATAGCTACTTCTTATTGAAAGGATCCTGTTTAGACAAGGAGGGGGGCTTTGAGTGTAACAAAAAGTTCATTACCTAGAAGTGGACAAAGTGTAGTGAGTTAAAATATCTTGGATATAAATGTTTGCTGGATATTTAAAAAAGTAGAAACTGTGAAATATAGCCGGTGCTTAGATAATTTTAGACTATCAAGAACCATTTTTAAAATGTGGTTCCTATTTTTTCATTCAAGGCCAAAAGATATTTTAGGATTGAAAACCAATCTCAAATCTTAAAACATTTATTAATCATTTAGACTTTATATTCAATCATCGTGGAAAAGCTGGAACTCAAAATCATTTTTTAATCTGGTTCCTCTGAACAATATTAAGGCAGTCTCTAATTTAGTAAATAAACGCCTGTGAAAATTGCAGTGCGACCTCTATTAATATGATTTAGACCATGTTGTGTGTTCTCCTGAGATATGCCAGATTAATTAATTATCCAAGCCTTGGTGGAAAATGACCTGCTGAAAATGAAAGTGGAATCATATGTAAAAGCAGCTAATCTTAACCCTTCGTTTTACAAATAAGGAAAATGAAACTAGGTTAAAAAGTATTATTTTAGATCACATCACATTCTTATAACTTGAGCATGATTAAAGGTTTTGTTTGGTTTATATTTCTTTCTCTAGTATTTCAAGTTATACTACATTCAAGAGTGTGTGTGTGTGTGTGTGTGTGTGTGTTTCCATTTGTGTTTTGAATGGCATCTTTGAATGACTTGCCCAGATCTGGCATCCTGAGTTCTGTGCCAATAAAAATGTCAAGTGCACTTGCCTTTTAATTACATGCAGTGCCTGGATTTTAATATTTCAGATTTTTTCCCTGAAGAAGAGAATTTCCTGATTCTGTAGTTTATGAAAAAAAAAATATATTGGCATTATCATGAAGTTTTTCCCCCTAATAGTTCCAGATGTCCACATTTATCAGTTCATAGGCATTTTACTCTGAGTTTCAGATTTAGTTGTTTGTAGCATACTTTGCTGTAAACACTGGGTGTGGATATATGATCCAGCATCGTTTAACTTACTCCTTTTATTTCTCGGTAATCTTCGGCTCAGTCTATTTTACTCTTAATTAGGTCATTACTTCTTGAATGGCCCATATAATAATCAGTATATAGAAGATATGAAGTTCCTTATTATTTAGACTTTCCACTTTGGCATCAAAGCAGACCAGCTCATTATTCTCCAGTGTTATGGAATTATATTATTGGTCTTATTTTTTACTTCCCCAGTTAATTTTTAATTTTACTTTTTTTTAATTCTCTGATCTCCTTTATTACTTGAGTAAAAAAACTTTTTAATCAGTAATACAGCTCCATTGTCTCTGAACGCTTCTTAATGCTAGTACATAGACAGACAATCAAAGCATTGTGTTATGGCTATGATATACTCCCTCGTCTCAGTAAAAAGCCATACCATCCACTTCCATGTTTTCTTCAGAGGGGTCTGTCCTCACACTTGACTCTAAAGAGGGTACCTTTGTACTGGGTCATTTCCTTGTGCATCATCTGCTTTACAACACAAAATGGAAACTGCATGAGAGCAAAGATTTCTCTGTCTTGTCCAGTAGTGATGCTTCAGAGCCTATAAATGTCCCAGGCACGTGCCAGGGGCAACAAATAATGTATTTATTAATTAAAGGAGGAAGCCTGTGCCTTCTTTTTGAATTTAAGGTGGAGTATGGAATTTATATGTTCCTTTTTTAAAAAAGTTTATGACATCCTCTAAGAAGCAGCCAGATTGTATCCACTTATCTATCCACCCACTTCTGCTTTTTTCTAGAAAGGATTTGATGTGACTGCAAATTTACTTCTTTATGTTAGGTAGCGATCCGGGTTGACACCTATCTTCTTCTTCTTTCTTCTTTCTTCTTTTTTCTTTCTTCTTTCTTCTTTCTTCTTTCTTCTTTCTTCTTTCTTCTTTCTTCTTTCTTCTTCTTCTCCTCCCTCTCCTCCTCCTCCTCCTCCCTCTCCTCCTCCTCCTCCTTTTTCCTTCTCCTTTCTCCTTCTCTCTCTCTCTCTCTCTCTCTCTCTCTCTCTCTCTCTCTCTCTCTCTTTCCCCCTTCTTCCCTCTCTTTCCTCCACTCCCCCCCCCTCTCTCTGGAGTACACAGTGATAAAAATATTCCCAATCACTTTTTTCTCAGGCAAAAGTGCCAGGTGGGAGTCAGGAAGATGGGCTATATTTTTAATTGTGTTAATAACTAATACCGTGACTTGATAAATACATTTACCTCCTCTAAGTTTCCTCTTTATCTAAAAAGCACAGTTGGACTTTGATGTTGAATAATTTTTAAGAAATGTTGTAAGATGTTAACAAACCAGATGCAGTATTATGGCCTGTGTAGGACCCCTAGTTGTGCTTCTTTTTAGTACTTGCCGTATTCTATTAATAAGTATAGTTCTTTAAATACTTACCTCTGAAGAAAGAGCATTTGTTCATCTTTCTGGTTTTTAGCCGATTACAGTCTTTTGTACCCCTGAAGTTTTCAATAAATATGTGCTAAGTGATGAAGAGTAACATTAATATCTCTAATTAGACATTAGACTTCTCTCTATTTGATGCTGTTTATTTGAACTCATTATCTGTGGTTTAGGAATCTAGATGTGGGAAGAGACTTTTATCTGAATTTAATTACATGTATACTAATATTTACTGGGGCCTTATTATATATCAGATATTGTCCTAAGCACTCTGTGTATTTTAACCCATTTAATCTTAACACCAACCTAGAAGGTGGGTATCTTTATCATTTCTATTTACCAATAAGAAAACTGAGGAGCAGAGTGGTTAAACATCAGGTCACTAGCTAGTAAGTGGCAAAGTTGGAACTCAAACCCATGTCAGTGGTTTTGTTATAACAAAGTATGTAATGCCACATGATTAGAGTAAGTCCTAGTAGTATATTTTCTACATATGTTGACATCCTTTTCCCATTGTTGCTATTCTGTAGAACAAAATTTTTCTTAAAGCTTAATTTTAGATTTTATAAATCAGTTAACTCTGGACTTCATATCTTTTGTTTCAAAAATGTTAAAGCTGTGAACAGTATGTTATAGTTAATATATGCCTTTATTTATGTAACATTGACAAATGATGAACATTTTTTATTTGTCACTTATCTGTTAGACTAAACTGTTGGTCCCTATGTAAATCATTGGACATAAATAAATGAATGAGATTATAGCTCTGCCTTCAATTAACTCTCCCAAACTGGTGTATGTTGCAGACTTATTGAAAAATATTTACAACACAACTTTGTATGTTGTTTATGGAAAAATAATTAACTGTTGCTTTAGAAGTGAGAGGGTACTTAAGGATGAGTTCTTGGGAAAAATATAAACATAAAATCCCATGATCTGACTTCTACTTTTGGAAGCCTGACAGATTAGGTGCTCTGAGAGACTCTGCAGAACAATCCTGCCTGGGTAGGACATGCCTTTCGATATATAACTGCGCCCACAGCACCTAGGCTAGGGGAAGTCTCTATTCTGCCTCTTCCACCCTCCACCCCCAAAAGGTGTAGGTGACGGGAGCTGAGAAATGGAATAGGCAGAAGGAGGGATTGGCAGTTTCTGAATGGAGATGCTGGAGATGCATCACCAGGCTAGTCATAAGGGGGTTCTGTATAGAGGTGATGCTCTTAAGGTTGCAGAGGTAGGCTGGGTCCTATGGTACCTCGTGGTTAGTGGCAGAAGCTGATGCAAGTTCTTTTTTTAGATGAAAGCATGATCACTTTAGGCCTGCAGGATTCCCACAGTCTAGCCTAAAGCAATTAACTCGCAAAGGTCACCACGCATTCATGAAAATAACTCCTCGAAGGACTGCAGGTATTTAGATTGCCAGGCACAAAAGAGCAGTGTTCAAAATATTCAGAGTAACAACATGCAAATCATAAAGATTAAAAAATATGTTTTCAGGAGTAATTCAACAAAGTATCATTTGCAAAGAATTAAATGGAACTTTTAGGAAGAAACACAGAATTGTTCAAATTTTAAAAATAACTCGGGATGGACTGCATAGCAGGTTTGACAGAAGTAAAGAGACAATTTCTCTCTGGACTTTAATCTGAAGAAGTTACCCATGGCAACATGTAAAGGTGCACCAAGATGCGCAAGAAAGGAACATGACTATTATATATTGCAACATAGTACAGAGCTATAGTAACTAAAACCATTTTATATCAGCATAGTACATATATTGCCTCCTGGAAATAATGGATAATCTGCAAACTGAATCCATGCATTTATGTAATTTGGATACAGGACAGAAGTGGATCATGGATCAATTCAAATATTGTCCATAGATAATTGGATATTTATGTGGGAAGTGGGGTGCTGTAATATCAATTGTATATCAGATTCAGAAAGCAATTCCAGATGGATCCAGGATGACATATGAAATGCACAGTTTTAAAACTTTTAGAGAAAAAGAAAGACAATGTTATTATGAATTCAAATATATAATTGGTATATTTGACTTCATTAATGTGAAGACGTGCTAGTCATCAAGATACCTGAAATACCTGAAAGGAAAGCCACCCAGTAGAAGGCATTTACAACACATATAACTGACAAAGGATTATTATTATCCTTATTGCTGTATAGAATATACATGCTGTATAGAATATTGCTGTATAGAATATAATAATATTGAAAAAGATGAAAACCAAATAGAAAAGAAAATGGGTCAAAGTTGTGCTCCCAGCATTTCAGATAAAAAATTGGTGTATCTTAAATAAGTATCTCAAAAGATAATTTCAGTAATCAAAAGCATGTTAGGTATCATTTTCTACCACTAAATTGTTAAAAATGTCTAAGGTTGATAATACAAAGTGCTAAGATGTAATTTAAGTGGAGTTTACATATACCACTGGTTGGTATGTAAATTGATAGCAATTTGGCATTATCTTATAAAGTTGACTGTTTCAATGATATGATAGTTGCTGTCAAATCCACTGAAAAGGACTCATGGAGCCACAGCTTGCCAAACCCTGAAATAGACCAAGGAGTATTTGAGTATTTGGGGAATGGTTGAAGCTTGCAAATGATTAGGGTATAAGATACCCTAAATAAACTGTTGAAAAGGTTGATTAGAGCCTCATTTGGAGAAAAGCCTTACATGTTATACTAAGAACTTTTGCTTTTTCTCTTAAATGGGAAGCAGTTAAAGGAGTCACTGAATCACATTTGCATTTTAGGAAACTCATTCTGAAGGCCTATATGGGAAGCAGAATATCTTAGTGAAAAGGCAAGTTAACTGGGTCTTGATCTAGGGCAGCAAGAAGACGAAAGGGAGAATAAAAAACAGATTTCAGACATAACTTAGCAGATAGACTCAACTGTGTTTAAGAAGCAGGAGAACACACTAAGGCTCTGTTTTGCCCAGTTTAATAAATCTAACTAAATGAAAAGCTTAATGAAAAGTTCATGTTAAATAGAATATTTGCCCTTCATTAAGTTACTAGCTTTTTTAACCTTTAAGTATATCCCTGAAATGTGATAGTTATTTTATTGTCTTTGCTAAAAGTATTTTTATCTAATTTCTTCAGGATTCTTAAAATTTTATCTTTATTGTTGAAAGTATTACAGATGTCCCCTTTTTCTCCCCATTGACTCACTTTGCCCCCCCCCCCCCCACCTTCACAGCACCATTGTCTGTGTCCATGGGTACCCTATATAATAAAAGGCTAATATGCAAATAGACCGAATGGTGGAATGACCGGTCACTATGATGCACACTGACCACCAGGGGCAGACGCTCAATGCAGAAGCTGCCCTCTGGTGGTCAGTGCACTCCCACAGGGGGAGCGCTGCTGAGCCAGAAGCCGGGCTGACGGCTGGCAAGCACAGTGGTGGTGGCAGGAGCCTCTCCCGCCTCCGCAGCAGCGCTAAGGATCTCCCAAGGGTTCCCAGACTGCGAGAGGGTGCAGGCTGGACTGAGGGGCCCCCTGCCCCCAGTGCACGAATTTCTTGCACTGGTCCTCTAGTATGCATATAAGTTCTTTGGTTAATCACTACCCACTCCAGCCCCTACCTTTCTTTTGAGATTTGTCAGTCGGGATTTTATGTAAGTTTTGAACTGTGAGAGATAGAAACATCAATGATGAGAGAGAATCATAGATTGGCTGCCTTCTGCACACCCCCTACCGGGGGGATCAAGCCCACCACCCAGGCACATGCCCTCAGGGAATCAAACCATGAGCTCCTGGTTCATAGGAGCTAAACCACTGAACCACTGCAGCTGGGCTAACCTATGGTTTTAAAACCAAAACAAATTGAAAGAATCTGAGACTACAAAAAAAGGTGCCTAAAACAGTATGAAATTAATTTTAAATATTGTAATATTAATCTTTCGTTCAAAATATGTATACACTTCTGCACTATTGTTTTCCACATCGTAAACTTGTAGGTAATATTTATATTTTTGTTAAAAAAAAGAGTAAACTAGGTTCTAGTTACTGTTTAAACAATATATGTGACATGTAACTTTTCATTTTCACCAATATGAAACTGTAATAGAACCTGTTTTTTATTGTCAACAATATAAGACTAGACAAGTTTCATAAGATAGTATGACATGATACAGCAAAATGACTTCAAAGGACCATTGAGTTAAATAATACATGCTTCAAGATGCCTGTAGGCTAGATGTCCAGTGTGACAATTTAATTAATAACATGTACTTTACAAAACTCATTATTATATGTTTATACAAGAGACTGCTAAGAATTATTTCCAACTGTTCTCAGTAATGTCACTGCCACTGTTCATAATTTTTAATTTTTAGATGATAGCTAACACCTCCGCCAGGGACAGCAGCATCTACTACTACTTCTGTTACCAGTATTTTGCAGTTTATATAAATGTTTCCCATCCTTATGTCACTTAACATTCCTAAAAGCTACATAATATAGGTACTGCTGTTATTTTTATTTTACAGGTGAAATATTAACTGAGCAATGGCAACTTGCTCATTGTCACACAACGAAAAAGAGAAGTAACTAAGAATTAAAATAGTGTCTTGCTGATATTGAGTATCTTATACTTTCCATGATATCAGCTAGAATTTCCCTGCACTTTGGTTTGAGGGTATATGGTGGCAGATGGTGGAAGCAGTTAGCCTTAGGAAAGAATGGCTAGCACAGGGGCTTGAAAATTCTAGAGAAATTCAGAAATGGGTGTATCAAGTTCATCTTAGGCCAACATCCAAAATCAGCTATGTGTCTCATTTTCTATATGGCAGTACAATCTACCATAGGCAGCCTTAGTGTCGTTCTTTCATTTATTTAACCAATACTTTTTGCACTGTTGCTCCTTTCCGGGTCCACTGGAAATACAATGGCAAGCAAACCAAACATGGTCCCTGTTTTCCTGGACTTTATCGGAACACCAGGGGGAAGCCATTGGAGGGCTCTAATCAGTGGAGTGACATGATATGGTTGAAACCTTAGAATTACTGTGTGGTACACTGTGAGTTATGATGTGGAATGGGCAGAGAGAGCAGTTGGGGAGATAAGACAGGTAGGCGGCTGCTCTGTAATCTGGGTACGATATTGAGTTAAGGTAGTAGCAATGGAGATGGAAGAAGTAGAGACAAGAGATATTTAGGAAGTGGTAGTACTTTGTAACTAATTGTATGAGAAACAAATGTGACGACACATCTCTATGAGCCCAAGACAATTCCAGTGTCTGCTTTTTGTCCTATCATATTGAGTTTCCCCTTTCACTTTCTAAAGCATCCCAATTTGGATGATATATTAGGTTAATCCTGGAGATAAGGAGAAAGAAGAGAATGCAAGAATGAGGCCCAGATTTCTGGCTTGTACAACAGGAATAGTTGTGCCGTTCTGTGGAGAGTTGTGCCATTAACCGAAAGGGGATACACTAGAGGAGGAACTGGTGTGAGGGTGAGAGTATGAGTTCAGATTTGGAAATGGTGTATTTAAGGTGACTGTCTTATATTGGAGTGAAGACATATCACAAGAGCGAGGCGCATTCGTGGGTCGAGAGTGGAGTTTAGAGCCCTGGTCATTGATTAGAGATATATTGATTTAAGAGGGATCAGCATGGATGGCAACTGACGTGATTAAAGTGGATGAAATCACCAGAATGGAAAACTGCGTCAAGAGGTCCCAGTCCCTAAGGAATGCAAGGCAGCACCTATTTCCAATGAGGGGCTCAGGTAAGATCTGGAAAGGAGAGGCCAGGGTCATAAGAAAACTGGGAGATGGCCAGTGGGAGCCCCAGGAGCAGAGTATTGCAAGAAGCAAGGAGTGGATCGCAATGTCAAATGTGATCAAGAGGTTCAGAAAACGAGATGAGAAAAGTGCATGTTGAACTCAGTAACGAGTAAGTTACTAGACACATTGGTGATGGTGGGTTGGTGGCGTTGGGGGACATGATCCCAGTGATAGGATTTTCAGTAATGATTGGGAAGTGAGTGTGAACAGTTTTTCAGAATTAATTATAACTGGAAGGAAAGAGCATTTAGTGAAACACCTGGAGGGTTTGCGGAGTTAACAGGATGAGGGTGTCTCTAAAGCTGCTGGGAGAACACCTCATATATTGTCTCTGGTATCCATCATAAAAGTGGAAAATGTTCGTGTATGATTGCAGCTGTTAAATAGTTTTACTTCTTAAATACATTTTGAGGTATTTGTGTAGTTTTTGTTACCTAAATGTTTTAGGTAAATTATTTTTAAGTAGTGGGAAGAAGAATACAATTTATAAAGTTGTTTGAACTACTTTAACCCCCCCCCCCCAAAAAAAGCATCTCATAAATTTACTCAATAAAAAACAAAATATTGCCTTAGTTTGTTTTTTTTCTTCCTCACTGTCCAAAGAATTATGCTGCTCTTGGCTTCAGAACACTGGGGACTCTGAATATTCTTTGACAGATGAGAAGGTAAAGATTTATGGCAAAGGAAAGCATTTCTGAAAAAGGTGCTACACATTGCCTTTGTGTATGTGCATAAATTATAAACAGGGCGCAAGGGTGCAGTCACTATAATAGCTTTTTGCTCTTTTTTTTTAAGAAAATAGAAAATGCTTACTTAGGGACTACTGCTTGTGTTTCTATTAATGAATCTTCTAAGCTTGAATGATTTTAAATAGGATATTTATACTCCTTGATTCTGTTAGGCCAAGAATTTAGGAAAATATGTGTGATTAAAGTATCTAAAGTAATAAATTTATGCAGACATTAATTAAAATACTCTTAATAGTTGTAGCAGTAATAATAATATATTTCATAGCTAAAGACTTTGAGGAGGATTCACAATAAAGGGAAAACAGACACCAAATCATGTGTCTGTAAAAAGTTTCATTAGCCTTTATATTCAAGTTCAATACTGATATTAAAGCATCAATGAGCAACTCTTTGCACAAGAATTGTGATCATGGCACATAAGCGCCCTTACCCAACCCACATGAATAAACTTGGTGTTTTATTTTTTTTGTTTGTTAACCATTTGGTAAGTATTAATTGAAATCCAGTGTTTAACCAAGACATATGGATTATGACTTTACTTTTTATTTTATGTTTTGTTAATGCTCACCTGAGGATATTTTTCCATTGATTTTTAGAGAGTGGAAGGGAGGGGGAGAGACAAAAAAGAAACATCAGTGTGAGAGAGACACATCAATTGGTTGCCTCCTGCTCATGCCTCGACCAGGACCAGGGATCGAACCTGCAACCGAGGTATGTGCCCTTGACTGGAATTGAACCCAGGATCCTTCAGTTGACGCTCTATCCACTGAGCCAAACCAACTAGCGCCAGACTATAACTTTAAAGTAATAACATTGTTTTGCATAATAGATTGTGAAAGTCTTATACCCTGAATACAATTTTGAGGTTATCAGTATCATTTTACTTTTAGATTTGGTTTTTCAATCCTGGAAATATTTTTAGATTAATTCATTAGCAAATATATATTATTTAATAAGACTTTAAAAAATATTTTTCAGCCTTTCAATTTGGAAGTGTTTACCCATCATCACCTTCATGTCAATTTGGTTACTTAATCGCTAAACCAAGCTAATATTAAGGTTGGCTCTTCATACTTCATGATGATATTTTGTGTTTGCACCTGTTAATATTATGAAGGTTGTTTGCTTCTCTTGAGGTTTACTAGTTCTGAAGATTCCTATGAAAACATGCTACTTACATAATAATATCTTTAGAAATGTATCCCATAGCACCATGTGTTTTATTTAACTACAATGGCATATTAAAAATGTATTTACCTCATTGAACAAGAACTGATCTTTTAAAGAGTGTCAGAAACATTTAATTCTGTGAGTATGCCAAGAAATCACCAAGGGAACATTATCATTACTCTCCGAAAGCCACATCTAACATAGGACCTGATGAGAATAAGGTTTAGTTAGTGAATAATGAGGATTTATTGCCTACACTGACATTTTTTCTAGAAATTTCTGTATCAGACATTCAGTCTCCCTTTCTATTTGAAGTGGTAACTGTATCAAACCAATCCATTTTGAGAATTACCAGCAATATTCTTTTTACCTTCATATGCAACTTTAAAATATATTAATTCTCTTCATTATGTATGTGTATTTTTATTTATTTTTATTGACTTTATTGGGGTGACATTGGTTAATAAAATTATATATGTTTCAGGTGTAGAATTCTATAATACGTCATCTGTATCTTTCTGAAGTTGCTCTTGGGAAAAGAGATCTCCAATATATTGAATACATGTTTGATGAATTGAACTGTAATGTGTTGCTTGAAATGTGGTAAACACTGAACCACCTCTCTTCGTAATTAATGAGGCTGGAAATTCCCTGAAGCCCTCATATGTGCAAAGTGTCAAGTTGGCAACTTGCTGACTAGAAGAAACAAGCTGGAGACTCACTTCTCCTATTTGAGAATAATAGTTACCAAATACTGGTCCTTGTGATGCTTTATCCAATCCAGTTGAAATAAGATAAATGAAGACAGTGATACTGAATTGTTTTTCCAAAGTTGACCATTCTCTCTAAACTATTTTCCCAAACTGTATTTCATTTTAAATTACCATTTTATGAAATTTAAATTATCATTATGAAATGTATGAAAGTATTATATGCATTAGTTCTTTTTTCCTACCTGAAAAAATTAAAAAGTTAGAAGCAGACTTGTGTCAGTCCCCTTCTGAGTGAAACTGGCTGGTTGGAAAACTGAAGCAGATATTTACATGTGCGGAACTCGGGGTAAAAGAGGAGAGGGGGGGTAAATAAGGCAGGACAAAGGCGCTAAAGAAGAAAGGACAGACTAGCTGGTTTTGCTCAGTGGATAGAGCATCTGCCTGCGGACTGAAAGGTCCTGGGTTCGATTCCAGTCAAGGGCACGTGCCTGGGTTGTGGGCTCGATACCCAGGGGGGAGCATGCAGAAGGCAGCCAATCAATGATTCTCTCTCATCATTGATGTTTCTATCTCTCTCTCTCTCCCTTCCTCTCTGAAATCAATAAAAATATATTTTTAAAAAATAAGAAAGAAAGGACAGTGTTCTAGAAAAAATGGATTATTTTAAAAGGGGAATTGGAAAATTATTCATTGGAAAGCAGTGAGGTTAGGTTTATTTATTTATTTGTTCATTTAGCCATTATCCTTGACACTGTGATGAGGGCTTTAAGTCCTTTCCCAAATGTGCTGAACCCTCAGAATCCCCTGCCCTCTTGTCACACATGTTCTCATCAGGAGAGTCCGTGGATGGAAACACCGAGACAGCTGGTTTGGTTGATAGAGGTTAGGTTTTTCTCTGTTCTTGAGCACCTGGTCATCTATCGTCATCTCTCTAACCCTCAATTTTTATATGTAAAATGTACATAAAAATAGGTAAATAAGGTAAAAAGAAAAATGTCTTCAGAGGTTTACTGCAGCTTATAAATTAATTAAAGATTATAATTTTAATATGTGTGTATATAGGGGATGGTGGTGGCTTCCAGAAAGAAAGGAAGTGAAGTTCTACAAAAAAAAAAAATTTAAAGATTTATCTTTTCAGATTTCTGTTTTCCAAGTTTGTTATCTGGGTTTTATTTGTTAGTAGAATGTGAAATATTTCTTGATGTGCATGTTTTACTTTTCTTATTATTTTTGTGCCCCAAACCAACTATTCATTTCAAATTTTATACAGCACATTATAAACTCACACTCCAGCAGTTAGACGAGGCACTTATTTAGCTTAACCACTTGTGTCCCAGACAAGTGCCACCGACTCTACCTTAGAGGGCCAAGCCCAGCACCCTGCACTGGAGTGGAGAGGGTTCGCTAAATAAAGCTTTAAATCTGACCCCTTCTCACTTTTAAGGACATTTGGAGAAAAATCGTTCGCCATTCCCTTTGATAGTTATGTCTAGATTTTTGTTTTATTTTTTATGTTAACCCCTATTCAGAAAGCTTTCCCCTTAGCTTGACCCTAACTCTCTCATGCTGTATAGGTTAGCCCTCTTCTGTATTTATATTTTCAGGTTATTTTACTTGTTTCAAGTAAATGAAACAAGTCACCTTTTTTAATAGTTGTGCAGTTTCCTTTCTGTGATAATTAGCTGTTTTTAGTAACTTATTTTTTTTGGTTCATTTAGCAGCAGCAACAGAAGAACCAGAAGTGATTCCAGACCCGGCAAAGCAGACTGACAGAGTGGTGAAAATAGCAGGAATTAGTGCCGGAATTTTGGTGTTCATCCTCCTCCTCCTAGTTGTCGTATTAATTGTAAAAAAGAGGTAAGGCCTTCATTTTGTTCTGTCCCACTCACTTATCTATGTCACTAGATTTCAAGTATTTTTTGTTTCCTTGACCTTTTTAAATTAGAGGATTGAATTTAGAAGAATTGCATTTTAACCATGTCAGCATGAGTCTATTTCTCATACTTCAAAAATAAATTTGTATTTGTTATTTGCAGTTTAATTTCAGATATAAATATCTACTTTTGTCACATTAACATTGATATTAATGTATGAATTAAAATTTATCAAATGCAAAGATACTTGAGATGTTGATTTATCTTGTACTTCTAGTGTTATTAAGAATAATGAAATAAGGATTTATCATAATGCTTGGGTTATGGTCTATGAATTATTTTGTACTCTATTTTTGTACATATTGGCTATAAATAAGGTATGAGAAGAATATAAACATTATTTGTGAAGTTGTGTATTAAATATTCACTGACTATTTGAGCACTTTAATATGAAAAGTCAAGTTTTTAAAAATTGATCGTTAGTCTTTTATACTGTATCAACTAATATCTTCTGGAATTATATGAAGATATTAGGACCCACTAGAATTTAAAATGAACTCTAGTCTGGAGGTTAAAGTATACTCCTGCTGAAAAACATTTCAAAGTATGCAGTTTTTATAACTTGAACTTTTTTTCATTTTATTATATGTCATTTGTCAGGCATTGTCTCAGAAACTAATACAAATCCCCAATTCTTCCAATCATATGTGTTAGATAATTCTACAATTGGGAAGGACTTAAAAACATCTTAACATGCAGAATATAGCCCTAAAATAGTGTTGTATGTAAAAGTGTTTGTAATTTATAAATTATATTAAATAATATAATAAATGATGTTGATAACATTAAGTCATATAATATTCTATGATGATTAGTATTTTGTACTCAAGATAGAGCATTACCAATATAGATACGATTCATACTACATGTTTAATAATTCCATCAGAGTGTATTTTAATGCATTGCCTCTTTACAATTATTCCCTGGAGATATATATGTTGGAGAAGACACATCTGCATTAGAAACATTAGGTATGCATTATAGTGTTTTGTGTTAAATTAGCTACATACGTGCTTTCCCCAATAGTGCTTTCTCTTTTTGCTGTTGTCTACCTATGTGGTTGGAAAATACATCATATTTGAGTCAGAAAGATTTAAGTATTTTAGTAATACAAATTTGCCAGGCAAGATCAATGTAGTTTTTGAATATAACCTCCAGATCATATGTCTCCACTTAGAGTAAATTTATACTTGGAGAGTTAACTACACTAAACAATTTAGAAAGTTATTCAACTTTGCTCCTCAATTGAAATTATTCCAGTCACTTCAGATTGGACATGGGAGCAAGAAAATAGCTTCAGATTATGCCCTCACCTAGTTAAAACTGGGTGAAATTATCAGTTTTATTTGTTATTAGGGTCTTTCTTATTCACGGCCTTCTATTTTAGAAATAACAAAGACATTTGAAACATAAATCTTATAAAGTATGCCAAAACAATCCCGAAGCATGATTGGGGGAGGGGGGTGTACATGCTCTGACAACTCTCTAAAATTGCATAATGTAGCAAATTCTTTGCTGGTTCATATTTTAAATGGTTAGATAAATGGGCCTCAAGTAAAATGTTTAATGTTGGAGTTTTCACAGTTATACTTTAATTGATTGCTTTTTGGTAGAGAGTATGCTAGGGCTTTTTTTCTGTCTCATCACCTCCATGATTAGTAAAGGTTATAATTTTATACAGAAAGTTACATACTAAAATATGTTACCTTCCAATATATAACATTATAACTAAATTAATTGAATATCTTACTCATCCAACTTTGTAATGACTTCTACTCAATTTTGTGTCACACATGTATCCTGTATGATTTAATCAAAAATATCTTTATTATACATACACAAAATCATAGATATTATAACATTATTGGATAGTTTCAAATTTAGGGAAACAATTTTAGTGTATAACATAGGTACCCATATAATACACAAATTTATAATAAAAATAATGAAAAGGCAAATTAGTTTAGCCTTTAATCTTTATTTTTATGGGAAATGACTAAGTTTCTCAAGATTTTATCCCTCACTGGGAATATTAATATATATAGGTATACTTCTCTTGTTGAAAACATTCTGTGTATTTTTGGTTGTGTGAAGAAACAGTTTGGAATTCAATTTAGTGAAATTCTACAGCTAAGGGTATACATAAAGTAAGTTTTTAGGCTGAGAAAAGGGATATTGCATCTTTCAAAACGCAATGCCATTTTTTAATTTAATTGCTGTTGAATTATTTCCAAATGTATGCCATTACTTCATTGGTTATGTATTATATTTTAAATGCACAGCATGGATGCTTTATAATTCTAAACATAAATTTGAAATTATGTTTCAATACAGTAAATGTTTGTGTATGATATCATCTTCACATACATCTACTGTAGACATATTTTTGTGTATATTATAGTGTTTGGTGCATATGTATATTCACTTAATATATGTATGTACTTGTGTACCATTAAGATATAATGACTTATTTACAAAAATTTAGGTCTCATTCTGCATATATTCTATATTAACATAATAGATCTTTATATTTTGTATCTAAAGAATAATAATCAATTCAGTGTACAAGTTCTATAAACAGCTGTTCCATCTTTCATGACATTTAGATGGTAATGGAGGATATGCTTAACTGCATGTTGAAGATACACAATCCATTTAATCTTTCAATTTTTTTGGTTATAAAAGAAATGTCAGCATGTTATTTTTTTCCAAAATTATGTATTTTAAATTTTATTTCTCTATTGCATATCTGTCTAATTGCATGGCAAAAGATATCTAACCAATGCATGAGCAAATTGAAATGCAAACCAAAAAAAAAACATGAATTTTATTTTATTTCATTTTATTTTTAACGCACATTTTTCTGCTTTATTGAATGTGACGGAGTCACGCTTTTCATTCACCATTGCTTCTCTTTTTCCACTGTCTGTGATTTGCTTGCCAGGAGGAGCTACTATTCTTACTCCTACTACCTGTAAGTAGAAAATGGGTGATATACGACTTTACGTGTGTTAAAGATGCAGTATCCCTTTTTGAAAACAAAACCAAAAAAAAACAAACCAGGATGTTTGCAATTTTGGTAATATTTCAAAAAATGTTTTTCTGGACTCTAAAACTATAAAGTTTACCTATTAACTTATTTTGTTAATCTTTTTAAAAAGGGATATTGTATTTCTGTATGTTCAGCTACCTTTATTTTAAATTTTCAGTTTTCCATAAGAAGCTTTAGTCTACAGCCTAAAACATCATTTATTTACTTATGTCAAACCTGTACCTTATCAATATGAGACCTCTCTCATCTGGCAGAGGTAGTGGTTGTAACTCACGAATCACTATCTTTGTGTAACACTGTTATATTTAACAAAACAACCCAAGTGATGGATTCATAGAAGAACAATCAAAAGTGGCTTCCCAGATGCAAATCACATGAGGACTGATAGTGAAAACATCTGTCTCCACATTTCCAGGAATCCATGATGGGTTATAACTTCCAAATGAACACCTTTGGTCTGGCCGTCTAGGCTGTCAGTATACTCTTGCAAAAACAAATAGGTAAATGCATAATGCTTTAGTGACAAATAAATATAAAACAATTTAGAGAAAAAACATTATGGTTTTTTTTAACATAAGTAGGATTATTATTTTTAAAAAACAAGACCAAGGTGGGGAAAAGCCCCTTCCACCTACACAAAACATACGTATGTGTCACAAATCTCCTTTTCTCTTCCAAAGTCTTAGCTTATCCTATAATTAGGTATAGAATTATAGTTGGATAAGGATGGAGAGTATTATCCACTCTATTTTTCTACTCATTTTCAATTTGCTACTTTAGATGCCAGGATACACAGCCAATCCAAAGGAACGATACAACCAAGTGTTCCTGGACATTGCTTGATCACTATTTGGTCCACCACCTTTTAGGCCTAAGGACTGTGATTACGCATGTTTGAGGGCATGTATCCCCCACTATTTATTTCATCAGGTAAATTTAATCTAGCTTAACAACAAAATTTGTTGAGTCTCAATGACTATAATAGAATTTTGTTTAAAATATTATAAAAAATCTGCTACCCAAGCAGGTGAAAACTAACAATGCTCCTAGCTTATTCTGATGGGTCATAATATCCTTGTTAAATCATGTTGGATGAAGCCAAAGGTAATTAACTGTATCATTTCATACAATAATGGAGCACTTTTCCTCTTTATAGCCCACCCAGATATCCACCTGCGGAAATTTATGCTGTTGAATGCTTTGATGATGAAAGTCGTTTGCACATCTGTCAAACTCAAGTAGTTTCAAAATGGTTTAACTGCCCTGAAATGCACATTATATATACTTGTTGCTCAGTGGAGACAAAGCATCAAGCATACAGAAATCAATCAGTATTTAATTATGAGAATGCCAATAAGCTTCCCCTTAACTATCTATATATTGATAGTGTTAGAAGGGGATTGTCTTTTTAGTGGCTGGATAATATCCCAGGATTCTAGACTGGTAGTAGATTATGATGCTGTTATTGTAATATTTGTGGCTATTGGCATTATTAATCATAATTAGAAAGAATGTCACAGAGATATGCCTTTAAAAGCTGCTCAAACGTAACTAGTGAAGCTAATCTTTAAAATTTTAAAGACTTTTAAAAATAGAAATAAATTGATTGGAATTTAAAAGTTAACCGGATGTGATCTTTGAGCTAACATGCATTGACATCATCATAGGAACACTCAGTTCTTGATCAAAACACTTAACTTTGATGTTTTTATTTGTTTGTAAGAACCTGAATTAAAGCCTACCTCATAGAGTTATTGTAAGAATTAAGGTAGTAGAACCAAACTGATAATGCTTGGTTGGCAGATACTAACAAAGGTTATAGTCCCCTGTAATTTAACAACTAACAAAGGTTTGTGACTCTGAAAAGTAAAGATCCTTCATAGCTATGAAAACTTTTACCTGCCATGAATTTGACAAATTCATTGCTTAATATTTTTCTTAATCATGAAACATATATATTTTAAAGTAAAGCCTCAAAGTCCAAACATGCCTTTTCTATTTGCTTTGAACTGCCCATCCTCAAAAGTTTAACTTTTTAATCCATATTCTACGTTGTGTTATATTTATCCAATTCAATCTCTTAAATTTTTGGAGGAACGAATTTATTATTTCTTCTTGCCCGGCAAAGACTGGAAGTTATTTTTTAAGCTATTTTTTTTTTTTTGCTGTTTCAAAGTTTTAAATGGCAAAACATTTGTGCTGCATCCCCATTGTAACAATTAATGTTTCACTCCTAGAGTAAGTAGATGCCTTACATTATAGTACACTTGTAATGGGTCATTTAATGATGTCAGCAATTGGAGATAGTTAAGAGTATAGGCCTTGAAACCAGGTCATTTTTCACTGCTTATTAGATAAATAACCTTGGGCAAGTTATTTAACTTGTCTGAGCCTCAATAAACTCATCTTTACAGTTAGAACTCTCATGCCTTTTTCAGTGGGTTGATCTGAGAATTAACGGAATTAGCAAATGAAAAGTGTGAAGCATATCACAGGCCTATTCATTCATTCAACAAGTATTTTATTTGAGTGCTCGCTATGTGCCAGACGCTGCTCTAAGTGCTAGGAATATACAGATGGTTCTTCCCTTTGTGGAACACACAGTGGGGAAGAGAATTAATAGGACCCTTGCAATGATATGTGATGAGTGTTATTAGAGGCAGAAAACGTGGTGCTAGAAACTCACCCAGCACGGAAACCTAATCTGAAACAGGTTGTTGGAATTAGTCAGAGAAGCCTGCCTGTTGAGGTGAGACACAATGCAAGTTAACCAGAAATTAGAGGTAAAAGAACCTTGTAGGTCAATGAACAAATATCCTAAATAACATCAAAGAGGTAAGTTTGGAAAGTGACGTCTATAGACCAAAATACGATCTGCTAATGTTTAATTTGCTTCATACACTGTTTCAAACAATAAAAGCACTTGGAAAAAAGTCAGGAAATTTAATATGAATGTTCAGATTCATTACTTCTCCTTAAATGTAATTTAAAAATCAGAAGCTTAACTCTGGGATCAGATGCCAGTAGTCACCTAGATAAGTTGCCCCTAAGCTGCTCTCCAGGTCTCCACAGTCCCCACACTTCAGGACATTGTCTTCCCACTGCAGCAGCACTCATTCACAGTTCCTGTCTGAAACCTGAAAGGCTATTATGGGGATTTTACTGCCTCGCCTAGAAAAAAAGAGACAATGACTTTTCAATGAATAGAGCAAATATTGCTAATAATGGTGGTGGTGGCGCGATGGTGGTGGTGGTAGTGGTTGTGATGGTGTAGGTTAGTGGTAAAAATGCTGTTGGTGGTGGTGCTAGTTCTTATTATACTTTCGCCATTGTTTTCTTACTACTAGTACTGTCATTATTATTATTATTATTTATTTTAAAAAGTGCTCCTTCAATCCCTAAAGCTTAGTTTCCGACTGTCTTATTTAGGTGTCAGATCTGCTGTGTTCATATGTTGGGTATGTTGGGTAAAAACTCCCTGAGGTTAAGGATTATAATTCTCAGGGCGGGGGAGGGGGGGTATTCTATTCAGGAGTAACTCTTGAATTGCTAGATTGAATTTTGAAAGGAGACTCCTGAGGGCATAAATACAACTATTATATGAGCCTTTAAATAAAGTGTTTGTAGCATATTTTCTCTAGTAAAGATACTAATGAGAATCGGAAGAATATATCCTAGCTAATAATCTAGCTGAGAAATGGTATTCTTAAAACAACTAAAGAATATTTCAGAGGCGACATAAACTGCTGCCATAAATTTAGAAACATAATCTGCCTACTACAGGCTTTTAGAGTGCCTTTATTTACATCATCTAAATCGCCTTGTTAATGTGATGTAAACGTTTTATATACCCTTAATGTTTTTATTACATGTTTCATGTGTAATGGTCACAAAGAATCATAAGGCATTTCATATCTTTGATATTAAGACAAAGATTTCAGTATTCAAGTAGCTGAAAAGTTTAACTCTTCTATTTTCCAAGTCCCCTAAGTTATTTGTCCCACTGGCTTTAGAAGGCATTTCTTTGGTGGATACTCTGCCATGTGATTCTAAAACAAGCTTTTAGGATTTGACCATGTCTATAATTCAAGATTATAATCATTTGTGCGATGCATCTACTTTTTCATATAGTATATAACTTTTTCATATTTTCCTGTGTATTTGCATTATATTTAGCTGTGGCTGATTTTACAAGTCTCCAGTTTAGTTTTGGGTTAATGTTATAAATAAATTGGTAAATATGTTAATGCTACACATGTTGCATTTTACTGAATAATAAAACAGAGAATGAAGAATGGGATTGCTTTGTTTATTTTAAGTGGATGAGTATAGCAAAATAAACTTTAAAAAGTAGTCGTGTTATTCCTCGGAAGAACTTCTAACAGTTGACAAAAGAATTAATCACCCAGGAGGAAAACCAAAATTTAGCTTTAGCTTAAATTTTTCTTGACTAGCTCTAATAAGGAAGTATTCACATATGGTTGTTATAAAGTGTAGTTATATTTTATAATACTTTATTTGAATGATAAAACATAAGAAATAAGAGGTTTGGGTTGACAGCTTGAATGTTGAAACACCCAAATGACAAATAAACTAGTTTCAATAGCAACCAAAATATATTGTTTGAGTGTGGAACTTAATTCCCGAAATTATGACCTAAATTATTTCTAAACCACATCTATATCCTTATCCTTGGGCTTTCCTGAACTACATACTGCTGGTGTCAACTCTCCTTCAAGCTTCACACTAAGGTTTCCTTTTTGTATTTGCCTTGGCAGCAAGCTCGCTAAAAAGCGCAAGGATGCTCTGGGGAACACCCGGCAGGAGATGACCCACATGGTGAATGCTATGGACCGAAGCTATGCAGATCAGAGCACTCTGCACGCGGAAGATCCTCTCTCCATCACCTTCATGGACCAACATAATTTTAGTCCAAGATGTAAGTTCTTTAAATTTCTCACAAATGATTTTTAAAGCTGTTTTTTAGTGCACTCTGCAGTCAACACATTGTCTTTTGAATAGTGAGAGAAAATAAGGAAAAGAAATGGAAGAAACAGCTAGAAAGAGAAAAAAGCAATAGAGAATATTATGGAATTCATAAGAACTTATTTTCAGTCTTGATAGTAGATTCACTTTAATGTCAAACTACATGAATTTTATTACTATATCATTATAATATATATTCATATATACTACTCAGACCAAATCATTTGTCATTGCTTTAATATACTTGATTGCCTATATAAAATGAGTTTATGTCAGATTTATAGTTATTTTTCCATTTGTCTTCCTTTGTGCAAGATAAAATTCTTTGTGAGATAAGAAACATCATATTCTTTCTGCAGATTATTTGCATTGATAAAATTATTCTATTAAAATATTCTATATACTCCTGGAGAATTTTAGTAACAAAAAGTTAACTGAGCCCAGCTGGTGTGGCTCAGTGGTTGAGCATCAACCCATGAACCAGGAGGTCATGGTTTGATTCTCAGTCAGGGCACATGCCTGAGTTGTAGACTTGATCCCTGGTGGGAGGATGTGCAGGAGAAAGCTGATTGCTGATTCTCTCTCATCATTAATGTTTCTATCTCTCTCTGCCTCTCCCTTCCTCTCTGAAATTAATAAAGTGTGTATATATATATATATATATATATATATATATATATATATATAGTTAGCTGGGGGAAAGAGGAATCTACATGCTTTTCAGTATCTGGTGTGAAGTTCAAAAGTTTACTTAAATAGGGGTTTGGCAGGGAATGGTGAAATCCATCCAACCATTCAGCCATTTATCTGTCTACCACCTTATCTACCCCTCCATCCATATTAAGAATTCCTAATGTTGATCTATGAAGGCAGGACTTTTAAGATATTTCCACTGAAGTGCTGTTTAATGGCAAATGATTTGAATAATTGCCTCACAATTAATATTAGTTTATCTTCAAATTTCCAATGAATTTTATATATATTTTTTCTATAGTGCTGTTTGTTACTTAAAATTAAGTTAAGTTATCTAACTGTTTCTTTAAATCCTCAAGTAAATTGATGCTTGAGGAAAGCAAATCATGTTTATCCTAGGTCTTGTACATGCAGGTGCATTCGTCCACAGATCCCAGAGGTTTGCTTACCTCAATTTGAAAAACATGTGTATAAGGGAAGAATAGACAATAAAACTATTATTTCTTATACATATTATAAGCATATGTTGTAGTAATATAGAGAAAATAAAGTGTTTGTAGGTTGTATGCATTTAGGTCTTTTCAGAAAGGGAAGGATTTTTTTTCTGTAATGTTCAAGTTGGTGAAAATTTTCAGACATTATTAGCCCTAAATGCAGCCCATCATTTTCCTTGATATGTATCTAACCAAACAAGTTAGAAATGCTATAGTCATTTTGGAATTTAATTTTAATCAATATAGGGCCTTTTTTAATCTACCTTATCTTTATTTCACTATAAGATAATTGACAGAGAATAACATAAAATATTGTTGTAAGTAAATTTTCCTGAAAATATAGATGTACCATCTCTCTAACAATTTGATTTAATAGTTAACCCATTAAGGATTTGAAAACATTTTTGTTCCCCCAACTTTTCTATCTTTTGCCTATCTTATTAGGAAGCTTGAATTCAGCAGTGTAACTATAAATACCCACCTATGAACTTGGAGAAATGATTAAATATATTTCCCACAGTTAAATGAAAAAAAAAATACTTGGAATGAATATGAGATAATTGTTTCTCAAAGTAACTTGCACTTGCTAGATCTAAAATACATGGGATTCCCCCCTAATTTTAGAAACTTTATAATGTCAAATTGAATATTCCTTGCTTTTTAAATTAAACTGAGTACTGAACTATAATTATAGATGCACCTTTCTCTCTTGGGGTTTTGCAATAACCCAAACTGAAAGAGAATTTTACTTTTGCAGGTTATAGTAACCAAAGAAAATTTAATAATGATATTGCTTAAGAAAACATAACTCTATTTTAAAGGGAACAACTTTAGGGCAATATGTTCCTTCATGAGCTTTGTTTTCCTATGCAGTGCCCAATGATCCACTTGTGCCGACCGCTGTGTTAGGTGAGGCCCTAATTCTTTATCATTTTTGCATGGATCACACCTCTTTGCATGGGTTATAACTTTGTCAACAGAGTAATTATTCACAGTGCAGAAAGCAACTTGATTTAAAATATATAGTCATCATCTTATCAAAGAGAACAAGTGTGGTAAATCCAGTCAGATCTAGTGGATTTCAGATTAGTAAGGTGTACTTTTCTAAAGCAATGTATTTGCTAATTTTTGGTTCCATTAGATTTGCAGCAAAAGTACAATGGCGCCTGATATAAGATTATGTTTATTTAAGCAGGTTAGTAGAATGACCCAAAATGCACAGGGACCGGTGTTACCTGGATAATTTCTTTATATGTAAAAATGTATCCGATGGGAAGGGATTTTCCAAATCCTCCTAATTTTATAGTTACTATATAACATCTAAGACAACTGGTCTTATGGGTGATAAATAAGTCCTTTTCAGATGTAAAATTACATTAATTTTTAATTTAATTACAGATTTAAAAATAGAATGAGTTTCATTTCAACTTGTACTCTATTCCTTTACTGATTTCACACCAACGATTCATGACCATCTTGCTTATAATGTTCACAAGTTATATATAATTTTTAACCCAGTGTTTCTAATATTTAAGATTTACCCAAAGAAATGTAGAAATTACCAGAAAACTGTGTCTTAAACATTACCAGTTTTCATATTTTATATTTAAATTTCTTGTGAACATAAAAAACTTTAGCTTACATTTGATGCATGTTTTATTATGCATATATTCAACATTCGGTTACCTTTTCATAATATTTTGGAACCATTCCACTAATTCAGTTAAGTAAAATACACCTCTTTTTCACTAAAATATTTAAAGTTATAATTTTGTAATACAAAGAATATATATCGTAAAAGAATCTGTTAGTCAGTGTTCTCTGTTGCTGATTGCACTCTCCCTTGAATGTCCACACCAATAAGGGCAGGGAAGTGAACTGAGGAATTTGTCCCAAGGGGTAGCCTCACCATTGGTGAGAAGTCAGGAATTTTGATCATTGTGAAGGTACCAAGTGCCTTTGAAAATGTCATCTTTGTTGAGCACTTTAGAAGGCTGCCAACATCAAATTAATAAGTAAAATTCAATTAAAATATTAACAACTCACTGGAAAAAATTCAGCTGCCTAAATGTTAAAAAGTGATTACAGTAATATTTTAAGGACATTTAGATGTGGGTCCAACTCTCAGTCTTCCTGTGGACTCGTAATCGAAACTCATGGAAATACTGTACCTTTCATCTTTGCTTCCCCATCTGTAAAAGAGGTAATAATCCCCACAGTACCTTTTTCACAGTTTTGTAAAAGAGAAAATGAGATAATATAGGTGAGTTTTTACAAACTATACAGCTTAAAAGGTTATTATAATAGCTTTCCCTGTGAAAAGGGATATTTATGTTTAAGGAAGGCTAGAGTTAACACAATAGAGTCATCAAACCCGTTCATAGAAACAGCCATTATGCTTTTTATTTCATTTTGAAAGCTGGGCTGTTTAATTTAAAAATATATATACATTTGTTGTTTAAAAGCTAACTCCCATTAATAGTATCAGATGTAAAAATGATTTGTTGCGTTTTTCATCATTCATGGAGTTATGATGTTTGCAGTTGTTTTGCATCCAACTGATTTTATGTTTACAAAGCAATTTTGAAATCATTTCAAATATTGATTGATATTAATATCTACTTGCTGATTTTAAAAGAGCTTAGAAACTTTTCGTATTAATTCGTATATTTGTTTTTTTGTGTTTTACTGCTTCTTTGGGTTAAAGTCCCTATAACTGGTAAGTGTATTGCAAAGAATTCTAGAAAACCTTTCCATCAAAGAAATACTTGAAGTTATTATTCTTAAATGTGTAATAAGGATAATGATTAGTACATGTACTCTCACTACTAGTCACATTATGAGGTGGTTTAATGAGGCGGAAATGTTTGGAGATTAATAATTCATATGTGATTATTTTAAAGAATGCTGCTCATTGTACTACTGTATTAAAGCTTAATGCAAAACAAAAGGCATTTCATACTGGAACATAATTACGGAAGATTGAGAATGTGGGTGAATTCTGTGTTCCTCACTGAGCCTTTTACAGTGTCAGTGTTCTGCTGCTCCAGTAGGTCTGATGTGAGCGCTGGGGCTGCCCACAGAGCAGCTTAGGTGATTGCATTCCGCCTCACTGACATTATCTGTCCTTGTCTCCTCCTGAGCTCAATAGCACCCAGATCAGTAGCTTTTGATTAACTTTACTGGAGAGATGTATATGTTCTCTCTGTCAGTCTATCAATTGCATTATTTTAGCAAAGATAGATCAGTTGAGGTTATGCACATAGGAAGAAAATCTCATGAATTATGTTTGCTATAAAATGTTTGTGTCTAGAGGGGTGGGCAAAACCTAAATAAAGGGCATTAATTCAGTTGGGTGGTTAAGTCACAACAGAATCCACAAGGGGGTTTTTGATGCATTGTGGTGTTTTAGAAGTAAATGAGAAAAAAAAAAATGCATTCAGCCTGATAAGCGAAAGTAAAGTAAATGCAATCAAGCTAAATTATAGAAGCATACAAATCTGATTGTGGGGTTCTTTTGTTTTGTTTTTTCCTTCTCCAGGAAGAAAAAATGTTTATCATGGGGACAACAATTCATTTTTTGCCATATCCTATTTGTAGAGTTGGTGATAGAACAGGCAAATGTACCAGCATTTGAAATATGTTTCACTGTTTAATTAAATATTGTTCTCTACAGTATGCATTATCATTAAAAACAAAAGTTCCCCTAAGAGTGTACTTTCTCTTCTGTTAATGAGCATGGCAGTCTAATGCTTTTCAAAGTAACAACCCCTTAAAACATTTTTTTAAGTGGTAAGTTTACATGTGATACATATAAGCATGCTTTTTCTCATTGTAATGATTAGAATTGTGGTCATTAAAATAATAATTATTCTTCATAGGTAAAATGTTCTTGTTTTTTTTTTTCTTCCTTGTTATGACAGAAAGATGCTTAAAGTTTCTTTTCATTTTAAGCTAATAACACAATTGGGATGGGGCCTACACTTAACTGTGGGTGGTAAGGGATTCAACTGGTTTTAACGAACTCAATCATTGAGATGTTTATTGACTGCTTTACACCAGGCACTAGGAATAAATTTTAAAAAATGATTCTGTATCTAGCCTATAAGTGTTTAGAGTTTAGTGAAGAAAAACACCAGTAAACAAATTATTAAAAGATAAAATACATGAATGTAGAAAAAGAGGCCATGTGAATGTAAAGCAGGAGCTGTGAAGCCCAGCCTGGATGGTCCATGGAAGAATTTCAGAGGAAGTGCCTACTACATATTTTGCCCAGAGACATATGCTGGTTTCTTTCATACAGTAGCCAGAAGAGTCCAAATATATCAGCAATAGAAGCAACAACAATAATAATAAACCAAGTGTGTAGAGATTGAGTATAAATGCACATGGGACCTGGCTGGCAGACATAAAGGGTCCAGGGATGATGCTGTAGAATGCCCTTGTTTTCCAGTCTGGAGTGCCATGGGGAGAAGCCCCAAGTGGTTGGGCATAGTAAGGCCACAAGGGCAAGAAGCAGCCACGTGGGGACGGGTTGTCTACAGGGAGGTTGGCTTATGGCTGAGAAGGAGACTGTTCGTTTAAATCAACAATGAAAACACCTCTCCAGTTGACTTGATTTTCTGATCCCACTCTATACTGCTATGATTATGATTGCAGATACAGAGAAAAGTGAGAACCCAGCAAAATCTCCCGCTATGCTTTTTAAAGGTGGACTAGATGTCGCGCTACACCTCAAAGCATCGTTTGCCCTGTTGAAATAAACATGTGTACTCTGACTTCATACCTTGAGCTGACGTGAAAGGCTTTATCTTTATGGGGATGCTGCCCTAGGCCTCTACTCTATTTCTTTCCTTTCCTCCTGTTACCAGAAAGATCTTAAGATCTTAAAAATCTGTGCATTGATATATATTAAACAAGATAACTTTGTCTTCTTTTTAATGTTCTTGAATCTGAAAAACGCCAGATGAGAACCACAGTGCTACAGCAGAGTCCAGTCGCCTTCTTGATGTACCTCGCTACCTCTGTGAGGGGACAGAATCCCCTTACCAGACGGGACAGCTGCACCCAGCCATCAGGGTGGCCGATTTACTGCAGCACATTAATCTCATGAAGACATCAGACAGCTATGGGTTCAAAGAGGAATATGAGGTGAAAGTTTCTGTATTATGTTAAATGTTATTTCTAACTATTATACTCAGGGAAATTTAACAAATTCCCTCCCCTTAACATAACACAGAGTCGAATACTCTCTAGCCACTAATCCTGTGTTTGCATGAAAAATCAAGTGTGTAGCAAGATACCTTGGCTTCCAGTGTATCATTACAGGTTCTGTCATTCAAATGACTTAGTCAGTAGGTACTTCTCTGCCTCTTTGTTTGTTGACCCTCTGTTGAGAAGTGGGATAAAGCTTTGTGTTCTAAATGTACTACTTGTCATTCTTAGTTTTGTTTTGAGCATCATTGTGGAGCGTTGCTGAGAGGAAAAAACAGAGCATTACAAATCCAAATGTTCAGAAGCCAAAAGAAGGATATGAGAAATTCTTCTTCCTTGTTTCCCTTTCCTACTCAAACAAAAATACCAATAATTAAACTGCAAGAGAAGTGATTTAAATTAGTCATTACAATACATAGCAAAAAGGAAACAGTTCCTTTGCCACCTTTGCCTACTGAGAAATATCAGTATGATGTGGAGAAGGAAGATCTTCCACCACCATACACACACCACCACACGTGCATCACCATGCATGCACCACCATACATGTGCCACCACACGTGCACCACCACACATGTGCCGACACACATGCACCACCATACATGTACCACCATACATACACCACTGTCCATATACCACCACACATGTGCCACCATATGTGCCCTACCACATGTGCATCACCGTATGTGCACCACCATACCTGTACCACCATACATGCACATTTAAAGTGAAAGAATTCAAGCACTAATTTTCTTTACATTCAAAATGCATTCAACTTCATGAAGAATTCTCTAAACACTACATTATATTTATAGATTACTTGCATGACTTAGTTTGGGGGTGAATACAATTATCTTTGAATTTCAAAAGTTGGTTTTAGATGTATGCCGGAAACACTATGCTGTGGTAACGAAAAGTGCAAGGAATTATAACATGCTGCCAGCACCGGTTCTTTCTGTTCATTTCCTTGTATTCCTGTGTACCTCACTTCAAAGACCGTTGACTCTTTGAAGGCCCCATTTCCTGTTTGAGCAAAGTTAAAGCTTTTCTGCAAAAAGGAAATCTATACCCATATTTTAAATTGCTACATATGGCAATTAAACTAATCAACAAACTCATCTGTTCAAAATTCTTGGAGATGGTGACTTTTTTTAATTTTCATATGGTCTCTGGTAGAGACTCAGTTCTTTTCATGATCTTCAAAGAAACTGAAATGTGGTGTATTGCCCATGATTTAATAAATAATTGAGGGGAAAACAAGTGTGTTTTTGTTCCTGTTATAAATGTTAAACGAAGCACACTTGAAAGATAACTCATTAAAAGTAGTTTTGAAGTTTTTGATGCTTTCTCTACCTCCTTCTCACAAAGTTAGAGCAATCTTAAATTTGAAATAATTTTAAGGTCTTTTCCCCTCCCTAAAGTTGTTACTTGTCCTTCATTTGAACTCAGTCCAATCCAAGATGAACAAGTAGGAGTCCAGCAAATAAGCTTTGTTCTGAAATGGAACATGTTTACTACTGTAGGACTTCCTCCCGGAGAAAGTGGCTATTACTGTTTTGGTCCTCACAACAGATAAACTTGCTGCATGAAAAGGAATTAAATTCAGTCTGCTTGTTAATTTTTTTTTCTAGAGCTTCTTTGAAGGACAGTCAGCATCTTGGGATGTAGCAAAAAAAGACCAAAATAGAGCAAAAAACCGATATGGAAACATCATAGCATGTAAGTCCTCCTAGAATTCTTGGTGAATGTAAATGTTGTGGGTAGAAGGTAAATAGTAAGTTGCAACTCCTCTTTATGTGGTTTTAAATTTTAAGAGAATCCCAGGGCCTGGCACATCTGTTGATAAAGCAATCTACTTAATATTCAAACAGCATTGGCTATTGGCAGTAACTCTGAAATTGTCATCATCCTCATTAATTAAATTGTTTCACACTCTTCACACTGTGGATATAGTTCTATGTGATTTTATGTTTGCACACAAATGCATGGGATGTTATGAAATAACTGAGAACATTAACGATGAAAACAAAGGTCTTTTCAGTGATAAATTACTGCATACCTCCAAACTTATTCAAGGTGGGAGTGGTCTTCTTTCTACATACCTTTATTCCTTCCTTGGAGCCTGTAAGAATTCCAATTGCTCCCTTTTATTTATCATTAGGGACTTCCTCCTCCTCAAATCTGCAATGTGTGTACATGGATAAATAAGTTAATTATCATGTGAAACATCAGCAGCAATGAGAAAAGTTAACATAATTTTTCATGTAACTATTTATTTACTTTGACCACTCTATTATCAATGAAAATTATTTTAAATATTCTTATGAATGCATCAAAATTTAATCTTGACTCTCAAGAAATAGGAAGTTGAGAGCAGATCAAAATTCACTCCTTATTTCTGTGGCTCATTTGCTGTAAAGTGCAGACAGAAGAACCCAACCCATTTAAAATTATGCCTAGGAAGCAAAATTAGGAATCAAGGCAAATTTAGTTCCTTAGACAAGTCCATGACTCAAATGACTATTCATTGTACATTAATTATCATATCCCCTAAAAGCTTCCTAATTATGAAGATGTTAGTCACTAAAAGCTTTATTAACAGAATGTTATCACCGTGATAAGTAATAAGGTCATTAAAGTTCTTGTATTTCTTCAAGTGACTGGTGTTTAAGGAAATGTAGATACTATATTATGGGTAAGCTCTTATCAACCATTGAATTATTCCAAGTATCTGCCAGTGGCGTTGTCTCAAGACAAGGGGAATATTTCATAGCTTTTATTTTATTATTTACAAATTTTAGACGATCACTCCAGAGTAATTTTGCAACCTGTCGAGGATGATCCTTCTTCAGATTACATTAATGCCAACTATATAGATGTAAGTATTTTTATCGCTCAGTGTGCCCAGTTTGTTAGCTTATAGATGTGAATCCTTTTGCTTGTTATTACCCATAAAGTGATTGCTAGCTTTTAAACATAAAGAACAAACTGTACACTTTTTTCCTTGTTCTACGTCCTAGTACTTACTGACGTTGTTGTGCTTTCTTTCACACCTGACTTTGGTTTGGGCTGTAGATTTGGCTGTACAGGGATGTAAGTACCACTATATGTAAATAACAGTATCCTATTATGAATATTTAATGTAACTACTCTTACTTACAGTTACTACTAATCCCTACTACTCGTTCTCTCTGCATGCTTCACGTAATTAGCTCATACAGTATATCTATGTTCATTTCTTTGTAATTCCTTTACATGTGTAAAGATCTGTTTTATCTCCTTCCCTTTTCTGTGTTTGGAAAAACAGGACCATTTTGAGCTCTTGACAATTTATTATGTACCTGAGTTTTATTTGTTGATGATTTCTGTTTCTGGCTTTTATTCTTACCCTCCCCTAAACATGTGAGAAGCTGGATAGTATGATGTGTTAGTGTTTCTGAAATTTTACTTTTTACATTTGACTTCTGATGTGAATAATGGATAGGGAGACTATTGTGTGGTGTGTGGTATTGGATTGTGAAGTATTAAAATTACTTAGGCAAAATAGTTACCAAATTGCATTTGTAAAGTACACATATCCCACATATATATTGAATCATACAAATAAAAAAGTTTGTTGTAATCATACATTTCACTGTTAAATTTTAGTTAAAAACATATCTACATGTGAATTCTCTCTTCAATGGAAAATAATTTTCTAATAAAAGATAAAATATTGTTGAGGAGGCAATATATTATATTACATGTATGAAGAATAGCCTCTTCACTTATACTTCCTAGTTCAAAATCACACTGGAAACCATGGGAATACTATTTCATCTCTCAGCCTCAGTTTGCTCATCTTAACAGTGGAGGTAATGATAGTACTAATCTTATTTGTTGTAAGATTTAAATGAAGCAATGCTTATTGAGCACTTAGCACAATGCTTAGCACATGTGAAGTACTTATTAAAATAAACCAGCTATTTTAAAAAATAATTTACCTAGGTGTGCTGAAATTAATCAGTTCAAAATATAGTTATTTTGTGAAATGTCATTATTTATATTTTAACTAATAAATTTTATAAATTATAGTCTCAATATATTCATTAAATTTTGATTCTCATTCAGTATTTTAAATGTATTAGACATCTTAACATGGAAAACTAAGCTTTTGATCTACTCATTAAAATTTTAAAAATTAACATTTCTCTGACAAATTTGTACTTCTTTTTACCTATATAACTTAACCTTGGTTTTCTACCAAGGCATATACACTGGAGCCTTGGTATAATGCTACTTTATGGTTCATATGTAAAAAGTGTGTTCTAAGACTACTTTTATATAATATTTTTGTTAAGACCCCAGTATATTTTGGCTAATCATTATACAATATCATAATTTTCCCTCTTCTATTAATTTGTTATACTTAAAAGATGTCTCCTGCAATTGGTAAAGTTTTCATAAAAAGCAGGAGATAAAATGCTTATAAAGCTTGAAACAAATGTTTCATAAAATGCTGTGCTATGTGGGTATATTAAGGAATAATAACTTCCAATTTTGCAACAGTATAATGCTCAACCTATTAAGTTTTAGATAGGAGATCTTCATTTATATGCATTTATATCTGTATCGAGTCATCCACACCAAAATGTGGATAAACTGTACCACAGGCTTTTTACTAAAGCACTCTGGTAAATACACAACAAATTCAAAGGTTAACCTATTATACCATTAACATATTTGCTACTTGGGGTCTATTGGAATTTAAACTAATTAATAGTAACTACCAAACTATTCCTTCTCAGGAATAATTTCTTTATTGAAACAATATTAAATATTTAACCACACAGAGTTCTTGGCACATTAAAAAAAAGAGAGAAAAAAATACTAAACTTTATTGTTCAAGACAAGTATACTTTAAAACTCTCCCTTTCCTCTATATGTGTGTGTAACTATAATTATGTGTAAGTAAATTATTATCAGCACACATAAATGGTTTTGGCGGATTCATGAATATATTATAGAGTAGGAATATTCTGTATGAAATCTCAGCAGGATTTTTATTTGATGCACACATGCATTGTCCAGCTCTAACATTGGAATGTTCTCTTATTTTTTTATGGTTCTAATATGTCGTTGTCCATTTGTAATGCAGTGTTTTGTACCTTTGGATGATAAAATGAGAATTGGTATTTTTGAACACAGTTTTTCCAGGAATGAATGATTAAAGCTTAACATGAAGGCATAAACATTTTAGTGAAACCAAACAAAATCTCTGATGTTATTCCCTAACAAACAAATCTCAATTATGCAATATATTTTCTAATCAGATCCCTTAAAATATTTATTTTTTAATCTTACCTTTCAGATAACCTAGGTTTGAGAAGTGAACTGTGAGTTCACTACTCATTTCTGGACTTTTTACTATAACTTAATCTTAACAGGTGGTTGTCTTCATCTTTTTATGCCTTCATTCTTTTAATTCTGGTACTGATGTAAAATTATGACCAATCTGTTCTCCTATTTTAGGGCTACCAGAGACCAAGCCACTACATTGCAACTCAAGGTAAAACTTTGCCTCTTTAAGTGTTACACAAAAAACAAACTTGCTTATTCATCCATATGGTATTTTTTGCAATTTTACCTATATTGGCTGAAGAAAACCACAACAACATTCCTTCTGAATAACACTGCTCTTTATTCATTTGTATAATGCAAGCTGTTTTATCTGTATAAAATATATATTAACTTTGATTTATTTTTTATTGCAAGTAAAAGACAAGCTGCTGGTAGTTTTTGTGATTTGGTTCTTGGTATCCTGATGTCCCAGAGCTCTAGTCAGTAGTGCTGGGTAGAGGAATTTCTTACTTTTGATGAAAGCAAGGGAAGTCTCATCTCATTTAAGGAGCCCATTTTCTTGTAGCAGCCTGTCAGCCTGGAATGTAATAGTACCCCAGACCAATATTTTTATAATGAGATGTTAGACTACCTTCCAGCAGTTGTTTTTTGTTTTGTTTTGTTTTGTTTTTTACAAGTTGAGACTGAGACAAAACAAAGGGCTAAAGGGAACTTTTTCAAGTTTATTCTTTGTGAAAAGTAAGAAAAAAATAGAAAAAAACTTGTTACAGTGGCACATTGGGGAGTAAAAGTATTCTAACCTCAAAAACAAAAACACCTTCAGTCTCTCCAAATTGAGCATTGGTCATGAGGAGAGAAACTTGAACGTCTATTGTATAAAAGAGAAAAGTAAAACAAAAGTTGCATTGCTCTTTGCCAGAGGGTATGTTTTTTTAATTGCTTTCACATATGTTGGAGTAATTCAGTTTAATTAGATATAAACCTTTTAAAGTTAGAAAACTCATTTATGGTGAACATTATTCTAGTTTCATGGTAATGAGTAGAGCCCAGTAGGAGCTTTCACAGTTTGCAGAAGATACTCTATGTATGAAATTTCTTCATTAACTGCAAACATGCACTGTGTATAAATGATGTGCATATATGTAATTGGTCATATGTACTGTTTGGTTGATAGTAGCATAATCCTGTTTTCACAGGTATTTGAAGATGCATTAAAGTAACTTGGATATCAATATCCTAGGAATGAGTGATAGCTTCTGCACTGGAAATTATAGAAAGCAAATCTAAAATCAAACTGGTATAGGCCTGTGTTTTTGCCCGTAGCATGATTGTAGATGGGAACGGAATTTTAAATACTTTCAGTGACATTTTCTTCTAAATTTATTATTGATTACAAAATTTCTCTGATAATGTAATATTCAAATTAATTTTTTAATAGGCCCAGTTCATGAAACAGTGTATGATTTCTGGAGAATGATCTGGCAAGAACAGTCTGCCTGCATTGTGATGGTTACAAATTTAGTTGAGGTTGGCCGGGTAAGAAAAATATATATATTTGTTTTGTGGTGTGTGTTTTTTTCTGTGTCATAAAACATGAGTATAACTTGAATAGCAAAACATAATAAACTTAACATATACTATCATTTTATTTCTTAAAAAATTACAGGGATAGCATATCAAATTAGTGCTCCCCTAAGCAAACCTTTGATGGCTGAGAAATTACTGAATTTCTCCATTAGTAATAAAATAAGCTTTGATTATATACTAAAATCTAATTGCATTATTAGGCTTGTATATTTTTATGAGATTGCATAAAGTCTATTTAATGTGGAACATTCTTGTCTCATTTATAGATTTTTTTAAAGCTGTATATTAACTGTGAGGTGAAGAGTAATCACTGAAATTAAATGATCTTGGTTCATGTATTAGGTATTCAGGTTCACCTATGTCATTTTTTTGTCATTTAGGTTAAGTGCTATAAGTATTGGCCTGATGATACTGAAGTTTATGGTGACTTCAAAGTAACGTGTGTAGAAATGGAACCACTTGCTGAATATGTAGTTAGGACTTTCACCCTGGAAAGGGTAAGTACTCTAAAGTTCTATTTAAAAAAAAATATGTATACTGAAACTTAAATTTTCTCTAAAAATTTCTGTCGAGATATGTTTTGTTGATTCTACAAATCCATTCATTTTATTCATTTATTTCACAGATATTTATTTGAGAGCATACCGTGTGCGAGGCATGTTTATAAACCTGGGGACACATTAATCCCTGTTCTTGTGGGAGCTTATAATCTGTTAAGGGATACAAGCAGTAAACATTAGTAAATATTCAAATACATCATATATTATGAAAAGTACTACAGAGAAAAATAATGTTGGGAATGGAAATAGAGAATATTGCTGAGGTAGGAGAAGGATGATGAGTAAAGGACTCATTGAGAAAATGACATATAAATAATGGCCTGTGTGAAATGAGGGAGGGAGGGATTTAACTACTATATCCCGGGTTAACCCAAGGAAGAATATTTCTGATGGAGGGAAGATTCATTTCATAGACCCTGAGGCATGAGGATCACTATCACAATGAGTAACAGCCAGGAGTTGAGGGTGTTCAGAGTTGAGAAAGAAATATGAGATGAAGTCATAGAAATCACAGAGCCAAATAAGTGAAACCTTGTGAGCCATTAGGGTTTTCGCTTGTATTAAAAGAAGGTTGGACGCCATTGAAGGGTTATGAGCCCAGGAGTAACATGATCTGACTTTTATTTTTAATAGGATCAGAAAGACTAAAGCAGCATGGCCGGTGTAAGGACAATGACATGGGATATAGAAGTAATGAATTACATTGCTGCAGATACCAGTGTTGCATATATGCCTTTGTACATCTACAGAGCTTTAAAATATTGGTGTCCTTTGACCAGGAATTTTTCTTCCATGAATCTATCATAAGGAATCTATCATAATGACTTTGTTTATAGTCTTGGAATATTATAGATGCCTATAAATGTCCACCAATAGAAAGATAGCTACATTATTATACATGTATGATCTACAAATAGCATTTGTTTGCAAATGATCTTTATAAGTATTTTACCAACATTAAAAATAATTGGGGGAAGTATTAAATGAAAAGTAGCATTATACAGAACAACATATACACTGCTATTCTAGCAAATAGTAACTTCCTACATTTGACCCCAAAAGAGTTAGAAACCTGAACAGATAATAGAAGAAAATAAAGTGATTGTTAAAATTTACCACTAAATTTGCACTATGATTTCATAGTTGAGGTTTCTTTAATCTTTAGGGAATTGCTAATGCCTATCTATATTAATCAAACTATTTAGGCTATAGAAGAACAGCTATATTTTTAAAAAGTTGCATAACTGTGATAACAGAACCAGATGAAGAAGCGCTTCTCTCTCTGTCTGTTTTTTTTTTATCTCAATCTCTCTCCCTCTGTCAAGTGTGCGTGCACACACATTGCAAATCAATTACATTCAAGAACATGCTGTAAAAAAAACTTCAAAACAAAATATTTAAAATTTGAATACTGAAGTAAATTAAGAAAAGATCATAACATGATTCATTGTGATTTTTTCTAAGAATACAAAGATGTTACATCTGTGGTAGGATATTTCATTATGTCAGTGTTTTAAAGGAACAAAACCATGTGATTTTATCAATAAACATTGTAGTGCACTTATTTTGATTTAAACATTTATAATAATACTCATATTAGGAAAATAAGGAGAGTCCCTAAACATGATAAAGGTGATTCAACAATAGCAGCATGGGTGTTAAGAAGTGAAAATTAAAGGAATTTCAGTTATAATCAGGAATGTGATATGGATAATCATTCTCACTGGTATTCAACATCTATCAAATGATATAAGACAAAAGGAATAAACTGCATTACTATTAGAAGAACAAAATTATTTTTAAATGAAATTATTTTATACCAAGAAAACTAGAGATAAAATTTTTAAATTGAGTCAATAATCATTTATTTAGGTGACCAATTCAAGATAATTATCCATAAATTCTAGCTTTTATGTTAATAATATAAAAAACTGAATAGACATTAAAAAATGTTATTAAAATGTACTAAAAAGAGCAAGGTCCTTGTAGCAACTCCAGTAAGAGGGTTAATGTAGAGAAGGTGAATCAATATCAAAAATCAGGTCTTAGAACAATTTATGACCTTTTTCACTAGAGTTGACTTTGAAAGGCGTAATGAAAGAGGTTTTCCATTTGTATGCCTCCATGGTGATGTTTATTATTGTTGCTATTATAATTACTTGTTGAGCCCTGCTTTCTGCAGGGTCTTGTACTAGGAATTGGAATTAAAAAGAATAATATGACATGACAACTGACTTCCAAGGTTTGGGTGATATTGGTGCACATAGGATAGAATCTAAAAATAAGCTTTCTTAATTTGTTTCATTTATTTCATGCAATTTTTCTACCTATTCTGTCTGAACAACTGAGATGAGATTTCACAGATAAGCTCACAATAGAGTTGGAATTGTATAGGTTATAGTGGGTTTTTTGGGTTTTTTAGTTTTTGGTTTTTTGCTACAAATGTGGGTTCTGAAAAATAAATTCTGGAGCACTGCATCTGTGCTTTCTAACCGGTGCTACCACTATCTACAGGCTTCTTCTAACAAAAAAGAAGGGAAAGCTTTGAAATGTGCATTTAAAGGCTTCTCTTAAATTAACCCAATAGGAGGCCCAACAATGGATGCTTCACCTCTTTCATTTTGTATTTTTGTTACTATAAATAATACTCTGTGTGCTGAATTATTTCACAGGGTTAAGAAAAATAGGCTGCCCAAAGAATAGTTTAGCTGTCTGTATATTTTTATAAACCAATCTAGAGTAGCACTGTCCTGGAAAATCTCTACATGCTACGCTTCAAAACCATTTTCAACATGGATAAGCAAGGCAGTACAATCTCTTTGTGAGGTGCGAGAAGCTAGAAAGTTGCTTTTATAAACTACTTGAGTACTCAGTGCTTTGGGCCAATAGGGCAGCATTTTCGCTTTTCCATTTCTTCCTTTTCCCCTAATTTTATGTGTTGTCATTCCCAGGAAGGAACAAACTGTCAGAGTAAATAAAATTTACCCAGACTTATAAAACTGAGCAAGACTTCTAATTTTCTTTCTTTGGCAGTTGTCTGACAATAAATGTAAGCTCCTGGGCCATGTCAGGCCAGCATCCTTTTTCAGAAAAAGCATGATCCTGGTACATTTTTCATTTTTTTTTTTTCATTGTCTATCTGGTCTAGTACTCAGGACTGTGTTTTATGACTTTATTTGGGGCCATCTGAAAACACTGCTTCCCATGTTTGCACAGAGGGGGTACAATGAGATTCGTGAAGTTAAGCAGTTCCATTTCACCGGCTGGCCTGACCATGGAGTGCCCTACCATGCGACAGGGCTGCTTTCCTTTATCCGGCGAGTCAAGTTCTCCAACCCTCCCAGTGCTGGCCCCATCGTTGTGCATTGCAGGTGAGTGATGGTCCAAATGGGATGGACTGTGTACAGCCAGCTTTTGTAAAAGTATCAAGATAAGGCTTGAAGCACAAAAACGAATGCATGCTTACGAAGGGCCCGCTTGCATGTATTACAGATAAGGTAAAATAGCAAGGAAATAAAAGCCATAAGGAGGATATAAAATAGAAATTTAAGAAATAAATACAGTCAGCCTAATGTGTATAGTGCTGTCCACAATTATGAGTGTAGAAATTGCTTTTTAGTGGCAACATCTGTGTTTGGGGGGTTCTTTTATTGCTTTTGCAAATCCCATATTGTATAGAATGGCAGGTTGAAATAGAGATTTCTTGCCAACCTAGTAAATTCCCAATAGAATCCCAGCTTTTAAAACTAAATTTGAGACATACAAAGTTAGTAAATGGCCTAAAATGCAAGAATTTGTGCTATAACACAGCTATTTAAGAATTTAAAAAAAAAAAAATCCATCAGAGGACCTTGAAAACTACATCAGTGAAATCCAGGAAATATATGCTGGAAAAATGTGAACATTATATCCAGACTTTCTTCTGATTAGAAACTTCTCTTAAAACAAGCACTGTGTGGCACTAAAAGCAAATTACATGGCCTCATTTTGAGATGGGAACAGAAGAATACTGAATCTGAAAGGCTTTTTCTAAATGCTACACACCATTCTCACATACTATCTCCTCCACGCTACCCAATAATTTGTACTAAAGCATTTTTTTTCTTTCTGAAAATCCAGCCTATTCAGAATTTAAATGGTCATGAATAAAAGGGGGAAAACCCCACAGAGAATAAAATAAAAGTCAGCCCCTAAGTATTAGATACTATGTACCCTGGAAAATAAACAATCTTAATTCAGTCCTCCTAAAGAAATATGATGTATTCTTCAATTACTTTTCTGTCTCAAACCCTGGGAACAGTGATTGAGAGACAGTAGGCAAAAGAAGAAAAAAAGAGAGAGATAAAGAAAAGAGGGGAAAAAAGGGAATAGAGATGTTCACAATATCTTTTACTTAAATTCCTTATAGAACAGTGAGTTTAAGAGAAGTGATTAAATCTGGACAACAAAGAGATAATGTTAATGGTCTATCCATGCATTTAGAAAATGAAATTAAAGGTTTTTAATTCAGGGTTGTTTTGACTTATAATAGGGGTTTATTTTCCTGTCATTTATTTGCTTCAGAAGTGCCCCAAGATTCTTAGATACTCTCTTGAAACATAAATGTCATTTTTCTACTTAAACTCAGGTATCTCTGAATTTATGGAAAAGGAAGCAGATTACAAGGGGAATTTCTCCCCCTCAAAAAAAAAATCCCAATATATCTTGTTTGCTCTATTGACTTCTATATATAAAATTGGAGAAGCAATCCTAAGGGGCAAAATTATCAACAGTATATTATGACTTCAAGTATTGAATTAAATACCTTAAGGTAGTGACTATCTTATAGTCATCTGATAAGAATTATACTGCAACAATTCATTTTTATTTTCCTTCAGATTTCCATTCAAAAGAGTCTTTCTACTATTGGTCTACTTCCCATTGATAAGCACCATTTTTCCCACCCTCACCATTAGCATTTACCCTGCATTGTAGCTTCTCAGATTTCTCATTGAAAAGCTTTGGAATTAATGTTCCTTAGCCTTGGAATTTACAAGAGTCTGTTTGACTAAGAGAACCAGCAGTCTTGCATTTTGCTAGAAGACTCACATGAGTATTAAATTATATACTGTGGGGTTAAATGTTAAAGTGTGAATCCTTCTGGGTCAATTCTATGAATTTGAAATTATATGTATTTGGTTTTCATAACATGAAGACTACATAAGAGAGCTATGGAATTTGAACAAAGTATGTACATTATTTTCAATATAATGATTTATAAAAATAATTTGATTCACAAAGTTATGTCATCTCATTTGAAACTCTTATTTCAATGTTGTTTATACCAAACTATATATTCTACATGAAGTTTTTTTATACATTAATAATTGTTTATACAATATGTACAAATTATGTCTTGTGCTCTGTGGAATTACTTTGATTCCACCTATCTGAAAGCCAAAAGGATCTTTATTTAAGGTTGCATAGACATGCTCCTGCAATTCTTTAGATTTGTTTAATTTTTTGCAGTGCTGGTGCTGGGCGAACTGGCTGTTACATTGTGATTGATATCATGCTGGACATGGCTGAAAGAGAGGGCGTGGTTGACATCTACAACTGTGTCAAAGCCTTAAGATCTCGTCGTATCAATATGGTCCAGACAGAGGTATGTTGATTGTTGGTTTACCTCTAGTGGGTTTCTTTTTTACACTTCCAACATTTTTCAAACAATGCACCAATGTCTTTTACATAGAATCAAGAGTAGCTCATCAAGCTAATATTGATTGGTATTTTTATTAATATTGGTGTTTTTGTTCATATTTCCATGTAGAGAAAGTTCTCTGAATTCTCTATCTTTGATGACAGATAAGTTTTATTAAAATGATATGAAGATTTTCATTTTCTTTCTTTTAATAGGAGCAGTACATTTTTATTCATGATGCCATTTTAGAAGCCTGCTTATGTGGAGAAACTGCCATACCTGTCTGTGAATTTAAAGCTGCATATTTTGATATGATTAGAATAGATTCCCAGACTAATTCTTCACATCTCAAAGACGAATTCCAGGTATTTGCTATTTCTAGGTCCTCTTTTATGAGCAACTTATTTCAACTTGTTCTGGGTATTATTAATTCTTCTAAGGGAGGTCTTTCAAGTCTAATTTAAAACCTTTGACCTGATTTTAAGCATAATACCTTTCTCTGTCAGTATGCATATTGTGCAGTCACTTTTGTATTAATGAGCTTGTATCTGCTGCATCATGAAAAGCAAATGAGTTCAGACTCAGGGAAGAGTATGGGAAAAAGATATCATAAAAGTCAAATTTAGTGGTGACTTTTATATATTAATAACCTTTATATTTTTCCAGTCTAAAGCATTTTGGCCTTCTGTGTCACTCAAAATTTGGGACCAAACACATTAATAATAATAGCTAAAGTTTGTGCCAAACATTTGTTTCTAAAATACACCAAATGTTTACACTGCCCTTAAAACATCCATGAAGGTGTGTGACTATGAAGTGCCTCTAGAATCTTAATACTTTGATTCTTTACCCAGTGCTCTTGCCAGCTTACCTCAGTCTATCTTTAAATATGGCATGCCACATGTTCTTAGAAATGATAGTTTCCAACTTGGGTGATGGGTCATTATCATAGGACACTCTGATTGCACTATATTTGGTTGGGCATTATGCAGGTAGCTGTGTTGTTTAGCTTCCCTTTTCCTTTTAAGGAAAGGCACATTGTACAGTTCATATATACCTTGTGCGAATCCTTCATTTTCTACTTGGCCTCCTAAATACTTGATGAATCTGTATTGTGCTATTTAAATGGGTCGCTGTCTTTTAACCTGGGCTCCCTTTTTTTTAGACCTTGAATTCAGTCACCCCTCGACTACAAGCCGAAGACTGCAGCATAGCATGCCTGCCAAGGAACCATGACAAGAACCGTTTCATGGACATGCTGCCACCTGACAGATGTCTGCCTTTTCTAATTACAATTGATGGCGAGAGTAGTAACTACATCAATGCTGCTCTTATGGATGTAAGAGACTGCTCTCTTTGTTAGTGTAAAGTGTCATGAAAAGCTACATAATACATTGAACACTGGCTAGTTTTCTTTTCAGGAAACTTAAAATGGCCTGTAAAGGAAAATTGGAAACTTTCATTGCAATACAAAATTTTTTGAGAATGATTTTGAATTTCCCCTACAGGGATTCTTAGGAATTGTAAGTTTGAGGTGTTATTGTAAATTTGGATCTTGATTATCAATTATTATATGCTGAACAGGAAATATCTTTAGGTGAGATTTTTTTTAATCTTAATTATTTGCAGAAAAGATCATGCTTATCTATTTTAAATACAGTTAGGAAGGAATTTTAAAACTCACAGAATGCCCTAGCTTTCTGATGTTCTATTAAATTGGGAAAATTGTATTTTTGACATTTAATGGTCCAATAATTTAGAACTTGTTTTATTGGCATGAGTTAATACAGGCTATAAGTAACTAGGGAAGATACCAGGTTAATGCATCTATCATAATGAGAGAACTGACATGCCCGCCACCAATCTTCATACGCTGTAGATTGAAAAACAGGTGCTCAGCATGTTACCATCCCATAGACAGATCAACATGGAAAGAGAGTTTTAAATTATGTCCTTAGCCACCTTGCTTTGGTTACCTTGGAAAAAGCAAGAAGGATCTCAAGGTTCAGAATCCTTTTCAACGGTTTGTCACCTTCTTTTGTAAACATTTCTAGTTTTTGCCTTTAAGCCTTTGGAACCATAGCAACCAGAAATTAGATGTCAAAGGTCTTTTCTTTGTGACTAAGAATGAAACTTTCTAAGTTGTTACTCTATTGTGTTTTTCAAAATTAGCTTCAGATTATGGACTTAGAAAAATCCACATTCTCCTTCCAACACTAGTCTTTTAGCCAGTTTCTCTGGTTTTTTTTAATGCTGTAGAGCAGAACAGTCTAAAGGCAAGCTCAAATGGAAAGTTCCCATCCTTGCTATGACCAGAGTTTTGCCTAGCCATTAATTATTTTCACTGAAATCACATTGGATTCTCATAGTACCACTTCTCCTTCTAATTGTCTGGAAAGGCAAATATACTAAGTACAGAGAGAAAACATTCAAGACCTTTCGCTTCTGAGTCTAGATTTGGAATGAAAAAGCGATGTGTCAAAAAGGGAAGAAGGAAAAATATTGATATCTTTCAATTTTGTCTTTGGCATCTCTGTCAAATTTTTCTTGATTTCCAGGTTGTTTTCTAGTTAATATGAGGACTGAACCTTGTACTCTATCTGTTCCCACTCTCTGCATAATTTCCTTTTATTGAACAAATATATTTCATAGTAGAAACTACCCTGTGGATTTAGTAGTATAGTTGGGGCTTCAGAAAAGTAAGATTCGATTTGGCTTATAAGAAGAGGTTGGTCAACACTGCCTCCTTTCCTTCCCCCTCCATCCTCATAATTAGTGATATACACCCATTAAAGAAATAAGAAATCTTCAGTCTCCCATATCATCTCTTCCTTATCCATCTCTCCTCCCCTGTCATTTAAAAAAAAAAAAAAGAGTAAATCTTTATAAGCCTCCTTTGGCTTACTTTCCATGGAGCAGGGATTTCATTGGAAGGAAAGCTTGCTACTTTCTTCTCATCCTTTCTCATGAGACTTCATACTTTCTTAGGAGGCTACAGGTGGAATTTTGTGAGCTGTTGAGGTCATTTAGAAGCAGACAGGTAAATTACTGTCTACTCACATTTATCCTGCAATTCTTCCTAGAGTGAAATACCATGGCTAGCAGCATTTCCCAAATGATGGTAGGATCAATGAAGTTCAAGGATCAGATTCTACACTCATGTTAAGACATTTTAAGGACTTTAAAAAGTAGTATGATATAAATGAGTTAGTAGATCACTGACAGTTTTTATCAGCATTAAAATCTATCGAGGTTGTTGGGTATTTTTTTACAAATCATTAGTTTAAGTTATTACAGAGAAATAGATATTTCTGTTTTAGTGTAGGACATCAATCTGCAGAACAAGAGATTGCCCAGGCCAGATGTGCATTGCCTTTACTACCCCCTCTTTCTGGAAAGAGATAATGTATTGTGTTCCAATGAAGGGTCACTTGGGAAATGAGGACCCATTCCCTCTTAGGTGGAGCAAAGAAGTTTATTGGTTTTGCTCCTTTGTACTTGGCATGATTTGGTACTTAAAGGTTTAAAACTATGTTTGTGTGTATTGATATACATTAAAAATACCCAGAAAACTAAGGGAAGTAGATTATCCATAAGATGTACATAATGTGCTCATAATATCCCTATAATGTAAGAGCACGTGAGTTTGAGGCATATGTGGTTTTTCTTATTTGGAGTGGAGGAGAACCAAACTGTTACTTATATTAGAGTTGATATAGATGATTGATAGAGAGGTGTGTGTGTACAGGGAATGTTGTGCCTACTATGCCATCAGGCTTTTGGATTACCTTTGGAAGCCTGAAACAGCCTGATATTAGTACCTCATGGAGGATCTTAATCTCAAGAAGTTCTTTAGTTTCTTCTTCTCTCTTTGTCCTATATTTACCTTTCTCAATAAAGTAAAAATTGAATTATTTGACTTGATTTGCTGTTGAGACATCAAAGTTTTGCCATCAGATTGACTAGTTACTAGTTTCAGTACTTTCCAGTGGTTCAGATCTGATGTTCCATGCCTTGTACCACAGTCTGGCTCCATTCCGTGTAAAGCTATTATATCTTACTGGTGCTATGTTGAAGTTTGTTGAATCTGCTTGTACAACTGATGGTGCATTTTAAGTCCTTATGTTTCTCCATCTACCCTGTTTCTTCACAGAGCTACAGGCAACCAGCTGCTTTCATCGTCACACAATACCCTCTGCCAAACACTGTGAAGGACTTCTGGAGATTAGTATATGATTATGGCTGTACTTCTATTGTGATGTTAAATGAAGTCGACTTGTCCCAGGTCAGTGGCTATGGATTGCTTTTGTTTATTTATAAACAACTTAATAACATAATAATAAAATGCTTTATATCATACTAATTAGAAAAAAAAACGATACTCTTTTTCTTTCAAAACATTCATCATCTAGGGCTGCCCTCAGTACTGGCCAGAAGAAGGGATGCTGCGCTATGGTCCTATCCAAGTGGAATGTATGTCTTGTTCAATGGATTGTGATGTGATAAACCGGATTTTTAGGATATGCAATCTAACAAGAGTAAGTCATTGTTTAACCATCTAACTGAGCTGGTCCAGAGTAGGTAGAGCATAACCATGATGGGGTACAGTTCCGCTCACACAACATGAGTAGAATTAATCAGTCCCAAGTCTAGTAATCATCTTATACCTTAATACTAGAGCAAAAGGCACTCTAAAAGCAGGAAAGCAGAAATGCTGGAAGCTAAGTTTTCTGGTCAACTCCTGGACTAATGTATACCACCTGAAAAATCTAGATTCAGATGCACTGGCTTGAGTCTGATTGTCTGCCTGGCTCCTCAGCACATGTGGCTGTATTGCTGGGTTGACTGCATGTTTGATTAGGATTGACATCCAGCTCAGAAAAGCCATGCAGTTAAGAAAATAATGACATAAGAATAATGATGACAGAGAAGAAGCTCTCCTCGGGAGGAAAGGCTATGTTGGATGAGCCATTAGAGAAGGGTTCCACGTCACTATTCCAAGTCCTGTGTATTAGGGAGAAACCAGCATGAAGGAAAGGGTAACTCACAGATGTCATTGATTCTCCTCCCACTTACAATTGCATCTTTCTAAACATCCCAACATTTACTCTGCCAAGATCTATAGGTAGATAGAACCAGTGCTATCGCTGTGCCCTTTCTAAGAGCAAAGTAGCAACTGTGACCCTGAAGAGTCCTCCTCATGTGCTTTTTGCTAAAAGGCCAATTAAAAACAAGAAATGTTAATAAAAAACTGTTTAGATTATGTAATCAAATAAGCAGAATTTGAAAAGAAAACATTAGTAACTTCTATGAAATTACTCTGTTTTTAAAAATTACTCTTTAGCAGCAGCTCTCTGCATGTCTCTTAATTTAATTGTGTGATTAGGATTGTCATAATAAAGTGCTTTTTATATCAAAATGGCTATATGCCTTTCTAGTTAATAAGTCTATATGTATATAACAATAGAGGATAAAATTTTACCCGATTCTATTGCTCATTTTAGTGGAGAAAAAGATAACTTCAATTCTGTCATAATATTCATGCATATCTTAGATGTTAATTTAAATGAAGTCTCATTATGTCTGCACATCTGTTACATTATGGTTCTAGTAATATTTTTGTTGAGAAACCATAGCCGCTAAACTAAGAAAGTAAGACTTGTCTGTTAATTGAACTGTTTATATGAAAAATATGCCAGGAACAGGAATTGAAATGTGTTACACTTTTTGTCAGCATATTTATTTGTTTATTTTCCTCTGTATTGGGTGTTCTGGTCCTTATTAGTGCAGGAATTTTTTTCTGTTTTCTATCTCATTATTTAATGTCACTCACTTCATCAAATACTTAGTATGCACCAACAAGAAGTTAGTATTGTACTAGGTAGGTTCTCATCTTACCAAAAAATACATGAGCCCTTGCCTGATGGAGCTTCAGATCTGATTCCATATGCTATGGCTTACTCATGCATTCCATATTCTTACTTACAATTTTTATTTGAGGTTTTGATTCATTCATTCAACAATACTCTTTTTTTAAAATTATTTTGCTAAGTGTGAATGGTACAGAGTTTAGGGAAAAAAGGGAGAAGTTTCCTTATCTTTAAAGAATTAATATTTTATCAGGGAAGACAAACATTAAAAAACTAATTTAAGTAATCATTCATTTACAAATATGAGTCATTTTATAGAGTACAGAAATACACAGTGTTTGTGTGACCTGACATAGCTGGGTGATCAGAGATTTCTTTGAGACAGTGGTGGTTAAGCCAAAATTTGAAGAATCAGTAGAAGCTATTCACGGGTGGGATAACCAACTATGCGGGTTTACACAGGATGGAGAGGTTTGGGGTACACATGAGTGTTAGAGCAGAGATCTGAAAAGTCCTTGGCAAACCCAAGACAAGTTGATCACTCTTTGGAATTGAGAAGGGCAAGCAAGAAGGAAATGTTCAGGACACAAGCAAATGTATGTTCAAAGCCCCAACAGCAAGAAATTACTTGGTAAATGAATTAAAAGAAGGTTAATGTGTCTGGCACTTGAATAGTGTATTAAAGTGAAGAGAAGGTTGAGAAAGATGGTGGAGCCAGGTTGCATAGGATTTTTAAGTCATGACAGTAATTTGAATTATATGATAAGATCATTTGGAAGCCACTAAAGCAAAAAAAAATGGCAAGATCAAATTTGCATTGCAAAATAATCATGTTGCCTGCAGTAAGAATGATTTGGAAGGAGATCACAGTTCATTCAGGGAGATCCAGGAGGAGCTATTCATCATAGCCTGTGATTGGTAGTGCAGTGATGTCATTGGTGATAAAGAAGAGATAACTTCGAAGGTTATTTAAGAAGTATAAACATTGAAATTGACTAGAGGCCCAATGCACAAAATTGGTACAAGGGCCATGGCCCCGGCCCCTGCCCGTGGCCTCTGCTGTGGCCACCTCCTCCCTTCCCCCCTCACCCTCCCCCGCCCACTGCGGCTTTGTCTGGAAGGAAGGACACCCAGTCTAATTAGCATGTTTTCATTATTATAGATTGTTGGATTAAAGGTATGAGGGAGAAGCTTATATGAAGAATAATTCTCATGTTTTTTGCTTCTGTAACTTAGAATGCTTCTGCATGGGCATGTACGTATTTATGACTTATAGACTCCAATGTAAATGTCATTTATATCATGGTGTCAATTGATATGAACCTATTGCTTTTTAGTACAATTTCTAGCCCCTACTTACATAACAATATTTTTTTTTCTCCACAGCCACAGGAAGGGTATCTGATGGTGCAGCAGTTTCAGTATCTAGGGTGGGCTTCTCATCGAGAAGTGCCAGGCTCCAAACGATCATTTTTGAAACTGATCCTGCAGGTGGAAAAATGGCAGGAGGAATGCGAGGAAGGGGAAGGCCGGACGATCATCCACTGCCTGTGAGTACGCAGCTAGCCTGGCCAGGGAGCTCGGTGCCCATTTCCTCACTAGCCTCCACGTGTTCCATGCTGCATAACTCACATCTCACATAACTCCATAGATATTTCTGTACCATAATTCCATAATTAACTACTGACTTTAATTTTCAGATGTTTTTAGAACTTGATTATAGTGATTTAAACTATTTTGAATACTCTTTTAAACCACTTTTCCTGATTTATACAGTTTGCAGATCTATCAAAATCTCAGCGTATCTAGGTTGGCAGTTTATGCCTATAGCATATTTCAAAGCACAAACTACTGAGCTGTCATCTTCCTCAAGGGTCCTTTTTCTCTGCCCTGTACACATACGTACACACATATGAAGCAAAATTAAGACCCAAATGAAAAAAATTTTAAAGATAATATTTTCTTTTCCAAACATATATCTTTGTGTCACCTATCGTCACCCAAAACCTCAGACTAACATGCGTTTGCTTTCTTCGGTTTTAGAAATGGTGGCGGGCGAAGTGGCATGTTCTGTGCTATAGGCATTGTGGTCGAAATGGTGAAACGGCAGAACGTTGTCGATGTGTTCCATGCGGTGAAGACACTAAGGAACAGCAAGCCCAACATGGTGGAAGCCCCGGTGAGTCAGAGTCCTAGAGGTAGAAGGGAGCGTAGACATTAGTCAGTTATTTACCTACTTGGGATTTGATTTTGTACGCACACAGGGAATCAGATGTGTAAATGAGTCAGTGGGGACTTTCCTGCCTAATTGATGAATTATTGAGCATCCTTGTCTACCCTGATCACTTAATCACATATCTCATAAACTGCTAATGATGAAGAAAACTATTTTCACTAAATTTGAAAATGTATAGAATTTCTTTTTCTGTTATGGGCAATAAGTATTTGCTACAATAAAGTTTGATAAGTGGTTCTATCATAAGAACAAACCTGCTATCTAGGCTTTATTCTTATTATTTTTATTTCTTGAAGCATATTGAGTAACTGATAAAATTAATCTGAGGGATATACTTGTAAATTCCTTCAGCAATTTAGTCACCCAATGTTTTTAAAGGACAACTGAAATTTATTTTAGTCATTATTTATAATTCTTCATTTCTAATCAAGTTATACATTTTTTTTAACTGTCATCATTGACAATTTTCAGCTTTCACCAGCTTTTACCTGACTTGGCCAGAGTTCATAAAAGCAGAACTTAGTTTACAAAATACAAGCAGATAGGTATGTGTATGTGGGAGTGTATCTGGGTGAAGCTGTATGAAACTAAGATAGTTAAACTTCTCTAGCACATTTCTCCTCTAAAGAGAGATGTCTGTGGGTTACACATATGTGCATGGTGGGATGAAGTCAGGAGCAGCTGTGTAGTTTATGCTCACAGAAAAGTAAACCAGAAAAACCTAGGCGTCACTGTTGCTTGCTCTACATTTATCAAGATGATCAGATAACTAAAATGAGCAATTCAATAAACTCTTAAGTATTTTCACCACTTCCTGCACATGGATCGTTCACACAGGCAGGGCATGGCTTCTGAGACAAAATCTGAAGATTTACATGCATACTCTTTCAGTTTCAAGAAAGATAACAGGCTTCTCCCTTCTATAAGTCCTCCCACCCCATTCAGTCCACTTCATCCCTAAAGTTATTGCAGTTGTCCAAACAAGGTGATGTTGGTTTTGACTAGGGCGTTGTCAGTAGGGGATGGATTTGAGGGCATTTTGAGGTAGAACTCTGAGGCCATCTTAAAAAGCAGATGAGTAGTGGTTATGTCTTTAAACTACTTGCAGTCTGAGGATTTCTTGATGTAAACTCTGCCTCTATCTCCCAGATCAAGTCTTCTTAAAATCATCACCTCTGGCCTCAGAATTCAACTTTTACCTCCAAATTTCACTTTGATTTTTGCACCATTACCTTAAGAAAAAAATTCTATGGTTAAACTCTGCCATTCTTAAGCCTCCAAAGAGTTACTCTTTACCTTTAATTTATGTCCCGTGAATCCTGACAGAACTCCCCACCCTCTGATTTGTGTTTCATCGGGGTTAATTATGAGTTCAATGTGCTATTGACTTGTACTGACACGTTTGGTAAGGACATTTAGAGTGTAAAACAAATTGTCAGAGACTGACTAAAAAGACACAACTGCTTCAAGCACTTTTTGGTTCTTTGGTAGGCTAATTTAAATCACCTCTTCTTGATAATTAGGGTAGGATTGATAAAGACCTCTTGGGTAAAGTTTTCATTACCCTAGTTTATTGCTGGAGACACCTGGAAGTTTGCTAGGAATAATATGTTTTACATTATTCCCCAATTCAGCCTGAATTTTACCTACTGGGATTGAATTGGAAAGTTTTTAATAAGTTACATATTGTAAGTCATAATTTGTAATACAGTCTCTGAATTTTTTCAAATTATAAATAATGAAGCCACACATAGATGGACCTAGAGGAAAGGCAGTTTAAACTCCAAAAATTTTATTGCTAACAAAATTATCTTAAAGATATAAAGGCAGTAGATATACATTTTCAGATATAAATAAGCTCAAAAAATGTTAAGAACCACTAACCATTTTTAAAAATTTACTTGAATACTCTGATGAACCAAAAACTGACAAAAATTAAGAATTTGGAATTGTAAAGTGGCAGTTGGAAATGACTGGCTTTTTTTTTTTCTGCTAAGGAAAAATATCTTTAAGTAAGGGAAAGAATATTTGCATGTATTCACTGTAGTATTGTTTATAATAGAAGAAACAAATATATGCAATTTAATAGTCAAATAATCCATCTGTTAGATTTTTATGGACTATTAACATGGGGGAAAGTTACATAATGTTACTCAAAAGGCAATCCTATATAATAAAAACCTAATATGCAAATCGACTGAATGGTGGAATGACTGGTCACTATGAACTGACCACCAGGGGCCAGATGCTCAACATAGGAGCTGCCCCCTGGTGGTCAGTGCACTCCCACAGGGGGAGCGCCGCTCAGCCAGAAACCGGGCTCACGGCTGGCAAGTGCAACAGTGGTTGCGGAGCCTTTGTGGCAGCACTATGGAGCAGCAAGCCGGCAGGTGGCAAAGAGCGAGGGGTCCTGGACTGCAAGAGGGCACAGGCTGGGCTGAGGGATGCCCGCCCCCTTCACCCCCAGTGCATGAATTTGTGTACCAGGCCTCTAGTCTATGCTAATATGCTAATGATACACCGTAATGGTAATGACCAGGTCATTAGCATATTAGCTGGGGCCTTGCTCCGGAGACAGGGTGGAAGTGGGGAGGCTCCCAGAGGAGGCAGGACCATCCCGTGCTGGGGATGGGGAGGGTGAGAGCCCATAGCGCTTCCCTCACTAGTCCTTCACCACCCACTGCTTGCACTCTGAGTGCCCCGAGGCCCACTGGCCAGGGGAAGGAGCACAGCACAACAGGACAGGGTGGAGCCGCTGCATTGCTCCAGAGATGGGTAGAAGCGGGGAGGCAGTCAGAGAAGGTGGGACCAGCCCGAGGCAACTCAGGGGACTGAGGGCAGGGCTTGAAGCGGCCAGAGAAGGCCAGAGGGTTTGGGGGCTGGGCCAGGTGCACTGGAGCTCTGTGTGCACAGGTTTGGGTGTCAAGGCAGGGCTGCAGGTGGGTGGGCGGTGCTGCGCAATTTCGAGTCGTGCACTGGGCTCCTACTATTATATAAGATTATATCCTCGCCAGGCCAGCATGGCTCAGTGGTGAGCATTGACCTATGAACCAGGAGTTCATGGTTCCATTCCCCATGGGGGCACATGCCCAGGTTGCAGACTTGATATCCAGTGGGGGACATGCAAGAGGCAGCCAATCAGTGATTCTTTCTCATCATTCATTTTTCTTTCTCTATTTCCCTCACCATTCCTCTCTGAAATTAAGTAGACTCAGATGCAAAATATGTATTCCCAGATATTCAACTTGTTTATGGAAAAAATAATTTGTAATTCTTGAATAATCTAGATCGTGTGCTGATTTTTCATTTGGTAACTATTATTTACTAACAGTCTTTTTTTTCTTAATGTCTTTCAGGAGCAGTACCGTTTCTGCTATGATGTGGCTTTGGAGTACCTGGAATCCTCTTAGTTGGGTGAGACTTCCGCATCCAAACAGAAACCTGTTCATCTGTTGAGCCAGCAGCTGCTGTACTGTCACACCTGCGCAGAAAGATTTTAATGTGGGGGGTGGGAGACTTTTACATTCAAGAGGTAAAAGTATTTTTCTTATGAAGTCGTGTATCTTAATAAAAAGGACTCAATTAGTTTCTATTACTGTATGAAAGCATCAACATTTCGTGCCACATAAACTATATTTAATAAGAACCAAATTCAACTGAGAACGTATCGGTGTTTGTACAGTGAACATGCGCCTTTTCTCCCTGGTTTTGGTAGAGCAGCCACCATGTGTTGCATGAATTAATACTTTCCACGTGGTGTTTTCCTCCCTTTTTGAGATAAAAGATGTTAAATCTTTAAAGGAACAAGAAAGAAAAGCTGTGCAAATTCATAGTAAAATTCATTTTTTATATGTTTCAAGTGTAGCAGATCTCTATATAAATATATAAATATATATAACTGGCTTATTTTCTTTTAATGTGCAATGATGGCTGGATCATTTAAAGTTCTTTTTAGAAAAAAACATAAGCCAAAGACTCAAGTGTAAATATGTCTATATGGAGAAAGCACATTATATTTATTGGTTACTGACATTCCTTTTTTGATGGCTAAAATACTACCACCACACAATCATTTTTTTTCCCTGAAGCTTTTTCTTTCACGAAAGTCGATGGTAAATGATTTTTGTAGATTATTTTTTGTATGGTTTAGTGTAAGTAGAGGATAAACTTTTTATTCATAAACCAGGAAGCAATGTTCTTTATAGTGATTCTCTTGTGTACATGCTTGTGAATTAAATTTATGTAAAACACCTTGGCAATTGGGTCTTTGAATATAGGACCAGATGAAAACATTTTGCTGAAAATGTATAATTTTTCACAATTTCATTAGGTGAATAAATAATGGTTTGGTGATCACACATGAGAGTTGAACACATTCAAAAGCCTTGCTGGTAGCGTGCGCAGTGTAAACAGCCTTTAAGCATCACTTAAATTTTAAAGGAATTAATCTTTTCAGCCTATGGCCAACCACTGGTCAAGAAGACAATAGCAGCATTTATGCTTTCAGCGTCATTTTAGCAAACTGTAAACTGTCAAGGTGATAAAATGTTTCTTTTGATGTTTACATGCACAAGCTTTGGGTTCTGACTATAGAAGGTGTGAACAGATTAAAGCTGGATTCCTGTCTTGTGCGTTGTCACAAGATTCTCCAGGGAACCTTTCTAACTGTGGTGTTGCTCACGTGCTCCATGTGGCTGTAACGAATCATCATCAGCGTGCAGTTCGTTATTGAGTAAAGCATTCCGGTATCTTCGTTCTAGATTTGCCAGTACATGACATGGTGCTTATAAAGATTTAATGAAAGGAAGAGAGAAATAAAGTTTTTATAATTACATCAGGTATTGTTTGCACATCATTTTCCCCTAATTTTCATGTCTGCACTTCCAATTGAATACCCTATTCTCAGTGATACAAGTAGGCCACCAAAATTCTATTAGAAGCAACACTAATGTCTATGCACTAATTTCTTTCTTTTAGTTTTTAAAATTGAATTTCAGAAAGTCCATACAAGTGGAGGAAAAAAGACCAGGGGATTGATATCAATTGTGTTTTGAGTTTCTATATTTATATGTCACTATCCTTTTATATTTTATAAATATACTAGAGGCCTGGTGCATGAAATTCGTGCGGGTGGGGGAGGGGGGCCCTTCAGCCCGGCATGTACCCTCTCGCAATCCAGGACCCCTCGGGGGATGTCCAACTGCCGGTTTAGACCCGATGCAGGACCTAACCACCCTGCCTGCCTGCCTCATCTCCCCTAACCACTCGCCTGCCTACCTCATCGCCCCTAACCACTCTGCCTACCTGCCTGATTGCCCCTAACCGCCTCTGCCTCAGCCCCTGCTGCCGCAACTTCATCCAAAAGGACATCTGGAAGGTTGTTCTGCTGTCCGGTCTAATTAGCATATTATGCTTTTATTATTATAAATTATCTATTTTTTTCTTATAACAATCTTGACAAATAGTAGTTATCATTCCTATTTTACTGATGAAATTGAAGCTGAGAATGTAAATGACTTATCAACTGATTCAAATCTGAGTCTGATTTAGCAACTTCTTCTCTTCCACTAAACACACTGCTTCCCTTTTTCACAATGAAAAGTTGGCATTTCATTCTTATTGTTCCTCATTAATTGATTTTCTCATAAAGTATTAACCATTGTGGGCATCTTAGAACGCCATTCACTGTGTATATTATTATAACATTGTGACTTTAATTGGTGAGAATTTAGATGAAGAGACTTTGTCTTTTCCTAGGAAGACTTAAGTTCTATTTCAACATGGATGCATTTAACAAAAAATTTGTAAACTTATTCAAGATTTTTTTTTACCCAGTGATATTAATCCTATGGAGGATTCTGCTTTGCTTTATGATCCGGTTTTATTTCTACTTACATGATTGCAGCCACAAATCATCAAAATCACCATGAATACTACTGTTCACAAAGCTCACAGGTTCAGGTGGCCTCCAAAATTCAGGCAAAACAAAACAAAAGAGTGCTCTTTCTCTTTAACCAGAAATGAAAGTGTCATGCTTGCTTTGTTTGGGCACCACAGAGACCAGTTCATCAGGAGACAGTTGGGAGGGGAAGGATGTTAAATCTGTTTTTCTCAAAACTCATACTCCAAAAGTTGTTCTTTATACCTGTGGGGAGCTCCCTGAGTAGTCCCAGGTCTAGCCATCTCCCACTGGGCAGGGGATATTCTGTCAGAACTTTTTAAAAAGTGAACATGCTTTTCACAGTTAAAGGCCTCCTGTCTCTCTCACTTATTCCTTAAGTGTCTATCATAAAGTTGAATTTTACAGATCTCTTTTGTATATGTTATCACTACGGTAATGTTGGAATTGTGTCAGCAGAGACACACAAGCAACTTGGAATTTTGAGTTTTAACCAAGTACACTGGAAAGTGTCAGCCTTCTAGTCTGAGCTGCCTAGCCTTTTCTAATATGAAGTCTTTGGAGAAAAGAAAGACTTTTGCATGAATGTGTTTCTGTGTTACAGCCAAATCTCTGACATTGAGAGATAAACAAACAAACAAACAAGATATTTTTGCTTGGACAAAGAGGGAAAGGAGACATGTTTACCTCTATATGGATGTGCTAATGTGCTCATTCAGTGTTCACCTTATTGAGAATCTCTTGGGTTGCAGGTACTCATGTAACAAACTTGGAAGTCAGACATCAACAGCTTCTCCTTCTCAAATCTCTGTTGCCTGAAAATGGTGTAGATATATAGAGAGGTTCCTGACATCTAAAAAACATATCTGACACCAATAAATATTAAAATACAGGAGATAAATGACTGTCCTTAGCTCAACTGGAAATATGAGATAGTCTGTTAGCTTTGGAAGATCACCTTTGGGATTCACTTAAGTTTATAGGGGAGTGACAATGGTACATTTATATTTAGTTTTGATGCATTTTGAGCATTCCTTTTTAATACCAAAATAGCCAGAAATTATTGTATCCCATACCCCAGTGTAATATGTTGAATATTTACGCTATGAATTATTTCCATAGGCAGTAACTCCATTACCTTCCTAGACTCATTTCAGTGTCTTAATAAACACACATATTAAATATGGGCAATGTGCTATTTTACTAAATACTATGCTAAGTGAAGATAGAAGAAAGCTGGCTGTGCCTCCTGTAACAATTTCTACTTACATTATTTCACAAAGTCTCTCCACATGATAGGGAGGCTCGGTGTGAGAAAGAGATGATCCAGATTTGTATACAACTCTGTTCAAGCAGCCTGCAGAGCATTAGAATGTCACTGCTCTGAAACTAAAAGGAAAAGCTGCCTTGGGATCTACTTTAAGTAAGCTATCAGCGGTTTCTGGAATAGAAATTGATGGAAATGTAGTAGATATATAACAGTTCTGAACTTCCAGCTTCCTCCAAAGTAAATTGAAGTGCTAACCTGGAATATAACACCAAAGAGACACTGTTTTCAAGTCCTGGGCATTACTGCCATCTTGCATGGTCTGAGATGAAATTTAAAAAGCAGAGAAAACGAGATCATCATGGCCTCCACTTGTTAGTTGATAAAAAAGAGATGCCTGAAGCAACAGTGGGTACTGTGAGTGAAGGACAGAAAACAGGTATATTTCAGAATGGTCACTCAGGTTGTATGACAATAAGCATCCTTAGCTTGTGCACTTTCTAGTAGGAATACTTTTCATCTCTAGAAAAATATATATCTCCCACTCTTAATAAAACACATTCCTTCTTGCATTTTCCTACTTTGGTTGGAAAATAGATACTAGATATTCTACCATCTTCAACTCTAACCAACAATAGCATGAGACTGAGGATAAATGGCAACTATTGTTTGACATGAAGACAAGAAGGAACCCGTGGGAAAGCCAACTCCCACTTGGACTCGAAAGCATATGTGATGCCCAAAGCGAATGTCACCTGCCTCCCAGCTGCGTGGAAATGTGGACCCAACAGTGACTCACTCTCAAGAGGGTCCAGAAATTTAAATTCTTATGTGAACCCTTAAAATTTTTTAATGTTGGCAACCAATTAAATTCAAAAATGAAAATAAACTTCTGGACCAATGCTGTGCAAAGCAAAGGTTACCAGGGGGCTGCATCTGGGCATCTGAAAGAGTTGCAGGTTCCCAGTTTGTGAACCTCACTGGAGAATAGCTATTGTTTGTTCAGGCCTTTTGAAAATATTTTTAACTAAACAGGAGTTTCTGTTGTCTTTAAATAGCTGTCATGACTATTTTTCATAGTTGTCCTTTATTTTCTACATATTTTTGTCTTAAAAATATGTGTACATGAATCTTGAATCCTCAAATGTCAAACAAACAAACAAAACAACATGATGTATCTCTCACCCTCCTACCTGGACGAAATTTAGAAGAGCATATTTTAGAAAGCAATGCACGCACTTCACCTAGCAAGCACCCCAAAGATGATGACTAGGGAATAATTCTTCTGGAAGTAATAGCTTAGAGAGCTCTAAAGGAGAGCGCTTGTTCTGTAAGCTACGGGATGAGCCGAGCTGTTTTAGTCACAAAGGCAGGAACATATCTGTAGAAGCTCCAGCCTCCAGATTGTGATGGTACATGATGACTTTCATGGCAGGTGCAAACAGTATGGGCTCCTGCCAGCCCACAGTAGGAACCTCAACTCCAGTTCCATAAATCTAATTACCTGAAGCATACTCAGCAGACTGAAATTGATTCTTCACCTTCATGTGATATTCTTGGCATGATAAAGTGGATAAGTATTTGTTAATGATTTACTTTCCAGTGTTGAGGTCTGTATTGTCTAAGGTCAAATGTGATCATTGAGGGAACAAATTTACCTTCACACAATAAATCACATAATTCCATTTAATGAAATTAGGGATATTAGAAGGATATTGATGATCACATCCAATGCCATTGTTATTAAGTTTAAGACATTAAAACCTAGAGAAGTCATGTTTTTCAGTAAAGAATCAGTAAATATTTAAGCCATACAGGTTATTGATCTTTGTTACCTTTGTTGCTTAACCCATCCTTAAAGAATGACTAAAGAAAGTTATTCAAAAAAAAAAAAGGCGAAAGAATTTTTAAGCATCAGAAAGGAAGTAAGAGCATAATTATGGGTAAATACAAAGGAATATTATTTTCTTCATATACTTGTAATAATTATATACAGTTATAATTAGCATCTAATAAAGCTGACTTCTAAACAAATACAATGCAAGAGTAAAAACTGATAGTGATGAAAGGAGAAAGACAAATCCACAATTAAAGTTGGGAACTTCAAACCCTACTCCCCTCCTACCTGCCCACAGCAACTGATAGAACTAGCAGACAGAAAATCAGCAAAAAAGTAGAACTGAACAAAACCGACAGGGTCTAATTTAGAACACACTACCCAATAACAGCAGAATACACTTTATTCAAGCACCCATGGAACAATCACCAAGATAGATCATTCTCTGGGCAATAAAACAAAACCTCAACACATTTAAAATCTATAGAGTATGGTCTTTGACTACAAAGGCATTAAACTGAAATAATTCAAAAGAGGCAACAGGAAAAGTCTAAATATGTAATTTAAGCTACACATTATGACATCATTCAAAGGACAAGGAGAAGTTTTCAAAGAAAAAAACAGACCTGAAAGAAAAGGAAGTACAATGTATGAAAACATGTGAGATGTTACTAAAGCAGTGCTGAAAGGGAAATTTATAGCATTAAATGTTTACATTTGAAATGAGACAAGGTCTCAAATCAATTATCTAAGTTTCTACCTCAGGAAAATAGAAAAGGAAGAACAAAATAAAACAAGTACAAGGAAGGAAATAATAAAGAGCATAAATCAATGGCAATGAAAATAGGACATTAGTGAATATCAATAAAATAAGAATTTTGCTCTGATAAAATTGATAAACCTCTAACAAAACTTCAGGGGTTTTTTTGTTTTGTTTTTTTGGGTTTTTTTGGCAGTTTCTTGACTTTATTAACCTGGAGCTCTGCCATACCAGCCCCAGGGGCTGGTTCCCAGGCACAGCGAGCAGGATTGAGGTCAGACAGGTTCAGCCCCTGGCAGCCTGGCACAGCTGGGCCAAGGGGTCAGAGGGTACAAAAGTCCAAATGCTGGCACTTCAGGTGTGGCTGGCGTCCAGCCTGGCCCAGAGGGAAACACGACCTGCTGCAGTGGGTACACATGGTCTTCTCCTATCAGAGGGTCTGCCATGTGGTAGGGCCAGGCCCGTGCAGGCGACATTCCTTCCAAAGCGGCGGCTAGGAGCAGTTAGTGATTCTGGCCAGGAACTGCTGTGCCCACCACTCTTCCAGGTCGATGGGCAAGAAGTTTTGCAGTCTGGGGTTGGGGGTTCTCTCGACATACTGCACAGGCCTCGGACTGCTCTCACCGGCTGGGCCACCACCCAGCTGCTGCTCCACTTGCTGCCAGGCTTCGGACACAAAGCGGACATTCTCGTGGGCCAGTGTGTAGGTCTCCTGGGTTGCCCCGGTGGATGGGGATGTGGTAGGGGGCCGCCGGCCATTCACTCGCTTGAACACAAGCCTTGGCCCTGGACTCAACAGGGGCCAGGGTCCGGGTGGCTGCGCCCGCGGGGGCGGCGGCGTGGGCGGCGCGGGCTGCCGGCATTTCAGGAGCTCGCCGAGCCTGCTCTCCACTTGCTGCTGCGTGGGCCCTGTGCGGGCTGCGCGACCAGCTTGCTGGGCCCCTTGGTGATGGTGTTCATGGTGCGGAGGGCCGCTCTGCGCCACGCTCGGACGCACGCCCTCGCCTCCCCGGCCCGCGGGCAGGTCCGGTGCCCTCCACCCGAGCTCCCGCACCCAAAACTTCAGTTTTAAAAAGAAGATTCGAGCTTCTCTGAACGATGAGTCCATAATCCCTCCTTCAAATAAAGTCCCCTTTCCAGCATATTTCTTTTCTTACTGTTGCGGTGTTAGTAACTTCCAAAGGAAAAGGAATACGAGATAGGATTTGAATCCAAATCTTGTGTTTGTTCAAAACTGTGCCCCAAAGAGTGAAACTGGAGAGAAAAAACAGAAAGACAAATATAAGTGAGCAAGACAGATAGTGATATGCAGGGGATTACAAGTCATGATGACACATGACCTGCAGAGAATTCAGGGAGAGGATCCTTTCAATCCAAGGCTCCACAATGGGAGGAAGCTGGGTGTGCAGAAGGAAGAAAAGGGCTGGTGAGGCTGGAGCACACGGAGGAGAGGAGTGCAATGTGAGGTCAGTGAGAGTCCACAGCATGTGGGTTTACTAAGCCAGAACCAAGGGTTTGGTCCTCCCGTCTCTCCACACTCACATTGTAAAATCTAGAGTTTAGCGCATTGCATTGCACATGGCAGATTTTTAAAAAAATGTTTATTAGACATAATTTAAGCCAGACCTAGAATCCAGGCTTATTTCCTTCTATGTTTTTTCCACAACATCGCAGAGTGCCTCTGCTTCTACAAAAGCACACAAATAAATGAAACCCTCAGGCATCTGCTCTTGGGATCTTTCCAGGACAATTTTTTTGGTTACACTGAATAACTCAGTCCCCTAAGCAGTTTGGCATTTCATTTATAGTATTCATGGATTCAATGAGCTATTTAGTATGTAATTTGACTCTAGACCATGATAAACAAAAAATAAATCTGGGCCTAAGGGGACTACAGCAATTCATCCGATTCAATATCACTGATTGAATATAAGAAAACCGCCCCCCCATTCCAGTCTAAACATGTAAACGATAGTTACATATAAACATATTTTATAAATACAGCGTCGCCTATGTAAACTAGAAATGAAAATCTCATCAATCAGAATGGTGAGGCTTTCCTAAATAGCATACAGAAATCATAGCAGTTAGTGGGGAAAGGGGGCTGAAGCTGTGTATTCAGGGGAGACGGGCAGGACCACACCCACACTGAACTCACATGGCTGACTGATAGTCAGAGATGTGCTGGGCTCCTAGAATTATTCTAGGTTTAAAAAGTCAGTCCTAAAAAGGTAGATGCTTTCCATCCCATTTCTGAAATGACAGAATTTTAGATATGGACCAGCCTGTGTCTGCATATCTGTGGCCTGAACCATTCATGTGGCCAGGAGAAGAACAGACAGCCCTCTACTTGGCGGAAACCGAGAGCCGAGACGCATGTCATTTACCCTAAGAGTCCTGAGGTTGTATTAGAGTCTTAGGGTTGGTACAACAAATTACCACAAACAGGTGACTTACCACAGAAAAGTGTGGTCTCAGTTCTCAAGGCCAGAAGTTCAAAATAAAGGTGTCATACTCTCTCTGACACCTATAGGGAAGCCTTCCTTGCTTCTGGTGGGTGGCCAGCAATCCTTGGCATTCCTGGTCTTGCAGCTGCTGTGCTCCAGTCCCTGCCTCCATCTTCACCTGGTTTCCCTCCCGTGTCTCTTTTCCTCTTATGTTACCAGTCATACCAGATCAAGAGCTTGTCCTTATTTTCACTTAACTAATTTCATCTGCACTATTTACAAATAAGTTCACATTCTGAGGTCATGGGGGTTAGGACTTCAAAGTATTTTTCCACACAGCAGTAGAAAGCTAGCACACTCAGCCAAATTATTCAAGGGTGAGGGTAGAATGAAGAGATTTTCAGCCCTAGTCAGTTTGGCTCAGTGGATGGAGTGTCGGCCTAGAAACTGAAGAGTCCCCAGTTCAATTCCAATCAAGGGCACATGCCTGGGTTGTGGGCTCATTCTCCAGTAGGGGGATGTGCAGGAGGCAGCTGATCAATGATTCTCTCATCATTGATGTTTCTATCTCTCCCTCTCCCTTCCTTACTGAAATCAGTAAAAACATATATTTTTAGACATTTACAACCTGTGACAGCAATGTATAAGGAGCTGCATCCCCACTGATTACTGCTAGAACATCTTTTCCCACACATTTATGCATTCTTAAGATACAGGTTTATTGGATTTTAAATGTTACATAAATGTTATAGTGCAGGTATCCTGCTACTCCTTTCTGTTTTCCATTGACTATGTTTTTTAGATTATTTACATTAGAAAGCTAGTTCACTTTTATCGTTCTTTTAAAAATATGTTTTTATTGATTTTAGAGAGAGAGGAAGGGAAAAGAATAGAGAGACAGAAACATCGATGAAAGAGAATCATTGATTGGCTGCCTCCTGCACAGCCTGCTGGGAATCAAGTCCACAACCCCGGCATGTGCCCTGACCTGGAATCAAACCAGTGACCTCTTAGTTCGTGGGTTAACAACACTCCAACACTAAGCCACACCAGTGGAGCTAGCTAGTTCATTTTTAAATTGCTCTGTGGTATTTTATTGTAGAGAAATAGCTAGTTTATCAAAATTTTCTCTTGTGGTTGAATGTATGTTATTCTCTATTTGCCTTTTAAGAGTGTATATGTTTCTCTATTGGCCTCTTAAGAGCTACTCAGCCTTTCTCTGCTTGTCTGCGTGTCATGGCTGACACACCTAGAGGCTGACTATATCACCTGAAGTCTTGATCAGACCTAGAGTTGGGCTTCATCAAGGCAGGACACCAATGGGAGATGATGAGCTGGCAGGAGGGAAGGGAAGTGGTGCTCTTTGCTGGTGTACATTTTTGATACTGGCTGCATTTCTCTACCAACCTGACCTCATGACTTTAGCACTCCAGATTCTGATAACACTGCTTCATCCTCTTATGCCCTCAGGTCTAGGGATGACAACGAATTTTAGCTCTTCATACTTCCTGGGTGCTTTACCAACTTTTACAATCCCCACACTTCCTAGTTTCAATTGTAAATGATATTTTTTTTAAATTCTTCAATCTATCATTTGAATATGTTAATTTCTTGCCAAAATTTTGACTGATACAATCATTGATTCCAGAAGTGGCCCTAAAGACACAGTTCATCAAATTGGATTATGGGATTGGGTCAGCCGTAGATTTGATGAGTGCCAGAATAAACTCTTTGCCAGAGGAAAATGAGACCCAAGTAATCAGAGGCAAGTAATAGCTGATACCTTTTCTAAAGCAAATCTGCCTCTGGCATATGATATACATCTACTGCCCTAGCAAATGCTTTCCTTTTAGTTTCCGTCAGTAAATATAACCCGCAACATCTCACCTTTGCCCTGCATTCTGCAGTGCACCTTTGCTGTCTTTTATCAAAGTTATGTCTGATCTCTGTCATGTTATAGTCTCTAGACTGAAGCAGTGATCCTCAAAATGTCATCTGTGACCTGGGTTTTGGTTCATGTTTCTTACTTGTCCCCCATGAATTAAGGATTTTGCACCAGAAGGTGAACTATGTCACTAAGTGCAATGTTTAATTGAGCTGATGATTTTTTTCTTAGCAGCGCTTTTAGTGAGGGAAAAGTGTAGTGATTTACATTCTCATGCAAGCTCTTTACCTTATTGTTGGAGATGGGTACATTTAATAACTGGTATTCTTGACTAGAGGAACCTTTATCATCTTGATATACAACAGAATATCATGTTGGGACATAATAATTTGACCTTGTCATCAAGAAGAAGCTCACAACCAGATGCCTTGGGAAGACAAAATATGAGTGAGGAAAAAAAAAATGAAAGTCCAGTGATTGCTGATATTATGAAATTTCTAGTAGGACAATGATGTCAAAATGTCAAGACATTTCCTCTTACATGAGAGACAAGTTACCTCACTTTGCATAAGCCATGGCAGAAAGAGGCCTCACACTTAGTGTATTTAAGACCTTAGATTTGGGTATACTGCTCTGGTCCACCTACCAGGTGGCCTGAAAGGTGTCCTGTTCCCAGAGGCATGTGGAGCAAGAGAGGGTCTGCAGCAGATCCAGGCTGATCTGCCACTGAGGCCTATGACTGAGTGGTACTCGGAATAATTTGTGGCAGAAAGGGATGAATATGCAGCAATAGTAACATCACAATGAAGAGTCCTGAGGCTTGGGAAGAAAGCTATGTCCTTTTCCACCAACTACTATATTTGTGCTTTGGGTTTGCTACTTAGCCCCAGCAGAAAATGAACAGCCAAGTATGATATGAAACACCAAGTGACTATGAAAATGGACCCTAAGAATGGCTACCATCAGAAATTGAGTGTTACCTGAACCAGGAAATTATGAAGTTGGATGTACGTGGTCACATTCTATTATAAGATGTGATTGGTATGTATAAGACTGAGACTGAGCAGAAGATTAAATCACAAATAGATTTCAGGCATGGTGGCTGAGAGTCTCGTCTGACAGTGGTTCCTGCTTTTCACTTCCTCTCCTCTCACTCACACCTAGAGTCTCATAGAGATGCCAACGTCATCTTGGTTTTATTAGTTAGGCACCAGATTGTCTGTTGGCATGATAGCACTATTCCACTCCCCTTGTTTAGCAGGACCTAGAACAAGTGTTGGCAAACAACTGCCTGTGGGACACCTTCAGCCCACCAACTGTTCGTACTGCTCCTGAGTTCAGAACGTGTTTTATACTTGTAAATAGGTGGGGGGAAATGTCAAAAGAAAAACAAGAATTTGTAGCATATAAACATTACCTGAGATTCAAAATTCAATGTCTCTGGTGCCTACCATGGCACAGTGACAAGGCTTAAAACATCAACTCTCTGGACCTTTATAGAAAAATGTTTTTGACTCTGATCTAGAAGCCAAGGATCTATATTGCCCCAAATTCCTAGTAGATTAGCTTCCACTTTTGACAGTACTCACAGAAGGCTTAGAAGGAAGCACATAAGCAGAGGGTAGTATTCCCTTCCGGCTGTAAGGAAATTTCATGGACTTTGGCAGGCAACTAATAGGGGGTTTTGATAGAACCTTCTAGGCATCCTCTTGTCAATTAGCCACAAACACCAAACAGAGATCATAAAGGATGCCTGCATTTTATGATTTCCTGATTTCTGGTATTTAATCCTTTCTTCCTGGCAATACCTAACAGTGGGTATTTCTGACCTTCTACTCAAACCTTGCTTGAGTCAATATGAAAAACGCTGAATCAGCCCTGCCGGCATGGCTCAGCGGTTGAGCATCGACCTATGAATCAGGAGGTCACAGTTCCATTCCTGGTCAGGGCACATGCCCAGGTTGCGGGCTCAATCCCCAGTGTGGGGCATGCAGGAGGGAGGTGACCAATGATTCACTCTCATCATTGATGTTTCTGTCTCTCTCTCCCCCATTCTCTCCCTCTCTCTTCCTCTCTGAAATCAATATACATTGAGGAAAACAGGGTAAGTGGCACATAACTACAGCTACAACTGCAATTACGTGTTCTGTAAGAGTTTATAATAAAGGAATTCTAACTATTCTAGGGAATCAGGGAATGTTTCCCTGAGGAAGTGAAGGCTGATCTTAGATCTGAAAAAAATATATATAAAAATTAACCAGGCAAAAGACTGAAATTTTCAGGCTAGAGAAAGTATTACAGGAATGAGAAGTGGTATACAAATAACCCTTTATGAGGAAGAATATGGTGTTGTAAGGAGAAAAATGCCAGTCCAGGGGGGACTTAGGAAGGTGCAAGATACAGCTGGACCACGAGAGAGCCATAGAACGCAGGTCCCTCTAGGCCAGCCGTGGGCAAACTACGGCCCGCGGGCCGGATCCGGCCCGTTTGAAATGAATAAAACTAAAAAAAAAAAAAAAAAAAGACCGTACCCTTTTATGTAATGATGTCTACTTTGAATTTATATTAGTTCACACAAACACTCCGTCCATGCTTTTGTTCCGGCCCTCCGGTCCAGTTTAAGAACCCATTGTGGCCCTCGAGTCAAAAAGTTTGCCCACCCCTGTTCTAGGCTGTGGTAAGGATTAAGGTTTTTCTCCCATGACCAATGAGAAACATTTTCATGACTTCTATTGGTCATAAGAACTTTATGAAAGAGATGACAGGAAATATGGGGCTTGACTAATGGTTGGGAGAGTGGTGAGAGGATGGGCACTCCAAAAAAGGGACAAGATATGTTAGCGTATATCAGCCAGTGTAGCTGGAGCAGAATATAGTGGAAATTAATTTAAAGACAAAGTGGCAGAGATTTAGACTTTATTTTGTTGTCAATGAAAAGTTGTCCAGGTAACCATAACTGCATTCTTCTGGAGATGTTTCTTGTGGTAAAAATAAACTGAAATATCAAATTTGAATTTAGGTTGAGAAATACTGTTGGCTTTTGTTAATGATTGTGTTTTGTGGTTCTTGAAATGAGACAAGGAGGCTTACAGATACAGGAAATTTGTGGCTTTGGTAAAGGGTTTGAGTTTTTTATATTAAAAGAAGCTGTTGCAGGGTTTTTCTTTATGCCAGAACCGTAGAAGTAGAGGAAATGAATTATGGCACTTTTGAATATTAATCTGTGTCTGAGTTACCCAGCTTTTGCAATCTTATCTTATGAAGGAGGCACGGAAAAGGACTCTAGTTGAAATTTGATACAGAGGCTTTCAATAGACATGAAAAATTAATTTAAATCTATATTTAAAAGTATATTTCTTGTCTTAGAAAGAGAAACATCAAGAAAATCATTCAGTATACATGTACAACAGCTGGGTAAGAAAAAAGACATGTCATTCTAACAGAGTTAGGAAATGTTGCAGGTCAGTTTCCCTAAAAAGCGACCCTGAAGTGGAGATTAGGATGCAAACAGTTTATGGGGAAGTGATTTTTGAGAACAACGTGTATTGAGGAAAGCAGGATTGGGCAGCTGGAGAAGGTTAACCACAATGCAGTTACCACAGAGCTGGGATGGTCCTTCAGAGTTGCAGGTTGCCCCAGTTGAGGTAAAGAGGCCTGCCCTTGTTTCCCTGCATCCGCCAATCAATCACTGGCTGCAGGTGGCCCAGAGGGAAGGTGCGTAACTTTGGATTGAGGAAGCTTCCGTAAACCAAAGGTAATTCCTGGAGAAGGGCTCAGCTAAGAGCTGCCCATCATCAACACTTAGATCCAAGGAAGGATCTACATGGTATACCACAGCTTTCAGTACCAATTTCTCTTTGTGTTTCTTGGATCCACTTGTGGTCCTCTTTCCTGATAGGGATGGAAAGAACTAACTTTCCAGATCAATGGCCACATACCCACATTCCTAAGGCTATGTTAATTTGCTCTAGTAAAAATAATATATATGATAATATAACTATAACTGAAGTTAATACTTTTTTTTATTTTTTTTTATTTTAATAATTTTTATTTCTTAAAGTATTACAAAGAGTATTACATATGTCTCCTTTTTTCCCCCCCTTGACATTCCCCCGGCCCCTACCCCCCGCCCCCCCCGCCCCGTGTCTTGTGTCCATTGGTTAATCTTATATGCATGCATATAAGTCCTTCAGTTGGTCTCTTAATCCCCCCCCAACCCTCCCCAGGCTTCCCACTGTAGTTTAACATTCTGTTCAATGTTGCTCTGCTTCTGTATCTACCCCTGTACATCAGTCCATACTGGTCCCCTTTTTTGTCCCAACCTCACTGAAGTAGTCTCAACCTCACCAGGGCCATCTGAGCCTCACCAGGGCCGTTTCAACCTCACAGGGGCCATCACTACCTCACGGGGGCCGTTTCAACCTCACCGGGGTCGTTCCTACCACATCAGGGCCGTTTCAACCTGACCGGGGTTGTCCCTACCACACTGGGGCCGTTTCGACCTGACCAGGGTTGTCCCTACAGACCGGGGTCGTCCCTACCTCACGGGGGCTGTTTCAACCTCACCGGGGTCGTTCCTACCTCACGGGGGCCGTTTCAACCTCACCGGGGCCGTCCCGACTTCACCAGGGCCGATTCAACCTCACCGGGGTTGTCCCTACCACACCGGGGCTGTTTCAACCTGACCGGGGTTGTCCCTACTACACCGGGGCCGTTTCGACCTGACTGGGGTCGTCCCTACCTCACGGGGGCCGTTTCAACCTCACCGGGGTCGTCCCTACCTCACGGGGGCCGTTTCAACCTCACCAGGGTTGTCCCTACCACACCGGGGCTGTTTCAACCTGACCGGGGTTGTCCCTACCACACCGGGGCCGTTTCGACCTGACCAGGGTCGTCCCTACCTCACGGGGGCCGTTTCAACCTCACCGGGGTCGTCCCTACCTCACGGGGGCCGTTTCAACCTCACCGGGGTTGTCCCTACCACACCGGGGCTGTTTCAACCTGACCGGGGTTGTCCCTACCACACCGGGGCCGTTTCGACCTGACCAGGGTCGTCCCTACCTCACGGGGGCCGTTTCAACCTCACCGGGGTCGTCCCTACCTCACGGGGGCCGTTTCAACCTCACCGGGGTTGTCCCTACCACACCGGGGCTGTTTCAACCTGACCGGGGTTGTCCCTACCACACCGGGGCTGTTTCGACCTGACCAGGGTCGTCCCTACCTCACGGGGGCCGTTTCAACCTCACCGGGGTCGTCCCTACCACACCGGGGCCGTTTCAACCTCACCGGGGTCGTCCCTACCACACCGGGGCCGTTTCGACCTGACCAGGGTCGTCCCTACCTCATGGGGGCCGTTTCAACCTCACCGGGGTCGTCCCTACCTCACGGGGGCCGTTTCAACCTCACCGGGGTTGTCCCTACCACACTGGGGCCGTTTCGACCTGACCAGGGTCGTCCCTACCTCACAGGGGCCGTTTCAACCTTACCGGGGTTGTCCCTACCACACCGGGGCTGTTTCAACCTGACCGGGGTTGTCCCTACCACACCGGGGCCGTTTCGACCTGACCAGGGTCGTCCCTACCTCACGGGGGCCGTTTCAACCTCACCGGGGTCGTCCTTACCTCACGGGGGCCGTTTCAACCTCACCGGGGTTGTCCCTACCACACCGGGGCTGTTTCGACCTGACCGGGGTTGTCCATACCACACCGGGGCCGTTTCAACCTGACCAGGGTCGTCCCTACCTCACGGGGGCCGTTTCGACCTCACCGGGGTCGTCCCTACCACACCAGGGCCGTTTCGACCTCACCGGGGTCGTCCCTACCTCACGGGGGCCGTTTAAACCTCACCAGGGTTGTCCCTACCACACCGTGGCTGTTTCAACCTGACCGGGGTTGTCCCTACCACACCGGGGCCGTTTCGACCTGATCAGGGTCGTCTCTACCTCACGGGGGCCGTTTCAACCTCACCGGGGTCGTCCCTACCTCACGGGGGCCGTTTCAACCTCACCGGGGTTGTCCCTACCACACCGGGGCCGTTTCGACCTGACCTGGGTCGTCCCTACCACACCGGGACCGTTTCAACCTCACCGGGGCCATCCCGACCTCATCGGGGCCATCCCAGCCTTACCAGGGAAACAGGAAGTTTGGCCCTCTGTCCCCTGCCGGCGGCTCCCCACCAGACAAAATCTCCAGGTGTTCCTGGTGGTTGAACATCCAGCACTCTTGCCCTCCACCAAGTGCACGGACTGTCTGTCTGCTGTCCCCCAGCGCCCCACAAGAGACTGGGACCAGTGGGCATGTTTGTGCGCTTGCTGGTATAGCAGTTCCACAGTGCCGGCCGAGTCAGGCCCAGCCCTGGCCGGCCCCGGACCCGACTCTGCCCCCCGATTGCGTCCCTCCCAGATGCAAGGAGCTGAAATCTGCAGCCTGCTGGGATGGGCTCTGTACTTGGTGCCTCTGCACATCCTACTCAGTCTCAATGAGCTTCTTTCTATGCGAGGAGTTGAAATCTGCAGTTTGTTGGGTTGGGCTCTGTACTTGGTGTCACATCCTACTCAGTCTCAATGTTCTTTCTCTCCTTCCAGTTGTAGAGCTTCCACTGGGCCAACTTTCCCATGGTTCTGTATGATAGGTGTTTGTCTGATATTTGGTAGTTTCGATGTTGTTGTGTGAGGTAGCACGCACAGGTCTCTTCCTTATGCCGACATCCTGGTTCTCCTGGGTCTGCTTCTTGAGTGTGTCTCCCATGGCTGCGAGCAGTTGAAGTCTGCAATTTGTTGGGATAGGCTGCAAAAGCGCAGGTGGGTCTTTTTGTGCACCTGGCACAGCTTGGATGGGGATGTAAATTGATTAGGGCTGAGACTCAGGGAGTCGCCATGGCGGAGCAAATTGCACTGGCTGAGTCTCCGCGGCCCCTTGAATCTCTGCCAGGGCTTTGTGTCCCCCAGTGCCGGCGAGCAGTTGTGCAACAGAGTCTCCCTCGCTTTCTGATGGCTGCAAGGCCGTGCTGCCTCTCCCCGTAGGGTCTGGTGCCTCATGATCCCTTCTGAACCCGCTCAGTGGATTTGAAAGTTTGCAGAAGCAGAGGCGTTTCTACTTGTGAGTCTGGCCCAGCCCAGATGGGAATGTAAATTGCGTAGGGCGGGGTCACAGGGAGTCGCCGGGGTGGAGACTCAGCGGCCCCTTGCCTATCCAGGACACCAGGACTTTGCGTCCCCCAGTGCCGGCGAGCAGCCGAGCGCCAGAGCCTCCCTCGCTTTCTGACCGCTGGAAGGCCGCGCCGTCTCTCGCCTTGGGGCCTGGGGCCTCAGAGACCCGCCCGAACCAGCTCAGTGGATTTGAGAGTTTGTAAAAGCACAGTCATTCCCTCTTGTGCCTCTGGCACAGCCCTGAGGGTAGGGCGGGGTCACAGGGAGTCGCCAGCGTGGAGAAAATAGCGATGGCGCCGTCTCCGCGCCCCTCGCCTCCCCGGGACACCAGGACTTCTTGTCCCTCAGTGCCGACGAGCAGCCGCGTGTCAGAGCTTCCCTTGCTCTCCGACCACTGCAAGGCTGTGGCCGCCTCTCCCTGTGGGATCTGGGGCCTCAGAGACCCGCCCCGAGCAAGCCCAGAGGATTCGAGGGTTCGTAGAAAACCGAGAATCCATTTGCAGCCCGCGTGGCGTGTGACTGCGTACCTCTGGTTTTGGTGCCTTCGTAGCTCCCACTCAGTCTTACTGCGCTTCTTTCTTTTCCTCCAGTTGTAGATCTCCCACTGGGCCAACTTCCCCATGGTTCTGAGTGGCGGTTGTTTACTTCATAGTTGATAGTTTCAATGATGCTGTGAGAGAGCAGCACACACAGGTCCGCTCCCTACGCCGCCATCTTGGTTCCCTCTGAAGTTAATACTTAATTGAGTTTTTGGTAACCACTGTTACCTAGAGAATCCATCAGGTTTTTCTAGGTGCCAGATTGGTGAATTCAGTGGGGTTATGATAAGGACCACCACTGCTGCATTCCATAGGTGCTTAAGAGTGGCACTAATGTCTGCTATTTCTCAAAATTGCAATATTTTTAATAGTTTTTATTGAGAAGAATTAACATACCATATAATTTACTCGTGTGAACTGCACAACTCAATAGTTTTAGTATTCTCACAGACTTGGGCAACATTGTTTTTATAATTTACTTCTTGTGAGAAAGTTTCAGGGGGGTCCCCTTAGTTTTCTCTCAACAAAAGCTCTTACTTCACAGATCAATGGACTAACATAGAGATTCTGCCAAATCACAGGATATCCATTTGAATTGGACATTTGGAATCTAGAGAAATGGATTTAGGGAGCTCACCATGAGTTGGATTTGAACCAGGACTATTTTGATCACTGACCCTCATTAGCCACCAATCTATTGGGTGTAAAGAATGAGGATGCTTCCAATAGCCCTCTAAATGTTTGAATATTCCTCTTTTTTTTCAATATATAGTAACAAATGTCATGGTTTCCTTTGGGAAAGAACTGGGGGAATTATTATCCATATACCTGTCATCTCGATACAGGTTCTTTTCTGATAGTTAACTATTAACCAGCCTCTCCCAGATCTAAGAACTAGCTCAGCTCTGGAAATTGGGTAGTGAATCATGACTTGTTATTGGAGTTGCCTTCAGATAGTGAACCATTGATTTACTTTAGTTGCATAGATTGAGTACCCATGTAGAATGCCCATTTATCTTGATCTGGTAACACTATACTTTATTTTATTTTTAAATATATTTTAATTGATTTCAGAGAGGAAAGGAGAGGGAGAGAGAGATAGAAATATCAACGATGAGAGAGAATCATTGATCGCCTGCCTCCTGCATGCCCCACACTGGGGATTGAGCCTGCAACCCAAACTGGGCATGTGCCCTGACCGGGACTCAAACTGTGACTTCCTGGTTCATAGGTTGACATTCAACCACTGAGCTATGCCAGCCGGGCAACACCATATTTTACTACCTTTCTTGTTCTTTGTGTGCCATTATTTCCAACATATCCTGCCATTAGGTCTAGTCTACAGAGGACAGCCTCTAGTAATCTCGTAAAATGCCATTGCCCTGCTCCCAATCACATTCTTTAATAAGTAAAGTGTCCACTGAGACCTCAAATAGAATATGGTCATCTGGTGATTTTCTTGGATTTATGTAGACTATCAACTCTAGTATGCCCATTTTTGAACCCTTTAATTCTTTTCTTTACTATTTGTCCTGACAGTGTTATATTTCCACTTCACCTAGTATGGGGTCATCACTTTTCCAAGCATTTGGGACCCAATCTAGCAGTATAATGGCACCCTCTACCTAGTTCTTGCCAATATATTAAATTCTGGAGTGATTTATAGTGACCCTATACTGATAAAAATGTCCTCATCCAACTTTATATTCCATCCCCTTGTTACAGCACTTTCAAGATCCAGGTTCATATGCACTCTCACAACTCCTATATGTACATATTGCTTAAGTCCTTCAGTGCCTTAATATCTAGTGGCTTTCTTCTCTTAACAGGCCTAGCACATTGCTGACCTGGTTATACTGTGACCCAATTCTAGCTGTTTTTCTCATAGCCAGGAGAGAAAGTGGAAACCATGGTTATATATTAAACAAGGAATTTATTAAACAAGGAATTTATTGTTCTTAAGTCAGAAACCTATGTTTTGTCTTCAAAGAAAGGGAGAATAATAATCATTAAGGAGAATAAGATATTTCTGAAGCCCAGGGGTTCAGAGCGTTCCAATGTATTTAGGATATGTTAGTATCCCAGATGTCCCCATACAAGTCTCAGAGTCCTACTCTTTTTGAATCAGTGTCCTAATCTTGGCATATCAGACATGCCAGGGTTAAAAATTCAACCTGTTCTGGAGAAGGTTCTCTTTTAAGTAAGTCCTCAGTCTATCCTCAGGTTTTCTGCTCTCTAGATGTAGGAAATAAGAGGATATGGTGTCAGGGAAAGTCACTGATATTACTACTCTACCTTATGTTGGTGACTAATCACCTTCAGCTTTTCTCTTCTTTTTTTCAAAGTCTATTCTCTCAGCAATAATCATTTGATAACATCATTCTTATAATTACTATTTCCCCAGTATATTCCACTTCACCAGTATCTCATCCCAGTACACCACTGGTCAGAATTCTAAAAATTGCACTGAAAGTCATGGGGTCCTTATTGCCACATGGCCAGTGGTAGATCTATCTCCAAAATCACATTTCTGAGTTTGCTTTTTAGGTGAACTCCCAGCATCAACATTCCAGTACCAACTTTCTTAAGTTGGATTCCCCAGGAAATAGACTGACTCTAAGATTCTGGGATTTGCATGCAGGTTTATTGGAGACTTCCTTTCCTGGGGAACAAAACACAAGTCAGGGATGAAAAAGGCAAATAGAATAGAGGTTGAAATTGAACTGTGATGAGTTGCAACAGAGGCCTCACCTAACCCTATGGAGGTTTCAGAAACTGGGGTAGCCCTTCATAATTGGCTCCATTTAATCATGGGGACCTTTGACTACTCATTAAATTCAAACAGTCCCCAAGGAAGTGTTTTAATATTTAGTGAGGCTACTTCTTTCAGCCAAGGACAGTTCCCGGAGATCAACTTAATTGGGAGCCATTGGTGGCAACACTCCTGGTGGCTGAAGGAATAAATGCATTAGTTCTAAACACTTTTTTTAAAAAATCTTTATTTTTTAAAGTATTACATATGTCCCCCCTTTTCTCCTATTGACCCCTTCTAGACTGCCCCTGCCCCCTGCCCTGGGCCTTCACCACCTATTGTCTGTGTCCATGGTTTACGCATGTATGTATACAAGTTCTTTGGTTTACTTCAACTGGAGTGTCACTAGTGTAATGCTCAAATGTCTGAAACCAATATGTATTTAGGTTTTAAAACTATGCACAAATATATGAACATATAATATTTGCATTACAAGAAATAAATGTAAAGATAAAAGAACAGAAAAACTAAACCTTTGGGGCACCTTTAATAATTAATATTTCCCCTCTAGCAAATTTGAATTCATGACTACTGTACTATGTTTGAAGACCCAGAGAGATAAGCACTGAGAATTTTATAATAATGCTGTAATCAACTTTGGGCAGAGAAAATTTTCAAAACTGACACCTCTGGTATTAAGAGTTCTTGGTTCTTACAGAAACACTGGAGAATAACTTTCTTACAATTTCATAACTACTTTTAAAGAATTTTGACTAGCTCTGTTTTGCAATTTGAAGCATCATTTTTACATAAATATTAGAGGAAGCATAGATTGAATCCAGACTGGTTTGGTTCAAGTACTTTCTACCACCTCTTAGCTGGGTGGCAAATTAGTTTACTTGTTCTGTGACTCAGTTTCCTCACATGTAAAATATATGGGAATAATAATGAACTTACATTCTGAGTTGATTGTGAGGATTAAATTAGTTAAGTAAATTATTTTGAGCAGTGATTGGCATCAATCAATGATCATGGTTATTATTTTGTTATCTAAGAAGTTGTTTTACTATTTCTTCATACATAATATTGATCATCTCCATGGGCTCTTAGAAGATTGTATATGCCACTGTATCTTCTCTACTGTGTTGGTCATGACTGCATATTTTAGATTTCACATATGGCAATTGGAGGAGATGCAAAATGGTTGAGAGAATTTATTCTGGATCAAAAATAACTCATTTATGCCAGGACTAACAGTACAAACACTGCAAACTTTTTATTTACTTATTTTTTACTTCTTTGGTCCTGAAATGTTATCTTCCCTTGGTTACCACTTATAGGCTGTCAATGTGCTACATTTTGTTCTTTGGAGAACTTGTGCAGACTTTTGCATTGCACTGCTTGGTTTCCTAATACCAATAATGCCTTCTCTGGCTGACACCTGGCCAACCCCAACTTACATCCTATACCTGGTGGGTTTATCTCACTGCTGAGCTTTCCCTGCCTCAGCATTCTACCTGCATAAATGGGGATCTTCAGCATAGATTCATCCCAGCTCTGTCATGACAAACTTGTGGGAATGGTGGCTGTATGTGGCTTCCTGCCATTAGGGACTTCTTTGGTTATCAATTTAATTTCAACGTTATGCATGTGAGAAGCAGATATCTGATTCTATGTTCATGTATGTTCCTAAATTCCAAAGATACAGGTTAAGCTATTGAGAAGTCTTGTTACAGAAAGCCGGAGAAGAACCAAGCAACGCTTAGATAGGTGGAGTTACATTTATTATTATTATTACATGCGGGCCCAGAGAAAAATGTCTCTCAAATTCTGGGTGAAATCATATAGGAAGTTCCCTGTATTTATACCATTTTACCTTCTTTGTCTCCCAAATATGGGGTTTTTCCGGTTCCCTTTGCAAGTTCTTTTTTTTTTTTTTTTTTTTTTATTGCTTAAAGCATTACAAAGGGTATTACATATGTGTCCTTTTTCCCCCCCACCCTTGACAAGCCCCTGCCCTCCCTTACCCCCCAGTGTCTTATGTCCATTAGTTATGGTTATATGGATGCATACAAGTCCTTCGGTTGATCTCTTACTCCCCTCCCTCCTGTCCCCCAACCCTCCCTGGCCTTACCACTGAAGTCTGACAATCGGTTTGAGGCAGCTCTGCCACTGTATTTATTAATGTTCAAAAGTTTGTAATGGTCTTAATTATCCATGAAAGAGTGAGATCATGTGGTATTTTTCCTTCATTGACTGGCTTGTTTCACTTAGCATAATGCTCTCCAGTTCCATCCATGCTGTTGCAAATGGTAAGAGTTCCTTCTTTTTAACAGCAGCATAGTATTCCATCGTGTAGATGTACCACAGTTTTCTAATCCAATCATCTACTGATGGGCACTTAGGCTGTTTCCAGATCTTAGCTATGGTGAATTGTGCTGCTATGAACATCTGGGTGCATATATCCTTTCTGATTGGTGTTTCTGGTTTCTTGGGATATATTCCTAGGAGTGGGATCACAGGGTCAAATGGGAGTTCCATTTCCAATTTTTTGAGGAACCTCCATTCTGCCTTCCATAGTGGCTGCACCAGTCTGCATTCCCACCAGCAGTGCACAAGTGTTCCTTTTTCTCCACATCCTCTCCAGCACTTGTCGTTTGTTGATTTGTTGATGATGGCCATTCTGACAGGTGTGAGATGGTACCTCATTGTTGTTTTGATTTGCATCTCTCGGATGATTAGTGACTTTGAGCATGTTTTCATATGTCTCTTGGCTTTCTGAATGTCCTCTTTGAAAGGTGTCTATTTAGATCCTTTGCCCATTTTTTGATTGGATTGTTTATCTTCTTTTTGTTAAGTTGTATGAGTTCCCTATAAATTTTGGAGATTAAGCCCTTATCAGATATGACGTTGGCAAATATGTTTTCCCACGAGGTGGGTTTTCTTGTTGTTTTGTTGATGGTTTCTTTTGCTGTGCAGAAGCTTTTTATTTTGATGTAGTCCCATTTGTTCATTTTCTCTTTAGTTTCAACTGCCCTAGGAGCTGTATCAGTGAAGAAATTGTTTTGGCATATGTCTGAGATTTTGTTGCCTTTGTATTCTTCTAGAATTTTTATGGTTTCCTGTCGTACATTTAAGTCCTTTATCCATTTTGAGTTTATTCTTGTGTATGGTGTAAGTTGGTGGTCTAGTTTCATTTTCTTGCATATGTCTGTCCAATTTTCCCAACACCATTTATTGAAGAGACTATCTTGGCTCCATTGTATGTTCATGCCTCCTTTGTCAAAAATTAATTGAGCATATTGGTTCGGGCTAATTTCTGGACTCTCTATTCTATTCCACTGATCTATATGTCTGTTCTTGTGCCAGTACCAGGCAGTTTTGAGAACAGTGGCTTTGTAATACAGCTTGATATCTGGCATTGAGATCCCACCTACTTTGTTCTTTCTCAGGATCGTTGCAGCTATTCGGGGTCTTTTTTTATTCCAGATGAATTTTTGGAGAGTTCGTTCTAGATCTTTGAAGAAGGCCATTGGTATTTTAATGGGAAGTGCGTTGAATGTATAGATTGCTTTGGGTAGTATGGACATTTTAATGATGTTGATTCTACCAATCCAAGAACATGGTATGTTCTTCCATCTGTTTATGTCTTCCTCTATCTCTTTTTTCAACGTCCTGTAGTTTTCTGAGTAGAGGTCTTTAACCTCTTTAGTTAAGTTTATTCCTAGGTATCTTAATTTTTTTGGTGCGATGGTAAATGGGATTGTTTTTCTGATCTCCCTTTCTGAAAGTTCACTATTGGTGTCCCTTTGCAAGTTCTTAAAGGGCCCTATGTGCTGGGGCTTTGAGACCTCAACCAAAGGCTTGGACTGACGCTAGCACTGATAACTTCATCTGGAGAAGGTTTAATGGCCTCTCTGAAATGGGAGTAGTCTTATTTTCCTTATTATTTAAGCCAGCAAGCATTAAAGAAGCCAAAATGCAGGGTTAAAGTTTCAAACAGCAGTTTTTATATAAGATGGATGCTTCAGTCTCTCATTGCACCGCACCTTGGTGCAGTGAGCTGAGGGCAGACTGTGGGTTTCTGAGGCTCAGTAAGTATGGGAGTGAGATCATCATCTCTGGATTATTTTCTTGGGCAGCATAGCTCTTGAGGGGGAAGGGATGAGGGAAGGAAGAAGATGAGAACCACCACAGCCCTTTCCTTCAATCTAGTAATGAATATTCAAAAAGATAAGTACTTTACATCTACAATACTCTTTCTAAATTCTTAGTCTTTCCTTGATATATTTTGACATGGATGATGGTTTGATGATGGTGGGATTGTTTGCTATACCTTCTTTAAAAAGTCCTACAGATTTGTGCATATTGGTTCTTTTTAGATTGGGTGGGTTCCTATCATCTATGGCTTACCATGTTGCTAATTTAGTAAAAATTCTGAGATAAAAATGTCCAATTTATCTGTAGGAAATGTTGCATAATTTGCTTAATCTCTTTGTTCTTTAGTTTTCTCATTTGCAAAAGGGAGAAGACAATAATACATACATATGGAGTTGGGAAAATTAAATAAGATAATCCATGTAATTCCCATAGCTATTTAGCATAGTTGTTAGTAATAGTAAGAATTCATTCCATGTTAACTACCATAATACAATCTAATATTTTTATTTAACTATAAATAAATGTTGATGGAATGTATATTTACCCATTTATCTGTTGTAGGCACTTTGGAAGGTATAATGAATAAAACAGACAGCTCTCATAAAGCTTACATTTTAGTGAGGGAGGCAAATAATAAACAATCGAGTAAGATATATAACAAGTCAGTCAAAGATTAGTGCTGTGAAGAGAAATAAACAGGGAAAATAGCTCAGGAGTTCGGAGAAGTGCTGCAATTTCAAATGATGGAAAGACTCACTGATGAGGTGACATTTGAGCAGAGATCTGAGGTAGAGAATATTATTCATCTTGTTAGTAGAAAATGTGTTAATTAAATTTTGTATTACAATTTCCAAAAGTTTGGTATAATTTATAACTCAAACTGGTAACCATGTCCCAACCCAATGAAGAAAAATTACCTTAAGCTGAGTGGATTAATTCAATTTTTCAGAAGACAAATTTATACTATTTATAAAAGAAATGTATCAGTCCAGCCTGGAGATCATCCCTTTTTTTGCCTTTTAGCATGTCTTATGATTCTGTTGTTGAAAGTCAGACATGTGGCAATAGGAACCGAGGCAAACAGGCCTTTAGTGTGAGGTGCTATGTTAGTCTGGCTAGCAGCTGGGCTATGTCTAATGCTTGTCATAGCAGTAATGCCATCAGCTTCAGAACCCTCTCCCTTTTGTCTCCTTATTGTCATGGGAGCTTCCCTAAGAACTTCTTAGAGAGAGTCTGCACATTGCAGCTCTTTCAGTTGTAGTCTGTTATTATACCAGAGACCTATGAGTGTGGTAGGAAGGGGTGAAGGAGGGCAGGTGATCTATAATCTTATGACTAAAACTCAGTCACTTAGTAGGCTTGTGTCTTTTATAAGTGTTTTGACTTTCCTAAGGGCTTGTTTGCTTTCCTTCCCCCCTTAGGTGAGATGGGAAGTCTAGATGGAGCTGCAGCTGAGGAAGGCTAGAGTAAAACCTTTCCCCTGGAGACTAGGCCTATGTTACGGAGAATGCTCTAGGTGTATTTCAAAATAGTTATTCCCCCGCCCCCACTTTGAAAGCCAGGAGCGGATATTTCTTAGCTCTCCATACTAGAAACCAGGGGTTCCCAAGGTAAAAACCCATGAAAGCATAGGGACAAGATCTTATTTTTTAAAACAATTAATTATTGAAGTATAGCTTACATACAGATATGCGCAAATCAGAAGTGTACAGCTTGATACATTTTCACCAAGAGAAAATACCCACATAACAAGAAACATGATCAAGAAATAGAACATTGTCAGCATCCTAGAACCCCACTCACAACCTCTTTCAGCCACTATCTTTCCCATGGTAACTTTTCCTAACTTCCCAAAGCATAGGCTAGTTTTGCCTGTTTCTGAGCTCTATATAAATGAAATCAGACAGAAGGAATTCTTTTGTGTCTGGCTTTATTTTAATTAGCATGATGTTTGTAAGATTAAACTGTGCTGTTACATGTAGAAGTAGTGCATTCATCCTCATTATAAATGGTTGTTCATCGTGTAAATAGAACATCATTTATTTGTCCATTCTACTGTAATGAACATTTGAATTGTTTCCAGTTTTTCTCAATTAAGGACAGGACTGCTATGCACCAGCATAAAACTCTTTTCATGAGCATATGTATTAATTTCTGCTAAGTGTGTATCTAAGAATATATCTAATAGTGGAATATACACGTTTGGTACTGAGTGCCAAACGGATTTGCAAAGTGGCTGTAACACCTCAAACTCTCCTGAGCAGAATTTGAGTTTGAGTCACAACACATTCTCACCAATACTTGTTATCATCAGTCTTTTTCAATTTAGCCTTTTTTTGGTAGGTGTGGTGTGGAAAAAACCGTTGATAAAATTTAAAACTTTCCCATTAATTATAAATATTGGCTGTTTGGCCATCCTTAACTCTAAGTTTTGTTTCTGTGGCACCTTGATATTTTCAGAAGTTCTCTGGGTTCTCTGCCTCTTTTCTATTGCCCCTGACTAAATGCCATGTCCACATTTTGGTCTCTCACAGTGCTCCAAAAATTGTGGTGTGTGTGTGTGTTTTAAAACAACAGTCATAGTTTTATTATCTCCTTACAGTGTCTGTAGGTAAAAGTTTTGAAAAGGTCTCAGCCCAGGGTATTCCATGAAGTTGCAGTCAGAAGGTGATGTGGAGCCTGGCCTGTGTTGCTCAGTGGTTGAGCATCGACCTATGAGCCAGGAGGTCATGGTTTGATTCCCGATCAGGACACATGCCTGGGTTGCAGGCTCGATCCCCAGTGTGGGGCGTGCAGGAGGCAGCGATCAATGATTCCCTCTCATCATTGATGTTTTCATCTCTCTCTCCCTCTCTTTTCCTCTCCGAAATCAATCAATATATATAGAAGGTGATGTGGAGCTGGAACAGTGGAAGCTGGAACAGCTGGGTCCTGGCTCTTCATGTAATCTTGGGGCCTTTCTCCTCGTGTAGTCTTGGGTCTCTCTATATAAATTCTACAAGTGGTCTAATTTGGCCTTTCTTCCAGCATGGTAGCCTAAGGTCAATTGGGACTGCTTACATATTGGTTAAATAATGGGGATCCCCAAGTTCTGTGTGCTTCAGCAGTTTCCCAAGGCCTTCAAAATTTTACATCTATGTATCCACACATATCATAGAAGTTAAAATAGAAGGCCAACTTGATGACCTCTTGCTTGTTTGTTAGAGGGAAAAATTGCAAGGGTTTCTCAGAAGGAAAAAGGTTTTTACCATTTCGTTTATTTGCTTTGTTTTTTCTTTTAGAAAGAAAATTCTAGCCAACAATATCTCCGAGATTATATATCTTCCATAGGAGAATCAATATGGAATAAGCTATTCTGAGATTTGTAGATTTCCAATTCTGAATAAAGTATCATGAATCACGCTTATAGCTTTTGGTATAAACCATTTTCAGAAGTGTTGAGGACAGCACTTAGAAGCCATGGTATATATCACACACCCTGCATTGATCTACAGTTTAGTAGAAAGGCAGATGGATAAATGTGTTGGCATCATTTTGCCATCCACAAACATACCACTAATGTATTTCTGAAAGTGTTGAAAAGAGCAGTGCATACTATCATTTTATGAATTGCAAGTACTGTATTTGCATTGAGAAGTGGTAGAAGAAAATAAATAGCTGTAAATGTGCTTTAACCAGAAGAATATGGGTGTTAAAAAAAAGCGAAAACATTAAAAGAGTTAGTTGCTTTGGGGTCAAAACACTCAAAGAAATAGTGAGTTAGCAAAACAAAAATAAGAAGAATCATCAGGAGGAATCAAATGTTGAAAAACAGATATAGAATTAGTTTTCGTTGTTCTGATTTTGCATTTTTTCAGATACATTCATTGGATTTGAAACAAATAAAGACTATTCAAAAGGTACAGAAATGTTGTATAATTTTTAAAAAAATCAAATGTCACACACTGCTGTCATCAAACCTTTAAACCCAGCCACATTCGGGAGTTACTAACAATTTAAAACATGCTATACTGCATGAATGAAGAAATTAAAATATTCTATTTTTAGTTTCTAGAAGAGCAGAAAAAATGGATTGGTTGCTGAGAAAGGAGATACAGGAATTGTGTCCTTTTTTCCTTGATCAAAATGGAAAATATCGGAGGCATTCATACCAGTGATCTACAGGAGAATACGTATTATTCTCTTCACTTTACCCCCAAGATGCTCACCTCTTTCACCTTCACCCAAAGTACTTGTGCTCCTACAGAAAAAAAAAAAAATCGATGCTACAATTGTAGTCCCCCATTATTTGCAGTGTCGCTTTCCTAGGTTTCAATTACCCATGGTTAACCAGGGTTTAAAAATATTACTCTGGCCCTAGCCGGTTTGGCTTAGTGGATAGAGCATCAGCCTGTGGACCAGAGAGTCCCAGGTTTACTCCCAGTCAAGGGCACGTACCTTGGTTGCAGGCTCCTCCCTGCCAGGCCCTGGTCAGGGGATGTGTTTGTCTCACATCGATGTTTCTCTCTGTCTTTCCCTGTCTCTTCCTCTCTCCCTAAAAATCAATGGAAAAATATCCTCGGGTGAGGGGTAAAAAAATGTATATTAGTCTGGCTGGCCTGGCTCAGTGGTTGAGCAGCGACCCACGAACCAGGATGTTAAGGTTCGATTCCTGGGTGACCGGCTGGACCCCAGCGAGGGGGGGGGCGGGGGCGGCGGGGAGAGATGTGTGCAGAAGGCAGCCAATCACTGATGTTTCCCTCTCCCTCTCCCTTCCTCTCTATATTTTAAAAATATTAAATGGGAAATTCCAGAAATAAACAATGTATAGTGGTGAAATCTCGCGAGTCCGCTCTGTTCTCGCGAGGACATGGATCACTTCTTTGTGCGTCCCGCCTCCCTTGATCCCACAGCGGCCTCCATCTTGGTCACCGAATCGCCCGGCGCTTGTGCATAACCCTTATTTTACTTAATAATGGCCCCGAAGTGCAAGAGAAGTGAGGCTGGCAATTCGGGTGTGTGCCAGAGAGAACCCGGAAAGGTTCACCTTCAAGTACAAAGGTGAGTACAGAAACGTTAAGATATGTTGACAGAGAAAACATACACGTAACTTTTATTGTAGTATATTGTTTTCATTGCTCTCTTTACCAATCATTATTGTTCTTCATTTCTTATGTGCCCAACTTATAAATTAAACTTAACACTTAACCATAGGTATGATATGTACGAAGAGAACTTAGTATATGTAGTGTTCGGTACCTTCCCAGGCTTCAGGCCTTCGGGCGGTTTTGAAATGGAACCTCCTAGAAGAGGGGGGGATAGCTGTATTTTCTCTTCCCTGCCTGTCTGCTCGGGTTTGGAGGATCATCGTTTGAAGTGGTGGCCTACAGGGTTAAGATCACTAGATGCGTGTCCTGCCAGGGACTCGCTCTGCCCCGCACACGTTGAGGAACCCTGAGTGTTTAGCACTGGCCAGGGTTGCCCCATCTCAGAGCTGGATTGGCCCGCAGGGCACACCCTGAGATTGGAGAATGAGCTGCACCCCCCACCCCCATATTGTTGTTTTTTTTGAGGTGCTCTAACATTAGGCCCGCTGAACCATTAGGCCTGGGAATTGGTGTCAGAATTATAGGAAAGGCTGGACGTTTTCTAATATTCAGAATAGATGGGCCTTCACATTGGGTGACCGGTCTGGCCCCCTCAGTATAGTGTCAGAGGAGCTCGAGGTCAAAGCTGTTTCGGGCTCCCAAGGCTACAGCTTCTTTTGTTATCATATAGCACTGTCACTGCAAATTATAGGTTCTACAGTGAAAAGTAGGTAATAGTAACAGTGAGCTTTTATTATATTATTTAACCGTAATTTGTATAACAGACTTGGCTTAGGTTATTAACTCCATTTTACAGATGAGACAATAGAGGCACTGAGATGTTAAGTAAATTACACAAGATCATTTAAGGCAGAACTGTCCACAGTAAATAAGTGCGATCCCTTATGGTCAATTGCTCAAAGCTGTGGTTGGATTACTCCACTACTGTTGTAACTGACGGCTGCTCAGTGCAGATTTTTGGCCGGGGCGGGCAGAATAACCCCCCTCTCCACAGACACTGTGTTAAGAGCCCCCCATGCAAATGCTGCCCAGGGCTGTCAGGGCTACAGTTCTTTAGATGAATGTACTTCCCCAGCCTGCTAGTCTGTTCTCCGTCAGATCTTCTTCCAGTTTTTCCAGCTCAAAGATCAAAAACATGATTTTGTCCTTTTTCTCCATTCCAACCCTCTGCTTTTGTCTCTTGTGGTTATTTTATTTCATGGATTCCATTGTCCTTCCCTATGACTAAACTTAGTCAGGGTTTCTCTTACTCTCTCCAAAAGGTTTCCTTAGTCTTATGATTTTTCTCACGGAGTGGAATACTGAGGATGATGCAGTGTGCAAATAGGCGTGACATGATGATGATGATGATGATGATAATGAAGAAGATACTTTTCTGCTATAATACAGCTTTGATTAGAACTTTGGTGCATAGTATTTAACATTCCAGATAGGCTGGTATCATTTGATTCTGTCTGTTCAGAGCTTCGATATGAATAACTGAGTAATCACAATATTCACCTACAGTTTGGATGAGTGGATTTGACATTTTTTCTGGTTGTAGAAATAAAAAAAGTGTTCATTTCTAAGTTGCCAAACAGCTAAACAAAGTTTCTCCTGCTTCATATTTGCTGCACACGTTATTTACTGAATATTTTCACACCACACAAATCTTCTCTCTAAAGACTTCTAAGAATCTTTAACTGCTGTTTGCATTCTACAAACATTTTTTGAGCGCCTATATATGGTATGGATAGTGTTGGGAGACACAAACAAGAGTGAGAGAAAATTCCTTTTTCCAAGGAGCACTTTCGATCTGTTTGGATAATAATCTGTGAGTCTAAGGGTGGGATAGATCTAATATAAGAACGTGTTTCTTCTCTCACCTAAATTTCATCTAACAAATAAAGACATAGTGGCAAAAGGGACCATCTCTGAATTTCAGTGGTTAGGAAAAAAAGCAAAAATGCTTTAGGTTTAACAGCTGAAAAGATCTAAGGACATTGTGATACAAAATAATTACAAGACACCCAGTTAAATTTCAGATAAACAATATTTTTTATTTTTACGTTAAATCTGGCAATCCTAATAAAGTGAGAATGTGTGTTAATTCCTGTTTCTGATAAATGTTATTGTGTATGTTTTCCCCCCAAAAGAAATGACATAGAAAAGGAATGAGGTTTTGAATTAGCCAGACGTGGATTAAAGTGTGACTTTATTAGTTTCTTGCTAGGTGGCAGAGGGAAAGTAATTTGTCTCTGAACCTCAGTTTTCTCATAGAAATGGTAATAATTATGATCAAAAGTTAAGATCATTAATAATATATGGAAATAACTAGCATGTAGTAGAAACTGTATTATTTTTACTTGCCAGTGGTAAGAATAAGAATAACAGTAACAACCAACATTTATTCAACACTGTGTACTAAGGACTTTACATGGGATGAAATTATCCCATTTCATCCTCACTACAACTTCTTGAGGTAAATAATTAAATTTAGTTTTGAAGATGAAACAACTGATATACAGAAAGTCGCACAGCTAGTATACGTTTGAAACGAGTTTTGAACCCACTCTTAAACATTATGCCATCACTAGAGGCCCGGTGCACAAAATTCATGCATTGGGGGGGGTCCACTCAGCCCAGCCTGCACCCTCTCTAATCTGGGATCCTCGGGGGATGTCCGACTGCCGGTTTAGGCCTGACCAGCAGTCGGACATCCTTCTCACAATCCAGGACTGCTGGCTTCTAACTGCTCACCTGTCTGCCTGCCTGATTGTCCCTAACTGCCTTCCCTGTCAGCCTGATCACCCTTAACCGCCTCTGCCTGCCAGCCTGATCTCCTCTAACTGCCCCCCCACCATGCTGGCCTGGTCACCCTCAACTGTCCGCCCTGCTGACCTGGTCAACCCTCACTGCCCCTCCCCCCCGTCAGCCTGATTGCCCCCAGCTGCCCCCCTGCCAGCCTGGTTGCCCCCAACTGCCCCCCTCTGCCTGCCTGGTTGCCCCTAACTGCCCCCCACCCTCCACTGGCCTGGTCACCCAACTGCCCCCTCTGCCAGACTGGTTGCCCCACATAGCCTGCTGTTCAGTCGTTTGGTCGTCCCTCACTAACCCCCCTGCTGGCCTTGTCGCCCCTCGCAGCCTGCTGTTTGGTCATTACTGTGACGGAGTCCCAGACAATTTGCATATTCCTCTATCATTAGTATAGATGTTTTCCTGCTATATATTAGTTAGAAACAATGACTTTCAATGGACTAATATGACTTGCAGTAACACAACTACTTCATGGCTGTTGAATACCACAAATGCTCAGAGGCAGAAGCACAACTATGGACTCCTCTCCTGCCAAAAGTCAGCAGATTAATTTGGAGTTATCTGTCTTTTCATTTACATCTTGGGATGGAGGTGTTTACTACTGCTACTGCTGTTGATAACAATAGTGATGATGATGATAATAATAATAATAGCAGCCAATATATATATATATATATATATATATATATATATATTAGTTACTGTGGACCAGATCATATTTTCAGTATTTTAAATGATTAAACTGTTTAATTTTTTTAACAAAATTTACAGATAAAGACACTGAGAGTTAGAGAATGTACACAGTCCAACTCACCTCTTAACTTCAACAATGAACCTTTTATGAGACCGGATCCTACCCATAATTAATCCCTTATTCCTCTATGTTCCTATAAAATTAGTTGCTTTTTAGCTACTTATCATAATGTTAATTAAAACTATTTTCTACTTTTTTTTAAAGAAGGGGTTCTTGTTTTACTTTTCATTGCATCTTCCCAACACTCAATGTTGGGTAAGATTGTTCAGTTGTTTAATTCTATGTAATCATCTACTCTTAAACTTAGTTGCTTAAAATGAAAATATATATTTTTATCTCTCCTGGGTGTTGACAAGCTCAGTTGGTTCGTTGATTCTTAAAGTCACTCATATGGCTGCAGTCAGACGACCTGTGACTGGAATCATCAAAAAGCTTTCTCACTGACATGTCTGTCACCAGGGCTAGTTGGATATCCCTCTTCACATGGCCTCTTCATGTGGCTACCTGGGGTTTTTCATACAATGGTAGACTCAGAGGTGTCAAACTTCTTGCATGGTGATACAATTCTGCCAGGACAAACATTTCAAGAAATAGGAAGTAGAATTTCCCAGTTTCTTAAGATCTGGCTCAAAATACAGAACAATATTAATTCTGGGTGATAAATTATTCTAATTAGCCAGAGGAGCTATAGAGCCCACCTAGATTCATAAGAGGGGGAAAAGACCTCCAACTTTCAACTTGAAAAGAGTCAAAGGATTTGTGGCCATCTTTAATGTGCTCCACCAGCATTTCTCAATAAGTGCTTGACGGATGGATAAATGCATGGATAAATTAAAAAGATCTAGGCCAAAGAAAATGGATGAAAAAAAAAGGGGGGTGAAGATTAAAAATGAGATTAAAAATGAAAATACTTACAAAGATTATTACTATTTAAAGTTTATCCCTAACTGGGTAGCTCCATTGATTAGATCATCATCCTGATACACCAAGGTTGCAAGTTTGATTCCTGGTTAGGGTACACACAGGAATTGACCAATAAATGCATAAATAAGTGGAATGACAAATATATGTTTCTCTTTCTCTCTCTCTAAAATCAATTTTAAAAAAACTTAAAAAAAAGTTTAAAAGTACCAGGGAATATGTATCCTAGCCTAGAGATTATGATATAAAATATATAGTAAAATATGTAATATGTGTATATGTTAGCAAGTAGATCATGGGTAGACCCTTTTTGTAACTGAAACCAAGGTTCAGTAGCCATGAAAGCCAAAGGTTCTGGTGAAAAAGAAAAGAGGTTTATTCAAGTGTCGGCTACCTAACAAGATGGGGGATTCTTGTCACAAAACCCATCTCTCCACCTCAGTGTAGGCAGAAGTTTTTATAAGGAGGGAGAGGGAAAATAAAACAAGGAAATCAAGGGGAGGGGTTCAAAAAGTTCTCTACATGCAGGCCAGGACAGTCTGTTCTATCAAGACCTTGAAACTGGTCACGCGATGGTGTTGTGCATCCTCCTGGTCTTCGTCATTTGAAGGTTAGCAATTCTCCTGGAGCTGGGATGACTGTAGATCAGAGTCTGTACCTTCTGATGTTAGTTCCTAGGATTCTTATATAAACATGATGTTTATCTACAAGCCACACCTTAGTCAGAGTGAGCATTTACAGAAACAGTGTCAAAAGGATGGTGAGGTTGGTTACAATTTCCCACTGTTACATTTCTTTTCATACTAATACACTGGAATGGAGGTATCTTGAAAATGTTAACAGACATAATGGCTCTTGGCATTGCCTTTTGGTCAGATTGGCTTATTCTTTTATGTTTTCATTCAATTGTTTTCTCTCCACTTTATACATTACTTTCGAAGTCATTTTCCCCCATGCTTTTTTCATTCTTTTATATAAGAAATTTTAAATAATATGATGGTTTTATAATTTTATTTTTTGTTTCCTTAAATGCTAAATTTAATTCTAGTCCTCAACTTCCATTTTATTTTGGGGACTTCTACTTACTAGATAGAATAATTCAATTATAATATCATCATAGCCATTATAACCAGAAAAGAAACTTCCTGATTCCTGATATCTTTATCAGTGTTTCTGTCTCAAACTGTTATCAGTTTCCATCTCAGAAAACTCACACAAATCATTTCAACCTTTTCACTGCTTCCTAAAGAAGAGTAGAGGGAATTATGGGACATGAACAGAGACATAATGAGAGAGTAAAAACCACCAGGACTTTAAATGTTAAAATCAACAAAATATGCAAAATGCCTGGAGGCAATGTAACATTACTGTCTCACAGAAGGCAGAAAATTGCTAGGAGAAATTTAAATGATATGCTAGAGAATGTCAACTGCATTCAGAATGGAGCTTTGAATTTTTATAGGAATTGAATACACATTTCAGTCATTAAAATGAAATGCTTTGAAATTGTTTCAGATTGAACTTTACATAGGCCGAGGAAGAAATTGCAATTAAATATATCATGCCATGTTTTTAATTTATGAAATGAGAGATAGGATTTTCTAAGAAGGGAAGTAAAATGAAATGTGTGGCTGTAGAACCCCTTCTATCCCTAGGGTGTCAAAGTTGAAGACCACAATTGCACCTACATGTCCCCCCATTAAAACCCTGTGAGGAATGATGTAATATGACCTTCAGGGGCTTGTAGAGAATGAGTTATAACCAGAAGCAAACAGAAATGTAATCCTCTTTGTAGTCATTTGTTTTGGAGTATTTCTTGGTAATAGCAATCTTCCCTCTGTTTCATCATACTCTCACTGTTGGAGTTGTGGACTTTACTTGGTTACCACATTCTGCTTTCCTATTTATAATATCATTGTGTCTCTACTCTTCAAATACAAGTATCTGGGTTTCTAACCTAAATCCAATTTCTCCTTGCTCCTTTTTTTTTTTTTAAAGTACTTGGATATTTTAATGAACTCCCCTCCATGTAGCTTCAAGCTACCAGGACACAGGCCCCACCAACACCCTTAATCTTCTCCTCGGCTCTTCTGCTGAAGAACTTGGCCTTCACAATGACAGGCTGCTTTGGGAGCTTTCCCTTCCCCAAAACTTTGTAGTAGCCCGATCGCACCACATCAATGATGGGAGCAACTCCAGTCTTGCTTTTGGCAGCATTCACCCGTGTCTGCTCACTGACCAGGGTCCACAGTTTATCAAGGTTGACAGTTGGGCAGAAGCTCTGGTTCCTCTTCAAGTGGTAATGCCTCATACCAACTTTCCCAAAGTAACCTGGGTGATATTTGTCGAAGTTGATCCTGTGATGATGCAGGCCACCAGCATTCCCGCGGCCCCCGGGTGCTTCCTGTGCTTGCCGATGCGGCCGTGGCCGTGGCTCACGTGGCCCCGAAGTTTGCGGGTCTTCCTCAGTCTGGATGGCATGTCGGCGGCCGAGTTGCAAGAGCTCTCCTTGCTCCTTTAATTGATGAAGTGGATGAAGCATCCTTGACCTTAAACAATAACTTTGAACCACTCAAACAGTTAATAAGAGGAGCCCCTACCCTTTCTGAGGAGTCTCATGAGACATTCACTCAGGAAATGGGCAAATGCACAAAATCTCCAAAGACAAGGGACTGCCAGATTTATCACCTCCCTTGCCCTGCAGATGGTAGGGATGGCCAAACTGAATGGTTCTCTGAGGATCACAGCTAATGCCAGGGATTCTTGACTATGCTAATACGACCTTTTATGCCCAACTATCCTCCTTCCACACCAAATCTTGACATTCCTCCCAAATACTCCATGAGCATTGGTCTTCCCCCTCGTCTCGTCCAAACTCCTACCTTGGGTTGTCTTTAGATTCTGCTCACTATGTTTTCTCAATATTCTTGCCATGAGTACCTAAGCTAATGGTCCTCCTTCTGAAAGAACTTAGTCTTTTCTTTTCTCAGCCCTGCCATTCTCTCAGACCTTTGAGACCCAGCCTACCCACTTATCATTGCTTTTGCTCTCCTGGGGAGGATTAGAAAATTATATCTGGAGTAACTTAACAACATGGACATTTTCTTGATGTAGTAAGAAATGCAGCAATAGATCTTCCAGAATGGTATAGCAACTCTGTGATGCTCTTCAGATGATCCAATTCTTTCCATAATTTCTTTTCTTAAATAAAACTTTTTATTTTAAAAGTTTCCAATTTATAGAAAAATTACAAAAAAATTCTCACTTATGCCCAATTTCCCATTATTAACATTTTACTTTGCTACATACACTTGTTACAATTAACAAATCAATATTGATACAATATTACTAACTAAATTTGGTATTGTTTCAGATTTTCTTAGTTGTTTCCTAATGTTCTTTCAATGTGTTTTTTCAATTCCATCAAGGACACCACCCATATTAATTTATTTATGTCTCCTTAGGCTCCCTTTCACCATGGCAAATTCTCAGACTTGCTTGTTTGTAATGACCTTGACAGTTTTGAGGGGTACTGGTCAGGTATTATTTTAAATGCCCCTCAATTATGATTTGTCTGGTTTTCTCATTATTAGGCTGGAGTTATGGGTTTTGCGGGGGCAAAAACCTGTAAAGATGAAGTGCTATTCTTATTACATTATATCAAGTTCCACACTATCAACATGACTTATCAGTGTGATGTTGACTTTTATTACCTAGTAAGGTAGTGTTTGTTGTTGTTTTTTCACTTGTAAAGTTAACCTTTTGCTCATTTCCAAACTGTACTCTTTGAAAGGAAGTCATTAAACCATGTCATCAGTTTGGCTCAACTAAACTCTTATAAGTAAACAGTAGATTAGCATTTAAGACATCAATGAACTCAGGTTTAGCTTAATATAAATACAGATATATATCTGCGTGTGTGTGTGTGTGTGTGTGTGTGTGTGTGTGTGTGTGTGTGTAATAATACACCCACTTGCATTTCTTTGCTCAGTTATCTGAGAAGGCCTAGAAGCAATCCCAGGAGCAATAAACACACCTAGTACTCAGGTCTTGGTTTCTAGCACCATCCTTCAATAAAAGAGGCTAGGACTTTTTGGAGAAGGACTGATTTTAGGACTATGGCAGGAAACATGCAAGATGAGCCTAGAGCCTTTATTTTCATTTGATTAGTTTTATCATTGGGCTTTTGCCTTTGGACATTTTCAGTGTTCTTGAATATAATTCTTCTCAAATGCTACAGGCTACCTATGTATTAATTTCCAGTCTGCCGCATTAGTCAAAAGCCACAACCACAGATCTCTTTAAGATAATCTCTTTTCCCTCCTGGGTTTACCTGAGCAGCTGCTGAGGGACAATGGCCTTAAGATTCTTAGAAACCCAATTATTTAAATGAAAGCCTTGCTCTAATATCTTCTGAGGCCATTTTGTCTGACATTTACCATGAGGCACTGCCTTAGGTCTTTTGGATAACACTATAGTCATATTTCAGATTTGATCTTTGGCCTGAGACCTTTCTTATTTTGAGAGGCTTTTGTAAGCTGAAAAGACCATTTGGGGCCATTAGCATACTCTTAAATCTAATTCAAAACCTGAATAATTTGTCTTTTAGTTCATCTCTTCCTCATTTTATAATCGACAGCTAGAAGAAACCAGGCAGCACTCTCAACACTGGGCCAGGAAATCTCCTTAGCTAAACTTCTAAATTCATTGAATACATTTCCTATTTTCCAAGTTACCTCATATGACAGCTTCGCTCAACTTTCTGCCACTACATGAAAGGATTGCCTTTCCTTAACATTCTAACTAGAGGCCCAATTCACGAAATTCATGCAAGAGTAGGCCTTCCTTACCCCGGCTGCCAGCACCAGCTTCCCTCTGGCACCCGGGACCAGGGCTTCCCTTGCAGCCCCGGCTTTATCTGAAAGGTTGTCCGGAAGGACGTCTGGTCTAATTAGCATATTATGCTTTTATTAGATATGTCTCTCACACTCCTTTAAGCTTTCACAGATAGCCTTCTTCAGTTCTTTTAAGATTCTGCTAAATTCTTCTCCATGCTCTTTAGACTTTTCTTAATAGTCTCTTCAAGGCTCTGCCAACTTCTGCCTGATCCTAGGCCCAATATCACATTTTTGTTTTTGTTTTTTATTATGTCACCCCCTTTCAGTTACCAATTCTGTTCCATTTCTTTCTATATATTTATTTGTTTGTTTGTTTATTTATTTATTTAAGTATATTTTTATTGATTTCAGAGAGGAAGGGAGAGGGAGAGAGAGAGATAGAAACATCAGTGAAGATAAAGAATCATTTATCAGCTGCCTCCTGCATGTCCCACACTGGGGATCGAGTGCAACCTGGGCATGTACCCAGACCAGGAATTGAACCATGACCTCATGGTTCCCTCAACCACTGAGCCACACAGGCCAGGTACATTTGATTGGTTTTAAGAGGGTCATAAGCCCACAAATATTCAAGGGGAGAAAAGTTATACTGCATCTTTTGAAGGAGAAGGGAAAGAGTATAAAGACAGTTTTATTTTGTATACTTGTAATTTGTACAAAATGCCTCTGCTTTTGCTATGCCAAGATATAGAGATGGCAGACTTATTAGAAAAAAAAAAGTTTAGCACCCCCTGGGAAGCAAGCCCATCTACTACCTAGAAATAAAATTTAGAGTTAAATGCTTTTTTTGTGTAATAAAATATATGCAACACTAACCATTTTTAGGTATGCAATTCACAATGCTGTGCATTAAGTGCATTCATAATGTTGTATAGCCACCACCACTCTTCAACAGAGATCATTGCTTTTGAAAGAGGATCAGGTTCAGGAGGAACTGAACCAAGTTCATTGACAAGAAGGAAACCACAGCTTCTAAATAAAAACTGTGCTCAGATAGAAAGGATATTGGGGGCTGGTGACTTAGGCTTAGTGCGAGGGTTTTGAGAGCTTTATCAGATGTGAATGCATTGCATTGCTGAGAAACCCTGCTGTTAACAGCCAGATGGCAGGTTCTAGGCTTTAGAGAAGAGTAGAAAAGGAGTAGGAAAATAAAGCAAATATGATTATACTAGTGGCCCGGTGCACGAAATTCATGCACGGGGAGGGTGTGTTCCTCAGCCTGGCCTGCACCCTCTCCAATTTGGGACCCCTCGAAAAATGTCCTGACAGTTTACAGGGATTGGGCCTAAACCAGTAGTCGGACATCCCTCTCATAATCCGGGACTGCTGGCTCCTAACTGCTCACCTGCCTGCCTGCCTGCCTGATTGCCTCTAACTACTCTGCCTGCTGGCCTGTTCGTCCCCAACTGCCCTCCCCCCTCCCCGCTGCTGGCCTGCTTGCCCCCAAATGCCCCCCTGCCAGCCTGATAACCCCAAACTGCCCCCCCCTGCTGGCCTGCTCGCCCCTACCTTCCATCCCCACTGGCCTGCTCATCCCCAACTCTCCCCCTGCTGGCCTGCTCACTTCAAACTGCCCCCCCCTTGCTGTCCTGATCACCTCCAACTGACCCCCACTGATGGCCTGCTTGCCCCCATCTGCCCCCCCTGCTGGTCTGCTTACCCCCAATGGCCCCATCCCCCACCAGCCTGATCACCCACAACAGCCCTCCCCTCTTGGCCTCTAACCGCCTCTACCTCGGCCCCACCACCATGGCTTTGTCCAGAAGAACATCTGGAAGGTCTCCTGGAAGGTCTCCCAGTCTAATTAGCATATTACTCTTTTATTAGTATAGATTTTCCTCTAATTTTTTTTTTATAACTCATTGTACTGGTTACTTAGAGTTAATGAGTATACTAATTTTTAAAAATTAGAGAAAGTTGACTTTGAATATAACTTTTGGCTTTATATTTTCTTAGCAACTATGTTCACTAGAGTGGGGGATATTTCATTTCTGACTCCCAGTAACTCAGACATTAGGACAGGTAAGGAAAATGACAAACCAGTTTTCATTTTAGTATTATTATAGTTCTTTGCTGTCAAGAAAGCCAGGCTGTTTTGCTTCCCTCTATAGGAAATTGTCAGTTGATAGGCAAAACTTCAAGAATAATTAAAGAAATAAGATATGTACACTCTCCCATGGGAAAATCAATCTTTTCCAAATGTATTTAAATGAACTCAGTTTCCTTTCCTTTTAATAGTGCTTATCTGGGTGAAAACACTTATTTTAGATTTTATATGGCACCCAGAAAACTATGGTGCCTCTTTAAAAATAAATTATAGTGCAAAAGTCGCAGAGGAAGCTATTGAAAAGAAAAAAAAATCTCAGGAACATTCCCTGTGTATCTCCTACTGTCTCGTGTGTACTTAAAGCATGCCAGATAAATCTCAAAACACGTGCTGTTATCTGAGACTACCTTGAAATGTCTCAGTAAATGTTTAATGCATCCCTATCTCTTATTCAGCATGCCAGGACATTAGACATTTGTTTTTGGCAGAAGTTGGCTTTGACAAATGCCACAGGTTAATTCGGCAGGTGCTGTTGCACCTGCGTAAATTGAAGGTTTCACAGCTGCACAGAGATATGACCTTTCTCTTTTGGAAATCAGACTTTGACACTTGGATCAGATCATCAATGAATCTGCTTACCTCACCTCTTCCTCCACAACAAACACTGAAAAATTGTTTTTATCAATATCCTGGCTTTGAGAATGCTCAAGGCTGTGGGATTTGTGTTTAGAACGGCAGATGGGATGGCAGAGGTGTTTGGAGAACTGACATGGAAATATTGATACTAATAGCTCTCGCACCATCAAAAGGTTTACCATGTCCTGGTGCACTATGGGTGTCATGAATGTGCAATTTATCATGTCCCTCTCATAGCAGTGTTCTGTGGTTGATAAAATTACTATCTTATTTTAAAGATGAGAAAGCTAAGGCTTTGAGAGTTTAAATGACTTTCTTATGGTCTGCCCAGTGAGGTGCAGAATCAGGACTAAGTAACATCATGCTCAATGACTCCATCTACTACACTATTTTGGAAAAGAAGCAGACAGCAGGGAGGTTGGAAATATCTAGGCCTTCACACAACTATTCATCAACCTCATTTAGTACGTACTCATTTGATGCAATTTACCAATTAGTAAAACATGGAAGGAATTAGATTTGAATAGCTGATTTTAGTTGCTCTCAAGACAGAAAGTAAAGTGAAGTAGAAATTGCTCAAAACCAGAAGTCAAAAGATTTGGACTTTAATTTCACCTCTATTACAAACTAGCTAAGTAAAAGTGAAAGTGCTACTTGGACTCTTTAAGACTTGCAGAGAAAATAAAAATGAAAGATGAGGAGAAAACACTTTTAAGTTCCAGATGTCTTCTTGATTTGTGGTTCTAGTTTATAACTGATCCCCAGCTGCAAGCCTGCCTTTAAACAATTCTGAAAAGATATACTTATTTTACTCTTGAGATTAATCTAACTGGAATTAGCTGCTGTTACTTTCAGCTAATACTGCAGGAAATACCGAGTCTGATCCAATCTGGCTTTAACCACATCAAGACTTAAGAGCTCCACCCCATTTGTGGACACACCAGGTTCACAAATGGATCATTCTGAAGACTCAAGGTTTTTATTTGCATTTACAAGGTTTATATTTACACTGTTCTTTTTTGCTGGTGGTGGAGGTGAGGGACCCTTTATAGCTCCCTGCAGGAGAGAAAGGGAAGACCTGGGTTGTTCAATGCCCTTATATAGATGTTGATCCTTAGCATCAGTCTCTGTGGTTAGAGGTACAGCTCTTCGCAGGGTAATTTTTCTTGCATAAGACTTCCAAGGGCCACAGTTACCACTGCTACGCTCAGGGTTTTCTGCTTTCAAGTAGCCAATTATGGAGACTTACATCAGATAAGAATTTCTTTAAAAATATTACTGTTAACTGCAGAATAAGGTTGATAATCCTTCTCTCACCTTAAGATTAAATGCTACTCATGGGACATATACATGGGTTTATTTATTTATTTTGAATGGGGGGAGTCTGTGCCTTGGAACCTTCTGTGCCAGTTTGGGGTTAAGAACGAGGCAACTTATACTGAATTAGGAACTAATCCAAGAAAATGGCTTCTAAGGTTAGTCCAGTTATGAATAATCTTAAAGACTGAGTCTTGAGAGGGGACCTTAACTAGAAAATGTAGTGATCAGGGTTCTCTCAGATACCAGTGAGATAAGCTGATTCATGCTAATTTACACTGTGATAAATATATCACAGAAAGGACATATTTATTAGAAATATGCCATATCTTATATTATCCAAGGAAGTGTTGAACTATTAGGCCTTTGGACTATGAAAACCAGGAAAAACAGGTTTTAGAAGCAGAGGTTCATGGTTAGCTCCTGAAAAGTTCTCATTTTGAAGATAGCTAATTTATAATTTCCAGAATGTCTTTTAGTTGAAATTCTAAATTTTGAGGGAAGAGAATTTGTTTTGCTCATCTTATTTCCAGTGTTGGTTCCTGATCAATCAACTATGGTCCACAAAGTGATCAGACAATCCAGATATGGCTGAGAGGGTATTTCCTGCTGATTGTTAGAGAAAGAAAAGTATGAGCAGAGGCGGGGCAAAGGGATCAGCAGTAAATTAAACAATGGCCATCTTGAGGAGCTTTGACTCAGTGAAGCACTAATAACTGCTGATTTGGGAGTTAATGTGAAAGACTAGGTACAGTGCCCATATATTCCAGATCCTGCTGTCCTGGATCCGGTCCTGTTTTCAGCATGCTATCAATTCTACATACAGTTGGCCCTCTGAATCTACAGGTTGCACATCTGCAGATTCAAACAAATAATTCATAGTCATTCTTAATTAAGAATTAACATAATTATACCTCTAGTTGGAGATGGAAGGTGAAGTCATTAGGGTACTGCACATAGGGACCATGCAATGCTGTGAACACGTATAGTAGGCATACTATGATTTTGCCTATAAAACACCATTTTCTCCTTCTTTGGGTTATCGTACATGGTGAGGAAGGAGATTTTAAAAGTTTATAGTTTAAGAACTATTGCCCTAGTATAGGCAAGAGATGGTAGTGGCCTTCATACATAGGCACAGTAGGCATGGGGAGAGATAAAAGAGAAATGCCTCAGCAATAGACCAGATTTCCTCAGTGATTATTTGGCAGAGGGGATAGCAGAAGGAAAAGTGTGATAAGACCCAGGATTCTGGCATGGAGAGTTGTATGGAGGGTGGTGGTATTTACTGAGAAACAGATTATAGGAAGAGAGGACAGATGCTTCGTGTGTGTGTGGTGGGTAGTTAGGAGTAGAGAAAGCAGAAAGAATGAACTACTGAACTTGAGGCAAGTTGAATTTAGAGTTTGAAAAGTATCCAAAGAGTTTTAAACAACTCTGGATCTCAGAAGAGTTTGGACCAGAGAAACAGATTTGGAAGACATCACTATACAGGTACAGATCAGAGGTCACAATGCACAGCCCTTTGATTTACTTATTTTTGGCCAGCATTTCTTTTCCCTGTGAATAAGTTGAAACCAGTCAGAAAAGATTAGTTAAAAATTATATTTCACACAAAAGTTATTCTTTCCCCAGGAGAATTAGTTGCAAAATTATAAAGATGATTTTACATGAAAAACACCATTTTAATTTTTTTCTTGAAAATTTGAAAAAACAGCACCATTAGACTTATAGTCTTTCTTGACAACAACTGGCTAGGTATGCAACAACTGTGTTTCCTTGAACTCAACCCTTTCAGAGCTTTTTTATTGCTGTTTATATGACCTTTAACATAGAAATTGTCTTTAGATACCCAAGACAAATGTTTTGGGTGAAAACACAATATTCAAAAGGTAGGGAAGAAAGAATTTGCAAATTTGATTGAGAAGGAGAAAGTAGAAAAATAGAATAAAAAATTAGGGAAGCCAAGTGAAGACATTTCTTTTTTTTAATTTTATTGATTTTTTTACATAGACGAAGGGAGAGGGATAGTTAGAGACATCGATGAGAGAGGCATCGATCAGCTGCCTCCTGCACACCCCATATTGGGGATGTGCCCGCAACCAAGGCACATGCCCCTGAATGGAATCGAACCTGGGATCCTCCAGTCCACAGGCTGACGCTCTATCCAGTGAGCCAAGCCAGCTAGGGCAAGATATTATTTCAAGGAAAAAGTGTGACCATGGATATAATGGTAAGATAAGGGATAAAAATTGTCCACAGATATTATAAGGAGAATTAGGTTAATATGTGGCTTGAATGAAAACGGTGCAAAAAAGAGCTAGAAATTACAAAATTAAAAAGAAGTAATCTCTATTTGTTTAAGAGGAAAAAAAATTTCATTGACTTACAGTATTCTAATTTTTTAAAGTAAAGCACACTCAAGTACATTAAAAATACAAAATTTGGTACCCATTCTAAATTTTGTTTTCTGTGATGCTTCACTGCCATCTTCAATCTTTAACATTTTCTCCTGTCAATTTTTTTTGACAACATACTTTTTAGTGGCAGCATAGTATACAATCATGTGAATAAATAATATAAATAATCTTCATTTTTGTACTTTAGGTTCCTTTTCTTTTTTTGCCATTAAAGGTAATAAATGCTTTAATTAAAGGTATCGATATATCTTTGTGTATCTGGTTACGTTTGAATGTAAAATTGCTATATCAAATTCATTGTTAGTTAGATCACATCAGTTTGCAGTATATTGAGTGACTGAATACTGTACCCTCAACATTTTATGAATTAAACATTTGGTTCTATCAGCTGTTGAGTATATGTGTAAATGTTTCTTACCCTGATAGTGAATTCTATGTCTTTTTTTTTTTAATTTGGTTCATCTACCTGGTATGTTATCAGGTGCATACAGATTTAGAGCTGTCAAATCTTCCTTGCAAATTAATCACTTTTTCATTATTAAATATACCTTTTATCTCTAATACTAGTAATGCCTCTTGTCTTTAAATCAACTTTATCTGATATTGGTGTAGTTTCATGAGCCTTCTTTTGCTTAATGTTTTCTTGGTGCATCTTTTTCCAACCTTTATTTTAATGTATTTTTTATTGGTTTTAGAGAGGAAGGGAAAGGGAGAGACAGATAAAAATATCAATGATGAGAGAGAATCATTTTTCGGCTGCCTTCTGCAGGCCCCACACTGAGGATCAAGCTTGAAACCTGGGCATGTGCCCTGACTGAGAATCAAACAGACCTCCTGGTCAGTGCTCAACCCCTGAGCCATGCTGGGGGACTCTTTTTCCAACCTTTAACTTTTAGATTTCCTATGTACTTTTAATTAAAGTATACCTTTTTAAAGCAACATATATGTATGCATATATATTTTTTATTTGTGTGTTTTTTTTGTTGTTGCTGTTAATCCTTACCCGAAGATATTTTTCCATTGATTTTTAGAGAGAGTGGCAGGGAGAGGGAAAGACAGAGAAATATTGATGTCAGAGAAACATTGATTAGTTGCCTCCTGCACATCCCCAACCAGGGCCTGGGCCGAGGAGGAGCCTGCAACGGAGGTATGTGCCCTTGACCAGAATGAAATCTGGGACTCTTTGGTCCACAGGCTGATCAATGCTATATCCACTGAACCAAACTGGCTAGGGATATATATATATATATATATTTAAATGAAATTTGTCAATATTAGGTTATTGGACTATTAAATAATTTAAAATTTATTTGTATATTTAATATAAATCAATTCAAAGAATATATTTTAGTTTGTCTACCATCCTACTCTTTGCTAGCTTTTTTTCTTTTTTGCCTTTATTTTTTATTAAAATTAATTTTATTATTTTATTTACTATATTTAGCGGTTTGACGGGAAATATTAGGTGCATTTTATTTCAGTCTAATGTAAATGATTACTTTTATAGCTTCTCAAGAAGGCTAGAACCATAGAACACTTTAATTTATTTACTAGCTTTTTCTTCTGCATTCATAATTGCATTTTCAATATATTGTTTGAACTGTATAGAATTTACATATATTTTAAACTCCTTAAATCATTGCAATTATTGTTTTGTACAGTCCATATTTATCAATTTATCTTCCTCATTCCTCAGCATTTTTGTCTTTCTGTCTAGTACCACTTTCCTTTGGCCTGAAAAACATCCTTTTGAGGACAAATATCCTTAGTGTTTTTTTTTGTTTGTTTTTTTCGGAAAATATAGTTACTTTACCCTTCCTTTTATTGTGTTTTCTTTTCTAAATATAGAATCTTGAGTCAGTAGTTATTATGTTTTACCATTTTCATAATGCTAGTTCATTGTATTCTGAGTGGGGTTTTTTGTTTTTGTTTTTGTTTTGTTGTTGTTGTTAATAAGTCAGCTATACGATAGTCTTATTTTCATTCTTTGAAGTTGATATTTTCCCTCTCAGATTGAATTTCAGATCTTCTCTTTGACTTTGGTTCTTAAAATTTTTAGTATGTTACTTGGTATGTTTTTCTTTGTATTTACCCTTCTTGATTTTCTTGGCAATTGTTGAATCTATGGATTGATGTCTTTTTCAGCCATTGTCTCTTGAAATATTGGTTCTCCCTCAATTCTCTTTCTCCTTTTATATCAGGACTCAATGTATACATAAGCAAAGACCATTTCACTATGACTTATATTCCTTTTTAATGCTGAGTACTTTTTATCTCTGTAGATAGTAGATATTTTCTACTCTCCTATTTCCAGTTCAGCAGTCCTCTCTTACTATATGTCCAAATCAGCTGTTAAATCCAATTATTAAAATTTTAATTTCAGTTGTATTTTTTCTTATTAAAAAATTAAATTATATTTTACATTCAGTGTTATTTTGTATTAGTTTAAGTTGTACATCGTAGTGGTTAGACAATATATTTTACAAAGTGATTCCCCTGATATTTCCAGTACCCAAGGGGCATCATACATAGTTATTACAATATTAATGACTATATTCCTATGCTGTATTATACATCCTTGTGCCTATTTTATAACTACCAATTAGTATTTATTAATCCCATAACTGTATTTTTTATCCCACTCCCCCAAAAGCCCTCATCTTCGGCATCTATCAGTTTGTTATCTATAAGTCTGTTTTTATTTTATTTTGTTCTTCAGACTCCACATATAAGTGATATCATATAGTATCTGTATCTGGCTTTTTTTCACTTAGGATAATACCCTCTGGGGCCATTCACCTTGCCACAAATGGTAAGATTTCATTTTTTTAGTGGCCAAGTAATATTCCATTGTCTATATGTACCACAGCTTTTTTATCCTCTCGTCTACTGATGGGCACTTGGGTTGCTTCCATAGCTTGGCTATCTATACTAATAAAAGGGTAATATGCAAATTGGTCACGATGCCCTCAGAGTCACGACTGGATATGCTAATTAGTCACAACCAGATAGGCTAATTAGTCATGGCCAGTATGCAAATTGACCACTCCAACACAACAAGAGATGGATATGCTAATTAGCCCTGATATGCTAATTAGTCACTACCAGTATGCAAATTGACCATCACTCCAACACACAACATAGCCGCCCTCATGTGAACACAAGATGGCCGCCATGAGATGTTCTGCAGGGGAGGCAGTAGTAGGTGATCAGGCCAGCAGGGGAGGGCAGTTAGGGTGACTGGGCTGGCAGGGGAGGGAAGTTAGGGGTGACTGGGCTGGCAGGGGAGGGCCGTTGGGGGTGATCAGGCTGGCAGGGGAGGGCAGTTGGGAGTGACCAGGCCTGTCAGGGCAGGCAGTTAGGGGGGACCAGGCCGGCAGGGGAGCGCATTTGGGAGCAATTGGGCCAATAGGGGAGGGCAGTTGGGGGCAATCGGGCTGGCAGGGGAGCAGTTAGACATCGATCAGGCTGGCAGGGAGTGATTAGGGGGTGATCAGACTGGCAGGCTGGCGAGCAGTTGGGAGCCAGCAGTCCTGGATTGTGAGAGGGATCCCAGATTGGAGGGTGCAGGCTGAGCTGAGGGACACCCCCTCCCCCCAGTGCATGAATTTCGTGCACCGGGCCTCTAGTTGTAAATAATGCTGTAATGAATATAGACGTGCATATACTCTTTCAAATTAGTGTGTTGGGTTTCTTTGCACATAAACCCTCAGTTTTATTTTCAATTGTATTTTTTAACTTGAGAATTTTGATTGTTACTTTTATAAATTCTCCTTCTAGTTTTAAGCATGTTAAAACTATTTTAAATTCCATGCCTAATAATTTCATATCTGATTTTATTTTAATTATTAAAGCCTAGACATTGTGTTTAAAAAGGAATAGAAGTTCTGGTTGATTTTCTCCAAAGGCAGGATTTACTATTGCTATTGTCTGACAGCTAAAATGGAGCAATCACTTTAATCCAATCAGGGATTGAGCTAATTTTAGTCTGGGGAAGGCTTGTCCTACTTATAGTCAATATTTTCTTTGAAAAAGTATCTTTCAGGGGCCCCAACTGGAAGCAAGGTGCATTTATCTGAGCTCCCTCCTCCTTGGCAGGCCCTACCTTCCAAGCTATAAGAGACTGTTGGAAAGCACTTCTTGCCCACCGTGTGGCTCTGTGGTTGAGGGCCAACATATGAACCAGGAGGTCATGTTTGATTCCCAGTCAGGGCACATACCCTGGTTGTGGGCTTGATCCCCAGTGTGGAGTCCTACTGATCACTTTCTAACTTGTGTCTCATATAATCAACCCTATTCTCGTTTTGAATGGGCAAAGTTCTGAAAGGTGCTGAACAACTCATTTTTCTGAGTTTTCCTGGATGCTTTAGAGCTAAATTCTAATTATTATCTCTCTAGCTATGTGAAACTGCTAAAAACTCAACTCAGCTTCTCTCCTCCTTAACCACCACTTTTGCTCTGCTTCTCAGCCTCTCTCTTGATGCCAATTACTAACCCATAAATGTCTTGACAGGAAAAGAAGTGCAGAACACTGGGTTCCCTCACTGTGTTTTCATACCTTTCAGCATACATACCTTTCAAGCCCTGGCTGCCTAATAGTTCTCCTGTTCCTTAAAACAGACATTTTAAAAAGCACCCACTTTTCACATTGTCCTTGGTAGGAGCATTGGTTCAATTTACTGAATAAAAGAGTCTTTCCTACTGATTTGGAATTTTGCCTTTTTCAAATAGTGATTATTTATCCTCTGGTTTGTTTCTGAGCTCTGATTCATCTATTATAACTGCAGTCTGCTGTTTCAGTTATTGAACTTTAATGATTAATTTTACTACCTGGTGGTTCAAGTACCCTTTCAATACTGCTATTCGTCAATTTTATCTTGGTGCTCCCATCAGGATTTCTTTGCCTACAGTGTCAGAAGTGATTCTGATCTGGACTTACGTGGAAGCGGTGGGGATACAGAGCAAGAACAGAGAGAGGGATATGGAGCATTGCCATCGCGAGTGTACGAGGCATGTGGAGGTTGGAGATGGCACATCCCGCCATGCAGCCTTCTGGCTTGGGAAACTAAGAGAATGGTAGTGTCGTTAACTAATACTGGGAATATAAGAGAAGCAGATTGTAACAGAAAGGAAGGATCATCTGTTGAAAGAGCAAAAGACTGGTGATATTTTAAAATGACTTCTTTAGCTAGTAGGATAGAAAGTTGACTTGGAAATATTAAGGAAAAAAAAAAAAAGATCAAGTGATGTCCAGATTTGATATCCAATCAAATTTGTTGTGGCACCGATTCTCACAGATAGATGTGTGCTTTTTAAGGAGCAGTGCACAGCAGCTTTTCCATATATTCAACCATGTGAGGTGTGCTGTTAGGCTGTAAACAATGTTTGTGGTCAATTAAGGAGCCTATGCTTAGAAAGAGGGGTGCAGAAGGCAAAGTAATCAAATCTGGGAGATTAGGGGGAAAATGACAGTGAGGAAGTAGAAGCTACTGGTGAAAAAACGAGTAAAATGACCCCGTGGGTCGCGACCATAGGAAAACACATATAGCATATCAGATATTTACATCACGATTCATAACAGTAGCAAAATTACAGTTATGAAGTAGCAACGAAAATAATTTTATGGTTGGGGGTCACCACAACATGAGGAACTGTATGAAAGGGTCACGGCATTAGGAAGGTTGAGAACCAAAGTAAGGTGGTATTTTATTGCTAGGTCACTTATGTGAACGATATGGTGGAGCTGTGATGAGCCTTGGCCCTCTCTATCTGGCTATGCTCTTTGCAGCCTAAAGCTAAGACAGTTTCTAGACAGGGAGCCTGTTTGGATGCAGTTTCTTAGCACTTTTCACTTGTTCTATACCAAGCAGGCTTCCTTTATGCACCCTTAAAGAGACTTAGGAAATATCGCCTTGAGTTGTATACTGTAGCTTTAAAGCATTGTTTCAGCAAATACAAAGAATACAGAGGGAGAGCGTTTCTAAGATTTGTTTTTACAAGGCTTCTCTTGCTCCCTCTGACTTGGGGGAATTTTTCCAGCCTAAATTTGAACCACGGGATCAGAATTGTAGAATTTTAGCCTTGAAAGAAATTGTACAATTTATTTGACTCCTTCTATGTTTTCTCCATTTAATAAATGAGAGAAATAAGGAACAGCAAGTAACCTGTACATCAGAAGCAGATCTAAACCCAGGAAACCCAGGTGTGCTAATGACAGATTTAGATACTTTCACTATAGTGTGGAGATTAGAAAATGCACATTAACTTCCTGAATTAATTTACTGTATCACTTTGCATATTGCTCCCCTGCCTGACTCTCCTTTAAGATTCAGCAAAAATTTTAATGTGGAAGAATAAAAAGTGGTTTCGATCCTCTCTCTCCAGAGTATCAGATTTCTGAAAATTGCTGACAAAAAGCACTTTCAGGACCAAATTTAATATAAAAGCACAGAGTATGCAAATAAGGCACAAAGCCAAACTTTAGAAATGAACTAAAAAGATAAAGAATTAACATGGTGCCTTGTTTAGGATGAGACTTTAGTCCTGCATTCCTGTTCTTTCCTGGTCAACAAGCAACTGGGCCCCTGATCTGTAGATGCACACCTGGAGTGGCAACAGACGATGAGCTACTTATCAAATCTCACTTTTTGGGCAATTTCTGTTTAGACATGCTCACCCCACCCCCATCCTGTTCTACTTCAGTGTCAGAAGGAAATGAAGCCACAACTAGAACAAAAAGAGCTCTCACACCTTTTGTCTCCTCCCTCCCTCCTCAAGGCCCTCTCCACACAGAGCTGCTCCACCCCAGTTGGGCTCTATGTGACATTCCTACCAGCCAGCCTGTGGAAGGAATGATGAGCAGGGCCTGCAATTACAGGCAAGTGACACCCAGAAGCCCCAAGCTTCTGTAAGTTCCAGGTCTGTACGAGACACAAGTCAGAGCCATGGCATTGTCGCTGGAAGAATTTGTCCACTCCCTTGACCTCCGGACCCTCCCCAGGGTCCTAGAAATCCAGTCAGGGATCTACTTTGAAGGTAAGCACCCTCCTATCTCTTGGATGGCTAGACATGCTTATACAGTATATATTCTTGGGAACTGGAGGGAGAAATTTTAATAGAACATATATGAGTTCCGTTAAAGGAAAAGTGATCATGAAAGGGAGAAAGTAAATAGCTCACCAATGGTCAAGACCCAAAGGTGTTGGAGAAGAGAGAAACTAGATAGATAGGACTCTGGGGTGAAGAGGCGCAAGGAATTGAATGAAGCTTCTTAAGCTTCTCAAAGGCCTCCAAATAGTTCAACATAAATGGCTAATTATTTCTGCCTTTTCTTTGAAATCGGGTGTAATGAAAGAATGAAAAGGTATCCATATTTATGTTTCTAGAAAATAAAAAAATAAAATTTAGTTTTTCTAGAACAGCAGTAACTACTAAAAGTGCTTAGAAAGAAAAGTTTAGCAAACTCTTAACCATTCTTAATGTTGCTTCTGTCAATGCTTCTTTCACTCTTTCTGTAGGGGCCTAATTCCTAAATCTTTAAATAATGACATTTTTATTTGAAGGTATAGAAATTAATGTTTCCTAACCACAAGATGATTTTTAAGAATTTATATTCAAAAGCCAGAGTTCAATTGGGTTTATCGATTAATAAGTTAATGTGTTTTGAAGTAACTTACTATGTTAATTCAGCAAAAGAATGTTAAAGCCTAGAGATGCTATCTACCCTAGAATTTTTAAGCAGTTAGTTTGAATACATGCAAGAAAAAGGGCATTTTCTAGGCAAATACATATTTCTTGTCATGATAGTGGTAGAATTAAGGCAGTAATGAAATTAAGTACAAAAAGAAACTAATGGGAAAATAACTCAAAGAAGTGTTGGTAGGCAAATCTTTCCTGTTCGTAGACAAAATAATGTTTTAGATATTATAAAATAAGATTGACAATACACACACACACACACACACACACACACACACACACACATTGGTGTGGTCTACCATCAGCTTAATACTGGGTTTTGTTGAAGTCATTTGTAAATTGATTATTTGAAATCAAGCCATATTTTCCCATGTATACAATATTATGAAATATATTATTGTTCATAAGTCAGCCCCAAATCTTTTTTTGTTTGTTTGTTTCATGGTTTGTGCTATTGAGGCTTTGCATAGAAAGTCGATCTTCATGTCTAAATTGCAAAGATAGCCCTGACTGGTTTGGCTCAGTGGATAAATTGCAAAGATATGTTCCTATGTTATTTTATATTGCCTTTTCCATATGACATTTCACATTTAGTTTTTAATCCATTTGGAAGACACTTTGTTCTGAGGTGCAGAAGGATCCCATTTTAGTTTTTCCATATCATAAACCTAACTTCCCAATACCGTTTACTAAGCTAGCCATCCTCTCCTCATTGATTTGTGTTGCTGCTTTTAGTTTCTGGATTAATCTGTCTCTGAAATATCACTTCTATTCCAGTAGTCTATTTTTTTCTCAATTATATCAAAATCGTCATATTAAGTATTAAAATGTAATTTATGTATAGACCAATCCCTGCTTTTGCTCCTTTTTTTCCTAAATTGACTTAACTATTTATAGACTTTTCAAATATGTTTTTAAAGAAACCAATTACTTAAGAAATTCAACTAGAATTTCTATGGATTGAACTGATTTTATAGATTAATTTGGGATGAATTGACATTTTTATATTAAGTTTTACAAAAGAACAAAGTATGTCTCTCCATGTGTTCAGACCCTCCTCATGCTTTTAATACTTTACTACGTATGCTATATTTCAATTAAGAAAAAAACTGCATACAGAATTCAGGTGAATTTTTACAAAGTATTCACATTTATGTAACCACCACTCTGGTCAAGAAATAAAAAATTGTAAGTATTCTAGAAAACTCATTTGGTGCCTTTAATCAATCATTATTGATCACCCTCCCCAAAGGTAATTATTATTATGACTTTTGTCAATTTATAAACATATAGTATATATCCTTTTCTGATTGGCATGTATGCTCAACATCATATTTTAAAATTAATCCATGATGCTCTATATAGTTTATACATTTCAGTGTTTATAATATTCCATTTAGTGAATATACCACAATTTTCTATCAATTTTCTATCCATTCTACTTATAATGGACATTTGAATTATTCCCAGTTTGGAGTTGTTACTAGCAATGTCATCATGAGTATTTTTGTACATGTGTGTTCACTTGTATATGCATTCAGTTGAGTATATAAATAAGTGACATTGCCATGTCATGTTATGCGTATGTTCAGCTTTGGTGAATAATGAAAACAAGTTTCCCTAGTAGTTATACCAATTTACATTCCCACCAGCAATATATGAAAGATGCAGTTAATCTATGTCCCTGGCAACACTTGATGTTATCAATCTTCATAATTTTAGTTATTCTGGAGAATTGTAGTTGTAGTTTGTACCTCCCGGCAACTAATGAAATTGAGCACCTTTTCATATGTTTAAAGGCCTTTGGGATATGGCCTTTAAACACACACACACACACACACACACACACACACACACACAGTATTGGGATTCTTTACCCTTAATTATCTGTTTTGCAAATGTCCATCTCACTCAATAGCTTACATTTTTAATTGGTGTCTTTTGATGGAAGTCTTAATTTCAGTGATAGTAAAATCAGTTTATAATTGCTTTCTTTTTTATGCGTTGTCAAAGAAATTTTCATGAAGATATGTTCTCTCTCTTTTTAAGTTTCTACTTTTCTTTTCCAATTACAGTTTACATTCAATGTTATTTTGTATTAGTTTCAGGTATATAGAACCACTGTTCTATATACATTATGTATTAAAATAATATACATTATGTAGTAGTCTCCCCCCACACCAATATTTCAAGTAGACACCTGGCACCATACTAGTTACACTATTATTGACTACATTCCATGTCCTGTAATTTATATCCCATGACTATTTTGTGGCTACCAATTTGTGCTTCTCAATGCCTTCACCTTTTTCATCCAGTCCCCCAACCCTCCTCCCCTCTGGCAATCATCAGTCTTCTCTCTGTATCTATAAGTCTGTTTCTATTTTGTTTGTTCATTTATTTTGCTCTTTAGATTCCACATATAGGTATTTGTCTTTCTCTGTCTGACTTATTTCACTAGGTATTATACCCACTAGGTCCATTCATGCTGTTGCAAATGGTAAGATTTCATACTTTTATTATGGCCAAGTAATAATCTATTGTATATATGTACCCCCACTTTTTTTATCCGCTCATCTTTTGATGGGTACTTGGGTTACTTCCATAAATTGGCTATTGTAAATAATGCTGCAATGAACATCAGGGTGCATATAGTATTTCAAATAAGTTTTGGGGTTTCTTCAGATATATTCCAAGAAGTGGAATCACTGAGTCATAAGGCAGTTCCATTTCTAATTCTTTGAGGAACATCCATACTGTTATTCATAGTGGTTGCATCAGTCTGCATTTCTATGGGCAGTGCACAAAGGTTCCCTTTTCTCCACATCCTCACCAACATTTGTCGTTTGTTGATTTATTATAACCATTCTGACAGGTGTGAGGTGTTATCTCATTGTGGTTTTAATTTGCATTTCTCTGATGACTAGTGACATTGAACAACTTTTCTTACTAGTGTGTCTGTGCCATCTGTATGTCATCTTTGGAGAAATGTCTATTCAGGCCCTCAGCCCATTTGTTCATTGTATTCGTTTTTCTGGTGTTGAGTGGTATGATTTCTTTATATATCTTGGATATTAACCCTTTATCCGATATGTCATTGGCAAATATCTTAAGTATGTTGCCTTTTCGTTTTGTTGATGGTTTCCTTTGCTCTATAGTCCATGTGGGAAGAAATTTAAGTGTCTCAAAGACCAACATGGAAGGTCTGAATAGAGGAGAAGCCTTTCCACAAAGGCCTCTGCTGGAGGAGAAGCAGGAGAAAGTGGGGTAGTTTGTTGATGAAAAGAAATGACATAGAGCACTAGGTTGTGAAAGTGTCAAGGGTAAATGTTTGTTTTTAGCACATAGTTTTTGATGGACTATTAATTATGATTATAGCCCTATATATTGAGGGCTTATTATGGGCCAGGAACTGTGCCAAGCCCTTTATATATAAACTAGAGACCCGGTGCACAAATTTGTTCATGGGTGGGGGCCCTCTGGGTGGCCTGCAGAGATCGGGCTGAAACCCTCAGTCCAATGCCACCTGCAGCTCCTACCTGCTGCTCCTGCTCATCCCAGCCCCACTGTGCCTGCTGCAGGCTCGTGCCCAATCAGTCCCAATCGGGAGAGGCTCACAATACCACAGCAGCACTCACCAGCCATGAGCACTGTGTCTGGCACCCTCCCAAGGGGAGTGGCCTGCGGGATTGGGCTGAAACCGGCTCTCCAACATCCCCTGAGGGGTTCTGGGTTGTGAGAGGGCACAGGCCAGGCCGAGGGACCCCACCAGTGCATGATCAGGCCAGGGAGGGGCCGCAGAAGGCTCCAGGGTGTGTCTGGCCAATCTTGCTCAGTCCCTATCAGCCGGACCCCAACAACAAGCTAACCTACTGGTCAGAGCATCTGCCCCCTGGTGGTCAGTGCACATCATAGTGATCAGTTGAGCAGCCTTAGCATATCATTAGCATATTACATATTATATATATATATATATATATCACCAGTGACCATAATGGCATCACAACCATAACAACTGTTAGACCAGAACCACCACAGCCCCTCACCCCTAGGCAACACGATGGGGTGCGAGTCTGATGGGGGAAAGCCAAAGAAATAGGGGGGAAGTTCTTAAGGGTCTGCGGGATTGGGGTAGTCCGTCCAGAGTAGGTTTGGAGTGTGCTGAGGAAGGAAGAGGAAGATCCAATTAGAAAATGGCATCACCACTGGCCTCGACCCCAAAATGGCGCTGCTGGCCGAGCACCTGCTGAAGCTGCTGTCCACGAACAAGCAGATCGAGACCCGGCCCTTCCTGGAGGCAGTGTCCCACCTGCTGCCCTTCTTCAATTGCCTTGGGTCCCCAGTGTTTATGTCCATCAAGGCAGATATAAGTGGTAAGTAACATCACAAAAATCAAAGCTGTGTACAACACCAACCCAGCCAAGTTCTGGACCCTGCAGAATATCCTGGAGGCAAAGAAGGAAATGTATAGAGCAGAGTGGCCCAAAGTGGGGGCCATGCTGGCGCTAATGTGGTTGAAAAGGGGCCTCTGCTTCATCTAGGTCTTCCTGCTGAGCATCTGCAACAGGGAGCGGGAGGAGAGCCACCCTAACCTCATCTGCGTCAATGCCACCAAGGCCTACGAGATGGCGCTCAAGAAGTACCACGACTGGATCATGCAGAAGATCTTCCAAGCAGCGCTGTATCCTGCACCCTACAAGTCCGACTTCCTAAAAGTGCTCTCTAAGGGCCAGAATGTAACGGAGGAGGAGTGCCTGGAGAAGGTCCGCCTGTTCCTGGTCAACTACACGGCCACCATTGACATCATCTACGAGATGTACACCAAGATGAACGCTGAGCTCAACTACAAGGTATAGGTGTGCCCAGTGGCTGGCACTCTCAGAAACAGACAAGCCAGAATCACTGTGAAGCAAGCTGACAGGCTGCTTTGGCTTGCATCCCCAAGAGCAGCCCAGAATCTGGCTGGGGTTGCAGGGGACAGCCCTGGTTTCTGAAAAGTCATTTTTGGGGTCTATCCTAACAGAGCAATAAATAACCACACTTCTTCTGAATCACGTTTAATTTCACAGCAGCACAGACTGACTGCCTTCATTTCAGTGTGATAAAAATAAGTTAATGTTGCTAATAAGTCAAGTCCTAGGGTTTTCTGTCCCCGTCCCCCCACCTGGTGCATGACCCTGGGGGAGCCCTGGCATACACCTCATTTTAAAAATGAGGATCTGGTGCAGTGATGTTTCAGGTCGTGTAAGGACCACGAGGAGTCTGATTTGAAATTATATAGGATTTTTTTTTTTAAAGCAAACTGCTGTGTGCTCTTCTGTGGTTGCACAGCCCAGCGTCACAGTGCTGTCAGTATAGGCCCCGCTCTTTCCTACTGTCTTTTTCCAGACAGTTTTTTATAGTTGAAAACAACCAGCAAGCCTTTGATGACCTTGCCCAAGGGGACTTTATTTTAAAGCTATCAGGTATGAGTAACTGACCACAGATGACTGAACTTGAATTCTTCTGCATAAGTATTTTCTTCAAGGACAGCCTACCCCACCTAAGAAACTACTTATCATATGTATTCTCTCAGAGGGGAGACCACGAGCCTCCCGATGCCGAGACCCAAGGAAACACCTCGCTGCCTTAACTGTCCCTCCTGGCACCAACAAGAGCTATATTTTGAAAGTGTTGGGGTGAATAGAGGACCCCCAAAGAATTCATGTGTGTTAAAAACCTAATGAGGAACAATTGGTGATTTTTATGCAAACACTAAATAATTCTTAATAAATAAATCTCTATTTTAGAATCACAAAAAACAAAACAAACAAAAACAACTTTGGAGATATTGAAGGGCAGTTTGTCCAGACTGTTGAGAGCTCAGAATTAGAGTTTAATTGGGATAGAAATCCTGCTAATAGCATCTGATGTCTGAAATCTGAGCATTCTACTTTTAGGTTTTCCATTTCAAGTTTTTGGAGACTCTGGTTGGAAAGTGTTTGCATAGAAGCCCATAAGTATTAAGTATTTGCTGTGTTTACCATCCTTAGTTCTCTGTAAGGGATGTGAAACAATGTTAAACGCCTTGTGTTCTCAAGAAGCTTGAATTTTAAAATAAAAAATAAAGAAGAAATACAAATATTAAAAATAAAAAAAGAAGAAGCTTGAGTTTTAGGGGCAAAATCAGGCAGGCAGGCGAGTGGTTAGGAGCCAGCAGTTCCAGATTGTGAGAGGGATATCCGTGGTATCGGGCCTAAACTGGCAGTCGGACATCCCCCTAAAGGTCCTGGATTGCGAGAAGGTGCAGGCTGGGCTGAGGGACCCACCCCCTTCCTGTGCACGAATTTCGTGCACCGGGCCTCTAGTATTTATATAATGTGTATGTCTATAGATAAATATATGTGAATATATCTAATATAACATATGTAACTAAATAATGCTTTATATATGCTCATCTATATATAAATTCATTATTTCACATATATTTAATCTTTTAAAATTACTTAACTTATTATATTCGTAGAAAAATTTAATCCCTGGCAATATCTTGAGATTATTATTATTTCCATTTTTAAGATCACCTATTTGCCATATCACCTACATATGCCTCATGTTTAAAACTTATAGTAAACTTATAGTAAGGTTTACTTTGCTCACCTGAAGGGTTTATAAAATTCTATAGTGAACCCTATCATTATAGAACCATCAATGTTTTTAAGAAATATTAAAACAATTTATTGATGATAATTTGACTATACAAATTGGGTTGCTAAAGTAAACATGAACAAGAAATACCTAGTACTAGTTATACATTTTTTTGTCTTTTAATAACTTATTACTGATTACAATTGCAATTTGACAAGTATGATATGGAAGTATTAACTTTGAAGCTGGCTGAATAAGTATATTGAATAATAATACTTAGTAAATTCTATATTATATGAACATGATCTTTAAGGATTTGTTGCATCTGTAAAAGTTCATATGGCAACAAATAATGCCTATTTTAATGTCAACATAATTATTTTATGGCCAATTGAATTTAGTTTTCATCAGGCTTAATTTAATCAGCTTTGAACATGGTACTAAAATCATGGCAATTTTGAAAATTATAACATTGTATTCAATGTGTATTTACTCATATTTTATAGGCTTTAAATATTAAGACAAAACAAAAACATTCTTTCACTTTTTCACATATATTTACAATATTGATACTTGTTCATTATAGACTCAAGAGGAATGAAATTATGTAAAAGTCTAATGAAATATGGCCTGTCACATTTTTTAAAAAGAAATTTCAGCTAAAACAGAAGTAATATTTCTGTATGTGAGTATATGTTTATAAAGATTTATTAAAGATAAGCATTAATTTCTATAGCAGAATCTTTTACATGTTTATGACATGTTCTGTTGAGCTTCACAGATTGAAATTCAGGACAACTTAAGTTCACAGATGTTAAAATTTGAAAACTTTATATATAAGCTCTAAAATTAAGTAAAACTTGTTATATTCCTAACTTAAAATTAATAATGTTTTATTAAATAAATCTAAATTTGCTCTGTTTGTGTCAGTGGCATATGGTTAGGCACTAAAATGACAGAATAAAATTTGGAAAACTTAAATGTTCATTTTAGAAATACATATTGGAATCATACTGATTTGGCAATATGTAAAAATTACATTCGTGACTACATTTTAAGGCATAAACTTGTTTTAAATGATGTTGAATTTTTTTGAACCATTTATCTAAGACCTGTTATTTCAGATAATGTATAATTTGACTCCTAGAATGTCTTTAGACCATATACTACAGATCAATAAGAAGTTACTTTTTCGATGTAATTAAATATTATATTTTAAGAAATAAGAATCAAAATATCTCAAGTTTTAAGACATACAAGCATTTTATAAAAGTTTAGAGCATTGTGTGTGTGTGTGCTTGAATGAAATAGTTTGTTTCCCTAAAATTTAGTTCAAGCAGGCCTTATTTTATTTTATTTTTTTTTTATTTCTTTTTTTTTTTAAATCTTTATTGTTCAGATTATTACATTTGTTCCTCTTTTTTCCCCCCATAACTCCCCTCCTTCCAGCTCCCACCCCACCCTCCACCCTCACTCCCCACCCACTGAGTTCATCCATAGGTGCATGATTTTTGTCCAGTCACTTCCCGCATCTCCCACACCCCTTTTCCCCCAAGAATAGTCAGTCCATTCCCTTTCTATGTCCCTGATTCATTATAGTCACCAGTTCATTCTGTACATCAGGTTATTTATTCACTTGATTCTTAGATTCATTTGTTGATGGATGCATATTTGTTGTTCATAATTTGTATCTTTACCTTTTTCTTCTTCTTCCTCTTCTTAAAGGATACCTTTCAGCATTTCATATAATACTGGTTTGGCGGTGATGAACTCCTTTAGTTTTTCCTTATCTGTGAAGCTCTTTATCTGACCTTCAATTCTGAATGATAGCTTTGCTGGATAAAGTAATCTTGGTTGTAGGTTCTTGGTATTCAGCACTTTGAATATTTCTTGCCATTCCCTTCTGGCCTGCAAAGTTTCTGTTGAGAAATCAGCTGACAGTCGTATGGGTATTCCCTTGTAGGTAATTGAGCCTCTTTCTCTTGCTGCTTTTAAGATTTTCTCTTTGTCTTTTGCTCTTGGCATTTTAATTATGATGTGTCTTGGTGTGGTCCTCTTTGGATTCCTTTTGTTTGGGGTTCTCTGCACTTCTTGGACCTGTAAGTCCATTTCTTTCTCCAGGTGGGGGAAGTTTTCTGCCATTATTTCTTGAAATAGGTTTTCAATATCTTGCTGTCTCTCATCTTCTGGCACTCCAATGACTCTGATATTAGTCCGCTTAAAGCTGTCCCAGAGGCTCCTTACACTATCTTCACACTTTCGGATTCTTTTTTCATTTTGCTTTTCCAATTGGGTGTTTGTCGAATCTTTGGTTTGATTCTTGTGCTCCTCTGGTCTGCTATTGGGTATAATATTCTTTATTTCAGTCCGTGTATGCTTACTTTCTAATTTCTTTATCGTAGCATCGAGGGTCTCATTAGTTTTCGTGAGGCTCTGCACAAATTTATGGCAAGCCCTCAAAATTGCGATTCTTAGCTCCATATCCTCCATTTCTGTCATGTTTTTTTGTCTCTGCATCTTTTATGCTTTCTTGGTGCACCCCCTTGTGGTCTCTGTGCGCAGTCTTGTTCTAGCCAAGCCTTAATTGTTGTAGTTAACACTAGAGGGATTTGACCACCAGGCCGACTGGCTGTGGAAATCAGCTGTGGGAAACCTTCAGTCCTCAGGGGAGGCGCTAGTCCAGCCCTTGCCTGAGGCGATCGGCAAATGGCTGTGCGCAGGGTTTGGGCGGGGCGGGCTCAACAGGGCGGGGGGGGAGGGAGCAGCTATGGCCGCTCTCAGTCCGTCCCCAGGGGCTCTGCCTCTCTGTCCCAGCAACCGCTGCAAACCTCGGAGGGGCCGTAGCCAGACAGTCCCGCTTCTCCCGTTTGAGTCTGGGTCCCTAGAGACTCACCCGGATCTGTAGCCCAGAGTCTGAGACTCGCTCCTGATTGAAAACGACAATCTCGCCCTCAGCCGCCAGCCCGCTTTGCGCGCGCACCCTCACCACCGCACCGCCGTACCTTTAAATTTTCCACATTGCGCCTCCGCTGAGCGTGGGAATGCTGTTGTTTTTGCTTCTAGTTGAAGAGACTCTCCTCAGCCAGCCTTCCCGTGGTTCTGGTTGATGTTTGCTCCGACTTTTAGTTGTATTTTTGAAGTGGTTGTCCACGGCGGCAGTCTCCGGTGTTTACCTATGCCGCCATCTTCGATCTATCAAGCAGGCCTTATTTTAGGAAAATGCTCAAAGTAGGTACATTAAGAACAAGCAAAAAATGTTTAACTAAGAATAATTTCAGCTATCTTATTTTCAAAAGCTGTAGGAGACAATAACTGCCAGAAAAATTTTGTGTTATTTACTACAGTGGAGATGTTCTATAATGAAGACATTTTTGTACAATGGAGTATATTATGTATTTCTATAGTAGAGGATTTACACTTAAATATTTCTAACTCATTTGTTGTTAAGTACCAAACCTGACTGTTCAACACACAGTTAAAAAGTGGAGGGCAGCATATGTTTTTGCATATAATCATGTAAACAAATTATTCATATATCTTTTTCATTAAATAAGTACTACTATACAGAAAAGATGGAACAAGAGATTAAATAACAATTACATTTTTTTATTGGCTGCTAGATTTCCAGTGCCGTGAAATAAACATTTTGGTTAGGAAACTTAATTACCTAAATTTATTTTAATAGATACAAATTATTGGTCATTTATTTAACATGGAACAGCATTTATTAAAGGAAAAGAAAATTAAAACTTTTGCCTTATGTATATTAGTTTATATGTTTGTATATTATGATATTAATACATTTGTTAGGCACTACTAAATGAGTAAGTCTTGATAATGAAAGTAACTTCAAATAATGTGTAAAAAAGTATGAAAAATTATTTTGAGAAATGTGTGTCTTTGATGCAATATTCAAACTCTTGAATGGAAAAACATTACATTTTAATTGGGGCATCTACTTAGTTTTATTCCTAATAAAAATTTATAATCATTGCACTTTTTTAGAACTAAGATTCTAGCAAAAGCCGTGAGTTGAAATTTACTTAAATAAAATATACATTTTTCACATGAAATAATACTTTGTAAATGGGAATAGACAGTCATATATTAACAAGATGTTGTTATTTTAAAGAAAAATAATTTATTAGAAATTGAGGCAAGTTTTCTCTTAATTTATGTAATAAAATTAACTCTCAAATATTCTGATTCTTATAAAGACAAACTAGATTTCAAGAGCTTTACTCTAAGTTAGAAAGGTTGGTTTTAATGAGTCAGCATTTGTATCAGTTAAGGGAATTACACCTGCCCCATAAATGTGTGAATTTGAAACCACAGACCAAAGAACATTTTTTTTTTTTACTTTTCTATTGTCATCAGAAAAAGCTTAAAGCACATTTAAAACAATTTTTCCAGAACTCCTGAAATCAAATCATGTGTTTTGAATTAACTCATTAACAGAAACCCCTTTGATTTTGAACATTAGTAACATAGTTATTAATTTAAATGTTCCTATGTAAATAGTGTATGTATTTATTACAGTAATTTTATTTTAATTTTATTTTTTAAATATATTTTATTGATTTTTTACAGAGAGGAAGGGAGAGAGATAGAGAGTTAGAAACATCGATGAGAGAGAAACATCGATCAGCTGCCTCCTGCACATCTCCTACTGAGGATGTGCCCGCAACGAGGTATATGCCCTTGACCGGAATTGAACCTGGGACCTTTTAGTCCGCAGGCCGACGCTCTATCCACCGAGCCAAACCGGTTTTGGCTATTACAGTAATGTTAAATCAGTAATGATATAGCATGCTCAAAGACTTTATAAAATCTTGACAATTATAAAAATGTTCCAATTTCTCCCCCCCAACACACATAATTTGTCCATTGTTTTAAAAAGTAATTTTCTACATTTCTAGTCAATCTACTCATTTTAGAATGAGACAACATTCTAGATAAATAAAAGTAACCTCATTTTATAGAGGCAGAGATCTATTTAAAATCACGTTTTTATGCAATTATTTCATTCACCAATTATTAATAAAGAGAACACTTACTTGTCCTAATAACAGGATCAAAAATTACCTTTCTTAATGATACTTAATATAAGGAAGTAGATAAAAAATAAAGTGAACAAATAAATTTCCAAGTGTATTCATTTATTCTGCTAACAGTGAGTGGCTGCCTAATACCTGGCAGCATGCTGAATTTGCAGCACCCAAGATCATTAAATCAGCATGGCCTTCTCAAAGAAGTCAAGGCTTTCTCATGAAGTCAAACGTAACACTTACAAAGATATCATGACCTGCTCTACATAAACACATTCAACAGGTTATGTACTTATTCCCGGATTGATATAGTTTTGGTCAACTATAAATTTTCAGATAATGTACCTAAGGGAACACTTTTTTTCCCCTCAATATAGAAAAATAACACTATTTTGAAGAAGACTTTTTTTGGACATTTAATAAACTACTTCCTATTGTGTAACACATACTTTTAAAGCTTAAATGAGTACTTTACCACAGAAGACTGAAGAATGAAATTTTAATTTCTGCCATTAAGAGTGGTTTCTTACTTGGAACAGTAAGCCATTCAGTAGCAAGTTCTCATTAAAAATTTGACAGTGAAATTAACAACGGATAGGTGCCATTCATCTGACAAGTGACCTGTAGTTTTGCTTTTTTATTGTGGGACTTCATGCTGGTTGCTTTTCTAAACAGGCTCCTTTGAAAAACAAAGCTGAATTATTCAAGTCAGCACCATGTTTTTAAAAAACCACAGGCTTGCTGCTCAGTAAAGCTCAGCAGCTCCTTTTTTTTTTAGCTCCTATTTATTAATGTAACCTATGGATGAACATTAATTTCATCCTACTTATTAAGAAAAGCTACAGAAAATCATGCCAGACTTTCTGGGGAAAATGACTTTTGTTGCAAACTGACCAGAACTAATTAGGTCATTCACCATTATTAGTTTTTGTTTGTTTGTTTGTTTTGGTAGACATGGATAGCCTTCATTCCATGGAAGCACATGGTCTCATGGAATGAACGAAAACCTTAGATCAAATGTTGACAGATGTAAAACATTAATTTGCAAGCAGACAGGAAAATAGTTATATGCTCGGGGTGTCAACTTGACTTCATCCCAGCTGTTTGTTTCGATGCTCTGACCGGACCTTACACGGAAGGCTCATTGGAGACTTCTGCAGCAATATCCCAGCAGCAGGATCCAGTTACCCTTCTAGTCAGACAACGACCTTGCTTTGGATCAGCAGCTGAACTAGGGCTGTAAAGCATGGGGTTTATATTGGACTCACTAGATTCTTTTACTCCTTTGCAAGAACAGGAGCGCCTATGTAATATTTGGAACTAATCAACAAATTTTGAACACTGCTCACTTCACCAATGGGGCCTTCATATTAATATCCATTATGATAATAAAAACACTTTTGTGTTAATAGGAAATAAATGTAGGTGATAATTGTGGTAGTTGTTTTAAGAGTATATATGGTGCGGCCAATGTGGCGCAGTGGTTAAATGTCAATCTACGGTCCAGGAAGTTACAGATTGAATTCCCAGTCAGGGCACATGCCTGGGTTTCTATCCCCAGTGTGGGGTGTGCAGGAAGCAGCTGATCAATGATTCTCTTCATCATTGATGTTTCTCTCTCTCTCTCCCTCTCCTTTCCTCTTTAAAATCAATAAAAATATATTTTAATAAAAGTATATATACACTTCTAAATAACCTTTTGTGTATTAACTAGTCATCTGGGTTTATATTTCTGATTAGTGTACTGCAAATGTTGGCATTTTCTTTATCTCTTTCCCAGGGCTATAGGTTAAAACAATTGAACATCCTACTTATGTATCTCACTTTTGTGCTGAAGTATTTTAAGTAAATGACATGCACATTATAATATTAAACATTTATCTTCACATGTGTCACAGATGCTCTGTTTGTCTCACTTTTAGTGGAGCTGATATATCCATGGAGTTGCTTTTGTTTTGTTTTTACTCTTATAGTTTTAACTAATCCTGAATTTGTATGATTTTCCAGGTTGATATGTATTGTCCTGACTTCTCTACCTATTTAGTGATTTGTAACAGCAGTTCTCAAAGCTCAGTAAACTTTGAAATCTACTGGGGAGCTTTAAAAAAAACACACCAATTCCTGGGTTGTACCCTGGTGAATCTGATTTAGAATTTCTGGAGTATAGCCCAAGAACCTTTATTTTTAAATTGTGCCCAGTTAATTTTGGTGCAGGCTGTTGGCAAACAGTTGTTTAAGAGAAACTGGATAGGACCATCTCGGCTTCCGAATGGCCATTTGACATTAGGAACGATATATCAAGACCTGAGCATGGTGTTGTCTTCTCAATATTTCCACATCTGAGTAAGCCATCATTCCCTGGGTCTCTCACTGTAGCATTTGGCAGCACATTTCAGTTCCCTTAGCGGCCTTTGTTGCCCTGTAAACTGCTATTAGGACTTTCGTAGAACAATCGCACTATACTGCCTTAGGTTTGAATCCACTTTCCTTAAATTCTCTCCAACCACTGACTTTTTATTTTGTAATCAGATCATCTTGGAAAAACACTCGATGTCAGATAATCCTTAAACACATGCTAATTTGTTTACGTCTGAAAAGTGATGTTTGTACTTTCTGGAATGCCCTTTTCATTAATATTAATAACCAACCATCTAGATTGACCCTGTTGGGCCACAATCACACATCAACTACTACATATGTAAGACATTATACTTTAAGTTGTTTGTCACCGACTTCATTAGCATGAGAGGACAATCAGGGTGATACAAGGATGCTGAAATTACCCAAGCTCTGAAGCTCTAGTCTAGGCTCTCATCTAAGCTTCCATTTTTTTCCTTCTGGTAGATAAAAAGAAATGCTGTTCAATACAGTAGCCAGTAGCCTTATGTGGCTATTTAAATTAATTAAAATAAGTAAATTTAATATTGAGTTCCTCAGATTAGTTACATTTCGAATGTGTCCGTTAGGTCACATTTTAATTATAACTATAATATGTCCATCATTGCATAATGTTCTATTGGACATTGCTGCTGGAGTTCTTCTGGGAGTCCCAAAGTTGGAAAGTGGCTCACAGCTTCTCTGGTATCAGTATAATCCACTGCCTCCACCTCTGTCTCTGCTGTCCTGGCTCTCCTAAGGACTTGCTGCAGTTTGGTGGTTATGAATTTTCCTCAGGCTGTTTCTGCTTTACCTTGTCCGCAAGTGTTTCTGTGTTTGTCTCAGACTTTCTCAGTATGTCACTAGTGTGAAAAATTGCACTGTAGCACATACACACTTATATATTTAAATTAAATGTTTGTTTTGAGATGATTGCAGATTCACACAAAATTGTAAACAATAATACAAAGAGATCCCACGTAGCTTTTACCCAGTTTGCCTCCATCTGTAATTATGATTAATTTTCTCAATATTTCTAGTACTGAACCAGTTATTCATTTTATATTTGGTGAGTTGTGATATATTGTGGGGGGTTTGTGTGTGTGTGTTTTTATGTGTGTGTGTTTTGTTGTTGTTTTGTATTTTTTTGTTTGTTTTTTTGCTTGAAGAAATTGGTTCATTTCACTAAAATTGTGAAATTACATATCATATCCTCTGGATTTTTTCCCCTTATTGGTAATTTGTGTTTTTTTTCTTCTTCAAAGTTGCTAATGGCTTGTTAATTTCATTGATCTTTTCAAAGAATCCCAGGTTCCATCCAGTCAAAGGGTCCCAGGTTCTATTCCAGTTAAGGCTCATACCTTGGTTGCAAACTTAATCCCTAGTTTGTGTAGGAGGCAACAAATTGATATGTCTCTCCTACATTGATGTTTCTCTCTCTCTCTCTCTCTCTCTCTCTCTCTCTCTCGCTCTCACTCTCGAACTTCCTTCTACTCTCTATAAAATTCAATGGGAAATATTCTCAGATGAGGATTAACAAAAACAAAACAAAACACAAAAAACAAAGATGCACATCTCATCTCTCAACTCTACCTTTTCTGACACCACTCAAGCAAGGGGTGGATGAGTATTTTATTACACACATCAAGGGTGGAATCCTAAGGGCTCTCACTCAGCCTTTCCTGGTGTGGGTGGTTGTGGAACCAGATTTTTTTTCCTGTGGTTTTGGCTCAAGTAGTGTGATTACTAATAAAAAGTTTTCTGTCCTACTAGACTGTTCCTTTCCTATTCCTTTGGCTAGAGAGAACAATATTTGTTGGAGCTTTCTTAAAATTTTATTTTATCTGAACCCATTAGCATTTCTAGGTTGCCAGCTTCTTCAGCTTCAGGTATGGGATGAAAGAGGTTAGGAAAATATATGTCTACTGGCATGCCCTCTTCAACCAATGGATAGTCACCTAGAACTTTATGTTGAAGAGGATTTTTAGGTCTCATCTGGATTCAGCTGGAAATGTCCATGGATGATTAGTGATGGGAGGGGAAAATGGTAGAATATACTCTCTGTCATGGAGAATAACTGACACACCAGTTAGATAGAACTCATTGAATTCATTTCCTAGGGATTCTACCTGTTTGTGGTTTGGACTTCAGCTTGTGTAGGTAAGTCTAACAATTCAAAGCATCTGTGGTCAATTAGGCTCAAGCATTGCCTCATACAACTTAGAAGAACATAATGTACAAATCAGAATGCTAATGTAATAATTTGCAATTAGAACTATTACTGTCAAGTTGATTAAAATTCCTGTCTTTTAGCCAGGGCACCCGAGGTGCTGGTGACACTGAGCTAGATGATTTAATAATATTGATTAAGACTTTGTGTATTAAATTAGAACTTTTTTTTTCAGTATGTTCAAATGTTACTCTAATCTCTAACTCCCTCAAACTAGGTCCCATTTCCCTGCACTGACTGAGGTCATTCATTTGTAATGAATGCTTTAGGGAGGCCCTTCTCAAGCTATCTATGGTGAAGGTCCAATTTATTTTCTTTTCCCAATCTATCACAGCTGGTACTTTTGCTCAGCCTGCAGACTGAAGGGTCCTGGGTTCAATTCCAGTCAAGGGCACATGCCCAGATTGTGGGCTCGATCCCCAGTAGGGGGCATGCGTGAGGCCAATCAATGATTTTCTCTCATCATTGATGTTTCTGTTGCTCTCTCCCTCTCCCTTCCTCTCTGAAATCAATAAAAATATATTTTTAAAAAACTTAAAATAAAATCTTATAAAAATAAAAATTTAAAAATAAAGACATAGAAAACACAAACATTTTTATTATTTAATTCAGTGGGCATAAAATAACTTCAAAATTCCTATGAGTTTCTAAACCTTTACTCTCAATTTTTAAACTATATTTCATAAGCAGAATAGTTAATGAAGTGTTCAGTACTAATGAACTTAGAGAAAATTTATAATATGGTGATTCTTTACTTTTTATGCATTGGATAAACACATTATAGTACATGGGAGCCCACGTATAATCAATTCAACCAGTATATTCAGTCATTAAATAGATGTAGAGAATAGGTTTACTTTTTTTTATTCTTTATTGTTTAAAGTATTACATGTGTCTCGTTTTTCCCCCATTGACCTCTCCTGGCCACTCCCCCCCCTTCCTGCCAGCACATGCTCTAACCTCCTCTAGTGTCTGTGTCCATTGGTTATGCTTATATGCAAACATACAAATCTTTTGGTTGATCTCTTATTCCCCCCCCCCCCCCACCTTCCCTCTGAGGTTTGACGATCTGTTCAATGCTTCTCTGTCTCTGGTTCTATTTTTGTTCATCAGTTTATGTTGTTCATTATATTCCACGAATGAGTGAGATCATGTGATATTTATCTTCCTCCAACTGGCTTATTTGGCTTAGCATCATGCTCTCCATGTTCATCCGTGCTGTTGCGAATGGTAAGAGTTCTTTCTTTTTTATAGCAGCTAGTATTCCATTGTGTAGATGTAACACTGTTATTTAATCCACTTATGTGCTGATGGGCCTTAGGCTGTTTCCAAATCTTAGCTATGGTAAATTGTACTGCTCTGAACATAGGAGTGCATATATCCTTTCTGATTGGTGTTTCTGTTTTCTTGGGATATATTCCTAGAAGTGGCATCACTGGGTCAAAGGAGAGTTCCATTTTTAATTTTTTGAGGAAACTCCATACTGTTTTCCATAGTGGCTGCACCAGTCTGCATCCCCACCAGCAGTGCATGAGGGTTCCTTTTTCTCCACATCCTCGCCAGCACTTGTCATTTGTTGATTTGTTGATGATAGCCATTCTGATAGGTGTGAGATGGTACCTCATTGTTGTTTTGATTTGCATCTCTTGGATGATTAGTGACTTTGAGCATGTTTTCATATGTCCCTTGGCCTTCTGTATGTCCACTTTTGAAAAGTGCCCATTTAGGTCCTTTGCCCATTTTTTGATTGGATTGTTTATCTTCCTTTTGTTAAGATGTATGAGTTCCCTATATATTTTGGAGATTAGACCCTTATCAGATATAACATTGGCAAATATGTTCTCCCATGCAGTGGGCTTTCTTGTTGTTTTGTTGATGGTTTCTTTTGCTGTATCAGTAAAGATATTGCTACAACATATGTCTGATATTTTGCTGCCTGTGGATTCTTCTAAGATTTTTATATTTTCCTGTCTTACCAGGTTTACTGTTTTAAATGGCAATAGTGGTCTATAGTAGCTTTATTTAACAGTAAGGATATAAAACATAGGCAAGTATATTAAAGTGTATAAAATTATATAAAAATTATATAAAGCATATAAAAACCAAGTCCTTCCTAAAACAATAAACCAAACTTCCAATGCAACATTGTTCATATAAGAAATTATTATTTATGATGGCATTTTAATGGTTAAAGTTTTAGTGAAATGTGGTTAATTAGTAGTGTCAGGAGATGCAGAACCACTGATTTGTTCCACCATTATTAGGAAATGTTTCGTAGATGTGTAGGAGGGATATTCATTTCATACTCACACATCCCACATCCCTTTGTTCTGATAATTATTAACACAAAGCCACAATGTTGACTTCTATCATAATACCAACTTGCAAACCCTCTTAACACAGTTTTATTTACTCTATTAAATTGGTTCTGCCATTAAGCAAACATCAAGTTTTTAGCTGGTATGTAAAACTGAATCTTTCTTTGTTGACCATTAAGACATTTAAATGGCATGTGCTTCAGGGTGTTTGTGAAATTAGGAATTTCCTAGTTTCTGGTCTTCCTACTATTTTAATCTGCTTTATTCACTCTCAGACTCAGACTTTTTAACTCGTTGTGGATTTCATAGCTTCCCCATACTCAGACTTTTCAAGACTTACCAACATTCACTGAAGTCTCTAGCACTTTTTTGTCTTTAAGCTTGACTTTCCAAATACCACTTAAATCCCCAAATTATAAGAAGAACTCTGTATTCTTAGAGGTAAGAGAGTTTCTATCTTAGTTCTTCTCAGTGTGGACATTTTTCTTCCTATCTAATGCCACTGTTTTACCGTCTTTATATTGATATTTTTGATGTGGAGTAAGCTAGTCTCTATGACCTTGAAAGATCGTTTCCTATTAATGTTCAGATATACCTCTCTAAGTTATATCCAATATCTAAGTAGTTGAATCTACCTCTAGTAAAGCTGAAAACTTATTGTTTCATGTTTGCTATTTTTCCCTGCCTTCTAAAGAATAATCATACCTATTTATGAGGAGTAAAAATACAACTCTGTTAGCAACACCAATATGATATAGTGCTATAAACACTATAATACAATAGCCAGCAAACTTTACAGGTGTAATTTCTTAAGTCCTCCAAACTATTTCAGATTATTTCATTTCATCATTTCATTTCACCCTCAAGTCCAGCAGTATAAAAATGGTCACCATAGTTGCAAAGTGACAAACTTAAGTAGATATTCATATTGTAGAATTAACTACCCTAATGTTCCTTGTCTAGATAATTCATGGCCAGCTACTTGCACATATGCTTGTACATTTGATTCTAAATATACCCAATGAAGATATAACCCATGCCAAAGCTTTGGGTTGACTGTGCTTTAAACTGCTACTGTAGAAAGACTACTACTATATTCAAAACAGTTTACTGTTATTTTACAGTAAAGCTAAGATATAATTCAACATTCAGTAATAATCTACTAAGTAACAAAAACCGGGTTACTAACAGTGTGAGTGAGGTCAAGTATAAATATATAGCTAAGAGATATTGCTTCTCTAGGAACTCATAATAAAATCTAAAATATACATACTATCAGTGGTTAGAAAGTAATGCCCTACCAGCAGGCTGTGATCATGATCACATAGGGTCTATAATGGAGATACATGCAAAGTTCTATTAAAGCACGGAAGAGGGAATTAATTCTCACTCAGGTGTGGGGCTCAAGGAAGGCTTTGGCTAGGAATATGAGCAGAATCTCTAGGATTGATTGATAAGCTGAGCCTTCAGGATCAATTGATACTCATTTACAAACTGATGAGGAAATAAAGAGACAACTGGCCTGGTATCGCTAAAGAAGAGGTGGAGAGTTTAGGAAATGGGTGCATCTTGAGTAAAAAAAAAACCAAACCTCTAAATGATGTGTTTCCTCTGTCCTGACTGCCATACAGTTTTAACTTTGTAGAGAAAATAGAAGAAAATCTATTGAACCAATTGTTTTGGCTCTTCTTATGTGATTACAGTATTACTTATATGAATTGTCAAATAAGGGATGAGCTCATAAAAGGATATTAATGTGTCATTTCTGTTGAGCAAAGTAGCATTAGAGAAGGTGATTTCAAAAGCACAGGGCTCTTTCATTGCAGCCTTCAGGGGCGATGTTTGATCACTGAAAACAGGCTGCTTTGTTCCAGCTTTCTCTGATGTTTGGCATTATCCAGAATACATATGCTCTCACTTGGAAAGAATCATCTGTAAAGATTTAATAGATTTGCATACTCAAAGTGCATGTCCTCAAAATGAAATAAAAACAATTTTAATATCTTTGACTATATATATACAAACACTTAGTTCAGACATACATCTCAGCAAATTTTTAACAGGCATTTATACATATTATGTGTGCTTTTCCTGAGATTATGAAAGTTGGCTATTTTTAAAGTTAACCATTTTATATTTTTACTGAGAAAAAATATATTTTAAGAGACATCATATTGGTGATATAGTACCAGATCCCCTTTAAGTTTCAGGTATGTTCTTGTCACCTATCATGAACATAACTTTCTAGTGTTGGGCAAATTAGAAATTGCAAAGAATCAAAGATAAATATTAAAGATTAGTATTTTCATGAGCTTCTACTTTTTTTATGACTGAAAGAAGTGATTTTTTTTTTCTAAAGGGGAGACATACATGGAAAGAGACCTAACAAGTCAGAAGTTTTTTGTATGTTGTGTATTGATAAAACTCTCAGAATTTTCTCCTCACAGGATTCTCTGGCTTCTGTTTCCTATGAATTGTTATGTAATCTCACGTGAATTCATCTTTTAATTTTGAATTCCCATGGAGTATTTGAAAAGGATGGCATTCCAAATCAGTCAGTTTGATATACATTAGATCCACAATCAGACATTCACTGCATTGAAATTAAGACCAAAAGACTTCAGGTAAAATGAAATAGGTTACATTATGTCCTATTTTATTTTTAAAAATATATTTTTATTGATTTCAGAGAGCAAGGGAGGGAGAGAGCAATAGAAACATCAAAGATGAAAGAGAATCATTGATCGGCTGCCTTTTGCATGCCACTGCTGGGGATCAAGCCCGCAACCTGGGCATGTGCCCTTGACTAGAATCAAACCTGGGACCCTTCAGTCCGCAGGCTGACATTCTATCTACAGAGCCAAACCAGCTAGGGCACATTATGTTCTATTTTATGTGACAAGGAAAAGTCTTACCATATCACTTTCCTACTTAAAATCTTTTCCTTGTTTCCATTTTTAACGTCCTTCACCTTAATGGCACTGAATGCTTCCTCTACAGGACATGTTCTTCCTTCCCTGGTTAGTTCTCCAACAATCTCAGGACAGAGACTATTTCCGTTATACACTTTCCAAGTGTTAATGTGCTTATGAATCATCTGAGGGTCTTGTTAAAAATGCAGGTTCTGATTCAGCAGGCTTGGGGTCTGGCCAAGATTCTGAGTTCCCATGTGGTGCCATAGACTAGATTTTGGAGAGCAAGCACCTAGATACATATGACTGCTCATTAAATTGACATTAGTTCCTAGACCCTGATAACTGAAAATGTAGATTCTTTTATTTGAGATTGCTTCAGGTTTTTATTGGCCTTTTTGTTGATTATTTTATAGATGCTGCATGATCTAGACTCTCTCTACTTCTCTAGTCTTCTTTCTTACCACTTCCCATTTTTTATATTTGAGACATAACTAGCTACTTGAAATTTCCAGAATGTATCATATCGTAGTGCCCTTTCAAATACTATTTCCTCTGCCTGTCCTGATATCTTGTGAGGCTTTCTGTAAAACAGCTCAGCTGTTATCTCCTCCAGGAATCCTTCCCTAATCTCTTTCCCATGTAATTTCTTAATTAAATACCTCCAATATCCTCCCACAATGCCCTGAATTTCCTAAATTATATCTGTCTAATAATCTGTTGCAATATCTGCTTATTTGTTCCCTTCAAAACAGTGCTTCTGTGAGGGAAGAGAGATTATGCATTTTATCTTAGATGCCCATTGTCAATCACAATGCCCGATGCGTAGTAGGTTTTAATGAAATAAGTTGAATAAATGAAGAAGGAAAGTTGATGTGTTATAGTTATGTAATAATATAATGCAATATTTTCTTTCATAAAGCTTAAGATTGAATTGGGAGTAATAAAAACTAAAGTCATAAAAAGTTAAGTACAGGATGAGATAATACTGAAGATGTAAAATGTTAGTATGTAGTAAATTGCCAAATGAGGATCATAGAAATTAACTATTCTGAATTCATTGGAGGAAAATGCCACTGTGGATTTATCATTATTTTTAATATCCCATATTGTTCTAAAAAGGATTTGTGATGGCTGACACTGTGTATTGGAGTTAATGAAAAGTATGAACATGTAGTTAAGGGAGGAGTATAAAAAATAGAGAAGTTAGGGAAATATATACTAAACTTGAGGATCAGATACATTAGCATGCTTGCAAAAATAGTTCTCACTACATAATGAACAGTAAGTTTTGTGTGCTGGATTTTCATTTTCACTCTCTACTTGGGAGGTGACTTCTGTGTGGGCATCAGCCCCTCCCTTGTCCTCCGCCTTCTGATTGAATTTGGCCAGTGAGGTGACCTGGCAGAGGATCAAATGGAGGGAGAACAGTGAGATCAGGATTTTTATTTTCTTGTGTTGCCTAGAACTGACTGTGCCTCTGTGTAAATTGCCCCTTTATTAAAACCTTCATAAATTATTTTAATTTGAGTGTTGCTCTGATTTCCATTGCGATTCTGATACAATCGCAGAGTTGTTTAAAGCTAGATTGCATGTCAGTCTTCTTTTTTATCGTAACTGTTAATGCTATAAAAATGTTTTAGGTGCCTGCTATATAGCAGGCAAGATTCTAGAGAAGGGGTTTCAATAGAAAAAAATTAAGAAGATAAAAAAAACCTAAAATGCTGTGTTTATACTGTTCACATTTTAGTGTGATAAAAATGAAATAAATCATATGAGAGGTAAGGAAAAAATTATATGTTTTAAGCCTTAGAGTTTGTTAATATTTATTTACATCAACCTTTAATTCATTTACTGTTTAACTGTAAATCGATAATATCCCAGAGATGTAGTTTTTGTGTTGTTCTCTTTTTAATAGGGATAGATTAGTCATAATTTTTTTTTTCTCTTCTGTTTTCTGATGCTCATCTTCTGGTCATTTGACTGCATGTTCTTCTTCCATGAGGAGATATAAAAGGAAAATAAATGAGTGGAAAGCTTAGCTTTAGCATCTATGCTAATTAGACCGGGAGACCTTCTGGACATCCTTCCAGACAAAGCCATGGTGGCGGGTCGGAGGCAGAGGTGGTTAGGAGTGATCAGGCCGGCAGGGGAGGGCAGTTGGGGGCGAGCAGGCCGGGGGGGGGGGAGTGCGGGGGGGGGCGGGAATTGGGGGTGAGCAGGAGGCAAGGGGACAGTTGGGGGCGAGCAGGCTGGCGGGGGGGCAGTTAGAGGTGATCAGACTGGAAGGGGGGAGCAGTTGGGGCTGGCGGGCAGAGGGGTTAGGGGCTATCAGGCAGGCAGGCAGGTGAGTGGTTAGGAGCCAGCAGTCCCAGATAGTGAGAGGGATGTCCGACTGCCAGTTTAGGCCCAATCCCTATCCTCTGAAAAGTCCCAGATTGGAGAGGGTGCAGGCCAGGCTGAGGGACACCCCTCCCATGCACGAATTTCGTGCACTGGGCCACTAGTCCTATATAATATATGCAAATCGATGAATGGAGGAACGACCAGTCGCTATGACGTGCACTGACCACCAGGGTGCAGATGCTCAATGCAGGGGCTGCCCCCAGGGGGAGCACTGCTCAGCCAGAAGCTAGGCTCATGGCTGGTGAGCACAGCGGAGGTGGCTGGAGCCTCTCTAGCTTCCTTGGCAGCTCTAAGGATGTCCAACTGATGCTTAGGCCTACTCCATGGGACATCCTAAGCCAGTGATGGTGAACCTATGACACGCGTGTCAGAGGTGACATGCGAACTCATTTTTTTGGTTGATTTTTCTTTGTTAAATGGCATTTAAATATATAAAATAAATATCTAAAATATAAGCCTTTGTTTTACTATGGTTGCAAATATCAAAAAATTTCTATATGTGACATGGCACCAGAGTTAAGTTAGCGTTTTTCAAAATTCTGACACACTGAGCTCAAAAGGTTCGCCATCACTGTCCTAAGCCATCAGTCGGACATTCCTCAAGGGCTCCCAGACTGTGAGAGGGTGCAGGCCAGGCTGAGAGACCCCCCGGGTGCATGAATTTTGTGCACCGGGCCTCTAGTCTATGATAAAAAGTTTGTTAGGAAGGAAACTGAAATCCTGAACTAAAATGAAGCTTTCCAGTTTATCTGGACTGGTCTGCTTACCAAAAATCAAGAGACAAAAATGGGCATAAGTCTTATATTCATAATGATGAAGAGAACCAGGTCTAAGAAATAAAAATGATGCTCTTGCTATAAAGCCCCAGTGTGCAGATACTCTGTCTTTGGATCTTAGATTGTATTACAACCTTTTTTGCAGTACTTACTTAGATCATTGTTGACTCAGATAAGCTTAATTCTGTGACCCTGCAGAAACACACCATAAATACCAATAGAGAAAGACATGTTTGTAGTTTGACCTTGAAACGATGAGCTAAAGGTGCTGAGGAAACCATAAATTCAATTTACAATAACAAAAATAAGATTCTTTCTACCTTGCCCAGTGAATAAAGTGAAAATCTAATATTTTTCCTGGTACATGCTGTACATTTTGCCAGGCTTGATTAAAGTCCTCTTTAGTAGGTAGCTAAGAGAGGAACTGAATAAAAACACGTAATATAAGGCTTTTGACTCCTACCTTGTTCTTCAAGACTTAATTCTTTTTTAAGAGCTGCTTTCACTCTTTTTTTTTCAGGTTCTGTTTATGAAATGTTTGGAAATGAATGCTGTTTGTCAACAGGAGAGGTGATTAAAATTACTGGCCTCAAAATTAAGAAGATCATAGCTGAAATTTGTGAGCACAGTGAAGGTGGTGAATCACCACAACCATTTGAATTGCCTATGAATTTTCCAGGTACAGTATATTGCAACCATTTCTCACTCATAAAACTGCATTGCTAATAGATATATACATCTATACAATTGCAAACAATGAAAATGTGGTAGTGCTTTTTATTCACTTTAGGGCAGTGGGTAAAAGAATCATAATTCTTATAGTTCAGTGATTTTAAGGACTAATATAAGGCAAATATTTTCTTACCCTTTTAAATAAACATCCTTTACTTGGGACTAAATATTTTCTGTTAATAAATATTTACTGATTTTCAACTACAAGCAACACTGGCTATATTACATAGTTAAAATAAAGAATTCAAATATATATTTTCATAAGTCATGTTGAACACTATAAATATGCAGAGGTGGGCACGAGTAGGTCTATAATTGTGAGTATGTGAAACATAGGGTTTATTCTTGTATTATTATTTATTATTATATTATTTCCATATGAATAACTATAAACCTACTTTTGCTCACTGCTGTACATTTAAACACATTAACCCTCTTTATTCCCATTGCCATTATTCTAGCTCTCTGGATCACTGCTAAACTCCCCTGCTGATCTTACTGGCAAGTCTAGCTGCTTTTCTTTGTCTAGTTAATTCTACTCAGCCTTACAAAATTACTCTAAATATCATGTCTTCTGGAAGATTTTTTCTGACCATCTAATCTAAGCCAGAAATCCCTCTTTTATGTTCTCTTAGTATATTGAGCACCAGAGCATTCACCTTATTTTTAAAGTATGATGATTTTCTCTTTTGTATTATTCTCTAGACCAGTGGTTCTAACCTTGGCTGCACATTAGAATCACCTGGGAATCTTTTTAAAATCCTGATATCTGAGCCTCACCCTTTGGAAATTCTGTTTCTTTGTTATGGGGTGGGGCCACAACATTAGTAACAAAGAAACAGAATTTCCGGAGGATGAGGCCCAGAAATCAGGATTTTAAAAAGATTCCCAGGTGATTCTAATGTGCAGCCAAGGTTGAGAACCACTGCTCTGGACCAAGGGTTGTCAAACCTTTTCTAAAAAGGGCCAGATAGTAAATTTTAGACTTTGCTGCCAGATGGTCCCCATCACAACTACTACATTTTGATGTTGTAACATAAAAGAAGCTCTAAATACCAAACAATGAGCATGGTTCAACAAAAAAATGTCTATATAAACAGGTGGTCAGCAGAATTTGGCCTGTGAATCATAGTTTGCTGACCTCAGCTCTAAAGTAAAATTCCTTCACAGATAAAATATTACATAAGGGACTTTGTCTTTCTAGTAACAAGCACATTTTCTGGCACAGAGAATGTGCTCAATAATTGTATATTGAATGAATGATGAGTGGAAGAAAAAACTCTAATAAAAATTTACAATTTAATGTGATTCATGGTATAATGGAGGCATGTATAGGTTTTATGAGAGTCTTGATAAGTAACATTTAACACCAGTTGGTCATGTTTCAAAACATGTATTTCTGAGTCATTATATTTGAATCTCAGCTCTGCCATTGTTAGTTGTGTAACCTTGCCAAGTTATGTAGCCTCCTTTTATGTAAACTGATAATAATCCTGCTACCTATCTTTTAGTGTTGTTAGGAGGGTTAAGTATTGAAATATATTTAAAGTGCTTAGAATGGTGCTTATCACTTAGCAAGGGCTATAAAAAAATGTTAGCTTTTATTACAATTATTTACATTGTTATCATCAGTGGAGTCAGGCAAAGCTTTTTCAAGAATGAAAAAGCTTTTTCAAGAATGAATGAGCTGAGGTTTGAATAAAAATGAGTTAACTGTATGAGAAGAGGATTCTTCTAAGTGCTCCAGTATTCCAACCCTTTCAACTGAAATCTTTCTCACAGAATGATTCTAATTATTCCTTCCTCAGCCCATCCTTCATATCAATGATTCTCAAACTTGGCTGCACATTGGAATTGCCAAGGGAACTTTAAAAAATGTTGATGCTCAGGCCACTTGTCTGAGATGTTCTGATTTATTTGGTCTGGGATAAAGTCTGGTCATCAAGGTTTTCTAAAGCTCCCAGAGTGGTGATAATGAGCAGCCAAGTTTGAGAACTATTGCTTTAGAACAGCGGTTCTCAACCTGTGGGTCGCGACCCCTTTGGCAGTCGAATGACCCTTTCACAGGGGTCCCCTAAGACCATCCTGCATATCAGATATTTACATTACGATTCATAACAGTAGCAACATTACAATTATGAAGTAGCAACGAAAATAATTTTATGGTTGGGTCACAACATGAGGAACTGTATTTAAAGGGCCAGAAGGTTGAGAACCACTGCTTTAGAAGAAGCTTTTCCTAAGGACTCTAATTGATGTATTAACTCTCCTTTTAAATCACTATAGGCTTTCATGCCTTAATCATTGCTTTTACAACGTTTTGTATATAATTGAAGTTATTTGTGTACTTGTCTTATAAGCACCATCTGCTTAATAGATCATAAGGTTGCTGGGGAAGGAATCTGAATCTCAATTATTGCTGTAATCCCCACAGTGTTTAGAAGATGTATATAATCAATATTTAGTAAGTCAAAATTACTAGAATCTTCTGGTAGAAGGAACATTTCTTATAGTAGTTAAAACACATAGCTTTTTGACTTATAATTTAACTTGGGGAGTTGCTGCTTAGAATATCCCATTGAGCTTTCAGTAAACATAATCATCTTACATCAATTGAGCAATGATTTAAAAATGTATGTACAAAGCTAGTTTTTTTGTAAGGATCAGGATTAAGTGATTGGTGATGATCAGGAAATTGTTTTTACCTCTCTCAAAACAAATTATCCTTCTAGGTAATGATGAAAAGGATCCCCAATATAGAAATAATTCATCTATATCAGCACTCGGTAAAAACCAAGGACACTAATATTTTTTATAAATTTCAATAGAGAAATGTCTTTATTTATACTCTACTCAAAAGTTTCAATTTCAAGTTCCAGTTAGATTATAAACTCAAAAAGTTCAATATATTTTTAAATACCCTTTTTTAATTGGGAATTTTCCATAAATTTATTTTTTACTGATTCTTAATTTCATTCTATTGTGGTCAGAAGACACACTTTATTTAATTTCAGTTCTTGTAAATTTATTGAGATTTGTTTTATGGCCTAACATATGAACTAGCCTAATGAATATGCCATGTGCACTTAAGAAGAATGTGGATTCTACTATTGCTGGGTGGAGTATTCTACAGATGTCTGTTGGTTTATAGTATTGTCAAGTCTTATGATTTTTTTTTGGTAAAATCTCTATGCTTGTAGTTGAAAACCATCTACCCATTATAGAAAGTGGAGTTTTGAAATTTCAAACTATTATAATTGAATTATTAATATTTCTTTTCAAAACTGCAGCTCTAGTTTCATGTATTTGGAGGCTTTGATATAAGGTCGTTATGTGTTTTGTAATAGTTATTTGTTCTTAATGGAGTGACCCTTTAATCCATTTTGAGTTAACTTTTGTGAAGTGTATAAGGTCTGTGTCTAGATGCCCTGGTCAGAGTAGGTGCAGGAGGCACTCAATCAATGTGTCTCTCTCACATCAGTGTTTCTCTCTGTGTGTCTCTCCCCCTCCCTTTCACCCTCTCTAAAAAAATCAATGGAAAAACATCCTCAGGTGAGGATTAACAACAACAAATTTAGAAAAAAGAAATATGATAGAGCTTTAGAGATGAACCATTCTTTACTATCCTACACTCTACTTTTCCCTTGTGATACACTCAAATGAGAATCTTTTTTTAAAAATATATTTTATTGATTTTTTACAGACAGGAAGTGAGAGAGATAGAGAGTTAGAAACATCAATGAGAGAGAAACATTGATCAGCTGCCTCCTGCACACTCCCTACTGGGGATGTGCCTGCAACAAAGGTACATGCCCTTGACCGGAATCGAACCTGGGACCCTTGAGTCCACAGGCCGACGCTCTATCCACTGAGACAAACCAGTTAGGGCTCAAATGAGAATCTTGATAATGCGCCAGACACTGTTCAAAGTGTTCCAGAGAAAGCATTGTGATAGGAGATGACAGCTCCAGGCATGGTATTGCCCCTGAAGACCTTCCAGTGAGACACGATGTGGTTGAGGAAGACAAGGATATTGATGATCTTGACCCTGTATAGGCCTAGGCTAGTGTGTGTGTTAGTCCCTTAGTTTTTAACAAAAAAGTTTAAAAAGTAAATAAAAAATTAAATAGAAAAGCTTATAGAATAAGGCTATAGAGAAAAATAGAGGAGACCACCAAGATGGCGGCATAGGTAAACACTGGAGACTGCTGCCGCAAACAACCACTTCAAAAATACAACTAAAAGACGGAACAGACATCACCCAGAACCACAGGAAGGCTGGCTGAGGAGAGATTCTTCAACTAGAAGGAAAGACAACAGCATTCCAAGGCTCAGAGGAGGCGCAGTGTGGAAAATTTAAAGGTACAGAGGTGCGCGCGCAAAGCAGGCTGGTGGCTGAGGGCGCGGTTGTCGTTTTCATTCAGGAGGGAGTCTCAGACTCTGAGCTCCAGATCCGGGTGAGTCTCTAGGGACTCAGACTCAAACGGGAGAAGCGGGATTGTCTAGCATCAGTTGGAACGTGAGGGCAGCTTTCTCTCCGAGGTTTGCAGCGGTTGCCAGGGCTCTGAGAAGCAGAGCCTCTGGGAACGGGACTGAGAGCAACCATAACTGCTCCCTCCGCCCGCCCTGCTGAGCCCGCCCCGCCCAAGCCCTGTGCAGAGCCACTTGCCAGATCGCCTCAGGCAAAGGCTAGATTAGCACCTCCCCAGAGGACAGAAGTTTTCCCACAGCTGATTCTCACAGCCAGTCTGCCTGGTGGTCAAATCCCTCTAGTATTAACTACAACAACCAAGGCTTAGCTAGAACAAGACTGCGCACAAAGACCACAAGGGGGTGCACTAAGAAAGCATAAAAAATGTGGAGACAAAAAAACATGACAGAAATGGAGGATATAGAGCTAAAAAATGCAATTTTGAGGGCTTGCAATAAACTTGAGGAGAGCCTCACGAAAACTAATGAGACCCTCGATGCTATGATAAAGGAACTAGAAATTAAGCATACATGGTCTGAAATAAAGATTATTATACCCAATAGCAGACCAGAGGGGCACAAGAATCAAGCCAAAGATTTGAAATGCGAAGAAGCAAAAAACACCTAACCGGAAAAGCAAAATGAAAAAGGAATCCGAAAGTGTGAAGATAGTGTAAGGAGCCTCTGGGACAGCTTCAAGCGCACTAATATCAGAATTACAGGAGTGCCAGAAGATGAGAGACAGCAAGATATTGAAAACCTATTTCAAGAAATAATGGCAGAAAACTTCCCCCACCTGGTGAAAGAAATGGACTTACAGGTCCAAGAAGCGCAGAGAACCCCAAACAAAAGGAATCCAAAGAGGACCACACCAAGACACATCATAATTAAAATGCCAAGAACAAAAGACAAAGAGAGAATCTTAAAAGCAGCAAGAGAAAGAGACTCAATTACCTACAGGGGAATACCCATACGACTGTCAGCTGATTTCTCAACAGAAACTTTGCAGGCCAGAAAGGAATGGCAAGAAATATTCAAAGTGATGAATACCAAGAACCTACAACCAAGATTACTTTATTCAGCAAAGCTATCATTCAGAATTGAAGGTCAGATAAAGAGCTTCACAGATAAGGAAAAGCTAAAGGAGTTCATCACCACTAAACCAGTATTATACGAAATGCTGAAAGGTATCCTTTAAGAAGAGGAAGAAGAAAAAGGTAAAGATACAAATTGTGAACAACAAACATGCATCTATCAACAAGTGAATCTAAGAATCAAGCGAATAAATAATCTGATATACAGAATGAACTGGTGATTATAATGAATCAGGGACATAGAAAGGGAATGGACTGACTATTCTTGGGGGGGAAAGGGGAATGGGAGATGCGGGAAGAGACTGGACAAAAATCGTGCACCTATGGATGAGGACAGTGGGTGGGGAGTGAGGGCGGAGGGTGGGGCGGGAACTGGAAGGAGGGGAGTTATGGGGGGGGGGGGGAGAGGAACAAATATAATCTGAACAATAAAGATTTAATTTAAAAAAAAAAGAAAAAAATATTTGTGTCAGCTATGCAATGTGTTTGTGTTTTAAGCTAAGTGTTACTAATACAAGAGTCTAAGAGTTAAAAAATTAAAAGGATTATAAAATAACAAAAAAGTTACAGTAAGGTAAGGCTGTTTATTATCGAAGAAAAATGTTTTAATAAATTTAACATAGCCTAAGTGTACAGTGTTTATAAAGTCTACAGTAATGTACAGTAATGTCCTAGGCCTTCATATTCACTCATCACTCACTGAGTCCCCCTGAGCAACTTTCAATCCTGTGAGCTCCATTCATGGTAAATGCCCTTTACAGGTATGCCATTTATTTTTGTCTTTCATGCTGTATTTTTACTGTACCTTTTCTGTGTTTAGGATATGTTTAGATATGCAAAATTAGATTAATAATGGAATTATTTTTTCAAGAAATTGTTTGACTAGAATTAATAAAACCTGCTTCTTTGTGCCTGGGTATCAAAATGCCTAATACGTAAACATTTTTCAAGATAAATCTCCCTGTTGTTTTATTTAGGAAGCTATATACTTAATTGATAGAAAGCATAATATTGCATTCAATGGTCATTCAGTGTATGTTTTATCTACCACTGAAATGACTAAATTTTTTAGTATTAGCCATTTTATGATTGCATCTAATTTTTTAGAAGCTGACTAAAATATCAGCTTATAAATTTCTTTTAGAAATTACCTGTTAGCAAAATTGTTTTGCAAAACTATATTTAAAATATATTTAGTAGCTTTATAGTGCATAACCTTTTCAGCTCCTGTGTTTTGAATGACTTTTGTTAAAAGAAGCAGGATAAAAGGCAGAATTTGCTCCAATTTTTCCATCTGGATGTCATAAAGACATGATTCAAAGAGACCCTAAATAGACTCCCTGCCTTTTGGATAATTTACTATTTAAGGAATAATGGGCTATTCTTCCAAATTTTCTGGGTCAACTTCTCGTAAGGTATCTCTTCCCCACTGTGCTCACTTAAGCAAAATAAGTTCAGCTATGTCTATTATACAAAATATTTTCCTAGACGAAAAGGGATATTCTGGATATACTATGCCAAAAACTGTGAAGCAATCTAAGTGCACAAAAAATTCAGGCTTTTACACCAATTTTCATTTCCATTTTTTGGCCTATTTTTTCTTCTGCTCTTTGGTACATGATCAGCTTGTTTCTCTAAGTCCTTGTTCTTTGGATAACTAAAATGAATAATATCAGGAAGACAAATAGACTTTGCAGGTCTAGGTTGAAGTGTTCTTTTCACACACCTATGTACATTTTAACCTCATACCAAAATTATGTCAAAAAGATCATCTTAAAATTGGCTTTTCCACACCTGGAACTATTCTGTAAGTTTCAAAGTATTAATATTTTATATACATCTTCTAAAAATCTAATCACATTTTGCTCTTACCCCCTTTCCTACGTACACAACTCCTCTAAAGTTTGTTATGGTGTTACCTCAAAGGTATCACCATGGTGGAACCAGACTCTCCTTACAAACTTGTCTACTCAGATCTTTAGTTTCTTGATTCTTTTAAATGGGCATTGGTAAAATACATTACTATGTTTATACGTAATTATATATTAATGATTTAGAGATTCTGCTGTGGGAACAAAATCCTTTTTTAATAGACTTTATTTTTTAAGAGCTGTTTTAGTTTCACAGTAAAATTGAGTGAGAAGTATAGAGGTCTCCTATATACCCTTTACCCCTACAAATGCATAGCCTCGGCCATTATCATATCCCCCACCGGAGTGGTACACTTTGTTTCATCTGATGAACCTGCATTGATGCATCATAACCTAGGTTCATGGTTTACATTGGTTCACTCTTGGTGTTGTATGGTCTATAGGTTTAGACAAATGTATAATGACATGTATCTACCATATAGAATCACACAGAGTATTTTCAGTGTCCTAAAAATCCTCTGTGCTGTACCTGGTCATCCTTCTTGCCCCACAATCCCTGGTAACCACTGATTTTTTTATGGTTTCCATAGTTTTGTGTTTTCCAAAATATAATTGAATCAAAAAGTAAGTAGCCTTTCCGATTGGCATCTTTTATTTGCTAATATGAATTGAAGGTTCCCCATGTTTTTCAATGGCTTGATATCTCATTTCTTTATAGCACTGAATAATATTCCATTGTCTGGATGTACCACATTTTATTTATCCACATATTGAAGGACTTCTTGGTTGCTTCTAAATTTTGGCAATTATGAATAAAGCTGCTATACACATGCAGGTATTAGTGTGGACATACGAAACACAATTTTTTAAAGTTATAAGATGTATTGATTTTTCTCAACTTTACAAATAACACACAATCTTGTAGAAAATTAGAAAATGAAAGAAAATGCAGAGAAGTAAATTAAAGCTCCCTATAATCTCATCACCAAAGCTAGCAAGCATTAATATTTGTTACATTTCCTTCTATTGTTTTCTAGTACATGGCACACCCACACACAAATAGATATATTATAATATAATGGGGAACAAGTTTATTTCTGAGGATTTGCCTATATTATTAAAAATTCTTCAAAAGCTATTTTATTTTCTATATAATAGTCCCTCATATGTATGTATCATAATTTATTAAGTCCGTTCTGAAATGATCATTTATGCAGTTTATACTATAATGAGCAGCTTTTAACTGAAGTTTAGTGCATCTCATTACTATAATAATCCCATGTATATAACATTATAAGTCCAGAAGTAAAAATGATTTTAAGGCTTTTAACGCATATTGCCAAATCACATTCCATAAGCACTCTGCCAATTCCCATTCCCATCAAGAACTAATGAGGGGGCTGACCTAACTGCTTTTTTGAAGCTATTACTTACTGTTTATCCCTCCTCTCTCCAATTTAAAAAATAAATTTAGCAGCTTTATTGAGATGTAATTTGCATAGCATAAAATTCAGCTGTTTAAAGTATAAAATTCAAATTATTTTTAGGAATCTTGTCTCAATTTCATAGGCAACATGAATTTAAAAACCTTGGGAATCATAGAAAATGGCAGGTCTGACACAGCGTGGCAGGAGGTCACACTATGGGCAGGGCTCTGGGGTCGGGTATAGGCAGCAAGAGCAAAGGCCCAGTGAGTCAGACAAAAAAAGCATTGTTCTTGTATGGATCTTTATTTTCACTCTTTTCTAACAGCACTCCATAATTTTGAGTAAATAAATATGGCCAGTAACAAATAAATTTGAAGACTTTTAGAAATGAGGTGATAATCATTATTTGAAGTAAGATCATCCAGTAAAACCAATGGAAGCAAATGAAACAAAATTTTAAATTTGTTAGAATTAATAAGTTAGTTTTGTTAGAGGACAGGATAAAAATATATGAAAAACATATAAGTAAATACATAGAGAGTATATACATAAAATATGAACATAAACATATATATTTATATGTAAAAATATATATAGTCATGCTTTCCATTTAGAATCTATGAGTAAGACATTTTAAAATAGCAATGGAAAAGCACAAAACAACCATGCTTAATATCTTCATATATAGTATAAGAAATATTATAAAACTTTAACTCCTTTTCTTATTTACTTAAAAATATTACAAAAGCTTATTATTAAAAACTAGAGACCCAATGCACGAATTCGTGCACAGGTGGGGTCTGGCTGGCCTGGCCCCAATCAGGGCAGATTGGGTCCAGGCCTGTCAAGAAGAGGAGTTGGCGGGAGGTTGACCAGCTGGCCTGCCCTGATCAGGCCCAATCAGGGCTGGGCTGGCTAGGGGGAGGGGCCACCGGTGATTGGCCGCTGCCTTGCCCTCGATCAGGGTGGAAGAGGCCAATCGGGCCGGGCCGGCTGCAGGGAGGGGCCATGGGAGGTTGGCTGGCCAGCCCTACCCCCTGATCAGGCTGGTTCACTGGCCACAATGGGCATGATAGTGACCAGTAATTCTGGTCGTTATGGCATTCCGGTCACTGGCTTTTTATATCTAATATAATAATAGGGGAATATGCAAATTAGCCAGGATGCCATAACATCACGACCGATCTACAAGTGGCGGAGAGCTACAGGAGGGCAGGGCAGCAAGCTACCAGCAGTGGAGAGCTGCCAGCAGCAGTGGGCGGGGTGGCCAGCTGAGGCAAGTGGCAGTGAGCTACTCACTCACAGATTCGTGTGCAGGGCTACTAGTACATAGATGAGCCAAAACAGCCCTAGCCACATAGCTCACTTGGTTAGAGCATCCTCCTGTGTACCAAAAAGGTTGCAGGTTTGATTCCTGGTCAGGGCACATGCCTAGGCTGGGGGTTTGATCCCTAGTCCAGACTCATATGGAAGAAAACCTATCAATGTTTCTCTCTCTTACATTGATGTTTCTCTCTCTCTCTTCCTTCCTTCCTTCCTTCCTCCCTCCCACCCTCCCTCCTTCCCTTCCTTCCTTCCTTCCTTCCTTCCTTTCTTCCTTCCTTCCTTCCTTCCTTCTTCCTTTCTCTTTCTCTCTAAAGTCAATAAAAACATATCCTCAGGTAAGGATTAAAAAATAAATCTAAAAAATTAAATAAATAAATAAATAAAAACATATTGATGTATTTTAGTGCATCAGTTTATTAAGTGCTTGAATCAAAAAACTGAATATTGTATATATCAATTATACATAAATTAATTTATAAGACAAACATAATGATAACCCTAATTCACATATTATAATCATAATTATTATTGTGTTGGCTCTTGAGAAAGTAACTCTAAAATTCATGCGGGAGAATAAACATGTGAAAATATTCAAGCAAATACTTAAAAAACAGAACAATAAGAAAGTACTTTTCCTGCCAATGTTAAAACCTATTACAAAGTTAGAATAAATTATACTAAATGTTACCGAAAATCAGAAGCTGAGTCAATAAATTAACAATAGTCTTACTAGTTGTCAAAGAAGCATTAGAGCAATGCTTTGAATTTGACGCTAATGTCCCTGAACTTAAGCCTTTGTTTATAGCTCTGAACCAGTTCTTAATGTCAGTTATTATTTTCTACTTGATGAAGCCTGTACTATACATCTGGGGTTAAAGGAAAGATTATTTAGTAAATTCATAAAAACAATAGATGAAATTGGATCATCAAACTTATACCAGGAATCACAAAGGAAATTTGAAGCAGATTAAGAAGTTACATTTTAAACCATGCAGAATCAATATATTCAATTATATAAAATGGAAATTTCTATACATCTGAAAAGTAAAAACAGGAAGAAAGGTTCAACAGCAAAATGACACAATTTTTAAAATACTAGAAATCACTAAAATGTAAAACAAAACAATCAAATGGTCTAGGGCCGTGGTTGGCAAACTGCAGCTCTCGAGCCACATGCGGCTCTTTGGCCCCTTGAGTGTGGCTCTTCCTAAGCCTTAGGAGTACCCTAATTAAGTTAATAACAATGTACCTACCTATATAGTTTAAGTTTAAAAAATTTGGCTCCCAAAAGAAATTTCTATCGTTGTACTGTTGATATTTGGCTCTGTTGACTAACGAGTTTGCCGACCACTGGTCTAGGGCAACACTGACTGAGAAATGAATAAAAGTCAGAAAAAATTCAGAGGGCTTGTAACCACACAGAAATTAGTTTGGACTCAATATAGATTTAAACAATAATGACAGTGTTCCCAGGTATTTACTAGCTAAGCTTTTACAATTCTAGTAAAAAAATTGAGAAAGGTATTGCTAAGGGGTCACTCTCAAACCTAACCAAAGGGAATATAGAATTTTACAACCTTTCTAAAAATAAATTTGATGTATTTCAAAAGCCATCTGCCAATCATTTGGCAAACACTTTTTTTGTGCCTGTTCAGAGATAACAATTGATGGCAGGAATTATATTTTGATCCCTGTCTTCCTGGAACCAGCAGTCAGCTGAGAAAAGGCCTTTAACTCAGTGGTTCCACTTATTACAATAAACTCTAAAGAAACAACCATCTTAGTATTATTTATACTAGCAAAAAAGAAATCAGTGTAAGTGCCAAATAATAAGGAAAATGATAATTTATGATATATGCCTTACAACATAATATGTAGCCATCAAAAATCAAATTTGTGAAAAATATTTTAAAACATGAGGTTTAATGATGGGTCAATATTAAGTGAAACAGGATTTAAAATAAATGCATTTGGTATACTTTTAATGTTGTTAGAACATTTGTATTGATATAAATGTATGTATATGTCAAGACTGAAAAAAAAAAGTATACCAAAATTTAAAAAGACTTGGGTGACCTCTTTGATCTATTTTAGTGCATCAGTTTATTAATTTCCTTATCTGTAAAGTTGGGAAAACTAAAATACTTTTTACCTTCTAAAATTCTTCCAAGAATTAAATAAGTGAAATGAGGTGATCATTAAGTGCTTAGGACAAACTTTGGTCTATAAAAAGTATTCAGTAACTTTAATTCATTTTATTTCCGTTCTTCATATTATCTATGGAAAATTTGGAGACACCCCTCTGTTTCATGGGACCCAGGATTGCTAGGCCTCTAATGTTCTCATTTCAGCTCCGTCTTCCTGATAATAAAAGTAAATTCTGGCTTTGGGGAGCATTGGCTTATTAGTTTTTGGTGGTGTGGTACGTTTTCATCTTTTTCTATCATATTCTGTTTCTTTTTGCAAAGTATTGGAAAGTCCGGAAGCGTCATGTCTAGGCTACTAGACAGTTGATATTTAAACTCCTTTTGATCAGATACAAACCATATAAAATTCCCATTCATTTATCTTCAGCACCTAAAATAATCGGCAATAGCAAGTTCTCTGGTCTCTCCTGCAGCCTACTGTCTGGCCGCCCCTGAGTCGGCTGAGGCAGCTGCACAGGTGCTGCTGTGCCACATCTCCCAATGCACTAAGCATACTCATCATCTCAGAACGGCTCAGGAGCACTTGCTGACCACGTCATGGCTAGATGGAGTGCAGCAACCTGCTTTCCAGACCAAGTCCAGCCAGCAGGGTGCAGGCCCAGCCAGTTAAAGAGCTGCCCACTCTATAGGTGGGATTTTCAAATTCATGTTATTCAAGTTAGTTATTTTTGTTGTTGTTGTTGCCTGCCTACGAATATGGAATCAAAAGGATATCTTTAGGAAGAAAATGTCCCTTTTTATTTGCTGGTGAATTTAGGGGAAAAAAAGTTGAGTTTTCTTCATCATGCAAATCAAAATCTATTTAAATCCTAAGCTCTGATATTCAATTAAATACGGCTATGTTGAAAAATTGTATCTCTTCCTAATTTTAATTTTATGTAAACTGACTTTTAATTGTTTTGTATAACCATGGGTAACAGGTTTTTTTGAACAGTGCATAGTAAAAATCAGCAACTATGTCAGACAAAGCACAACATTAAAGGAAACACTGCAGCATATGTGACAGTTATAGAAGAATTGCTGCTGTTTTCACCCTTCACACCAGAATAATTTTTTCAATATTTACCTCCCCTGTGTAGAGAGGGAAACATATGGGGCTTTACATAATCATAAGCATAAACAGGTGGCTACTTAGGTACATGTAATTTGCAGGCAACATCAATACCGAACAACGCAATCAGCGCCACATGGCTTCTGAACTCTTTCCACTAACATTCCATTAGCAAAATTATGATCATTAAAATAGAGGGAGGGTATGCTCCTCCCTGAATTGGCTTCAACTACCTTTCAGAGCCATGAATAAAACACATTTTCAAAAATGCCTTGGCATTTTGCTGTTACTTTTGTTCAAGGGAACTTCAGCAGCTGTGTATAATGCATACCTTGTGAATAACTACAAGCAGCACAATATTTGCATTTTAAAAGTTCTTACATCTCCCTATAATCTGCTCATTATGGGCATAAAATTATGGTGGTTAAATTCTAAGCGATTTCTCAAAGCCTGGGGTCAGGCAATCTCTTCAAAGCAACCTGGAAATATTTCCCCAAAGGCAGTCCACCTAAAGAGGTCACCTGAGACTCACTTCCATGTTCAAACACTTTGGCAAAATCTGTGGAAGATATTGCTGGGATTTTTTTTGCTCAATCTGTGTCAGATGATGAATTGTGGATTCTATAAAGTTGGTCTCATCTAATTTGGTCCGGGCTGGATTTTCTAGTTTGTACTCGTTCACCTTACAGGTATTAAACTCTGACTCAGAATTCCAGAGGGAAAAAATAAAAGAATAAATAACCTTTTTTTTTTTTTTTTGCTTTTTTTTGGTACATGTTATATATTAAGTATTTTCTATGCATGTTGCATTTATTAACTCATTTAATCATCACATTAATATTTTGATGCAGATGATATTTTTTTTTCATTTCATAGAAAAGGAAATTATAGCCCTGAGAGTTTAAGTTCTCAAGTTTACACAGAGGAAAGGGCTGAGGCCAGAATTAAACCCAGACTGTCTGAATCAACACTCATACTTTTTACCCCTTGACCTTAATGTTGGGATGGTTGTGTATCACTGGCCCTGAAAATTCTATTGCCCAAAGTCACCAGGACCAAGAGTAGCAAATCTATAGTATTTTGAAGATCCTCCTAACAAAGCCTCGTGAGAGATTTGGGGTGACTGAAGTCTGTCAGGGTTTTTTCCAGGCCTGATGCCTCTATGTGTCTTTCCATAACCCAAGGTCAGCGCTCTGCGGAACTAAGGAGTCCAGGGAGCTGTGCTCCTGCCAAGGTTTATGGGAAGAGGAATTTCTCACATGCTCTCTCCTCATTCTAAGCTTATTACTCATTCTCCCTGCTGGGCAGGAGAAAGCTTTAACGTGAACAATTATAGATGACAACTTTATAAGTAAGCTAGAGATTTAGGCAGAGATACCAAGTTATATCATTTGGTTTCAAGACCTAACATTATTAGTGTAAATTATTTGATAAACATCCCAAATGTGTTAAATATTGCAGCATCACTCCTTTCAAGGAGTTTAAGTGTTATTTGAGAAAAGAGGTCCTTTTCTAATGCAATAATTGACACAGAGTTAAAAATAAAATTGTAGGTTTTATGATTATTCTTTTTTTTTTATTATTAAATTTTTATTGTTCAGATTACATTTGTTCCTCTTCCCCCCCCCCATAACTCCCCTCCTTCCAGTTCCCGCCCCACCCTCCGCCCTCACTCCCCACCCACTGTCCTCATCCATAGGTGCACGATTTTTGTCCAGTCTCTTCCCGAATCTCCCATTCCCTTTACCCCCCCAAGAATAGTCAGTCCATTCCCTTTCTATGTCCCTGATTCATTATAATCACCAGTTCATTCTGTACATCAGATTATTTATTCACTTGATTCTTAGATTCACTTGTTGATAGATGCATGTTTGTTGTTCACAATTTGTATCTTTACCTTTTTCTTCTTCCTCTTCTTAAAGGATACCTTTCAGTATTTCGTATAATACTGGTTTAGTGGTGATGAACTCCTTTAGCTTTTCCTTGTCTGTGAAGCTCTTTATCTGACCTTCAGTTCTGAATGATAGCTTTGCTGGATAAAGTAATCTTGGTTGTAGGTTCTTGGTATTCAGCACTTTGAATATTTCTTGCCATTCCCTTCTGGCCTGCAAAGTTTCTGTTGAGAAATCAGCTGACAGTCGTATGGGTATTCCCTTGTAGGTAATTGAGTCTCTTTCTCTTGCTGCTTTTAAGATTCTCTCTTTGTCTTTTGCTCTTGGCATTTTAATTATGATGTGTCTTGGTGTGGTCCTCTTTGGATTCCTTTTGTTTGGGGTTCTCTGCGCTTCTTGGACCTGTAAGTCCATTTCTTTCACCAGGTGGGGGAAGTTTTCTGCCATTATTTCTTGAAATAGGTTTTCAGTATCTTGCTGTCTTTCATCTTCTGGCACCCCTATTATTCTGATGTTGGTACGCTTGAAACTGTCCCAGAGGCTCCTTACACTATCTTCACACTTTCGGATTCTTTTTTCATTTTGCTTTTCCAGTTGGGTGTTTTTTGTCGAATCTTTGGTTTGATTCTTGTGCTCCTCTGGTCTGCTATTGGGTATAATATTCTTTATTTCAGTCCGTGTATGCTTACTTTCTAATTTCTTTATCGTAGCATCGAGGGTCTCATTAGTTTTCGTGAGGCTCTGCACAAGTTTATAGCAAGCCCTCAAAATTGCGATTCTTAGCTCCATATCCTCCATTTCTGTCATGTTTTTTTGTCTCCGCATCTTTTATGCTTTCTTGGTGCACCCCCTTGTGGTCTTTGTGTGCAGTCTTGTTCTAGCCAAGCCTTAATTGTTGTAGTTAATACTAGAGGGATTTGACCACCAGGCAATCGGCAAATGGCTCTGCGCAGGGCCTGGGCGGGGCTGGATCAACAGGGCGGGGGGAGGGAGCAGCTATGGCTGCTCTCAGTCCGTCTCCAGGAGCTCTGCCTCTCTGTCCCCACAACCGATGCAAACCTCGGAGGGACCGTAGCCAGACAGTCCCGCTTCTCCCGTTTGAGTCTGGGTCCCTAGAGACTCGCCCGGATCTGTAGCCCAGAGTCTGAGACTCACTCCTGATTGAAAACGACAACCACACCCTCAGCCACCAGCCTGCTTTGCGCGCGCACCGCCGCACCACCGTACCTTTAAATTTTCCACACTGCGCCTCCTCTGGGCCTCGTAATGCTGTTGTTTTTCCTTCTAGTTGAAGAGTCTCTCCTCAGCCAGCCTTCCTGTGGTTCTGGGTGATGTCCGTTCTGTCTTTTAGTTGTATTTTTAAAGTGGTTGTTCAAGGCAGCAAACTCCGGTGTTTACCTATGCCGCCATCTTGGTTTCTCCTATGATTATTCTTTTTACCTTCAGGTAAAAGAAGTATTAAAAACTCTTAGTAGCTATTATAGACAATTCCTATTCCATTATAAATTTAAAGACATTTAAGCATAGAAATTCTACAGCCTTATTTTTTCTCATCTAACTTTAAAAAAAAAATGGTCACCATCTTTGCTATGTCTTTTTTCCCATTCCCAATTTCTCAATTAAATTACTATGCAAAATTTTCTTATCATGAAATTTAACTTTTTTCATATTCTTTCTTTCTGCTGTTGGAGACTCTTTTGTGGAGACCATTTGAATCACTCATTGGTTGATGATGTTCAATAATCCTAAAATTGACCCTGTAAAATCTGGAGAATTTTCTCAGTTTGAACATTATTATTATTTATTATATAATGTTTAATAACATTATTATATAAAATGTTACTAGATATCATTATATATCCTTCACTCAAGGTTTTGAGGTTTTTGCTTTGGTAGGTTATTTCATGTACTCCATTTCCATCTGAAGTTGAATACACATGCTTGAGCTAGAACTTCTAGTGAAAATAGTGGATTTGGGGTAGTCTTGAAGATTTTGTAGGTTATGCTAACCAAAGAATTGTCTTGGGAACATAACAAATGATAAAAAAGCCACAAGAAGCATGTGAAATGAGAAATTTATACAGGCAAGTATAAAACAACAAGGCTGCTTAGAAATTCAATTGCAGAACAAACATTTTAAGAGGTGGACGCACACACTCACAAAAATAACTGAGACATACTTTGCTTTATTGGCAGAGAGACAAACACATGACAATAAATTTGTAGCAGTCTGACTTAATCTCCAAATCTTCTTCACATAGCTCAGTGCATTTGAAATTTTCAAGCATGCATCTCAAATATATGTGTATTAATTTAACACTGTGTCTGTACTTGACATACCTTTACCTGTATCTCAAGGCAAGTTTCTTTATAACGAGAATGGATAGGAATCCATAGTTTGATAAATTGTGTTAAAGAAGTTTCAGCCACTTTAATTTTTTATTAGACTAGAGCACCATTATTTTATCACACAATATGGCTGAAAAAAAGCTTGAGTGGGAGTTGAAATGTCAACTCTGCCATTTTTTGTTGTTCTTGTGGTTATATTAGTTTTAATTTCAATACATGGCTTTCTTCCAGGAAGTGTTTAAAGGCATTTATTCATTTTGTGAGGGTTGCTTTATTTTAAAACTATGATAATACATTATAGAAATCCACTTAACTATGGCAGGTAACTGCAGCACACTGAAAATACTCGAGCTGGTGTGTGCAGCAGTCAACCCCTTCACCTTGTATAGTCCCCAGGCCTCCTCAGAGGCCTCACTTACACCTTCCAGCATGTGGCCATCTGGCATGTGAACAGGTAATGCCCATCAAAATCTTTAACATCAGTGAAGTTCACTTTCTTATGTTGTTAGTTTTAAAAGTTCTCAGTCTTTCTGCATCCACAAGCAGGGTAGACACCCACCTTGGACCATTCCTGTTAACTAATAAAAGGTTCGATAAACAAAGTATGATTTCAGATAATAGTCAAAGGGTGAAATGTGTAGCTCTACGATTAAGCCCTTGAGTTGTAGAGACACAAGAGCATGGCAGCCTGTAATGATCCATGTGATGATGGAACATGTATGGCCTCTCTTCAAACATTCATGTGCTTGTCTGTGAAATGTTTGTGTTTTATCTGTAGCTACCTCATATTGTTATTTTGAAAATTATATTTTGTCTTAAATGTGAATTTCTAGCACATTTTAAGATGCTAATATTTTAATAATTCTAATGTTAATGATACGAGAGAAAGATGAGAATTACTGGGTGAAGTTCACTCTATGACAGTTTTAGAGATGGAAGAAATATGTTTGGTTGGAACTGGGAAATCAAGCTAAAGATTAGACGAGTAAAAAGATTCTAAATTCACAATGATCTCATGATATGTATATTAGATAATATTGTGATATATCGTTAGAAAATTTAATTTTTAAAATTACTCCCTATTTGGAAATGAATTGATGAGACAGAAAGAGAAAAAAGTATAAAAAAACATCTAAAGAGCACAAATTCTGCACAGTGAACCAGGAAGTTATTCTTGCTCTTCTCATATTGAAGGGTCTGCAAAGGCTGACCCAGGCGAAGGAAGGGCCAGCTCTAGAGATGTGTATGTATATTTCGTGAACTGGAATAAACATGTTTTCAGTAACAATGTCTTTACAAGTAAGTTGTGTGATGAGGAGACCTAGTGTGGTGGCAAGAGCATAAAATTCTTATTTGAGATTCTAGAGCTATGACTATGAAAATCATGACTACTTTCATATCACTCAGTAATAATAATAGTTTTACTGTCCTTAAATGAGTATGGTGAGGATAAATGATGCGAAGGAAAAAAAAATCCTCCAAAAGTAAATGTCTGAACAAATTTCATTTGTTACTATTACTATAAATAACAATGATTGCAGATCATTAAGAATTACTTAAAAATATAAACTCCCTGAAAACCTAAGATTCAGAGTCAAGATCTTACAAACTAAATTAAATTATTGACTAATTTTCAACAGATCAATTTATTGCAGTTTCTTGTTTCTTTTGTGACATGCTCTTTGTAAACAATTTATTAAAATTTAAAAATAATAATATAATAGGAGACAAATTTGGAAACAGAAATCTATTTTCTGTTTTTTAACTTATTTTATAAAGTTTCACATTGGCTTATTTTGTAATCACTCTCATGATCATGCATCTCCTAAAAGGTGGTTGTTGTTTTTTTATTTGAAAGAATAACAAATCATTTTTCCCCAGTGAAAGCTACTATACTCTTTGTGAAAAAGATGGAGTAAGTATTGGTCTAATTTAAACCTGATCAGGCCTATGGTGCTTTAGTTTACCGTGAAATAGAATTTCCTTTATATATATTTATAGCTTGCTCTAATTTATATGGTATTAAGTGACTATATATAAGGAGGGACTTTTGGATTGGCTATAATAATATATGAAGAAATAAGTTAATCAAAAATTTTGTGTGCTCTGCCACTTAGTATGCTAAACTGGGTACTCAATCATTTTCTATGGGAAAACACACAGATATATAGATGGATTTTTTTTTTCTTTTTGCAATAGAGACATCCAACAACACAGCTCTGAAGTGTGTGATTAACTTGAAATAATGGTAGGCTTTAGGGTTTCAGGCTTTTTCTACTTCATAACATTTTAGGTCTGTTATTACCTTAGGTGAACCCAATTCCCCAAGAAAGAAGATGCTAAATTCATTTTCTATGACTTATGTCATCAATAAACCTAGGATAGAAAAAACAACAGTGTGTCTCTAGTATTTATGAGATTCTAGGTAGCTATTTTTTCAAAACGTATTTCACAAAAACTGCTGAAATTTCTACACCCTGATAATGATTGTGGACTCTTAGAAATAAATCTTCACACACAGACAAGTGAGATTAAATGTTGCGGGCATGCACATGTTCTCATGTGCGTACACACACACACACACAGACACACACACACACAAATTCATTTACTGTGGAGAATTCAAGAATACTATTTTATTAGATTTTTCCTGACACAAGACATAATAAAATAAGAAGTTCCTTCAAAGTAAATGTTTCTTTGCCTTACAATCTTCAAGTACACCAGCAGTGGATGAACACTATTCAATTTCTAAAAGTTTTCAGGACAGATAGTACATGCTACCTTACTCATTCCCACCAAGATTACATCACCCACACTTTTCCAGGAAGTTTATGTCTACAATTAACCAAAAATTTATTTTTCTGAGCAAAGATCAACTATAAAAATAACTGGACTCTTGAGTTTTCACCCTTATTTTTATCATCACCACCTGACTGCCAACACTTTTTCTTCTCTTTATGCACATTTTTCTCCACCACAAGTTATGCATTTCAAACTGCTCCTGTACATATTCCTGGGCTCTAAACCATGCCAACCTTTACATTGGAAAAAATTTGACCATTTTAAAGTGTAAACTTCACTGTCTTTAAGTACAATCACAATGTTGTACAACCATCACCAGTATCTAGTTCTAGGTATATTGCTTATTAACTTACCATACAAGTTTCCTTATAGAATCTCTTAATTCTGGTATGTCTGGAGATTATAGTTATGGGAAAATTGATCTAATCCAATACTCTCATTTTAAAAAATGTGATCTTGAGAGATTAAATGCTTTGTTCAATATCACACAATCAGTATCTCATCCAGATTTTCCATTTCTAAGAACAGGGCCTTTTCTCTCTCATGGTATTTTTTTCTTGTCTCCATTTATGTTGCCTGGGTCTGGTGATCCAGTAATCTACACACAATACATTAAAAATTTTTCCTATGCCGAAGCCGGTTTAGCTCAGTGGATAGAGCGTCGGCCTGCGGACTCAAGGGTCCCAGGTTCGATTCCGGTCGGGGGCATGTGCCTGGGTTGCGGGCACATCCCCAGTGGGAGATGTGCAGGAGGCAGCTGATCGATGTTTCTCTCTCATCGATGTTTCTAACTCTCTATCCCTCTTTCTTCCTCTCTGTAAAAAATCAATAAAATATATTTTAAAAAAAAAATTTTTTCCTAAAAGAATTCAGGATTCAAAGAAGTATATCTAATCTTTAAAAAAAGATACATTACTTTTAAAAGCTACATTATACTTGTTTTATAACGTTGTTGCTGTGATTTTCATAGAGAACTTCCATTGTAAGAATTCTCTTTAATTCACACAATTCTGTTCTTAGGTCTTTTTAAGACTGTGGCGGATAAAACTCCATACCTTACTATGGATGAAATTATAAGGACCATCCATATTGGATCAAGTAGACTAGGGCATCCTTGCTTCTATCATCAGAAGGATATGGAACTAGAGAATCTTGTCATTAAGCAAGGTGAGAAAATCATGCTCAACTCAGTTGAAGAAATCAATGAAGAAATAGTGGTAAACTGTGGTGTGGTAAGAAACCATCAAAACCACTCGTTTACTTTGCCTTTGTCACAAGAAGGAGAATTCTACGAGTGTGAAGATGAACGTATTTATACTCTAAAGGAGATTGTTGAATGGAAGATTCCAAAGAACAGGACACGAACTGTGAAACTTACAGATTTTTCAAATAAGTGGGACTTACCGAATCCATTCCCTGAAGGCTTTTATGGTGCTCTGATACTCAAGCCCGTTTATGAAATTCAAGGTGTGATGAAATGTAAGTATCCACTGAAAATGATGCTCCATGAGCAGGAGCATTGTGGGGTTTGGGAAAGGGAAAGGCTTTGGGGTGAAGAATGGTACTCTGTCCCGTCTGTTCCTTAATGTGTCCCTTACTCCTATTTTTGTGAGAACCTTTACGTCAGCCGCCATCACTGGTAATAATTCTTCCTTACTAGCTGTACGTCCCTCTGACAAGGAAATGACGTGATAAATTAATTTACACATAGGTGTGCTTTAATATGTAATCTTTAGGGAATTGTTTGCATTTTAAAATAGGTAAAGCTGGAGAGAGCATTGTTACCCTAAAGAACTTAATATCTTGAATTTTCAGGATTAGATACATAGAGCAAGTCTTGAACTTGCAGTCCGAAGTCCTGAATTCTAAGTCAGAATCCATGACTTAATAGATGGTGGCTTTGGGTGAGCCATTGAAAAACAAACAAACAAACAAACAAACTGTCTATGTAAAAAGGATGATGATATCCCTTTGCCTGCCTCTTGGAGTAGTTTTGAGAATAAAATTAAGTTCTATTCAGGTACTTTCTATAATATACTTGAGAACATAAAGTAGTATGTAAAAGTATTTGGTCAACATGTACCCCTCTCTCCAATTCTATGTATCTCTTCTCCTATTAATATTGCTGCCCACTTATACAATTATGAAAAAGTTGATGTGAAAGTTTGGGTAGGTTTTGAAACTACATGCTAAATTTTGTTATACATAAATACTTAACCAAAAATTGATTAATTCATTTGAAACAAAGGTACAGGTAAGGAATTCCACTCAAATAGTGTTTAAAAGATTAAGGCCACAGCACGATTATTTTTTAATATGAGGTTGCAAAAAATTTTAGTTCTCACTCTGGTGTTTTGTTAGTTAACCCAAAATGTGCAGTCAAAACTAATAATAGAGTTTTCCTCAATATTCTTAAATAATGAATAAACTTTTCTCATTTTGAAATTTGTTCATTTTCTAAAACCATTGGTATCTCCTATCACACGGCTGCCACTGAAGGCCAACCAAGAACCTAAGCATCTGAACAAGATGTTTACATTTCATGAATTTATATTAGGGATCAATAAAGATTTCTCTGAGGAAATGGCATTGAAAAAAGACCTGAAGGACAAATAGGCTAACAAAGAGGGAATAACTTTGGAGGAAGTGTTAGCAAGCAGCTTGTGGCAAAGCAGGTAAGCAAGTGATTGGAGCTATAGGTGCACCAGGTGTAAAGAAAGAGAGGAAGAAGGCAGGTTGAGACAACTAGCAAATCATGCAAGACAGAGTGGAATGAATCATAGAGGGTTTTGAAATATATGCTAATGGGTTAGCATTTCACAATTAATGAAGGTTTTCAGCCTGGAGGAGCAGGATCAGCAGAGTGCAGTGAGGCCATTAGGTTTGTGGCAGTGATGGGGATTAGTACAATAGAAATTTCAAAAGTAACAGACAGAGAGAAGTAGTTGTTTTGACAGGCATTTAAGAAATACAACGAGTAGAATATGGAGAACTATTGGAAGGGGGTAAAAGTCAACTTGAGCCATAAGACGTCTGGCCTCTGGATTGATCTATTGGCCGGATGGTGGTGCAGTTTGTTAAATATAAACATTGACAGAAGAGCAGGGGATTTAAACAGAATTGTTTAGATGGGCTTAGATATGGTTTCCTGCTAACAAAGATCCCAGAAGAAATCCTTTGGTCGAAACAAAATCCTTCCAAAATGTTATGGTCCAATTTCCATTCTTTAATGACATGGAATGGAATCTTGACTTTAATTATTTTGAATCCTTAATTTCATGGGGATTATTTTAAACATTAGTTCCTATTGTATTACAATTTCAGGACAGATGTTCCATGAGACTGCTTTGCATGTGTACTGACTGCAGAATATTTCCTGGCAATGGAGGAAGGGCGTACAACACAAAATGCCCAGTTCTTAATATGTCTGTTGTTGTAGGCATTTTTCTTCTAAATATAAAGTGTAGACTGTTTTGAAGATCAATTGTGCTCTTGTTTCACATTCTTTCTTATATAGAAGATTCAAACTCGCCTTGAAGTCAAGGGCATGTTGCTAAGTTGCTTTCCAAAGGCCTTCAGTGTCAGGCACAGTTCGAACCCCTCTTGGCTGGAGCCTTTCCTTTCTAAAGTCACAAGAGAAAGAATAGGTCTGAGCCAGGGTTGGCAACTTCTCAAGAAACTTTAGGGGCCAAAACCGGTTTGGCTCAGTGGATAGAGCATCGGCCTGCGGACTGAAAGGTCCCAGGTTCGATTCCGGTCAAGGGCATGTACCTGGGTTGCAGGCACATCCTCAGTAGGAGATGTGCAGGAGGCGGCTGATCGATGTTTCTCTCTCATCGATGTTTCTGACTCTCTATCTCTCTCCCTTCCTCTCTGTAAAAAAATCAATAAAATATATTTGAAAAAGAAACTTTAGGGGAAAAGGCAAGAAGAAAAATATTGAGAACTGTATAAAGTTATGAAATTTGATACGCTGAAAAGAAAACATAGCAAGTAAGTAGAGAATAGAGAGAATAACGATATTCTACTTTTGGTATTAGTTTTAAATACTGTATTATCGTGAAAATTTAGCTTCAATTAAAAAAATAGCAAAAAGTATTTAAGTGAAATATTTGTCCCAGAAATTCTTGGTTATAATCCTCATTCAGGCCTGAAACCCCTCTAATTCTCATACATTTAATATTTTTTAATTATATATTTTTGGAAAATAGATATAGATAATTGTCCAAAACCTCTACTTACTGTTCTCATATAAGTCATAATGAAATCTATTTGTACCTTTCTCAGGAAGGTAAAATTCATAGTAGTGTAAGAAATGGAATGCATAATATTTGCAAATGAAAAATTGAGTCAGCTATTTAAATTTACTTCCAAAAATTAGAGTTCATTATCATTAAAACTTTTTAAAGTATATTTTAAAGTATAGATTGATAATTATTTCTTCCCTAATTGAAATTTTAAGAGTTGGAAAGCTGCATTTTCTTTTAGGAGAAAACTCAATGCCTTCCAGAATTTGTGCGTACAGTTTTTGCTCAGATATATGACATATTCATTCACATATGAGCAGAATATAGAAATCATACAAGCAGAAAGGTGATATCAGAAAGGCAGTATATGAATAATGTTTAATAGGTGATAAATGGATAGCAGAAATAAAACATTAATCTTTTAGTATCCTGAAGGAAAGACTACCTCATTTTATTTTTAAAAATAAATCCAATCTTTATCAAAGTAAAAAAAAAAGTCAAATAGTGGTAAAAGGCTTATAACAAAGTTATCAGCAAACTTTGTTCCCTTGATCATTCCCTAATTCTGCAATTTCAATTAAACTCTTTTCAACATTCCATTCCTGCTTTCTTGTATTTGCACTTACATTTCCAAATAACACAGTGATTTTGCTATTTTTCAAGTCACCGACTTTAGATAGTAACTTGCTCTACTTGGTATGGTGATGATTTAATTCTCTTATATTTCTACTTCTTCTTCTCCTACCCCATTCTCTCAGTATATGGTAAATTATGGTTAATGTGTGTTTTTTTATGGTAACAATTCACTGCTGAATCAAGCGCTGTGAAAAGACTATAATTCCATTTTGCATAATTCTTTGGTTTTCTGTAATGACGATCTTATTGTTTCATGCTTGTTTTTCTTCAATCCTAAATCTTAAAGTATTCTTTAACATCTCTGTAAAAAAAAAAAAAAGAAAAGAAAAAGAAAAAAGAAAAGAAAAAAGAAAGAAAGCCATTCAGTGCCATTTTGCACAGAGACCAAACTGTCATAGCTACCTTTTCTATCATTTTCCCCCTGCAAGTATTCCTTCTGGAACCCTTCATTCTCATACTCTAATTTGAATTGGTTGCTTTATAGACCTATTGCATAGGTGCTTGTCTTAGTCAGCTCGGACAGCTATAACAAAGATACCATAGCCCTAACCGGTTTGGCTCAGTGGATAGAGCGTCGGCCTGCGGACTGAAAGGTCCCGGGTTCGATTCCGGTTGAGGGCATGTACCTGGGTTGCGAGCACATCCCCAGTAGGGGGTGTGCAGGAGGCAGCTGATCAATGTTTCTCTCTCATTGATATTTCTAGCTCTCTATCCCTCTCCCTTGCTCTCTGTAAAAAATCCATAAAATACATTTTTTTAAAAAAGATACCATAGACTGAGTGGCTTACAAGCAATAGAAATTTATTTCTCACAGTTTTGAAGGCTGGAAGTCTGCAATTAGGGTGCCCTCAGGTCAAGTTCTGGTGAGGAACCTCTTCCACGTTGCAGACTCCTGACTTCTCATTATGTCCTCACGTGGTGGAGAGCAGAGAGAGAAAGCAAGCTGTCTCATGAATCTTATAAGGTCACAAATCCCATTCATGAGGACTTCACTCTGATGACATATCTAATTTTCATCACCTCCCAAAGGCCCGACCTAATACCATCACATTGGAGGGTAGGGTTTTTAGGGTTTCAAAATATAAATATTGGGAGACACAGACATTTCGTCTATAACAGTGCTGTCCTGGGACTTATATTTTAAAAATCGTCCTCATGGTTCCCCTTTGACTTGCTTCAGTGTCTACTAGCAGTTTCTGAAATCAAATAATTGCTTACTTGCTTTTCTTCCAGTTTTGAAGAGCCCATCCTCCACTTACTTCCTGAGATAAGATATCAGTTAGTTAATGAGACCACCTGAATATTTGAAAAATCTTTATTCTCACATAAGATTGATAGCTTGGCTACTTATAAAATTCCATGTTGATATAGTTTCTACTCAGAGGTGTTTTTTTTTTAAAATATATTTTATTGATTTTTTACAGAGAGGAAAGGAGAGAGATAGAGAGTTAGAAACATCGATGAGAGAAAAACATCGACCAGCTGCCTCCTGCACACCTCCTCCTGGGGATATGCCCACAACCCAGGTACATGCTCTTGACCGGAATCAAACCTGGGACCTTTCAGTCCGCAGGCCGACACTCTATCCACTGAGCCAAACCGGTTTTGGCTCTGCTCAGAGTTTTGAAAGCTTTGCTGCCTCGTGCTCTACCTTCTGATATGGCCTTGGAGAGATTATCCGCCGTATTCTGAAGCTGCACAGCAATGTCCTCTGTCTGTGATTTCATTGCAATGGCAGTTTTCCATATGGAAATTTAGGGCCTTCGTTTCTGGTATGATTTCTTTGATAATTCCCTTTTAACCATTTTTTTCTCTTCTTTCTTTTTGAAACTTCTGATCTCTTGTTGAAGCTCCCATATTGAGCTAGGATTATTTTTTTCCTCTCTATTTTATGTCTCCTTATCTCTGGTTTCCCTTTAGGGAAAATTCTTTAACTACATTTCCAACTGTTTTAATGATTTTTTAATTTTAGCTATCATATTTTTAATTTTCAAGGGTTATTTCTTACATAATTTTTAAAATGTTACTGTGTTCTTACTTTAAAGTAGCAATAGTTTATCTCTCTGAGAATGTTTTTACAATTTTTAAAAAAGATTTCTGCTGTTCCTTGCATTTTATCTGCCCTTTTTGGGCTTTAAAAAAACACACACACAAACTTTTGGTCTACCATTTGTGTTAAATATTCTTTCTCAAATCTTAGAGATAACCTGTCATTTGTTTATATCTTCATGTGAGACACTTTTTAATGAACAAGTGAGGCACTATTTATACACAAGCTCTTTGCTTATGAATTTTAGATTTCATTTAGCCAGCTGTTTTTTAAAATTTACCTTTATTGTTGGAAGTATTACATATGCACCCCCTTTTTCCCTCACTGACCTCTTCTAGCCTGCCCACATCCCCCACCCCAGGTCTTCACCACACTGTTGTCTATGTCCATGGGTTGATCTCTTCCCACCTACCATCCACCCCACCTTCCCTCTAAAACTCAACAGTCGGTTCCATGTTTCTATGTCTCTGGATCTATTTTGTTCATCAATTTATTTGATTCCACATATGAGTGAGATCATGTGATTCTTGTCTTTCTCTGACTAGCTTATTTGGCTTAGTATAATACTCTCTCACAAGTTGCCTTGAACACTTGATTAAGATCGCCTCAGTAGATTTCCAACCCTGCACTATGAATTCAGGTCCAATTGCAAAGGATAGGTCCTCATATGCTCAGTTGATACTGAGGGTATTCCAGAATGAAATACAGTGGGGCCTTGACTTACTAGTGTCCTGACTAATGAGTTTTTTGAGATACCAGCTATCTCTCGGCTGATTTTTTGCATTGAGTTGATAGAGTAATTTGAGTTAACGAGCTCCTTAATGAGCTCAGTCTCGAAACGAATTAAACTCGTAAGTCAAGGCCCCACTGTATTAACTCTCCAAGGAAACATGCATGGCCCAACATTACCCAAGTTAAATGTAAGTCTTTATTTTCTTTTTAAAAATAGTGTTTAGTGGGGTCCCCAAAATTCACACACAGGTAAAAGATTTGTTGCAGCGGGAAATGCAGAAAAATACCACATTATGATTAACATTAGCTACAACTGCAAAGGGACTTTCCCTCAAAGAACAGGCAGAATGACAAAGTTTAGTGAAATGACTCAGCAGCATAAAGAGGAAACCAGTGCAGCATTTTTAGAGAAAATAGAAAGGACTTTTTTCTTTCTTTCTTTCTTTTTTCACAAGAGCTCCCTTTGGATAACCAGAAAACATACCCAAGCAAGAGCATTTCATGTTCGCCCAGAAAAAAATTTGGGAAGTCTAAACTAAGGTTTCACGACTATACATTATTTTTACTTCAGCTTAGTTTGAAACTGAAAAGCTTGTAATAAACACCTCCAGGAATGTCTCTAGTGCTTTGAATTGCTGCTTTCTTATCTCTTTATCATTTTGAAGTCAAGTTAACTTTTTTGGGAAATTTTCTAATTTAGCTTACACTCCACAGCTCATTTTTTTTGTGTGTGTTTTTTTTTTTTTTTTTTTTTTTGGTTGTTTGTTTTGCTGGGGGTGGTGTAGAGGAGGATTACATTTTCTAAAATAGCAAATGCTTGTTTAAAGAATATGTAACACACACACACACAGACATGCACACACACACACACACACACACCACTAGAATTATATATACCCAAATGTAAGCAGTGCTAACATAAAGCTGATAAATTGATAAATTGATAAATAAAAGATTGTAAATCTTTTATCTTGTTTTTCTCCCCTTTTATTTTTTAAACATGACAATTTTTGCTTTACAAGAAAAACAAAACATGTTGATTTCTTTATCTTTCTCTTGGACACATACTTAGATATAATAAAATGTGTCATAAAAACTAGTTAACCCTATTCCAGTTTAAAAACTTAGAATATAATTACCAAATTCTGGGTAATTTTAAACAAATATAAATTTGTATTTTTGCTTTTGGTTATGGAGAACTTAAATCATGTAAGAGTAAAAAAATAGTATAAAAACAGGAAAGATTTTGTTTTACTCTATTAACAGACAGAGCAAAATATATAAAATTTGAAGTTGATGAAAAATAATTGGGCAGTTTGAGTTGTCAGTACACTGGGTATCTATGGGCTTCATTGTAGATAATAGACAAAGAAAAGCAAATGCTCACATTTCAGCTTCTCTTCCCATTGTGCTGTCAAATTAATCTGCCAAATCCCTAATTTAATTTGGTCATTCTGAATCTCAAATAGTTTGCTATAACTTCTGAAATAGCTGTTCATCCTCTACCTGGTATTCAAGGGGTTGATTCATCTTCGCAATCTTACTTTCAGCAGGTCTCCTGTCTAGACCAAGTGCTCTACTTTAAAACCCCAAGACTGGATTTCATGCTAGTCACTGACTATACCCTATCTTGGCTTGTGATTTCTCCCCATCCTTACAGGCTCATATTAAAGCTGCATCTTTCATAATATCTATCTTTATCTCCATCCCCAAACTAGATGTGTTATTTCTTTCACTTTTTTTATTCCTACTGTGGATTTAATGACCCTTTTATGGGATTCCATTTTCTCTTCTCTCAGCCTATCAACTGTACTTAAAAAATAATTTTAGTAGTTGCAGTTTGCAATGTACATTTATAATCAAAGACCACTTTCAAATACTATCTGCACTTCCCGTGTAATGCAGATACCTTATAACAGAGTATTCCAAATTTCTCTCTCCTTTCCCTTACAACATTACTGTCATTTATTTCATTCGTTATGAGCTATATTACCTGATATATTATTGCTGTTATCAGTTATATCAATTAAAAATAGGAAAAATAAAATAATTTGCCTTCATTTATTCCCTTTCTAACACTCTTCCTCTCTTATGTAGATGAGTTTCTGACTTATATCATTTTTCTTCTCTCTGAAGAAATTCCTTTACATTTCTTGCAAAGCAGTTCTACTCTCTTAATTTATGTTTATATTAGAAAGTTTTATTTCATTTTGTAGGTCAGGTAAAGTTTTATCTTTACCCTATTAGGGTTTTATGCTGGGCCTGAGAATTAAATTGATGTTAGATTAAGAGAAGAAAAGCATAAAAATTTATATGTTTTAAGTGACAAATTTACCTAAGTTTTATGTGACACAGGAGCCCTTATAAGAAAATAAGACCCTAAAGGAATGGTGAAATCTAAACAAAGAGGAGAAATTGTGGAAAAGTAACTAAACTATGTGGAGGTTAAAGGAAGATGAGAATTATTTTAACAAGGTCTGTTTGTACAGAATTCTCTTGAATCCCCCTAGTTTCTTTATTCCTGGTAAAGAGAGGGCATCTTTCATATAAGGGCTTTTATCTCCTACTAGAGGCGTGGTGCATGAAAATTCATGCACTGGGGGCGGGGGGTCCCTCAGCCAGGCCTACCCCCTCTCACAGTCTGTGAGCCCTAAGGGGATGTCCTACTGATGGCTTAGGCCCGCTCCCCACAGGGAGTGGGCTTAAGCTGCAGTCTGGCCTCCCTCTGTGGCCGATCATGGGAAGGCACCACTCCCATCACCCGGCTGCTGCTGCCACTGCTGGCCGCTGTGGGTGGAGGGTGATCTGGGGCCAGGCCAGCTGGGGGAGAGGCTGTGGGAGGTTGAGGCACAGCAGGTCACACCCCGTCCAACCTCTGCAGAGGCATGGCACTGGGACTGGGCCCACGCTGCTGCCTCTGTGGCTGCCTCTGCAGAAGGGGCAGTACTGGGACCAGGACCACGCAGCCCCCTCTCCCTCACCGCCTCTGCGAAGGGGCCGTGGCACTTGACTGGCTCATGCCGAGGCCTCTCCTGTCCCACCTCTGCAAAAGGGGTGGAGGCTGCAGCAGCGCCTCTCTTGTGGCCTCTGCAAAAGGGGCCATGCCTCTGAGCCTCTCCCACACTTCTCCCACACCATACTGCCTCTCCCGCGCCAACTGGGCTCCTCTGAGCCCCACCGCCTCTTCCACGCCCCTTGGCCCTCATAGGCAGCCACTATGGCTTTGTCCAGATGGACTTCCAGAAGACATCAGTCTAATTAGCATATTACTCTTTTATTAGTATAGATTTCTAGAAGAAAGGGGGATCTCAGAATGCTTTTCTTGCATCTGTACCTTTAGCTCAAAATAATCTTTATGCCAAAGTGGTATATTTTTGGGTGGCATATTTTGCCACCTTGACTTTCATAGGATAATCTCACTGGATACAAAATTCTTAGTTGGAGTTTTTTTTTTTCTTTCAACACTTTAAATATAGCACATACTGTTTTTCTCTTTTCATAATTTCTGAAGAAAAATCCAATGTAATTCCTATCCATCTTCCTGGATAGGTAATATGTGTTGTTGTTTTGTGTTTTTTTTTTATGTGTGTGTTTTTTTTCCCTTCTGGCTTCTTTAAGTTTTCTCTTTTCATGTTGACTTTCTGCTATTTGTCCTGCTTATTGTTCTCTAAGCTTCATTTGTTTTGGAAAACATTCAACCACTATTACTTCAAATATTGCTTCTGTTCCTTTCTTCTTTTCCTTCAGGCATTCCCATTTCCTTCAAGTGTATATGTTACGCCTTTTGTAATTGTCCCATAGGTCTTGGATATTCTATTCAAGGGTCTTTATTTCTTTAAAAGTTACTTAGACAAAGACAGATGATAGATAGTACATTTATCTTGAACATATAACTTAATCAGAGCACAGCAGGAATAAATACATGAAAAGCCACAGAGATGGCCTGAAACTTTTTCCTCTGCTACATCAACTAAATGGAGATTTAATTAAAAATTACGATCTATAACCCAAAACACATTCAACCACATACTCATACAAAACGAGGCTTACACTTTAACTTCGCTAAGCAAATCTTTCGTTACATACGCTAATCAAACGTCTTTCTGTGAAGAAAGAAAGACCATTATTGTCATTTCAAAATTATTCAGATGGTTATTTCAAACATTTTATCCACTCAGGAAAGGAAGTATCTTAAGATCTCTTCTACAGCTCCTTTTCCCCCCACCCCACCCCACCTTCTTTTTGGGAGAAAGTGGGATGTAAAAGTTGCTTGATCCACAACTTAAGTACTGCAGTGAAGAAGTGTGGGATATTTTAAGGTGTAACATTTGCCTTTCAGCTTAAAATATGAAGTCTAGATGCAGCTACCACCACACAGCCCCAACAAGGAACAGGCCAAAATTCTCAAGAGTTGGAGTGGGTCATTTATTCTATTTTAACATTGAGATAGTTAAAGAATAATGCTGGGCCCTGAATTGTACACTTTAAAGTAGCTAATTGTATGGTATGTGAATTTCACTTCATTTTTTTTTTTTCAAGTACTGGATGCTTTAAAGGCTTTAGAGCCCTAGCCGGTTTGGCTCAGTAGATAGAGCATCAGCCTGTGGACTGAACAGTCCCGGGTTCAATTCCAGTCAAGGGCACATGCCCAGATTCCGGACTCAGTCCCCAGTGAGGGGCATGCAGGAGGCAGCCAATCAATGATTCTCTCTCCCCATTGATGTTTCTATCTCTATCTCCCTTCCTCTCTGAAATCAATAAAAATATATTTAATAAAAAAAGGCTTTAGAAATTATACAGAGGGAGGTGCTTTTAAGGGGTCCTTTGTAACAGAGCACAACAGTGGGTCTCGGTACCAAATAGAAGCTGGAACAACAAAATTGTTCTAGGTACAGTATGTTCCAGTGCCAGTTTGGAGCTTCCAGGAAACTTTAGAATAACTGTAACATGTGAATTTGGGCTAAGAAGAAAGTCAGGTCAATAGCTACCTTAGAAAGTTTGATCTGAGGAAAATGAATTGGTTCAACAATTTCCAGTGACTTCATGGAACTTCTAGGTACTTCAGTCATATTGTCAAGCCCCTTAGATTGCTGAGGCTTGCCCTCACTTTTAGGAACCTAACAGTTGTAAACCAGATTTCTGTATAACTCAAGGGAAGATGCTCTAAAACTCTGTGGAACAGAATAGATTCTCCTTAATGAGTCCTGAATTCTCAAGAGTGATTCTTTAGGAAAAACTCCTGATTAAAGAAGCTGTAGACTTGCATGCCCAGCAATATCATACTGATGGCAACAAATCATAGGCCAGTAAGGAGGTCCAAGGAGCAGTGGCTTCTTGCTCCATCAGCATGGTTTCACAAACATACTATTCTTGAGTAATGACTTATACTTTGAAGCATTATCATTTTTAAATGTCACACTTGACATCCCAGTTGACATATACAATTCCATACTTAAAATCTTTTAGTATCAGGAAATTAAGAGTGCTTCCAACCTAGGCATATTTGCTATTAATCAAATAAGGAGGAAAAATGTGTTCTGTATCCCTTTATTTCCATTCCTGTTCTACTACATCTGGAGTACAAAATATAAGGACCAAGAGTATATTAGTTTAACAACTTGCAGGTGTGTGTCTATTCACACAGCACATTCTCTTTTGGGGAAAACTGTTACAATATTTTTATAACCAGTTATAAATTTCTTAATTTCTTCTCTACTCTTCACCAACCTACTGCTTTTAATTCCCATTTCTTATATAAATGAAGCAGAATGACATAGTCCAACTAAGAAGAGAAACTTTCCCTATGTAGATGGAAAGCTATTTCTTTCCAGTTTATATGTGAGCCTGGTAGGAACTAGTTCATACCTGTAATATGAGCTCAACTACAAAACTCATCATATGCCATACACACTCCTTTGGTCTCAATCCTTCACACCATACATCACATGCTCACCAATTCCTCATGCTCACTGGGCTTACCTCCACCTGTCCAATCTCATCTCTGGCTTTTCCCAGACCGTCCCCTTCACTCCACTTCCACATCCTCCTACCGTACTTTGGAAAATGAATATTTCATTGTGCAAAGTTTTCCTTTGGATGATCAACTTACAGGAAATCTGACCCAGGATTCCCAGGGCAATACCATACTTTCTACAATTCTTTCAGACAGTCTAACTTCCTAGTCTCAAGAAAGGACTGGAGGAAAAGCAGGTAGCGATCATGGGGATTAGGAAAGCTAACCTTTTTTCCAACCTCCAACCCTAAAGTTAGCATTTCTACCATCTTTCTCTGGTTCTCAATCATCATTCAGCAGAGTGGTCATCATGCTAACCACAGACTCCTAACCACAGTCTCTTTTTTATTTTGCTTTTGAGTTTGAGAAGTTTTTGTTGACATACCTTGAAGATTACTGATTTTTTTCCTTTGCTGTGTCCAGTCTACTGATGAAGCCATCGAAGTAATTTTTCATTACTGTTGCAGTGTTCTTAATTTCCCACATTTCCCTTTTTCCCAAGAGTTTCCACCTCTCCGCTTACATTACTCATCTTTTCTTGCTTTTTGTGCCCTTAAGATATTAATCATATTTTAAATTCTCAGTCTGATAATTTCCAAATTTATGCCATATCTGAGTCTAGTTTTGATGTTTGCTTTGTTTCTTTGGACTACACTATTTGCCTTTTAACATACCTTGTAACTTCTTGTTGAAAGCTAGACATGATCTACCAAGTAAAAAAAGAAACTGAGGGCCCTGGCTGGTTTTGCTCAGTGGATAGTGCAGCAGCCTGGTGACTGAATGGTCTCGGGTTTGATTCTGGTCAAGGGCACATGCCCTGGTTGCAGGCTTAATCCCCAGTGGGGTTGTGCAGGAGGCAGCCAATCAATGATTCTCTTATCATTGATGTTTCTATCTCTCTCTCCCTCTCTCTTCCTCTCTGAAATCAATAAAAACATATTTAAAAAAAAAGAAAGAAACTGAGGTAAATAGACCTTTGGTGTGAGGTTTTATATTTATCTGCTAAGAGTTACGCTGTGATTACTGTCTGCTATAGCTAGAAAGGGTATTGACTCTTATTCTGAATGAAAAGGACTACCGTTGTGTGCCTATAAACAGAAGAGAGATATGATCAATTTAACATTAAAAAAATATTTGGCTGGCTCATAAGGATTTGACTCTAAGAAAACTGTAGGAAGCCACTGTGATAAACTAGGCAAGAGATAATGTAGTTTAGATCAGGGCAATTCTATGTAATGGTTATTAGGTGTTAGAAAAAGAGAAAAGCTAAGTATATTTCTGAGATATTTGGGATGAATAAGGAGAATAAATCCTCAATAACTGAGATAGAAAAAGCAACAAATAGACTAGTTTTTTGTTGAGAAGGGCAGAATTTCAGTTTAAGCATGTTATTTTTGAGAAATCTATTAGATATCCAGGTAGAGATCCCAAGTAGATATCTGGAGAACAGGAGAAATACTTGGTTAGAGATAGTTTGGAGAGTCATCAGCATACAGATGGCACTTAAAGACATGAGAGTACAAGATCACAGTGGGCGTGAGTGTAGACAGGGAAAGGAAGAGAACCAAGACACATGAAAAGGTGTGTGAGGGGGTAGGAAAGAGTGGGTAGTGTGAAGAGAGAAGAAACCAGAAAAGAAATTGAGAAGAATCATAAGTAAAATATGGAAATAAGTGAAGAAAACATAGCAAAGAGGAGCAAGTCAAATCTACTCTGTGAAGTGCTGCTGATATATCAAGAAGGATGAGATAGGGTAGCATACCTTTAGTGGATTTGGTACAAACGTATTGAAGACAGATTAGGAATTCAAAACACCAAAAACAAACAAACAAACAAAAAATTTAACAGAGGTTAGATAGCCTGACCTGGAAGCTTTTTCTGGCAGCAATGAAGTCCTCTTAAATTATTAAGACAGCTCCTTGCCCTCAGTACCCACTGTGTGCCCAGGTATAGATTGGGATGAGCTCTCATTAGGGTGCCTATGTTGTGATGGATCAATTTAGCTGTTCCCTCAACTGAGAAGTGGCATGAGCCTGTGTATTGCTAGCTCTACAATTATTAAATCTAGCCCACTTTGATCTAAATAACTGAGATTTCAGAGTATCTAGAATTACCTAGAGGTTCAAGGAAACCTGTTGCAACAATCTCAAAAGTTTGGATATCCTAAACCAGGGGTGGGCAAACTTTTTGACTCGAAGGCCACAATGGGTTCTTAAACTGGACCGGAGGGCCGGAACAAAAGCATGGATGGAGTGTTTGTGTGAACTAATATAAATTCAAAGTAAACATCATTACATAAAAAGGTACGGTCTTTTTTTTTTTAGTTTTATTCATTTCAAACGGGCCGGATCCGGCCCGCGGGCCGTAGTTTGCCCATGGCTGTCCTAAACCTTATAAAATGAACTGATAAAGGTAATGAGTGTTCTTTTAGCCTCTCTCTCTCTCTCTCTCTCTCTTCAGTGAATAATTTTTACAATATTTACTGACCTTCAGCCTACATACAAGCTTTGATTTTTTTCATTTTTATATTCAAGGAAATAATACTTTTTCATTCTGTGTCTTCAATAACTTTGTACACAGAATGTACAAGTAATATGGTACAAAGTATAGAGTTACATCATTTTCAGAAACTGCATAGATAAAGTTAATAGGTAAAAAATAATAATATAGGTAACATTTTATAAAAGGAAGTTCTGTTTTCTAAATCTTCCAAATTATTCATTTTCAAAAGTATGCAAGGAAGAAAGAATATTGACAGAAAGGTGCTTGGAGATATTGGGATGCGACGGTGGATCATGAAAACACTCTAAAACATTGTGTTAGGAAATTGTCAAAATATATAAATCATTATAAAATCCTGCTAGTAATAACGTATAACTTTATTTTCAATGCAAGATCATTATTAAGGCTACTCTGTGGGGTAGTACATGGAGAGCAGATAATTTCAGGACAATATTTTAAGTGTTCCCATAGTCTCAAATAAAAAGTTCTGGGACTATGGGCTCTTGGAAAAAACATAGAGATTCATTAGTCCCCAACAACACATCAGATAAAGAATACATTGGTGGGGGATAAGGACACACATGTAATACTTTAATCAATAATCAATAAAGAAAAAAAGAATACATTGGTAAGCATCCCACTGGCATAGGTAGGGCTCCTGAGGGGCTCCTCTGATTATGACCCATCCTGTGCCGCCCTTTCTGTCCAGGTGTTAATGTAGCACCAGCAGAAAAAGAAATAACTAAAATGATTACATAATGATATCCATTTCCATATATTAATCTTAAGTACCTATATCCCATGATTTTGCAGTGTTGCTGTACTGCGCATGATAACATTTTGTTTAAATAATATGTCTTGGCCCTGACAGGTTTGGCTCAGTGGATAGAGCGTCGGCCTGTGGACTGAAGGGTCCCAGGTTTGATTCCGGTTGAGGGCATGTACCTTGGTTATGGGCACATCCCCAGTGGGAGGTGTGCAGGAGGCAGCTAATTGATGTTTCTCTCTCATCAATGTTTCTAACTCTCTATCTCTCTCCCTTCCTCTCTGTAAAAAATAAATAAAAAATATATTTTTTTAAAACCGCCTGCATTAAATAAAATTTAAAAAAAATAAAATAAATAATATGTCTTGGGACTTATGCAGGGTCCTATTTGAAGTACCAAACTTTCTTCTAAGATAATTTTACATATATTGACTAGACTTCAAGAACATGATAAAATAATATGATAAACCTTTCAGAGAAAAAATACACACATACACATTATCACACATGCACATATATTCATGTATGTTATGTGTGAGAAATTGTAAGGAAAATGAGGAAATGATTAACACTAGAATCAGGAGAACTGTTACTCTTACGCTGCAATAAGGAGGATGTGATTTTGGTGAGGTTCATAGGGCTCCAAGGTACTGGTTGTCTATTTTTTTAAGCTGAGCAACAGGTTTATGGGTGTTGGTTTTATATATTATTGATTTCATTTTAAAATTTGAAAAAAAGAGAAGTCACATATAAGAAATGTTATATCAGGAACATCTGAGTTTTTTTATTAAATTTATCTGTGGCGCCTGGAGAGATCCTAATACCTCCTCACAGCAACATTTTGATGCACAAAATGTCATACTTTTTTTTTTTCAGTCCGAAAGGATATAGTCCGCATCCTCCCCAGTTTAGATGTTGAAGTCAAAGACATTACTGACAGTTATGACGCCAACTGGTTTCTTCAGCTGTTATCTACACAAGATCTTTCTGAAATGACCAGTAAAGAGTTCCCCATTGTGGCTGAGGTCATAGAAGCACCTCAAGGAAGCCAGCTCCTCGCAAGCATCTTACAGCCTGGGAAAACCATTGTGATTCACCAAAAGTATCAGGCATCGAGGATCTTAGCTTCAGAAATTAGAAGCCATTTTCCTAAAAGACACTTTTTAATCCCCAAGAGCTATAAAGGCAAATTCAAGCGGCGACCTCGGGAATTCCCAACAGCTTATGACCTTGAGATAGCGAAGAGTGAAAAGGAACCTCTTCACGTCGTGGCCACCAAGGCCTTTCATCCCCCGCATGAGGAGCTGTCATCCGTAGCTGTCGGGGACCAGTTTCTAGTGCATCACTCACAGACGACTGAAGTCCTCTCTGAGGGCATCAAAAAAGTGGTGAATGTTCTGGCCTGTGAAAAAATCCTCAAAAAATCCTATGAGGCAGCACTGCTCCCTTTATACATGGAAGGAGGTTTTGTGGAGGTGATTCATGATAAGAAACAGTACCAGATTGCTGAGCTCTGTGCACAGTTCCACTTGCCCTTCAATGTGAAGGTATCTGTGAGAGATCTTTTCATTGAAGAAGACATTTTGGCGGCTACGCCAGGACTGCGGTTGGAGGAAGCTATCACGGACTCTTATCTACTCATAAGTGACTTTGCCAACCCCGCAGAATGTTGGGAAATTCCTGTCAGCCGCTCGAATATGACTGTTCAGTTAGTTAGTAATTTGTCTCAGGATACGGGATCATTTCTAGTCAGGACTCTGATTGAAGAGATCACGGAAGAACAGTATTACATGATGCGAAGATATGAAAGCTCCTTCTTGCACCCCCCACCTCGCCCCCCCAAACATCCCTCGGTGGAAGAAGCAAAGCCAACTCTGCTACACGTAGCAGAAGAGAGGACTGTGGGTCTGCCCAAGTCTCCCAAGGTAAGGCTATGGTTCTGCAGTTTTTCTTCTGGAATGTTTTTCTTTTATTTCAAGTCTTTTCTGAGTTTATTTTTTGCTTACTTTTCTTTCTTTCATGCCGTATTTGGAATGAGCCTTTCTGATGCTCAATAGATGAATGAACATCAACAGAGCATAAGCTGTTGCAGCATTTTGTATTTTGATGCTTAACCAGTAAATGTGACAAGACATTTATAATGAACTAGAAGGAGCAGGGGGTGACATTTGGATATGCTGACCCAAATTGCTATTTCGATGGGTTTTAGTAATTAGGATTGTTTTATACATTGCCTCAGAAGCAAATCTCTTTTAGTTTGAAAAAGTTGTTCATTTTTTTCTAGGTAGAGTTATTTTAATACTTCATCTAGGAAATGAGTGCACAAAAACTCTCTTCTTGGGAGGAGGGGGGGTGGTGCCTACCAGTAGCATACATCTATAACACATGTCTTCATTTTATCTTAAGTGCAGAAAGATGTAAAAATATCTTGGCAGAACTATGTGTGAGCATATGAGCATCTGCCCACATTCTGCCTATCTGAGAATTGTAATCTTTAACAGTTCTGTTGAAAAACAAAATCAATAAAACTGCAGACAGTATGAGATCGTTACAGAATCAACAACTCCATAACCACTCTAAAGATTTTGGGAGAGGGGGCGTTGCAGCTTCATTTCTACTTGGAACTTTTTGTCTTTTGGAAACTGCTGAGTGCCTGGAAAGCACTTGCCCTTACCCCATGAAGCGTAGGTCCTTTATCTGGCCAGCAGTGGTTCTATGGTGTGTGGAAGGAGCGCATTCTGGCCTGGCAGATGTTGTGCTAGCAGCTTGGGGAAACAAAGTTATTAGTAAAACAAAGAGAGATGCTGTGTTTACTCCCTATACTCACGAATGCTAGCTGCCTCAGGCTTCAAGTATGTGCGTACGGAACTACTTTTAATTCTGCATTTCAAAGATTGCATCCTATTGTCTACTGGGGAAATTCAGTAAGGATCTTCAAACTCATCTTCCGAAGAAGATAAAGCCAACCAAAATTTTCTTTCCCGAAAAACAATTTTGAAGCAGTCATTGTGAATTAGACAACTGTTCCCAAATAATGTTGTTGAATAACGTGCATCTGTTCATGTGGAGGCTAACTGGCTTCTCCTGTTAAATATGTTTTTATTACTGAACTGAATGACTTGAGGGATGGAATGCTGGTTTGTTTTGTAGTGGTGAGCAGAAGAATGCCTCCCACCTGCAAGGTGTCCTTCCCTAAACCCTATGAACCTTTGAAGGTGTTACATTGGATGGCTAAATAGACGGTGCGCATGTGCTTAAAATTAGGGACCATAAAATGAAGAGAGTATCCTGGATGATCTAGGTATGTCCAAGTTAACCATGTCAGTCCTTAAGAGGACTTTTCCCAGTTGAGATCTGGATTAGAGAGATGTGACTACAGAGGAATCATCAAAGAAATGCAACATTGCTGACTTGGAAGATGGAGGGAAGGAGCATTGAGCCAAGGCATGTAGATGATGTCTAGAAGCTAGAAAAGACAAAGAGACCTCTTACCTAGAGCTTCCAGAGTAGAATTCAGCTATGCTGACACCTTGATTTTAGCCAATGAGACTCCTGTCAGATTTCTGACTTACAGAACTCTAAGATAATAAAGTTGTATTGTTTAAGACACCAAGTTCATGTGATAGCAACAATAGAAAATTAATATAGGACACAAAATTGGGAGGAAGGTATAAGTAAAAACTTTAGATGGAAAAATCTATATTTGTTAGAACTAGTTGGGTACAGCTAAGTTCCAGGGACAATTGGAAGCAGGATTTGCACACAGCCAGAGTGGACCTTACTTTTCATCACAAATTGGTTTATTTTCACAGGCTGGTTTTATTCATATGAGGCACACTACTGCTGGCAGTTCATCTTATAGTTTCATAATCAGGGAAGAATATAATCTCTTTGTTTGATTCCAAATTAAAAAGAGAAAGACTTTGTTTCACATGTCCATCTCCTGGTTCAATCAACTCATTAGCTGTCCCCAAAACCATCAAGATTAGTAGGAAGGGAATGAGGACTGGTTGTCTCAAATAACAAATACTGGAAATGTATATGAAGATCTGGAGATACCAAAGAATAGATGTTTATTACAATAAAAAGGAAAGACTAAAAAATCCTAAAGTACTAAGAAGGCATTCATAGAAAAATGTTAAAAAATTTTTAAATGCCTTTTGACAGAATGTCAGGTGAAAATGATGTGTTTTATTAAGAGAGGAATTCATAAAACAGCAGTGCTATGTCTAGGCTACTGTTTGGAAAAATTTACAGTCTTCCCCGTATGATTCCCCTTTACTCTCACGTGACTACCACACTCACAGCACTTCTCACACGAGCTGTGTGGGGTTTCCCCACACCAAGCGATTCAGCAACACCAGGTGGGCATCCTACAACTCAATTCTGACACCATCTACCAGCACATAGTGTCAGGTCCCACCAGTTCATTTGGGCTCAGTCCCACAAGGCTGCTCCTGCCCTACTTCAGATGCTGTTCACAAGTATTAAGTCCTCGGGTTACACACAACTTCTGTCAACTTGACTACAAATCAGAGGCTGCCATGACCCTCTCCTCGGGCCCTATTAATTTGCTAGAGTGGCGCCCAGAACTCAGGGAAACAGTTGCTTTCATTCACTATTTTATTAAAGGATATAATAAAGGATACCGATGAACAGTCAGGTGAAGAGATTCAGAAGATGAGCTCTGGGAGGGTTCTGAGCTCAGGGGTGTCTGTTCCCTGTCATGTTGGGATGTACCACTTTCCCAGGATGTGGATGTTTTAACCCTAGAAGCTCTCCAAACCCCATATTTTGGGGGACTTTTGTGGAGACTTCCTCACATAGACATAATCAATTATTAACTCTATTTCTAGTCACTCTTCCCTCTATGGAGAATTGGATGGGGTTGACGTGAAAATTCCAAGCTTCTAATTATGGGTTAGTCTTTCAGATGACTAGCTCTCATCCAGGAGCCATCCAGGACCCCACCCAAAGCCTCCTCATTAGAACAAAAGGCCCTCCTATCACCCAGAAATTCCCATGGATTTAGAAGCCCTGTGTTAGAAACCAGGGTCAAAGATGAAACATTAGAACAAAGGATGCTCCTAAGGCTCTTATCACTTAGGAAATTACAACAAGCATTTCAGAGCTCTGCACCAAGCAGATACCAATACATAGAATTTCTATTATCTCACAGTTAGTAAAATAAGACTATTGCAATCTTGGACTAAATTTATACATGTAGGATTCCAGCTCAACTTATTAATTCCTAACTGTTTCTTCACTGGGCCAACCCTACATGAATTTGTGTGTCTGGTTCTGAGTTCCACTTCTAAAGAATATTGATTAACTGAAGGGTGTAGAGATGTTAAGAGTCAGTTTAACATGTTAAAAGGTTGAGGAGCCATTTTTATCTGAGGACCTATTGAGGAAACTGAGGAATAGTCTAAACTTGAATGATTGGTACTCGATGACATTAGTTATTTTACACATTCAAAGAGATACTCTGTAGCAAAGAGTACATTCTTATTTTTCATTACAAAGCTGGTTGAGAATCAGGAGAGGATAATTTTGGTGCCATGTGTTGGAACAGATTTATTGTCCCGAAAAAGGTTATAGCAGAATCTAAGAAACCCTAAGTTCAGTGATGTTTTGGGAGATTGCTGATTGGTTGAAAGTTTATCAGTCAATTGAAAAGGCTCTATGATTCTTTGTTTATGATTAGTTTCACAGAATTTAGGGTAGTAAATAAAGGACTATATTGTCCCTGAAATCACTTTAAAATGTCAAGCGTACTATAATTTATCTGTGTTTAGACCTCCAGACCTCATTTTTAATAATTTTTCTTACCATAAAGATAGAAATCTGCTTCCTAGATAATTTTTTGGAATATAAACAGAAGCTCTGCATATCTACTTAAAAAGTCTTGCAACCAACTATTTCTTATTATCACAATGTCATTCTTCCATATATTTCTTTTATATTTCTTCTGATATCTACATTAAAGCTCTTTTATGTATGCTTTTGAAGTGGTTAGATAGAACTTCTTTTTAATATTCTAAAGCCAGGAAGCTGCCATTGAAAATAAGCCTCTAAGATGTTGGATTGTATGTGGAATATTGCTTTAAATTCATAGAACAATTTGTAAGGGTTATTCAGAGTTTAAACATTAAACTCACTTAACTCATTACCTTATTACATATGCAGCTGCTTCATTATATAAGTTTACTTTTGCCTTCCCAGTGGATTATTAACTTTACTGGATCATTTCTTGCACTGTTAAATAACAGGGCCGATATATAGGCTGTCAAAGAGTAAGAAACTAAATATACTCAGTCTTAGCCAAATTCACCTGTATCGGGTATCCATTGTCACTTATGAATACTACAAGTTTATCTAAGAAGTTTAGAAATTAAAAATACATAAGAGCAAGTTATAAGAACTAGGGTAGATAGATATTTTCCAAGGTAAGATTGTCAACCTCTAGTTTTAGCAATTCTATATAATAAAAAGGTGATATGCAAATTGACCCTCATGCCCTTACAAAATGGCTGCCTACAACTAGGCCGGAAGGGGGGTAAGTGAGGGACGACCAAATTACTGAACAAGCAGGCTGCATGGGGCAACCAGGCCGGCAGCGGGGGGGGGCAGTTGGGGTGACCGGGCTGCCAGAGGGGATCAGTTGGGGGTGACCAGCTGGCGGGGGGAGGGGGAGCAGTAAGAAGCAACCAGGCTGGCGCGGGGGGTGGGGGGGCAGTTAGAGTGACCAGGCCGGCAGGCAGGTGAGCAATTAGGAGCCAGCAGTCCAGGATTGTGAGAGGGATATCCAACTGCCAGTTTAGGCTAAATTGGCAGTGGGACATCCCCCGAAGGGGTTCCGGATTGGAGAGGGTACAAGCTGGGCTGAGGAGACCTGACCCCCCCCCCCCCCCCCCGCATGAATTTTGTGCACCAGGCCTCTAGTACCTAAAGGAGAAAATTGATTGTAGTAGAAATGTCAGAATTGTAATATGGGTACGTTCAGGGACAGGTGAAAGGGGGAGATGGATATCAACAGAGACAATGGTGCATCTCAAGGCCTATGACGTTTTACACTGAAGTATCTTATTCTTGTTTTAAAATATGATAACTTGGAGAATAATGTATGGACTCTAAACAAAGGGATGAGAATATACCAAGGACCTCTCAAAAAAATGTAGACTTATGACAATGTAAAAATAGTATCTTTAAGATTTGTACTTTTTGATTCTTAATCAAATGAACACAATATTATAAAGTGACTAAATAAATGAGGCTGGGGCTAAATAGGAATCTGATCTCTGAGAGTTTCTATGTCAGAAGTATTTCAGAGAGTGTGAAACAACATACTCACTGGAGTTCTTGCCTGTCGTAGATATATATGGCTATGCCTTCTGAGTGCCACACAGGAGAAATGTAACTTCTGTATTCTGATGAAAGAACCTATAACCAGATAGAAAAACAAACCTTTGGTTGAAAGATGAGATATTCCTCTCCTTCGGAGACTGCAACTGGGACCAGAAATCTTGCATTCCACTAACATTGTTTGGCCATTTAATGCCCAAGTGTCCATTTTGCTGCCAGAATTTCTAGATTTCTGTTGGACAAGAACACCCATAGGAGACATTAAGACCAAGAGCAAGGGAGGTGGTAATGGCAAGGTACCGCGAATTGAGCAGAAAAAAACTCTGTCCTAGAATCAGAGTGAGGGCTGGAAAAGGCAGAAGGAAAGCAATAGTTTCTGGGAGCTGCAGAGAGAACACTTGGCCAGCAGCTGTGGGGTGCTAAGACGCACTTCTGTTCTGATCTGGTGTGACAGTTAGAGTGGCTGAAAAATGTTAAAGAAGCCCACGCTCCTGGGCTGCACCTAGACCTTTACAGCAGCGATTTTCAACCTTTTCATTTCCTGGCACACATAAACTAATACTAAAATTCGGCAGCACACCAAAAAAATATATATATTTTGCTGATCTGACAAAAAAATAGTTATAATTTTGACTCATTCACACTGAACGGCTATTGTTGTGTTGGCTATTGTCAGTTTTTTAAATTGCCTAATTCAGGGAAGAGAGGTCAGTGCCCCTGACTAAATAGTCAGGTATTGCATGTTTTAAAAATTCTTGCAGCACACCAGTTGCCTCTTGTGGCACACCTGTTAAAAATCACTGCTTTAGAGGATAATATTATATCCACTCATTTATTATCTATAAAATGTAGGCATGTCACAGACAAACATGTAAATAAACATGTAAATAATATATATGAATTTAAAAAATTCATGTAAACAAACATGTAAATAATATATATGAATTTTAAAAATATATTTTCCCAATGGATTGGCAAAATGATTGGATAAAGTTTGGAGTAAATTATTTCATGTTAGATTTCTGGCTTTTACAATAAAAACATGGTGTGATTTTATTATATTTTGTTAACCTGATATAGTATAAAAGCATGAGAGCATTTGGCTTTATAACCAACCATTACACTTCTGCAGATTGATATCTATCTACTCTTGGTGCATACTTTTGGTCTAACATAGAAAATGTAAGTCTATTGCCCTGTGATAGGAAAAAAATCAATGATTTAGCAATTTTCAAAGACCAAAAACAGTCTTAAAGGTGGAAAGTGGACATACGCTAAAAACTGGGCTGTAAATCAAATAAGAAAATAAGGGGAACTTATGAATTTTTTTAATGTTGAAGAATTTCAACTATGAGATACAATCTCAGCATAGTTTCAGCAGATATTTGAGCTGTTCTTAGGGCAACATACATACAGATTCATACATCACTGTTTTTAGTTGCCTGAGGTTTGTAGTCTAGTAAATGACAGGAACCAGTAAACAGCAGAGTAGCAGGAAGTGAAAAGATGGGAGGAGGGAACAAAGGATGAATAAATGAAATGCGGCATTGAACATTAGCCAAACCAGAGTTCCAACTGAAACCTTGCAGGTAGAAATCTGTGCCCATTGGGAAGTACAGAATATATATAAATTCTTTTTTGTGTTTTTGGAAGTGGGAGAGTAATCATAACTTGTAAAATTTCACTCCAGGCATGACATGCAGTGCATTAATACTTCTAGCTGAAAAGGAATTGGTGAAAGTAAGGCATTAGAAAACATTGCCTGATTTTAAAGGTATTTAGACCAAAAAATTAGTAAGTTATCAAACTACTAATAAAGTACCCATTCCATTCTCTCTAGAGAATTTATGTCCAAAGAACATTGTTTCTGTGGTGGGATAATTGAAGTACACTCATACTTGGAAATGATTGGGTAAACCAAAATTTTGGCCTTCTTTCAGGTTTCAACCAACTGACAATATTCTCACCAGAGTGAGGAAGGGCTGACGAAAATGTTATTTAATACTGTTCCTCACCTCCCTCTCCCATCTGTGGAGTCAAGAACTAAAATACCACCAATTATGAGATTATCATGTTTTCAGTGTTAGTATTACTTTTCAGCTTCAAAAAAAATATGAATTATCCCTGGCTGGTGTGGTGAGCATCATCCCAATTTCAGGTCAGGGCATATACCCATGTTACAGATTTGATTCCTAGTCTGGTACGTACTGGAGGCAACAGAGAAGGCAGCTGATTGATGTTTCTCTCCCACATTGATGCTTTTCTCTCCTTCCCTCTCTTTAAAAAAATCAATAAAAACAATTTAATAAATAATATATATGAATTTAAAAAATATATTTTCCCATTGGATTGGCAAAATGATTGGATAAAGTTTGGCGTAAATTATTTCATGTTAGATTTCTGGCTTTTACAAATGTTAGAACAGTTTTTACTTTCTTAAATGTCCATAACCTAGAAATCCCTGTTTAGAAATGACCAGTTATAACAGAAGAATCAGCAGTTTCGGATGTTCAAGCACAGTATGGATAAAGTGAGGGCACTTGAATTGCCAACTTCCAATAACCCCCATAACGATTTGAGTCCCTTGAACCATTGAGTTGGATGTGGGCTCACTAGATATTTAAGTTCCGTTCTTTGAGTTCACTATCTTCAGTTTTGTTTTACAAATTTTTAGAAGTCTGAAGATTAGTTGGAGAAATCTAGAGAAGGTAAGTTCCAGCTGGCTTTGTAGTTCCCCAAACTGATTTCTCTGAGTTTTCCATTACTATGTTATCAGTTTTGAATTTATTTTAGAATAAAAACCTTGCCTAGAAATAAATCGGTAAGACACAAGCTATATATTGGAGCAAATAAGTTTTACTACGGCTATCCAGTTTCTTGCAGGGCAACAATTACTTTTAACTGTTTTGGTGGTGTTTTCATTGATGTCAGATCTACAAACTTTTATGATTTACTTTCCAAACCAAATTTTCTGGGCAAATGTTAAAATGGAAAATGAGTATGAGATGGTTATGAAAGAATGCGTAAGGATAGGCTTCCAAAAATCAGTATTTTTTTTCAAATTTTGAAAAGCAGAAAATAAGAAAAAATTATCTTAAAAATAGAGGAGAAAATGAACTTTGAACTCAAGAGACCAGAGGTTCCATAAACACTCTAAAATGCCATAGAGATAGAAATGATTCAAACAAATGCATTATTTAAGGGCAAACTCTCAGCCAGCCTTTTACAGCACTAAACCTTTCTTTGTTATACCTCATTCATAATCTAACTTCAGTATGATTAAAATGTCTTAGAAAGACTCTACCCACTACTTAATTTCAAGATACACTTCTACCGGGACAAGTAGCTTTTAGTTATTTTGTAAGACATGTTGTTTGTTTAAGCATTTACTATGAACCAACTACATAGATAATTTTAAATCTGATGAGAAAAGAAAAAAAATGGGAGGAAATCCTATTAGACTGAGGGCCATTGGCCACAAAACTAGCCAAATAGGATAGATGCATACATTAAAGACACAATAACTATGTAATATATTGTTATTTATGTAGATACAAAGTTGAAAAGGATTGATGGCAAAATTATGGAATTGCACCATATGCAAAACCCAAGAAATATCTGCTCTCCTAGAGTAAGAGATAAGAATGCAATTTTAATATGTGACATTATGCTTATTTATATCACAAAACATTATATACTGTTTGTTCTTAATGGAAGTTTGTTGCTTTTAAATGTTTTCCATATCCTAACTAATGTTCAAAAAGTACACAATTGCCACTTAATGAAATAGGATAAGACACAAAGTCAAGTAAGGCCATTGTTATCAAAGGATGAAAAATGCTCTCCCCAAGCTATTTTTCTCCTCATTGTCTCTGGTTCTAGCTTCTCCCCTGAGCTGTAATCATTTCTATGTTTTAAATCATATTAGACTGTTAAATCATATTAGACCATGCTCACATGGTTGTTGGGCATCCTGTCTTCAATAAACTAGCCAAAGGTCTATGATCCAGACTGGCCTGTCTTTTGTAATTAAAAAGCCACCAGCCCATTACTGACCTCGTTGACTGCTAGTGACTGAAACCACGGAAAGTGAAACTGTGCTTAAGGGGCACCACATACTGTAAATGGTAAATAAAGTTTTGTGAGAGAAAAAGATGAGTCTGGAGAGTGTGTGGAAGGATAGGGGGAGAAAGTATGAAAGGAAAGGAGAAAGGAGGAATATTTTATCTTATTTTTCTCTAAATAAATTCCCTTGCAGTCCATGTATTTTAAAGAGTCTGCAAATGTCATAGTTTTAGGTAAGTTTTCCAGACTACTGGTTTTTAATACTTCTATATGGAATATTCAATTTTTATGCAGCAAAACCTGTTAACCTTTTCATTTGTGCTTACTTTTATCTTACTTTTATGGCTTTTAACCTTATCTCCATTCCAATGATTCAATAGGTTAATTCCATTCTAATATTTTAGAATTTGAATTTATATGTATAAATTTAATATATACATATGTACAAACATAATATATATATGTATGTATGCATGTGAGTATATATATATACATACATATATATATGTGTATATATATATATATACACACATATATATATTATATGTGTATACTTCATCTCACTTGAACTCTACAACCTTGTGATATGGGTATTATCATCACCATTTTATAGCGAAGGCAGCTTGCCCAAGGTTCCAGGTTTGCAGCCAGTGCCAGGGCAGGCCTTTCTCCCTGCTCATCTGCCCACAAGGCCCAGACACTTGGTATGGTCCTATGATGCCTCCTGGAAAGGTGGTATATGAATGTCTCTCAACTTCTCTGCTCTATTGTTTCTTGCATAGAATCCATGTTTATTGTTTTTATCATAGGCAAAACGAAACAATAGCATCTTTCACGGGGTGGTTGTAAAGAAAAGATCCAAAGAAATAACACATATCTAAAAATCATAGTATATCAAAGGGAATTAATATGGCCTACCTAATAGACAGATAGATTTTTCTTTACAAATTTTACAATTTGAAATAGTTATTTCCTTGAGATGAAAGGTGTTATGACTAGGTACATCAGGACCGTAAGTTTAGAAGGAAGCACATTTTTATTTTTGTGTAAAAATGATATTGCTGACATTTTATTGGAGAGACTGGAATTGTGTGCCATTTTCCTCATTGGATCTGCACTGATTATGTATTTCTGTTTGCTAACCAGGTGAACAAAGACTGTGTTCAGCCAATATACCTGGATCATATACTAGTATTGCTAGCAACTTTTTTAACACTATAAAATTAATGTCTCTTTATTTTTGTTTTATCTTCCTCTGAGGTAGAACAGATCTCAGTTTCTGAATATTCATAATTCGCTAAGAAGAATTTTCCATTTTGGAACAAGTAATCAAGTGATGTTGACCAGAGTTTCCTTGAAATTCCTTTGCTTTTTGTGTGTGTGTGTGCATATCTTACATCCTTTGTTACACCTGGGATATTCTGTAGAGCAAATAGCACATATTGAATGAGTGTACAACTGTTCTCAAAAGAAAGCATATAGGGCCGAAACCGGTTTGGCTCAGTGGATAGAGCGTCGGCCTGCGGACTGAAGGGTCCCAGGTTCGATTCCGGTCAAGGGCATGTACCTTGGTTGCAGGCACATCCCCAGTGGGAGATGTGCAGGAGGCAGCTGATCGATGTTTCTCTCTCATCGATGTTTCTAACTCTCTATCTCTCTCCCTTCCTCTCTGTAAAAAATCAATAAAATATATTAAAAAAAAAAAAAAAAAAAAAAAAAGAAAGCATATAGGAAAAGCTTCTTGACATTAGTTTGACAACAATTTCTTGGGTATTATAACTAAGGCACGGCAACAGAAGAAAAACAGACAAGTGCAACTACATCAAATTAAAAAGCATCTTTAAAACAAAGGAACCTATCAACAGAATTAAAAAACAACCCATGGGGGAAATATTTGCCAACCATATATTGGATAAAATGTTAATTCCAGAAATATGTAAGAAACTACTATAGCTCAATACTAAAAAACCAAATGACCTGATGAAAAAGTAGTCAATTTGAATAGACATTTCTGGAAAGAAGGCATACAACTGACTAATATATATAGGAAAAGGTGCTAACCATCATTAATCATCATGGAAATGCCAGTCAAAATCACAAGATATCAACCCACACCTGTTAGGGTGACTATTTAAAAAAAAAAGATAAGTGTTGAGTATTTGCAGAAATTAGAATCCTTGTACAGCCACTATGAAAAACAGTATGGAAGTTTCTCAAAAAGTTAAAAATGGAACTACCAACAATCACACTTCTGGGAATATATCCAAAATAATTGAAATCTTGATGTTGAAGGGATATCTGCACTCCCATGTATGTTATAGCATTATTCTTTTTTAAAAATATTTTTGTATTGATTTCAGAGTGGAAGGGAGAGGGAAAGAGATAGAAACATCAATGATGAGAGAGGATCATTGATGGGGTGCCTCCTGCACTCCCCTTACTGGAGACTGAGCCAGCAACCCAGGCATGTGCTCTTGACCAGAATCAAACCTGGGACCCTTCAGTCCACAGGCTGACGCTCTATCCACTGAGCCAAACCAGCTAGGGCTGTTGTGGCATTATTCTCAATGGCCAAAAAACAATCTATATGTCCATTAACAGATGAATGCATGTAGTAGAGATGAAATATACCATGTCTGGTATTTCCACTATGAGCATTTTGCCATAAACATCTTTGTTGCAAGCACTTTTGCCACAAATATTTTCACCACACAACTCATTGGCTAAAGGCAGTTTTTCCATAAAAGGTAAAAATAACTGGTTAATAGTTTGGCATACACTTGGCAAACTTCATGATTTTTAAGCAAGTTGTCAGTTTGATTTCTTTTCTCCATTGACAAAGTTCTTGAAGAGGAACTTCTTTTATAAAAGAAAAACTTCTTTTATAATCAAAATCATTTTATTATAATTTATACATTACAAATTTGTAGATTTTAAAAAGAATTATACCAACTTAAACTGAAAGGATCAGACCCTTCAAAACAAAAAGACTTTGAACCCATAAACTTCTTACTAGCAGGAAGTAGGCCGAGAACACTACTCTGTGTAATTTTAGGCCTTTTCTTAAGAAAAAGATGACTCAGAGGATAGTTTCAAGGGTCCAGAGCATTGGGCCAGCAGCCAAGAAACAACTCCCAGGGAACATATTTGAGTCCTACTCAACATACTCCCTTTCTTATGAACAAAGATAAATGGCAACTTGTGTTCTTCTGGATCTGATTAATTTCAGATCAGTGACTTCTATGTTGCTTCCATTACTCCTGTTTTTTTTTTTTAAATATATTTTTAAAAATATTTTTATTGATTTCAGAGAGTGAGAGAGAGAATCACCAGTGGTGAGAGAGAAACATTGATTGGTTGCCTCCTGCACACCCCCAACTGGGGATTGAGCCTTGCAACCTGGGCCTGTGCCCTGACCAAGAATCAAACCGTGACCTCCTAGTTCATAGGTCGATACTCAAACACTGAGCCACACAGGCCAGTTTATTCCTGCTTTTTAATAGAAGTGTCTATTAAGGTGCTCCTGATTCTGTCTCCCCATTGTTTGTTGGGTAAGTCAGGGCATATAGCTTATTTCTCTATTTCATGGTCTTCAGATCAAGAAGAGGTTCTCTCTAACTAACCTCAACTTCACCCAAGTGCCAGGCATGTAGTAAGCCATCTACAGATGCAGAAGACATCACACAGAACTCTAGCCTACATGAGTCATAGGATGGTGAAGGTGATAACATAATGTTGCTTTAAACCAGTAACTTTTGGAGTGATTTGTTATGCAGAATAGATAACTGAGACACTCTGTATAAGGACATAAGATTACATAGAGTAAAAGATAATAGATTGGCTAATTGTAATTTTTCTCTCTTTGAGCTTGAGCTAGTCTTAACTTTCTCTGGCAGTCAAATGCAAAGCCACTAATATTAGAGTCTTGACAGTTGTTGCTTTATTAACTATTAGTCTTTAGGTTGTTTGGCTTCTTACCTAAGGTTGCTTTTGACAAAGTTAAGTGACGGTTTAAGCCACTTATAGATCTTAGCAGGGAAGAAGATACCAGATGTCATGTTTGGGAGGAAAATATTTATAATCTTCCAGTTGATATTTTAAAAATCGTTCAAAATCCTTTAGTGGAAGTTTATATTTGTAGCTATTTATCAGTAGCAGGAAAGAAGATAATTTTTTAAATACATAAAGTGTTTTTTAAGAGATCTCTGAGTATTTTTAACAGTGTGTTTATTTTAATGATACAAAATGAGATAAAGAAGCCCAAACATGTTCTAAAAATCTAATCCTTCTTCTTCTGGAAGTTTCTAGCATTAGAATTTGGCTTACTAGCGATGCAGAAATATATCAGGAGTATGTATGATGATGAGAAACAGCTATTCTTTTATAAGTTGGCACTCCAAAAACATTCTGTAGATCTCAATGGCTCTACATTAGCCGAATTATATGAGACCACTATAAAAAGCTACATTCTTTGCCATGTTCCCTGAGGAAGCACATTTCAAGCTAATGTTCTATTCCCTTGTCAGCAAAAATCTTGAGATTACCTCTAGCTTTTTAATTATTTTTCTATCCTCAAATCATTCAAAAAGTAACTCACAGGCTTTAGGTACTTAAGTTTGAATCAGCATATATTTATACACATGCAGACATTGAATTCTGGAACTTATCCAGTGCTATCTACTTGATTTAGCATAACTTCATTTTTATGCTAAGTAGATCATGACTGACAGAGCCAAGAGAAGTCTAATAAACAAGTTTTACTTCTTACAGAATAAGAATTCCTTGAAGGCTGAGTCTCCCCCTCACTTTTAGTGAACTGCCTAAATATAAGATTGGACTTCTAAATCATGCACTAGAACTTTGTGCAGTTTTAGACTTCTCTGGGAATGTAAACATCATAATGACATTAGATTTTTAAAGATATTGCTATGTTGTTGTTGTTCTTGTTCTTTAAAAAAAAGGCCATAGGAATTAGAATCTGTTGGCAATAATACTTAAGAGAAGAATGTGGTCTATGAAATGACAGAAACAGGAAATATTTGAGTGAATCTTGCTATACAAAAATGAAACAATCACATTCAAGCTCTATTTTTCTAGAGAATAATTTCAAATGCTTAATCTTTAAGCAATTAAATTATTAAGAAAATGCTTTATTAGCTCAAATATAAGGACTCTTCCTTAAATATCCTCAGTGAACAGATTAACACTTATTCCGGAAAAAAAATGAACAAATGGTATAAATAAAAAATTTACAGTACTACAAATGACCAATAAATATGTGAAACACTTCTTAATCTCACTAAAAATCAATAATATGCAAAAGTCACCAGTAAGGGACAAAAATAGGAGGAAAAAAAAAAGAAAGGTTAAGAAATTAAATAATCAGAGTGTGAGGAAGTAGATTCTCTTATACGTTGTCTGAATGCTTTCTAACCTAGTAATTTCACTTATTACCACCTGTCTAAAAATTCCCCCATATCTGCATTCATATGAGAAAAATTGTTGTTACTGTGTTTCAAATGAACGCATGAAAGACCTGTAGATTTCTATTAATAAAGGAGTCATTATATATACTAAGGATACCCATACTATTGGGATTTTTAAAAGAATGACACAGGTGTAGATGTATTGTAAAACAAAAGTGTCCAAGATATATTATTAAGTGAAAAAGGTAAATTTTAAACAAAAAACAGAATTATACATTTCTATATAATCATATATATATTCTGATACATATATGTAGTGTGATATACAGAAACCATGCTGCTTTCAGTGACCCTGGACAAATAGTGAAGTATATAAGATACTATATATGTGTGTGTGTGTTTTGTAATTACACAAAAGTCAAAAGAATGGGGGGAAATCCATGGTGCAACTTTTGGGTTTAAACCATGCTTAGGTGAATCATAAATAATTATAAACATACACAGTTCCAACTTTCAATGTGACATTAATGATTGCTATGGAAAATAAAGGTAATTTTAAGGTCCTTTATCTAATGGAGCAGAAATGAACTATTCTTAAGCCTGAAAAGTAAGTATGATTGGCAGTAGAAAGCAGTGCGTGAGTGTATGGATTTAATGATGGAGTTGATATCGGCCTAGTAAGTTCCTGGGGGACATCAAAGAAGATATTGTTGAAACACTTCATACACTGCCAAGCACATAAATTCTCAAAAATTGGTACCTAATTTTTCACTTATTCATAAATAATACAAATAACCTAGGTGTTTAAAATTACTTCTTTAATTACTGATTAGGACAAAGTGAAGAAAGCCAAGGAGCACTAACTCAAATGTTTTACCCAATTTAATCGGATCCCTAAAAATTTTAGATGTATTTTAGTCTGTTTCTTTCCTCATTAAACCTTTCATTTGAAATATAACTTTAAGAAGTAAAATACTTCTCCCAAATGTAATTAATGTTTCCATCTCCCTACTGAGCCATAAACTGACCAAAATTCAGAGAATGACTTAATAAAGTCTGCAAGATGAATTGGAAATGAATGCTGTTTTCTGATGATGTGTTTGAAACACTGTAATATTTACATTTTAGATTGAGCTCAACATTGTGCTGTTTAAGGTTAAAAATTCTTTGGATTAGCCATCTGGTAAGCAAGAAAGATTCAGTATATGCCATAGGAGCTAAGGCCAGGACTACCAAAAGGATTAGCAGCTGTTAATGGAAAGGAAAGCCAATATGATGTATAAAAATGATACTTTTAACATTCATCATTGAGCTATATGCAGGTAACTTTGTAGAACAAGCTGAGTAACTTAGGAAATTTTATTTAGAAACATTTTACTATTTTTGGAACTGGTAAACATCTGATCTGAGTAATTGTCTGAATACATAAGTAATCTATATATATAAAAGCCTAAGCGACCATTAGGACCGAATGACTGGAATGACTGCTTGACTGGTTGCTATGATGCACATTGACCACCAGGGGGCAGGCACTCAACACAGGAGCTGCCCCTTTGTGATCAGTGCACTTCCACAGCGGGAGCACAGCTCAGCCAGAAGCCGGGCTCATGGCTGGCAAGCATAGCTATGGTGGCGGGAGCCTCTCCTACCTTGTAGCAGCGCTACCTGGCTGCAGCAGGTGCAGCGGGGGCTGGGATGAGAGGCAGTGGAGCTGTGTCCGCCCAGGTTGGGTCTCCTCCCCAGCTGCCTGCCGCTTCAGCACTGCTACATCCCTCGAGGATGGGGCTGAAACCCGGCAGTCCACATCCCCCTAGGGGTCTCGGGTTGCTAGAGGACACAGGCCAGGCTGAGGGGCCCAACCCATTCACAAATCCATGTACTGGGCCTCTAGTTCAGCTGATAATTGTGTTGTGTGATTTTAATATCTAAATTTTAAAAGTATAGTTATACTGTTCGAAGATCTCTTTCACACATTGCCTTTCTTCTTTCACAAAAGAAAGTTCCCTCGTCTTTTTTCTTCTTGGAGGAAGAGGCATAAAAAGGAAGCAGTAATTAGTATCCTCATTCTATTGTTTGCTCTGGAAAGTGTGGTTTCTTTTTAGGTAAGCCAACCCTCCCTTTAGACTACAAAACTGATGATGAAGCAGAAATATTCACTCTTTGAAGTCAGAAGGAACAGCTTGCTGGGTTGACAGAGGCAAGTGGAGGGAAATGTGCATGGAGTTTTTTAAGAACCTGGAAACACAGCGTGGCATTTAAGTTAGAAGGGATGGAAGATAAATCTCTGGAATACAAATAATGTTAGTTAACATTCATTTTGCTCTGAAAATATATTTCTTTAATTAAATGAATGAAGCATCATATTCCTCCACCAATTTATAACCTGTAGGAATAAAAAAACATTAAATAGCTTAGCTTAAAACTAAATAGATAATATTGTATGTTTGTGTGCCTGTGTATGCTGTAGTTCAGAGAAAAAGATTGAAAGAGGAAATTGAAAGATGTACTTATGAACACTTGGGGGGGAATCTATCCTAAACCATTAATAAATACCAATTTTTATATTTGACCTATTGAACATATTTTACATTTTTTGCTTATTTGAAAAAGGGATTTTTTTTCCCCTGGAAGTAGAATGGGAGAAAGGCTAACTCTGTATCTAATAACCAATTATTTTACAAAAAAAATCATTAAACATTTTAAAAACGAAAGTTTCCAAATGCTACTAAGTTCATGTTACATTCAATAAAACTGTTACTTACTGCATCCAACAGACAAAAAAAGCTCCAAAGGATGCATGAATTTCATATTGGGGATTCTCTGGTGGCCATCACAAGAAGTAAGCATCAGTAGCAGAGCTAAGACTGCAATGCAGTGGGCCCATTGGACATTGATTAAGAGTTTGTTAAAATTCTCATGGGCAGAAAATATTAAACTGTCATTTCAGATGTTATGAGAGCAGGTGTTTTGTTCTGGTTGCTAAATTTTGATCTGTTTGTTTCTACATTTGCCATTCAATAAAGCCTTGCTCTAGATTGATGATCAATAAGGATTTTTTTAAGGATATGTTTTTTATGACTTCAGAGAGAGGAAGGTAAAGGGAGAGAAATAGAAACATGAATGATAAGAATTATCAATAGGCTGCCTCCTGCACACCTCCCACTGGGGCATGTGCCCTGACTGGAAATCAAACCATGACCTCCCTGGTTCATGGGCGACGCTCAACCACTGAGCACATTGGCTGGACAGTAAGGATTTATCTACACTAATAAAAGAGAAACATGATAATTAGCGTATGACCGCTACCCTTCTCGTTGGCTAATCAGCATATCCTTATGCAAATTAACTGTCAGCCAAGATGGCGGCTGGCAGCCATGCACTGAAGCGAACAGGGAGGCTTGCTTGCTCCAGTGACGGCTGACTCTAACGTTCCCCGCCTGAGTTGCCAGCCTCTCAGTTGCAACTCTAAGCAACTATGTACTATGTTGCAAATAAGAAGCTAAACAAAACCCCAGAAACCGGCTTTCAGCAGCTGAGGCCTCAGAGCTAAAGCTGGCCCAGAATAAAAAAAAAAAAAGAAAGAAAAAAAAAGGAGCAGTTGGGAGCTTTAGTCACTGCCAGCCGGAAAACGGCCCTTAGCCCCTCACCCAGACTGGCCAGGCACCCCAGTGGGGACCCCCACCCTGATCCAGGACACCCTTCAGGGCAAACCAGCAGGCCCCCACCCGTGCACCAGGCCTCTAGTCTATATAGTAAAAGGGTAATATGCCTCCCAGCACCGGGATTAGCATGACAGGGGGCAGCGCCCAAACCCCCTGATCGCCCTGAGGCTCTGTGTGTGACGGGGTGCAGCACCCCAACCCCCTGATCCGCCCTGCTCTGTTCGTGACAGGGGAAGGTGCCCCAACCCCCTGATCAGCCCTGCTCTGTGCCTGATGAGGGGAGCTCCCCAATCCCCTGATCACCCTGTAGCTCTGTGTGTGACAGGGTGCGGCGCCCCCCACGGGCCCTGCTCTGTGTGTGACAGGGTAGAGCCATAACCTCTCCATCGGCCCTGCCCTGAGTGTGACAGTGGCAGCGCCCCAACCCCCTGATCGGCCCTGCTCTGTGGGTGATAGAGGATGGCGCCCCAACCCCCCTCCACGGGCCTTGCTCTGTGTGTGACAGGGTAGAGCCATAACCTCCCCATTGGCCCTGCCCTGAGTGTGACAGGGTGCAGCGCCCCAACCCCCTGATCTGCCCTGCTCTGTGTGTGACAGGGGGCGGTGCCCCAACTCCCCTATCGGCCCTACTCTGTGAGTGACAGGGGGGAGCTCCTCAACCCCCTGATGGGCCCTGCTCTGTGCATGACAGGGGGGAGCTCCCCACCCCCCTGATGGGCCCTGCTCTGTGAGTGACAGGGGGCAGCACCCCAACCACCTGATCGGCCCTGCTCTGTGCGTGACAGGGGGTGGCGCTGCAACCTCCCCATCTACCCTGCCTTGAGTGTGACGGGGCGGTGCCCCAACCCCCCAGTTGGCCCCACCCTGAGTGTGACTGAGGGTGGCATCACAACCTCCCAATCCGCCCTGCTCTGTGCATGACGGGGCGGAGCCCCAACTCCCCAGTGGGCCCTGCTCTGAGCCTGACCAGGGGCTGCACCTAGGGATTGGGCCTGCCCTCTGCCACCTGGAAGCAGGCCTAAGCCAGCAGGTCGTTATCTCCCGAGGGGTCCCAGACTGCGAGAGGGCACAGGCCGGGCTGAGGGACCCCCCCTCCCCCAAGAGTGCACAAATTTTTGTGCACCAGGCCTCTAGTATAAGAATAATTACAGTTTTATCCAAGGATTACTGTAATGGTCAGCTAGCACATAAATACATGCAATACAATTCAATGTTGATTAAATTGCTTGAGTAATTCCTTACATTTGGCAGTACAACATTCTCTTCATTATTTTGCAAACAATAGATATAATAATTTGTAATTTATAGCTGAAATTGACTTTTATGCTTTGAAGCTAGAGTGCTATGTAGTAAGCTTTCCCGTCCGTTTTTCCTAGTTAGACAATTCATCTCAATTTGGGCTTTTATTGTTGTCTCTTCATCATCTTCTACACAGTTACAATCATGACATGATGAAACTTTGTTGCTTTGTGAAATAGTTCCCAGAAAATAGCCAACTGATACTATTGGTAGGAAGTAAAGAGACCTAAGAAAGCAGTGATTCTTATCTCTTGAATAGTTTTGTACATGATTTTGGCCTTGTGTTTGCAGAACCATTGAATCTGAAGAGACCACTTACATTTTTTCCCCATTCTGCATTATTGAATTTTTAAGGTAGAAATTATGTGATATAATAGTATCCTTGACTGCAAATTCTAGAAAGTCTCAGGGGGTATTCCTTGAGGAAAGCAAGGGTCTCTTGTAACAGGATTAGATTAATAGGACACTTGTAGTTTATATGAAGCTTTGAAATTCCCAGTTAATGAGGTTTCCCTGGTGGTGTCCAATACAAATGGAGATGTCAGAACAAAATGAAGCATTAACTCCTACTCTAGTTGGGGGGTCTAATTTTATTAAAATGTGGAAGAAGAAAAGAGAGAGAACAAAGCAAACAACATTTATATTAATCTCTTCAGGAAAAGCAGAATTGGAATGACTTTTGGAAATTTTAAGTAAGAAATTAAAAAATATAAATACTCAAAAATTGAATGAAAGATTGTGAAAAGACAATGCACAAGCTGTTATTGAGTCATAATGTGATTACCAATGTCGCCATTGCCTTTCGGGTAAAGCCAGCAAGCAACACCCTTCCTTGGGCCTGACCTGGATCCTTACCAAGTGCATTATGTTAGGATACGGGGGTCGTAAGTAGTCAAGGGCAGATACAGGAAGGTGTTAGTGGACTAGTGTCCCATTCAAGCCCTCTCTAAAACCATTCTATCTTTTTATACACTTCATAAGGGGTTTATTTTATATATTTTGCTGATCACAGAGTTCTCCTGCACACATACATTTTATAACCACTTTTACTTTTTAATGTTTTACTATTTCTTTAGTATTAATTCTATCCCAAATTAAAGGGAAGCTGCTGGAATTTTTAAAAAGCCTCAAGTTTGCAAACTTCGACCACATGAAAGGGAAAAACAAACTAATTTTTGGCAAATGACCATGAAAACATATATTGCAAATGGCTTTAGCACCTACCTCATAGGGGTTTTGTGAGTATTAAATGAGATAAAGCATGCACAATGCCATGTACCTAGTAAGCTCTCAGTCAGTGTAACCAATTGTAAGGGACTCTATCAGCCAATCTTAGGATAGAGATGGTATGGTGTTACACACTTTCCTGTGTCTTTCTAAACTGGTGATAGATATCTTAATGCTTTCATTTATCCTTCCTTAATTAAACCAGCTTTTAGAAATATAAGATTTGTCTATCATAGTTTATCTCAGAATTATCTAATAGAGATATGAGTTACAAGTGTGAGTGATATATGCAATTTTAAATTTCCTAGTAATCATATTAAAAAACACACACACACACACACACACACAAACCCAGGGTGACATTAATTTGATTTATATGTTTTATAAGCCTATTTACAGAATATTATTAACTTGAGTGGTTTACGTGTAATCAAGATGAAATTATTAATGAGACCATTTACATTCTTTATTATTTTGAAAAATATAATATGTTTATTACATTTACATACATCTTAGTTCCAACTAGCCACACTTCAAACATTCGATAGCCACATGTGCCTAGTAGTTACATATTGGATATTGCAGATCTATATAAAGAGAGAGAAAATTTAAGCTAAAAGAAGCTATCTCTAATTATGTATTTTCTATCACTGGCAACTACATGAGGTAAATTTTTTATGGGTCTTGGCAGGTAGGGAGTGTAACAAAGCTAGGACATATACTTTTTGCTTTTGTTTTTGTTTTAAAATCCCTTGTTGCCGAAACCGGTTTGGCTCAGTGGATAGAGCGTCGGCCTGCGGACTGAAGGGTTCCAGGTTCGATTCCGGCCAAGGGCATGTACCTGGGTTGTGGGCACGTCCCCAGTAGGGGGTGTGCAGGAGGCAGCTGATCGATGTTTCTCTCTCATCGATGTTTCTAACTCTCTATCTCTCTCCCTTCCTCTCTGTAAAAAATCAATAAAATATATTTAAAAAAATCCCTTGTAATAATAACATTCTATTATGAAAAGCCTAGTATTGCTCAGAAACACCTGCCTCAGACAACCATCAATTCTTTTGGGTATTCAAAGTAAAATTTTGTTTTGGATCATGTTTATTAGCTAGTTCAGTCACAATCACAACAGCGATCTTGATTTTAGGAATCCAATAAGGAAATGTATATGAAAGCATTCTGTACACTATGAAACCCTATATAATACATACTAAGGCTCAGGAATATTTTAATGATCTAGGAAGTTAATTGGCTCATGTACTTAAACTAAAATAACAATGTCCTTCCTTTCCTTTATTATGAATTTTTTCCTTTACAAGTTATTCATGGAAGTCAGGAAAATTTTTGTCTTTCTCAGACTCTTAATTCTCAAATTCATAAATTAAAGGACAAAGCCAGTTTGGGACTTACTGAGAAAAGGGACACATTGAGAGTCAATATATGGATTCACTCTTCTCTCCACAAAGAAATTTTTAAGAACTAAATAGTAACTACTCCAACTTGGCCGCAGAGCCTAGCTATAGCTGAGCCCTGTAGAAAACATGTAACAGGAATAAGAAATAACCTATATTGTTGTATCTCACTAAAAATTGCTGATTGTTGATATCACAACTAATTTAAGCTGACTAGTATAGTTTCTATCTCTTTTTTTTCTCCCTTATCTAGCTGAATGACTTAAATGATTTCTTTACTTATAGTAGTGCCTTTAGAATTGATCACATTTTAGTATTTTTTGTCTATTCAAGAATAAATTTATATATATTATCCAAGGCTTAGATACATCATTAGAAACTCTGACAATAATTGTAGAATCCAGTAACATATCACACCATACATTATGGCTAATATGGCCACTAGCCATGTGGTGCTATTTAAATTTCAATTAGCTGAAATAATAAAGATAGTTTCTTAATTCAACTAGTCACAGTTCAAGTGCTCAATAGCCACATGTGGCTAATGGCTAGTGTAATGGATAGCACAGATATAGAACATTTCTATCATCCCAGAAAGTGATATTGGAAAGCTCTACTATGGAATGAGGAAATGTTCTTTTGACTTGCAGTACAGATATTTTTGATATCCAAATTTTTCTTTCTGAAGTAAGGTGGTAAATCATTATTTTATTATGATACTATTTTTTAATTCTTTTTGCCACAAATTGGCAGAAACATTCTAATGAGGGAAAAGTCATTATATATTGTCCACTTAGCAGAAAAAAAAATCCAAGATTAATTGTAGTTATATTTTCTATTAGGATATTCAAAAAATGGACTGATGAGCAGGCACGTTTTGGAGTTCAAAGTGACTTTACTGCACCCACATAAAAGCTAAACAATGAGCCACTCTGATAAAACTCACTTTTGAGTTAATTTGATTAGCATATTAAAGTACCAGAATATACACGATCACTCTAAGCTTTATTTCATTAGCTAAGTAAAGGAGCTGTCATACTAGTAAATAGTTAATAATTAGTGAAAAATACTAGAGGATGCAACTGACTGACAGAAAAACCAAAAGCTTCATTTACAAGTGCCAGAATGTCTTCTGAAATGTTTTCTCTAGACTGATCATTTTCATCTCTTTATTTTTATTATCATCTTATCAAAAGTAGCATTAGAGGCAATGGACATATAGCCATTTGAATTTAGTCATGGATATATTCGACTAGAAAATGTCATATACAGTAATAGTTTTCATCTTTTGTGCTGCTGCAAAAAGTGACATTGATTAGTAACAACCTTAGATTTGGTAAAATTTGTCTATGATTTATAGTTGCATTTGTGTCATCAATATACAAGTTAATGAGATATTTGTGATTACCTTTTTAACCTGACAGCAGCTCTATACAATTATTCTTCCAAAGTTGTACAAATGAGAACCTGGTTGCATATTGATATTTTTAGATGTAGACTTTTAGAAAGTTAACTTAAACATAGAGGAAATTAAATTCTTAACTTTTTAAAGACAATGATGGTAATACTTTTTTAAAAAAGGTGTGGGGGATTTTTTAATGACATACTTGGTTGTATTCTATGAATTCGTTTCTGTCTTTGAATGAGTTAGTGTTGGATATTGATTGCTAAAATAAGATGAGAATGTTGCTGATTTTCTGCTTTTACTTTGTGGAGAATATTTATGCAACATACAATTAAAAGTTACAGTAAGTTGACACCAAAGTTAAAACACACACACACACACACACACACACACACACACACACCTTTAAAAATGATATCTTATATGCCAGATGATGTCTTCCATCATTCTACAAGGTGATGGGGAAAAAAATGTATGTTTTTGCCTTAGCCGATTTGGCTCAGTGGATAGAGCGTTAGCCTGTGGACTGAAGCGTCCCGGGTTTGATTCTAGTCAAGGGCACATACCTTGATTGCAGGCCCCTCCCTGGCCCAGGCCCTGGTCAGAGCTCATGCAGGAGGCAGCTAATCAATATATTTCTCTCACATTGATACTTCTCTCTGTCTTTCCCTCTCTCTTCCAGTCTCTAAATATCAATGGGAAAATATCCTCAGGTAAGGATTTTTTTAAAAAGTATGTTTTCATCCAAATGTGAAATGTTAAACATTTTGTGTTCTTTGACATCTCCATTGCTGTCATAGTAGAAATCCAAAATGTGCTTATACTGGGAAGCCAAACTAACCAGTCCCTCATAATCACATTTCATTTTAAAAGTATTTAGGCCCCTTTTCTTTAGGGATTCAAAGCTTATCATGAGCTATAACCTCTAATCGTGTTGCCTGGGTCAGATTGGTGATGACGATGGTAATGCCAGTTACAGTTTGGGAGCATTATATGTTCCCGGAAAAGGTGTTCTGTAGATGCTGGCCACTTTGGAGAAAAGATGCCTTGCATATGAGAGGAGCACAATTTTTCTTCAAAGAATGTGTTACCAAACTAACAAGCTGTCATAATTTTTTTAAGGATGGTTTTTTTTAAAAGAATGGATGAAATAGAGCTTTAAGATAATTCTTAACCTGCCTCCTTGGGAAAATTTCCCAACTAGTTGCAATAATTTTCTAGAAACATAACCCTGCATACATATTTTATTATGAATATTTTGAACATTCCACAAACTATCAATAGATAATTTATATACATTTCACTAATTTGAATAGTTGCTGCCATTCACCATTCTTTCCTCATCTGCTTTTATTTTCTGCCCTGCCATGCTTCCCAAATCCCAAAAGCTGTATTGTGAATGTCCAGAATGTATTGCTTCCTTCTTTCTTCCTAATATAACCCTCCCCTTTTTGAAACCTTTGTCCCAAGCTCCAAGGTTATTTTATACTAGTGTCCCAGTGCACAAAATTCGTGCATGGGGGATGGGGGTTGAAGGTCCCCTCAGCCCAGCCTGCACCCTCTCCAGTTGGGGACCCCTTGGGGATGTCTGACTGCCGGTTTAGGCCCAATCCACAGGGATCGGGCCTAAACCGGCAGTCGGCCATCTCTCTCGCAATCTGAGACCACTGTCTCCTAACTGCTCACCTGCCTGCCTGCCAGATCGCCCCCAACTGCCCTCCCCTGCCGGCCTGATCTTGCTCAGTCTCTGTCTCTCTTTGTTTTTCTCAGCAGTCCTCCAGGCCTCCCTGTCTCCCTGCCTCCCTGCCTCTCTCTTCCTCTTTGCTGGCTGGGAGGGGACAGGGCCAGTGGGGGCCGCTCCACCCTCTACCTGCCCTCCCTTCTATCGAGACCTCTTCAGGCCCAGTCTGTTTTGTTTCCTCATTCTAAGAGAGGCTCTGAGAGTGAGCTGGGAGGGAGGGAAAGCAAGGGAGAAAAGGCTGTGAGCTGGTGGGTATTGTGTGTATCTGTGCGTGTGTGCAGTTGTGAGTGAGTGTGAGTGCTGGCCCCGTCTCCCCCATCCCAGTCTCTGCTGCCACAAATCCCCACCAACCAGTGCCTGCTGTGTGCACAGCCTGGGCGTTAGGTCGAGCCTCCCGTCGTTGTGGATGTGATGGACCCAGAGTTTTTATATATTAGGATGTTTAATGTAACTTTCTTAATATCCATTATCAGTCTGGGAGATAGGCACATGACTCAAGGTTGGCCAATGAGGTTGAAGGGAGGAAATTACAGTCCTTAGTTGAAGAAGAGATTTTCCTGTCTCCCGGGGGATGTGAAGGAACATTTTACTGAGTGCCGCTGTTAGCTATCTTGTGACCATGAGAGCAGTTGGCCAGTGGACAGAACTGACACCCTAAGAACAGCACAGTGGAGAGATAATAAGTATCTGGGTCTATGACAGCATTATGTAGCCATAGAATCCTGAGTTTCAAATACATATACATTTTACTATGAGAATAATGTATTAAATATCAATTTGAAAATATTATGTGAATTAAAGTTCATCTACATTAAAATAGCTGTCATGAGAATGTCCAGAAGCCTGCACACGTGGTAGAAAAATTCTTCAACTCTCTTTACCCGCGTTGGGGAATGCTTGTATAACCTATGCTCTGTAAAACATTTAAATAATGTGAAGTGAGTACTGAGCAGTTTATCATATTTTAATTTTCCCATAAATTTCAACCAATTACTTAAAATTATATCAGTAATTAGCCAATCTTAGAATAAACAGATTTTTCCTGTGTCAAATCAAATAAGATCTAGTTTGACTATGTTTTGTGCCAATGCTATGAGACTCCAAACTCAAACTTTTATTAGGAGAACAGCTTTTGTATTAATGATTTATTAACATCCTGGTTTAAAATTTGTGATCAGACACAAATGAAATGGTATCTATAATTACGGAGTTGTTTTGTATTTTCTGTTTTAGATTGACCATACAAAATACAATTTAAAGTATATAAAAATAAATACTTAAAATGTACATATGAAGAGGCAAGATTTTATGTAGGCCAAGGCTATGACAAAAATGTATGCCTACCTCAAAAGAATGATATATAAGCCATAGTATTTCCTTCTTTTTCTCTTCAATTAAAAGTAAAAAAAAAAAAAAAAGCTAAAGGTAATTAGAATAGTATGAATTAGGATAGGACAATAGTAAATTTTTTCTCCCTGTGAGGCTAGTTGTTTCATTACAACCCAGGTCCAATACAGTTGGCTGATTGATACCTGGACAGAAGTGTGGTAATACCCCCTTAATAACAATGATTATAATGAAGCCATTATACACTTTTTCTATGTAGAACATTCCTCATAAGCATGTCCTAGTGCTCTGGGGAGTAGAGACCCTATTTCATAAAGAAATGAGCAGAGGTTGGGAATGACTCTGTATTAATGTCTCAGGAATGATCAAGCAAAGTGCCTTTTTATTAATACTTTGACCTACTCAGAACTCCAAATCTATTCCTACATTCTGTAAAACTCATGACATGGTGGTATTGTGATCAGTGGAGCTGGCTGCAATTCTCCATGATGTATTATGCTCTAATAAACTCCCAATTCAGCATAGTAGTATAGGGCTTATTTTATAGCTTACACGTCATCTTCAGTCTAGTAAAGTCCCGGCACATTTAGCCCTATGGCCCGGTAATGATTCATCAGAGTCTTATAGAATAAGATTATTTAATTGGAGTCTTAACCTTTTTTTCACAGATTCTCTAAAATGTGTATGGTTCTATCATAGTGCCTATTTCAGACTTACCTGTAGGTTTGCTGCTTGCTATATGAAGGATGCCACTTCCTATGAAGGCATATGGCACATGAAGCAAAAATCCTAAGGGAGAATTGGAAATGTAATAGAGTCTTTTTATGAGCATGAATCATTCTTTTCTGTTTCAAATCTTCCTTCAAAATAAGCTGCTAACGTGCAGTGCTTCATATCTAGTTTCATGAAGACTTTTCTTTCCCATTAATTAGCTTGACATTGAGAGATTCAATCCTGGGGTTTGAATAAATCTGGAGCTCACTTGTTTTCCTTGCAGTTTATAATCCCCATATATCTTTATGCTCTTGTCAGATTTGCACAATGGAGACTAAAGAAGTTACACTGTGAGGGGCATAGACTGAATAATTATGTGCTTTTCCAGCGAAAGGAGAACGGCTTTCACCCTGCAGTGAGCTCTAGATTCAATGAGGCGTAATATCCTCAGGGCTGGATCAGGTTTTACATAAGAGGAGATTTTTGCCAACGGCAATATGCTGGCATGTGAGATTGTTATAGAGGCCGTACTCAAAGAACCATGGAAAGTTAACCTGCATGAGGCTTCGAGTTCATTTTACCCCACTCCTTCATTAACAGATATGCTGGTAGCCCCTAACACATTGTCTAGTTAGGAGTGGGACTGAGAACGGACACTTACCGTCTCTCAGCTTTCAATCGAGGGCTGCTTTCATTATGAAATAATTTGAGGTATGAATAATTTGAGGTGTGATATTAAATTTTAATTCAGTAAAGCATCTGAAGAGTACATTATTATATTAGTATAGGTTAAAATGGAAATTGAGTTTCTGAGAAATTGTGACTTTAACAAGATAAACTTATTCACGTTTTGGTGACTATGTATAATCCTTCCATTTGACCCTCAAATCTTGATATGTATGTTGGTAAAGCTGACTCTTCAGGTGAATAAATCCAAGTAAATGCAACCTACTTAAGAGAGACTATAGTCTGCCAGCAGGTCCGGCCAGCCATTAGCCCCAACTCACAGCTTTGCTAATTGTAGGAAACACTTGCAGAAACATCATCTCTTTTTGTATGTGCTCTCTTCATAATGTGGCATTTTTTTTGTGAGATTGTTTTCAGTTTTTTAAGAGTTGATTTGGTTCCCCTGGAAGTTTATTTTCTTTATTTTTTTCTTTATTTATAGCTTGCTTGTTTTCTGTACAAGTATATAATAGTACGGATATGTGTATTGTGTATAAAAAGAAATGTCTAAGAGAGAATGTTAGGAAAGTGGGGAAACACATAATAAAGAAAAAATAAGATGGGGTTTTCTTGTGTCTCTTCATTATCACTTGACCGGAGCATAAAAGATATTCAGTATGAATTATGAGCACTGTGCTCTTTTGATGCTGATATTATTTATCCCGGTATGATCTAAAAATAACTTTAATGTGAATTGTTTTTTGTGCATAAATGCTGTTGTAGAAAAAATATTTTGAAAAAGAGATAAATAAGCAGAAACATAAACTTGCCTGCAATTCATTATTTAGCTAATTACCTTAATAATTCTGATAAATCTTCTTTCAGTTCTTTTTCCCTGTGCTCAATCTGATTTGTAATCAATTTAATTCATTTAATATAAAGCCAACATTTTTCATACATAGTATTATAATTTGTGGATATACTATATTATATTGTTGGTCATTTGTGATTTTCAATTTTGTAGTATTAAAATGTTTTAATAAGTAGTGTATTCCTGTTGTTAAAGTCTTTTAGCACACTTTTGATTTATTACATAAATAAAAACTAGAATTGACATTTCTAGATTATATTCCCAAATTTGTAATTGAATAATCTTACATCAGTTGAATTAAATTTTAAAAATACAATTAGTCAAATATTTTTTGTATACCTATTTTGTTCAAGCACTAGGTGCTATGGGAATATAATGAAGAGTAATAGCTATGTGGCAGATTGACAGTTGTTTTCTAATTATTCTTGTGTACCTTCTCCTTTGTAATATAGAATCCCTGATTTTTAGGGTATGGCTACCGGTGCAACACTATCTTTCCTAACCTCCCTTGCAGCTAGATTGGCTATATGACAAAGTTATAACAAATTAAACATAAGCATGAAATGATATATGTAAATTCCAAGAAATATCTCAAAGGGAGGTTGAAGGTCAGGCATTGCACTGACTGTGATTGCTGGAGCCTCAGCAGCTATCTTGACATCTTGACACTGATAAGGAAGCAGTATTTTGTGGATGTTAGAGAGAGAGAGGAAAAAACCTAATGATCCTATATAATAAAAGGCAAATATGCAAATCGACTGAATAGCGGAACGACCAGTCGCTATGATGCACACTGACTACCAGGGTGCAGATGCTCAACACAGGAGCTGCCCCCTGGTGGTCAGTGCACTCCCACAGGAGCCAGGCTCACTGCTGGCGAGCGCAGTGGCGGTGGTGGGACCCTCTCCTGCCTCTGCCTCCATGCCAGCGTTAAGGATGTCCCACGAGGGCTCCCAGACTGCGAGAGGGTGCAGGCTGGGCTGAGGGACCCTCCCCCTGAGTGCACAAATCTCGTGCACTGGGCCTCTAGTATTTAATAAAATATTATTGCTTGAAAAAGAAGGGAATAAAATAATAACTTGTGAAAAATAGAGAAATAGCTGGATATCAACTGAGTTTGAAACGAATAGTTTCAATGTTCTAAGTATACATATCAGCATTAGGTATATTATGCTTTTAAACCCTATTCCAGTAATATGAACAATCTTTGAGAATTCTATCCATATTTACAAATATAAGAGAATCTGTCTAATCAAGAAGTTATTATTTTTACTTCAAGTAATATAGTTCAATATGTTGAATTGGAATTAGATCCAAACCCACCCACAGAGTAAAATACTAATATATTATGTTTATACCACTAGATCAGCACTTATAGTTTGATAGAGGAAATACATTATGTATTTCCTGTACTGTTATTTGCTTTTCTCTATAGCATAAATGTATGTATGTGTTAAAGATTATATTTTTATTTTAAAAGCCATTTTAAATGGCTTTTAAAATCTACCTTAAACACAATATCTCTAGTTATTCTGCTTTACTTGGGATTTTGATTGTCATTTTAATGGTTGTTTCTAATATTCTCTGTAAAACATTTTATATTTAAAATGTGTTACTTAGGCAGATTTTCTACCAGTAGAATTATTGGTCAAGGCTATAGTAATATTTAAGTCCTTGAGATATATTTCCAAATTACTTTCCATAAGGGTTGGGAAATAATTTAAGCTCTCCTAAGTTAGATTGTGTGAGAATGCTATTTTGGTCACCTTGGTTGATTGCCTTGTAAAGTTAGAGCATTCTGTTTTGACTAGAGGTCCGGTGCATGAAAATTCTTGTACGGATAGGGTCCCTAGGGCTGGCCAGCGATCAGGGCTGATAGGGGCCTTCTGGCTGCCGCCCGGGGCCTTCCTTCATTCCGCACCACCCCCTGGTGGTCAGCGCACATTATAGCGAGTGATTGGTCTCTGGGTCAAACTCCTGCAAGGACAATTTGCATATTAGACTCTAAAGCTCAGAAGCTATCAACATACATTGCATTGTGTTTCGTTTCTCGTTTAGTGTTTTACCTCTCTTACTTTTTAGTTGTATATTTGAAATAATATGAAGGATATGGGGTAACATAAGAATTATAAAGGGGTTGGGAGAATTGAAGGAGAGAGAATGAGCAAGAAGAGACTACGAAAGAGAAACTTTATTTCCAGTGAAAATTTTCAGACGATCAACCTCTCTTTAACCTCCTGAGCTAAGGGTTCAGACAATTCTGGCAAACCCAATAAAGACATGTTGCAGCTTCTATAATTTATTGGAGAATAGTTGCCTGGAGCAGTCAATAAACCATCTGTTCTAGTAGCAACTTTGATCATTGTACCTGATATCAGATATTGGAAAGTTGGTCAATTTCAATGATTTAATAATGGTTTTATTTCCAGATCTCAGTTGTTTATATATACTGTTTGTTTCTTTTTGGGCCAAAAGAAATTTTTACAGAGTAACATGTTATATTATTGGAAGTAAAACCTACAGGCTATTGTTCTTTTACCTAAGGAAACACCTGTAGGCAGCAGGCATAAATCAGAAATAACTAGAATAATAGTGGAAAAACATAGACTTTTTTTTTACACATTATTTTAACAGAACTTACTCTAAATATAAGATTTGCTTTGTGATGCACTGTGAACCTGAGAAATGTGAATTAAGATTTATGGGAAAAAGTTGATTTAATCATCATCTTCATCGTCACACATATGGCTAGTTCCCTGGGCACAATAATATGTCTGTAATTTTGTTTGACTTCAGTATCTGCCCACAACGCTAATACCATAGCAACAAAGAAATCCTTGTATATATTTCTTAAGAAACTATATCTTAAGAAACGTTTTATACTCCATTCCTATTACATTTAAGGGTGGAATAGTGCATCCTCTGGACATTACCATTCTGTCCTACTATTTTTTCAGGCATCTCATTCTTTAACTCCTCTTAAGCTCCAAGCATATTTCTAACATGAACTTCTTTCCTTTATTCCATTCACATCCATTAGTTTCTATAGGTCAAGCAGACTTTTACATTTAATTTGGCTTTGGGAGGGAGAAATATTGAGGGTGACAACATTTTCTCATCCCTAGACTTCATATCTGGAATGTTTGTTGCCCAAATGATTAGCAGTCAAGCTATAACTTGAAATTGAGAGGCTCTAATGCAAAACTATCAGTGGAGCCGAGACATCATCATTTTAATCTGCAGAAGACAGTCACCCAGTGGTGCTTCTTGCCTTTCAGTCTTCCCTGGACCACTTGGCATGCTGAAGAATCAAGAGAATAGCACACTTTCTCTCTATCCTTTCTCTAATAATTCATCTTTACACACTTTGTATAATATTTCTAAGAAAATTTTCTCTTTTATATGATAACTAGAGGCCCGGTGCATGAAAATTTGTGCACTGTGGGAGGGGGCATCCCTCAGCCCGGCCTGCCCCCTCTTACAGTCCAGGAGCCCTCAGGAGATGTCCTCCTGACGGCTTAGGCCCACTCCCTCTGTGGGAGGCGACCGGGCCAATCAGGAAAAGGCGCTGCCCCCATCATTCCGCCACTGCTACTGCTGCCGCTGGCCACCATGGCTGCCTGCCCTCAGCCCTCACAGCTGCCACAGCTTTGTCCAAAAGGATGTCCAGAAGGATGTTTGGCTGTCTGGTCTAATTAGCATATTATGCTTTTATTATTTCAGATTATTTTAATAAATTATTTTTGTAAAGCTCAGGAAGAATAATTCCTATCTTTTTTGAGGTAAATATATATGATGTATACTTACCATTTTAATCAACTTTTAAAAGTACAGTTTAATGGCATTGAGTACATTTACATTGTTGTTCAACCATCATCACCATCCATCTCTGGAACTTTCCATCCTCCCAAACTAAAACTTGTATCCATTAAACAGTGACCTCCCATTTCCCCTCTTTGCCAAACCATGACAGCTACCATTCTACTTTCTGTTTTTTTAATTTGGCTACTCTGGGTACGTTATATAAGTGAAAGCATACAGTATTTGTCCTTTTGTATATGAGTTATTTCACTTGGCATAGTGTCTATGTCAGAATTTCATTTCTTTTTAAGAATGCATAATATTCCACTGTATGTATATTTAACATTTTGTTTATTCATTTATCTGTCCATGGGCACCTGGGTTGCTTCCACCTTTGATTGTGAATAATGCTGCTATGAACATTTGTGTGCAACTATACTTTCAAGCTCCTGCTTTCAATTCTTTTGGATATATATCTAGAAATCGTGTCTCTAGATCATATGGTAATTCTATGTTTAATTTCTTCAAGAACTACTATACTGTTTTCCACAATGATCCAAATTCTCTTTTCCCCATATATTTCTTATGATCCTCTTATCTGCTCTGCAAAGAACTTGCTTAAGTTATTTTCCTTTATTCTGCAGCAATCAATTATTTTGTCATTTTTCACTGGTCCCAGATTATTATTTGTTTGGGGGTCAAATGTCATCTTATAGAAAATTATCAAGGTTCTGATGATTTCTCCTGTCTTTCATCTAGCCTGAGTAGCTCACCCCATTCTCTTGGCCAGCCAGTGACTGTTATTCTCATTCTGCAGCTTAAGAAATTATTTAGATGAGGAGGTCGGTTATGAGAATGAGTTTTAGAGTAAAGGGTTAACTGAAAAGCAGGGTGGCAATAAATGACTTCCGCAGGTCACTTAGAGAATTGGAGAAGCTGGGCATCAAATTAAATATGCTGAACACTTTCCTCTGTGCCTCTTAATTTTTGTGTGCTTCAAGTCTTAAGAATTCATTCTAGAACCACTGTGTATCCTTAGTTGGCTATCCTCCTCTTTCCACTTCATTTTGCATCTTTATTTTGTTATAGAATAGAATGCATACATTTCTGGCAGATTCTCCCTCTACAATTCTAAGTCTATAATATTGCAAATAAAATTTGATAAGCAGCAGCAAACAATGCTATTCTACGAGCCTTTTTCAAGATCAGAAGAAACACCGAAAGAAATAAAAATGATAATTATATTTAAATGAGCCGTAGATCATTATTTGACCCTTAAAGGTACTGAAAATGCAACAGAAAACTTAAGAGAAAAGTTTAAAAGAAATGGTAAGCTTACCCGTATTTTTTATAATTTATGTATTGTGGACCGTTATCTTTTGCTGCTTCTGTTAATAATAAAAATCATTATTAACCACATGTTTTTTGAGAAAGTGAAGTTGGATAATATCTTTGCAGACTTAAAACTGACTTTCTTACAGAGCTACAGTATTTGTGGGGTTTCTAATAGATGGTATCTATAAAATTTAAGTGTTTTTCAGAGGTAGACCAGCAAACATGTGCAAATGTCTTTCTATATATATGATGAGGGGAAGAGAGAGATGGACCTATTTTCAAACATGATTACAAAAGCAAAATATTTTTTAAAGGCTTTGATTTTTAGTTAGAACACTTGCTGGTAATATAAAACATATATGTTTTTATATTACTATACTATATACCTCATAAAATGCCTCCTAAATTCTTATTTCTTCTTTCTTAAAAAAATATTGTAGTAAATGGTTTATAATTTTGTCTTGGAGACCTAATAACTTACAAATGCTCTCCTGCTGCTATGTCCATCACAGATTGCTTCAATAAATAAATCCTCTCCTTTTCCACAACCATGTGTAACCACAGACTAGCTTTCTTTTCAGATAGCAAAGGAAAAATGGTCAAAATGTTTGTGCTTTCATATCTTTCAATAGCAACTCAGTGAAATGAGGCTGGCCTTACATAGGGTCATTATTTTAACGACATTAGGAAATTTTAGGCCAATGAAGAGAAACTTTTGGGAGAATTAATTAGATTGATTAGGCAATTGACTTTGATTAAAATCACTTTATTAATCATTTTTGTTCTATTTCTTTTTCTATTACTAAACTATGGTTACAAACAGTTTGAATTTTATATCCAATAAAGACTGTTAGCAATGTTCAAATCCACTAGAGCATTCCAGTCTTCAGTAGTGTTTGTCTGACAAGATGTCTTATTAATCAGGGACCATAAACTGGTAACTTCAAGTCTGAAGTCAATCACAAATAAGATTCTTTCTTTATTTTCTATAGTCACTGCTTCATGGGCTCTGAAAGTGTTTGAATTTCCATATCTAATTTCATGGGTTTTTAAATTATTGTAGATGGCCTTTTAAACATTCTTTTATATTTTTCAATTAAAGTTGACATACAATTTTATATTAGTTTAAGATATACAATATAGTGATTATGTAATTAGTAGAGGCCCGGTGCACGAATTGGTGCATGGGTGGGGTCCCTCGGCCTGGCTGGTGATTGGGGCCAGTCAGGGCCATCTTGCCCAGTTCTGGTCGGGGTTTATGGGGGCTGGCCAGCTGGGGAGGGACTGTGAAAGGGTTCTAGGGTGTGTCTGGCCCTCTTGCCCAGTCCTGATTAGGCGGACCCGAGCAGCAAGCTAACCTACCGGTCAGAGTGCCTGCCCTTAGGTCAGTGCACATCATAGCAACTAGTCAAGCAGTTGTACATTTAGCATATTACACTTTTATTATATAAGATATAAAATAATCACCTGATAAGTCTAGTACTGATATGATACCATATATACTTATTACAATATTATTGACTATATTCCCTAGACTGTATTTTCCATTCCATGACTTTGTGTAACTGATAATTCGTACATTTTAATCTCTTCCCCTTTAGATGGTTTTTGTAATAAACTATTTCCACCTACTTAAAAAAAACAAACAAAAGACAACTCCATAAAGCAGGAAAAAAGAAACCCCTAATTACTTTCCTGTTGCCAAAGCTCTAATTATTTTCCTATTTCTTCCTCTGGAGGAATTAGGAGACAATCTCCGCCTCAACGTCCTGTGATCCCTTCTCCACTGGCTCTTTCTCCAACCCTACCTTCACATGCCCATTCATACAGTCAGAAATGATCCTGGAGAAATTCAACATGAGCCCTGGCCATTGATAGCATGCCTTACTTGAGAACCATCGCTGGTCTGCTCAGTACAAATGCACACCAGCTGAATGAGAGGCCTCCAGTGTTTTTAACCATCTGTATAATGGAATCTGAGAGTATGAGAGTATAGGTAAAGTGGCAGATTGCAGAGTCATATAAAACCTCATTTTAGTTTATATGTTTGGAACAAGGGTCAATTTTTTAGGTTTCAGCATTAAGTAGGCCTCCCAGGCTCCCCCTGTTTCACATGCCACCTCTTCCCTCCATTGCCTGGTTCTTCTTTTTTTTATTCACCCCCGGAGGTAAGTGGGACCTTGACTTATGAGTTTAATTCGTTCCGTGACGGAGCTCGTAACTCAAATTACTCGTATAATTTAAATGAGGAGTGAGACAAATCATAAAGTGAACGAGTGAGACACGTGATGCTGGGCTGATGTGTGGCGTTCACTGTGACGTTCGCTGCGCCAACTAGTGGTGGGGTATCTGAAGCTGGCTCGTAACCCGAATTTTAGCTCACAACTCAAAGCAAAAAATCGGCCGAGAGACGGCTCGTATCTCGAAAAACTCGTTAGTCGGGACACTCGTAAGTCAAGGCCCCACTGTATTTTTGTCCCACAGTTGTTCACATTCACTGTCTTTGTTCCTAGAAAGTGAAAATTGATTTTTCATCATGAACTTCATACCCACCTTTTGGATCCGTCTTCCACAGGCTTCTCTCTGGATAGCATGTGTTTGAGATCTCTGTCCCTAGTTGCTCACAGCACAGGCCTAGCCAATCTGCAGGACCAAATCTATCTCCTGAGTTACCCTTTTATCACTTCTGTCTCCCGCATCATTTTGTTCTCTGGGAGGTGTTGGTTTATTTGGAGATCACTTAGCAATAGCAATCTACCTGGGTAATATTTGTAAAGTTTCTATTTCAGGGCTATAGAAATGTCTGGGCTAAGGTCTAACCAAGAAAATATTGTGTTGGTGATAGGAACCCTGACCTCAGTTTGAATTTCATGTTCTCATAGGATTATTTGCTCTCAGGTGTGATGGGCTGCATGTGGCTCCTAAAAAGATGTCTGCATCTCACACACCTGATATGGCACTTTATATGGCAAAAGAAGGAATATTTCCCTGTAAGGTGATGATGTGATTAAGTTAAAGATCATGAGAGGAGGAGTTTATTCTGGATGAACTATAATGGACCCTAAATGCCATTATACATATCTTATAAGAGAGAAAGTGAGGGAGTTTAGAAACACAGGGGAAAGCACAGAGAAAAGGGCATCATGGAGACGAAGGCGGGAATTGGAATGATGCAGCCACGAGGCAAGGAACACTAAGGAACTGTCAACAGCCACCAGAAGCTGGAAGAGGCAAACAGTTCTCCCCTAGAGGCTCTGAGGGGAACATGGCCCGGCCGACAATTTGATTTGAACTTCAGACCCCCGGAACTTTTGTAGAATAGATTTTTGCTGTGTTAAGCTAGCCAGTTTGTGGGAATTTGCTTCAGCAGTCCTAGGAAACTAATATAATACACAAGCATTCCAGAACTCCCAAGGAAGAGTGGATAGATGTATTTCCCAGGCATTTGGGAATATTTTAGAAACAGCCTAGTCAACAAAACAACTATGAGTTACTTAATTGATGAATTAATTCATCAGACATATATTGCGGAATCCTGAAAATTGGAAAGGTGACCAAGTAGAAAAACTGCCATGAGCACACTGTGTAGACTTGACAATAAGCAGTCAGGGCATACTCAGAGAATTACAGAGCAGAGTACAAAAGGAGAAGCATGAAATTGGGTTGCGAATATCTTAAAGGTCACAGAATTTAGTCTGGAATTTATCCTTTGGGCTATAGAATAAGAGTGATAGAGGAATTTTAAGTGGAGAAGTTAAATTGAACACTCTACTTTTATATGAAAAATGGATGACTCTTTGCTATTGAAATAGGACAGAACTTTTCAACTAGCATGGACAATACTACCAGCTCTCCTTATGTGTTGTTTATCTAAATAATTTGGTCTCCAATTCCTCATCCGTAGAAAATTTTGCTTTTTGCACATGATTATATTCACATACACTACATTATTGGGCAACTGTGTTACAGTCCCATTCTCTGTGAACGACTGTGAATTTAGTTCTGGATAATGAGTATTTTTTTTAACTAAAATGTATACTGAATTCGAACACTTGTTTTGTATTATGCATACGAAAAATAGTTTAAATTCTCTAGATTTGCAGCATACAGCATTGTGTGGAGTGGGGGTGAGGGATGAAGTTGAGAATCTAGGACAGGGTTAAGTTGCTCATAGTTCTGTTCAATAGTTTGTGCTTTCCTCTGTTAGGTATGAGTAATGTAGGGAAAAAACAATTTTCCTTTTATCCCTATGAGTTGTAGGCTGACACCCCTATAATTAAGGGCAGATTAACAGGGGGGGGGAAGAAATTTTATTAACATGTAGAACCAAGTATATGCTGGAGATACCCAGGAGAACTGAGTAACCCAAAGAGGTAGCTTTAGAACTTGGACTTAACTACCATCTTAATAGGGAAAGGGGTGGAAGAGATAGGCCTCTTAGGAGAGCATAAATGGTCTTAGGAAGGACAGGATGAAGGGGTGACCTGTGAGAATGTTCGCAGCTTATTCCCTGTATAAGGTAAAGATAGCATCTAGTATTGTGTGAATTCCCGTATCAAAAAAGTAATCCACTAATACTGACCCATGTCAGGGATATACATTTGTTAGAAGTACAAATTAAAAATAGTTTGGAAAATGCGTTGAGGTTTTCTAGCACTAGGGTGAGGAGGAATTCCCAATTGCTTATTATTCCTGAATGCAAATGTCACTGGTCGTTGAGATAAGCCTTTTATTCTGGACTTAGTTTATGATATATTTGTGCACATACAGTTAGAAAGTAAAATTCTCAAACCTAACACATTAGCCAAAAGTATCTCAAGGACATATGTATCAGAAAGGTAACAAGTTGAATGTATTTACATAGTTCGTTGCCAGGAAGATGAAAGTGTTTGAAGTAAACACTCTAGGAGTTGAGGTTAGATGGGAATACTAGAGATACGGGTAGCATGTGAACACTTCTCACTCGGCCCTGCTTTAAGAAAAACAATGATCCGAAACATTCGCTAGTGCAGTTACCGTCTTGGAGTCCTGAACAGCAAGCAAAGGTGTCCACTGCGATCCTGAGACGCTCAACTTGAGCCCGCAGTTTATGTAAATAGCCTTAGTCCGGATGATAAATGGGTGACTTGAGAAAATAAAAACCTCTGCCCATGGAAGTCTCTTTTCAAATGAGAGACGTTTAATCCCAGAGCTACAGTGTCCTGGCAGATTTCCCATATTCAAAACCAGCACATAGATATAATGCCACTGCTTTGTCAGCCGCGAGGAGCGGGACTCTGGAAGGTAGTTGTGAAGAGCCAGAGAACACTGCCATCTGGTGGCAATGTAAAATCACTACCAAAATACACTCAGCCTCCCCAGTGCCTGAGAAAGCATTTGTTTACAACCTACTTTTTAAAGCAAGAGCACCAGGATATTTTAAATCAAACACCACCTGAACAATTAGTTACCATATTGTTATTATTGTTTTGCAAGTTCCTTTCTGTGTTTTGTTTTACTGTTTTGCTTTTCCTCTGATGTGTGAAAAAACCTCATGGACAGATGTATTGTTTTATTCTATTTTGGTTCTATTTTCCCTACTCATTATTTTCTAGTTTTCAGAAACTGGAATAGACCCTCTAATTACCATAAGGACAGTGTAACACTACATTAGGAGATCAAGATGAACATAGAGGGATGAATAAAATGGCAAATAATTAAAGAAATCTGAACATAGGTCTGAAAATGGTGAGCCTGTAGCCTAGACTCCAGTCTGGTTTGCCTTTGAAGATGTTGTTTAATCCTTTTGTACTTGAGTTTGGTTTATTGGCATTGACTCTCATCGTTTCTCCGTCTGCTGAGTTTCACCTTGGTAGGAATGACAGACTATGTCCTCGTGTAGAGATTGTAATGTAGTTAAAGTGTTTATATAATCCCGGGGCTAGATTTTGGTGTTATAAAGATCATATCAATAAACACTCAGCTCTTAAATATCCCTCATCATCAATTTTACTCTTTTTTTCACTGAATTTCTCTCTTTTCAAAATAATGTGTGAGTTGAAGCATTTTCTGCAGAATTTCAAATGTTATGTATGTATGTGTGTTTGTGTGTACATGTCAACTCTACTTCATATGCAATATTCTCTCAGTATGAATTTAAGATCTCTCCACTTCCAGTACAAATTATATAGCATAAAATTAATTTCCTCTCAATCTGATACTTTAGACATGCATGACAAAAACATCAAAAGAGAAATGACATTTCTAAATTTTTGGTTATTAAGTGAAATTTCATATATAGGTGGATCCAAACGTCCTTCTCTTCTCTCTTTATTCCCCTATAATTAACCAAGAGCAAATGCCATGATGGATGGCGAGCTTGGCCACATTGGAGGATCTGGTCTGTGTTACTGTCTACCAACAAATCCTTCCAGGACGGTCCAGATCTAAATGACTGGATCTGCTGATGAATTTATGTAGTTTGATGAATGTCTGTAGTTAGATGAATGCTTGGAGGCTTAATGCCCAAAAATCTTTAAGAAAAGCCCATCCTAGCTACCTGATTTCCCTGCAGTTCTTTGGGAGAAACATGGATCATCATTAAATAAACGTCTCCACATTCCACATCCTAGAGCAGACAACACAGAGTTGCCCATGTGAGAAACGGCGTTCTCGCCTACGAATGCCTTACATCAGAGGAGCTGCCCTGCGACTGTCCCTTAGGGCTTTCAGAGGCTCTCAGTGTGCAGGGCAGATTGTTTCTGGTCTACAGCACGGGGCACCTGTTCAGATGTCAGGCTGGTTCTTCGAGGTACTGCTCATGATCCTCAGCACTGACTTTGAACACACCATGTAGTCTGTTATTCAAGTGCTCAGCCTTGCTGTTAGATTGCAACCTCACTTCCTAAGCTTCCCACTCCCCTCCCTGCAACACTGTCCAAACTACATTGCAATATTCTTGACTCAAGCTTCTGGAGTAGAGTCGAGACTGAAACTCTCCTCCTCTGAGACCATAGAGGATCTATCCATGTCATCCTGGCTGAGTACTAACCACCAACCTTAACTTTAGGCAGATGAGATGATTTAAGAAACTATAGGCTCACATTGTACATATATTCTAGGGTTGTTTTGCCTGTGAGTGGGCTTCCCTTTAGGTGTTCCTCTTGATTTCTTGAATTGATAGTTAAATCTTTTTCTAATATGTTTTTATTGATTTTAGAGAGAGAGAAAGGAGAGTGTGAGAGAGATAGAAACATTGATGAGAGGGAAATATTGATTGGCTATCTCCTGCACACCCCCCACTAGGGACTGAGCCTGCAACCTGAGCATGTGCCCTGACTGGGAATCAAACCAGCGACCCTTTGTTGCATGGGATGATGCTCAATCCACAGAGCCATACCAGTCGGGCAATAGTTAAATCTTGAAGCTTGATAAGTTTAGATTTGATTTTTTTGGAAGACTACTCCATAAACAGTGATGTTTATTTTTTATCTTGACATACATAATATCTGTTTTTTTTTGTTGTTGTTGTTGTTGTTGGTTTGTTTTTAATAAAGTTAGCAGCTATTGATGATCACTATTAAATCATAAGGCAGTTTTGGCCACTGGATCTTGATTTTGCTTCTGGAGACTGCTAAATCTGGGCCCCTGCCTGGACCCCTGCAGAGAATACACAGTTAAAGTGTTTATATAATCCTGGGGCTAGATTTCAGGAAGTTTCACTGTGCTGCAGACTCGATGAGCCTGGTCAAGGTGTTTGAAAATTGTATTTTCTAATTCAAACAAAACCAAATCTCACAAATATTTTGAAAAGTATTTTTCAAAGTTAAAAAATTTAAAAACTCAACCTGTTGATTAAAGGTTATATTACTAAAGACACCATTAAGAGAGTAAAAAGACAAGCCACAGAGTAGGGGAGACTATTTGAAAAAAACAGATAAAGGATACTGAAAAGATCTTGTATTCATAATATATAAAGAACTTCTACCAATCAATAACAAAAATACAGACAGCACTGTAGAGAAGATGGGCAAACAACTGAAATTACTTCACAAAATAGGTACTTCACAATTACCAATATAACATTGAAAAGCTATTAATCACATTATAGAATCACTAGAATGGTTAAATAAAAAGACTGACAGTACCAAATCTTAGCAACTTTGGTAAAGTTGGCCACACACGTACCCTATGACCCAAAATTTACATGTCTACAAAAACATAAGCATATATACACCTGAAAGAAAAATGTATGTATGTGCACTAAGTGATGTGTACAGGGATATTCATAGCAGCATTATTTGTATAGATAAAAAAATAGAAACAGATCAAATGTTCTTCAATAGCAGAGTAAATAAATTTTTGTGTATTCATACAATGGAATATTCTATAAAATTATAGATAAAAAGAAAAAAGCCAGATACAAAAGAGAATATACTCCATGATTCGACTTACAAAGGTTTCCAAATGAGAAAGAGAACTAATTACGATATTAGAAGTTATAATAGCAGGAGGCTTTGTGGAAGAGGGCTTGGAAATGTGACTGGGTTTAGCATGAGGAAGCTGCTGGGGGTATTAATATTCTATTTTCAGATCTGGGTAGTAGTAACATAGGTGCATTCAATTGTATCAAGTCATTGAGCTGTTCTTCTTATTTGTGCATTTTTCTAAAAGCATTTCATACTTCAGTAAGTAAATTTATTAAAATATTGTACTTATGATAAAAGCAAAGGACAACTGAGTGATACTTTAAAAAGTAGAACTGACAATTTTCACACTTCTAATACTGCTCCATCAGCCATATTAGGAAGAGAGAGAGAAAAAAAAAAGATGATGAATCATGCCCTTCAAAATGTCAGCCAAAAATTTGAAATTACCAAGATTGAAATGAAGATTTACAAACACTCAGAACTTTATCATGTTTTTATACTGTATTATGTGATATTAACTGAGAAAACGAAGCCATGGTGATTAATAATCTATTTTAAAGCTAAGCAACAAAAATACGAAAACGATTGTCTGTAGTTTTTCAGTACTGCTTATAAATATGTTATACTCAAGCCACTACTTCATTACATTTAAAATTTACTAAAGTTAACATTAACGCTTTTGAGGTTTTTGGGGGGATTTTTTGACAGTGATAAAGGAAAAACGACATATTACTGAGTAAACCGACTCTTCCTAAAAATGGACAAGTTAATACAAAGAAGTAATGTGCTGACAAATTAAAACCATTTCTTTTTCTGAAAATACTCTCGGAAATTGTTATAAAAAAAATGCAGAAGATTTCAACATGCTAATATATGAAACATCCATAGACACCTAGTAGGCACAAGATAAATGTTAGCTATTGTCATTATTTGAATGAACACAAGTGACTCCAGTGAGGGAGATTTTCTATAAAGTTGCATAGGGTTCAGTTTTTTCTTGACATATATGTTATCATATTTGTGAGATTGTGTTTTAATAATGAAACCCATGCAAAAAGTTTAATGCATTGAAGAAGCCATTATCCTCTTCTTTAATGACTTCATTAGGTGAAAGCATTGCTTTATGGATAAAGTGAATAAGTACAACTACTTTATAGCAGCTGCATTGTCTAGAATGTTAAAAAGTGATCCTCAAGGAAGCTTAGGGAGATGCATCTACATATGAAATATATTCCCAGTATTATTATAGACAAGTTACTGCAGCAAATAAATAGTTGCCAGAAGTTTACAAAGTTCTGCAGAATGTTTTGAATATGGTTCATTTATAGAAACAAAAGTGTACAACAAAAGTACAGAAACCTCATGGCACTTTGGAGATGGGAAGTGACTGTGGCTCTCTTTTGTACCACATAAAGATTTACTGATTATTTTATGACAAGTCATTTTTCAGAAAAATTAAAGATGTTTAATATTGATACTGGTGTTTATTTTCTTTAAAAGGGTGTGTGTTCAAATGTGTCTACCTAGTCCATGATAAGTGCCTGTCAGTAGTCTGCTGCCTAGAGAAACACACACATAAACACTTGAGCTGGCCCCTTAAATTAAAAGGGCCAAAAATAATTATAATAAAAGAATCATTCTCTATCGAGCATTTGAAAATGGACTGTTATGAAATAGCTATAATGCAATGTGCTTTTTATTTCTGAAAACAATTCAATGTATATAGTAGAACCTATAAAACCTCTCATCTTGCAAACTTTAAAAACTAGGAAACACAATTTCTAACCATTTATAAAATCTTCCACAGAATTTCCATGGGCTTTAAATGCAGTAGTTCAAATATTAATTAATTAACTACGAAGTCAAATCTGTTTAATTTTTAAACACAGTTTGACATCAGGGAAGATAGGAATTTCCTAGCCAATTTCAACGTCTTTGCTAAATTAGTAGACATTGTTGTATCATGACTGATAGCAATTAACAACATACTTTTATTTTTCCATTTGCATCTATGTGTCTTTGTGAAGCAGCATGTTTTAGTGGTGACAATTATTAAAAGCTCAATATATGAGTCAACTGAATTATGAAGCGAACAATTGGATTGCTGTATCACAAAGTATTAAATCAAGATTTAAAAAGTAATGAAAACTATTCAACCATTTTTCTCAATATTATTAATATGCAAAATAAAATTTTATTCAAAATATTTTTACTTTAATTTATTTTAATGTTTCTACTTCAAATTTGTTCTATAATGTGCATGATATCTTAGTAAAGTAAATGTACATATACACATATCACATTTGTGGTTCATGCTTAAAATTTTTATTGTTAAGAGGATACAATCAGAATACTTTAGAGATCACTGGTTTAGAAGCTGGAAAGAAAGAAAAAAGATGGTAAAGAAGATGAGTGAATGACAATTCAGGAGATAGATAAAGGCCCGAATGGCTGACTCAGTGGTTGAGCATCGACCTATGAACTAGGAGGTCACGGTTCAGTTCCCAGTCAGGGCACATGCCCAGGTTATGGGCTCAAGCCCCAGTGTTGTATGCAGGAGGCAGTTGATCAATGATTCCCTCTCATCATTGATGTTTCCATCTCTTTCTCCCCCTCCTGTCATCTCTGAAATCATTAAAAATATATTTTAAAAAAGAGAAAGATAGAAGAACAAGGGTACGTACAGTGTTACTGGAAACTGAGGAGAAAAAAAAATTTTTTAAATGATGAAATGGTTAACAGAGTTTTTTGCAGCAGAAAACTCAGGAACTATGAGGTCTGAGAAAAAGCCATGGGATTTATGACTGATGATTAGAAAGTTATTGGTGAAAATATTTTTAGTCAAGTGGTAGGAACAGAAACCAGATGCTATGCAGTAAATACCCGATAATCAGGCAGTGGGAGGAAAGGAAACCAAGCGGGGAGAGCAGATCACTCTGACGAACGCTTGGCAGAAAGTGAACAAGGCGAGGGAGAGGCAGCGTCAGATACTGCACTGGGCGTAGGCAGAACAATTGATGAAGTAAGTCAACGGGAAAGTGGGAGGGAATGCATCACAGTCAAAGGAGGAGAAGGAGGGGAGCACATTTTGTGAGGTAGGTGAGAGATCAAGTGCACTTCTAAGAAAAGACAAAGACAGCTGTGGAAATGGATTTCCTAAGGCCACACTATCAATGAATTAACGAAGTGATTACATAACTTCCTAAAATTGAGGAATTCCAGGTTGCAATTATGAGATAGACAAAATAGAAAAAGATTTGAAATATCTTCTCTGAATCCCTCACAAGAAACTGAAGCAAGGATCCTCTGATAACTGAGCAAGATTGAGGACCTGGATGTCTCCAATCAACATGAATTTATGTCAGAGTCAAATTATAAAATTACAAGTCTATTTTATTACTATTGTTGTTGTTATTTTACCAGCAGTGAAATAATATTGTTATTTTATTATTATTATTATTTACCTTACTTTTGGAAGGTGAGAAAACAGAAAGTGATTTTTAGGGACTGGCAAAGAAAGTAAAATGGAAAGTGAGGATCTTTTTTTTTTTTTTTTAAATCTTTATTGTTCAGATTATTACATTTGTTCCTCTTTTTTCCCCCCATAACTCCCCTCCTTCCAGCTCCCACCCCACCCTCCACCCTCACTCCCCACCCACTGTGTTCATCCATAGGTGCATGATTTTTGTCCAGTCACTTCCCGCATCTCCCACACCCCTTTTCCCCCCAAGAATAGTCAGTCCATTCCCTTTCTATGTCCCTGATTCTATTATAATCACCAGTTCATTCTGTACATCAGGTTATTTATTCACTTGATTCTTAGATTCATTTGTTGATAGATGCATATTTGTTGTTCATAATTTGTATCTTTACCTTTTTCTTCTTCTTCCTCTTCTTAAAGGATACCTTTCAGCATTTCATATAATACTGGTTTGGCGGTGGTGAACTCCTTTAGCTTTTCCTTATCTGTGAAGCTCTTTATCTGACCTTCAATTCTGAATGATAGCTTTGCTGGATAAAGTAATCTTGGTTGTAGGTTCTTGGTATTCAGCACTTTGAATATTTCTTGCCATTCCCTTCTGGCCTGCAAAGTTTCTGTTGAGAAATCAGCTGACAGTCGTATGGGTATTCCCTTGTAGGTAATTGAGCCTCTTTCTCTTGCTGCTTTTAAGATTTTCTCTTTGTCTTTTGCTCTTGGCATTTTAATGATGATGTGTCTTGGTGTGGTCCTCTTTGGATTCCTTTTGTTTGGGGTTCTCTGCGCTTCTTGAACCTGTAAGTCCATTTCTTTCTCCAGGTGGGGGAAGTTTTCTGCCATTATTTCTTGAAATAGGTTTTCAATATCTTGCTGTCTCTCATCTTCTGGCACTCCAATAATTCTGATATTAGTCTGCTTAAAGCTGTCCCAGAGGCTCCTTACACTATCTTCACACTTTCGGATTCTTTTTTCATTTTGCTTTTCCAATTGGGTGTTTTTTGTCGAATCTTTGGTTTGATTCTTGAGCTCCTCTGGTCTGCTATTGGGTATAATATTCTTTATTTCAGTCAGTGTATGCTTACTTTCTAATTTCTTTATCGTAGCATCGAGGGTCTCATTAGTTTTCGTGAGGCTCTGCACAAATTTATGGCAAGCCCCCAAAATTGCGATTCTTAGCTCCATATCCTCCATTTCTGTCATGTTTTTTTGTCTCCGCATCTTTTATGCTTTCTTGGTGCACCCCCTTGTGGTCTCTGTGCGCAGTCTTGTTCTAGCCAAGCCTTAATTGTTGTAGTTAACACTAGGGGGATTTGACCACCAGGCCGACTGGCTGTAGGAATCAGCTGTGCGGAAAACGTCTGTCTTCTGGGGAGGCGCTAATCCAGCCTTTGCCTGAGGCAATCGGCAAATGGCTGTGCGCAGGGCTTGGGCGGGCGGGCTCAACAGGGCGGGGGGAGGGAGCCGCTATGGCCGCTCTCAGTCTGTCCCCAGGGGCTCTGCCTCTCTGTCCCAGCAACCGCTGCAAACCTCGGAGGGGCCGTAGCCAGACAGCCCCGCTTCTCCCGTTTGAGTCTGGGTCCCTAGAGACTCGCCCGGATCTGTAGCCCAGAGTCTGAGACTCACTCCTGATTGAAAACGACAACCGCGCCCTCAGCCGCCAGCCCGCTTTGCGCGCGCACCACCTCACCACCGCACCACCGTACCTTTAAATTTTCCACACTACGCCTCCTCTGAGCGTCGGAATGCTGTTGTTTTTGCTTCTAGTTGAAGAGTCTCTCCTCAGCCAGCCTTCCTGTGGTTCTAGTTGATGTCCGTTCCGAGTTTTAGTTGTATTTTTGAAGTGGTTGTTTACGGCGGCAATCTCTGGTGTTTACGTATGCCGCCATCTTCCCTCCTCTCGATGTTTTATGTGATCGAAAGTGAGGATCTTATAACCACAGTGAGAAAATTGTTAACAAGTTGGCTATAAGGACTCTGTAGGTAGAAAAAAAAGTGAGGCAAGGAAGAGCTGATAGGCAGAAAAGAATTAAAGACTGAGAGGGAAGAGCAGTGTTAGTAAGTGTGAGCATAGAGGAAAGTCTTAGAAACCAAGATCTCGATGATGGAGAAATTCTGAGGGACAGTGAGGTCCACGTTCTGATTGCACTTACAGGAGCCTGAAAAAGAGTAGAAAAAAATGTTCTATTAGATGTAAACCGTAAAGGCCTCTGATGTCATGCTGGTAGAGGGATGACAAAGAGGAGGACATGAGATGAGGAGGGCATTATGAGCACATGCCCTCTGTGCAGGGGAGGATCCTGGAGACAACGGTAGGGTCATTCTGTAGAACTTAAGAGCCGGTGTTGGCCGAACCGGTTTGGCTCAGTGGATAGAGCGTCGGCCTGTGGACTGAAGAGTCCCAGGTTCGATTCTGGTCAAGGGCATGTACCTTGGTTGCGGGCACATCCCCACTGGGGGGCGTGCAGGAGGCAGCTGATCGATGTTTCTCTCTCATTGATGTTTCTAGCTCTCTATCCCTCTACCTTCTTCTCTGTAAAAAGTCAATAAAATATATTAAAAAAAAAAAAAGAGCTGGTGTTTGATGGTGGTGTCAAACAATGCTTCACAAAGTGATGGGGAATAGGCTGGGTGTGCAGGAAGCAGTGAGAAAGGCAGCCTTCATGGGAGAGGGTTACAAAAAAATGTTGAGGTGAGGAGGTGGGAAGCAGCCTTCAAGGACTACGTCCTACGTTGGGCACTTGTTCACAATAGCACGAGCTTTTTAATTTAAGCAACACTTTGGTGGCAAGAATGCCATTTAACATTTCACATAAAATGAATGCTCAAAGAAATAGTGAGATGAATCCTACTCATAAAAATGGTTTCTAGCTCAAATAATAATATAGCAATGTTTCAAATCAGGTTGCCAGGATGGATACCTCTCAAAGACTCATGTGAAAGGCTCTGTTTTAATACCCAGATAAAAATAATTTCAAATGTAATTTTTAAGGAACGAATTTAGAATATTTTTTCTAGATACAGAACTGTTATATGGTACACTGCAGTTCCCATCTGCCATCTGCAGCAAGAGTTGCTCTGCTGGACACTTTCCAAATGCTATGCATATGTCCACTGATTCAAGACTAATTTCACCAAAAGCTAATCTAAACAGAAAATGTGTCTTATAGTTTATTCTACTGTCATTTCTATTTTTATAATTTAAACTAAGATTAATTTTCCTGCCCTTTGGCCACAGATTAAACCTCACACAAAGAGTTACAATTTGCCAATTAAAATAGGAACTATAGAAGTTACAACAATAACCATCTACATGAACTGATCATCTTAAGATTTACAAGAGGGCAAAATAAAGTAAAAGAAGGTTTAATTGATACATGCAGAGCTATTTAGTCTTCACAATACCAACATTGTAAGTGAACCAGCCTTGGCATTTTGAAGGGGATGCACTTGTTACAGCATCTTTAAGACAGCAACCCCTCTGCATGCCTGTCCATGATCTGGAGTGACAGCATGGACATCTTTGAGGGCAGCCAGACTGCCTGTTTATCTTCTTAAGAATAACGATTGTAGAGATTAGCTGTGCATTCTGACTGCATTTTAAAATACAAATATATTGGTTAAGCATTGGCTCAAGTGTCCATTTTATCTTTGGCTAAATTAATAGAGATTAGAGTAGCAAAAAGCAGATTGAATTGAACTTGGCAAAAGGTGTGAAGAGCTTCTCTACCATGAGTACTCTGAGACAAAATTCTTAGACTTGTTTTGCTCAAACAAATTGTGTGATTATATTGAGTTTTTCCTGCGTCCAGGAGCCAGAATATTATTTTTCCTAAGAGGGTAGTCAAATCAACATCCAATTAGGATGGTGGGACTTCTAGATGTTAAATTGTCTAGTTCCCAGTTGCAGTAGGAGAAACAGAGGAAGATGCAACTGAAATATTTGAATACTGTAAGTAGGTCTCTTCCTTTATTACACAATAATATGTCCTTAAAACATGTGTTTGAATATAAAGACATAAAGTCCTCTCGATAGTATGTGAAGGATTTCTTTCCCAAATAAGATGGTAAGATCATTGATATATAATGATCTTAAGCTCTCTAATCAGAGTTCCAACAAGGAATGGGTCTGATCCCAACAAGTCCAGCAGATAGAGGAAATCTTTAAAGAATTGGGACAGAAAGTTTTTATCTTTTATCAGGACAATTAGGAAGCAGACACAGGCATTTTCTTTCCTATGGGTCAATTGCCTCTTCTCCAACCCAAAGGAATGGACAGGGCAGATAGAAAACCTCAATTCTTTTAAACATCTGAACTTCTGGTGGTACTTGGAGCTGGAAGAGGAGAGAGAGATTGTCCCAACTCTCAACTACAATTGGACCCAAGTGTCTAAATGTCAAACCACATGCATGTACCTGTAAATGCTGCTGAGGCCCCAATCAACTGCCAGCTCAAAACCCAGGCAGCTCGATCCCCTTTGAAGAAGAAGGTGTGCATTGGCAAGAGGTCAAGTGCGTTGGCTAAGAGGAACAAGTGATTCCAGCAAGGAGTCTCACCAGGGAGGGCCACAGTCTAACGTTTTAGAAGTGAGAGAGATAAAAATGTGCTTCTAAGGAGACCATAATAGAAGGCCTGCCAATCACAGGCCTGGGCAGCCTCTCTGCAAACAACCTCAGGCTGCAAGGGACAGGAACGATGTCAATGACAGCTTGTCTTTAGGACTGGGTGGAACAATCTCAACATCATGTTTTTTCAGTTGGTATAAAGAACATTCTGTGCAGAACAGACAGCTTATGAGTATAGATGGGTAATTGTATAAAAATTAGATAACCATCTGAAAGAGACGCCTGTTTTTATGGGTGATCAACTTTAGATTATTTTTTCATTTCACATTCTCGCTTGTTTAAACATTTTCCTCAGGAAAAACAACAACATTTGCCTCTATTTATAATGCACAATGAGAATATTATGAGATTTTTTTAAACCCTTGATAATCTTATAAAGTAGTTACAGTGATACAGCTATATAACAAACAAAAAGAGAAAACACACACACATACACACACATTAGAAGACAGATTGCATGAGGGTTACATGGCCTCCTGGAATGATAATTTGATGTGCATCGCAAACCTATATTTCTTATGGTTGGGTTTTCATCTTATTTATTTATTTTAATATGGAGTTTCTGAATTTCTGTTTCTGTTGTTCTTCATCCAAGTAGAATTTAATTCTGAGGAAGAAAGTTACTGAGAAACTTCTTCCCAAACATCACTTGAATTTACTTTTCTGATAAAATAAAAAATACAGGCATGAAAGGAGCAGTTGTTTATATAAGCAGAGGAGGAGGTAGTTTTTTTAGTCTGTTAGGAGATTGAGTGATTTTTTACAAAGTATAAAGTGAAGTACATTATCTAGGATACTTCATGTTGTTTTAAATGTGGATGATATTTAGTCCTTGGGCCAAGACAGGCTATATGTGGCTTTCTGAGGAAAGGCAAGCTCTCTGTACCCTTGGGGAGAAGGGTCAAACGTGGATATAATCATGCACTGGGAATCTCAATGAACGGTTTGAGAGATGAATGATAGATATGAAGAAATATTTTAATTTTTTTCATGGACATATTATTTTATGGTAATGTTTATTTGTTCCTTTCTTTGTTCATGAGAAAAATACTCAGTACCTTGTAATTGAATCATTGTTTTCAGCAGGAACACTAAAAGCAGTACGCAAACTACAAGCCAAGAAAAACATGAGAAATAATTTAACAGTTGCTTTTTATTAACAGACAGGATTCTAATGACTCATTTCTAATGACAAGTTAAGTGGAAATTATACAAAATAAGCAGGATTTATTTTTAAAGTACAACTCTAGAGTGGTTACAAAGGCCTGATGCATGCCAGTTCAAATTTATTGGTGTTCTTCTTTATTCTTTGCACACATTTTATTTTTCTCATTTTCTTCTGTACCTGATCTTCAAGTTGAAGGCTTGACATCTGTAAAGCAGTGCCTGACATAGAATTTTATTTCTTTCATTATTGTCAGGCCACAATCTTGTGCCTCAGTAATATAGAGCAACTGTATATACATACTCAGTTCTCAGGCCCTCACTTTCCCTTTTATAACCATTCTTTGATTTATAATTTCAATATATAGTGACTAATCTAACTTGAACCAGGGATGTATATGGGATATTATATGACTATAGTATCTGCAACAATTGCATCGATGAGTTTATTTAAAAACATAAGATTTTCAATATGTATTTTAATGACTAAAATAAGTTCAAATATGTGTGCCTTTCTACTATATAATGACTACTGTTAGTGACTGTATATCATGCTTAACATATGGACATGTGAGTATTTAGTAGCCATTGATAAGCTAGACAAAGAAAAAGTTGTAAAACTTGAGTCTATATTATACAAACATTTCTCCATTTATTTAATACTAGAGGCCCGGTACATGAAATTCGTGCACTGGAGGGGGGTCCCTCAGCCCGGCCTGCGCTCTCCCGCAGTCCATGAGCCCTTGGGGATGTCTGACTGCTGCGGAGGCGGGAGAGGCTCCCGCCGCTGCCACTGCACTCACCAGCCATGAACCCGACTTCTGGCTGAGCGGCATTCCCTCTGTGAGAACACACTGACCACCAGGGGGTAGCTCCTAATTAAGCGTCTGCCCCCTGGTGGTCAGTGCGCATCATAGTGACCAGTCATTCCACTGTTCAGTCGATTTGCATATTAGCCTTTTATTATATAGGATGTAGTTATTCGATACCTACTGTATTTAAAACACTGAGATAAGAACTGAGAACATTGAATAGGACAGATATAGTCCTTATTCTAGTTGGTTTATATTTTTAACCAGAGAGATAGACATTAAACATTAATCCAGGTGTTATTTCATTGTATTTGTGAAAACTGCTTTGCAGTACAAGGACAAGGTGCTCAGAGACTAGAAAACAAAGGTTCTGGCTAAAGTCTACATGGTAAGGGAAACCTTGAAGGAAGTCTTGAGTTTGTGATAATGTTCTAGGTAAATGGAATAGCCACGCCTTACCTTGGGAAGGAAGAATGGTGGGATTGTAGAACTAAATAAAGGACATTAGGGTTGGAGTCCAGAGTGCTTATCATGTTATACAAGCTCTGCCTCATCTTGTTTCATAAATCTGGCCCCTCCCCTGAGTTAGAACATGTAGTTGGTAAATTAAGCCATATAATTGTTGAAATTATCTAGAGATGGTTAATAAAAATAATTAGATCAATAACAAAACCTTGAGGAACACTTAACAGTCAATGGAATCCAAGAATGAGTAGTCAGAATGGTAAGAGGGACACCAGAAACAGGAAAGGGAGTGACCAGACATGTTAAATGCTGCAGAGAGATAACAGGGTAATGTCTGACATCTGGTTTTAGAAGTAGGATGGATGCTGCATAGAGAAAGAAAGGAAAAGAGCCTAGAGGGCTGGTGGATACAGAGAAAGCCTGGCAATAAATTTATAAACTCATGGTGAGTAATGGACTTACGTTTTTGTGGGCTGTGGATGAGTCAAGTGTAAACAAGTGTAGTGGTTTGGTTCCAGGAAATACCAACACTCGGACTCTGACCTGATTTGTCACTGGAAGTGTCACCAGGATCCCTCCTTTTGTCATTAGAAAAGGAATTGGAGAATTATTTACCCGTGATGTACCACACTGTATTTTAAATCTCTGCTTAAACAATTTAAGAAATTCTGTTTGAACGATTTAGAGCTTGAGACTATGTGAGCCCAGGACGTTTGTATTCTCACACTGCAGCCAGGACCTGGGATAATACAGATGAATGGTTGTTGATGTACTTACTCATTATCTATTGCCACACAGTGCTGCCTACTCACCAGAAAGACTGAATGGCACACATCCAAAAACAGTTATTTAGTTCCTGAGGCTGTGGAATTCAGCTGATCTAGGCTGGGTTTGCCCAAATGCCTGGGGCTCCTCTGGCTGTGATTGTCTCATCTCGGATGACTGGGATGACCTGAATCTGCTCTCTGTCCTGGTCAGCATCCAGCAGGCCGGTCTAGGCATGTTCTTATGGCAGAGTGGAAGAATAAGAACGAGAAAAAACAATTATGCAAGCATCTGTCAAGTCTCTGTTTGTGTTGATGTGCCAATGTCATCCGGGTCCAGAGAAAGTCACATGGACAAGTCAAAAGTCAGAGTATGAGGGCACTGAAAAAAATGACAAGGACAGGACCTGGATACAGAGAATGGTAAAGAATTGGGGCCATAACGGTAACCAGCCCACCACACTGAATGAATATATGAATGATTGGATCATAGAATAGCATCAGGAGCACTGGACTAAGGGTCAGGAAACGTATCCCAAAAGCTCAGCACTGTTTATGTTGTTAATTTGGGTGAATCATGTAATTATGCTGGACCCTAATTTTCTTATTGGTCTTTTCCAATCTTTAAAGCCTTTGATTCAAGCTTTCAATGAAATTTTTAATGAATTTAATGCTATACACAGTCTGTAGGAGGAACTTAAGAAAAGTTGTTCATTGTGCTATCCTTTGGTGAATCAACATGGCTATGTGGATAGCCCAAAACGGGTAATTATGACTTCGTGAATCTTTGAATATTTTGTAATCACATTCAAACTGAAAAACTTCTAGTCGGAATTTGGGTATGAAACATAATGCTGAAAGTTCACTTTCTTTTTAGGTCTTAATTTTGGCTCCTATTTGATGATTCTTTGAAGCACACCACATACTAGTACAACATCAAACACTATATGCCATCTCATATGCGAGATGAATTTTGGGGTTTATTGATGTTATGCTTTAATAATTCATTGTTATGATGAATTATGCTTAAAATGACTGGAAGAACTTTGTAAAAGTTTGCATAATACTGATACAAGTGTGATTTATTTTAGGCAGATGTTATGATTTGTTTCATAAAAAGAATGACAATAATACAGAAGTGAAATCTCTTCATTATACAGTGTGTAATTATGCAATATGTAATGAAATGCAGGGTTATTTACTATAGAGATAAAAACTGAGCAAAAATATTCTAAATGAAGAATACTTTATAAGATTCACAAGAAGGAAGTAACATATACAAATGGTCTTTGGAAATGACTTTCCACATCTGAGATGTCTTCTTATACTAGTCACTTAGAGTGCCACAAAACTTCCACACCTAGGTTACCAAAATATATGGATGAAAATGTAGTTTGTAACTCCCTTTGACACATAAGAATGTTCTGTTCCAGATATAAGAAATAACTTGCCATTTGATAAATGTTTACCCTTGTCATATCCCTGGGAAGCGTTTATTTTGGACTGATAATTTACTTGTGAAATCAATCACTCTGGCCTGTCTCATTTCAGAGTCTCCATGTAGATATATCCAAGAAACTTCATTCCCATCAAGCTGGCCTGGATTCAAAAGTACCAGTTGGTTGTCAAAATGCTTTGGCTGATCTGGAGAAAGAGAGAAGCAAGAGCGGAGCAGCGGCAGTAGCAGGCACCGATGGAACCACAGGTCATTAGCCACATGATGGGGGCTTTAGCCACCTCCGCGACAAATGCACAATATACAGATTCTTACTACCATTTTGTTTGGAATATATAATTCAGTCAAAGTGACTGTCTGACCTGAAAATCTCATTGGAATATAGTTTTAAATGCAGCATAATATTGAACACTCACACTAATGCTAGGTCTCTTCATTGTTTTTTTATTAGATTTTTCTCACTTATGGTTTTCATGGCCAAGGAAGTACTTTATTCTAAGACTGCTTGTATTATCATGACACTGACATTTTTAAATTTTTGCTAGAATTAAGAAGGATTAATGTCTTGAGGTGAGGTTAACATAATTGCGATGTTTCCGTTTAAAGAAGCGTCAGCTAAGTAATCTAGTGCAGACTTGAAATATCACAGCTTCGTTTATAGAAAGGGTGATCTGATAGTTTTCACCTCGCCTGAAAGCAAAACAGGAGCAAGTGGACTTGTGGAGATGTTGATAGCATTCAATTAAGCCACCCAGTCTAACTTCCATATTGTGCAAACCTGAGATGAGTTAGCAAGGGAATTATTTTAGGCACAGCAAAGCAGCTCAATATCTATTACACGTTATCTTTGAAACTTTACACTGCAGTTTGTAAGAAAAATGAAACTGTAATTATTCTTAAGCATATGGTTTGTTTCTTCTCCCTCCTTATCTGGTTTTGTAGCGAGCGCTCTTTCTTCCTCCAAGGGCATGTAAAAGTCACACTACTAGATAAGAAGTCTCCGCAGTGTTGCTGCTGAAACTCTGTACAATCTGTTCTTTCATGTAGTTAGCTTTCTGGCTTCTGACACTCCCATAAAAATATCCCATGGAGCTTTTCTTATTACCTTTTCATTGACTCTCTTCGAGTGATAAAAATGAAATTCTGTAAAGGGCTTTGAAAACCATGCATATTGCCATTCCTCCGAGTTTCAAACACTAACCAAGTACAACTGGACAAGAAACAGCTACTACAGGAAAAATTGCTGCAGTGTGTTGAGTCTCAAGCCATCATTAATTTATAGGAAACTATTTTTTTTCCCTAAGATGATGGATCCTAAAAAGTACCAGATAACACATTCCTGCGATCAAAGCTTTTGTTTCAGTTATAGGAAAATTTGTCTGACCTATCACTGTGTGTGCATCTTCCTGGGAGAGTACATTGCAGCCCCAGCTTTGCAGCCCGAATGAATAGTTCAGAGTATATCACAGATCAGGGCAAGCCCTGTCTCAAACATACTGCCTGCAAGTGACGATTTAAGGAAAAATATCTTTGAATTAAAGTATAGGTTCTAGGCAAGACTACCTAATTTTATTCAAGAGAGTAAAATGAACCGTTACTTAGGTTAGGTAATCTCAACATGCATTTTTCCCCCCAGAAATTATTTAGTATGCTCATCTGAGCAATGTTTTCATTTGCTATCCCATTTGTAATCACAATACATCACAGAGTCGGTCTCCATTATGAACTAGAGTGGTGTGACAATTCCATATGTGAAAACACAAAAGTTAAGTAAAGCAGGAACATTATTCTTCAAATTTCATTTACCTCATGTAATATAGTTTATGTTTTTTGGTTTAAAATAGAAAGACTCATTGTCTCTCTACTGAGCATTTACCAGACTTGGAATGAATTCTCATCTCTGAACAGCCACCACTGTGGAGTTCAGATGGGCAAAGGGCATCCTCTCTGAGCTTCCCTCTCTTTTTATTACTTAGACACAAGTCAGTCATTTTCTAAACTCTCTCTGGTGAGAGTGCCAGTTTTTGAATCTTTGTAGCATATTATATGTTTTTTTAAAAAGCCTTATTAGGACAGGGTTCCAGCTTCTGTAGTTTTACTCGTTCTGGACGCCTAGATCTTTTTCTTCCAGGTAGATGAAGTCGAACCACTTTGAATGTGTATCTAATAATTTCTCTAGAGGGAATTCCTTCTTTTGGAATTGAATGTAAATACCTGAAAGTTTCACTGTGAATGCACATATGTCAATGATTGAATGTAAATACCTGGAAGTTTCACTGTGAACGCACATATGTAAATACCTGGAAGTTTCACTGTGAACGCACATATGTCAGCAGTTCTGCTGTTGCAGCCAGGAGGACAGCCAAGTATATATACCTCGGTCATCCCTATCCCCCTGTCACTAGGACCCTGACGGAAATGACTCCCCACACCTCCTGGATGACCTTCTTCTGTGGGTCCTTCATTCACTCTGGTTGCTTGGCGATGACCACGTGTTCTATTAGGAGCACTGTTATTAAGTCTGCAGGTTGTTTTGTTCATAAATTACTAAGAGAACAGTTCTCTGAAAGTAGGATGATGAAGTGGTTAACCTTTGGAGTCTGAACTCAGACTGCTGGGATTAAATCTTGCCTGTTCCACTCGCTGGCTGTGTACCACGAGCCATTTGTTAGTGTCGCTATCTCTTTATTTGTAAAATTGGGTTAATAACAGTGCTACACTGTAAGCTCTTTCAAAGCTGCATTAGATAAAATAGGTTAAAGTTGGTATAGAACACCATAAACTCCAATCGAATCCTCGCTATTATAATTAACTTCGGCATCTCTATGAGTTGATGGCTAAGAAAAACTTGGCTTCCTGGCGGTATGCTCTGCAACGTGCTGGTGAAGACCTCCTCCTGTGGCTCTTGTAGACTTTCAGTTTCTGTCTGTATTTTTTCCCCTTTGAGAACCATATCATATCCCATTGGGAAGTTCATGGCCTCTAGGAATCCTATGGACATGAGAAGGGACTAGAAATCTTCTGGAGATGAGTCACTGATTCCCCTGAGTCCAAGAAACACGGTAATTGTGCAGAGACAAGGAGGCCCTGAAACTTCCTAACGGACCCCTTTCCCATCTTACCTCTGCGGCAGGGAGAGCGGAGGCTTCACCTGTGCCATTCTTGGTGGGTGACGTATGTCACGTGCAGATGTTTGTTTTAAGCAATTTTTTGCCTGGCCCGTTCCCAGGGTAAACTTGTGTGGGGCAGCGTATTAAGGAGGGCTCTCAGGGACAACACATAGGCAGAGGAACTAAAGCAGGCCTGGGGAGAGGAAGAAGTTAAAAGACACTGAAGACCTCGGCTGATCCCACTGGGAGCTCTGGAACTGGCCTGGCTCTTCAGAGTTGCCCTGTGTTGGGGTGAGGGGACCAGGCCGTTACAGCTCCCGAATCAGTCAGTCGTTGGATGCAGATACCCCTGAGGAGGGGGCATGGCTGTGGGCAAGGTGGCTTCCTTCAGCCAAGAGCAGTCCTTTGGTATCAGAGGATTCTCAGGCAGTTGTGAGGAGGATGTGATTATTATGTAGCCACTCCCTAATGCAGTGGTTGCTTCTGGTGATCCAGTGCTAAACAGGAGGCTTCATCTTTGAAAATAGGCCTGTTTGGTTTTGCCCTACATAAATGTTCTCTACTGAACAAATTTTATACTTTCCTAATCAACATTCTCTAATGGAATTGCCTTTCTTTTGAAGCTTCAACTATGTTCTTCTAATTATTCCTACATCTTCAAGCTAAACTCAAGACTCATCCTCCATACATTAGACTTGCCAAGTAGTGAGAAGCCTAGGTGAGAAAATAGAACACAGCTACTCCGAGGTCTAGTCCCAGCTCTGCGCAAACTAGATGGGTGACCTTCCATAAAATATTTCACTTTTCTGAGGTGTATTTTCCTCACCAAAATAGGAGGTGTGCCAGGTCATTTTCATGCCCTGTCAGTTCTGAAAGCATTGCTTCTATGGCCTATTCTGATATCACAGAGTGATGCAACTGTTGCTCATCTCTCAGTAAGGCTCACATGGAGATGATCCCACATCTACAAACACACTTATTATGGTAAATTAACCAGGTGAGAGGAAAGGCGCTCCATGGAAAAACGTTTCACTGAGGTCAAGAAGGGAGCCAGAAGTAAAGAATGGATCTATAGGAAAACAAAGCAGTCTTTATATTGAGTTTTAAATTAATCCTAATGTTAAACTTCCGATTTTACTTCTATGTTGGAAAACAAAACACAAGGCAGCTCCCCATCAGGATTATTGTGAGAATTAGACAAAGTGAGGGTCCTGTATTAAAGACCTTGATCGAATGATTGAATGTATGCTACAAAGAGGTAGTACTTTAGATATAAAATATAGTCTTGTCTCTCAATTTTAAGAAACACTTCAGCAATTAGTGTTATTCTGAGCATTGTGTAATTTTAAGCATAATAATTACTTTTACTCCAGACCAGAAAACCTGTTATTTAAAATATTGGATCATTTCAAACCAGTAATCCAAAAATCTGGTATATTTTTCATCCTGCCATTTAACATCAATGCAGCGTTTTCATAATATAAACAAAATAATGACACCAGTAGAATTGCCCTTATATTTCCAGGGAATACAGTCTAAGTTTTGGAACTACTGACAGCCTGAAGTAAAATGTTATAAGATTGCTCTTCATTTTATAGCAACTTCTTTCCCTCTTCTCAGAAGGTTTAAATGTTTGAGAATATGCTGGAAGGAGAACCCGCAGTCATTTCAAATTCTTTGAACAATTCTGCAATATCATTTCCTATTAGGCAGTTGTGTGCGTACTGACAGCCTTGCCCCTCGTCTTCCCTGGAGATTAATTTATTTCCTGCAGTGCTTGCTCTTCATGGGAAATCTGACTCCTCAGCCTTCACCAGTGGGAGTTCTCATCAGCAGAATGTTAATTATAAAAGCAAAACCATATCCCGTATTGAAAGGGAAAAAACAGTTCTCCAGGCAAAGCAAACTTTGTCTTTCCTTGTCTATTCTTTTCACTCCATTCTCTCCGCAATCTGTGGCTGGACAGAACATTCGCCATCGGGGAAGCAGTCTGTGAGATGGTGAGGAATAGAGGAAAATGTGCAGGCTTTGCAACCAGACAGTCCCAAGACTGAGCCGCCACGTTACTCTGTGATTTCATTTCCTGGTCTGTAAAATGAGGATAGAAATATTGGCCTCACATGAAATTGTGTAATGAGACTGGCATAGAGTAGACACTAAAAAAATTATCATTATTACAAGGCTCCTTCAACAAGCTTTGTTTAGCACTTGCTGTATATTAGTCGCTATGGCATAATATTAACCGTGTATCATGGTGGTTTATGAAGGAACCTATTAGAGATTTGAAGAAATATATCTTTCAGGTCTTAAGAGACAGAAATGTTAGACTAAGATAGATTACTGAGATACCCTGTTTTGAAACCTGGTCTTAATCTTCATTTTCTGACTCTTCTCATCACCACTTCTACAGCTTTATAGTGGTTGCTAAGGACTTATGAACATATTATTTTTTCACCAATAAGTCCTTTAAAAAAATCCCCAAACTCTTTGCTAATAGTTTTAGGTCTATTAGAATTTAAAAATGCCTTTGAGTTTATTCTTTAAAATTATTTTCTCTAAAATAAAAAATTGTCAGTTTCTCTTTGATTTTGTCTCAGAAATAAAACTTTGGTAAATTAAATCTTGAGACAGAGAAGGCAATAGCATGACAGCAAAGTATAGATAAGGCTGAAAAATACTTACCAGATGAAGAAACAAAATCTATTACTTTAAGGCCAGAAAGATCAGTTTCAATAACATGATTGTGATTAATCATTTCATTTAAGTGAATTAACTTTTTACATATTTCCCCCTGTTATTTTATGATTTGGGGGTAACATTAGAAAGAGAACAACTAAAGCATTAGATGAAGAGATGTTATGGTGCAAACTCATAACAACTGAGACCTAGTACAGGCCGCTACAAGTAGAGATGAGCTGTGTGTGTGATGTACAACTCATGATAAGGAGTATTCTTTCATATGAAAAAATAACATTTTTTCTTAAGATCAGTGATAGTATTTAACTTGGATAGAACAATGGGCTGGATATATATGATGAGCTTTGACTTTCATAGAGTCAAGTACAAATCATTGATTGATTCTTTTTTAATGATAATTGCATTTTTAAATCATGAAAGTCACTACTAAATAAGTTTTTGAGCCTCCCCCTCCATTTTACTCACGAATAATATTTAATCTTATTATTTTAAATTGCCCTTCCCCTTTTTCTCACCATTTTTGGGGGGCAGGCAAAAATATTTTAGTTATTTTTCCAAACTAAATCTGGTTTTTATTTTGTTCAAGAAGACCACCTTTACTCTGACCCATGAACTAAGCAAAACAAGAAGGAACAGATGATGTAACTTTCAAAATTTATTTCAGTGTTTCTCTAAGTTCTTGAACATAAAGAAAGTCACATATGAGCATGTTAAAAATACTTATTCTTAGGATCTGCTCTCTAGAGCAGAGTTGGCAAACTCTGGCAGTTGGTCTAACCTGTCCCATTGCCTGCTTTTGTACAGCCACAAAGTAAGAATTTTATTTTTTATTTTTAAGTGTTTGGAAAAAATTAAAGGAAAAGAAATATTTTTGACCTGTCAAAATTTCATGATTCAAATTTCAATGTCTCTATGAAGTTTTATTGGAACACAGCCACACTGATTCATTTAGCTATTATCTATGGCTCTTTTCCTGCTCCTACTCGATCAGCAGAGTTGAGTAGTTTTGACGGAAACCAGATGCAAAGCCTCAAATATTTACTATTTGGCCCTTTAGAGTAAAAGTTTGCTAACCTCTGCTCTAGAGAATGTAATTCAGAAGTTGTCAGGTAGGAACTTGGAATCTATTGCAACTTGTTTCTTGGGTGATTGGGGTCTCCGGACCACACTTTTAAAATAATGCAGTAGAAGACTTGTAAATAACTTCTCTTTTTTTCTCACTCATCACACCCACTACATCAACAAGCCCTATTGGCTTTATCTTCACACAAAGTCTAGAATACAATCATTTTTAGCATGGTCACTGTTATCAACCTAGTTCAAGTCATCATCATTTCTCATCTGGACTCTTGTCTTGAGAACCTGACTAATCTATCTGCTTCTGCCCTTGCTTCATACTGTCCCCATTCTCCACACAGCAATCAGAGTAATTATGTTAAAACCTTAGTCAGATCATGGAACTCCTTTCCTCACAATCCTCCAGGGATCACTCTGCTTCTTCCCCTTTCTCACAATTGGCCTCCTAACTGTTCCTCAGAAATGCTAGGGGTCCCCCATCCTCAGTGCTTCCATAGGCTGTTTTCTCTCTCACTGTCACAGTCTTCCCTCCAGAAATCGGCATGGCTTTCAGCTTTGCCTCTTTTAGGTCTTTCCTAAAAGCACACAGTTTCATAGCCATTACATTCTTTATGATGCCTCCTGTAACCATCTCATTTAGATTTGTAGTGTTCCTAGCTGGAACTGCCTATCTCTCTAATGCCATCTAAAACTTTATTTCTTATTTTGATTATGGGTCACCTTTCCTAGGTGAGGGCATTATGATGGCAGAGACTTTCTATCAGTGTTCTGTATCCTTAGGTTCTAGAAGATGGCATGGCTCATCATAGGTTCTCAATAAATATTTGAGTAAAGAAATGAACCCCAGACTCCCATTCTGTGGTTGAAATATAGTGTATGACACCTGTCAAACAATTTCTGTGTGAAAAAACAGTTGCCAGTAGTATAAGTGTCAGACCCATTTCTGAAAAATGGTGCAATATCTTATAACCACTATAGATGAGAAGAATAAAACAGCTAGTTCAATCTCAACTAATAACTGAATTATAACACATGCTAAGAAAAGTATAAGATGAATATAGATATGAAAATGGTACATGGATGAAAATCCTGTTGGAAATATTCAGGAGGGATTCCAGGAAAACACATTTCACAATCAAGCTGCCTACTAAAGGTGCTTACTGCAGATTTTACTGTTCACCATCAAGTTGAGCAATTTGAGGAGATTGGCACTCAAAATTCCCAACAGAGAAACAAGCAGGGTTTGACTGACCTGGGTTCAAATGAAGTCTTTAGGAAATGCCAGTTTTATGAAAGAAGGTAAAGCACTTTTATATATACTTGAACGTAATTCCTTCAAAATAGAAGAAAATAAAAATTTTCTTTCACTTTAATCCTCTCAGTCAACAAATTAGCCATTAATGTTATATGTATAAAGCTTCGATTTGTTGGTTGAACAGCAGGTTATTCCTACATAAATGTAGATTTTGACTATCACAGGACACTTTTGACTGTCGAAGGATAGTGTTTGGAGAGAAAAACAAAACAAAACTACATTCTATATCTATTCCTCAGTGGATGAAATGTTTGGCTTGGTCTCCAAGGAGCTGAGTATACATTATTCCACATCTCTCACTTAATTTGATCATTTAAGTAATTGTGAGTATTCAAAAGTAATCAGTGAATATTGAATTAAATGTAAGAAACATCACCTCCATATTAAGTTTGTGACATTTTAAAAGGGATGGTTGGTGAATACCAAAAGAACTGAGGTTGTAAATCAATTTGAATTTTATAACCTAAGTAATCATCAGAAAAATAAGCTCCTGCACATTTTGAGACTCCTTGAAAGTTAATGCAATAAATAACACAGTTTCAATTCAATGTTACATCTGTTCTGTCAACTGGAGTGTGGATGTTAGTTGGAGCATTCCTACACTGGGTGGAAGATTGGACTAGTTCAGGCAGAGAGAGGCCACTTACAAGGTCCCCTCCAAAACTAAGATTGTTTAAATCCTATTATTTTATGTCAAAATAATCTCATTATACTAATCCCATCTCCTCCTGTTTTTCTGCTTAACTATGTACTATCTTAAATCAGTTTATTGACAAGGGAGAGTGAGACTAATAACTGTCAAGATGACAAATTGAACTTTCAAACTATGGGGCTTATAATAGTTTTATGTGAATATGAGATGGTAATAGCAAGTAATATTCCTGTAGCACTTTACATTTTACAAAGTACTTGCAGGTCCATTATTTCATTTGCTATTTCTTCAACTCTGTGATTCAGTTATGATATCAAAATTCATTCACTGATAAAGTAATGGAATTTAGAGATTCCTCACGACCCATAGCCAGTAAGTCTCAGAATAAGGAATCATACCTAGGCCTTTATTTTCTGTTTTCTATACTACAGTATATCTATTTCATTTGCCCTCAATCTCCATTTCCCCCAAGAAAAGCAGCACTCTGAGGGAGGAATACTGTTGTTACCCCTTTTTTACAAATAAAGTCACAAAGATAGTAGGAGATAGGAGTTGGAATAAAATCTGGGCATACTGCCTAAAAACCCCGTGTCCTTTCATCTATAATGTATATACTACTACAGTGTGTCGATTTATTGCTGCTATGGTGTAAGGAAGACCAAAATATCCACGGGCAGCAGTTGGGAATAGTGGGTGATGAGGAGAGGGAAAGAAACCAAGGAGAGCATGGAATCCAGGCTGCCTCTCTCTCATCAACCACTGACTGCCCCTGCTCTGCCCCCAGCCCTCAGCCCCAAGCCCCAGTTGACACTGAGAGGAGATGTTGACAGAGGAGAATAAATCAGGCTGCTGAGGGAGTTAACATGATGTGTGGAGAAATTCCACTTCTTTCTGCTTTGACATCTCCTTTCCTAAAACTTTCCCAATTAGCCTGTGAGCTACCCAGAGGTCACAAAACTATATACATTGTCTTTCTATTTCACACATATAAAAATAACTGGCAGTTGGTGAGAATAAAATTCCTCACTGTAAAATATAAAACCCTTTACATTTATTAACTCATTCAATCTTTGTCATAATAGGCACATAGGCATCGTGTATAAAATAAGCACTATTATACTTCCCCCATTTATTAAAGATGAGGAAATGAGGCACATAAAGGTTAGATGACTTCCTTAAGGTTACAGAGTTAATATCTAGCAGAAAAGGAAGGACAGGAGGGAGGGAGGGGAGGAGGGAACTGGGAAAGAGGCAGGAGGGGAGGGGAGAAAGGAAAGAAAGGGAGGGTGAAGGGAAGAGAGGAAAGAAGAGAAACAAAGAAGAAAGAAACAAAGGGGCCAAATATGTGGTGAGAGAAGATGATTTGACTTCGGGTGGTGGGCACACAGTGCAATATACAGATAATGTGTCATAGAAATGTATGCTTGAAACCTATATGATCCTATTAACCAAATTCACCCCAATAAATTTACTTAAAATTTAATTAAATTAAGGGTCGAATAAAAAAAAAAGGAAAGAAACAAACAAAGGTAAGGAGAGAGGAAGGAGGAGAGAAAGGGAGATATGAATGGAAAAAGGGAGGAGAGGAAGGAGGGAGGGAAAAGAGAAGAAGGAAGGAGTGAGGAAGGCAAAGCTAATGAGCCCTGGGGCAAGAGCTTCCGAGGCATCCTCTGGATGTCCATGTGGCCAGCACCTATCAGATCACTAATGACAGGTATGGAGAACGAAAGGATGACTGGTTTTCGTTACCTCTTGACTGTATGGTGCTAGTGCATGCTATTAGGGGTTTTAAGCCCCCCCCCCCCCCCCCCCGCCACACACACACACACACACACACACACACACACACTGCTCCATCAAGCCGTACTGGAAAAGAATCAAGTGTCTTGCCTGCACACAGACACATTTCCTATTTGCAATGTAGCTTTCTTTACTTGAGTGTGGATATGATGCTGTGGTGAAGTCAAGTCTGTGTGTATGTTAATCAGAAGCTTTAGCTCAGACAGCTGATGCTTGAGACCTGTTGCCTTCTCTTCCGTTGAACATTTATAGTAACCTTTTCTCCTCTGTAGTCTTCAGAACACCACCAGGGCTGGGCTCTTTTCTGCAGGAGTGCTGGTCTGCAATCAGATATTCATTTTAGAGCACAATCAACCTCAGGCTCTTTGTGAAGTTGTGTGATTGCTGGACAAGTTTCTCAACGTCACTGTGAATTCACTTTTTCCCCTTACATTTCCTATATAATAGAGTTTTTATGCGGACAAACTAAAAATGCAAAGGAAAGCACTTTATAAACTGAAAAACACTTTACAAATTCAAGGTGTTATCTCCTAGCTCATAAAAATACTTACCTTTTATCTAAAGAGTTTACATTTCTTACTTTTTTTTTTACTCTTCTTATTTTTATCTCAGTTATTTCTTTAAAAGCATATATTCATGAGAGTGTCCTATAAGCAGTATTTGAAAGCAAGTAGTTTTCTTCCTGGCTATTTCCAATACATATTTCTGATAGACCCTTCTTATTTTTCCTTTCCTTATAGAAATGTTCAAAAATGAAAAACATCAAAAATAACGAGATGTGACTGAAGCCACTTGGGTAGTGACCATAAACGTTGTGATGGAAAAGTAAGCCTGGCCTTCTAGCTGAAAAACAACGATTTCCCAGCGGCCCCCACAAGAAACTCGATTGCCCAGCGCAAAGAAGGAAACAACTTTAAACGTTTTAACAGATAAACAAAGCAGAAACCTATGTATAGATGTCGCATAGTCTACTCTGTTGTGCCAAAACCTTTAAGTATTGTTTCATTGTCACCAGAACATATTTTTTTTAATGTGCACATTTTGTGTGGTTCTTATTTTCACTAACAGCTATTAAGCAATTGGAAAACGATTTTATATTTCAGTTTCTGAGTAAAACCAGTACAAAATAGGATAACGAGTCACCAAATACTTTTCTTTTCACAAATGGTTTTGCATTTTTTTGGTGTTCTCATCATTCGGTTAAAAATAACTTTAAGATATTATGGAGTGATTTAGAATACCCAAGTTTCTAATCTGACTCGCTTGGGGCTGTATAAATGAATTCTACTTCACATTTTTAGTTTGTTGTGGAAGTACCCTGTAAATAAGTGTGTTGAGGTTTACCAGCCCAAGCCATCGTGAGGCTTGGGGATTTTATCATAACTTTCTTCCCTGTTTCCTAACAACCAGAATTCATGACCACAGTTTCACCAAAGTTCTGCTAATATGTCTTAGTTTATGTACTGTATGATAGATAATCATTTCGATGGATGTTTATTAGGATCCTAGAAAAATTATTTTATTTATGTATTATTATATGTTAAGTATACAGGGACAATTTTATTTTGCATCTAACAAAATAAACAGACAGATAAGTTTTCTCATTGAAGTTATACAGGAATTTAATGTCAAGCTTTGGTTTTGTTCATAGGTCATACTCTTTACAAAAGTTATTAGTTAATCTCCTATCTCATAATTCTTTTTTTATGTATGAAACAATTCATTGGTTTAGTACCAAAGAGTTTCTGATGACAACAAATCACTAGACAACTTTTCAACAAAAGAGAAAATTACTGTTATAGACTTTTTACACAATGTTTATACAGTCATGCACCCCTTAACAATGTTTTGGACAATGATGGACCACATATACAATGGTGGTGCCATAGAGTATAAAGAAGCTGAGAAGCTAGCTGGTTTGGCTCAGTGGATAGAGCATGGGCCTGCGGACTGAAAGGTCCCGGGTTCGATTCCAGTCAAGGGCACATGCCTGGGTTGCGGGCTCGATCCCCAGTTGGGGGCGTGCAGGAGGCAGCCGATCAATGATTCTCTCTCATCATTGATGTTTCTATCCCTCTCCCTCTCCCTCTCTGAAATCAATAAAAATATATTTTTTTAAAAAAGAAGCTGAGAAATTCCTATTGCCTAGTGACATCATAGCCATCGTAACATGATAGCACAGAGGCTGCAAAAATCAACAAAGCTGTGGACGAGACGGCAAACAGCCTTAACCGAAGTGTGGATGACCTTGAGGAACTCGTAGAGGTGATTCCTCAGCAATTGATTAATGAGAAGTTGTTGCAACTAGTACAGGAACACGAAGCTGAAGACTAGGCAAGGTAAAGGGAACACACAGAAGAAAAAGAAGAACCCCTAGGGAAAGTCAGTGACGGATTTGGCAGAAGCTTTTTCAGACCTCAAAAAACTCCTCAAAAAGTGTGGAATCATGGACCCCAATCCGGACAGGTATTCGTGATACATTATCTATTTACAAGCAAACCTATGATGGAAAAAAAGCAACAAACCAAGCAAGCCATCGCGGACATGTTTCTGAAAGGAGTGACACCTGCCCAAGAAGCGCCTCCAGCAGGGCCTTCAGGAGGCCTCGCAGCAGAAGGCATTGTGGTCATGAGATGGCAGCGCTACGAGGGACACTGTCCCTGAAGACCTGCCAGCGGGACAGGATGTGGAAACGGAAGGGAGTGATACTGATGATCCTGACCCTGTGCAGGCCTGGGCTAATGTGTGTGTGTGTGCTTTCATTTCTAACAAAAACATTTTAAAAGTAAATAAAATTTTAAAAATAGGAAAAAGCTTTTAGAATAAGAGTATAAAGAAATAAAATGTTTTTGTACAGCAGTACAATATGCTTACATTTAAAGTTTATTACAAAAGAATTGAAGAGTTTAAGAAATAAAAAGTATATAAGGTAAAGAAGTTACAGTAAGGAAGGTTAATTCATTATTGGAGAAAGAAATATTTTTATCAATTTAATATAGACTAAGTGCTGTACAGTGTTTCAACAATAATGTACAGTGCTGTCCTAGGCCTTCACAATCACCACTCATTCACTGACTCACCCAGAGCAACTTTTAGTCCTGCAAACTCTATTCATGGTAAATGCTCTGTAGGGGTATACCATTTTTAACCTTTTATACTGTATTTTTACTGTACTTTTCCTATTTAGAATATGTTTAAACATATAAATACTTACCATTGTGTTATAATTGCCTACATTATTCAGTACAATGATATGCTGTAGGCTTATAACCTAGGAGCAGTAGGCTGTACCATGTCGCCTAGATGTGTAGCAGGCTATACCATCCAGGTTTATGTAAGTGCACTCTATGATGTTTGCGCAGTGGTCAAATTTCCTAATGACACATTTCTCAATGTATTCCCATTAAGTGATGCATGACGGTTCTGATTCAGCCTATGTTCCCATATCCTTTTTTTTCTTTTTAAGTGAAAATGAATCCTGATGTACAATATCCTAAGGCAGTGATGGCGAACCTATGACACGCGTGTCAGAGGTGACACGCAAACTCATTTTTTTGGTTGATTTTTCTTTGTTAAATGGCATTTAAATATATAAAATAAATATCAAAAATATAAATCTTTGTTTTACTATGGTTGCAAATATCAAAAAATTTCTATATGTGACACAGCACCAGAGTTAAGTTAGGGTTTTTCAAAATGCTGACACACCGAGATCAAAAGGTTCGCCATCACTGTCCTAAAGATTGTTTAGCAATTAGGTAATATCATTAGTTATCTACGTTTCTGAAAATTTCTGGGATTTCGCTGTTGTTGTTTTTTGTTGTTTTTTGTTGTTGTTGTTGCTTGTTTAGGCCTCTGTGAACAATAACTTCAGTTTATTACCCCACATTTGATTATTGAAGTACACAGAGAATCCTTTCTCAAACCAACAACCTTGGCAAACTCATGCTATTTTTCAAATAGTAATGGGTACTTAGTTGGGATTGTCTTTTTTTGTATATGAGAACAATTGAATTTGTACATTTAGTAAGTACAATTCCTTAATTAGAAAAAGCAAGCGAAAGCACCTACTCCTCAGTTTAATTGTAAATTAAATCAAGGGCTTTCTGGTGGAAATTACATATAACATTCCTAATTTAATATGAATCCTTCTGTGCTTGATGTTGAAAAATGTAATAACTTTATGCTCCTCTATGGAAGATTTGGGAAGGTTGAAAATAAATTTTCTAATTTCCATGTGTATGTATGTATGTGTGTGTTCTCTGTCATGTTTAGCTGTGGAATAACATCTTCTAACAACTAAGTTAAAATATTCCTTAACTAAAAGTAAAATCACTTTGAAACAACATGGAGGGGCCTGGAGTGGATTATGCGAAGTGAAATAAGCCAGTCGGAGAAAAATAAGTATCACAGGATCTTACTCATGTGGAATCTTATGAACAAAATAAACTAATGAACAAAATAAATCCAGAGACATAGAAGCATGGAACAGATGGAGAATTTCAGAGGGAAGGTGGGGGTGCGTAGGTAGGTGGGGTGAGATTAATGGGGGAATTTGTAGGCATATATGCATAGTCCATGGTCACATACATAGCGTGGTACAGGCCTGGGAGAGGCAGATGGGGGGAAGAAGGGGAGACATTTGCAATCCTATATAATAAAAGGGTAATATGCAAATTGTTGGAAGCTACCCATTGTCTTCACTATCAGAGAAGTGTAAACAAGGAGCCCGAAATGCTGGTGAACCTTGAGCCCTGGCAAGGGCCAGAGCTATGCACCGATTGTTTAGTCGAGACAATGGTAGCTCAAGCAATTTCCTGACCAAATAGTCTCAGAGTAAATCTTTGCTAATATTTACTGACCTTTAAGATAGTCTGTCTGTTACCAGAATTGCCTGCCTCACTAAGGGCAATATGTGTATCCAAAATTGAATAAAAGGTTGGCAAGGCCTGGACACCAGTGAAGTCCTTCCCCTTGCGTTGGACTCTCCGCCTGGCCCCCATTATTTCCAAATTATTATTTCTTGTCTCATCTCTGTCATTTGCGCACGACCCTTCTCCAGATCCTGAACCCTGAACCACGCAGGACATGCGTCACACAGCAAATCAACCAAACGTCAGAATGACTGGTCGCTATAACGCGTACCCTGGTGGTCAGTGCGCTGCCACAGGGGGAGCACTTCTCAGCCACAAGCCTAAAGATGTTCGACTGACAGGCCCCCAGGGAGCAGGCCTAAGCTATCAGTGGGACATCCCCCGAGGGCTCCCAGACTGCTAAAGGGTGCAGGCCAGGCTGAGGGACCCCCGTTCCTCCCCTCAGTGCAAGAGTGTCATACACTGGGCCTCTAGTACTTTCAATAATAAAGATACATTTTTTAGAAAATCAATTATTCACTAGTAAGGAGGAGGCTACTGATGGTAAAGAACCCAGGATGAGAGAGAGCCTCTCCATCCCCCACCCACCCCAAACCACAAATTTCACAGCATGGTCAGGCTGCATAAATAGCTGCCAAGACTGCCAGTTATTAATGCTCTATCTGTCAACAGTCAAGGGAAGGAGATGGAAATGGAGTGAGAAATGGGAAAAAAACACTCATACTTCTTAAGATGTGTTGTTCTTATACCAGAGTTTTAATATAAAAAGTGTTTGTTTTATGCCCTGGCCAGTGTAGCTCAGTTAGTTGGGCATCTTCCTGTGGACCAAAGGGTTGCTAGTTCAATTCTTGGTCAGGCCACATGCCCAGGTTACTGGCTAGATCCCCAGTTGGGGTCATGCAAGAGGCAGCTGATTGATGTTTTGCTCTCACATCAATGTTTCTCTCTCTCTCTCTCTCTCTCTCTCTCTCTCTCAATCAAGAAAAAAGTATTTTTTAAAAAGTATCTCTTTTCAGATCAAAGTCAATATTAATGAGATTTCTATATATTTATGGAAAAGATTAAAATACAAATTACTTTTTAAAAGAGGAGGCCATGTAAACTTGTGGCAAGGATGAGTCAGAATTCGGATCCAGACATACCTCAATAGGCTGCAATTCAAAAACTGAATCTAATAAAATTAAAGTGTTGTGGTGGGGGGGTGGGTTGCCATCAAAATATTTTAACCATTTTACCATATCTTACTGCATCCACTTCTCCCACTGTGGGCCCAGTTTCAATCGTCTATTCTTAGGTTATTGTAGTTATTGTTCTCCCCATTCCTGCTTTTGCCACCGATCAACCTCTTCTTATTGCATTAGCCAGAATGACCTCATTAAGCCATATTGCATTGTTAACACCACAGTTGCTTCCTACCTCACTTAGAGTAAGAGCCAATATTCCTAAAATGATCTATAAAACCACATAATTTATTCCTGTCATCTCTCTGGCCTCTTCTCCTGTCACTCCTTTGTACAATCCTGCTGGCCTCCCCATTGTTCATCAAACATGACCGGACACTTGCTTTCTCCCAACCCAGAAATGTTTTTTGCTCATATACCTACCAGCTCATTCCCTCGCATTCCTCTGGTCTTATAAAAATGCCCGCCCTAACCACACTACCTCGAACTGTAACCTCAACCCCATCTGCTTCTTCCTTTCTCCTTCCCCCATTTTATTTTTTCTCCCTAATAATTGATTCTACCTAACATACTATATATTTTCTTTAAAACTTTGAAGGTGGCACTAATTTCTGCCAATACACCTGGGACCTGATACTGTTTTAGATTTATTGCATGAGACAGAAGTAAGTAAAGGTAGTTTCAGCTCAGCCATTTCTACTATAATAGCTCTCTCCACAGACCTAGGAATCATTTATATGGTTCCAAGAGACACTGCGCATGTCTATTTTGATTATAACTTTAGAAATGAAGAAATAACCACTGGTAGGGTCTGTGGAACCAGTGGACTCAGTAGGAGATGGACTTGGCCCAGAAAATTCTATTTAGATTTGACCTACTCTCAGAGGAGTTGCACTCTTTATGAAAGGATTAGTCTAAGCATTCTGTGTATCACTGTCACGATTTTTTATTATACATTCTATCATTAATGTATTGAAGCTGAGCTAAAGAATGAGAGCAACAACACCCCCTTTAGGTGACAAGCAAGGTACTTACGTTGAGAGGCCCTAACCCCTGTGGCCTCCCTCTGATGGTGTGACTCACACTCTTAATATCTTCTAGTCATTGCTTGGGAACAGTGCAATGATTGGGCACATGAGCACTGTACTGGGTGTCTGAAGGCTCCAGGAGTTTCTTGCTCTGCATAATGCTTGCTATTTGCTTTCTACCCCTATTCGAGCTAAGTAAACTTGGTACCAGGTAAGCCTATTGTGTCCTGTATTTTTGACTGACAATCTGAAACTGGAACTCACTCCAGTGATCTTGATTTTGTCAGAATACAACAACAACAAAAACACATTAAAAGATTAGAAACAGCCCGGCCTGTGTGGCTGAGTGGTTAAGCATCGACCTATGATCGAGGAGGTTACAATTTGATCCCCAGTCAAGGCACATGCTCAGGTTGTAGGCTCAATCCCCAGTGGGAACATGCAGGAGGCAGCAGATCAATGTTTCTATCTCTCTATCCCTCTCCCTTCCTCTCTCTCTAAAATCAATAAAAACATTAAAATATTAGAAACAAAAATTATAATCATAATAATAAAGGTTAGGCACTACAGAAGAGAAAGTAAATGAGATGGTTGATCACCCAGAATGCAATAAAGACAAAACAATTACAAATGTAAAAGAGATGTTAAGTGACATTGAGGTGAGTTTAAGAAGACATAATATTCATTTAATTAGAATTAGAGCAGGAAAAAATTAAGAATGGTGCAAGGCTAAGCTGAGGCAATATTCAAAGATGTTATTTATAAACTTTTTAGAATTGATAAATGATACTAATTCTCAAAATTAGAAAATACAGCATACTTCCTGAAAGATTTTTAAAAAGTAATTTTCAAAATCATCATATCACAGTGAAATTTGAGGAAATGGATACAAAGATAAAACTGAGGCATCAAATAGCCAATAGTAGACTGCCAAAGCCAGACCAGAAGCTAGGGTGCTAGGGGGTAAAACTCTCAAGAGCCATGGACCAAATTAAACAATTAAAAAATAAAATACTTTTAAGATGAACACAAACAGAGAGGATATACAATCAGTTGAATTCTCAGTGCAAGACTATATATACACAAATTACTTATATATGACAAATATACATATCTAAAAAAAGAACTGTATCATTGTATCCAGAATATATAAATAACTCCAACAAATCATTAAGTAAAATGCAGAAAACTTAATTTTAAGAAAGGATAAAGAACAAGCAGGCATTTCATAAACAAAGACAGTCAAATAGATAATGACCATATGTAAATGTACTCAAAATCATAGCAGCCTTCAGGAAAATGCAAATTAAAGCCACAATGACATATACCATTTAAAATCCACCAGATGGCTAAAAAAATTGTTTTAAATGACAAGAACAAGTTTTGAAGAAAGTGTGGCATGATCAGAACTCACACATATTGCTGGTGGGAGTTTAAATTAATCTACTTTTGGAAACCACACTACCTTCTAAAGCTAAACATATACCTACCCTATGACCCAGAAACTCCACTCTTAAGTGCAAGTCCAACAAAATTGAGTGCATTCACCTACCAACAAGGCATATGCAAAGATGTCTGTAGTAGCCTTATTCATAACTAGAGGCCTGTTGCACGAAGAGATTCGTGCAATAGGCCTTCCCTTCCCTTGGCTGCTGGCACCATTTTCCTCCCAGCCCTTCGCTCTGGCTGGGCTCTGGCCGGAGCCACCCCGGAGCCGTCAGGCTTCGCTGCTCAGCAGGCCCCGGGGCTGTGAGGCCTCGCTGCTCCGCCTGGCGCCAGGGCCCTGTGGCCTCGCTGCTCTGCCTGGCACCAGGGCCGTGAGGCCTTGCTGCTCCACCAGCCCCAGGGCCATGTGGCCTTGCTGCTCTGCCTGGCACCAGGGTGTGAGGCCTCGCTGCTCCAGCCTCAGGCCATCAGACTTTGCTCCACGGCTTGGAACCTAGTATGCAAATTAACCGCCATCTTTTTGGTGGTTAATTTGCAAATCACACTGATTAGCCAATGGGGGCATAGCGAAGGTACGGTCAATTACCATGTTTATCTATTATTAGGTAAGATAGCTCCAAACTGGAAACAATCCATGCCTATGAGCTGTAGAATAGACAAATAAATTGTAGAGAACAAGACAGCAACATGAATATATTTCAAAACCATAATTTTGAAAGACAGAAGTCAGCCACAAAAGTAATATATGCTGTATGGTTCCAGTTATATTAATTTTAAGCAAAAGCAACACTGCTTTGTGTAAATAGAAGAAAGTATACTGTTTGCATTTGAGTTGGTAATGATGGGATGGGGTACAATAAAGCTTTCTGGAGTGCTGGTAACATTCTATATCTTGGCGTGTGAGTGAATTCTAAGAAACAATGGAAATGGAGGAGGAGGGGTGGGAGCTGGGTGGAGGGGGTCAATGAGGGGGAAGGGGGGCATTTGTAATACTTTCGACAATAGCAATAAGTTTTTTATTTTTGTTTTTTTAATATTTTATTGATTTTTTACAGAGAGGAAAGGAGAGAGAGAGGGAGAGAGTTAGAAACATTGATGAGAGAAAAACATCGATTCAGCTGCCTCCTACACACTCCCTACTGGGCATGTGCCTGCAACCAAGGAAGATGCCCTTGACCGGAATCACACCTGGGACCCTTCAGTCCACGATCTGACGCTATATCCACTGAGCCAAACCAGTTAGAGCAAGGATAAGTTTTTTTTTTAAATAAAATAAAATAAATAATTTTAAAAAATTTAAGGGAGGGGCAGGAAATTTCCCCCCTACCCTTCTTAGTTCATATTGGCTGCACTAAGAATTAAATTGACATAAGACAGATTAAGAGGAGAAAAACCAAATTTAATTTTGTAAGTATGTACAGAGGTTTCATAGGTACAAGACCTTCCCTAATGACCAAAGTAGGCAGTTTTTATACGTTTTAGATAAATAAGCCATAAATTTGTGAGTAAGTCACAAGAGAATAGGCTTCAATTAATTAATGAAGAATCTAAAGTTTATTGACACAGCCTTCCTTAAATACTGATTTAACACCACCCCATATTGTTGTATGGAAATCTCAAGAGGCGTTTCAAAATTCTGAAGATAAAAGTGATAGAAGCTAATGAATTTTAAGAACATAAGCCCTAGAGCAGTGATGGCAAACCTATGACATGCGTGTCAGAGGTGACACACAAACTCTTTTTTTTGGTTGATTTTTCTTTGTTAAATGGCATTTAAATATATAAAATAAATATCAAAAATATAAGTCTTTGTTTTACTATGGTTGCAAATATCAAAAAATTTCTATATGTGACACGGCACCAGAGTTAAGTTAGGGTTTTTCAAAATGCTGACACGCCGAGCTCAAAAGGTTCGCCATCACTGCCCTAGAGTATATGGTATAGAAATAGAATTTGTTTTACTGACTGATTTTAAGAGAGAGAGAGAGAGAGAGAGAGAGAGAGAGAGAGAGAGAGGCTTCAATTTGTTGTCCATATATTTATGCATTCACTGTTTGATTTTTGTATGTGCCCTGACTGAGGATCAAACCCACAACCTTGGTGTATCAGGACAACGCTCTAATCAACTGAGCTATCCAGACAGGGCTAGAAATAAAATTTTTAACTGGGCACAAGGCCATCTAGGAAAAAGGACTACATTTCCCAGCCTCCCTGTAGAAAGAAAAAAGAAAGAAATAGCGGGTTGGTCATGGGAATGACCACTAGATGGTGCTAGTTTTCTAGTTTACAAATCTAAGCAGTTGTATTTCTCCAAAGCTTGCTTTTCTCTTGACCAATGTTTTCCAAACACCATACCTAATCTAATCATAACTTTCAGCAAAATTGGAGCTTGTAAACAGCTAAAATTATTAACATCCAAGTTTTTTTTAACACTTCTAACTCTCCACTCAGTCTCTTTTCTTTATATACTAAAAGTAAGAAATAGTTTATACCACTCAAATCTGGAATACAGTTATGATAACTAAAAAGTTATTCTTAATATAATGTTTTAATGTATAGCCTGCCTCCTTTCATACCCATACTAATTAGGAAATTTTGCTGTAAGGACTGCAATATAACTCAATTATGTTATGACTTGATTCAACAGGGCACATGTATTCTAGAAGTAGGCTAAATGAATAACTTTTAAACTTTTAATTGTAGTGCTCGCTTCGGCAGCACATATACTAAAATTGGAATGATACAGAGAAGATTGGTGTGGCCCCTGCGCAAGGGTGACACGCAAATTCGTGAAGCGTTCCCTATTTTAAAAAGTAACATAAAATAAAAAATAAAGGAGAGAGAAAATGGCGGAGGCTTAGACAGACGTGTTGGTGCTTTGTCCCGGACCAGATAGGGGCGAGCAGCTGAAACGGGTAACAATCGGCCCGATCAAGCTGGGGAGGTTCAGCTGAGAGACAGTCTGCAGCCAGGAAAGACAGAAAACTCCTAAAAAATGCGGATGGTTAGAGATTGAGGCTGAAACCTCCCCCTGGGCGCCAGCGCAGCGGCGAGACCGCGCCATCTCAGGCAGCGTTCACCGGCATCCAGAGATCGGCTACTGACCCGGAGGCAACGATTCGCAAACAGCGCGACTGCAAGAGCCAAGGGGACCTGCACCCCTCCACGGAAAGATTCAAGCAACAGCGGCCTCCTGATCACCACACGCTCTGCCTGGGGAACAGTTGCTGAGTCTGAAGCCACCCTCCACCAGCCAGAAGAGCCACCACAACTGTGAACAGCACCCATCAGAGGCTCTGCTATCAACAGAGGAGCCGCTGCTACCACAACCGCCCAAGGAGCAACCACAGACCGAGGAGCCACTGCCACCCAGGGAGCAGCCACTGCCACCCAGGGTCCAGCCACTGAACGATTCAACAACAAGTAATGTCAGTGAGATCAAACATGGGTAGACAAAGAAACCCCCAAAGGAAAGAAAAGGAGGACTCGCCAGAAAAGCAGCTAAGTGAGACAGAGATATGCAACATGACGGAAAAAGAATTCAGAATAAGGTTCCTAGAGTACATGCACCGGATGTTCAAGAAGCAAGAAGAAACAGATGAAAAACTCAACTACGTATGCAAGAAGCTAGAAGAAACAGATGAAAAAATCAACAACTTAAGTAAGTCCCAAGAAGAAATGAAGAGCGACATAGCTGCAATAAAAAACACCATTGAAAGTATCAACAGTAGACTGGGAGAAGCGGAGGACCGAATCAGTGAATTAGAAGACAAGGAAGCAAAACACACTCAAACTGTACTGCAAATGGAGAAAAAAATTAAAAGACAGGAGGAGAGCCTAAGGGAACTTTGGGACAACATGAAACGAAGCAACATACGAATAATAGGGGTGCCAGAACAACAGAAAGATGAACATGGATTAGAAAACCTATTCGAAGAAATAATATCAGAAAACTTCCCTGAGGTGGGGAAGAAAAAAGTCACACAAGCCCAGAGAGTCCCAAACAAGGTGAACCCGAAAAGACCCACACCAAGACACATCATAATTACCATGGCAAATGTTCAGGATAAAGAGAGAATCTTACAGGCTGCAAGAGAGAGGCGGAAAGTAACATACAAGGGATCTCCCATTCGATTATCAAATGATTTCTCAACAGAAACACATCAGGCCAGAAAAGAATGGACGGAAATCTACAAAGTGATGCAAAGCAAAGGACTGAATCCAAGAATACTCTATCCAGCAAGGCTATCATTCAAAATTGAAGGGGAAATAAGAAGCTTCACAGACAAAAAAGGGCTAAGGGAGTTTATCACCACCAAGCCAGCCATGCAAGAAATGCTAAAGGGACTGGTGTAAAAGAAGAAATATCAAGCTCAGAAAGAAATCAGCCACACACACACACAAAAAAAGAAATGGCTACAAACAAGTACCTTTCAATAATAACTTTAAATGTAAATGGACTAAATGCTCCAAATAAAAGACATCGAGTGGCTGAATGGATAAAAAAACATGACCCATACATCTGCTGTCTACAAGAGACCCACCTCATTGGAAAGGACTCACACAGACTGAAAGTGAAGGGATGGAAAAATATCTTTCACGCAAATGGAAAGGAAAAGAAAGCTGGGGTAGCAATACTTATATCTGACAAAATACATCTCAAAGTGAAGGCCATAACCAGAGATAAGGAAGGCCACTTCATAATACTAAAGGGATCAATACAACAAGAAGATATAACCCTGGTAAACATATATGCACCCAATGCAGGAGCACCCACATACATAAGAAAACTTCTGGAAGATATCAGGGGAGATATCGACAATAACACAATCATAGTAGGGGACTTTAATACACCACTGACATCACTGGATAAATCCGCTAGACAAACAATCAGCAAAGAAACAGCAATCCTAAATGACTCACTAGATCAGATGGACTTAATTGACATCTTCAGAACTCTACACCCCACAGCTGCGGAATATACATTCCTCTCAGGTGCTCATGGGACATATTCAAAAATAGACCACATATTGGGTCACAAGCAAAGTCTCCACAAATTCAAGAAGATTGAGATCATAAAAAGCATCTTCTCAGACCACGATGGCATAATGTTAGAAATAAACTACAATAAAAACAACCCAAAATACTCAAACACTTGGAAGCTGAATAGCATGTTATTAAATATTGATTGGGTTACCGATGACATCAAAGAAGAAATTAAAAACATCCTGGACACTAATGACAATGAAAACACAACAATCCAAAACCTCTGGGACACAATGAAAGCAGTCCTGAGAGGGAAGTTTATAGCTCTACAGGCCTATCTCAAAAAACAAGAAAAAATGGTAGTTAATCATCTAACTCTACAACTCAAAGAATTAGAAAGAGAGCAACAAGAAAACCCCAGAGTGAGCAGAAGGAAGGAGATAATAAAGATTAGAGCAGAAATCAATGACATAGAGACCAAAAAAACAATACAGAAAATCAATGAAACCAAGAGCTGGTTCTTTGAAAGGATAAACAAGATTGACAAACCCCTCGCCAGGCTCACCAAGAAGCAAAGAGAAAGGTCCCAAATAAACCAAATCAGAAATGATAGAGGCGAAATAACAACAGACCCCACAGAAATACAAATGATTGTTAAACAATACTACGGGCAACTCTACTCCAACAAACTAGACAACCTGGAGGAAATGGACAAATTCCTAGAAAAATACAACATTCCAAAACTCAATCAGGAAGAATCTAAAAACCTCAATAGGCCAATAACTATGGAAGAAATTGAAGCAGTCATCAGAAAGCTCCCAGCAAACAAAAGCCCAGGGCCAGACGGCTTCACAGGGGAGTTCTACCAAACATTCAAGGAAGAACTAAAACCTACCCTCCTCAGACTACTACAAAAAATTCAAGAGGAAGGAACACTTCCAAGCTCATTCTATGAAGCCAGCATCACCCTAATACCAAAACCAGGTAAAGACATCACAATGAAAGAGAATTACAGGCCAATATCCCTCATGAACATAGATGCCAAAATCCTCAACAAAATCTTAGCAAATCGGATCCAGCAGTACATCAGAAGGATCATACACCATGACCAAGTAGGATTTATCCCAGAGATGCAAGGATGGTACAACATCCGTAAATCAATAAATGTGATACATCACATAAACAAATTGAAAGAAAAAAACCACATGGTCATATCAATTGATGCAGAAAAAGCATTCGACAAAATCCAACACCCATTTTTGATAAAAACTCTCAGAAAGGTGGGAATAGAAGGATCATACCTCAACATAATAAAAGCCATATATGACAAGCCCACAGCCAACATCATACTCAATGGACAAAAACTAACACCATTTCCCCTAAGAACAGGAACAAGACAGGGATGCCCACTCTCACCACTCCTGTTCAACATAGTACTGGAAGTATTAGCCATTGCAATTAGGCAAGAAGAAGAAATAAAAGGCATCCAAATTGGAAAAGAGGAAGTAAAACTGTCCTTATTTGTAGATGACATGATATTATACATACAAAACCCTAGAGACTCCATCAAAAAGCTACTAGACTTAATACATGAATTTGGCAATGTAGCAGGATACAAAATTAACCCCAAGAAATCTGAGGCATTTCTATACACCAATAGTGAACTTTCAGAAAGAGAGATTAGAAAAACAATCCCATTTACCATCGCACCAAAAAAATTAAGATACCTAGGAATAAACTTAACTAAAGAGGTTAAAGACCTCTACTCAGAAAACTACAGGACGTTGAAAAAAGAGATAGAGGAAGACATAAACAGATGGAAGAACATACCATGTTCTTGGATTGGTAGAATCAACATCATTAAAATGTCCATACTACCCAAAGCAATCTATACATTCAACGCACTTCCCATTAAAATACCAATGGCCTTCTTCAAAGATCTAGAACGAACTCTCCAAAAATTCATCTGGAATAAAAAAAGACCCCGAATAGCTGCAGCGATCCTGAGAAAGAACAAAGTAGGTGGGATCTCAATGCCAGATATCAAACTGTATTACAAAGCCACTGTTCTCAAAACTGCCTGGTACTGGCACAAGAACAGACATATAGACCAGTGGAATAGAATAGAGAGTCCAGAAATTAGCCCGAACCAATATGCTCAATTAATTTTTGACAAAGGAGGCATGAACATACAATGGAGCCAAGATAGTCTCTTCAATAAATGGTGTTGGGAAAATTGGATAGATATATGCAAGAAAATGAAACTAGACCACCAACTTACACCATACACAAGAATAAACTCAAAATGGATAAAGGACTTAAATGTACGACAGGAAACCATAAAAATTCTAGAAGAATACAAAGGCAACAAAATCTCAGACTTATGCCAAAACAATTTCTTCACTGATACAGCTCCTAGGGCAGTTGAAACTAAAGAGAAACTGAACAAATGGGACTACATCAAAATAAAAAGCTTCTGCACAGCAAAAGAAACCATCAACAAAACAACAAGAAAACCCACCTCTTGGGAAAACATATTTGCCAACGTCATATCTGATAAGGGCTTAATCTCCAAAATTTATAGGGAACTCATACAACTTAACAAAAAGAAGATAAACAATCCAATCAAAAAATGGGCAAAGGATCTAAATAGACACCTTTCAAAAGAGGACATTCAGAAAGCCAAGAGGCATATGAAAACATGCTCAAAGTCACTAATCATCCGAGAGATGCAAATCAAAACAACAATGAGGTACCATCTCACACCTGTCAGAATGGCCATCATCAACAAATCAACAAACGACAAGTGCTGGAGAGGATGTGGAGAAAAAGGAACACTTGTGCACTGCTGGTGGGAATGCAGACTGGTGCAGCCACTATGGAAGGCAGTATGGAGGTTCCTCAAAAAATTGGAAATGGAACTCCCATTTGACCCTGTGATCCCACTACTAGGAATATATCCCAAGAAACCAGAAACACCTATCAGAAAGGATATATGTAACCAGATGTTCATAGCAGCACAATTCACCATAGCTAAGATCTGGAAACAGCCTAAGTGCCCATCAGTAGATGAATGGATTAGAAAACTGTGGTACATCTACACGATGGAATACTATGCTGCTGTTAAAAAGAAGGAACTCCTACCATTTGCAACATCATGGATGGAACTGGAGAGCATAATGCTAAGTGAAACAAGCCAGTCAATGAAGGAAAAATACCACATGATCTCACTCATTCATGGATAATAAAGACCATTACAAACTTTTGAACAATAATAGATACAGAGGCAGAGCTGCCTCAAACTGATTGTCAAACTGCAGTGGGAAGGCCAGAGAGAGTTGGGGGGCAGGAGGGAGGGGAGTAAGAGATCAACCGAAGGACTTGTATGCATGCATATAAGCATAACTAATGGACATAAGACACTGGGGGGTAAGGGAAGGTAGGGGTTTGTCAAGGGCGGGGGGGGCGGGGGGGGAAAGGACACTTATGTAATACCCTTTGTAATACTTTAAGCGAAAAATAAAAAAATAAAAAATAAAAAAAAAAATAAAAAATAAAGTTTTAATTATAGACTGCTTCTGTTTCTTCCTTTGTATATAACCTGGGAGTGAGGAAGGACTGGAAGAGAACACGAGGATTTGGGAGAAGAATATTTGGTTGTGTCTGAAACCTACTGAACCGGAGAGGCAAAGCTCTGGTAAGGCAGTTTTAATTTTTGCTTCCGTTAGTCAGGCAGGTTTCTGTGTTTAACTTTTTTTCTGTTCAAGTGCAATGGAGGAAGCAAAAGTACTGAGCCTGGGAAGGGAATAGAAAGGCTTCATATTACCTCCAGGTCAATCAAAGGGCATGTTGTCAGGGGCCACACCAGGGCATCGCCCAATTAGTGCACACTAAATTTTATCTGACCCCTTGACCCAAAGTGTCAGTTGGTCAAAAAATATCTCATTGTGTCAGGATCAACTGCATCAAAAAGGGTAATTGAGCTAAGTACGAATTCAGGGTTGTAAGAGCAATGATACCTATTGTTACAATGTAAACTTTTCTATGTAAGACTGATGATTTTTGAAGTAATAAATAAATCACTTAGAAAAAACCTGCATCCAGATATTTATAGTAAAGCTTATATAGGAGCAGTGATTACCAATAGGAATTCAATCAGAAACTCAGGATTGTTTACATAATTTTATCATACCTCTATTGGTAACCCTTCTATCTTAGAGCAAAATTTAATAGGTATCTATAATTTTAAATAAATCAGATAAACTTTAATAGATTAGACAACTATTAATTCAACTTTGGAAAGCATTAAGTTAAAAGGAATAAAATTGCCAACTAACTGAAATTGCATACTAATTTTATAAACTCTAATATATCTCTAAAATATTAAAAGATATTCATTGATTTAATAAACAATTGGTTTGTTTAGTTAAATTTAATCACTCATCATGGTAGAACAGTTTCCTTATGTTTATGTCTTAAAATAAAAACTTTTTTGTATCAACTACTGACTTAGATATGTGAAAAATAGAACTTGATATTCACACACAAAAAAGTTTAATTTTTAAAAATTCATCTAAAAAATCCATTATTTGGGGTTTAGTTGGATATTATGTTTCTATTTATTTTCACTGGTATTTCAGAATATTTTTATTATAGATACACATGGCTAATTTTATCATTTTTGAGTATATTTTCATGCCTAAAGACAGGAATCTAGGGTCTGAAACAGTTCATAAAAACCAATCTAATCTGAAAATGGAGTCTAGATTCTAGGTGTGGGCTATCTAACACTGTCTCCTCATTCTGTTATCTTGTGCGGTCCCACAGACCACTTCTTTCAAGGAAAAACAAGACGTATCCTAAAGGGAAACTTGATTCATGGTATTGTTAAGGCCTGGGATATAATTTAGAGACCACAGGGTGATGCTATTAATAAAAATAAACTGTATAGCAGTCAGTTTTTAGAAAAAGTGTTTTATTTGTTTGCTTTCTTTTGTTCTTGTAACATTTTATTCTCAGTTGAATAAATTCGTTGTAAGAAGGTTTTAATTTAGTCTTTAGTTATTCAAATGAGTCTAACAGTTCCCAACTGTCAGCGGATAGGCACAAGCTATCTCTCTAGATACATGGAGAAGGGAGAGCTCAGAAAGACCACCCACAAATTTAAGAATTTCTGAGCATAACTCTACGTGCACTTACAAGGATCTGTTTCAGATTAGCATATCAAAGCTATTGAGACCTGAGCTAATAAGTCCATCCTTCTCCAGGTCCCTATTTGACTCCTGCGTGGGGCACATGTGGGACCAATCCAATAGCACTGAGGTACTGCAGAGGCTTGAAAAAATGAACTGACATGGGAACCACAGCCTGCAGAAGATGGGTAGTAAGTCACAGCCGGATTTACCAGGTACATTCATTCTCTGCTAAAATAAAAATGTCAATATTCTTCACAGGATTTAAACAAAGCCCAGAGTCTCATCACATAATAGGCAAGATAACCAGGATACAATCCAAAATTATTCAGCATATAGAGACAGAAATGTCAACTTTCCTGGGAAAATACAAACAACAGATGCTTACAGTGAGATGACATACATGTTGGAATTTTCTGTAAAAGAATTTAAAGCAGCTATCACATAATATACTAGCTCAAACATGAAATCATAAACATTTTTGAAACAAAGAAAAAATATTTAAAGTATTAACAAAATATAGGTGTGTATAAGTAGAAATTTTAGAATGGAAATATATAATAGAAGTAAAACACTTAATGGAAAAATTCTGTCAGAATGAAATTGACAAAGGAAAGAAAGAGCAATAGAAATTATTCATATAAACAATAGAGACAAAAGAGATTAAAATGCTATACATTTCTTCCAGAATATACAAGAGAGGTAAACACTTTTCAACCCATTTTATGAGTCCATCATTACCTTGATACAAAAACCAGAAAGAGTAAAGCAAACAAACCCACAGACCAATATTCCTCATAAATGTGATACAAAAATCCTCAAAAATATTGCCAAATCAAATTCAACAAAATATTAACTGAATAAGACACCACTACAAAAGGAGGGCTATCTTGAGTATACACAGCTGGTTCAATATTTAAAAATCAGTCAATGTAATTCACATTATCAACAATCTGAAAAATAAAATCTGTAAGATCATATCAAATATTGACAAAACCTGGGAAGAACGCAAATATCCTTCAGTGAGTGAGTGAATAAACAAACAATGATAAATCCATACAATGGAATACAATTCAGCAAAGAAAGAAGGAAGAAGGAAGGAAGGAAGGAAGGAAGGAAGGAAGGAAGGAAGGAAGGAAGGAAGGAAGGAAGGAAGGAAGGGAGGAAAGAGGAAGGGGAGGAAAGAGGAAGGGGAGGAAAGAGGAAGGGGAGGAAAGAGGAAGGGGAGGAAAGAGGAAGGGGAGGAAAGAGGAAGGGGAGGAAAGAGGAAGGGGAGGAGGGAGGGAGGGAGGTAGGGGGAGGGAGGGAGGGAGGAAGGAATCATAAGATAAACAACACAACAAAATCTCCTGAAAGATCTATTGAACACAAAACTTGGTGAATCACAAAGGCTGAGTGAAAATAAGAGTATCAAAATATCACTGCATGATACCATCTATATGACGTTCTCAGAAAGATAAAACCTGACTGATGGAGGACAGACCAGTATTTGCCAGAGACAGAGATAGCAGAAAGGGATCATTACACAGAGATGCCATGAGGAGTTTTGGATGTGATGAAACTTTCATGTCCTGACGGTAGCGGTGTTTATATAAATTTATGCATGTCCTAAAATTTATAGAACTCTATACCAAAAGGAAAATAAGTCAATTTTACTATATTGTACCAAAAAGATTAAGCAAAATTCAGTAGTCTGAGTTGGTCTGTTTGGTTTACAATAGCATTTTTAAAAAGGACATTTGTTAAGTCCTCTTAGGTTAAAAGAAAAATTAGATAATTAAATGGATTTGGTTTAAAATTTAAAGAGTTTAATCACCAGAGAGTGTTGGTAGAAAATCATACAATTTGTGATGGTAGACTCTTCAAAGGTTAAAAAATTTCAAAATGAACATTTTTCCAATTGTTAGTGTAAAATTTTTTAAGTTTATTTTTTCTTTTGGTTATATATTTTTAAAGTATTGTTATTTATTTATTTTTAAATAATGAGCACAGCTGGTGTAGCTCGCTGGTTGAGCATTGACCAATGAAGCAGGAAGTCACGGTTTTATTCCTGGTCAAGGCAAATGCCTAGGTCGCGGGCTCGATCCCCAGTAAAGAGGTGTGCAAGAGGCAGTCAATCAGTAATTCTCTCTCATCATTAATGTTTCTATCTCTCTCTCCCTCTCTCTTTGAAATCAATAAAAATATTATATATATGTATATATATATATATATATACACACATACATTCATATATATATAATAATTTCAGTTTTGTGTCATAATTGAAAAAAATGATTTAGTTTATTAAAAATTGTGTGGGGAAAAGTAAAATACTTAGAAAACAACTTATATGAATCTTAGCATAAAACTGAAGTGGAAGAGACTTAAAATCAAGGATGGCTATTCAGATTCATAAACTGAAAAATGGGCATATTGGATTATAAATAATAACATGCATGGCAAAAGGCAACATATCAAAAGTCAAAAGAGAACATTAAAAATTCTTTTCCACATAGAGGATTATGTTTGAATAGAAAAATGCAAAGTGATATTACAAAATGCTTAGAAAGTGGAAGTTGTCAAAAAACAGTCAAATCACAGAAAATAAAATTAAATTTGTCAATAAACACATGAAAATTTATTTAACCTTATTGATAGGAAAATGTAAATTATAAATAGAAAAGCAACAGGGTGATATTTTTTTTACCAATCATATTTGCAAAATTGGCAAACAATACAACCAGAAAATTTATAGAAAATTAAATGCAAATTTTAAGTACACATATGAAAACATGTCTAAACACACCAGTGAGAAAATACAAATTTAAGAAATCCAACAAAATACCATTAGTTGACCCATCATATGGAATAAATTTAAAAGGAAAGAAATAACTAGTTGGGGGGAAATTATAGTTGCATTACTCTTCTATATTTTGTATGGATTATGAATTACTACAATATTGTTGAAAATTATTCTGGTAATATTTAGAAATTTAGCTAGTAATTCTTAGGTAAAATTTATTCTGAAGCTCCTATTATCAAGTCATATGAAAGAGAACATTTATTACAACATTGTGGTGTCAAAAAGTGGAAACATCATTAAATGTTCATCAAGAGCAGCACAAGTCATAATAATATTTTAAAATATATATTTTATGTCCTTTTTACATGCAATACATTCAGGCACCCACACATTATCTTTTTTTATTTGAGATGCAGATCATTAATATCTTTATAGATTACCTAAAGTTGAACTTAATCACCTCCCAAAGGCCCACCATACTAGCATTCAGACCATAGCAATATATGTACTCAGTAATTGGTTTCTAATGTATTCCATTTTGGTCAAAGAACTCTATATAATTTTAATCCTTTTTAGTTATAATGATACTTTATGGCTTAGCAACTAGGCTATCTTGGTGAATGCTCCATACATACTTGAAAATATGTGTGCTGCAAATTGATTATTTCTTAGTTTTCATCAGACATTGAGGTTTTGAGGGCTGAAATCACAATATATTAGAAATAACTTTATGGTGTTTCATAAGGGCCACTAGAACATCTCAAAGAATTTGAATCCAAGAGATGCAAATCAAAACAATAATTAGGTACCATCTCACTCCTGTCAGAATGGCTATCAACAACAAATCAACAAATGACAAATGCTGGCAAGGATATGGAGAAAAAGTAACCTTCCCACACTGCTGGTAGGAATGCAGACTGGTGCAGCCACTGGGGAAAACAGTATGGTGTTTTCTCAAAAAGTTAAAAATGGAACTCCCATTTGACCCAGTAATCCCACTTCTAGGAATATACCCCAAGAAATCAGAAACATCAATCAGAAAGAATATATGCACCTCTCTGTTCATAGCAGCACAATATACAATAGCTAAGATCTGGAAATAGCCCAAGCAACCATCAGCAGATGAGTGGATTAAAAAACTGTGGTACATCTACACAATAGAATACTATGCTGCTGTAAAAAAAAGAACTCTTACCATTTGCAAACAGCATAGATAGAGCTGGAGACCATTATGCTAAGCGAAATAAGCCAGTTGGAGAAAGATAAATATCACATGATCTCATTCATTTGTGGAATATAATCAACAACATAAATTGATGAACAAAAATAGATCCAGAGACAAAGAAGCATCAAATAGACTGTCCAACCTCAGAGGGAAGGCAGGGCAGGGTGGAGGGAGTAAGAGATCAACCAAAGGACTTGTATACATGCATATAAGCATAACCAATGGACACAGACAGGGGTGAGGGCATGTGCTGGGGGGGTGGGAGTGGGCAGGGAGAGGTCAATGGGGGGAAAAGGGGACATATGTAATACTTTCAACAATAAAGAATTTAAATTAAAAATAATAAATAAGTTGCATGGGAAGCATTGTAAAACACAAAAGGAAAAACTAACAGTTTGGCTTGAAATTGGGGTTTTGTTTTGAGGTGCTGAGGCTCGGGGGTGGAGCCAATTCACGGTAGAAATGAGAAGCTGCGGCTTTTTGGGTTGAAGTGGGAAGTTGTGAATGCAGAGGAGCGTGTATGTTTGTGTGTGTCTGGGAGACCGGGGCTATTTCTTCAGGTTTCATCATTCCATGTTTGGTAGCCTATTCTTCTAATGAGTTCTTAGCCCATTTAGCCAAGTTAAAATAAGCTGTCTTATCGAGGTTTCATGTGATATCTTTTGACTTAACACTTTGGAGCGCCTGACAGCATTAGCAAGCTCTAAAATGTATACCCTTTTATGAATGGTCAGAATTCCATCAATATAAACCTTTTCTATCAAAACAAAAAAGGGGGAGCAGAATGTTATATGTTAAATTTTTAAAAAATACACTGCAGAGGGTTGTACAGCAGCCAAAAGGTATCGGGCCTCCTGTACAATAGCCTCTGCTGACTTAGCCCAGTGGAAGGATGCAAAACGAGACAAGAGTTTTACCAGATTTAGTAATGATGTGGGGAAGAGGTTGTGTTTTGTATCTTTACAGACGGAGCAGTGCAGACAATTTGGGTACCAGAGCGTTAAGTGCGTCGCCATAATGGACCCAAAGAAGCTCCTTGTCCCATCATTCCAAAGACTGAAAGTTACCCAGATGACAGTAAAGTGGAAAAGCAAGATGATGAAGGCTACGCAAGGGACCAAGGGACCGAGGTGCCAACATGGGGTCAGCTGAAGAAGTTAACAACTGAGGCCCAGCAGATGATAGAAAAGCAAGAAGTGGAAGCTACTCCCTCAACCATGTTTTTGGCTATGTTATCATTGGTTAGCTGCCAGTCTTCTGCAAAGTCTTGCACAGCCACGTCCAAGGACTCTGAGTAAATCAGCAAAAGAAACTTTCATTTAGTAGAAAAATCTTACTGTAGTTTGATTTCTCACTTATTGCTGTTTTGTATTGACATTTTTTGTTATTCTTACTAGTTTTAAAAGCATTGTTTTGTTAATAGCCAGAGCTTTATGTTTAAGTTTTAAAATGTTGACGTGTCTGTAGTTTGGGTTTTGCATTGGCATTGTTTTTTATTGTTTTAAGTTTTGTTCTTAATGCTTGAGTTTTACTTTCATTATGGTAGCTTTTTGTTCTTGATGCTTAAGTTTTACTTTCATTATGGTAGCTTAAAAACTTTCATTACAGTAGCTTAAAAGTAAAAGAAGAGTGAGATGTGGGAAGCCTATAGGGTTAAGCCTTGGACTGACCTGTTGGCAAAGTCAACAAGTCCCAGCTTAGAGCAACAGTCCTCTTAGCATAATTAGGCTTGACCTTATAAACTCCCTAGATCTTATCTGAGAAGCTAATGGGCTGAGGGAAGTGTAGCAAGAACAAAAACAAGTGAAACTCACAAGAACAGTGTAAACAAGTGAAACTCACAAGAACAGTGTAACTATGGTAACCACTACCTTGTTTACCTCTGACTATAAAATAAAAGCTCAGTTTGCCTCGGGACCTTTCTCTGTAGCCTCAGCCAGGCACAGGAAGATCCACGGAGACTAAAGAGAGAGCTATAAATGCTGTCTCCATGTAAATTATTCTTTGCCGACTCCATCCACACCTTTGGGAACCCCTGGCCCGCCAGGGGCTGGACCCCAGCAAATAATAAAAACTTCTAGGGTACATTTGATGGATAAACAATGGTTGTAAAATTCAAAAAATAGGGCTATGGGAAACCTAAGGAAGCTGCTTGGTTCTTTCCTGTTCCCTGACTCCTCATTTTTCAGTGTTTGCATTCCTTTATGCATCACAGAGAATTTAAGCTGGACTTAGATTAAGGAATTGCTGTCAAAACTGTCAAAACTGACATCATTAAGAGGAGACATAGTATTGCCAAAGTTTGATAGAGTCTCTTCAATAAACGCCAAGTTGGTAACCATCCCTTTCACAGAGTCCCCAGGAGAAAGACCTGAAAGACCACTGACTGCCACGTGTAGATTTTGTTTATTAGAAAGGACATCAAACAAAAGACTCTCTCCAGCCTCATCACAAGATACTTAGGCACCGAACCATGAATGGATATCTTCCCCTGTCTGAGGACATCAAAGACTCCTCGAGGACAAGAAGCTGCTGACAGCAGAGGTAGACAGCTACCCCAAGACGTGGACCAGACCTGTGTGCCTGCAGATTCATACTGAACTCAGAATGCATTTTTAACTGTCTACACCTGTCTGCTAATAATAGTTATACTTGTTGGGGATTTTTTGTCTATATAGTCCAAACATTTATGATTACTGAACATGTATAAGATACATGTTAGCACTCATCTCGTGGCTTATGTAAATGCCAAATACAGAAAAATGAGACAGAAGGCAAAACTCGAGTCGTGATAGTTCACAGTACAGAAACCGTGATAGTTCACAGTGCAGAGTGTTTTTCGCAGTGGAGGCCACAGACCTGACTGCCTTCCATTTACCTTTTCAGAAATATTCAGCCTCAACCCAGATCCATGGTTACCGTATTGCCCCATCCCCAATGGTCAACAAGACAATGTCAATACTGAAACTTTCTAGGAATGAGCCTTCCTAGCACTATGAGACCACAGGGTCTCACAAAAAAAGTTGGTCATCAATGCATCCTTTAGATTGATTTATGACCAAAAGTCATAAATCTGTAGACCCAAAAAAAGGGATTTTATGGGAAGTAACCTCACAGGGTGATCTGATCATAAATTACTAACTTGGCAGCTAATGGTGGATAGTCAAAGCCCAGGCCTATAACTTCTTTAGTAAAAGGTTTTAAGTCACCAACCTCGCCCATTGTTCTTGTGCCTCTAGGTTAACACCTTTGAAATACCAGAAGTAATACCCCTTGAAGGGGGTATCGACCCTTAAGAAAGCACATACTTTTGTTAACTACCCTGTAATTCATTGCACAAACGTTTTCTCTCATTTCATTGTAATATTTCTTACTTCATGTTCCTTCTTTAATTTTAAATGCGTACAAAGCTGCAAAATTGTTATTGTTTGGAACATTTGAGACCTTGCTTCCCAGTATATGTCACCAGTTTGGCTCAAATAAACTCTTTAAAAAATTTTTAGGTATGTATTCTGCAATTGTTAGACATGGTACTCAATCAATTTCAATGAAATCAAACTGATACAGTTGTTCAAATAGTCCTAATGTGTATCTGCTTTTGTTTGTTTGATTACCTATTCTGCCCAGGAGGGAGAGAAAAGTGTTAAAATTGCAAGCTATGAATTTGGATTTTTTTCTGTTTTGACTATGATATACCATAAATTAGGGCTTAAATTCATCTTCTATCGTTCTGACTTACTGCCTTAAAATTTTATTGAGATATTTTATTTTTTAGTTTTTTCAGAAAAACCCAAGAGTAGAATAGATTCTTTGAGAGGTCAGCAAAAGGCATAAAAAGAGTCAGAATTGGAGGTGATGATAAAATAAAGAGTGGTATAAGGAGGAAAGTTTCTGGTTTTGTTTGGAAGTAACTAGAGAGTCTTTGATAGAGATTATTCTGAAGGCTTTTTCTTTTCCTTTGAGGCCTTAGATGACCAAAATACTGTCTGTTGATTTAGATTTGTAGACCTTTTGTATTAATTTTGACATATGTAATGTTTCCCCAACAAATAGCCATTGTTACTCTAAATTAAAAAAAGAAATTTTCATTTGCCTATTATATTTATGTCTACATCTGTTTATATGCTTTGTACTTTTAGTGGACAGTACATAAACTAGGCCAAACCACAAAAGAAATTTAAAAATGTGCAGCAAGATAATGAACATCCAGATGAACAAAAGCAAAAGCAAAACAAATACAAAATATCTGCCAGATGGTACATCTACTAGCTAAAATTATTAATTACCTTATACAAAAAAAAACAGTTTTATTACAATATTTACCATAAAGTGCTCTTCTACACAAAAGATCAAGTGAATTTATGCAAAACGTATTTCGTTAAAAATTCAAAATAAGGCCCAAACTGCATATCTGAGTGGTTGAGCATAGACCTAGAAACCAGGAGGTCATGGTTCAATTCCTAGTCAAGGCACATGCCTGGGTTGTGGGCTCTATCCCCAGTGTGGGGCATGCAAGAGGCAGCCGATCAATGATTGATGTTTCGATCTCTCATCATTATTGTTTCTATCTCTCTCCTTATCCCTTCCTCTCTAAAATAAATAAAAATATATTTTTTAAAAATTTAAAATATGTTCAGCAATTAAAGCTGAGTAAAACCAGTCACAACACAGATCATTCTTGAGACAGACTCAGCAGGTACCAAATTTGAGTGATAAATGTAATTAGAAAAATTTTAAACTCCTTTCACTTGATATCCAAGTCCTTGGGGATCTGACTCCTCTTAGCTCATAGTTCCCATATTCTAAATAGGCCTAAAGATACTTATTTCTATTACTTAGACATATTGGAATTTTCTCTTCTTTCTTTCTTTCTTTCTTTCTTTCTTTCTTTCTTTCTTTCAGAATCATATCAAACCCAGACCACTTTAATATCAAAAAATTTATTATTTTCAGGAGTTGAAAATCATGGAAAATATAAACTATATTTATAAATATACTCAAACTATGAATTAACAATATGCTATAACTGAGATTAAAGAAGAGAATTTGAAAAAACTAAATACTTTTGAAATATGTCTTTTAATATTTAAATGTTCAAATATACTATAACCATACTATAAACATAATTATACTGAGATACTTTTGCCTATAAGTGGAATAATCTAAATATGGCAGTTTTAAATGTAGACTCATATGTATCTTTTGCTGGAAAGCTAAAAGAATTTTTTTAAAAAATCAATGGTTTTCCCTATAATGATTTCATTTTTCTAACATGATAAACAATTCATCAGTATGATATTGTGATTTATAAGAAATTTGTATTTGGGTATTCAGATGACCAAAATATATTTCCCATATATATATTTGCTCTTTGACCATAGTTCTTGGCACACAGCTCCCATAATCTTTGGAATTTCCTAAGTACTAAGAGTGATAAAGGGGTGTGTGTGTGTGTGTGTGTGTGTGTGTGTGTGTGTTTTATGTTAAAGAGATGATCTTTGGAAAGCACCTGATGGTGAGAACAGGTGCCCAATGAAGCCAACCATGTGATTAAAGGGTTGGAACTTTCAGCCACCTGCCTCGCCCCCACCCCCCCCAATACACACACACACACACACACACACACACACACACACTGCCAGTTTCCTGCCTGGGAGGGAAAGTGGGCTTAAATTGACTTAATCCCCAGTGGCCAATGACTGAGTCAATCATGACTACATAGGAAGCCTCCATAAAATTCTCAAAAGTGGAGCTTTTCATCCTTCCTTCAGACAGCGTCCACACTGGGAAGCCAGGATGCTTCCACATGCCACTGCACAGGGGCTCCCAATCTCCAGGTCCTCCAGGTTCTCAACCTTCCTAATGCTGCGACCCTTTAATACAGTTCCTCATGTTGTGGTGACCCCCAACCATAAAATTATTTTTGTTGCTACTTCATAACTGTAATTTTGCTACTGTTGTGAATCGTAATGTAAATATCTGATGTGCAGGATGTATTTTCATGGTTCGCGACCCACAGGTTGAGAACCACTGCTCCAGGAGCACAAAAGCTCCATCATAAAGGACCTCACCCTCTGCATCCTAACTCTTCATCGATCTATTGATTCATATCCTTTGTAATAAATCAGTAATCTAGTGAGTAAATGGGTTTTCTTGAGTTCTGTGGGCTGTTCTAGCAAATTAATCCAACCTGAGAGGGGGTCATAGGAACCTTTGATTTGTAGCCAATAGAGCTGAAGCACCTGGGCTGGTGACTGGCATCTGAGGTGGAGCTTGGTCTTGTGGGACTGAGCCCTTTATCTGTGGAATCCAGTTCTATCTTTGGGTAGATAGTGCCCTGCTGCTGTCTAAGGATCATGTCCGCTTTCAGACACATGGCCTGGAAGGACTGAATAAGGAAATTGAGATGGAACTGGGTCGGATCTCTCCTAGAAATACTGGTTGTGATGACAGAGTTATTGGTGATCATGGAAAAGAAGCAAGATTTCCTCTCCTGGATGAAAATGCTGTCTCCTTTCTAAATTCCCTACCAGTTTGGGAAAAGGCAAACTTGACTTTACCCCAAGGAATTGGAGAGAAACTGATTTTGCGTCTTGTAGCCGTGGAACTTGGTCTCACAGCGTCTGCTCCGATGCTGAAACAGGCCACGCAGTCTGGATCCAGAATTGCAAAAATGGAAAAGAGTAACGAAAAGGCATCTGATAAATATGGAAGGCTCCACGTCATTTCCTTAGAAAACCTTTCTATTGAAAAGGAGACTAAAACATAATATTCCACAATATGATAACATTTACTAAATAACAATTATACAAAAATAAAACACTGCTGCTCTATTATTGTAAAAAATAAAAATAAAAAAAGAAAGTTAATTTTGCTGTTGTGCTCAGCTAAGGCGAAACTTAAAAACTCTTAACGAAGTCCAAACGGAACTCAAACAAGGAAGAGGCTATTTACAATGGAGAAGCCAACATGGCAGTACACTCATGCCCTCTGGACGTGTGTGGCATTTTTTCTCAGCAGAAGAATTCACTGAAGAAGCCAAATTTCGTAACATAGAATCTGGCCAAAAGGAATCAAGTGTTTGGGCTTAGGGACTTAGGTATTTTGATGCACCATCGGTTCCTTACAGATAGATTAAAGAAAGAACTGTCACATTTCTCTCGTCTATTAAGAACAAGAGACACATTTATTTTACAAAAAAAGAAATAGTTTATGCATAGTTTCATCTTCTGTTAACACAATCCTTTAAACAATTACAAACTTTATTTTTATTTTTGGTTTATCCTTGATACGTCTATATTGTACACTTGTGAGGTGCTGAGACTTCCCATGTTTCAAGATGACCTCCCCAAATAAAGATCTAATGTGCATGGGTTGTTTGTATCACTGATCCTATGTAACCACAGTTATTTGCTACATCATTAAAATTATTCAATCATTATCAGTGTGTGAGGCACTCTACTAAGTGCTTTCATTTCCTCAAAATTCAAAAAATAGACCTAACATTATCAGCACAATCTCCTCAAGAAAACTTGGGTAAGCCTAATCCTGTGAACATTTGGTTGAAGAAGCCTCCATTGGCTACAGAAAGAAGGCTGTTGTATCATTTGTTTTTTTGCATGCTGATATCGTCTGTGAAGCAGCAGTTTATGTGGTGTGACCATCCCAGTAAATTTGATATTAGACATATTTTTGCTGTTCATTGCCAGTATGCTTTTAAAAGTTTACTAGTTGTCACTGGTCAGGTAACATTTTAGAAGCAGTGAGGCTTAGAATCATGCATGTTCAATGTTGGAAAAAAACATAGGCTGTCCTTGATCCCATTCCATAAACAAGGGCGCTAAAGGTCATTGCCTTAACCAGGTCACTGAGAGCAGAGGGAGAGGTTGTGGGGAGTACCAAGTCCCCTTCTTTGTAAAATTAACTTTATAGCCCTAGCTCATTTGGCTCAGTGGAAAAAGTGTTGGCCTGTGGATGGAAGGGTCCCGGGTTCGATTTCTGTTAAGGGTACATGCCCAGGTTCAATCCCCAATAAGGGGTGTGCAGGAGGCAGTCAATCAATGATTCTCTCTCATCATTAATGTTTCTCTCTCTCCCTCTCCCTTCCTCTTTGACATCAATAAAAATGTTTTTAAAAATTAACTACATTAAGCCATGTTATTATTTGTTTTTATCCTTATTCATCTAATCTAATAAGAGACATGCAAATTGACTGCACCTCCACTACACCCCAAGCCACGCGCACCAGCCAATCAGAGCAACTATATGCAAATTAACCCAACCAAGATGGCGGCCAGAAGCCACTGAGCTGGAGCAAGCAGAGGCTTGGTTGCCCCGGTGATGGAGGATGCCAAGCTTCCCACCTGCCCTGGCTGGCTGTGGCCTCTGCTCAAGGCAACAAAGTTTCAATTATAGAAGATAAATAAATCCCAGATACCTGCTCCAGCAGGCCTCCACTGGGAGCTTGGGTGGCTGGGGGCCGTGGCCAGCCTGAAAACAGCCATCAGCCCCTCACCCAGGATGGCCACACCCTCATGGGGTGACGGTCCCCACTGGGGGCTTGGCCAGCCTGCAAACAGCTATTAGCCCCTCACCAAGACTGGCCAGGCATGCCAATGGGGACCCCCACCCTGAAGGGGCTGTGGCCAGCCTGAAAACAGCCATTAGCCCCTCACCCAGGCTGGCCAGGCATCCCAGCAGGACCCCCACCCTGATCTGGAACACCCTTCAGGGAAAACCAGCTGGCCCCTACCCGTGCACCAGGCCTCAATTCTATATAATAAAAGAGTAATATGCAAATTGGCCCTAACAGCAGAACAACTGGGAATGACTGGTCACTATGACACACACTGACCACCAGGGGGCAGATGCTCAATGCAGGAGCTGACCCCTGGTGGTCAGTGTGCTCCCACAGGGGGAGCTCTGCTCAGCCACAAGCCAGGCTGATGGCTGCCAGTACAGCGGTGGTGGTGGGAGCCTCTCCTGCCTCCTCAGCAGAGCTAAGGATGTCTGACTGCAGTTTAGGTCTGCTCCCTGCTGGCAAGTGGACATCCCCCGAGGGCTGCCGGGCTGCCAGAGGGATGTCTGACTGCCATCTTAGGCCCAATCCCCCAGGGAGCAGGCCAAAGCCAGCAGGTGGTCATCCCCCAAGGGGTCCCAGACTACAAGAGCATACAGGCCGGGCTGAGGGACCCCCCTGAATGCACAAATTTTTGTGCACCAGGCCTCTAGTTCATTATATAAATAAAAGAAAATGTTAGCAGAAAATATGTATTTAGATTTAATTCAGTTAGAAATACAGGTATATGATTAATTTTTCTAAAATAAAAACAGAAGACAATGAATCTCACAAGATTAAAGTCACTAAAGGTTACTTCCTTATTAAAATTAACATGAATTAACCTTTGCGGTCTGGTCATGTCCTAAGTTAGCAACCTAATTTCTGATGATTTTACACATAGGCCCTCATTTTCAGAACATTCTTTTTCTCATATGTTGATCTTAATATCTTCGCACATAGTATTTCATCTCTCTAAGTTTTATGCTACTTGTTTGCATTTTCTATTCTTAGTTAACTTTTTGATTTCAGATAAAAAATCCAGTTTGAATTAATTTTCCTATTTCACCTTCCCCTGCTCCTGAACCAGAATTCTTAACCTTTGTATATATCTTTATTAGCATGTAAAACATTGTATTTGATTAATTTGTTTGCAAGAATCTCTAAATTTTAAGGCACTATGGACAATTATTTACTTAATACTCTGGTAAATACCAAAGTGTTTATTAGTTGGTACACAATTAATATTTAGTATGTAAATGACAGTACATTGTTATAAGTTTCCTCTCTTGAGCCGCAACCAGCATGGCTAGAGAGCGGATGAGTCCTGAGTAGGGGCAGCTGGGGATTGAGAAAAGGAAAAAAAGAGACAGACACAAAGACTTTAAGTAAAGTTGGGACCAGGTGGGATGCTCCCCTCAGATGGAGAGACAGTGACCCAGAGCTAGTGCAGCGAGTTTATTATATACAGTGTGATACCAGGAAGTTTTACTAGAGTTTAAGACAAAGGAAATTATGTGAAATCATGGTTAAAGATCAAGCTGCAATTCTTCATTCTTGTGGCTTCTTTGTGATTGTCACTCCTAGCTGAGCCTGGATAATTGCTGAAATCAGATAATGAAACCCACCCCCTGGCGCCTGAGCTAAAGGTCAGGTTGAGAACATACTTGCCTCTGGCAAGATATGTTTCCAGGATGTGGCTCTGCCGATGCCACTGGACTCAGCCAACAATCAGCTCATGTGCCTTCCCAGGCACTCTCTACACAATGTAAACTGTGAAGTGCTATACATACAATTGCTATAATGCATTCAGAAAAGAAAGGAGGGTGACTCTGATGGCCAAGGGTAGATAAGAGATGGGAAGCAGTTGCTTACTAGTGTATATGGAGAGCTATACTGAAGCTGAACTAAAGGAAATTTTCTTTCCAGTGACACTTAAAAGTACATAGGAAGTAGATAGTGCCCACTGATTCAGTCTCTTAAGATAGCTAATGAAAAAGTTTATTGAAGTTGATTGACTTTTAGATAATCTACACTAAAGCTTTCCCCACTATTTCAGATTCTCAACACTAGATAGATCTACTGACCCTTCCTTCCTCTTGAAAAGGACTGTCATGCCTGGTCGGTGTGGCTCAGTTGGTTGTGTCATCCATCCCATGCACCAAAAGCTGTTGGTGTAAGGGCACATGCCTGGGTTTCAGGCTTGACCCCAGTACAAGGCATGCAGGAGTCAGGTGATCAATGTTTCTCTCCCTTCCTCTCTATCTAAAAATCAATTTAAAAATCATAAAAAAATTAGGACAGAACCGAAGCCAGGCGCGGCAGTGGACGTGGTTCCTCCGCGAGCCGAAGATGGCAGTTGAATGTATATTCAACGTCAGTCACCAGTGATAACCTAAGTCGACATGACATGCCGGCCTGGATCAATGAGTCCCTGCAGTTGAATCTGACAAAGGTCGAACAGTTGTGCTCAGGGGCTGCCTATTGTCAGTCTATGGACATGCTGTTCCCTTGGCTCCATTGCCTTGAAGAAAGTGAAATTTCAAGCTAAGCTAGAACATGAATACATCCAGAACTTCAAAATTCTACAAGCAGGTTTTAAGAGGATGGGTGTTGACAAAATAATTCCTGTGGACAGATTAGTAAAAGGAAAGTTTCAGGACGATTTTGAATTTGTTCAGTGGTTCAAGAAGTATTTTGATGCAAACTATGATGGAAAAGACTATGACCCTGTAGCTGCCAGACAAGGTCAAGAAACTGCAGTGGCTCCCTCCCTTGCTGCTCCAGCTATGAACAAACCAAAGAAACCTCTCAGCTCTAGCAGTGCAGCTCCAGAGGCCCATGGCGACACACAGAACTACTGCAACCCCTCAGGCTGGCCCCGGTGTGGTGCGAAAGAATCCTGGCTTGGGCAATGGGGACCACGAAGCAGCTGAGCTGACGCAGCAGGTCAACGTATTGAAACTTACCCTCGAACACTTGGAGAAAGAAAGAGATTTCTACTTTGGAAAGCTAAGGAACATTGAATTGATTTGCCAGGAGAACGAAGGGGGAAACAACCCTGTATTGCAGAGGACTGTGGACATTCTCTATGCCACAGATGAAGGCTTTGTGATACCCGATGAAGGGGGCCCACAGGAGGAACAGGAAGAGTATTAACAGCTTGGACCAGCAGAGCAACATCCGAATTCTTCACCCCAAATCATGTGCTTAACTGTAAAGTACTCCCTTTTATTATTTTTAGAGGACTCACTGGTTTCTTTGCATAAGCAAAGAGTACCTCTTCTTAAAGTGCACTTTGCAGACGTTTCACTCTTTTTTCAATAAGTTTGAGTTAGGAGCTTTTACCTTGTAGCAGAGCAGTATTAACATCTAGTTGGTTCACTTAGGGAACAAAGAGGCTGACCATGGGCTCACCATATGGGTGCTGGTAACACTGATGGCTGGAGAAGGTGTTTTTATTGTTATGCCCAGATTTCAGGATCCCCAAGAAACCAACAGGGAGCCAGCAGTCCGATGCAAAAGCATAAGAGTCTGTATTTCAAGCTAGCTTGAGCTCCCCGTCCACCAGACTCACCAACACATCGGCTAGCCAAGTGGCCAAGAGACAGAACCCCGCCTAGAGATGGGTTTTAAAGGGGGGGTTGGAGTAAGGGGAGGAGAAAGGACTGTGCTCTGCCGATTGGCCAGGCGCAAGTCGATGTCTTGTTCCTGGGTGTGGCTAGCAGAGTCTTAGACTTCGGGGAAGAAGCTCCTTGCCAAGCACGTGGCCAAGGTAACATGGAGGATGTAGCCCTTACCCAGGGGCAAGATGGAGGGCCTAGCCCTCGCCCTTTCATTTATGTGATACGCTGAGGTGGATACCTCAGTAGTGAAATGTAAAGTCTGAATTTAATTTTAAGCCAATGTGAAATCTTGGCAGAGAACGTTTTAATAAATGAATGCCTAAAGAGTATTTGAATTACATTTGCATATTTCAAAATATAAAATGTAACCTGATGGGAGAGTTTGTGTGTTGCCCTTGTGTCTGGGAAGGAAGGGCCAGAACTTGGAACCTTCAGAACTTGCTGCTCACAGGCCTTGCAGAGCTGCTTGAATCTTCATAGGCCTAACCTTGGCCCAGAAGGAACTTTTAAAAGTTGCTCTCTAAAGCCATTTGGTGTCCTTGACCAACTGCATCTCTGCAAGAGGCGTTGTTGGCTGAATGAATATAGGGTATGTTTCAGCCCTGAGATATCTGAGTTGAATAACTTGATATTCATTGAGCATTTCTCTGATGATTTTTCCAGTTACCCCTGACATTTCTGTGTATTGTGTCTTTGGGAAATGAGGTGTGTTCAGTTTTAAAATCTAACAACTACTTTTGGGGACTTGCCCACATCTCTGGGATTTGAATGGGGGTTTGTGTTCCATGTTGCTGTCTTTTAAGTTTACATTTAACATGTTTTCTGCATCCCTTGCCCACTGGGCACTCCTGTTTGGCTCCTTAAAGTTTGCTGCTTAGAGTGAAAGTTCAGCAGGCAAGTGATCATGCTGCAAGTTCTTTTTGGACTTCTGACAAAGGGAGTGATCAATGAAGGCCATCGCTACCTTGAGATCTGCAAGGCTGGGTTTTTTGGTACCTGCTGTCCACAGCCCTCCACTGTTATCAATACTTTGCCAGTGCACTAATCTCTTTGGAGATAAAATTCGTTAGCATGTTACTAAATGTTAATTTTCTTTTGCAGAAAATACAGTACCATGTCTGAATTATTAATATTTCAACTATTTCATTCCTTAACACCCCTCATTTGCTTTGCCTACAGCCTATTCAGTTCCTTTGTTTGGCAGAATTCTGCAAAATGTGTGTCACCCACTACTGAGCTTGTTCGGCCCCTGATGTAATTGTATTGATTTGTTGATGGTGGTAGTTTGTCCTAAAATGTGTGTAGAAAGCAGGTATTTCATAATAAATTGTTGTGTAGTGCATGCTCTGTGTGAAATTCAAAGAGAAACCCAGATTCAGTGATTAACAATGCCAAAAATGCAAGTAACTAGCCGTTGTTCAAATAACAGTGGTGCTATTTCTCTTTTGTGGCCTTTAGACTTTTGTTGCCCTAAAATTCCATTTTATTTGGAACCCATTTTCCACCTGGTCTTTCTTGACAGGGGTTTTTTTTTTCTACTTTAAGCAGTTTCTAAATAAAATTCTGTATTTCAAGAGAAAAAAAATAAAATAAAAAATAAAAATCATAAAAAAATTAATTAAAAAAGGACCATCGTTGATATCTTAACATCTAGTGCCATTATTAGTCTGATTACCATGTTTACATTGGCAGATGCCCATTTATTATCATCGCATATCATTAGCTATTCGGGTGCTGGTTGGTCAGAGTATCATCCACTCAGAGATTCCCCATTTTCTAATTGGCAGAAAAATATCATCTGATCCTCCTCAGCTCTATAATTATAGTTCGTCTCTACAAGCTGAGATTTAGGCTTAAGCACACAACCAGTGAGAAGATGTGGTCTTCTTTGATTACCCCCACTTTTCTATTCCTGAGGTTTTTTTCTGTGGAATTGGCCCCAAATCCAGGGTCAGCCACAGATGAAAATGACAGCTACCCCCCTTTTTGGGACCAGATTAATGGGGACATAGCAGAATTCCCAGTACAGAATAACAAAACAATCATTGATCCCTGGAAATATATTGATCGATTAAAAATGTATAAAATCCTTATTGAAAAATCAAACAAATATTTTGCTGGATTTGGAAAAAACAAAACAGACAATGTATTGTGGGCACTCACCTTATATTATGGACAGCTATATGAAACAGGTATGTACATTTTAATTCTTTCTAAGAAATGTTGCTTTTTTTCCTTCTTCACTACTGCAAGTGTCATTATAGTTAATATGTTTAAATGTAATTATTTGAATTTTCATGAAGTAGTCAATATAACCACTTTTTCTATTCAGACCTTCTTATGACCTGAGCAAATGATTTTTTATTAGTAAAATCATTTGGCATATTTATTCTTCACATTTTATAGACATTTTGGTAAAAATTAGTTTTTAAAATTAATTTATAGGAACTAGATAAGAATACTACTTAGAGAAGAAATCTTCCCCTCTAGTTTCAAAATCTTCAGTTTTTGAGACATCATCATCATGTTAAGGCCTGACAATCTTGTCAAAGAAATGTGGTACTATAAACCCCTTTGTTTCATGAGATGAGATTATTATAAGAAATATGACAAAGGCTTCTTTCAACTATAAAACCCAGGGTGAAATTTCATGCAAACTAAGGTACTTTTCCTTAAAAGCCTAATCTTTGCCTCATAAATTGTTAGTGAAAAAAGTATCTAATATGTGGCTTTCAACATATATTCTACTTTCTACTCGTCGTTAAATTCAGGCAGAAGAAAAGAATGAAAACAGGAAGGAACTGGTCTAGTAACTAGACTACACTCTTCTTGTACTGATACAATAGGATGGGGGCATGGAGTAGAGATGAGATGCTTCAGCTTGGAACTCTGGGTTTCTATCTAGAAAGCTCTTCTTTTTTCTTCCTCTCGTGTAGGTGAGTTTCTATAGTTGGCTTTACTGTTTCTAGTCCTAGAATCCATTTCCTTGTTTCCAAGGTTCCTTAGTTGAACAAGTTTCCCATTTCCATGAAATTCTTTTCCAAGTGGTCTTCTTTGGTAGTGATTAGACTTCCAAGAAACTCAGGCTAAAGTATGGAATGAAGCAAGGATTAGAGTGTGGTGCTTTGGTATTGAAAAAGCCTTCCTGCACATCTGAATTATTGCAAGCAGCTCTTGTATTTTGGAGAAAACAAGTGACCAACAGACTTAAAACACTCTGCTGGTCTACTGGTCTCTACAAGCTGACATCTCTGAGAGGCTTTCAGCTCTCAAAGTGAATGAAATGTGAAATGCTATGAATGGGCCATATTATAAAGCGGAATAAGGCTCTTTCTATTTTTATGGAGGGGAGTATTTATGTCCCCCCCCCCCCCCCGCCCCCGCCCCGCTTTTCTCATGACTTTTATTAAAAGTTTAAACTTTCTTCCTAGAGTTACTTTTTTTAATTTACATATCCCATTTACTCTGCAGATCGATTTTCAGAACCTCCCAACAGTTCAGTCTGTGCTTATGACGCTGGAGCTCCTGGCTGTGTATCTATCAATAGTGGCTGGGGAGGTAAGTGTTATATTCACCCTCATGCATCTTTACTGAGTGTGGCTGTAAGCCTTGCTCTCTCTGCTTTTATATAGGGTAGGATAAATTGGGGTAAATCCTGATTTTTCTTGTAAAGATATACAATTTTCTGTGCAATTTTACAGGCTAATCAATTAAGAAAACAAATTAAAAAAGGTAAGTCTTATATAATTTCTAAATTATGTACAAAATATTATTAATTTTAGAAAAATACTAAAGAAGATCATCTTTAAAGGTACTCAGTGTTTCAGACATTCTGTTGTTTATTACACACACCACCAGCCCCTTCTCCAACTAGTTACTATTTATTCCACTACTTTCTAGCATCTTAAGCACCTTATTTTAGATAATATAGTTTAATTCAATCCTTACCGTGATATTAATATCCTCATAAAAAATAATCAAATAGAAGCTGAGAGATGTTGAGTAATTTGCTTTTTCTAAAGCTAGTAACAGATTCTTTTTATCTTAAATATATTTTAAAATGTATTTTAGAGAGAGAGAGAAAGATAGATATGGGAGCAAAACATCATTTGGCCACCTCCTGCAGGCCCCTTACTGGGGATTAAAATGCAACCTGGGTATGTTCCCTGACCAGGAATCAAACCAGTAACCTTTCTGTGTATGAGACTACACTCAATCAACTGAGCCATATCAGCCAGGGCTAGTAATAGATTCTTAACACTCACCCTTGTATCTTGAAAATAAATTTTCTTTATATCTGTACCAGTTTGTTTTCCTAAAGCCCAATCTGCAAAAAATTTTGATAATTTTTTATTTCCAGTTGAATGGCTTATTTTAAGTCTTAAAGATCAATTTCACTATAGACTACATTTAATATATCTGCTGCTTTTCAATGGTTTATTCAAAAATATAAATTGAGTTGTCACCAAAGTTTGAAAAAAATGAATCTTATAAATGCACATTTCAAAAATAAAGGTGATCCCAGACCAGAGAAAGCTGAAGGAATTCATTACCATCAAACCAGTATTACAAGAAATGCTAAAGAAACTAACTTCTTCAAGAAGTAGAGAAAAAAATCAAAGTTATGAATAAGAAAATATCACAAGAAAAAAAAATCCACACTGATAAAGGCAAGCGCAGAATAAAAGCAGTGAATCAGCCAACACTAAAGCTAGAACTAAGGTTAAAAGACAAAAGTGGGAAGATCATGTGCAATTGCAACAATAAATTAAGGGGTACATGGAAACACACAAAAATAAATAAAAAATAATAACAAAAAAATAAATGTGGAGAGGGGGAGTGATCCTAGTGATTTTAGAATGTGTTTGAACTTAAAGAACCATCAATGTAAAATAGACTGTTATAAGCATAACTTGGCATATATGAAGCACATGGTAGCCTAAACCTAAAAATCTACAATTGATACACAAGAAATAAAGAGAAAGGAATCCAAACACAACATTATAGAAAGTCACCAACATACAAGAGAAGAAAGCAAGAGAATAAGAAAGAAACCGAGAACTACAAAAATGATCAGAAAACAATGAATAAAATGGCAATACCTACATGCCTAGCAATAATTATTTTAAATGTAAATGGATTAAATGTTCAAATCAAAATATGAATGGATAAAGAAGTGGTACAGCCCTAACCTGTTTGGCTCAGTGGATAGAGCGTCAGCCTGCGGACTCAAAGGTCCCAGGTTCGATTCCGGTCAAGGGCATGTACCTTGGTTGTGGGCACATCCCCAGTAGGGGGTGTGCAAGAGGCAGCTGACCGATGTTTCTCTCTCATCGATGTTTCTAACTCTCTATCCCTCTCCCTTCCTCTCTGTACAAAATCAATAAAAATATATTTGAAAAAAAGAAGTGGTACATATACTAGTATACAATGGAATATTACTCAGCCATAAAAAAGAATAAAAGCTTACCATTTGTGACAACATGGATGGTCCTAGTGGGTATTATGCTAAGGGAAATATCTCAGACAGTGAAATACAAATAGCATATGATTTCAATTATATGTGAAATCTTAAAAAAAAAAACACAAAATAAACAAAACAAAAGAAACTCATAGATACAGAGAACAAACTGATGGTTGCCACATGGGAGGAGGGTTGGGGGGCTGAGAGAAAAAGGTAAAGGGATTAAAAGGTACACATTGGTAGTTACAAAATTATCATGCGATCATAAAGTACATCATAGGAAATACAGTCAATAATATTGTAATAACTACATATAATGTGAGGTGGGTGTAAACCCTATCAGAGGATCACTTTGTACGTTAAAAGTCTAACCACTATTCTGTACATCTGAAAATAATATAATATTGAATGTCAAATGTAATTGAAAATTCTAAATATTTTTAAATTACAATTAAAGCAATAAGGGTCATACTTGGTAATGAACAAAATCCTTTGTGGAAAGAGGTCACCTAGTTACCAAGTTTCAAATAATGACAAAACGACAGGACCGAAGAACATTTCTTAAAATTCCTATGATGCATATCTCCTCCCGTGTGTTCTTAGTTACTTTGGCTGCTCCTTGACAGCTAGATGAACAATCAAAATATTGATGGTTTGTTGGGGTCCAGCCCCAGCAGGTCCAAAGGTGTGGACGGAGTCGGCGAAGAAGGAATGACACGGAGACAGCATTCAGTTGATCAGCAGCCTAGCCAGGATCTCTAGCCAGGAACTCCAGCCAAGTTCTGGTCAGGATCTCCAGCGAAGTTCTGGCTAGGATCTCCAGCCAAGTTCTGGTCAGGATCTCCAGCGAAGTTCTGGTTAGGTTCTCCAGCGAAGTTCTGTAGCCAGGTTCTGTCCAGGATCTTTTGCCATGTTCTCTCCCCAGGTTCTCTCTCTAGGTTCTGTGTCCAGGTTCTGTCCCTAGGTTCTGTCCCTAGGTTCTGTCTCTAGGTTCTGTCTAGGATCTCCAGCCAAGTCCTGTCTCTAGGTTCTGTCTTCTGCTGTCTTGTTACATCTGTATTTATACCAGTTGATTTTAATCCTGTCAATTTCTATTCCAAAAGTTAGGGTGTTTCTTATCTCCATTCCAGGGAGTAAAGATTATGTAGCTCAAGCATGATTGTTTGTAGTTAAAGTGATTAACTACCCGCCTGGCACTTAGTTAAGGGGTTTTATCCCCTCCCTAACTTCAGGGGAAAATCCCTACCTGGGAAAACAACCTTTCTTGGAGAGGTGACCTTGGTTAAAACACATAGCGCCAAGAAGGTGAGCAAACATATTAAGAACAGTCTGCCATATATGCCAGGTCCCTTGAAACAGCAAGGATGGACCGGCTCCCGGCAATGGTTCTTTCTCTGGTTGCCAAGAAGAAACACAGAAAATGCATTTCATGAACAGAAAGCATGGATCTATGCCTGTGAGTACGGAAGTCAGGATGAGGAGTAGGCCTAGGAAGAATCTAGGCCCGGAAGTTGCCAGAATCCTGGTAGACAAGATGAATACAGGAATTGAGAATTCGATAAATAGTCCAAAACAGAATATGCACAAGTACTATAGTGAGTGCTTGGTAAAAATGAGTTGGCATCAAGAACCAGAAGAAAGATAACAAATTGAAAATTAAGGAAATGTATTGGATATTGATTGGAGAGTCAGAAACATGAATCCCTAAATTGAGAGGATAAATAAGATAGTTCATTCAAAACCTCTTCTTCATTGTATACAAAGAGTCTCCACAAGGAATATATTTGAGCATCATCTACATACATACCCAATCTGAGATAAATGTTTTCTTCATCCAAACCTTATTATGTATTTTCTGTTTGAGGAGCAAATAAATATAGAACATAAATAATTTGAAACAATGTTGACTCAGTTAAATCATGCACAAGTACCTGTACCTGGAGTGTTCCTCTGGTATGTGAAACTTTATGACTGTGATTAACCCTAAGCTCTCCTAGTCTTGTGCATTTCCTAGATTCAACAAGTTTAACATCATGGTTTGGGGGATAAACGAGCTAAATTATGTAGACTGAGCCGTAGTAATTTGGCTAACTCCTGTTTTGAATAAACGGTTGATGATTCCAGACACTTTTCTTCTGCTTCATTACAGGCATTAACTTCTATGTGATTGTTCCGTATTTTCTTGCTGCAATTGAGTCTGAGTTTCTGAAGGATTTACCATACCAGGTGGAGTTAGTATCTCGAGAAGAATACAGGTCTGACTTCTGTTATTCGATTGCAGAATGCCGTGCATCCTACCCACAAGCTATGGATCTAGCCAACAGGTTTTATCAGGTAAAAGAATGTGACTGTATTTGTATGAGTAGGACAAATGAAGACACTGAGGTGTTCTATGAGATTTGTGGTTTAAAAATAGATTAAACTTTACATTTACAAGCAGATAAAACTGTAAGTATATTTCTGTCCTTTCTCCTCTGGAATTTTTCCTATTAGTGTGCTGACATGTGCTAAGTTAATGATTAAATTAGTATAATGTCATTTACAAAAATTTATTTCAGTAAAATTGATAATTACCAAATTATGTTTGTCTGTGCAAATAGATTAGCATATACCTGTTCATAGAAAAGTTCAATATTTTCAAGTGTTAAAATTTATTTTGAAAATAAACCTATTTCTAGACAACCAGCTAGATGAATATTTCACAGTGTTTTATTTTAGGAAATCATGATCTTGGTGATTCAATTTATTTTAATTTTATTTTGAGATAATCTATTTATAGAGATCATATTATTTATTCTCTAGTATTTGCTGTCCAGAGAGATCACTTCCATTGTCAAAGATGTTCCTCATTACAACATAGATGAGGACACAGTGGTCCTTTACATGTGGGAGGCCCATCAAGCAGGCATTGATATTGGAACATCGAAGTTCTCTGATGTGTAAGTTATTTACTCTAGGTGATACAACTAAAGTTTCCCTTTCTTTCTGGCATTGTGTAACATAACGTATAAATTTCTTTGTCTCAAATATTCATTTCTCATCTTTTCCAAATGTCTCAGGAAATTGTTTTTCTAGTTTTATTTGCAGTTCATGGAAGAATCATATAGTCAATCGGTGAAGATATTGAAATAAAGATGGCTGGTTGTTTACACTTCTACCAGGAGGAAGTGTCATATATTTTTTGACAATTCAGCTTATAGTAAAATAATTATTTTTATCTAAGCAAGTTTTTTAATGGATGCAAAATGCAATTCATTTCTGTTCTTGGATTCTATATGTTTATATAAGGTAGCTATGCAAATACAGCGGTAAGGGGTTCTGAGTCAGATTTCAACTTGCAGCACCACACCTCACTACCAAAAAACAAAAATCGTTTGAAGTAAGTAGTATCTGTTCATTGCCTGGCAGTCTATGCAGTTCATCCAATCACCTGATACATATAATACTTTTTAAGTGATTTCTTAAAGGGATGATCTTTTTTTTTCCTTTTCTTACAAATAAAAATGTATTGGAGTAAACTATGTGAAATTTACCTGCTTAACATAAATCCCAGCAAATATAGGAAATGTCATTTAATAGTTGACAATCACTACAATGGGGTCTACTGCTAATTAACAGTCAGACTTATCTAGGTATAACTTAAATAAGAGCTTTTACGAGAAGTCCAGGATCCTGGGCCTGGTGCTGTTTTTCTTCTAGGCCTTTTGTCTCCGTGGTCTTCCTTGACTGTCAGCTTCTGTGCTCCTGCCTATAGCACTGTTCATGGCTGCCTGATCCTGTCCAAGGCCTCTGGTCATCTTATAAATGCCAGTTGCAGAGATTTAAATTATCTAAGTTCGGTAATTAAACATGAGATTTTTGTCTCAAAATTGCCTTCAACAAACTTTTTTATGTTTATTCCCATAACAATACATTGATATGGGAACTTCAGAAAACCTTGGAGAGATTATTCTTTTTAATTGAAAATATTGATTTTGTGAATGGGATGTATTTTGAGTTAGATAATGATCTTGGCAAAATCTCTTCACCTATTCATAAAATACTGTTTTTCTATTTTCTTTGCCACTGCAGACTCTTTTTCTATTCCTCATCACTCTATGACTATTCCATTCTTTTAATATTAAAAACTGTCCAGTTATAATAAAGGTTGACACCATGCATTTTTAATGCTAATGGTGTTATGTTCATTACTTCAACATTTTATTTTTTTTAAAAAAAAAGCTTTGGTGCTTCTTTGCTGGCTTTGCAGTTCACTAGTTGTGACCTAATTCCCTTTTTATTTTCTTAATATATTTTTATTGATTTCAGAGAGGAAGGATGAGGGAGAGAGGGATAGAAATGCCAATGATGAGAGAATCATTGATTGGCTGCCTCCTGCAAGCCCCACACTGGGAATCGAGCCTACAACTCAGGCATGTGCCCTAACCGGGAATCGAACCCTGATCTCCTGGTCCATAGATCGATGCTTAACCACTGAACCATGTTGGCCAGGCTCATTCCTTTCTAATACTTGATATAGTCACATTTCACTCCTTCAAGTAGCAGTAGCTAAATGTGGAAATAATTTTAAAAACCTAGAATATTAAATGTTAATTTCACCAGCAGGAAAAAAAATTGTTGGAAAATAGATTGGGATTGCATTAATTCATTGAATTTGGGAGAGAAATTTATACCTTTGCAATACTGAGTTTTACCCCATTTATTAGGTTGAACTGTACAAGGTAATTAATATTCAAAGATGTACAGAAACAGCTGTTTCACGTGATTAAAATTAATGTTGAGGTCTTTCTTCAGTATTTTTCAATGGTGATTTATGGTTTCCTGTGTCCAACTTCTTTAACATCTTTCATTGAAAACTACATGTTTGATGTTTTTATATTATCTTTAATGCTATTGATTTTTCAACTTAATTTTTAATATATTTTTGTTGGTATATAAGCACAAGGGTTTTTAGTGCACTTTGTATCTATATATTTTGCTCTATTTACTTATTAATTCTCATAGGTAATAGGATGTTTTTCCTTCATATTATTTGTATAAATAATTTACGGTGTAAATACTGAGAGTTGTGTATAAACACAACTCTTTCAAATCATGTAATTTATTAATTTCCTATTTATTTATTTATTTGATGAACAAGCCAAGTGATTCACTGTTAAGAGTTGAAATTTTCTTGTCTTACTGCATTGCTGTACAATGTTGGATAAGAGTGGTGAAATCGGGTGTAGGATTTTCATAGATAACCTTTGTTAGTAGGATTTTGCCCTTCTATTCTTAACTTTCATTTTCTTAATGAATGAATATTAAATATCAGCCAATTCTTGCATTAATTTAGGAAAATAATTTTCTCTATTTTTGTGTTAATCTTAAAAAATACATTGTTTGATTTTCACATGGCATATTAACCTTCAATCTCTGAAACAGACAAAATTGGCCACCATTTTTAATAGGCATTACTACATTTGATAAACTAACATAATATTCAATTTTTTAATCTCAAGCAAGATTGACCTGCAATTTTCCATTCTCACTATTTCTTTCTAGTTTTGGCTATCAAGTATACAGAGGGATGGAGGGTGAGTTAAAAAGTGCCTTTCTGGAAGATTTAGAGTAAAATTGGTGTGATTTCTTTCCTATCTGTTTGTTAGATTTTACTAATTAAGCCACATTTTTTGCAAGAACAAATTTTTGACTTTCAAAATTTTTATTTTAGGTTAATTTCCACATCACTATTTTAGCTTCTATATTTATTTTTTCTTTTTGCTAACTTATTTTTATTTATTCTTGCTTTTATTTACATCAAGATGAAAATGAAGATAACTTATATCCACTAAGGATATATTATATCCTTATATCCACTAAGGACTTATTTCTCAGTGTAGTTTTATCTATATTTCACAAGATTTAATATATCATGTTCTCATTACATCTAATAAATATTGTCTTATAATTTATATGACTTTTTTCTATGACTAACTTCTAATGTGTTAATTTCCAAATATATAAAACTTTCTAGTTACTTTTTGTTATGAATTTGTTTTTAATTTTATTTCAATCTATTGGAATTTGTTGAAACTTGCTTTTGACCCAATTTATTTTTTTAAAATATTGATTCTATCTTTTTGTATAAATTATCCCTTTAGAAAATTCCCTGAATATTAGAGAGAGAGATTGCTCTGGTCTCTATTACTCTTTTTTAATATGAATTTCAACATGTGAAATTTCAATCCATAATATCTTTTTACTTTGTTGTTAATCTCACAACTTCTCGACATTTCAGAATCAATCATGTATTTTCTTGCACAATTCTCAGAAGCTGCTATTAGGTAATAGCCTACTGATTAGATTGGCTCATTTTACTCAGTCCCTGAGCTTCGTTGGTGGAAAACAACTGATGTTAAGAAAAGTGAGTAGCATAGGAATTAGATAGTGAAGAAATACAATGGGAAATCATGAAGAATAAATTGAATGAAAGTAAGAGAAGTATTGGTTAGTGCATTAAATTTTTTTAAATTATAATTTAAAATTTCTTTAGCTGTTGATGAGATTCTCCAGCCAGGCACAATGTAGAAGATACTATGGGGATTAACTATATTATATTGAAATTGTACAAATTGGTAAGTGAGCTATTCGATAAATTATATAATAATCCTCAGGAATATGAGAGAAAACACACATTTGAGCTTTCATTTGCATTTAAAAATAAAATATTCTAAAACTCATGTTGCTAATAATATGTCCCTCTTTCAGGTCATTCTATGCTTCTGAAACTGAAAGAGACTTCAGCATGGACTTTCTAGTTACCATAGAATTTTTGGAGGCAGCATTATATCGCCCGTACTTTGAAAGTTCAGCAGAAGTATTAGTGGGTTTCCCACATAGGCTACTCACAGATCAAGATCGTATACTTCTCACAAGTAACTTCAACATACGGGAAAAAGCCCTTTTGACGTTAGTAAAACTCACTTCGGAAATAAATAAACTCACAGGTATGATTTTGAGCTATAACATGCATGAAAAAAATTAATGAATTAAAGTCATATAAGCAGACGTAAACTTAGAGCTGTCTTTGTGGGTTTTGTTTTTCTTTACCACTCAATATTCCCTTTCTTGGAAATGGGAAAATATCAATGAATATAATACATTTCAATCTCAACATTTTAGAATTAGTGTAGATTCAGTAGTTCTACTTCATCTGTTCATAAATGAACTTCAAGGTCCAGGAAGGCTGAGTTGCCAAATATCACTCAGCTTTTCTGTCATTTGAACAACAATTAGGTCTCTCCTCCCAGGAAAACATTCATTCCAATAAACAAGCATTACAAGCAGGGATGGGAAGGGTGTTACTATGGGTCTTAAAATTTTTAGTTGAAGTAAAAGAATACTTAGTAGTTATCCTTGACTTATTCCATAAAATATTGTGTCTATTGCGTTGTTTGAGAATTCGTGAGTAGATCTCATCTTAAATAAGATAAATAGCTCTTCATTTGTGCTGTTAAACTATCAACACAATGCATTTTCTTATATTCTTTGACAAATGTAATTGTCAGGCAGAGCTACTAATATATTCCAAATCCTATAATTAGGAATTTTAATTTAATTTATTTTGTTTTTAAATTTCTAAATTGTATTCATACTCTTATTGACTAAAAATATACTTTTTTTTTCTATTTTCACAGGAGGTGCATTTTTTACAATCTGGAACAAGGTTATGAATTTAAAACCTGCACGGTCCGTGGTACAATTCCTCGTTAGGCGGCTACTCTTAATACCAATTTCTTAATAGCCTAAATTTATGCTATTATGTTGACCAATTTAGTTACATCTAAAAAGCAATTAAATGTTAGAATTTAGATTTTATGAAAATTTCTCTGGTTCCTACTATCTCTGTTGCACCTTTGTATTTTTGAAGTTAATAACCAATGGTCTCCCCATGCCACTCTCAGAAGTTCAGTACATATCTGGTGGAAGCCAATTTCATCTTATGGAATGCCTGAGTTACATATGAATATACAAACATCTATGTTGATGGCAGGTTTTGATCATTTTTCCAATATTCAATGTAAACTGGTAGATAAGCAAGGTAAATTTCTCTCCAACAGATTATTCTTACACAATACAATGTTAGCCCTAGCCGGTTTGACTCAGTGAATAGAGCGTCGACCTGCGGATGAAAGGTTTCCGGGTTCGATTCCAGTCAAGGGGTCAGTTGCAGGCACCTACCGGGATCAGGCTCTGGTCAGGGCTCGTGCAGGAGGCAACCAATCGATGTGCTTTTCTCATATCAGTATTTCTCTCCCTTCCACTCTCTCTAAAAATCAGTGGAAAAATATCCTCGGTTGAGGATTAAAAACAAAATAATAATAAAATCAATAAAGACATTTTAAAAAGATATGTTAGACACTTGGAATAGAGACTTTATATATTTTAAGTATACGTGACCGAGCCCAAAGTACTTTGTAGTATCAGCAAAATTGTCAGTCCAGATAGAGAAAGAGGTCATTTCCTGGTGTCTGAGCACTTGGAGAAATAATTTTTACCATGTAAGTAGAAAACTTCTCAGCTACTACAGTGTAAAACATTAAAACTTATAATTTTATTTTTAAATATAATTTTGGCTAATATTGAAGCTCCTATATGGAATAAGGACATCTTTTAAAATATGAGTTAAAAGTTATCTAAAACTTGTCTGGCCAGCATAGCTCAATGGTTGAGTGTCAACGTATGAAAAAGGAGGTCACAGTTAGATTCCCAGGCAGGGCACATGCCTGGGTTGCGAGCTTGATGCCCAATGTGGGATGTGCAGGAGGCAGCTGGTCAATGATTGTCTCTCATCGTTGATGTTTCTCTCTTTCTCGCTCCCTTTCCCTTCCTCTCTGAAATCAATAAAAATATATTTTTTAAAAGTTATCTAAAACTTGTCATCTTTAAATCATTGTTGATGGAATTTAAAACATTGTTGATGCCATTTATCAAAATAATTATGTTAGGTTCAGCATCTTCCAAAGGTCCAGGCACCAGTTATATCTTTTCCACTTAATGTGTCACTCCATTATTTCCACTGAAGTCCCAGTATGTTTTAGCTACCTCTCAATCAAAATTGTCCCTTATGAAAAGAAACAAAATTTTAAATATTATCAGTATTCCTTAGAAGAAAGCTTTATTAACCAAGATCCACTGTTTAAAATCAGATAATAGGTTGATCAAGGTCTACATACAAGTGACATTTTTCAACATGAAGAAATAAAACTAATAAATGAAGTTAAGAAACAAAATTTATGGAATCACAAAAGACCCAAAATAGCCAAAGCAATCATAAAAATAAGAATAAAACTTGGAGGCATCACACTTCCTGATTTCAAACTATATCACAAAACTATAGTAATCAAGACGGTATGGTATTGACAGATAGAGAGATCAATAACAGAATAGAGAGCCCAGAAGTAAACCCAAGCATATAAAGTCATACCTCATTTCATGTGCTTTTGGACTTACTTTTTAACATTTGCCCTTTGTCATTTTTACTTTTATATCAAGAATGGGGAAGTCATAGTAGGAAAGCACCCATGATGTTCATTCTGGGTACAAGTTAAAGCTAGATTAAGATACTTAATCATTTTTGCTAGGTGGAACAAAAAATCAGAGTTGGTATGCAAAATTTCTTCAGGGAAAATTCTTTATAGGCTCATATACATATAAGGGAGGACACAGAATATAATTTCAATTACTTCTCTATAGCAGCAGAATTACTCACAGTGGTTGTCATGAGAAGACATTTAATAAGTATGTATCAAGTGATTGAAACTATTCTGAACAATACCCAAGCCATACAATTTCCTGTGACATTGCCTGAAATTATAGCAAGAATTCCTGCCAGTTTTTAAATAAGCACAAATCTATAAATGGCAGTTTTTACAGCCAGTCCTCTGTCTTACATGTATCTAGAATAGTTTTATCTTGATCCCTCAAAAATATGAGCAGAATTATTTGATTCTTTAACACTTCCTGTGAGATCGTATATTATTAACATAATATGATTGTTAATTATATTGTTAGTACCTCCTTGCAATATATTCATCAGGCATATTATTATAATTCTTATTAAGCAACCTCTACAATCTTTTGTGCACAAAAGGTTACTGCCTCTCAGACAGCCATTAAAACCTATATTATCCAAAAAAGGTTGAAGTTTTCTAACCCTCACAATTATTCTTATATTTGTTTACCAATTGAATTATTTTTTTCTCCTTCATTGCCCACTGTTAATGGAACCATCTCAGAATGTTTAAAAAAATAAACCCAAAATACACAATTGCATATAACTTTTTTTTTCCCAAAGGTAAGTTTCTATCTTTCTCTGTTCAATCAGTCTCTATTGTTGTTATATAAATTTGGATATTTTAGACTGTTTTCCCAAAATATCTGTCAATCTTTATATAACATGTTTCATTTAGTAAAGTTCTAAATTCTGTTTTACACCTTATAGAGATGGCAGAGAGATTAATATAATGTTATCATACCACATATCAATTAATATGCTATTTTCTATTTTTCCACAAAAATACACTTTCTCCATACACTATACTGTAGTTGCCAGAGGTATTGTTTAATAAATGCTAGTTTCATCTGTCTTGGGAACCTAACAATACCTAACCACTAAGGAACAGTTTTTGCTAACATAGGGGCTCATGTGTCATGTTAATCACCACCCATATGCCTCAGGCCAACACAAGCCAATTCAGGCTCAGAACAGTGTGACTTTGGTACTACGGTGTATGTAAGTTCCTCTTCAATTCATGATACTCTGGAAATGAGGTAACAGCAGTGATAACCATGTTTCCCAGTGACATTATATAAAGCTTAAGCTGGCCGTAATGTTCTTCCAAATGTAACCTTAGACCCTGGGTCTCCAGCATACGTGGTCACTGTCCTTTAACTGTTACAATCATAACGTCAGTCAGCCCCTCCAGCATGTGGGAACGTGCTATGGTAAGCTGAATGATAAATAGCCTCCACAGTATGTCTATTTCTGTTATGGGTTGAATTGTGCACCCCCCTTCCTTCCCAAATTCATATGTCCAAATCACCAGTACCTCAGAATGCAACCCTGTTGGGAGATAGGGTTTTTATAGAGGTAATTGAGTTAAAATGAAGTCATTAGGGTGGAGGAGATAAGGTTAGGGTAATCCACTATGACTGGTGTCCTTATTAAAAGGGAAAATTTAGTCCTAACCAGTTTGGCTCAGTGGATAGAGTGTCAGCCTGCAGACTGAAGGGTCCCAGGTTCGATTCCGGTCAAGGGCATGTACCTGGGTTGCAGGCACATCCCCAGTAGGGGGTGTGCAGGAGGCAGCTGATCGATGTTTCTCTCTCATCGATGTTTCTAACTCTCTATCCCTTTCCCTTCCTCTCTGTAAAAAAAATCAATAAAATATATTTTAAAAATAAATAAATAAAAGGGAAAATTTGGAGACAGACATACACACAGGGAGAACACCACGAGAAAAAGAAAGCAGAGATCATGCGATGTTTCTACATGCCAAGGAACACCAAAGATTGCCAGGATATCACCAGGAGAGAGAGAAGAAAGAGAAGAGACATGGGACAGATCCTTCCTCACAGCCTTCAGCAGGAATCAGTCCTGCCAGAACCTTGACCTTGGACTTCTAGCCTCCACAACTATGAGAAAATACATTTACATTGTTTAAATATTGAAAACCTATTTGAAGAAATAATGGCAGAAAACTTCCCCTACTTGGTGAAAGAAATAGATTTACAAGTCCAGGAAGCGCAGAGAACCCCAAACAAAAGGAATCCAAAGAGGACCACACCAAGACACATCATAATTAAAATGCCAAGAGCAAAAGACAAAGAGAGAATCTTAAAAGCAGCAAGAGAAAGAAACTCAGTTACCTACAAGGGAATATCCATACGACTGTCAGCTGATTTCTCAACAGAAACTTTGCAGGCCAGAAGGGAGTGGCAAGAAATATTCAAAGTGATGAATACCAAGAACCTACAACCAAGAGTACTTTATCCAGCAAAGCTATCATTCAGAAGTGAAGGTCAGATAAAGAGCTTCACAGATAAGGGAAAGCTAAAGGAATTCATCACCACCAAACCAGTATTATATGAAATGCTGAAAAGTATCCTTTAAGAAGAGGAAGAAGAAGAAAAAGGTAAAGATACAAATTATAAACAACAAATACGCATCTATCAACAAGTGAATCTAAGAATCAAGTGAATAAATAACCTGATGAACAGAATGAACTGGTGATTATAATAGAATCAGGGGCATAGAAAGGGAATGGACTGACTATGCTTGGCGGGGGGGAAGGGGTGTGGGAAATGCGGGAAGAGACTGGACAAAAATCATGCACCTATGGATGAGGACAGTGGGTGGGGAGTGAGGGCGGAGGGTGGGGGGTGGGAACTGGGAAGAGGGGAGTTATGGGGGGAAAAAAGAGGAACAAATGTAATAATCTGAACAATAAAGATTTAATTATTAAAAAAAAAAAAAAGAAAAAGAAAACCTGGCTTGAAACTAATGGGCGCATCATCCGGTTTTGGACATTTAGATAGAGTTTTGAGCTGGAGTCTCTTTACAAACGTACAAAATAAAACGCAAGACTGATTATTTCCTAAGGAAAATGGCGAACTTGACCCAGGGTAGAAATGCTGCCTAGATTCTAGCACCAAGATTGGTTTTTTTCCATAATAAACTGATTTTTGAAATGTTAATGAAGCCTGTTCCAAAGCTAACTTCAAGACCTCTAAAAGAAAAATCAGTAAAATTGTCTCTGTTACAAAAATTTGCTAAAGTAAATGCCTTAAAATAATTGCATTCGAATCTCAAGAATTATTAAAAATTTCTTAATTTTAAAAAATCTAAGTAGCCCGGTAAAAAAAAACCGGCCCTTTGTTAATTGAAAAGGCTAGCCAAACCTTTCTAATGGAGAAAGGGGATAGTTGCTTCCCGCCTGTAGCAAATTCTTAAAGAATGTGGTCAATTTATATCTGATTGGTCCAGGGTAGGCCAAACCTGTTTTGCCAGGGAAAACAGTTCCCCCCACCCCGCCCCCCCCCAGGCCAATTTTGAAACTTCCCACTGGCAAGCAACCAGCAGGAAACAATGTAGCTATAAGCTTGCTTCTTGACTTCCCCCAGAGAAAAAGTTATGGTCATTTTAAAATCAAGGGGCCGGGCCAGGCCTGCCTTGCCAGCCTCAAGTGTGGTTTTCCAGAGCTGCTGGGAAATTTAAGACCTTGGAGTTTACTAAATCAAATAATAAAAACTTATACCTAGGTATCTTGAAGTGACATAATACTAAATTAAATGAGATCTGAGTATGCCTCCTACAAAATCTAAAGAATAGAATTGAATCTGTTGGTTGATTATGTCTTGCATTTTTAAAGTTTATTCTTAATGTTACTGATTGAGAAAGGCTAAATATTTGACTTGCCAGCTAAAAGTTTAAGATTTGGATTGAATTGGAAAAAAATGTATAATTATGATAGCTAAATGCCTAAAAAAGTAAAAATTTATCTTTAAGAAAATAATTTTTGTTTTTTCTGAAATAATTAGAATTCAAAATGTGTTGCTTATTGGTCTGATTAAAAAAGAAAAAAAGAGGATTAATTTTATGATCTCAACCTGAAATTTTTAATACAAACCAGTTGAAATTTAATTGATATTCTTTAAGATAATTATAAAAGATATAAACAGCTAATGAGATTTCTGTTTGTCTGCAATATAATGCTGGCCATCTATCTTTTAGGGATTTTGGTTTGCCCTGTCAAAGAACAGTGTAGACAGCCACGACTTTGGGCTGCACGACTTGGCAGCTGCCATATCAGCCTCATGGCTTGCCGCTCTCCTGGGGGCCACCATCTTGAAACAGCAAAGGCCCCTCCCTCTGATTTAGCCAAAAAGGAAAGTCTGCTCACTGAGGCAGGATGGGATTTCAGGGGTGGAGCTTTAAGGCAGAATTTTACTACAGAAATGCGGATGGGGCAGAAAGTGTTTCTAATCTCTTAAATCTAGAAAACCATGCTTTCCTTAAACTAAGGACAATTAAAGGTTATATGTTCACTCCCTAAACAAAAGTTAAATAGCTTATGTCAAAGCTTTTAAAAGGAACTGATAGTAGTAATCCAATTTCTGTGATCCCAGCCAACCGAAATTTTATTTTTTTTTCTTTAAAAAAAAATGTATTTTTATTGACTTCAGAGAGGAAGGGAGAGGGAGAGAGAGATAAAAACATCAATGATGAGAGAGAATCACTGATCAGCTGCCTCCTGCATGCCCCACACTGGGTATCAAGTTGGCAACCCGGGCATGTGCCCTAACCCAGAATCAACCCACGACCTCCTGATTCATAGGTCGACGCTCAACCACTGAGCCAGCCGGCTGGGCAATGGCAGCCTTTCTGAATGTGTGATCTCAAACAGAGATTAACAGCCGGATCCAAGGCCGAGTCAACAAACAGAACTCAATCCAAGTCCTACAGCGCATTAGCAGGAGGGCGGGCGGGGGGGGGGGGGGGGGGGGGGGGGGGGGGGGGTGCACTTAATCATCTCAGTGGGTGCAGAAATGCATCTGACAAAACCCAGCCACTCTCATAATCCAAAGACTCAGTAGGCGAGGGTAGAGGGCAACATCCTCAAAGTGATGGAGGCTGCCCCTGAGGACCACTCAGCTGACCCGACTCAGTAAGAGGACAGCTTCCCCCTCTAAGATAAGAACAGATAAGAACACCACCCTTCCCCCGCCCCCCCCCCCCCCCCCCCCCCCCCCATTCAACACAGCCTGCAGGTGCCAGGCAGGCAGGAAAGAGCAGAGATCCACGCCCTGGCTGGTGTGGCTCAGCTGGTTGGGTGTCCTCCAGGCACCAAAGGGTTGCTGGTTCAGTTCCCGGTCAGGGCACGTACCTGGGCTGCAGGTTCAATCCCTAGCCCTGGTCGAGGCAAGTGTGGGAGGCAAGCAATTGATGTATCTCTCTCACATCCACGTTTCTCTCTCTCTCTCTCTCTCTCTCTCTCTCTCTCTCTCACACACACACACACACACACACACACACACACACCTCCCTCCCTTCCACTCTCTCTAAAAAAAAATCAATGGAAAATATTTTTTCTGGTGAGGACCCAGGAAAATCTAAGCAGCAGGGGACAGTGGGTGACAGCCTTTCTGATGAGAGGAAGGCAGTGACAGAACCCTCTGACAGCAACACACCCTGACACCCCACCCCCCACCCCCGTCCCGGGCGCGGGGCAGCGGGATTGCTCTGTGCTGGGGACGCAGGTGGTGCAGACGCCTGGCCAGGCAGGTGGTGGTTTCTCGCGTTGGACCCAGCAATTGTGCTCCTTGGTATTTACCGAAGGAGCTGAAAAGTCATGTCCACAAACAGCCTGCACATGGATGCTTACAGCAGCTTTATCATCACCGCCAAGGCCTGGAGCACCGCGATGGCCTTCTGGAGGCGATGGATAAAAAAGCAGGCCCGTGGGTCATGGAAGAGCGGCTCAGAACATTAGGAGACATGAGCGGTCCCGCGCAGAACAGGCACGGAGGGACGGTCAAGGCCAGAAGTCCGGCCTGAGGAGGCTACACTGTGTGGTTCCAACTCTGTGACTGGAAAAGGCCGAGCTGTGGGGGACAGCGGGACCCCTGGTGCCGGGATGGGGGGTGGGGTGGGAGGGGCACAGGTGCAGCAGGAGAGCCAGGGGGCAGGAAACTGCTCCGAATGAGACTGGGATGGTGCACACGGGGTCACTTCACATTTGTCCAAACCACAGAAGGACAACACTGAGAGTGGCCCCACTCAGCTGTGGCCTCCGTTGTAAGTAATGTCTTGCATGGGCTCCTCCGCCGTAGCCAGGCAGCCGGGAGGGGCTCGGAGCTGAGCTGGCCCAGAACTGCTCCTTAAACGCACGCGAGGTTCAGCGCCAGGATCGGTTTATGACTCGTTTCCTAGATGTGCGATTGATGGTTACGGATTTCATGCGTCCGGACGGGTTGTTAAAAAGCCCAACTTAATCCCCTATCGATCCCCAGCTGCCTCCGTCCCCGCCCCCCCCCCACTCCTGCGGCGGCCCCACCCCTGATCGCCCCTGACTCAGGCTCACGTCTCTGCTGCCTGGAAAAATACTAGCAATGGCGAGGCACCCGGGCTCGGATCTCCGCCCCCTCGCCCCCCTGCCCGGCAGTGAGTGGCAGTGAGGTCACAGGTGCCCCCCCCGCCACGGAGTGAATGGCAGTGACGTCACGGGCCCTCGCTCCGCTGGCCCCGCGCCGCCCAGCCAGCCCTGTGCACCGCCTGCCCGGGCCTCTCCAGGGGCCCCGCGACCGGCTCGCCCAGCCTTTCTTTCGTCACAGCCCAGACCCTCCCGAGCCCATCTCCCAGGCCCCCGTCACCCCCGCCCCCACCCCGGCCCCCGGTCCCGGGCCCCCACGGGGCTGACTTCCCCCCAAGCCTGCCCAGGGGCGCCGAGGCGGCGGGACTTGGGGACGGGCCGCCAGGCGGGCGACAGATGGGGGGCGGCCCTGACCTTCCCCCGGATGGATGGGGCGTGACCGGGGCTGAGCGGAGCCGGGGCGGTGCTGAGGCCCCCGGCCTGTCCCACGCCGACCCGCTATAAGGGCCGCGCGGGCTCGGGCCGGGCAGCCGCGCTCAGCTCGCCAGCCGCGCCCACCATGACCCCCCGGACCCTGCTGCTGCTGCTGCTGCCGCTGCTCGGGGGCTCCGCCGCGCGCCCCGCGCCCCCCAGGTGAGCCGCGCGCTCCTCGGTCCCCCGCCCCGCTGAGTGCCCCTCCCTGGCCCCGAGTCCGCCCTGCCCCCGGCCCTCACCCTCCCGCGCCCCGCGCCCCTTGCCCTCCCCAGGGCCCCCAGGCACTCGGACGGGACGTTCACCAGCGAGCTCAGCCGCCTGCGGGAGAGCGCCCAGCTGCAGCAGCTGTTCCAGGGCCTGTCTGAGAAGCGCAGGTGAGGTTAGGCTGCACCTGAGAGCGGGGACCCCTGAGGGGGGCAGGCCCGCTGGGGACGCGCCTCGCCTCCGCAGTCTCACCCCAACCCCAGGACTAATTCTGATTTGGGCTTGGGGGCAGCGAGCAGCACACCGAGACCAGCACGTCCAGGACCAAGACTGCGGAGAGACCCGTCTGCCTGCTGTGGTCCAGCAGCCTGCCCTGCAGACCTGGTGAGCATCCCGCCAGGCCTCCGCCTGGAAGCCCCACCCCGGCCGGTCCCCTGGTCCGCTGGGGCCCCCAGGGTCAGGGCGCCCCCAGGGTCAGGGCGAGCCCACCGAAATTTTAAAACCAGTTTAAATTTAATTGATATTTCTTGATAATTATAAGAAGTATATAATTTTTAAATTTTATTTATATATATATATATTTTTTTTGATGGTCTTTCAAGTTGGATTTCAAAACTATAACCAAAGAATGACTTTGAGAAATTTCACGGGCCCTGAAATGTTTTCAAAAGTTTATTCTCTCTTTTTAAAGGATTTTTAAATTTAGCCAAATTTAATATACTTAAAATCACATGGAAAGCTTTATCAAATAAAAAGTTAACAAATATATTTCAAGTTTTTGCCTCTGAGAAAGGGCAAAACAAGTTATTTTGTTTAATATTTCTTAAAATACAGCAGTGGAATTTTAAGATGTAATTTGAAATAACAAAAGCTCCTTGCTGCTGCATTTTAAATTAGGCTGGAGGTGGGAAAGCATTTGCCCCTCGTGAATCAGAAGTTTACTAAATACTAAATTTACTTGCTTCGCTTTGCCTTTTTAAAAAAAATACTTAAATTACTATCCTTTTAAGCAATTGAATCCTAGTAAAGTAAATTCTTCTAAAAAGGTTACTGAAGGCTTCCCATGATTCCTCTGTATATGCAAATAAGCCAAAGGGGATACTCTTTAAAAATATAATTGCTAACATTTACAGATTGTTGTTAAAATACTAAATCTGACAATAATTAGTCACCATAAATAAAAAATCACTTGAAATATATGGCTTTGCGGCAGTATTTGTTAAAATCTCAAAAGGCAACCATGTTTCTTACATATGTTGCTTGTGTGAAAAAGAAAAGTATCTGGATGGAAATAAAAAAGAGGTTTCCTTCAGATGTCTAACTATAATTAAAAATCGATATATTGATTCTCATAAGCTAAAGTAAACAATTTGTCTTTTGCCTCCTTAAACAAAGTTTATGTAAATTTACCCAAAGACTAACACCAGAAATTTAATTAATGTCATTTACTGTCCATAACTTAGGACAAGTAAAATTTAAAAAATAAATGTGTTACAGTAATAAGTTTAGTGAGTATAAGATAGTATAATCAAATTTCATTTCTTTATTAGAGTGAATTTTAAACTTTACTTAGAAGTGAAACTTAATTTGTGTGTGCGTGTGTGTGTGTGTGTGTGACCCTGATAAGTAACTTGTAACTCCTGATCAACAACTCCCTGCATGTTAACTCCTAATAAGTAACTTGTAACCCCCTGCGTGTGCATCCTGATAAGCCCAGAAGGCCACCGGAGCACACTGATATGAGACACTGAAGAAGCCTGTTATAGTAATACTAGAGGCCCGGTGCACAAAAATTTGTGCACTGGGGGCGGGTCCCACAGCCCGGCCTGTGCCCTCTCGCAGTCTGGGACCCCACGGGAGATAACGACCTGCTGGCTTAGGCCGGCTTCCGGGTGGCAGAGGGCAGGCCCAATCCCTAGGTGCAGCCCCTGGTCAGGCTCAGAGCAGGGCCGATTGGGGAGTTGGGGCGCCGCCCCGTCATGCACAGAGCAGGGTGGATCAGGAGGTTGCGATGCCACCCTCAGTCACGCTCAAGGCAGGGTCGATGGGGAGGTTGTGGCGCCACCCCCTGTCACGCACAGAGCAGGGCTGATCAGGGAGTTGGGGCGCTGCCCTCTGTCACGCACAGAGCAGGGCCCATCAGGGGTGTTGGGGCTCCGTACCCTGTCACGCACAGAGCAGGGGCCGATCAGGGGATTGAGGAGCTCCCCACTGTCACTCACAGAGTAGGGCCGATAGGGGAGTAGGGGCACCACCCCCTGTCACACACAGAGCAGGGCAGATCAGGGGGTTGGGGCACTGCACCCTGTCACACTCAGGGCAGGGCCAATAGGGAGGTTATGGCTCTACTCTATCACCCACAGAGCAGGGCCAATCAGGAGGTTGGGGCGCCGCCACTTGCTGGGGTCCAACCCCAGCAGGTCCAGGGGTCCCCAAAGGTGTAGACGGAGTCGGCGAAGAAGGAAGGACATGGAGGCAGCGTTCAGTTGATCATCATGGTTGGGTTCTCCCTCCAGGATCTCCAGCCAAGTTCTGTCTAGGTTCTCCAGATTCTCCAGCCAGGTTCTATCCAGGATCTCCAAGTTCTGTAGCCAGGTTCTATCCAGGATCTCCAACCAAGTTCTGTAGCCAGGTTCTGGTCAGGATCTCCAACCAAGTTCTGTAGCCAGGTTCTGGCTAGGATCTCCAGCCAAGTTCTGTCTCTAGGTTCTGTCTAGGATCTTTTGCCATGTTCTCTCCCTAGGTTCTCTCTCTAGGTTCTGTTTCTAGGTTCTGTGTAGGATCTCCAGCCAAGTCCTGTCTCTAGGTTCTGTGTTCTGTTGTCTTGTTACATCTGTATTTATACCAGTTGATTTTAATCCTGTCAATTTCTATTCCAAAGGTTAGGGCGTTTCTTATCTCCATTCCAGGGAGTAAAGATTATGTAGATTAACTACCCACCTGGCATTTAGTTAAGGGGTTGTATCCCCTCCCTAACCTCAGGGAAAAATCCCCCTGGGGAAACAACCTTTCTCGGAGAGGTGACCTTGGTTAAAACACATGGCGCTAAGGAGAGCAAACATATTAAGAACAATATGCTATATATGCCAGGTCCCTTGAAACATATGCTGTGCAGATGTTTCTTTCCTGCAGCGACTGTGTCAAGCAGCAAGGATGGACTGGCTTCCGGCAGCCACTGTCACACTCGGGTTAGGGCCGATGGAGAGGTTATGGCTCTACCCTGTCACACACAGAGCAGGGCCTGTGGGGGGGGGGGGGGGGGGGGATTGGGGCGCCGCACCCTGTCAAACACAGAGCCACAGGGCAATCAGGGGATTGGGGAGCTCCCCCCTATCAGGCACAGAGCAGGGCAGATAGGGAGGTTGTGGCCCCGCCCCCTGTAACACACAGAGCCGCAGGGCGATCAGGGGTTTGGGCACTGCCCCCTGTCACGCTGATCCTGGTGCCGGGAGCCTCACTGCTCCGCTGATCCCGGTGCTGGGAGGCATATTACCCTTTTACTATATAGAATAGAGGCCTGGTACACGGGTGGGAGCCTGCTGGTTTGCCCTGAAGGGTGTCCTGGATCAGGGTGGGGGTCCCCACTGGGGTGCCTGGCCAGTCTGGGTGAGGGGCTGAGGGCTGTTTTCCGGAAGCGAGTGACTGAAGCTTCCAACCGCTCCTTGTTTTCTTTTTTTTTATTTTTATTCTGGGCCAGCTTTAGCTCTGAGGCCTCGCCGCTGAAAACATCGATACAATGTTGCTAAAGCCCGGCTGAATGAAAGCCAGTTTCTGGGGTTTTGTTTATCTTCTTATTTGTAACATAGTACATAGTTTCTTAAATTGTAGCTCAGAGGCCGGCAAGTGAGGCGGGGAACGTTGGAGTCCTCCTTCACTGCAGCAAGCAAGCCTCATGTTCGCTTCCAGCTGCCTGGCTGCCGGCCGCCATCTTGGCTGACAGTTAATTTGCATATACTCACTGATTAGCCAATGAAAAGGGTAGTGGTCATACGCTAATTACCATGTTTCTCTTTTATTAGTGTAGAAGTTTAGTTAGCATAAAGTAGACTCCATTTTGTATTAGCATAAGTTAGCATAAGTAGACCCCAGACCAAAACTTGTAAACAACTCCAAAAATAAGATGTTTGTGTGTGATTAATAAGCTTTGAACATGTACACAACTTTCCTGCCTGAGTGTATACCTATATAACAGGGCGGGTACCCATGTTTGGCACCCGATATGAGACACTGAAGACGCCCAGCATCAAGGATTTAAGGAGAGCAAATCTGCTGCGGTTCAGACGCTTGTCTGCCCTCCACAGACAGGATGCTCTCCTCCTCCCTGGAAACTGCCAAACTGCCATTCCTGCTCTGCCTGAGCGCAAACTGCTAGAGGCCTCTCTTCGATTCAAGAAACCAAGCTCCTTGCTGCAGCGTATTTTGACGACCTCCATGTGTCTCCTCTGTCAGCGAGTGTCTCCGGGTGGCCTGCCAAGGACTGAAACCCATCAGCTCTCTGGTAAATAAACCTGTGTGATTTCTTGCATTGTTTATCTCCTGTGTCTTCTCTCTTCTTAGTTTTTGGTTAAGCTCGGCCATATTAATTAATAGTAAGTACCCTTTGACGTCTGTATTGGTATATCCAAACGAGGCGCTCTGGGTCACCTGTGCATACGTTCCTATAGATAATTGGAACATTTGGTGTAGTCAGCACGTGTAATTAAAATTGATTTTTCTAAAGGGTGAAGTACCAAAAATTCTAAACTAAATTTTCTCAAGCACAGTGAGATTAAAATTTTGCACTGAGAAAGTGGGAACTCCAGCTGAATCTGAAGTAAGTGTTTTTGCCTACTTTAAAGCTTAAACTGTCCACCCAAAATTGGAAGTAAACCAGAAAGAACTTGTATCAGTGTTACTCCGGGAAAACTCCTTGCCTACTTTAAAACTTAAGCCGTTCACCTGTAAGGCATCCCAAGGGTGGCCTGACTCCCGACTGGCGAATGCCTGAGGGTCCTAGCAGGTCACCTGCCTTTCAGGGTCCGAGTTGGCTGTGCATATGTTCCTATAGATAATTGGAACAAAATGTTATTTCAAACTGACTTAAATTGGCAAATTGGGTTAAGTGGATATTCACAGGAACTTAGTTGTCACCTATTAAAAGATAAACTACTACAATTTTTATATAAGACCTCCATCATTATACCAAAAAATACTAGGCAGGAACCAATTCCTGGAGCTTTAACTGTTTTTACTAATGGGTCATCTAATGGGAAAGCTGCCTATCATACTATAAATTCTGACCGAGTCATACTGACCAGTCATACTTCTGTGCAAAGAATTGAATTAGAAGCTATTAAGGTTGAGTTGCAAGATTTCCAACAGCCTATTAATATAATTTCTGATTCCTCTTATGCTTCGGGCCTAGTAAGTAGAATTGAAACTGCTCGGTTGAAATGGCTTAGTGACCAAAATTTATTCTTACTGTTTAAAAAGGTTCAGCAGATTGTGCAGCAAAGAAAATACCCTTTTTATATCACTCATATCAGGGCTCACAGTGTATTACCTGGCCCATTAACTAAGGGAAATGCACATGCTGATCAATTGGTTGCTTTATTAAAAGAGGCCTCAAAATCTCATCAGCTTTTACATCAGCCTGCCAAAATGTCCAAACAATTCTCAATCTCATGACAGAAAGCAAAACAGATTATCAAGGAATGTCCCACTTGCATGTTACATCTACTTCAAGGGCCTAACACAGGAGTCAACCCTAGAGGTTTGTTAAAGGACCATATCTGGCAAATGGATGTAACACATTATACTCCTTTTGGACGTCTTGGGGCATTACATGTCTCTGTTGTAGATACCTTTTCAAAAGTCCTATGGACCATATAATTCCCAAGGACAGGCCATTATTGAACGACAACATCAACGACTGAAATCTCAACTAGAAAAACAAAAAAGGGGGATGATGGAGAAATCACCTTCGGGTAGGCTGCACCTAGCTTTAATTACCCTAAATTTTTTCACTTGTGATGCTAATGGAAAGACACCTATGGAGCTACATTGGTGTCAGAATAAATCAAAAGAAAATGGTCTAGTTAAATGGAAGGATCCCGAATCTGGTTTATGGAAGGGACCTGGCCCACTATTTAACCTTTGGCAGAGGGTACACTTGTATATTCCCAGAGAATTTTTCCAAACCTGTATGGATTCCTGTTAGAAATATTAAACTGCATCAGGAATCCAAGAGAGGATCTAGCCTGACTGAGGACCTTGCGCCTGGAGCCATAACCTGTAGCTGTAAACAATCAACTACCTCAGCCACAGAGAGCAGCGACTCCAAGCAGTCCTCTGAAGATGAAGAGCAGGAGAAGGACAAGCCAGACAACAAATAGCCCAGAGACCACCTGGGGCATGGTAAAGTGAAGTATGGTAACAATTATTTCAAGAAAAAACTATAGGTTTCATACTGGTCTTAAAAGACACATTTTTCCTTTACCTGGGAAGGACAGCACAGCTATCCCAAGGTCAGAGGGCTCCAGTTAACTTGTCAACTCAGTGTTCTGGAGACCCAAAACTGTAATTTAGATAACATGCCTAAGTTTAACCTAGGTTACCAAGGACTCATATTTGTGTAGATTTATTTCACTTCCCTATTCTGTTTCATAATCTATGTGCCTAGTCCTCCAACAGTGACACATGGTCTTGATTTCTGTGACTATGTATGCAGCCAGGGAAAATGACTCCTCCCGCTGTATTCCTATAGTTCAAAATAGTTTTTAGATAATATAGGGTCTTTCTCTTTCCATATAAATTTTAGAGTAAAATTCTTTATATTTGGGGGAAATAAACCTTGTTGAGCTATTGATAAGAATTAGGTGGAACCTATATATAAATGTAGGGAGTATTGATATCTCTACTATATTAAATTATCCAAACTATGAGTATGGTATGTCTTTACAAGCAATTAGGTCTTCTTTGATTTATTTCATCACACAGATTCCTTACATGTTTTCTTATATTTTAACTTAAATATTTAATTTTCTTTGGAGTTATTGTAAGTGGCACTTAAAAAAAAATCCTTTTCCCATTTCTGGCTGGTGTGGCTCAGTAGTTGAGCATCGACCTATGAATCCAGAGGTCACAGTTCGATTCCCAGTCAGGCCACACGCCCAGGTTGCGAGCTCAATCCCCAGTTGGGGTTTGTAGGAGGCAGCCGGTCAATGATTCTCTCTCATCATTGATGCTTCTATCTCTATCTCCCTCTCTTTTCCTCTATGAAATCAATTAAAATATATTTTAAAAAAGAAAATTACCTACAATACAAGGTGAAAAAACAAAAATCAATAGCATGTTTATATATTAACAAGTGGAAATAGGATTTTTAAAATATATATATTATTATTGATTTAAAAGAGGATGGGAGAGGGTGAGAGAGATAGAAACATCAATGATGAGAGACTATCATTGATAGGCTGCTTCCTGCATGCCCCACACTGGGGATGACCACCTGGTTCATAGGTAGATACTCAACCACTGAACCATGCCAGCTGGGCTGTAGGTAATTTTCTTGTTGTCCTTCTGTTATTGATTTCCAGCTTGATTTCACTGTGGTCAGAGAACATGCCCAAGTCTTGGCCAGAGAAAGCAGCTTGTCTTGTGACTTTTGTGCATTCCTGTTGGGCAGTTTCAGGTTTCTGGGTTCTCTGGCTCCGTGCTGCTTGGACCAGTTCCACACAGGTTTAGACCGGCTTTGTGCAGGTGCAACTGGCAGCTGTATTGCAGTTTAACCTGTACCCCTTACCTACTGCCTTGGGCTTCAACTCCTCTGCTGTTCCCTGGAACACCTGTAAGAAACTGTTTGACACTCCGACTTGTGCAAGCAGAATGGCAGGAGAGTTCCTACCCTTTGGGTCATCTTAATCAGTGGATGATTAGACAAAATTCCGCTCACTTTTTTCTTTCAAGGCCACTGGGTCTTTCATAGTAATGGTCTTCATTAGTTCCAAGACAACATTAAGCAGCCATATCCTCAGTGGAGGCAAGACAACCATCTCTTCCTGTATTAGCTTATCCTCCTTTCCTTACTTTCTCCCTCCTTTTTTTCTGTAACCCCAAATAAACTACCTTTACCTCAGATCCTACTAATGTGGGATTTGGGTTAACAGGTCTGACATACAAGTCTGGGCTTGCACATTACTGACATGTAAAAAAGATCTGGTAAAGTAAAAAATACCACTAAAATATCTTTCAAATTCTATCTAAAATTATTTACTTTATACTTTTAAGTTACTAAATGCCATCCAATAGAGATGAGTTTAGATCAACAGCTATCTTTTAAAATACAATACCTCTTGCCCGGCCTGTGTTGCTCAGTGGTTGAGCATTGACCCATGAACCAGGAGGTCAGGGTTCAATTCCCAGTTAGGGCACATGCCAGGGTTGTGGATTCGATCCCCATTGTGGGGCATGTAGGAGGCAGCTGATCGATGATTCTCTCATCATCAAGGTTTCTATCCCTCTTCCTCTCCCTTCCTTTCTCTGAAATCAATAAAAACATATTTTAAAAAAATACAATACCTCTGGAGATGACATGTAATTCATTATTATAGTTAATATGAAAGTCAGAAATAAATTTAGGAAGAAACCAAGCATTACTAAAAAGTCTAAAGACTGATATATAATCAACATTATTTACTTGGAAGATCATTAACAAGATAGGTACCTCATTATCTTTATTTTTCTCCACCCTATCATTTTTAGTAAAGATAATAAAGAGTTTTTATTAGCAGATGTGCAAAAAAAATCATATGACTTCTTCCTCCAATTTCATTAACTTCTTGTCATAATTTTAATCTCCAGGTTAAACACCAGGACTTCCCATTTTCCTGGGCTTGTGTAGTGATTGGCTGTAATTTTGCTTCTTTTGCGGTAGTATCCAGTCTCTCAGATGCATATCCCCCTCTGTGGAAAGGTTGTCCTGATAAGCTTAGTGATTACAAGATAGAAAATGGAAAGTACATCATTAATTTCTTGAAAGACAAGGAGCATATAAAATCCTATTGAATGAAACAGCCAAGTATTTTGAAAAATTTGCACCAGAAAATGAACAAAATATTTTGTGGGGATTACCTATACATCATGGATGGCAATATCATACAGGTAAGAATGACTCTCTTTTTCATTACAATGACCCTTTGACTTAACTGAAAATTAAATAGGAAGCATTACCTTGTATATATAACACAACTTTTGTGAAAATTGATTATTTGTCTTTTTCCTCTTCCCACTCCTTTTCCAACTATTTCCCATACTGCTCCCCATCTATCTTTCTCCTCATTCTTTCCTAAACTAATTTTACCAAGCATAAAATTATGGAATTCCCCAGTTTGCATGATGTTTCTACTCAGCCACGCCCACAAAACTGTGTGCAATAATGAAAAACTTATCTTTGCACTGTCCAGTAGGGGAAAGGAGACCTACTGTGCTCATGTGTTATATATGGCTAATGGGCACTTGAGATGGATAATGCTTCCAAGGACCTGAATTCTTAATTTTATTTAAATTAATTTAAATTTAAATAGTTACAAATGGCCACTGGATTCTTCATTCACTGAGACACAGCATATTAGACCTAGTTCATTCCATATCAACAACTGTTAATTGAGGTGCTACTAGGTGCCAAGCCTAGTTCTAAGTCCTGGGGAGTACACCCATGAGCAAAACAGTTAAGGCAATATACTGTACATTAAATACACAAGGGTACATAAAATTATTTCCATTACCTACAGTTCTAAATGTGATTAAGTAATCATGTAGACTGGAGTGACAAAGCATAAAAATCCTTTGCAATAAAACCTTTCTATCATATGTTCTCTTCCTGAAAATTATATCTCCATTCAGGAATGAAAGTGAAGATTTGTATTGGAACAAACATATCATAAATCCCAAACTCTCTTATTCTGGCTAACAATGGCATTCAAGAAATAAGGGACCCTCACCATCAGCTTCCAGAAAATTGTACTGAAAGAAAAGAATCAATGAGAGAATGGGTAGTTTTGTGGAAAAGATAGGAGATGAGGCTCTGCAAGGTCTGATCTGTGATAGCATCCTGAGCTGGCATTACAAGCAAGTTCATCAGGGGGATCTCCTGACACCCACTATAAGTCCTATTCCTAGGCAGTCCTTAGCATGGAGAAAAAAAAAAATCTGAACTCCTAGGACATGGTTGAGGAGGATCCCAAACCTCTACTAATAAAAGGGTAATATGCTAATCAGACCAGATAGACCAACATCTTCCAGACAAAGCCACGGTGGCAGGGGCCGAGGCAGAGGCGGTTAGGGGCAATCAGGCAGGCAGGGGAGCAGTTAGGGGGCGATCAGACCAGCAGGGGAGAGCAGTTAGGGGTGATCAGGCCAGCAGGGGAGAGCAGTTAGGGGCGATTGGGCTGGCAGGGGAGAGCAGTTAGGGGCGATCGGGCTGGCAGGCAGAGGTGGTTAGGGGCGATTAGAAAGGCAGGCAGCCGAAACCGGTTTGGCTCAGTGGATGGAGCGTCGGCCTGCGGACTGAGGAGTCCCAGGTTCGATTCCGGTCAAGGGCATGTACCTGGGTTGCGGGCACATCCCCAGTAGGGGAAGTGCAGGAGGCAGCTGATCGATGTTTCTCTCTCATCGATGTTTCTGACTCTCTGTCTCTCTCCCTTCCTCTCTGTAAAAAATCAGTGGAATATATTAAAAAAAAAAAAAAAAAAAGAAAGGCAGGCAGAGGCAGTTAGGGGCAATCAGGCAGGCAGGCAGAGATGGTTAGGGGTGATCAGGCAGGCATTGGAGCAGTTAAGGGCATCAGGCAGGCAGGCAGGTAAGTGGTTAGGAGCCAGTGGTCCCGGATTGCAAGAGGGATGTCCGACTGCCGGTTTAGGCCCGATCCTGTGGGCCTAAACCGGCAGTCAGACATTCTCCGAGGGGTTCCAGATTGGAGAGGGTGCAGGCCGGGCTGAGGGACCCCCACCATGCATGAATTTTGTGCACCGGGCCTCTAGTCTTATATAATAAAAGGCTAATATGCAAATTGTCCCCTCGAGTGGTATTCATTCGACCAGGAAACAGGGAGTTCGACCTCTCGCTATGACATGTGTTGGCCACCAGGGGATGGCATAAAACATGGCAGGCATCGGCAACACTGCGCTGGCAGCAGGCGGCAGTGGAGGCACTGCCAGCCCCGATGGGCCCCAAGAGAGCGGCAACATGGTGGGATGGTGGAGCAGGTGAGCAGGTGGCGCCAGGCCAAGGCGGGTGTGAGCTGGGGCCCAATCGCCCTGCCTATCGTACTGCAGACAGCGACCAGAGGCTGAGGCAGGGGGCGGAGCTGCCACTCAGCTCCCAGGTGCTGAGGGAGCCAGGAGGGGAGGCCCAGCCCCGATTGATCGCCCCTGCAGTCTGGATGGTAGAGCAGGTGAGGGGGTGGTGCCAGGCCACAGCAGGGTGCCAGGCAGGGCTGTGGGGCTGTGAGGCTGGGGTCGTGAGCTGGGGCCTGATCTCTGCAGGCCACCCCGAGGGACCCCACCTGTCACGAATTCGTGCACCGGGCCTCTAGTAAGTTCCATAAAGTTTTCTACCCTGGGTTCAGTCATGCACAAATGACAAGGTCAAATGTTGGGTTGGATACCTTGTAAAATTTTATTTTCACTCAAGAGCATAATAAATGGGATTCTTCTCTTTTTTAGTGGTTGATTTAACTTAGTATTTAATTGAAGTAAAACTACATGACATAAGTAGAGAAAATCAAAATAGGATTAATTTTTTTTTAAGTAACCCATATAAGTATTTCGAGCTAAGGACCATCAACAATGACCAGAAAGAAAATGTATTCTCATCTTTAAAGAACCATTTTTACCCTCTGTCCAGTCTTTCCCTGCCTCCCTACTCTCCCAACTAACTTGTCACCCACCTCAATACCTAACTTTACAGGCAACCACAGGTTTTCTGTCTCTGACAGAAGATTAAGGAACAGGGGGCTCGAGAACCGAGCGGAGCTGGTTGAGCCTTCAAAGTCCTAAAACGCGCGGCCATGGGTTCAGGGTTTATCGAATAAATCTCTTTTGAGATTTATTCATTTGATTGCATACATCAGTTTACTCATTTTTATTGCTTAGCCAAAATTTTGCCTAGAAAAATGTTAGAATTGGGAAGAGAATATTGGGAGTCTAAGACAAGATAAAGAAGTGCCATCAGAGAGCGAAAATGGGGGAAAAGGGATGGCTGTGAAAAGTGTACAGAAACGTATGCTAGATTCCATGCCTCCACTCAAAGGACTTATAACACAGGAAGGAAAATTAGAAATGATACAACCAAGGACAATAAAATGCCTGTGAATAAAAACATACCAGATAAAAGTGAGAGTGTTGTGAGCTAGAATAATCTAGACATAGAATAAGATTTGAATTGAACCTTGAAAACAAGGTGAAATGTTGTTGGATTTTTTTTAAGTAATCCATGAAGAAAAAAATAGAATGAACTAAAGAATAGAGCTTGGAATTAGTGTAGCACATGGGAGAGAAAAGGAGATGGAGAGAAGGAAATACTGGGATTACAGGAGATACCTAACTTTTGCTAGAGAAATAATATAATTGGAAAATGGGGTAAGTTGATAGTAGAAATTTGGGTTTGAATAATAACAAAAATAGAGTTAATTTTATTCTTGAAAAAAATGTGAATGACAAAAAAAAACAAAACACTTTTTGGTAAAGGCTACTGAGAATGATGTATTCTTGCCATGGGAAGATAAGAAAAAAATTCCTCAGGATATATAATGACCAGAGGCAAGCACGTTTGTTTGTTTGTTTGTTTCTTGTTTGTTTTTTTTTAATCTACAGTTTAGAAATGGTCCAGTAAACCCCAATATGGATTCCCTCTTTTCCAGGCAGGTTAGCTGACCCCACCCAAAGAACAGACTGTGGCCATAAGTCTGGGGATCATCTGTGCATCTCTGTAGACAGTTGGTGGGCTGGTGAGTATAATGTAAAAGTCAAATCACAAATTGATGACCTTTCCACAAAGAATCAATTTAACCCTGAATCCCAAATAGAGGAACAAAAACAAACACCAGAATTACTGCTTTTACAAAACAAATTAATTCAGCCCTAGCTGGTTTGGCTCAGTGGATAGAGCATTAGCCTGTGGACTGAAGCATCCTGGGTTTGATTCCCATCAAGGGCATGTACTTTGGTTGCAGGCTTGATCCCCAGCCCTGGTAGGGGCACATTAAGTGCCATTATTATCTTTTTATGTTTTAAAGTAATAAATCCACAGCATAAATCCATTCTGCTTTAGGAGAGCAGGGTCCTTAAGAGAAGCACATTCAATTTGCATATGAGAATGAGGGAAATTTCTGATAGTTTCTGAAGTGCCCAGAACTACTGCTTAAGGTTTACCACGTTTCCCAATCTGTGGGTTTACCTTCATGATAGATTTCTTTACTTCAAAAGCAACCTCTTTTGTATGCTAATAATATTAATCATAATTTTTGTTTACACAGACCTTAATTTTTATCTCTCTGCAATGCCCTTCCTTGCTGCAGTTGATTCTGGCATAATGGGGATACCATCAGACAATGTCACATTGCTGCCACCATACAAGGAACAGATGAGTTTTTGTTTTAATGTTTCTAGCTGTCATTCATCCTTTCCAGAAGCAATGAAAAAGTGGAATGAATTTTACCAGGTTTTGTGTGTGGCTTTTGTTTTGTTTTGTTTTTTAGTAATTTAATTAATACTTTTTGGGGGTCACCAGACAATTTTTGAATAATATGATTAATGTAGAGTTTTTTAGGCATTGAACAAGTTCTTAAAGAATTAAGTTCTTAATATTAAAATATGTATTATAATGACATAAATATTAATGAAGTGATTACTGAATGACATCATATCACATTAGCACCCTCATTACCCATTGAGTATTGAGGCTGCCCTATCCACTTTTCTCACACCAAATGAATTATATGCAAACACATGAGAATTATGATCTAATAGAGCATAAAGTGTTCTTTTTTATTATAATTTCAGGGCCAACGATGCAAAAACCTATATAGAAATACATATATAATATAGGTTATGGTGAATTTGATCAGATTATTTCAACTCTCTTTATAAACAAACTAGAGGCCCAGTGCACAAAATTTGTGCATGGGTATGCTCCCTAGGCCTCGCCAGTGATCAGAGCTGATCTGTGGGGCGACTGGTGGGGCAATCGGGGCAGGGGAGGAGGGAGCCCTGCTGGCACCTGCCTTGGCCGGCCTGGCACCTCCCGCTCACCAGCCCCACCCCCCCATCACCGCCACTGCAGGTCGCCTCCTTATGTGGGGTGACTGGCAGGGCAATCAGGGGACTCCACTGGCACCTGCCTTGGCTGGCCTGGGGCCTGCAGGCTGGGGCAGCTTCTGCATTGAGCATATTCCCCCTAGTGGTTAGTGTGCGCCATAGCAACCTGTCGTTCCACTGGTCGTTCTGCCATTTGGTCAATTTGCATATTAGGCTTTTATTATATAGGATATAACTTGACTGAAACAATCATTTGGCAATCAGAATCAAATATTGATATCTAAAGTAAAGTGCCATGGGTGAAAGAGTAAAGACCAAAACCAAACAAGTTTCCCTCTACAGATCTTAATATCCTATCTAATAATAGACAACATGGTAATTGACCATACCTTCACTATACCTCCCATTGGCTAATCAGCACGATATACAAATTAACCCAACCAAGATGGCGGCCGGCAGCCACACAGCTGAAGAGAGCATGAGGCTTGCTTGCTCCAGTGATGGAGGAAGCCAAGGTTCCCCGCCTGCCCCGGCCTGGCTCTGAGCTCCAAAAGCAACAAAGTTTCAATTATAGAAGCTAAATAAACCCCAGATACCTGCTTTCAGCCAGCCGTGACCACAGAGCTGGAGCGAGCAGGAGCCCGGCTCTCAGCTCCAGTGATGGCAACAAAGTTTCAATTATAGAAAGTAAATAAATCCCAGAATAAAAAAAGAAAGAAAAAAAGAAGAGGCTGCCAGCCTGAAAACAGCCCTCAGCCCCTCATCCAGACTGGCCAGGCACCCCAGTGGGGACCCCCACCCTGAAGGGGGTGTGACCAGCTGCAAATAGCCATCATCCCCTCACCCAGGCTGGCCAGGCACCCCAGCGGGACCCTCACCCTGATCCGGGACACCCTTCAGGGCAAACCAGCCAGCCCCCACCCGTGCACCAGGCCTCTATCCTATATAGTAAAAGGGTAATACGCAAACTGACCCTAACAGCAGAACGACTGGGAATGACTGGTCACTATGACACACACTGACCACCAGGGGGCAGACGCTCAATGCAGGAGCTACCCTCTGGTGGTCGGTGCGCTCCCACATGTGGGAGCTCTGCTTAGCCACAAGCCAGGCTGACGGCTGCCAGTACAGCGGTGGTGGTGGGAGCCTCTCCTGCCTCCTCAGCAGCGCTAAGGATGTCCGACTGCAGCTTAGGTCTGTTCCCTGCTGGCAAGTGGACATCCCCCGATGGCTGCCAGGCTGCCAGAGGGATGTCTGATTGCCAGCTTAGGCCCAATCCCCCGGGGAGCAGGCCTAAGCCAGCAGGTGGTCATCCCCTGAGGGGTCCCAGACTGCAAGAGGGCACAGGCCGAGCTGAGGGCGCCCCCCCTCCGAGTGCACAAATTTTTGTGCACTGGGCCTCTAGTTTCATATAATTAGACAAAATACTCTTACTCCTCCCATTTACCCCATTTCTGACTCTTTTTTAAAAAATATATTTTTATTGATTTTTTACAGAGAGGAAGGGAGAGTGATAGAGAGTTAGAAACACCGATGAGAGAGAAACATTGATCAGCTGCCTCCTGCACACCCCCTACTGGGGATGTGCCCGCAACCAAGGTACATGCCCTTGGCCGGAATCGAACCTGGGACCCTTCAGTCTGCAGGCCGATGCTCTATCCACTGAGCCAAACTGGTCAGGGCCCATTTCTGACTCTTAAGACTTTGTGGAAAGTTCATTATATGGCCAGAGAACAACAAGTAATCGAAATACAATGAAATACTAAAGCTCTGGTTCTGAACAGTATAAAATCCTAAAACACATGGTTTATTGCTTTCAAATGTGTTCAGCATCACTAGTAATTAATATAAGTAATATTAAGCTTTTAGGGACTTTTAAGCATTAAATCTTTCATATCTTAACTTTTAGGGAAAAAAACTCCCCTCATTTAGATGTTGAAAAATTATATTTGTAAGTAGAATTGATTTTTCAGGAAGAGAGACAGTTATCATTGCTTAAATAATATAACCTTGTTCTTCTTGGACAGCATTTAAAATCCAATTCTAGTAATTTTGATGACCTGCTGAAGTACTTATGGGCTACACATGTCTCATCCTTGGAGGTTGCTCATAAAAATTTTCACAACAGGTAAGAATGGATCTAAAGTTATTTTGTTTTTACATGGTAACAATATTTCCATCTTACATTACCTTTTTCATTGAAGTGTTTTTCAATTAACCTATTTACCAATATGTCAACTATGGGGGGTATTACAGATAAAGAAAAAACTGACAAGAAAATGTTTTACTGGATAAAGTAAAACGTGTTTTACAAGTAGGAAGGAAAAATATGGGAAAAAGCGGATTTGTATTATAAAGTCTAACAAAATAAAAAGCAATAAATAAAAATCAAACCAGAAGTCCAAGAAGACAGACAAACAAAAGGTTGTTTTACCCAAACCAGTGTTTATAAACCAGGGAGTGTAATGACGAATAATTATATGATCTCTGCATCATTTTGATCAGAGAAAATAACTTGGTTAACACATATTTGGAAGGAGCTATCCAAGAGGCATCTTGGTTATCATACTGAAGAGCTTAAATGACGTTAAAAGTCTCCCAATTTTATAGCAAATGAGGTTGAATGAGGCAGCATGACTTGGTCTGGAAGTGAATGACACTATATTTGGGGTAGTATCAGGCATCCAGAGTGAGATCTGGTGTAGAAAGAAGGAAAGGATGAGTGACTGGTTTAAAGAGCACATATAAGCACAGGCACACATGCTTGAGGCCTTCTTGTTAACCACCTAATTTTATCTTTCCCACTGACCACATATTCAATTAAGATATAAACAACAGATTTAGGAGTCATGTTGTTCTGTATATGTTTGCTCTTCGTATTGCTTCAAAGATGATTTTCATATTGGTCCACAGAAAACTTCATCCTCTTGGCATTCTGTGAAATAAATTGGAATTGTAGCCATCATCACATCTTTTTTGTGTGACTCGGCTGCTTGGCTATTTCTATGACTGCCAATGAAACTTGAGGTTATTGGTCAAGCAAGTAGAGAGGGGGTTGCAACCTAAAGATCGTAATTGAGATCAAGTAATTATAGTTTATAGAAAATAGTTTATAAAACAATATTTTTGCAAACATTCCCAATCACGTGCAAAATGAAATTCTTCTAGAAAATTGCATTTTTAATATCAACTCTAGGAGGAGGATGAGAGCAACCCTCAATATCTGAAATTAAACAACAAAGTTGAATTTACTGCATTTATAGGAAGGGAGAACTACGTCTGGCAGGCCCAGTATCACTGAGCAGAACACTTTTCTCATCTAGTTTTGGGTTATTAGTGAATTGGGTTATGAGGAGATGCAGAGTTCAGGGATTCGTGGATTTTAAGTTAGTTGAGTTACCAGTATGAGAATACTCAGGTAAGATAGCTATCAATTTTAGAGACATGTTTATACAATGGGCCCCAGTTCCTAATGGCCAGTTCCTAAAGGATTGACTTTCGAAAGATGACACTGATTGGAGGCTTGCCAAACTGTTTCCCCAAACCATTTCCCTGAGGCAAGTTTTTGTTGATGGATTGAGGAAGTCTAAAAATGTTTTGATGACAACTTGTTACTTTGTCTTCTCCTAGAGATGAGAAAACTTGTTTTTATTCTTGAAAGTGTGACACTACTTCAAGTGGTTAAAATTTAAGGATATTGCAGATTTTGTTTATGATTTAATTTCTATTATGTGCTTATTTTGTTTGTTTTTTTATGCTCATTGCATTTATTCCAAACTATTGAATGTGACTAATTTGGAAATATTTGATTAATTTTCAATAAATCAAATTTATAAATAACCTGAGGCAAAATAATATCCATATGAATTGTTTGATGAGTAAGTTTAAATGTGTATGTGCCTGTTTTTTTCACACACCACCTCAGGGGAAAACAAATAAGCAGACACCTCTTGTCGATCTTAGTAGAAACATAAGTACAAAAGTTAATTATTTTTTTTACTAACACATTTACTTTATATCCTGAACTTCTAACTTTTTTACATGGCTGTCTACATAGGTGTCAACCTATACCTATATGAATATTGTTTAATAGCTGCATGACAGAATCTGAACTATGGATTTTCTTCTCATCTCTCAGTCAATTCTTACAACAATAAATTTTATAGATAGTAACTCTTCTGAAGTTTACACAGATTGATAGTGTCAGGAAGATTTATGTCAAGGGTTGTCTAACTCCAGAGACTATGCTTTTACCCTTATAGCTCTTCTGTTTATAAAACTATGTATCCTGCAAACTGACATTCAAAGATCCATACACAGAAATCCTCAACACAATACTGGCAAACAGGATTCAGCCACATATAAAAGGGATTATAAACCATGACCACATGGGATTTATACCAGGAATGCAAGCACTGAGATACTATAGCAGTCAATCTCATAACCCAGATGGCTGGTAAGTGACTAACATGTACAGAGATAAACAGCATAGACATGCTGCACAAAAGAATGATTCACATTCCCAAGATGGAGTGGAACATGGAGAGATTTCATCATGCTACTCAGAACGGCATACAGTTTAAAACTTAACCATTGTTTATTTCTTGGATTTTCTATTTAATATTTTTGAACCAAAGGTAATGAAAACTGTGGATATTGAAACTTCAGATAAGGGGGACTTATCAGAAAAAAAAAAATACCAAGCTACCTAAAAAGCAAGAAAAATAGTCTGTAAGCTATTTTATTGTTTAGTGGTTACCTGAAATGGAAATCACATGTTCCTTTAAAAATATCAAAATTCAGCAGAATTTTGCTAATCTTTTTTGAATATATCTTTACATCCTATATAATAAAGGAGTAATATGCAAATTGACCCCAACTGCAGAATGACCAGATTAACTGCTGAACCAGTCACTATGAGGCACACTGACCCCCTCTCGGTCCCTTCCCCTGGCCATCAGGTATCGATCACCCGATGGTGAACGGGAACCGGGGGTGGGTGGCAACAAGGGGCAGGGCCGGCTGTAGGCACCTGGGGAAGATGGCCCTGATCGCAGGCCAGGCCTAGGGGCCGTACCTGCTCACGAATTTCGTGCACCGGGCCTCTAGTTTTAAAATGATGAGACTTGGTCACATTTCAGCATGTATGCAAATGGAGCAGGATTTATGAAAAGGGAAAAGTATTCTACTAAAACCATTTTCGGGGATGGTAATTTCCAGATTTAAAATCCTAATGAAATCTTTTCAAATTTTCAAATCTAAAAGCTAAAATCAACAGTCAGTTTCTACAATCCATATTCTAAAAAGTAGTCGGATGTAGTTTTGAACAAAATATCTGTTTTGAAAATTGAGTTTGCAAAATTCTGAGTTGACTAATTATAAATGGGAACTTCCCTCCACCCCTTGTCTTGTAGGTTAAGGTATTATTCTAAACAAGAAGCAGATTTTGGAAGAAATTGGGCTTTGTTTGTGGATTATTAGCTCCACCCCTCTTTCCTTCAACTTTGATTAGAACTTACAAATTCCAGGAAGTTCTGCCCACACGAGTGCTTCTTAGTGGGGATCGACCCCTCTTCATCAGTGACTTTACTGGCTTTCAGAAAAGTGTCCTGCTTACTCTAAATCTTTTGCACATTGTGCATAAGTATACAGGTAAGAAACACTTTAACTTTTGAAAATTCTAATTTTGCTGATTTCATAAGTAATGAAAAAATATTAGAATCATTGTTATAAATCACTACAACAGAATGTCTAAAGAAATAAATTTTATCTCAACTCATAAATATCTTTACTATTTTTCAGGAACACTGTCTTTCATTGTATGGAAAGCTTTAATGAAGTCAGAAATTGCAAGAGAACTGTTTCTAGAGATTTTGGAATTCATCCTTCACTATTTTAGTTAAGTACTTCTGGAAATCTGTAATAAAACAAAAATCTACGAAAATAGTTCCTTGAGAAAAAGTGTTCTCAACAATTAGTCTTGCATATTTGCATAATTTTGTCTTGTCTATGACTATATTTTAATTCATGTTGTTGTTAATTTGTTTTTAATAATTATTGAATTAGCATTAATAATAAAATGTTTACTGTTCAATGAAAATGTGGTTGAGCCCTGGCTGGTTTGGCTCAGTGGATAGAGCATTGGCCTGAGGACTGAAGGATCCTGGGTTCAATTCTGGTCAAGGGCACATGCCTGGGTTGTGGGCTCAATCCCCAGTGGGGAGCATGCAGGAGGCAGCCAATCAATGATTCTCTCTCAAAATTGATGTTTCTATCTCTCTCTCTCTCTCCTTTCCCTTCAATAAAAATATATTTTTTAAAAAAAAAAAAAAGAAGAAGAATCTTGGGCTCGCTTTAAGAAAAAAAGGGAAGAAAATTTAGTTGAGTAGTTGAATAAATGCCAATAAATTAATAAATATCATAAAACCTGACTTGAATTTCGGATGTTATTCTACCTAAATTAATTTCATGGAATTTGAAGGAATAGATTTTCATGGTCAATAGCAAGAGGCAGAAAATTTTAAATAAAAATTTAGATGATGAATTTGGATTTTTAAGACACTTAAAAATGAACTATTAATTTAGAAAGTATTTCTTAATCAAAAATGTTTTGGAAGGGTTTTAGTACTCTCAAAGTTAGAAAAAGTTATTTTCTAAACTTTTTTTTCTAGTCCATGCTTTTTAAAAAATATTTCAGGACCATACAGGGCAAAAATTCTCACTTTTAATAAGAGATAATGTGTATGAAAGGGCGAGGGCTACGCCCTCCATCTTGCCTCAGGGTAAGGGCTACGTCCTTTCTCCTCCCCTTACTCCAACCCCCCCTATAAAGCCCGTCTCTACGCGGAGGTTCTCTCTCTCGGCCACTTGGCTTGCCATTGTGTTGGCGAGTCTGGTGGATGGGAAGCTCAAGCTAGCTTGAAATACAGATTCTTATGCTTTTGCATCGGACTGGCTGGCTCCCTGGTGTTGGTTTCTTGGGAATCTTGAGATCTGGGCATAACATTTGGGGGCTCACCCGGGGTTCCCAAGACCATGTAGGGATCCTCAATCCATAGAATCTGCGTGGCCGCGGTAAGTGTCTGTGTGTTGTGTATCTGTCCTGTGTGAACTCACTTCTGAAATCTGTATTCGCCCTCAATGATCTTTAGTGGATGCACATGGTGATCAAGGGCGGGAGGAGTCGAGGGACGCCTCAACCCTCCATCTGGAGGGGTGTAGTTTTGCTTCTGCGGAGTCGGAAGGTCTGTAGGAATCCCCTCAATCTGAGAAGAGGTGGGTCGCACCCACCGGTTTGGCGTAATGCCATCATCTAGTTGCTTCCATGGAGTTGGAAGGCTGTATTTTCGGGCCCATTTAGTTTTCTGTGTGTATATGTTTCTTTCTGTGAACTTACTGGACAGACGTTATGGAATGGACTCAGACTGCTCCTTTGGGTATTGTGATTGATCATTTCAAGGAGATTGGGGGAGGCTTTAGAGCTCCCTCAGGAGTTGGGAAGTTGTTAAACTCTGAATGAATGTCTGGTGAAAATATGTGAATATAAAGGCAGGGATCACTGTGCCTCGGGCCGCAGGAGCCGCTTGCTCTGCGGTGGGGCACCAGGCGCCCGGGGGCAGGCGTGCGGGAGCGCGGTTCGTGGTGAGCGCAGCCCTCGCCCCGGAGCCCAGCCACGCCACAGGCCCAGGCAGCTTGGCGGCGGCGGCGGCGGCAGCGGCGGCGGCGGCTGCGACTCTGGATGGGAGCCAGGCCCTTCCCGTGGAGACCGCCCCAGCTAAATCATAGAAGTTAAATGTAAAAGTTTTAAAATGCATCCAGGATTTCTGTGCACGTGTAAAGGGAAAGGACCAGTTTAAAAACGAGTGCGCATAGTTTTAGACTGAACTTGACCTTTTGCTGTGTACAGAATAAAAACCTGAGACTGTTTTGGCCTTAAAAAGTGGCGGAGAAGAACCTGACAAAGAAATGCAAGCTGGTTTCCCAAGGCGATTTAAAATAGCTCTTTTGAAATTTCCCGCCCTGAGGCAAGTACCACCAGGAAGTTGATAGTCAAATTTACATATGAATAGCTATGGGGTTTGCTTCTTGATTTCCCCAGCAGAAAAATTGTGACCATTTTGAAATTTAGCAGCTATGCCAGGCTTATTGGCTGGAAACTTAAAACTTTTAAGTTCAAATCATCTATGAAGCAGGAAGGGTGCTTGCCTCTCAGATTTATTTTTAAGCTAATCTCTTTAAAAGGGACTGGTACAATTATTTCAGGTAGAAACTGGTTTCATACTGATCTTAGAGGGCTCCAGTTCAGTGTTCTGGAGACCCAGGACATGCCTAAGTTTAACCCATGTTACCCAAGATTGTTTAAAATGGTTTAACTAGTGAAATTTCTGTATCTCTTAAAAAATTGAATGTATAATATTAATTATTTACATGTCACCTAAAAATTAAGGCTAAAAGTTCTAACTAACTGGAAAGCATGGCTTTGGTGTGATGAAAAGAAAAAGAAATGTTAAGCCAGTAAGCTGGAACTGGTCACTGGTGGTGGATTGTGAGAAGGGCTGGACATTGCCTAACTTCTCCTTCCTTGGTACCCCTAAAACATCAGAGGGTACTTCTGGCCTTGATTTTCTTGATTTTGGATTTGTTTGTTTGTTTGTAATAAAAACCGTTTCTATCTGAATGAGGCATAGACCAAAAATCCTAGATCCCAAGACTGTAAAAATACTTGTTCACTGAAAAGGTGTAAATGTAAATGTTTATTTGATGTTTGTAAGCATCTCTGTTTGTTTGCTGGGAACTTTGATTTGCTATGTGATATTCTGTGCTGGGTTGGGATTTTGGAATTCTGGGGTAAACTTAAAAGGTATTTGTGGCTTTTCTAATCTGATTGGGACCTTTAAGGATGGAGCTCACAGTTCCTCAAGGCAAAGATTTAATGGGCCCTTCCCCCTGCCTGTGCTGAATTAGATAATACAGGCCAGTACTGATTAAGGAAGACAATGGACCTTGGAATCTATAAAGATAGGCGGGAATGAAGCTGGTCTAATGTACTGAAAGGGTTTGATACCTGTTGCAGCTAGCAAAGGAGGGGCTGATACCCCCTCCTAGCGCACTCCCTTGAAAGAGGCCTGGTTGCTGCTCTGCCACAAAGGGAACTGGTAGAAACAAACCATGGAACCTAGTGGGGGCCATGGAGTGAGACCCTCGCGAGGTCTGAGAGTCACTGGAGCAGCCGGCCACCATGGGGCCCTGGGGAGAACCAGAGCTCCTGGTGTGGCGCCCAGAGGCAGTAGCCTCGGCTCCCCCACTGCCTGTGGGCCTGGAGGTAAAGTTGAGAACCCTGGTGCTCCTGCTGGTGCTCACGCTCATCTGCAGTCTGGTGCCCATCTGTGTGCTACGCCGACCGGGAGCCAGCCCCGAAGCCTCAGCCTTCCGCCAGAAAGTCCTGAGCCTGGTAAGCTGCTTTGCCAGGGGTGTGTTTCTGGCCACCTGTCTCCTGGACCTGCTGCCTGACTACCTGCCTGCCATAGACGAGGCCCTGGCAGCCCTGCACGTGCGACCTAGGTCCATCACACCCACATCCGGTCAGCGGACCCATCCATAATCCGGAAAGACTTCGTCACCAAATGGAGTGTCGATCGAGATCAACACAACCTGCTACCTTCCTGATGCTGGTAACATTTCTCGCGACTTAGATGATGCCTGCATCTTCATGAACATGGCTCCAAAGAGACAAGGACAATTTATAGGAAGGCCAAAAATAGACTTTAGTAGGACGTGGCTGCCTGAAGCAGCCATGATGCCAATATCATGTTTCATTGTATTGATATGTTATATTAACCTTTAATTCTCTTGCAGGTTTGAATGTGTGTTGGCTGTCCTGGAAGGGAACTATGTGGGGTGACCCCCAAAAGTAAAGAATAGCTAGCTGCCAAGAGGACAGGTGCCCAAATGGGCAGGGACAGTGCCCATCAGGTTTTGGTCTCTGTTGAGAGACAGATAACAGTTGGCAACCTGTAATACTGTCTTGCAGGCCTTTGTGACCATGCCCATGTCAGGGGTAGTAAGCTGGAAAAGGCCTGTTTAAAATAGAAGGTCTGAGGCATGGTTATGCATAGAAAAAAAATTTAATGCCAACAATTACTGTTTTATCAAAAGGAATTGGCAAGAAAAGTCAGAAAATCTTAGAGTAGATCAGTATATTTTTCTTCTTGTGTAATTCCTCCGAAATTTGGCAACGCTAAATAAGTCATGGCAATACATTTCTTTGCATAGATTCAATAAGACTGGTTCCTAATAGTGGTTTTACTAACAGAAAACTTTGACTGGAGTATCATGTTTTAAAGAGCCCTGTCTGAGCTCTAAAGACTTGAAGCCAGTAAAAATGCCACAAAGAAAGCCTGGTATCCTGCTTGGAAGCCCTGAAGATGGCTGGCGCTGGAGCATCAGGCCCATGCCCTACCATCACTGGCGGTTGGTAAGAGTAGAAGGGGAGCAGTAGGGATGCCTCTGCGTTCCTGCGGAACCCCCACACACTCTGGGCCGCAACAAGTAGGAGGGCTACTGAGATGGGCTTAAAGCCTAGAGCGTGGGCTCAGGTGGAGTTGCTACAGGTGAGAGATTCACCTAACTCAGCAGATACTACAGGCGGGCCTGATGGCAGCTGGGTGGTGTGGCTTCCTGGCCCTACTGGGCACATTAAGATTCAACCATGAAATTCCAGCAAAAATAATCAGTTACCATTCTTGTTGTGTTTATACAAACATCAGGCCACATTGAATAATCTTGATTTGGCTTTTTAATAGCCATGGAGAAATTTTAAGAAGAAAAATCCTATTTCAATAGAAGTTATTAAAGCTAAAATGATTTCTTCCCCTTCCACCGGACCATTTGTTAAACATATAGAAACAGTTCAGTTGATAGTTCTGTGTGCCCAATTCGGGCCTCTAGCAACGGTGGAATAGAAATGCAGTCCGTCTCATGATTGAGCCGGAAGTTCCAAGACAAAGGGGGGAATGAAAGGGCGAGGGCTACGCCCTCCATCTTGCCTCAGGGTAAAGGCTACGTCCTTTCTCCTCCCCTTACTCCACCCCCCCCCCCCCCATAAAGCCCGTCTCTACGCGGGGGTTCTCTCTCTCGGCCACTTGGCTTGCCATTGTGTTGGCGAGTCTGGTGGATGGGGAGCTCAAGCTAGCTTGGAATACAGATTCTTATGCTTTTGCATCGGACTGGCTAGCTCCCTGGTGTTGGTTTCTTGGGGATCTTGAGATCTGGGCATAACAGTGTACTGACAAGAAGGTGGCTTTCCCTCCTGCTGTCCTCATGGTGACTTCCTTCCACAGCTTATTTAGACGGCTTTACATAGGGCCTCAACTATAGGCAAAATATATCCACTAATGAACCATGTGGAAAAATAAATTGAAAAATTTAAGACAAACGTAAGATATTGCAGTAAAGTAATATGGGCACCAATGTGTAAAAGATGAATTTGCATCTAAGCTCTTTTATTTTTCTAGCCAGTGTTAGCTGGTTAATCCTTAGCAATTTATCAAATTCCCTTGTATCACAGTATACTTCTTAAAAATGAAAAGATTGTAACAAAAATGAAGATAATTGAGAGTCACAAGATTTTGGTTATAAAAATTAACTAGTTCACTAACCAGAAGGTGGTGGACATCCAGGATAATGTGTACAAAATAGTACTTGTGGCACAGAGTACATGTTTGATGAACAATACATCAATAAGAACTCATTATATCAAAACTCAATCATGACTATAGCATAAACGCCAGGAAGCCCAAACCATGATATGTAATTGTTGACAGAAAACAGGTTGCCTCTGGATTAGAAAACAGACCATTTATTACTCATCTATCATCTATGACCTGATTTGCACAGGGCGATGCAGTGAAGGCCAGGTGATCACCTTGGCATGCAGTGGAATTACACCACAGGAAAGGAATCCTGAAATGAGACTCGGATGCATTTAGAGCAGCTGGCATATCAGCCCATTTGCTAGACTCACACATGCAAGAGAGAAAAAGAGAAACCTCACCTTTACTTTAAAGGGAAGGTGGCGGTGGGTGGGGACGGTGAGGTGCAAGAAGGTAAATTCTCTGACTACACATTCAAAGTACTTCCTTTCAATAGAGATTAATTTTTTACAGTAATCCTTTGTTCAGCATCTCAGAGACAGGCATCTGTTCTATCATGTTCACCGTGGCAGGTCAGTGTTCAATTACTATGTGTCAAATCAGTTCTGAAGGTTAGGGATGATTTTCAGAGTTTTCTGGCAACTCAGTGTGATTATAATAAACACACAGCACAAGCAAAGAGGGAAGAGCTTGGCCTGCATGAGTTTATAGTCTGTGTATTCCCAATTATGGCCCATAAGGGCAGGTCATAGTGCAGGGGCTCTGAATCCACATCTGTGCATCACTCTTGAATCCTCTGCCCCTGCAGCTAGGACCAGTTCCACACAGGCTTTGACCTGCTTTATACAGGTGCAGCTGGCAGCTGTATTTCAGTCCCTCCTTGAACCTCTTACTTCTATGCTTCTGCTGCTACTTAAGATACCTGTCAGACCTGTTTTGTACTCAGACTTGTTCAACCAGAATGGCAGGAGAGTTTCTACCCATTAGATCACCCTTGTAATAAAAAATTATACCCAGGATTTAGTTTACGGAGGTATGACTGACTGAAGACGTGGGCAGGCCAATGTCATTGAATGAATTGATTACTTAATGTCTTCTAAGAGAAGGCCTCACGCCATGCCACACATGGCTCAGGGGAGCAGATGACAGCACTGAGGAGAAGGCATAGATCTTTATTGAGGTTTCCTAGGAAAAGCAACACAGGGCAAGGTAAACAGCCTAAGACTGGCTGTGGATACCAGAGGCTAAAACCAACAGTAATTAGCATATTATGCAAAAAGACCCATTGGAAGGCCAATGGACTTTGATATTCAGCAGGGCTTAAAATCAGCATAATATTGCCCTGCTGTGGGCTCAATGGCTGAAGGCAATTCCCTAACCTGATAATCCTTTTACTCTTTACCAAACTTTACCTTTGATATGCCTGTATGCATTCCTAAAGGGCAAATGTGTATTCAAATGAATAAAAGCTGACAGGTCCAGGGTTTCGGAGAGCTTCTCCACTAGAGGGAAGTTTCCACCTGGCTCCTATGCCTTATAAATTCACATTTCTTGTCTAGTGTTTTCATTTGTGCACAGCCCCTTCTTCAGATCCTGAACCCTAGCCGTAAATGGATGCAGCATTTGGGCATGTTCGGTCACAGCCCCTCTGCTAGAGGCTGGACCTCCATGGATGCTGGGAATTGGAAGAAGACATGAGTAGCTGCAGGCATATAGGAGAGACTTTATTGCAGACCAAGTAGTCATTACAGACACAGGGGCCATCAGACAAAGCAGTTCTTGCTAACACAGTAGCAAACACAAAGTAGCTACGCACTGGCTGGTCAGCAACACATTTTTATATCAACTCAGACAAAAGAGGCTTCTTGGCTGACAGTGACATCAGTATTCGGGTTATAGGAAGGTACGCTTGCACAGTGCGTACAGTAAAACTGCTGTGTCATCGCCTTTGCACATGCGTATCACACATGGGCCTTGAATATTTGGCATAGTCTGGTCAGGGTCCCCACAGGGCAATAGGGCTGGTCTCTAGCTGACTGCTATCCGGCTCTGGAATGATTTAGGACTCAGGGGTGGGCAAACTTTTTGACTCGAGGGCCACAATGGGTTCTTAAACTGGACCGGAGGGCCGGAACAAAAGCATGGATGGAGTGTTTGTGTGAACTAATATAAATTCAAAGTAAACATCATTACATAAAAGGGTACGGTCTTTTTTTTTTTTTAGTTTTATTCATTTCAAACGTTTGTCCACGGCTGATTTAGGTCAGGTGAATTATTGGCTTGGTGTGTGAAAGATAAGAAAGTGGATGGGGGCACAGCCTTAGATATGTTCATCTGTACATGAAAGGCAGATTTTAGGTGAGCTGTCCACTACCTCCAGCAATTAGCTAGCCTGAGAGGGGAAGTTCTCTCTTGGTCTGTAAAGCCCCCAAGAGATGTGAAACCACTATAATATACACAATGTAAATTTTAAAAAACATAATTAATGCACCTTGAGCAATGGATAATGAGAGCACATGGATAAATACTTCTCACTTCCACGGTTCAAGACTCAAAGTGCCAAGATCCTCTCATAATGTTCTAGCCACCCCTAAGCTGACTTTTTCTGAAGGTCCCTGAATAATTTGTAAAACTATTCCTTGCCCCTGCCGAGAGCAGGGTAAGTATATCTTAACATGAAGAATTAGTGAGTAATAGTGTTCACCTCATTTTAAAGTTCAAGGCTATGGAACACGTTCATAAGATGACCAGGAATCCTGAATTCTGTTTTTGTACAGAAGGGCTCACCAGTACACTTTCGCCAATCAGAAGAGCATGACCAAATGCCACTCTTTCGGGTTCCCCAAGATCTTGAGCTCTGAGTGTGTGTATGAATGTTGATCTCTGATGAATGCCAGGCAACTTCTCGGTCATCACCAAATTTCTTTTGAAGGAGGGAATGAGGTAGAGATGAAGATGTTTCAGGAGCTGCTGCTTTGTGTTTTCCAAGGGAACATTTTTAAAGGGTTTATTAAGGTATTACATTTTGAAATAACTGCAAGGCTGCCAGCTGATTCTGTAATACTACAGATATATTTAATAAGATATTGTCACCCACACATTTATACCAAATCCAATTTTCCAGAGCTGTCTGACTGCTCTCTATCTATGAAATGGACTCTTTTTTGCTTGGTAGTTCAGTTTGTTCATTTAATTCCACATAGGAGTGAAATAGGGATGGATTGAGCAAAAAAAGAAAAAAAGAGAGAGAGAACTCATGGACAGGACAGCAGTGTGGTGATTGTTGGAGGTGGAAGAGGGCATAGAGGGGATAAATGGTGATGGAAAAATAAAATAAAATAAATTCAACTTTTCTTTCACACAAATGAAATTTATATTCAAGTGTTATCAAATTTTAAATCTTACCACTCAATCAATTGCATTCATTAGCTTTTGGTTTACCTATGCAAACAAACAAACAAGCAAATTTAAAAATCACCAGTTCTCATGCTGGCATTTAATACAGAAATTGTTAATTAAAGTAATTTTAAAAAGTAGGTGGCACCTGGGAAGGATTAGATATGTTCACACATCATGGAGTATTGTTACTCAGGGAAAGAGAAATCCATGTACAAGTTACCTACTGTCTTATGATTTTTCCCTTGCTAATAATATCAAGATTTGAAAAATCTCATCAAATAACTGGAGATTTCTGAATATTAGTCAGATTCTAGGTCTCTGGAGCATAACATGATGAATTCTCCAAACATATGTAAAAGACCTTGGTACATGCCTAGTGCTCCAGGGACAAGTTTATTGATCACATGCATCATGAAATTTTACTTCTGCAGTAGAAATGCAAGTTTATACTAAAATTCACAAAATGATGTTGAAAAAAAGATTCAAAGTCCACTGGCCAATTTTTTATATAAGGCTTTCAGGTCTCCCTTACGTTGAAAGTCATGCTGTGCTGTCCTGGTGTGGCTCAGTCGTTCAGCATCAACCTATGAACCAGGAGGTCAAGGTTCAATTCCCAGTCAGGCCACATGCCCAGGTTGTGGGCTCGATCTCCAGTGGGGGGCGTGCAGGAGGCAGCCAATCAATGTTTTTCTCTCATCACTGATGTTTCTGTCTCCCTCTCCCTTCCTCTCTGCAATCAATTTTTTAAAAATTTATGCTGTGCTATATGGAATCCTGCTGTTGTAAATCACAGCTTTATAAAAGGGAACAGCCTGGCTGCATTGTGTCCTAATGGTTGGTGGAACCCGGGTGGAGATGTGGATTCAGAACCAGAGTCATGGGCCAGTTCTGCGTCCTATGGCTCCCTCTCCAGCCCAGCAGCTGCAGCACAGGCCTCCGGGATAAGCGCACACGCCCTCAGGAAAGGGCTCTAGTGTTTACTTAACTTCCACCTCATTTGTAGTAGCAACTGTTTGTTCCCCAGAAAAAAGGCTCACATACTAGTCTCACATGCAAACCTCAAAATCTAGCTCAATTCATACTGTTTCTGAGAGCAAATGACTATTTCCTGGAGGCGAATTTATTCCACATTTTTAAAATTTCAGCTTTTGTTAATGTCAGTTTCTTGAACATCCATTGGAATGAACCTTCAAATGTATGCAATTCTCTTACTGAGTCCATGAACTATGTAAATAGGAGGTTATAAATGTATTGCCAATTTATGATGCTGTTTAAAGATCGTTATGGAAAAATAAAAATGTCCTTAGATTTTACAGTGAAATATGTACAATGATGAAATTCTCTAGATCACCACTAGATGGTATATAAAACCTATTAAATATAGTACATTACCCTGTCATTGCTGCTCTCTGTTTCAGGTTTTTCCCAAATGGCATCTTAATGATTGCAAGTCTAATTATAACTAATTAATATTAATATTACAATTAATACTTATTTAATGACTTCCATAGACACTGATCCAATAATACTATACTAGCTGAGTGACCTTAGGGAAGTCACTCATTCTCCCTGTACCTCAGCTTCCTTACCTGTGAAATGGAAATAGTAACTACCTACCTAGCTCATAAGAGTTGTAACAATTCAGTGAGTAAATAGGTGTGTGCATTTAGAGAAGTCTTTGACACTTTATAGGTTGGCTATTATTATTTGCCAGACACTCACTCTACATGACACCTATATGTAAAGTCTGTATATGCATGTATGTCTTCTAAATTTTAACTTTTCCAAATTCAGAACCGAGATTTGTTCTAAGATCTCTACTAGTCCATACTATGATACCATATGGCCTCTCAGTGTGCTGTACTGCAGTTCTTTACACATTCAATCTCTATTAACCACTCAGTCTTTAACATTTCTTGAGTGCCTACATGTACCAGAAATTATGGCAGATTCTGAGCATGTTTCCAGCCTCTATGGAGACAGGCGGATTCTGCCAGCAAGAAAAAGGGGTGAACTTGAATAACTGTTAGGCAGGCAACTATCAATGCTGCGCATTCCTCCAAGAATTGTTTTGCTATGTTTTGTTTTGTTTTAATATGGGCGCTGCCTTAAATTAAAAAAAAAAAAGAATGAATTACTAATATGGAATGCCCCAAATTCAAGCATATAGAAGACCAATGTTAGAGAAATAGTAAGGCCTTTTTCCCCTTGAAATCTTTCCTGACACAGAGTGTTTTCACATGGCTCATTTGCTGGCACCTCTGAGTCAACATCCTCTTTCTTAAAAGTGACCTTTTCTCCTCTCTGGTCACATGGTTTGAACGGGAGCTCTTATGTTATTTCAGATCTAATCCCCAAAGCCCCACTCTTCCTGTGATGTTGATGAATCCAGGATTCAATCACGTCATCGTGACTTCTTACTGGGTGAAACATGTCATGGTAACCTCTTGGCTTTGGCTGAATACACCAAGGGTGAGCCTCCGGCCTGAACAGACTGACTCTGAATCCTCCCCCAGGTTGTTGTTTTATTTCCCAACTAGAATCCGCAAAGGCCAGCCAGTGCCTCCCTGGTAGTGGGAGCAGCAAGGTGTGGGTTGCAGCTGCTGGGAAGCTGGCCTCCTCAGGTAGGAGAAATGAAGCTGAAAAGCAGAGGAGCAGAGATAAAGGGCTGAGACAGAGAGGCCTGACCGTGGTCCTGTTCCCGGTTCCTGCTGTTCCTGGAGCCTGTGACAGCCCTGCCCTCCCAGAGGTTGACTAGTCACACTTCTTTAATCACACTTGACAACAAGGTATCCTCCAGTAAATACTCCCTTTTGCCCCAGATAGTTTGATTTGAGTTCTCATCACTTTGACCAAAGGAACTCTTACTAATCCAGGTGGTCACTCATCCTATCCACTCCAGAGTGTAACCCAGCTCTTTAAGTCCTTACCCATAATCTGTTCAGGTCGAATTCTCACAGTAGGTGGGTATAACACCAAAAGAGAAAAAAATGCAAGGGGCCCAAAAGGTAAATATGGAGTTAATATGTAAAAAGCTGATGGCTCATTAGGACTAAGAAGTATCTTGAAGGAACACACCTTCCCAGAAATGCCACGTGCTTTGTAAATGGATATTACTTGCTTTGTAAATGGATATTACCTCTGAAAGCCGCCACATCAGTCCTACTCCAAGTTTAGAGGGCTCAGCTCTCCCAGACTTTCTGCTACTGGGGGATTTCAATAGTTTTGCAGTGTAGGTGAGTGGTATGACTTTACTTCATTAATTTATAAAGGTTTTGATTGCAATCTCTACAAGCTAATTGAATAAGCATTTGTTTTTTTCCAGTTATTTATACCCTCAGAAATACCAGACTAAAGCAAATTCAGGATACCTGTTTCTAGGGCAAATACCTAAAGAAATTAATCCCTTCAGAATATTTGTGTGTGTGTGTGGCTCTCACTCTAGATCTCGTTCTCACTCCCCTTCTTGTCTCAATGGAAAAAATGTAAGGTCCTGAGATTCCATTATGCCAATGTGACATTTATGAAGCAGATCCTTGAATTGCAGATGTAGTGAGGGGTATAGGGCCAGCTAAAACCTGACAACTCACTAGTTTTGTGACTCCTTTAGACACAGAATGGACATACCCTAAATTAATTTGGAGCAGCACACAATCACTTCTCTGCTATTTAGTGTACAGTTCAGATTATGACTTTCTTACACATTTCCATTTTTTGCTCATTTTGTTCAAATTATGGCTTTTTAACACACACATTTTCCATTTCTCAAAAGGTCACAGTATTCAGAGTGTCTATGAAATGCCACTTCTTTTACTGTGCTTAATACAGCCAATTCACTTTTGTGAATCTAATCTAATAAAAGAGAAACATGCAAATTGACCGCACCTCCGCTATGCCCCAAGCCACGCCCACCAGCCAATCAGAGCGACTATATGCAAATAAACCCAACCAAGGTGGTGGCCAGCAGCCACAGAGCTGGAACAAGCAGGAGGCTTGGTTGCCCCAGCGATGGAGGAAGCCAAGCTTCCTGCCTGCCCTGGCCGGCTGTGGCCTCCACTCAAGGCAACAAAGTTTCAATTATAGAAGATAAATAAATCCCAGAGACCTGCTTCCAGTCTGCCTCCACTGGAAGCTTGAGTGGCTGGGGGCCGTGGCCAGCCTGAAAACAGCCATCAGCCCCTCACCCAGGATGGCCACACCCTCATGGGGTGAGGGTCCCCACTGGGGGGCTTGGCAAGCTTGCAAGCAGCCATCAGCCCTTCACCCAGGCTGGCCAGGCACTCCAGGGGGGACCCCCACCCTGAAGGGGCTCTGGCCAGCCTGAAAACAGCCCTCAGCCCCTCACCCAGGCTTGCCAGGAACCCCAGTGGGACCCTCACCCTGATCCGGGACACCCTTCAGGGCAAACCAGCCTGCCCCCACCTGTGCACCAGGCCTCTATCCTATATAATAAAAGGGGTAATATGCTAATTGACCCTAACAACAGAACGACTGGGAATGACTGGTCACTATGACACGCACTGACCACCAGGGGGCAGATGCTCAATGCAGGAGCTGTCCCCTGGTGGTCAGTGTGCTCCCACAGGGGAACTCTGCTCAGCCACAAGCCTGGCTGACAGCTGCCAGTACAGCGGTGGTGGTGGGAGCCTCTCCCGCCTCCTCAGCAGCGCTAAGGATGTCCGACTGCAGCTTAGGCCTGCTCCCCGCTGGCAAGTGGATATCCCCCGAGAATTCCCGGGCTGCCAGAGGGATATCTGACTGCCAGCTTAGGCCCAATTCCCCAGGAAGCGGGCCTAAGCCAGCAGGTGGTCATCCCCCAAGGAGTCCCAGACTGCGAGAGGGCACAGGCTGGGCTGAGGGACCCCCCCGAGTGCACAAATTTTTGTGCACCAGGCCTCTCGTTTTAAATAAAATAAAAAATATATACTATTTGCTCTTTGTCAATAATATATGTTAGGAATCTTTTCTTCTATGTAAGTTGCATTTCAACTTCATTTTGCTTGTTTTGTCATGCAAACATTTTCAATTGTTAGGTTGACAAATCATTTCTTTTTCATTGCATTCAGACAATAAAGTTAAAAAGCCTATGCCTCCACCAAAGTTTAATAGGTTTTTCACCCAATTTTTCCTCTTGCATATCTATGGCTTCATTTCTTTATATCTAGACTAGAGGCCCAATGCACAAAATTCGTGCAAGGGGCTTGGCCCTCACAGCCCCAGCTTCATTCCGAAGGTAGTCCAGAAGGTCGTCCAGTCTAATTAGCATATTATGCTTTTATTATTATAAACTAGAGGCCCAATGCACAAAGATTCATGCAAGAATGGGCCTTCCTTCCCCTGGCTGCCGGCACCGCCTTTGCTCCTGCTGGAGCCACCTTGCAGCCTTCCCATGCTGCCCAGAGGCCCAGAGCAGCTGGGGCAGTGTGGAACGCCTGCATCATCTCCATGGCGACAATGTAAGCATCTCGCCCCCCCCCCCCGACCACTCGGCACCTGCATATGCAAATTAACCTGCCATCTTTGTTGGGTTAATTTGCATACTCACTTCTGATTGGCTGGTGGGCATTGCAAAGGTACGGTCAATTTGCATCTTTCTCTTTTATTAGTGTAGATTGCTAATTCAGTCAGAGTTTGTCTTGCGTGGTGTATGAGAAATTAACTTTTTTAAAAATCTTTTTCCAACTGGCTACTTAATTTTTCTTATTTTACCTTTTCCCTGCAGCATTTATTAACAAGTCACTCTCTATTCTAGTGACATGGGATTCCATATTTGTCATGTACTATGCTTTCATATGTATTTGGTCTAGGTATGAACTTTCTATACCATTCTTCAGATCTATCTGAGCTGTTATCTACTCATGGTTATGTTAATCAAACTTTAAAAATTTCATTTGAGTTTGCCCTTCCTTAGGCAACTCAGCTTTTCATTTCTGAGATGATTTTTTGTTTTTCATCTATTTATTTCTTCAGTTTTATTAACTATTTTAGGGTTTTTTTAAATCTGTTTCTTTCTTGATTTTTATTAAGTTTTTTTTTTTCAGTTTTCCATTTTTTTTCTATTCATCTCTATTCTTCATTTTTTAATATTTAATTCCAGTTGGGTTTTATATTCTCAAAGTCTTGTTTGAGAATACTTAACTCTGTTTAGAGTGAAGGCTTACAGTTTTCTTTTGCTTCATGATAATTTTTCTGCTAGTGTCCACCCTCCTCAGTCTACCTGACAGGTTTTCTTCGTCGACTTTTGCTTTCCAGTTTTGGGGCCCAGGGACAACTCCCCAAGATATTTCACAACAGCATACTAATTATTTCAACTAAAATGATTTGGGATGTGCAGGAATGGGAGCAGTGCTCTGACTCTCCTCTGTCTCTCTAAATTCAGGAAATAAATCTCCCTATGATAGGTGCTCTCCCTGCTCCTAAGGGCTCAGAGATGACCTTTTCTCAAGTTATAAAATCCAGAGTTAAAAAGCCTGTATAAATAAACCTTGTAACACCTTCACTAATTTGCTGCCTAACTTCTTTGTCCTGTCAATTTCTCACAAATGTATTGTTTCTTTGTCTAAAAAGTATAAAAAGGGTACCTAGTTTGACCATTTTTTTGAGCCTTGTTTTATGACCTGAGTATCATTTCACATTGTGATTCTTCTGTGCGCACAGATTAAATTGACTTTTTCCCCTCCTGCTAATCTAGTCTTGTGTCAATTTTATTATTTAATTACCAGTCCAACTGTAAGAACTAAGATGGGGGGGGGGGTTCCCCTTCCTGATATCAGAATGGGATCAAAATCTGTATTATGGGGGCACTGCTATTTGTTGATTTTTCTCTTTTTACTGAGAGCGGTTTTGCCAATTTAGCATCATCTGTCTTCAAGTAGTTTAAGAATTTGGTTTTGTATAGACATGTTATAGATGTGTAATTATTTTACATCTTTTGGGGAGGCTGTTTACCCCACTGCCCCTGTTATATACAGCTAACAGAAAATCTTTCATGTGTTTTTGGATTAATTAAAAAAGTGTTCATGGTCTTGGCTCATCAAAGATGTTTTTACTGCCCCAACAATACAACATGTGTTATCCATCTCTCAGCATAATTATTGTAACAACTGCTGACTTTTGTAAATGCATCCTATTCATTGGGAAGAGTCTCAGCCACTTGATAAGTATGTTTTGATTTTACTAAGTATTTTACTAAGCCACTTGATAAGTATGTTTTTATTTTATTTAAATGATAATCTTCATTTTAACAATAACTGAGGTGTAGAGGGGACTACAAAAATTGACCAAGTTCACATGGGGAAGCAATAGAGCTGGGATTTAAACTATGCCTTTCCTATCCAGTGACCATATTATTCAAACCAATTTATCTAATTTTTAACAGTTAGTGGGTAGTGAAAGGGCGAGGACTACGCCCTCCATCTTGCCCCGGATCCTCCATTTTTGGGCAGCAGTCATTAGCCATGTGCTCAGCAAGGAGCTTCTTCCCGGAAGCCCAAGCCTCTGCTAGCCACACCTAGGATTTCTTTAAACTAACCAATGATAATCAAGGGAAGTGCACGCCATAGACACAACTACATCCTGTGTAACAAGACCCTGACTCGCGCCTGGCCAATCGGCAGGGCCCACAGTCCTCTCTCCTCTCCTTACTCCAACCCTCCTATGAAACCCTGCTCCACACAAAGCTCTCTCTCTCTCTGCCTCCTGCCGCTGCATCGACGAGTGTGGTAGAGGGGGAGCTCGAGCTAGCTCGAATAAAGACTCTTTTGCTTTTTGCATCGGACTCGGCTGGCTCCCTGGTTGTCTTTTGGGGATCCTGAAATCTGGGCATAACAGGTAGAATTAGTCTGATAAAGCCCTGGGAAATCCTCATATGAAAGCTTCATGTCAGCTTTGGATGTCACCACTTCCCGCCAGTGCATCCTCTCCTTGAACATTCATTATCACATGTGGACCATGGAGAGGAAACTGAGTATACAATTGCTATAAACTTATGATCAGTAAAAATGCACACACAAAAATGACAACTTAGGTATTCTACTGGCCAGTTAAGTTTTATGAGTTTTAAAATTTTAATAGGATTTTTCAAATGTTCTGAATTTTGGTTATAAATCAGCAAGATATTAACCTAAATTTCATAAAATTAGGTTACATATGTTAATAACAAAAGAGCCATGTGAGTTTAATGTCTGTTTATTAATTTCTCAGTGATTTATAATAGTTTAATACAATCTTTTTTAAAGGCTAAACTTTATATATTGATGGATTAAAAATTAAGAATTATTAATTAAACAAAATAATCATACCATTAATTTGAATTTAAAATTAGGTATGCATGTATTAGCATAACCAATGGACACAGACACTGGGGCAGTGGGGGCTTGCCTGGGGTAGGAATGGCTTGGGGGGGTGTCAATTGGGGTAAAAGAAGACATATGGAAAACTTTAGACAATAAAAATAATAATAATAATAACTCCCACCAGAAACCGTAGGAGCCTCACAAAGCCTCCTTCTTTTATATACTAACTCTAAGAAAAGAAAAGAAAAGAAAAGAAAATTAGGTATGCATGGACAAAATTCTAACAAATCAGCATAAATAAAAAACAACAGAATCAAGAAAACTATTCTGGTTATAATCGTGTTAAATTTTGAAATTTCTATTGCCTAAAAAATTAAAAACTTTTATTGTTGATTCATTATTTCCAGAAATTTTAGATTAAAGATTTCAAGAACTTTTTCTGAAAGCTCCAGAACTAGTTTTCTTGCACCTTCTGTCTTCATTAAAATTTTCCATACAGTCAAAGAGAATGACCCTGGCAAAGATATAAAATTTTTACATGTAAGTTTAAGCTCAATTATTGAAATGTTTATTTTAAATAAAATTATATGTGTTTTACATACAAATATTATATGTTCATTACATGATAATTTTACACATGTTTTTAAAATTAACTGACCAGCTCTTTTTTTTTTTCTCTCTTTTTTTTTTTTTCTCTGTTTCTTTTTTATTTTTATTTTTTATTATTTTTTTTTTTTTCTGTGACCAGCTCTTCTTATAAAAATGAATAAGAAAAATTAAGCAACTCCATAGAAAACTGGATAAAGTGCATGAACACATTCAAAGACTATAAATTCATATAATAGTTAAGCAACTTTTTCTACATAATAAACTAACACAAATTATAGAAATTGTTATTTGGTAGTGGGTTGGAGAAAAAGAAGAACCTTAATTCATAGTTTTATGACAAAAATGTAAAGTCCTGAAAACTTTTTTGAGTACCAGTTGGCAATATATGGCCCATTAATTTTAATTCATTTCCTTTCTAAAAATGTATTGGTAAGATAATAAATTGTGCCCAAAAAGTATGTATAAAATGCCTTTGTTGTTATATTGCCAATAGCTTATAACATAAAATAATCTCTACAGGTATAATTTATTAAATAAAACACTACATATCCTCTAAAGAAAATAGTTGGATTAACACCTTCTGATACAGGAAAAGCTCCAAGAAAAATTTTCAGTTGAAAAAGTATAGTGCAGAGCAGTGAGTGTGATTTCATTTGTACAAACTGCACAGGTTTTATTTATTCATTTATTTGCACTGTTTGATTTATTTAAAAAATCCTAGAAATTTGCACCAAAAACTATTTTAAAAAATAGGTGAAAGACTAAGAGATGTGATTGAGGAGAGATGATGAAGATTTTTATTTTCATTTCATGTGTTTATACTCTTAGACTTTTAAACATTGAATATACATATACTTAGATGTACTTTTAAAAATAAGTAAAAGGTATAGCAATTAAAATGTGTTTTAAGAAAGTAGTAAAATAGAGTTTTTAAAATGATGATTGAAACTAAAACATATTTCAGGTTAGATCTGTTAATGTACAAAAGGCAGCAGTTTGAAAGTATCTTCCTAGACTCTGGGGATGGGAGGGTAATGCTTAATGTCCATTTAATTTTCATGAACATCCTTTACTCTGCTCCATGTAGTTGTAGCATATTACTTGATTGGTGGGTGAGAGCATTTGGTTTCATGTTTCTCAGTTGGCTAATCTATTAATGTCCTAAGACCTGAGAAAGCACTTTTTCTCTTCTTTGTATCTAGACTAGTGAAGAAGTTAAGCTAGTTTGAAATTTTTAGATTTGGTAACACTGAGTTATCAAGTCTCGCCTTGATACATCCAACAAGAGCAAAGTGTTAATAGCACATTCCAAACTATCCTGGAGCATGGATTTCTGTATGCAGGATGATTTGTTAAGGGGAAAAAGCACAGGCTTTAAAATAATACTGCCAGGATGCAAACTTACTGGGTCATTCACCATCTGGGGAATTACTTAAACTTATGAAGCCCCTGTTTTTTTTATCAGTGAAATATGGCACCATTACTGGAGCAAAAAACTCCAATTACGTAAAGCCCCTAAAATATTTGGGTATATTTGTTACTCTAAGTAATGCAAATAAGATTTCAAATCATATATTTAACGTATTTGTGTTTACTATGTTTTTATATCTTTCAGATTTTTTATTTTGTTTTGTTTGTTTTAAAAATATCAATTTTTTAAATTGTTTTAAGCTTGGTTCACTGCATAAGAGCATATCTGGAAATTTGGGATACTATGGTTATTCAAACAGACAATTATCAATTCACTCTACTCAGAAATCCTACAGTTGAGGAAATGGAACAGAGTGCTTCATCCATGATTAGTAAGACTGGATGGAGGGAGCTTATATAAATCCATTAATCGTAGCAGGATTTATTTTGATGTGCTTTATTTCATTCTAAATTGAAGAGCCATGTATAAGGAAAGAAAGACAGAATATGGGTTATAGATTTAAAAACATGGGCTTGAGATAGTCTGGTGGCTTCATGGTCAATAAGGACAGATCATGAGTGGAAGGATCAAAATGTGTAACATGAAGCCCTTGTTGGTTTGGCTCAGTAGATAGAGCTTCAGCCTGTGGACTGAAGGGTCCTGAGTTCAATTCCAGTCAAGGGCATATGCCCAGGTTTCAGGCTCAATCCCTAGTGAGAGGTGTGCAGGAGGCAACCGATCGATGATTCTGTCTCATCATTCATGTTTCTATCTCTCTCTCCCTCTCCCTTCCTCTCTGAAATCAATAAAAATATATATATATTTAAAATGTGTAACATGGATACCCACAGGAAAGCACGACTTTCTTTGAAAGTATCTGTATGTATAAAAGCCTAATATGCAAATTGTCTCCTCAAGAGTTCAACCAGGAGACAGGGAGCTCAATCACTCACTATGACATGCGCTGACCACCAGGGGGCGGCACAGAGTGAAGGAAAGCCCCGGCCAGCAGCCAGAAGGCCCTGATCAGCCCTGATTGCTGGCAGGTCTAGGGACCCTACCTGTGCACTAATTTCATGCACTGGGCCTGTAGTGTGATATAATCATTATTTGTTTCTTTACAACTCAATGTTATGTTGATTTTGTTTAAGGTATTTTTTAAAATATATTTTTATTTTTATTAATTTTTTAAAATATATTTTATTGATTTTTTACAGAGAGGAAGGGAGAGAGATAGAGAGTTGGAAACATTGATGAGAGAGAAACATCGATCAGCTGCCTCTTGCACACCTCTTACTGGGGATGTGCCTGCAACCAAGGTACATGCCCTTGACCGGAATCGAACCTGAGACCTTTCAGTCTGCAGGTCGATGCTCTATTCACTGAGCCAAACCAGTTAGGGCTATTTTTATTGATTTCAGAGAGGAAAGGAGAGGGAGAGTGAGATAGAAACATCAATAATGAGAGAGAATCATTGATCAACTGCCTCCTGCACGCCCCCTACCGGGAATCAAGGCCGCAACCTGGGCATATGCCCTTGACCAAAATTGAACCCAGGACCCTTCAGTCCACAGGCCTACACTCTATCCACTGAGCCAAACCAGCTAGGGCTTGTTTAAGGTATTTTTAATGAGGCCCTTACCTGTCGCGTTATCCACTTCATGAAGAATATTTAAACCAAGCAGGACTATGTTCTGAAGTTTAGTAAAGTCACTGATGTAGGGGGCTCTGTCTCCACTGACAAGCATTCGTGGTGGCAGACACTTCTGGAATTCATGTGTTCTAATCAAGGTTGTAGGAAACTTGGCTGTAGCTATATATCCCACATCCACATACCAACTTTTTCCAAAATCTGCTTCTGGTTTAGAATAGTCTTGCAACCTAAAAGACAAGTGGACACATGTATAATTATAATTAGTCCACTAAGAATTTCAGACTCAGTGTTTTCTAGAAAAAAATTCAACTTCTGTCAACAAACGAAGAATGTAGATCTTAATTTTAGAATGTGATGGCCTGAGTTCCTACCTTTGTGGTGTTTTTTGTTGTTGTTTTTTATTGTATGGTGTTTTTTTTTAACCCTCACCGAAGGATATTTTTTTCATTGCTTTTTAGAGAGTGGAAGGGATGGGGAGAAACAGAGAGAAACATCGATATGAGAGAGACACATTGATCGATTGCCTCCCACATGCGGGATTGAGCTTACAACCGAGTTACATGCCTTTGACTGAAATCAAATCCAGGACCCTTCAGTCCATGAGACTACCCTCTATCTGCTGAGCCAAACCAGCTAGGGCCTGAGTACTTACCTTTGAAAATACAAATATAGGTAGTTAAAATTTTAAATTTGTAAAGGGGCATCCAATTAGGTTTTTATATTTTATTTTGAGTTTTATCACTTTTAAAAAGATACCTTATCTTTGCATATTATATAATAACTAAATATTAGACAATTACTAAGTAATACTCTTTAGAAATGGGCAGATAAAAATCAAAGATTCGAAGGCAGTGTTTTTGCTAGATTCATGCATCCTTTGTCACTATTGATTTCTGGAAGTTAGGAGACCCCCGAAATACTGAGCATCCCAGGGAAATATGTGTGTGCTTTTCTTGTCCAATTTTCTAAATACATGGGCTTTTCCTACAGGATGCAGTCTTCTGGGAAACCAAACTCTCATATATTTGGGGGACAATTATCACAGTGGTGAGGTTAAGGGTGTAGAAATTATTTTATAACTCTATAATTCATGGTTCCTATTCTCAACAGCCATCTAAGCATGCTGAACAACTTGCAATTTTTTAACAGTCTCATTCTTCTTGAAATGCTGTCTGCTCCCTGCTGTGCTACATTTTCTTTCAAGTGTGCTAACCCTGATACTGGTTTTTCACCCAAGTATGCCCCTATCTATATATATAAAAGCCTAATATGCAAATTGTCCCCTCAGGAGTTCAACAGGGAGACTGGGAGTTCGATCGCTTGCTATGATATGCGCTGACCACCAGGGGGCAGCGTGGAATGAAGGAAGGCCCCGGCCAGCACCCTGAAGGCCCTGATCAGCCCTGATCGCTGGCCAGGCTTAGGGACCCTACCCGTATACAAATTTTATGCACTGGGCCTCTAGTCATATTATATGTCTGCAATCAAAATAACGAATAAAATGTCTTTTTCTTAAATAGAGAGAAATTGGTTGTAAGTTCTATGTGTTGGTTTTTTGGTATGAGATATTTCTTCTCAAATTTGTGCCCTTTCTTCACTTTTTGAGCCTGACCATACTAAAATATAAACACCTCATCATTCAATACCCCGATTATTAGATATGTTATTTAATAGGAAGATTGACAGTTATGTTAGAAGAAGAATATAAAAACATAAATAAACCCCCAAATTATTTGCCATATTAAATAAAAATTATTTGGGATCCAATCTTACCTATCTTCAAATATTTTGTAAGCATCTTCCAAAGCTGATACATGTGCAGCCCATAAGTACTTCAATAAGTCCTCAAAGCTACTAGAAGGTAACTGCAAATGCTATAGTAAAGAGGAGAAATTAATTCATATTTGAGAAAAATATAACAATTTATTTCCCTACAATTTCATCTTGTTTAAATTTACAATTTAACAATAGTCTACATCAAAGGAGAATTTTGTTTCTAAGAACTAGTTTGTGTAAGCCATCAGTGACTAACACTCTGGAAAGACTATAGTAATTACCTATTATTTGTAGTAATATTGAATGCATTTATAAGAAATGAAGTACAAATATTTTCCCAGCAATCAATACTTTATTTTTATCATTTTTTCTCTGCTACCATACTTGAAATTATAACAAAAGTTTAAGATTAAGAAAAGGAAAATATTATTATAATATTTAATTTAAACTGATCTAAAATAACAAACTAAAACTGTAGCGCTAAGAAATCTCTGTTTTCAGCACTGATCTTGGTCCATGTCTATGCTTCACCAATGTATTTTATATTGCTCATTGAATATTTTCTTTTAATTGCCGCATAATTGTTAGTTCTACCTACATGTGGTCATTTATAAATGCAGTTTAAATAAGTTGACTGCTGCTGAAACTGGTTTGGCTCGGTGGATAGAGCGTCGGCCTGCGGACTGAAGGGTCCCAGGTTCAGTTCCGGTCAAGGGCATGTACCTGGGTTTCGGGCACATCCCCAGTGGGAGATGTGCAGAAGGCAGCTGATTGATGTTTCTCTCTCATCGATGTTTCTAACTCTCTATCTCTCTCCCTTCCTCTCTGTAAAAAATCAATAAAATAAATAAATAAGTTGACTGCTCTAAAAACAACTCTATAATCATATTTCTCTCAAGAGTTATCCCATGTTTGATTTAAAGGTTCAATTAACCAGAATAATTTCATTCAGTGTTATATACTGGGTGCTCTCACATTTACATATAATTTTTTTAGGGTGAGATGAGTGGATAGATTTCATGTTAATGCTTTATTGAGTCAGAGGATGTTAATGGCATGTAATGTCCTGCTGCAGTGTAATAATATTAATATAACTTGCATAAAAATTTACATTGTAATACTGAGGAAAATATTGTATAATGCACACAAAAACCTAAATCAAAGCATTTTACCAAAAAAAAAATACCTTATTTTACCACCTCTTAGGAGAATAAATTACAAATATAAAATGGAACCTGGTAGAAGACATTCCACTTTCTCATTGTCTTAGGGAAGGATGACTGACAAGTAGAAACATTAAGACAAAACTTTGTTTGATCCTTGGGTGGTGGCAAAAGTATGACTTGGTCTGATGATATCCCCATTATGTCAGAGCCAACCGCAGCAAGGAAGGGCAATGCGGAGAGAAAGTAATTCATGTCTGTAAGAGCAAAATACCTATTATCACCACAAGCACTAACAAATGTGATCAAGGATATTTTTAAGTAAATCTGTAAACCATTAAGCAAAAACTCACAGATCCAGCAATATATTAAAACAGTCAGTGAAAAACAAATTGAAATTCTCAGTAGGAATTATATATCTAACTTTAATATGCTTCTGTTAATATCTCTACAATCATAAATATAAGTTAAAGTAGTTGACTATAATGTTTTAAAACAAAACATCATTTTAATGGATTCGGTAATATTTTCTTTTCAAAGCAGTAAGTATATAAGGAAAATAGGTATCTACTTGTGCACAGAATAATACAACACTTTTAACTGAGGTTTTGCCACGAAATGTGACTTTTTTCTAAAATATTTTAATGTGGTTATAGTATTGATATTTTGTTTAAGCAAGTTCAATGAGCAATCATGACATTACAAAGTCCTTATATTACATTAGGTCTTTAAAGTTAAAATGTTGGACCTAACCGGTTTGGCTCAGTAGATAGAGCACAGGCCTGCGGACTGAAGGGTCCCAGGTTTGATTCCGGTCAAGGACATGTACCTTGGTTGCGGGCACATACCCAGTAGGGAGTGTGCAGGAGGCAGCTGATGGATGTTTCTAACTCTCTATCCCTCTCCCTTTCTCTCTGTACAAAATCAATAAAATATATATATTTTTTAAATGTTGGATTAAGTGTTGACAATAGATCTTTGGATAACTAAATTAACAATGAATTAAGTTGTTTTTCTCTCTGCATATAACCTACTTCAGCAGATTTAGATATTATAATATAGTTGGCTGTAAAGGCTATACTGATTCCCACTGGTGATGCAGAAAATTTTTCATCATACATATCCATTTGTGAATGCAGTCCCACACCCACTATAGCAGGCTGATACTTCAAACTACAGCGGGGCCTTGACTTAATTCATTCTGAGACCGAGCTCGTTAAGGAGCTCGTTAACTCAAATTACTCTATCAACTCAATGCAAAAAAATCGGCCGAGAGACCAAGAGACCAAAACTCGTTAGTCGGGACACTCGTAAGTCAAGGCCCCACTGTACTAAGTAAATCTGAAAAAAAAAAACAAAACAAAACAAAAAAAAACTTGATCTAGCTCTTTTGCCACATCTACTGAGAGGATGAAGACCATTGTCAGTAATCAGACTGTCGGCATTCCAAAACCTGTCAACATCATTCTGAAAGAAAGCACAGTTATTTTTATAAAGGCCCCAGAGGCACTTCAATCACATCACTGTAGATAGAACTCAGTCTCCTTGGAAAGAAAAAGATGCGGCTCTGGGTTGACAAGCGGTGTGGAAATAGAAAGCAACAGGCTGCGGCCATGTACAGAACATGATCAAGGGTGTGTCGCTGGGCTTCCGTTACAAGGCAAGGTCTGTGTATGCTCACTTCCCCCATGAACACCATTAATTCATACTAGTTCCCTTGTTGAAATCAGAAACTTCTTGGATGAAAAGGACATTTGCAGGGTTCAGATGAGGCCAGGCGCGTCTTTTTCAGTATCTCAAGCCCAGAAAGATGAGTTAATTCTTTAAGGAAACAACATTGAACTTTAATCAAATTCAGCTGCTTTGATTCAGCAAGCCACAACAGTTAAAAACAAGGATATCAGAAATATGTTGGATAGTGTCTATGTTTCTGAAAAGGGACCAGTTCAGCAGACTGATGAACAAGATCTTAGTATTCCAGCTACAGCAATAGCAAGATTCGGATGATTCCTCAGACTTAATGTGATATTTTAAAGATGCAATAAAAGCCATGTATTGGTTGGCGTGGATGAGGCTAGGAGGGTGAGTGCCGGAAGCCGGTCCATCCTTGCTGCTTGACACAGTCGCTGCAGGAAAGAGGCATCTGCACAGCATATGTTTCAATGGACCTGGCATATATAGCATACTGTTCTTAATATGTTTGCTCCCTTTAGCGCCATGTGTTTTAACCAAGGTCACCTCTCCGAGAGAGGTTGTTTCCCCAGGTGGGGATCTTTCCCTGAGGTTAGGGAGGGGATACAACCCCTTAATTAAGTGCCAGGCGGGTAGTTAAGCTACATAATCTTTACTCCCTGGAATGGAGATAAGAAGCCCTAACCTTTGTAATAGAAATTGACAGGATTAAAATCGGCTGGTATAAATACGGATGTAACAAGACAATAATCATCAGATCCTCATCAGATCCTCATCAGATCCTCATCAGATCCTCATCAGATCCTAACCAGAACTTTGGCTGGAGATCCTGGCTAGAGGTCCTGACTAGGCTGCTGATCAACTGAAGGCTGTCTTCGTGTCATTCCTTCTTCGCCGACTCCGTCCACACCTTTGGGGACCCCTGGACCCGCTGGGATTGGACCCCAGAAGGTGAGAGGATGGGGAGGCAGGCTGGGGCAGGGACTTGATTCTAGACCTGTGGCCTTGATTCTATGTGGGTCTTTGAGAAGAACCAATCCATGTCATTTTTGAAAAAATATGTAAAGGTTGATATGATGTGTGTCACTCCAGAAAAGTGAACTTTAGTGAGATCTTGTTTCTAATTATTGAGAAATATCTTTAAGAAATTGTGTGCAAACTAATTGTGTATAAACTAATTGCAAAACACAGAATAACACTGAAGAATTAGAAAATGCCTTCTGATTGTTTTTGTATTCAGTATCTGACTAAAACCTTAGATTCCTGCTTGATAAAATGATTTGTGGTAGATGAATCTCTATTTACGGGTTTAAAAGCTACACACTTGCTCTGAGCAAAATAAGAAAAGGGATCATTTTCTTGTCCTCCCATTTCCCTGTCACTAGCAGTACCTCCCACCTAACTGCCAGTGCTAGTCTGTCAGGCCATCGTCCTTTGAAGTTCCTTGTTTCAGTCCTTCTGTGAAAAGCAGAATATGTCCTAAGGAATCATAACTTGTGGCTGTTACATCCTAGAATGTGGCATACAGGCCACAGGATACATGATGAAGATTTATTTTAACAAAGAAATAGTAATATTTTTGTTTTGTCTCTGTCCCTAGAATGTTGTGTTGAATACGGGGTTGTTGTTTTTGTGGGGGTTTTTTCGGGCGGGGGGGGGGGGGGGGAGGGTGGGGGAGGGGGACTATTACCTATTTTGCTATTTAAATGAACTTACCAGCCCACCAACTGTCCTCAGAGATGCACAAACGATCTCCAGAATCATAGCCACAGTCTGTCCTCTGGCTGGGATCTGCTAATCTGCCTAGCAGAGAGGAGATACACAAATTATTTATTAGGCACATTTTGAAACTGTTTATAATTGTCACTGAATTAGGTGAGCTTTTTTTTTTTTTTTGGTAAAGATACACATTTATCTTTTTAATTAATTATTTTTGTTTTTCAATTACAGTTGATAGTAGTATATTAGCTTCCAGTGTATAATATAGTGGTTATACATTTATATAACTTAAGAAGTGATCCCCCCTATAAATCTAGTATCCAGCTGACACTGTACATAGTTATTACAACATTACTGACTGCATATTCCCTATGCTGTACTTTACTTCCCAGTGACTATTTTATAACTGCCCATTTGTACTTCTTTTTTTGTTGTTAATCCTCACCCAAGGATATTTTTCCATCAATATTTTTTTAGAGTAAAAGGAAGGTGGGGAGAGAGAGAGAGATCGATGTGAGAGAGACACATCGATAGGTTGCCTCCTGCACATGCCCCAACCTGGGCCAGAGATTGAACCTGCAACCCAGGTACATGCCCCTGACCATCAACCTAACCTGAGACCCTTTGATGTTTGGGCTAATATTCTAATCTCTGAGCACCACCGGCCAGGGCCAATTTGTATTTCTTAATCCCTTCACTCCCTATACCGACCCCCCAAACACCCTCCAAACTGGTAGCCATCTGACTGTTTAAACATGTATCTTCTGATGACTAGTATTCTTCTTCCTATCACTCTTTATCCTTCATTTCTCTTCTCTGAATCGATTTTTTTTTTATTACTACAATTTTGTACTCTTGAATTACCTGTCTTGAATATTATTTACTTTTGTAATTATTTTCTCTTCTGGTTCCTTCTCTTCTTCCCTTCAAAATGAGGGTGGTAATAGGCACACAGATTAAAAGAGACCTACAGGCAAACCAAATCCCTGCTGTCATTTATTCAGTTCACCTTTGTTAAATAACTTCCCACTTATGCCTTAGTTATAAAATGGGAATAATAACATTACTAATTATTACTACTGACTCCACTCTCTTTCGTTATTATGTATTTGTTCTCTGTTTAATTTTTGCTATATTTCCTGTTCCAATGGTGTTGTAATGTATTTGATGGCATGGAAGGTGTCTCAAATATTATTTCCACACACACATTCCACTTCGCTCTTAGAAAATGCTGGGCACATATAAGCTTGTCACTAGGTGAGTTTAGTCAGGCTTGGTCCTAATGTGTGAATGTGATGCAAGAGCAAGAAAGGCATTAATCTACCAGCCCATGCAGCCTCCTACTACCACGGGCTTGCAGTCCCCTGAGACTGGCACGCCTCCCATAGTGAAGTCTATGTTCACGATTTCTCCTGGACCATGGTCTTTTTGATGCTAAGGGAAAGCCAGATAAATAAAAGTAGATTTGAGTCTCAAGATATACCTTGACTAAGATGGGTAGCTTGCCAACCTCAGTAGCTCCTGCATGTGACCCGCATGCCACAGATAAACTATTATCTCCCTATATTTTTTCCCCATAAGAACTGAACTAATTTCCTTACTGGTAGTGTTATCAGTATGGAGTGGGCAAGAGGCACCACTGTTTTTCAAGAGCTCTCTGTCAGCCAAAACAAAAATATTCTTTAATTTATGAATCTTGCGCACAAACATATCTTCTAACTGAACACTGAATGTACTTTATTTTCAAATGGAATAAATAATTTGCAGAAAAACATCTCTTATGCACAAGGTGCCACTATTTGCCATCATCCCCAAAGGTAACATAATTAGAACTCTAAGGAATTCAAATTAATTTGATACAACCTTTGTTTTTAAAGCTCATCTCACTGTTTAGAATGGAGTCTGGCACCTAGTAGAAGTTCAATAAATACTTTCAGAATGCTCAATAGATTAGAAATGAAGTCTTTTTGTGTTTGGCAACTACACTGTATGCCTATTGCAGTTTCTACTAAAAATGGGCAACACATGAAAGAAGGAATTATGGAGGAGGAGGAGAAAGGGAAGAAAATAGTGTTATGTGGGGGAAGGAGGGAAAATAAAATAATCCATTCGAAAAACATCATATGACATATATAGAGTCCGGTTTCCCAATTACTATGTGGTTATATTGGTAGATCATTAGACTGAAAACAAGAGTCAGTCTTACCTGCAGTATATTGCCAGCCATGCTGTAGAGGCAGTCCCCAGAATATATTTTGTTCATTTTCTGGTGCAAATTTTTCAAAATAACTGGCTGTCTGGCTCAGTAGAATTTTATACATCCCCAATCTCTCAGGATATACCCAGGGATTAATAATGTACTTTCCATTTTTCACCCTGTAGTCACTGAACTGACCAGGACTCTCCTTCCATAGGGGAGGATACAGACCTGAGAGATTGTATGCTTCTGCTAATGAAACAGAAAAGCAGCCAATTAGTGAGCAGGCCCAAAGAGAAGGGAAAGCCATTATGCCAAAGCTGGGGGTTGAGATTGTGGCAGGCCTTTTATTGGCAAATGGAGGAAGAAGTCATGGTATTCTTTGGCTTACATGACAATATGGACACACTGTTCTTTTCACTCTGGACAATACAGTGTAAGTAAGAGTGCTTTTCCAATGAAAATAGGATACCTCACTTGTTAAATAATGCTAATAAGGTAGTTTGTGGTTTACATAACATTGTTTTAAAGCTATTGAAAATTTTAATCTTGATTGAGTAAATATTTTAAACACTTTTAGAAAACGGCTATCATATTTTTATTTTTATTTTCAGTACACCCAGTCACATATATATCTACCTTATTCATTTAGATTTAAAGATATGGGCATTTACTTTGCGGAAAAGAATTTACATAGCAGGCCTGCAGCTGCTATCATTTAAAAAAACCCAACTGCTTGGTCCTTGGCTAGCATTTGTGTCCTTGGCTCTCAAAGTTCCTAATCAACTGTTAAGTGACAAAGGTGACTGTGAAGCTGCATCCATTTGCAGCTAAAGTTCAGGATCTGGAAAAGGGGCTGATGCACAAACGAATGCACTAGACAAGAAATATGAATTTAAAAGGCATGGGGGCCAGGCAAAAACCTTTCTCTAGTGGAGAGGCTCCCCAAAGCCCTGGCCCTGTTAGCTTTTATTCGATTTTAAAATACACATCTTGCCCTCAGTTAGGCAGGCAACCCGGTAGCAGACAGACTATCTTAAAGGTCAGTAAATATTAGTAGAAATTTACTTTGAGACTATTAGGTCAGGAAATTGCTTGAGCCACCATTATCTCGACAGAACAATTGATGCATAGCTTTAACCTTGCTAAAGTTCAAGGTCCATCAAGCCTTCCAAGTTCCTTGTTGCACTTTCATGATAGTGTTAATGGATAGCTTCCACATCTCCCCCTTTTTGTTTTCTTCATAATTCTCGAAAAGCGTATGCCGGCTGAAGGGCTTGAGTCCTTTTAAGACTCTTCATTCCACATCTGCAGACTAGAAATAAACATATAAGAACAAGAATGAGATAGGCAATAGTGGTTATGCTAAGAGGCAAATGTAAGGAGATCCAGTGAAAGGGATTAAATTCTTTCATGTCCTTTTTAAATTGCTGCCAGGCACCTAAGGAATTAGTTTGTAAGTTTGCCTGTGCTAATTGTACAATATGCTGCTGTAATTCTAAAATATCAAGGGTTGTGTTACCTTTACCCCAAGCACCAAGAAGGTGATTTTTTATTGATTCGCAAGGGTGTAAGGTACTATTATAGGGAACAGGGGTAACACAAATCTGGGAAAAGTTATAATGATACTGCAAGGATATTCTTTGCGCTAAGCTGTGGATTTTATGACCCATCCACAGGACTGTAGACTTTAGTGCCAATAATTCTATCTCAAACTGGCTGTCAATTCTTTTTTGTATAGATAAGATCTTAGTTACATTTTCCTTAACTTGTTGTACAAACTGAGAAGTTTGAACAGTTTGTACCATGCATGAAGCAGCAATTCCCACAGAAGTAAGTAACATTGTGAGGGCAAAGAGTCCTGCTATTAACATTCCAAGAAATCTTTTTTGTCGTTTTAAGATTTTTACCAGGTCATGTAACAGTTGGTAGGTTTGATGAGATTCCCAAGGCTCGGTTAGGTTAGTAGGAACCCAAGCGAAAGCAGGTTGTTTCAAAATCATGAGGGAATCTTTTTGGTATGTAGAATTAATAGAATGGGATAGTGTGCAGCCTGTGCATGACACCTCATACAGATAGCTTGTTGCAATAAGGCACATCTGGATGGGGCCTGAGAGGAATACAAAAGGACCAAATACATAGGTGGTGGCAAATACTGTCTTATTGGGAGTTCCTCAAAAGGTACAAATGGAATTATCTAAGCTATAGTTAAAACTATACTATTTTATAGGTGCAAGTGCAGCAGCTAATTTGCATATTTTGTAGGGGCCAATTATCATGTTGTAATTGAGATCCAACAAATCATCCTCCATGCCATGAGATGGAGTGATTAGCTTCAACATATAGATGGGATGTGGTCCCCTTCCATTTTAGGGTGCAACTGTTACTATACACAGACCCGTAGGGGTTCCAATTGACAAAAGAAAAACTGTTATTAAGTTTGCTGCTGGTGGGGTAGTCACTATACCAGTCTTGCCAATTTATTTCTTCCTCGGTGGGGTGCCATTCATAAGACTTTTTACATAATGGCTTAGTGGGGGGCTATCTTAGTAATGTTACATTTTCTGTACCTCTCCCAGGAGCAAGTAGTGATAGTAGATTATTTGGGCTTTTGCTTCCCCCTCCTTTGGTGTCCATGCTAGCCAGAAACCTCTCTTTCATTCTATACACAAAGGAACAGTAGTTGGATTCTGTGCCATACAAAAGGGAAGCTGGGTGGCGTCACCCGTGTAATTATACTTTGCCCATATACTTCCTTATTCCACCCATGGTCCTCCTGGATGACCAAGGTGCTTGGTATTATTGGTGACTACACTAGGCAGGGGATCAGCCCAAGTAAGGGGTCTTACCCATGGAGGGTCAGGAACATAAGTCCAATATACTTCCCCATTTGCCCCTGGTAGTATTACTGCACAACTGATGGCTGCTGGCATGGCAAGAAAGATTTTTCTCAGGCGTTCTTGGGGTTTTGGTCTCTTCACAAATTCACTCAGCTTTCTGGACCGTTTTCTTCACCATCCCCCAGGTTCTCCTCCCATTCCTTATCTTCAGTGTGTTGCTTAGGGCTACTGCTATCTGTGGCTGGAGTAGTTGATTGTCTGCAGCTGCAGGTACAGGGTGTGTTTCCAGGTGCAAGGTCTTCATTAATCTGGTCAGTTCCTCCCTTGGATCCATGTTGAAGTTAATATTTCTTGCAGGAATCCACATGGGCTTGGAGAAGTTTTCTGGAAATACACAAGCATATCCTTGACCAAATGTTAACAAGGAGTCAAGGCCCTTCCATAAACCAGACTTGGGATCTTTCTATTTAACCAGACCATTTTCCTTTGGCTTATTCAGACACCCGTGTAATTCCATGGGTGCCTTGCCATCAGCATTACAAGTGAAAAAATTTAAAGTAATTAAGGTTTGATGTAGTTTATTTACAGGAGATTTCTCCACTATTCCCCCTTTTGTTTTTCAAGTTGGGATTTTAGCTGCTGATGTTGGTGTTTTATGGCGTTTCTCTCTGTATTTCCTTCTATAGTAATTCCTAAGCCACATTTAGGGAGTTTCTTTTTAAAACTTTCACTTTCTTTTAAACAAAGCAACAAACTTGGTTGCTTTTCAGATGCTGGCCAATACTGCAATATATACATTTCAAGTAAAAGTAACTCACTTTTTACTTATGGTGTCTCATTAATGGTGAGATTTAATGCTTGAATAATAACTTTCAGTTTACTTTATAATAGTAGTGAAAGAGATTTTAAAATTTCTCCTTTGTATTAAGCTTAAAATTTACTTTTAAACAGCATTCTTTTTGGCTAGTGCTCATTTGCATATGTGTGCAAATTTTACTTTGGACTTTACTGGAATCAATTGGTCATAAAATATTGGCTTCTCATATAAATGAGTTTATATGAGACCTTGATTACATTATGAAAAGCTAATGAAGTATTCAGCAACCTTGTCCTGCCAAGCTTAGAGGTTGAAACTATAACATTTAAAATATATGAATATAAATAGAACACAGTTATTTTTATTTGATAAAGCTTCCCACGTGATGGCATGGGAAAACGCTTCACAAACATTTGGTTAAACTGTAAAATGTTTGCACCTGGCTATAAAGTAAGTTGGGTTCCTGGGCTGAAGAAACTCCAAGGAGGCTAGTCGCTAGGGAGAGGAAGCTGGGCGTTGCTATGTGACGTCATTACCGGCATCCACAGCGACCTTTTCAGGGCTGGGCTGGGCTGTGGGCTGCATTTTGCGCCATGGGGTCTTGGCGGCGTTGCTTGCGATTTGGTGGGGTGTTGCTCTGGGGTGGTGGCAGGGCCTGTGTCCCACTTGGGGGAAGCCAAGTGTTGGTTTGTTGGCACCAGGTCTGTCATGCTGTTTATTTTTAAATGGCCAGTGTGCATCATGGCAGCTCCTGCATTGAGCGTCTGCCCCCCCCCCCCGCCCCCCAGTGGTCAGTGCTTTGCTGGAAGCCGGTCCATCCTTACTGCTTGACACAGTCGCTGCAGGGAAGATACATCTGCACAGCATATGTTTCAAGGAACCTGGCGTATATAGCATACTGTTCTTAATATGTTTGCTCCCCTTAGCGCTATGTGTTTTAACCAAGGTCACCTCTCCGAGAAAAGTTGTTTCCCCAGGTGGGGATTTTTACCTGAGGTTAGGGAGGGAGTGAAACCTCTTAACTAAGTGCCAGGCGGGTAGTTAATCACTTTAACTACAAACAATCACGCTTAAGCTACATAATCTTCACTCCCTGGAATGGAGATAAGAAATGCCCTAACCTTTGGAATAGAAATTGACAGGATTAAAATCAACTGGTATAAATACAGATGTAACAAGACAGCAGTACACAGAACCTAGAGACAGAACCTAAAGACAGAACCTAGAGACAGAACCTAGCTACAGAACTTGGCTGGAGAACCTGGCTGGAGAACCTGGAGAAGCTGGATGGAGAACCTAGCGAGAGAACATGGCTACAGAACCTGGCTGGAGACCCTGACCAGAACCTAAGACCAGAACTTCTCTGGAGATCCTAACCAGAACTTGGCTGGATCCTAACCAAAACTTCGCTGGAGATCCAGACCAGAAATTCGCTGGAGATCCTGACCAGAACTTCGCTGGAGGTCCTGACCAGCTTCTTACTATCCTGCCACAATAATTTCTATCTTGTTGCTGAAATTACATATATGATCTTGTTCATTGACAACTTTTTCCATTAGAGTCTTTTTTTTATATATATATATATATTTTTATTGATTTTTTTACAGAGAGGAAAGGAGAGAGATAGAGAGTTAGAAACATCGATGAGAGAGAAACATTGATCAGCTGCCTCCTGCACACCCCCTACTGGGGAGATGCCCGCAACCCAGGTACATGCCCTTGACCGGAATCGAACCTGGGACCTTTCAGTCCGCAGGCCGACGCTCTATCCACTGAGCCAAACCGTTTTCGGCCCATTAGAGTCTTTAACATATTAATCTAGATTAGCAATTTTCAACCGTTTTCATCTCGTGGCACACATAAACTAATTACTAAAATTCTGCAGCACACTAAAAATAGATTTTTTTGGCCTATCTGATAAAAAAAAAAAACGTAGGTATAATTTTGACTCATTCACACTGGATGGCTATTGTTGTGTTGGCTGTTGTCATTTTTTAATTTGACAATCTAAGGGAAAAGAAGTCAGTGCCCCTGACTAAATAGTCAGGTATTGCATGTTTTAAAAATTCTTGCAGCACACTGGTTGAAAATCGCTGATCTGGATGTTTAAATTCTATTTGAGATGGTTTCAACACCTGTAGCATATCTGAGTCTGGTGCTAATTTCTTTGCAGCTTGGAAGTACATTAATTTCCTTGACTTTTTATATGGCCCAACATTTTTGGAACATGCAACATGTTTAGATATTAATAAATATTTATCCACCATTTTACAAAGACAGATTATATTGGATTCTGAGCTAGAAATGTAGGTTAACTCAGGCATACCTTTCCTTCTGTTAGGCCTTTGGGTAGATGGTGGAGTGGAGGGAGGGGGAGCTGCCAGTCTAGTTGAGCAGGATGTGATATTTGTTTGGTTGTTATAGTTTTGCTCCATGAACCACAGGCTTCAAAGGTTTCTATTGGCAGTTTGTGTTCTATATTGGGGGTTGGTTTGCCAGAGGATTTCCAGTAAAACTATCTGCTCTACCTTCAGCTCTGGATTTTCCCTCTCTTCTGTGCTGTTCTTCAAGGGGAGTCAGCCTCACTAGCTCCCCCTGCATATTTCACACTTACTTTTGTTTGACACCTATTGGCCTTGTGGGGGTGGGAGTCGGGAGTCATTCTTTGATGTTAGAACTAAGCCTCCATGTTTGGCAGGCACTGGCCTGGGGATGAGGCCTGCACAAGTGCTGTTTGCCAACCTCTTGCTCTAGTTCTGGGCTTCCTGGCATTTTTCTTATTCCTTCCCCATGGCTAGAAGATTTGCATGTTACCTTCTCTCAGCTGCCATGGATTGTCACCTGTCTCCTAACGTGACCGTGTGTTGTCCTGTTATTCCCTCACACACAGATTAGGGCTTTTGTTCCATAAGGGAATAAGAGGGAAGGGTCCAGGAGGAGTTTTGTGTTCCTCCTCCACTACCTGCTATTCCCCCTCCCTGCTTGCATCATGGGAGAATCTTTCTCAAGACTCTCTCTCGCCAAACCGGTTTGGCTCAGTGGATAGAGCGTCGGCCTGCAGACTGAAAGGTCCCAGGTTCGATTCCGGTCAAGGGCATGTACCTGGGTTGCGGGCACATCCCCAGTGGGAGATGTGCAGGAGGCAGCTGATCGATGTTTCTCTCTCATCGATGTTTCTAACTCTCTATCTCTCTCCCTTCCTCTCTGTAAAAAATCAATAAAATATATTTTTTAAAAAAATTCTCTTCAAAAAAAAAAAAAAAAGACTCTCTCATCTTCTCTGCAAAAAATTATATATATATTTCCCCCCCCCCAAAAAAACAACAACACTATGTATATTTTACTGATAAAGTGTATGTCAGATGAAAGGAAAAAGGACACTGAAAGGTGACTCGCAGGGCTCTGTCTTGGTCTGAGACACACATGGGTACAATTCAAGACCACTACACATCCAGTGGCAGTGAATACATCTCACTCTTTCCAGACTCAGCCTGAAATGGCTGCCACCTCTTCCTTTCTTCTTGAACTTATGTCTTTTAGCGGCTTCAGTGTCTTCATGCCCTGAGATAACCTTAATTGCAATATCTCAGAATACAATGGAACTTATTTTTGTACAAAGTTAAATAAATATTCATCATTCCTTTTTTTTTTTTTCTTTTTAATCCTCACCGGAGGATATTTTTCCATTGATTTTTTTTTTTTTTTAAGAGAAGATAGAAGAGAGAGAGAAAGACAGAAACATCGATGTGAGAGAAAGAGAGACACATTGATTGGCTGCCTCCTGCAAGGGCCCCTACCAAGGCCCAGGCCGGGGAGGAGCCTGCAACTGGGTACATGGCTTTGACAGGAATTGAGTACAGGACCCTTCGGTCCGCAGGCCAATGCTCTAGCCACTGTGCCAAACCAGCTAGGGCTCAATCATTCCTTTTTGATAAATTGCCAGAAGGGGTCAATGGTAGAAAACGGAGGGACATATGTAACACTTTACAATAAAGATAACTTTTTAAAAATACTCATTATATACTTATATATATAATCCTCATTAAATCTAGTTGCTTGAGGACTTTGAAAAAAGAGAGTCCACCAGTGTTGACATAATCACTGCTGTTAGATTGGTATTAGATATCTGACAATGTGTCAGGAACAGGATTTGCAGGTCTGACGCAGCTCTTGATAGGCAGTATTTTTAAGAAACTTCTTTTGGTGCCCTCTATTTATTCATCAGCATATGTTTATGTCTAAGCTATCTCTCTTCAAATGAACTTCCATGACTATTTTCCCACTAATAAAATCATATTTTTTAGGGTCAGCAATTCAACTATTATACATATTCACAATACAATCTATTCAATTTTTCCACTGTTTTTGAGGATAAGCATCATCATTAAAACTATCTTCAGTGCTCGCTTCGGCAGCACATATACTAAAATTGGAACAATACAGAGATGATTAGCATGGCCCTTGCGCAAGGATGACACGCAAATTCGTGAAGCGTTCCATATTTTAAAAAAAAAAAAACTCTTCATAAGTATGTATATTAACATAAACATCATGTCAGAAATTTTTCTATCAGTCAAGAAATTCAAAACAAGAACATGATTGTAATCTTTTTTATTATTATTGAGCTATATTTATCTGTGATATTATATTAGTTTCAGATGTACAACATGATTCAAGATTTGTATATATTATGAAATGATCACAACAATAAATCAATTATTCATATAATCACATCATCTTTATCCACTCATCTATCTTTAGTTTTTTATATTTATACTAGAGTGCATGAAAATTCATGCACTTGGGGGGGGGGGGGTGTCCCTCAGCCCAACCTGTGCCCTCTCAAAGTCCAGGACCCCTCAGGGGATGTCCACCTGCCAGCTTAGGCCTGCTTCCTGGGGGATCAGGCCTAAGCTGGCAGTCAGACATCTCTCTGGCAGCCTGGGAGCTCTTGGGGGCTGTCCGACTAATGGCCTAGGCCTGCTTCCCCTGGGGAGCCATTAGTCAGACATCTTTAGCGCTGCCACAGATGTGGAAGAGGCTCCCGCCACCACTGCTGTGCTGGCCAGCCATGAGCCAGCTCTGGCTGAGCAGCACTCCCCCTGCGGAAGCCCACTGACCACCAGAGGGCAGCTCCTGCATTGAGGTCTGCCCCCTGGTGGTCAATGCACATCATATCAACCAGTTGTTCCTGGTAGTTCTGCTGTTAGGGTCAATTTGCATATTACCCTTTTATTATATAGGATTAATCAATCAAACCAAGGTCACAATAGCAAAGCTACCTGGATGAATCAGTCTTCTCATCTATATTATGTTCTTAAGATAATGCAATAAACAGGAAAGGGACCTAATCCAGCCTAAGTGTCAGAGAAGACTTCTTTGAGGAATATTCAAGGATCAGCACTTTAACCAAGCAAATTAGGAGGAGAACATTCTAAATAGGAATTCTGAAAACTGCAAAACTCTCAGATTTTAAAGACTGGGACACACCTAAAATGTACTTGTTTTTCACCAATAAAATAACTATTTGGAAAATAGTTATTTAATAAAATAAGCTATTTGGAAAGGAGAGGTAAGAATTATGAGTGAATCTGTTTGGGACCATCCCACAGAACCATGATTTCAAAGTCATTTTCCTTAGAATTTCAAGACTTTTAATCAAGCATCTTTACCTCCAATGTTTTCTATTTATTTTGTGCTAGTTTGTGTTTTAATCTTTCAAAAAGTTTATCCATATTTTCTGTTTTCAAATGTGTTGGCACAAAGTTTCTCATGTTATTCTTTTAAATGTTGGGATGCAGCCATATCCCCTCTCATATTCCTGACTTTGGTCATTTGTGTCCTACTCTTTTTTTCTTCATCAATCAAACTGAGAATTTATAAATTTTATTGACATTTGTGAAAAGTATTGTTTTATTTGATTTTCTCTATTGTTCATCCTACAGTGACCCTTTGAAGACCCAAGGCACCTTACCTCTTCCTTGGCTCAGTATATCATATATATCCCATTATAACTTTCTGTCCCTGAACATCTCATGTAAGTGGGGGTCTCTGACCCTCTCATGTATGTGGGATTCCCATGCCTCTATAAATGTTAAATTTGTTTTTTTCTCTTGTTAATCACTCTCATGTAACTTTAATTATTAGACTAGCCTTGAGAATCTTGAGGATAGAGGAGTTTCTTCCTCCCCACAATGGCAATAGAACATTATATATTATTTTCTTCTGTCACAGAGAGTATTTTCATAAGAAGACTTACACAGCACATCAGTTAGGACAACGCAGTCTCATTTAGCCATGTCCCTCTAATCCAGTAGTTCTCAACCTTCCTTATGCCGCGACCCTTTAATACAGTTCCTCATGTTGTGGTGACCCCCAATTTCATTGTTACAAATTGAACATAATTAAAGCATAGTGATTAATCACAAAAACAATATGTAATTATATATGTGTTTTCCGATGGTCTTAGGCGACCCCTGTGAAAGGGTCGTTCGACCCCCAAAGGGGTCGCGACCCACAGGTTGAGAACCGCTGCTCTAATCAGACTGCACAGACCAAGGTTTTACCTAAAAATGTGTACTTGCCCCAGAGGAAATGAGTGGCAGTGTTCAAATGCTGCCACCGTGTGGCAGAAGAGAATGGGCACTGGTCCCTGCTAAAAGAGAGGACAAATGTGAAGAGGCCAACGTAATTGTACATTTTGGGGAAGTTTCCCATCCTCATAACTAAAACACCTAATCATTAAATAATTACTAGTGTTTTGGGTTTGTTCATCTCTAAGGACTATTAAAACAAATAATGACTTTTATATGCAAAGTTATTTCCTTGAACAATTTGCTAATTGGGCTATTTGGGGGGAAATGTAAAGAATAAAAATACTATTTAGAAAGTAGCAAAGTAAGCCAGCCAGGTAAAGATAAGTATCACATGATCTCACTCATATGTAGAATCTAATGAACAAAATAAACTGATGAATGAAATAGATCCAGAGACATAGAAGCATGGAACAGACTGATGAACTTCAGAGGGAATGTGGGAGTGGGGAGGTGGGGGGAGAGAAATTAACTGGGAACTTATGTGCATATATACATAGCCGATTGACATAGACAATAGTGTGGTGAAGGTTTGGGAGGGGTGGGTGCAGGGAGGAGGGGATCAATGGGAAAACAACAACAAAAAACACGAAGGGAACTTCTGTAATACTTTCAACAATAAAGATAAATTTTTAAAAATTAGAAAATATGTAATTAAATGTTTGATAATCTAATCCTCATTAACTTCTTTTCTTATTTATTCATTCAGTCATTCATTCATTTAAGCCAAAGGTCCTAATGATGATAAACCAACAATTTAAGAATTGAGTTGCAAAATTTGGATAGAAATTCTTGTATTCTTTCAGATACATACTTAGGTTTCTTTTACCAACATGGAATTGTATTATGCAGTTTTCAACTTATATTTGTTTAGTGTAATTTAATAATGTATATTTATCAGAGATATTTATAAATTTTAAGAAATGCCTGTACTTATAGACTTACTTTGTTCTTTCTAAGGTTGCTATAATACTACATTGTAAGTACGTATCGCCAGCCTCATAGCATAGTGTCATTGTGTGCCACTCACAGAAGTTTGCTGGCTAGGAAACAACACAGAAATCAGTGAGAGCAACGAGTTACTGTTGTCATTTAGTTACTTGCCACTACAAGCAGCAGACCCTAAAAACATGGACTCAAGAGGCCCTGTAATGAACACTTCAGACCCTTTGTTGATCCAAACCAGTGCTTCTCAAGTAGGGGCAATTTTGCCAACCAGGACACTACTAGCAATGTCTGGAATCATCTTTGATTGTCATACTCAGAAGAGAGGATGCTACCAACATCTAGCGGGCAGAGCCAAGGGATGCTGCCAAGAATCCTACAATGCACATGACAGTCCCCCCAGCCTGAAATGTCCATTGTGCCAAGGTTGAGAACCTGATCTAGATGAAGGAAAGCTAACAGGTTCACTCAACAGAATGTCTTTTTTTTTTTTAATATATTTTATTGATTTTTTACAGAGAGGAAGGGAGAGAGATAGAGAGTTAGAAACATCGATGAGAGAGAAACATCGATCAGCTGCCTCCTGCACACCTCCTACTGGGGATGTGCCCACAACCACCGTACATGCCCTTGACCGGAATCGAACCTGGGACCTTTCAGTCTGCAGGCCGACGCTCTATCCACTGAGCCAAACTGGTTTCGGCAACATAATGTCTTATTAAACAAATGTCAAAGACCCTCCATTATGGAAATGAACACTGAGGGGGGTTTTATGCTTGCTCAGATGTAAGAAACTTACTAGCCCATTGAAGAAACTCCAGAGGGCCCTCTGAAGTAAAGAAACATTTCTATGACAGAAAAGGAAACTTTATTGTGGTTTAGACTAATTAAAGGATTGAATCTTGGACCCTGCAAAGTGTACTAGTAGAAATAGTATAGAAACCTTTACTTACTTTGTTAAAACACATCCTATTTGTTCATTGGTCATGAAGGGATCTCCCAGTAAGTCCAGTAATGACCTAATATGTCACTGGGTTCCAATATGCTTGAGTTTTTAGTTGTTGATCATCTTTGGCTAATGCATCAATAAAATTACATATTTGTTCATCAACAGAGTGACCAACCCAGTGAGGCAACTTGCCAGCAGGAGGCACACAACTGCCTTCTTTGGGGGGAAATTCCATCAGCCTGAGAAGTTACTAAGTTGGTAAATCGTACCAACCATGGCCTGTGTCATTGAAGACTAAGTTTTGAAACTTTTTAGAATTTTAAGATGTTGAGTTACTTCCATTTGAGGCTATAGAAGAGAGAGCTAACATTTCAGATTATTTTTTTAATTACCTTAGTTATAGATGAGCTTCAGTATTATTGAGAGCATGGACAGCATATAAATGCCCAAGATGTTTAGGGCAGAGGTATGTCAAAGCAAATATTCAGCCCCTGAAAAATAGCATAGGCCCTTGATATTATCACATCTTTAACATAGAGTCACAATAAAAAGTGCATGTGAGATTATAGCATAGAGAATAAAAGAAGACTATGGCTAGATTTACAATTAGTTTGACAGATCAGCCCAATTTGACCTTAGAAATCGTGAAACTGGATCATGGAAATCAGGGAACTAGTTGAGTAAAATAAAAAAATAAAAACAGGAGAGAGTCTGAGCATGGGGTTCTGAGAGAAAGAACAGGCTAGTTTATGAACCAAAGTGCTATTTTCCATTGAAGGAATAAAATGAAACCATAATGTGTCTCAATATATATGGATACAAGAATGAATGTGGGTGCAGTGGTTATAGGTTAGAGGCAGCATTCAAATTCATATTGAATTTTGTATTAAATTTAAAAGCATATAAACAACTAAAAAAAAAGAGCTTCTTGGTGTTATGTGGTATCCCTTTGCTGCAAGAAGCTAATTTTTTAAATCAAAAATTACAGAATTTTTTTATGTCCCTATCATACACAGGGGCAAATTTTCTACATGTCAAAACAAAAATCAATCATAAGTTTTTATAGATAAAATCTATCTTCCTCATTTCTCAGCCTCCCATGATTTCCAATGAAGGAAACAGAACACCATCCTGCCAAACACATGACATTTCACTGTGAAGACACAAAGAGACCCAGTACTGTAAAATATAGATCAAAGTAGTAATCTTTTGATGTATGTACAAACTTACAGTGGCCCTACTCAAAAAATACTTGTTATCCAGAGAGAATAATACAGAGTTGTTTTTTTCTTAATTATTATGCAGTATTTATCTAAAATTCAACCTTGTTCCTTAAGAAGGTTCTTGGCCAACATTAAAATAAAGTAAAAGAATTCATGGAATAATTTGAATAAAAAACATTCTTTCAATACATGTGCTTAGTTTTCACTTCTTTTGGAAAGTGACAACTTATTCATATTATTTTCACTTTGAAGCCACTTTTCTTAATCCAATATTAATGAACTGAAGCAGGATAACAATTTTAAGGGCCCTACCATCCCCCCTTTTTGAATTATCCCGCAGGGGTCCTGGGGAGAGAGGCCTACTCTTTTTGTTTCATCTGGTTTCCCTCATAAACCAACTCAGCAAAGGCTGGGGTCCTGCCAGCATGAGCGATGTCCCAGTCAACCTCTCCTTTTCTTATAATTTTTTAACCTCTCCTTTTAAAGATTGGCCTCAGGTAGAGTCATGGAAGTATTTGTGCTCTTAAACCTTCAGCTCAGTTGAGAGGCAAAGCCAGGCACCAACAGCTCCACTCCACTAGAGCTTAGAGGAGGACTCTGTCATTGTGGTGAAGGTAGCAGATGTACCTTAGCCCTTCAACACACCTGCTTAGATCCTTCCTAGCCACACCTGAGCCGACCTGTCTCTTAGTGTCACTAAATAATTTGCAAAACTGTTTCTGGCCACTGACAAAAGCAGGCTAAGTTATGTCATGCCATGAAGAATTGATGAGTAATAGTGTTCATCGCGTAAAAGATGGCCAGGAATCCTGTCATGCTTGGATACAGAAGAACTCACCAGCACACTTCCACAATCAGAAGAATATGACCAAATGCCACTCTTTCAGGCTCTCCAAGAACCTGAGCCCTGGCTGTGTAGTTGATGCTTGATTCCTGATGACTCCCAGGTTCATCAGGAGTTCCTCTACAAGGAAGGATGATGTAGAGGGGGTGATATTGCAGGCGCTACGGCTTTCTATATCCCTTGTGAAACATTTTTAATATCGTGGTTAACATGATACATTTATAAATGACTACTAGGAAGCCAGATGGTTTCAATAATATTCCAGCTACACTTAGTAAAATACATCACACACACACACACACACACACACACACACACACGACTACAGCTTTACATTTTATATTTTAAAACTCTGTTAAAAAAAAAAAAAACCTTTGCTTCCACACAAATAAGATTTACATTCAAAATGTATCTAATTTTAAATCTCACCATTCAATCCATTGCATTCATCAGCCCTTCGTTTACCAAAAACTGTTCCCATGCTGGCAACTAATGCAAGAATTGAAAATTAAATGAATTAACCAGCTGGAATAGCAGCTCTTTTTTTTTTTTTTTTTAACTCGGGGGAAGAGTAGAATAATATTTCCACACATCATGAAATCCTGTTACCTCAAGGGAAAAAAATATATCACATTCAACTTACCTACTTTCTTGTGAAATTTTCCCCTTGGATCATATCAAGATTTAAATGACCTCATCAAAAACTGGAGTTATTTGGCATAGCAAATTCTCTATAGATATGTAAATCTCATGTTACACCTCTAGTGCTCCAGGGACACATTTATTGATCGCATGCACTACGAAATATCTTTTCTGCAATAGAAATGTTAATGTATACTAAAATTCATCAAATGATGTTGAACTAAATACAATCTTAAAAGTATTCAGTCAAGAGGTCCATATTTTTATATAAGGATACCAGGTTTCCCTTACCTTAAAATTGTGCTGTAGTATAGGAATAATAAGTGTTTGAATCATATTGTTTTAAATCACACATTTATTAAAGAGAACAGTGTGGCTAGCTGCATTGTGTCCTAATGGCTGGTGGACCGGAGTGGGCGCGTGGATTCAGATCCAGGCTGACGGGCCAGCTCTGCGCCCTGTGGCTCCTTCTCCAGCCCAGTAGCTGCAGTGCAGGCCTCTGGGTTAAGCGTGCACATCCTCAGGAAAGGCCTCTAGCGCTGATGTAACTTTCACCTCATTCCTAGTAGCAACTCTTTGTTCCCCAGAAAGACCTCTTGTCTTACCAGACTGTCTGTTGCAAACCTTGAATTTTGGCTCATTTCATACTACATTTGAGAATAAATGGCTACTTTCTGCAAAAGAATATATCACAAATTTTTTTAAATTTCAAAATTATTGTCGATATCAGCTGGTTTCTTGAATATTAATTGGAATGATTCTTTAAATGTGTGGCTTTCTCTTACCTGGCCCATAAACCATGTAAATTTATTATAAATATATTTCCCTAGGATTCCTTTTTAAAGACTACATTAAACAAAGTACATAAAACTTCCTCGGTTATTACAGAGTGAAATAAGAATAATAATGAAATTCTTTAGATCACCACTAGATGGTACTATAAAACCTATTAAATATATTCTATCCCCTTTGTTTTTGGTGCCTTCTGTTTCAGGATCTTCCCAGGTGTTTTTAAATGAATACACGTTTAATTATAACTAATTTTATTGAATGGCTTCTATAAACACCAATCACAATGTGTTGTACTAGATGAGTGACCTTGGACAAGTTAGTTATCCTCCCTGTGCCTCAGTTTCCACATCCGTGAAATGAGAAGACTCTTGGATCTCATGCAGGATCTCATACTGTGGCCTCTTGGCCTTGGCTCAACAAACCAAGGGTGAGCCTCTGTCCTGGAAAGACTGATTCAGAACCCTTTCCTCCTTTTTCTTTTTCAACTAAAATTAGAAAAGGACAGCTGTGCCTCTCTGGTAGTGGGAGCAGCAAGGTGTGGGCTGCAGGTGCTGGGCAAGTAGGACAGGAAGCTGGCCTCCTCGGGTAAAATCTGGAAACAGCCCATGCCCATCTGTAGATGAATGGATAAAAAAGCTGTGGTACATTTACACCATGGAGTACTATGCAGCAGCAAAAAAGAAGGACCTGTTACTCCTTGAGATAACCTGGAGAGTATCGTGCTAAGTGAAATAAGCCAGGCAGAAAAAGACAAGTATCACATGGTCTCACTCATATGTGGAATCTAAAGAACAAAATAAACTGATGAACAAGATAGATCAATGGTCGGCAAACTCATTAGTCAACAGAGCCAAATATCAATAGTACAACGATTGAAATTTCATTTGAGAGCCAAATTTTTTTTAACTTAAACTATATAGGTAGGTACATTCAACTTTAAATTCAACTTTAAATTCATGGTTTTCGTCTTCCGTTTTTCTTTGCTTCTTCTTTGTAGCCATCTCAAACAGGGCACCTAAAAAATGTTTCATTTTATAATAATAAAGCCACCAACACAAAAGAATTGCAATTCTTAAATTGATAACAAAAATACCTGTAGGATTTGCAGCTAGTTGGAAAAATACAGGCAACTTTATGCTTCGAGTAGGTACTTTTGTCACCCGCACGCGCGATTTGCGGATGCGACTAGCACTAACCACTGCACAATGAGGCTGCTGACTGACTGGCTCACTCAACTCGTGCATGAATCGCACTCACTCGCCTACCCCGAGCTGCGTATCCCACAGCCCGACCGACCGACACCCCCCACTTCTTCTAACGCCACTTCTTCAAAATAGACTCACTCAGGCCGAAAACCGACTTTTGCGAATGGGCCACAAAGTTTCAATCGCACTGTACGTGCGTGCCCGCGCATGGTATTTTGTGGAAGAGCCGCATTCAAGGGGCCAAAGAGCCACATGTGGCTTGCGAGCCGTGGTTTGCCGACCACTGAGATAGATCTAGAGACATAGAAACATGGGACAGATTGAAGAATCTCAGAGAAAAGACAAGGGTGGGGCAGTGGGGTTTAGGGGGAGGAAAAACCAAAGAACTTATTTGCATACATGCATCACCCATGGGCACAGACAATAGGTGGTGAAGGCCTGGGGCAGACTAGAAGATGTCAATGGGGAATGAAAAGGGATCTCTGTAACACTCTCAACAATAAAGATAAATTTAGAAAACAAAAGCAGAAGAGCAGAGATAAAAGGCCAACCTAGAGACTGACAGTGCCCAGTTCCAGCTATTCCTGGAGCCTGTGGCAGCTCTGCCCTCCCAGAGGTTGATCAGTCATACTCCTTTAGTCACATTTGACAACAAAATATGCTCCAATAAATACCCTTTTGTGCCCCAGCTAGTTTGATTCAGGTTTCTATCCCTTTAACCAAAGGAACTCTTACTAATCCAGGTGGTCATTCATCCTATCCTTTCAAAAGCGTAGCCCCGGTCTGTTTGATTGTGGCTCAGTTTGTTGGAGCATCATCCCCTACACTGAAAGGTCACAGGTTAGATTAATGGTTAGGACACATACCTAGGTTGTGGGTTCAATCCCCAGTTAGGGTGCATAAGAGAGGCAACCCAATCATTGTTTCGCTCTCCTTTCTCTCTCTCTCTCCCTTCCTCTCTCTAAAATCAATAAATATATCTTCAGATGAGGATTTTTAAAAAGTGTAGTCCAGCAGTTTAAGTCTTCATCCCATAATCTCAAGTGTAACTCCCATTGTATTAAAAATTCTGAAAGAGAAAAAAAAAAAAAAGGCAAAGAGAGCCAAAGGCAAAAATTAGGGGAATTTCAAATAGGAGAATTCAAAACTTCTGACCCATTAGGACTAAGTAGTATCTTGAAGGAACACGACTCCCCAGAAATGCCAAGCACTTTGCAAATGCATGTTATCTCTTACAACCATCACTTCAGTACTATTATTCTGGGTGACTCAACCCTCTCAAACATTCTGCTACTGGGGATTTCAATAGTTTCGAAGGGTAGGTGAGTGGTATGACCTTGTTTCATTAACATATAGTGGTCTTAATTCCCTCTTTATAAACTAATGGGATAAGCATATATTTCTCTGGTACTTATAGTCTCAGAAATTCAGCATAAAGGAAATAGCAGAAAATACTAAGGTTCTAGTGCAAAACCTCAAAGCAATAAACCAATTTGAATCTCTCTCCCACTCTCTCTTCCCTCCCTCCCTTTCCTTTTCTCTCTCCCCTTTCCTTTCTCCTGTTACCTCTCTGTCTCAATTGGATAATGTAGGATCTTGAAATCCATATGTCAATGTGCTATGAAAGCAGTATCCTAAAATGGGGACACTGCTAGAGTTAGGGTCAGAGAGAACTTGGTCACTTACCTACTACTTTTGTAACTATTTTAAACCCAGCAGGAATATACCCTAAATGAGTACAGAGCAGTCAAGAATTGCTCTTCTGCTGATTACTACACAGGTCAAATTATAGCTGTTAGATATGTGAAGGAACAATATAAAATGTTATGCCCAGATTTCAGGATCCCCAAGAAACCACACCAGGGAGCCAGCCGAGTCCGATGCAAAAGCATTAGAGTCTTTATTCAAGCTAGCTAGGGCTAACCATCTACCACACGCAGTGGCAAGAGGCAGAGAGCGAGCCAGCTCTGTGGGGAAAGGGGTTTTATAGTAAGGGGAGGAGAGAGGACTGTGGGCCCTGCCGATTAGCCAGGTGCAAGTCGGTGTCTTGTTACACAGGATGTAGTCGTATCTATGGCACGCACTTCCCTTGATTATCATTGGTTAGTTTAAAGAAATCCTAGGTGTGGCTAGCAGAGGCTTGGGCTAGCAGAGGCTAGCAGAGGCTTGGGAAGAAGCTCCTTGCTGAGCACATGGCTGCTGCCCAAAAATGGAGGATTTGGGGCAAGATGGAGGGTGTAGCCCTCGCCCTTTCATAAAATACAAAAAGTAAAACATGGTTTGAAAAAGCCTTCTTATAACTATAAATATTTCATTTTTATTCATCCTTCTCTCCATCATTGCAATAATGAACAAAAGAAACTATCAACAAGCCATAGCCCTTCCCCCATATATTCTAAACAAGCTTAACTTCTCACCTGTAGCCTTTTTGGAGTGACCCAATAGTGTCCGGTTCTTTAAGATCACAGTATTTGAAATGGCACTTCCCTCCACCAATGATACCTAATTCAACCAATTCACTTTTTGTCCCATTTGAATTGATTACTTTTTCTCTATTTCCATTACATTCAGGTAAATAAGATAAGTAAGTAGCCCATAGTAGACCTTTCTATTCTACAGGTTCCTTTACAGCTGACCTTATGATATTTTTGCTGCTCCACAGAATGCCAAGTGTCACTGTTTCTCCATCTAAGATTTTCCATCACCCAAGGACTTCAACTTCTTCCCCATGTTGTAGAAACTGCATCCCTTCAACATTTCTGCATAACATTACACTGTTTCTCAAAATGATTATACCAGTTTATAATCCTACCAGCCACAGGCAAGACTTTCTGTTGCTCCATATCCATTTCAATATGCAACTTTATCAAACTTCTAATATTTCAAAAATAAGGTGGGTATGATATGGTAGTGCCGGGGTCCAGCCCCAGCGGTCCAGGGGTTCCCAAAAGTGTGGACGGAGTTGGCAAAGAATGAAGGACACGGAGACAGCGTTAAGATGATCAGCATAGCTCTCTTTATTCTCCATGGATCCTCCTGTGCCTGGCTGAGGCCACAGAGAGAGATCCAGAGGCAAGCTGAGCCTTTATTTTATTGTCAGAGGTAAACAAGGTAGTGGTTACCATAGTTACACTGTTCTTGTGAGTTTCACTTGTTTTGGCAGCACTTCCTGCACCTACCTCAGCCCATTAGTTTCCTAGGTAAGATCTAGGGAGCTTACAAGGTCAAGCCTAATTATGCTAAGAGGACTGTGCCCTCTAAGCTGGGACTTGTTTGTGACTTTGCCAACAGGTCAGTCCGAGGCTTAACCCTATAGCTGCTCCCCACATGGTAGTCCAAGTATGTTTAATTACATTTCCTTTTTTTCTTTTTACTAATAAGGTTGAGTATATTTTCTATATTTATGGGGTCATTTAAGTTTGTTCTTCTAAAAACATCAGCTTTTCTCTGTCACTAAAAGTCTACCAATCAATCCATCCCTACACTGACCAGCCTCTATGTGCCTAACTCCCTCCTGGAGATAATGAGGGAAATAGGAGTATTACTTAAAGATATTTACCATCTGGGTGAACAATTACAAAATAATCCAAGACTAACCAAGTGTTTCTTTTCTGTTTGTTTGTTGTTGGGTTTTTTGTTTGTTTGTTTGTTTTTGTTTTTTAATCTTTATTGTTGAGATTGTTACAGGTGTCCCTTCCCCGCCCCCCTTGCCTCCCTCCATCTGATTTCCACCCCACCCCAGGCCTTTGCCACCCTATTGTCTGTGTCCATAGGTAATGCATATATGCATACAAGATCTTTATTTAATCTCTTCCCACCTCCCACCTCCCTTCCCTCTGAGAATCGTCAGTTTATTCCATTTCCATGCCTCTGATTCTATTTTATTCACCAATTTATTCTGTTCATTAGATTTCTTATTCATTTATTTTGATTTTTAGATTCAATTGTTAATAGGTATGTATTTGTTGCCATTTTGTTGTTCATATTGTTTATCTTTTTCTTTTTCTTCTTCCTCTTCTTAAAGAATGCCCTTCAACTTTTCATATAATACTGGTTGGTGGTGATGAACTTCTTTAGCTTTTTCTTGTCTGTGAAGCTCTTTATCTGACCCTCAATTCTAAATGATAGATTTGCTGGGTAAAGTAATCTTGGTTGTAGGTCCTTGCTATTTATCACTTTGAATATTTCTTGCCACTCCCTTTTGGTCTGCATAGTTTCTGATGAGAAATCAGCTGACAGTCATATGAGCATTCCCTTATAGGTAATTAACTGCTTTTCTCTTGCTGTTTTAAGATTCTCTCTTTGTCTTTAGCCCTTGGCATTTTAATGATGATGTGTCTTGGTGTGGTCCTCTTTGGCTTCCTCTTGTTTGGAACTCTCTGTGCTTCCTGGACTTGCAAGTTTATTTCTTACACCAGGTAGGGGGAGTTTTCTGTCATTATTTCTTCAAATAGATTTTCAATATCTTGCTCTCTCTCTTCTCTGGCACCTCCATAATATGAATGTTGGTACTCTTGAAGTTGTCCCAGAGGCTCCTTATACTATCTTCATATTTTTGCATTCTTATTTCTTTTTGCTCTTCTTGTTGGGTGTTTTTTTGCTTTGTCATATTTCAAATTGTTGACTTAATTCTCAGAATCCTCTACTCTACTGTTGAATCCCTTTATATTATTCTTTATTTCAGTCAGTGTATGCTTAATTTCTGACTAGTCCTTTTCCATATGTTTGGCATTCTCACTAAGATCCTTGAAAGTCTCACTAAGACCCTTGGAGGTTTCTAGAAGATTCTTGAGTAATCTTATAACTATGGTTTTGAACTCTACTAGCCAGTAGTTTGCTTTCTTTCATTTCTTTCACTTGTGACATGTTTCTTTGTCTCTGCATTGTGGCTGCTTCCCTGTGTTTGTTTCTATGTTTTGGGTAGAGCTGCTAAGTCCCCTTGAGTTGGTAGAGTGGCCTTGTGTAGTAGGTGTCCTATAGGGCCTAGTGGCTCAGCCTTCTCAGTCACCTCAGCTGGGAACTCTAGGCGCATCCCTTTATGGGCTGTGAGTACAGTATTGTTATAGTTGAGAGTTGATTGCTGTTGGTGTCCCTGTGAGGAATTGACCTCCAGGCCACTTGGCTGTGGGTACCAGCTGCGACTACAGTGGGAGAGCTGCTATGCAGGTGACACTTCTATAAAGCAGGACTTGCTCCAGTGGGGCTTTGGTGCTCACTGAGTCTGCCCCTTGAGTGTGTCGCTTATGGATGTGTAGAGCTGTAATCTGGTATGGTCTCACACTGACCACTGGCTATACTGGCTCTTGGGTCTCCAGGGAGTTGCAAAGTCAGCCACTGCCTGGAGCCACCCAGCAGGAGCTACAGAGATAACTGCAGATTCCTCCTCTTTGTATTGGGTTTGGAGGTGGCCAGACTAGGCCCAGCTATGAAGCAAGGCAGGCTGGTGCTGGTGCCTGGTCTGGGCCTTTTATTGATAGGTTTGGGATTCCCTGACCCAGCTACAGCTTATTTGAGATTTTCAAGAGCAGGCCATTCATATGAAAAAGCTGCTGCAGGCAGCTTGGTGGAGTTGTAAATTAGATGAGGTGGGATCTTAGGGAATCACCAGGGCAGAGCAAACAGAAATGGCTGCCAGTTAGCCCTGAGACCGGAGAGGTCCCAGCACAGGGACAATAATCCCTGCCAGTACCTTCTCTGGGAGAAAGCCACCCCAAGTTTCTGCCCTGATGCCAGACAAATGTGTCCCCAGAGCCTCACCCTTGTGTTGAAACTCAGAGGAAGCAGGACCTTGTAAGTTCAGTTCATGATGCTGGCCTTTTAAGAAGAACAGCTGGGTCTCCAGCAGCCTCTGTGTCACTGAGCTCTAATCTGCACTGGTTTTCACAGCCCGTAGTTATGGGGGCTTCTTTTCCCAGCTCTGGGACCCTGGGCTGGGGGTTGGGTGTGGGGCTGAGACCCTTTACTCCTTCAGGTGGCCTCTGCAGAGACGATCTCCCTCCTGATTAAAAAATCAGCCCATGTGGGTGCCAGACCAGCCTGTTCTGCTCTTCTGCACCTCCTACCAGTCTCAATGTGCTTTCTTCTTTACTTCTCTAGTTGTAGGACTTCCATTCAGCCAGCTTTCCGGTGGTTCTAGATGATGATTGTTCTGTATTTTAGTTGTAATTTTGATGTGGCTGTGGGAGGTGGCGATTACAGGTGTTTACCTATGCCACCATCTTGGGTCCCTCTAACCAAGTGTTTCAAGTACTGTGGCAATACTTATTAGTTCTATAGAAATTCAGGAATGGTAGAATTTGGTGCAAGCTAATGTAATACTATTCCTAAAATATGAATCATTACAATAATAGCTAACATTTATTGACAGCTTATAATGCCAGGCACATAGTAATTATCACATTATTTGTTATGATGAGTGCATGTCTCATGCACCATAGAATTCCTTCACCATTTTATAATAATAATCACATAAATTAGGTACTATAAATAAACTGAATTCAACAATATATGTTAAACATATAAAGAAATAAATGAGTGAGACAAAAACAAAACAAAACTGTGGCTCAAAATGTTTAAAAATTTGCCTAAATTTACATGGTAGAAGGATTAGAAACTTAGGATAAGGCTTAGAGTATAAGTAGCTTTTGGACATGAAATGAAGGGCATGCCAAATTAAAAAAAGAACAAAACAGCAAGAGGAAAGTACATAAGTAGAATGAGACCCACTTGCTTCTGGGGAAAGAAACAATAAGTCTAACTAGGACAGGGAGTATGTGTGGTGAAGTATTAGGGAGTACATTTTGGGGAACAGTGCAGTTTCTTGAAGTCTAGGAAGAGTTTGAAAATAATGTAGTAACTATAAGCAGAGTGACATGTATTTTTGGTTTAATAAAAGTGTAAACTGGTAACATTAGATAATGTGGATTTGGCAGGAAGAATTTATCTAATATAGATATAAAATTTTGCATAATTTACAGTAGTCTAAGAATAGAATTACGAGTGTGTAGATTTTGGTAACCATTGCACAGGAAATAGAAAAGATAAGTGTAGAAAATATTTTAAAAAGTAACTATAGAAGAGAAGGGAAAAGATTAAGGAATGGAGGAACACATATTTAGTGGGAAGGTATATGAAATGATGATATCACTAAAAGAAAAATAGACATAGAATATATTATTTATCTTCATCAAAAGAAAAAATAGAATAGAGATTGATATCTGTTAAAGGAGAGAGAACAATTTCATATGGAGTTTGAGGTGGTAGTTTTATCTCCAAATATAGTCTATGCATAAGTAAGAAGAGCAGACTAGGATAAGATAGAATATCAGGTTTACAAATACAGATTTTAAAGTCATGGCATGAAAAAGAGGCACTATAGGAAGACTATAAAAAACAGATTTAATGAAAGAGGAGACCCATTTCAAATTCAGATTGTGAAATTGAACTTGAGTAAGTCATTTAACACCTCTGAAAAATAGCTAGCTACTCCATGTTTTAAGCAGAGAAGAAGTATCTACTTCACAATATTTTCAGCATACAAAGTGGAAGGGCTTTGCAAACTGTAAAGCAATGTAGATAAAGATAGACTTACATGGTTAAAGTCATGAGAATGAAAGGTAGATTTTTAAAAGTTTATCTTATTGTTGAAAGTATTACAGATGTCACCATTGTTTTTTCCCATTGGCCCCCCTCCACCCTGCATCCAACCCCCCCTCACCCCCCCACACACACCCAACTTTCACCACACTATTGTCTATGTACATAGGTTATGCATATAAATTCTTTGGTTAATCTCTTCCTTCTGTTCCCTCTGAGATCCATCAGTCTGTTGCATTCTTCTATGTCTCTAGATCAGGGGTGGGCAACCCCTGGCACATGTGCCAAATATGGCACAGCAGTAACTTTTGCTGGCACGCAAAACCCTCTCTTATAATCTTCCATTTACAATTGTGAATCTTTGTTCTCAGTGATGAATTTTGTTAAGTCTCATAATAGGAGTAGCCTGATGGATGAAAGTAGTAGCTCATGCATATCTCTGAAGGTCACGAAATATAAACCTGATGTAAAATCTCTGTCATCAGTGATGCAGCAGCAAAAGTCCCACTGATAATATCAAATGGAGTCATAAAGTTTTCTGTCGGACTATCAGTGTACATGTATACATTAAAAAATAAATGCATTTTTCATCATCATATACTGTGTTTTTGTCGCTCGAATGAATTTTATTATTTCTTCAAGGTTCTTCACATACATACACCTTAAGAGATATCAAGTAGGCATAACATGTTCTCAAAAAATTAAGGTTGGCATGCAGGAGAATTTTGAGTCAGAGATTTTGCTGGTTTTGGCACGCACTCACAAAAAGGTTGCCCACCCCTGCTCTAGATACTATGCAGCTGTAAAAAAGAGGTTCTCTTACCCTTTGAGAATATTATGCTAAGCAAAATAAGCCAGTCAGAGAGAGACACGTGTCATATGATCTCACTCATCTGTGGAATCTAAAGAACAACATAAACAGATGAACAAAATAGATTTAGAGACATAGAAGCATGGAATGGACTGGACTGATGAATCTCAGAGGGAAGGGGTGGGGGAAGAAAGAGATTAACCAAAGAACTTATATGCACAGTTAGAGGCCCAGTGCAAGAAATTCAAGCACGGGTAGGGTCCCTAGGCCTGGCTGGCGATCAGGGCCAATCTGCGGGGCAACCGGTGGGGCGATGGGGGGGCCACCCTGCTGGCACCCGCGTTGGCCAGCCTGGCGCTGCCTGCTCACCAGCCCTACCCCCTGCCATTGCTGCTGGTTGCCTTCCTCTGTGGAACAACTGGTGGGGCGATCGGGGCGGGGGAGGGGGCTCTGCTGGCACCAGCCTTGGCTGTCCTGGGGCCTGTGGGCTGGGGGAAGCTCCTGCATTGAGCGTCTGCCCCCTGGTGGTCATTGCAACTGGTCGTTCTGCTGTTCAGTCAATTTGCATATTAGGCTTTTATTATAGAGGATATGCATAACCCAAGGACACAGACAATAGTAGATTTAAAACTATGTTTTCTTAAGGGCTTTGAATTTGAGACTTTAGCCTTCTTTTCTTGATTGAAGACCCACATCTTACTGTGTTACAGAGAAGATGTTTCATTATTACAATCATTAAAATGGTCCTTGGCCCTATCTTCTTCTAAAACACGGTAAAAAAAATTCCTTTCTAAATTTAGACAAATCACTGAATAATCTTCTCTGAGGCTTGCTTACTTTGAAGATATATAACTTTAACTGGCAAATAAAGGAGTAAGGAAGATAATCCCAGTTCAAAAGTTCTTGTAGCATATTTACTTTAATACAGAAGTATCTTAAATATCACTTATACTCACTGTTTTTTTTTCATTTTCAACCTTGAGATTGCACATTATATTATTAATATACACATTTAAGTATATTGACTGCATGATAATAAATTCTTAATTTTATTATTTCTAAAGTTACTAATTACATTAAAATAAATGCTATCTTAGGAAAAATTTGAAACAGATGCTTGAACAGTGTATAAGTTCTTGGAGAAGCAGGGCCAGGTGTGTTTTGTGTTCTTAGACTATGTTCATAATATAATTTTTAAAAATTAATGCGGAAACATATTTTTATTCATTTTTATCCATTTTGGTTGAATGATACCTATGGATCTTGGCATCTCTTTAGGAAATCACAACTCAAATTTGGATACATAATGAAAAATTGCAGGATATAAATTCTAAATAAATGATTACATTTTACTTAATTTTTATTCCTCTATTTTCCTTATGCTTGTCAAGGTCTGAGCTATTGATTATAGGTGTCACAGATATCAAATTCCACCGTCCAAAGTCTCCAAAGGATTACATGGCAATTGTTCTAATCCTTAGCCAATAGGTTTGAGCATCCTCAGAACAGGGATTATTTCTTAATTTAATCTTTGCATAACCAGCACCCTGGACAGTGCCAGACATAAAATAGGCACTTATCTATTTTGAAACAGATGATACATGAATGATTTTGCCATGATAATATACTTATCTGATATATAGCTGGAGATTTGGTTCACCATGACTTGAACATCTTTTTAATTTTGCTATAATGATATTGCTTGTATGCAAACTACTACTAAATTGTTTCAACTTCATTTTAATGAGAGATGTTACACTTGGTAAATAAAATATTACACTAAAATTCATGTTAGTATAAAAAATTATTATTTCAAGGCATTGACCTCCTTTTAGATACAAAACCACAATATTAAATGTAAGAAAATTTTAATTTTTAAAAATACCCTTTTAATTTAAAAAATTTTAATTTTTAAAAATACTTTCTAAAGCAGTGTTTATTTTATTCTCATCTTTAAATTCACTAAGGAATTCTTAGAGGTAGGAGGAGACCTTCATGTTTTCCATCCCACTCCCCACTCCCCCCCGCAAAAAAAACAAAACAAAAACAGGGTGGTAAAAGAGAATTTTCCAGTCAGATTCTTTTTGAATGTTATTGTTGTGGAACAGTATGGACCAGTGTACATCTTACAGGCATCAATTCTGAATCGCCCACCAGCCCAATTCCTTAAGCTCGTATCGTATAAATACACTCTTGATGATTCCTGTTACACACATGCACTACTATAAAGAGTATGGATCCTAGCAATTGGTGCTGTATTCACAGAGAAACGAGAGCTTGATAGAGGAGAAAATGTGCCGAGGGCAAACTCGGCTATAAACGCGCTCTGTAAACCGGTATTTGTTCTGTTTGCACTAAAGGAGTCGTGGCATCACAGGAACCCTTTGTCTGTGGGATGGTGGGTCTGGCAACCATGTCTACTCATAAAAACGACGTCTGCTGACTCCGCCCGGGCTGGGGGTGGGGACGTGCACCGCGTGGAGAGCTCGACTGAGAATTAAAGTGAGCGAACAAAGAGAACTCCCCGCAGCCGCCCGCCAGCGCCTCGCAGCTGCATCGGGAGACAGTCACGCCCGGAAGGCTGTTCACATCCGTCTCCCGGCGAAAAGAATCCAGTGAATAATTGATGGAGATTGAGCGAGCCCAGGACAAAGCTTTGCAGAAAAACAGTGCATCTGATTTCGAGCTGTTTTGGAACCATCTGCCCAGTACGGGATACGGGAGTGCAGCAAGTACTTTGAGCCTGGCTACAGAGCTTCCATCTCGGGCGTGGCTGGGCCTTTTTGTCTTCTTGCCACCCCCACCCCTTCCCCCGTCCCCGCCTTCTTCTCCTTCCTCTTGAAAGTAGCCTCTCTTTGGTTACTTCTGCTGTGTCCTCCCTTGCAATCCCGCCCCCTCCCTTGCCTAGCCGGTGAGGTCAGCTCATGAATATCATTGCGCTTCCTGGGGAGCGTCTGGCACGGCTTGGTACCTCCGCGGTCCCCTGCTCGGAGCCGCAGCCCCAGCCCGGCCGCGGACCGCCTGGAAGTCCGCCGCTCCGGGGGCCGGGGAGTCCACAGGTTAACGCCATTGTTTGGAGAAATCCGGTGGGTGTGGAACTGGGGCCGGTGGGCCCAAAGTCCTGCTTACCCAGAAAGTCGAATATGATGCGACGAAGTTAAACGTTCCTCGTCTCCGGACAAAACAATAAACCCTGCGGTCGCTGGAAGATCAGAAGGAAAGCGCTGCTGATTTGCATCAACTTCCAACCATCCCCTCTGCTGAGGAGTGAGCGGTTCTCCTGGATTTCTAAATGGATGGGGATGAAAGACGGGGTAGGTTAACGGGTAGATGAAACTGCAGATTAAACGTGTTCCTTTGGGCTGTTCTGGGGTTGCTTGGTTGATAATTTCTGCGGGGAAGAGACACAGCATCTTGTCACTTGGGGAGAACCACGTGACAGCAGTCAGATACCTTTGCTTGTGGAAGCCCAGCTTTCTCCTGGGCTAGGCCTGTCTGGGGACGGAGTTTAGTGTTCTCCGGTGGCTCTCAGCTCCAGGATGATTCTGCCCAGTTCAAAACAAAAATAAGTTTGCATTGGCAAAATAACTTGTTTGAGCGATCCACGTTAGTGTGACCCACACAGATGAACCAGGCCACACATTCCAGGAGTATGTGGCTCAGAGAGAACAGTAGAAAATAAGTTGGTGGACAGCTTTTACCCCCCTCCCCGAGTCTTCTTTGTTCACTTTTATTTTCCAAACTGAGTTGGAAGGAGATCCCGAGAAGAGAAAGGGAGCTGGGGACGGCCCTCCAGTAATATTTCTTTTATAACATGAGGATTTACTGCGTGTTGACTAAGTTATGCTACTGAAAATAGACAATAATAAGAAAAATGCTAGTGAAGTAACTAGCAAGTATCTCGTCTCCTAACAGGAAGATTTTTCTAAAGCAGAACTTTCTGCCTAGTCATGCCCTTTACAGTGCTTTAGAGGAAAATTGTATTTCTAAGGAAAAGGCACCTAATTGACTAGCTGACTAGCTAGCTGGATCACTAGGGAGAACCCAGGAGGCAATGGTTTGCTATTTTCCAGATTTTAAATACCATGGATGGCTTCTTCTTTGAAAAAATACACAATAGAAATTGGTCTTATCACCATGAGTTAGGATGCACCAGCCTTCTGGGTGCAGAGCGAGGATGCAGCAGCCTTATTGGTTGCAGGGTCATCCTGTCTCAGAATTTGGCTCCATAGGAGGGACTGGGCACTGGAAAAATATTACTCTGCCTATGATATATCATCTGAGAAGATGCTTAAGAATAAAAATATTTTCTACCTAGCAATTACACTTAAACATAAAAAAATTCACAAAACTATGAAATGTGGATAAGTGTAGAAAAAGTCATCACCTGTATTTTAAAGAAATTGTGCACATCTGTCAATAAACTTTTCTAAAAGTTTTTAAAAATTATTTCCCAACGCTTAAAAAGTAAAATCCTTTCAGAACTGCTAATGACTAAACTATATAGATGATTTCTAGTGCCATTATTTTCTTGAAAATGAAATTGATTTTTTAAATATATATATATATATTTCAAATATATATATATATATATATATATATATATATATATAATAGTAAAAAAGAAGTTGGGTGCGTTTTTCCAACTAAGAACATTGAGAAAAGTATCATTTATCCCTAGGAAATTTTCTTCAGGAGCTTCCTTCATAACCCTTTTCCTGAACTTGACACTGGGAATATTAAACAGAACCCTCTCCACTAAAGTATGCTTTAAATTGCAGTTTTGAGGTGAGAAAAACCAAAGTTGAAAAATTAGGGTATTTACAACTCTAGTTGACACCTCCTTTTCCTCTGAAACTTCTTCTGGACTTTAACCCTCTTTTTTTAAAAAAAAAAATCTTCCTTGCCCTCCATTCTTTTTCTGGCTCCATGTCTCACCCTTGCCAAAACATGCTACTTTGAGAATGTAAGGTTCAGCTGCTTTCACATCGCCATCATTTTAATGGAATGGGTTGGAGATAGCGCCTCCCTTGGCAAAACGAGAATGGACAATTCTGCATCTTACTCCTAAAGTCAAGGCCTCTATTAAGCACCTTCCAAACCTCATTTTCAAGGACTTTTCTTGCATTGCTCTGTAACAATGCAGACAGCTTGTATGTTTTCCTTCTTTTGTTTCTGTTCCAGATTAGAAAGGAAGTTTGGTGGCGGTGAGGAGGGAAGAGAGTGATCTGACGATGGACCACTCTAAATCGCATCCAGTAGATTCTTCCTAGACAGCCATGAGTCAGCCACCGACCGGGGGCGCTGCCCCTGCCACAGCCGCAGCTTCCGCTGCCACCGCCGCCACCGAGGCTCGCCTGCACCCGGAGGGCAGCAGCAGAAAGCAGCAGCGAGCTCAATCACCCGCTAGACTGAGGGACAATACGGTCCGACAGACCACAGCAGCTACCCGGTCCCCGGTGGGGGCAGGCACTAAACTCAATTCTGTTCGGCAGCAGCAATTGCAGCAGCAACAGCAGCAGCAGCAGCAGCAGCAGCAGCAGCAGCAGCTGCTGCAGGGCAACAAGACCGCGGGCCGCGCGGTGCCTGGGGCCGGCAGCCGAGGAAGCGGAGGCGGAGGCGGGGCGGAGAAGGCGGCGCCCCCGGCTCCCAAAGGGGCTGTGCCGGGAGCTGTCCAGCCCGCGGCTGGTGCTGAAGCGGCCCCCGCGGCAACCCTGGCCCTGGTGGGCGGCCGGAGGCTTGGCCCCACGGAGGAGCCGCCCGGGAACCTAGAGCCCGTGTCCTCTAAACTCGGGGAACCCCCTCCGCTCGGGGAAGAAGGAGGAGGGGGTGGGGAAGTAGGAGGAGCCGGCAGCGGCTCTGGGGAAAGGGAGGGGGGCGCTCCGCAGCAGCCGCCGCCGCCCAGGGGCTGGCGAGGGAAAGGAGTACGAGCTCCGCAGAGGGGCGGCAGCGGCGGGGAGGGGGCCTCCCCTGCGCCATTCTCCTCCGCGGTCAAAACCCCAGGCCCCGGCAGTAGAAACTCCGGAAGCGGCCTAGTGGGGGGAAGCAACAGTGGAGGGAGCTACTGGAAGGAAGGATGTCTGCAGTCTGAGCTCATCCAGTTCCATCTCAAGAAAGAGCGGGCGGCGGCGGCGGCTGCCGCGGCTCAGATGCACACCAAGAACGGTGGCAGTGGCAGCCCCCGAAACTCCCCGGTCTCCGGCGCCCCTGCCGGTGGCGAATCTCCTGCAGTCCCTGCCTCCTTCCCAATGGCCGCGGCAGCCGAGGGTCCCCAGCAGAGCGCGGAGGGCAGCGCGAGCGGCGGCGGCATGCAGGCGGCGGCGCCGCCTCCCTCGCAGCCGCACCCGCACCCGCAGCAGCGCCAGGAGCAGGAAGAAATGCAGGAGGAGATGGAGAAGCTTCGAGAGGAAAACGAGACTCTCAAGGTGAGGAGGATGGGGGTAGGCGGCTGGGGGAGGGGAGGTGGGCTCCGGAGGATTAGGGCGTGTCCGGCGAGGGTGAGAGGCTGCTAACCTGTTCCGGGAGCCTTCTGGAGGGAGGGGCACAGGAAACGAGGGGAGGGGGTGCCCTAGCCTTTTCCGGTTTTTAAACCGCCAGGGATTGGTAGCGTTAGGTTTTCCTGTAAATCCAAATCTGGACCTTCGTTTCCCTAATTACCATGGTTTGCCCACATTTTCATGGAGAGGGCTCGGTGGAGTAGGAACGCGCCAGGAGGCCTAAAGAGGGCCCGTTTGGCGAAGTTTCCCTGTCATTCCTGTCTGCTGGAGAGGGGGCAGTAACGCTGAGGATTTGGAATTGGGATGGGGTGTACACGGTGTGTGTCAGAGGGGTGGGGGGCGAAGGGGATTTTGACCCGCGGCCTGTCACCCCAGAACGAGATCGACGAGCTGAGGACCGAGATGGACGAAATGAGGGACAGCTTCTTCGAGGAGGATGCCTGTCAGCTGCAGGAAATGCGCCACGAGTTGGAGAGAGCCAACAAGAACTGCCGGATCCTGCAGTACCGCCTCCGCAAAGCCGAGCGCAAGAGGCTCCGCTACGCGCAGACCGGCGAGATCGACGGGGAGCTGCTGCGCAGCCTGGAGCAGGACCTCAAGGTCTGCGGCGCCGGGACTCGGGGCGCGCGGCAGGGGCGGCGGGTGGGGGCCAGGGCCCAGGGCGGGTGGGAACTCCGAAAGGCCTTCAGTGATGGCTGGCAAAGGGCTTTGAGAACACGGAGATTCGCAGTTCTGACCACAAAGTATCAGTGCCGGAAGGAGAAGGGAAGAACAGACAGGTGGATGGGAAGAGCCCAGTGTGTCAGGCCTGATAGAGAGCGAGCTCTGTGGGCTCTCCTGGGAGTGACGTGGCTCTAATAGAGGCGGTGGGAAGAGGGCGCCCCGCTTCCTGGCGGAAAGCAGGGTGTGGCAGAGCGCAGGCTCTGGCCTTGTTTTCCCCTCCAGAATCTGTCGTGCCAGCGCAGGCCCGGTGGAAGCAGGCGCTCAAGAGCAGAGTAGTTGAAGCCCTGAATAGGAACAGCACTGGGAAGAGTTTGAGATTTCTCCCTGCCAGACTCCACCCCTATCTTCCAGGAGTCCTTCTTTGCAGTACTTACCACTTCCATAACTCCCCCAAAAGAAAACTGTCCAACTTAAGACCCCTTTTGGAAGTAAAGGGAGAGTGAAGTAAGTAAAAGAAACATTTCACATTCTTTTTAATGGGAAGTCGCTTCTTCAGAATCTCCCCCAGAGGAGAAATTTCATCTTGGAAATGCGTTTTTAGGCAGGTGTGGTCTGTTTAGTTCGGTTTGACTGTAAGTCAGTTAATTATATTAACTTCAAGATGGGAAAATCAAATGTAATTATCCTACATTTGTTTTCAAAAAAAAATTTTATGAAAGTGTATTTCTTCTTCTTTTTATTTTAACCTTTGTTGGGTACTAACTACGCACTGGGCACCGTGGCAAGCATTGTTATATATACAGTGTGTTTGCCAAAAATGTACACACACTTTAACAGCGGATAGCTCAATTTTGAAAATGAAATGTATTTTAATAAACACTGCCTGTATACTTATTCAAAGTGTGTATACATTTTTGGGACATCCTGTATTATTATCTCATATATTTCTCAAGAAAAAAAACTATAAAGTAGGGATTATTAATAACGTCATTTAACAGGTACTTACCCTGAACCTTTTTCTCAGGTTGGGTGCCCAGCCTCCATCTAGCCTTGTAAGTCAGCTGGTAGCTAACCAGGCTGACTCCTCACTCCATCTCAAACACAACCCGCTCCTGAGCCACCACACAAGACTGCTCCACTTTTCCAAACCCGAAAATTTCCAGGATAATTTTAGAACTGGAGGCAAAAATGCCTACACATGGTAGATACAATGAACATTTATTACTACAGTGTAATGTAGAGGTTAAGGGAACAGAGTGGAGAGCCAGACTGCCTGCTCACTCGTTAGCTATATGACCTTGAGCATATTACTTCACATATTCAAGACTTAGAGTTCTCCATCTATAAAACAGGAATGATAATCATACCTATTCATGGGATTGTTGTATGTGAACGGCTTATTTGTAAAGCATCTGGAATAATGCCTGCATGTGGCATATAAATATTGGCTCTTACTACTTTTAATATGAATATAATTTTAGCCCACATATGTTGTTGTCTTTAATTATATTTTGTTGTTACACACACTTTAATTTAGGTTGCAAAGGATGTATCTGTGAGACTTCACCATGAATTGGAAAATGTGGAAGAAAAGAGAACAACAACAGAAGATGAAAATGAGAAACTGAGGCAACAGCTTATAGAAGTTGAGATTGCAAAGCAAGCTTTACAGAATGAACTGGAAAAAATGAAGGAGGTTAGTATTCAATTATTTCATGCTGTGCTAATTATTTTTAGCTCTTTAGAAAAGAATTCCAAGGACTAATATGATTGTTAAAATATTTTGATTTTTTCATGATTATAAGACAGTTTGTTGCCTTCACCCAATAAATAACAGAAAGATGAGTTTGTACTAATAAATGAGAATTTGACTTCAGCCCTTCTACTTACTTGATCTATATGAGCTGTGACTAATGTTCTAGCCTATGTCATCTAAATATATGTTAATGAAATAAATTACATTGCTATTCCAAACACAAAGGGTGTCAAGCATATGAAGGAATAAGCCTTGTGTTAGCAGAGGGGAAGAAATGGTTCTATAATATTACTACTAAGTTCGTAGAACCATGCACCTTTAGGATGAAAATTGCCATACAGTCCATTTAATCTAATATAATACAGTCCAATCTATCTGATCTAATCATTGCTTGAATCCTTTTTATAACAGTCTCCAAATGGTCTAATGCTTAGAACATCAGCAGTGACTAACCCTTAAAAGATGTGCTGCAGCAGCTAATTCTATCACAGCATACCACTTTTTAAAGGTTTCCTTTGTTTGAGTTGAAATCTATTTAATTGGTAGAAGAGTCAGATTTCTCTTCCACATCAGCTGTTTCAAGATTCCTTCCATGTGTCCCCGAATCTTCTAAAAAAACTCAACATCAAAAGAAATAATTGAAAGAGAAAAAAAACAAAACAAAACAGGAAAGGCCTATCAGTAATAAGTAACAACTTGAGTTAAAATAATATATATATTTTAAAACAGCCTCAGACATTCAGTATGATTTGTGAAAACTTGAGAATCACCAAATTACATAAGTGGTCTTCTGAACATTTTTCTGTGCTTAAATATGCAGATTTGAAATGAAAATCTTAATCTTTCCATGGACTAACTGAGATATGCAGTTTTCCCATTTGCTGTGCTTATCTCAAAATGGTATAAAAGTGTTTCTTCCATCTAACAGTGAAATTATTAATAGTCCGATTAAGAATATGTGCCAGGAATTGTAGAAAACTGTTTCAGTGGGGTAAACTCTTTTGTGATCTGAGTTTCTGCTTATTCTTATACTATCCTGACTTCAAACATTCCTCACGTGACATTTTAATGACCTGCAGTTCTGGGCTAATACCCAAGGTGGCTGTGTGCTACTGTAGAAAATCATGGAGACTGGGAGCCAGGTGACTATCCTTACTGGTAACTAACTGGGTGACTTCTGTTTATTCAGCTGTGAAATGTTGTTTTCTAGATTTCTCAACATCTCCTGTGGCTATCACAGATTTTATCATGAAATCCAGGACATTATAATTAAAGAGCAGCATAGATTTTTTTTTTTCTAAAGTTAAGAGATCAAATATGAAATGGAATAGATATATGTTTCTTCAACAGTAATGTACAGTTGAAATTTATAAAAATTGACAGTTTAATTTCCAGGGAAAGAATAAAATAGGTAGTTGTATTCGTTTGGTAGGGCTGCTGTGATGAGGTATCACAAACTGGATGGCTTAACAATAGAAACCTATTTTCTCAGAGTTCTGGAGGCAAGACATTCAAAATCAAGGGGGTGGTGACTCCTTCTGAGGGCTGTGAAGGAAGGATCTGTTTCAGACCTCTTCTTTTGGCTTGTAGATCACTGTCTCCCCTTTCACATGGCATTCTCTCTATAGCTGCCTGTGTCTAAATTTCCCCTTCTTGTAAGGACACCAATCATATTAGATTAGGGCCCACCCTAACGACCTCATTGTAGCTTGATTGCCTCTATAAAAAACCTATCTCCAAACAAGGTCACATTCTGAGGTACTTGGGGTTAGGACTTCAAAATATGAATTGTGAGGACACAATTCAACCCAGAACACTAGCTATTAAATACGTTCTTAAGGGCAAGCAAAGAGAAAGTTCACTGTTAGTTTCATTTTAGGCTCATTCCATGGTATACCTCACTTGTCTTACCCCATATTTGTTTATACAATTAAAAACATTCAAGCCAAATCAAACTTCATTTGATTACCAAGGATAAAAGAGAAACACTTGGTGGTTTGGTATCATGTGAATGCTTTTCAAGTGGATATCTAGAAAGTTGGCTTTCAGGATGGCACCAGAGCTTTCTGATTTTCATCCTATGTCCAGGAAAGGGGAAAATGCCTATAGCCAGACAGGTGGGACCACTCCCATCTTAACATAAAAGCCAAAATAACCTGGCTACTGGGAAGAAGGGCTGGAACCTGGGAATGTGCACAGGAGAATCATTGTGATTCAGAATCGGCGTCCTTGATTCTGTTCCTCACACCCTTTCCAATGACTGTTTCCTCTGTCAGGGCTCTAACTCTGGATTAGGAACACACTCTTGTAGCACCAAATAGTGTAGGTATATATGTTCCTGCCAAAGGGGCAATTTGCTTTCTCCTTGGAGTCATAAAAGCCAAATTCCAATCCCTGAGTAGAGACTACAACAGTAAAAGTGTAAGGAATTTTAAGAACAGGCATGCACAGTGATGCTGCATGATTTTGTGCATTTAATATTTGAGTGAGCACTTATCTCCATGGAAGATGGATGTCATAAGACCAAATAAAGATGAGGACCCTTAAAGAAAAAAAACAACCCAGATATGCAGCACATCAACTTTTAAAAAGATGGGCTCTGAAATAGCATTTACAGTTAGAGAAGATGGTAGGGGTGGCAGAAATAGAGAGGAAGGGCAAGAGAATGGAAAATAAAAATTTGAGGGATTCTAAATGTAATAAAGGGGAAATGAAAAATATTCTTGCAAGAAAGTTCCATAATAATTCATGTGGTGTTGACCTTTTTAATGTTCAGAAAAGTGTCAGAACTAGTAAAAGTAGTTTAAAAATATGTTTAGAAATCAGAAATGTTTCATTTAAATAAGACTTTTGTAGTTGTAATTTTGTTGCCCTCCAAGAACATAAATATTAAAACTGAATTGTAGTAATAAGTGCCTCACTTTGTAGGGTAGGAGTTTGACTTGTCCCTATATGATTGTAACGACTTCATTTAATCATCTGCTTCCTTGGTTGTAAAAGGAAAACATATTCAAATCCTTGGTGAGCGTTAACCGGACGACTGTCATCCCTTTGTGGCATTCTACCACTGGAGAAAATAGACGCATGCCAAGCTTTCCATTATGAAGAGAAGATACTAGTTATGGAGTAAAATCATAAAATATTAAATAGAATATATTAGAGAGAAGCAATCCTCCAACTCCCAGATTTTAGTTTCTTGTATGGAGTCATATAGATGTTGAATTGCACAACTGGGACCAACAGCCCATCTGTTGGAGTTGGAAATCATTTACTGAAGGTTTAACTGGCTTCAAGGGTGTTGACCAATTGCTCTCAGGGCTCGTGGCTGCCCAAAGTTCTGTGCAACTGCTCACATCCATCTGCTTATCTCCTCCTCCTGAGAGGATGGAGTAGGCTTCTGGGAGTAAGAAGAGTTGCATAGAGACAGGATGGAGGTAATTAAATATGTTTATTGCAGTTTGTTGCTTGTATTGAAATAGCTGATAGTCTGCCAATCGCAAACAAGAGGGACCTCTTAGGATGCTGCCTTAGAACCTTAATGGCATTCTCACTCCGATTATAAAACACTGGTGGCTACTAGCAGTATGCTTTCTCGCAGTAGAAAAATGCCTTCACCTTTATGTAACCTGGGAAAAATGATGGTCTATCTTTTAGCATCACACACAATCATAGTGACGTTATTTTATGGAAAGTACAACCAACTCTTTGAATTCGAGGACAGGTTAAGGCACAGATAGCATAAAGTGAGGGTCTGTGAAGGGTGAGTCTTTGCTTCATTTCATTGAGGGTCACTGCTCTTCATGAAGTTCCGCTTCTGTAGAAAGAATCTTTATTTTCAAAGCTTTGAAATTCCTCTACTCTTCAGGAAGGAGGGTCTTCTCATGCCACTTTTAAGGTCTGGTGCTTGGAGAGGCATCGAGTAAAAGCCATTTGAGCAAATAAATGGCCAACAGAGGACCTTCGAAAATGGAAAGAGAAAAAAGTAACTGAGGTGATGATGAGGATGGTTTACTAGATCTTTTATATTTCAGAATCTGTACTCTTTGTGTTGTCTCATCCCTCACTTTCACATGAGAGTCTTAAAAGAAAATGATTCTCTTAATTTTCCCTGGTCTTTGCTCTAGAGGGCTCTTAACTGGCCTACTACAATAGCACCATCTATCTTAGGATTTTTATTTTCTGTGTATTTGATTAATATAGCCTGTCTATTACCAGGAACTTTCATTCTTGAACAAAAAAATAATTAATGCTATAAATTTCTGTCTCTGGGTCTTGTTCTTTTTGTTTTTGGGTTTTGGTCTTTACTATAGAAATTATATCTAGCTATATACTCAGATTCTCTTTGCAGACAGAAAACATTAATAAACAAATAATTGCCCTGCATAATTATAATTACCTTTTTATTTTCTTATATAAAATAAAGAACTGATTGTAACTATATTTGGTTTTGGTAGGGCATGTAATAAAGAAAAAATGCTGAGTGATACATTAGCAAAGATCTACAATGCTTCTGGTTATTGCTGCTGCACAACATTCAAGGCCTGGTTTAGTGAAAAAAATCAGAACTAAAAACCCAGTGTGCTAGGCCCAGGACCGGTGGAGCTTTCTCAATAATCGGAGCCACACTTTTGGTGTAGCCTTAGCTCTTCACCCCTGGAAGCACAAAGGCCTCGTGGTAACCAAAGAATTCAGCATCTTTTCCAGGAGTAAATAAACTAGAGTATTGAAGGATGGCACCTGGACATTCTGATTCAGGCAGAAAGTCTCCGAGGTGACTTTATATAGTTCTCTGGGGTGAAACTGTGTTGTCTCCGGGATGAAATCGGCCCCTGGGTGACTACCAAGCTCTTTGTAGCGGGTGTGGCACCTGATGAAGGATTGTTGGTTATGAGTAAACTAGAGGCCCTGTGTATGAAAATTCATGCACTGGATGGGGGTGTCCCTCAGCCTGGCCTGCATCCCTCTCACAGTCCAGGAGCCTTCAGAGGTGGGAAGCGACCCGGCGATCAGGGGAAGGCGCCACCCCCATCACATCTCTGCTGCTGCCACTGCTGGCAGCACAAGCCTCAGCCGGTCCTGGTTACCTGAGCCTTGGGCAGCCCTGGGGGGCTGGGGGGCTGAGGGGACTGGGCGCTGCCATCTTGTGGCTGTGGGCACTGCCATCTTTGAGGGCGTGGCAGTCAATTAACATATTTCCTCTATTGGCTGTGGGTGCTGCCATCTTTGCGACAGTGTGAGGGTCAATTAGCATATTCCCTCTCTATTAGATAGGATATCCAAACATTTGTATTTTGTTATTATTGAAATTTAATTTATTTTTATCCCCCTATGACTTCCTTGATGTTTTTGAAGGCGAAAGTCTCTACAAGAGGGTAAGAATCTCTCAGGGGTTACCTGGCCTTTCTGTATGTTACCGACCAAAACCTCCTGTAGAACTGATTCCCATTTAACAACCTAGTTCCTTTCTCAAGGGACTCTGAGGGTGGGGCTGTGATGGTGCCTTTTGGCTTTTGAGCAGTAGTTGACAACACTATTCTCTACCACTCCCCTCTACCCTGGCCACCCTTGGCTGCTGGAGAAGGGCCTCCCCCTTAGCAGTACAAATAGCTTTGTCTCTCTGTCTCACCCTTTTTGTTGAGTTTAAAAACCAAAAACTTTGACTTTATGTTAGCCACCTTTTAAAGCAAACAGTAAGTGTCACCATGAGAAAAGTCCGTGACCTCAAGTTAATTATTTTTTTATAGACAAGACAGCCTTCTACAGGTTGCACATTTGCATCACTGTACTGAATACTTTGATATGAGGACAGGGCCGTACCTGTTTTGATCACTCAACACCAGTTCAGTGCCTGGCATGTAGTAATTAGATACATTCTTCTGTTATACTAGAGGTCCGGTGCACAAATTCGTGCACCAGCGGAGTCCCTCAAACTGGCCTATGGGATTGGCCCAAAACTGGCTCTCCGACATCCCCTGAGGGGTCCCGAATTGTGAGAGTGCACAGGCCAGGCTGAGGGACCCCACCAGTGCACAATCAGGGAGAGACATGGGAGGTTGGTTAGTGGGGACGGACCAAGGGAGGGTTCCAGGACATGTCCGGCCCATCTCGCTCAGTCCCGATCAGCCGGACCCCAGCAGCAAGCTAACCTACTGGTCGGGTTGGTCTGCCCCTGGTGGTCAGTGCACGTCATGGCGAGTGGTTGAGTGGCCTTAGCATATTATTAGCATATTATCCTTTGATTGGTTGAACGGCTGACCCGTTGACCGGACACTTAGCATGTTAAGCTTTTATTACATAGGAATTGTAACAATTGTTTCATTTGCATATATTTTTTGCCCTGCACTGAACTCCCTGAGAGTAAGGACTGAATCTGTCTTATTCATCACTGTGTCCACAACAACCAGAACTTGTTGACACAAGCTTGATAAACAGTAACTAATTTTGAGTGAGAGAATGAACGGAAGTTGGGAGAGGTGTTTCAGACCCTCTTTTGCAGAGAATGAGAAGCATGACTCAGCACCAGGCCTCTTTCCAGGGTGCTCAGTTCAATGCAAACAAAATGAGAAGGAAGCCAATGAGTAACTCCCCACGCTTCCAGAATTAGATGTCTCCTGAGACTTTCCTCCCGATAGAAACTCCCAGGCCTCCACCTTGCTTCTCTCAAACCCTAGTTATTCCCCAGAAGCAATGCATCTTCCCTGCAACAAGCTCTTGTGGGCTTCTTGGGAAGGGGAAGGATAGGAGTCCCAGAACAAGGGACACTTCTGACACCCTGACACCAGCTCTGCAATTTAGCTTCCAGTGAAATGCAGATTGAGACAGCGAGAGAGGACTGCAGATGCTGTCATTCCCAAAGACATTCAACTAGATTTGCTTTAAATCTTCAGTGTTTGGGATAGTCAATTCAGCAGTTAATTTGGCTGAAGAGATATGAAAAATTGCCCCAGGGTTGCAGTTGCTTGATAACCATGTGGTAAGTGCTAATTAGAAGGCAGTCACTGTGCCAGATTCTTTATGTATAATTATGTTGTTAATAGTTTCATTTTAGAGATGAACACGGGAGACTCAGGAAGGTTAATATCAGGAGTAGCAGGCTGGCTCCACAACCATCTGTCTGCCTCCAAGCTCATGGTCTCCACTGGCCAGTGCTGCACAACCTCCCTGCAGGGACTGGGGCTGCCCCTTCCACAGCCACCTCCATGTTCTTCCTGACCCACAGATGACCTGCCCTCTTTAGGGACCTCAATATTCTGAGAATCTCCAAGTTCTGTGTCTCTAGCACACATGTAGGGAATGCTCTGAGGCTGCCAAGGTGCCTGTAGGAAAAAACTATTTTATCTTGCAAAAAGCAACTCTTTGGGAAAAACAAAAAAACAAACAACAACCTAGAAACATAGGACTAGAAAAATATTTTCAGGTCTGTTGACTCTGTCACCTGTGTTTTTCAGATAGGTCACTTAATATTTGACTCTCAATTTAATCACCTCTTAAAGGAAAATAAATATTTTCCTTATCTAGTGTATTCACAAAGATAATATGAGATAATATGTGTGAAAGTGCTTTATAACCTGTAAGGTACAATGTAGATTTCAAATGTTATTGCTGTTGTTGTTATTATTCCCACAATGCTCTAGATTAGCTAAGACTTCACTCCTAGAAAGAATTTTTAAGTCCATGAGATTGGAGGTTCATCTATCTAGGACTCCAGTTCCTCTATACAGGCCTTTGAAACACTGATGCCTCTTCCCATGCCTGTCTACTACTCCAAGGCTCACCCTTGTTTCACCTGCCTATTCCCTCTCCCTTGAGGCATGTCCTTAGTTCTCACTGTTTCCTCAGGTGGCTCACATTTGCATATGTTTGGGAGGATGTGCGGACAATGCAGCTGCACCCTCTGCCCTTGCATTCATCAAATGGGCTGAGGACTCCAGTCTGTCTGGAAAGTGAGTCTCTCCTTCCTTTGCTGCTCTGTAAATGTTCTTAAACATTTAGCAGTGAGAGGAGGGCTATTGTATTCAAGCACAAGATACTTTAGGTTGTTCTGTAGCTTTGCTTGACTCCACATCTAAATTCTATGGTTGCTGACTTTAAGAACCATATTTCTATTTAACTCACATGCAAAGAATGTTATACATACAAAAACTATCAATAAATGCTTGGGCAAGAGAAGAGCAGTTCAGAAGCTGTGCTTGCTGTCAGAGGAGTTCATCTCTTGCTCCTTAAATTAGAATTTATTCAGTTCCTTCGTTTTCTGATACTTGTGTTGCATTTGAGTAAATATAACATGCACTTTTGGTATTTTCCAAATTGAAAATTTAGTTGTATCTTGAAGATTTTAGACTTGATTTCATTTTAATGGAAATACATCACTTATTTGATATCTGCATGCAAATTCCATTTTTTATGTTTCAGGGTCAGTTAAACTGATCTTTATCCAGATTGTAAATGACAGATGAAGATGACATTTAAAGATGTCATTTAGTTTCTCTCCTGACATTTCCATTTCATTCTTATATATTTCACTTATTGGAACCATTTATATTCAGCATGATTCAACTCAGAAGTGCTTAAAATTAAAAATTCAAACTATGCTATGTTCATGTTCTGGCCAGTTCAATGATTTTCAGTTTTTCTGACCAATTAATCATAGTGGTAAGTGGCTAATAAAATGAACTATATTATTTTTCTTTCCTTCACAGAGTAAGTGTTCTTACCATTACATTGGCCAAGAGCCTTGAAAAATAGTAGAAATAATTCGACAGTACAACTGGTTCTTCTGTTTAAGTGCACAGTGAGCCGCTACTAAGTTGGTATGTGGTTTTATCCACTGCCTCCTTGCACATGGAAGAAATTTTCATAGACCTTTATCAAGTGGTAGCCTTCTGTGTGAATTTAGAAGGATCTGCTGTATGGAAAGTATTATTTTTCAAGGAAACCATCACCACCTCTAGAGATGAAGACACTGCTGAGGAAATAGTGTTACAGGGACCAGTGAAAGCTGGAACTCTGGAGGAAGTCCAGCCAATAGGAGCTGTCATCTGGAGGGGTCATAGCTACTGTTAGGATGTGTTGAAAAAGTAAGGGAGTGAGGAGAAATACCCTGAACTATCTTTTCTCCTACCCTTCATCCCTCAGCATTTCCGCCAGTGCCTTCTACTGGCCACACCCAGCTGGAAGGCAACTGGTAGAGGAAGGGATGCTGGGTAAAACAGTACACGGAGATCAGCTTCCTGAAGCACAGAGAATGACGGAGAAGCGGCAAGAATGCCCTTGGGTAGCTAAAGGAGAATAAGTAGTTTAAATATATTGCCAGTGCATATCTAGGTGATGGTCTTTGTTTATAATATGTCCAGAACACATAGACCTTTTAATCTGAAAATTAACATTTATTTATTAATAATCTCAGAGGAGCTTTTTTTGTAGTATAGGCTTGATAATCGCATGTGCTCTACTTTTCTTTCTTAGATTTTCTTCACTTTGTACTCCATACTACTGTCTTCTTAGCCTTTTGCCTTCCTTTTATCCTTTTCACCTGTGTCCTTGGACAATTTCTCAAGTTTGTTCTCAATATCATTGAATTAATTTTTTGCCATGTCGGTTGTGCTCTTTAAAGACTCCAGTGCAAAATGTAATCCTTGCATTGAATTTTAGTGTCCTTTGTGAGTTTTCTTATTTCCAACAGCTCTCTGTTCTTCAGGGCTTAGCTTCCTCTTTGACCTTCTATTTTTAGTTACTAGTGGCCATATTTACTTCCTTATTAAGAATACAATATTTTCTAATTCTGCCTTCTGTTTTTCAGAGTAAATCAGTTTAGACATATACTTTTTATTTTTTTTCTTTCTCTTTAGCCGAATATTTCTTTTTACTGATCCAAAAAATTTTAACAGCCTCACTGAAGTATAATCTACATACCATAAATTCACTTGTTTTAATGTACAATTTAATGGATTTTAGTAAATATGTCATTGTGTAAATATCTCTATAATATAATTTTAGGACATTTCTGTGACCCCAAAAAGATACCTAGTGCCCATGTGTCATCACCTTCTGTTCTCATCCTAACCCCAATCAAGCACCCTGTGCTGAGTCATCCCCATGCTGCAGAAGCCATCTTCCTCATGCAGAGCTTTCCCATCCATGCAGCGTTAGCCTGGAGGGAAGCAATAGCCCCACCCATTTGAACCCCTTTCACCCCACCCTGTGGAGTTTAAGCCCTGCTGAGGACTACAGCTGGAAGCTCATTAAGTGACTGAGACTAACAGACAGCCTGTAGGCAGAGGCAGATCTCTGGGTCCTTTGAGTCTTTTCCTGACCTGCTCCGGGGCAGGGCTGGTAAAGGAAGACCTTGGTGGGTGTGCAGCTTGGTCCTTTCCACACACACACCCCCAGGCCCAGCAGAGGAAGCCACAGGCTGTGGATCGCTGATAGCTCCAAACAGATAGCTCAGGGCCAGTAATTAACAGTGTATGGCACTTGTTTTTGTTGAAATTAAAGTTTTAGAAATTTAGTGATTGTCCATCTACTCCAAAATAACTTTGAAATGATATGATTGATTTGATCAAATATAATACACTTTCAAAGAATATCAAGATACCTTTAATATAAAGTGAAATCAAATTCTGACTTATTCTGGTGAGCATGTGTTCTAATATTTGTAATCGATTTCAAGTTATCTTTTTGGTATATGGATAGAGGTTACAGTAATTCTGTTTGTCCTTGTGTGTTAGAATGCACTAAGGAATTTTTAAGATGTACAGAAGTTTCTTTCAGGACCTAAAACACATACAAATGTGCCTACATATGCATGCTCCAATATATGCACATTGCATATAGGCATGCACTCGTGCTCATTTGCTCCATGAATGTGCACATACATGTACAAACAAAATATGCTCATGGATATGTTGTTTGATTATAAAAGCTTGGATTCAGTTCTTTGCCTTTTCAAATATACACTGAATTTTTTTATTAAGCCAATTATTTGTGCCTCTACTTTCACTATCTTTCAAAATGAGAAAGGGCTTATCATTGAATAAAACCATGGCAACATTTTTTCTTGTGCATTTAAGAATTGCAGAGAAAACACTCTATAATTATATTTAATTCATGACTTTTTCTCACTTGGTACATGGATAGAGGTTGCAGAGATTGTGCTTGTCAGGCTTTATTCATAAATCTTTTGTTTTGTTTTCATAAATCTGTAATAAGAATTTAACTCAATCTTTCATTTTATGCCATTTATTTTCAAGTTATTTCAACTATATTGCTAGTTGAAATCTGTCAATACTCTAATAAAAGAATATTTAGGGAAAATTTTCCCTAGTAGTAATCAAGAAAAATGCAGATGCCTCGCTGGCTGGTGTGCTCAGTAGTTAGAGCATTGGCCTGCATCCCTGAGGGACTCAGATTCCACTTCCCAGTCAAGGGCACTGTACCTGGGTTGCAGCTTCAAACCTTGCCCTGGGTCAGGCATGCAAGCACGTGTGGGAGGCAATCAGTCAATGTGTCTATTTCACATCGATGTCTCTCTCTCTCTCTCTCTCTCTCAAATCAATTTTTAAAAAATAAAGACATTTTATTCATTAAAGTTATCTGTAAAGGGGATTGTGTTGCCTACCTCATATAGAAGCAAGCTCATGGAAAAGAACAGGCAGAGTCTAGGTGGTACAGAAATGATTACTGTAAGATACTTACTGGAAGTTTGGGTTTCTTGAGCTCCTTCCACATACATAACCCTAGCTATCCAGGGCGGATAAAAGTGAACATTCCACTTTCCTAGGGGCCAAGCAGGCTATATGAGTGATTGAAGCTATTTGTGTTAAGAATGATGGGGCTAACTGGATATGGTATATCTCAATGTTCAGTTCCAACCCGACATGTCCATACTGTAACCAGGACCCAAGGACTAGAAATCTTGATTTTTGAAATATAAATTGTCTACATTTTAGAATTTGGTACCTAATTCCAAAATCTTTAAAGCACAATTGTAGGCTTTTTAACATAATCTAGGAATTACCCCCAAAACTTGCTTCTGTTCCCTTTCAGTGCATTTTGGGAATTATTCAATACTCTGACCTATTAAAACTTTATCACTAATATCTTAATGTATAATATATAAAGAATAATTTTAAAGCACCTTAGAATACCCACCCCTTACTGTCCTGCCATTTTGTAATGGCACTTTTAGCAGATTTTTTACAAGATTATGAACCTGATACAACAATAATGTTAATATCACTGCATTAATAACATAGAAGCTGGTTCAGACTCAACATAAAAAACACTTGACAAATCATCATTTCAAATTATAAGTGCTGGCTATCAGTAGTGCTCAGCCATACTTCTCTAAATGTGTTTTAATTGCTAAATGCAATGGTGCTTAGAACCCAATTCATTAGAGCAAATTAGAAGGGAGTATAAATCTCTGCATTTGCTGATGACATTCATAGCTTAGTAGGCATACATTTACTGTGGGGCAAGTATCTAAGGCATAAACTAATTTTTAATGTTTATTATTTCAAAAGTCACTAACCAGGTTCTCTTAAGTTTATGTATGTCAGCTGAGAAAGCTTCTGGTTCTAAGTCCCTTAGTTTGTGTGGAGCTTTTTGAGGCCTTTGTATTATCCAAGTGGAATATATGCTATGCATATTAGAGAAACAATTATCATGTTGCCTTTGCTTTTTTAAAGCAAGATGGTCTTATTTTGGGATCAGTTCATTATTGGTAATTTGGAAAACCCTCTAACAACCTATACTCTGCTCCAAAAGTGGGTTTCTACAATGATGGAAGAGTCTCTGGTATCAGAAACTATCTCACCAGGAGCTTTGAGCCACTTGGGGGTCCAGAGTAGCTTAAGGAATAAAAAAGCTACTTCTCCCTAAGGATCTAGAGATATTTTGATAATATGATATGAACCACATAATGGAAGGCAGGTAGTTTCATCCAAACCTGACTTTTAAAAGGAATGTTCTTCATAAAAGATTTTAAAAGCCTCACCTATTACTAAATATCATTATTAAATATCATCCCAGTTTTCTTCCCATTCTACTTCCTCTGGCTCTGTAACAACCACATCCCATTAACAAGAGAAGCCTCCCTTTCTTCTCTCTGATAATCCATGGACTTTAAGACCATGGAAGATAGATATTTTTGGAGTTAAGTTCAATATTTTATTTTTAAGTTGTTGGTTTATATCAACTTCAGTCTACTATAATGGAAAATGAGTTCCAATCTAAAAACTTTTAAGAACTGTTAACAAGCAGTATGCTTTTCCTATGCTAGGAAAGACCGGAAGTGTTGTAAAGTAGTAATTGGCATCAGGGAGTTACTTTTAAAGGGGAAAAGCATTATGCAACTCTAGAGTCATTCAAAGCTTTTCAGCCCTGAGGAGATAACCCTGATTCCCATACTGAGTCAAAGGTGTCTTCTTTCATTGATGTTCTGGTCTGGTATCATGTTCTAACAAAGCTCACTCATTAATATTTCTTAGCAATAAAGAATGCATATAACTAAGTCATATGCCTCTGCCACAGATATCAACATCAGCACAAAGGGAGAAAGATGGAGGATCCAAGAAAGGAAAATTAATTAGATTCTTATATCTAAAAAAAAAAAGCGACAACAAAGAACATGATTCCAAACATTTTAATTTGTCATTGGTTCGAGGTTTTTACGGCAGGAAAATCGCTTTTTCAGCTTTTGAAAGTGTTTGTTTAGGCATTCACTAGAGATACAAAAAATAAGTTTGGAAGCCTCATAACTCAGAAAATAGGAATGGAAATAACCTTCCTGAAGAAGAGGGTTGAGTTATTTATTGAAGACTAGAGGCCCGATGCACGAAATTTGTGCAAGGGGCTCAGCCCTTGCAGCCGAGGTGGCTGCCTTGGCACTTGTGGCCCCAGCTTCGTGCAGAGGGTCATCTAGACGGTCGTTCCACTGTTCAGCTGCCAGGTCTAATTAGCATATTACGCTTTTATTATTATAGATGTGGGGCTCCACCTCTGGGAGATACACTTTTCACCTTTGTGACATGAAACTTTATGTTGATATCCAGAAGATGACCATCTTTCCCAAGAATGGACAGTTCACAGTTGTTTTGTTTTATTAATAGCTTCTGGAAACAAATCCCAATTTAAACTGTTGCTCAATTTTCTTTCTCGAATCTTTCGAGATTGTTTCTTGGAGTAAACGAATAAATGAGGACTTTCTTTTTCTTTCGCCTCCATTCTACTTTTTTAATAAATTCTGGCCTTCTTAACTATCAGTCAGTGGAAATTTGGAAAACCTAATCTTTGAATTAAATTGAGAATTTTTCTGGGTGTAGCTTCCTTTGAATATGCCTTTATGTCTCAACTCTGTAAATTGACTTAGTAAGGAATCTTGTAAAATTAAAGATATTTTTCTTCCCTAGCATAGGAAAACTATAGAAATAGAAGGACAAACAAAATTTGCTAAAACTAAGGGTGGAATTGACAAATATAAATTAGAAACCCCGATCCAGGAAGCACTGTAAATATGTATGTGTACACTTGTTTTTTTCCTGAAAAGAAAGAATAAAAGTTAAGTTCAAAGATAAGAACAACTTCAAAAATGTGCTGAGCCAGACCCTGTAAAAGCTTGACTGTTAGAATGAACTTTATGAGCTTTTAACTCATATCACACCTTTGGTGCTAATTGAACACCTACTTTTCTTAAAACAAGTATGTACAATTTAGAACTGAAAGATGAGCTTTTATAATAATTTATTTATTTATTTTTTTAAAAAAATCTTTATTGTTCAGATTATTACATTTGTTCCTCTTTTTCCCCCCCATAACTCCCCTCCTTCCAGCTCCCACCCCACCCTCCACCCTCACTCCCCACCGTGTTCATCCATAGGTGCATGATTTTTGTCCAGTCACTTCCCGCATCTCCCACACCCCTTTTCCCCTTAAGAATAGTTAGTCCATTCCCTTTCTATGTCCCTGATTCTATTATAATCACCAGTTCATTCTGTACATCAGGTTATTTATTCACTTGATTCTTAGATTCATTTGTTGATAGATGCATATTTGTTGTTCATAATTTGTATCTTTACCTTTTTCTTCTTCTTCCTCTTCTTAAAGGATACCTTTCAGCATTTCATATAATACTGGTTTGGTGGTGATGAACTCCTTTAGCTTTTCCTTATCTGTGAAGCTCTTTATCTGACCTTCAATTCTGAATGATAGCTTTGCTGGATAAAGTAATCTTGGTTGTAGGTTCTTGGTATTCAGCACTTTGAATATTTCTTGCCACTCCCTTCTGGCCTGCAAAGTTTCTGTTGAGAAATCAGCTGACAGTCATATGGGTAGTCCCTTGTAGGTAATTGAGCCTCTTTCTCTTGCTGCTTTTAAGATTTTCTCTTTGTCTTTTGCTCTTGGCATTTTAATGATGATGTGTCTTGGTGTGGTCCTCTTTGGATTCCTTTTGTTTGGGGTTCTCTTCGCTTCTTGGACCTGTAAGTCCATTTCTTTCTCCAGGTGGGGGAAGTTTTCTGCCATTATTTCTTGAAATAGGTTTTCAATATCTTGCTGTCTCTCATCTTCTGGCACTCCAATAATTCTGATATTAGACCGCTTAAAGCTGTCCCAGAGGCTCCTTACACTATCTTCACACTTTCGGATTCTTTTTTCATTTTGCTTTTCCAATTGGGTGTCTTTTGTAGAATCTTTGGTTTGATTCTTGAGCTCCTCTGGTCTGCTATTGGGTATAATATTCTTCATTTCAGTCTGTGTATGCTTACTTTCTAATTTCTTTATCGTAGCATTGAGGGTCTCATTAGTTTTCGTGAGGCTCTGCACAAATTTATGGCAAGCCCTCAAAATTGCGATTCTTAGCTCCATATCCTCCATTTCTGTCATGTTTTTTTGTCTCCGCATCTTTTATGCTTTCTTGGTGCACCCCCTTGTGGTCTCTGTGCGCAGTCTTGTTCTAGCCAAGCCTTAATTGTTGTAGTTAACACTAGAGGGATTTGACCACCAGGCCGACTGGCTGTAGGAATCAGCGGTGCGGAAAACGTCTGTCTTCTGGGGAGGCGCTAATCCAGCCTTTGCCTGAGGCGATCGGCAAATGGCTCTGCGCAGGGCCTGGGCGGGGCGGGATCAACAGGGCGGGATCAACAGGGCGGGGGGAGGGAGCCGCTATGGCCGCTCTCAGTCTGTCCCCAGGGGTTCTGCCTCTCTGTCCCAGCAACCGCTGCAAACCTCGGAGGGACCGTAGCCAGACAGTCCCGCTTCTCCCGTTTGAGTCTGGGTCCCTAGAGACTTGCCCGGATCTGTAGCCCAGAGTCTGAGACTCACTCCTGATTGAAAACGACAACCGCGCCCTCAGCCGCCAGCCCGCTTTGCGCGCGCACCACCTCACCGCCGCTCCACCGTACCTTTAAATTTTCCACACTGCGCCTCCTCTGTGTGTCGGAATGCTGTTGTTTTTGCTTCTAGTTGAAGAGTCTCTCCTCAGCCAGCCTTCCTGTGGTTCTGGTTGATGTCCGTTCCGACTTTTAGTTGTATTTTTGAAGTGGTTGTTTACGGCGGCAATCTCCGGTGTTTACCTATGCCGCCATCTTCGATCTCTCCTATAATAATTTATTTAAAGCTCAGTTATATTTTTAAATTTCTATGAAATTAAAATATTGACAAAAACAGAAAAATAGAAACATGTAAAGTAAAATGAGTTTAATTTTACTTTTTCTGTGTTTGATGATCTTTAACTTTTTTCTTTTCTTTTCCTTGGCATTTTACATGTTTTTGCTTTTCTGAAATTTGAATAACAGATTTTTCGTCATAAGTATCAACTGAGTTCATTAGCTTAATGTCTTTTACAATCTCCATGGTATTTTTTAAATGTAACAGCTTTTGCTATGTAACAAAGCATCCTAAAATTTAGTGGCTTAAAACAACAATCATTTATTTGCATAATCCCGTGGTCCTTTATATGGGTTTCTAGTCTCAGTTGGGTCCCCACATACATTTAGCTGACAGTTGGGAGGCTGTTTCTGGGAGTTGGGTGGCTATTGGCTGGGACAATGGGAACAACTGAGCCATGTGACTCCTTTCATCCAGCAGGCAGGTTATCCCAGACTTGTCCCAAGAGGCAGCATGTCTCCAAAAGAGTGAGCAGACGTGCAAAGACTCTTGAGGGTAGAGGCAGAACTAGCATGTCATCTCTCTTCCCACATTTTACTGTCACCACATTTTGTGGGTCAAAGCAAGTCACAAGGCCAGCCCAGTTTGAAGAGGTATAGAAACAGATTCTTCCTCTTAATAGAACACATTACAAATTGACTGTCCACTGGCAGGGGAAAAATACAGCCAGTTTTGTAAACTGTTTTACTCTGGGAAGCCTTAATCGCTAAGTAAGTCTATTGTATACTAGGCCCTGGTTGGGGTCCAAAGGATAGGTGCTTTTATGCTCATAATTGCCTGGTTATTTTTTGAAAACTCTTACTGAATTGTATTGCATGGAATGTAACTTAGTTGACATCAGAATGATCACATTGACATTTCTCTAAGGCTAGGGAAAGTGAAAGAGTCAGGAGAGTCCTTGACTTGGTCCCTCCCATGAAGGAGGGCAAAGAATAGGGTACTTTAGAAAGCAACTTGGAGAACTATGACCTACAGGGTTAGAGACAGAAGAAAAATGGTGGGAGAGGAGTTGATGAATAAAAGCCATGAAGGCACACAGGCCATCAAAGGATGTTGGTACCAGGTACTGTTTACAAAATGATTTTGAGACCCAGAATCTTAATTTATGACACTGAGGGAAATAGATTGGTAAACTTAAAAAACAAGTAGTAGCCCTAGCCACTTTCGATCAGTGGATAGAGCGTCGGCCTGTGGACCAAAGGGTCCCAGGTTCGATTCCGGTCAAGGGCACGTATGTAGGTTGCAGGCTCCTCCCTGGCCCAGGCCCTCCTCAGGGCATGTGCAGGAGGCAACCTATCGATGTGTTTCTCTCACATTGATGTTTCTCTCTGTATTTCCCTCTCTCTTCCACTCTCTAAAAAATCAATGGAAAAATATCCTTGGGTGAGGATAAATAAATTAATTAATTAATTAAATTAAAATAACACAAGTAGTAGAACAGAATAAAGGTATATTAATAATTCTTATTTTAAATACTTTTCAGCTCATATATTTTTTACCTTTTAATCTTTTTGTTGTAAAGGTCGAATAATTTTTCATTTTTCTAAGCTTTGAATGGAACTTTGAAAATGGACTTTTATTTATTTGTTTTAACCTGCTACCAACTTTTTGGGATTAGGATGCTCCAAAAACAAATCTTTGTAAGAAATAAGGATGACATAGCCATTTTCTAGTTCAGCTGACACTGAGCTGACTTTGGGTCAGGCCTATATCCAAGAGCCGGAGCTCTAACAGAGAACAATGCAAAGAGTCTGTGCAGGTGGAGCTCACATTCCAGAACCAGGAGACAGGCATGAAATAAATGCACAAGCTAAATGGTGAGAGGAGCTGTGGACAAAAATAAAGCAGGGTTAGGAAGATAAGGAACACAAGGGGCAAAGGAGTGGAACATTTATTATTTTATAGAAAGTGGTCTGGAAAGTTCTCTGATGAAGGACCTGAAAGAGCTATGGGAGTGGGTCCTGATAATATATAGGGAGAGTGTTGTAGGCAGAGGAGCGGTCCCCAAACTGGAGGATGCTTGGCATGTTTGAAGAACCACAAGGATACTTGTGACACCAGAGCAAGGGAAGCAGAGGGGGGAGTATGGTGGGAGATGAGGTCTGAGAGCTTGTTTGGAGTGGGGTGTGGCTGACCACGGAGAGCAGGGTGATGGTTCTCAGAGCCAGCTGCTTGTTATACTCACCCTGGGAGCTATGGTCAACTTGCCTGGGCCCAATCCCAGAATCTATTTTAATTGGTCTGGGTGGAAGCCTGGTCAAGCCTTTTTAAAACATTAGCAGGATGGATCCAGTGTGTAGCTGAGGTCTCCTGTGCCTTACTTAGTGCAGCAGGACTCTGACCCTGAGTGAAATGGAAAATGGCAGAAGAATGATGCGACCTGGTTGTCCTGGCATGCCTCCTTCACCCACATTTCCCGTGGCCCTCAAGATCGTGACTGAGCCTCACCTTTTCTTTCTTTTCTTTTTTTTTTTTGTTTTGTTAATCCTCACCGGAGGATATTTTCCCATTGACTTTTAGAAAGAGTGGAAGGGAAGGGGAGAGACAGAGAGAAAGAAACATTGGTGTGAGAGAGACACATTGATTGGTTGCCTCCCACATACACTCCAACCGGGGCTGGGGATTGAGCCTGCAACCCAGGTATATGCCCTTGACCAGAATTGAACTCTTGACCCTTCAGTCTTCAGGCCAATGCTTTATCCACTGAGCAAGACTGACTAGGCCATTGCCTCACCTTTTCAGAGGAAAGAGTGGGAGAATGTGGCCATGAACAAGATCTCCAGGTGCCCTCACCAGCCCCTCCTCTTCCAGCTCTCTGGTAGGTGTCAGGGATGTAATAGAAGGAGAGGAGGATGTCTTGTATGGAAAGGGCCCCTTGTGTTCCCTTCTAAAATAGGTTGGAACCTGCCTTAGCCTATTTGAAATGGTGTAACAAAATACCACAGACTGGATGGCTTATAAAAAACAAACGTTTATTGCTCACAGTTCTGGGGGCTGGAAGTCCCAGATCAGGGTGCCAGAATGGCCAGGTGGGAACCTCTTCTAGGTGGCAGACATTATCCTATATAATAAAACCCTAATATGCAAATCGACTGAACAGGGGGTCCCGGATTGCGAGAGGGTGCAGGCCTGGCTGAGGGACCACTCTCCCCCACCCCCGTTCATGAATTTTGTGCACCGGGCCTCTAGTTTTATATAAAGTCCTCACATGCTGGAAGAGACTAGGGAGCTCTGTGGGGTTTCTTTTATAAGGGCACTAATCCCATTTATGAGGGCTCCACCCTCATGACCTAAACACCTCCCAAATGCCCCACCTCCTAATACCATCACATTGGCCATTAGAATTTCAACATATGTATTTTGGGGAGACACAGCATTTGGACCATAGCTGGGCCAGAGTTCCTGCCGCTTTCCTTCTCCCTCCAACCTTCAGTCAGAAATCCCCATGCCTCCCTCCCAATGTTGCCCGGAGTCACTACAGGATGACTCTGAGAAATAATGTCACTTCTGCTGACCACTATAAGTACAAAAACACTTGCTGCTGTGTAACAGCTGTAAATTAGTGCCCCCAAACCCATGCAGCCAGGTTAAGAGCACAGAAAAGGTTATACTTGGAAATAACACAGCCTCGAACTTATTTTCCTTTTGAGTAATAGTGTAATGTAGTTGTTCAGAACCAGAGCTTTGAAGCTGAATAACTTACATTCTGTTTCTAACACTGACTAGCTGGGTGACTTACCCTTTGTGTGCTTCAGATAATACTGTCAAACTCAGAATCTGTTGTAAGATTAAATGAGTGGATAAGTATTACGTTCTCAGAAAAGAGCATGACACATTTTTAAAAATATATATTTTTATTGGTTTCAGAGAGGAAGGAAGAGGGAGGGAGTGATAGAAACATCAGTGATGAGAGAATCATTGATTGGCTGCCTCCTGCACACCCCACACTAGGAATGGAGCCCGCAACCCAGGCATGTGCCCTGACTGGGAATTGAACCGTGACCTCCTGGTTCATAGGTCGGTGCTTAACCACTGAGCCATGCCTGCCGTGCACATGGCACCTATTTAGTGCTCAATCAGTCCTAGATATATACAGTTATATTTTCCTTCTTGATTTAATCATCATACAAAGGGATTTTTCTCTAATTTTATCAAAAACGTAAGAGAATTTTGTATGCATAATGTGTCTTTCAGTAGCATTTGTGACAGATTCTTCTCTGTTGTTTAATTGTTGAAAACGTAAACATGCTGCTTATTAAGTGGTCCAAATTTCAATTGAGGAAGAAAGGCAGAATCAAAACATTCGTAGCACACAAACAATCCATTTTATATGATTGCTGTGCAAACATAATTTTTGGCAGAACTCTCTAATCCCTCGCTTTCACATGGATAAAAAGAATAGCAGCCTCTTTGGACAAGATGAGGCTGGGAATGCAAAGAATTAGCATGTGGACAAGGCATGTTTTCAGCACTTTTCTCTAGAGGACCATCTGAAGTGCCTACTTCGCAAACAAAGATGAAAATCTGAGATTCAATTCTAGTGTCCCAGACTGCTCCCCTTATAGAGGTTTCTACACAGTGGATGGAGGTGGGGCAAGATGACAAAGAGGGAGGCGAGGAAATTTTATCCTCACAGGAAAGGGCCTCTATGGACTTACATTATTTCTCCAACTTTCTCTACCCAAATGAATCTTTCATCTTTGTTTTATTAAAGTCAGAAATTTAATAAAAACTCACTGGAATATGAAAAGATGATTAAATATTTATTGAAAATTTAAATGTGATACTTAAAGGTACTCATAGTCCTTGAGGCGCCTTAAAGGCAATAAACTTTATATCAGAACTTTATCTGAGTTTGGCACCCCACCTGAGTGAAAATTAAATAAAAGTGAAATAGAAAAATGCCTCTTAGGAAAGAATGGCCTAGTTTCAGCATTTCTCCTGTATTAATTTAGAGGACTCATTTTAACATTGCCCACAGGATAGCCTAAATTTCTCAGCTCTACAAGCCGACCTCAATCCTTTCAGTGTCATCTTCTACCTCATCTCTAAAGTGTCTCTACTTCCATTATTTCTTTTCAGAGGTCAGCAAATCTGTAAGACATTCATTCCCCAAGTCTTTGCTTCTGCTCTTTACTTGTTTTTATTTCTATTGAAATTTTGCACACTCTTCAAAAATAAGCTCTCCTGGGTGGTTTTTGTGATTTCCCCAGATCTAGAATTATAGATGCTTCTTTGCTCTCTCAATTCTTTGTTCTTCATTTCATGCCCTTAGTTAATTCTGTTTTCTGTTTTAGCTATTTATCTGCGCCCTTTTTATTGTCATAAACAATTAGCTTTTGGGGGAGAGAGTAAAATATTTCTTAGTCATATTTGTATGCCATAGAGCAACATATATATGCAGAACTCAACAGTATCTGTGGAATTAATGAAACACAAAGACCAGGAAAAATAAAAGCTCTCAGAACTAGAGCATGCTCTTCTTCATTTCCTTTGCATGCCATCCCCTTACATCAGGGCCATTTGAATTGCCACCTTTGTGGCTTTGTATTTCTTCTAGGATAGTTGGATATGGACACTTCTTGCTTAAAACCCTTTAATACATACACCTAATTGACCTTAGAGCAATAATTTGACCTTGGTGAGAGGAAACCCAAACTTTATTCAGTGTCCTTTTTTTAAAAAAAATATATTTTATTGATTTTTTACAGAGAGGAAGGGAGAGGGATAAAGAGTTGGGAAACATCGATGAGAGAGAAACATCTATCAGCTGCCTCCTGCAAACTCCCCACTGGGGATGTACCCACAACCAAAGTACATGCCCTTGACTGGAATCGAACCTGGGACCCTTGAGTCCGCAGGCTGACACTCTATCCACTGAGCCAAACCTGTCAGGGCTATTCAGTGTCCTTTAAGACTGACTCATGCCCAGTCCCACGTCACTCCCTCCCTCACACTTTGTTACAGCCACAGCGAATTTCTTTGTGTCCCAGAAATGGTCTTTCTACATGGAATGCCTGTTCCATTCCTCCCCTGTCCATCTTCTACTGTCTAATTCCTCATCTACCAGATTCAAGATGTTACTTCTTTCTGGAAATCATCTTTAATTCCCTGTACCATCTCCAGCCTGGGATGGGATTAAGCTTTTCTCCTTTATGATCTAATAGATAATAAAGATTAGAAAGACTTGGGAAAGACGTGATTCTGCTTCTTACCAAGCAGTGACTTTAGACCAGTGCTTCACAAACGTTATGCATCAGAATCACCCATAGAGTTTGTTCATTCATAGCCCACTGGGCCCCATCTCCAGAGTTTCTGATTCAGTAGTCCTGGGATTGGTCCTGAAAATGTACATTTATAATGAGTTACCAAGTGACACTGATGATGTTCCTGCCTTAGATAATTTACGTAATCTCTCAAGCTTTAGTTTGCCATATGCAAAATGAGGCTAACTGAGATGTTTTAAGAATTAGTTGTCAGTGTTTGACATGAATTAGTATTCAGTCAATGTTAGTTAATATTGATTCATCACACTATTAAAGTATAGACTAAACTGGCAAATAAAGTAGGAACCCCATGGAAAGCAGAGACTATATCCATTTTCTTATTGTTTTATCACAGGTACTTCATGAAGTGCATTAGTTAACACTAAATAAATATATAATGGAATAAATTCAAAGTAAAAGCAGTCAATAAATAAGAAATAAAATGAATTTAGGTAGCCGCTACACAGAATGTTCCAGGATTCCCTAGTACAGCTTACTCTAGTCTTGGTTTTCCTGGGACTGTTTTTGCTGATTGGTTCCTAAATCACTTTTGGTTTTGGTGAGTCAGTCCCCACAGCTTTTGCTTCAAGCAACACAGAAAAACATTTTTCTGTAGGAACTAGAAATAAGCACACGGACTACTCCTCTGGTTGTGTAGTTTCGGTTTCAAACTGAATGAGAGAACTGCCCCAACGTGCTTCTGTCCCTTCTGTGCCTGAACATATGCCTGCATTTAACACTGGATATGGGTTAGAAATTAACATGAACAATTTAATCTGTAGTTCTTCACAAATTCATGACTCCTCTTTTGAGAAGAGAGTTTCTATTCCCATCCTCCTCTTTGATCTTAGAAACTCATATTTTATATTCACTCAGTAGTTCAACAGAATTTTTCCACCATTTATCATGTGGCAAGTATTGTGGTGGCGATGCCACATAAGTCACAGTTCTTGCTTCACAGAACCTAAAGGATGGCATATAACAGCTTGCACTGTAATTGTTTGCTTCCTTGTCTCCCATGCAAAATTGTGGGCCTCCTAATGGTAGATGCATTATCTGATTGATTTTTGAGTCTCCAGCTCAATGTCTGGTATATGCTAGATATTCATACACATGGATTATTATTTATACAGAGAGACCCTCCTTGTGATATTGGTGCTTAGAAATAGCACTGAGTTCCAGAGGTCATGGACTGGTAGTCATGAAATGACTTGGCGCTAGATGTGTTATTTGACATACAACGTGTGTTTTAATTTAATTCCCTGAGGACCAACCAGTAACATGTGGGAGATATTTACATAACTTTCCAGATTTCCAGCTTCTCTTGAAAGAGCCCACATTTCTGTAGAGGACTCATTTTAACATTGCCCGCAGGATAGCCTAAATTTCTCAGCTCTACAAGCCGACCTCAATCCTTTCAGTGTCATCTTCTACCTCATCTCTAAAGTGTCTCTACTTCCATTATTTCTTTTCAGAGGTCAGCAAATCTGTAAGACATTCATTCCCCAAGAGCCCAATCAGATGAAGCGAATTCCCACTTCCCCTGCTCTTTCACATGGAGTGTGCCCTCTTGGCTACAGCCCCTACCATTCCCTATTGTGTTACCCAGCTGTCTATGTGTATATTGTGTTGTGTGTGTTTGCATGGATTTGTGGTCAGTAAAGAAATTCTTCAAATTTTACATAAGTCTACTGAAAGTTTGTCTTTACAAGCTTATAACAACCTAACCCTGACTTATTCCTTTTTTTCTTTAGTGATGTAGAATGCTAACGAGAATTTGCTTTCATTTGAAATATCTAGCATATTGAATCATCGATCCACATTTTGTGCAAGTTATTTTTCTGCATTTTCACAGCAGGTTTCCTGTATTTCTCAATTAATTAAATCATGGCCAGCGCCTTTTCTGCTGCGAAGTGCATCTCAGTCCAGAGTAAAAATGTACCTAAATCTATCTGGCTTGGGTTATTTTTCTCATTAATGATTTTTGACCTAACACTAGTCATTTGGCTTGGTTTTGTCATATCAGATTAGCTCATTAAAAACATAAAGTGGAGTTAAAATTATAGTTTAGCTAATCAAATATATTCATGCTTTGTTTCAGCTCTCCTTAAAAAGAAGAGGAAGCAAAGATTTACCAAAATCTGAAAAAAAGACTCAACAGACTCCCACAGAGGTATGTAGAGATAAAATTTCACCAAGCACATCAAGCACCTCTAAATGGATATATAAGCTACTTCTATAAGTAGACATAACAGCCAGACATACTCCTGTAAAACAGAGTTAAGTTATGCATATCGATTATGTAGCTATAGATACAGGCAGTACAAAACATTCAGTATCTTCGCTTACAAAGCAAGCACTAACATCCCTATTATTATCGCATTTACACATAGCAAAATGTCATTAGTACTTTCTGTGTTCCTGTATTTGAGAACTGTACCTATGGTGCTAATCTTGTTCGCTCATAATTAATAAGGTCAGTAGAATAGCTGTGCTTACGGTATCAGGAAGAAGAAAGAAAGGAATGTGGCAGGAAGGGATGGCAGAGGAGAGTGGCTTGTGCTGGCTTTAGAGTCCTTGCCTGGTAATTCACTATACCAGTGATTGGGGGAGCAAAATATAAAAAAAATAAAAAAGGCAACAGAAGAATAAAAGTAAAGCTTAAAAGATGGATTCAACATGGGCTTGTTGAGAACCTTAGAAACTCGACACAGTAATGACTAGTTCCGCTTTCAGGGTGAGCAGAAGGTACTGAGAGATGTAAGGAAGGAGATTTTAAAACAGAAGAGGAAACATTTGGAGGCAGAATGGCTCTCCAAGAACACCTGGCTAGATACCTTTTAAGTGCCTATGTTGGGATATGGAGTACTACAGCATGCTTTTTAAAAAAATTTCTTCAAAGGGTTTTCTTAGTAGGTAGAAACTAATAACTAAAGCAATATTTACAAAATTTGAAAAAAGTTGATCATATTTTTAAAAAGCATAACATATTAAATGTTTATTTTCTCTTTTCCTTTCTCTACCCGTTCTGTTCATGGTTAATTTTTCTTTGGGTACTTGCACAAGAATATTTGTAGACCAGAGTCTTATACCAAAATCATTACTCTTTTTTTGTACATTTTTCTCAGTTTCCTGGATAAGTTCAGTATGCTCTGTTGCTACAGCTTTCTCACTGTCTTCGGCATAACTTTAGCCACCTCGCTCTAGGTATTTTGCTGTGAGTCATCCCCCATGTCGCCGTGAATCCTCTTCTTCACCTAATTTAGGGGGAAGATGCTTGTTCTAACGTCTTAAGTCGGCTGTAGTCAGCAGTTTATTTCTTTTCATTCAAGTCCTGTTCTTATATTTCCCATGCTAAAGCTTATGCAGGTGTCCTTTTCCATTGTTTTCTTGATTTACATAAAAATGGTCTCCCATCCTCTTTCTCTCTTTTCCCAAAATGAGGAGGACAATGAAGATCTGAAATGCCAGCTGCAGTTCGTGAAAGAAGAAGCTGCTCTGATGAGAAAGAAAATGGCCAAGATTGACAAAGAGAAGGACCGATTTGAGCACGAGCTGCAGAAGTACCGGTCCTTTTATGGGGATCTGGACAGTCCTTTGCCCAAAGGAGAAGCGGGGGGCCCTCCCAGCACCAGGGAGGCCGAGCTCAAGCTGCGGTTGAGGCTGGTGGAGGAAGAAGCCAACATCCTGGGCAGGAAAATCGTGGAGCTGGAGGTGGAGAACCGAGGCCTCAAGGCGGAACTGGACGACCTGAGGGGCGAAGACTTCAATGGCTCGGCCAACCCACTCATGAGGGAGCAGAGCGAATCCCTGTCGGAGCTTCGGCAGCACCTGCAGCTGGTGGAAGACGAGACCGAGCTGCTGCGGAGGAACGTGGCCGACCTGGAGGAACAGAACAAGCGCATCACGGCCGAGCTCAACAAGTACAAGTTCAAGTCCGGCGGCCACGAGAGCGCGCGGCACCAGGACAGCGCCAAGACCGAGGCGCTGCAGGAGGAGCTGAAGGCGGCGCGCCTGCAGATCAACGAGCTGAGCGGCAAGGTCATGCAGCTGCAGTACGAGAACCGCGTGCTCATGTCCAACATGCAGCGCTACGACCTGGCCTCGCACCTGGGCATCCGCGGCAGCCCCCGCGACAGCGACGCCGAGAGCGACGCGGGCAAGAAGGAGAGCGACGACGACTCGCGGCCGCCGCACCGCAAGCGGGAGGGGCCCATCGGGGGCGAGAGCGACTCGGAGGAGGTGCGCAACATCCGCTGCCTCACGCCCACCCGCTCCTTCTACCCCGCGCCCGGGCCCTGGCCCAAGAGCTTCTCCGACCGGCAGCAGATGAAGGACATCCGCTCGGAGGCCGAGCGCCTGGGCAAGACCATCGACAGGCTCATCGCCGACACGAGCACCATCATCACCGAGGCGCGCATCTACGTGGCCAACGGGGACCTGTTCGGGCTGATGGACGAGGAGGACGACGGCAGCCGCATCCGGGAGCACGAGCTGCTCTACCGCATCAACGCGCAGATGAAGGCCTTCCGCAAGGAGCTGCAGACCTTCATCGACCGCCTGGAGGTGCCCAAGTCCGCGGACGACCGTGGTGCCGAGGAACCCATATCCGTGAGTCAGGTACAGTTCTGCCTATTGCGAGCCCGGGCGATGGCGAGGCTGGCGCGCGGAGCTGCTGGCGCGCGGAGCTGCGGGCCCCGGTGGGGCGGCTCCGCGCCCCGACCCCCACGCCCCGCTTTAGAGAAGTCCCGGCGCTGGGCTCCACTGGGCGCACCTGTTCTTTCACACTGTCCTTCTTCAGGCCTGAGGTTTACATCGCCGCATTCCCAGTCACTGTTTCCCCTCTGTGATTTTTAAAGGGAAACTTTATTCCTGCCCACCCCCCCACCCGTTTTTGTGTAAAGATTAAAGAAAGAGTTTTTTAGGTTTATAATAATAATGATGATTATTATTATTCATCATTAAAGGTGAACATTTACAATATTATTCCACCGATTCTAATAGAACAGCTGCAAGAAGATCCCTACCTAATAAGGAATCTTCAGTTGTTGGTTTGCAAATTTCCAAGCCAAGATTCAAATTGAGTTTAAAATACATATTTTTAAAGTCACTAAGTTGATGCGTAAGTACTGTTAAATACAGAAGCCGGGGGAGGAAAGAGCTGATACTGTGTCTAGAGCCCGACCAAATGGAATACATGGAAGCTGTTGCTTTACAGGTTGAGGTGACATAATCATTACTTCTAGAAAATACCACTGTCGGCTCTGCAGTGGAGAATCTCAGGACTGGGGAAGGAGTGTTCTTTTTTAACTTCAAGGCCACACTAATTCAGAGAAATAGTAATAACTATTCCCAAACAGGGGAAACCAGCATTTTTCCTTCATCCTAAATTGTAGAGGCACACTTGATGAATTGGACTGAGCTGCTCTAGCCAGGTATGGTGGCCAAAGACCAACACATTTTGTCAGAGTGAACCACCTAAGAGATAATTGAGAAAGCAAAACAGGCAGCGCCCCCACCCCCACCCCCCCCTACCCCATGGCAAGCCTGGTATCCCGGATCCATTGGAGAACCCGTGGAAGCACAACAGCATGCATGGCTTTTAAGACACGCCAGAGGTTTAAATTAAAAAACTACTTTATACACAGCAGCATGACATTCATTTAACTGCCCGTTAGTCACAACTAGGAACATCGCAACCCTCTTGCTTATTGATCTTGCATGTTGCTCTGCTTTGCTCTGGAAAGAAAAAAAAAATAGTCTTATGATAAAACTTGTTGAATTGTTTAAATGTTGAGGCTTATTCCTTCTATTGATCGTATCACAACATTGGTTTCTGGTTTCCTCGCTGAAGCTTTTTTGGGTACTGTGAGCATGTGGTTTTTCACCTGTGCCCTTGGGAACAAAAGAGACATCAGAGCGAGAGAATGCACTGTGTATAACAACAGGCTTTCAGATCTGGTCAATAGAGGCATAAGGGGGGTTCTGCTTTATCTGAAGTTGAATGAATGCTTCGATGCGTTGATATAGATGTAAATTTTAAAATTATTATTAATTCTTCTCTTTGTCTTTGCATTTACCTTCCCAGATGTTCCAGCCTATCATTTTACTTATCCTCATTCTTGTATTATTTTCATCACTTTCTTACACAACAATATTTAAACTTGTCTTCCTTTTTACACTGTTTTTTGTACTGTAAATATTTCATCATTTACCATTCATTGTAGTATTTTCAGTTTGTTTATTTTGTTCATCCTTCAAGACAAGAAGTAAAAAGAAGTATAATTTCTGTAGTAACCCATGCTATAAAAACACTGAAGACTGCTTAATTTCTTTAAAAAGACCCATCTCACCACTACCAAATTCTGTAAGAAGCCCAGGGACTAAAATATTTCAGGTAAGGAAGTAAGTGTGACTTTGTTTTATTATAAATCATTTTAACTTGTGCTTCTGTCTTTTACGTCTTAATTTGTATTCTTCTCGATAAAGAATTGGCAGAATGACTATAAAAACTGGCTAAATCAGTTATTTCTCATTAGCTGACTAATGATAATTCAAAAGCTAGACATTCACTCACAAGTTGGTTACATTTCCAAAAAATGCGTAGGCTTTGCTAGTTACATCAGACTAACAGGATAATTTTGATATCCAATGATACATATGAAAATTTTGGTGAATGAACGAAATGGGGCCCTCATAGAAACTAAGTAATTATTTGCAATGTTGATGGTGTTCTGTTAAAAAAAGATGTGTTTTGAAACATACGTGTGGATTAGGTCTCAGTTCATTGAGAAAATAATTATTCCCATCCTACTGCAATTGGCCATCTTTCAACCAAACTATTATACTTTGAGCCATATGTTGCTAATCAAATTTGTTGCTTGAAGTCCTGTCCTCTGTAATAGATTGTTACACAGAACTGCTTCCGGAGCAGGAAATATGCTAGAATTATAATATGTGAAATGTTTTGAATAGGAACTATACAGTCATTCTCTAGAATTTTATTAAACCACAAACCACAACCAGTAGTATATAGTTCCAGTAGGCATTACTCTCTAGACATAAACTTTCTATGTTGAACCTAAGCCCCTTTCCCCTCCTATCTGAATTGGCTCCATGTACCCACAGGCCTTACCAGTCCATCTCGTTGTGCATTTACCCAGTGGAAAGGTGGGCTGCACCTGTACCACTGACTATTCGGAAGTCACAATGCTCGATGAAGACACATATTTGGAAATACTCTCAGATTGGTTGGTGAATATGAAAATCTGTAGTCAAACTAAACCAACTAAATCAGAGAAGACAAGTAGGAATAATATATGACAGAAAAGAGAACCAAGATGAATATTGTGTGTGTACAAAGTCACACGTGCACACACGGAGATGGAGGTGCATGTGCACACTGAATGAAAGCCTCAAAATGACCCCCCCCCCCCAACACACACACCTTACCAATGCACCTCTTTGTCATTAAGCCATCTCTGCCACAAAGCTCCTCTTGTTTGTTAAAAATGAGGATATGATATCCCACAAATCCACCTGGAATGATGGATGCCCACTGACTCTGCCCTCCAAATCCAGATAAAGAGCATACACAAGAGATGGGAGGATGGAGCAAACATTTTGAAGTATCTGCTCTGCTCAGTACAGAGGAAAGTGAGATTCAGTTTCCACTCTTTTAGAGCCTTCAGTTGGTTGAAAGAGCAGGACAGACACGCAAACAGCTAATTCTAACATGTACTGTATTGAATTGCAAAATAAGGCCTGTGGTTATAATTTATTGTTTATTGGATTCCTAATAGCATGTTAGATTTTCCTAAAAAAAAATCACACACAACAAAATTCTTAGGCATTCTTGGATAAGATGATGCCATAAATACATGCAGGGATAGTGCAGATACCTCAGTAGTATCTTGTGACCAGAATTAGGAAGGATTGGCTCGCCAAGGGAGGTCTAGGCTAACTGAAACGCCAGCCTCATCTTCAGATCTCTTATGGGGGCTTTAGGTCGTCCGGGCAGTGGGGGCATTAATCTTACCTATGTGCTCCTAAGGTACTGATTTTCTAGGAGAATTTCATGGGAATCTTAGCCTCTATCCAGGCCCTCTATGTAGGGAACCCTAGTAAGATGTTGGGGAGAAGAAACAGGATTCACTTGGCTGCTGCTCACAGATTCTGGCGGTTGGGGTCACTCTGAAGTCAGTGGGGCAGTTTTTCTGTATAGTCAAAGTCCAGGCAAGCCCTTTCCAACTCTGCCCCACCCACTGCATAGCTGGCTTCCTGTTTGTGCCTGTGTGTACACACACCTCTACCACACCGACGTGTACAGTGAGTGAGGCACCAGCGTCAGGGCATTCAGACCTGCTTCTGACTGAGGGGACTGCACCTGCTGGGGGTTAGTTGTTAGGAGATGGCCTTGGCAATCAGCCAGCAGCATGCAGTGACCTTGTCCCTTGCCTTCCTCTCCCTGGAATGTCAGGCTGTTCTGTAGATATCCGGGGTCCAGTGAGCGTCTTTTCCCTGCATCACTGGCCACAGGCTTGTGAAGAGAAGTGAACAAAGACGGTCCCCAGGACCTCAGAAAGAATGCCCGGTATCTTCTTCCTCTCCCCTTTCATCCTGTCACTTCTATGACAGTATCTTTATTGTGTAAACCTAGTTCTAAAACAGGAACACCCAGGCTTCTTTGTTCATCAGGAGAACAAAATCCCTGAATGATTTAGACAAAGAATCCTCCCCTATTTGCACTCTGAAGCTGTGCTATTTAAACATCACGTTGAAAATAAATTCAAACAAACCAGCCTTATTGTAGAAAATGTCCTTGTGTGCACATTCTTGGGTGTGGGAAGGAGTGTCTTTGTAATTTGGCTTAATTTAAGAAAAAAAAAATGCAGTTGACTATTTTTAAGCATAACTAACTCAAACTCACAAAACAAAGGGAAACTCAGTGCTGAGCCTGGAATGTGTATTGGCCTGCATCCCCCAACCTTCACTTCAGTTTGCGTGGTGGAGTGGGATACGGTTGTTTAATCAGCTGCCAGTGAAGTTTAGAATGTCAGTTTGGTAGCTCAGCCTTAACCTCAAACACTCATGCAGTGTTTGTTGCTCTATTCTTATAGAACCACAGCCCATTTTCATCTGGTAAAGTCATGCATTGGGTCAGATACCCTAATTGAGTGTGAGGATTGAAGAAAAAAGTGGTGGAGGAAAATACCAGAAAGTGAGAAAAGTGGACTGTTCATTGAACTCCTGGGATTTGGGACAATTCAGAAACAGTATTTGTGAAGACACTGCTGCTTAAACCATAGTTATACACCAGTTAGGTCTAATGAAAGTTTTATTCTGTTTGTAATTTTGATTGAGCTTTTAAAGGTGAAGTGATTGCATACACATTTGGATGAAACTTACATTTCCTGAGTAGGTCCTGGTACTCTCGACGGCCTCCTTGTGGAATTTCAGAGGGAAACGCACACAGAATAAGAAAGCTTTATGGCCTGGGCATGGCAGGAAATCCTTTGTAGTGACTGTATTAAATGTGGTAGCATACTAAGTATTTCTCAGTAGTCTTGTGTTGATCAGTTGGGAGAGGAGGACGTGGTGGTAGCTACTTTAAACGTTGGCCATTCTGAAAGTGTGTGCAAAATCACTGAATCTCTAACGGTCCTTTCCATGTAACGTAATACATTTCAGTTCACACCTTCTCTGCTCACTCACTCTAAACTATTCAGTTCAGTTTAAAAATAACTCTGCAGCTGTCCTTGTGGAGTTATGGGTAGTTGTTAAAACACCACCAGGAACAACTTTCAAGTATGGTACTTAAAGCCTCCCTTGATCAGAGAATAGGAGCAGCAAGTGTAACACTCACCTCTCAAAAGTAAGGAGCGACTTTGGAAATCTCCACCTGTCACAGTCCAGTGTAAACCAGGCTGTGTTGTGCTAAAGAGCCTCATTTATATCTCAGGTTTATGTTTAATAAGCTTGAAGGTATTGACATTTCCTGGTTATTCAGTTTCATTGTGAGAATTAGAAAAGGTTTTTTAGCTCATAGTTGTTTGAGGTTTTTTTAAATCACAATTAGCTATTTGTCACAATAGGGTACCATCAAAATCCAACATTTGAAAATAAAATTGCATGATTTTATAAACTTATAAAATTTATGACATAAGAATATACAGGGTATCCCCAAAAATGTACATACACTTTAACAGCTGATAGTTCAACTTTGAAAATGAAATGTATTTTAATAAACACTGCCTTCTTAATTATTCAAATTGTGTGTATACATTTTTGGGGACACCCTGGATATCAGTAGTTTCTAGCAGTTATTCAGCCTTTTCAAAAATATTCATGTAACTTTATTGACTTGTGTGTTAGAATGTTTCTTTGAATGTTGGCTACACCAGAATTCCTGTTTAGGGTGTTTCAAGCCCAGTTTATATTATTTTGCTTTTCTCTTGAGTCTTTTAAATTATCGGCACATTTTTAGATATATGAATTAATTAAAAGTTTTTCTCTTATGACAAAATGTTTGTTAGATAAACAGTGAATTGGAAGATTGCACACTTGAAAAAAACGAGAACGTTTCAGAAAAGCTTAGAACCCGGACTCATTTCCCAAAATGGCAAAGTGAGCCTGAGTCTTCAGGAAGGTGCTGCCGCTTCAGGAGCTCTTCTGCGCAGCACACTCCTTGACGAAGCTCTGGGGGTTAGCGATGCTGAGCACGTTGCTTTTCTGTAGTCTCTTCTTAGTGTTAGGAGTTGAGCTGTAATAGAATCTACGTTAACAAAAAAAATGTCTTAAGTGATTTTTGAAGGCTGGCTGGCAACATTCGTACCCTTCAGAGGTTGTCCAACATCATGTGGCTTCAAAGTCAGCAAGTCGGCGCTTTAAATTCCTGTCGAAGGCACCTGTGTTAGCCTAGGCCTTTGAAACTTTAGAGGGTATGAAGGTCAGAGGGAAACTCATCCATTTCCCACTTGTCTCAAATGACTTAGAAAGGAAGAGAATTTAAGAGCTTAAAACAATACCGAATGGAGTCTTTTCTTTCTTAAAATCAGAAAGCTCAGCTTAGTGTCTAGTTTAGAAGTCCCCCCCCCCTTTTTTTTTTCATGAACATGTGCAATTTTTGCACAATTCATGCCACTCCTTCTGTATCGTTGACTCCTGGACAGATAAAACAGAGTTAGACTTTTTATTTTTTAAATATGTTTTTACTGATATTTTTTTTTTAGAGAAAGAGAAAGGGAGAGAGAGATAGAAACATCCATGAGAGAGAACGTTGGTCGGCTGCCTCCTACTGGGGATCGAGCCTGAAACCCAGGCATGTGCCCTGACTGGGAATCTAACCAGGGACCTCTTGGTGCATGGGACGGCGTTTAACCACTGAGTCACACCAGCCGGGCCAGAGTTAGACATTTTAAGTAGAACATCCTACGTGTCAGCCTACATCAGTCATTTAGAACGTCAGATGGAGAGTTTAACATGTCAGCAAAATTAATTTATTCTGGATTTTTAGGTGACTCCTAGGAATCTGAGCTCCTTTGCCTGAAAGGAAATGTGTATCAGCAGAGGTCCAAGGGGCGCTGCACGGAGAGTGTTAACGTTACCCTAACTGCTTAGACTCCTTATGTGGAAAAAAACACAAGTGAAGTGGCCAAAGATCATTGAAGAAAAAGTGGGCATGCCCAGCTTTGGCCCTCACAAGTCAAGTGAGAAAGCCTCCCGGAGGAGAAATGTATGTCCCTGGCCATGCTCCTCATTTTAGAGGGAATGTAATGTGTTGGATAAGGAAGAAAGAGGTTGTAGGACTCCTACTGTTCAAAATATTTCAATGACAGCCACAACAAAAGAATATAGTGTAGGGGCCAGGACAGCCGTTAAGGTATTGTGTTTGCAGCTTCATGCGGATGCACTGAGAGCCCTAGGTGTGGAGATGGGCCTGGCGGGCTCTGAAGTCCTCTGATCAGAGTGGGTCCCAGGCTACATGGAGGTGTGACTTTGAGCCTCCCTCCTGGACCCTCATCTCCAGATCTTCTGCCTGAGCCTCTCACATTGTGATGCCACATTAAACCCTCAAAACCCAGCACCCACTCATGTGATTCTTCATTCTGATCTCCCCTCCCTGCCCCCACTCCATGCCCCGTGAATAGAACAGATTCTTTTCCTGAGCTGTAATGAAAGCTTACCTGTATTGACATGTTTTCCCCAGTCCTTCCTGTATGCTAGCTGTTCTTTTCTGTGCCACGGTGTGACTGCATCCTCTGTCGATGGCATTTCATTAGACGATTACTGAAAATATAATGCTATCACCTAATGGCGCATAATCGAACATTTCTAGTAGAAGATATAGTTGGGCTAGCAACTCCCTAGGGATGGGGAGTGAAAGAGAATAGGGATTAATTCCTGTGTCCTTCCATTTATACTCACTAAATAGCCTCTCTTATTCCTGCTTACTGGGAGAACTTCCTGAGAGACGTGACTCAGGGTGGCCCCCTTGTGGTGGATAGGCATTCCCAAGGCTCTTTTCTAGAATAAAATGCAGCCGAAGAACAGTCCCCATATTATTTACATTTTGTTGTCAACATTGTCCACATCTCTCAAGTCAAGCATCTGGAAATAATATAATGAGATGCTAAAAACACATTTGAAAACCCTTTATAAAAACTCTAGTTTTAAATAGCCCACATTTCTAAAATGTTTTATTTCTTCAGAATACACATCAGTTCTTAAAAAGAACACAGTTTTGAAACTGTTTCTTTTGAATATTTCTGTCATCTGGAAATTCCTGAACATAGCCTCGTGGCAGATTGGCTTGACTAAGAAAACCTGTTGACGTGTCACCAGCCCTTAGCCAGTATCTCATGATTCCCGGGGAAAAGCACCTGGCACTGGGACAATAGCACATTAGCTGAAAAACAGCATCTAAATATGTAGCTTCCATGGGTAACAACTGCTCTGTGTGTGACTCTCAGGATTTCATAACCCAAACCAGATTCTTGAAAGGATCCAATTTATACTACTTTTTATAGCACAGAGTCCACCCTCTGCCATTCTAGGACTCAAAATGACACAGGACCAAATTGGACAGAATCAGGTGTGGAACTTTATAGAGACTAAGAAACCCAGTCCTCACCCTTGGATGGTCTCGTTCAGAAAGTCAGGGGGAAAGTTAACAGCTTCAGTGACTTTCAAAATAATTCCGAGGGACTGTGGTGTGCCGCAGAGGCTGGGAGGAATGCTAAACGGTGGCCCCCTTGGGGGAATGCTATGGGACCACCGGGGGAGGCTCTCCACGTTAGTTTATGGACTGATTTCAAGACAGTGAGCTACCCAGGATGTGGGCGGTCACACTACAGGTCATACTCAGGGATCTTCTGAGTGTACCGACCTTGTTGAGGGCAAGGACCTGTCTTCTTCCAGTCCTCAGGATCTAACAACACCTGGCACAGAGTTGGTGCTTACAGATATTTATTAACTGCAATGTTCATTGCAGTGCCAAAGACCTCCCCTTAGATATGGAGGATAATTTAAGATTCTAGAGAGTTCTAAACACCTGAGACCATGTGCCTTAAAGTACTTGGAAAGTTGCAAAGGGACAACATGATTCTAGAACAGTGATGGCGAACCTTTTGAGCTCGGCGTGTCAGCATTTTGAAAAACCCTAACTTAACTCTGGTGCCGTGTCACATATAGAAATTTTTTGATATTTGCAACCATAGTAAAACAAAGACATATTTTTGATGTTTATTTTATATATTTAAATGCCATTTAACAAAGAAAAATCAACCAAAAAAATGAGTTCGCGTGTCACCTCTGACACGCATGTCATAGGTTCGCCATCACTGTTCTAGAAGGAAGGATTATTTTAAGTGCATCATGTATACCAGCCTCTAAATTTTAATGTGCATAAAAATGAGTCCAGTTTTTCCAAGTCCTCACTTTTCTATTTTTTCTATCTCCTGGCTGGTGAAAATAGAAATACAATAGTCCTTTTTCTGCTAAACATGTTTAAAAAGTATAGGAAAAGGGGACTGAACAACTACGAAAGCAGGAAGTCAGAAGCCAGCCAGTCTCACACCCAGCTAGGGTTGTCATCATAAAAAGATTAAACAAGTAATTGCTTTGTGATGCTTCAAGATCATCCTGCAGACAAAAACCTAGAAAGTAAGTGTGGACTGGCATGCCAAAGGCAAAACTATTTTTTTTTATCCCCAGATTTTTTCCAACCTCTGAGTGAAAGTCCTTTTGTTCTTGTGTTTTGACCTAGGATTTATATGATCTAAGGACACAAGCCTCTTTCAGTAAGTAGTCCTCGAGATAAATACTCTGCTCCCTGACTCCTGTGTTACACTTGGGAGCTGGAGTCCCGCCTTCCTCGTTTGGACTAATAGGAAAGCTGAATTTAAAATTTGACAAAGCCAGAAACCAACCTCCCACCCCCAAACTCTTCTCCCTGGCTTCTGCTCCCTTCCCTTGAATGCCTTGGAATTGCAAACGCCAAGGCATCCACCGGGGAGGAGAAGACCTGGGTTCTGTTCCCGGCGTGGCTACTAGATGGCTTTCTGACCTTGAGCAAATGACTCAACATCAGGGCCGCTTTCCTCGGCTGTAAAGCGAGAAGGTTGACTAGATGATTCCAGAGGTCTTTCTGGCTGTCAAGTTCTGTCTGGAAACACCTGCTAGCGACATGGGTGCGCTCAGTGCTCCTCTGCCACTCTTTCCGGAATGTTCTAGTCTGTGGCTTTCTATCACACTCATATCAATCTCTTCAAATCCTTTCTAGGATTTTCTTGTTTGTGTCTCAACAGCAGCTTCGGTTTCTACATTTACTTTACATTAAGTACTACACATACTTCTTAAATATTTGTAAGGAATCGAAATAGGAGTAGTCTATTTGATATGAATGATTTCTCCAGATTCTCTGCAATACCTAGAGCAATGATTTGGATCAATTTTATATTTGAAGGTTTAAATATTTAAATGGTTTAAAGTTAGCCTGGCTTATACAACAAATTGCATTTTTTCCCAAACGGTTTTCAACCATTCGGTCACCAGCTTGAAAGTGTCCAGCACTTCAGAATGTCTGAGTAGCACTGCAGGGCTGAGGGCACCAGCATCAGTCTTTAAACCCAGCAATTTCATGAACATGGCAGCAGAAACTTTTCCTTACAGCAAAGTTTTCTTCAAACAAAGTTTTTAGTGGAAAGGTTAAAAAGAAACCTGTGCTGAATATGTATTGCCTATGTATGCTATCACCTAACTGTGTTATTTGTTTCTTTTGAGTATGAAGCATAGCATGGAGATTTTAGCTAATACACACGGAAAGTTATAACAGAGGGTTGGTTGATACTATAAGAAGTGATGGACTTGGCGTGAAATTGTTGTCAAAGTCTTTCCTTAGTTTATTATTGTACATGTAATTTAAGTTCAGCTTTACCATGACAAGAAGCAGATGAAGCACCTGCAATAAATAATTACTAGTACATCCATGAGAAGGAGCATTGACATAGGTACTATTGAGTGATAGTATGGAGTGTATAGGCAACGTAATTTCTTCTATAACTTAACCACATATCTGAAATTCTCTTTCTATTGAATTTATTGGGGTGAATTAGTTAACAAAATTATACAGGTTTCAGGTACACAATTCTACAACACATCATCTGTATGCTATATTGTGCGTTCACTACCCCAAGTCAAGTCTCCAGCCATCATCATTTATCCCCCCATCCCCTCCTCCCCCAACTCCTCCCACCCCACCTCCCTGATTTTACAAAGCCAGAAATCTAACCTCCCACCATCACTACACTAATGTCTGTATCCATGAGTTCTCTCTCTCTCTCTCTTTTTTTCTCTATCCCTCCACCCCCCCTAGCCAGCTCCCTCCTGGACAGTCTGATCTCTATCTATGATACTGTCTCTTTTGCTTGTTAGTTCATTTTGTTCATTAGATTCCACATATGAGTGAAATCATATGGTATTTGTCTTTCTCTCACTGGCTTATTTCACTTAGCATAATACTCTCCAGGTCCATCCATGCTGTTGCAAAGGGTAAGATTTCCTTCTTTTTTTTTTTTTTTTTTACAGCCAAGTAGTATTCCATTGTGTAAATGTACCTCAGCTTTTTTATCCACTCATCTACTGATAGACATTTGGGCTGCTTCTAAATCTTGGCTATTGTAAATAATGCTGCAATGAGCATAAGGGTGCATATATTCTTTCGAATTAGTGTTTCAGGTTTTCTAATCAGATTCAGAAAATATTCTTAATTTGATTTACAAAGGACACATGGAAATTAAGAGGCTTGGAGTGGGTAAGCGGGAATAATGTTACTAGATAATTCTGTATAGATGCTGCCTTGGGGCAACACACACACACACACACACACACACACCCCAAGATCTTCCTCCTGTGCTCATAAGCATGTAGGCAGAAATGAGCTGACATTTCTTGTATGCCTCACACTGTAAGTATCTCTCATACTTTTGCAACAAACTCATAAAGGACATATGATTATCCCTTCATGGAAGAAGCTGAAACTCACATTTCACACAGATAAGTGGTGAAACCAAGATCTCCGTGACAGAATTCCAGGATCTCCTGTTGGAGAAACTGGTTCCAAGCCCCTCTCTTTCGCATAAGCATGTTTCTATGAATTTAGGCAAGACTCCTTACCTCTCCAAGCTGTGGAGCGGTAGATAAGAAAGATAAATTCAAAGTACTTAGCACAGAGCCTTGCCAACAGCGGTCTCTCCATGGGTAGTCACTATTAGAACTATTATTGCTGTTATTGCTTTTGAGATTATACCAGGCTTTCAAAACACAGAGCATGATTTCATTCAATTGTCCTCCAAATGCTAAAGACCTACTATAAGCAGGTTGCTATTATTAAACTTTTTTAGTTCTCCAGCAAATATTTACCTGGAAGCAGGCAAAAATCATGAGAAAGTAAAGAACCACACAGACTCGAGGATAAGGCCTTATTACTGAAACCGTTATCTAGCTTATTTGCTAAATGGGACACCAGATTGGTCTAGAGTCTAGACACTTTCCTTAAGTCAGTTTAACCAAATAGGAGCAGATGCGTGGACACACGAGTTCTCACACAACCTGGGAATGTTGCTGGGAAGCAAGGTTTCCTAAAATTTCCAGGGCAGATCCGTTTGGTCACGGTTTAGGGAGCCTCGCCATAGCCCTGGGCTGCAGCACACGGCAGTTGAAAACAGCACGTGGGTATCTCATTGGCTCTTTTCCTCCAGGAATAAGTATCATCTTTTCCCAGGGGCTCTGATTTCCTCTAGCAGAAAGCCAGCACTATCGCTGTAGACACAGGCAGCACGCTCTCATAGAGTCACAAGGAGCTGGGACGTGGGTCTTTAAACGTGTCCCGTTTCTACTTTATTTAAAGATATAAATTCGATGCATTTTCAAAAATCTCTTGAGATCATGCGTGTGTCTCGTTGCTACACATGTTCTGCCACATCCACATTCTGATGCTAGCTGAACAGGGGGAAGAGAGAGGCATGCAAGGAGATAATTCTTGCTTATTAAAAAAAGAGTTGAATCTTCCAAATAAAAGGAATCTAAAATTGGCCATTGTCATCGTGTGAAATTACCACCAGCTCTTTGGGCAAGTTTGAAAATATTGAGCTCCATTATAAAAGCTAAAAATGTCCTGGACCTGGAGTTGTTTACCCAGAGAAGGAGCTGCTCTAAAGTTACAGAGCTCTGGTTGGAAGAGGTGGCCCAGAGGCCAGCCCCTCTACCCCCGCCCCGCCCCCCCCAGTCACTGACGTCACAGGAGTCCAGGCTGCTGCTGTGAGACTGAGCGGAGCAGCTTTTTGATTTGTGAAAGTGCTGAAGGTTTCAGAGGGACTTGTCAGTACCGCTCTGTTGAATGGTTGGACTTCCTTTGCAAAGAAGCAAGCTTCACCAAGCGGAGACGTTCCTCTCTAAAACAACTAGCTATCCTTCCACTGCCAGAGAGGCCAGTGGCCGAACATCCATAGGATTTCTCCCCAGAGCGAGAAGGTATGTGTCTTTCCGGCAGTTTGAAAGCCAGTGACTAATTCTGGCAAAATGTGAAGGGTCTGTGTGAAGCTATGTTGACACGTTTGAAACTATGGATACTGTGTGCGTGGAGGCTGATTTCCACATCTGCCTGTTTCAGTGTCTGTGTCTGGCCGTAAAGACAGCGGGGCGGGGTTCATAACGGATTTTACTGACTCCCGGGTAACAGAGGCTTCAGCTGCTCTGAGCGGATTTCCCAACTCTGGACTGACAGTGCCATCCGCTCTCAGACACTGTTTTTCAAACACTGCCTCTCAGTACTTCGAATAGCACCTTGCCTACCACGGAGCTCACTGCCTTTATTTACTAGCATGCTATTTTCAGTAGGGTGAAGATTTTTTTTTTACCATTTGCCAAGTAAAGCTCACAAATTGCAATGAAACATAATAAATAAATGTAGTTTCATCCGAGATGATGGTTTGCTCATTGCATGATAAGTGCTTCTGTAATTCGAGTTGAAGAATGTGCCATGCATAAGGGGTTAATCTGTGGTTAGGTAGGAACTTTACCACCACATGTTCTGTTTAAGCAGGTTAATTTTAGATATTTGTGTACCCAACTAAGCCAACAGTTTCTTTCAAAGCTTTATTTTATGAGAGATGTAAATTCAGTACACCTATATCTTGGATGTTTTGTAGTTTGAGTATATAACTGGAGAGAAAACAAGGAAGGAGAAAGATCATAAAATGAGAAGGCAAAATTGATTACTTCAGAATTGCATGTGGTAGTATCTCTTTGACCTTATTGGAACACAAGGAACATGTTGAAACAGCAAGAAAAATTATTCCCCTTTGCCCTGTAACAAAATCAAATCGTGGCTGTCTTTGGAAAGATGCATTTGCCAGTGAACAATCGGGGAGGAACAAGGTCTGTTAGTTAGCTGAAATGACGCAAATGATTTATAATGGCCTGGAGATATAGGGCTAGAGAATCTTCAAGGTAAGTGGTGCATTACTCTGATGGGTGTTGATGAGGGAATTTCTCATCCCTCAAAGCTAAGAGGAGACTGAGCAACCCCCCGTGCAAATGATTGTAGGAATTGTGAGATTGACGGTACCTACTGTGTGTGGTATTCCTATTGGAATTTGTAAGCTCCTACAATGAAAACATCATCCACGATATGAAAAGTAACATGTTTAGAAAGAGGAAATAGGAGAGCAAGGAACAAATACTCCGAACGAAAATCTCAGGAGAGAGGAGCATTGGAGTCAAGTTCTCTAACACTGTTTCATTTGCTTGGCTAACGTCCAGTTTCCACTGGGGAAGCCGAAATGGTAGTGATGACCAGGAGGAGCAGGGATGGAGCTGCCCTCAGACAAAGAAGTGGTACCATGGCCAGTTGAGGCTAATTTAGGAAATGAAAATGATTTACCGTGAGATTCCTGTGTGAGTCTTAGCACAGGGCCGGAAGGTTAACAGAACTATTTCCCTCCCATCACCCTACTTATGCAACCCACGCACAGCTCTGCAACTCTGGCTTGCAGCCTTGGGGAGGGGGTGTAGCTTGAATGGATTATGTAATGCTGTCTTAGCGTGGTTGGGGGAAGAGCCTGTGCATGACTAAGTAGTGCAGCTCACTCTACTCTTGTACATTTGCCCTAATAAATTTTTATTCTGAATGAAATTCTGGGAGGAATGAAATGAAATAAGGAGGGGTACACATAGCAGAAATCCTTCCTTCTCTCCCACATAGATGCCAATATCCGTGGGCGAAAAAGAGTGACAATAAGGGACAAAGAGAACTTTTATATTGGCCTCAGTTGAACACTGAAATTGAGTGTTTGAATCTGGTGAACCACTCTATCCCATAACTTCTCATTATAGAACATTATGTTCCTACAAAGTTGCCTCATTAGTTGGATTTTTATGAAATATATATTTAAGGAGAATAATAACAAAAGCAGCTTTATAGAAGATTTGTTTATTCAAATATTTACTAATAAAATTTTTTCCTAAACTTTTAACCTTCCATGAATCCTTGAAATACTATAAAACTACTGAGTTCACAGGAAATTATTGAAAATACGAGAGTTCACACATTAGACTTGCTTCTATCAATTATCTAATTAAATAAAGATTCAAACCCATCAATTTTATTTTAGGGGGAAAAACAGAGAGAGGGATAGATGAAGGGAAGAAAAGAGCAAGGGAGGGAAGACAAGAAAAAGACTGAGGGAGAAAGGGACAGAAAGAAGAAACCAAGAAACAGGCATTTATCACTCACCTGCTATGATCCTAACGCTTTTTTTTCTCTCTCTTGCTCACTTGATCCTCAAAACTCTATGCCCCACACTTTATTTTTAGAGCTGATAGCACTATGTTCGACCATATTACATTTGACATTTATAAGACAGATGCTAAGAGGGCAAGATAAATCCTCCCCCCAGAATTGGCGCAGATACTGCTCTATAGGAATTTTCTTTCTAAGGCTTGTTTTTGCTCCATAACCATTACATTTCCTGGCGTTAAGAATTGTTCTGGCTCTGGGAAGCTTTGTAGACTGGCCCTTCTCCATAGTCAGTGATGAGTTTGGCTCTTTGCGATGGAGTGCAGAATTATGTCTGCTTTGGAAACATGCATCTAGGTTCATGTGTTGGCCTCTTACCAGCAGCAACCTGACTTAGCATTTGCCTGGATGATCTTCAGTTAGGTGAAAGAGAAAAGGGTGTGTCACCTTTTAACCCTGGTCTGCAAGTGGTTCAAGGAGAGTTGGGAATAGAAAGAAAAATTGAAGCCACTTGCCATATAATTGTAGGAGCAACTTTATGGTGACTTCTGAACAATCCCAGTGTTTAAAGATCACCATGATGAAATACAGACTATCATAACACATCTTTTCCAGGTGGTTTGAAATTAGTTTGCCCCCTTCCTATGATTTGGGTTAAATGTACAACGCTCTCTTAATGTCTTAAGCCACTCCACGCTTCCTAAGAACTCCCAATGTTAAATACCTGCTAGTAAGCAAGATAGTTTAAGCTCACAGTTGATTACATACAGCTTTCAGGCGGTCTGCTAGACTCTGAAAATAATCACTGTCTGCATATCCTGTGCATAGCTTAAATGAACCTAAAAGATTACCACGTGATCAAAACCAGTGACAGATTCACCAAAACAGAAACCAAAATTCTATATATTCTTGACTGTCTTCATTTTATTAGGTCTTCATTGATGTATTTGGTTGGGGTCAACTTATATTTGCTATGGCAGATACTTATGGTCCTTGGCTTATAGGTGTAGAGGGTGGAAAAGGGAAGGAAGGATGTCAGAGGGTGGAAAATGAGGTTAGAAGAAAAGCATGGCTAATTGGATAAATCTTTAATAGTTAAATATGAAGTTACTTCTTTTTCATCAGTACATTAGTCAGGGTAATGTGCCACAGAAATAGGTAAAAATGATCCAAGTATCTGTAGCAAATTGTTTGAGAAAAAAATAATAATACAGATCCCAATATTATTAGGGTGTTTTCGAAGGTGGAGTGCTGTGTGTAGCACTAACGTTTTTATCCTTATTAGTCTATTATAGTTCATTGTAAGATAGTAACTCAGACAATACATGCTTGGAACAGTTTACCACTCAGATATGCATGTTCAGAACAGTTTGACAAAAATTTAAATTAGGCTTCAACGTTTATCTTATATTTGCGCTATGATATGCAGCCGTCTTCTGTTCAATGAAATGCACATGCTGCATAGGTATGTTGGCTTCAGCCCACAATTCCAGCACCCAGGCAGCTATTAACTCTTGGGAATATTGCTTATCATTAGCATAAAGTGCCACATGCTAAGGTAAGACATGTTGGTCAAGGCCTAGAAACCTGAAGAGTTAGGTTTCTTATAGGCACGATTTTCTTAGACTGAAATTCAAACATTTTAAACATACTTCTCTACCCATTAAACATGTATTATATGACTTCATTAATAAAAAATTTTTCAGAGAAAGCCAGAGCAAGATTTTTAAAGCAAAAAAATAAGGAAAATTTTTTAAATTTCTCAAACTACTATGCATTTCCTATGTCATTTAATCTTTAGAACAACCCTGTGATTAGCCCCATTTTAATGGAAATAAACTAAATCTCAGAAATTTTAGATGACTTGTAACAGAGTTATTAATCTGGTATTTTAAAAAACATTTTTATTGAATTCAGAGAGGGAGAGAGAGAGAAAGAAACATCAATTATGAGAGAGAATCATTGATCGGCTGCCTCTTGCATGCCCCACACTGGGGATCGAGCGGCGAAATCTGGGTATGTGCCCTGACGGGAATCCAGTCTTGACCTCCTGGTTCATAGGTCAGTGCATAACCACCAAACATTGCTGGCTGGGCCTAATCTGATATTTAAATTACATGTTTAAACCCTAAATACACATGCCCTAAATGTTAGAAATCTAATTATTTTAGGTGCTATTTAATGTGATTGAGGGTTTCCCTGCAAGCTGCGCAAAATGTTTTCTTTAACTCTCTGTATTTAGTATCCAGAAAAGGTTCTGATTTGTAATCTACTAAAAGGAAAAGAGAGCATGGATACATTTTACCATTTGGCGCTCAGAATAGTTTTGCTGCTTTTACGTTTTTCTTGAAGTAAAATAATGAACATATTTTTTGTGTGATTTAGTTTGGTTTCTTGCTAATATACCAGTCCTAGATTGACTTACCAACTTTGGGGTCTTATTAATGCAGTAATCACATCTGGGATGGGCTTGAACTCTGAATATAAAATTGAGACTCTAGGTCAGCACTTCCTCAGGACTTCAAGTCACAGAAATATATAATCTAGTTGTATAATCCAAACAGAAGGAGTAATTCCATTACAGCCGAATCTACCACGGTTGTGTAGATGTGCCCATGCAATTGAGTTTTAGGCTTCCACTCTTAGACAGTCATGAAAAATTCTATGTTTGGATTAGGCAGTTAGTTAAAGGAACCCTTATATCTCACATATACATTTAACCATCTTGTCCACTATAATTTTGCTGTCTAGTCTTAGGAAGGGGTAGAAGAAACTTTAGACAATACTTATTTTTTTGACTGTGTTTGTTTCTTCTTAAGTAGATTGCCATCTCTTTTCTTCTAAGTCCAATTTTCCTATAATTTATGTCGATGGCTCTTGACGAAGTGATAAAATGTTGCCAGAAAGCAGATGGGTTTGGAACTCTCTCTTCTTGTGTTTATATTAGGCTTTATTTTAAAGGCAAGTGAGACTGCTTCAAATAAAACAACTCTAAGCTTCCAAGAAACAGTTAAGAGAAGGCAGAGACGAGCAGACACACCGCTTCACTCACACTCACGTGGTTGCCATGGACCTGCACAAGCAGTGGGAGAACACAGGGACTGCCTGGCACAAGGAAAAGATGGAGTTACTGGACCAGTTTGACAATGAAAGGAAGGAATGGGAAACCCAATGGAAGATCATGCAGAAGAAGATAGAAGAGGTACAAGTTGATTTGTTTTGAATACATTTGAAACTTAAAACTCAGAATGAAAATGCTGTTGAAGGTGTTTTGTTTTGTTTTTTAATATTACAAACTATTTTTATTTTCTGAATCCCACGTAAGAGATGCTTGTCTCAGTGACATTTACTACACCAAAAATAGTGTAACCTTACCCAATGGTATCAGACGTTCTAGGCTTATTTTATAGCCTGACATGAAAATTAAGAACTTGAAATGTCACTCTAAAGCAGCGGTTCTCAACCGGTGGGTCGCCCTTTTGGGGGTTGAGCGACCCTCTCACAGGGGTCGCCTAAGACCATCGGAAAACACATATATAATTACATATTGTTTTTGTGATTAATCACTATGCTTTAATTATGTTCAATTTGTAACAATGAAAATACATCCTGCACATCAGATATTTACATTACGATTCATAACAGTAGCAAAATTACAGTTATGAAGTAGCAACGAAAATAATTTTATGGTTAGGGGTCACCACAACATGAGGAACTGTATTAAAGGGTCGCGGCATTAGGAAGGTTGAGAACCACTGCTCTAAAGTGTATCATTTTATTATTTTCTGACTAGAGTGTCTTGGTATCAAAAGTAAGGTATGTATTTTTCATGATTTTCAAATACTGAGTTCAGGAGGAAAATGTAAGAAATACATAATTGGTAAAACAAATTAGCTAAATTACAATTGAGCATTAAAATGCAGATCTTTCCTGTGACGATTTATGAATAATGTCTATTAAAGGAAATTACATATTAGATAATTCAGTAAATTCAGAAAGAGTGCCATATCTCAAACAGAAAATGGCAATGGACATGATACTTACTCTGGTAGGGTATGCCCCATTTACCATGGCAATGAAAAATGACATGCTGTGAATCTGATAGTCATTTATTCCCCTGTTAACCTTCCCTCAGCATGTTGAGCCCAGAATATTCCCTTTAAGCATTTACATTGATGTGTATTTAAGCTTGTTACAACCAAAAAGTATTCATACTTATCTTGCTTTCTTCTGGTAACATCGATGGTCTTGACTTACATGATTTGGTGCACATTGCCAAAGCAATTATTTTCATAGATTCCTTGGCCTTTATTCAGAGACAATAAAAGCTGGTGTTTTATGTGTTTGTAGTGAAAATATTTTTATATTAACAGCCATGTAATTGCTTGTGAATAAAATACAAATTGTCATGCTACAAGAAAGCATTTTTAAAAGTGTAGCTATTAAACTATTCCTCGAAGGTAGATGTTAGAAGGCAGGCATGTAGTGTATAATTAGAGACTGTTTAACCAATCAAAGCATAATATGCTAATGATATGCTAAGGCCGCTCAACTGCACGCTATGACATGCACTGACCACCAGGGGGCAGACACTCCAACTGGTATATTAGCTTGCTGCTGGGGTCCGGCCAATCAGGAGTGAGTGAGACAGGTCAGACATGCCCTCGAGCCCTCCCACAGTCCCTCCCAGGCCCCGATTGTGCACCAGTGGAGTCCCTTGGCTTGGCCTGCGCCCTCTCACAATCCGGGACTCCTTGGGGGATGTCAGAGAGCTGGTTTTGGCCTGACGGCAGAACAACCAATCACTATGGCGCACACTGACCACCAGGGGGCAGACGCTCAATGCAGGAGCTGCCCCCCGGAGGTCAGTGGGAGCGCCGCTCAGACAGAAGCTGGGCTCACAGCTGGTGAGCTCAGCGGCTCTGGTGGGAGCTTCTCCCACCTCTGCGGCAGTGCTAAGGATGTCCAAACTGCTGGCTTAGGCCCTTAAGCCATCAGTCAGACATCCCCCGAGGACTCCTAGACTGCGAGAGGGCACAAGCTGGGCTGAGAGACCACTCCCCTCCCCCCCCCCCCCCCCCCCCCCCAGTGCATGAATTTCGTGCACCGGGCCTCTAGTAGATTTATAAATATCTAGGGAAATAAATGCACTGTATAACCTTCAGGCGTCAACTATATATAGTGTCCTCTCATCTGAGATTCAGGTAAATATTAAGCAGCAATAAATCTGTTATTCCTTAAATAATAGATGTAGTGCAATATAGGTGGTGGCTGTAAAATGTAGTCATTTGTTTTAATGGTTATTTGATCGCCTCCTTTGAAATTTGACAAGCTTTCCCAGAACTCAAGCCAGAAGAGAAAGCCACTTATTTCCTTTATTCAGAGGTGAGCTGAATGAGTGCCTGCAGGTTAAACTAAGTTCTCAACAGGAAACAACATGGGGGCCCAGTCCGGGTGGCTTGGTTAGTTGAAGCATTGTCCTGTACACCAAAAAGATGGTGGGTTCGATTCCCAGTCAGGTCACATACCTAGGTTGAGGGTTTGATTCCTAGTCAGGATGCATTTGGAAGGCAACCGATCTGTTTCTCTCTCACACTGATGATTTTCCCTCTTCTTCTCTCTCTCTCCCTTTCTCTCTAAAAATCAATGAAAACATCCTCAAGTGAGAATTTTTTAAAAAAGAAATAATTTGGGTCCACTTAACAGATTAGTAGACGATCAAAGCCTTAGAGTTCTTTTATATCATCTAGGACAGGTTCACATTTGTTTTAATCAGGATTAAAAACTTTTTTTAATGTTTATAACCTGGCATTTTAAAAAAACTCAATATTAACTAGCCCTCACCAATATAGCTACCAGTGGAAACATCCTTTGATTGTAAAATGTCTACTTAGGGGATAGAATAAACTGACTCTATGAGATTGTCAACTATTTACACAGTTAAAGGTCAGTATACAAGGGGGATCATGTATTTAAAAGCATGACTTTAATGTTAGTTAAAGTCTTGCTTCTCTCTGAAAGCAATGAAAGAGCATGACCAGTAAATGATTCAGGTCATTCCACTATTGTGACAATGCTTCTGTAGTATAGTATCTATATGTAGATACAGTTTGATTTAATTTTGACTGAGTTGCTTTCTAATCAGAAAAACAGAAATTATCATTTGTGCATTGGCCCATGAAAAGTAGTCTTTATGGTTTATCAAAGTTTTCCAGCTAATTCAGATTTTATTTTATTTTTGTTATATATATATATATATATATATATATATATATATATATATAATTATTGATTTCAGAGATGAAGGGAGAGGGAGAGAGAGAGATAGAAACATCAATGATGAGAGAAAATCATTGATCAGCTGCCTTCTGCACGCCCCCTAATGGGGATTGAGCCTGCAACCCCGGTATGTGCCCTGACGGGGAATCAAACCAGTGACCTCTTGGTTCATAGGTCGACGCTCAACCACTGAGCAACACCAGCCAGGCTAATTAAGAGTTTAGAAGCACTATTCAGAGGCATAAGCATTAATACCATGGGTGGTATATAGTCATATAGCAAAGACAACTCAAAATAGTGTGCTTAGCTTAAAAAATATGACAAAGTAAATTAAGGAGGGAAAAAAGTCTTGCCTTTGTTTTCCTTATAGCTTTGCCATGAAGTACAGCTTCGGAGGAAAATCAACATGAGTGAACGTGCCAAGGTCATTGATCTTGATCGTGAGAAAGCCATGCAAGAGAAAGTGGTGGAATCTTCTCCAAATTGCCCCAATTCAGGACCATGCGAATTTACAGGGATGAATCACAGGGATGGTCTGGAAAAAGACAATAAAACGGAGCAGAGCTTACTCAGTGAAGGAAATCAAGTGTGTAAGGAACAAAAAGCAACCAAAAAATTAAAGGTAGGGTTTATGGATCCCCTGGCCACAGACAGGCAAAAGGAATGTGAGGCCTGGTCTGACCTGAGGACTTCTGAGGAAGCGAGCAAAAGCTGTTCTGGCGCCCTCAACACAGTAAGTAACATGACTGGCCTAGAACTGTTTCTAAAGGATTATTTACATTTCAAAGTGCTAACATGCTATTGCTTATATACATAAAGGCTCTTGAAGAACTTGCCAAAGTCAGTGAAGAATTATGCAGCTTCCAAGAGGAAATCCGAAAGCGGTCTAACCATAGAAGGTAGGCTGGGACATCTATGATTATTTTATGTTGGGAAGTCAAGAAAAATACTGCTTCCGATCAGTGAATTCTGTACACTGTTAGTGATAATTAGCAATGATCTATTAAAATCTTTTGTCTTAGATAAGTGATAACATCTTTAACTGAATATTTCCCTGTTTGGTAATTCTTAAAACAGGTCTTCTAATTCTCTTTGTAATTTGACTATTAGGAATACTTTACTCTTTTGGTGTTTAGTTAAGGGATGCCATCCATCATAAAGTACCAAGTGTCTTCTAAAGAAGTTATTTTTTTTCCCCTCATTTTGAATATTTAGCCAATGGGAGAGTATACAACTGGGCTAATCCAGTTAAATACATCTTAAACTATGTCAGATTTAACAGTATTGTGTCTTAATTACATAATGATGTTGCACTAAAATGTTTTATACCTAAGGGTCATTTATTTCTCTATATCTGTATATATAAAAGCCTAAGCAACAGTTATGACCTAACGACTGGTTGACCAGTCGCTATGATGCACACTGACCACCAGGGGGCAGACACTCAACGCAGGAGCTGCCCCCTGGCGGTGAAGTGCACTCCCACAGCCAACCTCCTGCAGCACCTCACCCCAGCCGGCTGGCCCCCCGATAGGCCTTGATCACCAGCCAGGCTGAGGGTCCCCACTGCGCACGAATTTGTGAACCAGGCCTCTAGTTTATTATGTGTTTAATGGAAGCGCACATAATTTTCAGAACATACTAAAAATATGCACACACATTTATACAGTGCTATAAAAATAGTGTTTCAATTCAGAAATACCTCTATAATTGTAAAAGCAAGTTTTAGCCAAATTAAAAAATAAATTGGAATTTTCTACAAGTTAGGTAAAGATGGGTTGACCTAGGATCAACATTTATCTCCAGGTGAGGCAAGATAATTCTCTTAGAAAGCTATAGCAATGGCCCTAGTCAGTTTGGCTCAGTGGATAGAGTGTTGGCCCGTGGATGAAGGGTCCCAGGTTCGATGCTGGTCAAAAGCACATACCTTGGTTGCAGGCTTGATCCCCGGCCCTGGTCAGGTCTGTACAGGAGGCAACCAATTCATATTGATGTTTCTCTCTATTTCTCCCCCTCCATTCCACTCTCTCTAAAAATCAATGGAAAAATATCCTCAGGTGAGGATTAACAACAACAACAAAAAAGCTATAGCAATGTGTGTACCCTTATTTCTCTTGAGCTCTTAGGAAGCTCAGAGAGAATTTTTGTACAGACTTACAATATATTTTCTTCAACCTTGTTTTATCCATAATTTTGCTCTCTACTTGCCCATTTAGCTTTTGTCTACTACTCTCTGTTAATTAGTATTTATCTGTACTTTATTGTGAGCTAGCAGACAATATTTTATAAGTTGAAGAGTTATAAATATGATTTATATTTTGTCAATGTGGTTAACTTTAATTTTTGAATCCCAATGTTGCTATATGTAGGCTTTTATTTTGATGAACTCCAAAAAGACTTACTTGCCAATTTTCTTTTAAAATCAGTATAAAATTCTCCTTATTACTTCATGGCATTTAGGGAAAATTTCAAAATCCTTAACATGTAATTCAAAAACATTACCATTACCTAATGTTTCTCAATTATTTTCCATCATTCTCCCCACTCAGCTTTATAATCCATCCACACCAAAGTACTCACTGTTTTTTGAGTAGCCACACTGCTTTTACTGCAGCTCACTTTCCGACCTGCCCTTTATTCACCCCAAAAATTCTTATTTTTATTTCAAGCCCAAATGACAGCTTCCATTTGGTATTACCCAGGTCTTGCTGCGCTTTTATTCAGATTTCTGTCACACTACTTAGAATATTACTTCAAATTCAAGGGCTCAGGTGACATAATGCATAGGAATTCAGCAGGCAGAGCGGAGGTAAGGAAATACCTAGAGAAAACCTGTAGAAATGGGAATACTCAAGAGTCTGAGTATAGGTGAAGTTTTAGGAAATAGAAAAAAATGAGAGACAAGGTTGCAAGGATAGTTTGGGTCAGAGTAAGCAGAGCCTTGAGTGCAGCACTGAGAGGTGGGCTTTGTCCTACAGTAAAAAAGACTTAGAGGCTTTGACTAGACGATTTATGTAAAAAACGATGCTTCAGGAAGTTGTGACTCCTTTTCCTATAGCAGAAATCCATTGCTTAAGCCATGTTTATTTTTGTTTTGAGCTTATCCTAAATAAAGTTTTCACTGTTATATCATACTTTATCACTGTTTAGGATGAAGTCAGATTCTTCTCTCCAGGAAATGCCACATATAATGAACATGTCCCCTGGAGACCACGGGATCAACAATGGCCAGTGCATTCTTCCAATCAGTTTAGAAAAAGAAAAACAGAAAAATAGAAAGAATCTGAGTTATACTGACATGCTCCAAAGCAATTTTATGAAAACATGTGGAATTGATACAATTGATCCAATACAAAGAAATGAAACTCCACCAGTTCCTCCTCCAAGAAGTACATCTCGAAGTTTTCCCAGTGTGTATCCTGAACAAGCCCATGAAAGTTTGAAGGGAAGTTTAGGCCACGATAGCCAGGTGGTCCAAGAGGGTCAAAGTGAAAGGAACTGCAGTCCTCATGTCTCCCTGAGGCATAATGAGATGCCTACACTGTGTCTTAATGAAGGGAAGACTTTGAAAGATGGTATCATGTTTTCTTCTTTAGCATCTGAAGCCAAAATGGATAACCAGCCTCCGTGTAGTGAAGATGTTGGATGTGGCATGTGGTCTTATGACACAGTGATAGGCACAAAAAATAGCCCTTCTGCCTTGTGGTTTGAGAAAACCTGTTCTACTCCCAATAGGTCAAAATATGAAAAGATGACCCCAGATCATCCTGCTAACTTTCACTCGGACCTTCATGTAGGCAATGACTATAGTTCCTTGGTGACACAGAGCAGTGGCCCGCTTAGAAGTTTCAGTTGTGGCTTTGAAAAAACTACTAGGAATGAAACGCTGGCGGCAAAGACTGATGAATTTAATAGAACCATGTTCAGAACAGATAGGAATTGTCGTGCAGTACAGCAAAACCAAAGCTACTCAGAATCGTCTCAAGATCTTAAGCCCTGTGATACCTTAATTACTCGTATAGGCAACATACCAGAAAATGACAGTGTGTCTGGTATTCTGAAAACCAGTGCCCACGTGCCTGTGCCTAGAGAAAATGTGCCTGATAATCCCACCAAAAAATCCACAACAGGCCCAGTCAGACAAACACAGGAGCACGTAACTCCCAGTAGTTATCGGAATATGCTCCACGAGCATGACTGGAGACCTGGCAATTTGTCTGGCCGACCAAGATCAGCTGATCCTAGGTCGAATTACGGTGTTGTGGAAAAGCTGCTGAAAACCTATGAGACATCAACAGGGCCTGTATTGCAAAATTCTAAATGCTGCCAGGATAATTGGACCAAATGTAATTCTGATGTCAGTGTTGGGGCCACATTAAGTCAGCATTTAGAAATGCTCCAAATTGAACAAGAGCTTCAAGGAAAAACAGCTCTGTGTAGGGCACAACAAGTGAAGCAAGGAGTGGACTGGAAAAAGATAACAGAGGTGAGAAAGCAATGATCATACTTTGGTAGAACTGCATTCGTATTTAGCCATGGCTCAGGGCTCAGTCCCTTGCATTCATATAAACAGAATGCGGGTGTATGTTTTGGCATCTTAACTTTTTGATCCTTCACTTGTTAATAACTATGAACCTTAATTGTAACTCAAATGAACTTTTCAAAATGTAGTTTCAAAACTGGGGTTAGCACATTATAACTTTTTAAAATTCTGAAATGGGCTAACAAATATAATAAACTAGAGGCCTGGTGCACGAAATTCATGCACAGATAGGGTCCCTAGCCTGGCTGGTGATCAGGGCCAATCAGGTTCCCTGTCTCTCTGCCTCCTCCTTCCCTCCCTCCCTCAGCACCCTGCCACCATGGTCACCCTCCATGATTCGCACCACCCCCTGGTGGTCATAGCGAGCGATCGAACTCCTGGTCTCCTGGTCCAATTCCGGAAGGGACACTGCATATTAGCCATTTATATATATAGAATAGGCTTAAGAACATCCAGAAGTGCAAATGTTTGTTTTAAGTTTTTTTGAAAAGGTACTATGAGTATGCATTTGTTGATTTATAGAATTTCATTCTTTTAAAGTATGTGGGAAATATTTTTAAAATAGCTTGTGCTTTTTAGTTATTAACAGTACGGTGTCGGGTGAATTTCCCGCCAAAATATAAGATGGCGCGGGCAATTATTTAGGTTTCCCGCGCAAAATCAGGGATTTTTATGATACCTATTACCCCAATGGGTATGAAACGGTTCGAATACGCAGGTAGGTATCTTTGTGAACGGCAAACAAACAAATATTTGGTAATTCGCAGTTACAATCGGCCCGAGTTTACACGTTTCCCGCACTCCACCACAAATCTATATGAACCGAGTTAAAGACGGCTCCCGCGGAGTACGCGCAATTCACGCGAGCCGACTTAACTCGTTTCCCGCACTCCAAGTGTTAACAATGAATGGTTCAGTCATTCCCAGCATTTGATTCATGTTTTTTCTCATGGGATTAATCTCCTAAATGAGAATATGAGCAAAACATATTTAAAGTAGCATCTTATAAAGTTCTCTTATTTGTGGAGCTAGCAGGCAGTACATTGAAATAAAAAATGACATTATAACTTAAAAAATGTTAAGGTCATTCTTATTTGTATAAATTCTTAGCATGGAAGTTGCCCCCCCCCCCCCCCCCCCCAGAAAAAAGTATTTGAATAAATGGTATTCTTTTTTTGTTCCAGACAGTTTTCAAGAGTATATATAATCTTCATTAGTTATAGGTGAAAAAGATGTGGAAGAAGAGATTGGTATTTACCAAGAAGAGTTATCCAATAGTCCCCTTGTATGCATAATTTACAAAAGCTTACAAGGTGACATATTATTATAATTAGCTAATGCTTTAAAAGTTCTTGTTTTACATAATGCAGTATATAGGCAGCATAGTTCTAAGCTATGCAGGTTACTTCCTTCTTGTGTAAAAAAATATATTTTAGGTGGCTTTCAAACCCTACAAAAATATCAGTTTTCATTCATTTTATCAGAGACCTTGTACAGGTTTGCACAATGTACAAATGATTATCCTGCTTTTGTATCTTTGTTTTTTCTTACATTAAAAATTTTTTTTTTCATTTACAGTTTACATTCAATATTACTTTGTATTAGTTTCCAATGTGCAGCATACTGGTTAGACAATCATATACTTTTACAAAGTGTTCCCCTTAATATTTCTAGTACCCATCTGGCACCATACATAGTTATTACAATGTTATTTTTTTTTTAATATATTTTATTGATTTTTTACAGAGAGGAAGAGAGAGGGATAGAGAGTTAGAAACATCGATGAGAGAGAAACATCGATCAGCTGCCTCCTGCACACCCCCCACTGGGGATGTGCCCGCAACCAAGGTACATGCCCTTGACCGGAATCAAACCTGGGACCCTCTAGTCCGCAGGCCGACGCTCTATCCACTGAGCCAAACCGGCTTTGGCATAGTTATTACAATGTTATTAACTTTTTTTCCAATGCTGTATTTTACATCCCCATGACTGTTTTGTAACTATTAATTTGAATTTCTCAATCTCTTCACCTTTTTTCACCCAGTTCCCCAATCCCATCCCCTCAGGCAATCATCAGTCTCTTCTTTGTATCTTTGAGTCTGTTTCTGTTTTGTTTGTTCATTTAGTTTATTCTTTAGATCCCACATGTAAGTTAAATAATATGGTATTTGTCTTTCACCAACTGACTTATTTCACTTAGAGTACTCTAGGTTTATCCATACAAATGGTAAGATTTCATTCTTTTTTATGGCTGAATAATATTGCATTGTGTATATGTACCACAGCCTTTTTACCTACTTGTCTGTTGTGTTGCTTCTATAGTTTGGCTATTATAAATAACTCTACAATGAACATGGGGTGCACATATGTATCTTTCTTTTTTTAATTCATTTTTTAATATATTTTTATTGATTTCAGAGAGGAAGGGAGAAGGAGAGGGAGAGAGAGATAGAAACATCAATGATGAGAGAGAATCACTGATCAGCTGCCTTCTTCATGCCCCACACCGGGGATCAAGCCTGCAACCCAGGCATGTGTCCTGACCAGGAATTGAATCTTTACCTCCTGGTTCATAGGTCAACACTCAACCACTGAGCCATGCTTGCCGGGCTGTATCTTTTTTAGGTGAGCCCATAAATACTTGTAAGGACCTGTAGCTTCAGGTGGGAAATGGAAACATCCTATATAATAAAAGCCCAGCGACCATAACGGCATAATGACCAGAACGACCACTTGACCAGCTGCTATGAGGTGCATTGACTACCTCTTGGTCCCTCCCTGCCAGGCCCACAGGCTCCGATAGCCTGATGGCAAACAGGAAACTGGGGTGGGTGGCGGTGGGGAAGGACTGGGGACTGGCGAGCAGGTGGAATGACCGACCTATTGGTCCCTCCCCCCGGCCCACAGGCTCTGATTACCAGATGGCGAACAAGGAACCACCCAGAACCTGGATGGGTGGCGGCGGCAGGGTGGGACTGGGGACTGGCAAGCGGGCGGAAGATGGTCCTAATTGCAAGCTAGGCCTAGGGACCTGACCCCTGCACGATTTCATGCACTGGACCTCTAGTCCTATATAATAAAAGCCCAATATGCTATGTGTCCGGTCATCCAGTCGGCCGTTCAGCCAATCAAACCATAATATGCTAATGACATGCTAAGGCTGCTCAACCGCTCATTACGATGTGCACTGACCACCAGGGGCAGATGCTCCAACCAGTAGGTTAGCTTGCTGCTGGGGTCCAGCCAATAGGACTGAGCAAGACAGGCTGGACACACCCTGGAGCCCTCCCGCAGTCCCTCCCCAACTGGCCAACCTCCCACATCCCTCTCCGGCCCTGATCGTGCACCAGTGGGGTCCCTCGGCCTGACCTGCGCCCTCTCGCAATCTGGGACACCTCGGGAGATGTCGGAGAGCTGGTTTCAGCCCGACGGTGGAACGACTGGTTGCTATGATGCGCACTGACCACCAGGAGTCAGATGTTCAATGCAGAAGCTGCCCCCTGGTGGTCAGTGTACTCTCATGGGGGGGGGGGGGGGCAGTGCTAAGTAGGACTTCCCCCGATGGCTCCCAGACTGTGAGAGGGCACAGGCCCATAGTGTATACAATAACCAGCCAAATTCTCATTAGCTAACAAGAACTATTACTATTTACCATTTTTGCATTGATTGGAGGCTTGGGAGGAGTCCTCTACTGTGGATCCTTAGGATCCCTCTTCTTTCCAAAAAAATAAATTCCAATGAAAGAAAAAGAAAATGCAGGTTACTGTCGTAGAAATTGAGGCCATCCTCACTGCCTATCCCAGATAAAAGAGCAAAGGCTTTGTTAAAAAGGTCAGTAACAACCTAAGTTATAAAATGGGTCACATAAGCTTTTTAATTTTCTTTTTAATTGCAAGGGTCTGAGAATGCTTTTCTTCCATTAAAATAAAGCAAAGAAGGAAGAAGTGAAAGAAAGGGAAGGGGAGGAAAGGAAAAATATTGTCATCAAATGATGCCCAATATTGATAGTAACAATTAGCAATTTTGAAATTTTTTTTTTAAATATATTTTATTGACTTTTTACAGAGAGGAAGGGAGAGTTAGAAACATCGATGAGAGAGAAACATCGATCAGCTGCCTCCTGCACATCTCCTACTGGGGATGTGCCCGCTGTGCCCTTGACCGGAATCGAACCTGGGACCTCTCAGTCCGCAGGCCGACGCTCTATCCACTGAGCCAAACCGGTTTCGGCAATTTTGAAATTTTTGAGAACTTGTAACAGTGGCTCTTAGTGGAGAAGAAAGAAAGCACCAGGTAAATCACTTGATGGTTTGTGTGCTTTTTGCTTATGGCCTCTAAAAATGTCAGTAACTTGAGAAAAATGAAGTTTCTTCTATAAATTATCTTGTTTTCAAATAACACTGAAACATTATGAAATTCCACCAAGAAACATCTGCAGTTCCATTATATCAAAGTTACCTAACATGAACTTCTAAATACTGAACTTTAGATCTAAAAAGAGATCGGTTGTGTTAACATTTGTCAATGTGAAGAGATTATTAAATGTCATATTTCTTATTATAAGTGAATTACTTTGATTAAAACATTCAAGATCACAAATATTAATCGCCATTAGTTTTTGATGCTCTTTCTTGCTTATAAATATGCTAATACATCAATCCCATTGTTGGGATTCATAAAATATCAAGCCCAATGTTAGTGCTGGGATTGTGAGGTGATTGTTTTCTTTGATGTTGTAGGAATCCATGGCAGTGAAATGCTCGCATGGAAAAGGATTTTCCCGTCCAGCTAGACCGGCAAATCGCCGTCTCCCATCCAGATGGGCGTCGAGATCCCCATCGGCGCCCCCCGCCTTGAGGAGAACTGCCCAAAGCTATACCATTTCTCTGCGATCTGAAGCACCGATGGTCTGAGTCTCTGGCCTGAATTGCTAGATTTCAAAAATCCCAGTTGCCAAACAGATAATTCTAAGTGTTTACAGGCAATCCTGTCTCTTCGTTATCTTTCAAGATTTCTGGGACAATTTAAATCGTAACTTCTCATCAGTCTTCAGTGTTTTTAATCTATGGAATAATTATCTTCCTACATGTTGATTTCTTAGATCAGAATTTTTTAATGCCATCCTCATTAATTTTCCAATATGATTTAAGTTGAAACAGTGTACTATATTGTATATACCAACTTTCTTGCAAGTGGCAGAAAGCAGGGTTATGTGCATGGCCGTGTGTTTGTAGGTGCATGTGTTGAAATAGGAAGTATCCTAGTGTGTATTTAGATAAGAGAACTTATGTGTTAGCGTTGACTTTGAAATTATAACATGTATACCTATATATTCTTTGTGTTTATTTAACTTTTTTGAAAATATACAGTACTATTTATATTTTGTATACCTTTTCCTAGGTATCCACTTACAGCATATGAAGTACATATATTAACTGACAATTTCCTTGGCCCAACTACATTGAAAAATAAGAATTATACACATATCTAACATTGGTAGATTTCTATGTGCAACTCATAAATAGTTTCTTAACCCATATAAGGATAATACCACTGATCTCCTGTTTTACTCTTTTAAATAAATAAAATTGTCACAGGTTTAACAGATCAGCCTTCTGAAGCAAACATAAAATGTTCACAAAAGCTTTTATATGTCATTTGGTAGTCTATTATGGCTTTAAATATATACTTGATCCTCAGAGCTAGTATCATGAGACTGCCTTATAAACAACATGACTTAAAAATGAATTATTTTGTCAAATTCAATAACAAACATCCTTTAAATAGGATATAAAAAGAAATGAAATTATGTTGAATTCTACCCTTTATTAAAATTGTAGTAAGCTTTAGTTCAGCTACTTTATTTGGAGTCGCTCATCTTTAGAGGTAAGTCATTTATTTTTTCCTAAAATTAGTAGATAAAATATTAATTTACTTCTTTGTGAACAAGGAAGATAAGGAATGATGTTTTATCGAGGGCTGAATTGTAATGTATTTCTTATAGTGTGCTACATAAAAAGCCTTAAACTAAACTTTGGAACCCATGGGTAGCATAAGGGGTGGAAACATTTTTTGGCCACAATTTGCATACAGTGGACACATAAAATCTATGTTGGAAACTGACAGATATATGAATGTTGAGGTGCATGGAATCTCTTAGAAGCAATTTTGCTCTCCATTGTGTCTGTATACAACCAACTGTATTATTAGATATTAAGTCTATTTAAGCTTTTCTTTGACTACCAAAAAGGTCAAAAAATTCTTATGACAAAAGTATCCAAAGAGCCTTCTCCTTATGGTATTTTCTAGCAATTTAGAAAAATTCACTTCATAATACACCAAGTAAATAATTTCCAAATCCCAGACTGCCTTAACAGGCTCAAGACTGTTGCATGGTGTTGGACAGATTTATACTTTCCAATAAGGGAGTTTCTAGGAGTTGAGCGGAGTTAAACTTCTAGAATGTGAGGTTGGAGCAGATGGTATCGATCCACTCTTTTCCTTCTTGTTTCTTTCAGGAATATCCTTTTCCCTAGGAGGGCTATCAGAGAAAAATAACCTAGACACAGGTGATGTCATTCATATAATATGTATTTCACACAGAAGGAAGAAAACACTAGGGAGGTGGTAGCATAAAATGATGGACCTGTTAGGAAGATGCTGCTGTGTAACATCGGAGAGCCTGCCCAAGAACTGTACGACATACCTGTGCCTCTGCATCACTGTATCCCAGGTAGTTTGCTGTGGATCTGTGGCTCTGGCCTTTACGTTCAAGTCAGAATATTGAGGATCTCTTACAAAATTAGATTTCTGACCTCACCCCATAATTACTAAAGCAGATTTTCCAGATGTGGGGAGTGGGAATATGGAGTTTTTAATAAAACAAAACAAATAAAAAATCAAAATTATTTGATGATTAGGAAGATATGGAAGAAATGGCATTGATACCCAAATGGATGGGTAGCCGCATTACTTCCTTGGGACTTGCCTTTGTTATCTAGAAATTAAAAGTGTTATATATTAGGCTTTATAATTTTAAGCCATGTTTTCTATTAACGATTTAAATAGTGGAACACAATTTAACACGTTGGCTAAAATCATAAAACATTAGAGCTGAAAAAACTTAGCATCTAGTACAACTCCTTGGTTGTAAAGATGAAGAAACTAAAACAAAGATTATATGAATGCTCTGCTTTCTCTTTTAGAGTATTTTGTAAATTTTAATGGAAAAACTTATTAAGGAAATTACCCTTGAAAAATATTTTTGATGTATTGTGATTTTTAACCAGTAGTTTTTATTTCAGATGGGCATTTTCTTCCCAACACCATACCCTTCATTATGCCATCATTGCGTGATTTAAGGGATTTGTAAACATTTTCGAAATATTTGGTTAGAAACACTTGTATCATTGAAGTTTTCCCTAGCAGGCTTTGGAGAGGAAATCTTAATTATTTCAACTGAGGATTACTGAAATTATGGGTTATCTCAGAAAGGAGTAAGAATGCGGCAGAAAAGAATCCTTTAGTTTGTGTGTGTGTGTTTGTGCCTGTGTGTGCATGTGTATAACACTTGCACAAGTTCTCTATAAACCTTATGTCAAAGCCAAATATAAAATATAAAGGGTATTTGCATAATTCACTTTATCAAAAATTATCTATAGCTTTTCTTTGTTTTTGCAATAAAGATGGCCAAATTATCATGCACAAAACATGATTATCTTCTACATAGAGGATTTAGCCATATTCCATGTCATTCTGAAAACACATCTGGACCTAAGAAAAGAGAATCTGATTCCCTACAAATATTTTTAAAAATTAGTTGAGGCACATTTGTGACAAACCACTATTTGATATTGAGATCTCCTTCAGTCATTGAAAGCTACCAGATAGGATAGGTGTGGAAACACCTGCTGTGGCATCTAAATACAGTGAGAATATTTTTGTTTTTCTTCTTTTCTACACTGATTATCATTAAAGCTGAAAGTTTTTATAAAGTCTGAACTCAAAATGTATGCAATTCAACCTAGCATCTCCTAAAATATGTGTGTGTTGTTGTTGTTTTTTCTTCATTTCAATCTTTGCAAGAAGTTCTGTGTTACAATTAGCTCAGTAAATTATGTTCTGAGTTAATGATATCTGGAGTGAAATAGTTAATTTTCAATGATAGCCATAGGACTATTTACTCTATTTTTAAAGGAAGTTACCAGTAGGAGTGAAAGGGGCAATAGTCTCTGTATGTTAAGATTCAGAAGATAGATGACTGGGGATAATAGATTTTTCCTAGGAAATTCCTGGCAAGGAGAGAGAAGTTGAGACCAGGCACATCACCTCTTTAAAAAGGAAGCTGGTGGTGGTGTAGCCCAGGGAACCAGCCCTGAATGAATTCAACTCAACAAATACAAATACTAGGCTTTCCCAGGCAAAGAGCCTTGGAAAAGCACAACATCAAAGACTCCAGGATGGACCGTGTTCAGAACTCAGGCAGGTGGTCATCTTCAAGGTGATTCTTCATAAAGGAGCTGAGACCAGATGGTAGGTCCAGGACCAGGGTAGGAATGAAGTGTCCAGGGAAAGAAATTGGCAAGAGTAAGATGCTAGATCTAGAAGCCCAGTCCTGGAAACCAGCATGAAAGAAAGTTAGGAGATGCAGCTATTGGTAGGGAGGGAAATTTCCATCAGAACTGAGAATGGAGGGGTCTTCACCAGCACAAAAAATCTTTATGGATGTTGGGAGCCAAGAAGATTTGGGTAGCCAGTGAAGGACCCACATATAGGCAACTAGAAGTGTAATCACCACAAAGCTGAAATAAGGGAGGGTCGGTGCAGCTTGAACTCTCATTTGGGATATCTGTAGGAACTAGAATTGATAGGAGATCATCAGGGGACCAAACTTTAAGGGACTGAAAAAGATAAAGGCAAAGATGATGAGGTGAAGACTGATACTCTTTTCAGCTCCTGTTATTGTTATTTTCTTGTAACTATCACCAGAATCTAAAATTTTATCCAGATAATCGAATCCATAAAGTAAGCCATCTATACCTTCATATAATAGACAATAAGAGCAAAATTAGACACCCCAGAAATGAAAAGTAATATTTCTCTCTGATAAAAGTTTTTTAAAAAACAGGCACATAATCAAATGGTAAGACCATTTTTAGGATAATCTAGAATATCGCAAACTTGTATACATGAAGTGGGTGAGCATAGATACCCAAGAGTAAGAATATTCAGTGTTGATCCACTGCTGTCTGGTGGAAAAGACCAGGGTTTGAGAACATGAAATTTCTGGACCCAGGTTTGTTCTGTTTTGTCATGGGATCAGGAGTTTCCCCCAGACTGATCTATGTCACACAGATATCCTTCAAGGTTACCCAATTCCATCAGACTTTTCCCACACTCATTCAAGCAGCCTTCTAGTCCTCAAATGAACTACCTACATACGTATAGAAATAAGAAAGCATCTAGATTAGTGTTTCTTGAATGTTTCCAGTAAGTTCTCTAAGAGCAGAGAAAATAAATAGCTATCCAAAGGTCTTGGATAGGGTTTAAAATTCTTCAAATTTGGGGGAGGTTTAACTTGAAAATTTTTACAGTCTTTAAGTAGGGATTTTTGTCTTGTTCACTGATTATGCCAAGTACTTAAAAAAGTGTTGGCAGATAGTAGGCTCAATAAATACTTGTTGAATAAATTAACAAAATTTTAAAATGTTTTAATCGTGCTATCCAGAAAAGCAAAACAAGTTTCCCTCTCTGCTTCCTTATTTAATCACAGCTTGGCTGAATGTACTTATTTCACAAAATTGAGCCAACCTGAATTTACTTTGTATAGTTCTTCTCTTGTCATAGTGTCACCATATTTTGAGAATGTGAATCCACTTAAAACTGTGCATGGAATTGTAATTCTGTTTTTACTGTTTTGCAAACTTTATAAGCATAATCCAATCCATAAGGCAAAATACCAGAGCATTGGAAGAAATTTTGTTGGGCATCTTTTAATTGAAAAATCAAGTGACTCATGTCATATGAAATATTTTAAGGCTGCCTCTTTTATTGTCTTAAGGGAAAAATAGTTGAAGGGCCTGTTCAAAGGGAGAAAAACATATATGTGGACTAACTTTTATCATATACAATTGAATTAAAGTTTCCAAAATTCCTTTGTCAATAAAGTCAGCTCTTCACAATTCTCACACTATTTCTGCTGCAATCTTAACACCCCCAGCAAAAGCTCTCACAACTTCACTCATAAAGAATTCACCCATAAACTGTTTTTTGCTGAATAAACCACCTTTGAGAACTGTTTATCCTTAGGCAAAGCAATGATTTATCATTTTAACCCATGTTTTAATCATTGTTATAACACATTTCAACTCTCTGAAAAGAGTAATTCCATTATATTGAAAATCTGTTCTTCATTTATCTCTGCCTAAGCCAGCACATATATGTCAAAGAGCAAGTTTTCAAACTAATTTTCTAATTCTTTGCATATATATCTAAAAAGATAGGCATCTAAATAATTATTTCTGCTCTAGCAGGTTTTGCTCGTGGATAGAGCATCGGCTTGCAGACCAAAGGGCCCCAGGTTCCATTCCAGTCAAGAGCACGTACCTCGTTGCAGGCTTCTTCCAGGCCAGGGCCCTGGTCAGGCCTCGTGCAGGAGGCAAGCAATTGATGTCCCTCTCTCTCTCATACACTGATATTTCTCTGTTTTTCCTTCTCTCTTCCACTCTTTCTAAAAATCCATGGAAAAATATCCTTGGGTGAGGATTAAAAAAATAATTAATTAATTAATTCTGCTAATTTTCAATAAAATTCAGCATTTCTTTCCAGCCCATTAATACACAAAGAAAAGGAAGACCAAGGCTTTGAGAGGAGATCTTCCCTAATATCAGCACTGTAACCCTGTTTTCCTGCACGCACCAGTGTGTGTTTTTCCATTTATTAAAAGTACAGCTTGTATCTTTTTAAACTCATTTGCTGGTTATTTTACTATAAATTATCCTTACAGCCCTAGCCGGGTTTGGCTCAGTGGACAGAATGTCAGCCCGCAGACTGACGGGTCCCAGGTTCGATTTGGTCAAGGGCACTTACCTGGGTTACAGGCTCAATCCCTGGCCCTGGCCAGGAAGAGTGCGGGAGGTAACCAATCCATGTCTCTCTTTTACATCGATGTTTCTCTCTTTATCCCTCCCCTCCCTAAAAAGAGAGTCATTGGAAAAATACCCTCAGGAGAGGATTAACAACAAAAATAAGTAAATAAAGTATCCTTATAAAATTCATGAATAAACATAAATATTTAATAAAATTGTTAGTATTTCAATTAAAAATAAAGAGCAAGGGTAGCATTCATCTCTCAACCAGTCATTTCAGGACACCCTTCAGGCAGGTGAGAACTATGGCGCATCATTCAGGAAGCATGTCTTCTCCCCCTGCCAGTTTCTTTTTAAACCCCAAACATAACTGACCATAACAACAGCAGGGAGCATGACCAAGATTTTTTTTTCTTTGATATGAGGCTAATATTGGCCTCACAGACTGAAATGTAAAGTGTTCTCCTCCTCCTGTTTTTTGTTTGTTTTTAAGAGTTTGTGCAGGATTGGTGTTAATTTTTTCTTAGGTGTTTGGTAGAATTTACTAGTAAAATTATCTGCCCCAAATCTTTTAAGAATAAAAATACATTGTCTTTCAAAATACAATCTTCAAGTGAAATTTACTTTCCAAAAAAGCTGTGCTGAGTTTATAGTATGGCACCCCACTGCATTGTCGTCTCAGAAGCATGAATATACTTCATCATTTTTGTGAAACCATGTGACTTCCAAAAGGAGTATAAATGTTGAGGTGCCCCTGCCTTCTGGTGTCAAAGACAGAGGCTCTGTGTGTAGCAGAGGATGTCTAGTGGCTTCTTATCAGTACTTTATCAGGAAGGCTCCAATCAAGAGAACAGAAATAACAGTAGGAATCTAAACACATAACAAGAAATTGATAACACAGGTACCAGAATATCTGGAAGAACAAAATGCGATGGGGGCTATAGGCACAAGAAGGAAAAGGAGAGAATTCCCAGAGTTCCGGTGTTGCTAATGCTCCTGGCTGGGGAGCACACGTTTGGTGCTCTGCGGCTGGAAGCTGTCAGGGCGGAACTGGAATGCTAAGGAAGGACCATCGCTGCTTCTGTTTGTACTGTAGAGTCTGGAATGACCTCACCTCATTACCATGGCAAAACTACCAGCAGTTTTCAAAGGGCAGGAGCCAGAAGCTAGAAACCTTTCTCTTCCTGTGTCATTCTGATCTGCAGTGTCAACAGAGCCTAGGAAATATAATCTGTAGTTTCCCAGCCCAGACCACACAGCAGAGGATGATACAAAGGCAAGTGGAAAAAAGCAAAATGCTTCTTTAGAACAAATTCCTTAAATAATAGGAAAAAATGATAGAAGATAGTTCTTATGGGCAACTATCTTCTATTGTTTATTCCAATATTTTGAAGCAAAATAAAGTCATCTCAATATGTAGTAAGATCATTTACTGAGAGCTTTCAGTAAATTAACTAAAAGGATTTATAAGCTTTTAAATTGGCAGAAATTTCAAACTGCTAGAGAAAAGAATAAAGAGGTTTGGTTGCCCCACACACAAATACTCACCCAAATTATACTGAGGATGTTAACTTGTTTGTATGACAGAGAAAAGCAAGAAATAAGTCTCCACAAAAGTATTCAATCCATCCACCATTCCATCCCCCGCCCCCCAAAAAAATAAAATAAGAGATTATATTTCCTCAGACATATATCTTTGCTTTCTTTCTCCTAAGCTTAGTCTAAAGGCTCCAGGAGACTTGTAACCAGAGGAGCAGCAGGCAGTGGCAGCTGGTCCTGGGCTAACCCCTTGAACCTGTCTCCAAGGGCCCTCCTCTGTAATTTGTTCCTTGAGTTCATGAAGTCCAAATGGCTCACTTCCACCTTTGTGACTTTCTTTCTAAAGGGCCAAGATGGCCTTGCCTAGGCTCACTCCTGTTGCTATGATCTTGCCTCTTCCATGAAACCCTTCCTTTATTTCACTATCCCCAGCTTTAGTAAACATACTCTCAAAATCACCTGAACTCGTGTTGTGAAATCTTTCCTGTACAAAGTCAAGAACCCATTCTAGATGCCAGGGCAGACCCACCTCGGTCCCAGTTCCTTTCTGGTGACAAAAGAAAGGGCTAACCAGAACTAATAATAAATTGGTTGCTTTGGAAAGCAGAGAAGATTTTAAGTTTATCTCCATGGGATACTAGAGGAGCTCCTGGTTGTAGCAAGATGGTACTGACATGTATTTTCCAGGCATGAAATCCTACAACATGCAGCTCAGAATAAAATGAGTCAAAAGAAATTCTGTCACTATTCCAAGTTAAAAGAATTCTTGTGACTTTTTTTTTTTAAATATATTTTATTGATTTTTTACAGAGAGGAAGGGAGAGAGATAGAGAGTTAGAAACATCGATGAGAGAAACATCGATCAGCTGCCTCCTGCACATCTCCTACGGGGGATGTGCCCGCAACCCAGGTACATGCCCTTGACCGGAATCGAACCTGGGACCTTTCAGTCCGCAGGCCGACGCTCTATCCACTGAGCCAAACCGGTTTCGGCTTTTTTTTTTTTTTTCTTGTGACTTTTCCAAGTCAAAAGAATTTAGAGCAGGGAGAAGTCTAGAGCTTACAGTAGATTAAACTAATAAAGTAGGTATCAACTGATTGCTAACAAAAAGACAAAGAAACTATCAATTAGGAAAATAGAAAGCAATTATAAAAAAATTATCTTCATAATCATAATAAAGCTCAGTTTGCAAAATCTGAAATTATTGAAGAAATTTAGTTCATAATGTTTTTTCCAACCCAAAAGGTGATAAAGAAAGCACTTTTATTATTTTAAATTGTATTTTTCCCTTACCAAAAAGTTAAGAAGATTTGATACCTATACCTGAATATAATCCCATTAGCATTTTGATGTATTTTTCTAATACTTTATATGTTATTTTGTTTGTTTTTATCATACAAATAAACATTATTTTATGTCTGACTTGTGCCCTTGACCAGAATTGAACCTGGGACCGTTCCGTCCACAAGCCAATGCTCTATCCACTGAGCCCAACCAGCTAGGGCTAAATATCACTTTTAATGTCAGTGTTTTAATGTTTGCATTATGGTTCATTTTATACAATTGGTAATATCTTGGTGAATAAAGCTTTTACTGGCTCAGATTTGCTATATTCTTTTAAAATATTATTAGGTATAGATTTCTGGGTAAATAAAAATGAACATTTTAAAGCTTTTAATAGATGTTGTTGAATCACTAAAAGTTACTTTTTAAAATAACACAATGTTTTATCACAGTTTTCCTCCTCTTGTTCTTCAAGCAGTTGTACAATGCCTAAGATTTTTAAATTGACTTTAATGATTTCTTTTTTTTATTGCAATTAAAAGAATTCAAAACCACTGGGAGTCATGATAAAGAACAACCCTGTTATCCATCTTTCTCTCTTTTCAAGGAGAGCCCTACCCTCTTTGCCCTCATTGGAAGTACAAGCCATCACTAACAACCCAACAGCAGCTATCAAAGATGAGAGGAGAAATACTAGGTGAATCAGGTTGCCTTCAATTATGCTTTGAAACCTTAATGAACACTTGTAATAATTTTATACTCATATAGAGAAACAGATTGCATAACCTCATATTAATAACCAAAGAATGGATTTTCAAATACTATGTTTGGCTGTGTTATATATTTTTTCTTGCTCTGTTCCAACCTGTCATGTTTACTCTTGGAGAGCTATGGAAGTAAACCCTAGAGACTCCACTGACCTGAGTTTCTGAGGCAGCCACCGATGCCTGCGATCAGTGGATAAAAAAAATAGGTCCCTAAAACAAAGCATCTTTTCTCTTTCCCCATCCTACGTCTATCTTGTTCACTTGTGTCAGCTGCTTGAAAGCTCTAACTAAAACCACTGTGTTCTGATTCACAGCCAACCCCCAACAGGTTGAATTACAACTCACCTTGCAGTCAGAGACTCAGGCTGGGTCCTAATGAAACAGGAATTTTAGGGGAATATAGGCAGGCTTAGGGGATTTTTAGAATTGGGGTCCATGGGAAAAGACACAGGCCTACAGGCTGGGAGAAGATACATCTACATAACACAAGGAAGCCAGGTGCAGCTACATTTCCATAAGACAAGGGAACTGGAAGTAGCCAAAAAAGGTCTATATTTATAAAATGAAGGAGGAAGAAAACCCAGAAGGAATGGAAGGACAATGAGGGAGTAGGGCCTCAGGAGTCACTATAGTAACCAATTCGAAAGGGAATATTGACCAATCAAAGTGGATATCAGGACTCAGGAACTGCAGCCTCTATAAACTATGGAAACAGGAAGTCGGTGGGACCCTTTCCCCCTCCCCATTTGGGAGTCCGTTCTATGGGACTCTTTACCTCTCCCCATGTGGGAGTTTGTATTTGTTCTTCAATAAATCTCCACCTTTGCTATACTACCCTCTGTCCGTAGATTCATTCTTCGACTCCGGGGGACAAAGAATCCGGGTTCCAGTCCAAAATTCCGCTTCACTAACTTTTCAGGTTAAGATAGTGGATAACTGGCAATGTTTGATCCAATTTGGCACTTGTTTTCTGACAGAGAGACAAAAAGTGGGGGTATATAATTTTTATATTAATATACAAAGCATGATCATCTTTGTCACATGATTATTTTTAATTACCTCAAATCCACTGCAATTAACAACAAAATTAAATACTAGCTTCACATATTACTAACCAATAAATAAGATATCAAATGTGTCCCAATTATCTATGGAACGTATGCACAGGTGACCCAGAGCACCTCATTTGGATATACCAATACAGACGTCAAAGGGTACTTACTATTAATTAATATGGCCGAACTTAAGCAAAAACTAAGAAGAGAGAAGACACAGGAGATAAACAATGCAAGAAATCACACAGGTTTATTTACCAGAGAGCTGATGGGTTTCAGTCCTTGGCAGGCCACCCGAGACACTCGCTGACAGAGGAGACACACAGAGGTCGTCAAAATACGCCATGGCAAGGAGCTCGGTTTCTTGACTTGAAGAGAGGCCTCTAGCAGTTTGGACTCAGGCAGAGCAGGAATGGTAGTTTAGCAGTTTCCAGAGGGGAGGAGAGCGTCCTGTCTGTGGAGGGCAGACAAGCGTCTGACTGCTGCTGTGAGGGTCCTTCTTTTATGCCCCATGGGTGGGCTTCCTCAGTGTCTCATATCAGTGTGCTCTGGTGGCCTTCTGGGCTTATCAGGATACACACGCAGGGGGTTATAAGGTACTTATCAGGGATGCACATACAGGGAGTTGTTGGTCAGGAGTTACAAGTTGTTTTTCAGGAGTTAACACGCAGGGTGTTACAAGTTACTTATCAGGGTCTCACACACACACACAAATTAAGTTCCTCTTCTAAGTAAAGTTTAAAATTCACTCTAATAAAGAAATGAAATTTGATTATACTATCTTATACTAACTAAACTTATTACTATAACAAAATGTGAGATCCTCTAGAAGCATTTCATCACTGTATCAAATGCAGTCTATTGACTGACAAATGTTTCTGTTTGTATAGAATAGAAAGAATACTTGTCCAGGCATAATGAGGAGACGAAGTAGGGTTGATCAAAAGTAGGTTTATAGTTGCATATATGGAAAATAATGCAATAATTAATAAATAAGAATCCAAGAATAAACTCTGTGTTTCAGGTATTCACACTATGGTCCTTCTTTTGCCTCACCCTGTATAACAACTACACAGCACTCAATGATTTCAGGATGGAGAAATAATATAGTTGCACGTAAAATGGTAACTAATATAAACACTACATGGAATTGAACAAAAATTAAAATGATATACCCTGTATTTCTATAGCTATTCGGAATTTACAAAGTTTAACCTTTACAACAACTCTGAATTTGGTATTATTACCACCATTCCACAGATAGAGAAATTGGGATTTAGGTAGACAGGCCCTTGTCCAAGCTTTCACATCTAGTAAAAGGTAAGGTCTGACATCGAATTCATGATTCTGACTATTCTAGGCAATTAAATGTCTAGAAGGTCAGAAGTGGAGCATGGCCTGACCAGGGGAGCATTCATGACAGAGGTTGGATTTGACTAGGAGACCTAGGCACACAGGTCACATTAAGTGTAAGACAAGTTTGTTGGCTAAGGCATGGCCCTGGGGCTTCTTAAGGCCTCCATTGGAATTTGGAGGACAGAGAGTTGACCAGTGTGCCTTAAGGGGAAGCTTCGGGTGAGGTTGGAATGATAGGCTAAGTGTTTATACTTTATGCAGTAAACCAATGGTTAACTAATAAAAATTTTGGAACAAGGGAGTCTTGTATGTCTTTGAAGAAAATTATACTAGGATTCAATAAGTTACTCAAGTCAGAAGTGCTCTTCATTTTTTTGTATATTACTTATAGGAACTCTGCACTGCCATACTATGACAGAATAATGCTCATACCGGTAACCTTGGCAAAAATGGGATAGGTATCATTGAATTATCAAAATCCCGTCAGAGGTGCTCTAATTCTATTTGATAGTAGCTAAAGAATATCCACTTATGTCAACTGCTTCTCTGTTACATTGCCCAAAAATTCTAGGAATCATATTCTGGATAAGAAATTTGGGTCATTATCATCTTGAATGAATAGTTTTCGTTTTCAAGGACTTTAAACATTTTCCGAGGCACAGTGTTGTTTCTAGAAATCCCTGAGATTCCCAAGAAACTGGGAAGAAACAGCAAAGAGGAAGTGAGTAGCATAACAGTGACAACTGGTTTGGAGTCTATGGGGTGAGACTTTAAGACAAACCAACAAATTCAGCCCCAGAGGGTTTGGCTCAGTGGATAGAGCATTGGCCTGTGGACCAAAGGGTCCTAGGTTCAATTCCGGTCAAGAGCAGGTACCTTGGTTGCAGGCTCCTCCCCAGCCCAGACCCTGGTTGGGGCTTGTGCAGGAGGCAACCAATTAATGTGTTTATCTCACATGGATGTTTCTCTCTGTCTTTCCCTTTCTCTTCCACTCCACTCTCCCTAAAAATCAATGGGAAAATATCCTCAGGTGAGGATAAAAAATAAAAAAAAAAAGACATACCAATAAATTCAGATCTAGGATTAGAAACATTGTTTCTTTGTCTTTCTTTTCAAGGTCAGAGCTGAAATAGTCAGCTTTCTAGCTTGCTGAAGCAACAAAATAAAGGCCTACACCACTTGTACTTTCTCCAACAGAACTTTGCCCCTCTTCTAAAATTCTCTGTGGGTGAAGAATCACAAGAATCTATGGGTTTGAAGGATTCACTACAATTGTTCTTATGAATACTAGACCGAATACTTTTATAACAACATGTGGAAGCAAGTCACACCACTGTCAATAAGACTAATTAGCATTGTAAAAATGTTCTCAACACTTAAATATTGGCAATAAACGTTGAAACACTCTAATAGAAAATGATCTTTTCACTAATTCCTTTCCTTCCACTCTCTGATTTTAAATTTCTTGAAATTTTAAGGGCATGCAGAAGTTATTTGTTCTTATATGGATCTTGAAAAGCTTGCTATAATTAACACCCATGGATAAGACTATAATTTCTCTGGCATTATTTGACTCATTTAATTAAAAGGCAGTCACCACTGCACCAAGTCAAGCTATATTTATTGAGCCTCTGTGCACCACCAATTTAGACATCATAGAAACTTGGTCCTTCACCCTCAAGTTTTAAAAATTGATTACAGAGAAAAATGCATGCACATATCTTTGAAGCATTTCCAGAGTTATCAGTCTGTGAGCATAAAACACCATTCTAATAGCACACGTTAAATACAAGCATATAAAATAAAATTAGAGATGGCAGATTAGATGGTTTGAGTAATTATATTTCTGACCACAGATGCTGCCCACATCCCAGCCAGCACATGGAGTTTCTCAAGGTCCCAGGCTTTGGCAAGTTCCATTCTAAGACCTAGAAGAAATAGGTCATCTTGATTCAGTCTGACTACAATCCTGTTGAAGTGCCATTCTTGTAAAAGGAAAGTCTCTACACAGTAATTCAAAATTTTCAGAGGGATGAAGGAATTACTCTAGATTCATAGAAATCCATAAGAAGAGTAGTAGTTTCTTTAACAAACCCTAAAGATCCCCCAAACGCTCTGCACAATTATCAGAGAATAAATGGCATCATTTATTTCATTTAAAAAATACTTATTGAGCACCTTTATGGGCTGGGCACTGTTGTAGGTCTTGACAAGCCCAGCCATGAGCTAAACTGATCAAATCCCTTCCCTCAGTAGATATATTAGTAATAGATATAGGATGCTACATGATGATAGCTAGTACGTTGGAAAATGAAACAGAAAGAGGATAGGGTGTGCTGGAGTAGGGATTCTATTTAAATAGTGTGACTAGGCAGGTGTCATTGATAAGATGATATTTGAGCAAGGAGCATAGAATTCGAAGGGATGAACTGTATAGGTATCTGAAGGAAAGTGTGTTCTAGGAAGAGGGAATAAGAAGTGCCAATGTCCTGAGGCCGCGGTGTGTGAACTCTATTGCAGGCACAGAAAAGGAGCTAACGTGGCTAGATAGGAGTGAGCGAGCAAGATAGAGAGCAATAGAAAACACTGAAGGGTAATGAGGAGCCAGGTGGTGTAAGGACCTCTGTGGTGTGTGAAGACCTATGTTTTTAGTCCTCCAAGTAAAACAGAAAGCCCCAGCAGGGCTTTAAATCAAGGAATGACATGATCTTACAATGTTTTAAAGGTGTTGCTCTGACTGCTATGTTGACTTTTTTTTAAAAATATATTTTATTGATTTTTTACAGAGAGGAAGGGAGGGAGATAGAGAGTTAGAAACATTGATGAGAGAGAAACATTGATCAGCTGCCTCCTGCACATCTCCTACTGCGGATGTGCCCGCAGCCCAGGTACATGCCCTTGACCGGAATCAAACCTGGGACCCTTCAGTCCGCAGGCCGACGCTCAATCCACTGAGCCAAACCGGTTTTGGCCTTTTTTTTAATGTAAACACAAATTCTCCTTTGCCTTGAAAACAACAAGTCCATAAAAGTATTATACAGGGGTTGGCAAAAGTAACTTTACAGTTGTTCATATGGAAAATAATAGAATAATCTATAATAATCTATAATAATAAAAGCATAATATGCTAATTAGACTGGACAGCCAAACGAACTTTCAGACGTCCTTCCAGATGAAGCCGTGGTGGTGGGGGGGTCAAGGCAGAGTGGTTAGTGGTGATCAGGCAGGCAGGCAAGCAGTTAGGGGTGATCAGGCAGGCAGGCGAGTGGTTAGGGGCAATGAGGCAGGTAGGCAGAGTGGTTAGGGGTGATCAGGCAGGCAGATAATTGGTTAGGAGCCAGTGGTCCTGGATTGCGAAAGGGTGCAGGCTGGGCTGAGGGACCCCTCCCCCTCCCCCACCCCATGCATGAATGTCATGCACCAGGCCTCTAGTTAATAAATAACAATACAAGAATAAACTGTGTTTTGAGTAATCACAACTGTAAACCTGCTTTTGCCCACCCCTATATATCAACTGAAAAAAAAAATCCCTTGTCCTTTGTATACACACACACACACAAAGTGGCAAATTCATCCTCACTTGAGCATTTGGCTAGAAAATGGTGGTAGTGTGGGAGCAGATCCACCCACCCCTCTAACCCGCCACCCTCATGACTGTTACACACCCAGGAACCAGCTGGTCAGGATTAGCTGCTTCCTGCCCCCACCGAGGAATGAGAGGAAGGTGTAGGCCACAGCAGCTTATTATTAGAAAGTGCAAGGTGTACTCTTATCTCCCCTCCTGCTCCCACTCATCAGCTTATAAAAATAAGATTTCTTTACTTCAATTACTTTTTCTAAAAAAATAGAGTGCAAAATCACCCGAGTAAAATGCACAATCCCAACCTAACACGCAAGGCTTCTTCCACACAGCCCTGTTCACATTTTCCATTTTTCCTGAGCATGGACAGTGAGCTTTAGTCAAACCGAACAGCTGTTTTCTGTTCCTTTGTTCATACTATTTGCTACACTTAGCATGCTTTTCTAACTCCCATTTCTCCTGGTCCAAATCAGACCCCAAATGAAGCAACAAAATGAAGGGGAAAGAGCAAGAACTTAAAATGAGAAGCCCCGGGTGACTAATTTAAATTTTGGTGTCATTACTTTAAACTTCCTCAACCCGTTTCCCTATCTGTTATTACCGACCTCACAGAATGTGTTAGACACCGGCTAGATTATGCACGTAGACTGCAGAAGTAAAAACGCCACATTAATTTATTTAGTCAACAAATATTTATTTCATTGAAAAGGAAAGGCTTTCAGCCGGCATGGCTCAGTGGTTGAGCATCGACCTATGAACCAGGAGATCATGGTTCAATGCCCGGGTTGTGGGCTGGATCCCCAGTGTGGGGCGTGCAGAAAGCAGCTGATCATCATTGATGTTTCTATCTCTCTCCTCCTCTCCCTTTCTCTCTGAAATCAATGAAAATATATTTTTTTAAAAAGAGAAAAAAAGAAAAGGCTGAGGAGACTAGGGGGGATGTGGGAAGATATTTAGGAAAGCTCAGTGGTCAGTACTATCTCAGAGGGTGTCTGTGGCTGCCTGTGGACTCTCCCCGCCACTGTACCTGTCATATGGTGGGAAGTAACCAGCTCCATTCCTAACATTGGTGGGGCTTGGGGCAAAAGCACAAATGGAGGCCCATGTTTATATGTCACATACCTTCATAACAACAAAATTGCAAAATCTGTGCAAAACTATGGTTTGTTTATATGACTTGAAAGTCTGTTTCACATTTGGTATTCTGTTTATAGACTGGTGATATGCTGAGTCATAAAATAAAAGACAAACATAATTAGTAAATAACCATACCTTTCCATTAACTTTATTTTTCTTGCTTTTATTTTGACAAAATCATTAATGATGTGTTATGAATATAAAATATACAGTTTGAAGACTTGCTACCAAAAAAAAAATGAATGTGTAGCTCATGAATAATCTTTATTGGTTGTATATTGACATAATGTTTTGTATGTACTGAGTTAAATAAGACATTATTGAAATTTAAAAAATCATATAGCATGCATTTACTTCACATGTTTCAGATAATACTAGACACTGAGCAGCCTAAATCTAATTTGGGATAATGCCCCTTTTCATTTTATTTCTGAGGCAGGGGAAATGATAGAGCAATCTTAGCGATCACTGGTCCTTCAGTTCTTTCCCTGAACAGATATGAGAACATACCAGGAGCCAGAGCGAGAGGTTAAGAACCTGGCTCAGGTTCCGGCGGCCTAGGTTCAGTCAAGCCCACCTTTGGCTACGCTCTGCCCTGATTTATCCCTCCCTATGGAGTTGCTATGAGCCTGATCATTAGACTGCGTGGATGGAGGCAGGGAGGGCTCTGAGTCAATACTGGCGCTGTGAGTGGGAAGAGCCTGCGTCGCATGGCATGATCTCAGAGTTCCCAGAACACCAGACCCAGAAACCTTCTTCCTCACAGAAACCTGAAATACTGGGAAGAATGTCCTTCTAAATTAACTTCACAGGAGCAAAGGGACAGGCCCCAAACTACCTCACACACAACTGTATTTCATATAGAAGTCAATGAGCAGCTTGTGAAACCAAGGACTTCAGAGTTCCCTGAAACCCTGAAACTGAAGTCAATGTAAGTGACTGAGCGTCTATCAGATAGTAGGTCCACCTTTACATATAGCACTGCTATGAATTATCTGGCTAATGATTCTAACTTGAAAGGCTTAAATCTCTCTCTTTTTAATCTGAATTAATTAGAGTGTGGAAGTAACCCAGGGATTTAGAACATGTAGGATATATGTGTGGGCTGGGGCCTGGGGTTTGATCACAGGGACAGGGAGGTGAATTTTCTTCCCAGGAGCAGTGAGCTGTTTGGGAGAAAGGTGTTGAGGTACCTGTGGGGCAGGTACCTCATGGAACAGCAGGGGGAGTGGGGAGAGTGAGGGTCAGTGCACCTTGGGCCTCAGAGCAGAGCGAGATTAGCACTGAGTGGGGAGAAGGTAAAGTGGTAACAGGAGAAAAGAGACAGTAAGTCTGCTTGCTTTCTGTCTCCTCCTGCTGCCTTTCACCCAATAAAAACCACATGCACACAAGCCCTCATGGGAGAAGTATTTCCTGAGCATTAAAATACCAGGATTGTATCCAGGACACAATTATGTTTTCATCTGAAGGCAAACACGCACACACACACACACACACACACACACGCACACGCACACACACAGTCCTTAAGAAAGTGCTAATGAGGCACTTCAAAGGAAAGCCCATGTGAGAGTGCACCAACACCTCACAGAGGTGACCAGGGCCACTAAAGGCAAAGGCATCAGGCTCAGGGCCCAGTGGTGACAGTCAGGAACTGTTAACAGGCCGATCAGAGGCCAGGAAGCCAAGCAGCCAAAGGGGTGGCAGAGAGAGAGAGAGAAAAGCTGTTGACACTGAGTAACGGACCATCTGTTATAAGAGAATGTTGTTTGTCCAAGCGGGAGACAAAAGGATACCCCAATTGGTAAGATACTCCTAAGGTACAGGACTCCTCTGCCCGCGCTGTAAAATGTGATGTGTAGCTCCCGGAAGGCAGAGAAAAGATTGAGGGAAAGAATCCGATTAGGAACCTCATCCAAATTAGGGTTAAATGTAACACAAACATTACTGTTGGTATCAGGGTTCAAATGGATGTTAACTTAGAGAAAGACAGGGCAAAGCTCCTCCCTGATTTTTTTTTTTATATCTTTAGGTTTATGTTACAGTCTTTAGTAATCAAAGTTAGCCTGTCCTTTATTATTTATTCTTTGTTCTGGAGGACAGATATGCACATATATGCTGGTATTTGTCTTTTTTCATTATTCAACAAAAGTTCACTGGCCTTTTTATTCTACTTAGATCACAATGAAGAAGAAGGAGGAGGAGGTGGAGGAGGAGGAGGAGGAGGAGGAGGAGGAGGAGGAGGAGGAGGAGAAACCTTCTAATCTTTTGACTCTTTTTATGATATAATGTAAAAATAACTATTCTGATTAAACATTTCTGAAAGAGTTGATGTTTGTATGAGTACTTAGTAGCCTTTGAATATGGAGAATATTTATTTTTTAAATCCAATCCAAACTGAGCAATTGGAAAACTATACTAAAAGCATTTACAAAATTATATTTGGGCAAAAGCTACTTGACAATTATTAAACCAGCTACAGGAAAGATATAAGATTGAGACAATATGTCAATGTGCACATTATCAAAAGGAGGTCATGTTTCAGGGCAACTGCCAAACATTTTCAGTAAAGTATTTTAAATCTGAATTTTCCACATGCCTGGGATATAATTTTATCATTGTAAAATATTATTTTTAAGTTGAAGAAATATACCTCATTGATTCATTGATATTCATTAAATAAACAGTGAAAACATGTATGTATTAAAAAGGCAAAGATAATTATACTGAGGAGCTACTGATGTGATTGTTTACGTGATGAACAATAACATAAACAATCTCTGTTTTCTAAATTTTGGAATTTCTTCTATGAATTAAATAGTAGTATTAGGAGGAGAGGGAAGTATTTGTGCCTAGCCATGTCATTCACCTGGGAAAAAAATCAGATTTAGATCAGTCCGATGGTTTCTTTGCTCGTATCTATTGGGACTACGGAGAAACCCGGAAGAAATCCTACACCTCTGAAGTTGCTGTGTCTCCACAAAGGGCAACCCTCAAATTTACCTGGGCCTCAGTGCCTGGCACTCCTTTGGTTTTCCCGAGTCATCCCTCTTCCACTGCCCTATGGACGGTTCAGTCCTCCACTTTTCCCAGACCCTCTACATCATAGCCCCTCCTGTTTCCAGCAGTTTACCTCACCTCATTTTTAATTAAAAAAAAAAAAAAGAGGCTATTCTGCCAGAACAGGATCACCTTTCTTTCCACACTCACGCCAAGCCACCCAGCCTTGACTCCTTCCTCCATCTCCTGTGCCCTAGATGCTATCTCCAAAGTCCTCCGTCATGTTTCTGTATTCTAAATTTTCCCCTCTCTACAATCATTTTCATGTGAGTCTTTAAATATGTTCTCTTTAAAACATGTCCCCAACTCAACATGCCCCATGCCCCATGCCCCAAGTCATCTCCCTTTTCTCTTTCCGTGATTTCTATGGCTTTGTTTGCCTCACAGCTGTTCCTCGATGCACAGCATTCTGGCATGTACCCATAGGAACTCTACAAACTTATTCCTCCCCAGGGCCCTCAGTAATTTCCTTGTTGGAAGTAATTTGGAAAGTTTTCAAATTATACTCCCCTCTTTGTAGCATAAGTCATTAAAACACTGACATTGCCCTTCTTCTTGAAAGATTATGTTTTTCCCTTCCTCTGATCTTCCTTTAAATGTAGATGGCCCATGGTTTTCAGTTCTCTTCTTTTTATACTTTTTAAAAAATTTATCTTTATTGTTGAAAGTATTACAGATATCCCCCTTTTATGTACTTTTTCTATATTTCCCAGGAAATTTCACTCACCATAATGGATTTGATTAAAGCTTTATTCCAGTCTTTTATTTTTTACTAGAGGCCCAGTGCATGAAATCCATACACTGGGGGAGGGGGGGACCCCTCAGCCCAGTCTGCACCCTCTTGCTGTCCAGGCCCCCTCAAGGGATGTCTGACTGCCGGCTTAGGGGAGCAGGGCTAAGCCGGCAGTCGGACATCCCTCTTGCAGTTTGGGACCCCTTGCTCCTTACTGCCCGCTTGCTCCCGCCTGCTTGCTGCTCCTTACCACTTGGCTCGCAGTTTCTTATTTCCACAGAGGTGAGAGAGGTTCTCGCCACTGCCACTGCACTTGCCAGCTGTAAGCCTGGCTTCTGGCTGAGCAGCGCTCCCTCTGTGGGAACGCACTGACCACCAGGGGGCAGCTCCTACGTTGAGCGTCTGCCCCCCTGGTGGTCAGTGAGCATCATAGGGACCATTTGTTCCACTGGTCGTTCCAATGTTTGCATATTAGGCTTTATTATATAGGCTTGCTCCCTATATATCCACTATTATCTGTATTTATGTAAAAGAATAAGTATTTATAATTAATAATTTATTTATAATTTACATTATTTATATTGAAATGTAGGTCAATGTGATGGTTTAAAAAATGGCCACAGATTATTTCTCTTCCTGAACCCATGTCATTGCAATATAACTTTACAGATCTTCCCATCAAATGGAGGGATCTAGTTTTCCACCTTTGATTTGGGCATTAGCAAAGGAGACACGAGCAGCAGAAGCTTCACAAGCACTTGCACCTTGGAGCTTGGCTATGAGAACAAGCACACAAGGCTATTCAGGTCAAGGATGGCAGGTCACATAGAGCAGAGACAGCTGAGACCTCCCAGACCAAACCCCAGCCAACCTGGGCTGTCTGCAGACCTCGAAGACCTGCAGACCAATGGGGCACAAACAAAATGGCATAAGCCCAAACAAATGTTTGTTGCTTTATGGTGCTAACTAGTGATATGGTTTGCCATGAAGCAAACCCAGTGGATATAATCAGTACATTAACATTTTAAGCCTAAGAAATAAAAATGAACAAAAGCAAGTAGAGCAAATCCAACCACAACCATGTATGTTGTCTCTCTTGTGAGCTTTAACTCAACATGGTATGGGATAGTAAGCAAATTCTAAATAAGCTATTAATCTTCTCCTGTTATTCACTCTATTTTTAAAAAAAAAAAAAAATATATATATATATATATATATATTTTTTTTTTTTTTATTGATTTCGGAGAGGAAGGGAGAGGGACAGAGAGATAAAAACATCAGTGATGAAAGAGAACCTTTGATCACAACCCAAGCATGTGCCCTGACCAGGAATCGAACTGTGACCTCCTGGTTCATAGGTCAATGCTCAACCACTGAACCACACCGGCTGGGCTGTTATTTATCACTTTAATAAGAACCATGTGTCTTAGATTTCAGGTAATTCAACTTTTTTTGTTTCCAGAGTAACTGATAACGGTTTGGTTCCAGGTTTTGTTGTTGGTTGGTATATATGTTTTGTTTTAATATGCAAAATTAAAAAAACAAGGGACTGCATTCTTTACTGATCTTTTAAGAACAATCTGTTACAGAGCATTGTCTCTCGGTTCTTCTGGGTGCAGTCCACCACCTAAAAAAACAGAAAGCAGAGTTTTGTGTCCAGGCTCTCCTTGGCCTTTCCCCTTTCATGGTGATTGTCTCTGATGATATTTTCAGTTGCTCACAATAAAGCTCACCAATGAGCAGTCCCAGTCCCACGCACAGTTTATTATAGCTCACGAGAAATTCTTTCTTCTTCCAATGTCTCAGCTTTCTTCCGGGTGGGAATGAAAGTGAGCAAGACACATAACAAAGTTAACATTGAAGACAGAAGTCTAGTTCAGATACCAGCTTCGTCACTTAAAAACCATGGGCACATTATTTAACATTTCCATTACTCATTTTTCTCATTTGTGAAATGGGAATAAGTGGAAATTTATAGGATTGTTCAGAATAAATGTACATTTATAAACGTATTTTGATAGTGTTTGATGGAACAAAATTCTTAGTAGAGGTGTTTCATTATGATTTTCATTTATTTACTATTAGAGGCCGGGTGCATGATATTCATGCACAGGTAGGGTCCCTAGGCCTGGCCAGTGATGAGGGATGATCAGGGCTTTCCAGCTGCTGACCAGGGCCTTCCTTCGGCTGCCAGCTGCCGGCTGCTGGCCTTCCTTTGTTCCGTGCCGCCCCCTGGTGGTCAGCACATATCATAGCGAGCAGTCGAACTCCCGGTCTCCTGGTTGAACTCCTGAAGGGACACTTTGCATATTAGCCATATATATCTACACTAATAAAAGAGAAACATGGTAATTGGCGTACCACCGCTACCCTTCCCATTGGCTAATCAGCATATCCTTATGAAAATTAACTGTCAGCCAAGATGGCGGCCGGCAGCCAGGCAGCTGGAAGCAAACATGAGGCTTGCTTACTCCAGGGACTGCAGACTGCAACGTTCCCCGCCTCACTTTCCGGCCTCTGAGCTACAACTCTAAGAAACTATGTACTATGTTGCAAATAAGAAGCTAAACAGAAACCGGCTTTCAGTCAGCCCCAGACCGCAACGTTGTATCGATGTTTTCAGCGGCGAGGCCTCAGAGCTAAAGCTGGCCCAGAATAAAAAAAAAAAAAGAAAACAAGGAGCGGTTGGAAGCTTTTAGTCACTCGCTTCCAGAAAACGGCCCTCAGCCCCTCATCCAGACTGGCCAGGCACCCCAGTGGGGACCCCCACCCTGATCCAGGACACCCTTCAGGGCAAACCAGCCGGCCCCCACCCGTGCACCAGGCCTCTATCCTATATAGTAAAAGGGTAATATGCCTCCCGGCACCGGGATCAGCGTGACAGGGGGCAGTGCCCAAACCCCCTGATTGCCCTGCGGCTCTGTGTGTGACAGGGGGTGGGGCCACAACCTCCCTATCTGCCCTGCTCTGTGCCTGATAGGGGGGAGCTCCCCAAACCTCTGATTGCCCTGTGACTCTGTGTGTGACAGGGTGCAGAGCACCAACCCCCTGATTGGCCCTGCTCTATGTGTGACAGGGTGCGGTGCCCCAACCGCCCCTCACGGGCCCTGCTCTGTGTGTGACAGGGTAGAGCCATAACCTCTCCATCAGCCCTGCCCTGAGTGTGACAGTGGCGGCGCCCCAACCCCCTGATCGGCCCTGCTTTGTGGGTGATAGAGGGTGGTGCCCCAACCCCCCTGATGGGCCCTGCTCTGTGAGTGACAGGGGGTGGCACCAAAACCTCCCCATCGACCCTGCCTTGAGTGTGACAGGGGATGACAGGGGGCAGTGCCCCAACCCCCCAATCGGCCCTACCCTGAGCATGACTGAGGGTGGCATCGCAACCTCCCGATCCACCCTGCTCTGTGCATGATGGGGCGGTGCCCCAACTCCCCAATTGGCCCTGCTCTGAGCCTGACCAGGGGCTGCACCTAGGGACTGGGCCTGCCCTCTGCCACCCGGAAGCAGGCCTAAGCCAGCAGGTCGTTATCTCCCGAAGGGTCCCAGACTGCAAGAGGGCACAGGCCGGGCTGGGGGACCCCCCCGCCCCAGTGCACAAATTTTTGTGCACCGGGCCTCTAGTATATATATATATTTGTTTAAACACATTGATTCCAAAGTTATTAACTGACCATCCAGACATAATGAAGATAAACCTGTAATGTTAACATTAATAACAGTAACATATTTAGCACTTCAAAATATTAAAAGCAGTTTCATTAGTTTATCTCAAACTTCAAAATAATCCTATGAAATGGTTATTATTATTCCCAAGCTTACCCCATCATTGTATTCTGATGTAACTTAAGTGAGATATTTTTGATCAATGAATATACAGTATTTCATTTTGAAAAGCAAAAATCATTATTGGGTCATGCAATAAAAAGATCATATTAAGAAAAGTAACAAGTGCTACTTAAAATTACTTAAAAATCAGTGATAAAAGCAAATTTTTACTGCTGACTGTTGTAACAGAATGCAAAGACTTGTATCACCAGAACTGACTGGTGTGCTGAGCTAATGCTCAGCAGATGTCAGGCAGACAAATATAGATCTTACAGTTGCTCCCATCACTTCGGCAATACGTAATTGTGTGATTAACACCTCAGTCCTTGTTAACACACCCTAGAGGCCAAGGAAAATATTCGATCCAGCATAGCACTCTCTAATTTACAAGTTCTATTAGCGATCTCTTAGTGTTGATTATTTTAATCCACAGAAATGTGATTAACAATTTATAAACCAAAATACATAAATAAAATTAAAACGTTACAAATGAGCTGCTCGTTTGATAAAATGAGAATATTTTAATATTTCCTCATTATCACAGCAAGCAATAATGAGAAATATATCCAAAATGCCAGAATAATGCGTTATGTTTTAAATGTTAAAAAGTGAAATCCTTTAAATGGCTTCATAAAGCTGATAAAATGAGATGACTGATTTCAGGGTTGGGACAAAGAACGTGCAAGATGAGCCTGGAACCCAATATTGTAGCAGAAATTAAGGAAGTGCTCACCAAAAAACCCAAACCAAAAACAATGGAGGCATAACTAAAAAACAGAGAAGCCAGCCTGAAGTGTCTCCCCCTTGGCAATCTGAGGCATTTTAGTTATGAGAACAGAAATATGTTCAAATAAAATAGGAATCCATGGATCCACAATGGAGATGGATAAGTGGAGGAGAGGAAATGGCTCTTCCTTAGAGTAGAACGACAACTGATGGACGTGGAAGGAGTACTGGAGTTGTGAAATCATTATTTTGCCTCCATGATAGTAAATATTGCTTTAGGCAATAATCAATGGGTGGATATGAAGGCAGGGTGTAGGAATTAAATTTGACAAAGTGCAGAGTGTTTTCATGGTTTCAAAGTGTCTCCCCAAAGATTGTTGAATAGTTTCAATGGGAAAATTAGTAATTATATAGTAAGAAACCAGACAATACATTGAACAGTGATCAAAATTAATATCACCAAGGAGGGCATAGATGGATATCACGTGCCTCCACATATGACACTCTAGAAAGGAACAACACTGTTTTTGTAGCATTCTTACCTACATCTAACCACAAGGAAACATCAGAAAAATAAATATGTAGGAATGTTCTATGAAATAACTTGCCTGTATTGTTCAAAATCTCAATGTCATTGACTGGAGAACTATTCCAGATGACAGTATACAGGGACAAGAAAACTTTCATCAATGTATAGTTCTAGACGGGACTTGTACTGAAGGCAAAAATACTACATGAACATTATGAGAAAATTAACAAAATTGTAATATAGATTGTAGATTTGAAAAAACTATTGTATCAATGCTAAACTTACTGAATTTGATGACTATACTGTGGTAACATAAGTTATTCAAATTTTTCTTACAACTTGTCTATAAATTTGAAATCATTTAAAAATAAACTTTTTAGAAAAAAGAACATATATTATATTGTTCTAACCCAATGGTTCATAATACTTTGTAATAGATTATGCAGATACATCCAAAGAACAATAGACATTTGAGCCAAATAAGCAGAAAACCAAATTACTCACTGATGTAAATCAGTCAACTTTTTTTTGTATAAAGGCTTTATTTCGCTTTATTTCCACTATCAAGATCTAATTTATTTTTTATATGTGTGCTTCAACTTTGTGCAGGTGCTATTCATCTGCATTCATGCTATTTCAAGTCATTTTAATAACAAGTATTACAAGTTATGTGTGTAACTGTTTTAATTCATTAAAAAATTGATAATACTGGAAATCTGGACCACCCTTCTAATGAGGTCCTGGGTTAATGAACTAAGTGCAGTAGAACTGTGGCCCAGCTTTCCAGTATTATTATCACTAGTTGGAAATAAAGTCTTTTTTTTTATTAGTATCATCCACTGTATTTATCTATTCTTTTATCTCCTGGTTATTGAGAACAAAGCAAGACCACCTGTTTTTGTGAAAACTGTTTTTATACGATTGAAAAGGCATAATAATAAATGGCCTACAAATGACCTCTAGATTTCATACATTCTCAAATGTTCCAAACTGAGCTCTATGCTATATTCCTGGACTTGCTTGCAAATGTATCTACAACATGCACTATTTATTCTATTTTCTAAGACAGAAAGTTTGGAGCTTCTTTTTTCCAACATCCATCCAAAAAAGTCCTGGTGATGTTACATCAGAAGTATCTCTTTATTCTGCCCACACGAAACAGCTTATCATTTCCCAAACATCAAGGGGCCCTTTTATAACTTTGTGATTTGTACATGCTATTACTTGCAAGGAAGAATTTTTCTTCTTTCTGCCTGGCCAAGTTCTCTCGTTCTTCAAGTTCTGTGTCAGATGTCCCCAAGCATAGTTGGCAATAGTCTCTCCTGCGCTCCAACAGTAGTTCTGTAATTTTTGTGAAATCCTGGTATGGAAATTCATCTGTTTACATACCTATCTGGCACAGGAGACTGTGAAATCCTTCAGAATAGGGAAATATCCATCATTGTATCTAATCCAGGATGTGGAATGTGCATCATATAAGGCACATATTTAATAAATGCAAAATGAATGAATGTAATAATAAAGAAATAACCAAACAAATAGAGGAAGAAAGCAGGAGAATAAAATTAAAGAGCTAAAGAAAGGGAAGGGGGCAAGACTTTTTAGAAAATAAGAGCTAGAAACTTTTAGCCACTGGGGATGTATAGAATATTCATAGACATATGTGTACTGTCATTTTTTTTCATGGAAATTATCTGGGGTCCAGAAGAAGAGTTCCTAGATCAAACTTAGGAAAAACTCATATCAGTGCCAGAAAGAAGGCCTGGGAGTCTTAGTTTGCCAGGTATAACCAGCCAGCCAGGTCCCGGCGGGAAAGTCCTTCCTCTGAAAAACAACAACCCTTTTGCACAGCAACTCTGTGAGCTGCCTTCTGGCATGTGACAATTCTTACTTTTCATGCAGTTTTATGGTGCAGACCATCTCTCCCTGTCTTTGATCATTCCTCACCTAGCACTCTGAATCATATATCTAAGAATTGCATGTACCTGTTCTGTATAAAACCCTACAACTTCACCTTGGTTCATGGGATAGCCTTCTATCTCCACCAACAGCTGGCCTGGCCTCTGATTCCTCCTTTCTATATACACTGAGTGGCCAGATTATTATGACCACCCCATCAGTACAATGTAATGAATTAGTTATGCAAATAATAATAATAATAAAACCTTGAGAGAATTTGCTTAGGAAGTTTTCAATATTCAGTTTTTTTGTAAGTGTCAATGAAGTACTGATGGGGTGGTTATAATAATCTGGCCGGTCATAATAATTTGACCACTCAGTGTATATAAAAGCCTAAGCCAGTGGTCGGCAAACTCATTAGTCAACAGAGCCAAATATCAACAGTACAAAGACTGAAATTTCTTTTGAGAGCCAAATTTTTTAAACTTAAACTATATAGGTAGGTACATTGTTATTAACTTAATTAGGGTACGTCTAAGGCTTAGGAAGAGCCACACTCAAGGGGCCAAAGAGCCGCATGTGGCTCATGAGCCGCAGTTTGCCTACCACGGGCCTAAGCGACCGGCCAACCAGCCAACCAGGCCGGCTGGTAGCTATGACATGCAAAGACCACCAGGGGGGCAGATGCTCAACACAGGAGCTGCCGAGCGACAGCAACTTTGCAGAGTGCCCTAGTCTAATATAAAGGAGAGAAACTTTGATGATCCTGAGGCTTCCTTCTAGCTATAAAATATTGTGATGCTAATGTTAATAATGGTAATATCAGGTTACAATGACAACACAGGTTACCCGGTGGGTTGCCAGCTAAAAATCACCAGTCTGTACCATGGATAAAGGTTTCTGAGGTTGATAGTTACATAACTCAAGGTGACTTTTGCAGTGGTGGGGCTGAGAGAAGCCACACGTTTAGTAAGCTATCTGGCCTGAGTAGGAAGCTGTGTCAGAAACCATGTGCTGGGTGTTCCCACAGAAGCGTGGGCCTCTCAGGGTGGCCCAGCCCAGCTAAAATATCTTAGACAGCTCTTATGTCTCTGAGGCTCAGTTTTTGCAAAAGTGAAAAACAGAAAAACAGTGTTGGATTAGGCCTTTCATAAACCATAAACTGGAAACACCAAAACACAAGCTTCCACTGGAAAGAAGGGGTCGAGTTTGTCATCTGCCTTGTTTGAGGGAGGGAGCAGGATAATCGATATGCCTGTTATATATATCCAGGCAGCGATATCATGCTGGTAATTAGAACTTTGTAAGGAAGGAGTGATTTGCTTTCTGGATAAGAATTGGATCATATTTAAATGATTCCAGGCATCCAAATGAGAAAAAAACCAAAAAACTTTTTGTGATCTATGAATGGGAAGGTAAACGAATGCCTTGAATGTTCTACGAAAAGCTACATATTTGATGGAATTTACATATTCACACAGATCATTCTTTTTTATATATATATTTTATTGATTTTTTACAGAGAGGAAGGGAGAGGGATAGAGAGTTAGAAACATCCATGAGAGAGAAACATCGATCAGCTGCCTCCTACACACCCCCTACTGGGGATGTGCCCACAACCAAGGTACATGGCCTTGACAGGAATCAAACTGGGACCCTTGAATATGCTCTATCCATTGAGCCAAACCAGTTAGGGCTTTAATATATTTCTTTATTGATTTCAGAGAGGAAGGGAGAGGGAGAGAGAGATAGAAATACTAATGATAAGAGAATCATTGATTAGCTGCCTCCTGCATGCCCTACTGGGGATCGAACCTGCAACCCAAGCATGTGCCCTTGGCCGGAATCAAACCTGGGACCCTTCTGTACACAGACCGACAGCTCTATCCACTGAGCAAACCAGCTAGGGCCACAGAGATCATTCTTGACATTACACAGGTGTGGCCTTGGCAGTGAACCACTCAAAGGAATTATGGGCTTTGGACACAGGCTGGTGAATGGGTTGTCTGTGAGCTGTGAAATGGGCTGGTGAATGGGGTGTCTGTCCTCCTGTGAAATGTCCACCGAGCTTGCTAGCACGCAGTCACTGCAATGAGGTGCACACTTGTCCTGCCAATGAGTCTGTACGTGAAGGGTTCCTGCCTGTGTGATGATGCCAACACATCACATTCTTAGACCTGGACATCGCTGCAGCATTGCAAAAATGCGTGATGCCCTCTAGCCCACTATAGTTCCTCATTCAGTCAGTCAAAGTGCCCGGCGACTTCTTGGCCCTATAAAGTGTGTGTTCTCATTCAGAGAAAATTTTTGGCTTGTCTCTGACCTCTTTTCATGAAAGGTATTTTGAGGTCACTTATTGTACTAGTTCTAGTGGAGAACAGAATATTTAAAATCTGTATGAGATGTTGAATTAGATTAGAAGGAAAGTGTTGTTACTATGTTTTTACATAATGGAAATATCTAATAAGTCAGGAATATGTTCTGCCATATATCTCTTTCTTCAACATCTTAAGAAACTGGCATGTTCAAGTTTTTAAATAATTTATGCAATGGATGACACCAGCATGCAGCTCTTATAAATATTATTGTATTAATTTTCATCTATCTCAGAAGGGAATTACTAGGTAATTGGTAATTTATGAACCTTGTGGGTTAATTTTAAGTGAGACTTTTAGTTTTTGAAAGAAACTAAAATCAAAACCAGGACAAATCTTGTAAGAAAGGCACATGGTAGAAAGAGCATGATTTTTAAAATCAGGCATCTCTGGCTTTGAATCCGAAGTTTGCTCCTTACTAGCTCTGTGCAATAAGAAAAGTGACCACTTCTACGAACCGGTTTCGTCATCTTAGAAATAGGAAACCATTTTGCATGGAAAATGTCTTTCTGAAGATTTAACGTGGTAACCTGTCAAACTCCTAGTGCACTGAAGGACAGATGCGGCATCAGGAAATGTTAGTTCCCCATCTACTCCTCCTTTCTTAGTAGCCTTAGACTTTGTTACAAGAAATCTCTCTTCCCCTTTAATTTCTGTACCCAGTAGAATAATAACTGTTACTAGGTTGTACCCATTATTTTGTTTGGTTCCAAAGAGCTTCACAAAAGAACTGGTTTGGAGGAGGGTGCCAAGCAGTGGAGCCTGGAGAATTGGGTCACCATTCTGCTGGGAACCTGCTCTTTATCAGTGCACAAATGGGACTGCGGCCAGGGTTTCTCAGACTTGCACAGCCCTGATGTATAGCTGTGCAATAGGAAGAATGAGCGTGGGTTTGCATCTCTGCTGGGAAAATTCTCAGAAGCTTTCCCTGCAAAGTTACTGCTATTCTGGTTTCTGGCCAAGAACTCCAGGAAGCCAATTTCTTATTGCTTAATCACCTTATTAAGTGAGAATCCCTTTCAAAAGCTGTTCACTCAGCATTTCATAAAATGTGTTCTTCATACGAGTCTGCCTGACATTCCGCTTTGTCTGGGAGAAGAGAGACTATGAAGGGGATGTTGGTTGCCCAAACAGATATGCTCAGATCTGTAGGGACACAGTGGTGACCATTTGGGCAGTGTGTGGAGAAAGCAGTTAGAAGAGATTCCTGCTAACTCCCGCTGTTACCTCTCTTCTTGATGCAAGTCAGAGCAAGACAGGCCGAGTTGATGTTGTAATAAACATCAAGTCCATCCAGGAAGCAAGAGTTTGTCTGAGTCTTCACGACAATTATACTCTCAAACTCTCTGATTACCTACTGAACAACAGGGAGAGCGCTAATTCACTCTTAAAAGTCCCTTTAAGATATATTTATAACCAGTGAATGAGCATAGAAAATCCCATAAATCCAAAACTATCATATGTGATATAAAACATACTTGGAAACATGGTCATTTCACAGTTTTTTGTCAAATCATAGCTAAGCTGTACCCGAGGAATAGGACATGCTAACAAATCAAGGCAACTGTTTGCATTTAATTTAATAAATGTAAAAAGGTTGAAAAGGTGATTGCCTTTGAGTCATGTGCCTTGAAATGTTGTTTAAAATGTGAGCATTATTTGCAAGATACTAGCTCCTTACTATTTGGTAACAGGTCTGATGTGACAAGTTATATAGACTAGTAAGGACCAATGATCAAGGACTGTGATAAGGAAATTATATATTATCCTGAGGGCAATGGAGAGACCTTGGAGACCCAATGAAATGTCACAGTGTACATCTAACCCCACAGTTAGATCTAATATCTGACTATTTCAACAGATATTCAAAGGCATTGGCTGACCACAGACAATGATAGCAACAACAGAAGTGAATTTTCAAGGCTAGATGTAATTTCACCTGGACATACTGAATTTAAATGTTAGGGAGAGTAGACAATCAGACTTATGTAATTGGTTTTTTAGTGCTAATGCGAGATGTCTGAACTATAGGTAAAGAAGTGAGAGTACCTATCAATAATCTATAAATATTAAAACTAAAGTAATAGTTAAAACTACCTAAGAAAATGATGGCATTTCTTTGAAAAAGGCTGTTAATGGAGCCTTGGGGAAAGTTGCACCCAAAGCAAATTTAGTAATTAGCAAGGACAGTTCCAATGGAGAAAATAGAACCCAACTTCTATGGGGAAAATATAAGAAACTAGAGGCCTGGTGCACAAATTCATGCACTAGAGGGGTCCCTTGGCCTGGCCTGCGGGATTGGGCTGAAACCAGCTCTCTGGCATCCCCCGAGGGGTTCCAGATTGTGAGAGGGCACAGACCAGGTTGAGAGACCCCACCAGTGCACGATTGAGGTTGGGGAGGGACGCGGGAGGTTGGCCAGCCAGAGAGAGGCCGCGGGAGGGCTCCAAGGCATGTCCAGCCCGTCTCACTCAGTCCCCATCGGCCAGACCCCAGCAGCAAGCTAACCTACCGGTCAAGCGTCTTCCCCTTGGTGGTCAATGCATGTCATAGCAAGCGGTTGAGCAGCCTTAACATATCATTAGCATATTACACTTTGATTGGTTGAACAGCCAACTGGTCGACCAAATATTTCACATATTAGGCTTTTATTATATAGGATAGTATTGGAAGGTAAGGAGCTCTGAAAGAAAGAAGGGATAAACTTTCACACTATCCCTGATTGTCAGGGGGATTTTTCTGACCATTAGCACATCACAGAAGAAGGAGTTGGATGCTAGCTGACTGGTGATTAGACAGCCCACTGCACTATGCAGGGGTGGGGCACTTTTCTCCTGCCAAGACACTTGGATATTTATGACATCATTCGGGGCCCATAAAAAATTACCAGCTTAAAAATTAGCCTGCTATATTTGGTCAAACATTCAGTTAACCAAATGATTTCGAGGGCCTTATATGGCCCATGGGCTGGATGTTCCCCACCCTTGACAGCACAGGCAATTTACAGAAGATTCAAAGTTTTCACACCCCAGGGTCCATGGGAAGAATCCTGTGTTTCACACAAGGTTATCTTTATTATTTTCTTCTCCTCAAGTATCCATTTTTTTGGTGTGAATCTCAGTAGTGTGCAAGACGAGAATTGACTGAATGAACTGAGCTGGTCTGAAGAATGCAACCGATATGAAGGAGAGGGCTCTGTGGACTCTACAAGCTTGTGAGGCTTCCTGCTTCGGAAAAGGGGCTCCAGAAGTCAGTCCTGAGTGACGCTGTCCTTGAGTGTGGCTAATGACTAGATCCTTCTGGGTGCATCAGGAGTGACAATGCTATGCAGGAGCTCTCCACTTTCACGCTGGCTGCTTCACCCCGATCAGTGTATCATGTCTGCTTATCTGCCTCTTTGCTTCATGCATTCTCAGTAACCTTGATACTTTCAGCACCTTCTGGAGTGATTGGCAGATCCACAAGTCACCTTTTCCTGGGAGCCAGGCCCAACAGTAGGAAGTAAAGGTTCCTAAAAGCTATGTCTGTAGAAAAGGACACCTAACTACACCTCTGTTTATCATAATTGTCTGTTTCCTTGTCAGAACCCCCACTGGACTGTAAGCTTCATGGAGAGATGGAACATGACTAATTTGCATACCAGTGAAACCCATGCATTTAGCACAGGGCCTGGCATACAGTAGTTGTGGCAATATTGTTTACTGAGTGGAGGATTTAATGACCTAGATACCTTGTCATCCTCACCATGGTATATTTGGCCAACTTGGCTAAATTCATTTGTATTTTCACACTAAAACTGCTAATACCATTTTCTTCTTATTTATTTTAGGGCTTCCATTTACATTGCCTTACAATTTTTTCTTTTTCTAAATCTTAAACCTAAGTCAGTTCCTTTGCTGTGTACAGCCAAATTTATCCTGAGCCCATACTATGAGCATTAGATCATGACTTTATTCAGAAACTGAGTTTCAAATATGAAAAATGAAGTACAGACTGGCAAAAAATAGCAAGTAATGTAACTTGCAAGGAACCACAAACATCTGGCCGAACAAATTATTTTTTTCTGGTCCATTCCTCCATGTGAGAAAATCAGTCATCTGTTGGTAGGCATCTAGCGTGGCTAATGCAGTTTGCCAAGCATTAGAATCAGTGCCCTCGCAGCCTGGGCGTGGCGGAAAGGAGTGAGGGAGGTGATTGTCTAGGGAGGGATTTGGGTCTGTATTGAAATAGCTGTGGAGAAACTGGATCCTGCCATGCCTATTCACAAATCCTTTCTTTCTTCCTTCCAAGATCTGACACGTGAAAACATCTGACCTAAGGATAAGGGGTCTGAATATTTTCCATGGCTTTCTGGGGAAAACAAAAACACCCTTGTTATAGCATTTGCTGATTTCCATGGTGAACATTGCTTCTATCACGGTCAATGTCCGGATACCAATGGGCTATCAACCAGCTCACAGAATCCCTTCGTATTTGTCAGCTGAATCTCTGAACTGGTGTCAGTAAATTCCGGTGCACCACGGTCTCCCCTCCTGGAGGACTGTTTGTCACATAACTCAGCCCGTCATGGAGTTTGGTTTCATCTACTAACACATGCATCCTTCTATTCGTTTACCAAACTAACTTTTATGAAGTGTCTTGTGACAGAAATGGGAGCTCAAAAGATTAATCTTATCTTCTGAGGGTGGTAGTCTAACCGAAACAAGTTCATGTCCAATTAGAGGTATGTACAGAGTATGCGGGACCACAAACAGCAAAGTACTTAAATCTATCTGGGGCAGCCAAGGAACATCATGTTTAATATTTAGTCATTTAATAGCATGCTTTTAGCAATGACTACGTACCAGGAACTGCTAAGTAGTTGATCATACAAAATCAAATGAGATATTTTTATAGAGGGTTTCACACCATAATAGGAAAGAGAAGTGTGCAAAAGATCATAATGTAGTGGAGGCACAATTATAGGAGTGAATATTAGAAACAGTGATGGCATATAAAAAAGCAGAAAATTCACCCTGCTTAACATAGCTGACCAGACCCCAAGTCACAGTGACCCTTCATGCCCCGCTAGTCTCATTGTGGCCGCACCACGGAGCCCAAGCTCCAGTGTAACCAAGCATCCTGAAGCTCCTCTGAAATGCCTGCCAGACCCCTGCCATTTCCTGCCACCGAATCGTAGGCTTAGCTCTTCTGGATCCACGTGGTCCTGATTATCTCCATCTAACTTTTTGGAAGGGAAGCGCGCTAGAGCAGTGTTTGCCCATCTTTCTGTCGGACTTGCTTCTCTTCTTTGCTTTTTAAAAAGTCATCTTAATTCATATAACTTTCACATAAAAGCACAATGAAATTTACCATTTTGTTTGTTCAGCAATCTTTTTGCATCCCAAACTATCTTACTTCCTCTGAAGCACATCCGTAAATGCTGCTTTATGCTGGGCAGTAGGTCAGTAGTAAACTCAGTTTTTTACTTGTAAATGGTATTTTTATTTTCCCCTCATTCTTAAAAGGTTTGGCTAAACAGGCAATTCTAAGTTCAGAGTTATTTTTTCTCAATGGTGATCTCTTCTAGATTTCAATGTTGCTGATGAAAAGTCTGTTGTAAGCTTATTGTTGTTGTTATTTTTTTGGAGTTTGGAGCAGAACAAATAACAATGGGTCTGTAACCCGTTCCTCTCTTCAGATGGACACCAGAGGCAAATTTAACCCTGAGCAGAACTCCTTGCAACTGTTGACTGGTGAAATTAACTAAGAAATACGTGAGTATCATGCAGGAGGTTCATGTACTGATTACAGAGCTAAGGATGCTTTTAGCCTGGTATATCTGTTCCATGCAGATTGCTCATAGTAAATAGTCTGCAGTTTATAAACTGAATTGCACTGAAGAATGAAAGACATTTAAAATGGCTCTCCTGGGCTAACTTGGCCCATTCTCAATGTTATGGGACTAAGTGGAGTGGCCCCTTCCCCACTGGGTATTGGGATGGAGTCCTCACAATATCTCAAGAAAAAGAATTTTCTGAGACTCACCTGGGAGGATGAGTGATTTTTGTTTCTGTGGAATGACATCCCTGTGTTTCCCAAGTCCCATTCCCCTCAGTTCAGTCAGGGAAGTGTAGCTGGGGTTTCAGTAAAGCTAACATCAGAGCCAGTGTCCGAGTTTCCTTTCCATGTTGGTGCTGGGTCCAGTAGAGCATTAGGCTAGCTCAGTCCATTAGTCCATTATATGTGGGCTCCACATGGCCATGGGCCACACAAGAGAATGAAGGAGAGTGTGCCCCAAGCCACAAGAGTCCCAAGGCACCAAGAGGAACCAGGGGAGCAAATTATTTTGTTCAGGGGATTCAGCGTCCCAAATTCCACGCCCTTGCAGTGGCCTGGCCCATTCTAGCCGCGTGACCTTTGTTCTCGGGTGTGACTGACAAGAAGCACCTTCCCCATGTCACTCCAACTTTGCTGGGCATGTGTTTACATCCCTTGGTGGGACCCCTGAGGAGTGTGAAGTTGTAGCTTTCCAAGTGACATGCCTATAAGGGCTGACTTCCCCCGTGTTCCTTTCCTGTTATTAATAACTAGGCTAATTACATCAGTATCATCAACACTCGAAAACTAAGCACATACTGGTGAGGTGAAAGATCCTGGGCATGGGGTTCTGGAAGTCTGGGGCTTCCTCATGTGGAAGACACCTCAGGGTTTTGTGTGATTCTGATAATGAGTCTTTGTGAGCATCTGCAAGTGTCTGTTCCTCTTTGGCTAATTGTAAACAGTTTTGTTTGTTTTTTTTAATCTTTGGTGTTTTGTAGTTTCACAATAATTTGTCTATGTATAGATTTATATTTATAAATTGCAATACAACTTTATTTTTTTAATACATTTTATTGATATTTTTACAGATAGGAAGGGAGAGGCATAGAGAGTCAGAAACATCAATGAGAGAGAAACATCGATCAGCTGCCTCCTGCACACCCTCCACTGGGGATGCACCCGCAACCAAGGTACATGCCCCTGACCAGAATCGAACCTGGGACCCTTCAGTACGCAGGCCAACACTCCATCCACTGAGCCAAACCGGCTAGGTTAGGGCTGCAATACAACTTTAAAAGGAGAGGGTTTCCCTGAGACGTATAGTACAGAACAAAGAATCGCCAGTCGTTGTAAGCCAGGCAGCTGGAGGGGGAGTGGACAGCCGCACAGCACAAAGGGTAAGAGCCCCAGTTCCACATCCTGTAACACGGGCTAAAGCCTTGAAGGCAAACCAACAAAGGACCTTAAACTTCAGGCTGGCATTTCTGAAAGATCATAAAGGATAATATTTCACTTAATTAATTTTCAAAGTAGGTATTAATGTTCAAAGTTACATTTTGTTTGTATCTTGCTGTCTTTTTAAAATATAAGTCGCTATGTTCACCTGGACAAAAACAGTTGGTGATTAATTTAAGTGCAGATAGCACAGATACATTTTTCCCTAGAGGTATGGCTTCTCTCAAGTTATATTTTCTTCCATGAAATTCAATTTTTAAAGATCTCAAAAGAAGCATTTCTAAAATATAAATGATGTCTGCAGTAAAAAAAACAACAACAAACACCTGGTGTTTCATCAGATTGAATGCTGAGTTTAGCTGTAAAAGCAAACGAGTTCCAGTTGCATATTTGTCCAGATCTGATATAGCCATGAAGCCAGAGGCGTTGAGATCAAAGCCAGCCTTACTTGCCTTAGGAGGCCATTGCCTGCCTATGCAATGTTCTTTCAGGGACAACAGGAAGGCTTAGAACAACTCCTCTGTCTAAAGACTGACTCCTGGTGCCTTCACAGAGGAAGAAGACTTTCATTCGCTCTAAAAAGAGATTCTTAAAAGGTTGCCAGAGAAAGTGGGCTCTTGTCATGTCGTGAGAAAAGAAGTTCAGGGACACATGCGTGGGAGAAGCTTAAATGCAGTGGAAAAACTTATTGGGGTGAAAAGAAATAATATGCCGTTGGGGATGTAAAGAGTGGGCAGGCTCTAAAAGCAGCTGCCCCAAAGTTCTTGCTAATTCCACAAATATTTTCTTGTTTCAGGAACAAGCAGGTTGTCTTTCAAACTATCAACCTCTTTCCTGATTCCTCCTGTAGCTGTGCTGGGCCCTCCCCCTATCCAGTCCCTTTCCTGGGTCTTCTGGGGTTCCATGCCCTTATCCTATCTGATCCTTTCCCCATTTTCACAGGCTAGACTTGGTCACCATTTTTGCCTCCTTCTGTGCATGCCTCAAAGTTCTGCTTGTCATCTGGCTTCTACTGTGCATGTGCCCAGCAAAGGAAATCCCCCCAGGCTGTATATCCCTCCCCAGGGAACCTGGGAGAATGGGCAGGTTGTGCGAGGTAGGGGGGTACGGGGGGGGGGGGGGGGGGGGGGAGGGTTGGGAGCCGGTCTTTCCTGTCTGCTCAGGATTAATGTACCTTTGGTGGAGGATGTGGCTTCTCCTGGGATGTCTATGAAGCGCCCCTTCCTAGTTAATCCGGCTTAATTAGATGCCTGTCTCCCTTCTCTTCTGTCAATATCTAACCAGCTCCCTACACTAACAAAACCAAGATACTCTGTGCAACATAAGGAGTTGGCTTAAAATTACTTCAAGTTATAAATGAATGAAGTTGATTCACTCATGCCAGCAGAAAACTCACTTTTGATCTAATGAGCTAATTGATCACAGACCACAATTCTGCCCAGGGAAAGTTTGCACAGTATATCTTGGTGTGGAATAGCAACAAATATACTGGGTCACTGATTTACTTAAGTAACTTTCTGAAATACATTAGCAAATACAGTTTCAAGTTTTTTTCTACTACCCATAACCATATCATTTTTGTATTGAGTAAAATTTAAATTCTGATGCCAAAACCTTCAAATTTTAAAAAGTAAAAAAAATAAATTAATTAAATCATTCTAAAGAATATAGTATTTGATCTTTAATAGGCACCATTTCTTAGATATAAAGGACTTCATGCTATTTTAGGAAGATAAAATGTCATATGAAAATGAATCTGAAATGTATTTACTTTTAGATTCTATGTCTATTGTTGCAAAAGAAGTAGCAGTTGGCGTCTAAAATAACACAGCTTTCAAGCAGATCCCAGATGGTCTCCTTTAGGCCAAAGAAACAAAAGGGCCATTCAACGGAAACAGTCAATTTGGCATCTAAGTATCTGTGTTACAAGGCAAATCTAGTATATATGTTATGGGCAACACCTGTATTCTAAGTGTTAGAGATTGCAAACATGAGTTCCTGTTTTAAAAATTGTCGTAAGTATACCCAAAAAATAAATTACAGAAATGAGACAAACATGATCATGTACTGCTGGTGGAAGGGTAAATTGGTCTAACCTTTCCAGAAAACAAGTTGAAAATAAATATCAAATGCCTTCAAAACTTATTCATGACTTTTTGCCACTTCTAGCAATTATCTAAGGAATTTATCAGAGATCTTTTTAAAAAATTATATGGATGTTTTTCACAGTACTCTTCTTAAGAGCAAAAGTTAACTCTACAACCATAGAATACTTAAATACAGGGTGTGGCAAAGTAAGTTTATAGTTGTTCATATGGAAAATAGTATAATCATTAACAAATAATAACACAAGAATAAACTTTGTTTCATGTACTCACAACTGCAAGCCTACTTTTGCTCCACCCTGTAAATCATACCATTTCTACATTATGAAACATTGTGAAGCCAACAATCTTGTTAAGAAAACTTTCAATATTATTTTTAAAGTTTTATAATTTAATGTTAAACTTTTAAAAACTGGGTAAAATTTTACGTATGTCACCATCAAAGTTTGTAAATAAATAACTAAAATGAGAGTATTTCAGTTCTTTATATTTTATACTACCAGAAAACAATGGCTGCTAACTTATTGATGGGTCAACATTAATTCTATTAGGTCACATAGAGCAAATCTATTTCAACTTCTTCACCTTTCAAATGTTTGAAGTTGGGTAGAAAGAACTACCACATGATCTGTCTACTTATCTCCAACCCTAACAAAATGCCACAGTCTCTCTAAGTCCCATTAACCATTTTCTGTGTGACATTATTTATTTATTTATTTAACATGCTGTTATATATAATGCTTTCTATCTGCTGGTTACTCTTCTGAGTGCTTTACAATGGTGAGTTAAAGAAGCCTTCAGAGTATTTCCGGTTTGGGTTATCTAGATCTGTGTTTGAAGGACAAGACAGAAAAAAGAAAGAAGGCATTGGGGCCATTCCAGGTGTAGAGTTGCCCTGCAGTCATGCCCTTCCACACCTGCACAAAACTATGAACTTTGAAGGGCTATGCCTTCTGTCAAAGGATAAATGGGCAAAAATCCATACAACTGATACCCTTGTAATTAGCTAGTTATTAATAGAAGGGAAGGAGCAAAGGGAAGGCCAGACATTATAAGCATGTTCCCAGCAAAACACGGGGAGGGATCCAACACAAGGAGGATAGATGCATGCCCACTAAAGTTGGGATGATATAGGGAAGGTACTTGCCTATCAGTCACACCTGGAAACAGACATTGTTGGCCAGAACGGACATGGCCACTGCGAGCACAAAGAAGTTCACTCTCTTGGTTCCTCTTGGCATACTTGGCTCATGGCTCACGTTTAGCATCCTGGCATTCTCCCGTGTGGCCACAGCCATGTGGACCCACACACAATGGACTAATGGACTACAACTAGCCTGATGCTGTACTGGATCTGGCTCCAACATGGAAAGGAAACTCCGAATACTGGCTCTGATTTTAGCTCTACTGAACCCCCAATTATACTTCTTCTGTGACTGGACTAAGGGAAATGAAACTTGGAAACCCAGGGATGTAACTCCACAGAAATAAAGCTTTCTTTATCTCCTCCTGTGCAAGTCTCAGAAATTCTTTTTCTTGGGATGTTACAAGGACTCAACTCCTACTAGCAACAGAGGAAGACGAGGCATAAGCTTTTCCTAAAATACAACCAGATAATGTGTCTGGCTTAACTTGAGCTATGAGTGAAGAAAAAGTCTTCATTGAGAATTTGTAAACACAGGCATAATTTAGGCAGTCTTGGGGATTTAATTTAAACCACCTGCATGGCATGGGAGGTAGCAAGTTGAGAAATATACATGCAATGGCCCTCATTGGCAGAGCCTTGGTGTCTGGCAAAACATTTTCCCTGAAGGGCATACGTTTAAGCCAAGCTCTCAGAAGTCCAGAAGTCAAGCAGATAAAAAGTCACGCCAAACATGACCTCACACCTCACAAATTACAAAACTCACAAAGTTAAAACATTCAGATGCTTGAGAAAGTGAAAAGAAATAAAAACTAAGCAATTAACAAGATACTATGCTTTTGAATATGGGCAGATTTGAAAAATAAACAAATAGAAGTTGCAGAAAACATGTAAACATTGAAGTTAAACATTCAATATGGCCCAAATACAAGACTAAACATAGCTTACAAGAAAAAATGAGAAACTGGAAGCTAGATCTGACTTAATTTTTGAAAAAATAGCAAACAGAGCTAAACAAATAGAGAGATATTAAGATAATGAAGAATAGAATGTCAAAACATACATGTAGTTATATGTGCATATGTGTATATACATATACATACATTTATACGTATATGTATATTGATGTTCTAGAAGAAAGAAGCAAATAGAAAAAGGCAATATTTAAAGAGATAATAGTTGGCACATTTTTATAGTTGATGAAAGACAAATCATTATAATAAAAAAATTCTTCCTTAACATATCATAGTAAAAATAAAGCAAAGACAAAGAGATGATCTTAAAGTAGTCATATTGTCTGTGGAAGTGGAGTTCTTACGATGCTGTGAGGAAGAGAATTTCCTGAGGCCTCACAGATGATGGGGTATCATGGAAAGCTTTATTGATGATGTAAAATTAAGAGGGTTGGCCTCCAAGGTCCCATCTCTGTCTGTCTCGCCATGGAAGAAGCCCAATCTTGTCTTCAGCAGAAAGAGAATTAAGGCCACTGCCCACGGATTCTGCTCCATATTGAAGTCCATTCGAGCATCAGACTATCTTAGCTTGTGTTCCCAACTGTAGTCCATTGTGTATGGGGTTCTGTATGGCCATGGGCCATGCAGCTGCTTCAGGCCACATGGTTATGGTGAGAGGACAGGCAAGCACAAGAATGAGTGTGGGACACTGAGCAAGACAGAAAATGGGGACAAGAGCGAGGGAAATATTTTGGGGGGATTTTTTACCTCTCCAAGATTTTTCGTGCTTGCAGTGGTTTCACCCTCATAGCCAATCCATGGTTCCCCAGGCTAGACTGACAGGCAAGCACCTCCTTATGTCATCCTGACCTCACTGCACACGTGCCCATCTACCTCTTTGCTGGACCCCTCCCCCCAGTGATCTGCAGGGAATGGACCAGTGGTTTCCTGGGGAGTGTAAACCTGGAGCTTCCCGGTGAAACTGCCCAGATGACTATGTTGAAAATGTCTGGCCTCCCCTTTGTTCTCTTCCTATTACTCATATCAGCTAGCTAGTTCCGACAATAATACCAGAGGGAAAAGGTTACCTACAAAGAAATAACAATTAGGCTCAATGCAGACTTCTCAGTCTCAACAATGTAAACCAGAAGTTTTTCGAATTGCTGAGACAGACTAATACTATCCTGTAATTATATACACAGATAAGCTATTATTCAAGAAATGAATAAATAAAAACATTTCAGAACAACCAAAAATACACAAAACTCAATATCAGATAAGTCCTAAATAAAGTCCTAAATATGATAAACAAAAGCATATGACTTTTAGAAATGGTAAGAGACCACTTTATGATTTGGGGACAGAAAAGAATAAATTAAAAAGTGTACCTTATTTGAGAATTTAAAATAATAAACCACATGCAGGGAGAAGACATTTGCAGCTTAAGAAAGGCCCTGCTCCTTGTTAAAATCCTATGTGGGCTTGGCTGATGTGGCTCAGCATCGACCTATGAACCAGGAGGTCACGGTTTGATTCCCTGTCAGGGCATATGCCTGGGTTGTGGGCTCAACTCCCAGTAGGGGGTGTGCAGAAGGCAGCCGATAAATTATTTTCATCATTGATATTTCTTTCTCTCTCTCTCTCTTCCTCTCTGAAATCAATAAAAAATACATACAAAAGTAGAACCAGAGACATATAAGCATTGAACAGACTGTACAACCTATGAGGGAAGGTGAGGGGTGAGGGAGTAAGAGAGCAACCAAAGGACTTGTATGCATATGAGCAAAACCAATGGACACAGACAGTAGGGGGTGAGGGCATGTGCTGGGGGGGAGAGGAGGGTGAGGGAGAAGTCCATGGGGGAAAAAAGAAGACTCATGTAATACTTTAAACAATAAAGAATTTTTAAAAATCCTATGTGGGATTTTTCAGGCCTGACACAGGCCATTACAAAGGCTTTACCCACAGGTCACCTGGAGAAAACAGGCCACCTTCTCTCACCAGATTTGTTGCATGGCAGCCTGTGAAGGGAGTTGCAGTCAGGGACGCAGGCCCCGTGGCAGATGGTGTTCTGTGCATATTTCCCTTCCTTCCTAGATCTCTCTCTGCTAAGACCTTATCTGGTAGAGGAGGAGGAAGCCTTGAAGTTTTTCTCACTCTGACTCAGTACTTTTCATTCCTAGCCCCTCCCCTTCACCCTCTCCCCATCCCCAGGCTCATAAAATGGATGGAGCCTTTCATTGAGGGCTCCCTCCACAGAAAAATATACTCCACCCCCGCAGCCTCCTGTGTCTAGGCTGATCCACCTGACCCTGGACCAGGGCACCTTCCTGCTGAGGAGAAAATGGAGGGCCGCAGGGAGTCAGCACTTTTTCAGGTTTTAGCCTCTTGCTTACCCCATGGAAGTAAGTCATTAAAGGCCTGGCCCTTTCCATTTGGACTTGTTTCAATCGATTACTCTGGCACCTGACAGCTCAGCTCACTCTCCTAGTTCAGCTGAGCTCCAGACAATACATAATTTATAAATGGTTAATGCCCAGAATATAGTGTTTCCTACAAATCAATAAAAGGGAAAAAAAATAGGAAGTAGAGAAAGAACATGAACAGACAGTTCACAGAGAGGTAAAGAATGAGCTATAAACATACCAAAGATGCTTATATTTTCCCATGTGTGGGATAAAACAAAAGTTGGAATTTGATAATAAAGTGTTGAAAAGGATTTGGATAAATAGAAATCCCAATATGCTGGTGGCAAATATGTACTATGACTTTGGAGAACAAGAATCCAAGTGGGCCCTAGCTGGTTTGGCTCAGTGGATAGAGCTCCGGCCTTCGGACTGAAGAGTCCCGGGTTTGATTATAGGTAAGGGCACATGCCTGGGTTGTGGGCTCGATCCCCAGCAGGGGGCATGCAGGAGGCAGCTGATCAATGATTCTCTCTCATCATTGATGTTTTTTTCTCTCTCTCCCTCTCCCTTCCTCTCTGAAATCAATAAAAAAATATTTTTAAAGAAGAGAAAAGAATCCTAAGTGGTATAAGGTGCAGCATAAGCACCACCACCATCATGAGTCTTGTAAATAGCACACTGTCAATTAAGCAGCAATTTGAATGAATAATTTATAATTAACCAAAAGGAAACATCATACATGCAAGGCTAGTGCTGCCAGGAAATCTCACTACTTCTGTAACCCACCCATCTATTCTTTTAATATTGTTTCTGTTAAAAGTGTTTTTGTTAAAGATGAATTGTTAACTAATATGTAACCTGTGGGTAAGCGGCATATTTGTGTAAGAGTTCTAGGAACTAGCTTCGCTGACTCCAGCAGCTGATGTTCTGGCTCCGAGAGACTTGCTGGCTCTCAACCATAAAAACCGGACCTCCACTTGGCCAGTTTAGAGATAATCATCAGAATGGACTGTGCCGACTTACACCCAGAGAACAAATCTTTTCAGCAAAAGATTTACTGAATTACATGGAGTTTTGATTCCTTCGTAGCAATATTAATAGACTAGATCTTGTACCAAGAACTAGGAAAAAGCTGGATAAGAATATAAAATGGCTCAGCCAGTGTGGCTCAGTGGTTGAGCATCGACCTATGAACCAGGAGGTCACGGTTTGATTCCCTGTCAGAGCACATGCCCAGGTTATCCCCAGTGGGGGCCAATCGATGATTCTCTCTCATCATTGATGTTTCTATCTTTTCCTCTCCCTCTTTGAAATCAATACAAAATTATATTTTTTAAAGAATATAAAATGCATTAGATATGCACTGCAATGATATGGCTGAGTGAGTTGGCTGTGGGCTATGGATAAACTCATTTTAGTTTGCTTCTGATCCCCTCCTGGATATTCTGTATGATGGCTTCAAGGCTTCCTCCGCACACAAGAGGAAGTGGAAGTCTTCACTGAAATAAAGCAGAGCATATCGCCCTCCACCTACTGTGCTCAGGAGACCAGCACAATCTATAATAATAAAGTGTAATATGCTAATTAGACTGGACATCCTCCTGGACAACCTTCTGGACGAAGCTGGGGCTGAGAGGGAAGCCTGGGTCCTGGGTGCCAGAGGGAAGCCAGTGCCAGCAGCCAGGGGAAGGAAGGCCTACTCTTGCACAAATTTCATACATCGGGCCTCTAGTATATATATATTTACCCCATAATTCTAGGCCATTAGAGGACATCACAATGAACCCAAGCCACACAGAGCAGAGACAGATGAAATCACAACTCCCACACACTGGAAATTAATATTTGCTACTGTCAGGAGTACATTTCAAAAGAAAATACTGCCTAAATAGTTCAAATAAAACGTTTCTTTTGATCTGGCTAAAATGCACACTGTATTCAACTGTTTCCTCCTTTTTTACCTTTAGGAGCTGCTATATAAACCTGCCAGTGTTATTAATGCCTCTCACTCTGTTACTCTCTGCTTTACTAAATATGGGAAGATCAGAGAAGCAGTTCCCTGCAAGCAGCAAATGTTGCTGCTCCTGAGGAATGAAGGTTTTGCCTTTCCCTTTTCCAATGCTTCGGGTGCTGCAGACCTTCCAGAGAGGAGTGTGTGCAAAAGAAAAAAAAAAGGAGCTCCATCCATTAAAGGTAACAAAATGAGTTATAGAACAAAAACACGTATTTTCCTCACATCTTAGGAATTGCCTCACCCTAGTAAAGGGCTTCCCGAGTACATGTTGATGACGGGTTGACATTTTCATCCTGTGGCTATTGCTTCACCTCTAAAGCATTTTGGGTTATAAAGTTTTGAAGTCATCTTAGTGTTTCCTCACATCATTGTTTTTTGGGTCATGAATAATTTGGAAATGACAAGTGGAGAAGGACTCAGAAGTTTCATTTTTATCACCTTCACACAGATGATCCTGTGGGTGGACTCATGCTGATTGCTCCCACGCCCCCATCACAGGGGCGATGCCCTGGCCTTGCTCATGGTTCCATGATCTAAGGCAAGTGGGACTGGTTGTCTCTTTGTTTTCTCAGAATAGGTAGCCTATACCCACCTTTCACGTTTATATCACCCGGCCAAGTAACAGTTCTTGAATTTATTCTTTTTTTTTCTTCCTCCACTTCTTCTTCCCTCCCTCCCGCCTTCCTTTCTTCCTTCCACCTAGCTGTTGAGTAACTATTTCACCTAGGCCCTGTGCTGAGCTTTTGTATACTTTCTCTTGTGTCAATCCTCAACATTTATTTTTAAAATCCACCGAGAGAGAGAAAAAGAGAGAGAGAGAAGCATTGAAAATTGAAATACAGCAGTGTTGTTTAGTTGCCTACATATTATTTTGATTTATAACTACCTAAAAGTGTTTGAAATCAAAAGTACAATCAGCTCAAAAAAATTTTAAATTTGAATAAGTTCTCTGTAACCGAGGTACATGCCCTTGACTGGAATTGAACCTGGGACCCTTTGGTCTGCAGGCCGGCGCACTATCCACTGAGCCAATCCGGCTAGGGCCTATATTGGTTCTTTATTTACATTTTAATTTAACCCTCATAGAACCCTGATTAATTGATTAGTCGGTTTTAGAGATGGAAACAATCTTATAGGTGCACCTGAGAGTGGGAACCAGCTATGCACAGCTCACCTCCTTTCATGCCCCTGCCTTTGGGATCTGCTTAGGTGAACACACCTAAGCCTAATCCTCTAAAGAAGGATTTTTATAATAAAGATGGCATGTGCTCTCTGCTTGCCCAATTCCTCTCCCTCCCCTTTAAACTGATTCTGCAATTAGACAGCAAAAAGACGTGTTATGTATTGATTCCTTATGTGTCAGCTAACCATTGTAACATCACTGCCCCAAAACTGAACCACAAAATCTCAGTGACATGAAATCAACCAGCATGGATTTCACTCCAGGACCCATTGGTCAGATGGTGCGGCTCTGCCCTGTGCGTTCCTTCTGGTGTCCAGGCAAAAGAGGCAGCAGCTGCTCAGAAGAATGTCTCCCCATCATAAAAGCAGACATTCGGAGATGCAAGAGGTCAAGTCCACATCCTCAAGTGCATTTCAGCTTCCTGCCTGCCTTCCATCTACCTACATTCCATAGGCCAAAGTAGAAGCTGGAAGCACACTCTGCTTCAGAGAAAGGACATGTCCATTACATGGCGAAGGGGTGGGTGCAGGGAGAGACAGAATAGAGTTAATAGTTCAATCTTGCAGACTCTAAAATGCTCAACAATTGTAATAAGGAAGAAAAGAGAAATGCAGGCAGCTTAGTAGGCATGGAGGTTTCTGTCATTCTTCCCACCTCAGCTACAGAGCTATATTTCCAGTTCTCCACCTGAACCATACTGCTGTATACTACAAAATGTGCTATGAGAGAATTTCTTGTTTACAGCCCTCGATGGATTCATATCTCCCGTTCTAATTGATACCACAGTAGCTACACACTAGGACATGCTATTCTCTGGGCTGTATGCTGCTCACTTATTTTAATTTTGTGTGGATATTTTAAATTAAAACAACAGCTGGAATTTCTCTGTCCCTTATCCTAAGTGGATCGTAAGAAACCCTAGAATAGCACTTCAGATATGTTACTGACATAAGAGAATTTGGATTCCAGAGGAATATTTAACGTTGTGCAATTTCTTTACACAAAGTAATTATTTTCAGCTCATAGCTTTTTGATGCTGATGAGGTGATTTTTGCCTCGTTTGAGTACTTCTTCACTTTCTTTTTTATGCAGGAAATGAGTTACTTTCTCACAATCATGGCAACAAAAGACTGAATTGACAACTCCATCCTTTTCCTCAACCATAGTTTCCTCCTGTTATCGCCATAAGAACAGAAGTTCATCCAGGAATGCCAGGAAGATACACAGTGAACCCTTTCATGATGAAACAGTTCTGAAAAGTCTGCAGGGGCTGTCCAAACTGTGACTTCTGGAGCGAGCACGGTTAAAAACCAATATATCTTTGCCTGGCCAGTGTGGCTCAATGGTTGAGCGTCGGAGCCATGAACCAGGAGGCCACAGTTTGATTCCCAGTCAGGGCACATGTTTGCGTTGTGGGCTCAGTCCCCAGTAGGGGGCGTGCAGGAGGCAGCCGATCAATGGTTCTCTCTAGGCATTGATGTTTCTGTCTCTCTCTCCCTCTCGCTTCCTCTCTCTGAAATCAATTTAAGAAAAAATAATATATCTTTCAGGATTTGTGAAACGTCAAAGTTAATTATTCCCTCTTTCCTACCGAATTAAAGTAAATATTCATGCTTTTCAAAATGCTGAGTCATTTGACAGAAAAAAAAAAAAAAAGACAGGAAAGAACAACTTTCAAGTTAAAATAAAACTTGTTCAGTGCTCACTTGGTTTTCCTTTGGTTCTAAAAGGCCACACCAGGCTTAGCACCCCCACTGCCAGCTTCTCCGGTTAGTTTCATGAAGTGTTTTCTTTTGTACATTCAAATATCCCACTTCTACTTTATTTGAACAGATGTTACCTGCTTGTGTGTGTGTGTGTGTGACTTGACTATTCTTGGTGCCTGAACCACCTGAGGATATACAGAACAAGAACAACTTTGCTTTTTCTGCTGCTATTTTACCTCATTATTCCAGGACAACAATAAGAAGTGAGGAGGGGATAGATGGTTTGAGGAGAGAAAAACTGTTTTGCGTGTCTTATTCATCCATTCATCCTTTCAAGCACCTCTTATCTGGCAATCACTACCCAATACCCAGGTGAGACAGACAGGCCTGATCTCTGCCCTTATGAAATGAAGAATTTGGCCAAGAAGACATTTGTTAAACAGATATTCACAAGTATGCTGATCTTTATAATGAAATCTTAAGTATTTGGGGTGTATTAAAAGATTTGATCAGAAAAACAAAAAACATCTGAGTATTTATTTTTAAATCTTTATTGTTGAAAGTATTACATAAGTCCCATTTTTCCCCCATTGACCTCTTCCGTCCTGTCCCCACCCCACACTCCAAGTCCTCCTCACCCCATTGTCTGTGTCCATGGTTGATGCATATAGGCAAACAAGTTCACTGGTTGGATCTCTTCCCACCACCCTCCCCTGCCTTCCCGCCGAGGTTCTACAGTCTGTTCGTTGCACATCTGAGTATTTAAAACAGCAGGACTTTCTGCAGAGCAATGGTTAAAAAACAAACACACAAGCCCAACAGAGAGAGGACAGGTAAGAAGACCCAGGGATCAGCAACAGTAGTTGCTAATTACCTTCCCCATCTCAGTCAAAAAGCAAAAGGCAGAAGTAACATTATCGGAGCACAAGGGTTAGGGTCATCTGGCAGAAACTGGAGCCACATCAGAAAACTGCTGCCAATTACGACACCAATTACGACACCAATTACGGCACCAATTACGGCAAGGAGATGGACAGAAGCCAGGGCTTGCGTCTTCCTTCCACTCTTCATTTCTCTCCAGTCATTGTCATTGTCATTGTCAATAAACCAACTGGCATGGGGATTCATCCTTTTGCAAAACAGAGCAGACCAAGACAGTGTTTGAGGACAAATTGGCCCAGGACCTGCACAGGAATATAAAACAAGAATTAGGACTGTCTAACCTAGTAGTGGGAATATCAGCTTTGAACCCTCTCCTCCCTCCTCTGTATCAGCCAGTGGTCGGCAAACTCATTTGTCAACAGAGCCAAATATCAACAGTACAACGACTGAAATTTCTTTTGAGAGCCAAATTTTTTAAACTTACACTATATAGGTAGGTACATTGTTATTAACTTAATTAGGGTACTCCTAAGGCTTAGGAAGAGCCACTCTCAAGGGGCCAAAGAGCCGCATGTGGCTTGCGAGCCGCAGTTTGCCGACCACAGAGCCAGGCTATATAGCCACACAGTCAGAAATGTTCGCTGGCAGTCTTAGAATACTCAGACATAAATCCGAATAAAGAAAAAAGTGGAGTAAGCTCTAAATATGATATAAGAAACCCAATGGAGAAGGGATTTTCTTTTTTAATATGGCTGAGTAATCAGTATAGATACAAAGAAGAAAAGTAACCATTATTGAAGCATGGTAAAGAAAAAAAAATCCCTACAATCTTTCGGTTCAGATGCTATATTTTGTATTTATAAGCTGTGAGGCTTTGGTAATTTATTCAATTGACTTGTTTCCTCATCTATAAAATGAAGTTAATAGTACCTGCCTTGAGTTTGCCACAGGATTTCTATTTGGTAGAGACTCAGGGGTGGAAAGCTGGTTGGAGGTGGGGGAGTGAGGCCTTAAACTCATTTGCACAGAAAACAGCAATGCCCACTTTGTACTACCACCAATTAGAGTTCATGCATGTTAACCATTTGGATACATAGTAGGTGCTCAATGAACATTTTTTATTATATTTATAAATCATTAAGTAAAACTGTGATGTTTGTTCATTTGGAATTCAGGTAGATGTTGACAGGAAAGTAATTTGTTTTGTCATCCTAATCTTTCTGTTCACTTATTTCTGGCCAATTCGAATAAACTAAAAAGTTATGTAGAACAAAAAAAAATCTCCATTTCTTCTTTCTCAACAGAAATCACATTTGTGACTATTTGTTCAATGTTTGTCACCTCCACCTCCTCATGGAAACCTTATTCCCTGCTAGATCATCGGTGTCATAGGACAGGGCACCCTGTCCTGAAGTCACATTGAAATGCAGTTTAGGAATTGATTGCTTAACTGGTAATTCTGAAATAATTAGATTGCTGATAGGTAGAGTTCAAAATTTAAAGACTGCTTCCCAGCATGCTTTCATAGATGAAAGATTAAGCCTATTATTTTCATATTTGAACAAATGCTTTATGGAAACAGTGCTTACTGGATGAGTAGTCAGGCACAACTTCATTCCTTATGTGAGTCTAATTCTATTGAATGGGAGCTGACTATAAAATTCTAAAAGTTGTCATTCAGATAAGCAAATCTTAAAATAATGGCTAACACTAAAGAAGAGCTTATTCTTGGGTGAGTTCCTTCTGTGGGAATCAGAAAGACTGAGGTTGTGGATAACAAAAAATAAGACAAATTATATCTCTGTGTCAAATATCAAAATAATTTTGAAGATGAGACATAATTTTGAAAATATTATGTTATTCTTTCCAAATCTTTATTGCAGCATCTCCCAGTTGTTACAAAACATCGCTCCCACATCATCTTCTTTCGTAACTTTAATACGAGGTTGATAATTATCTTTTTCTTTTATCCCCTGCGTGTGTGTGTGTATATATATATATATATATATATATATATATATATATATAATCATCAGAAAGCCTGGCCTCATCATTTCTCAAGTTCCAGATTTCCCAAACTTTGATCTTCACTTCATTTCAATCCGTCTTGTTACAGGATTCCAGAGCAGGAGGAATAGGGGGAAAGGAAGACAGGAAAATTAAAACAAGGCCAACCAGTGCGAGTAATTTGCAGCTGAATAACGAGCCACTATCTCTCCCAGCGACGGACTTTGAGAGCAAATAGTTAAAGACCTCGCTAAGGAGAGGATGAAGAAAGGGAGGGGGAAAGGGAAAAGGAAAAAATGACAGTTTTTACTCCCTAATGGAGAAGTCAGCAGTCTTGGGGCTTGGCAAGATAAAGTTGCCAGAATTCTGGGAAGACCACAACAAAGAGAACTTGAGACTTAATCTATACCCAGATCTTCGGCAAAAGAATCTTTGAAACCTATAGGCAGGAGGGTATATTACTCCTGGAACCTGCTCCAGACATTGGCTTTTCCGGATTTGCCGGGAAAGCCCATCTGCCCTCCAAGCTGGATGAAATAAGATAGATTTGCTTGCTTTGCTTTTTCAATAAAGAAGCATGCTTTAATTGCATTAATAAATGGGCTTTTCACAATGCAGTCAAGGTCTCTCGTGTAAGAGGTCTCACTTATATGAGTTTATTTGAGCCAAACTCTCGACAATTGCTGGGCAGCAGAATCTCTACATATTGGGATAATGTTGCGGAGAATGGTGGTTTTTCACCTTGTTTTGTACATTACAATCAAAGGAGATGTCAGTGGGTTCCATGAAATACATTGGTGATAGATTAGGGAGGTGGGAGGAAGTAAAGTGGGGAAACCTCTGGGATTGGATAAAAAGTAAAATGATCTACACATACTTCTTTATATAGGTGGGTACAGAATAGTTAACAGTCAGCAATTAACAAGATAACTAACAATGAGGGAATTTGTGATCTTTGCCCTGGTGCCATTCGTTGTGTCTGAGGGGCCCGGGAGGAAAAGGTTAGGTTACAAGTAACCCTGACATTCCACAGATATGTTATCTTAGATGCAAAAGGACAATAGGCTCAAGTAAAGATCAAAGTTGATCTTTGTCAGGGAAGATACTGGCCTAGGACATGACTACCCACTATAAATTGCTTTTTAATGAGGTTTTAATTTCAGACCACCCGTTGTGGTTGGTTACTTTAGGTCTCTTGAGCTTGCAAGGCCATCAGCAGGCATTCTTTGAGTTAGGTTAGCATGTGGCCCCTTTTTGTTCACACAAGCAATGTGATGTTCTTTTCTTTCAATCATTTTCACTTCTATTCTGGTGCCTCAGTTCTGCATGGATAGTGGGCAATTTTATCCCCAGATTTTAAGGGTTGTTCCTCCTTGTCCTAATGTTGTGGCAAAATTCTGAAAGGTTTACACAATACTGCAAAGGCAGGCAATCTAGTCCCTGATAGAAATTCATAGCTAGTGGTGACATTAATGCAACCCCATGTGCAAGGGCTCTCCCAGCTTTCTTTCTTTTTTTAAAATATATTTTTATTGATTTCAGAGAGGAAGAGAGAGGGTGAGATAGAAACATCAATGATGAGAGCGCATCACTGATTGGCTTCCTTCTGCACGCCCCCTACTGGGGATGGAGCCCGCAACCGGGGCATGTGCCCTTGACGGGACTCCCACCAGGGATCCTTCAGTCCGCAGGCCAAGGCTCTACCCTCTGAGCCAAACCAGCCAGGGCTCTCCCCGCTTTCTGCCTCCACACTTCAGGGCACAGGCAATTCTCTTCTGGGTGCTCATATCAGCTACGCAGGTTCACTGCCATCAGGGACACTGTGGGTCTTCTCGCTTGGCCACGCGAGCTGGCCCCAGCCTTTCTCAGTTGCCTGTTTCCGAAGTCAACGTCGGAATCCGAAAATAAACGGGGATTGGCAGCTCCTCTCCTGCACCAGCTTAACCCTCTGTCGCAGAGCCGAGAACGGGAAGCACGTACAATCGGAGTCCCCGGCCCGGTTCGCTGAGGACACCAGGAAGGGCGCAGGTGGCCTTGCGGCGGCGGAGGGCGGGTGCTGAAGGGCGGAAGAGGGGCGCGTGAAAGCGGAAGAGGGGCGCGTGAAAGCGGAAGAGGGGCACGTGGGAGCGGAAGAGGGGCGCGTGAAAGCGGAAGAGGGGCGAGGGGGAGCGGGAGGGAAAGTCAGCGCCAGGCGCCTTCCAAGAGTTGGCCGTAAGGGCTGCATTTTAGGTATCGGCTAGGAATGAGCCCTAGCATGTGGCTGTGTAATGGACTTCAGCGTTTATGTACACGAATTGCATTCCGCGACCCGCCAGGCCCCGGCGGCGCGGTACCCGCGGGACCGCCGCGCGGTCCACTGCCCTCTGCTGGGCGGGCGGACGCAGTGCCCAGCGCCGCCGCCGGACTTTGCCAGGTGAGAGAGCCGGAGGGAAAAACTTGCTTGAGAACGTGGGGAAATAGCTGAATCGGGAGGCATTATTTCAGCGCACGGATTTAAACTAGGAATACCTCCCAGGCCCTGGGCCGAGTAGTGTTATGATGAACAACGAAAGGACATCCAGCTGATGCAAACAGATGTTTCTCTTTTCAGACGGTCACGAAGCGTAGTGTGTCCGAGGATCGCACAGTGGGGTGGAGGGCCCAAAGCTTTTACAGGACAAAGAACAAAGAAAAAGTGAGAGAGAGGAAACATCGGGTTGGCTGGGGCCACACCGGCAGCCTTGTGTAGGTCGGGAAGGCCCCGGGTTGGCTCGGCGTGCGGGGATTTGGCGGCAGGGAACGTCGGGATGGCAGGGAGCTCTGCCTTTGTTTGCTGGTGTGCAGTCCCGGCCAGGTAAGGTTCCCCAAGGACCTGGACGAGTGCCCTTCTCACTGCCTCGCTGTTCAATTATCTCGCTTCACTGAAACTACATAACGTGCTGCGTGCAGCCAGGTTTCCAATCATAAGAACGACCAAAGCTGTGCACCTTATGTTTGGAATGTGTTGTAGAATATTTTTGAGCTTCAATAATCCTTTTATCGCTACACACACGGTCACACATGCAGGGGATCAGAACCACAGGTGACCTAAATGACTTACACGCTGAAAAGACTGATAAGGGCTTTGAGAGGAAATCTCCATGGACCCCCCCCTTGTCCCTCACTTCCACATCTGAGAGCCTGCTGTTGACCAGCTCATGCTCTAGCTGCTAGAGGGATCGAGGTCAATGGATATGATCTGTGGAGACCTGTAACTCTCTTGGAAGAAATAAGTTTTGGGGGAAAGTTATAAATTGTGACATCTGCTGGAGGAGGAAGGAACATAGTCACCAGATCAAGCAGCTGACCTTTTGTTGACGTTTTTCTTGTCTGACTTGAAAGCTGAGTGCATACAGTCAGGTGGAGCACAGGCAGTGACCATCGTTCCCATAGGAGAAACCGGCTTGCAAAGAGGAATGGAGTCCCAGCAGGGTGAGTGGTGCGAATAATAAACAGGGTAGATGGAGAGTTGGTTGGTGGACAGATTTTTTTGTTTTTGTGGTTTGTTTGTTTTTGTTAATCCTCACGCGAGGATATTTTTCCATTGATTTTTAGAGAAAGTGAAAGGGAGGGGGACAGACAAGAGAAACATCGATGTGAGAGAGACACAACAATTGATTGCCTCCTGCAAGGGGATTGAGCCTGTAACCGAGGTATATGCCTTTCACCGGAATCGGGTCCAGGACCCTTCAGTTTGCAGGCTGGCGCTCTGTCCACTGAGCCAAACCGGCTAGAGCTTTTGTGGACACATTTTTAAGCCTCCTATGGCGTTATGGATTCTTAAGCCTTGTATGCCAAAGTATTATTGACAGATACCATTTTGTCAAGCACGGTTCTAAACATGCAAATGACTTCCTAATGGGAAGATTTGGTTAATTATGGGAGAGTGAGTGAGTAGTCATAAAGAATATAAATGAAAACAGACATTTAGAGTACTTGATGTAGCCTAGAGTCTTAAAGGAGGTGATCTGGAGTTACTCTGAGGAAGAGAACAGTGTAACAGGTAAGAATCACATTGACAGAGGCTTGGAGTGAAGAGAAAACCTAAAGGATTTGAGAAACTGAAGCAGGTTAATTTGGCTGTGTGATGAAAAGGGTGTGTGTGGCATGTAATGAAACTTGCATGGTACAATATAGAATGACAGCCTAACACCAAATCCGGACTTGAAAACACATCATATATTGACTGAAACACAACTTCTGATTTTTTTTGGTTTACTACCTACCTTAGGCTAATTGTTTTCTTGTTGAGTAGGCATTTGTGTTAATTTTTTGGTTTATTAAATTTCAGGATGTGTAAAATGGGTTTTAAGAGAACAGCTAGCTTATTCCCTGTGCAGAGAGGGGAACTCTTGTCACCTGTGCAGCACTGTGAAAAAGGAAGAAAGTGACACCTTTGATCTCAGATGTCTGTGGGCTCCCTTCTCCTTCCCTTTCCCTGTGGTGTGGTTTAAGCTCATTCTGCTGAACCGAATCTGCATGAGGCCCGAAAGCAAAGCATTCTGCATGGCAAGTGTTAAACTTTCACTTTGCCCTGAAGAAAGTGTATCGAGTTGTAAATGCCCTAGAACCTGTTCATTGTTTTACGATTCTAGAACTAGCCCACAATGCTGATGCTCAACTGCATGTTTATGCAAAACTTGAATCTCAACCCTTGTTCCTTCACTTGTACTTTCAGGTACCATTGTAGCTTAATAGTAGCTAACACCTTGTCATCTCCTCAGCACTGAAGTCTTTGTCTCTGAAATTAGAATTGCTGTGAAATTGTACATATTGGCTATGATGAGATTTCTAGAATTTGGATTTCCAAACAGAGGTCAGCAACCTGGTAGGCAGGTCTCTTGAGTTTTCATGGTACTATTTTGTGGTACAGACAAGGGAATATGAGGAGAGAAAAGAAGCGAGAGTTAGTGGAAGAGGCAGGAATTGGGGGCGGGGGAGAGAAGAGAGAACATGTGGAATTAATAGAGAGAAGACTACAGGAAGTATTTATGTTTCCTTGGGAAAATCAGCATATCAAAGATGTCTGATGAGGTATAATATTAGTTACATAAATCTTTTAAATTATAATGATTTAAGGATAAAGAGAAATAGATCTGATGGCATCTGTACCAGTTGTCTTTGTATTATTGGATTGGAAAGAGGGTAATTACATGACTCTTATCCTTACTTTGGTGACATAATTCGTGAAAGAGAAGATGTACTATTTATTAATTCCATTATATCACAATAATAATTTAAAATGCTAATGATTTTATGAATCATACTTCATTATTTTCTTATTTAATTCTTTGTTCTTTTCCCCAAACAGAATATAGGCAAATTTATTTTTTAAAAATAGCCACCCTTGCCGAAACCGGTTTGGCTCAGTGGATAGAGCGTCGGCCTGCGGACTGAAAGGTCCCAGGTTCGATTCCGGTCAAGGCATGTACCTGGGTTGCGGGCACATCCCCAGTGGGGGATGTGCAGGAGGCAGCTGATCGATGTTTCTCTCTCATCGATGTTTCTAACTCTATCTCTCTCCCTTCCTCTCTGTAAAAAATCAATAAAATATATTTAAAAAAAAAAGAATATACCATATTATTTAATTTATATAAAGTTCAAAGCAGGCCAACAATCTTGGATATTAGAAGTCAAGATAGTTGTTATTCTTATTTGGAGTGGTGATTGAAAGGTGGCATAACAAACCTGAGATTCATGTTATCTACTGAGTGCTATTATTGGCTTAAATGTGTTCAGTGCTGTTCTTTACTTAAATGTAGCTCATTAAGCTGTGTACTTTTCTGAATGTACTAGAATGTTTTATGTCAACAACAATGCTTACATAAGAAAAGCCTGTGGGCAGAGTTGGGATTACCCAAGAGAAGAGAAGAGTGACAAAACCCTGGGGAATACAGGAACCACAGACACATACATCCCTATTTCTTTCCCCATTTTCCTCAGGACCCCTTCCAGCTTTTTCTATGAAAACATTACATAAAGTAAGGATAACGCTAAGAATAAAATTTCTGTTAGAGAACAGGATTGTTCTTAAAACATTTTTGCATTAAGACTATTTCTAAGTGGACATTTGGATTGAATTTCTTCTTAAATTTTGGAAAAGTTAAAGAGTTGGAAAAAGAACAACTGTCATGAGAAAAACTACCTGGAGTCAGGAGATGATGCTAAATACCGAACAGCAACATTCTTCTAAACTTTCCTAGTGTATTAGATCCTAGTAAATGCACTGTAACTATGTCATCATATCTCTGATATACTGAAATAATATACTTTGTGAATTATGTGGTTTGAGAAAGAGGGGAAAGGAAAGCAATTCCATACTGACCATTTTTCTTCAAAAAGTGCTTTTAGAAGTGGGGAAGTCCTCCCAATTAAACAGAAAGGCCTATTAACAAAAAACTAGTACCACAGTGTCTGTTCATCTGCACTGTTGTATGCTTATGTCTCTTTTCCAGAAATGGCAGCAAGTCTTTTGAAGACATCATCTATGTCTCTAAGGACAAAATTGCTCCATCAGACGGGAGTGTCACTTTATAATACATCTCATGGCTTCCATGAGGAGGAAGTAAAAAAAAAACTTCAGCAGTTTCCTGGTGGATCCATTGACCTTCAGAAGGAAGACAATGGCATTGGCATTCTTACTCTGAACAATCCCAGTAAAAGGAATGCCTTCTCAGGTAAAGAGAGCTTTCTTAGGCTTGTTAAAAAGTGACACCAGTTCTAACCTGCTATTACATGACTCTTATCCTTACTTTGGTGACATAATTCGTGAAAGTCATGGTACCCTTTGTAGAACATGGAAACAAAGCAAAACTATCATATGCACCGGGAACATTTTTACTCATGGTGGAAGTTTTAATGGTTTTCTTTTTTAAAAACCTGGGAATACAGATGCTGATGAAAAGGAAAATATCAAATTAATCTTGATTATTTTTTCCATTGAAATTTATTAACTGCTTACTAACTTCATTTGTTTGTGTTCAGCTAATGTTACTGGGAGACAAAGGAAAGGTGGTTTCAAAGATTTTTAACAACTAAAGAGAAAAACCTATAAATGAAAAAAGAAATTACTATTTAGCTTAAATTTTCCTTTTTGTGAATTGAAATAAGACAGATTTTAAACATGTAATTTCAATCAATGAAAACACTGCACTTGCCTATCTATTTGTTTCTCATTTCCTAACTCGGATACTGGTAAATACCTTCTATTTGCTAGGCAGCACTCTTGGAATATAAAAATTTTATATTTAAGAGACCTGAAGGTTCATGATACATGTTAATTTGTAATTTTTGGCCAAAGCTCAAATTCGAATTGTGCTACCATGATGTTATGCAAAAGATCACTAAGCTTTTAAACCAGGGACTGTTATGTATACCTCTTCTGTATGTACGTTATAGTACCAACACAATATGTATTTGACATTCAGTAAATATTTGTATAATATGTGACATAAGAGTCTTGTTTGAAGCCTTATGCCTTCTAAATTATTTCTGTTTCTCTAGTATCTTAGCTGTTTATGATTCCCCCTCCCCTCTCTGGCAGGTGTTATGATGCTACAACTTTTGGAAAAAGTGACCGAATTGGAAAATTGGACAGAGGGGAAAGGTCTCATTGTTCGTGGGGCAAAAAATACATTCTCCTCAGGATCTGATCTGAATGCTGTGAAAGCCCTAGGAACTCCAGAGGCAAGTATATATGAATTGCATACTGGGCTCTACATGTTTACCAGACAGCTATGGCTGAGCTATTTATATTTTACTTATATGGTTATGACGACAGCAGCTCTTTAATAGCTTTCCAAGGATCAGAGTTTTTGTTTTGCTTCTTCAAGATCAGGTTGCAATAGTGTGAAGTATTGGGGGGCGGGGGACGGGAGGAAGAATGAGGAGATTAGCAATAACCAAAGTACATTATTGAATACAGCAAGAACTTGAATTTTAAGTGGCAGCCCCTTAGCATCTCCTGATAAGGAATTTATATGAGGTATACTATATAGAATATAACAGCTTTGGTACTTTGGTACATAGCAAGCTTCAACAAATGATAACAATTTGAAGTTTTGCTTTGAATTATTATTCCGATAGAAAAAGAATCCTAATCATCTTCCATTATCAGTCCTCCAAGGAACTTCTTTTTCTTGAATTCAGGCTTCCACACATCCCCTAGGCCCCAAACAACAATAACAACAAAAACACAAATAAAAACAAAACATGAGAGAAATGAAAAAGGAAAAAAATGTATTTGTTGCCATTAAATTGTAAATGTAGGCTGTATACTTTTAGAGCAGTGGTTCTCAACCTTCCTAATGCTGCGACCCTTTAATACAGTTCTTCATGTTGTGGTGACCCCCAACCATAAAATTATTTTCGTTGCACTTTATAACTGTAATGTTGCTACTGTTATGAATCATAATGTAAATATCTGATATGCAGGATGTATTTTCATTGTTACAAATTGAACATAATTAAAGCATAGTGATTAATCACAAAAACAATATGTAATTATATATGTTTTCCAATGGTCTTAGGCGACCCCTGTGAAAGGGTCGTTTGACCCCCAAAGGGGTCGCGACCCACAGGTTGAGAACCGCTGTTTTAGAGGATCTGAATTTGGGATAATGGATGGGGTATGTTATGTCTCTTCCTCCCATATTACTCGAGTAGAACCCAATACTCCATATTTGATACTTGTCAGGGGTATGTGATTTAACTCTCACCTCTAAGTCTTTGCTAATGCCTCATTCAAAGCTGAGCCCCAGGAGTCCTAGAACATCAATAAAATCCAAAACTGCATTATTTTCATTTCAGACAGCAATTGAAAACCATTTTTTAAAAAAAGTTAGGTGTAATATTGTTTTTATTTCTTTCTAAACCCTGAAAATATGTTTGTTTGTTTGTTTAATTCTTACACATTTGCATTATACCTTTGTGTTTATGGTTATTTTTATTTAAAGGATGGAGTGGCCTTATGTATGTTCATGCAAAACACCTTAACAAGATTGATGAGGTAATGTATTTTTCTTTTTCGAATATGATTTCTAATAAAACAAAAATAGGTTTTTATTATTCTGTGTTGTACCAGTAAAAAATAGCTGATTTTCAAAATATATTTATTCTAATGATGAACTATTTGTGCCATCAAGGAGAGTCATTTAATTAAATGTTAGTGAAATATACAGCCCAGATGAAGAAGCCTTATGCCTTCAAACCCCCAAAAAAGGAAGGGGAATCTGCATATCTCTTTGTAGCTCCTGCTGGGTAACCTCAGGAAGAGGCTTAATTAGCACCTCCTTAGATCCAAGAGCCAGTGTACCCAGTGGTCAGAGTGGGACCACCCAGATTACAACTCCTCAGATTCATAAGGAACACACTCAGGGGGCAGACTCAGTGAGCACCAAAGCCCCACTGAAGCAAGTCTTGCCCCAGAAGGGTGTCTTCAGCACAGAAGTTCTCCCACTGCAGACACAGCTGATTATCACTGCCAATTGGCCTGGAGGTCAATTCCTCCCAGTGACACCTAAAACAAGGCATAACTACAACAAGACTGTGCACAAAGCCCACAAGGGGGTGCACCAAGAGTGTCCACCTCAGGTAACTGGGGAGGCTGAGCCACTGGGCCCTGTAGGACACCTAGCACACAAAACCACTCTACCAACACAGGGAAGCAGACAAAATGCGAAGACAAAGAAACAGGTCACAAATGACAGAAATGGAGGACAGCAAACGACTGGATATAGAGTTCAAAACCACGTTTCTAAGATTTTTCAAGAATTTTATGGAAACCGCCGATAAATGTAGTGAGATCCTCAAGAAATCTAGTGAGACCCTCGATGTTGTGGTAAAGGACCAACTAGAAATTAAGCATACACTGACTGAAATAAAGAATATTATACAGACTCCCAACAGCATACCAGAGGATTGCAAGAATCAAGTCAAAGATTTGAAATACGAAGAAGCAAAAAACACCCAACCAGAAAAGCAAAATGAAAAAAGAATCCAAAAATACGAAGATAGTGTAAGGGGCCTCTGGGACAACTTCAAGCGTACCAATATCCGTATTATAGGGGTACCAGAAGAAGAGAGAGAGCAAGATACTGAAAACCTATTTGAAGAAATAATGGCAGAAAACTTCCCCTACCTGGTGAAAGAAATAGACTTCCAAGTCCAGGAAGCGCAGAGAACCCCAAACAAAAGGTATCCAAAGAGGACCACACCAAGACACATCATAATTAAAATGCCAAGAGCAAAAGACAAAGAGAATCTTAAAAGCAGCAAGAGAAAAAAAGTCAGTTATCTATAAGGGAGTACCCATATGACTGTCAGCTGATTTCTCAACAGAAACTTTGCAGGCCAGAAGAGAGTGACAAGAAATATTCAAAGTGATGAATACCAAGAACCTACAACCAAGATTACTTTATCCAGCAAAGCTATCATTCAGAATTGAAGGTCAGATAAAGAGCTTCACAGATAAGAAAAAGCTAAAGGAGTTCATCACCACCAAACCAGCATTATATGAAATGCTGAAAGGTATTCTTTAAGAAGAGGAAGAAGAAAAAGGAACTCTTACCATTTGCCACAGTAAGGATGGAACTAGAGAGCATTATGCTAAGTGAAATAAGCCAGTCAGAGAAGGATAAATACCACATGATCTCACTCATTTGTGGAATATAATGAACATCATAAACTGATCAACAGGGACTGATCCAGAGACGGAGAGGCATTGATTGGACTGTCGGGCCTTGGAGGGAAGGTAGGGGAGGGTGGGGGTGAGGGGGAAAGGTCAACCAAAGGACTTACATGCAAGCATATAGGTCTAACCAATGGACACGGACAAGGGGGGTGGGGGGAGTGAAGGCATGAGTGGGGGAAGGGTAGAGGGTAACGTGGGTATAAGGACACGTGTAATATCTTAACCAATAATAAAAAAAATATATATATATATATACATATAAAAAATAAGAGACATGAGAGATAAAAAGAATTTAAAATATAGTACTTTCCCATAAAGAGATTATATTACTAGCTGTATATATTTAGGTGTAGACATGGGAAAGTTAAAATACTGATATCAGAGCAGAGTAAAGACATGATCAGGAGAGGACACATAAAGATTACCTAAACAAAATTAGTAGAACATATAATGAAGTGGTCCATATCCTGAGGAGAGAAAAAGAGCTACCGACTGGAGAAAAAGAACTCAGGTTGGTGAGGAAGATGGATTCACTTTGCATTTGGGATTATAAACAATGATATTTTTGGACTGATGAGCTTTCTACTTCTATATTCCAACTGGAAACAACTTAAAAACTATAAAAACTAAGGAAATTCCCATTTATTTAGTATATTAATGAATTGGACAACACTGTACTTTTGTTGTTCTTTGTATGTGAGAGTCTAAGAAGAACACTGGAATCATAACATTACTATTCTAAAATACTTTTTCCATTGTATTGGCTCCTGTTCACCTCTATTATATTTGGCTTTGTTTCTTAAAGTTTTTTTTAAAAAAATAATATTACTGTATTGATTTCAGAGAGGAAGGGAGAAAGGAGAGAGATAGAAACATCAATGAGAGAGAATCATTGATCAGCTGCCTCCTGCACGCCCACTACTGGGGATTGAGTCTGCATGTGCCCTGGACCAGAATTGAACCTGGGACCCTTCAACGAGTATGCAGGCCAGTGCTCTATCCACTGAGACAAACTGGCTAGGGCTTCAATAATTATTTTTAATTGAGAGAAATGTATTAAGAAATTTTCAGTTACTGTACTTTACAGCTATGCATTTCAATTAGAACCTACAAAAAAATCCGTACTTTCAAAACATTTTAGATTTACCTTTTATGCTGATACAGTCTTGCACTGCAAAGTGAGTCTTTGCAAACAGGAAGAGATTTGTTTTTACTGGTACTACAGAACCATTTCTTTATACAGGACTTGTCTCTGGATCATCTCAGTGAGTAGTGAAAAGACAGGAACCTTTATAACTACAGTTTTGGAGCTCATTCTTCTGTACCACATTTCCTCCCTTTGGCTACAGTCCTAACTTTTCCATCTATAACCTGTTACCAATAAAAACGAAATACGGCAATATCACAGGGAATTATTCCTGATTGCCAGTAAGTAGTTGAGAAGTGCCAGGAGCTGTATATTGTCCAAAATCATCCAATTTTTTTTGGAGTAAAGTTAGAATCTGACTCTGGTTTTAAAATAAACAATGATTCAGAGAGGTATTTTGATAAACGTATATGGCATTTTGTATGAATTGTATAAATATCTTCAGTATTATACTGATTTGCTCCTCATAATGCACAGAGTATCCTTTGAGATTTGTTTATTATTTATTATAAACAGAGTTCAATAATTTTGTTTCTATTGCATCTCAAGTTTTCAATAATGTTTGTAGATTAATATTGAAATTTAAAATGTTAACATACATTTTTCCTTCAATATACAGACTTCCTTTAATAAGTGTCGCACTGGTTCAAGGTTGGGCATTGGGTGGAGGAGCAGAGGTTACTACGGCATGCGATTTCAGGTAGGATGAAAATGGCATTCCTGCTTGCACAGATATAATTAACATATGCTCACATTTATTTTTCGCCTGAATATAAATATTCATGTACTCTTAAATAGGAAAATCCATTAGTGAATATTTATTTTTGTTAATCATTAAAGTAGATAATTTTAGTCAGTTGAGCTCTACTATTACTTTATTACCATGCATTCAAAAAGTTAATGAAACAAGTTGATTTTAAGTAAATCAAATCCATTTCAGCAAAATCCCTGAGAAAGGAAGCCAAAGAAATATATGAAACTTTAAGATTCAAAAGAGTAATACAAAGAAAAGAAAAAAAAAAGGAATGGAGAAAGACTGCTGTAGTCATCCTCTTAACCAATAAAAATAAGTTTTCTGTACTTCAAAGCTACAGCTATACATTTATCTTTACTGTGATTTATAGTGACTGGGTTGATTAGGGAATCAAGTTATTTGGGACCAATAACTCTTCAACCCCTAGAATTTTTCTTAGTATTGGATAACTATGCTTTATAGGGATGGCATCATAGAACCTAATGCTTTACATGTGCCTAAAACTGTGTTCTCAGTTACCATTCCTAAGACCTATTAGCTTAGCTACAAGGAGAACCAGTACAAATGTTCTTTGATCTGTACAGATTTATACATTTGAGCCTCTATAGAGTGCAAACGGTAGTGTAAATATAACATACTTGGAAATAAAATGGAAAAAGCAGTAAAAAGCTGGAGCATTAGAGACAGAAACTTAGTTTCAGTCCCAGTTTGCCACTTTTATTTATTTGACTAAGATCCATACAGTAACGATGGGTGTATCCACATTTGATTACTTTCCTCATTTCCCCTCCTCCAAGGTGTCACAGGAAATTTTAAACATTGCCAATAATAATTACATTAATAAACAGAAGATACTTATAATATTTTTACTTGCCAAAAGAAGGGAGTTTGATATGGTTTTATAAATTGAGTCTCCAGTAAGTCTTCAGAATTTCAAGATTTAGGTCTTCCAGTTTTCTATATAGATTAATATTCTTTGCAAATAAATGACATTACAGGTGGTATCAGGTAACTGAACATAAACTCTAGTAATCCTGTAAGGTCTATCAGGAAGCAGTTCTATCTTTGGATATATCTTACTGATTGGACATTTTCTTCATAAAGTATGGTTATATTAATTTTTAGATTACTAAAGAGTTTTGTGAAAGGGTACATATTTCTCTCATTGTTAAACTATCTGTGTTCTCTTGTCATTAATATATTTTTTGGTCATATGAACTAGCATGTATTAAATGTGTATCAGTATAGAAACATACTGTAGGTATATGATATGTAATGAGTGGAGGTCAGAGTTTAATCATAACAGGTATTTTTACAAAGATTACCGCAAGGTTTGTTAGAGTTATAAAATATAGTTCAGGAAGGCATACATCACCTTGTAAATGTGGCAAAGGGAAAAAAAAACACATGGTATAAAGATGATGATAAAAATTCTTCTTTAGAAGCAAAGAATTCCAAATATAAATAACTTTTGTTGTTGTTTAGATAACTTTTGTTGTCATAAGTTCATCTTCATTATCCCAGCATCGAGGGCTTTAACAAACTTTTATGTTTAGCTGGTTCTAAATGTATTCTTGACATAATCCTTTTCTGTATTGTAGGAATAGCTCTGAGCCAACATTTGTTTCAATTCCAGTTGTAATTTAGAACTGTGATATATTGTTTATTTCTGTGAAAAGCTATTTTATGGATTGTGTTCAATGTTAACAATATTCCTGTCTCTAAGACTATTTAGCATTATTTCTGTAATTTATATTCTGCTCTCTTCATTTTTGACATTGTTTTCTGCAGTACTTCTCTCAAATTTGGGGCTAGGTTCAGATTCTTAGGACACTTGTTCTTTCTTCCAATTTAAAAATTATGTATTGAAAACTATTTTCATGGCTATTTGCCTCTAAAAGCAATTGTTCATAATTAAGGAAAATTTACCCTTGTAGGAATTCACAGCTCTGAAGAGTAAGTTCTCTTTCCCAGTGGTTTAATAAATAGGCTTTTGTGAGAATTCTCTACTGGAATATTTCTTATGATTAAAGGACCAAAGACTAAGAGTCTGCTATTGTTGGTGCAGCTCTGCATTGAACATTTTAGAAAACTAACTTGTAGTCTTTTTTGGTAATGAGTATTTAAAACAATACTTTTTAAAAAATTAAAATTCAGACGTGACCTTTGGTCCAAATTAAGGTTTTAACATAGTGAAAGCTTCTAATTGAAGCCTCCATATAAAACTCATAGGCACCATTCCCTAAAAGTCTATTAATAATGCACAAATATTTAATTGGCAAATATGAAGCCTTTTGCTATGCTAATTTCTTTGTGTTAACTCTCCTTTATGGTTCCACTTTGCTTATTAATCACCTTATTTATAAAAATCCCAAGATTTGGGGAAAATGAATTCCTGCTACAGGAAGCCATTGCTCTCAGTCTCACCCAAGCTGCCGTCAACTTTCTTACTGGTATCCCTGCTTCCATTCCTGTCTAACTAACTATTGTGTGTGAGGTTCAGAGCACATGAAGTTAAACCTACCTGGGTTTCAATTCTGTGATCTAGCTGCACTGGAGACCTTGAGTGAGGTATTTATTTCATTACCTCAGTTTCCCTGTGTAAGATGAGGATATTTCTATACCACATATGGTTGTCCTGAGGATTATTGACATGAAATTCCATCGACAGCCCGGCTGGTGTGGCTCAGTGGTTAAGTGTCAACCCATGAACCAGGAGGTCACAGTTCAGTTCTCAGTCAGGGCACATGTCTGGGTTGTAGGCTCGACCCCAGTAGGGGGCATGCAGGGGGCAGCTCATCAATGATTTTTTCTCATCACTGATGTGTCTGTCTCCCTCTCTGAAATAAATAAAAACATAGTTTTAAAAAAAGTTTTTAAAAAGTTCCAGAGACAAATAGTGTGCTATTGTCTGCTAAATAAAGTCTTAACACAGCAACCAGGATAACCCTCAGATTCTTCTCTCTTGAGTAACCTCTAAATAGCTTCACACTTAAAAACCTCAATTCCCATCTAAGGCCTCTAAGCCTACTTCTCCGATTTCTGCTCCCATTACTCTGTTTACTCCATTCCAACTACAGCAGCCTATTCTAGAGATACGAAGTTCTACTTCAAGGGCTTTGCACTTGCAAGCCCTCTTCCTGGAACACTTGCCCTGCAGATTTTTTCATTGCTTACTCACTAGTGTAGCTGCTCAAATATTCAGAGGCCTTTTCCATCTAAACTAGCACATCCCCAACACACATATCTTTATTCTCTAGTCTCTTGCCCCATTTTATTGTTTTCCTTTTAAATTTTATTTTAAAGGAAGCGAGAGAAACATTGATGTGAGAACCACCAATTGGTTGCCTCCTGTACACATCCGACTAGCAATGGAAATCACAACCTGGGTGTGTGCCCTGACCGGGAATTGAACCTGCCACCTTTTGATGTACAAGAAGATGCTCCAACCAAGCCACACCGGCCAAGGCCCATTTTATTTTCCTTCATAGCACTTATCACTGCTGACATATCATTCATTGCCTTTCTCTAACAGGAATGTAAACTGGCATTAGTAGTGCTTAGGACATATTTGCTGGGAGACTGGATAGATGCTGGGTTAAACAATTTTCTTTTCCTAAGGACTATTGACCCGAACCATGCATTTTTTACCCATGGTATCCACCTAACATTTCCAACTCCCATATTTTCACTTAACCTAGGTTTTCTCATTAGGCTACCACTTTACTGATACACTTTGGGCTTTTAGAACTTAACATAAACATTAGATTCTTATTTGCAAAGTAAACGATAAGCAAGCACAACAAAAATGTTGACAGTTTTCAAAGGGAAGTGTTAACTACTGTGTATAAATTGAATTCTATACTTAGCCAGATGTTTTGAACATTGTTTTTAATACATCTATAAAGAGATATGGAGATTTCAGATCAGATCATGAATAGGCGGTACTTTATGATTAAAGTATACATAATTACAATTAAGTTTTTTTTTCTCTTTTGCAGATTAATGACTAGAGAGAGTGAGATCAGATTTGTTCACAAGGAGATGGGTATAATACCAAGCTGGGGCGGGGCTACCCGACTGGCTGAAATAATTGGCAGTAAACAAGCTCTCAAAGTGTTAAGTGGGGCCCTCAAACTGGACTCAAAACTAGCTTTAAACCTGGGAATGGTCGATGAGGTCTTGCAGTCTTCAGATGAAACCGAGTGTCTAAAAGAGGCACAAGAATGGCTGAATCAGTTTATCAAAGGGCCACCGGAAGTAATCAGAGCTTTGAAAAAAACTGTTTCTTCAGGCAAAGAGCTTTGTTTCCAGGAGGCGTTACAGACCGAAAGAGATCTTGTAGGAACACTTTGGGGTGGACCGGCAAATTTGGAGGCTATTGCTAGGAGAGGAAAATTTTGTAAATAGTTGCTTTTAAATAGGTGTACTACAACTCCAATTTAAGGTGTAGAAAAGTTAAATATCAAACATGTCAGTTACTTTGAAGGGTATCACTAGTATTTGGGTTTGTTTTTAATCATTTTTGGAATACCTAAACTCATTGGCATGGCTTTCAGTATACTGTAGTCCCCCCTTACCTGCAGGAAATACGTTCCTTGACCCCCAGTGGATGCCTGACACTGGATAGTACTGAATCCTGTGATGCTTACATACCTGTGATAAAATTTAATTTATAAATTAGGCACAATAACTAATAAATAACAATAATATACTATAATAAAAGTTATGTGAATGTGGTCTCTTTTTCAGAATATTTTATTGTACAATACTCACCTTTGCACTATGCGAAGCACTTCATTGCCTCTCTTTGGCATATCCAAATTGCCAGCATCACTGTTCTGGCACTTTGGGGCCATTATTAAGTAAAATAAGGTTTTCTTGAACACCAGCACTGGGATCCTGTGATTCTGATAACTGAGATGGCTACTAAGAGACCAACAGGCAGGTGGAGCATACAGTGCAGATATGCTGGACAAAAGGATTCAAATTGGGCAGGATGATCAGGACAGTGTGAGACTTCATCGCACCAAGAACAGCGTGCAATTTAAAACATATGGTTTATTTCTGGAATTTTCCATTTAATATTTTCAGACTGCAGTTAACTGGATAGCTGAAAACTCAGAAAGTGAAAGCACAGATGGGGGAGGAAACTACTGTATTTGGGTATTTACCAAGTAAACCTGCATACTTTCGGCTTAAAAATTATTACCAATTTCCCAGTTCCCTTAATGGTTCTTAGCCTATAAACAACGACCAGTTTTTAAAAGGAAAAACTACACAAAACCTATTCATGGTGTTATTTTTCATAAGTCTTTATTCTGTCTTACCTGGAAATAATTTACAAAAATAAAATACTTAATGAAATTTGTGTGCCCTGGAATTTACTCGTTTATGTCATAAATCTAACTTTAGATCAAAACCGCCTAAGACTTCAAAGGACTCAGAAGCATTTTGTAACCTACATTTGCGTTTTACATAAGATTTCTATTTTTTTCTGGCAAAGTAGCCTTTCTTCTTTTATAACTAAATTTAATAAAAGTACACAACTCAAAAGTCATGATTATCTCACTAGCAGACTTTAAAAAACATATTAAATTGAAGTAGTCCTAATTCTAACATTGTAAGAGGTAAAAGATTATTTCAAAGTAGTGACAGTTTTTATTTGCTATTTGTAAAATTCAATTCACATTTTAAAATTATTTAAAATAACTTACACATGCTTCATCAACATGATCCTACTGTTTTGAGCGAGGAAAATGTAGTAAGATAAACTTACATTACTTTTTTGCAGAACCAAACTCTGGATTACCAAGTGAACCCAGTATTTCCTACCTAGTCACAGGTTCTACAACATTTTGTGTAAAAGTAGTTTGTGTCTACCAATACTGGTAAGCCTACCATTTAATTCAGATGAGTATCAGACCACTAATGAAGACTGGCAAGAAAAATCTAAAATACATATGGTCTCTACTACCAGTTATTGAAGAAATTTGTCTCACAGGCTTTAGGTCTATTTCCATATGTATTTATTCCATGCACATTCCCTGCAGATTCTGTTTAAATACTCTCTATGAAAAAAAAAATCAGACTTTTCTGAGCAGGTGACTCCTTTAAGTGAATACCAGTAATTGAAACCACGTTTTGATAGACTTTTGGTTACAAATGTCAAAATGTTAACATCCTCTTTCCAGACTCAAGCAAGAGACAAATGATTTTTGATAAATTCTAGTATTTATTAAATTATAAATTTTGTAACCAAAAAGAAAACGATCAAGAGAAACTTCAAACTACAAGGACTAGACAGCAAAGTCTATGGGAACGCCGTGAATATGTTACAGACAAGATTATGAAACATAAATTAGGTGTTTTCTTTACATTTCCATTTCAGTAACTTTACTATTAAATAGTTTTTGTCTATTTTAAAACCCCAAATTCACATGTATTCTCACATTAATTAAGCTTCCTGTTAAAACTGATACCAGACATCTCATAGGTGCCAAATTTTAGTAATGGCTTTATGTCAATCCATGCAGGAAAGTAAGACAAAATGCAAAAGTCAGATGGGACCATTAATGCACAAATACATACACGCCGGCCAAAAGAACGGAATTTTTTAAAACTATAAAATAAACAGACTTCAAGAAAACTGGGTTATTACTAAACAGCTTTCAACTATTAACACCCAAGTTCCTTAAATAAATTTCTCAACAGAGACATGTTAGACTGGACGTTTTAATTATAGGTCTATTCTTCCTATACCCCTTCCCACCCCAACTCCCAAAAATGTACTACTAGGGATGAGTATAATGTTATGTGGGCAGAAATTTACAGATACCATTTTAACCTTGAGCATGGAGCTGAAGACTTTTATTTAAACTTCAGTTACTGTGCACTGTCCATCAGGCCTTCTAGATCTGACACTGGCACTCACTGTTCCACCCCCTGCTAGTGATCCATCAGTTATTGATCGATCTGATTGATCAGGTACTGTCTGGTTTGCATTAGGAACCAAAAGTCTCTGTTGGGTCAAGGAGTGTTGTGCAACAAGCGCTGACACATCCTCACTATCACTACTGGCATCTGATTCAGTTTCTTCAATGGAGGTGTCTGGTGCCGGTACCCTGCCTGAGGATGGTAATTCACGATCTTCTTCTCCTTCCCCCCTATGACTCCTTTCAGCCAGGCTGTCTCCACCGAGTTGTAAATGAGCAAAAGAGTCTTCCAGAGAAGTGCTTGCATCAGGGGATGGTGTCACAGGGCTCGTTAACTGACCATCTACTGACGTCAGGGGCCTCACAGACGAAGACACTAGAGGCTGAACTGAAGCTCCACTCTGTGCTGATACACTGTCCGCTCCATCGGCAGAGCTCTCTCTTGCTAGGTTTACGGTATTAGCATCACAGTCCAGCCTAAGTCCGGCTACTCCCTTCTTTGGTATATCTATTATGTCCCGCTTCATCTTCCTGCGACGTCCATGTTCATTTCGCCTATATTGAACCATATTTTCAAGATCAGCAACATACAGAAACCCGGCAATTAACATTTCAGTGCTCTTTTTACCTTTGGAAAAAGCATCTTCCAGCTCCCTACTCGTGCGTTCATCATACTGCCACCACCCGTTTCTTCCTTCATAATACCATGCGTATTCACCATTTCCTCTACTTGCTGCCTTGAGTTCTTCTGGTGACAATAAGGTTGGCTTGTCAAGGAAATCCTCGGGAATTTCTTGTCGACAGAGGGCACATCGCTTTCCAAGCCATGAAGCTCCCTTTACACATAGATAGCAGAAAACATGCTTACAAGGCAGACTGACTGGGTGAACACATGTTTGCAGACAAATGGCACATTCAGGGACAGTTAGAGAAGGTGCAGTATTAGCACAGGATTCATTCGCTTTCCTGTTCGTAGGAAGCATGTTTACTGAGTGATCAATTTCACCACAGCCAGCCATCCTAAGAAAACGAAAGAAAATACATATATTAAAATCAGGTTTTAACTCTTAAATCAATAATTCAGAAAAAACTTATTAACCCTTTGCGGTCGTTTGTCTACTCTCAGCCACCAAAGCTTTTTTACTGTTCCGGTCGTATGTCTGCTCTCAGCCCACCACAGCAAGGAACCGTACGAATCTTAACTCTATTCATTCATGTATCAGTTCACAATTTCTCTGAAAGCTCTTAAGTGTCTAAGCGACCTTGTCACGAACCAAAACACTGCCCCGACAAATCAGAGATATCGAAACTCAATATAAACAAACGCGGTCGTTCCACACTCGCCATGCAAAACACCATGGCGAGTCAGTCGCCTTTTGAGAGTGAAGAAATCAACAAGCTTCGGAGATACTTCGCAGAATTTCAAATAAAGCTTTACAAGTTACGTTTAACTGTAATTAGGCATTCTCGTTTGTTAAGATATTTCAAAATAATACTCCAAAATGGCAAAAAGAAAGTTACCAAAAGAAGTGTACTGCGAATCTGAAAGTAACGATGAAGAGTTTATTTTGGCACCTTGAATACTGACTCTGACGTAGAAAGTGGTAACGTTTGTAGTGATTCTCCTAGTAGTGACGTAGTTCCAAAAAAGAATGAATAAATCTTGTTTATCCTTCATAATCTTGCATGTTAAGTATCACTGCTCTTTCAATGGAAATTAATTCCGACCAGTATGACACCCATGTCCAAATTTAATACGACCGCAAAGGGTTAAACACCTATTATATGTAAACCACATACTAGACAATGAATAGGGATACAAGAGTGAAAATACAGGAAAAAACTCTAACTTGTATAGAAAACCTTTTTGATTTGTATCTCATTGATTTTTACTTGGGTGTGTGGGGCGGGGGAATAAGGCATACAAATGTTAAGTCAAAAGTAAAAAAATACAAGTAAGGTATAGATTGGTTTTAAATAAATATACCATTTCTATTCAGTCACAGACCTTGTAAGATAGAACTACGTGCAGAGATTTTAAAATGCACAGTCCACTCTACACTGACTTTGACAATCAGTCTGGAAAGTAGAGAAACCAAATGGCTGAAAGTAATTCAGATGATGATCACAGAAAGTGATGGTGTTGTAACCTTTTAGTTACTAAGTGTCAATTTTGCAAATAGTACCATATGACAATACACTTTTGGTACTTGACAAGTATACCATATGAAATTAAGACTAAAACTGAAATCCCAGAAGTTCCTTATCCCTGCAGTAAATCTGAAAACACTGGTTAAACTGCATTCCCTCTCTGTGAAACAACTCTTAATAACCGCTTTTTGTTGTGACCTTTTTCTAAGCTATGTGCTCTTCTTGCTGTACTCTTTCAAGATGACCTCATCTATTCTCAGGGCTTCAACTGTTACCTGTATACAAATGATTCACAATTGACATCACCAGCCCAGATCTCTTTTCAGCCCTAGCCCTAATCGCCTATTTTAGATCTCTTCGTGGATGCCTTGAAGGCACAAAAACTATTCAAGATCTGCTTCCTCCTTATTTACTCCTTAAAAGCCCCTCCACCCCCGTGACACAGCTAACCATCTGCTTTTTCAAGCTAGAAATCCAGAACTGAAACTGCCCTTCTCTTATCCTTCTCCCATCCAAAACATAAGTCTTATCAATTTTATCTCCTAAATATTTCCTGAATCATCTACTATCCATCTCTACACTTCCCTAGCCACCAAGTAAACTGTTTAATTATTGTATATGCCTTTTAATTTGTGAAACCATATCCCTTGTTGATTTTACAATAAAGACAAGGATCTCTATGCCCTCTATGGTCTGGCCCCCACCTCATCTCACATGTAAGTTCCCCTAGATCAGCCTTCTAGATACACTAGCCAATATGAAGTAGAGAAACAAAAAAATGGCTGAAAGTAATTCAGATGACAAGTAGGTCAGATGACTTTGAAACCTTGACATAGTCTAATTCCTTGACAGCTGGCACCTAGACCAGTGGTCGGCAAACTCAATAGTCAACAGAGCCAAATATCAACAGTACAACGACTGAAATTTCTTTTGAGAGCCAAATTTTTTAAACTTAAACTATATAGGTAGGTACATTGTTATTAACTTAATTAGGGTACTCCTAAGCTGGCCTTTGCTAAAAACGTCCTCAATCTGATTGAGGTACGTTCACTGAGGTCGACCCCTTCCAACTCTCCCATCCACACTTGTCTAGTATATTTGTTTCGTCTATCTCCTTTCTGAAAACCGACTTCTGCATATGGGCCATGAAGTTTCAATCGCACTGTACGTGCGTGCGTGCCCGCATGTGGTATTTTGTGGAAGAGCCACACTCAAGGGGCCAAAGAGCCGCATGTGGCTCATGAGCCGCAGTTTACCGACCACTGACCTAGACTATCTGAGCTACAGGATTAAAAATATATAGACAGATAATATATGAATGTGGAATAGAATTAAATAAATGAATAGAATTAAATAAAATATATATTTGCCCTAATTGTAAAGAAAAATGCTTACTGGTTTCAATATATACATATATAGAGAGAGATTTTAGAGAACGGAGAGGGAGAGAAAGAAACATCAATGATGAGAGAGAGTCATTGATCGGCTGCCTCCCGCACGCCCCCAACTGGGGATCAAGCCCACAACCTGGGCTCATGTCCTTGACCAGAATTGAACCCAAAACCCTTCAGTCCAGACGCTCTATCCACTGAGCCAAACCAGCTAGAGTTGGTTTCACTTTTTATGAAATTCTCAACACTAAGAATGATATGGTCACACTTTTAATGAGTATACATAATCAAGGCATCATATTGGAAAAGACTAAATGATAGAAAATAACAAACTGGGGATTCCAGTGAATTCTCTCTGAATTAAAATGCAATAATGCACAATAATTAAAAATTCAGTTCAGTGAAACAAGTTTTTAATAACTAGTGTTTTATAACCCAGTAAGTCCCTCTTATTTATAAAAGCTGATACTGTGTACCTAACTTGGTTATTTAAGTAAACAAGTTGCTATGTAAAAAGAAAGAAGAACCTAGAAGAAACTGTAGCTCTTTATAGTTTTTTAGCCTTCTAAGAGCAAATTCTGTCTTCAGTTTCACTTTTTTAGGAAGACTTTCCTCTATGAGATTTTGGGAAATCTACATTAGCAATAATTTAATGTAAATAAGATTGCTAACTCAATAAAACATCTAAAAAATCAATACAAAACGCTCATTATTATATTAACTGGAAATGATAGATATTTGATTCATTGCATTTTACACCAGTACACTTAATTTACTGTAGCTTTGGAAAAACAATGATGCCATACTTACATTTCTATTACAGATCTCACAGATGCTGGTCACAAAAATAAAACATCATTTTCACATCCATTAGCCAGTTTGTAATATTTTCTCTTCAAGGCTGGTTCATCCTGTGCTGCAAAAGAAAAATTTTAAACATCAAGTTCTCTACAGACTAATTAAGATCACCAAAATTTAAAAAAAAAAAAACATTTCTTTATTGATTTCAGAGAGGAAGGAAGAGGGAGGGAGAGAGAGAGAGAGAGAGAGAGAGAGAGAGAGAGAGAGATAGAAACATCAGTGATGAGTGAGAATCATCAATCGGCTACCTCCTGCACATCCCCCACTGGGGATGTGCCCGCAACCAAGGTACATGCCCTTGGCCGGAATCGAACCTGGGACCCTTCAGTCCACAGGCCGACGTTCTATCCACTGAGCCAAACCGGCTAGAAGAGCAAGATCACCAAATTTATTAAATTTTGCATGATCCTTTCATTTAACATACTTCAGTGGCAAATTTTATCTTACAGGTGGAAAAATTTCAAGACAATGATGCCTGCTTTTACCACTGCTATTCAACATTATACTAGAATTGAAAAGACATTAAAAGGCATACAAATTGCTAATAAAGAAGTTAATTTCCCTTATTTGCAGAGATAGTAAAACTATTTCTGTTCTCTATATTGAAAATCTCAAAGAATACACAAGAAAGCTACTAGAGCTAGTAAACAAATACAGCAGCAGGTTGCAAGTTCAGAGCACAAAAAAGCCAGTTTTGTTTCTATATCTAGCAATCAACAATCCAAAAAGGAATTCAAGAAAGCAATTCTATTTACAGTAGTATCTAAAAGAATGAAATACTGAGGAATCCACTTCACCAAGGAGATGAAAGACTTATACAAAGAAAACTATAAAACACTGCTGGGAGAAATTAAAAAGCTAAATAAATGGACAACCTGTATTCATGAATTGGAAGACCACACTACAGATGAATTGGATGACAACTCTACACAAAATGATGTACAGATTCAACATAATTCTTATAAAAATTTCAACAACCTTTTCTGCAGAAATGGAAAAGGCAATCCTTAAATTCAAATGGAATTATGAGGGCCCTAATTACCAAAACAATCTTGAAAAAGAAGAACAAAGCTGGAGAACTCACATTTCTGGATTTCAAAACTTACTACAAAGCTACAGTAATCAAGACAATGTGGGTATTGGCCTAACAATAGACAAATGCAATAAAAGAGTCCAGAAATAAACCCATATATCTATGGCCAATTGATTTTCAAAAAGGGTGCCAAGTCCATTCAATGGGGAAAAAAAAAAATAGTCTCTTCAACAACTGAATTTCCACATGCAAAAAAATTAAATCAGACCCCCACTTCACACCATATACAAAATTAACTCAAAATGGATCAATAACCCTAATATAAGAGGTAAAACTACACAACTCTTAGAAAACATCGGGGTAAATCTCCATAATCTTGGATTTGGCAATGGATTCCTCTCTACGACACCAAAAGCATGAGTAACAAAATTAAAAATAGATAAATTGGACTTCATCAGAATTAAAACTTTGGGGCATCAAAAGACATTGTCAAACAAGTAAAATGACAATTTAGAGAATGGGAGACAATTTTTATCAATCACCTCTCTGAAAAGGGCTTAATCTCCAGAATATACAAAGAACTTCTACAACTTAACAACAAAAAGACTCCCCCCACCCCCCAATAATTTAAAAATAGGCAAAAGAAAGACTCTTTTCAAAGATTTATAAATGGCCAATAAGTACAGGAAAAGGTGCTCAACATTATTAGTCATTAGAAATAGAAATGAAAATCATAATTATATGCCATTCCACATCTACTTGGATGGCTACAATTTAAACAAAAAAACATATGTAACAAGCATTGGTGAGGATGGAGAAATTGGAACCCTCGTACACTGTTGATGGGAATGAAAAATAATACAGCCACTGTGGAAAAGTTTGGTGGTTCCTCAAAAAAGTTAAACATAAGATTGCCATGCAATTCCACTCCTAGGTATATATCCAAAGGAACTAAAAACAGGGACTCAGATACTTGCACATCAATGTTCACTGCAGAACTATTCACAAAAGTAAAAACAAAAAACAAAACAAAACACCAAAAACCAAAATGGTGGGCACAACACAAGTGCCCAATAACAGAAGAATGGATAAACAATATGGCATATCAATACAATGGAGTATTATTCAACTATAGAAAGAAATAAGGTTCTGACCAATGCTACAACATTGATGAGCCTTGAAAACATTATGCTAAGTGAAACAGGCCAGACACAAAAGGACAAATGTATGATCTACTTATATGAAATATTAAAAATAGGCAAATTCAGAGACAGAAAGTAGATTAGCAATTACCAGGGGCCAGAAAGAAGGGTAGAGTTTCTGTTTAAGATGATGAAAATGTATTCTAGAGGAAAGTGGAAGATGGCGGCGATATAGGCAGACGCGTCCCAGGTCTTGTCCCGGAGCAAACGGAGTAAGCAGCTGAAACTAATAACACCCACCCCGAATTGGCAAATTTACTCAGCTGGTGAGACGGCTTGCAGCCTGGAAGGGCAGACCTCCCCTGGAAAGGTTAAAAACCAGGGATCTGGGCAGGAAAGTTTGCCAGACCTGAGCCCAGAGGGTCGGAGGGAGACCGCATGGCAGACAGCCGCGTCTCTTGGGACAGACACAGACCCTGACCAGGGTAAGGAGTTCCGCGGGTTTGCTGGCGCCAGGAGATTTGAGATTTGGATTTTGTGATTGCGGAGAACTGAGACTAAAGGGGGCATCCTGAGGAACTGATCAGACCGTGCAGTGCCCATAAGAGAGGAGCGTTTCCCAGACCATGCAGTGCTGGTAAGAGGAGCGTTTCCCAGACCGGTAAGAGGAGCGTTTCCGCGGCCGGCCGGCGTTTGTCTGTTTCTTTGTTTTCACTGAACCCTGCTCATAGGACAGTTCGGATACAGACACTCACCTGTGCTGAAGAGAGGGTGAAGGTGCAGACGAGGGGAATCTGGGGAGAGGCTGAGGAAAGAGGGGGAGCCGGAGGAGGTGGCAGCGAATTGAGTGCTGAGACCCCCCTGGGCCCAGGACTGGGGCAGCCATTCCTCCAGAGGGTGGAATTCCTCCCCCCAACCCCCCAGGCAAGGAGCACAGCCACACCCAGATTCCACCCTGTATGAGATAAAGGACTAAAACAAGCTGATTAGTCCCTGGGAGTTACCAGGGTCTGGCCTATAGAGGGATTTTCAGTCCCACCAACAACACAGAGCAGGGTAAGGATTAAAAAAGGATAGAGAAGCTGTATAGCCTCAGAGGCCAACCCAAAAACACTGCCACCCAGAGGTTGAGCCACAAACTGACTCTTAGGGGAATACAAATTAAGGCAGACTGGATCACAAATACGGCCTGCTTTAAAATCAGGACTGTGATTTACAACACGGAGGAACAGTGTAATGCAGGCAACACTCTCCTAAATACCTGGCAGGACCAAGGCGAACCAGGCTGAAGAGTAGAAGAACCGAAAGACCATCACTACTGCAAATTTTTTCTTTTTCTTTTTCTTTTTAATTTTTTCACCTTTTTACTAAGAAACCAATTTTTTTTTCTCTTTTTCTTCTTTTTCCATCACCTGATTTTACCCTTTCAATTACCACATTTTTATTTTTAACCAGTATTATTACTCCTACCATTTTACCATTTTTTAAAGTGCCATTTTATTTTCTCTTTATTTTCTTTTGGGATTAGTGTTCTCCATTCTATTTTCATCGTTCCTTTAGCATTAATTTTCCCTATCTCAATTCCACCTCTTTGCTAAAACCCTCTTCCTTACTTTTCCCCTTTTGGTGTCCTGTTTCTCTTACCCTATTCCTGCTCCAGACCTTCCCAATTCCCTCTTTTTACCCCCTGTCTAATTCCACCCTACTTATATATCCTATTTCCAATCTACTGCTCTAAATCCTTATACACCTATTCTTTATCCTTCTTCACTTTCCAACCATTTTTTTTTCTCTCTTATCTTTCTATTGTTTTCTTGATTGTTGAATATATTGGGCTTTTTTTTTTTTTTTTAAATTTGTTTGTTTGTTTTGTTTTGTGTTTTTTCTTCTTTTTTAGGACTGGTTGTGAGGTTGTTTTTCTTTTTCTTTTTCTTTTTCTTTTTTTTTTCTGCTGGTTTTTCCCTTCCCTCCCCCACCCCACCCCAGCTATTTTTGTGCTTCTGTTTTCCCTTACCCCTCTGGATATTATTGGTGGTTTGTAGTTTGCATTCATCTCCAGGGATCTGTTGCTGGAATTTGTTGAGATTAGTGGCAGTTCTATTGGAGTTTGCTCCTCATACGGGGAGTCTCTTCCCCACTTCTACTTCATTCTCTTTTTTCGCTCTCTTTTTTCCCCCCTCTTTTTTCCCAATTCTATTTTTGCACTCCTTTTTTGTTTGTTTTTTTCTTATTTTTCTTTTCTGTTCTCTCTTTTATCTTCTTCTCTTCTTTCTCCCTTATCCCCTAATTCTCTTAATTCGGTTGGTCACCTTTATTTGGAGTTATTAATATTGTGAATATACTTGTGTTCAGTGCCTGGTACGTTGTGCCTTGCTCTGTTGTATTTTGTGCCTTTAAATCAACGCAGCAGATCCAAGCAACAGCAGCCCCCTGATCACCGCAGCCTCCTGATCACCACAGCCTCCTGATCACCACACCCTCTGTCTGTGGAACAGCAACTGTACGTGAAGCCTCCCCCCACCAGCCAGAAGAGCCAACACAGCTGTGAACAACACCCACCAGAGGAGCTGCTGCCAACTGGAAAGCAGCTGCTACCGCAACCGTCTGAGCAGCAACCACAACCCAAGGAGCCCCTGCCACCCAGGGAGCAGCCACTGAACACCTCAACATCTACATATGTCAGCGAGATCAAACATGGGTAGGCAAAGAAACCCCCAAAGGAAAGAAAAGGAGGACTCGCCAGAAAAGCAGCTAAGTGAGACAGAGATATGCAACATGACGGAAAAAGAATTCAGAATAAGGTTCCTAGAGTACATGCACCACATGTTCAAGAAGCAAGAAGAAACAGATGAAAAACTCAACTACTTATGCAAGAAGCTAGAAGAAACAGATGAAAAAATCAACAACTTAAGTAAGTCCCAAGAAGAAATGAAGAGTGACATAGCTTCAATAAAAAACTCCATTGAAAGTATCAACAGTAGACTGGGAGAAGCGGAGGACCGAATTAGTGAATTAGAAGACAAGGAAGCAAAACACACTCAAACTGTACGGCAAATGGAGAAAAAAATTAAAAGACAGGAGGAGAGCCTAAGGGAGCTTTGGGACAACATGAAACGAAACAACATACGAATAATAGGGGTGCCAGAACAACAGAAAGATGAACATGGATTAGAAAACCTATTCGAAGAAATAATATCAGAAAACTTCCCTGAGGTGGGGAAGAAAAAAGTCACACAAGCCCAGAGAGTCCCAAACAAGGTGAACCCGAAAAGACCCACACCAAGACACATCATAATTACCATGGCAAATGTTCAGGATAAAGAGAGAATCTTACAGGCTGCAAGAGAGAGACGGAAAGTAACATACAAGGGATCTCCCATTAGATTATCAAATGATTTCTCAACAGAAACACATCAGGCCAGAAAAGAATGGACGGAAATCTACAAAGTGATGCAAAGCAAAGGACTGAATCCAAGAATACTCTATCCAGCAAGGCTATCATTCAAAATTGAAGGGGAAATAAGAAGCTTCACAGACAAAAAAGGGCTAAGGGAGTTTATCACCACCAAGCCAGCCATGCAAGAAATGCTAAAGGGACTGGTGTAAAAAGAAGAAATATCAAGCTCAGAAAGAAAACAGCCACACACACACACACAAAAAGAAATGGCTACAAACAAATACCTTTCAATAATAACTTTAAATGTAAATGGACTAAATGCTCCAACCAAAAGACATCGAGTGGCTGAATGGATAAAAAAACATGACCCATACATCTGCTGTCTACAAGAGACCCACCTCATTAGAAGGGACTCACACAGACTGAAAGTGAAGGGATGGAAAAATATCTTTCACGCAAATGGAAAGGAAAAGAAAGCTGGGGTAGCAATACTTATATCTGACAAAGTACATCTCAAAGTGAAGGCCATAACCAGAGATAAGGAAGGCCACTTCATAATACTAAAGGGATCAATACAACAAGAAGATATAACCCTGGTAAACATATATGCACCCAATGCAGGAGCACCCACATACATAAGAAAACTTCTGGAAGATATCAGGGGAGAGATCGACAACAATACAATCATAGTAGGGGACTTTAATACACCACTGACATCACTGGATAAATCCGCTAGACAAAAACTCAGCAAAGAAACAGCAATCCTAAATGACTCACTAGATCAGATGGACTTAATTGACATCTTCAGAACACTTCACCCCACAGCTGCGGAATATACATTCCTCTCAGGTGCTCATGGGACATATTCAAAAATAGACCACATATTGGGTCACAAGCAAAGTCTCCACAAATTCAAGAAGATTGAAATCATAAAAAGCTTCTTCGCAGACCACGATGGCATAATGTTAGAAATAAACTACAATAAAAACAACCCAAAATACTCAAACACTTGGAAGCTGAATAGCATGTTATTAAATATTGATTGGGTTACCGATGACATCAAAGAAGAAATTAAAAACATCCTGGACACTAATGACAATGAAAACACAACAATCCAAAACCTCTGGGACACAATGAAAGCAGTCCTGAGAGGGAAGTTTATAGCTCTACAGGCCTATCTCAAAAAACAAGAAAAAATGGTAGTCAATCATCTAACTCTACAACTCAAAGAATTAGAAAGAGAGCAACAAGAAAACCCCAGAGTGAGCAGAAGGAAGGAGATAATAAAGATTAGAGCAGAAATCAATGAAATAGAGACCAAAAAAACAATACAGAAAATCAATGAAACCAAGAGCTGGTTCTTTGAAAGGATAAACAAGATTGACAAACCCCTAGCCAGGCTCACCAAGAAGCAAAGAGAGAGGTCCCAAATAAACCAAATCAGAAATGATAGAGGCGAAATAACAACAGACCCCACAGAAATACAAATGATTGTTAAACAATACTACGAGCAACTCTACTCCAACAAACTGGACAACCTGGAGGAAATGGACAAATTCCTAGAAAAATACAACATTCCAAAACTCAATCAGGAAGAATCTAAAAACCTCAATAGGCCAATAACTATGGAAGAAATTGAAGCAGTCATCAGAAAGCTTCCAGCAAACAAAAGCCCAGGGCCAGACGGCTTCACAGGGGAGTTCTACCAAACATTCAAGGAAGAACTAAAACCTACCCTCCTCAGACTACTACAAAAAATTCAAGAGGAAGGAACGCTTCCAAGCTCATTCTATGAAGCCAGCATCACCCTAATACCCAAACCAGGTAAAGACATCACAATGAAAGAGAATTACAGGCCAATATCCCTCATGAACATAGATGCCAAAATCCTCAACAAAATCTTAGCAAATCGGATCCAGCAGTACATCAGAAGGATCATACACCATGACCAAGTAGGATTCATCCCAGAGATGCAAGGATGGTACAACATCCGTAAATCAATAAATGTGATACATCACATAAACAAATTGAAAGAAAAAAACCACATGGTCATATCAATTGATGCAGAAAAAGCATTCGACAAAATCCAACACCCATTTTTGATAAAAACTCTCAGAAAGGTGGGAATAGAAGGATCATACCTCAACATAATAAAAGCCATATATGACAGGCCCACTGCCAACATCATACTCAATGGACAAAAACTAAAACCATTTCCCCTAAGAACAGGAACAAGACAGGGATGCCCACTCTCACCACTCCTGTTCAACATAGTACTGGAAGTATTAGCCATTGCAATTAGGCAAGAAGAAGGAATAAAAGGCATCCAAATTGGAAAAGAGGAAGTAAAACTGTCCTTATTTGCAGATGACATGATATTATACATACAAAACCCTAGAGACTCCATCAAAAAGCTACTAGACTTAATACATGAATTTGGCAATGTAGCAGGATACAAAATTAACCCCAAGAAATCTGAGGCATTTCTATACACCAACAGTGAACTTTCAGAAAGGGAGATCAGAAAAACAATCCCATTTACCATCGCACCAAAAAAATTAAGATACCTAGGAATAAACTTAACTAAAGAGGTTAAAGACCTCTACTCAGAAAACTACAGGACGTTGAAAAAAGAGATAGAGGAAGACATAAACAGATGGAAGAACATACCATGTTCTTGGATTGGTAGAATCAACATCATTAAAATGTCCATACTACCCAAAGCAATCTATACATTCAACGCACTTCCCATTAAAATACCAATGGCCTTCTTCAAAGATCTAGAACGAACTCTCCAAAAATTCATCTGGAATAAAAAAAGACCCCGAATAGCTGCAACGATCCTGAGAAAGAACAAAGTAGGTGGGATCTCAATGCCAGATATCAAGCTGTATTACAAAGCCACTGTTCTCAAAACTGCCTGGTACTGGCACAAGAACAGACATATAGATCAGTGGAATAGAATAGAGAGTCCAGAAATTAGCCCGAACCAATATGCTCAATTAATTTTTGACAAAGGAGGCATGAACATACAATGGAGCCAAGATAGTCTCTTCAATAAATGGTGTTGGGAAAATTGGACAGACATATGCAAGAAAATGAAACTAGACCACCAACTTACACCATACACAAGAATAAACTCAAAATGGATAAAGGACTTAAATGTACGACAGGAAACCATAAAAATTCTAGAAGAATACAAAGGCAACAAAATCTCAGACATATGCCAAAACAATTTCTTCACTGATACAGCTCCTAGGGCAGTTGAAACTAAAGAGAAACTGAACAAATGGGACTACATCAAAATAAAAAGCTTCTGCACAGCAAAAGAAACCATCAACAAAACAACAAGAAAACCCACCTCGTGGGAAAACATATTTGCCAACGTCATATCGGATAAGGGCTTAATCTCCAAAATTTATAGGGAACTCATACAACTTAACAAAAAGAAGATAAACAATCCAATCAAAAAATGGGCAAAGGATCTAAATAGACACCTTTCAAAAGAGGACATTCAGAAAGCCAAGAGACATATGAAAACATGCTCAAAGTCACTAATCATCCGAGAGATGCAAATCAAAACAACAATGAGGTACCATCTCACACCTGTCAGAATGGCCATCATCAACAAATCAACAAACGACAAGTGCTGGAGAGGATGTGGAGAAAAAGGAACACTTGTGCACTGCTGGTGGGAATGCAGACTGGTGCAGCCACTATGGAAGGCAGTATGGAGGTTCCTCAAAAAATTGGAAATGGAACTCCCATTTGACCCTGTGATCCCACTACTAGGAATATATCCCAAGAAACCAGAAACACCTATCAGAAAGGATATATGCACCCAGATGTTCATAGCAGCACAATTCACCATAGCTAAGATCTGGAAACAGCCTAAGTGCCCATCAGTAGATGAATGGATTAGAAAACTGTGGTACATCTACACGATGGAATACTATGCTGCTGTTAAAAAGAAGGAACTCCTACCATTTGCAACATCATGGATGGAACTGGAGAGCATTATGCTAAGTGAAACAAGCCAGTCAATGAAGGAAAAATACCACATGATCTCACTCATTCATGGATAATAAAGACCATTACAAACTTTTGAACAATAATAGATACAGAGGCAGAGCTGCCTCAAACTGATTGTCAAACTGCAGTGGGAAGGCCAGAGAGAGTTGGGGGGCAGGAGGGAGGGGAGTAAGAGATCAACCGAAGGACTTGTATGCATGCATATAAGCATAACTAATGGACATAAGACACTGGGGGGTAAGGGAGGGTAGTGGTTTGTCAAGGGCGGGGGGGGGGGAAAAAGGATACTTATGTAATACCCTTTGTAATACTTTAAGAGGAAAATAAAAAAAAAAAAAAAAAAAAAAAAAAAAAAAAAAAAAAAAGAAAAGAAATAAGTATCGTCAAACCACAAAAAAAAAAAAAAAAAAAAAAAAAGAAAATGTATTCTATAGCCATTACCTTCTTCAAGGAAGTAGTGTATGCAAAAACAAGCTCATCACAGTAACACCTCCTGCTATTTATATGCATGTCCAGGTTTACAACCATTAAGCCAACCTTCTCAAGGTGCCTCTTGTCCAGACAATCCAGAAGCACTAACCAAACATCACCTCAGTCATCAGTCCCTTTCTTCACATTTAATATTTCCTCCTTCCACTTCACCAAGCATCATGACATAGAACTATCTCACTTCAAAATCTGGTATTTTAGTGTTTAAAAGACAAATGTTTTAAACATGATAAATGTCCTTAAAATACAAGTCAGCTTATCCCACCAATTTAACAAAACAATGTTTCAAAACTAGAGAATTTTCTAAAGTAACTGACTAAAAAGGGTTTCTAAATAACATTTCTGTTTTACTTTGACTTTAGAACTTAGTCTTTACATGATATGACTACAGTCCTGATTCTCCCTCCACCCCATCCTTTTTCTTTACCATCTACAGCTTCAAGTTGCCTACACTTCAAGGGCACACAGAAGACTCCATTCACGTCCCTCCTGCAGCCTACTCAAAAGAGAAACTGCCCATTTTCACACACAAGACAGGAGGAAACATTCTACTATTCAAACAGCATTACTATTGGTTATCCTCTTCAAGCTTAACTCCTGACACATCACTGTGAATCTATTTAAATATCCCTGAGAATGAATCATCCGACACCTAACTCAGAGGTTTTTAAACTTGCCACACTGAGGCTGCTTGTTAAAAATATGCATTCTCTGGCCCTAATCCTCGAGATTCTAGGCCAATAGACATGGATGAAACCCCAGAATCTCACTTCAAGTTGCTACTGATGCAAGTAATGCTTCAAACACAATGAGAAACAGTGTCCTCAGTTTTTAGTTCCTAAAATCCTAAATTCAAAGGACTTCACCCCCTTCCTCCAGAAACAAAATATGATGGCCACATTTGGAATCAGATGCCACCTAAAACTGCTGCCTCATTCTCAGACCACAAACTCTGGTCCTTCCTGCTCACTTACTCATTCCCACACCTGCTCATTACTTTCACAGGGACTTCCAGTCTCTTAACCATCACCTTTCCTTTATCCAATTCCCATTCTCATTTTCTTTCCTGTCGAATCTGGAGCCCAAGCATTTTAACTTAACAGTACCCTTGGTTTCCTCCTATCTGTCTCCCATCTATACATATGCCACAAACTCCTATCCCTGTGTAAATCTTAACAATGTGACATCTCAGCTTCCATGCCTTAACCAATGAGTGCTAATGGAGAAAACGAAAAATTCTTTTTCTCACCCACACTCCAACCAACCACACCAAATTTGGTCAACTTTTACACCTAACTCCTTTGTAATCTATCTCTACTCTCTTGCCATAGCTAATTCCCTAGTCTAGGTATGTATCATCTCATCTAGTTTACTGTACAGCCTGATTATCTTGCTTCAGTATCACCCCTCAAAATAGCCAGTTTTGTGCTTATCAAAAGATACTGACAATGAATTCTCCAGAATGCAGATAAAAATCCATGAATAAAACCAATTTTAATAAATCTTGCAAGCTACAGTAACTTTTCCAATTTTTATATCCTATGGATAATTTTCACAGTAGACTCTAAATGGACAGTAACAACTGGGGGAAGGAAAATGAACAAAAACCCATATAGTAATCCAGATATTAGCTATGCAAACTGTGATCCCCAACCAGTATCAGTATTACCTGGGTACCTTACAAATGAAAAGTATGGATCCAGGTGATTCATATGCATATTAAAGTTTGGAAGCACTATTAGACCCACATCATTGGATGCTCAAAACAACCCTGGGAGATATGACTATACCCAATTAGAAATGATGAAACCCAATTTCACAAGGATTTGATAATCAATACTGGGTGATGGGATTCAAACTCAAGTATCTTAAAAAAAATTTTTTCTTCAATGTACTGTATTTCAGAGAAAAGGCCTAAAAATTCAAATTTTTCTATTAGCCATATTAAGGATTAAAAAAATAGAAAAATTAATTTAAAAGTATATTTTATTTAGCCTAAAATATTCAAAACATTACCATTTCCACATATATTCAGTATAAAGAAATTATTAAAGTGGAATTTTACATTCATATATGTGTGTGTATATACTCTTTCAAATCCAGTGTGTTTTTTAAACTTACATAGCACAACTCCATTCAGACTAGCCAGCCACAGATCAAGTGCTCAATAGTTCCATGTGGCTAGTGGCTACCATACTGGACAGTTCAGGTTTAGAATGTTTTGTACGTTAACAATTATTTTTTAACACACAACTGGCTATTTACTACAAGACTCTCTAAATACAGAAAATGAACTCCATGTTACTTTTTGCTCATTCATGCTGGCACAGATAAAAAGAAAATTTGCATATTCTATTGAGATAAAAAATTGAGAGATTTAGGTGGTCCCAATTCTGCCAAACTGACCCATTAACTCTAACCTCTGCAAACGGGTACAAAATAGGGCATGGAATGTTAACATTTAGAAATCATCTAAATTTGAACTCAAATTTCAAATCATCTACATTTGAAATCAAAGATTTTTTTTCTTAAATGGGGAGAGGGAGAGGCTTTTACTTTCAACCCAAAATCCAAAAATAGTGTAGTGTAATTCTAACTACAGGCCTGAAATAATTTGGCAAGCATAAGTAATTCAAACATACATACTAGTAAGTCCTGCTGCAATGGGTGATTTGTAAATTATACACCAAACTCAATACAGTTTGTGAGTCACTATAGTAAACTTTACACAAAATCTTAACATGCAATTATCAATTAGTTAATACATTAATATTCCTTCTCTAGAAAGATAACATAAAAAGCATAAGAGAAAAGACTTAAAACTAAATTAAGATATTTCCCTCCCTTAACAATTCTGGAGGGGAAAAGAAAAGTGAGAAACTATATTGAAAATATATATGAAGGAGTTTAGAAATCATCAGTGACTTGACATAATTCACCCACTCAACTAATTAAATAAGTATAACTGAAAAAAGAAGTAATATTATGTTATTTATATCTTATGGCCACTCAACAAATTCACACTCCTATTATTTACATATATTGTTATTTTTTCTGAAAATACCTAGTATTATAATTCCACTTTTCAAGTGAGTCATAAGGTGAAAACAAAAAAAAAACAAGTTTATTTTTCAGATAGTAGATTCAAATGAATACCTTTTTAAAGAACCAAAGAAAAAGATAAGCATACACTAGTAACAGTTAAAATATCAAATTATAGACTTGAAGAATTCCTGTATTTTCTAATTAAACATTTTCTAATGTTTAATAGTTTTTACTCTTTGTTTATTCAAAATATATAAAACAGGAAAATATTTTATATAAAATCTATCAAAGACAGAAAAGAAAAATACTTCAAACCTTCCAATTTTTGTTATACAAACTAAAAAAAAAAAGCAAGGACCAGTAAAAGGAGGACTAGAAATGGGCTGTAATTTACCATATACATCTTTGGATTTCTTAAGAGTCCCAAACTGAGATGTCACCAAATGCCCTAATGTTTCCATTTTTAGCTTTCTCTCTCACCCCCCATTAAAACTCAACTTACAGAAAGCACAGGTCATACCGAGAAACTTGAAAACTCTTTTCCACTACATGGGGGTCTAATACTTTATTTTAAAGAATTATTTCCCTTATTGTATAGCACTTCCTTTAAAAAACATGACTGGATGGCTACCTATAGCCTTCACAATCGTCATACTCAAGCATTAAACCTTTACATTTCCACTCCAAAATGCGGTTGGCTCTGCATTTTAACAAAACATGAAATGTAAATGTGAACAAATATTGTCTTTTAATCATATCAAACAGGAACTTCATAGCCTACAATTATTTTTTAAATAAGAAAGGCTCTGCCACTAATGATCTGTGCGACCTTAGTCATGTCATAACTCCCATGTCTTGGTTATTTCACCCTACTCTATACTTCTGTAATTCTAAACACTTTAGTTAACATTCACTTAACAGCAGGTTTTGTTTTAATTAACCGAAAAGGTAATAAGCCAGGAACTAAATAGTCCATAAATAAGCACACGTGGTTGCAGCAGAATGTTAACAAGATGGTTTTCATACCCAAGAGATTGTTCTTAATTCAGCCTGTTGTTTCGCAAATTCAGGTTCCTTAGGCACAATCAGAAGCCAGGCAAGAGAATGGAAAAGGTTCAGGACCTTTGTTACTACACGGGAGGAAAGAAAGCACTGAAATATCCAACTGACAGCATGTCAGGTGCTTCATGCTAGTAAATGGCTAATACATAATATTATCTAAACAGGTCACTATCATGAAAAGAAAAGATTTAATACTATCATTTTTTTTCTAACGAGTTAGGAAATCATTTTTGAATCATTAAAAAATACCTGCGCCATTCTTCTGACAATTCAAGTTGGTGGACACTGACAAAATATTTTACCAGTTGAAACATGTCTCCATTTCTTTATTCCTTCTTCTCGTCTAATGACCAGCTCTTTAGAAATATAATTTTCCTGATGGTTATACTACTACCAAGATTTTAACAATCAGTAAGTAACAAAACCTGCAACGGTTTACCATTGTTTTCATTTTGGCCACAATTTAGTGGTCCCTTTGAAACATAAATTCTAAATCAAAGATTGGGCTTAACAAAATGCTCAAATTTCAGAGAGACAAGGCTAAAACAAACACATCCCAAACCTGTTTCTATCTAGAGTGACGTTCACGCTCTCTCTTTAGAATGAGATTTACTTGACCTATTTCCATGTGTTTTAAGAACACCCAGGTACTCATCACAAACATTTGCTGGTCATAAAAACACCAAAACCAGCATCATGAACCCTATTTGTGCGGGTCGTTTTCTTCATGTGCCTTACATACCACGTCTCTAAAAAAAAATCTAAATATAGACTCACTTCTAAAAAGAGTCTTAAGTCTTCCAAATTCTGTAATGATATTCTACTTTTCAATGCCAGTTTATACTTTCGCATCCTCTTTAAAAAGTAAACACATCGGGATTGGGGGGGGGGGGGGGGGGGGAGCAACTGAAATGTCCATCACGCAAAGAGACACACAGTTTTCTAACACTTCTTGGCTTTCTTCTCCCCTCCATTCCGGGGTCAGTATTACAAAAACATTACGTAAACAAAACGTACGGGCTTCTGAAAACTTGCTCAATAATGCTCACTAAAATGCCAGCTAGGGAAAAGAAATAAAAACATCTACGGAAACGGATACCGAGGGGGGAGGGAAGAGGATCCCGTGGCCAGAATGTGTGTGCAAACTCAAAGCAATGGTGCAGCCCGTCCGCAGGCACCTCTGGAAGATAAACAGCGACAATGGGGGGCCCGCACTCTTCCAGGCGGGATGCGGGATGGGGGGCGGGGGGCGCTCCGCACCCGGCACCCGGGAGAACAAAGCGACAGCCTCCGCTTCTACGATGCACTGAGGGTTTGCGGAGGCTCCACCGGTGCTGAGAGATGTCCTCCTGGTTCCGGTGCTGCGATCATCATCAAAACCGCTTGGCAGATGCAGCGCTTGGTTTACATGGGATCGGGCGGGGGGACTCCTCTCCGCGGTAGGCAGGACCCAGACACCGAGCGGGGAGGGGGATCCCGGGCAGGGAAGGGAGAGAAAGCAGCGGCCAGAGACACCCTAGCAAAGGACAGAATGCAGGGGCCGGACACCCCGGGTGCGATCTGACCCCAGCCCCGGGTAGAGGCCTCCGCACGGGAAACCGGGGAGCGGGCTACCCCCAAGCCACCGCCGCCCCGAAGTCCCGAGGTCGGAAGGACCCCGGGTGGTGGGGGCCTGCCACCCCCGCCGAGGGGAGGGGAGAGGGACCTGGCGGCCGCCGAAGGCAGCGACGGGGACCCCGGCGGAAGAGGCTGCGCAGTAATGGCCGCGGCTCCACCTCTCGCACCCCGACCGCGGCCGGCTGCGGGCCGTCGCCGGGACAGGGGCTGCGGCGGGGCCGGCCACGCAGCGCCCGTCACAGTCTGCTCGCCTGCGACAGCAGCCGCGGCGGGGGCGGCCCCGGGGCAGATCGGCCCAGCGACCCCGCCTCGCGGTGGACAGGGCGGCCGCCGCGGCCCAAGGGCGTCCCCCGCTACGCACCGGCCCCTGACCCCGCCGCCGGCCCTCCCAGGCCCGCAGCGCAGGGCCGGCCCCGAGCGTGTCGCGGCCGGAGGGGACGCCGCAGCCCGGCCCCCCTCTCCCAGGCGAGGACCCCGCGGTGGCCGGCTCCCCTCCCGCCCCCCGCGAGGACTTGGCCCCGATTCCCACCTCTCCGGCCACGGCCGCGGCCACCTCGCCGTCTTTTCTCTTCGGCCCGAGCGGAGCCCGCAGCGGCCGGGAACGCGCGCGGCAGTCATGTGACCGCCCGTCGCGTCGCGGGGGGCGGGGCTTGCGCGCCGGAAGCAGCGCCGCGCGCCCCTCCCGCCCTAGGTCCCGGGTCCCTGCAAGCGCGCGGCTGGCTGTCTGCCTTCTCCTGCCTTGGCGGGGCTGCGATTTCACGTCCTGGGGCCTTCTCGCTGCCTTTTTATTTTGCTTTCTTTGCAGTTGGATGCAGAAGGCTCGGGAGGAGTGCAGGTCCCGCGGAGGGATCTTTGGGGACGAGGCAGTAGGACACGCACAGGACCAGCAGGTGGTGCTGCCTAGAAGCCCTGCTTCCAGACCCAGAAGAAGCCCTCGGATGCGGGGGAGAAGAGCCCTTGCCACAATACTGCTTGTTCTCGGCTCAAAAAAAAAAAAGGTCCTCTAGGTCCGTTCCAATTTATTCATTTTTGGAAAGGTTGAGCAATTTAATCGGGGGAAAATGGATCTTTCTTTTTGGACCCATTTTTCTTAGACTAGGGCAGGGGAAGCTGGAGGAAGAGATTACTTAGCATAAGACTCTAAAACTAAGCAAATGGTTTATTTTGTTGCCTGCTTGTGGTTTTAAACAACATTTTGACAATAGCCTCATTCCATTTTAGCATCTCCCTTTATCTTTTATGGAACTGATGGTACTGTCTTAATGCGGAGTAAAATGAAGAGGGTGGGAGAGCATGCTTTTTGTCTTTTAGAAGACAAGCATTCCATGCCAGTATCTTCTTACTTGCAATGCTGTTGCATGTGAGATCTCATTAACTGTTTATTCAGGGTTAGAAATTTTCAGTGTCCTTATATATACACACATGTGTACATTTTTTTCTATTCCTCTGCAATTAATGTACTCAAGGTTCTTATATATCAATATATAACCAATTCTTGAAGAGTAGTACCATTTTGCTTACTCTTGTAAGAAAACGCAATATTTTTATAACTTCTTTAAATGTAGCAATATTGAGTTGTATCTCCTTAACCATCCAGTTTTATGCCCTCTGCTCTACATATCCCAGGAACACATAATAGCAAAAATTTGATTCCATCTTGAAAAGATAATACTACTCTTAAATAACAATGTGCAAGACTTTGTTCTAAGCCCTTTACATATATCCTATATAACAAAAGGCTAATATGCAAATCGACTGAGTGGCAGAACAACTAGTCGCTATGACATGCACTGACCACCAGGGGGCAGATGCTCAATGCAGGAGCTGCCCCCTGGTGGTCAGTACACTCCCACAGGGGGAGCACCGCTCAGCCAGAAGCCAGGCTCATGGCTGGTGAGCACAGCAGCAGTGGCAGGAGCCTCTCCTGCCTCCGAGGCAGCGCTTAGGATTTCCAACTGAGAGGGAGTGGGCCTAAGCCATCAGTCAGACATCCCCCGAGGGCTCCTGGACTGCAAGAGGGCGCAGGCTGGGCTGGGCGCAGGCTGGGCTGAACGCACGCCCCCCACCCCCACCCCGTCCCCCTGCTCTGAGTGCATGGATTTTGTACACTGGGCCTCTAGTTAGCTCATAATAAACTCTGATGGAGGGATTATTGTTATTCCCATTTTACAGGCACGGCTACATTTTGAATCCATACAGCAACTCAGAGTTCACCTAGTCCCGTGGTTCTCAACCTTCCTAATGCCGCGATTCATGTTATGGTGACCCCCAATTTCATTGTTACAAATTGAACATAATTAAAGCATAGTGATTAATCACAAAAACAATATGTAATAATATATGTGTTTTCGGATGGTCTTAGGTGACCCCTGTGAAAGGGTCGTTCGACCCCCAAAGGGGTCGCAACCCACAGGTTGAGAACCACTGACCTAATCCATTTCTTCATTTTGTGATTAAGAAATAGATATAACAGTTAAATGACTTGCTTAAAGACTTTTTTGTTGAAGATAGAACCTGTTAGGTCTGATCAAATAATTGAATCGATACCCCCCCCCCCCCCCCCCCCCGGAACTGACCTTTAGACCACTTCATAACTGACATTCCCTTTCTCTTAAATCACATTCCACTTGTTAAGACCATATTCCATTTGTTAAGACCATTATCTTTTCCCGCAGGACCCGCCCAGAGAATTCTCTGTCCAGAAAAAGCCCTCCTCGAGTCCTTTAAAATCTCCGACTCCCTGTCACTGGGTGCTGGTGCCATTTTGGGGCTCAGCCCATTTGGTTTTCCAGATGACCTCATAAATTAATAATTCTTTACCCTTTTTGGCCTCATGTGTTCCTTCTTCGGTGGCCCTAACAGAACCAGAATCAGAATGCAAGTATGTTTCCTGATTCATAAACACTTTTAATTTAGGAAAAGATATCCAAAGTTCTTCAATTCCTCTAGGAACAGGGTGGGAAAAAGTAGGTTTATAGTTGTAATACAAATAAATAGTACAATCTACACTAATAAAAGAGAAACATGGTAATTAGCGAACGACCGCTACCCTTTTCATTGGCTAATCAGTGAGTATATGCAAATTAACTGTCAGCCAAGATGGCGGCCGGCAGCCAGGCACTGAAATGAGCATGAGGCTTGCTTGCTGCGGACTCCCTGCCTCACTTGCCGGCCTCTCAGCTGCAACTCTAAGCAACTATGTACTATGTTGCAAATAAGAAGCTAAACAAAACTCCAGAAACCAGCCGGACTGAAAGCCAGGCGGACCGAAACATTGTATCGATGTTTTCAGCAGTGAGGCCTCAGAGCTAAAGCTGGCCCAGAATAAAAAAAAAAAAAGAAAAGAAAACAAGGAGCGGTTGGAAGCTTTAGTCACTCCCCAGCCGGAAAACAGCCCTCAGCCCCTCACCCAGACTGGCCAGGCACCCCAGTGGGGACCCCCACCCTGATCCAGGACACCCTTCAGGGCAAACCAGCCAGCCCCCACCCGTGCACCAGGCCTCTATTCTATATAGTAAAAGGGTAATATGCCTCCCGGCACCAGGATCAGCGGAGCAGCGAGGCTCCTGGCACCGGGATCAGCGTGACAGGGGGCAGCGCCCAAAACCCCTGATCGCCCTGCAGCTCTGTGTGTGACAGGGGGTGGGGCCACAACCTCCCTATCCGCCCTGCTCTGTTCGTGACAGGGGGAGGCACCCCAACTCCCTGATCAGCCCTGCTCTGTGTTTGACAGGGGGGAGCTCCCTAATCCCCTGATCGGCCCTGCTCTGTGTGTGACAGGGTGCGGCGCCCCAACCCCCCCCACCCCCCACGGGCCCTGCTCTGTGTGTGACAGGGTAGAGCCATAACCTCTCCATCGGCCCTGCCCTGAGTGTGACAGTGGTGGCGCCCCAACCCCCTGATCGGCCCTGCTCTGTGGGTGATAGAGGGTGGTGCCCCAACTCCCCTATCAGCCCTACTCTGTGAGTGACAGGGGGGAGCTCCTCAACCCCCTGATCGGCCCTGCTCTGTGCGTGACAGGGGGGAGCTCCCCAACCCCCTGATTGACCCTGCTCTGTGTGTGACAGGGTACGGAGCCCCAACCCCCCTGATGGGCCCTGCTCTGTGAGTGACAGGGGGCAGCGGCCCTGCTCTGTGAGTGACAGGGGGCAGCGCCGCAACCTCCCCATCGACCCTGCCTTGAGTGTGACAGGGGGCGGTGCCCAACCCCCCAATCGGCCCTACCCTGAGCATGAGTGAGGGTGGCATCGCAACCTCCCTATCCGCCCTGCTCTGTGCATGACAGGGGGCGGCGCCCCAACTCCCCAGTCGGCCCTGCTCTGAGCCTGACCAGGGCTGCACTTAGGGATTGGGCCTGCCCTCTGCCACCCGGGAGCAGGCCTAAGCCAGCAGGTCGTTATCTCCCGAGGAGTCCCAGACTGTGAGAGGGCACAGGCCGGGCTGGGGGACCCCCTCCCCCGCCCCCTGAGTGCACAAATTTTTGTGCACTGGGCCTCTAGTAATTATATAAAAAACAACCCTAGAACAAACATATTTCATATATACATAATTGTAAACCTACTTTTGCCCATTCCTGTATTATAACTTATATCCTGTCTATTTCTCTGTCTATCCACCTGCAAGCAAGGAATTAATTAATCAACAGGAATCCCAATAAAGCACCATCCAGGTTTCTAATCCTCTCTCAGCCACACCCATAATCTTAGTCATTTCAATGAATTAGCTCCATCCTTCCTTGTCCTAACCCATCTTTACTTCCTCCCTTTTATGTCCCACATCCATTTTTTCCAATAATCAAAACATGCCCAGAATCTAACTGCTTACCACCCCTGCTACAACCTACAGCATCTCTTTTGGATTATTGCCTTAGCCCAGGGACAGATTTTCTTGCTTCTGTCCTTGCTTTTCTTTGAGTCTATTCCCAACACAGACAGCAAAGTAAACTTCTTAAAAAGGAAGTCAGATCATACCACCCCTCTGCTCAAAGTGTCCCATGGTTTCCCAAAACAAAGGGAAAGCCAAAGCCCCGGTTGACTCTAAGACTCCCCTCCTTACCTCTCTGACCCCGCAAACTGCACTCTCAGCTTCGTGTTCCAAGAAGGCGCTACACAAGCTCTCACCCACAGTCTCTAGTGCTGCTTTTCTCTCTGCTTCGAACCCTCTTTCCCAGAATGGCTTCCTCCCTCCTTCTGTGCTCAACTGCCATTTTTTTTTTTCAGTCAGTCTTCTGCTTGCCACCCTATTTTAAATCGTATTTCCCATCACCTATATTTCTTATCCCCTTGCTTTACTTTTTCTCTGAAAGATAGTGATGAGTTTCTATCTGTGAATATTACAGGACAGCACTCTCAACATTGTCAGAAGTTTTTAAAAAGAAATTAATTTCCAACAATTGTTAAAATGCCCAAACTTCCAAATGATTCACTTAAAGAAATGAGTCAATCCTAACAGATTTAAGGTACCTCTGTAATAATGTTACAGTCACTGACATTTTATTTTGCTTCACTGAATCAAAGATAAAGGAGTTGCAACAAACTGCTAGGAACTGCTCATTATTCCTAAACCAATGTCTGTTTCCCACAAGCATATAAAATGCTGTCTTGAATACCACACATCTCCTCCAGACGCCCTGTATACCTCTTAATAACTCTCAACACCCCAAAATGTTTGTTGTTATTTATTTTGCTTAATTGTTAGGGGCAGAAATAGAATATTGGGGACCAACTACAATTATAAGAAATATTAATCGTGCTCTGTTAACCATGATGGTCCTGTTCTGATTAGAGAAAGCACATTATAACCTGGCTGGGAGTTGTACACCCTGGGACGTGGGAGCTAACATAGGAATGCAGTCCATCCTCCTTTTCCGAGAACTGCCTATCAGCATGGAACGATTTACAGCCTCGTGGCTGAAACAATCTAGTCCTGGAGGCACATGCTCTTTACAACCCCCAGTCCTCGTGCCTGTAATCTGGTCCCAGGGATGCCCGGAGGCACCCGCACTCTGCGCCCCCACTCCCCAGCCCATTACTTGTGACCTGTAATGATGACGCCATGCCTACTTTCCCATGCCTGTGATTCCTACCTTCCCATGTAATCTTTGTCTTTCTACCCAATATAAGTGGCTGGCTTATGGGGAGAGGCAGAGCAGATTTTTGTGGGTGACCTGCTGCTCTCCCATATGCCGGCAGTATTGGAATAAACACTCATATATGATTCAACCCTGTCTCTGCTTAATTGGTTCAAGTAGTGACAGGCAGCCCGGACCTCACGTAACGTAATGATAAATATATTCTTTTTGTTTCCCTAATATCTAAAGACATCTATGAAAACACACATGAGAAAACTATATGTTCTATAGTGGAAACTGTATTGAAAACCACTGGTGTAATTAGTCTAGGGCAGAGGTTTTCAAATTGCTTTCTGCTGTTCCCTGGGGTTCTTGAGATCCTGTCAGAGGGACTCAGAGGTAAGAATTATTTCAAGCCTGGCCCACGTGGCTCAGTGGTTGAGCATCGACCTATGAACCAGGAGGTCATGGTTCGATTCCTGGTCAGGGCAGGTTGCAGGCTTGATCCCTGGTGTGGGGCCTGCAGGAGGCAACAGATCAATGATTCTCTCTTATCATTGATGTTTCTGTCTCTCTCTCCCTCTCCTTTTCTCTCTGAAATTCATAAAAAAACATTTAAAAGATTATTTAATAATAATACCACGACTCTTGCTGCTTTGTTCACTCACTCACTCACTCACTCGCTCACTCACTCACTCACCGTCTCTCTCTAGTGTACAGTCGAGTTTTCCAGAGGCTACTATTATGTGATGTATGATGTAGCAACAGATTGAATATAGATGCAGATATTAGAATGTGCCTCTATCACTTAAGCCAGGCATTAAAGAGTTTTACAAAACACAAAATAATGCCACCCTTCTCACCAAGTTAACTTTGTTCTGGAAAATATAGTTATTTTTCAGAAAATACTTACGTTAACACTTAATGGGCTTCATATTTTTAAATGAATAAATATTTTAAACAGTTTTCTGTTTTTGTCTCTAATTTGGTAAATATTGATAGATTAACACATATAAACAACAGTTCTTTGGACTCTTCTATAATTTTTAAGAGTTTAAAGGAGTCCCAAGACCAAAAAGTTTAAAAACATTGGTCTGAGGCTATCTTGTGTACCAACCCTAAGCTAGATTTCTTCCCACATGCCAACAATCATCTGATAACTGTGGACACAACTTTCTCATATGTCTGGAAACAGAACAAACCAGCTTGAGGAATGTACCCATCATTATAGCTAGCAGATGAATGGAAATAAAGCCAAGGGGAGATTTGGAAAGCAAACTTTTCCATTTCAGTTGAAGATTCTGCTCTAAAGAGCTGATACATAGCTTGGTCTCTATCCTACCATTTGATACTGTTCCACTTACAGTAATCAAATAATATATACTTTTCTGGTAGAATTCCTTTGTAAACAACAGTATAGTAGACAATTTTCCTAGTGTTTTTTCCTTTACCTATTGTGTTAATTAATGCTCGATCTTTGGCTAGCTCTCAGTATTCCTATGGTGGCCCCAGAAGTTACAGTTGAATTATGAGAATTGTACTAGTATGTCTGGGGAAATAGCCCAACACAATACGGTCACTGAGTCAAATTTTACAGTAGAGTCAAGCATGCATTTCCTAACCCCGGTTTTATGTCTGATTTTCAGATGTCGTATATTGATCATAGTATCTACTATATTATCTTCAAAGTCCATGCTTGTTTCATTATATGAGCTCTTATTGAGCATAATATTGAAAGATAAGAATAAATGCTCTACTTTATAACAATGATTTGTTTGTTATTTTTATTACTTTAATAAAAATAACACTTAAACAGTGCACCCTATACATAAAGGAAAAAGTTTAAAGTCATACAGGCAGCAAATAAGTTTTCGATATTACATTTTCCTCAAAATGATTAGGATTTAGCAAATCAATGTTAAGTGGTTTTATAATCACACGTATTTGGACTTGCAAATATTTATTTATGGAATTATGTGCATATTAATTATCCCAGTTTAATACCATTATAACCTAGAAACTTGAAATATTTTTCACAGCAGTGTATCAGTCAGTGACATGTTTAGAAGACAGAAACCACCTTAAGTATTTCAAACAAAGGGAACGTAAAGCAGTGATTTGGTTGCAAAAGTATTATACACTGGAGGAGCCCAAAAAGGGACAATAAGGATACCCTGATATCAGTAAGTGCAGAATCACTAGCTCTCCTAAGGCTGGAGGAACCAGGGGTTTACTGGGTTTCCCAGAAGCCGACTCACAGGCGGCTGAAGCACTTCTGTTTGAACTACCATAAGAGGAAGTCAGGAGACCATTTGCTCACAGAGGCCACAGGAATCCAGGACCTCATGGCCACCAGCAGTCACCTACCCCTGTCACTGCCAGAGCTAGGAACAAAAAAAGAATCACCTCCTCCTTCTCACTTTTTATTTGTTTACTAGCTGCCCAGCCTGCAAAATCACACGGCCCTGCCCACCCAGGTGGGCCTCGCCTCGCCAACACACCCACTGCTTCACCGCTCGCGGGCTGCTAGCCTTGTTGCGATCGGAGCCTGTGGGCCATGGGGGAGGGACCAAGAGGTGCTCCATGCACTTCATGGTGACCGGTCGTTTGGTCGTTACAGCATTACGGCATTATGGCCACTGGCCTTTTATAATATAGACTAGAGGCTTGGTGCACAAAAATTTGTGCACTCGGGGCCGGGGGGTCCCTCAGCCCGGCCTGTGCCCTCTCGCAGTCTGGGACCTCTCAGGGGATGACCACCTGCTGGTTTAGGCCTGCTCCCCGGGGGATTGGGCCTAAGATGGCAATCAGACATCCCTCTGGCAGCCCGGCAGCCCTCGGGGAATGTCCATTTGCCAGCGGGGAGCAGGCCTAAACTGCAGTTGGACATCCTTAGCGCTGCTGAGGAGGCAGGAGAGGCTGCCACCACCACCGCTGTACTGGCAGCCATCAGCCTGGCTTGTGGCTGAGCAGAGCTCCCCATGTGAGAGTGCCCTGACCACCAGAGGGCAGCTCCTGCATTGAGCTTCTGCCCCCTGGTGGTCAGTGTGTGTCATAGTGACCAGTCATTCCCAGTCGTTCTGCTGTTAGGGTCAGTTTGCATATTACCCTTTTACTATATAGGATAGAGGCCTGGGGCATGGGTGGGGGCAGGCTGGTTTGCCCTGAAGGGTGTCCCGGATCAGGGTGGGGGTCCTGCTTGGGTGCCTGGCCAGCCTGGGTGAGGGGATGATGGCTGTTTGCAGCTGGTCACACCCCCTTCAGGTGGGGGTCCCCACCGGGGTGCCTGGCCAGTCTGGGTGAGGGGCTGAGGGCCATTTTCAGGCTGGTGGGTGACTGAAGCTCCCAACCTCTCTTTTTTTTCTTTTTTTTTTAATTCTGGGATTTATTTACCTTCTATGGCTGTCACTGGAGCTGAGAGCCGGCTTTAGCTCTGAGGCCGGCTCCAGCTTGAGGCCTCGGCTGCTGAAAGCAGGTATCTGGGGTTTATTTGGCTTCTATAATTGAAACAATGTTGCAGCTCCAGCTCTGAGGCCTCACTGGCTGAAAGCAGGTTTCTGGGGTTTGTTTAGCTTCTATAATTGCAACATTGTTTCTTAGAGTGCAGCTCAGAGACCGGCAGCAGCAGGTGGGGAACCTTGGCTTCCTCCATCACTGGAGCAAACAAGCCTCCTGTTAGCTTCAGCTGCCTGGCTAAGTCAATGAGCACATACCAACTCCGGGACAATGACTCTAAGGTGACATTTGACCTAAGAGACTGCTATCATGTGACATCCTGAGACTGCTGCAGAGTGTGGGATACAGTCCCTCTTGTCCTTTGAATGACATCAAGTGGAAGTGTCACACATTGAGTTGCCTCCACCACATTGTTACCACGTGGAAAAATACTGATGGAGGACAGTGGGACTGAGAGATAGGCAGAGGCCTGCTGAAGCACACTCAATGACTGCCTTTTCCCTGAATTTCTCAATTTTATGAGCTTATATAGTCCCTTATCGTTTAAGTCAGTTTGAGTTAACTTTTCCTGTAGTATTTGCAACAAGAAAAACCATGATACATGATACAGATCCTACTGGCAACAAACATACTAGCACCCAACAGCCCTAAACTCTAGCTACAAACTTCCATATTTCTGGCACTCACACTTGTCCTACTAAACTGTCAGAAATATAAGACAAAATATAAAAAAAATCACACACACCCTGCTTTGCACAACTGAAACACCTCTCAACCTTTGTTCAAGTACATAGATGAAAAAGGCAATGACAAGAAGAAATTGCATGATATTTTAAGGTTGAATTAATAGATATACAATGAATTTTATATCTATAGGAGAAGAATATACTTTTTTTTCAGGTGCCCATGTAATAATTGCCAAATAGACAAAGAGGAAAAAGAAGAAACTTGTGTACTTAGACTACAAAGTATATTTCAATAAATTTCTCAAATCATGAGTTCCTGGGTCATTTTTTTTATAACAATGTAATTAAAATGGATATTAAAACAAAGTATTAAATGGGAAAAAATTGCCTACCTTTTAAAGTTCAAAAGGATCTACATCCTGTACCAACAAGAAAATCAATATTATAATTTGAGACAACCTTAAAAAAAGAATACAATGTATTAGGATTTTTTTAATGTAAAACTTACATCAGAGAACATTTCATAGTCTTATACTTTATTACTAAAAATAAAGAATGGGGGAAAAAGAGGACTTATGTAATACTTTCAACAATAAAGATTTTTAAAAAAATTTAAAATAGGACAAAGGAATACAGGAATAAAATCCTAAATAGAAAAATCAAAGTAGAATTGATGAGCCAAAAGTTTTGCTTGATTTAAAAAATAAGTGCACAGTAAAACAGATAAATCTTGGGCAAATTTTATTATGAAGAGATGTAAAATACAAATAAGCATTATTAAGAATGAGAAAGAAAAACAGCCATAGATATGGAAGAAGTTAACATTACTAGGAAAAGCTTTATTAATAAATTTGAAAATTCCAGTCACATGAGTAACTTGGAACATACCAATCTTCTTCGTACACAAAGAAATTTTTCCTATTCATTGGTCTCACTGTGCCTTCTACAAGGAGTCTTGCTATGTTCTGAATGTTTGTTTTCCCCAACACCACCAATTCATGCTGAAATCCTGAATTCAAAGGTGATGGTATTAGTAGGTGGGCCTTTGCGGGGGAGATTAGGACATGAAAGCAGAAAATTCTGCCACCTGGAAAAGGGGTCTTTCCCAACTATGCTCACCTTGACCACTGGCTTCCGGCCTCCAGAACCGTGAGGACAGACCTCTGTTGATTATAAGCTACCCGGTCTGTGGTATATTGTTATAGCAGCCCAAATGGACTAAGACAAAGCTCTTTCCCTGGATCTTTGGTGGTTCTTTCTCAGCTTAAATGTCATTTCCTGGAAGAGGTATTTTTCTGGCTACTTGTGATTCCCCACCATCCCTCAGCTTTGCTATGCCCTATCATATCACACTCTTAATTTCACCAGAGCATTTTTCTTTTCTTGATATTTAAAATTTTTATTTCCTGGTTTATTATTTGTCTTTGCTCGTGAGAATGTGAGTTGATTCAGAAGAGGGGCCTTGTATGTCTTTATTGCCTAATGCTCATACTATATAATCACATAGCTGGTAGCAATAAAAGTCTTAAATAAAATAACTTTTTAGAAAAATAAAAATGACTAGAATCACAAAACAGATTTCCGGTAATCATGGAATTGATTTTAAAAAATAGTCCCAAGGCTCAATTGTTTTACTGTGGAGCCCTTTTAAGCTTTCAATAAATACAAACTCTCCATGTTATATATTATGTTTCGTAGTCCAGAAAATGACGCCCAGTTATTTAATTATACATTTAGAAGCCCCACAAGAATAAATTTTAAAATTCTCAGAACTAGAAAAAACTTAAGTCAAGTATTTAGATACAAAATAAAGTACAAAAATGAAATATTATTTTTATTAACTATTTAAAATATTATTTATTTGCTTAATATTTTTAAAAAATTTGAGTTAATAACAACTTAATTTGAAATTCAAATATCAAATAAAATTCTGAAAGGATGTTGTTGGAGATGGACAAGTTATTCTTAAATGTACCCAAATATGCAGGAAATAATAGACAGCTGCTAGCAAACAATAATACAATGTTTGATGAAGAAAGAATACGCTCTTAACAAGAAAGGTTATATTTTCAACAAAGAATTTTGGGGAAAATATATTCTTACCTGGAGAAAAGAATATATTTCATGTGCTTCTTATACTATAAAGCAAAGATTGCAAACTGGCCACCCTGTACCATAATTGGGCCACAAATATATACTGGTATTTTAAAAATCAGAATATTTTTTTAATCAAAATATAAATGTTAAAAAAAAAGCATGAGGGAAAAAGTAACTCAGAAGATAGAACAACACTGGACCCACACTCCCAGATGGCAGTGTTTGGCATGAGCAGAGGAGTGGTGGCCCCCTGGTGCTCTGCAGTTTGGCACAGTTCTTTCTACCTCTTGCTTTGTGCCAGCTTGCCTCACGCATTTATGTGAACAGCTCCACTCCTGTAGTCATTTGAGATTAAAAACTCCAGATGGATCATGAGTTAGATAGAAAAGATAAAACCATGAAATAAATGAGAAGAGAACATGGTTGGATACTTAACTGGTTCTTATGAATTGGCCTAAGGCAATTGACCTTGAGCACGTCTTAAGTTATTTTTATTAATCAATAATAGCTTCTAATAGCTAGAGGTGGGTGAATATTAACTACTTCTCACAACCTCTCCATCAGGTTATAAAGAAAGCAATAGTCAGACCAAATTCTTATACACATGCAGCCATTTATCAAGTTTTCATTGCAAAGTAGGAAAAATACACCATTAAGGATCAAGTCTTGGTGCCATCCTTAAGCAAACAAGATAACAGGCTCCTTAAATTCTTATATACTGCACAGCTGGCATGGCTCAGTGGTTGAACATCAACTTATGAACCAAGAGGTCACAGTTAGATTCCCGGTCAGGGCACATGCCCAGGTTGTGGACTCATGCATGAGGCAGCCAATCAATGATTCTTTCTCATCATTGATTTCTTTCTCTCTCTCTCCCTCTCCCTTTCTCTCTGGAATCAATAAAAATATATTTAAAAAATTCATGTATTGTTCAAGAAAGGGTATAAAGGTTTTGATTTTTTTATTTGATGCACATAACTCAAATGCCATTAATTTTACCAATAAGAACCCATCTCACCAACAAAGACTCTTTCTACTATTCATATTTTAATTAGCAAAAGTCTTGGTGGTGATCAGAGATTAATTAGCTGATGCGCTCCTAGTCTTTGGAGTATGGCCTTTCTGATTGATGCTAACTGCTGCCCTTTGGTTGGGAAATCCTCATTAGGACAAACGATCACATAGCATGCACTGCTTAAGCCAAATAGCATATATATATAATAGCACACTGTCTATGCCAAAGTCCTTTAAAGTGAATTAGAGACACCATACTACTGGTCATTTTCAGGGAAGTACTTTCTAAGCATAAAAGAAATAGAAGGAATCACAGAGGAAAGGCACAATGTTTGATGCCACAAAAATAGCAAGCTTCTATACAACAAAAGTACCTTAAATTAAAAGGGGAATGAAAAACTGTTGAAAGTATTAGTAGCGACTATTTTTCTCAAGCAAAATATATACCATGTTTATTATATATGTACACAAACACATAAATGTTCACATTTATATGTTGTATATGTGTGTGTTTCTGTTTTCCTCTTTGTCTTCTTTCATGTTACCTTATTATGCAATAATGGCTACATGGATTTTCACCAAAGGTGTAGGGTACATATGCTTGCTTTGGATTAAGCAGTTTCTCTCATTCCAACATCTTCATCTTGCTTCTGTCCCATGCTGTTGCAGCTCACTCCCTTGAGTGTTACTCTGCTGGTCACACACCCTCTATTGGTCACCATTGAGGAAACCCCATCCTGATCTTAGGCAAAGAAAACTCTCCTGCAGTCCAAACGACTGGGAATTTTGTTTTGTGGTTGAAGAGGGCAGGGTGGTTTTGTTTGTTTTGTCTTCCGTGTTTGCCATGCGCTTGTTAGCCACCACTCACTCGGAGGTATCTTTCTTGACAAGGGAGGATTTCACCACCACTGTCATGGATACTGGAGGCCCCTGAAAATAGCTTATCTTTCTTCATTATTGTTGCTGTTGCGGCACACAGAACAAACAGAGATTCACGACAGCTACCACAGGCAGGCGCACTTCCAGAAGAATGTCTTGGTGACAGCATAATGCCTCCATCCCCAGAGACTGCAGAAGACCCTTCCTCTCCCAGACAGAGGCCCACCTCGTTTCCTGCTGTGGCACCAACCACTTCCTAGAATGTTAAATCTTGAGATATCCTTTCTTTTACATATTAAAAAGAAATCATGGTCTTGCACCAAGGTTGAACTGGCAGTCACAATGTTGTTCTTCACTGGTACATTTCCCAAAACCTGGGCTATTCAGTCGTGCAGCGGACATCTGTTGTTTATGCCTGCCAAAAAGCCATTTCCTTTCCTTTTGAAATGGAGCCCTGAACTTATATGGGGAAAACGACTCCTTCACAACCATGCAACTATCAATCAAGATGTCTCCATTTCCCCCGGCCAAGGAACAGGCATGTGACCCGAGCTATCCCAATCAGATGTTTCCCTCTCCTTGGAATTTGAAGCTCATGTGGAATGCGGAGAAAGGTGGAAAAAGCAGTTGGAGCCGGTCCATCCCATCTGGCTGTGACTATCCATTTGTTTCCATTTTCCCCATAGATACTTTGGATACTTTTCCAAGACTGACTTTGTCTCAGATTCTTCAATCCTCCAATATATTCCTCTGTGCTTGTTAGACTGGGCTGAGTTTTGTTTCTTGCACCTAAAGAACCCTAAGTCATACAAGTCCTACTCATGACTGCATCTTTATGTAAATATGCTTTTTCTCCAAATTTCCTGTTACCTGGTGCATCTATCTACCGGGCTAGAATCCTAAATTGATTTTACCAACAGCATTAATCCTTTTGGTCTACTTTTCTCTTAAGAGGCTGGATCTATCCACAAGGTGGGGCTATGATCAGATCACACCTGGGATGTGGTTATTGAGGTCAAGTGACTGTCCTGGCTTTCGTCTTTGCTTTTTATTGCCTCAAATCAAAGCACTCTGAGTCTCTGAGGCAAAGAGAAGCACATGAGTGAAAGTGATGTGGGGGTTCTCCTTTCCGCTTCTATTGCCACCTGGTAGGAACAAATAGGTGGATGCAGACATAATCAGGACTGAGGTTTCTGAGTTCTGGGGTCAAAAATTTATCTTTGGAGAAGATACTCCCTTGTTTTGTGTTAGACTTCTTTAAAATGCCTCTTTTTAAAATATATATTTTTATTGATTTCAGAGAGGAAGAGAGAGGGAGAAAGCTAGAAACATCAATGATGAGAGAGAATTATTTATGGGCTGCCTTCTGCACGCCCCCTACTGGGAGATCAAGTCTGCAACCTGGGAATTGAACCTGGAACCCTTCAGTCCACAGGCCAAAGCTCTATCCACTAAGCCAAAGCAGCTAGAGCAAATACTTCTTTAATCACACAGATATAAGGCAAAACTTTCTAAAATCCTTATGATTTTCTAAATGATAAGAACACCAGGGGCATTTTGTATTCTCATAGATGGTGCTTCATGCCTGTTTCTGACACAGAGTTTCTAAATCACTTGGAAGTGTCTGGGTTGTAGCAATGTATTTTATTCGAATGAGGTAACTCTGGGTGGGCTCCTAGATGTTTTTGTTCAGCTTGCCAGACTTTAAGAACTACTGCTTTAAATATCTGGTAACTCATTTATAAAATCTGATGTGTCAAGTTGTTTCATTTTTTTTTTAAATTTTTTAAAATTGATTTCAGGTAAAGACATTCCAAAAACAACAACAATAACAAAAAACCCAAATAAGAACAACTACTGATCAACAGTCCTCCTAAGTATTTATACAAACATTCCAAAATAACTTCAGCAAATTGAGCCCCCAAATATGTGCAATGGGTAAAATCTCATAACCAAGTGGGGTTTTATCCTAAGAATATATGGCTGGTTTACAGAAAATAAATCCATGTGTTCAGTATATTACGAGCTAAAATAGAAAAAGTCATATTGAAAACTTATCTAAATAAACACAGAAAAAGCGCATGACAAAATCCGACATCTATTTCTGATGAAAATGCTCAGGAAAGAAAGAACACAAGAGTACTCCCTCCACCTGAAAAAGGAAATCTATAAAAACGTACAGCCAACATAATACTTGATGACGAAAGAACAAATGAACGCCCAAGGAGGTCAGGAACAAGAACTAGATGTCGCTCTTCCTGAATCCATACCGGGAGGAAGGGCTTCATCATGACAGAGTTGCTGCATCCTGGAGTGAGTGCAGTTGCTGTTTGGCTTGAATGGTTTGGCAGATAAATGACAGTTACAAATGCGTTGACACTCCTCCTCGCAGGAGGTGTGGTCTATGTGCCCTCTTTTTGAATCTGGGCTGGCACAAGGCTGTTTTGAGTAATAGGACGTCATGAAAGAGACTCTGGCGCTTCTAGACCTTGTTTTTATGAGATTAACATCTTCTGCTTTGGTCTTCCGAAGCTGCAAGCCACAAAGTAAGAAGTCAGACTACACTGCTGGAGAGACCACGTGGAAAGGCCTGAGGCTACCTGGAGGAGAGACAGAGGGGTCCAGCTGAGCCCAGACTTCCAGTCGACTGCGGCGAAGTGTCATTCACAAGAGTGAAGGCATCTTAGATCTTTCAGCCCAGCCCACACACCAGGCAAAAATCAGCGAGTCAGTACCCTGTGGAACAAAACACTAGCCCAGCTGCCTATGTCCAATTTTCTAGAAGACTCTCAAAATGTTGACATATAAAAAAATGGTCACTGTTTTAAGTCTTTTTGTTTTGGAGTCATTCTTACACAGCAGTGAATAATAGAAAACAGATATTCTGAATCTTGGACTTGATTTTTTCTTAAAGGATAGTTCTTGTCAGTTTCCCTTGTCTCTCTATTCCTGAAGGTGGATAGGTCCCTTCAAATCACACCACCAAAACTACTCCTGCAACATTTAAAGACCTGACCCCTTGCACCCTCCATGCCTCTTGAGTCCTACTTACGTATATGTCCATCCTTCCTGCCTTGGTTTGTGCATTGGTCTGTCTTTATACAGTTTGCATGTTTTCTTGGTGTATGGATCTCTTTCTGTAATTGTGTTACAATATGAGACTGTGTCAGTTTTCCATTACTTCTGTGGGATGTTTCTGCATTTCTGTTGATACCTTTCTGCCAGTCCTTTACCTTTAGGTGTGGTACAGTTTTTGCATATTTAATTATCTTCCCTTCTTCCCTTTCCACATCTGGTTGCTATGTCCCTTGTGTCGTGACAACACAATTTATATCTAACTCAGTTTTTTTTTTAGAATAGTATCTATAGCATATTTGTACCTTTATTTAAACTTATTTTCCTTATATTATGGTTACACTTACAAGTTAGCACAAGCAATAATGACATAAGAAAGAGAAAAGGGGCCAGGCCAGCATGGCTCAGTGGTTGAGCGGTGACCTATGAAAACTGGAGGTCACAGTTCAATTCCTGGTCAGGGCACATGCCTGGGTTGTGGGCTTGATCCCCAGTGTGTGGCGTACAGGAGGCAGCCTATCAATGATTCTCTCTCATCACTGATGTTTCTATCTCTGTCTCCCTCTCTGTTCCTCTCTGAAATAAATGCAAATATATGGGTTTTTTTTAAAAAAGAAAGAGAAAAGGAGTCATTCCTAAGTTAATCCATATCACAGGTTTATTAACTTTTTTAGGTCAATGAGACTTCTAAATGAGGCAGTAATAACTAATTTCTTCTGTGTTGGGTGATTTGACATGATCCAGGCCACCATGAAGCAATGGGAGTTAAAAGAGGGGCCATCTCTTACATTCCTGATTTCAGGGGTGCTAAATGGATTCTAAAACCCACTGTGAGGCCCAGCAAACCCTTCCCCTGACTTGTTCCTAAGGCACAGAAAAGACTAAGCAATGAGGTAGTGATGTTTGTACTCAGGAGCCACAGTCTCTCTTTCTGAGCCTCCTTTTGCTCCCTCAGGGACTCCTGTGAATCTACTGCCTTTTTGGTTATCTCGGCCAAAAGACAAGGAAACCAATACTGAGTTAATTGTATTCATTGTAACCTTTATGGTGCTCTGTGTGAAAATTTTAAATTAGATACATCTTCAACTGCTGTAGTCAGTGTTGAATAGAACACGTCATACATGATGTTTATGTATTAGTCAATATGAAAGTTGTTATTACCCAAATCAGTAATAACTCTTTTTTTTTGACATTTGTGGAATATAATACCAATGCTCTCTGAGAATCTCCTTGCTTTTTTCCTCCCTTTCTTCCTTCCTTCTTTCCTTTCTTCTAACTTCATAACTTTCTTCCTAAATTTCTTTCCATCCACCCATCCATCCAAGAAAGAAACTAATAGGGAGAGAGGAAGGAAAGGAGAGAGAGAGAGAGAGAGAGAGAGAGAGAGAGAGAGAGAGACTCAGAGAGAGAGAATTTCAAGGTTAAGAAGTAAAGCAGGCTGAAAGTATTTTATGGAACAAGTTAGAGGCATCAACTCTCTATAGAAATCAACTGATAGTGAAATTTGAGCATGCAGATATGAAAAAAAGAGCTCTGAAAATAGTAATGAGGGCTTTTAAATAAGAGAGACACAGATCCCATTGCAGGTGGCCTGATAAAAACTATCACAGTCATAAAAGAGAATATAAGAGGACTCCAGACGGCAGCAGTACTGATACGGCATATCCTCATCTACACTGACTGAAGGGATCTCATAACCTTCTTAGTAAAAAAAAACTAATAATTTATCACCCCACTATATTAGTATATCAGCACCCAATATATGTATGTATGAATTCAGTTGTGATAAGTATATGAGTATGTGAGTGTGCATATATATATATATGAATGAACTGCAAGAGGTTTTTTTTAACAGGTACCCATAGCCACACACACACACACACACACACACACACAAAAGCACAAGGAAACCCCAAATCAAACAAAGGAACACTTTATTGTATCTGGGGCTGGCTCCAAATTCCTATGGAGAGCTCCAGCAGGCTGGGCTAGCCTTGACCTTACACCAATTCCTTTGACTGAGCCACTTGAGCCTGAGAGGCATAGGACCAAAGTTCAGTGGAAAGTCTACTTGCTTTCTTTGCTTCTACTCCAAAGTTTAAATCTAAATTCTGAACGTCAGCACTCTTTGAGACAAGGAAAGCACAACATCTAGCAACAAACGGTGGGAGAAAGCACAGAAAACGAACAAAGTGTTTGGCCCAAGGCACAGGGCAGAGCTGGTTGGATTCCCTTCCCCTGTGTGTTTTTTTTTTTTTTTTTTTTTTTTTTTGGGTTGGCTGGGAGAGGTGCTCAAGGGAGCTCCCTTGGCTCTTCTCATGCAGCTGGGTGGAAGGACTAGCCAGGGTTATGCAACATACACCAGATAAAAGCCTAGCTCAGTTAGTCGAGGCCAGAAATATAAAGTGTCTGAAAATTGTTTTCTCTCTATAAAACTAAACAAAACGAACCTCTTCTCTTAATCAAGAACATCCTTTGTTCCCACAAGAAATGAAAAAGTCCCTTAAATGGATTTAAACTCTCATATTAGTTCGGAAGAATTTTTAAGTTTCTAAAATATCTTCAGAAACATTTGTTTTCTCTTTGCCTCTTATTCTGCTGTTGGGTCTGGTGTTCAGGACGTCCAGAGCTTTAGCATGTCAGCTCAGGTCTAGCAGACCTCTGTGGAGTGTATTTGCTCAGCAGCTTCCCTCCGATTTCTTCAGGTTCAGCTCCTATGCACCCCTATTTGTATCCATCTGGTTCAGTTGGGGATTGGCAACGATTAGTTCATGGATAGAAATATTCTCCAAACGGGGCAAACCGGAGTCCCTTCCCAGGAACTGAATCTCTTTCTATCACCTCTCTGGTCAGAAACCTTCAAGTGAGTAGTTGGGAACAATTCCACATATTCACTATATTGGGAATCCAAGAAAATAAAGCTGACTCCCAGTAACGCCCCAAAATAAAGGTGAAAAGTAGAGAGAATGTGGTGAAAATGATACCATATTTAGAAGATCCCTTCAACATCTGGTTTATCCCTGAAGCTAGTTCAAGACCCATTCTTCCAAAGTCTTGGTTATTTGGTAATTTTATAAGTTCTGAGCATTGGACAAATATGTTACCAATAAAACATCTTTTCTCGTTGCTTCAGATAGTTCAAGGGGGTGGGGGGTGGCTTCTCTTACATATGTCTGATAGCGTTCTGACTAATAAACCAAGACTCTCATTTATTCTCTGTGTGTGTTTTTTTTTACATTTAAAATTGACTATCCCAGTTCTAATTGGGGCTTCCACTTCAAATTCTATATTGGTAAGTCTCGTTGTTGGGGATGATCCTTTGTCTAGATTAGGTTAGCTTGAGAGGCTTAGAGCAAAACTGGCCAAAAGTTGTGGATTTGGCCTACTCCATTCAAGCTTTCTTCCTGGTTTTCACCACATGGCAGAGTCTGCTAGTTGCTTATTTCAGTTTCCATTCTCCTTTTCTTCCCTGCAATGGAAAACTTGGATTTTAGTTGGAAATATGGCTGCTTGGAAAAAAAGGCTTCATTATCTAATCTTCCTTGCAGTAAGATATGGCCATGTGACTAAGTTCTGGTAAATGAGATGAATAGCATGCAAGCAGAAGGTTTTGTTTTGTTTTTATAGTTTCCTCACAGACCAGTTGGCATATGCTCTTTGCCCCGTTCCTTCAAATGTCCTCCTTTTTAGCTGGTTGTAATGTAATCCAGTTGGGACTTGACCAGTTCTCTTGGACTGTGAGGTGGAAGTCATGAGCTGAGGTTGATGGAACCTGGACCTATGACATTGTGGAACTCCCTACAACCCCTGGAAAACATATTTTCAGGCTTCCTTCTTCCGACATAAGACAAAAAAGTTAGACTAGATTTGTTCCTTTTTATTGTGTGTGGAACTTAAGGTAGGTTTATGAAAGAGACTTGGGTTCTAAGGCCAACACATTTATGTTTATGTATGGTAAAAACTACCAAATTCTCATTTCATGAATGGGTTTAGTCATTCTCAACAAACAATCTCTTATTATTATTAAGTGTGATTTTCTAAAAATGCCATCTGAATAATGTCACTACCTTGTTAAAAGCCTTTTGATATCTGAAAACTCTTATCATAATTAGCAAAAATTGTATTAATTGTTTTTGTATTTGTTTGGTGATTTCATTTGTTTATTTTATTTTCTCAGGACTAGTGGTAAGCTCTGTAAGGCTAAGACCATGCCTATCTTATCCTGTCACCAGTGCCTAGCACTGTGGATAGCATATAGTAGCCAGTCAAAAAATACTTGTTAAATAAATGGCAGATTTGAGAAATCCTTGAGGTAATACTGTCTATAATGTACTTAGACTAAATTGATTATTATAGTCAGGATTCTGGTGTGTAAAAATGATGAAATCAAGTAGCACTTTCTATAAAATCTTGTTTTAATTGTTTTATTTATAGGGAGTGGGTATCATGGTACACTACATGCAACAGGCAGAATGCTAAAATAACCCCCAATGATCCATGACCTTGTATAACCTCCACGCCGTGCCTGTGGGTGAAACTATTAATATGGCAGATATCACTCTTAAGATTAGGTTACTAACCAGTTAACTAACCTCAAACTGGAGATTACCCTCAATGAGCTTGACCTAATTGGGTGAGCTCTTAAAAGAGATAAGAAGCATCAAAGATACACTCGTTTTGCCTCGCAAAAAAACCCACAAAAAAACCCAAAACAAAACATCGATGTTGAGAACTGACTATGGGAGCCACATGTCAGGAATAGCAGGTGGCTTCTGGTCGCTAGTCAAAAACCAGAAAGAAAACGGGTAACTCAGTCCTACAATGGTCAGAGCTGAATTCTTTCAACAATCTGAGTACGCTTGGAAGATAACCCTGACCTCCAAATGGGAACAACATTATGACAGCATCTTGACCGTAGGCTTGTGAGACTCTGAGAAGAGGATCCAGTGCAGCATGTCCAGACTCTTACCCAGTGAGAATTTGAAATAATAAGTTTGTGTTGTTTTAAGCCTCCAGGATGTGACAATATTGTTATACAGCAATAGAAAACTAGTACAAATGCTTCCACATATATTATTTCATTCTTATAATAATACATAGATTTATGTTTTCTTTCAATCTTTATAGGTAATAAAACTGATCCCAGAGAGGTTAAACAACTTGCCAATGTTTACCTACCTAGAGTAGGTTTGGAAAGGCCATATTGAAGGTGGGTATACCTACATCATGTGTAAAAGTGATGGAGTAGATTGAGAAGTGAGGCTGCAAACATCTCCATAAAGTGGTGTGATTGCCTCTACCCAGCTGACAGTGTTGACTGAATACCTAAATGTTTTCAACTTTGAATGGCTTAAAGATAAACTATTTCATCTCGGTTGGTGCTTTTTAGGTTACTTATTTGTATTCTATTTTCATTATTTTATTGGACATATTCTTATTGAAATCTCTCTTAAACGCTGTATGTTATGATATTTGGTAGGAAGAAAGAAAGAAGGGAAGGATAGAAGGAAGGAAGGAAGGAAGGAAGGAAGGAAGGAAGGAAGGAAGGAGGAAGGAAGGAAAGAAGGAAGGAAGGAAGGAAGGAAGGAAAGAATGGATGAATAAATAGAAGGAGGGAAGGAGAGGTAGAGAGAGGAAATGAAAGAAAGTAAAGATGAAAGGAAGAAAAAATAAGATAAACAGGAAGAAAAGAAAGACAAAAACTATAAAATGATGCTTTGCAACTGAGGAAACTATGACTCAGAGAGATTAAGTATCTTGCCCAAATCACTCAGTTTACGAGATATTATGCGTAACTCCCAAGTCTTCTGGCTTTAAAATTTATGTACTTTTTTTTTAGTCTCACATAAATATTTAATTCTCTTCATCCTAGGACTTTCTATTTTTAATCCATGTATATATATTGCTCAGGCAAATCATGAGGCAAATATCTACTCCACCTACTCACAATGAAAGACTCACCATGCTCCTTTGTTACCAATTAAACTTTGTAGTAGATTTTGCATTGCTAATAGAAAGAGGTTGATTAAGATAAAATATGATGGATTTAAATGAGCTTTAATCCACAATGCTCCAGAAATCACACTTTAACTTCAAAATAAAACCAAGGCCTTGAAAATTTAAAGGGCCAAAGAGGAACCAAGGAAAAATGTAATTTTAGAAAGGAGAAAAGAATAACAAAATAGAAGGTAATAGAAGGAGAGAGAGAGAGAGAGAGAGAGAGAGAGAGAGAGAGAGAGGAGGAATAGGAGGAAGGGAAAAAAAGGAGGGTTTTAAAACAAAATTAAAGAAAAATTGATTTTCAAAATAAATCTTAAAGTCCACTCTGGTATTTATATCGTATTTTGCAATTCTTAAACAGTTCCTATTTGTGACTCATTTATTATGGATGAAGTTTGGATTGTACTATTTTTTAGACCATATGGAATAGCAGAGTATCTAGAACACACTGTTCCATCCAACTTGTCATTATTCTATTTTTGACATTTGAAATGTGATTGTTTGGTTCATATTATTTTTTTCTCCAGAGATCAAGATATTTTTTTCAAAGTGTTGATACACAGGAGTGGGCAAAAGTAGGTTTACATTTGTGAGTACATTGATTAATTATTGTATTATTTATTTACATGACAACTGCAAACCTACTTTTGTCCACCCTTGTGTAATAACAGTTATTGTTCATTGAGGAGAAAGGTTATATCTGAAGACAAAGAATAAACACTAAGACCTTACTGTAGTCTTACCCATCACAGTTAATGGCCACTCCATCCTTTTAGTTGCTCTGACCAAAACAATATTAGAGTCATCCTTAACTCCTTTGTCTCTTTCACACGTTACTTATAACCTATAATTATATCTGGTGACTTCATTTTCATAATAATTCCAAGACCTAACCTTCTCGTACCAGCTCCTCTGCTACCAGCCTATTCTCAGCTTCTTCCTTTGCTCTTTGTCCCCTGAAGTCTATTCTCAACCTAGTAGCTAAAGTGATTTTGTTGAGATATTATCAGATCATGGCACTTAACTGCTCAGACTTTCCAGTTGGCCCCCCACTTATCCCAGAATGAAATCCCCAATTCACTCATGTTACTTCCCTGAAATCTCTGTCCATTCACTTAAAATTTCCGACTGTCATCCCATCTTCCTCTAGAATGAAGAAGCTTCACAAGTATGAGGATTCTGTGTATGTGTGTGTGTCTGTTTTATTCATGGATTTCCCCTGAGTACCTAGAATAATTCTAGGCACAGAGGAAATATGTGCTAAATATTTGTTGAAGGAATAAATTAATGATTATTGATTTAAGCCTTCTCTGAGGAGTACATTAACAGTTATCTAAACTCTTATTTACGATGGTTGGTTTAAAATTTTCCACTGATGTTTGGGTATTATTTAACTATCCCAATAAAGAAGTTATCATAGTCCAAAGATGAGCTGGATTATGGCCATTTGAGAATATATAATTAATTGTTTACTATTGAAATGTAGCAGGTACAAAGAAAAATATCTGTAAGAAATGAAGCTGGAGGAGCAGACAGAGACAAGATGATGAATTCTTTGATATGTTCTGCTAAGGAGTTTGGATTTTATCCTGCAAGGAGTATAGTATTGCCATTGAGGTTCAAGGGATTTTGAGCTCATCAAGGGAAAAGATATGCCCATGAGAGGGAGTAACACACAGCAAGCTTTAGTGGGCAGTACTTGGAGAGGGTTGCATGAAAGAGGAAGTTCCTCATAGTATGAGAGTGTCCAGAGGCTTCTGGGCGAAGAAGCCCATATGTACTTATTTACATAGTAAGTTTTTAAAATAAATGATAATTGTTACTGTTTTTTTTTTTTTTTTTGAAGCAATGGAGAACACTAGGGACAGGGTTTTAAATTGGGAGGAGACCTGGCAGCAGTGCGGATAATAAAAATGGCTCCAATGAATTTTGCCAGACACAATGAAGAAATTCTTGTAGAAAACTACATGGAAAGCCACGTGTACAGCAGTGAACATGGAATAATAACAACAACAATAAAACAACGAATTTAAGGAATATTAAGGAAAAAGACTTTCAGGACTTAATTACTGGATAAATGTGAATGAAGGTTGAATGCAATTTCTGACTTGAAAAAAAAAAATGGATGGGAACTGGTAGTTTGCCAAGATAGAAAAAACAGGAGACAGGAAATTTAAAGCTAGGAGGAAGATGATGAGTTCAATTTGTAGCATAAAAAGTTTGAAATGCTGTAGAACATTCAGGTCAAGAAATTTTATTTGTTTGTTTTTCTTCAATTATCTATTAGCTACAAGAATCTGGAGTGGAAGATCCAGGGTTGAAGATTTAAGTGTTGGAATATTAAGGTTAAATGGTAGTTAAAATCTTGTAAGTAAATGAGATTTTCTCCATGGAAGATAAAGCAGGAAAATCAAGAGCTGCTGATATCATAACAATCATAAGGAAAGGAATTTCAAGAAGGAAAATGATAAATAACATCATGAGTAGTTAGAGAGGTCCTGTAAGGTAATGACTGAAACAAGTCTTCTGTTTTTAGCAACAAGAAAGACATGTGTAAGATTGGCTTTAATGGTGGTAAACAAGCACGGTGGTTCAGAATGTCCTAGGGAACAGGACAGTGAAATTAAGTACTTAATTGCTTTTTGAAGAAACATGGCTCTAAGAGGAAAAGTAAAAATAAAATGATCACTGGAAGGAGATAAAGAGACAAGATGGAAGATGCTGAAAGAGAAAGAGAAGGTAAAGATACAGAAGAGAGCAGATACACTCAATTTAAGTAAGGTTTCCAAAGAAATGGACACATGTGATTTAAAAAAACACACAGATGGATGGATTAACATTTGAAATTCAGAAGGACACCACTTAGCTAAAATAGGAAGAGGAGGGGTAAGGCTGGCTCTAACTATATTTATATGTATAATTGTGTTGTGGGGAGAGACAGGAAATGGAGATCATTCTTCCATAATGGTCTGTATATTCTCTCTAAAGCAGAATTAATTTTCTAAAAGTGATGGAGAAAATCAGGGTGGTGAAAGTCTGAAAATATTATTGAGGGGAATGAAAGAGGAAGTGGACTAGGGATAGTTAGAAATTTTACTGTGTAGTGTTAATAGCTCAACTGATGTGGGAGACCATGAATTTGTAGTGGCATCAATCCATGTGGTTGTGGCATTTGTTTTCAGCAGTTCTTGGCAGCCAGATACGAGACTGGAAAAGACTCTCCTGGTTGATCCAGGGCTAGATTTTTGCTGGTTAGGTGCAGAGGAAGGATAAAGGGAAAGGGCGATCATGTCTATGGCAAAATAGTTATTAAGTAATAAATCATGAAGTGTAGGTGAACTAAGTTCACAATGATTATTTAGTGCCTACTCTTAGCAAAGAGAAATGCTATGTGTTTTATGTAATTTATCTCTAATCCTGACATCACATATGATCTACATTTTATTTAAAAGTGAGGAAAATAGCCCTAACCGGTTTGGCTCAGTGGATGGAGTGTCGGCCTGCAGACTGAAGGGTCCCAGGTTTGATTCCCCTCAAGAGCATGTACCTTGGTTGCGGGCACATCCCCAGTAGCGGGTGTTCAGGAGGCAGCTGATCGATGTTTCTCTCTCATCGATGTTTCTAACTCTCTATCCCTCTCCCTTCCTCTCTGTAAAAAATCAATAAAATATATTTTAAAAAACGAGGAACACGAAGCTCAGCTGAAATCAGAAAGAGGATGAGAGATTAAGATAAATTGAAGGCTCAAGAATTAGAGTTCTTAATGAGACTGAAGAACATTGTTTCTGTACCTACGGGTAGAGGGAGAAGAAAATTAAGGAGATTTAACAGAAAATTTAGAAAATCACTACAGAGTGTGGTGATCCAGAAATTATAAACCCAGACCTAGAAGAATTCTGGATGTTGTGTGGTTCAGGGTGTCCATATAGAGATACAAAGACAATGAGGTTGGAATATTGGAAATATTGTCTGCACAGACTTGGCAGTTATCCAAGATGTAGTAGAAATAATGGCGAAAATCTGACCTTATGCTTGATCTGCTCAAGTCTCTGAGAAGCACGCGGGGAGTAAGTAAGGAGTCAGAAAGCATTTGGCAGTGGCATGTAAGGATCAAGCGTGACGATGCTAGATGTCTGAATTTTAAGAAGTTAAGGTTTAAAAACAGTGATAGAAAATCTCATTCTTTGGGGTCTTCTTCCTTCACGCACCTTCCTTGTATCCTCCATCATCCACCCCAAATTGTACTATTTCCTTGTTTAATCTGTGTTCCTTACAAGTCTGAATTATCCACTCCTTATTTTCATCTCTCCCTTCCCCACACCTAGAATCCAACATATTTCCAAACCCTCTGTAAACTGAGCTCTCCGTTTCCTTGCTTTAGCTGAAATTTAAAGAATTCTCTCAAAGTCAGGAGTGGACTGGAGAGAGGCATTGGTGTTTGATTAGCCAAAGGAATCTTCCGTCCTCCTGTGAAAATTCCACTTCATGGTCTGGGCCTCACTGGCCTCACATTTCCCCACAGAGCTCAGAGGTGAACTTGAGGGAACATGAGTAAACTGAAGAAATTCTAGCCCGGGCATCAGACACCCAGATTAGCTTGTTCCCAGGGCCTGACCTTGAGGTGGAAGTGGCAGCCTTACGGGAAGACAAGCTGTCCCCAGCACCATTGCTTCATTCACTCCTTTAGGCATCTGATCAGACTCAGCTCCTATTAAGCTTGTGGTTGACTAAAACACGTCTAAGAATTGATTCCCCCCACCCCCATGCCAGTGGCTATTAATTCCCTTTTTTTTTATTGTAGTTTGTTGTACTTTAATGCTTTCTTAGCTTATTGATTTTGTCATTTTGGTCCTAGCCTATCGTTCCTATCTGCTTGGCTATTTTACAATTTTTATGTTCTCATCCAAAGTATCAGTTATTTCTCTCAGCATTGTCTTTTTTTTTTTTTTAAACTTAGATAAGCATACTTTCTTTAGCTTCTTCTTAGCTATTGAGTGAAGTAACAGTAAAGAATGAAGGACAAAGGCTTTCATGAACTATTCTAAAACTTACAGTTTGGCATAGATCATTTTATCAACTTTTCTTATCTGGGGTTGCTCAGCTAGATTTGTAGCTTCTTCTCCCAATCTTATTCATGAAAATATCCAGAGAAACTCTGTCAAACCCTTTGTTAAATTCAAGATACAGGCCCGACCGGTGTGGCTAGTGGTTGAGCACATGCCCGGGTTGCAGGCTCCATCCCCAGTAGGGGGCGTGCAGGAGGCAGGTGCTCAGTGATTCTCATCATTGATGTTTCTACCTCTCTCTCCCTTTCTCTCTCTGAAATCAATGAAAACATTATGCCTCTGGTTTTAGATATCAAATAAGGTAATGAAGACTCTTTAGCCCTATTTTTACTAAATATGCTAAGCACAAGATGCTTCCTATCAGCAACTGAACACATTCATAAAAGATCTAATTTTTAATTGAATAGCTGAACCTGTGCCAATATGTGAAAGGCAGTTTTAAATTGTAACAAAATATAATGGGTTTCATCAAACAGGATTGCATATAGTGGACTGCGGCTGCATGTATTTGAAAAAAGTAAAGCAAATAGGGAGCAAAAAATTTATGCTTCATTTAAAATATACTTAGGTCTAAGTTTTTCTTAGTGAAAATTTTTTACACAGTAGTGATAAGTTGACTTCAACAGCTTTTCTTCTTGTCAGTGATGCAAACATAATTTAATTGAGAAGAGATAACATATCTTTAATTGATAATATTGTTATACTCTAAATTAAATGTATGCTTTTTATATTTTACAGTATTTTACATAGAAAAAAAAACCTCTTTTTAATTTCATTTGTAACTAATTTATCAGGTAGCATACAAAAACATAAAAAATTAATATACAGGCAATATTCCCTAAAAGTTGAGGAGTTGTGGTAGATTTTAAAGAGGGCAGTAATATAGATTAATTCTGGGTAGAAAAACAGAATAAGTTGAAATGACATTACCAAACGCATTTTTATAGAAGAAAAGACAGTCAAATAAAAAAGGAAAAATAATTATCTTGCTGAGAATCATGATGTGCTATGGAGATTCGAGAGAGAGTGGAAGTTGTTTTGGGAGAAACAGTTTATAATGGAAACACGGTTTAAATTGCTCTTTGTCTACCGTGCTTAACGCCATATACTAGTATTTAGCTGCCCTTTTGGTTTCATTGTACGTTAGCATAATGCTACTCCTTGTGTGTTAAGCTGGCACATCTTTTTCTCCTTTGCTGTTCAGGTTACGGTGCTCTAGCCTAATCGCTTCCTTCATAAAGATGACCGAAGCAAAGCAAACCTTGACCCTGTGTGGTTCTCTTTCTCATCCACTAAGAGAAGAAGCTTCTCTTTCGTGTTACTATGGTTGCATTACCCACAGTCTGCATCTGCAATTCCCTACCTCCCCTCTGCTCTCAACACACTGAGATCCTCTTCGCAACTTTTTTGAAACAAGTTCTGAAGGATGACCACATTGCCAAATCCTAGGAACGCGTTTCTGTGTTCCCACTTTCTTTGTTCCTTAGTTATTTACCTCTCAGCTTGACTTTCTCCATTTTCCTCCGTGAATTCCCTTTTCTCCAGTTACTCTTTTTTTGCTAAATGTGTTCAATCTTTTTTCTTTTCTTTTACTGCAGTAGTCTAGTTCCCTCAGGCCCACTGGCTCCGGCTCTCTGATTTATTTGTTAGGTGATTATTCCTAACTTGATCATCTCTGCATTTCATATGTTTCAATCAGGGACAGATCTATATTTCAGACTCCCATGAGTTCATCTCCATTGAGTGTCTCCCACATTTCAAAATCAGCGAAGCAAACCTTGGTCTCAGGCTTCCCGTGGTCGACTTTCTGGTGGTGCCATGCTCTCCTCAGAATTGACAAGACCAATGTGGGACTCGTGTCACTCATCCTTTTCCTCCTAATGGTCACCACGTTTTGTGGCTACTACCTCCAAATGACCTCTGGTGTCAACCCCCTCCTCTCCTTCACCTTCTCTCTGCATTCATTCAGGCTCTATTTATTTTGCAGTTGAGTAACATAGTGTTATACCCATATACTTAAAAATGCTGCTCATCTGGGTCTCCTTTCCTTCACTCTTTCTTTTTAAATTAATAGTTATTGTTGAAAGTATTACAGATATTCCCCCTTCCCCCCATTGACCTCTTTTCCTTCACTCTTTAAAATGTTCATCTTTTCCTTGTCACCAAAGTCATCTTTGTGAGGCAGACAGAATCATTTCATTGCCCGCCTTAAAACCTTTCACAGACTCACCACTGTTTTCAGGACAAAGTCCAAAGATGTCACATGGCATATAAGACCATTTGTCATCTGTTCCCTCTCCACACGCCTCCCAAATCTCTTACCATAAAACACAAAAGCTACTCAGAGTTCCTGAAACAGCATATGCTCTTTTATTTCAGACTTTCCTCTTGGACAGGGATGCCATTGCTCCTCTCCTACTGGTTTCACTGGCAAAGAATTACTCATACTTGAGTGCTTCACCACGTACCCTCTCCTGACCATACTCCTAAGGCTCAGATCTGGGCTCGTTCCTTTTGGACCCTACACTACCAGGCATACACTTAGGTAAAACATATGACTAGCACTTGGGTATCATATGGGTTTCTTCCACTAGGGAGATTCAGAGATAAGGATTTTTTTTTTCCTGTATTTGTATCAACAGTATCAGGCATGTTGCCTGGCACACAGTAGATAAATACTCATTGATTAAATTGAATATTACAGGAAGATTAATTATTGAGAGATATATGTGTTACATACCTCTGTGTGGATATATATGTGTTTGTATATATGTGTGTCTATTATATACAAATATCTAGAACAAAGCATATGTAAAATATGATAATGATAGCAACAATTTGCAGAGCATCCACCATGGGTCTGGCATGCCATATACTCTGTTACCTTTAATCCTCATAACTCTATACAGTCTATAAGAATATATTCCTTCTAAACAAGAGGATACTGAGAACCAAAAACTTCTTTTTAGAAGATTGCACAATTATTCAGTGGTGGAGGGATTTAAATGTTCAGTCCTGTGTCCTAAGCCTGTGCTCTTCCCATTAACTTGCACTCAATAAGGCAACCCCAGACTTAGTTCCCAGTGTTCTCCAGTTATTCATCTGGATCGTTTCTTCTGATTGGGATTGTTTCACGATACAGTCAAATGGGGGGTCTGTTTATTGGGAGAGAAACAGGAGCCAGGAGTCCAAGAATAGGGATTTCAGGGGGACTCACAAAGGGATATGCATAAAGGTAACACAGTATATGGCATGCCAGGCACATAGTGAACCCTCCCCTCATATTTTGTCTCCCTTTCTACGGAATTCTGAAGTATTTATTTTTGGCTGAATATGTTTTATTTTATCATTTAGAACCTTGAAATATGAAAAGAAAATGTTCTTTTTGAAACTTGTAATATGAATGAATTTTTTGTTGTTGGATGAATCTTTGTTGAAAGAGAGGGAATGATTAGTCATCAACTCTGAGGATGATACTTTTACATTATTACGACTTGTAGCCTAGGTAAACTTGACCTGCCTCCAACCTTTGTAATATTTCCAACCTTTGCAATATCCGATGAACATTTTAAATTTATAAATTAGAAGACTCTTCATGCAGCCTGGCTACAACTGGCATTTTGGTTAATCAGAAAAAGAAAAAAGAGAGAATGTAATGAAATCATTGTTATTTTCAAAAGAGAACCCTCTCCTTTTTTTTTTTTTTTTTTTTTAAGGAAAATTGAGTTCCCCATTTTGCTTATACAGTTAGGCCACATGTGAGAAATGTAAAAAATATGTGAAATGAGGAGCAGACTGTTAGCCGATGAGATTGTATCTCAGATCACATCTCAGCAGTTTTCCACTGCCCAAAACTACTCCCTATGGAAAAAAACTACTTTTTAATTTTTTAAATTTCCATCCAAGGCCATGCTTATTGATTTTAGAGGAAGAGGAAGGGCGGGAGGGAGGGCAGGAGGGAGAGAGGGAGAGAAACATTGATCCGTTGCCTCCCATACTCGCCCTGACCGGGGATGGAACACAAAACCTAGGTATGTACCCTGAACAATTAAACTACAACCTTTTTGGTGTACAGGACGATGCTCCAACCAACTGAGACACCTGGCCAGGGCAATCAGTACACTTTTAAAAAAGGACTTATATGAAATTAAACATTCTTACCTACTTAATCTGACTAGATGAGAAATATTTATTAGCCCATTACTAATGATCAGGTTTGTTTCATTAAAAACCCCCACAAAATTTATAAACTGGGAGCAAGAAATAACTGAAAGCATATAAGTTGGGGATAATGTAGCTGATTGTTATCATTATTTACTATAAATTAGGCATAAAGATTTTTTACTCACAAGTGACATAAGTTTCTACTGCTTTTGTTTCTTTGGCATTGGACATACAATGCTTATTATGTTACCTACCAAAATTTTACCAGAGTATTACATACAATAAGCAAAGTGACTCCTAGGCTAGCAGCTCCGTCACAGTTTTCTAGGAGACTCAAGCATTCCATGTAATTATTTTGCACAGGAAGAGAGCCTGACCAGTTGCTGCAGGCTCTGTATAAACATTAATTGAATGTGATCACTACACACAAGTTGGTTGCATATGAGAAGCACAGAAAACATAGACCTTTTGCTTGTAATTGCAATGAGCAATAACAATTAAATGCAATAATTACTATAATATTCCCTTACACGGGAAGTGTTGCGCAACTCCTAGTACATTACATCGGAGAGTTTAGTTTCCCAAGGCAAAAAGAAGGCAGTTTATCATCTACCAGTATTAATAATAATTAGAGCTAAATATGAACCATTTTCATATCTAGATGAAGTGGCTTAGTAACAATGTGTATTCTCCTAGTTTCAAATACATAGTAAACAAGAGCATGAAAACAATGAGAGTAGCCTGTTTGTGAAAAGACATTACGTACAGTCTTATATTCTTTGGGATTTTAAAGTAAAATCAGAACCTCTTTGGTTTGTGTTTGGTTAATAACGGAAAGCATTTCCTAAATTTAAAAAAATGAAATTCCTGCTTTATTAACGGAACGAAGAAAAGTTAGCACTCTCTCTCATCCCACCCCATCCAAAGCTTTGCCTCCAGATGTTATTTCGGATTTATTTTGCAATGTTTATTATGACAGTCCGAGCTGTTTATGTTTTAAAGATACATGGGTCAGTTTATTTATAGAGAGACAGCTTCTTGAAATGAAGACAGTTTACTTTGGGCGTGTGGGTTAAAGCGGCACAGCGCTGCAAAGGGTGCGCCTGGCTTTCTCCAGCGGGTTAGTTCTCCGTCATTTCTTTCATTATGAGGACCTTGTTTTCCTTTGTTTTCTCTTTCTTTTTCTTCTAATCCTATAAGGTTTTACAGGGTTTACCCTGTGAGGAAGAGCTGAGCTCCTGGAGCTGTTCATCTGATAAGAAATGAAAGAAACAAGGCAGAATGGGTGGCTGAGCCCGGGGCATTCGCTTACAAAATCTGGAGCCTGTGGAAGGCGGACGAGATGCTCACAAGGCCCCCAGGATAGACAGCACTTGGTTTTGTTCTTCTCAAACCAGGCTTAGTCCTGGCTAGGGGACCAGGGACTGTGGGGCACTAGGTGGCTATGTGTGTGCAGTAGGGCTCCATGAAGGTTCTGGAAGCCATGGGTACTGAAAGGTGCTGTTATCCCTTTCCTTTACGTGTTACAAAATAAAACCGTTTTAAACTGTGAAGCCAGGATGAGAAAGTTCACACAGTTCGCAATTGCCTCACTGTGACTACTTCAATGCTACTTAGTCATATGGAATAGCATTTTTTGTTTTCAAAATTATTTTGGAATATAATGACCCCCTGCCCCTCCTCCCCCCCAATAAATTGTTTGGCCTTTACCTCTGCTTTCTTGAGTCCCCTCAGAAGGTGCTTTGTCTTTCTAGGGGGACACCAGCACTGAGTTTGGGGGAGTGCAGGTAGTGGAAGGAGGCATTGCAAAATAGAAGCAGGGAGTGCAGAGCAGTGAAGGCTGAGGAAGCCCTGAGGACAGCTTTGCACTAGGCGGTATGGCGTCCTTAGAAATGCAGTGCCTTCCTTTAAAGCCTCTTTTTTGCAAAATAGAATATCTGAGGGATTCCACTTTTAACTATATTCTCCTACTTTAGTGTTATTTCTCTCTCCACACTTAAAGAAGCAGCCTGGGACTCAATTTGTTTTCTGAAGTATTCTTCTCAGTTCACTTCTAATAATTGAGTGTTGCATAGTGTTTCAAGTAACTAACAGAGCAAATAAGACAAAATGTTCTTTTTCTTTGAGGAGCTGAGATAATCTTATACCTGGCTACATCTCCAACTGAAATGCTACTCAAAGGTATATATTTTTTCAGTCTTTTGAAGCACTGCTTGCGTAGTAGGTCAAAACCTTAGTTTTCCCACCTCGTTTAGTAGTCCAGTCATGATTGTTTTTAGAAATAAAGACATTGTTTTTTCTTCAAACTGATAATCAAATCACTGTATCTCTTTACAAAGTTAGACTTCTGTATTTTCCCATTTTCTGTTATTTTTGGTATCAAAACATAAAATTATACAGCTACAAAAAACAGTAAGTTTTCTTGTCATTTTTGCAGAGTAGAAAACCTAACATTTTCCATGGATGCCACAGTTGGTTCAGCAATCATTATAACGAACGCAAAGCCTTTAACCTCTACCTAGAGACTTTATGTTCAATTTTAGGGAAAACATTTACATAGCCTATACATATGAAAATACTAAGTCTCATTGGGTAGGTTACGGACACACGGTTGCTAATCAGTTATACAATAAGAATGGCAGAATCTTTGGTTTCATTATTTGTTTAGTTAAATGACAGCTCATTAATGGATGATGTTATTGTCTAAATGTGTCCTCTCACCTCCAAGTCATAGGCTGAAAACCTAATGTCCAATCTGATGGTGGAAGAGGGTGGGACCTTCGGGAGGTACTTAGGTTGTGAAGATGGCGTCCTCAGATTTGGGAGCAGGGCACTCACAGAAGGGGCTCCAGAGAGCATCCTAGCCCCTTCCACCAAGCGAGGACACAGCGAGAGGTGCCATCAATGAAGTAGAAAGTGAGCCCTCACTAGACACCAAATGTACCAGCACCTTGATCTTAATCTTCCAGCTTCCAGCGTGTTATCTACAGGCTACCCAGTCTCTGGTATTTTATTCTAACAGCCCCAAATGGACTCAAATAGATAGGAAGTTCTTCTACTGATTGGTTTCATAGTCACTTCCCAAAGGGACTACATCAAACCTGAAACAAGTGATGCTTTTCTATAGTAATTTACCTTTAAGTTTATTGATTTTTAATTATTCTTTGCTTGCCAATTTAGTCTGTATTCATTTATTATGTAATTGACTATTTGTTGTTCGGGGATGGAAGGGTGGAGGCAAGGAAACTGATTTTGGTCCTGAATTTCAAATTGCTTAGGCATGTAGGAATGCCTATTCCCCAACAATTTATTTTGATGATTATGGAAAGGATAATTTTCATAATAAATCTGGAAAGGCTGGAGACTTAGAACAACATATTCAAATGATCACTTCTTTTGTATAAATAAATAGCATTTTGAATTTGATTGGATCATATGGAAATACAAATTAAGCTGTATTCTCTTGACCCTTTCACATGTTGCATATTAAGCCCTGCTTTAAGAACTCTACAGTCAAGAAGCGGAAATATTGGTTTACCACAATAATTCATACTTTCCCCCACTCTCACCCTAAAAACCCCCAGCGTTTAAAAGGAGAGTAGAATGGCAATCAGGAAAGCTAGAATTCATTTGCATGAAAATGACTCACTTTCCTAAACTGACTCTGCTTGTCTCTGTCTTTTTTGGAATCATAAATTATTCTCACTGCTGGTTTGGATAAACGAAAATCAACTTTCCTGTAGCGTTCAATGTGTTCCTAAAGTGAGTCATAACCATTTTTTACAATGGGAAAAAAGTCAGTAAGGGCAAATTTAGTGATAAATGGGACCTGCTTCTAAATAATTACCACATGAGGAAAATCCCTTCGATGTTAACTACCAAGTGTTTTTCTTTTTCTAGTTTCCTTTTGTTTTATCACACTACTACTTTAAGTGTAAATAGCATTTCTCCTTAGTTTTACATTAAAAGTAGGGGAACTTACTAAATTATTTCTTCTCCAACTTACTCCTAGATTAATTTTTAAATCATTAGGTAGTTTTGTCTCTGCTCAAATTAGCCAACTAAAGAACATAAACAAGCAAAGTACAGGACCAAAGCAGGGGAGGAGGTCAAAGGCCAGATTGACATTGCCACCATGGAGAGCCTAAGGCCCCAGGCTAGAGCATGGCTCTTTTTTTATTTTTTTGTATAGCATTGTAGAGGAGAGGCAGCACATGGACATGGTTGTCACTGACTAGCTGTAAAGCTGAAAGTAAGATATCGCAATTCTTTTAGGGATCATAAGTTTTCTTTTCCTCCTTTTCTTTGTTTTTTAAACTTGGAGTTGGCTGAGCTATTGCAGAACTACCTCTTGGGAAGTTGGGACCCACCAGGAGTGTGCATGACCTGGGGAGAGAGAGCATGTTTGTTAGTATCAACTGACTCAAAAATGTCTGTGGTATAGTATCAATATTTAGAGGTAGCTTATGTTACTGTCTTTGGGCACCACAACATTAATAAAGCAAAGTGGTGCTTCCTGCTCCACCATTGACTTAGTCCCAATGGCAGCAGCTACAGAAAAATACGCCGGTGGGAAAGGCTGCATGCTGCATTCTCAAATATGTGCGTGCAGGAATTAGTGCCTCTGTTAACTCCTTCCAGGGAAGGACATGGATCATTTCCTCTGAGAATAAAGTCTCCATTGAGTCAATGTGTGAGCAATGGCAAAAGGAAAGGAAATCTGTTGCTGTAGTTAGTAAATGGCTAGCAGTAGTAGTAGCTTATGTTTATTGTGCTTTACAATTTTAAGCACCTATAAATGTATTATATCATTTCAGATTTTATTATAAACATAGATGACTCTGTAAATGTTAATTAATTATTCAATTGGTTGAAAAAAATGACTCTTGCTTAAAATCTATTTGTGATGAAAATTCTATAGGGATAATTCAATAATACATCAGTTAAAACTTAATTAGCCAGAAAACATTGATAATTAAAATTACTCAGCTTTGTTTAAAAATATTTCTAATATGCATTTTCTAATTCTCTGTTTTTAAAAATAATACTTAGTCTTTGGTAGATGATTTAGTATCTTGGAATGTCTAAACATCACTTGAACAATATTTTCCATTTCACACACCTATAGATGTGGAAGTGTAAGATATTTTTCCAACTTTTTTTAATCAGATTGTTTTATGGTCATATAATTCTGTATTTTGAAATGACAGGATTACCAATTTTCCAGCTAATGGAATATTCCTACTAGTAGAGATTCTCTTTACAACTGTATTTTTATGAATAGAAGAAAAGTGATTATTATTTTTTGCTTGTCTTCTTTTCCTTTCTTTCATTTTTTCTTTACCTGTTTAGATGATGGGTATGTTACTCCTTGAATTACCTGAGAGGCAGAATGGGCAAGAAAAAGTATGTGATGATTAAAATACTGATGTTGAATATCTGAAGGAGCTGAGAGAAAGTGAGGCATGTTTGAACGAAGTTGTTCAGGCAGTTCTGATAGAAAAGATTTGTTGATGTTTCTTCCTGCAGTGATACAATTCTGAACAGAGACTCAGGGAAAAGATGATAGTGCAGGAAAATATCCTGCTCACACCGGAAGAGAACTGAATTGAGAGCCAGTCCGCAGTTACAAAGGTAAGAGTAATACAGAATTCTTTCCAGGAGCCATACCTGTTATCCCTTTCTGTCTGATTTTGGTCTTTTTCTGATGGCACATAAATCTCATTTCTCCTTTTCCCTCCAAGCACACTTGCCTTCTCCCATCCCATTCACTGCCCCACGAGCCAGCCCACAGGTCCTCTGGAACATGCGCGCGTGTGCGCGTGCACACACACACACACACACACACAGTCACTCGTGGGTTCAGATTCAGAGGTGAGTATTATCCTGGGCTGAGAGCTCTGTGATTTGACTTTACAGTCTTCTCCTTCATGAAGTCTGGTTCAGATCATAGGAAAGTACTTCCGTAATGTGTGTCACGGACATTCTTGGAACTAATCATAAATATGGTTTTAAGGAAAATGATATAGGGAAGGAGTGTGGGCTTTGGAGTCATGAAGAGCTGGGAGTAACTTCCATCTCGCTGAATGCTGGCTGTGTGACTTTGGATATTTTCATGTGCCTCATTTTCCTCATGTTTAAAACAAGAATGTCAATAACTCTCTCAGTGGGCCTTTGTGATAATTCCATAATATAACTTAGTCAATGGTAAGTGGCTAGCAGAAAAGAGATATAGACAATTTTTTGTTACTTTTTCTAATAAATCTAGAAATAGAATAAAAACAGTAATGCATACGAAGTTAGTGAGATAAAGTATCATTGCTTGGAATGGGACAAATCTCATTTGATTTAACCACCAGCTTTATTTAACCTTATTATTGCAGAGGAAGATGGATTTATATTGGCTTCCAGATTATTCTATTTGTATTATAATTGAGAAAGAGTCTACTGGGTCCCTCTGCTATTAAAGTATATCCATGGGATCCTTGAAATTATTACACTTGCATGGATATTAACATGTATTACTAATCAAGAAATAAAATTAATTTCTTTGTGTAACTTGTGGAAATAGTTATTGCTTTCCATTGGTATTTATATACTGTATAGTTATTATTATAATGAGTGATTAACATTTTAGTTCTCATAATAACCTTGCAAGATTGGCATTTCCATTTCTTTTTTGAAATGGGGAATAGGAGCTCTGAGAGACCACACAACTCTCCCAAAGTCACACAAGATATAACCAGTCAAATAACAGAAGTGGGCTATTAACACGGCTGTCTAATTTTAGCTATGGTGACTTTCCTACCTTCTTTTTTATCTCCCTTTGTGGGAATCCTCCTCTGTTCCTGGCATGAGCCATATTTATTGTATTTCTTCTTTTCTTCTCAATGTTATTCATGGCAATATTTAAAAACTATTAGTGTAGATAACATTTAATTTAATAACATCAGAGTAGTGGAATTTAATCTGTATACTTTGAGAGCCTACACATTTCTAAGTGTAGAAAAGCAAGTTGGGAAACCCAAAGGACACTGCTGTTAATAAGGGCTAGTTAGGGATATCACCTTGAACTAACAGAAGTGTCACATCCTCCCCTAACTGGGACTAGAGAGATCTTCTCCAGCCTACCACTTCTATGATGTGTTTAAGAAATAGGGACCAAGAGCAGTAAGTGATTTGCCAGTGGTTAGCACCTGGGACTAGAACCTAGATCGGCTGATAGAACAGAGACCTTCCCTTAGTTATAAAGCAGAGTTTGGAGACCAGAGCAAGAGTGTGGATCAGACATAGACAGATTCATGTTGCTTTACTCTCTCAATTCTCTTTGTGCTAAGAATTTACCAGCCATCTGTTACCATTAACGGCTTACCAGATCTTAAAGACAGAATCAGAGCAGAAAGTTAATGCCTTCTGTGACCAGAAGTTGATCACAAGTTTTTGCTCAAAGTTGAGTAGGCCGCTAGAATAAAGGTCATAACTATTCCATGTGCCTACAGAACTATTAAAGATGAATTGAGAATTGCAGTTAAAATTGATGCTACTTTTCTCTGCAGTTATATTTCACCCAATCTATATATATAAAAGCCTAAGTGACCGAACTACCAAATGACCAGTGGCTATGATGCGCACTGACCACCAGGAGCAGACCCTCAATGCAGGAGCTGCCCCATGGTGGTCAGTGTGCTCCCACAGTGGGAGTGCTGCTCAGCTGACCGACCCATCCTGGTGGCCCACCAGCCGGTTGGCAGCCACTCACTCCCTCAGTAGTCCTGCAGGTCCAATCTCCAGAGAACGGGCCAGGCACCAATGGGTTGGTGCTACTGGCACAATCCTGACAGCGCTGCCGGCCTCCTGGATGTCAGCCTTGGGCACCATGGCTGCTTCCCCTCCCTAGATGCTCCACAAGGAAGAAATGATATAAAAGCGGCTGCCAGATCCGTGCACCAAGCCGCTAGTGTAGAAATATTAATGTTAGTTTTTATTTCACTTTCCTTTGTAATACTTCTGCTTTTAAGTACCGCATCAGGATTTAGATGGTGTGCCATTATCTGGAAGACCACAGGGTAAAAGTCTTGTCAAAACACATGAGAAGACATGATAGTCATGTGCCACATTTTGGGGTCCTGGTTTATTTAACCCCTTTCCAGCACTGCAAATACAGGCATGGACTTTCCCAGTAATTGCTTATTGAAATAACGAAGACAAGGACAAACATAAAAAGATACACAAAAGTAATTTGGCCACTTATGCTTGACTAGATAAGATTGAGAACAAAGATGGTGTTTGAAACCAAGCAAAAATTTTAGAACAGGGGAATATACTTCCACCTATCCTAGCTCTGTAGGAAAGGTTTTGGTTATCCCTGGAAACATAAGTTGTAGTTGAAGATAGAATTATATTTATACATTGGGACTAGATCTATTTAGTTGAAACACTTTTCTCTTATGGACAAAAAAAAATCACCAGAGTAAGAAACAGGAATACATCATTCAAATTGTTTGTATTTTGGAAGAGCAAAAGAGAAGTGGAAATGAAAGTAAGCCCATCAGTCCACATGACAGTGCAGTTGGTGGGGAAAGAGTGACCAGTGATAGGCAGTCAGAAGCCCAGTTCATTGCAAATTCTTCAGAAAGCAGTGACCTCTGCGGGGCTAGGAAGCATAGTGGACAGAGCAGCTGTGCCTCCTTCCATGACAACAGGAAGGGTAAGGCGGGTCATGAGATTCTGTGCTGCACACTGAGGTGCCCCTTCCTGCCCTAGGCTGGCTGTGTCCTCTGTGAGGCCTTCAGCTAAGGTGACTTCAATCCCCGAAAGAGGTCCAGAGACCGAGAAAAATGGAGAAAAAAAGGTCAAATGTTCACGATGCAGGAGAAACCAACATACAAGGAAAGATGCGAATTACTAAGCAATAAAGCAGTGCAATAATGTAGGAAGGCCTTTACATCTATAACCAGAATTCTGTTGATTAAAATAAGAAAAATAAATATAAATTGAATAAATATCTCCTAATACCCTATAAATAATCTCCATTGGCTCATGTCCAAAGATGGATTAAGAAAAAAAGCAATCGAAATGTAATATGTTGTCTTACATAGGATGTAGAATTATCTTTTCTAAACCATGAGACTATAAGAGAAACAACTTTCCAATAAAACAAAATGAACCAAACTTTAAAAACTATCAACAAATATATTTATTGTGGTGGCTTTCCCCCCTACTAGATACACCTTGTTAGAAAGTAGTATCCTTTTTAGTTCAGGTGGACCATTAAGCAGGTAATAAAATGGTTTCTCCCTCATTGAGAAAGAAAACACATAACTTTGCAAACATGTTATATTCTCCTTGCTCTAGTTTTTGTGTTCTATGAATCAGAATCTTCTAATAAGTATGATTTTGCTTTTGGAAGTAAGTTACAGGTACATGTTTACAGACTTATATAACCCAAGGGGTAGCAGAGGCTGAACCACACAGTGCTGACATAGACTGGAGGCCTGTTCCGGGGAATCACAACCCTTCACAGTTTTGGAAAGCACAAAAGTCATCTCCAACTCTATGGTTTCTTCCACATTTTGCTTTTCTCCAGTCCCAGACAGTATATTTAACGCTAGGTGCACTCTCATGCTTCTTGCGGGACAGGATGAGGGCAATAGAACTGATCTGAAAACAGTTGTTTCTGTGGTGATAGTTCTTAGGATACCAAATGCCAGGCCCTAGCATCGGAGCACTCTCTAGATCTCCTGGACAGACAGCACTGTCCTTTGAAAGATGTGTCTCTCCCTTGATCTCTTATTTGTTTTGAAGGGATACGGTGTCTTTGAATTTGCAGAACTATCTTTTGCTTCTTAAAATAATAGCTTGAAAAAATATTTTTTTAAAAGGGAAAAGATGTTGCTTTTCCAGATGTCATCATTAGGTTGTTAGAACTTATAGCCTATTGAGGATTATGTACAAACGTTCTTGTCTCTTAAAAATGTGCAGAAGCAAGTACGATAACCACTCCAAAGCATCCCTTCTTTGAACTTTGGGCTCTGTTGTTGGTAATTATGCTTGTATGAAGATAAAACAACTATTTGGAATGTTGTTTGGACCGAGCAGTAACTGACACATTGTCCATTTGTGATCCTAATGGCTAGAGCACCTGTCCTGGTGCTCCCCCTGTCCTAGGCATCTGGTGGAGATAGCAGCATCACGAATCTACGACAATCTCATGGGACCCTCTAATGCACAGTGCTGACGGATACCGACTTCTGTTGTTTGTCTTGGACCTTTCGCTTCTTCTGCTGCTGTTTATTTTCTCGTTGTTCTGGGGTTTCTCTGCTGGGTTCCAGACCTCTGTTATCAGGCACTGCATCCTTATTTTCTTCTTTATTAAGTTTTTTTCTTTTCCTCTCCCTTCCTTTTTTTCCTGAAATGAAAGGATACGCCTTTAAAAAATACATTCAATTATGTTCTATTTGGTTATTCTAAGTTTTTTAAAACGAGTTGATTTTCTCTTGGGTTGCATACTGTACTCAAAGATACCAAATATCTACTATTTAAATCATTCACTCAACTACTCTTTCTTAAGTCCATATTATATTTCAAGCAATATAAACATGAAACACATACAAAATATAATGAAGCAATTAGTAGATAATAGTTCTGAACTCTGGAGGATTTTATTGTTATAAGTTTGGTAATATTTTACTTGATAGTTATTTATGGATATTTAATAGAAAGTTTTGAAGATTTCTTGCCACATAAGAAATTTATCAGTGAGTATATATTATCTGGCTCCTATTAAGGCACTATTTTATATTCAAAAATTTCCAAGTAGCATTTACATATTTGCAATCTGTCAATATCTGCATGCCATTTACTAGAACTAATTTATATAACAAATATGCAAAAAATAGTTCATGAAGAATATCAGGATAACTTTAACATGAATATTTGTATGTTGATCGTAATTTCCAGAGGCAGTGGTGACTATAACACCAATAACCATAAAGTAGAAGCTACAAGGGCAGGGACATTGTGTATCATTCAATCAAATGAGCCGATAATTATTATATATTTATTGGCTTCCATGGAAGTCTCTGACATTAAGCGAGGATTGAGATAAAGATTTTAAGTCAGGTTCACACTATGAGGCATTTTACAAAGTGGAATCAACATGACTTTAAAGCTTTTTATTTGGAAAGGCATATTGTGAGGTATACTGGAGCCTGGGTAAAGAACTGAATTTCTGTTGGTATTGAAGAATGGCTGAACATTTTAGAAGAGAATAATATAATTAAAGTGCATGAGCCTGGCATCAAATAGGATCGATTGTTTTTATTTCCAAATAGTGAATTAACTGGATGTTTTACTACCATGTAAACATTTTACATATACAGCCAACAATGTAAAATAATTTCTGAGAGCATGATTTTAGGAGCATCCATTAATACATAAATCCCAATGAGAAATAACTAATTATCATCGTAAATGAAAATTAGGAACCGACTATTCCTTGATGTAGAACAAATTCTGATAACTCATGTTCCCACCTACTAAGCCATATAAAATTTGATATTAGTCTCTGTCTACAAAAAGCTACTTTGGACAAAGGTATTTTGGGGAAATTATTTGCATGAGAGAGAACCAAAATATTTTCATGTCCTGAAATAGGCTGCAAATATTGAATTCAGTGGTTTGGCTTTCCTTTCCTTGAGCTCTGGTTTCAGAATCCCAGGGAGCAATATTATTAATAGTGCATATGTGTACTCGGCCAATACAGTCTCCTTGGATTAATGATTTTATGCCACAACTAGCTTTGTCTGAGACTATATTTACAAAAGCTTCCAGTTACTTTATGAAAACCTGCCTTGTTAGGCTCAACATAACACACCTCCAAATTCTGGACTGTAAAAGGACAGTTCATGAAAACGGGAATTCAGACCACTGTACAGCAAATATCAAATTGTTTTGGATATGTAAAGATGAACAAAAAATATTGGAGTTGACTATGAGGCCTGGTGCACTAATTCCATTCTTCTTTTCGCTTAAAAGAATACGTCTGGATTGATAAGATTCTGTGGAAGAAATCCATGTTTTGTTTTGTCTTGGTTCCCCCCCCATACTGGCTTTAAATACTTCACATTGGAAGTGTTGACTTGCACTTGGTAACTAAACAGAGAACAATGAAGAGTAAATTTACCGTACTGAATATGTAGCATAGTTTAATTTTCATAAAGCCTCACAAATTGAAAGAATGAAATGCTGGTTCTCATGGTATGTGCTTGGTGTTCAGAAGGACATGGCCACAGAGGTTAGATTACATAATATTTCCATTTTGAGGAGCATTTTGGAGGTGTTCAAGTTCAACTCTAAAAAAATTGTCAGTGGAAATCATTCCAAAGTTTCATAAAAACTACTGACCCCAAACAAAATGTTACTTTTATGGAAATCATCCAAAAGTTCAGTGTTTGACATTGTTCTCTTGATGATGGTCCAACATCTTACAGCTGTGATCCCAACCATAATGTTTTGAACACATAACTAATATATTGTTTTTTTCCTGGTCACAGATTGATTTATATGTTTTTTAGCCACTTGTGACAACATACTCAACTTACAGTGCATTTCTGCTTATTAGCAAACTGATATGATTATTTCTTAAGACAGGCAGAAACATTTTTGGAAGTAGCTTGTATTATAGTTTTATAATCCAAGGAATAGCTATTTAGTCTGGGCGGTGAGTGAAAGGGAAGGCTGTAGTAAAGTAACAGGAAACTAGCACATTGTACATTGTTGTTGCCCAACAGAGAGCTATTGCACAATAGAAAAATGGGATTATTATTTTTTACAGGCCATGTGTTCGTGGTTGGAAACACTAACTACCCTTTTGCATAAATAATATATTTTCCTCTTGTCCAAGAAATAAAATAGAAATGCAGAAGAGTCGCTGTAGTCCATTAAAAATCATGTGCAATTTGGAAAATTTTGCAAGGTTTTCATTAGAGAGGCCTCCTTTTTCTCTTCTGGTGACTTTTCATTGATGTGGTCAGTAGTTATTTTTATATTTTTGGGGGTAATTTTGCAAACTAAGCATTCCAGTTATCACAATCTTACATGGATGTGTTTGTATTTTCATTCATTGATTATGTGTGTGTGTGTACATGCACACGTGCCCCAGAATTGGGCTGTAGATCGTTCTTATGATTAAAAGAATGTTCATCTTCCCTTACTGTTCCAGCTAAAAGAGTGGTGTTTGGATAGAAACCATCAAAAGGGAAATTTCCTTTAGTAATCAAGTACAATTTGAGCTCCAACAGGGAAGCACTATGGGGTCATGTTGTAGACCACTGTCTTTAGAGTCAGAATAACATGGTGTTCAAATTCTAGGTCTGCCACTACCTGTTGTTTGACTTTTGGCACTCACATTGTTGATATCTCTCAGAATTAATTGCCTGATATTTAAAATGTAGATAATAATTAATACGTATTAAACTTTGTAAGGATTACACAAGATGCTTGCAAAGCACTTAGCGTAGTGCCTGGCACACATTAATCACAGGAGAAGTGAAAGCTAATGTCATTAACTCATTCCACAAACATGAATTAAACCTCGACTCCATGCTAAAAATTGTGCTAAAACATGGAGATACAAGAGAGATATGGAAACAGACACAATAATGAGAGTCACAAGCTAATACTGAAATAGAGGTATGCACAAGATCCTTTTGGGAGCACAGAAAGGAGAGCATTGAACTCTGCCAATGGAGATGGAGAAAGACTCCCCAGATGGGGTGATGTTTGAGCTGAGCCTTAAAGAATGAGTGAGCGCTTCCCAGGATGATTCGGGAAGAAGGTCTGAGGGGCAGTGTCAGCAGCATGAAGGCATGCAAGGACATGGTGTATCTGGAAAACTGAAAGTAGCCTTTCTTGGTTTGATCATGGTTTATATATAGGATATTACCCAGAGAAACTGGAACGATATACAAGACGTGATTGCCATATTGGGAGTTTGTCCTGAGGACCAGTGGTTCTGAAAACTGGACAAGGGAAAGTATCAGAATCTGAGAGCAGGGCAGAGTTGCAGTGTTTCTGTGACTAGTTCAAAAAGGCCAACAAGATGTTTTGAGATATAACTTTATTTCCTATTTCATAAATACTTCTGTAAGTAGTAAGAATCCATACAGGAGTATAGGCAGTGACTGATAGCCACATATTATCTAATATTTTGTTGCAAACCAGAACCACATAATTGAATAGGTGACTGACATTTTGGGGGCTCTAAAATTAATGTTTCATTAATACAAAAATAGAGTCATTATGTAAGCACTTCCTAGGACCTTTTGCAGACCAGGTTTCCAAGCATAGATGACTTTTAAAAACGCAGAGTTTTAGGCCTCACCCTTGGAGATTATGATCCAGTAGTTCTAATGATGGGTCCAGGAACCTATAGTTAATGACAGGTTCACCCCCATTCTATTCTGATGTGCAGCACATTTAAGAACCATAGCTGGAGATCAACAGATGATCCAATTTTCTTAAATATATATTCTCCAAATTTATTTCACATCATATAATTTCTCATTTAATTTCTTATATATTTTCCCAATGGATAGCAAATATTTTTGGCTTATTGTTGCTACTAATATTTTAAAATATATTTTTATTGATTTCAGAGAGGAAGGGAGAGGGAGATAGAAACATCAACGATGAGAATCACCGATTGGCTGCCTCCTGCACACCCTACACTGGGAATTGAACCGGGGCCTCCTGGTTCATAGGTCAACACTCAATCACTCAGCCACGCCAGTCAGGCATGTTGTTACTAATTTTTAAGGCAGGTTTTCTGATTAGGTACATTGAACATAGGTGCCTAGATACAAAATAAAAATTAGTTGCTAATTGTCTTTAAAAAACCTGTTCAAGTAGAAACATGAACTAGAAAGCATAAAGATGTAAAGGGAACAAAGAGAGAAGAAAATGATGAGTTATTTTTCCTAAGTTTTGTATTACATATTTAAGTTCCAAATGAAAATGGAAACCATAGAAAATGCTCAATTACCCTTTTAAATGTAACAAGGTTATGCATAAAAAGGTTATTTCCATATAATCAAAAATAGGACTGATTTATTGAAAATTACTTAAAATATAAATATCAGCCCATGATTTTCTGGATAGAAACATCTGTGTTGTGCGTAGGTCTTTAGAAAAGCTACCGCTTAGTGAAATTCTTAAAAGACACCACTAAGGGGAGCCATTGAGCTTTAAGTAGTTCCAGTTGCAAGACAAACCTATTTTTTCTCAAAAAGCTAAAAATGTATCCCACACTCTATTCTGAGAACTAAATATCACTAAATTTACAACTCAACCCAATTAAATAATCGTCCCATTCAAATTTAAAATTTTGCTAGGTCTTTTGCTTTATTGGGTATGGAATAAAATTGTTGGACACCCATGGCTTTATACACTTCAAAAAAGGCACACATGGTGTGAAAATGCAGTTAATGTGATGATTTTTTAATGTAGAGTTGCACCGGATTTTTATGTATAGAGAATGAAAATTCCAACTTTTGTTCTTTTTACTTAATTTGCAAAGGCAGGGGAATTGCTACATTATAAGTACTTCAGCAAATATGATCTATTGTATAGATCGATATACATTTAAAGGCATTTGAATTGTGGATTATATATAAACAGAAAGGCTTGGCAATGGTGAAGAACATAGCTGAAAGTCAGCAAGGCTAATTCCTTCTCAGCTACATTATTACCAAATGGAACTGATTTGAGAAATGCATTCAAATCTTTTGTCTTTCGTTTGTGTGTTTCTTTTAATAAAATAGAAATACTTATTTCCTGGCTATTATTTTAACCTAGAAATTTATAACAGTATGGTGGAAAATTAAATAATAGATAACTTTAAAATGGGCACTTAATTTATCTAAATTGAAATGTAAAGCTACCTGAAAGTATCTACTCCATAATTTTAATACATGAATTACTTCAATTGCATTTCTATTTAACTTCCAAGATGTTTCTGATTAATTACTCACAGAGAAATAATTTGACACACCATTACACACTCTACTAGATGTTCTTAATTTGGGAAAATTACCTTCAACCCATTTTTGCAAAGTTAGTTCTGATCATTAAAACATATTAAGATGGAAATAGCATGTTGCCACCAATGGAAAAGAACCAGTTTAAGAGATGCGTTCTATTTGTGTCACATGCTAGGGGGAATTCTGAACTAAGACTGTCCTGATGTGAGACAATGAGAGTAAATTTTAGGAAGTGAAAGGATAGACCCAAGCTTCTTAACATGCACTCAGGGTCCTTGCCTGGTGACATCCATTTCCATAGCCTCACACTGCTCTTCCCAGTGCCCCCTGCACTCCACTCACCACAACTCACAATATTTACTGGCCCCAGATATTTTATACATCACCCTAAAAATGCCTTCTTTATTGCTTGCTCTCACCCTGATCTTTTTCTACATGAGGTTATATATAATTCTATTTTCTTTGCTCCAAAAACTTCCAATTAGTAACCTGTTGCAATTTAATCAAGATGTGATGACCTGGAGAGCTGCTTTTAAAAATAGGAAGAGTAATGATAACAAAAATTTAATGAATACTTATATGTATCAGGCATACTTCTAAGCAAGAGCACCATGTCTACAATCTCTATTATAACCCTCTTTAACAGATGAGGAAAATGAGGGCCCTTAACCCCTGTACTCTTCTGCTTCCACATGATGTCTCCGTAGAGCACAATGTGACATGGCGTCCTTGTTTTATTTCACACTTAAGCTCCTGAGAAAAAAAAGTGTTCAGGTGTGAACTTATTAAATAGATGTTTTATAAAAATTAAGGGGAAGAACATATTTACCCTCTTGAAATTTGAATTTTCTGAGCAGCGAGTCACTCATCAGAGTCTAATGGCGTTTTGTGTCAGCACCATTCAGTTACCTCATTCTCTACTCTCTTCATTTTTTTTTTTTATTGCCACAAGTATATTTATTTTTCTGTATTTTCACCCTTCCCCAAACATGTAGAGGTAAGATACAATATATATGTAATTTGAAATTATTTATATGGCATATCTAATTTACAAACTTTATTTTATATTTAAACTAGCACCATTACATTTTGAAATCCTAATAAAATTATCAGAAATTTTTACATTTTCTTACACTTAAGACAAAAAAGGAGAAAAAAAACCCTGTATGACTTTAAAATGTAAAATTCCTCTGAGGTTTGAATGTAGTCCTATCGATTTATTTTACAGTAAACATCCTAAATATCAATAATCACATTAAAAAAATCTATATTTCCATAATCTGGATTAGCATAATAAACTGTTTTGCCAAATAAAATACTTTCCTTGTAAATCGATTATGTCAATAGGCCTTTATAGATTTTTTTCCTTTGGTTGTTCCAATAATTTCACTCCACACTAAAGACTCAAGTCAGATGTCTTAACAGAAGTTTCCACAGCCTTATCATCCCAGGGAACTCCATTGCACCTCATTGCTCCTGCTGCCCAGAAATCTAGCCTGGACTCCTTGCGTTCAAATGGGACTTTAGAGTTTGAAAGAAACCGTTGAAGATATTGAATTTTGCATACTAGAATGCCTTCCTTTTGGAAATTAGTAATAAAGGGATACTTAAAAGTGCAACGAGGAAAAGTACCTAGAAATTTACTATTTGCAATGTTTACAATGTACTCATTATAAAAGTAAAGGTTATTCTGTATTTCATTTTATAATATTTTTAAAAACATACAACATTACAATTTGTATTACATAACTATTTTAAGTTTAGTATTCTTAGTTACCGCTGTTTAAAAAAATTAGCTTTCGACTCTGCTACAATGTGCTATGAAAACAAAGTTTAGCCCGGCTGGCATGGCTCAGTAGTTGAACGTCAACCTATGAACCAGGAGGTTATGGTTCAATTCCTGGTCAGGGCACATGCCCGGGTTGCAGGCTTGATCCCCAGTGTGGGGCATGCAGGAGGCAGCCTATCAATGAGTCTCTCCCATCATTGATGTTTCTATTTCCCTCTTCCTCTCCCTTTTTCTCTGAAATCAATAAAAATATTTTTTTAAAAGTTTAGTATTCCTTTATGTAGACTTACTGTATTTCTCTTGGATCAACCACCTTTTGATGAAAAGTCCATTTGAAATTAGCCATTTCAGTGTTTCAGTTTTCAGGGCAAAATCTCTAACTTGACTTTGAAATTCCATCCACCACACTAGGCTAGATTACAAAACTCTCAGAAACCAAATCACACACATTCATTTACATGTTGAAAATTTCTGGATCTAAGCATGTTCGTATAATGTGTTTGGAACTAGATCTTTGGTCTTAGGCAATTGTATCCATTGGATAAGCATGTAAATATTCTGATTTTTCATTGCTGTCAAAGGGTGTGCTGATGAATTTCATCTATTGAATCCAGTCAAATTTTGTTCATTACTCTTGCCATAAAATTCATGACTAGTTTGTAAAATGAATATTACTGCTCCCTTAAGAAAAGATGACTCTCTCTATATTTTGATGGTCTTGTATACAGTTTATGAACTTCTAATAAGGAAACTTCTGTGATACTGCTTATCTTCATTTTGGACAGTTGTGTGGCTGGCTCATCTGTTTCAAAAACCATTGGGGCCTGCCTGTCAAGTGTTCTCTCTGAAATTTTGCGTTTAGCCCAGTCTTCTCAAAGCATGAATGACTATATTAAAATGGAAATGATGTGTTTATCTTTCCTGGAACTTATACTCTACCTTGTCCCTTCCTCACTGCCCACCCTGACTCATGCTGGCTGCTACCTTATATCTCAAGGTGGAGAATATGTATGAATAGATGAAATGTTTATGTCAAATATTTCTTTCAGACCATCCTTTAACAATCTATTTCAGTAATATAAATATTTTTAAAAAACCAGTGAAATAACCTCTTTGAAAAATCCTATCATACATACAGTGGCAAACTTAAAGTGTGTAAGTAGCATCATGGATAGGTTTTTCTATGAAATAATTTTAAAGCAGAATACACAATTGTCAGTGATTTCTTTAAGAAGTCTGAAAAAACTATGTTTAATATTTCATTATAATTATTTAAAAAACTTTTCACACTCTTTGCGATAAATTAGTTTGCCTAATTTTGTGTCAATTTAAAATTAAATGTAACAACTTTATTTAATATATCACTAGTCAAATACATTGAAAGTACTGCCTAAAGTATAGATTGCTTTGAAAATATGAGTCTTAAAAATATTTGTTTCCAGGTGAATTTTTACTTTCTTACTCTAAATCTGAGTTGAAAATCATTACCTCAGCCCTAATAGCACATATTAAAGTAACATAACAAAGAATGCTTAAATTTATTAACTTACCAAATCCATTTACCTTAGAAAACACCCAACCTTACTTGTATCAATATTTAATTCTGAAAGTTAATAATATTGTTTAATTTTTTTTTTTTTGCTTCCTTACATTTTTCTTTCACCAGAGAGCACAGTGATAGCTTTTTTAATGCAGAGCTTAGAATAACACCAGTATTTGAATTTTCCCCTTTTTTCTTTAGTTAGATATGTAGGCTCACAGTCAGTCTCTCATATTCAAAATGCATGTTCTGGAATCTGTTTATGGTAAACATCCACCAGATGACCCCCATGTCCTCCCCCCCCCCTTTTTTTTCCCAAGAGAAAGAGACTCACTAAGCCAAAAGCACTGTCTTCATCTTTGATGAAATATAGCTTTCCAATTAACAGGAAAGTCCTTCATTTCAAATGGCTGAACAGAATGCTACTTGAAAATTCATTCCAGCTGGTTAACTTGAAGAACTGAAAGAATTCCAAAGAAAGAATATTCTCTTGGCATTTATCATTTGATTTTCATTTGGATAAATTTCTGTTTGCTCCAAGAACTTGTCTCAGAATTTTGTTCTTCTGAGACAGAAAAAGAAGTGTTGATAGCCATGTTTGACTGTGCTATACTTCCTCCCTTACCCAAATTGTCTACTTGGTTGTATTGACAAGGAAGGGGTGGCCTCATACTTGCTGACACATGTGCAGTGATTGATTATACAAGAAATGTTGATATTATTCTGATCTCTTTCATCATTTTATACACTAGTTGCCTCTGCTGTCTAATTCTCATTCTACCAAAGCCCACTCTTCTTTGAAGCTTTTTTACTATCCTGTGGGGGGCGGGCGGGGGAGGAATGTAACTCTAATCAGGAATTACATCACAGGGAGAAAAACAAATTCCAAGTCTCTTACTTAGTGTGCACGACGCCATGATATTTTTAGTATAGATGCTACACTCTTTTGTATAGCTATAATTTCATATTTTCAGCTATTTATTGATTGCCTATGTTGAGCTAATATTTTTATGCAGCTTTATTACATTCTCAAATGTTTTCAATTTGTTTCAGTGTTATCTTTTTTGTCACAAACTCTATCTCAAACTATTGATTTTTTTTAGCTAGTTTGGAATACATAGGAAAACCTCACTTAACCTCTACTATATTATAATTTGTAAAAAATAAGTTTCATTCATAATATAAATAAGATCCTATGGAAGATAATGCAAACTTTAAGATACTTTTTCTCCCTCTCTATTTGTTGCTGCAAATATCTGTTCTTAGTTAGAAATACTTTCCACATGCATTTTCATAACCAGCAAGATAGCTCCTTGTAATTATAGTGCTTCATCAATAGTGGGTACCTAAACTTGAATGGAACACAACTGACTTAATTATTTTAATTTTTTTTGGCAGTTGAAAGTTTAATAATCTAGAAATATCAACCCTATAATGAAGCAAGATTAGTAATATTTTACTGTTTCTCATTTTACAGCTTTTCACTGTGCTTTTTAAAATTATTGTATTGGTGTGGGTTATTGTAGAGGAGAGTTGAGAGAATAGACACATGTGCAGCAAATGTGTATGTGTGTTTGTGTATGTCTATATAAATATTTATGAACATATTTATTTATAGGTCCCTTCCCACCACAGATGGAAATGTTCTATTTTCCTGATGGATTGAAAAATATCAAGTCAAAGACCAAGAGCCTGTTTTCCAATTGAATTTTCAATGTGTATGAAAGGATATTCAATGTATTTATGAGTCCTTCAGAAATTTGAGCCCTTAAAGCAAAGAGATTTTGCTAGATTATATGACTTTTAACTTTTTCGTATCAAACATGTTTTTCCATATGTTAAGGCATGCAGCTTCTCTATTTTTGTTCCTTGAAAACTTTCAAAATGTTGTGGGGTAAATAGAACATGGTCCTCTCATAAGCATCTGATTAATGGAGAAGAAATCAAAGAATTACTTTTATTCTTTGGTCACTCAACCTTTTATAGGTGGATTTTCCCAACTGACATTCTCATTAGAACCCCAATTTGCCTCCTCTTTCTTTGCTAACTAGTTAATTTCCTTCCATAGTTTTGATTGGGTCCTAGTATATCGTAATATATTATCTACTGAATTTTCATTTGTATCCAGGCTCTTTTGCAAATTGTCAGGTGATATTAAACTATGTTCTTATTTTTTGTAATATTAGGAAGAGCAATGTAGTAATAACTTCATATATGATAAACTTGCCTTTATAGAATCTCAAAATTAATTTTGATTTCCTTTAAAAATATTAAAAGAAAAAATACAACTCATAGGACAGGTTATTTTTGGGTGGAGTGGGTGGATAAGATTGGGGCTTCTAATAGTGGGTTACTGACTCATTTTGTGCACAGAGAACTTCAGAATCATATGAAACCCACATACCTGATCAGCACTGATGTCATTGCTCTGGCCCGGCCCATGAGACTCAGTGATTGAGCATCGACCTACGAACCAGGAGGTCATGGTTTGATTTCTGGTCAGGGCATATGCCCAGGTTTTGGGTTTGATCCCGTGTGGGGCGTGTAGGAGGCAGCCGATCAACGATTCTCTCTCATCATTGATGTTTCTCTCTCTCTCTCCCTCTCCCTTCCTCTCTGAAATAAACTCAATGAAAAATATTTTTAAAAAAGAAAAAAAAAAAAACCCACAGAGAAAGTGGTAGTTTTGCCTTTCTCTTCGGCAAGACCCTGTATATCCTAGCTACCCAATAAATACTTGAAGAAATTAAATGAAACATAAATAATGCTCTCCTTTCTTTATTTCATACCTGTCCTTCTATTGGAGGAAGAGTTGGGGAAGGACAGGTGTATAGAGAGAGTCTTTGGGTGTTATTCTCTGTATGCAAGCATGCTGTGCTTATATAGTTATTTCAAACAACTCGTCTTAATGACTCCCATTGTTATTATGGCGTCCTCAGCCAAATAGCCACTTCCGTTCCAATATCAGCTTCAAGTGGCTACAGCTCACTCCGCAGGACTTCATCATGGTCTCAGGGAAACAATTTTGACTTGTCATGTTGTAGAAGGTCATTTTTGGGACCAAATCAAAGGTGAACAAATAGATTGTTCTCAGATTGCTTCAAGAAGAGAGCTTAGAAAGTCCAGGTTGCAAGAGAGAGGTTACAGGGCATTCTACTCTTTTATTTTTAGAAGAAATTGTAATTCTAGATCAGTTTGGGGGATTTGAAGGCTCTAAAAGTTTCACTGAGGTGAAAACAGTGGCCTAACAAAATGTTTCTGAGACTGGAAAATAAGAGGTGGTCAGGGAGAGGGACAGAAAGTGGGAATGGAAGAGGAGAGGAAGGGATTTTGGATGATTGTAAAAAGTTTAATGATGTCAAACAACCTTTTCTTCCTTAAACTCCCTTTTATAACAGGAGTAAGTGATGCTTTATCTGGTGGAGTTGGGGATTTAGTCTTCTTTTAAAATGATGAAATATGACCCTGGCTTCCCTTGGCCCAACTTGGGGCGTTTGAAGTGGCACTATAGTCTCAGGAGCCCGATTTCCCAGTTTTGAATGGCTGTGGCTTTTGTTGTAATCTGTTGAATTTTGCTTTCAGTGGAATTCCACCAAAATGAAGGGCCACTGGTTACTATGATGAAACTTCTTATTTAAGAGGGTGTGGCAAGGGCAGAGATGGCATGTGTAATACAATTAATGGGGAGAAAATCCCAGAAAAGACTGAAGCAAAGGAGCTGAAGTTTAAAGAAATTGTGATAATTCCTAAAGGAATGAACCCTGGTTTGATCAATCTCCATGGATATGAACAATTATTGCTCCATTTAGTATTTAAGAATCAAATAAGATGATCTTGAAAGTTAAAAAAACTAAATACATTTTTAGAAAAAGTTTTAAAGGGATCGTTTTTGATAACCCATGTTTTTGGATTTTATTTTCTGAGCAAAGTGGATAATCTTCCTGTGTGCCTGAAGACCACATTAAGGCAGAAGGAGGAATATGCGTGATCCATGACTTTAATAAGCTCTTCCCTTATTTCTAGGGAATTTTTAGGAAAGGGGGAAGTGGTCAGGAGGTGATTAAAAATACTGAGAATTAAAAATATTTAAGGAAATCACGAGAATTTTTAATTGGCAGGTCTATCTCTGCTGTGCGGCGGGTTGGGGCAAACAGGAAGGAGAATCCTTCTTTCTCCATTACGCCTTGGCCATTTGTTACCAAGCACATTTTGGGGCCCTGCAAACTGTTGGTACTTTTTAGCCGCAGAGGCCTTGAGGAGTTAAGCACACGTGTCTCCTGGCAGCCTTCCCTGGGTAGGAACAGGTCTGGGTGTGGGTATATTCATCTGCCCCAACAGAAAATGACACCAGTGATTTCTGAAACACAATGAATATTTCAGAAATCACTGAATGATCTAGTAGATGATTTTCACTGCCACTTACAACACATGGTAAGCAGTTGTATTCTTTATGTGCGCTAATATATTTCACATTTTTATGTGTATATGATCGCTTAACATATTTTACTGTACTAGTTAAATATTTTGAAAAGTACTCTTTGCTTATATACATCCTTTAAGCTCCTTTTCAAAGGTGGTATCTCCATGAAGTCTTCCCCTGTCATTCTCTAACAGATTCTGAAGTTAGAAAGATCTGAGTCTTGGCTAACCTACTGGTTATTGTCTCTCCTTGGGGGTGGTTACATAAACTCGTAAGAACTCATTTTAAAAAAAATGTGTGCTTAAAAAATATGTGTGACATTAAATTAAATGTCAACAGTCTGAAATGGGTAACAGAAAATGTGCGTGTTAGACGTGGTTGTATTACTTAACAGCAACGTGACCTTCAGCGAAGCCCTTTCTGTGCTTTATTAACTGGGATGGGCGATTCCTGTTATTCCCACCGTGAGGGGTAGGGTGAAGAACAAATGATATATAAGGACTTAGAAAATGCAAAGAATTGATGATGACGATGGTCCCAAGGAAAACATAAGATAGTTGAGTGAAAAATGTCACTTTTGAAAATAGGACAGCTTTAATCTGACTGGGGTAAAATCTCAGGGGTACTTGATTCCTTTAAGACTTGTGGTGAAAGAACTTAACGCACTCAAATCCATCTACTTTAGTAAGATTTTGAAAATTTCACCTCTTACATATCTCTCATGTATTATTCCCGTCTCTATCTCATTTAGTCTAAATGCCAATCATCTCTAGATTTTTTGCAAAAAAACAGATCTGCTTCCTGTCGTTTTTCACCTTCCTGGTGGGCTACCTTCTAATAGTGCAGAGGGCTGGTCTGTTGTTCCTTTTGGACACACTCTCTCTTTTTTTAAAAAAATATATTTATTAATTTTTTACAGAGAGGATGGGAGAGAGATAGAGAGTTAGAAACATCGATGAGAGAGAAACATCGATCAGCTGCCTCCTGCACATCTCCTACTGGGGATGTGCCCACAACCAAGGTACATGCCCTTGACCAGAATCGAACCTGGGACCTTTCAATCCACAGGCCGACGCTCTATCCACTGAGCCAAACCGGTTTCGGCCACTCTCTCTCTCTTTTAAATATGTTTTTATTGATTTTTAGAGAGGTAAGAAGAGGGATAGAGAGATATTTCTTTCCCTGAGAAAGAAAACATCATTGATCAGCTGCTTCCTGCACACCCCCTATCTGGGATGGAGTTCACAACCCCAGCACATGCCCTGACTGGGAATAGAACCAAGGCTCTCTTGATTCCAGGGTTTACGCTCAACCACTGAGCCACACCAGCCAGGCTGGTGTCTTCTTTTTAAATCTCTCCAGTGCCAGTTCTCCCACAGTTCAGATAACATAGTTTAGAAGGCCCCTCAGAATCTGACTCCAGCCTATTTTATAGAGCATTATCTCTCCCTAATGTTTCTGCACGTGACATGTCTCACTATTATTTGATCACATCATGTGCTTCTTGCTTTTGTGTCTTAGATGGTGCTGCTCAATGGAAAAATCCTACGTGGACTACAACAGGCAATAACAATTTATCTCCTCTGTTTCAGAACACCTTACATGCCCATTATTTTTTTCCAGCCATACATATTTGTGTATCTTCCTTGTCATTTTCACTTCTAGCGTTTAGCACAGTTCCTGATAACATAGCTGTTATTTAATACACAAAATTGAATGAGAGGATGAAAAGGCAGAATGTTGAACACCAGAATCATGCAAAGCACCATGAGTGGTGATACCACAAGGCTTAAACAACAAAACAGTTTAATGACAATTTTACACATAAAAACACATTTTCCTCCCCTCTTCCTCCTCCTCCTTCTCCTCTTTTTAAATCCTCACCCAAGGATATTCTTCCATTGATTTTTAGATAGAGTGGAAGAGAGAGGGAAAGACAGAGAGAAATACCGATGTGAGGGAAACACATCGATTGGTTGCCTCCTGCACGCACCCCAACCAGGGCCCCAGTGGGGAGGAGCCTGCCACCAAGGTACATGCTCTTGACCAGAATCAAACAGGGGCCCTTCGGTCTGCAGGCCGATGCTCTATCCACTGAGTCAAATCGGCCAGGGCTAATAACACATTTTCTAGTTGGACATCAATTTATTCTCTGAGATTACTTTTCCTTTGTCACAATTATAGTGCTTTGTTTCTTTATGCTGTTCTCAGCAAAGGAATCTCTGCTTTTGGTGGTGATGTGATCCAGTAAATAAACTGCTCTATATGAGGCATGGTGTCATTACATCACCCCAGCTGGGAGCAGTGAGGATACAAGGCTTACTCACAGTATCATCACATCCAGCTTCCAATGTGTAGGCCTCAGTTTGTCCTCTGATTAATATGCACAACACACGCATGCACGCATTAGGGATGATAAATTTATTCATATTTTTCTACAGTTTGTTTATAAGAAAAATTAACTTTCCCTTTTAAATCTGTAAATGATAGGGGGAAACAGAGAGAGTAATGGAAGAACTGGGCAGACTTAGCTGAATCTGTCAACAATTTCTCATAGAAGAAATCATCAGCGTGAGCGTCCAGTTCATAAAAATGAGCAATGCCAGTTAATGTTTGTCCTTGGCTTGGTGATCCTTCGCCTAGGGTCCATAAGGAGAAGAATATGACGTGAACTGGGGACTCTTCAAAGGTCTAAGAAGCATGACCCATTTTTCTGGAAGCGTTCCCTGGTAGGCAAACTAATAGCTTCTCAAAAAACGACAATGTCCTAATCCTGTGACTATGTTACTTTACATGACAAAGAGAATTAAGATTGCAGATGACATTCAAGTGGCTCATCAGCTGACTCTGAGAGAGAGAAAGAGAGATTACCTGCGATTATCCAGGCAGGCTCAGTCTACTTCTATGAGCCCTTAAAAGTGGAAGGCGAGGCAGAAGGGTCAGAGAGATGTTATGTGAAAGGATTCCACCTGCCATTTGTGGCTTTGAAGACAGAGGGAGGGACCACGAGCCAAGGAATGTTGGCAGACTCTACAAGCTGGAAAAGGCAAGGAACTGGATTCTCCCCGAGAGCCTCCGGGAAGAAACAGCCCCGCAAACACCTTGATTTTAGCTTGATCAGGCCTGTGCTGGACTTTATGGAACTGTAAGATGGAAATTATGTTTTAAGATACTAAATTTTTTGTAATTTATAACAGCAATAGAGCACGAATACAAGCTCAAACCTTGTAATGGTTTTCTTATATTTCAGTTCATAAACATACGCCGAAAACAGTTTCGAAGACCAGTGTGCCAATGTTCAAATGCTCTATGTAACCTGAATAGGTCATCCTGGTTATGAAAAACACCTCACTTGTCTACACAGAGTTTTGGAATATAAACACCTTCATTTCCTTTCTAGAAACTTTACTCCAGGACATTTGGAGAAATTAAATTTATTGGTGCAAAATAATAGATCAAAAGAAGCCAAAGTGTCATAAAGAACCACATCTTCATTTTTTTAAGGTTCACACCTCTACTATTTACTCAATTCCTATGAGAACCAAATTTTTTCTTTGTTTTAAAAAAATGATCTGATTAATTATTAGCCAAATTTTGAAATAAGGTGTATCCACCCCCTCTTACTTGTAGATAATATGGTGGAGACGCTCTCAGTGTTAATTTGTGAACAAGAATTCCTATTAAGCAGATATTCATCTGGACTATATCATCTGCAAGATCAGCTTTGAGAGAAATGAGAGAATGTAAAAACAGGGAGATTCTTTGAGAATGAACTTATGCCTTTCTCCATGCGCCCGTATCAGTGTGGTTACAGAACTGTGGGGAATTTATTCCAATGTTTTCTCTACTCTCGGTGTTCATTGCTTCAGTTCTTCCTATCAGAACCTCCCGAGGTCAGAAAGTTTTGCCCTTTTCAGAGACTTTTTTCAGCTGGTGAAGGCTTCTGGGCTAACCAGGAATCAAAATGGGATGCTGCATTATGTCAGAACTGCATGTTTAGTCTGCTTTCTTAGAAATAATCAAGAAAAGTTATATGTGAAAAGACACAGATGCTCCTTTCTCAGAAAGAGTTTCATTCTTTTGAAGTATAAAATGAGAAAGTCGAGTTGAAATCTAGAACAATATGTATTTTGTATACCTACATAGTTTTATTGATTTCATTTATAAAAGTTCACAAAATAGGAACATCTTTTGGAAAATGCCTAAGATTATATAGCTATAGCATATATTTACATGTATTACTAGTATATTATATGTTATATGTAATACAAGGCAGTAAATGTTCATTATGTTGATGCTGACTCTTAGCTCAGACTGTGCTTCTTTGAAAATTCCTAGCAGCTTGATATTTTACTATTTATCCTGACTTATAACTGAGCATAGTTGTAGCAGAGACTATATTGATGAGACTACCAATCATTTTAGAAAACTCTTTGACAAGATACCTGACACTAAGTTGTCCCAAATGTAATCATTTTATTTTTTAATTTCTATGATTATGTGAAAAAAGGCTTAAATGAAACCTGCTTTAAGAAATATATTCCATATAATGAACAACATAAACTGATGAGCAAAACTAGAACCAGAGTCACTGAAGCATTGAACAGACTGTCCAACCTATGAGGGAAGGTGGGGGGTGAGAGGGTAAGACATCAACCAAAGGACTTGTATGCGTGCATGTGAGCATAACAAATGAACACAGACGGGGCGGGGGGGCACGCCCCGGGGGGTGGGGATGGCTGGGGAGAGGTCAATGGGGGGAAAAGGAGACATGTAATACTTTAAACAATAAAGAATTAAAAAATAAAAAATCATAAAGTCAAAATATATATATATTCCATTATGAATTTTGTAATTAAGAAACTTATGTGTATATCTGAGAGAATCTTGAGTTGTCTGTGACATTTATAGTTGTTGTGTAGCCCAAATTATACAAAATATCTCTGCTTGTCAACTACAATATGATCTGTTTAAAAATATATACAGTGGAATATAATTACTTAACATTTTGATAACTATAAAGACTCTCTCATAGGATGCATTGCCCTAGAAAGTCAGCTAAATAAATATCTATTAATATTCAATGAATGCCAGTTTCATTTCACACTTCATTTCTATTGCAGAAATGAGTCAAAGAAGGACTATATCCAACAGATTATGAGACTAATAGTAGCATACTAAAATTTATTTCACCATTCTGTTTTTTTTGGGGGGGGGGGGGGAGGTAACAACAAAACCCCATTAACAAAAACAAAACTTTAAGACCATCATTTGGCTCTCTCTGACTCCCTTCCCTGGACAGCACTTACAGTTGATTTTTGAGGAAAAACAAACACATATAAAAAAATTTGACTTCTTGTGACTTTTTCTCAGTCCACATTAAAGTTTTTTTTCTAATTCTTGTTTCACCACTTAAGTTGTTCACCCAGCTTTGTTTATTTGTTCCTATAACTTGTGACATATGAAGTTCACACCCGATCACTGATTCTGATAGAATATAGAATTAAGTTATGACTGTACTAAATTCCACATACTACTGACATGGAACATTTGGTGCCAACCTCACATCGATTTCAGGTTACATTTGCACTCATGTCTTCTTTCTGACAGGGGACTCTTCTACCTTCAGCTACCTCAGGGGCAAACACACAGCCCTGACATCTGTATGACCAGCTGGGTTCAAGGTGGCAGAACCTCACAGTTGGCAGCTACCAGATGAATGTCTCTTCTGTGCAGCGGAGATACAGAATTCTCATTGGTGAGCATTTGATACAAAGTGGTAGCTTGAAAGGCTGGGGATTCACATTTATGACACTTAAGCAGATTTTAGGCTCATTGGCTTATTCCCAAGAATTGGGTAACATGTTATAGTTTTTAATGATTTGTTGGTTATTTGTTATTCTTTTAAATTCCCAAAGAATGAGAAAAATATCCAGTGGGAACATTGACGTGAGCAATAGACTTAACAGTCACTTTCATAAGCCATCAGCCCTGGCACATCACATTAAAAACCCCAAAGGCAGGCCAATCTTGTGTCAAAGTTCTCCGCAGTTAGAGAAAGGCTCTCCCATTAAGGAAGGACCAAGTCCAAAAGAAGTCTTGCTTAGCCCTAGCCGGGTTGGTTCAGTGGATAGAGCCTCGGCCTGAGGACCAGAGGGTCCCGGGTTCAATTCTGGTCAAGGGCACATACCTTGGTTACAGGCTCCTCCCCAGCCTGGGCCCTGGTCGGACTTGTGCAGGAGGCAACCAATCTATGTGTTTCTCTCACATCGATTTTTCTCTTTGTCTTTCCCTCTCTCTTCCTGAAAATCAATGGAAAAATATCCTTGGGCGAGGATTAACAACAACAACAACAAAGAAGTCTTGCTTAAAATGTAAGGTTTGAGAATCTTAGTAAGTGGAGGAGATGGGGGAGAAAAGGTAGTGTTTATTAGAGATAAAACTGTGCTGCCACAGGAATCATAGGGATTATCACGAGCATACTAATTCAGCCATAAGACATTCATTTTTTCAACAGCTGTCACCTGAGTTAAATGAAGATGAGTTTTAACTTTTATTGTTTGAAGTTAAATAAATATATGCACCCTGGAGTAGAATATTTCTTCTTTAAAGTGCATCTTGAGGTTTTTTTCATTGTCCAAACTGTGGATTATCATAAATTCATTTAAAGCTACTTTCTGGTGACTCCTAACATAAAGTGCCTGCCCACCCCCCCCCACCCAACTTAAAATACACTGTGCTCTTTTAAAAATGTATTCTTTTTATCTGTTTGACTGTATCAATAATAGTCATAAAAAATAACTGACCAAACAAGTGGGGTTTTAGGACCCAAAGAAAATCATGGTAAGAAGTGATATTTTAGGTCTATTCACAAAAAAAGGAAATTAAGTTCCTTGACATTGGAGCGCCAACCCCCTTTGTAACAGTCTTGTACTTCAGCTTCCTTTTCTGCTTAGTCATTGCTTTAACTCCCACTCTGAGATTGATTGCATGACCCTTGGAGATGAGTGATCTTCCACTTACTCTCCGCCAATGCAATCTGGACAACCTCAGGGTTGGTGAGGCTCCTCTTGGGTGGTTTTCATTTGTTTTAAGAACATTAAAGTATCTCATAAATCTATATTTATTATATTGGTGAGTAATCTTCTGTAATTAAATATGAAATGCTGAAGACAATGTTAAGGTAACAGTGGGGTCACAAACCTCTTTTTATGGTGGTTTCATGGCTACAAAAATACTCTGGAATTTGCTTTTGCATTTATCTCTGCATCTGCTTAACATTACAAAACATCCAGCAGCATATCATTTTCAGATGGGTACTTCACAAGTGTTTTAAAATAATAGTGTGTTTTTTTTATGATAGATACATAATGCTCATAATAAAACAATTTAAGATGAATCTTAGAATGTGGTTAACAATATCCTTATTCAATATAATGTGTTCTTGCTTACCAGTATTAGAAAATTTGGTGAACTAGTCTTAAAGAATACAGTCTTTAAGGATATCCAGGTTTTGATACTAGCTCTATTCTTACTAGTTTTTAGACAGACCAGTAAAGAAATGAAGAAGTTGGGCTGAGTAATAAAAACAAATCGGCTATAAATCCACAAATTTGGAACCTATGTTTGAGAAGGCATTATGATAAGTATGCTAAAATTGACCTTTGCAATATTATCAGGGAGAAGGATTTTTTAAGTAGATTTAAAATTGAAACAAAGTTGTTTTTAGAGGTATTTTAAGTTATCCAAAAGTATAAAGTTTTCCAGCAATTTATATCATTTATGAAAAAAAGTGTTACCAGGCACTATTGTTTGAAAACTGAAATAGTCACCTAACCAATCTGTACTTGGCACCTTAACCAAATGCAATTGAAGAAAGTAACAGGATTGTATGTCTTTCTAATATATTCTTTATTTTGTAATTCAGACTAGCAGAGCTCTTACTTCTTTGAATTATCTGGGTTTTCAATATTAAAAAAGATGCATTCTCCCACCCCCAACACAACAAAATCTAAACACTGTGCTTTTGGACTTTATCTTCAGAGAGGAACTGTATTTTCTAAGTTAGGTAAACAAACAAAACAAAACAAGTGGCCATACTGGAAGCTAAGAGACATTAAGGGTCAAATATAGGAATAAAACTACACATCAATAAATATATACTGGGAAAATGTATAAGTTAGAGAACAAATGGATTCTAGAACATAAAGAGAATGATGAAGAGAACATTGAGTGAGTTCAGTAAAGCTGGAAAATCACCTTTTTTTCCCATATAAAATTAGAGGCCCAGTGCATGAATTTGTGCACATTAAAAGGAAATAAATTAGAAGAAATATTTTAATATCGCTATTCGCCCTTCCTCTATAATAGAAGTGTCAACCAAATTCACGATCAACAATAATAGATTGAAACACATGCGTGTGATTGGCACCAGCGAGAGCTTTATATGTGTCGTGCATGTGCGAGTCAACTTAGTCTTTTATAGATACAGAATAAACTTCCTTAATTAGACCTACTTTCTGACTTAGCTAAACTTTTTCCAGCCAGTGAAGCACCCCAACTTCTCCTTCAGGTAATTGCTAGCAACACAGCAGTAAATATCAACACGAAGCAGATTATTATTGTAGATCACGCAGGGAGAACAAAGGGTAAAATATTTAACTGTAGCAGTGTTTGACTATATTCTGTGCAGTGAGAAAACCTGAAATCATTTTCAATGTCCACCATTTCTTACTTCTTTTCAGTCGGGTCAAGTTACTAAGCCATTTTCCAGCTAATGAAAAGAAAATAGAATTCCACTGAGTCTCCTATCTACCTACTCCAGGATTTCTGTGAGGATCAAATGAGATGAAGCCCGAGAAAACGCTTCACAGACATTTGGTTAAAGTGTAAAATGTCTGCACCTGACTATAAAGCAAGTTGTGTTCCTGGGCTGAAGAAACTGCAAGGAGGCTAGTAGTCGCTAGGGAGAGGAAGCTGGGCGTTGCTACGTGATGTCATTACTGGATGCCCACAGCCACCGTTTCCAGGCTGGGCTGGGCTATGGGCCACATTTTGCTGCATGGGGTCTCAGCAGTGTTGGCTGTGATTTGGTGGGGTGTCGCTCCGGGGTGGTGGTGGGACCTGTGTCCCACTTGAGGTAAGCCAAGTGTTGCTTTGTGGACGCCAGGTCCGCAGTGTCATTTCCCTGTGTGCATCACGGCAGCTCCTGTGTCAAGCCTCTGCCCCCTGGTGGTCAGTGCACATCATGGTGACAGGTCAGACGGTTGGACACTTAGCATATTAGCCTTTTATATATATAAATGTGCTATAAAATCTATTCACTAGAAAGTTTTAAAATTGAATACATTTTCATGCGTTTAAATCAGAGATACAAATGTAAGAAGTCTAAGTGTTCCTCACGCGCATGATTTTATGGAAGGTTCAGAAAGTTAAGGTAAAGCTGCCCAAAGATAGAAAGCTTCTCCATAAATCTAAACACTACTCCTGCCAGACATCCTGAAAAACTGGCTTAGGAAAATTTTACTGTGCACTTCAAATGGAAACCTATTGTATAACTGAGGATGAATACAAATGGATCATGAAACAGTCTTTGTTTTAAAAAAAAAAGTCTTGGTGATTATATTCCCAGTTCGCTGACTCCATGTGTATTATTTTTAATTGCTGTGTGGTACAACATATTTACTTTTTGAGGGAGATGTTCCGTTCTATCAGTCCTAGAGAATATGGTGGCAGTGAGGCACCTGATTTCTTAACATCCCACATTTCATTTGCTCTCTTCACACCTTTTGCTCTGACCCTGATGGGAGCATATCCCCTATTCCAAAATGAGGCTAAATTTAGTGTTTGTAAAATGCACAGGCAATGCCAAAATGACAGCCACCAATTTTCTGTTTCCAATAGAACATCCTTGAATTTGGAAAAAAAATTAATTATGTTTCAAGTGGCTTTAGAAGGCTTAATAGACTACTAGTTGGTTTTACCACATCTTAATTCTAAAAATCTGTATATAATTTAAAGGAAACATATCCATGTGTTTCTGACTAACTTGCCATTATTTTGTGAGCTCAATTTCATGCCCAAAAAATATTTAAAAGCCTCTTTAAATTTTGAAGCCTTTGCTAGGAGCAAGGTATTGCAAATACACTGTTAGAAACAGGCCGGCCTTTGACATCCCAAACTAAAGGCTGTCAATAGGTATCTAATAATATTACTCCAGAAAATAGATGCTCCCATCTTCTGGAAAAACAAATAGCCTCTGTTTGCCACCTTGGAGGAGCATGCTGTACATTTATAATGTCAGAAAGAAACTCGTATTCCGTGAGCAGTTTCCCTTGTTTCTAAGTTAGGATATTCGAGGAGGGATTTTGCATCGTTGCCTTAGCTGCATCTCACGTGCCTTCAGCAGATGTCCACAGCAATTGAGAGCAGCATGTGATTTTTTCCATATAGCCGTGAGTTCCCAGAGAACAAACCCAAAGTCACGCTGCATCTGCTTCGTTCGCACACGCACATTGTGTGCTCTCTTGGAACTCCATCCACGTGCAGCTTGCTTCAGGCTTGGAAGCCTCCCGGGGCTGGAACTTCGCTCTGTCTGGCGTAGCCACTGGTGCACATGACACTTAGGAGACCATCTCTATACAGTACTTCATAAATCGAGTCGAAAAGCTAAGCCTCTGAAATACATTTTTTTTATTTAGTGAATTTCATCTTTATGTTTTCAATGTTATTTTATGGTAGTTGGAAGGGGCATTAATTTTCATGACCTCTTAAAAAGCCAAACAAGGCTCTTTATTGGGATCCGTATCCAAACACAACCCTGTGAAAATTGCACAAAGCACTTAGAGCCTGAAGGTCACTGACTCCATGGACGGACAGTGTCTCTGTTTGGACAGGATGATGCCGGCGAACATAACCATTTACCACATTGGAGTATGATGTTGACAATTTGTGAAAAACCATTTGGCTTTAAAACTGCCTTGTGATTTGAGGCAAAAGGAGGTGTCATTGGCTAAATTTGCTCACTGAGTTCAAGTTTGTTCTTTGAAGATCAGAATGGTTATTAAAATACAAAGAAAGACTTACAGTGGTTCTCAACCTGTGGGTCGCGACCCCTTTGGGGGTTGAACAACCTTTCACAGGGGTTGCCTAAGACCATCGGAAAACACATATATAATTACATATTGTTTTTGTGATTAATCACTATGCTTTAATTATGTTCAATTTCTAACAACGAAATTGGGGGTCACCACAACATGAGGAACTGTATTAAAGGGTCGCGGCATTAGGAAGGTTGAGAACCACTGACTTAGCAGATTCGGTGGTAGGAAAAGGACATTCTCAACTTTATCAGCAACAACAATGACAATAACAAGAAATAATGGCGAATGCCAACCACATGTGTAGTGGGTATAATTAGAAAAGGTCAGACAAATAGAAATGCATGGTCATATGGCAAAGTGTTGAAAGAAACAGCATGGGAAGAAGGCTGGGCTAATAGACAAAAGACCCAGGTTCTAGTCCTGGTTACTCACACTCAATGCCTCAGTTTCCTCATTTTTAAAATGGAGTCGGTAACAGCAATGCCCAGATGCCCAGAATATTTAAAGGACTACACGAGATAAATATGCAACTTGCCACACTTTAGCCAAACCATATTTGGAAAGAATTGATGTCAATGGATATGGTTATTGACGTTGAGAAAGGACATACAACCCAAGCAAATTATTTTCCTGTCTTTTGGCTTTTTGTAAGATGATTTTGGGTCCCCTAGAAAACCATTTTTACTTCTTCAATAACTAGAAGTTACCTTAATCTTCAACTTAATCATCTTATCAGGTTCCAAAAATAATACATCTATGTAACTAAACTACCGTGTCCTAACTCCTTAGTGTCCAGAGGTGAATAAATCCCCTTCCAGTTGTATACTATTTAGTGGGAATCCATGGAATGTTAAAATTTAAACCAACTCAGGATTTGGGTACTATATTTTAAAATTTTCTGATTATAACAGCCATACATGCTAAACAGTTTAGTTTTAGACTGTGAGATCAATAGTTAAGAGCATATTAATGATTCATAAGCCTCCTTTGTAGAGAAATCTAGGCTTGTAAAAGAGGCATTTTAATTTAAAGGGATAGATTTTCCTGGCAATCCCATGTTTAATATGATGAATTGAAAATACTTTTATGTTTCCAATGAAACTGTGGTGCTTGCAGTTCGAGGATTCTGGATCACATATTGGTGGTTTTATTATTTTCATTACTCCAAATACATATATTTAAGCCCTTTGGGTCTTAAACTAACTTCTTTTTTTTTTTAATTTAGTATTGCACACACATTTTTAGTTAAGCAATAAACATCTGTCATCTGCCATTTATTAATATTAATTATAAATGGTCAGTGACTCATGGGATCCAAGTATAGCAGCTGAGATTTTTCTAAATCTGACCTCCTTAGAGTTTATATAAAAAGTGCTCAGAGTACTTCTTCTAAGCTCCTAGCCAAGTTAAGGCTGGTTTGCAGCATAGTATTTCAGATTATGCATTTAGCAATCAAAAAAGGAGACAGAAACGACAGAAATCCTGAAAAAAAAGCGTTGCGTCAGGTGTTAGGTGGGACAAAATAACAATGAATGATGTTCTTCAAAATTACATGGTGTCATACATTAAACATAACTACAAGTTCAAGGTTACGTGTACAGTGTATGTATTAGAAATGTTACAAAATTTCGTGTCTCTTTTCCATAGAGTTGCTGCTACAGACGACAAGTGTTGAAGCGACATTTCCATAAATTAGTATAAGTGAGTACAAATTTGAGGAGAAAACCAAGAAAGGAACAAAGCCCAGCACGTTAATGCATCCCTAGAGAACTAGTGTTCACAGCTCCTTAGTTCTTGTCACCCTGAACATCCCTCAGCTGCAGCATAATATACACGATGACACCTGACAAAAACTCTGGATGATGCCTTAGGGGGCACACAGATACATCTCTTGAGATTCAAGCAATATTCTTAAGAAAAACATATTGTACTTTACTGTAGTAAAGGGTTTATAGGAATATTAAGTTCAGGTTTTATCTGAATCTAATTGGGAAACATAAAAGAGATTTTATAAACCATCTTCTTTTTAAAAGATATGTTTTAATTGATTTTTCTGTTTTTAGGGAGAGAGAGGAAGGAAGATGGAGAAAGAGAGAGAAACATCTATCACACACCCCCTACTGGGGATTGAGCCCTTGAACGGGAATCAAACCCGGGGGCCTCTTGGTGCATGGGTTGACATTCAACCACTGAGCCACATCGGCTGGGCTAAACCATCTTCTTTAACGTTTTCATAGAGAGTACTCTAGCTCAGAGCTATTGGTGAGTCAGGCCTTACTTTAATACAAGCACTTATATTTTTAAAATTATTTTGAAGTGCGGTAAAATGCACATAACATAAAACTTACCACTTTAATCACATGTAAGTGCACAAATCATCAGAATTAGGTACATTCACACTGTTGTGCAACCATCAGCACTATCCATCTCCTCAAATATTTTTGTCTCGTAAAACTGAAACTCTGTACCTATTAAATAAGTCCCAATTCCCTCCTCCCCTCAGCTTCTGGCAACCACCATTCTATTGTCTATCTCTAATGAATTTGACTACTCTATGTATCTCATATAACTGTAGTCATACAGTATTTGCCTTTTGGTGACTGGCTTAGCTCATTTAGCATCACATTTTTAGGGTTTATCCATGTTATAACATGTGACACATATTTTTTTTCCTTTTTAAAGCTGAATAATATTCCATAGCATATATACACATTTTGTTTCTTCATTTACCTGGATAAATAAATGTTATCAATGGACACTTGGGTTGTGTCCTCCTTTTGACTATTGTTAATAACGCTGCTGTGAATGTGGGTATACAAATATCTTTTTGAGACCATTTTGCTTTCAATCATTTTGGGTATATTACTAGTTGTGGAATTGGTGGATTATGTGGTAATTCTATTTTTAATTCTTTGCAGAAACATCACGCTGTTTTCCAAAGCGGCTCCACCATTGTACATTCCCAACAATCATGCACAAAGGTTCCAATTTCTCCCCAACAACTTCTATTTTTACCTATTTTATATATTAGGCTCTGCATAAGATTTCAATAAAGAAAAGGGTTCTGTTACTAAAACTCATTTAAAAATGACTTTTCTGATCCACTCTTCTCATCTTGTAAGCATCTGTAGATAGCCCAGTAATGTATTACCAGGAGCAAAGCAAGACTCAGGTAATGCCTATTAAAAAGGCTGCTCTTGTCTCCATAAGAAATCTCCTGCCTGTCTTCTTTTTTGGTCTCCCTTTTTTGGTGCCCTTACCAGATCACCTTTTCAGGTAGAACTCTCTTCACTTAAAGCTCAATCTGCTTTCCAGAATACCTGGCCCTGCGCCACAGGAGCAAACTCACTGAGAAAGACCTAGTTCATTGAAGGGAGACAGTCTCTCTTCCATTGCAGCATCAAAGGATTGCTTAAGCAGGTGGCTCCCTTCAGTGTTTAAAAATAGGGGTGAAAAGAGGGATTCAAAAGAGGAGAAAGCCGCTAAAGTCAGCATGGTGATGCATTATTACATATCTGTGTAGTTCCACAAATAGAATTAGCAACATAACCATAGTTGTTAATGGAAGGTGATCAAACAATAGTACAGGAAATATCGTGTCCATAAAGCAGCATGATATCGTGGAAACTGCAATGCACCAGGATTGGGACAAGGTCACTTGGGCAAAGTCATTTAATCTCCTTAGGTAGTGGTGTCATTTATTACCAAAAAACAAACAAAAACAACAACAACACACAAAATAGGGATGGGTGAACTATGCATCTCTAAGATCCCTTTTGACGCTCTCATTTTGATGTTTCATGTGTTGCTATTGCTATACAAGAAATATAAGATTAGTCCTAACACACATCTCCTCTTAATTACATTGGCAGAGGCAAAAAGATACAAGGCAAGGTATCTTCTATGTAAGGAACATCATATGTACACATAAAATTGCTTAATAGAAAAATTGGAAAAGCATATAAATAGCTATCCTATAGAAATCCAAGTAACTAATACATTATTGGCCTTACTGGTAGGCAGGAAAATGCCAATAACAAAACAATAGGATACTATTGCTAATTCATCAGATTGGGAAGAGTTTAAAAACTGGCAAATATATAAGAAAGCAGGCAATTCTGATACACCACAAATGTGAACTGTCAAAACTTTTTTGGAAAGTAATCTGACAGAATACATTAATATTTAAAATGTGCACATCCTTTTATTTATCCACCCAGTGTTTGGGACTCCATTTTATATTAAATCTCACAATTACTGGATGCTTACCATGTGCCAGACACAAGTCTAAGAGTTTTATACACACGCAGCAACTCCTCACTACATAACGCCTCGCAGTAACTGTTGTCATCCCCAGGAAAACAGGGCATGCAAAGGCCAGTCATTTGCTTAAATTCATAGCACTTGTTAGAAGCACCAGTGAGATTTAAAAACAGGTATGTGGTTCCAGAGCCTGTATTCTAAATACTATGAAATATCAACTCTTTTACCTCTGATAGAAAGTGACTGCGTCAGCTTATGAACATTATAGAGACTTTTATTACAGTAATAAGAACAAAGCCAGGAGAAAAGTTACTATCCAGGTTTGTCGTTATTGATACTAAAAATAATGCTTTCGTAAAAACGAAACAAAGAAACGAACAGCTAGCCGGGGAGTTGAACTGAGATGGCTCTGCCTTTCAAACGATTTCAGCACGTTTTTACTTCACCAAACTGATGCTGCAAAGATTAAACATGAAAACAAACAAACAAAAACAAACAAACAAACAAAACAGAAAAACACAAAAAGAAACAATGAGGCCATGAGCAGATAATTCTTTGAAAATTGAGGAAACCTGCAGGCAGGGCAGGAAAAGATGACAAGGCAGGATCCACAGTAGGAAGAGGGACACACGGGCTAAGAGAAATTACACATAAAACTCCCTTCTCCCGAACATTTCAAAGCAGAATTTGACACACTGAGTAAGTGTGAATCCACCACAATTCCTATGAAATACTTAGTAAACTGTGTTTCAGTTATTGGAACAAACAAATTTGAAACAAAACCAAATTATTTTATGATTTTGGTGTTTCATGGAAAGCAGGTATGTGTTACATCAGATGTTTACAGTGAGTACTTACTATTCTAAGGGATATTTCACTATCACATGTCCATAGTCCATAAGAATAATTAGCATATTAGCATTCTACTAATTACATTATGGAAAACTTGGTTATTATTTCTGTAAATAGAGTAATAAGATTGAAATAAATCAGATGGTAATTGCTGATCCTTTGCAATTAATTAGATGTTAACTGCCAATTCTAAGCGTGCATACATGTCTATGTCTGTCTTATTTTTGGAATCAGCAATTATTCATATTTCCCAAGTGTGAATTTGGTATGTTGACATTTTCTTGCCAAAAAAATGTGACATTTTGTAAAACGTCAGTAAAAAATAAGTGGCACTGTGCTTCTAAACTTCTAGATTTCATGTGATGCAAAAGTAAAAGGAATATCTCATTTAAAATGCACGTGTTTTGCATTGAGATAGAAAATGTAATTGGACTCTGTTCAGAACCTCTTTCCTAAATCTGATTCTTTGCGAAAATAAGAAAAGCAGGCTTTTCCAGCAGAAACAACAAATAAACAAAACAACCCTTCACAAGGCAAATTTCTCAATTATGGCAGCCTGGGCTCACAGAGGCTAGAGTTATGACCGGGTGGTGTATACACAGTATAAACATAAGAGTTCAGTAATTAGGTTTGAGTTAATTTTAACGTTCCAGTGGCCGGGTTCATAATCAAGCAAAAGGTCATTACCCACACTGGTACATTTCACACAGAACACTCAGCAGCTAGAAATGGAAATGGACATGCCTTTACTTAAGCTTGCACAAATCAACCCCAGAAACCACTCACATGAGCAGTGGGTTATTTTCCTATTCATTTCAGAGCCAGTTTACTCACATAAAAATGTTTCTAGCAAACCACAGAAATCAGGGGAAAACACACAGATTAAAACATCATTAGCATTAAGCTATACAGGCCTCTCTAGTCTAATATAGATGGAGAAAACTTTAGTTATTCCTCCTCACTTAAATGTTTTTCCATATGTAATATAGGGTAGGATTACCTTATAAAAAAGTATAAGCTTCTGTATTTTGTAAAATTTGAATTTTTTTTTAGAAGGTCATTTTTTGCAACTGCTGTTTGTCAGCCTAGCCCCCTTGTTTCTACAAAGACTTGCCACTCAAAGTGGCCCACGTGTTCCTTGGCTTTAATAATGGACATGCAGCACAGGCAGACCAATGACACTAGCTCAGTCCTCCTGCCTGAGTGACTCCTTCAGGGGTGGACATGTGATTCCAGCAGAGTCCATTTGAGTCCATTCATGAGATTGGGTGAGTGAACACTGAAAGAGAGAGAGAGCCATTCTTTTGGATTGAGAGCAATGTGGATGTAGTCTTAGGGCTGCCGAGAGCCGGCTTTCCCCTGAGTGTAGGGGAAAAGCTCTCTGCAGCAGGAAGAAGCAGGCCAATAAACAATGAGAAACAGGGGCAGGATGAGTTGAAATGGTGAGAAAGAGCCAAGTGATATTGTTTAAGCCCTCAGAGCAAGCTGTGCCTAAAGCCAATAGTTTGCTTTTGGTTTAAGGTAATTTGAAATCTGTCATTTTCAACTAAAATGTCTGATGAATACAAAGGGGGGTTAACGGTGAGCTTTGTGAAAAGGGGTTATCAACGGGGGATAACTACTGATATATTGTTTTTCTGTTCAAGCAATAATTACACGTATTTGAAGAGAAAACTAAAAGACAAATAAAAATTATAAAAACAAGCACCTGGCCGGTGTGGCTATGAACCAAGGAGGTCACAGTTGAATTCCCAGTCAGAACGAATGCCAGGTTGCCGGCTAGCTCAACAGGGTTGGGGAGGCGGGGGGAGGGTTCAGAAAAAAGGCAGCTGATCAATGATTGCCTCTCATTGTTGATGTTTATCTCTCTCTCCTCCCTTCCTCTCTGAAATCAATAAAAATATATTTTAAAAAATTATTTAAAAAAAGCATTTCCATTTAGGACATGAAAAGTGAGGTGCTGTAGACAACAGTTAAAAGGAGTAGGACTCTTACTTTCTTCCTTTGTAAAAACACACTCCATGGTTCATGAAGATGTTGTGTAAGAGATTATTTCTATTGTATTTTCCAATTTGTAAAGGGCAGAAGCATACATATGCTAATTAGACCAGACATCCTTCCAGACGTCCTTCCAGATGAAGCTGGGGTTGCAAGGGAAGCCCGGGTCCTGGATGCCTGCGATCTGCTGGAGGGAAGCCTGGGTCCCGGGTACCTGCGAGCTGCTGGAGGGAAGCCGGTGCCGGCAGCCGGGGGAAGGAAGGCCTACTCTTGCACAAATTTCGTGCATCGGGCCTCTAGTAATAAATAAAAGGCCAGGCCACGATACCTTCATACACTTCACAAATAGTTATTAGAGCACCAGTCATGTGCTAGACACTCTTAGGTGTCTAGGATATCAAATGAGCAAAAGAGACAAACAAAAACAAAGTCCCTGCCACTCTGAATCTTATATTTCAGATGTTGGCATCGCGGTCTATGTCAGCACACAAGGTCATGAGCATCGATGATTGGCGCACTTGTAACATATACCTGTGTGGATAGTTTTTATCTTCGAAGTTTGCTCCAGGAGTGGCTGAGGTCTTCATTAGAGTTTGCTAAGACATTTACAGAAACATTTGTTTATGCTGGCAAAAATGGAATGTCTCTGTATACTTTCTGTTTTGGTCTCAAGGTGAATATATGTATTTTTTGTGGGTGTGTGACCACCATGTTGATGTACTGATGTATGTTTTCAAGATGGTTAAGTAGGGTTAAAGATACAGCTTGTGGCTGTGGAACAGAGCTGAGTTAACGGGCTCTTCGGAGAAATGACCCCAAGACCTTGGCTTCCTTTGCAGCCTGTTCCAGCCAGCTGAGATCCCTGCCAATTAGGAGGGTTCCCTAGAGAGAGGCTGGGAGAGCATCAGCATAAATTTAAATTTTGGACCCCCAAGTATAGTTTCCAAAAGGGCCTTCTTGTCCTTTGCTAATTACAAAGTAAACATTTCTCCAGCAAAAAGACACTTCCTCCTTTCATGCGCCTGTCCTCTTTCCTACCTCCCTAATACAGTCACCCCTTGAAACTGCTGCTGTTGCTGAAACCTCTTTGGCAGAGAAGACAGCCCACATTTGAAGGCACAAAAGAATGATTCTTTCCATAGATCATTATCGTGTTCTCCTTTTATCTACTCCAGCAACTTCTTCATAGGAGCGTTACAGACCAACTTTGTAGATTGTTACAGCCTGGCAAAAAGGACTGGATACCTTGTCCTTAGGCCTCCCAAGAGGTGTGACCAAACAAATGCAACCAGGTTATAATTAAATTCTGTGATATCATTGAAGCAAAAACATTCTCAAACTTGTTTACATTAAAATATATTTAGCACCACGAACGGAAATGAACCACTCAAATGGTGTAATCCTTATACATTGCTGTCAAAGCAGACTCCAAATAGAATGAGGTATATTTTTTACTGATGGACTAATCCAAACATAAAATTTCTAGCAGTGTCTGGCACCAATAGGCTATTATTATTAACATGGGCAGAATGGGTATAAATGGCAAATTCTTCAAAACCTCTTAATCTACCATGTTTCTGTTCTTTTCCATATGTATTTCTCTTTCCATCTAATCCTCAATTCAGTCCCTTCTACCGTTTGTTTATTTTCACACACACACACACACACACACACACACACACACACCCCTTGCCTTCTCATTATGGGTTCATTGTTTTATTATTTTATTATTATTTTTTTACCTTTTTAATGAATTTATTGGGGTGATATTGGCTAATAAAATTACATAGGTTTCATGCCCTAACCGGTTTGGCTCAGGGGATAGAGCGTCGGCCTGCGGACTCAAGGGTCCCAGGTTCGATTCCGGTCAAGTGCATGTACCTTGGTTGCGGGCACATACCCAGTAGGGAGTGTGCAGGAGGCAGCTCATCAATGTTTCTCTCTCATCAATGTTTCCAACTCTCTATCCCTCTCCCTTCCTCACTGTAAAAAAAACAATAAAATATATTTAAAAAATAAAAAAATAAAATTACATAGGTTTCAGCTGTACAATTCCACAGTACATCATCTGTACATTGTATTGTGTGTTCACCCCCCAAGTCAAGTCTCCTTGCATTGCATTTATCCCCCCAGACCCTCTTCAAGAGGAACTGTTTTTCCTCTCCCTTTTTAAACCTTGTAGAACCCCTAGCCACTTTGATAATGATAGAAACATAGCCCACTTTCCTTAGTCCTCAGCCAGCCAACCACATGAGGGAGCCCAGAGGGAACTGCACAGGGGACCTCAGCTTCAATTGCTCATTCACATTTATTGTTATTGTTGTTTTGAGCCTCTAGGTTTTGGGATCATTTGTTATACAGCAAAGGCTCACTGAACAACTTCACTTCACGCACAGAATCTAAACAGTGGCAAAATCATTGTTTGCTCAGGGGCTGAAGAATGCTTTGTGTACTACAGCTACTATTGTATTTAATAAACTGACCCACGTGTGTTACGTCGAAAAACCTTAGAAATTTATAAACATCACAAAAAATCTTTTGTCTGGATAATTTATGATAAAGATGGTTTTAGAATAGGGATGCTGAGGTACATATCAACACAACAGAGAGAACTATAAATGGTTATTCTGTCACCATAGCAAGGAGCGGACTGCATGGATAATGGTAACACGAGTATTTCCCACCATAAATTTTGACCACTGTGAATGATGTCCACCAAATCTTAGGTAGCCTACAAAAAATGGGGTAATATGAATTCAGTATTAATTATAAAGAGATAACTGATGGTGGAATTTTTAAAAATGGTATAGTACCTAGGGTTGCAAGGCATGAAACAAAAAGTTTCTTATTTTTAGCTGAGTTTTTTCTTTAAGATTGACACACTTAAGAACATACAAGGGGATTGCAAAGTAGCCTTTAGGAGGAGGTACATACATTTATATTAGGGCACATCTCTCTGAGAGCAAAAGGTGTTATTTACTGCAAGGGACTACCTCTCTTGGAGGTTTTAACATAGCTGAACATTTTCATGTGACACTGAAATATTTTAAATGAAAAGAACATTAATTTTTTAATAAAATTGGTTTATTATTTTTATATTAACTTGGGGAGGGAGGGGGGCGGGATTTCCCTTCTGTTCTACCATCTTGTCCTTGTTACCAAAGCTTCAGAGCATGTGCAGGTTTTCGTTGGTGGCAACAGGCCCTCCCCAGAATCTGAACAAACCCACTGGGGTAGGAACTGACTAGAACCCAAGGAGGGATGTCAAAGACAGATTGTTGAGCTTCTCCTCCTTGTCACCAGCAGCTAATTTTTGTTGTGTAGGGGCTGTCCTGTGCATGTAGGGTTTTTAGCAGCATCCCAGTCTTTACCGTTACCTGCTGATAGCATTCCCTTCCTCCAGGTTGTGATAATCAGAAATGTCCCCTGGGGAGCAAAATCATGCAGGTGGAGAACCACAGTCTCTAAAGCCATTATCGTCTCAGCTCTGCACTTTTTCACATGTTCTCTGACGTATGGCAAAGAGCTAGTCCACCGATTGGGTGTAGGGAGGAGTAGACAGGTCCCACCCTCCAGTGCTTAAACAGGATGAGCCGCCGGCCAGCTGGTCTTCCTCCATGGAGCACAGGTGGGGAGAGGACATCATGCACATACTCTAAGCCAGTTGGCATCCTGCGATTTTGAGCTAACCAATCCATTGATTGGGATTTTGAAAACTGTTCAGAAAATATTGGCTAAATATATTGTTTTGAATTTGAAAAAAATATTTAATATAAATACTTTTTGTAGAAAATGCAACCACTCACCACTGGAATCATTGTTATAAAGCTTTTAGGAAGTAAACTAACGAACTGAGGAGGGTACCTAGGAACCAAGCAGACTCACTTTTTATTTGCTTGATTTTTTAAAAACTATTTTTGCTGTAATTTTAAATATAGTGCTCACGATAAACACAATGCATATATAATAGTGGTATTTGAAGTAGTAATAGCGATTTGTAAGTTAACATATAACACGTTTCTTTTGTGTAAAACCTATTAGATTTTGCTACGTTACCTTTAATTTGGGAAAGGCACATAAGGCAACCTGCAATATGATCAAATAATGCAATCATCCCCACACTGTTATTTCCCTGGAAATGTCTCTGGATATTTTATTTATTTTTGTTTTAATGGATTCCTGTTCTCTCTCTCTGGTGGGAAGAATGGTGTTTCTTTTTGACACCAAGAAAGTAGAGGCAACCCTATTTCTTCTGTGACTTACTCTTCTCCTCCATTTCTATCATGCATTGCATGCAATGAATTAGTATGCTCTCCATGCAATTAGGCAAGGAACAAAATTTCTTTTATTCTTTTCTAATTGCCTGAAAACCCCATGTCTATAGGAAATTTTCTTCAGTCAGTTAAAGGATGTGCAAATTAATAAACATGTTTGGTCTTCCTATGCCCACCCCTATATACACACAAAAATTATCCTTTTGCCTCAAATACAGGCACACGTATATTGCATTGTCCTGTTTCACTTCCCTTTATCTATCTAAGATGGTTACACCAAGTAAATCAAAGGAGTCAATAAGTATAAGTTGACAACCATTGAAAGTGCATTTTCTCCTTGTTTATTTCTGTCTATATATATAAAAGCCCAGCGACCAGAACGGCAGAACAACCAGAACAACCGGAATGACTTGTAGCTATGGTGCACACTGAGGCAGCCAACCAGCCTGATCCGGGCTCCAAACAGGCGCCCCATCCCTGGCCAACCCAGCCCCCGATCGGCCCCTAACAACCAGATCAGGAGTGGGGCCAGCTGACCAACCACCCATAGGCCCTCTCCCCTGCTGGCCCAGCCCAATGGTTCCCCATTGGAGCAGGCCAGCCGGACCCCACCTGTGCACGAATTCATGCACTGGGTCTCTAGTTTCAATATATTGTTTTAATGCATATATGATAGTCTATATGTGTTAGACTTTATAATCTCTTAAAATATGTTATATATCTTTGACATTTTAGATATATAATTTAATTGAGATAGCTCAAGGTAGAAACTATTGCAATGGTTATAACTTATTAAAGCTGGTAATTGATGGAAAAGTTAAAGGTAGCATGTCAGGTAAAGGAAAATAATTTTAAAGGGTACAAACAAAAAAGTACATCAGATAAAAATTCAGATTTGGGGCTAGAGATATTACATTTTCCTTCATAGATTCATTTACTATGACCATTCTAAGCATGAGAAAAATATTAGTAAAGAAAAATGTGTATGTGTGTATTATTCGCAAACAATTTTTCAAATATATATGTATATGCATCTCACAACTAGAATAATCCATCCTGTTACTGAAACCTAGTTCCTTCTATTCAGTTTCTTTGTGTGCATTTTGAAAAGTCATTTCTGGATCTTATCATTCTTCCCTGGAGACCTTGCCTTTGGCAATCACGGCCCAACAGAAAAATCCTGAACACATGCTCCACACCTTTTCCAAAAATGGCTTATCTACCTCTGTCTATTGTTAACCTCTTAGGTGGGGATGATAGATTTAAGTTTAAATACAAGGTTTTCAGGCTAAATTTATTTTAAAGAGTCTTATCTTTTAGCTTACTCCCCAGAAATGCTCCAGTCATGAACTGAAAAGATCTTCTTTTATGAATCTATAAGTATTTAAGAGTGGTAGGAGAAATCATGTCTTTATCACTTTATTGTATTCATTATCTACACTAATAAAAGACAAAGATGCTAATTGACCGTACATTTGCTATGCCCATCAGCCAATCAGGAGAGTATGCAAATTAACCTAACAAAGATGGCTGTTAAATTTGCATACTATAGGTAGGGTGGGGCGGCGCAATCCGCCCCCCCCCCCCCCCCCCCGCTGCCTGCCCCCATCTGGGATGCCTGTGTGCAACCTGGGGCGGCGGGGCGGGGTGGCGCCATTGGCCGCCCCGCCCCGCCGCCATCTGAGCCTGCCATCTGCCACCCGGGGAGCGGGCCCAAGCCAGCAGGTGGTTATCTCCCAAGGGGTCTCAGACTGTGAGAGGGTACAGGTCGGGCTGAGGGACACTTCCCCGCCCCCGCCAGTGCACAAATTTTTGTGTACCAGGCCTCTAGTGTATATATAGATATATATATAATCTCAGAGCCTAAGTGAGAGTACTCTGGGTAATGTTATTTTGATGTGGTATAGTGGTCTACCTAGAGTTCATAAATACTTTTCTATTTGGTTTCTCCATGTTCAATAGGATATTTGATAAGTTACCATTAAAACAATATAAGATAAATGTTAGGTTAGAGAAGTAATGAATTAAGAAATAACTTGTTTCCTTTCTATCTTAAACTTTTAGGCTACTTGAGAAAAATATTTGACAGACATAAAAAGATGTATGAAGATTAATAAAACTGGAACTGAATCTGGTATTTAATCACAAATGCTATCCATATTTCATACTTGGTTGTCTGTGTATTATGAAATTTGAAAAGTAATAAACACATACATTTTTATGGTTGTATAAAGTTCCTCTGTAATATGAAATGTTACCATATCCTATCAGAGGGAAGAAAAAAAGACCAGAAAAGAAACTTTTAAGCCAAGCTTATAGCACAGGTTACTATTTTTAAACTTCTTGTGACATTATTTGTCTTATCCATTCTTAGTTTTAATGACTGACATTTTTAATGTTAATGTTTCAAGTCAAGTGCCAGAAAAATATATTAGAAGACCACATTCTCAAGTAAAGAAATACAATGAAATTAGTACCATAATTTACTTTTTCTATTAGATGAGATTTTTTTTCACTTATATTTGAAAAGACAAGTATACTGAATACTTATTAGCAGTGTAGAATCTTTGTGGAAAGCCTAGTATGAGTGAAGACCACCTGTAAGTCATTAAATTTCAAGAAAATTTAGTAAACATAAGTAAATGTATGGCTATGGGAGCTTAACAACAAGTAGAGTGATGAAATATTTGGTTTCCAAATTCAACTTTTAAAATCTAAGATGTTTTAAATTAATTGGTAACTAATGCCAGAAAGACCTTTTTCACTAGCCAACTTTCATTCCTTAAACCTAATTTTAATCAAAACCTAATTTTAATCTTACAAATTTGCAAAAGCTTGAAGATCCCTTTAAAATAATTCATGTCTTCAATAATTTTATCATATTAACTACTTGATTACTAATGACAGTAGCTTTATACATTCTGATGATTGCTGGTGCATTTGGGATAGTGAAAGACATTGCAAAGTACAGGTGACCCAAGTTCTGCCTTAGATGAGCAATATTCAGGTTTGCTCAGCACCCTCCTCTGTGTTCCCATTGGACTTGTTCACACACATATAATCTTCCCTAATATAGGATATTGTGATTATCTGTTTAAACATCTTAACACTCCATAGGATTCTGAGTGAACCTTCAGGATAGAAAATTTACCCTATTCAGTTGTAAATCTCCAGGGCTTAAAATTGTGTATGACCATAAAATAAAAATTCAATAAAATGATATTGAATGAATGAATGAATGAATGAGTGAAATAAGCAAAGGAAGTTCAATTACAGAGGCAGCTAAACTATTTTCATTTGACAGTTAATTGAAGGGATGATTTATTGACTTAACAGATAACTACCAATCTATATATATAAAAGCCTAAGCGACCATTAGGACAGAACAACCAAACAACTGGTCTACTGATCACCAGGGGGCAGACACTCAATGCAGGAGCTGCCTCCTGGTGGTCAGTGCGCACCCACAGTGGGAGTGCTGCTCAGCTGGCAGTCCTGTCCCTGCGGCCCACCAGCCCGGCAGCAGCCACTTACTCCCTCAGTAGTCCTGCAGTTCCAATCTCCCAAGAACGGGCCAGGCACCGACAGACTGGCGCCACTGGCAAGATCCGACAGCATCCTTGTCCTCCAACACCATGGCTACTTTCCCTTTCTAGACGCTCCGCAAGGAAGAAAGATATAAAAGCAGCCTGACAACCGGCGTGAATGTCAAGGGGAGGGATCTGGATCCCAGGTTGGCAAAGGCATCCCACTGCCCACCTGGAGGGTGGATTGGGTCCTGGCTCCCCTCCACCCCCCTGCAGATGGTGCCAGATGCAGAGCTCATGGCTGGCGAGTGCAAGCCTCTCCCAATCAGGACTGACTGGGCATGAGCCTATGGCAGGCACAGGGGGGCCAGGATGAGCAGGAGCAGCAGGCAGGAGTGGCAGGTGGCATTGAACTGCCAGTTTCGGCCCAATCCCCCAGGCCACACTGAGGGACCCCACCCATGCATGAATTTGTACATCGGGCCTCTAGTAGTTATATAAAGCTATGTAACATATTGGCAGACACTGGTGCTGAAGACATTAGTGAGAAAGATGAAAAAAATTAAACTTTAAAGACCAATATGTATTTAATCACCTTAAAACATCATATGAAATAGTATATTTCTCCTTGGTAATCATAAGACTTCAGAACAAGCTCTGACACAGAGTTATTGAACACTGATCATTAAGATTCTGTAATCTGTTATATAAAGTTAGCAGACTATGTATAAAATCTGGAGGATAACATGTCATTAATGTTGGTATTATATTTATAAAATATGGCTTGGTTCTTTACCTCAAAGGTAAAGTCAATATTAAAAACATATATACATTTAGCCCGGTTTGGGTGGCTCAGTGGTTGAACGTCAGCCCATGAACCAGGAGGTCAGGGTTCCATTCCCGGTCAAGGCACATGCCCGGGTTTCAGGCTCCATCCCCAATAGGAGACAGCTGATCGATGTTTCTCTCTCATAGATGTTTCTAGCTCTCTATCTCTCTCCCTTCCTCTCGCTAAAATCAATAAAAAAATATTTTAAAAAAACATATATTTAAATATTTTAAAAATCCTAAGTAACCTTTAAAATATGTTAGCTACAAAAGCTTACATCCTAACTGTACATCTTTGGTTTGTAGGCAACGAACAAAGGAATATGTTTATTTTCTGGTGTCTCTTCACCGTGATCTTATACCGCATGGTATTATACCTTCTGGTTATGAGGCTCCCCCAAAATTTTCTAGGCAGCAGGCAGGTGGAGTAGAAGAAAGAGAATCCACGCCTCCTCCCAAATAGGCCTAAATTCCCATGATGCAGCCTCCTTCATCAGGAGTCAGTGAGCACACCTCTAGAGCAGTTTAAAGTTCTGCTCTCAGCTCCATGTAAAAAAACCCCACAATTACACATCTATATTTTGTAATTTACAGCCCACACATTCTTTGGTTAGTACACATTTCAGGGCTTCAGAGATGTATGGTAATACTAAATGTGTCCTAAGAAATAAAGTGAAATTTCCATCAAATTATGAAGATGCAAACAAGCATATCTTTTAGTACCTCGTTCTCCCTTCTGACACTTCTTTCTTTGCACTGTACACTTTCTTGTCTCACTGGTCGGGGGACACAGGTTACCCTTCGCTGACGGATGCTGGGTGATTTCTCGGACCCGGGTTTCAGTCCCTCTTTTGAAGCCGCATGTTTTCCCCTTCTTCGTGCATGGACTCCAAGCACTCCACTCACTGGCCTCACAGTGCACTGCAACAGAACAGCAGAAACAGCGTCAGCTGGCGCACAAATATTCCCACGATTGTTAAATAAACAAAAAGGTTTGCTGCCATCAATACTTGCCCAAATTCTGAGCAGAAATCCAGCAGAACAGAGTTGGGCAAGATGACAAAGATAGAACAAAGAGAAAGGGGGAGGCAGGAATAGACTGTTTTCAGTTTTTTAATACACATATTACCAGGTAAATTCATTCTTGCATTAGGTTTTCTTTTCACTTTAGATTTGATTAACCAGCAACTAATACAATTACTCACAATTAGCCAGTGTTTTACAAGTTCTGAGCACTGGGCAATTATTGATTGATCCTGATCATAACTTGATAGAATAGTCATTATTATGCATTCGAGGATTCTCAAACTGTAGCGAATAACAGAATCCCCAGGAGAGCTAACACACAGAATTCTGGCCCCCACCCCGTGTTTCTGATTCAGCTGTCTGAGATGGGGCCTGAGAATTTGCATTTCTAACAATACATGCAATACTGATTTGCAAATACTGAGAACACACTTTGAGAACTTCTGTGCTACATACAGAATGGTAAAGCGAAAAATGAATCTGGGTCCTTAGCCTACAATCCACTACCTGTTCTACTCCATTGCTCTTGAGTATTTAAATATTATTATTTATTAATGGTCTAGAGGCCCAGTGCATGGGTGGGGTCCAGCCGGCCTGGCCCAAATCGGCAGGTCGGGGCCAGGACTGTTAGGAGGAGGAGATAGCGGGAGGTTGGCCGGCCAGCCCATCCTGATCAGGGCCTGATCAGGGCTGGACCGGCTAGGGAAGGGGCTGCAGGAGGTTGGCTGGCCAGCTCCACCCCTGATTGGTGTGGGGGGGCTGATTGGGGGCAGAGCTGGTGGGGGAGGGGCCGTGGCCGATCAGGGGGCGGGCCCAACCAGGGGGTGGGGCCGCGGGAGGTTGGCCTCTGGCCCCACCCCCTGATCTGGCTTTATATATATATATATATATATATATATATATATATATACACATATATATATATAGATATGGTTCAGGCATGGAAACATCTATTCTAAGTGAATTCTGGGTCAGTTTCAACTGATAGACTGCTTCTAAAATTAACTTGAGTGATTCCTAAGATCAACTGATGTACTTTCTCTAAAGCTTTTTTTTTATATAGAGGTGTTCCTTTTCTTTATGTGTTAATCTCTTCCTTTCAATCATGCGTTTTCAAGGTCAGACTTTTGCATTTCTAATGAAAATAAATATCTGCAAGGTGCTATTCTTATATTTATGTCTATGAAACTTCCTAACTTACAATAACTGTAACAGCTTGCAATAGTAACTCTTTCAGATGATATGACTCCCTTTCCACAAAAAGAAGATTCCAAAAAATTTTCTTACTGCCTTCCAATTTAAAGAATCCTTACTTTAAGACAGAATGCTATATTTCATACATTCTCAAGAAAAAGAACCTAAATGTTTTAGAAATTTAAATCCATTTGCCATACATTTTTCCACATGCTTTTTTGGTCACTTTCAGATATCTGAATGTAACACAGAGTTAAATGGAAATGATTAGATAAGCAAATTTAAGTTTCTATGAACTCAAGTGAACTTTATTGTACCACTTTCAAAATAATCTTCATGCTCAGTTATACCATTATTAGAGCAACCAAGTCACTTAATGATACCATAACTCTTGCCAGTTAAAGAAATATCTTCCACCCCCATATTAATCACTAAAAAGCAGTGGATCTTGAACACAACAAATAAAAAGACCTCCAAGGAAGCACATGGAAAAATAAAAATCTAAGTTTATGAGGTATCATTCTGTCTACTGTTCATTTAATACCAGAACCAAGAGGACGAACTGAGAAAAAAAAATATATGATGTACAAGTGAACAGAACTTTGCTGCTTTGTCACAATGGCAAAGGTGGTCTAGGCAAATGTATACCCAGACTTCTGAAAAATGTTTTAAAAATTACAGCATAGCTAGCTGTGAGTCCTCCGTCAGATGATGAATGATTCTAACATTGAAATTCTGGTAATTATATTGCTCTCATTCTTGTTGGCTAACTACGTGGTTCCACAGAGAACATAGCAAGGGTATGTTCTTGCTACTCACTCTTTGGAGCTGAATATCTTCCCCCTTTTACTACTTGAACAACTTTCTGAGAGAAGCAATAAGGATGACAGAATGGAATGACAGTTCAGAAAGGAAGCAAATATCTGGAGTCCAAAGTAGAAGAAGTACATTCCCCTGTAAAACTGTGGTCAGTGTATATTTGTGCTTAATTTGACCTGCCAACCATGGTAACGGGTATGTTGGCAAGTCTTTTGCCCCAGCTCTATATCAGGGTGGTGTTTTCTGTTTATGACATGTCCTGTCAATTGAAAATCTGGGTAAGAAACAAGTCATATAGTGTAGATTTTAGCAAAGAGAGAAAACATTCTTTAACCTGTTGGGTGAACACTAGGGAGCTAGAGTCAAGGTCATCGTTACAGCACCGACAATAACTCACTTGTGTCCTTGGGATCATCATTTCAGCTCTCCGAGTCCTAGTTCTCATATTTGTTAAAGGAATAGGCTTTAATGGCCCTTTGTGATAATCAAGCAGGTCATCATTTTTCATGAAATTCTCGGGAAGCCCATGGGCCTGGCCTGGTAGGCTAGACACCACGTGATGGGAGACATCCAATAGGGAGCAAGCAACAAGAGCCAGCCCTGAACCAAAGCTGCTGATTTGTGCTGCTAGTGTGTTCTAAGTCGTGTATACCTGTTCAGCGAGCCAGATTCATGAAATGCCTTTTAGACTGTGGACCCATATTCTAAATGATGTAATTTCTTTAATTTTATTGTATTAAAATAGTTTTATTTTAATGGTAATATAAATGGCCAGTCAGCTTTAAAGGCTAATCCAATAGCTCCAGGTGTTAAATGCTCTCTCTGATAAGAAAGCATTGATCTATTTAAAATAAATAGCCTTTTAAGGACTGAATGCTATACTTTCAGCAACTAAGAAAATCCAAGCAGGTGCCCCTTTCCCTGGGTGGAGAAATACCACAAACTCTTTGCAGCTCATCCTGTTTGAATATTCTACAGAGTTGTTTCCTATCTTTTTTCACAGTTTGGAATTTATTACCTCTAATAATCAACCCTTGGTACCTACAAATAGATAAAACACTTTATTTCTAAGGTGGGGTGTGTGTGTGTGTGTGTGTGTGTGTGTGTGTGTGTGTGCTTTATTGACTAGAGGGGGGGGAAATGGCAAACCAAAATGAGCCATGAACTGTTTCAGGACTGTTGTTTTCCAGATGCTTCTGAAGTTATCTTAAAAATATCATCCATCTATTTCAGTCTGCCAAAAATTGTGCTTAGAAAGAAGTGTTCCGAGTGGACCTGCAATGGTTAAACCCCACGTTAGGGTTGTTACCCCAGCACTTTAGATTCTAATGGATCGGACTGTGGGGACCTGGGGGGAGTCCTGGAGACGACTATCTTGTACTGAATCAGGAGGACATTTGTGTGCATGTGCCAACATCAGCGCAGCCAGCGCAGCATCAAAGGTTCCTGCAGCTCTTGCCCAGGGGACTTTGAGATTTAGTACGCTGTTTTCCCATTTGGTGTAGCATCTGCTCCCCAAGTGTTCATCAAACTTGTAGCTGTAGTAGCTGCACAGCATTTAAAAGAAGGAAAATATAGCCTGACAGTGATCTGTTATTTAGACAAACAACTTGTCTGAGGGACCTCCCCCCCCAGGAAACTCGGCCTGCAATTAATCAGACCCCGGGACTGTCTCCTCTGTCAGTTTGAGTAAGTCCAAAAATCTCTCCTCATTTCTGAATACCCTCATAGCAGGATATTTCAGCAAAGCAGTGTGAAAGGAAAGGGTAAGAATTTTAACTATATCAGCTCCAGTTCTCTAGGTATTTGATCTACCCACTGAGCATGTTTTTCTCCCCTTGGAGAGTAACTTAGGTCACTGACTGAGATTAGACCTAGGAGTTTTGCCACGTTTTTGCCCTAAGGTGGGAATTTAGTTCAAGACCAATATATACACTGAGTGGCCAGATTATTATGACCACCCCATCAGTACTTCATTGACACGTCCAAAAATACTGAATATTGAAAACTTCCTAAGCAAATACTCTCAAAGTTTTATATTATCATTATTTGTATAATTAATTCACTTCATTGTACTGATGGGGTGGCCATAATAATCTGGCCAGTCATAATAATCTGGCCACCATATATATATATATATATATATATATATATATATATATATCACTAAAAGTAAAACTTCATTAAAGAATGATACAAAGAAATGATAAGAATAGTTGAAACAGTTATTAACCGTCCCTAAGATATAATGGAGCTCCCACAGGATGTTAAATTGTACTATAATACAGCTGGGAAAAGCTATGGAAACACCATTAAGATGGAAAGATGGAGAGAGCCTTATAGAGACAGTCCCTCAGGTTCTTGTGAAATAGGACGATGAGAAGCATGTCCATGGAGACTGAATTATCATCTAAGATGTTTCTCATCTTTCGAAATTATAGAGTTCCTCCTCACCAATACTGACGCACTCCATGGTGTGGTTGTTGGCTTCCAACCCTTCTGGGCAATTGCCAAGGCACTTCCCAAGGTGTAAGTAAAACCCACTTTTACACTTTGTGCAGAAATTTTTGTTGAAACAAGTATCACAGTCAGCTTTGCACTCTGAAAGAGAAAGAAAAAGAGGAATAATTTTTTTATTATCTTGACTTAACTATTGTTGGTCCAGTTCTGTATGCTTACAACATAGGCACATGTGGCTTTTATGACATACAAACATTGAGGGCTCAAAATTATTTTGCCAAACTAAATTAAGGACTCCCCCACAGTCATTTCGTTGATGTACGTCAGTCACTGGTTTTAGAATCATTGTACTGATTGCCTTAGAAAAAAGTTTTTGGCCATAAGTCCACTGCCAAGAATGTTTATTAGAGCAAATATCTATTTATAATAAATAATAGTGAAATGTTTCATCAGAACTGTAATAAAACATACTAGGATATTGCCTTTGTGCTGTTCTTGAAGTCCATTCACTCAAACAAGTACTTGATTGCCCAATATGTGCCAATCACTTCTAGGTATTTATTGACAGCAGTGCACAAAAATGAGACAAGGCCCAGACTTCACAAAGTTACATTCAAGGAGAAGAGACACAATAAAAAAATAACAATAGTTGCCTCTTCTATGTTGATACTATAAGTCAGACACTGCTACCAGAATTTTGCAATAGTAAGTTATTTAAACCTCCTTATAATACCTAATGGGGTGGCCCCTATTATGATTCCCATTTTACAGATAAGAAAACTGAGACACACAGGTTGTGTAACTAGCCTAGGACCACAGAGCAGATTTGTTTGTAAAGCCAGGCAGTCTGGTTCCAGAGTAAAAAATGCTCTGGAAAAAATTAACAACAAAGGTAGGATAAAAATATGAAAAATTACTGATAAAAGGAAGAGGTTATTTTGATATGATGGTCATGAAATGCCTCTCTGAGTAGGTGACACATGAGTAGAATCTTCAGTATAAAGCGAGAACCAGCCAAACAAGGTGTGGGCAAAAGAGCTTTGCAAACTGCCAGCACAGTGAGTGTAGAACAGTAATTGCAAAAGCTTTGAGGTAGGAAGATCCTGTAAGAAGGCCAGTGAGGTTAGTGAAAGTGTTTGAGAGGTAGTCGTAGATGAGGTTGGAGAGGTAGGCAGGGCAACATGTGGTGTAGGATAGAGGAGTGATATTCCCTAATTTACATTTTAAACCATTACTTGGTCTACAGTGTGGAGAGTAGGTTTTTCAGGTGCAGATGAGAGGTGATGTGGTATTTCCAACATTTATTGCCAACTGATAAATGTTTCAGTATCTATACTGGAATCCTTCCTGAAGTGAAAAATAGCTGAATTGATTCTTTAAGTCATTAAATATTTAGTTTTTGTAAATATAATGGCATTGATGCTTGCACTGTTTTTCCATAGGTTCAATGATTTATACCTTAGGAATGAAACAATGAAAAAGAGAAAAAAAACACACAACACAAAACTTGAGTGTTTTTTATAAGTGGTGAAAATTGTCCTGCCCTGAGGGTGAAGTCCAAGTAGGATTTAGCCTAATTAATCAGGTAAAATATTATCATTTACTTAACACTGAATATCACAAATATTCTAGAGGCCATTTCATATCTGGAAAGTCCCCATGGATGAGATAAAAACATAATTTTGTGTAGGCACTTACTTGTACACTTATTTATATCTGGATATCGAGTTCCATAATATCCACTTGGACATGAAGAGAGACACACTCCAATCTGCTTCATGCCAATTCTTTCCAGAACAAAAAATAGTCTGGGCTTACATGACAAACATCCATTGTAATCTGAACACGTCGCACAGCCTCCTTGGCAGCCTTGACTGACGTTAGGATGCACTGGAGGACAAATGTAGAAAGACAAAAACAAAGGTTAAATTGTAAATATAGCAGCTCAATGACATTCTCTGGGTACATTTTCTTTCATTAGCTTTCAATTTGGTGGTAAGGGGTGAATGAGTTGGGATTTTTTTCCCCTCTCTTTTTTCTGCTCTACTATTTCCTTTTAATACATACATTGTTCCTGATTTAAAAGTTCTTAAAATTTGAGCATTTGAAATAGAAGACTATATTGCCTCATAGATGTATATGAAAATATCCAATTGAACCACCACCCTGGCCAATTGGAGATGGTAATTTTGTGCACATTCATTGAAATCAATACACACTAGTTTTGCTTTTCATTTCTGTGGTGGATGATAAGCACGTCTCTAATTTCTTCAAGCAAGGATGACAACATAGACTGGGGCTTAACTTGAGCAAGGACACTGTGTTCTAGGGTATCTTTTTTCAACTATGGTTTGTCCGGGTACACAATTTTACTCTTTGATCCAATGCCAATTGATTCTAAAACTATGTAGCTATTTGGGCGCCCCACCTCCCAATGCTTTCCCAAAATATTTCCTCTCACATGAATTTAATGTTTATCAGTTCACATTGATAGAAAGGTGAAATTATGATGTTTAGCTTACCAGTATTTCCACATGAATCATATGTGAGTACTTGTCATAATTTATGTTCAACATTTTATCCATTGGAAGGGAAGTCTTATAGTTTTTGCACCCTCATCTTTCATTTACTCAAAGGACTTATTTACTTGGCGAGGACATAACCAGTCCATACTAAGGACTACTTCTACACATATCCCTGAGAATTCCAAGGTTTCCAAGAGTCACTTATTTGTGTGGTAAGACTATTCATTAGCCAATCTGAACAAATATAAACCAATGTTTGAAAGAGTCATGTTTACTTGAAATCCTCACAACTTTAAACCTTACGACTAACCAGTCATCAACGTCTATGTGCAAGCTGATGGAAAATTGCTAACTAAGGTGAATCTCTCATCTAGCAGGTGTTTGGGATGACTTCTCCTAACGCATTCTCTATTTAAATGTACTATTAATAGCCTTATTGTCCTTTCAGGAGTCCAGAAGGGCAAAATCCTGACCATTATGAGAAGCAAAGGTTGGTACATAAGTATGTAAAGCAAGCATGTCAAACTCGCAGCCTGTGGGCCGCATTGGCCCACAAGGAATATTTTTGCAGCCCAACCAATATAAATAAGATGTTTTAATAAAAATTTTGTAACTTAATTTTTACAATATCCTGTTATACATAATCCTATATATTAAAGAGCTAATATGCTAATTAGACCAGATGGTGGAACGACCAGTGGGCGGGGCCTCGGGGCTTCAGGGCCACAAGGCAGCCGGGGCTGGAAGGGCCGAGCCCCTTGCACGAATTTTGTGCATTGGGCCTCTAGTTATTAATAATGAACTTCAATGTTTGCTAATGACTGATTACTATAATCACGTTGCATTCATTTCCCTTATGTGCCTTATGTGCAGGCGAACCATTTCTCTCCACTAATACTAGCAGCGAATATTTTAGCAGCCTATGGCGATGTCATTAGTCTTGGACTGACTTGTTTGGTGTGCGCAACAGGAAATGTTTCACTTTCGGAGAACAAGAAAAATAGGTTTATTTGCATTATGCTTCTTAATTTGTGCAGTTATTCAGTGTCTGGTAAGTTAATGTTCAAGAAAAAATATTAATTTTTATTAAAATGTTCTATTATTTTATGTTAATGATTACTCATTTATTTCAGCCCTTTGTATTCAGCATGTCTCTATTGAAATAAACCCATGTTTCTATGAAAATGGAAGTTTTTGGTTTTTTGCAGCCCACATAAACTTAAACCTTGTTTATTTGGCCCTTGTTAGCCTTTGAGTTTGACATGCTTGGTGTAAAGGCATCCCCATGTATTTCTGACTATTCTGTTGGTGGTGGGAGGGATAGGCTCTGCTGGACCAGGCCTTTCTCGAGTCTGTTTCACAGTGATATTTGATTATTGCTAAGTTCTTTACCACAAAAGCAAATCCCAACAGGCTTACTGAGAAAGGGCACCCATGAGTCCGCTCAGCCTTCCCACAGGGTGCACGGGTTAGCTACAGGGAGGTCACTCAGTTGACCAGCATCCTCTGCCTGGAGGGAACCATCCCTGAATCAGCCACAGGAACCACAAGCAGCTCATTCTCATTCCAAGATGTTTTGTAAATAAACTGAGGAAATGTGTGGGGGAAGGGAAGTCTGCTTTTCCTGTACTTGCTCCTCCGTGGGGTGGGGTGGACACAGAAAGTGGCACAGGAGGTTTAGACATTATAGGACCTGGGGGACTTGTAAGTGAAGACTGCTTTCCAAGTAACAGGGTAATTTTTCATGCCAGTAACTCGGCATTGGAGACTTACAGAAAATGTGTACACATTTTATGGGGGAAAAGACCCTAAAGTGAAGAGAGCTCCGTGTGTTGAGTCTACTGACTCAGTTTAAGAAATAAGAGATGTAGATAAAAAACAAAACCTGTGAAACCGTTTCCTAAAATCTCTTAGGAAAAATGGACCTCAGGAACTCAGTTGGAAAGAAAATCATTCCAACCCAGGGCACTGTGACTCTGAGCTTACATGGAGATGGTTTGGATTGGTCCTCACCAATCTGTCCCTATCTCTCAAATGCAGCTGCTCAAAGGAGGCACAATAGACTTTCGAGCACCTTGAAATGTTGATCTATTATAATGTAACTTTAAAGGAATCAACTATGAAAATAAACACGACTCACATGTTCAGAGCCTCAAAAAACGTTAAAATAAATTTTATTTAAAAAACTGAGTTTTGGATGTTTGGAAACTTCTCCAAGAGAGAGCTGTATGGGTCCCACAATTGGTAACAGTTTGCACCCAAATTATGAGGGTGCACAATTCCCTCATTAAAACTTTTACTGATCAATACAGCACAGTCGGCTCACACATTGTGCTACTATCACTCTCTTTGCTTTTTAAACACATATTTCGTTTTAGCCACAAATTTTTAACAAAATACTTTTTTGAAAAAGTAAAGACATGACTTTCTTTTTTTTTTTTTTTTTTTTTTTTTTTTTTTTTTTTTTATTTTCCTCTTAAAGTATTACAAAGGGTATTACATAAGTATCCTTTTTCCCCCCCCCCCCCCGCCCTTGACAAACCACTACCCTCCCTTACCCCCCAGTGTCTTATGTCCATTAGTTATGCTTATATGCATGCATACAAGTCCTTCGGTTGATCTCTTACTCCCCTCCCTCCTGCCCCCCAACTCTCTCTGGCCTTCCCACTGCAGTTTGACAATCAGTTTGAGGCAGCTCTGCCTCTGTATCTATTATTGTTCAAAAGTTTGTAATGGTCTTTATTATCCATGAATGAGTGAGATCATGTGGTATTTTTCCTTCATTGACTGGCTTGTTTCACTTAGCATAATGCTCTCCAGTTCCATCCATGATGTTGCAAATGGTAGGAGTTCCTTCTTTTTAACAGCAGCATAGTATTCCATCGTGTAGATGTACCACAGTTTTCTAATCCATTCATCTACTGATGGGCACTTAGGCTGTTTCCAGATCTTAGCTATGGTGAATTGTGCTGCTATGAACATCTGGGTGCATATATCCTTTCTGATAGGTGTTTCTGGTTTCTTGGGATATATTCCTAGTAGTGGGATCACAGGGTCAAATGGGAGTTCCATTTCCAATTTTTTGAGGAACCTCCATACTGCCTTCCATAGTGGCTGCACCAGTCTGCATTCCCACCAGCAGTGCACAAGTGTTCCTTTTTCTCCACATCCTCTCCAGCACTTGTCGTTTGTTGATTTGTTGATGATGGCCATTCTGACAGGTGTGAGATGGTACCTCATTGTTGTTTTGATTTGCATCTCTCGGATGATTAGTGACTTTGAGCATGTTTTCATATGTCTCTTGGCTTTCTGAATGTCCTCTTTTGAAAGGTGTCTATTTAGATCCTTTGCCCATTTTTTGATTGGATTGTTTATCTTCTTTTTGTTAAGTTGTATGAGTTCCCTATAAATTTTGGAGATTAAGCCCTTATCCGATATGACGTTGGCAAATATGTTTTCCCACGAGGTGGGTTTTCTTGTTGTTTTGTTGATGGTTTCTTTTGCTGTGCAGAAGCTTTTTATTTTGATGTAGTCCCATTTGTTCAGTTTCTCTTTAGTTTCAACTGCCCTAGGAGCTGTATCAGTGAAGAAATTGTTTTGGCATATGTCTGAGATTTTGTTGCCTTTGTATTCTTCTAGAATTTTTATGGTTTCCTGTCGTACATTTAAGTCCTTTATCCATTTTGAGTTTATTCTTGTGTATGGTGTAAGTTGGTGGTCTAGTTTCATTTTCTTGCATATGTCTGTCCAGTTTTCCCAACACCATTTATTGAAGAGACTATCTTGGCTCCATTGTATGTTCATGCCTCCTTTGTCAAAAATTAATTGAGCATATTGGTTCGGGCTAATTTCTGGACTCTCTATTCTATTCCACTGATCTATAAGACATGACTTTCTTAACTGGCAAAGGAAATTCTTGTTTGTTTGTTCTTAATCAGGGCATTTTGAATATGGGCAGGTACAAATTTGAAAGCAAACTTTATTGCTTCAGGAAGGTTTAAGTATTATGTTGTGGGAAGTGAGAAGAATTGAGAGTATGAAGTTCATATTCTAAGATTCTAGATTTTTTTTTTTTTTTACAGTTGAGTAGCATAGTGATTGCTTTCTTGAAAGCTGGATAAAGATCACTCAAATTATACAGTCAGTCTTACACAACAGGACACAAATTTCTCAAACTTCATCTTAAGGCAAGAGTTTTTACTTTTTATATGGAAACCACAGAAAACTTTGGTCTGGATTGACTGTAACAACCCTTTCAGCCTTAAAATCTTATGATCCTAAGACAGAAAATAGAATTCCGCTTTGTCATACTTCTTCTTTGTTCTATTCTAATAATAACGCCATTTTGCATTTCCAAATCACTTTTTCAAACAATGTTTTTGTACTATTATTTTATATAACAATGGAGGTGTTGTTGGTGGGTAGGCTTCATAGACTCTCTAATGTTCGTACTTTATGTTAGAAAAGGAGCTGAAGGTATCAATATGGAAGTGGCCATGGTGGGACTGGAGAAGGGAACACCACAATGACCACATCAAGGAGGAGACTGGCATGAGTTCAATGCAACTGATGCTTAAGCAGTGGTGAATGGAAGCATGAGGAATATCAAGGAGATTGGAAGCACAGGGTAGATCTAGATTATGAAACCCTTTGTGGGCCAAGGTACTTATTCTGTGGATAAGGAGAATGTCAATCTGGTGAATGATACAATCACATTTATATGAGAAAAGTGATATTCCCTGAAAGCATGGCAGGCATGGACACTAGGAATCTAAATGTAGTGATCAAGGTAAGAGACTGATGATAGCTTAAAATCTAGCAGGGGACTGTGGTGAGGGAGAGATGCATATTTCCAAGGACATTTTGGAGGTAAAGTCAATTAAATATGGTGACCAACAGAATGTGGACTGAATAAGAAAGAGGATTTGAGAAGGTGTGTTTTGAGTTCCAGCCAGTGACTAGAAAGGAGAGGATGGCTGGAGGAGTAAAAAGCCTTCAGTTGGAGGTTTGGAGCAAGGTACATAGAACAAAAAGGTCTACAAATATAAACATGGCTTGGGATCATTGATTTTGCAGGTTTTATAAGATATCCAGAAAGCAATGTTCAGTAGATTTAGTTTTATTGGGTGGTAGTTGCTTGAGATGTACCTGTGATTCTCTGGTGGTAGCTTCTTAATTAGAGAAGACATCTTGAAAAAGGAGGTGCTGAAGGATGGCAAAGGAAGCAAACAGAGCCCCAGATAAGGGATATTTTGTAAAAGAAAAGGAATCTATCAGCTAATTTAAATAATACTTTGTATGTCCGTACCACTTTTGCTTCCAAAGAAAGCCTAAATAACAGTGGTAACTGCTGTTTGTAATGGTAGGAGCTACAACAATTATTTGTTTTGGAAACCCCAAACTAGAATTCAAAGAAATGTAGTAAGCTACTGAATAAATAGTGAGTTTAGATCAAAAGTTAGAACCTAGATCTTTGATATCTCATAACAATCTCTGTCTATATAAGTAAACTTTAGATGTGAGTAATTATAAGTGGAAAAAATGGGCAGAATTCACAGGAACTTTAAAATGGGACCTTCTGACTACAGATGTGTCAAATACCTGGTAAAATGAGTGTCTGTCCCCAAAACTGGGAAAGAGGAAAGTATTTTCCTTAACTTGTATATGAAGGTTAAGTATGAAAAGAGTATATATTAATACATAACAAACACATTTTCAGTGTCTGAACTTTCGATACTCTGAGTAACTTCAGTTTTTTTTCATCTGATAAGATCCCCTACTATTTCTCTACTTAATAATCTTGTGATGCATGACTAATGCAACACTTCCTAAAGGCTATTGGCACGTGTGGTAATTCGCTTTTTTTGATAAAATATCCATAACACTGAGTTTTAAACTGTATTAGAGCATTTGGTAAATACACAATGTTTAGGTAATTTCAATGTTTATGATATACCAAACTAATTGCAGCATTGGAATCAATGTTCTGTTTCTGTAACAGTTGAAGTGCAAGCCTCAAGGATTTGCCTTATTTTAATCCTCTTCTAAAGCCCAACTGCAAATGTACTAACATCTATTGCAAATTGCTTTGTGGAAGAGATCCATTATTGCATGCTGCCAATGACCTCTGATGGTCATTTATTTGTGGCTAGAACATTTCCAGAAGTACGAAATTTAATAAACTTTAGGCTTATAAAAGCAGGTTTGACTAAGTTTAAAAGAAAAGCTAAAAACATGAAATTAACTTGTTGATTTTATAATTCAGATAATGAAAAATTAGTAAATTAGATAAAACTTACTTTTAAGGAAGAAGGAGGAGGAGGAGGAGGAGGAGGAGGAAGAAGAAGAAGAAGAAGAAGAAGAAGAAGAAGAAGAAGAAGAAGAAGAAGAAGACAAAACAATAATACACAAAGTTACTTTAAAGTATTCTCGCCTTCACAGTATTTACTGCCTACTCTCCTGTATGCAGTGGCCTTAATAGGGTAGGAAGAGGAGACCAGTGAAATTCTATAATCAAAGTTATTTTTACATCTGTCCTTTCCTCCATGTCTTCTCCTTTTACAAGGACATTCACATTGACTGAAGGCTTTTGGAAGGCAGGGGTCTGGTCGGCCTTGATAATTTCTTCATAATTTTCTTTGATAAGTCCCAGCTGCTTATTGACTAGGTCTCAACAAATAATTTTTTATTATTAAATGGCTGAAGGTAATAAATTTTAAAAATAAGGCATTTGTGTTTTCTGTTTATTTTCTTAAAATACATTTTTATTTATTTCAGAGAGGAAGGGAGAGGGAGAGAGAGATAGAAACATCAATGATGAGAGAGAATCACTGATCGGCTGCCTGTTGCACACCCCACACCGGATACGGAGCTTACAACCTGGGCATGTCCCCTGAGCAGGAATCAAACCTCGACCTCCTGGTTCATAGGTTGATGTTCAACCACTGAACCACAGTAGCAGGGCTATTTGTGTTTTTTAAATAATAAAGATGTCAAAGCAGTAAATATTTAACAAAAAGTATCTAAAGAAGCATTTGTAAGTGAGCTATGCCTATGAACATTTGGTAAAAAATCAAGTTTCAAATCACATACACTTTAAGGATGCTTAAATATGAAATACATTTTTCAAAATAAAACAATGAAAGCTTTTCTAAGTTCTTCAGTAAGAGATTCACCTGGAGAAAATGTAGACTTTTTCTCTTGCTTAAGTTAGGATAGCACATTTCTATCATACTTTGGGGCTTGATTGTTACAGAATCGTTTTAAAGTTTAATGTAATGTTATGGTTACAGAAAGAGATGTTTCATGATTCCTATGGATTTTTTGGCAATATTCACTTTAAGAAAAACATAATGTTAAAAATTTGAATTACTTGGCAGTCTCTTTCAAATTCTGAATCAACCCCAGAAGACATTGAGAGCCAATGTTTCTTATTTGCTCATAAGTTAAAACATTCAAGCGGTACTGACAATGGCTATATCTCCACAGCCATTTGGGCATTTTGGGAGTATTTTGGGAGTATATTGTTTATTAAGTATAAACAATATAATATCAAAAGCTGTTTGAATGAATATAATTGCTAATGGGCATATGATACTTCTTTACATTGTCAAACAATAATATCTGGATCTATCATAGTTCTTTATTATAATTTGTGGCTAATAATTTGTTGAAACCGCCACATGTTTATATATACAAACATATAAATTTTGTTACTTTTGAAATACTGTGTATCATTTAATGGCTTAAATGTATTAATATACCAATGTTTTAATCATTAAATTAATTAAAATTCACTTATGCTACTTAAATATAGATATGTATGCAAGTGTACATACGTACATATATACATATATGTGTATTCAGACACAGGACACATACATGTTCTCTTTGGTCTTTTATCAAAATCAAGAGTCAAGACATTAATTGACCTGAAGCAGTTAGGATGATAGAATCTGCCACATCTTTTGTTCCAGTAAATCAACCTTGAATACTCGAAAGTTTGTGCCACACCAATGGTTTCACAAAATTCCTAACAGTCTCAGAGAGGAATGTGTCCACCAGTTCTGAATACAGCCCATTTAGGGCTCCACCGTTATTATGTGGGGAAACATACTGTTTTTAATGGAAACTATTTCTTTCAGAACTTGGAAAATCTTTCTCTTTCTCTTACTGAATAATAATTTCCTGAAGGGAGTCTAATATTTATATCCTATAAATACTTTAAATAAAACCACAGCAATGAAACAGACCTAACATTAGGTAGCACTTAGCTAGACTTTCCACTAAAATCAAGCCAGCTCAACATATTAAGAAAATGGCTAGCAAATGATGGCAGATATAGAATTCCTAAAATCTAAAATAGGATGACTATTTGGTCGCTGGATGCCAACTTAGTGGCTGATGGCTGTGCTTTGTGTATCCACAGGCTAAAGAATCAGGACTAGAGACAAAAGATAGACTAAAGTGGGCATTGCATATACAATGTGGAGACTATGATTAAAGTTTTCAACAAAAATTTCTGATAACTCACTATGTGCCCAACACTACTCAGGATGCAGAACATGCAGGACTGAACAAGACATCTGGTTCCTTTCCTCGTGACATTCATCGGCTAATGAGCAAATAAATAAATAATTGATGAAATATTGTGGAGTGGTGAAGGAAATAAACAGGTGGATAGGTCAGAGAGTAGCTCTGGGGAGCTATTTTAAATATGGTGGTCAGGGAAGGCCCCTTTGAGAAGGTTACTCTTTAGCTGAGACCAAGAGAATAAAAAGAAATCAGCCATGAATACTCGAGAAAGAGTATTACAGGTGAGCATCACGAAGTGCATACATTTTAAGGCTTAGGGAAAGAACTGGCCTGAGGAGCAGCCCAAGGGGAACCAATAAGACCACAGCGCTGAGAGTGGAATGAGATGAGGTTAGAAAAGAAGGTTAGAGCCTTGTGGACCAAAGTAAATAGCTGCTATTCTATACCAAGTGCATTTGGATTCTGTATTGCTAATATAAGAAGGAAAGGCAAGAACATATTTTGTCTGATATGTTTATTCATTTTAATTTTTGTTAGATTTATGATACTAGCACATGGAACAGAACCAGCATCTTATATTCCATGAAAATATGTTCTCTTATTAATTTTTATATTAGAGGAGAATGTTCTAACTAGCCATAACTTGGGAATTTATGTTCAGATCATAATCTTCGAAGAGACTGCGTTGATCTACATGTTCTTTGCTCTTGGGAACACTTCATTTCTTCTTTGTTCCTCCTATCTCCTTCTAGCAGTAATTTTAGTTTGTCCCGGGGTTTTAAATTCCCATTCCCTGTTACTGGAGTGTGTGTGTGAGTGGGGTCAGGGGGTGGGGAAAGGGGTGGTGGTGGTGAGGAGGAACAGGAAAGTTATGAAATATATAAGAGGTCATAAGAATGAATAAAGAGAAAAAGAAGTAAAACCCTTTGCAATCGTGTATACAATCTTTTTTTTGTAATTTTTTTCTGAATTCATGCCATTAGAGACACATATTAACACCATCTAAATAATTTAGAACAACACTATAATTTCTCTTCTGATATAACCTTCCTTTTAGACTCTCAATATCATGTTCTTTTTTTCCATTAAACAAGTTAATAACCTAAGGGCTAATTCCAAAGTTGATTCTTCAAAAGTATTGGAAACCATATTCGTTTTCCTATGACCTACCAGATAGCTAGAGTTGATTCTGTTGCTGAAACTGCAACAAAAAGCATTTGTAGAACCAAACATAGTGGGGTTTTTTTCCTAACCACAAGTAGAAATTCTATCATAAAGTTAATGCACTCTGCTACGGGTGTAAAATGTAAGGTACTGAATCAGCATCCCAGCTGTTGCTAAGGGAGGGAAGGCTTCCCCTTCTCCAAGTGGCCATGTTCCCAAATGGAGGTGAATAGAGGACAAGAGGGTGTGGATAGGGGTGATGGAGACCCAGATTCTGTAGAGAGCCAGGACCTGTTGATGAGTTAGTGGGTGGTAATAACAGCATTTTTCATGAGACAGATCCAACAGTGTTCATCCAACAGTGGGAATCATTATGTGCTCTGGTCTGGCCGAGAGAGCCATTCCATTTTTTTTTTTTGAGGAGAGAATTAATTAGAAATCAACATAAACAGAAAATGTGATAGTTGAATGGTAATGAATCTGCATGGGTGTGATTCTGTAACTACTAAGTTCACATTCTTGAATGAAACAAACTTCAGTTTGTGCTAAACACAAACTCCACTTTGTTATATTATGAATAAACTTGGATCTTCTTGCCACATAGCATGCTAAAGTAGAATATCCGATGGCTGAAGCCTTAGCATAAGCAAACAGCAGGCAAGGGACTTGTGGTATTTTAACAGGCACAAGAAGATGTGCAAATAGTGGGTATACCATTAAATAAGTCCAGCTTTATGTGTCACATCTAAACTCCTGAGCTGAAAAATAAGTGGATTTTTCTACCAGGTTCACAAAACTTCGGAGAGAACAGGAGGTGCTGACATGCACCTTCGTGGGTGTGATGCATTTTTGTCCCATGTGCACACTCCCTGGATTGCCACCTTATTCGGAAATGGGCTCTGCACACTTCCCAGAGGAGCACGGGGACTGGGGGGTGGAGGACTGACTTCGGGCTTATACAAAGTTCTGACATTTACTAGCCGCAAAACCAAAATTTATCTCTTCACCCAGCTTTTCATTTAAACAATTAAATTATGCAACATCCAGACACTGTGCTTGTTAGTGAGCATCCAAAGCTGAATAAAACCAATAATCTGTGTCCAAGAGTTCAGGGCCTGATTATTTCCTTAGACAAAAGTTGCTTACCTCTCTGAGCCTAGGCCTCCTCATCTGTAACATGGGAATTATCTACTTGGTAGATACTAGTACTGGGACGGGAAGGGAAATTAAGTGAGATCATATGTGAGCGCCTAGCCTTCTTGCAGGCACTTAATACAATCACTAGGCATAAGAGATTTTGTTTTACCCAAGAAGTACCTTAAGCCATTTCTACTCATTAGAGGTAGCTGGAAGCTTTAGTCAATAATAACTCTGTCAGAAACCTCCAAACAAGGAGGCTGGAGAAAGGACAGATGCTGGTGCTTCTGACACAGGCGATCTGGGGAACTTTAGGGAACCAGGGACACTCTAAGAGTCATAGGGAGGGCCTATATTTTAAGGACTGCAGATGCAGATTTTAATGGGTATCAATGGCAGTCTCACCCAAGAAGTCCTCTGGGACTCTACACTGAAGACCAAAAGTGGTAAGGCAAGCTATGGAAATAAGACCAGAATGGCATATAGCACCCGAAGGTCTATGCCAGTGTTTCTAAAACTTTACTGTGTGCAAAAATGACCTGGAGTAATTTTCATAAGCCAGCTGCATTATAAGAAGTAACCCCGAGTGAATGTGAGGCAGGTGATACAAGTACCACACTGTGAGTACCACATCACTGCCATATTCACAAATAAGTATTTATTCAGTGATTACTGGAAATACTCTTCTAGGGACTGAGAGACAAAATGTGGTCTCTGACCAAGAAGCCTACAATACAGTTAGTAATCTTTTTATATCCCAATGGCCACATCGACTAGAAATTTAGTGCAACAGAAATTAACAGGCAGGGGCAATTACTGATGGTTGAAGTATCTGAAGACTACAGAGGGCGTTTAGGAACAGTTACGAGACTTGAAATTAAAGAATAACTTAGACAAATGGAAAGAGGGAAAGAGAGAGAATGTTATGACCAAGAGCAATTATGTAAAAGCATAAAGATGATTTAGGAGAATGGCGAATACGACTGTGGAGTTTAAAAGGATCTTAGAGCTCTCCCTTCTCTCTTAAATTTCAGATGAGAACACCGAGGTCCATGTAGTTAATTAACTTGCAGCTGATAGAGTCATAAGCCTTTGGAACTTTAGAGGGATTTAGTTCAAACATCTTCCCCGGAACAGTCTATTTAATAATGTCTAGTAAAACAAATCTGATGACATTTGGGTGCAGCCAATATAATTATCTTACAGCACCTCCTTATATTGAACATTTTGAAATATCTTCCCATATTGAACATAAATCCGTCTTTCAGGAAGTTCTACTACCATAGAGACTCCAATACATTTTCTCTCTTTTCCTTAACATAGTTTGTCAAATGATATTTGGTGTTTTAGGAAAGGTGAAGACCTAGGAGTTCAAGTATGGCGAGAGACTATGGACAAAGTAAGGCCAGTGTGGTAAACAGTATGTACAAGACTTTTGCAGGAAGGAACAACTAACCACCTGGGCACCCCTACTTGGAAGACCTGAAATTTGACCTGAATTTTGAAAAATAAGGGGAAACTGGGTGGGGGTTTGCATTTAACTTTCTATGCAATTTGGAGGGACTGTTTATGGACAAATTAGTGACATGATCTAATTTGGTTTTAAGATCTGATGGTGGAGAGAAGAATCAACGGAGAGACTACACATTGAGAGTCACTGGGATGTGATGCTCTATACCAGGCATTGTTGTGAGCTGAATAAGGAGAGCATTGCTGGGATGAAAAGAGGGCATGGATTTTAAAGCTTTTCAAAAAGGAGAATAAACAGGATTTGAAAATCAGTTTTAAGTGGGCAAACAAAGGAGTAGTAAGTGTTGATTTCTAACTTGGGAAGCCAGGCACAGAATAATGTAATTAACTGAGAAAAGGAGATTTGGATATCAAACTAGAAGGAGAGTTGATATCTAAAGAAAGGGAGAAAAGCAGGTAAAAATTGAGAGAGGAAGAAAAGCAGATAAAAATGATTATTTTGAGGTCCTGGGGACTTGGACTTCTCTTATTTCCACTTTGTATAAAAAACGCATAGCTCAGGACTAGGCACATTAACAGTTCATAATAAATCATAAAGAACAAATAAACCCCCTTTGTTTTAATATTTAAAAAAACACATATCAAAACTCCTCAAAACAAAAAATGAGGTTTATGAAGTTTGGGTGCCTTGACTGGGATCAGCTAGCATTAGTGGAACTCTTCAGGGTTGGTTTTTTGTTTGTTTGACTGAAATGTAAAATTGATGGAGAGAAACAGGGGAGAAAAGATTAAGCAAAAACATATGAAGTAACTTAAGAAGTTTACTGTGAAGATAACAAGGCAACATCACTGCTTTGAAAGGTGATGAAATTTTAGGAAAAGTTGTTCGTGTGTTCAGAAAACACAGGAGTTCAGAAAACAAAGTCTCTGGGTAGGGGGGATGCTTTCAACCATCCCACCTGAGCATGCACGAATTAAGATATAGAATCTAAGGGTTTTACCAAAGCCAAAGAGAGCTAGGACTGAGTATCTAAGCTTCATTCCTTAAAGCAGCCACATTCCCTCATGTTTTCCAGTGTCTGAGCTCATTCCCCAGTGTTGAGTTCTGGCTGAGTGGTCATTGTGGAGACAGGACCTGGAAAGTTAGTCATGAAAATTGCCCAAAGTAGGAGTAGAGACACCTGACAGTAATTCCTCTCATTTTCTGTCTTCCCCACAGGATAAAACAAATTTTCCTGCAACCCATTATAAATGATCATTCTCCATGGAGACTACAGAGCCAAAGCCTTTTGTTACAAAAAGATCCAACATGGCTCATTTTCCATCATAACCCTATCAGCATGTTGCCTTGGATACTCTGCCTCACCAAAAACCTCACCAGTCAATTTTAATTAGGGGGCTGATTCGAGGATCTTAATTCAAAAATAATGATTACAGACAATGATATAACAAAATGAGAAAGTTTTTTTCTTAATCATTTTACAAAATAATGTATCACTATGAGTCGCTTTTTATAAATTATTTTTAGCTTATTAGTACTATTAGGGGAGCCAAGAACTTAAAATTTTATTCTTAGATTTGAAAACATTTTTGTTCATTCTCTAAAACAGCTTATCTGGCACCCTATCCTCTCCTTCCCCCTGTGATGGGCTCACAATTAGGTATTCAAATGGGAAAGGACCTTAAAGATCCACCAACTCACCTTGTCAGCCAGTAAGAATAACACCACCTGAAGAAAGATCTCCCCTACTCTATATGCCTTTAATGGCAAACCCAAAGAAATTAAACCAATAGTAGGAACTTCGCAGGAGATAAATGGGATAGTGGAAATGCAGGGAAGGCCATGGGCTTCTAGTAAAAAACAAACAAACAAACAAAAAACCAAATATTCAGTGCCTTCGGCCGTTCCAATCTGTCTCTTGCTTCAACAGTGTTTGGATGGAATAGACCCAGGGACACCCCTTCTTCCAGCCTCCAGCCTCTCTCCTTCGTCTTATCAGTCACCCTTCAGAACCACCTCTGGGACCAGCCAACACTCCAGATTTCTTCCTACCTTAACTACTTATTGCCAAACAACCATGAGCTCCCAAATTCATTAGAATTTTTCCACTCATGTGAAGGCTGTGGTCAACCGCCTGGCCAGCCTGCCTCTGCGGTCCTCCCACACCTACCTCTCTCTGGGCTTCTATTTCCACCAATGATGTGGCTCTCGAGGGCATGGGCCGCTTCTTCCTCGAGTTGGCGGAGAAGAAGCCGAAGGCACTGAGTGTCTCTTAAAGATGCAAAACCAGCGCGGTGGCCGCATTCTCTTCCAGGAGGTGCTGAAGTCTCCCCAAGGTGAGTGGGCAAAACTCAGGGCGCCATGGAAGCCGCCCTGGCCTTGAACCAGGACCCTGAATCAGGCCCTTGCGGAGCTGCAGGCCCTGGGTTCTGCCTGCGCAAACACTCAGCTCTGGGACTTCCTGCAGAACCACTTCCTGGATGAGGAGGTGAAACTCATCAAGGAGATGGGTAACACCTGCCTCAGCTCCGCAGGCTGCCGGCCCCCAGGCTGGGCTGGGCGAGTATCTCTTTGAAAGGCTCACCCTCAAGCACCACTAGGAGCCTTTGGAGCCCAGAGGCCTTTGAGGGGCCCCTCTGCATCCCTCTGGTGTCTGGCTTTTGCCTGAGCCTCTGCCGAAACTACTAGTCATTCTTTTAACCATGTTGAAGCCCTCTCCCATGCATTGGACCAAATGAAACAATAAAGCTTTTTGCAGCAAAAAAGCAAGAAAACAAAACAAAACAAAAAACAAATATTCCCCTATAATAGAAACTTGAGGCTGAATTCTGCCACTTACTAGTTTTGTGATACTATACATGTCACTTAATGTCTTTGAGCTTTACCTGTAAAATTGAGAATGGTAAAACTTGTTCTACACATTTCACAAGGGTATTGAAAAAATAAAATATAGAAAAACATAATGATATATTATCTAATCTAATAAAATAGAAACATGCAAATTGACCACACCTCTGCTATGCCCCAAGCCATGCCCACCAGCCAATCAGAGTGACTATATGCAAATTAACCCAACCAAGATGGTGGCAGGCAGCCACAGAGCTGCAGCAAGCAGGAGGCTTGGTTTCCCTGGAGATGGAGGAAGCCAAGCTTCCCACCTTCCCTGGCCAGCTGTGGCCTCCGCTCAAGACAACAAAGTTTCAATTATAGAAGATAAATAAATCCCAGATACCTGCTTCCAGCCAGCCTCCACTGGAAGCTTGGGTGGCTGGGGGCCGTGGCCAGCCTGCAAACAGCCATCTGCCCCTCACCCAGGATGGCCACACCTTCATGGGGTGAGGGTCCCTGCTGGGGGGCTTGGCCAGCCTGCAAACAGCCATCAGCCCCTCACCCAGGCTGGCCAGGCACCCCAGCAGGACCCCTGTCCCTGAAGGGGGTGTTTCCAGTCTGAAAATGGCCCTCAGCCCCTCACCCAGGCTGGCCAGGCACCCCAGCGGGACCCCCCACCCTGATCCAGGACACCCTTCAGGGCAAACCAGCCAGTCCCCACCCATGCACCAGGCCTCTATCTTATATAATAAAAGGGTAATATGCAAATTGACCCTAACAGCAGAACAACTGGGAATGACTGGTCACTATAACACACAATGACCACCAGGGGGAAGACGCTCAATGCAGGAGCTTCCCCCTGGTGGTCAGTGCGCTCCCACAGGGAGACCTCTGCTCAGCCACAGGCCAGGCTGACAGCTGCCAGTACAGCGGTGGTGGTGGGAGCCACCTAAGCCAGCAGGTGGTCATCCCCCGAGGGGTCCCAGGCTGCGAGAGGGCACAGGCCAGGCTGAGGGACCCCCCCGAGTGCACAAATGTTTGTGCACTGGGCCTCTAGTTTTTAATAATGAGCATAATGATACCTCACCAACTCAGGGCCAGATTTGAACCTAATCATTTGTATTTGATGAGAGTATGGGTAACTGTTTTGTTTTTATTGTGCCCTAACATGCATCATGTTCTCTTAGGCAATAGGTTATAGTAACTTTTTAAGATTTGGATCTCATGGAGTAAGGAAATAAAGAGACTGTGAAATAAATCTTCATCAGTGGACAGATAATTCTCTTTGAAATGAGCATTGATTAAATAAGAGGTCAGATTGCCAGAAGACCCACAGGTCACTTCTCTGGAATGCTGGTCCTGAACCACCCATCTGTTCTGTGGTGCCCAGTGTCACAGAACGGCCACAGGAGTTGTTTCTACTCTTTGCTCCACTACGAAGTGGTGACTTCAATCAAGTAACTTCTCTGGATCTCTTTTTCCCTCTAACGTAACATGAGAGGATCATGCTGTATGCGTTATTCCCCAACATCTTACTATGAAAACACGTTGAACACCTAATCCACATGCGTTCTTTCTCTAATATTTTCTACTCACAATGTGCCACCATCCAGCTATTAAAGCCAGAAATTGAGGAGCCTCCTCACCCCCATCTCCAACCACCCTTTCCTGGGGACTCTCCCTCCTTAATTAACAGTGCTAACCTTCCATTTCCTACCAGGACTAACGCTACCATAGAGTGACCTTTAAAAAACAATAGTTATGATATAATCAGGCTCCTGCTTTAAAAACAGTTTAAAGGCTTCTCATTGCACTTCGCAAGTAACCACGTCTGTCAATGGGCCTGGTTTACTCTCTCACCCTCACTTTTTGTTTAAGGAACCATTAGCAGTTCACTCTGAGCTGCAGACAGAGAACTCTCCACGTTTAACCCTCCGCTGGCTTTCTCCTTCAAGAGACTTATTGAAAAGCAGAGTGTAATGGGGAAAGCTGTGCTTTAGGTCAGAAGATCTGGGTATACACTTAGTTCCATCATGTCTGGCTACGTCATTTTGATCTGTTCCTTGGGTGTTCTGAGCCTCCGTTTCTTCATTTATAAAATAGTGATCAATGTATCATGAGATTGTTGTAAGGGTTACCTGAGCTGGCACATAAAAATACCTGATGCTTACCTTTCTTTACTCAAAACCCTTCACAAGTTAGCAACAATATATAGAAAAGAACAGGATCATGTTATTTTCAAAACGCTGAAGTCTGGCAACTGACATCTTGAAAGCTATCAATTGATGTTAGGAAAGGCCATCAACAGACTTCCATAAGAAATTCAAATGACTTGTTGATATGTGTTTGCCAAACTGGTGCTTGAAGTAGATGGGAGTGTATGGTCCATGTAGTGGTCAAGGGTTTAGCATAAAAGAAAGAACTCAAGGACACAGACAATAGTGTGGTGATTGTGGGGGTCGGGTGGAGGTGGAAGAGGTTATAGGGGGGATAAATGGTAATGGAAAAAAATAAAGAAAAAAAAGATTTGAAAAATGCTTGGGAGAGATGGACAAAAAATGCACTATTTTTAGACATAAAATATTTTAATGTTTGTTTGGTGAAAGTAATTCCACTTAATGAACTAGTGTAAAAGATCAACTTTAGAAATTAGTCAATGTGCTAAAAATGGAAATGAGCTCAGCCAAACTATGCCGCTCCATTACAAGCTTTACCTAACAATGCCAACTACGTTTATAGTGCGCATAGCATACTTCCTATGATTGTCACAAACGTCATGCTAACTGATGACTCCGGTTCACTGGTCATAAATTTTCAGACAAGAAAATACTGGGAGGTCCAATAAATTCCAGTGTTTCCAGTCGATCTTCCTTCCACCTTCCGGCTCCATCCCCAGACTGTCTGGCATCTTTGTTTTCCAGAGAATAATCTGGGTGTGCATTAGTCTCATTTGTAAACTAATTAATTTTTGAATTCTATTTAAACAAGTCTTGAAAAAATGTTATACAGCTTATAAAGAGTATCTAACCATTTTACTTTTTCTTGAGCCAAATATCTAATTCTGGCTCCATATTTTCTTTCCTGAACCACTGTGACACGTTACAAGGATAGGTTTAATGAGTGTTTTGTTCACTTTTGTAATCCCAGCACATACTACATGTTCAATAAATAGCTGTTGATTGAATGCATTGATGTTGTTTTAATTAGGGCTACATTTAGTTTCCATTTTTCCTAAGACTTTTCCCCTCAATGGAACTTACTTTTCACTTGTAAGCTTCCTGAAGACTTCCATGAAACTACAAAGAGAAACGTATGCTTTTTAATTCAAGTCCTAACTCCAACTTCTTGAACTGTTGACAACTACCTAAGGTTAGAGCATGCTACAAGAAGGAAAAGGAAAAGCTCTTTGATCTTACTGTTGGGGGGGCCTTCAAGATCAGTCTCCTTCTTTCAAGTAAATAAAAGATTTTAGTCCCGTTTTATAGTGGATGCAACTGAACCACAGACTAAATGATTTGTCTAAATCATATAGCAGAGTATTAATTAGAAATCAATCCACCTGCCCCCTACAGGGAGATTTCTTTATAGTCCAAATTCCAGAAGACCTAGATTCTAAAAAGGCAATTAGAAAGGTGTTATTCTCCTGCCATGACGTTTATGAAGTTTCCCTTTCATCCCCCTTAAATCTTTTTTTATTTTCTTTGCTGAATCATGAACAAATAAAGGATTCAGGTGGGATTCAACTGGAGACTCGGCGGTGAATGATTGTCATTGTATATTTGAAGCAAAAGTAAAATCCCATTATAGATACTTTAACCTCTTTAGTGTGACAATGATAACGAAAGGATGCACACCTGTTCTAGTCCAGTCTCACAGTAATCATTAATACTGTAGAATTAAGTAGAAATTCTGTCAGTGGAGTCTCTGATGCTTTAAATCACTTAGCTGTATGATCCCCTAGTATAGAATAAGCAGCATAAAAACGCCAAGCACACTGAAAAACACACAAGTGGAACACGGTGAGCTTCCAGCCCTTGACACTGGAGAAGCAGCCTATTTTTTTTTAATACATTTTATTGATTTTTTACAGAGAGGAAGGGAGAGGGATAGAGCGTTAGAATCATCGATGAGAGAGAAACATCAATCAGCTGCCTCCTGCACATCCCCCACTAGGGATGCGCCTGCAACCAAGGTACATGCCCTTGACCGGAATCGAACCTGGGACACTTGAGTCTAAAGGCGGACACTCTATCCACTGAGCCAAACCGGTTAGGGCAAAGCAGTCTATTTTAATAAATGACATTTGATATTAGCGTTAGAGCCCAGCCATAATCTCTTTTAATGATTCTTGAATAAGGAGATAAAAACCAGACTTTACATCACATACGATCTCAGATGTATTACCTCATTTGGTGAGAATATGGAGAAATAGCTAAGAAATGCATTTGAAATGCATGGTAATAAAAAGATCTGTAATTGCTTCTCACCATTTTTTGTTTGTTTTGTTTTGTTTGCTTTTTATTGATTTCAGAGAGGAAAGGAGAGGGAGAGAGAGATAGAAACATCAATGATGAGAGAGCATCATTGATCAGCTGCCTCCCTCCTGGCGCCTGCAACCCGGGCATGTGCCCTGACCAGGAATCGAACCGTGACCTCCTGGTTCATAGATTGACACTCAACCACTGAGGCACACTGGCCAGACTCTTCTAACTGTTTTTAAACCACTACAATGCCAGGAGCAAACTTTTGCTATTTGCAATTTAAAGAAACTCATTCCCCCTACATTTTGTGCACATTAAAACATGTCACCTCTGTAGCGGTAACTTAAAATACTATCTTGCAGTTCAAATTACATGGAGTTCAATGTCATTCTTGTCTTGATTCTTTTTCCCTTAGTCTTTTCTTCAGTGTTCAGCATTGGAATCTGTGCATCAGAGAGCATAAGGTCTGCTGTTGCAAACATTAGTAAGATCTATCATTTATGAACCGTTACTTGCACGTTGTTTAATCTCTAATGGAAGGATTTCTCTAAATATTTATACCAGAACAGTTGTCAGAATGAATTCTGCAAAATTGCTGGCATACTCCCAGGAGCAGGGGGCTGGTGTGTGTGTGTGGGGGGGAGATGCCTGGTCCCTGGTTATATCATATTAAGCAGCAACAGAATTTTAGGGAGCAGCTTGCTGGAATATCAAGGGTTTGCATGAACAAAAAGGTACTTCAGTGTGAGGACCAGTTCAAGGAAAGTATCTGAACAGCCACTTTCGTTTATTGCTCTTATAAAAATGACTCTCCAATTTCCTCAGGTTTAAAGGGATCATTTAGGCTTCAGTGACCTAGTAAATAAATTGTCTCTGAGGAAAGAAGCTTGTTGAAGAAGTGTGAATGAGCACCAAACGCATTCTGTGCAATGGTCCTCAAGGTGCTCAGGATACAGAAATAACTTGTTTCTTCCATGAGCTGTGGAGGGAGAGTCAGCCTGCAAGAGTGGGAAAGGAGAGGGCTGAAATCTGCCAAGATAAAGGCAACAGTGTTTTAGAAATTAACTGGGCTATCTGTGTGTTTGTTTTTTCTTCGGAAGATTCTAAAATTACCAGTGTTCAATTCGTCTGAGTAGTGGTTTAGAATTTGGGGAGTGGATGAGGAAGTGAGTTTGGGCTAGGAAGGGTGGAGAAAATATCCTGCCCTGGAAAATCTTGGCAATTTTCATTTGAAATGTGTTATTTGATGAATGATAGCACTTCTGCCCCACAGCCAGTGATTTAAGTAGTTTGGTTAAAAAGTATTACATAAAGTTTCCTGGGATTGTAAACTCTCCACGTATAGTGTGGGCAATATATTAAGTTCAGGGGCAAATCGTTTACAATGAATTCCTGCAATGTGAGATGTCCACATGGGTGCTGAAAATGATAGCGGTAGCCTAAAATGGTTTGGAGCGCCTGAAACTCCCCTTTATTCTTTCAGAAATTAAGTATTATTGAGGGATGGGCATGTAATGCCCACCAGTATGAAAACACACATGAATCAGGGCTGGGTCCTGGGCTCAGTGCCGAGTGGATGGCACATGCTATTGACTGTGCTAGGACCCAGGATGCATCCACATGGTCCTGCCGCAAACCTACCTGGCTTCCAAGGGAATCCCACTGATCTGCGTTAAAAGGTTGGATCTAGCCTGGCCACTCTATCTCAATGGTTGAGCATTGACCCAGGAACCAAGAGGCCACCGGTTCGATTCCAGGTCAGGGCATATACCAAGGTTGCGTGCTCGATCCCCTGTGGGGGGGTGTGCAAGAGGCAGCCGATTGACGACGTTTCTGTCCCATCGATATTTCTATCTCTCTATCCCTCTCCCTTCCTCTCTCTCTAAAAAATATCAATAAAAACATTTTTTTAAAAAAAGGTTGGATCGCCGAGGCCGGTTTGGCTCAGTGGATGGAGCGTCGGCCTGCGGACTGGGGGGTCCCGGGTTCGATTCCGGTCGGGGGCATGTGCCTGGGTTGCGGGCACGTCCCCAGTGGGGGATGTGCAGGAGGCGGCTGATCGATGTTTCTCTCTCATCGATGTTTCTGACTCTCTGTCTCTCTCCCTTCCTCTCTGTAAGAAATTAATGGAGTATATTTAAAAAAAAAAAAAAAAAGGTTGGATCAACATCAAGCGCTAGACAAACTGGAAAGTTGGATGGACGTCTTAGGCAGTGAGTTTCAACCTTTTCACCTCATGGCACACATAAACTAATTATTAAAATTCTGTAGCACACCAAATATATATATATATATATATATATATATATATATATATATATATATACATATTTTCCAGTATGATAAAAAAAGTGGGTGTCATTTTGATTCACTTACATCAGATGGCTATTGTTGTGTTGGTTGCTGTCATTTTTTAAATTTGACAATGTAAGGGAAAAGAGGTCAGTGCCCCTGACTAAATAGTCAGGTATTGCATGTTTTAAAAATTCTTGTGGCACACCAGTGTGCCTCTTGTAGCACACTGGTTGAAATCGCTGGGCTAAGGTCATAGGAGTACTGAAATATGCTGAAGTCATCCTGAGTCATAAAGGAATGTGAAACTTACCACATTAACAATATGATCAGTGGGAGATCTGTGTCCTTGTTCCATTGAAAATCCATCACATGAGCATTGCTTAGTTATTGATCATTTCTACTTAGCTCCTATGGTACCATGTTTCAGCATGGTATTCTTTTCAGTACAAGAAATCATAAGTTTATTGTTGGCCTTTTCCTAGCTCTAGAGGTTTTAGAACTCCAGTCCTGGTGTATTACACTACTATGTTCTTATTTCCAAGGGTTAATTCAGTAATACTATATGTACATTGACCTTAGGATGTTTATAAGAGTCCCTTCCCTTCCCTTTCCATCCTAATCAGACACCTCTTTTACAAAGACAACTAAATTCCTTGGGTTCTTTTTATCTACTCAGGAAAGGAGGGGGAGAACTTGGAATGATGACAGCAGGAGTTCTGTACGTGTGTTTGTACTCATGCAGGCAGACAAGGTGGTTTATATGGTGATGGTGACATGAACTGTGTACGGATACCAGTGGCGTATTTCCATCTCTTCCGTGCTTAGGGTGAATAACCTATTGAAGGGGAAAAAATTGGTGGAAAGCATTGTTTTCTAGTGGATTTTCTGCTCCTTATAACTCATGATTGTTCCCAATCCTCAAGGACAAGTAACTAGGTCTGACCACGTAGCAATGGCTCAAGTGTGCTGTGATGACCCTCCGCCCGAGGGGCCTGGCTTTCCTCAATCTAATTACTTTTGGCAAGTGTGGTTATTGGGATTTGGCCTAGTGACTCACTAGAACCCAAATTCTCCCAGCAAGCCCCTTTAACAAGCAAAATTAAGTTTGACAGGAAGCCTAGACTTCCACCTCACTATCCATGGAGCTTTCTCTGGTTTGTGACAAGGTTTGAAAATCCTTCCTAGACTAGAAAAAATAATAAACAAGATTTAATGAAGATAACCACCCAACGAAGAGCACATTAGGAGAGAAAAAATCAGTAAGTTCATGAATAAACAACCTACTACAAAACTTAACCCATTAAGATAGAGTTAAAACTGTGTTACTTATAGTAGTTTTACAATCACCAGTAGTCAACTTTAAGTTGGTCAGGGATTGTAGAAACTATTAAACAATGGGATGTTTATTTGTTATTAGGCAGTTCTCTAACCATTACGCTTTCCTAAAAACAAAGAGGACTCTAGGGTACATTACCAGCCAGCAGGTATGACATAAAAACATTTGCTTATTAAGTAGCTTTGAAAACCCTTTGTGGTATGGCTGATACCGCATCTTTTATCCTATTTACTGCCTCACTCACCCATGGTACAAAGAGTTCAGCAGCAAGCACACTCAGTCTGGATTGCACCTCCTCCAGCAGCTGTATTCTTACTCAATGAAGTCCATATCTGTTCAATTCACTATGGTGCCCTACTGTGTGCCTTGGCTCTCTTTTCTTGGACTCTTTGGCTGAGACAATTCTCTATCAGCTGGTCTTGTCTGCACTAGGCAGTGTCACAAATTTAACATTACTCTATTGATAAACAATATGGGATTATCTAACTGCTTTATATTTTAAACTATTACCTGTTCAAATGACATATCTCATTTCTTATCACACTAAGCACAGGCTTTTTCATCTATCTAACCCTCATGAATGGGCACTGTTTTCAACAGTTGCTTCAGCAGTGATAGCCATTCTCAAATAAAGGATCCAACAGGACTATTTTTAAAAATATATATGTCCAGGCCCCAGCCCCAGAGATTGCTCCGTTTGGTTGAGGGTGTAGTCTGGCATTGATTTGCCTTTTTTTTTTTTATTAAAGATCCCCAGGTGATTTTCATTTGAAATCAGGATTGAAAATTACTGTACAAAGGCCCATAAAACAAAAATTCAGAGTGGAGGTTACTGTTAATGCTTATGGTAAAAGTAATATAAACAACAGATTTTATGAAGCATCATAAAGATAACTTTTCTGGATAACAAAAACTAGTCAGTGAAATATCTATTGTGGTTGTAAATTACATAGACAGATTTTGATATTTAACTGAAAAATTATAGACTATACCCACATCCTCATGCCTAAGTTAATCTTATCTTGGACATCCACACCATAGATGGGAAGAATAATCTCAGAGCATTTCATATAAACTGTGCTAGCCTATTGTCCTAATGAAAAAAAAACAAACACATCAGCAACTTTTTATGTTTAAAATCATTAATAGGGCAGGTTTCAAGAAAGAGAGGAAAGGGTAAAGAAGAGAAAGAGCTATGGGAGAGAATATCAGAATACCAGAAGCAAACTCTATAGTAAATGTTTGAAAAAACTTGTGGTTTGTCAAATGGGGAGGAAGAAATAATGAGCAAAGGGTGAGTAAGGGAAAGAAAAAGTAAGGTGAGGTTTGAGAAAAATGCTTCCATGATTGCTTCCATACCAATCCCAAGAGTTGAGGTGATGAGAAGAAATCCGGGGAGAACACGGGCTTCAGAGTCAGCTGGGCTGGAATCCCAGGTCCACTACATCTTCACTGACTGATCTGGAGCAACTAACATGGGACTATTGGCACCTTCCTTACAGGGTGAGTGTGAGGACTAACTGAGATAATATTTGCAAAAAAAACATCAAGTTCAGGGTCGGGCCCTCACAGATAGTTAGAACACAGCAGCTATTGAAGTAATAGCCATTATCACAGCACTCGTTTCAAAAAGTAAATATAAATGTATTATATGCAGATAAAATGTATATAACAGTGGCTCTGAGAACTAGAAAGCTATAGCTTGCTATGAAGCATTTACACACACTTTGGCACAACATTTTGCTTCTTTCTTCTCAGCAAAATGTGACTGATACGCCTCTCCTGACATGACAGCCTTTGTGGAGATGACTGTGCTCATATCTGTGAGGTCCTTTTGCATGAGTGGAGAACATAGTAATGAGAAACGAGCTGTTCTTTTCCTTACCAGCTTATCAAGCATATGTTAAGAAAACAGTGTTCTAAAACAAGCAGCTCACAAATTCTGTTATTTTATATTGTGTGGTGGTGGTTTGTGTTATGTGGTTATAAAATGGGGGCTGCTTTACCACTTACTCTCAGGAATGTGCTTTGTATCGGGGTATAATTATAAATATGCTTACCAGCTAGTTTTCTGAGGACAATTTTTGGGAGTGAATAGAGTGCATTGCATTATTGTGTATTCATTTGAGAAATGGGTTTTAAGGTAACCGAATCCAATCCCATGCTCATGCCAAGGTCTCAGAAGAGAACTATGAGAATAGACACACTAGGAAATATAACCTGCTTCTGATACAGAAAGTTCAAAGTGACTAGGAGAAGAAAGAGAGGATGTGGAGTGGAGTGGTTACTAGGGCTGGACAATTACTCGGTGGGGATGTTGCAGCGGTAATCCACACACTGTGTGTATGGACTGGATTCCTTCCAGTTTCATCCCACCCTGAGATGCTCTTATTTTAAGAGAGCGCACTTTGTAGAGAAATGTACTTGAACATAGAATTGCACTGTTTTGAGTAGATGCTAGATCTAAATGGAATATTTTCAAAAAATCATGTTTACATCTTAAGAAAACTCATCTTTCTTTACCATAAAGTTTTTCAAGTTTCCTATGATCTGTGTCAAAGCAATATAGTCTCACATTTAATGAGACTTCCAAGTATGATCTTCAGTTCAAAGATTTGGCAAGTTCAAATTGCAGCTCATGATACCAGTGACCAGTCTCATATAATACAGAGAGTCCCATATGTAAAACTGAGAAGCCATAGTTGAGAATAATATATTAGACTCTTTAAAACAAATGCATTAGTGTAATAAATCATATTTTGAAGCTACCAATAAGGGTGCGTCTTAATGTCAGCACTGCAAACACTTTTCATAAACAAGGCACCATTTGATTTTGTCTCGAGTATATACCTTTATGTGAGTGACTCCAAAATATTTATCTTCAGCCCCTGACACTCTCTGAAACTTTAATTTGGAGTTACTAAATGTTCAACTGGCCCTCAAGAAAGATAACTCAAAAGAAAAATAAGTTTCTTACCACATATGCTTTTCCTACCTTCCCATCGATTGTTTTTCCATTCAACAGACCTGAGTCTTTATACTCCAAAGTTTAGTGCCAAATATGGTCCACTTCCTCTTTTCCCTTAATGTCCAACTTGTTTCCAAGACCTATGGATTTGTTCATAATATAAATTATGTGCTGTATGTGCTCTCTTACTCAGTCAGTAACGGTCATAGCACAGGGCCTTACTACCCTAAACCTGGGCCATTTAATTGCCACCTTCATCCCAGCACAGGCCCCTTCTGAAACTCTGCCATTATAGGGAACTTCTAAAGCTTCTCTTAAGTTATGTTCCAAACCAGATCCCAATGACTGTGAGCCAAAGGACAAGATGGACCTGCTGAAGACTGAGAACACTGATTGGTGCTATGGCTAATGTTTTCAGGCACGAGAAATTGTGAAGGATGGGAAATATCATAATTAATTCATTATGGACTTTGATAAATTACTTATTAACTAATGTTTATATGATTAATTTACTTGTAGTAAATGAATATTTATATTTGCTTTCATTCTTAATCTTTATCTACTAAACTTAGTTGAATAAGACAGCTAAGTTTAAAACTATTTAACTCCCTAGTCTTGACTTATGCTTCTCATACCCAAAGACGAAAAGTTGAAGAGACTATAGGAATCACTTAGATCTAAATTTTTTAAAATATAATTTTATTGATTTCAGAGGGGATGAGAGAGGGAGAGAGAGACAGAAGCATCAATGATGAGAGAGTCACTGATTGGCTGCATCCTGCACGCCCCACACTGGGGATCTAGCCTGCAATCCAGGCATGTGCCCTGACTGGGAATTAAACCTTGACCTCCTGACCTCCTGGTTCATACGTCGATGTTCAACCACTGAGCCCACGCCAGCCGGGCTAGATATAAATTTTTAACCACCATCTTATTTCACAGGTGAGGAACTGCAACTTAGTGTGGTAACCTTGACTAGGTTATCCAGATGTTAGGAGCAGTGCTGGATCTAGAATCTGGTCTACTTCTCAGTCTAGTTTTCATCACATACACTGAGGACTCTCCTCAGTGGCTTCTTAGGTCTCAGTCTCTATCATGAACTTGTGATGCTTGCTATTCATCAAATTCTTAAAGGTCAGATGGAACTTTAATAAGGTAGAGTTTTGAATACTGGATTAGATTCTTGCATGAGGTATAAAGGCAGTTAAAAGCTCTAAAAGATATATTTAATTGGGCGATCATATCCTTTAGTTTTCTTTGAGAAAATTCCAGAAGAATGTTAGTGACAGCAGATGGTAACTTGGTTCCTTGTCAAGATTACAAATAAGGCAGAAATGTTCTCATCAGAGAAGAGGCACCTGTAACCATATTTTTAAAAATAAAATTTTGAAATTATTCAAATGTTTCACATGTAAAAAGAATTCAGGTAATTTGCTTAAAAGTTTCATGTTGCTGAAACACTTTTGGAGCATAAAATGGGATTACTTAGCACTCAATGGCACTGAGACAGTAAGTATTTTCGGCACTGCCACACTTCTTGAGAGTGGAACATACTATTCTTTTCAATATTGCTGGATGAGTACTTAAACAGAATGTTAGCAGTATTCCTTAATGGGAAGGTCTGATGGGTAGAATTAAATAAATAGAAAAAATGGGCAGTATCTTCTACAGATGTATATTTTATACTAGAGGCCCGGTGCACAAAATTTGTGCACGGGGGCGGGAAGGGGTCCTCCGCCCCGCCTGCACCCTCTCGCAATCTGGGACCCTTGGCTTCTAACTGCTCGCCTGCCTGCCTGATAGCCCCTAACCACTTGCCTGCCTATCTGATCACCCCTAACCACTCTGCCTGTCTGCTGGATCACCCCTAACTGCTCGCCTGCCTGCCTGATAGCCCCTAACCACTTGCCTGCCTATCTTATCACTCCTAACCACTCTGCCTGTCTGCTGGATCACCCCTAACTGCTCGCCTGCCTGCCTGATTGTCCCTAACTGTTCACCTGCCTGCCTGATCGCACCTAACCACCTCTGCCTTGGCCCCTGCCGCGCGACTTCATCCAGAAGGTTGTTCAGCTGTCCAGTCTAATCAGCGTATTTTGCTTTTATTATTATAGATTCTATATAATTTTGTTAAGGTATAATTGCAAAGTGTTTTAAATTTACTAGGTTGTCCATCAGATGGTAAATTTTAAGATAAGCTGATAATTTTCAACCTTAAAAAAAATTTCACCATTCCACATTATTCCTCAAAATCAAAAGCAAGGCAAAAAAGAACCCCACTCTGTAATTTATGATTCAACACTTTTTCAAATGGTCATTCTCAAAAGAATGTGAGTGTACAAGGCACTGTTCAGAGAAGAAATAGTCCTAACCAAGTGAAACATATAATTTCAACACACTGTCTTGCATGATCCTTACCATGCTCTCAAACTGAATGGTGTTTTTCTAACGGTAACCAAAGTTGATTCTTACATTTCATGAAACATAATACCCTCTCTGATGGCATTTCAAGAATTCACTACTTGGAAAAGGATTTTGGGGTGGGCAAAAGGGGAGTGAACAGTAAGGAAGTGGGAAGAGAGGTTAGCACAATGTCCAAAATGAAGCATTTGAATAGAGATAAAGAGGGAAAAGATGATTGAGTAAATCACTATAGGTAGTATAGTTTTATTTTTGATAGTTCATTCTAATAACTGCAGGAGGATCATTTGATCTTAACCCTACATGGGGTCTGGCAACTTCACATAGTATTCTATCAACATTACATAGAATTAGAGCACTATTACATTAAAAAAGATTTAACCATTTATATTTTAGACTTTTAGTAGCAATTTAAAGATATCTGTTCAGATTCAAATAGTTTAAAATGAGCCCAGCCGGCATTGCTCAGTGGTTGAGCGTCAACCTCTGAACTAAGAGGTCAAGGTTCTATTCCTGGTCAGGGCATATGCCCAGTTGCGGGCTTGATCCTAGTGCAGGGCATGCAGGAGGCAGCAAATTAATGATTCTCTCTCATCATCGATGTTTCTATCTCTCTCCCCCTCTCCGAAATCAATAAAAATATATTTTAAAAAATAGTTTAAAATGATCAGATGACTAATAAATTTGTTTTGTAGTAGTGTGGCAAGGGTCTCTCCCTAATAACTTGAAAATCAATTTTAACTACATGTTGTAATTTCCATTCATAGCATTCTGGGGATCTAATTTGTAGAATATTAAATGCCAGGGAAATATTTAATGGAAATGAGATAGCAAAACTTACCTACTTACAAATTGAAATACTGTTCATATTTCATGCTTAAAGTAATATAGACATGATGACATTAAATCAATTTCACACTCATTCTTATATTCGCAATTACTTTATGTAGAATAACTTGGGACTAAAAAGACAATGTTTAAAAATTATCTCCCTTAATGTTCTTGGTAAAATCATTCTGTTAAACTATAAAATAATTAATTTAATAGTTTAAAATAATCTGATAGTCTAATGATGATTAAACCAGAATTCACAAAACTAAAAGTCTTTTGCATATATTTAGATGTCATTACTAAGAGTTTGAATTTGTGATTCACACAGATAGCACATGATATGTTGCAGAATATACCTTCTCCAGCAAATTTTACTCATGTCACCATCTATTAAATTTCTCTTAACAACAAGGTAGACTGTTAACAAAAGTAGACAGGTGAGAAAATGTATTGTAGCCAATATCCAACCCATACTTTCATTTAAAAGTAATATTACAAAATTCAGAACAAAATAAAAGGTTTTCCCACCTTATTGTTAACTTGTTATTTTCCAAGACTAGGGTGTAATCACCAAGAGTGCATCAGAATCTCAAAGAATGGCTCGACATCTGAAACAATGCCATGAGCAATAACCAGTATATTACAATGAACCCGTTTTTATTTTGTTACCATTAAAAATATTCCCTTTGTATTCTTACTCCCTTATTTAAAACACCTTTATGAAAGATTCAAACGCTTTATAGATTGTGCAATGGATACTTTGTAATTATTACGCATACAATGGCTTTTCAAATCTTGCATTTATCTGAAATCTAAAAAATTAAAATCCAATTAGTACATGGCATTACAAAAAAGAATACTACAATGGCAACTGATGTTTCTAACAATAGTCTTCTGGCATAATATGATCCCGCAATTACTTCTGAATAACCAAATAATATTATATTATCTTTAACAAGCTTCACTATTACTACTCGTTAGTTAATCCTTTGACATTGGTCATTAATGTATAATACATACAAATATCATTTCAAAAACTTCCAGTCAAGCAGAACAGCGCATTCTCCAAACATATTGGATAAATGATGGTCTAGAGACCGTAAGATTACTTAGCATGCCTGACATCTTCTCTCACACATGAATCAGCATATCATATAAATAGCAGGGGACAAGCTTCACTTACTAACTGTATAATTTTGTACAGCTTACTTAGCCTCTGTTTCTTGGGTTCAATCTCTGTAAAATGAGAATATTAATGCCTGCCTCTTTAGATCAAGTGGCTATTTAGAAGCTCAAATGAATAATTCAAGTGAAAATGTGGAGCAATAGTAAGGTATTGTGGTTATTATCATGGCAAATTTGACTATTAATTTTATTAGCAGGTAACCTGGAATTCAGAAGCTGACTGTACTAAGTTGCAAAGGCTGAGTTGGAGAGAAATTAAAAGTTGAGTTTCAGGTTCTTGATTTAGCATCCTAATGCTTACCTCTGAAAACATTGCTACCTGGGAATTTTTAAGTAACAATTGTATTGTTACTTAAAATAAATTCAATTTAGTCATCTATAGGAACTGGATATGAATCCAAATAGGTGAAAATGTTATTGTGTATTTATCAACCCATAATTCAATATAGTATATATTTAAAAGTTCTGTGTGAAATGTCTCTTTTATAAGAGGAAACAATATCATTAGTTTGCAACAACATAGAGAGAAGGCTGTAGCAGTTGTGTGGGGGAAGGAGGGAAATACCTGATATGGCTTCATTTGCTATATCTGAGGATTAACCATGGTTCCTTCAACTTGACATTTAACACTACAAATGAATATCTTTTTGTGCAAGACACTTTCTACTAAAATATTCAAAAGACCGTAAGTTCTTTGTTCAATTTTCTCTCATGTCTTAAGAGTTTAAGGAAGTGAAGCTATTTAACTACAGTCTAGAAGGGACACTCTGAAACATTCACTAAAGTTGTCTCTTTGAAAAACAGGAGAGACCACTTTCTAAAATCCCTTTGACTATTACCTTACTTTTCATTACAGAAAACCTTTCCTAGTCCTTGAGAAAAAGTCTCTATGTGTTTCTTTCAGAGGTTTTTAAAGAAATGAATATGTGCACATGCAATTTGGCCTTGAGTTTCTGGACATTTAACAAAGATCTCTCCTTCCCCACCACCCCTTCCCCATTCTCCAAAACAACAACAACAACAAAAACCCATACTGCACCTGCCAAGAGAGTCTGGCGTGTCTCCTCGGAGGACGCAAGGGGTCGCCCCTCTCCCAGGATTGCCCCAGCAAACCCAGCAGCCAAAGCAGACTCCAGGGCGAAGGAGCATCCCCTGCTCTGGGAGCTCTCTCCACGCCCCACTCCCACAGAATAATTGGAATTTCATCCCAGTCCCACCCACTCCCTCTCTCATCCCCGCTACACAACCAGAGGGCGCCTTTGACTCGGCCGGCCTGGAGATGATTAAGGCAGAGAAGCAGTTTGCCTTTTGACTCCGCGATTCCTCCAGGGTCCTATCCTAGAGGTGCGCTCTCCAGCCGCTCCCTGCAGCCTCCCTGGGCAGCCTCCCTGGGCAGCGTCCCGCACCGCTGTCCTCGCTCAGGGAGGTGGGAAAGGATGGACGGCCAACTTTCTTTCCTGTCTCTTCCTTCAGACACAGGGGCTCCGACACTGCAATCGGAGACACTTGACACACTGACACTCGGGTTCCGGTCCCCACCCAGCCAGTGAGCGGCTTCTAGCCCCGTGGGGTCCTTAGTGGGGTGGAGTGAGTGGACTTTGAGCTCCAGGTGGGCGCCGGCTGGAAGAGGGATTAGCAACTAGGAGGCTGTGCTGGTGCCCGGCATGGGCATCCTTCTTCCCATGGACCTGTGACTCAGATCCCCAGCTGGACACGCAAGAAGAGGGGAGGAGGGGGAGGGGGCGCAGGCGCGAGCGCAATGCTTGAGTGAAAGGATGGCTGGAGGAGTGAGGAGGAAGAGAAACCACCCAGGAGCCAAGAATAATAAATCGGATGCCCTGACACGTTCAGCTGAGGTCCTCCTGCCCCCTGCCACGCGATCCGAGAGGCAGTGAGGCCGGGCCGGAGCCCCTGGAGCTCGTTTCTAAAAGGCAGTTTTCAGGTGAATCAAACCTTGTCTGCTGGAGGCCAGCGGCACAAAGGCAGCTTTCAGGGGACCCTCCCGTCCAGGGGTAGGGCAGGGGCGAGCAGCGGCGGGGAAGCGATGACTAAATCTCCATCTCACACAAGCCTGTGCTGTGTCCTCCGCGTGGCGCCCGCGCCGGTCCCGAGGAGCGAGGGGGGCTTTCCACGCGCGATCAAGAGCCGCCCAACGCCGTTGCCTCCCACGCCCAGGAGGTCCGAGGGGCCAAGGCAATAGCATCACCCTCTGTGTCCCCACGGGCTCCGGGCGGTTTCTCCCTCCCTCTCCCCAGCAGCGCCCCCGACACTAAAGCCAGGGAAGACCCCCCCCCACCCCCACCCCCGCTCTGCTGTCCTCCAAGGGACTGCCGCCCCAGGCACGGACGTTCGAGCGGCCGGCGCGCTGGGCTACCCAGGAGCAGCGAGAGGTGACATTCCCGGGTTTGTGCCCTCATCTCAGGAGGACACCGCTTTCACACAGACCGACCTGGGTCAAGGGTGCTCCGGGGGTGCCCGTTTCATCCCAGCGGGGACTCGGTCTAAAGAAGCGCCCACAAACCAACCTTCCAAGTCACGGGAGTCAGGGTCAGAGACGGCGAGGAGGCGAGCCTGAATCTTTAGGGGGCACCTCACCCCCCGGACGTGTCTGCCCGCTAGAACGGGGACCGGCTTGAAAGAGCCTGAGATGTTCACGTGTGACAGGCCAGGCTGAACCTGGAAACCGGCTCTGCACGGCGGTGCTGAGGTCCCCACCGCCCGGGGACTGCGGCTGCGAGCGGCTCCGAAGCGCGCGGACACGCGGACCCTGCGCGCCTCTCCAGCCTCGGGCTCCACTCGCGTGTGGCGAGGGCAAGTGGCCGCGCAGACGTTCGCCCCCTCGCCCCCCGGCTGCCCCGCGGGTTCTCGGCAGCCGATCGCCACGGGAGAGCCCAGGCAGGTCTCCCCACGCGGGGCGGCGACGCGAGGGGACCGGGCGCCAGGGCGAGCGCGCACCGCCCCTCGCGTCTCCCCGGTGGGCAGGGGCGTCCCTGGGATTCGGGGTCCCCGTCCGAGTCTCGAAAGGAAAGCGCGAATCCCTAGATCTGGTCCAAGGAAAGACCCGACTTCTTTCGGGGGCGGGAGAGCCCTGGGAACCCGGGATGCCCGGCCGCGGCACGCGCGTGTCTGCGGGTCACGGAGGGATGCGGGGAGGAAGGAGTGAGAGGCGCCGTCCCTCCCGGAGCCTGAACTGTTACCTCCGTCGGAGGCGTGGGGCGCAGGGCGGGAGGACCGCCGCGCCGGGTGCCGGCTCCGCACCGGCCGGGCGACCCGACAGGTGAACACGGCGGGAGGGAGGGAGCAAACGCGGAAAAGACCCTGCACTTACTTCTTCGCTGGCGCCTTCCCCGGGAGGCGTTTTGGCTGCCGATGTATTCCATAAAGTTCAAAATGATAAAAAACCAAGAAATCAGTCGCAAGTGCATAGTAACCCAGTACTGTTTCCCTTCTTGTTCTCCTTTTTCTTTTGATTGGTAATGATGCTGAATGTTTTAGGAAGATAGGTAGGTGTTAGGCGTACAGAGAGCGGCGGACAACTTCTCCACTCGGATCCGATGGGCGTGCTGGGCTGGCCAGCGGAGCGGGGCGGGTGGAGAGGGAAACCAACTATTGTACTTTCAAGTGGTCCGAGCCCTGGACCGCGGCGGCTCCGCGAGGGTGGCTGTCAACGCCGAGGGTTCCGGGAGCAGCGAGCGGCCTCGCCGGGGCTGCCGCAGGTAGCATGGTGCGCGGCGGCGGCGGCCGCGGGCGGGATCCGAGCGGGCGGGCGGGCGGCGGCGGCGGCGGCCCCGGGGGCTCAGAGGTGGCGGAGGCAGAGGCGGAGGCCCCGGGAGCGTCGGGGAGCGAGCGCCGTCGGCACCGCGGCCATGGCCAAGGGGCGGTGGAGAGACCCCGAGCTGCTTCTGCCTTTCGCGAGCAGGAGCCGCTCCAGTGGGGCTGGGCTGCCAGGAGAACCCCAGAGGGGAGGAGGGAGGGAGGGAGGGAAGGAGGGAGGGAGGGAAAGACTAGGCGAGGGAAGGGGAGGGGGCATGGCTGCGGGGGGCGGGGGGAGCTCGGGGGCGGGGAAGGAAACTGCTGGAGCAACAACCCTGAGCGACCTCAATAACTTTCAATTTCAAGAGGGAAAGAGGGAGCTGGAAAAGTACAGGCGTTGCACTTTGGCAGAGGGACGGGAAGAGGCGCCTAAGGGGTCCCGGGTGTTCGGCGGAGCATCTCCCGGCGTTGCAAAGAAGGCGGGAGAACGGGAGCCGGGAGCTGGGGAGACGCTGCGTGCGAAGCAGAGCCCTCCAAAGGGCAGCTTTCGCGGGGAGAGGCGGGCACGCCGCCCGGGAGGGTTGAGGCCGAAGGTCCAAGAGGCGAGAGACCCCCCGCGCCCGACTCCCGACTCCCGCCGGTCTCGGTCTCCGCGGTCAAGGCTGGGCGCACTCAGCTCGCGCGGGCCGATCGCTCTGCACGGGGCGCCCGCACCCCCAGCGCGGCGCGCAGTGACGGGGCTCCGGGCAGCTCGCCCCTTGACCGCTTGGCAGTTTGCTGGAGGGTTTCTGGCTGCGGACAACTTCCCAGTTTTTTGTTTGTTTGTTTTGTTTTGAAAGCCTCTCCGCTGTTGCTTTCCTCCCTTTCTCTCAATAAAAGTAGCTGCAGTGAGGCGCGGGGCGGGTGGTCCGGAGGAAACTCAGTGGCTGCGGGAGGGAGGTCGCCGCTGCCGCGGGTTACCTGACCGGAGCGGGTAGGACCCAGAGGTGTGTGTGCTCGGGATTGTCCCTTTGGAAATTCAATTACGCGGCGGTTTTCTTCCAAACTGAGCCTGGCCGCGCGCGGCCCGGGACGGTTCCTCCTCCCCCAAGCAGTTCCCTCGTAGTCACTTGCCCTCGCTGGGCGCTCTCTCGCCCTCAGTCTCCCAATCTTCCGGAGAAGATCTGTTATGCCATTTGGTGTCTCATCTGGGGGACTGGGTGTGACATTTGAAAAGGTTTCTCCTGGTATTGGGGGAGGAGACGAGGGTCCACTACTTCCTCCTGTTCCCAGCGGAGGTAGGGTCCCCAGGACAGCGGAAAATGAGGTTCCTGGGTGGCCAGGGGGCGGGTGAGCCCAGGGCTAGCCCTTCTGAGTGGAGTACACCCTGGCTGTCATTAGTCAGTGGTAAGCTTCCCACCTCCTTTCTGCGGTAGCACAAGTTGATGGGCTTCCAGTAGTTACTGAAGAAGCATTCAGTTGAAAGTCACAAGCCCCCAAAGGGATTTTAATACAGACCTGTCCTATGATTGTAATGGAATATCTGCAGGACCACACTGTGTAGCATGACAAGGTTACACAGCCCCGAATGTCTGGGAGGTCACTTTAAAAAGATCCTTGATTCATAGACACCTTGGTAATATTTAAGCCCAATAATTTAGGTTTAGAAAATAGCTGAAGCCTGGGAGGAAAGCAAGGAAGATTTGTGTTCCTTTTTCTTTCCTCCGCTTGTGACCCCCAGTACTAGGTTGCCTTCAACGTACGTGTTGATAAATGAGAGGAGAAAAAAAGATGATTGCCCCCATCCACCCCATTTTGCAAGCTTGCAATGCTTCACATTGCTGTAAGTCTCCGAGGTCTTTAGTGGTGTAGCTGTTAAACATCCCAAAAGTGAGGGTTGGGGAGATGAAATGGCCTGGATACAAAAGGAGAGAATCATAAAATGTGAATTCCTGCCAAGTTGCTAAAAATTAGAACCTGAGAGACTGGCCTTTCCATGCTAATTCCTTAATTAAATATAATTTCTTACTTTGCACACTTGTGTTGGTTGGAATTTCAAAGGTAGGAATAGTTTTCTTTAGGCTGTATTTTATGAGGAAGACAACCACCGCAACAATCCTATCAAGATTATGATTTTTGGCTTATTTTTTAAGACTTCCCATTTGAATATTTCTCTTTCTGGGGTGGAACTGCATTTTCTGTGCAACACACACACACTCACAAGCACACACACATTCTCCTCCTTTTTTTTCTGTTACATAATATCCACTTGCAAATGACTGAGTGTATCACTTAGAACCAGAAAAGTTACAAATAATAGGACAATTCCAATAATGATTATCCATAAAAAAATAAGCTATTTTTCTGTGCCGGTCACACTCAGCTTTGCCTTCCTTCTCACTTAATACCGCAGATCCTGAATATCTGTACCATAAAATGTGGGGGATTTAAAGGCTGTGGGAGGCTCCCTTTGAAAAGGACTCCAGAGAAGGCCATTCTAATCCAGGATACTTGAACCGGATGGGATGAGATTGCAAAAGGGATGTAAAAAAGCAATTTGGTGAACAACCTCAGGGAAATAAACATGAAGAAAGACATTTACTTTTCACTGTGCGTTGTGCAGACATATGTTAGTTTGGAAGAGAATGGGAATGGCAGTCTAAATAAATAAACAAGCGAAGTGAGAAGCTGTAGCTCTTGAGCCACCCCAGAAAAGAAGCACTAGATGCAGCGGGCAGGAAAAGCTTGTCAAGGAATAGTGCTGGTCGGAGGAAACATAAGGAAAACATTAAATAAACGGCGAGCGTATTCTTTCTCTCTTGACGCTATGCTTTAGAACTTTTCCCTGATCCATGTTAGCGTACTATTAAATGTGTGTTTACTTGCCTGGCTGAGTCCCACATTCCCTTAACTGTCCTAGCAGCTTATGGAAAGCATGCCCTGGCTTATTTTGTACAACATAGTACCCCCTCCCATTTTTTTTTTTTTTTTTTAAATCAAGAAAGCAACACTCATAGAAGCCTGGGGCTGCCAATGGTTTCCAGGGCCCAAGCCTAAAAAGCAAGTTAAAAACCATAGGCTCAGCCTAGAAGTCAACATTTGCTTGTTATTTTCCTCCAGAAAACTCTCAAGTTCCAAGGGGCTTGGGTAGCCAGGAGTTTAAGAGATTGGAGCTAGAAGAATAGAATCGCTTTGGACAATGAGAGTGGATTAAACACATCCAGAGTAGTTCGTGAAACTTCTCATCTCTCCTTTACCACCTCCCCCACCAGGCAGTGACAAACAGTAACAAGTTATTTTTGTCCTGTGCAGCAGTGGCACTCGAAGAAGAGAAAATGATTGTCATATTGTTGCATCCATACTGCAAGTATGTGCAAGGGGGTGTGCCCCAGAAAGGGAGAGCAAGCCCCACAGTTTGGAATGGGATAGAACTAGTAGCGATGAGAGATGTTTGGCAAAGTTGGGGCTGACATCAGTCATTATACTGCAGAACTGACATGCAGATCCTGAAAATGCTCAGCTCTCCAGTTGCTCAGATCTGGAGGCATCTGAGTTAAGTCAAACAGGGTGCTGTTGGCGGGTCTGTGTAACTGAAGCAGTTAGAAGTCATCATCCCTGAAATATAGAGCAGGCAGCAGTATTTGAAAGCCATTGAAATTAGTAGAGGAAGGACAACTGCTATTTGCAGAGAGAGAAATCAAGGAGACAGAATTATTATAGCAATTTAAAAAAATGATTAAGTGATTACATATCATTAAGAAAATGAGAAAATTAGGAGTCATGATAGATTACTTTCTGTCAACAAGGAAGTATCTTCTTTCTCCCAGATGAAGTTATGGGACACTTATAAAGTTGTGGTGAGCACTGCCTGGTGTGCCTATTTTAAATAACTTCTGTCACAAATCAATTAATTGCTGGGCTCATTTAAAAAGCGAATACCCTATAATATTTACTATCAAAAATTAATATCTCAGAAACTTTTGTTTGATTATAGATCTTTAATATAAACTTCTGTGCTGCATTAAGAAGGGGTCTAGTGTAGCAATCTAGGGATCAAGTTGAGTCCTTATTCTGTATTTGTTGTTGTATTTCAGGTTTCTTCATCTGAAAAATGAAGGAATTCAACTAAATGGTCTCCAAGTTCCCTTTTAGCTCTGAAAATACTGGCAATATATTCAATAAAGAAAGACAGACTTGTAATTGCAAATGTCAAAGCTATTTCTAGCTATGTGACATCACAGCTTTCACTTACGGAATTGTGTTTTATTGAATAGGTCCAGACTTAGAAATCTGCTCGCAAAATCGTTGATTTTGTAGAAATGTCTAACCCATGAAAGGAATCCTAGATGATTCTGCCTCAACAAAATAGGTCCAGAACTACTTTAATCTTTTTAGATGTCTTTAGGCTTGGCCAAGGAAGAGCAAGTTTTAAATCTCAGATTCTGGGCAGACACCTAGAGAGAGTAGGGAAAATGCTTTGGCACCCCTGGAGGTACCACTCAATCTCCATGTCTTATCAGGAATCATAGGTGAGTAAGGAACATGGATTTCATTGAGTGAGAGCTTTTTTCATTCTGTGTTATTCCTTTCTTTTTCTGATCTATATCTTTGGATGAAGATTGATATCCATCTTTCTTTTGTCCCAGGAAACTCTTCAGAAAATCAATAGTGAAGCTTGGGTGGCTGCGGTCACAGCTGTGGGTTGAAGGATTACTAACAAAGACACAAAAACACTATATAAGAGGCAGAGTGCAAAGCTAGATGAGGGATAATTCCAATGAGTAATTCTTTTGCAGTTGCTTTTGTATGGGTTATTTCAGAACAACCTTGAAACACATTGCTTCACAGATGAGACAACTGAAGCCAGAAAGATCAAGTCACTTGCCTGAGCTTATGTAGAAACGATTACCTAGCTCTCAACCAGGTTTCAATAACACTGCTGTCCTGCCTCTTTAGACTTCAGAGCAAGGGTGTGGGCTAAACCAAAGTGACTAACTAAAATCAGAATGGCAAGGAGCAGAGCAAAGTTCATGTTCAAAATTGTAATCAGGCACCAGAAACCAGGTGATAAGCAGGAAGAGAAGGGACAGTGCAGTAAGGATACAGCAGCAGCAAAAGACAGTGATTTTAAGGCTGTTTGGACTAAGTCACTTTTTGCTTATTTATTTATTCCTGCTAGGTCTCAAACCAGTCATGCACAACAGACAGGTGAGTAAGGGCACCTTATTGGGTAGGGAAAGGTGGCCGGTCAGGTAAATCGGTCACCATCTAGTCATCCCACAAGTGTTGGCTGATGGTGCCTACTATGGGTGATTCCAGGCTAGACAAAGAAGCAGGGCTTAATGCTTCGCCTCTGTCTAAGAGAAGAATGTTAAAGAAAGGACATTATAGGTTGTGTTGGTGCTGTGCTTAAAAGCAATGTTATAGCCCTAGCTGGTTTTGCTCAGTGGATAGAGTGACAGGCTGCGGACTGAAAGGTCCCGGGTTCGATTTCCATCAAGGACACATGCCTGGGTTGTGGGCTCAATCCCCAGTAGGAGACAGCCTATCAATGATTCTCTCTCAGCATTGATGTTTCTATCTCTCTCTCCCTCTCCCTTCCTCTCTGAAATATATATATATATATATATATATATATATATATATATATATATATGGCAATGTCACATTTTGTGACAGAAAAAAAATGGCATGAAGAGGCATATAAGATCATGCTCAACGATAAGCTTAGGAAACATCCTCTTCAGAGCAGCTATATTTAAAAAAAAACACACACACCTCTCTTCAACTCTATACTTACCTATCATTTATGGTTTATGTTTGTTACTACCGATGCATTTGAGTAGCTACCTTGGGTCAGCTAGTTACTCTGATTTCAACAATAAGTGCACATGTGGCACATATCATGCTAGGCTCTAGGAGAAAACTATGGAGACAGGGCCTTGCCCTCAGTGAGGGAGGAAGGCAGGCACATAAACCATTAAAGCTTCCACAGATAAATGCTACGTGACAGGGGCCGTGTGGTGTGTTCTCGGAAGAGGAAGGAGGAACAATGCGTGGCTGGACACGGTGGAGATAAACTCTGTGTCTAAGATGCACAGCTTTTAAAGGACTGATGGTGAGTTTCAATGTAGATAAGGAGGGATTTCTTCCTCTGCCTTAGACTGGTCCTGATCCAGGGGTGGAAGGATAAGCTCTTCTATCTTGTTCTGTGGGGTCAGTGGTCACGGTTGTCTGACTGCTCTAGGGAGGCAGCCATGCTCCAGGAGTGGTATCAGGCCACCTCCTCCTCCAGCGATTCCATGTGGCTCGGTATTGACCATGTGGGAGGGTTGTTAATGGCTGATACGTGCGGGGCTGTCTATGTAGGTTAATGATTTGAGCAACTTACTATAGCTACATGGTGGGTAGATTCCTCTCATGTGAGAAAAACGCTGTTTTATTTCTCCTCTTTTCTACAAGTATTTAGAGTAACCAAGGAAATGAGGGTTGGACTTCCTAGGCGTCTGGCTGCTCTCACTCTCCTAGCCTACGTTCCTCCTCCACCCTTCCCCACGCTTCCTAGGATTCCTTTAAACATGTTCTCCCTAGACTGCGCTTTGTGCACCCAGCCTTACCGAAAAGTACCCTGCTGTGTCTCAACCATCTGGCTGCGTAGCCCTCCCCGTATCAGAAGCTCCCTACTCTGGGACCTAACCTTTATTAGTGATAAAAAGTTAGCTTAGTTCTGCCCTTCTCTCCTTCTTCTTTCCCTCCATAGGGTCATTTCTTTCTTAGAAATATATTTTGATTTTACATTGTCCTAGGGGCATGCCCCAGATGTAGGGAATTTTAAGCCATTATGAGGAACAGGAGAGGTTCTGGTTGCCTGGTGGTGCTGACATTTGGATTCTAGCCTGTTTGCCACTTTTCCCAATTTGGCAGGTGGCATTCTATATTTGTAGGTAAAATTGCAAAGGACTTTCTTCCCAGGGAGCTTCTGTCTATTATGTATTGCTATAAAACAATCCCCCCCCCCCCCCCCCCCCCCGCAAACTTAAGGCTTAAAATGTCAACTGTTTATGGCAGCTCACAGTTTTTGTTTTATTTTGTTTATTTATTTATTTTTTTCACTGGTTGTTCTCTTGGTCTTCCCTCATATGGTTATATGGGTGGGCCACACATATGCTACACTCAGCTATCAGGTCACTGGGTCTGGACTCAACTGTGATGGCAGAGCAGGCAGACCTCTCCCCTCAGGTGTTTATTCATGCCCTGAGAATGGAGCTCTCTGGGTTCTGATGCATGAAAGTGGATGCTGAAAGAGCCTTTGGAAGTCCTACAGTGTTATTCCTAGCACATTATGTTGGTCAAGCAAGGTACACGGCCATACCAGTTTCCAGGTTTTACTCAATAGACTCTATCTTTTGATATGAGGAGCTGCAGAGAATTATTGGGAATTTTTTTTTTTAAATATATTTTATTGATTTTTTACAGAGAGGAAGGGAGAGAGATAGAGAGCCAGAAATATCGATCAGCTGCCTCCTGCATATCTCCCACTGGGGATATGCCCACAACCAAGATACATGCCCTTGACCAGGATCGAACCTGGGACCCTTCAGTCCGCAGGCCGACGCTCTATCCATTGAGCCAAACCGGTTTCGGCTATTGGGAATTTTTAACCCACTGCATAAAGTCAAGCTTTTGAACCCATTGACCACTCAGCAGACTAACACTGAATTGAAACAAGAAAGCAATGGAAGCATGGAACAGACTGTTAAACCTCGGAGGGAAGGCAGGGGAGGATGGGTGGGTGAGAAGAGATCAACCAAAGAACTTGTATGCTTATCTGCATAACCCATAGACACAGACAATAAGGTGGTGAAGGCCTAGGGTGGGGGGCAGGCTAGAAGAGGTCAATGGGGAAGAAAGGGGGACATAAGTAATACTTGCAAGAATAAAGATTTTTAAAAAGAGAGACAAAAGCTATACTGAAGTTTACCATATACCCTCTCTGTAAAGAGTGTTCTTGAATGCTTCTAGATTATTTTTTCCTCTGATTGAGTTTCAAGTAAAGTCTTGAGGCCTCAGAATACTAAATCAGTACAAAGTTCCAGGCCACTTCTGGGATGAAGTTTTGTCTATAAGTCCATAAGTAGAAAGCCATTATGGTTTGGAACTCATTGAGAAAAATGGTTGGGGCATTCTGATCTTAGGGGAAGAAGTCACAAGGGCTTCCCTTATATAGAGGTAACTTCAGCCTGTGATTCCCACCCCTTCTTCTTTCTTGTCTTAAGAGCTAGGTTAGCATTACTTAAGATTTGTGAATGCAACATAGAAGACTCCTCATAAAAAAGAACCACTGTGCAAAAGCCTTCTTGCTGGGAGGCCATCTTTTTTCACTAAAATTGATAGAAGAACATCATTTTAGCTTACAGGAATATGAAGTCACTATCTTACTAAATCTCAAAATACCAAGATTTAATAAAATAGATTCAATCAGTTTGCCCTACAAAATAGATTACCTTAAGGGTTTAAGAAAGGAGGTAGGTAAACTGGTAGATTTCTGCCTTGGTGTTAATTGAGTCTCTGATTTATGTAAAAATGATACATTAATTTTGCATGATTTTATGGTGAATTTTCATTATTTTTTATCATAAGAACCAATACTTTACTTAGTAACATTGTAAGTTATAGAAAATATGGTATCTTCCATGTTTTTATAAAAAAAATATATGATATAATAAGTTAGAAATTCAAGACCAGACTGACTACTAATAAATAAATAATAAGTAATAGATAATTAATAACTTCTAATAGATAAGTAATACTACTTTTAATCATAACAATTAGAAATTTATTTTAAATGCAGTTACTCCCAAGAAAGTGAATAATGAACAAATTACTTTAATTAGATTGTTTCCTTCTTAACAGATCCCTGGTATTTGGTAAGGGGAGAAGGTCTGACCTATACCAGACATTTTGAAATGTGAGTATGTGAGAGACTTGTGGATAATGAGGATGCCGAGTAACTATGCGAAGTGGAGAAGTGAGGGCAGAGATAGAAGCTGCAAGAAAAAGTAGCAGCAGAAGAGGAGGTGTGAGTGTTTCAATGATGAACTTAATTTTCTAGGGATTGCCCTGGGAAGCATAAATAAAAATTTAAGTTAGACACCCCATTTTTGGTATCCCTACAATATTGGAGTAGGTTATATAAGAAATTACATAATGGGTTGTTATAAAAAGTAATCGAAAATTCCCTGACATAGATTCACCTGAGATTTGGCATGTCTTATGAGAAAATAAGAAAAATTATCCAGAAAATGCATTTGAAGGCTGAAAGTAGATGAGTATATATTCTCAAACACAAAAAGGTGAGGCAAAATTTATCGTACCCATTTTCTCTTCACCCATTTTCTTTTTAAAATTGAAATTGCTGCTATTATTGATACTTGTTACTGAGAATTGTATGAAAGGATTATTTTTCTGGCATGACAGACTTCTAAATACTTTGACGAGGAAACCCTCAGTGACAACATAAATATTTTTCATTAAATACTAGTACTTGTGCTACATTTTCATTTAAAAACAGCCCCAGTAATGAAAAACATTTTGTTTAGTTTATAGCCCTGATGTTTAATATCCTACATTGCTTAATTTGAAGATAACAGTTTTGAAAATGTTAAGCAGATGCATTTTTCATTCCCTGAATATTATGTTGCCCTACAGTTACTCTATACATTGAAGCAAGGCCATTTATTATTTGAGGGTAAGGACAGATATCGCTTAGACCATAATGTTATTGTCCTTCTTTGAGCCTCAAGACTGCCTTTTTCGAATCCCTCATTAGTAATAGTCTTACCATGGATTTGTTGAGAGACAAGAAATTTCTCAACTCCAAAATTTTCCATTATATACACAAGCAAAGTTGGCAGTCTAAATATAGAGTTCCATTGAAAGTTACAGTGTAATGAGGAACCAGGACGTAAAAGATAGACTTGTCAGAGGAAGAAGACGTAGAGAACCCTTCTGGAACTGGAGGGAAGATAGTGGGAGAGTAGGATAAATAAGTCGTAGTCTAGTTTCCTCTGCACAGTGCATCATCCATGTCCCTTTGCATATCGTAGGGGTAGAACTATGGTGGATATCTAGGGTCTTGTGTAAAGTGTCTATAAGGAAATTATATTAAAAGGTCAAGGATGAACTAACATTTCTCCTTGTATTGGTGGGGCCTAATATAATAGTTTACGGGCAGATTTGCTTGGGGGCCAGAGACATCTGTACAGAACTCAAATATGGGTGAAAGTGACCGTAGGGATTTTCCCTATCATTCTGGCCCTGGCATGACCTTATGTGGTAGCCATGGGGCATTTTAGCAAATAGTCTCTCTCTTCACTATGCTTTCTGGACACCTGTAGAGATTCCGTTTCCATGCCCCTCCCTCTCTTTAAATTTAGCATAGAATATATAAAACAAAAGAAATAAGCAGAAGTGACACTAAGTCACTGCAAGACAAAAGCTTTAAGGGCCAGGGACAGGTTTACAATATTCTCTTTCTGGGGTTGTGATGATATGGAAGCACATGGGAAAAGGAATCCTTTATCAGCTTAGGTCCCTGTGGGACTCTGGTGAACAGCCCCCTCACTGCTCACCCACTGCTGACTGTGCTGGACATACAGTCTGAGTGAGAAACACAACTTGGCAGTTAATGGGCTACTGAGACTTCCCCTAAGTCAGATTCTCATTGCATCAGTCAGCATAGTCCTAGCATCTATATATATAAAACCCTAATATGCAAATAGACCGAACAGCGGAACAACTGAACATATAAACAACCAAACAAATGAACAACTGGTCACTATGACATGTGCTGACCACCAGGGGGTGCTCGCAGAACATGGCGGATGTTGGCAGCAGGTGGCAGAGTACAGAACATGGCGGACGTGGGCCATGGTGGGATGGTGGAGCAGGTGAGCGGGGATGCTAGACCAAGGCAGGACGCCGGTTGCTGTCACTAGGGCGAGCCTCTGGTGGTTACTGAAAATTCTTTGCTCCCACGCCCCGTGGTCCTGCCTGGTGCTTGCACCTGCTGCCGGTGCCAGAGCCACTGCTCGTGCCCAGCGCTGGCCCCGATTGCTCAGTGCTGTTAGCAGATGCAAGCAGTGGCTGTCAGTCCCAATCACCCTTCAGGGATTCTCCACCTCCCCCTGCTCCTGAAGGGTGATCAAGGCAGCAGCCACCTCTCACACCTGCTGATGGTGTCGACTCCGCTTGCACCCGCTGCTGGTGTCAGCCCCAATCATTCTGTGCCATCAGCAGGTGCAAGCAGGGCCGGCGCCTCAGGACGTGGGAATGGTGGCTGCAGGAGTGGGACTGCTGACAGGGGACTGGGGGCCAAGGCGGGAGGGGCCGGGCGGGGGCACGGAGGATGGGCCAAGACCCATCCTTGTGCCCACTGCAGCCTCGTGGCCTACAGTTCCTTTCAAGGTGCACGAATTTGTGCACTGGGCCCCTAGTCCTATATAATAAAAGCCTAATATGCTAAGTGTCCTACCAGTCACTATGATGCACACTGACCACCAGGGGGCAGATGCTCTGACCGGTAGGTCAGCTTGCTGCTGGGGTCTGCTCATCAGGACTGGGTGAGATGGGCTGGACATGCCCTGGTACCCTCCTGTGGTTTCTCCCCAGCCGGCCAACCTCCTGCAGTCCCTGCCTGGCCCTGATCGTGCACCGGTGGGGTCCCTCGGCCTAGCCTGTGCCCTCTCGCAATCTAAGACCCCTTGGGGGATGTCAGAGAGCCGGTTTTGGCCCGATCTTCGCAGGCCAGGCTGAGGGACCCCACCAGTGCTCGAAACTGCACCAGGCCTCATATATATATATATATATATATATATATATATATATATATGTCAAGATATGTGTTCAGAAGGGGAACACACTAGGGAATAAGAATAGCTAATTTTCATCAAAATAACAAAGAGGGAAGTAATAGATAACTTACAGGGTAAGAGTCAATAAATCCTTATTGATAATGAGCAAGATTGATTGAAAAAAATGGAGCCACAGAATCCTTTGGAATAAAATATATCTGCTGCTGTTAAATTAATAAGTATTTAAAAGTTAAACACAAGAATGGATTCTTTTATTTTATGTTTATTGTTAAAGAATGATGACCTTTAATACCAAGTTGAAGCACATATATTTTAGAGAACTTGAAAGGTTTGGTATTTAATCTCATCTCTCTTGCTCGGCAAATATTTCCATCAGTGTGCCACAACTCCCTCCTGCAGAAATCCATGTTATCAATGTGACTGTGGCACTCCGAATCACCAGGTCCAGGATCCTCCACACGCAGGGTCCTATGCTGTCACTGCCAGGTGATGGGAACAGGAGGAAAATAGGGAAACCTGTTTGCTATGTGAACTTGAGGTAGAAAAACATTTAAAGCACCCTTGAGAGAAAAAAGTGTATACTGTTTGTAAAAACCTTTGGGTGGTGGTGGTGGCAGGGGGTGAGGGAGTTCCAATCTTCTTTTGCAAGCTTTTAAAAATATAGAACAATCTTTTGATTGGATTGTTTATCTTCCTTTTGTTAAGTTGTATGGGTTCACTGTAAATGTTGGAGATTAAACCATTATCGGAGATAACATTGGCAAATATGTTCTCCCATGCAGTGGGCTTTCTTGTTGTTTTGTTGTTGGTTTCATATGCTGTGCAGAAGCTTTTTATTTTGATATAGTCCCATGTGTTTATTTTCTCCTATTTTCCATTGTCCTAGGAGCTGTATCAGTGAAGATATTGCTATGACAAATGTCTGCTAATTTGCCGCCTATGGCTTCTTCTAATATTTTTATGGTTTCCCACCAAATAGACACTTTTCGAAAGAGGACATTCAGAAAGCCAAGAGACATATGAAACATGCTCAAAGTCACTAATCATCTGAGAGATGCAAATCAAAACAAAAATGAGGTACCATCTCACACCTGTCAGAATGGCCATCATCAACAAATCAACAAACAACAAGTGCTGGAGAGGATGTGGAGAAAAAGGAACCCTCCTTCACTGCTGGTGGGAATGCAGACTGGTGCAGCCATTGTGAAAAATAGTATGGGTTTCCTCAAAAATTTAAAAATGGAACTCCCATTTGACCCAGTAATACCACTTCTAGGACTATATCCCAAGAAAACAGAAACACCTATCAGAAAGGATATATGCACCCCTATGTTCATAGCAGCACAATTTACAATAGCTAAGATTTGGAAACACCCTAAATGCCCATAAGCAGATGAATGGATTAGAAAACTGTGGTACATCTACACAATGGAATACTACGCTGCTATAAAAAGAAGGAATTCTTACCATTTGCAATAGCATGGATGGAACTGGAGAGCATTATGCTAAGTGAAATAAGCCAGTCAGTGAAAGAAAAATACACATGATCACTCATTTATGGATAATAAAGAACATTATAAACTGATGAACAAAAATAGATACAGAGGCAGAGAAGCATCGAACAGTCTGTCAAATTACAGTGGGAAGGCCAGGGAGGGTAGTGGGGGCGGGGGGCGGTAAGAGGTCAACTGAAGGACTTGTATGCATGCATATATAAGCATAACCAATGGATGCAAGACACTGGGGGTCGGGGGGTGACAGCATGTGCCTGGGGGTGGGGAGGCCGAGGGAAGGTCAATGGGGAAAAAAAGGAGACATATGTATTACTGTTTGTAATACTTTAAACAATAAAATAAAATGTAAAAAAATACAGAACAAAAACCATTTCCCTCGAATAGCAATATATGCCAGCCTAAGGATTCTGTACTGAATGAACTTTTCAACAGCAAATTGGAATCTTTGTCTGAAAAATGGTAAAGCTTCTGATTCTTAATGAAATTTCTAGCTTAATTTAAATTACAAAATTCATAGAATTCTAGAACTGGAAGGACTCTTAGAGGTCATTTAATATATATTATTTTATTTTGTAGTTGAGTAAGCTGAGACCTGAAAGATTAAGTGGCTTGCCGGAGCCCATACTGGCAAAGCTGAGACTAAAACTCAATCCCTCTCATTTCTGGGATACTGGTGACTACACCAGGCTTCTGAATGCTGTTTCATTCAGCATTCAGCATTTCATCAGACATGCTACTTTTAGCAATCCATATCTTTTGTTTCATAGCAATGGAGTCTGACAACAGCTCATTCAGTCACCAGTTTAATTTATTCATTCACTCACTTCTAGTTAACATTCCTTTACTACTTTCTCTGGGCATTGTCTTTGATTCTCATTACCATTTTCAAATGAAGAAACCTTTATATAGTTTAAAATAATTATTAATTTATTCATTTCTTTGTGTTAAACACTTTAATTATGTTTTTTTCATTGACTTGCATATACTTGTGTTTGCAAAGTCTAGGCAAGGGTCAGGTGAATTCTGAGTATACTAGAAATACACTAATGTTTCTGCATTTATTTTCTTAACTGAAGCCCATATTTGTTTTTATAATAGAGAATTTGAATATGAATTTGCCATAGAAGTGGCCATAGTTTCTTTTCCCAGTCATTCTTAAGGACAAAAATTATAACCTGCTGAAATAAACAAGGTAATACATTCATTCCATGTATTACCCTATACTTATACTATTATAATTTATTCATTTATTTTCAAATTGCTGCAATGTATAAAAATTTTTTGGATTCTGCTTTCACACTGCTAATTAGTGAGAGTGCTGACTCTACTAAGTGGGCAATAGGCATATGTTTATTAAATGTGTGAAAGTAACACCAAATGAAGGACACAGGTCTTCAGAAGCTCATAATTTAGTCATGAAAAAGATATAAAGAGATGTATCAACAATGGAAATGTTATGCTGTATATACTTTCTTATCCCTAGAAGAAGGTTACTCTGTAGACTACAGAGAAATGAGCAGAACTAAGTCAGCACAACTAAAGTACCAGTCTTTGAAGACTTGAATGTTAAGCCAGATTTTGAAGCAAATTTGATGGAGACATAGAGAAAGGGCAGGACAGATGTTGAAGTGATTACTGTTCAAAGGAAACACCTAGGCTCAAATTTTTCCCTCTCTCCTTTGAGACCAACTGAATGACTCATTCTGTGCATATGCCCCTTCAGAATGTTCAGATCCGCATTCAAAAGCAATTCCTGAGAGCTCCTGTCCCAGGCTCCATGCAAGGCACCATGGCATGTTGTCAGTTCGTTCACCTAATAGTTCGTTCATCTAGGTAAGTTAGTAGTTTATTCTCAACCTTCTCTTCCATACTATTTATCCTACTCACCACTGGAATCTGATATATATGTAAATAATGTGAGTGTGGCTCCAGTACCAAAGATATCAGTTAAACTGGCCTTGTTGCTCACATGGGGTCCTCAGAGCAGTAGCCCTGAGATCATCTCCTTAGAACAGTGGTTCTCAACCTTCTGGCCCTTTAAATACAGTTCCTCATGTTGTGACCCAACCATAAAATTATTTTCGTTGCTACTTCATAACTGTAATGTTGTTACTGTTATGAATCGTCATGTAAATATCTGATATGCAGGATGGTCTTAGGCAACCCCTGTGAAAGGGTCGTTCGACTGCCAAAGGGGTCACGACCCACAGGTTGAGAACTGCTGCCTTAGAAATACAGAAACTAGGGCCCCCCCACCCCCCCTTGGCCTGATGTATCACAATCTACTGAATCATCCTAACCATTCTCCTAGGTCAGTGGTCGGCAAACCGTGGCTTGTGAGCCACATGCAGCTCTTTGGCCCCTTGAGTATGGCTCTTCCACAAAATACCACGTGCGGGAGCACATACAGTGCGATTGAAACTTCGTGGCCCATGAGCAGAAGTAGGTTTTCAGCCTGGGTGAGTCTATTTTGAAGAAGTGGCGTTAGAAGAAGTGGGGGGTGTCGGTTGGTTGGGCTCGGGATACGCAGCGCCGGGGAGGCGCGCGCGATTCATGCCCGAGTTGAGTGAGCCAGTCAGTCCGCAGTCTCATGTGCAGTGGTTAGTGCTAGTCGTGTCTGCAAATCTCGTGCGGGTGACAAAAGTACCTACTCGAAGCATAAAGTTACCTGTATTTTTCCAACCAGCTGCAAATCCTACAGGTATTTTTGTCATTAATTTAAGAATTGTAATTCTTTTGTGTTGGTGGTTTTATTATTATAAAATGAAACATTTTTTAGGTGCCCTGTTTGAGATGGCTACAAAGAAGAAGCAAAGAAAACGGAAGACGAAAACCGTGAATTTAAAGTTGAATGTACCTACCTATATAGTTTAAGTTTAAAAAATTTGGCTCTCAAAAGAAATTTCAATCGTTGTACTGTTGATATTTGGCTCTGTTGACTAATGAGTTTGCCGACCACTGGCCTAGATGATTTGTATGCACAGAAAAGTTTGAGAGGCTGCTTCAAGGATATACTAATCATTTGAAGGAGCTTTGAAAAGTACTCGTGAATAGCCTCTATTTGAACACAATGAAATCAGAATCTCTGGTGTTTGGGCATCTGTGATTTAAACAGAAGGTTCTAGTGTGAACACAGTGTCCTACTCTTTCCCAAATGTACCGAAAGATAAGAATCACTTACAGCCCTTGTTAACAAAATGGATTCCAGTCTAGTTTAGAACTTCCCAAATGAGAAATTAATTTCCAGGGGAGACACCTACTCATCTGCATATTCAACAAGCATCTCAGATGCCATTTGTTAACTAGGAAATCTAGGAAACACTGCTAATCCTGCAATGTCCCAATCCTTTCAGCTGGTGACCTTGGGGGAGCTAATTTTTGACTCAGTGTCCCTATATCCTTTTACCAGGAAACACTGTCCCTATATCCTTTTACCCTCTTGGTGTGGACTCACAGAGCAGGGAGGGAAACATGGAAAGGAGAAAATACGGGATGAGATATAGGTTTAAAATGCCTGATAAGGTGAGAGCTGAGGTGGGGCTCAAATCAACCTGCACTCCTTTATCTTTGTCAACACCCAGTGCTGCACCTGGATCACTGAATGATTCTCAACAATCCTAAACCTTTGTTCTGGAAAGACTTCTTGAAAGGGAACATTTGAGAGAAGATAACCAAAGATTTTAGAAGAAGAGAGATAACAAATCAGATTAGTTAAAGAATCAGTCGTAGGATTCAATATGAAAGGAATGAGTGGGTATTCTTCAGGGTTCGGGGAAGTGGAAGCTATCCTTTGGATCCTTTTACTCTTATTTAACCCCCATATTGAGGAATACTGGTTTCAAAAATGTGTAATCTCTTTATTGATAAATGTGATACAAATGGCAGCAACATGTTTCCAATACTGGTGTGGATTACACTTATTGCATCTGTTCAATACATCTGCCATCGTGACATAGAACTTCAGGTTGGTTTAATAGATTAATTCTTTGTAAAATTATGTTAGGTGTTATTCAAGACCTTGCATTGATTTATAGAATTGTTTGTACTTTTATCTGTTATATTTCACAGTAGGAAATCACCATGCATTCTACACATCTACATATAGAAATATGTGAAGTACGCTGCTGGGTGCTAAGGATAAAAAAATAAAATTAAAGGATGCAGCCCTGCCTCTGTGGGGGTGGGTCAGAACTTGGCCGCATGAAAAATAAACAACAGTGGAGCAAAGCACGCATTGAGGGCGAAATGGGAGGTTCAGATGGTAACACTGAAGAGATTGAGCTCTGTTTGCCTTTGGGAATTGTGCTTTGGGCTGTCCCTCTGAAAGGTGCCTATGTGAAGGAGGAGACCGTTTTCTATTCCATCACCTATTCTCACTTATATCTTTAACAATGATTTGACTTCTCTGAACATTCCTTAGCTGAATGCGAATGCTTCCTGGATTTCCCCTGTTACTTTATAGACACAATCAATTATCTTATCAAGGGTGAGTACCTAGGAAAATTACAAGACCCTGAGATAATTAGTCTTTGTAAAATGCACCCAAACTGGACATTTGGCAGAACACTATTGTCCTGCCTTCTCATTCTAGCAAGGAGATGTGATTTCCCAACAAAGGCAGAGAAGTTGCGAAACAGCAGGACTTTGCCACAGTTAGTAATTAATGAGGTGCTAAAAGTGCCAGAGCAGAGGTTCCCAGATGCAGTGTGTGACTCAAAGGGATAAGAAGCACCCAGAATTTCAAACAAAAGTGTCAGTTAAATAAACGGAAAGTCAAGTGAGTCTAGTCTGGGGAATGAGAAGTGGTCTATTGACATCAGGAGCCATCCCACTGCTGTGTAATACAATATACGTATTAAGGGTTACTCACTACGTTTTGCAACTTGTGATAAGTTGGAATTTTCCTTCTCAATCCTGCAGAAAGTGAGCAATAGTCTACACTCAACGAAGTCAAAATGAACTCTTAATGCACCATAGTGTTCAAATAAATAACCTATGTGTTACAGCTTCCCACCAGCATGACTTACTTCTGGCTCTTTAATTTATATTAATCAATCAAGTTAATTATTAATATTAGCAGGCAAGCAGAAGTACTTTACTAATCAGCTAATAGCTGGGACCTAAAACCTAATGAGAGCTTTCTTTACTGGGAGGGGCATTATTGAAAGAGAATGGCATAAGGGGCCATTTTGGACCGTGAGCGCTGTCTAAAATGGAAAGTGTTTTTCTCAGAGTAGAATTCTTGCATACATTCGGATGAGTGTTAAGATATTGTCAAATAAGATTTATGGTTTCTTCTTCCATATTATTTCCAAGTTTCTATATATACAGTATTTAAATTTTGAGGTGGTAGGTGCTGAAATAACACTGTAATAGTGTCTACCTAACATGGACTAGCAAAAGCTCACTAACAGAGTTCACTAAAATATATATCTACATCCATAACTACATTTATGTATATATACACTTATAAAGTATATATATACACACATACACTATATATAAACTTTATATATATATACATATATGTGTATATGTATATATATATACACACACACACTGTATATACGTTCCCTGGTAGAATGGGAAAGAACAAAAAAAGACCTGATGCGATTTGATTATCTTAGTATGTGTATTATTCCTATGAAGGATCATAAATACTCCTATTATTATTGATGTATGGTACTTAATGCTCCAGTGACCTTGAGAAAATTTTTATGTTGAATAAGTCTACCTGAGTTTGAGAATGCAAAACATGTGGAAGAAATCTCTTTAATATATTCAAATGTTAAGATTTTAGGAGAATGAAGCAAGTCCCTAATTTTCCTTTTTGCAATATGGAACTAATACATGCATATCTTGCCATAAAGGAGCATATCACATGAATGTATGTTCATATATGTGAAAAGCTGAAACTGATTTGGTTAGTGAACTTTAAGTTGTAGAAATAAAGGCTTCGTGATAGGTTTATTTTATTTGATAGTACTTATCAAATGCTAACTCATTAAAAAACAGCACCTATGAATTTGGAATTTTAGTACTCGAATTCACAAAGCCAATTTTTAAGGACTTGACTTTAGAGATATAATATCCATAGGTGAATGAGCTAGAGATGTAACTTTGTAGTTTACTCAACAGAAACATTTCAGCTCTGTTCACTAAGGAAGTTAAGACAGACTGAATTGATTTTGCTTCTTCTTCTTCTTTTTTTTTAAAGAAAACTTGGAGATTTTGTGGGGGATGGGGAGTATTGTAGCAAGTACTTTCCATGTCTCAAAATGTGTATTAAAAAAGAATTCACTGACTCAAGTTTTTTCCACCAACATACTCTAGAGGGAGTCAAATCTAAGAAAGTTATGTTTAATGCATTTCAACTGCTATTAGTTCTTTTTTAGAAATTCCTTTCCTTGGTGACAATGTTGTTTTGACCCTCTCAATAAGGGCCCAGTGCAGGATTTGGTTAGAACCTGCAGCTAATGAGGCCAAGGTAGAGACTGAGTCTCTGTGTGAACCAATTAAGATCTTTCAGAGAAAATATCCCTCTCTCTTGGTCACAGATTACCCGGGCTTGCCTGTGAACCAATGCATATTTTGGCATGAATAGGGAGAGAGTGAGAGGTAATGTGTGGAGTGATAGAGTATTTATGGACCAGGGGAAATCCTTCCTCTGATACTGGAATAATAAACTTTGAGACAGGTCTCAATGCTGCCATTAATTAGCTTTATGAAGTTGGAAATGTCATTTATCCTCTTTAAAATTCAGTTTTTTCAATTCTGCTAAAATAGAGGGTTGAACTAGAAGGTCCGAGAACTAAATTTCATGATATTAGTTCAATAGAAGATAGTTTATGGTTTGTATAAAAGTGTGTCTTGAAAATCTGAATATGAGCCACTAGCTCCTAGAAAACCATGGGAGTGTAGCATTTTAGTTTCTAATATCCTTGTACCATCACTAAACACACACAACTGGACTACATGTCTTCCCCCAGAAACTGCCTGGGCTTTCCCACATTTGCTCCTCTTATTGAACTATTTCTTTCACTTGCAATTTCTTCTGCTTCTATCAACAATTACAGAAATCCTAAGTTTTTTCAAGGCCTGACTCAGCGGGTGTGTGCTCCACGGAAAACTACCTCTTCTCTCCCAACACTATGGAAATGATTTCTCCTGCCTCTGAACTTTCCTGGCATTTTGCTAATTTTTTGGGGCGGGGTGGGGTGGGGGGGGAATGAGGGGGAGCATTATTTTCTGCCTTGCATTAGAGTTCTTTTCTGGTCATGTCTTACCTATTCAACAATTTTCAAGCTCCTTGAGCATAGGGATCAAGTGATGTAAACTTTACATTCTTTATTTTAAGCAAACTGGTTTCCTCATAGGTGATGTGCTCCACAAAAAATTGCTGACAGATGAATAAAAGAAAACGATTGCAAAATAACCTAGTTTTTTTAAAACATATTTAAGGAGGCATGGAGTCTATTTTAGTATCCCCCATTGCAGATCTGCAGGCTTCATGTTGAATGCTGAGACAGCTTCTGTGTTTGTGAGGATGTAGTTTCAGGAAGTTTTTTTCACTTTAAGAATCAAGGCAGGAAAAATATTTTATATTTCTTTTCCTTTTGTACTTTGCACATTTATTTCTAAGAAACCATACAACTTCGGTTGTGTTCTCTGGCAAATATAAATTGGTATCTACTCAAAACAGATTTTGAGTGGATGTTTTTCAAGGTTTGTATAACATTTTCAACACAGTTAGTCTCTTGAAGATGTAGCCGTTGGAGGCGAGGAGTAGCCAGAATTTTTCTCATCAGATACCAATTTATTTCCATATCACAACAAGAGCAAATCTCCAGAGAGGGCTGAACCTGGAGTTAAAAATTCTCACATTTTGTACAGGTGTGTATGAGGAATTTGCTTCACAGTTTCTTAGTTTTTGTTGTAACTTTGATTTCTGTTATTATGCCTTCTTCTAATCTTCCTACCTTCATTTCTACATTTTATTTCTTACAGCCCACAGTTAAAACAGGGTAGGTGCCCAGTACAAATTTAATTATTATATTTGCTTTGATTTTTACTGCTTCCTTTCCTTAACCAGGGCATGGAAAAGAGTGCCATACATGGAACTTATTTATTTCATTGTTTTATTTATAGTTACTTAGCCTTTCGGTGGCCCTTTTTCATCCTGTATTTTAACTTTTCTGTATTTCTTTCTTCAAGGGGCTGCCACTTCATTCCTTTTGGGTATCTGCTTACACTCCATTGGTAATTGCAAACGCATAATCCCTAATAATACAATCTCAAGGCGTGGGGCTGAGATTTTTTGGACTGGAGGACTTCGTGTATCATCATGTCCTTCACTTTATCATGCCACGAAAATAAGCAGCTCTACCAGTGGATACGGGCAGTTTCAGCCAATGTTGAATCTCTCTTCCACTGAAGTGTAGCCTCTTCACCTCTCAGCTCAGTTCAGAGTGAAGGCAACGCTTTAGATAGGCTGTTTAATTTTTCTGTCCCCTACTCTTTTGTGCCTCCTCTGGACTGCTGTGATGACTAGAGGGAGAAGACTTTATTACAAATGTACCTGAAATTATAATCTTTAAAAAGTATATATATATTTATTTCAGAGAGGAAGGGAAAGGGAGAGAGAAAGAGAGAGAGAGAGAGAGAGAGAGAGAGAGAGATGATGATGATGATGAGAGAGAGAGAGAGAATCATTGATTGGTCGCCTCCTGCATATCCCACACTGCCCTGACTGGGAATCGAACCATGACCTCCTGGTTCATAGGTTGAGCCACGCCAGCTGGGCCTGCAATTTTGGTCTTAATGGTGATACAGCAGAGTAGGGTCATAGACCAATCACAGAGTCAGAAAGTGTCAAAAGGCTGATGTTAAAAGCCAGATAGAAATATGGTGTTAGAGATAAATGTCATTGGCAAGGATAAGCTCCGGTAGGAGTTCATGGTGGCCTGGTAATTTAGCTCTGTCTATTGGATTTGTGTTCTGTTCAAGGGCTGTTTTTGGAGTTCCATTAATCTGAGCAGTGTGGAGTGTGCAATATCTAACAGAAACATGGACTGCAAAGGTTTTGCAATAATTTATCTTCCAGGTTAATTTCTCAGGTCTTCATAGTAGAATAAAGATGTTTTCATATAGAATCAAACTACTGATGTGACAGAAAACAAAATACATTTTTATCCTTTTATCCTTTACAATAAAACTCTGAACAGAATTGATAATGAGCGATAATGAGCATTATCTATTATTTTGAGCCTTTATTTCTGTAACCTCTTTGGTAATTTTTTTCACAGTTTGAGATGCATCTTTAAATTATAGAGGGAACTTTTGAGCATTAAAGCCATTGTGACTCTACAAAGAAGCAGCTGGTTGGTATCATTCTTTTCTCTTGGTTTCAGAGACAACTTCAGTTTCAGGCTGGCTCTTTGTGTTATTGATAACGACGTAAGTGGTGGTAAAGTATAACATATGGCAATATTAATAAAGTGGACATACATTTTATGAAGTTACCATAGAATTGACCAACTTTCAGTATTTCAGGACCTCCCTTCCTTCCTTCCTTCCTTCCTTCCTTCCTTCCTTCCTTCCTTCCTTCCTTCCTTCCCTCCTTCCTTCCTTATTGTTGTTTCTTTGTTTGTTTCTTGTTCTTTTAATGGCTGGGAAGTGTGGGTTAACTGATAAATTGATGTGATTATGTTTACAGAGCTCAAATCTTTTTTGAAATTCCTAAAATAATAACTGATAATGCCAATGCTTAAATATCTTGGAATAAAGACACTAATGCCATAAATTTTCAGAATCTAGAGCTGAACACATCATAGCTATTGTGTTTCTTTACCAAGACATATAAGGTTAGTGACAAGATCATTCCTTGGGAGCCCAGCCAGTGATTGAGCATTAACCCATGAACCATGAGGTCACAGTTTGATTCCCAGTCAGGGCACATGTCCGGGTTGCAGGTAGATCACCAGTAGGGGGCATGCAGGAGGCAGCCAATCAATGATTCTCATTCTCTTCCTTCCTCTCTGAAATCATATATATATATATATATATATATATATATATATATAATCATTTTTAGGGGGCAGGGGGATGTTAGTGCCAGAAGAGTAGTTTCCATAGTAACCTGTGGCTACTTATAGCTATGAGTGCTAGGGTCCAATCCCAGCGGGTCCAGGGGTCCCCAAAGGTGTGGACGGAGTCGGCGAAGAAGGAATGACACGAAGACAGCCTTCAGTTGATCAGCAGCCTAGTCAGGACCTATAGCCAGGATTTCCAGCCAAAGTTCTGGTCGGAGCTCTGGTTAGGAACTGATGAGGTTCTGATGTTTATTGTCTTGTTACATCCGTATTTATACCAGCCGATTTTAATCCTGTCAATTTCTATTACAAAGGTTAGGGCGTTTCTTATCTCCATTCCAGGGAGTAAAGATTATGTAGCTTAACTACCCGCCTGGCACTTAATTAAGGGGTTGTATCCCCTCCCTAACCTCAGGGAAAGATCCCCACCTGGGGAAACAACCTTTCTCGGAGAGGTGACCTTGGTTAAAACACATGGTGCTAAAGGGAGCAAACATATTAAGAACAGTATGCTATATATGCCAGGTCCATTGAAACATATGCTGTGCAGATGTTTCTTTCCTGCAGCGACTGTGTCAAGCAGCAAGGATGGACCGGCTTCCGGCATATGAGGAGGTTTCTAGCAGGCATTTTTTTGTTTGTTTGTTAATCCTCATCCGAGGATATTTTTCCATTGATTTTTAGGGAAAGTGGAAGAGAGAGGGAAAGACAGAGAGAAACATTGGTATGAAAGAAACACATTGATTGGTTGCCTCCTGCACAAGCCCCAACCAGGGCCTGGGCTGGGGAGTAGCAACAAAGGTACATGCCCTTAACTGGAAACGAACACGGGATCCTTTGGTCCACAGGCTGATGCTCTATCCACTGAGCCAAACCAACTAGGGCTCTGGTAGGCTTTGCTGCTTTTATCTTTTTTTAAAAAATATGTTTTATTGATTTTTCACACAGAGGAAGGGAGAGGGATAGAGAGTTAGTAACATCGATGGGAGAGAAACATCAATCAGCTGTCTCCTGTACACCTCCCACTGGGGATGTGCCTGCAACCAAGGTACATGCCCTTGACCGAAATCGAACCCGGGACCCTTCAGTTCGCAGGCCGACGCTCCATCCACTGAGCCAAACCGGTCAGGGCTATCTTTTATTCTTTATATTTTGTATGTTTCTGTGTGCAGTTCATATCAAGGATATAAATAAAGGAAGAGAAAAATTAATGCAAACATCTTTCCTCTTAACTGCACGATTTCCTAACGATTAATGGTAGACTTTGAAGGCATATGCACATTTCTATAGTGCAATAATTCTCTTAAACACTTAGATATGACTTTGGAAAACCCACCAAAGGTCCTTGAACTAGAGAGGAAAAAAAGATTAGGTTTTACTTACAACAATGCAGAAAAATACAAAAAAGATTTGGAGAGAAAATAGCTATGTTGGGGCAGAAGCACAGAAATGAAGAAGTTATCTTAATCATAACTCTTAAAAAACTTATCTGAAACATTACTAGTGATTTCTCTTGTTGCCTTTATACCTCTGTTTAGTTTTGTGCCAAAATTTTAAAAAATATTTTAAAAAAGAAAAGTAAATCTCTAAACAGAGCTTAAAGATTCCCATTCTTCTTCCACTTTTCATCTGCCCAACCCACTATAACAATCTCAATGCCACTGTTGTTTCCATGATTTAGAAAAATGATACTTTTTTCCCATTCTAGAAAACAATGAAATAGAGTCATAGTTTTACTACTATGGATAACTCAGATGCCATTAAAAATAATTTAATGAAGCATTTAGATTCAAACTTCCAAATTGCTAAATTCTGACCATCAGATTTCACGCACAAACTCTAAGAACATTTATATAATCATGCATGCATTTTGGGGATCTTTTTTTCTATTTATAGCTGCAAATGTGTTGCATTAAATGAAGGTAATATCTTAGTTTGTGCACTGCAAGGTCTCAGCATTGTTGAGTAGTATTTTGCCCAAAATATTTGGATATTAATCTGTTTGATTGCTTTAATACTATGTATCCTTTTCTCCTAACAGAGTAGTTAACCATTTAACATCATTTAAATGTTTGATATTTCTTTTTTAGTATTTTGTTGTATGCTTTCTGATTGTTGTGCTTCTTTGGAGTCTCTTTTTATTTCTTTTATGAACAATATTTTTGTTTTTACTTGTCGAGGAATTTGGAAAGTAAGCATTTCATTTTTAATTCGACTAGTAGTTTACTAGTAGAATTAAAATAATTTTAAAACAATTTCATTTCATTATTTACCTTATTATTGAAGGTAAACTACCTATTAATAACTTTTATTTGTTTAGATATCCATTTTTATTTCTACAATTGGTGTGTTTACATAATTTAATATACCCTTGGTGGACTAAACATTCATGCACCTTTCACACTCACTTGGCCCCAGCTGCTTCGTGAAATCTTGGCCACTTGCTCAGTGGAGATCTCTGGCCATCACACTGTGGAGTTATCTCATCCCCAAATATCACTTGCTGTCTCAGGTTCCCCTGGCAGGAACTTGGGCTTTATTTCACCTGATGAAGGGAGATCTGCAGCAGCATCTAATCCAGGCTCAACTCAACTAAGTGCATGACAATGCTGTCTCTTCCTACTGGTTCTGCATTCAGCTGAGCAGTGTACAATGGGCATGAGATCCGTCTTTCTCCAAGGCCCAAGGGAGGCCACAAACCAGAAATTTGTTGGGGCCCCAATTCTCACCATATGTGATTTTCTCCATATTTCCTGGGTGTTAAGAAGGAAGTAGGTGGGTTTGTTACACTGACACATTTTGGAGGCTTTCTGATTAGCAGATCTTTGGTCCTGTCCAAAACGTCCACAGAGACATTTGGTTCACGCCAAAAGGTCCTTGTTACCTGACCCTGTCCAAGCCACCCACGGAGATATTTGGTCAACATTGACCCATCTACCTCACCCCATGTGCCATTACCAGCTAGGCTACTGAGGCAAGAAGAGTTATTATTAGCAATACAATCACAACACAGTTATTTGACCAATAAAACATGATAGTATTTTTTAGATATTACACCTGTAAACTGAAAGTATAAATAAACATTATGGACTATTTGACTGCAGGGAGGTTTTCTTAAGTGTAGATTTGACATTTGGTAGATTTTGACATTTGACATTTGGTAGATTTCTTAGTTGCAGCGTGTCTATGGCCCAATATGTCCATGGAATAATTCTCCTGTGAGCAATGACAGAGGTGGCTGGCATAAGGGTGAATTCCAACAATAAATAAAGCAGACTAACGCTGTTGGATGGCTGTAGGATGGATTTTCAACACCTATATTATCTCTATCCTGGCCATGCTCTCTGAAACTTTCCTTGGATTACTTTCCTTTCTGTAATTTTTTAGAAGAGGCAATTTATGATGGCAGCGAATTCACAAGAAGGCGAGAGCGATAGAGCAGCTCCTTTACACAGGCAGAAAAGAGTGCAAGTCCAACTGCTAGATGCACCACTGGGGAATGGGGATTCTAATGGTATAGGAAAACCAGTTACTATTGTTATTGTTTTAATCCAGGCTAGTTTTATATTTCTAATACTTTACAATTTAATAAAAATGGATGACAAGAATGAGCCTAACCACTTGCAATTTTGCTTCACTTTCAACTTTGCAAAAGCATAGTCACATATATACATAATATATATGTATATGTAGAAAACATTTATAAAATGTCTTTTATTCTGATAGGTCAAATCACTTAATAAATATGGCAAGTTAAACCAACTACCAACCTAAATATTTTTGTTGGAGTGGCAATGTGTGTTTGCTTCTGTGATGGTCTGTTTCCAAAGATAACTGCCCACTTTAGCTTCCTTTAGGGCAGGGATTTTGTTTTGTTCATCGTTTTGTATTCTGTGCTTAGTAAAATGCTTTAAATATAGTAGGTGATCAATCACATTTGCTGCATAAATAGCAGAGCGTGAAAAATTATAAACTAAAAGGAAAATTACAGTTTGAAATGTAAATTCTAGGGAAAAGAACTTCCATTGACAGAAATAAGAGACCTGCTTACCCAGGGCCCTGTTATGCAGTTCCGAAAAACCCCAAACCGTGAATTCCAGTGTGTAGTTATTGAAATAAACAATTCCTCTTTTTTTGGGACACCAAGTAGAATAAGCATGTAAATCTGATTTTGGCCAATTTGGTGTGGCCAGAAAGAAAGCTCAATTCATAACATAGATTAGTTCGGGTGGGTTCATTATTTCCCATCATCTCTGAAACCTCTCAGTACTTTTGTGCCCATTGAATTCCCCTCCCCTTTTTAAATTTTTTTTTTTTTTAGCAATATTGCCGTTGCTTTTGAGTAGGAGGACTTTAGTTAGACCACAAACTTCCAGACTCAATTTTTGTATATCCTGATGAAAATTCTCAAATTTCCCTACTGAATGTAAACATCTGTGTGATGTGTTTAAACTGAAACTTACTCAGTGTTGCCAAGGATTTGCTAAAGTGAAGAGAGGGATGCCTTTGTATTGATTGAGTTGTCTGGGACATTAAAGTGATAAAACAGAATAATCTAAGCTTTGGATATACTAGCATGGCTGTCTCAGGTCATGTGTGCACAGTCACCTCCGCCACTTCTGTTTCCATCCATCATGGACTTCTCTGGAATTTCCTGACAGTTTTATCTCTTTGTGTGACATTCAACCTAAGTCTCCTTTTTAAAATATATATTTTTATTGATTTCAGAGAGCAATAGAGAGAGAAATAGCAATTATGAGAGAGAATCATTAATCAGCTGCCTCCTGCATGCCCCCTACTGGGGATCGAGTTCGCAACCCCAGGCATGTGCCCTGACTGGGAATCAAATTGTGACCTCCTGGTTCATAGGTCTATGCTCAGTCACTGAGCCACAACGGCCAGGATTAAGTCTCATTTTGTTTCTTCTCTTATACTTATGCTAGTGGTCCGGTGCATGAATTCATGCACATTGAAAGGAAATTAATTAGAAGAAATATTTTAATATCGCTATTCACCCTTTCTCTATAATAGAAGTGTCAACCAAATTCACGATTGACAATGACAGATGGAAACACACATGTGCGATTGGTGTCAGCAAGAGCTTTATATGTATCACACATGTGTGAGTCAACTTAGCCTTTTATAGATTAGAATAAACTTGCTTAATTAGACCTGCTTTCTGATGTAGCTAAACTTTTTCCAGCCCAGTGAAGCACCCCCACTTCTCTTTCAGGTAATTGTCAGCAACATAGCAGTAAATATCAACACAAAGCGGATTATTATTGTAGATCACACAGGGAGAACAAATGGTAAAATATTTAATTGCAGCAGTGTTTGACTATATCTGCACAGTGAGAAAACCTGAAATGATTTTCAAGGTCCACCATTTCTTACTTCTTTTCAGTTGGAACGAGTTTCTAAACTTTTTAAGTCTCCGTTTTCCAGCTAATGAAAAGAAAATAGGATTCCACCGAGTCTCCTATCTACCTACTCCAGGACTTCTATGAGGATCAAATGAGATGAGACATGGGAAAACACTTCACAGACATTTGGTTTAAGTGTAAAATGTTTGCACCTGGCTATAAAGCAAGTTGTGTTCCTGGGCTGAAGAAACTCCAAGGAGGCTAGTCGCTAGGGAGAAGAAGTGGGTGTTGCTACATGACATCATTACCCAGTGCCCACAGCGACTGTTTCTGGACTGGGTTGGGCTGGGCTGGGCTGTGGGCCGCATTTTGTGCCATGGCAGCATTGGCTGCGATTTGGTGGGGTATTGCTCTAGGTGGTAGCAGGACCTGTGTTCCACTTGGGGGAAACTGAGTGTTGCTTTATGGGAACCAGGTCTGAGGCGCCATTTCTCTGTCAATGACCAGTATGCATCATGGCAGCTCTTGCATTGAGCGTCTGCTCCCTAGTGGTCAGTGTGCATGATAGTGACTGGTTGGAGGGCCACTTAGCATATTAGCCTTTTATATATATATATAGATATTAGGATCTTTCATCCTCTCTGCCTGCATCTTTCTCAAACTATATTTTAGGATGACTGCTCTAATCTGAGTATAATGCCAAAATTAAAAAATGAATTAAAGAATTCCAAGGTTGCTGTATAAAGAATACCATGTATATAATATTTCATATTTCTTATTGTTTTAATTAAAGGCTTTCAGTACTGACCTAGACAAATAAATTAAATATTATAGATGTGATAACTGAAAAAGCTATGCAAATATAATTCAATTATAAATTATAACCATTTGAGATTTGCAAATGTGCTGAACATCCTGAGGCTATAAATAAAAATTAAGTGCAAATTGGAGCAGAGATCAAGATAACTGAGGTGAAACTCAAAGTCAACGGGGAATAGGATATTTATTCTATCATTTAAGATAGAGATAATGTACTCAATGTATCTATTGGTATCCATGTGTTTATTTTTAATAGGTATGTATAGGCTCCTTAAGTAAAGTTATATAAAGTCAATATTTTTGGTGTCTAAAATGTAATAGATAAACAATCATACAAAGTATATACAGTATTTTTCCCATCCTTTAATTATCCCAAGTCTGTGGTAAAGTACCACTTCTTACTTGGAGGTAATTAACAGAGGTGAGTCTCTCTGAAGATAGTTGTTTTTTTTTTTACAAGTATGTTATTTTAAATTATTTTTACCTTACTTGAGATTTTATACTCTTTGCAAACTAAAAAGTTATTTTGTCGCAGTTTCATAGATGCTGGCAGAAGACACAAGACTCTTGCCTCAGGGCAAAATGATCAAATTAATAGCAATAGCAACAGCCAGAGGATCAGCATTTTCTTGCACTGTTTCCCCAGACCCCAGTTCCCATGAGACAGTGCAATGAGAAGGTAATGCCTGCCCATGCAGAGGCTTGGTATTAAAGGAGAGGGGTCTGAGATTAGGGAATCTCAATCTTTTACAATAGATAATAGCCATAAACATACTTTTTATTATACAAGACAGTAGGCAAGCCTGCCCTTTGCTTTGGCGGGAAATGCTGTCTCTATTTTCCAAGGCTCTGTTTTACAAACATGCTTGAAAAGATAGCCTGGAAAAAATCACAGAAAGTGCCCCTGTTCACAAGATGTGGGAAAATGCGAGACCCAGGGGGAATTGTGTTCCCAAACAAAATCTGATAAAAACACGCCTCTCTTCTCCACATGATAAAGTTAAATTATTGAGTGGTCTGAGAAGCCTATTACTTTTATTCTGCCTGAGCAGTGGTGCTACGGTGGCCTCATAAGGTCCACAACATCTTTGGAGGGTTTGACATTTATGTCCTCTCTACTGGATAGCTGTAGTGGTGAGTATCCAGCCTAAGTCTCCTTTAAGCTGACCAATCTTCTTACCATGCAACACCTACAAAACAACAACAAGTTCCTGGCAGCCTTACTTCATTTGATCACAGGCAGGATAGCAGTATCATAAACATTTTGCTAAATGCCACCTTCTCTGATTGCTGACATGCTCATGACCTCTTTAACTCAGGACTTGTTGCCTTATTTCCTGTCTATGTCTTTACATTTGTTTCTTGGATCTTCCGTTTAATGATATTCCTCTGCTAGTGGCCAGTAATCTATGTGATAATAGTAGTGTGCATTCTTTGGTTTACTTCTGCTGTTTAGTGCTCCACAAAACAAAGCTGATCCTGTCAGGCCTCCTGGATTTTATCTCATGCTTCAGAACTAGCCCACTTTTCACCAGCTTTCTTGAAAAGAAGCCAGACTACCCAAAGCATGAATATCCTCTGTAAGAGTCCCCCCAGATGGCCATCAAGCTTTTACTTGATTTGTGTCTTCTAGGTTGACAGTGCATTCAAAAGAATCAAATAGCAATATAAACTTGGGTGATATATATATATATATATATATATATATATATATATGAAATTTATTTCAGAGAGAAAGGGAGAGCAAGAGAGAAATAGAAACATCTATGATGAGAGAGAATCATTGACTGACTGCCTCCTGCACACCCCACATGGGGGATGGAGCCTGCAACCCAGGCCCATGTCCTGACCGGGAATTGAACCATGACCTCCTGGTTCATAGGTTGACACTCAACCACTGAACCACGACAGCCTGGCTGAGAGGTATGTTTTGAAAACCATTACAATAAAGATCTAGACCTTGTTTTAAAACCTATTTCCATAAGGATCAGATATACATGCATCAAAAAAAGTAAGAGAATACATGATTTTTCCCCAAGACTTGTAGAGTTGCCCAATGCTGAGTGCTTCAAATATGATCTGGGACCTAGGAAGTAGGGTGTATGTCAGGGCTTCTGATTGAGATGGATATTTTGTAAGAAAAGATCACAGATATTTGAAAATATATAACCTTGAAATAATAAATATAATTTTACTACCTTATACAAAGTTTTGTGATGTTTAAGCCTAGGGAAATGAAGGTCAATATTAATATCAGTATTAAATTTTATCAATCTATAGATCTTTGTTCTATCTTACCTTATGGTCTTGATCTAAAATATTCGTTATTTTAATTTTTTGATATTTTTATTTTTTCATATTATCTTAATTTGTGAATTAAAGCAATATATGAACAAATATAAAATCTTTATAGATTTTGTTCCTCTTTATTTAATTCACCTGAACTAGGATAATTTGAATTAAAACACAGCATTTGCACCTGGCTGGCACAGCTCAGTGGTTGAGCATTGACCTATGAACCAGGAGGTCAGGGTTCGATTCCTGGTCAGGGCACATGCCTAGGTTGCAGGCTCGATCGAACCCTAGTGTGGGGCCATGCAGGAGGAAGCTAATCAATGATTCTCTCTCATCATTGATGTTTCTATCTTTCTCTTCCTCTCCCTTCCTCTTTGAAATCAATAAAAAATATATTTATAAAAGCCCAAACCATGGCCTTCGCTATATGTGCTGTAGACTCTACCTTCTATTACTTTCTCATCAGAGTGCAAGGAGGGTTTATTGTACTTAGAAATACTACCTCAGTGTTTGGCAAGAAAGGAAACCCTGTGGATTTTTTGGAGGTCAGGAATTCATAGAACTATAGAATATATTAAATCTTTAAAGAAATTAAAAACATTTTTCTGAAAGAAGGAGAAAACTGAGTGCCAAGGGGGTAAAAGCATCTAGATCAATGCCATACCATTAATTAATATCAAAGCCTGGATCTCCCTATGTCAAATTCAACATTTTCCCCACTATAACCTGCTGTGATTATTTTAGCTTGATATTGAAATCACAATTGAAGAATTAAAAAGTGAAAAGCCAATGCTACTTAACAAAAGACAGGATAATATTCTTAGGGAATGTAGAATTAATGCGCACTGAATTACTTGGGGGAAAATTGAACTCATAATCAGTATAGAGAGACAGATCATCAGGTTCAAAGGTGAATCAGAGATCTAAAATACAGGGTATTTTGTAAATAATAGCATTTGAAGTTATACAAATCAGATAAAGATAATCAAATCTCATACCACAGCACATAAATCGATTGCTCCAGAGATCCAGTGCCTCCTTCTCTCTCTCCCTCTCTCTCCCTTATGAAGTAATTTCTTGGCCCTTAAAACTGTTTTTACGATTTATTCAAAGTGTTGCTGCCAGAGTCCCATCCCATTTGGCAGAAGGAAGGGAACAAAGCGCCCAAGAGCTCCGTTGCTTTCTACAAAGGGTTTGACTCCCACTGTCTCTTTATTTCTTGGCTTTGGGCAATGACAGATTGCAGAATCAGATGTTGCACAGAAGTCTTGATAACAACCTAGAAAGATGACCATTGCTTGCTTGCTCTGTTGGGTTTCTTTTTTTTTTCACTGGAAAGGGAAGTTTACTATGTATGCTTCCAGGCCTTAAAGAAAGATTCTTATCTCCATTTTCACAGCTATCTAATTCTTTCTGGTGGCAGGGCAGCTGACCCTTCAGAAGACCAGACTGCTATTTCTGTAGATCTACGAACTATATCACAGGATGATAGTGCATTTTATTTACCCTGAGAATTCACTTGGCAACTCTTTGGTGCTTAAACCCAACGTGAAAATAAAAATCACTTTATGACAGCCTTGTAAATAATTGTCTACGTATGTAAGAAATGAAGCTCAGGGGAGTGTGCCCTCTGTAGCAGGAAGAACACAGCTCAGCTGCTTACTTACCAACTGGGCCATCCTAAGCAAGTCAGTCCTTGCTTCACTGTCCTCACCTATAAAATGCTTCAGAGCAATGTGTGAGAATCAGGTGGAAAGATGTGCGAAGGCTTTTCTAAAAACTGTATAAGTCTATGCAAATGGAAGATACCACTGTTCCTATGTGAAGACTGTGAGAGGAATAGAGAAAAGTGTTTCCATAGACAGCCAGGCTGATGAAAAATGTCAACTTAAATTTGTCTTCAAAGGTTTGTGTATTTAATGGTCTCAGCTCTAATATTGTGATTTGCATTTGTGATAAAGAGTCCTATTGTCTTTTCATCCTAGCTGTGGCAAGGGTGGGGTTGCGGTAAGTATGCAGATGGTGATGTTTACTAAAGCAGAATTTCCATTGTTAAGAGAGGTATCCAAGAAGAAGGCATTTTTCAAACCATAGTCCTGTGCAATATCATTAACTTGAAATTCTGTGGAATGCCTTGAAATGAAAGTGAGATACTAAGGTAGGGTTCATGAGGCCTGGGTTTGAGTATTGCCTCTGACTAGCCCTGAATAACAAGGGTGATGATATGGATATGTCGGTGATGATGAAGATGATAACATGAATAACAACAACTTTTATTGAGTAGTTACTCTGGGTCAGGCACTATGCTGAGTGTATTATAGACATTAAATATTTAATCATCTTAACTATTCTGTCAGATAGGTATTAAAATTACCCCCATTTACAGATGAGGTGACTGAGAATCAGATCTAGAAACCATCATTGTTAAAAGCCAACTTTTAGTCTTGACAGTCACATTCTAAAGCCCATGAACTTACTGAATATTCTATATTCTTAATGTTTCTGGGTCTTATTTCATCTGCAAAATGCAAGGATTAGGGGTAGATTCTCAGGAAATTTCTTCAAACATTTTGTAGGTATGATTTATTTTTAAAATTTTAATGCAGAATTCCTAAAGCATGTTTTGGAATGATACACCTCTGGAACAAAAGAGGAAATGATATCATTTAATTTTAATATTATAAAAAATTTTAAATTACCAATATAACTGGGAGGACAGTAATCTTTACTGACTGTCCAGTTTCTCATCTTTCACTCACTTATTAAGCATTCTTATTCTTACTAACTACCTTATATATCCTATGCCTCTTTCTCTCATACAAATAAACCAACGTTTCTTAGCATTTCCATTATCAACCCTATATTTATGACTTCAGTATTTCTATTTTACACAAAATTTATATCCACTTTTCCAAGTATCTGAATGTGATTTTTTAAAAAAAGACTTTATCACCCTGGCCAGTTTTCTCATTGGTTAGAGCATTGGCCCTCAGACCAAAAGGTTGTGGATTCTATTCCGGTCAAGGGCATGAACCTCTGTTGCAGGCTCAATCCCCAGTCCCCAAGTCAGGGTGCATGTGGGAGGCAACCCATTGATGTATCTCTTTCACATGGAAGTTTCTTTCTTCCCATCCCTCCCTCCCCTCCACTCTCTCCAAACAACAAACAAACAAGCAAAAAAATATTTTATCATCTTGCCAGTTCTCCTTGTTCCTCACTTCTTTGGCTCCTGATTTTCTTAAACATTTCAAGTAATTTTTCCCCCTATATCCCATTTCTATTCCTGACCCAGCAACAATATGAAATCTTGGGCATCCTCTGGGAACATCTCACTTTATCAACAGGTCATCTACTCTGCCAGTTAATTCTGTCATCACAAAGCCAAAAGGCATACCCCTCCCTTTCCATTATCATAGCCAGTATTCTAGCACAGATTGCTACAAATCATTTCTGAAATTTTACAGTTACTATTCGATTTGTTCTTCCTCTTTTGATTAATCTGCATAGTTTTGGCAAAATAAAAATTCAGCTTTGACTTGCCTCCTTTTTCCTCAACTATTAGAACTGAAGAGTGCTTTCATATTGCCTGCGAAAATAAATCCAAACGGATTTTCAAGATTGCAAGCAAAATCACTTGACCCTATTTATAAATATGTAACTTGACTTCACATTACTCGCAGTAAGTCTTCCCACTCCAACCAAGTTAGCTTTCTCCCTGTCAGCACTCTTTCTTCCATAGACCAAACTCACAGGGACATTTGGGTCTTGAATCACATCATTTCCCCATCTAAAATCACCCAAACCATATTCCTGGCTCTTGGCAGTTTTCAATGCACTTCTATAGGCATTATTTCATTTTGTCCTCTCTATAATCATCAGAGACAGGTAGGTATTAGTACTCTTCCTGTTCCTCAGATGAGAAACCTAAGGTTCAGAAAGACTAACTAGTTTGTAAGTATCACATGACCCCAGTGCACCCAAAGTCTTGTGATTGCAAAAACTGCTGTGTGTTGCTTCACAACACTTCTTAGAATGCTTCCCCATGCCTCATTAGCTTTTCAGTTATTATTCAAATCCAACTAAATTTTCTCTTTTTCAAGTTTCTTATGGTTACAAAAGCCCACAGAGAAGTCTTCTTAGATAACTAGTTATACAATAGGTGTTTAATAAAATATTTACTATTTATTTCTGCCTTCTCAGTTATACCATAAATGGCTAGAGTAGCATCCCTTTTTTTTCTTCCTCTGAGGGCCTATTATAGTGCTTTGATACTCAAATTATTTTTGTAACTTGTGTTCTGTCTTTGTAGGTCAGAGTTATTGTGCTTAACACCACTGAAGCAAGGGTTCACCCATGTCTTTGATTATTATTTTTATTAATATTTTTCAACAAAAATATCATCAGTATTTAAAAGAGGCATAGTTGAAAGGATGAGTTTTTTCCCCCCACAGCAATTCAATAGTAAAATTAGCATAACTTAGATCAGTTGCCTCAACAATGTTCAGTGTTTTTGTCCCTTGTCTAATGCTTTTAATTTTAATATGAAAAATATAACTTGACATTTCAAGCTCACTTCAGTTCTCAGTCATTAAATTTTTCTGAAAACAAGGTGTGGTTGCTCAATTTCCTATGAAAGTGAAGAAGATGTGTGTTAGCTAAATAAAAGTTAGTGTTATTCCACTGTGATTAACCCCAATATTGACAAACAGAAATTTCAATTGGCTATCTCATGTGACCTTAAATAATCTTTCTTTACTGTCATAGTACTTTTACATTGCTAAATTCTCTCTACTTGCCTTGGATTTACTCATATGACACAATTATACACGACAAGCCAAAAACAGAATATCAAGTGCATACTAACTAACATTTCCTAGTCTTTTTGTGTAAAACAAATCTTAGGAAAAGCACTAAATGAAAAATTCTTTTTCCCAATGCAAAAGTTATATTATACATATTATACAAATCTATTTTAAGTGAAGTAGGTCCACATTACAATACCCACATTTGAAGTACCTACCTGTAATTATCACTGACCTGCAGATTTGTCCAATTATATTTCCTAAGTGCTTATTCAATGCATAGATTACAAACCCTCAGATTAAAAAATATATATTACATATAATTACTTTGGATGGAATAGAAAGGTAATATCTACTGGTAAGAAATGAAACCAGCTCTTAGCCATGTCTCTACAAGAGGTGTTTCCAAAATTATCTCACTCTCAGGTTATAAATTATTCAGATGGTTGGTTTCTCTTACAGATTCTAATTAGTATGTTTGGGAAATGGCTCAGGCATTTATATTTTTAAAAATATCCTATAGATGATTCTTATGATGAGTCAACATTTTGAATTAAAATTTTAGAGACTTACTCAGGACTATTCTCTTTTAAGACCTTTTTGCAGGCTGTTTGCCTCTTGAGTGAGGATGTCTTGCTTCAAATGTGTCAGGCATACAAAACTGACCTGCAAAAACAGAACAAAAATTATTTGAATATAAAAATCACTGTTGTAGGTACTCAGGATCCAAAAACAAGATGCTACTCTAGCCCCTGGCCTAACTCCATATTCTTTATGGAAACCCACATTCTATTGAAATGAAATCATTTTAATTATTAACAATCCTGAAAAAGTTATAATTTTTTAATTAAATAAGGATTGTTGAGCATATACTTAGGAAAATGGCTGCATTAGATTAACCAATATTTCCACCATTGGTGAGAAGTAGCCCTTGTCATTTAAGTGCTTATAATAGGAGAATAAGACAAGAATACAAAAAAGGGGAATTTAAAACATAATTTCATAAGAATGACGCAATATTTTTAGAAAGAAGGGGTTTGTAATTTTTTTTTTTTTTTATTTTTTATTTTTCGCTTACAGTATTACAAAGGGTATTACATAAGTGTCCTTTTTCCCCCCCGCCCTTGACAAACCCCTACCCTCCCTTACCCCCCAGTGTCTTATGTCCATTAGTTATGCTTATATGCATGCATACAAGTCCTTCGGTTGAACTCTTACTCCCCTCCCTCCTGCCCCCCAACTCTCTCTGGCCTTCCCACTGCAGTTTGACAATCAGTTTGAGGCAGCTCTGCCTCTGTATCTATTATTGTTCAAAAGTTTGTAATGGTCTTTATTATCCATGAATGAGTGAGATCATGTGGTATTTTTCCTTCATTGACTGGGTTGTTTCACTTAGCATAATGCTCTCCAGTTCCATCCATGATGTTGCAAATGGTAGGAGTTCCTTCTTTTTAACAGCAGCATAGTATTCCATCGTGTAGATGTACCACAGTTTTCTAATCCATTCATCTACTGATGGGCACTTAGGCTGTTTCCAGATCTTAGCTATGGTGAATTGTGCTGCTATGAACATCTGGTTACATATATCCTTTCTGATTGGTGTTTCTGGTTTCTTGGGATATATTCCTAGTAGTGGGATCACAGGGTCAAATGGGAGTTCCATTTCCAATTTTTTGAGGAACCTCCATACTGCCTTCCATAGTGGCTGCACCAGTCTGCATTCCCACCAGCAGTGCACAAGTGTTCCTTTTTCTCCACATCCTCTCCAGCACTTCTCGTTTGTTGATTTGTTGATGGTGGCCATTCTGACAGGTGTGAGATGGTACCTCATTGTTGTTTTGATTTGCATCTCTCGGATGATTAGTGACTTTGAGCATGTTTTCATATGTCTCTTGGCTTTCTGAATGTCCTCTTTTGAAAGGTGTCTATTTAGATCCTTTGCCCATTTTTTGATTGGATTGTTTATCTTCTTTTTGTTAAGTTGTATGAGTTCCCTATAAATTTTGGAGATTAAGCCCTTATCAGATATGACGTTGGCAAATATGTTTTCCCAAGAGGTGGGTTTTCTTGTTGTTTTGTTGATGGTTTCTTTTGCTGTGCAGAAGCTTTTTATTTTGATGTAGTCCCATTTGTTCAGTTTCTCTTTAGTTTCAACTGCCCTAGGAGCTGTATCAGTGAAGAAATTGTTTTGGCATAAGTCTGAGATTTTGTTGCCTTTGTATTCTTCTAGAATTTTTATGGTTTCCTGTCGTACATTTAAGTCCTTTATCCATTTTGAGTTTATTCTTGTGTATGGTGTAAGTTGGTGGTCTAGTTTCATTTTCTTGCATATATCTGTCCAATTTTCCCAACACCATTTATTGAAGAGACTATCTTGGCTCCATTGTATGTTCTTGCCTCCTTTGTCAAAAATTAATTGAGCATATTGGTTCGGGCTAATTTCTGGACTCTCTATTCTATTCCACTGGTCTATATGTCTGTTCTTGTGCCAGTACCAGGCAGTTTTGAGAACAGTGGCTTTGTAATACAGCTTGATATCTGGCATTGAGATCCCACCTACTTTGTTCTTTCTCAGGATCGCTGCAGCTATTCGGGGTCTTTTTTTATTCCAGATGAATTTTTGGAGAGTTTGTTCTAGATCTTTGAAGAAGGGCATTGGTATTTTAATGGGAAGTGCGTTGAATGTATAGATTGCTTTGGGTAGTATGGACATTTTAATGATGTTGATTCTACCAATCCAAGAACATGGTATGTTCTTCCATCTGTTTATGTCTTCCTCTATCTCTTTTTTCAACGTCCTGTAGTTTTCTGAGTAGAGGTCTTTAACCTCTTTAGTTAAGTTTATTCCTAGGTATCTTAATTTTTTTGGTGCGATGGTAAATGGGATTGTTTTTCTAATCTCTCTTTCTGAAAGTTCACTCTTGGTGTATAGAAATGCCTCAGATTTCTTGGGGTTAATTTTGTATCCTGCTACATTGCCAAATTCATGTATTAAGTCTAGTAGCTTTTTGATGGAGTCTCTAGGGTTTTGTATGTATAATATCATGTCATCTGCAAATAAGGACAGTTTTACTTCCTCTTTTCCAATTTGGATGCCTTTTATTTCTTCTTCTTGCCTAATTGCAATGGCTAATACTTCCAGTACTATGTTGAACAGGAGTGGTGAGAGTGGGCATCCCTGTCTTGTTCCTGTTCTTAGGGGAAATGGTGTTAGTTTTTGTCCATTGAGTATGATGTTGGCTGTGGGCCTGTCATATATGGCTTTTATTATGTTGAGGTATGATCCTTCTATTCCCACCTTTCTGAGAGTTTTTATCAAAAATGGGTGTTGGATTTTGTCGAATGCTTTTTCTGCATCAATTGATATGACCATGTGGTTTTTTTCTTTCAATTTGTTTATGTGATGTATCACATTTATTGATTTACGGATGTTGTACCATCCTTGCATCTCTGGGATAAATCCTACTTGGTCATGGTGTATGATCCTTCTGATGTACTGCTGGATCCGATTTGCTAAGATTTTGTTGAGGATTTTGGCATCTATGTTCATGAGGGATATTGGCCTGTAATTCTCTTTCATTGTGATGTCTTTACCTGGTTTTGGTATTAGGGTGATGCTGGCTTCATAGAATGAGCTTGGAAGTGTTCCTTCCTCTTGAATTTTTTGTAGTAGTCTGAGGAGGGTAGGTTTTAGTTCTTCCTTGAATGTTTGGTAGAACTCCCCTGTGAAGCCGTCTGGCCCTGGGCTTTTGTTTGCTGGAAGCTTTCTGATGACTGCTTCAATTTCTTCCATAGTTATTGGCCTATTGAGGTTTTTAGATTCTTCCTGATTGAGTTTTGGAATGTTGTATTTTTCTAGGAATTTGTCCATTTCCTCCAGGTTGTCTGGTTTGTTGGAGTAGAGTTGCCCGTAGTATTGTTTAACAATCATTTGTATTTCTGTGGGGTCTGTTGTTATTTCGCCTCTATCATTTCTGATTTGGTTTATTTGGGACCTTTCTCTTTGCTTCTTGGTGAGCCTGGCGAGGGGTTTGTCAATCTTGTTTATCCTTTCAAAGAACCAGCTCTTGGTTTCATTGATTTTCTGTATTGTTTTTTTGGTCTCTATGTCATTGATTTCTGCTCTAATCTTTATTATCTCCTTCCTTCTGCTCACTCTGGGGTTTTCTTGTTGCTCTCTTTCTAATTCTTTGAGTTGTAGAGTTAGATGATTAACTACCATTTTTTCTTGTTTTTTGAGATAGGCCTGTAGAGCTATACACTTCCCTCTCAGGACTGCTTTCATTGTGTCCCAGAGGTTTTGGATTGTTGTGTTTTCATTGTCATTAGTGTCCAGGATGTTTTTAATTTCTTCTTTGATGTCATCGGTAACCCAATCAATATTTAATAACATGCTATTCAGCTTCCAAGTGTTTGAGTATTTTGGGTTGTTTTTATTGTAGTTTATTTCTAACATTATGCCATCGTGGTCTGAGAAGATGCTTTTTATGATCTCAATCTTCTTGAATTTGTGGAGACTTTGCTTGTGGCCCAATATGTGGTCTATTTTTGAATATGTCCCATGAGCACCTGAGAGGAATGTATATTCCGCAGCTGTGGGGTGTAGTGTTCTGAAGATGTCAATTAAGTCCATCTGATCTAGTGAGTCATTTAGGATTGCTGTTTCTTTGCTGATTGTTTGTCTAGCGGATTTATCCAGTGATGTCAATGGTGTATTAAAGTCCCCTACTATGATTGTGTTATTGTCGATATCTCCCCTGATATCTTCCAGAAGTTTTCTTATGTATGTGGGTGCTCCTGCATTGGGTGCATATATGTTTACCAGGGTTATATCTTCTTGTTGTATTGATCCCTTTAGTATTATGAAGTGGCCTTCCTTATCTCTGGTTATGGCCTTCACTTTGAGATGTATTTTTTCAGATATAAGGGGGTTTGTAATTTTAAATAGGATAGTCAGACAAGGGCTGATTAAGGAGATAAAGCATTAGCCATGGGGTGGGGTGGAAGAGGGAGAAGCTAGGATCTTTCTCCAGGCCAGCATAAAATGCTGAAGAGAGTGCTTACCCAGACCACTCAGGAAAATACAAGAGATTGGTGTGGTAAGAAGAGAGGGGATAAGGGACAGTACTAAGAGATGAGTATAGCTCAAAGATGAGCAGCAACGGGGCAACGTGGGGCTTATTTGAACACTATGAATTTTGGATTTCACTCCAGGTGAGATGGAGCCATTGAAGCAAAAAGTATTTGATGTTTAGAGCAAAGAGTATTACTCTGGGTGCTCTTTTGGGAAAGGACTGTAGGGGAGCAAGTGTGGAAGCAAAAACCCTTTAGGAAGATTTTGTAATAATCCAAGAGGGAGACACTTTGATTTAGGAAAAGATGGTAGGGACAGGGTGGCGATAACTGGTCAGACTCTGCATCTACTCGGAAGGTGGAGCCAACAAGATTTTTTGGAAGATTGGATTTGACTATATGAAGAAGAGAGTTAAAAATGACTCCAAAGCTTTATCTCTTGAGCAACTGGAAGGATGAGGTTGTTACTCACACAGATGATAAAGACTGCCAGAGGAGTAGGGTTGGGGAGACTATCAGGAGTTCATTTTGGATATATATGTTTAAGAAGTTAATTGGACATCTAAGTGGAAGTTCTGAGTAGGCAGTCGGATATATGTCTATATACAAGTACTTCAGGGAATAGTAAAAGATGAGAAAATGATGAACATGAGTTTCTCTTTTAAATTTTTAAAAATATATTTTTACTGATTTCAGGAAGGAAGGGAGAGGGAGAGAGAGATAGAACCATCAATGATCAATGATGAGTGAGAGAGTGCTGGGGTCCAACCCCAGTGGGTCCAGGGGTCCCCAAAGGTGTGGACGGAGTTACGGAGACAGCCTTCAGTTGATCAGCAGCCTAGTCAGGACCTCTAGCCAGGATCTCCAGCCAGGATCTCCAGCCAAAATTCTGGTCGGGATCTCCAGCAAAGTTCTGGTTAGGATCTGATCAGGATCTGATGAGGATCTGATGTTTATTGACTTGTTACATCTATATTTATACCAGCCGATTTTAATCCTGCCAATTTCTATTACAAAGGTTAGGGCGTTTCTTATCTTCATTCCAGGGAGTAAAGATTATGTAGCTTAACTACCCGCCTGGCACTTAATTAAGGGGTTGTATCCCCTCCCTAACCTCAGGGAAAAATCCCCACCTGGGGAAACAACCTTTCTCAGAGAGGTGACCTTGGTTAAAACACATAGTGCCAAGAAGGGGAGAAAACATATTAAGAACAGTATGCCTTATATGCCAGGTCCCTTGAAACAGCAAGGATGGACCGGCTCCCAGCAAGAGAGAATCATTGATTGGCTGCCTCCTGCATGCTCCACACTGGGGATCAAGCCCACAACCCAGGCATGTGCCCTTGACCGGAATCGAACCTGGGACCTTCCAGTCCACAGGCCGACACTCTATTTACTGAGCCAAACCAGGTAGGGCTCTCTCTCTCTCTCTCTCTCTCTCTCTCTCTCTCTCTCTCTCATGCTCTTCCCTAGGAATAATACTTCTTAATATAAAAATGTGGCCTTTACCAAATCCCCATTATTATTATTTTTTTAAATATATTTTATTGATTTTTTACAGAGAGGAAGGGAGAGAGATAGAGAGTTAGAAACATCGATGAGAGAGAAACATCGATCAGCCGCCTCCTGCACATCTCCCACTGGGGATGTGCCCGCAACCCAGGTACATGCCCTTGACCGGAATCGAACCCGGGACCCTTCAGTCTGCAGGCCGACGCTTCATCCACTGAGCCAAACCGGTTTCGGCCAAATCCCTATTATTAAACAATTTTATACTGAGTGAGATCAAGTGGTAAGAGAGGTATTAATTCCTCTCCCCAGTTCAAAAAGTAATTTACATTCCTTTGAAAGGCAGAATATACATTCTAAATGAAGAAGAAACACGTACAATTATTAAGATAGAATTAATGGTGGCACTTTTCTTGTACATTTATAAATTTTTTTGCATTTGTGACTATCATTTATTAGTTTTAAATAGCTGTCTAAATTTTCTTAAACCAATGTCCAATATGGTTAAACTATGAAGGATGCACATTTGTGTGACTGTGTATGCAAGTGTTTATGGAAGAGTGTCTGTGTATCTATGTGTTTCTGTGTGTTCTTTTAGGCCACGGGAGTGTTTAAAGTCCATGAAAGTATTTCTTGTGTTCTATGTAGGTCGATTTGAGACCCCTGAAAATACAAAGTGCATCGGGCCTAAATGTACTGATTAGAAGATCTCAATGTCGCCAGGAATGACCCACGGAGTGAATAATTTGTTTCCCTAGGAACATATGGAATGCACTGATTTCAGGAAATACTTTCAGAGTGCACACATATTTCTTCAAGACATTAACATCCCAGGGGAGGAGGAGGAATAAAAACATGACAGGGAGTAATTTAAAATGGCAGGTACTGCAGTTTTTCTTTCCTGTGCTGGAAACCTGATATTTGATACGAATGTAGATGATTTTCTTATGATTGCCATAAAAAAGTTGATACTGTTCTTTCTAAAATTCTCTAAGATTTATTTTTTTTCTCCTCCTTGGTGGAATTTTTGTTGCTTTTGAATGGCTTAGATTGTGGGTACAAAGAAATCAAAACATTGCACATTATTTCTTATAATGTAACCACAAGAAAACGCAAATGCCGAGGCTCTGGTTCACAAAAGAATATTGCCTGTTAGTTACGGTATGGTTCAGTGGAAAAATGGAGTCCGAAATTAAATTATATTTCACCAGACTGTAACACAATCAGATCTTGATTTTTGTACATCAGTTATGTTATTTTTAAAATTTTAATCTTTTTAACATTTTTTTTTTGGTAAGATTATAACACCTCTAGAGACTTAAATATTGGACTTAGCCACTGATAACCCAAGTTCCTAGTCCCATTTTGCCAATAATAAGATATGGAACTGGGCAAATGACTTTAATTTTCTAGGTTCCACCTTCCTCAACCTATAAAAAAAGGGCAGATGTTATCCATTTTAGAGATTACTGTGAGGATTAAATCACATAATGGAAATGAATAAATGTGTATGTGTGTGTGTGTGCGTGTGTGTGTGTCTTTGCTTTCAAATGCCCAGTCTTTGGTGGATGTTGCAAATGTTAGACTTGCTGGGTACATTATCTATAAATCCTACAGAACATAATCATCCATAGGAATCTAAGCTTGGAAAAGCAACATTTTGTAGAAAATAATTTTCAGGTGACTTACATGAATGTGATCTCCCTTTTCTGAAATTAACCTTTGCTATGCTGTGGAAAGATGGTTCCTGAGTTTAAAAACCATAAACTTCATCTGAAGACACAGGGTTTTAGGACAAAGGCTTTTGATGATGACTACAGTAAGAAATACATCTTATATTGCAGCCTATTACATTCATGTATGCATATGTATGAAATGAAAGTTTCATAAAATTACACACATCTTTGCTATATGCCCAACACTCTGGTTTATTTTTTAAATATGTTTTTATTGATTCCAACGAGAGAGAGAGAGAGAGAGAGAGAGAGAGAGAGAGAGAGAAACACCAATGATAACAGAGAATCATTGATGAGCTGTTTCCTGTACGCCCCCTTCTAGGGATGGAGCCTGCAACTGGGGCAGGTGCCCTTGACCAGAATCGAACCCGGGATCCTTCAGTCCACAGGCTGACGCTCTATCCACTGAGCTAAACCAGCTAGGACCGCAACATTTTTATTTTTCTACTCTTTTCTAGTCTATTTCTTTATTTAAAAAAAATACTGGCTGCAACCTAATAATTTTATTTCAAGATCCCTTAATAGATTGGTATCCAATAGCTTGAAAACTTTTTTTTTTACTTCAGATATGAAGTATTTCTGTTACAGAGCCTTTTGTCTAGTTGTATTCCTACAAGTAGCATCTATATAAATTTAAAATTTTAATAATTCTTGGCAATCACCTTATCAACATTGCTTTCCACTATCAGAAAGATAATATTATTTTTGGACACAAACTTAAGTAATCAACAATCAAAGTCTTCAAGTTCCAACTTAAGGCAAAACTTGTCACCTGCCTTCTGATGGTAGTAACATTTACAAGTGTTTGACCACTTAACTTCTTCTGATGGATGGGGTGACTGTGTAAGGGCAGCAGAGGCCCCACACAGGGTGTAGCTTCATGGGTGTAGAACTATGCCAATCATGTGAGGCTTTGCGTTTAGAAGGGCCTTGTTTTGGTTTATATTTTATTTATTTTTTATTATTATATTTTATTTTTTTAAAAATCTTTATTGTTGAAAGTATTACATATGTTCCCTTTTTTCTCCCATTGACTCCTTATATCCTGCCCCCCCCCCCCCCCAATCGCTCCACCCCAGGCCTTCATTACCCTAATGTCTGTGTCCATGGGTTATACATATATGCACACAAGTTCTTTGGGTGATCTCTTCTCTCCACCACCCTCCCACCCCTGCCTTCCCTCTGACATTTGACGATCTGTTCAATGCTTCTATGTCTCTGGATCAATTTTTTTCAACAGTTTATTTTGTTTACTACATTCCACATATGAGTGAGATCATGTGAAACTTGTCTTTCTCTGACTGGCTTATTTCATTTAGCATAATACTCTCCAGGCTCTTCCATGCTGTCTCAGAGGGTAAGAGATCCTTCTTTTTTATTGCTGCACAGTATTCCATGGTGTAAATGCACCACAGTTTTTTTATCCATTCATCTACTCCTGTTTTTGGTTTAATGCTCTATTGTCTCATTTTCAATTCTTAATAATTTTACCTTAGAACTTGTGTTTTTTAAATGGAGTTTGATGGGATAATAGAACATCCATGTGAGCAAAGAATATATGAGCAATATATGTGTCCACCATTCCTGACATCCCATTTGTATTTAGCCTTTGTGATTTCCCATCAACACAGAATTCCATGGATTCATGATGCATTGGAGTTCAGGATGACTCAAAGCAAGTAAACAGTAAGCATATTATGGGAGTCACTGTGTTATAGAAGGAAAAAGAAAAATAGGGCAGCCTATAGTTTATTTTCCTTCAGTCCTTCCTTATCCTATATAATAAAGAGCTAATATGCTAATTAGATCAAACAGCCAAATGACCTTCCAGACGTCCTTCTGGACGACCTTCCGGATGAAGCTGGGGCTGCAAGGGGCTGTGAGGGCCAGCTGAGGCTGCAAGGGTCAAGCCCCTTGCACGAATTTCATGCTTTGGGCCTCTAGTTTATAGATAAGCCACAAATAGAGAGTGTTGGTAGGATAGTGCATATCAACAAGTGAAATAAAATAGTTGTTTATTTTATTAAAAGTAGTCTTTGTTCTAATAATAACGAAGTACATATGGATGTCCAAGCTACAAAATAAAAATGTGTAATTTCAGTTACTCTGCATGAGATTTTTATAATTGCAGCTTAAACTGGCATTGCACAATATAAAATAAACAGTACAATCTTATATGCAAGGGTAATATGCAAATTGACACTAACAGTGGAATGATTTTCGTGCACTGGGCCTCTAGTTTATAATAATTTAAAATTTTAACAAATGTCACACTAATACATTTAATACAAAAATTTATTTTTTTAAACTTAAAATTTTTATTTTTTTCTTTACTTAGAATGACATTAAACAAGAAATGAAAACATCATGACAATTCAGGAGAGAAATGTCAAAAGAAAGGAAAAAGCTTCATATTTTAGTAATTTTATGACTTCTTTTCCTGCTTTATGAACAAGGGATTCCATATTTACTTTGGATGCTGAGCCCTACAAATTATGTAGTTGGCCCAGGCTATATAATTTATAATATATTTTATGTAATAATTATATGTAATATAATTATCCTATCTAATAAAGGAGTAATATGCAAATTAACCTTCACTCTGCAACAAAGATGGCGGTGCCCATAGCACTGGGCAGGATGCTGGCAGCGTCACCCCAGCAATGTGAGCCCAGCTGGCAAGGGGGGTCACAGGCAGCACCCAGCAGGGCCTGCTGGGTGGTCACTGTGGCGACCGAGGAGCAGGCAAGGGGGGCCCGCAGGCAGCACCCAGCAGGGTCTGCTTGCCCATCTCCATGGTGTGGAGCAAGCAGGCTCTGCAGGGAGCAGAGAACCATGGGGAGTGGGTCCAAGCCATCAGTAGCACATCCCCTGAGGGCTCCCGAATTGGAGAGGGTGCAGGTTGGGCTGAGGGACCTCCCCGCCCACCCTCCTCCCCCCCCCCGCACGAATTTCGTGCACCAGGCCTCTAGTTACATATAATATGTATGTCTATATATAGACATACATATATACATATCACACCATATATGAATTGATTAAGGGAAACCAGCAGATAGTTTAAAAATTATATGAGTTATCTCTTAATTCATTTCTTTATTCATACCCTCAATCAATTATTTATTTTACTCCTAGTAAGTTATCCTAGAAACTAGGGATGCTCTCATGTATCTTAATATGTGGGGAAGGCACTTGTTAAAAATATTTGCATTTGTAATAATTTCATGACAAATGTGTTAAGGGATAAGACGGAAAAGTCCAAAATTCTAAGAAGGAATATAATAAATATTCATGTATACATTTTTGCTAATATTAAATTTTAACATAGTGAAGAACCCTCACCTTTTCAAACTTTTCAGAACATTTAGCAGATTAAAATTTCTTTATCTATTACACAGTACTAAGTAGTGTGTAACATTCCACATAATGGAATATGTTCTTTTGATTTATAATTAAATCATCTCTGATTACTCTGAGACTCATGTGTTCCTTATTTAAGAACTTGATTTTGAGGGATTCCATATGAATTAATGGAATATGTGTCGTAAATACTTTTTCATTCTTTTCTTGAGTTTAACACGTTGGCCATGTGTTTCACTATATAGTTGTATTGCTGCACAAACCTTCTTTTCCTAAATTCCCTTTCTCAGAGTGCTTAATTCTCCAGTGGTCCAGTGTTGACCTGGACATCACTTAACATCTTTCTATAGTTTTTTTTCTGAAAATGAATATACTCTCTTCAGATTACTGCTTTATATTATCTTATTATGCCAGTGTGCATTTATAATTGTTGTCTGGTCCTATCACATGTTCTTGTGCTATTTCCCTCCTTACAAATGAGACTCAGTCTACTTTTATACTTGCATAGTTTGACATTTAGAAAATAATGTTGTGAATGGGTGTCTGTGCCATAACTACATGAATTTGAATACTTCTAAAGCAGTCCTAAATTTAATGGGAATTTTTCCGAAACATAATTAGCGCTCTCCAGGTAAATGCATCCATTTCTTTTTGAAATTTTAGGAAGGAAGAGGAATATTAATTTTTCTTTGTCAATTGGAGACAATGAAGTAATAGGACCTGGTAGAACCTGAAGAACCTAGTACAAGTACCTCAAAAGAGACCCTTGGCCATAGACATGAATGGAAGTGTCATTAAAGGTTCTTCCAGTTTCCTTCTTTGTTTCTGTAGTATGAGACCTTAGAGATATAAAATTCTAATACTTAAAAAATTCAACATCACAAAAGCCTTACAACTAAATTTATATCTAATAGCTCTTATATAACACACGTATTATAATCCCAGCATTGTGGATTTCTTCCCTTTTATGATTTTACTAATGTATCTAGAATCACAAAAGAAGCCTAAATCACAAAATAAATTACAAACTAAAATATTCCAAACTCCATATTATATTCATACATAAGAGCCACAAGCCAAGAAGCCTGCACTGTGAGTGGCTCTTACCTATTGTGATCTGGGAAGACGTCTGACTGGTCCCTTTGTGCCTGGTTCTGGAGCCGCTTGCCAGCGCATTCCGAGAAGACCCAGGGAAGACTGGCAAACCACGACAGCACCAAGTCACAAGGAAACGGACTGACAGCCCTTCTCTCAAATTTTTAGCTTTTAATCTGTGATTGATAGAAGAATGTCCAGTTTAAGAATGGAACCAACTGAATGAGACTTTATGTCCGTACAGCTGCAGCTGTCCATAAGAGAGTGACTGTACCTTCATCCAAATGTCTGAGAACAAAATATCTTATTTGAGTAAGGGCAACAAACCAGGGAATTCCCACAGCCTGGCCTGTTCCTGAGACCTATAATATCACCACAAGTGATGTTCCCCGTGCCCTACATGCTGTGAACACCCCACTGAACAAAAGACTGTCATCACCAAGTAATTTATTTGGAGTATGTTTGATGGAATCTGAGTGGGGGAAAAAGTACCTGATTGTGCTGTTCTGATTATTCCAAATTTCAAAGCATAGTTATTTCACCAGGGCGGGGGAAAACATACACACAAAAAGCCCAAGATCGAATTACTCAATAACTTAGATAACAGGAGGACATGCCAAGCAGAACTAGGCCTGAATAATTCAGCTCGGAGATCATGTTCATTTTTCTTATATTTAGTTCCCAACTTAGAAGTGAGTCATATACCATAAGTTCATTTGGCCTACATTATCTTATGACACTATTTATGGTGGTGGTTAGGTTTCCAGGATTGGTACAGATGCCCACTTTATACAAAAAAAAAAATATATGCTTAAAGTATAAATATTTACAGAAACAGTTTTTGGTTTTTCACAATAAAATTATAAAAGATGTGATTTAAAATATTTCTCTATAGGTTTGTGCTTGGAAAAAAGGACACTTCAGTTAGATAAGGAATTAGAAAGTGGAAAGTTTGTGCAGGTTTTTAAGTGGATTCATGGGCATTTTCAAGTTCTTTAAAGATTAACAGCACTCATATAATTTAGGCCTAATTTTACTATAAAACTGTTAACCTTTCTGTTTCCTTGGTACAGACCATGTTCCACTGACCCACACTTGTGTTAGCAGCCATGACAGTACAATAGATGAAAAGAGTAGGAGAGAGGAGTGATCTCTCTCTCTCTCTCTCTCTCCTTCTCTCTCTCTCTCTCTGACTGAACATGCAACGAGAGACATATAAGAAGGGGTAAAGTGGTCAAAGTGGTATATTTACAGACAAGGAAAAATTATCCAAGATGGAATTATCTTTATTGTCATAGAAATGAAAACATAGGAACCTCACTCCAGACGCAGATCTTTTCAGGCAAAGAAGTAGGTTGTGAGGAAGACAAGATGAGTTAACAAAGCATTTACAAGGGCACAGGGCCAGGTGGGCCCGAAGCATTCAGCAGTGCAGACAAAGAAAGGGAGTGGAAACAAGGCCCCGAACCAGAGAAAAACTGCATGGTCATAAAGAATATAATCGGGGATGATTGCAAATCCAGCCAGGAAGACAAGTTAGCTCAAAACAAAAACAATATTCAATTATTAAGTTCTAATTAAGAGCCAGATATTGTGTTAATTTCTTCACACGAATTCTTGTATTTATTCCTCACAAGAACCTCAAATGGATATTATGATCATGAAGGTATGTATGGTAATGTTACTATTCCAATATCAGAGATGAGAAAAATATGACATAGAGAGGTTAAATAATTTGTCTAAGATTATTTAGAGGTAAGTGGGAGATTTGAGATTTAGGCATGGGAAGTTTGATATTGGGGACCTCATGTTTTATGCCAATATCCCAAGAGATGATTAAATGGTTTGCAGCTAGGACAAGAGGGTTTATATCCAATACTATCCATAGCCTACACTGGATTAGCTGGGGTTTAATTGCTGCTCTTGCTGTCATCGATATCTCTATTTCCAATTGATTGGACCTCCCATATCTCTTAGAGGTGCCAGGTAACATATATCAAATCAGATAGTTCTTCATCCTAGCCACTAGGTGGTGGTTAGTGCTATTAACTAGACTATTTCTTACTATGAAAAGGCTGAAAAAGGAAAAAAAGAAATAGTTTTCAGTGGTTAAAAAAATAATAATGTAGAAGAAACAGATTCTCTCATTGATTTATGATGCTAAATTTTATTACTCATGAGTTTCAAGAGTACTTCTAGCTAAGAAATTAATAAATTAAGGTATCTAGAACCAGTGACAATCCCAAATTACCTAGCAGAAGTAACTAAGAGAACAACTTTCACACCCCTGACCATATACCATTACCACAGGAAAAAATAATTTCCTTTATAGATGAGCTCAAAATAAAAAGTTGCCATCCAGATGAGAAAAAAAAAATCTACTGTTAAAAGATATAACAGCAGAATTAGGCACACATAACTTTAGAATACAGAATTTTAGGTTAACAATTACAAAGTAGTATGTTACATTTATATCAACACACACACAAATTGAAAAGTATAACATGTTATAAAAAATAAAGAGCTTTGAAAAATAACCAAATAAAACCCTTAGAAAAACAATGTCATTAATATTATTAAAAAAAAAAAAAAAAAAGACCAGTTGAATGCAGGGTAGGTGCAGTTAAAAAGATAATCTCTTAACTGGAATGTAGATTTCAGGAATTAGCCAGAATGCAAGACAGACAGAAAGAGATTAAAAACATGGGAGATACATTACAATACTTGTGGATAGTGACAAGAGCCAATATCTGTTATGAAGTGTAATAAGCCAATATATGAAGAGACTTCTCAGAAGTGCTGAGAGTCATAAACACTTTTATATTTAAAAACAACTTATTGAGTCCCAAGCAGGATTTATAAGAATAAATTCACACCTATAAATATTATAATTAACTACAGAATAACCAGCAATTACAAGAAAATTTTAAAAACACTTCAAAGACAAAAATTATATTGTTCACAGAATGAAACTAAACTGCTCGAGAAAGAGACCAAATGTAATGGATTGAATTGTTTCTCTTAACAATTCTTATGCTGAAGTCCTAACCACAAGTACCTCTGTATGTAACCTTATTTAAAAATATGATCAATGCAGATATAATTAATTAAGTATGAGGTCATATTAGAGTAGGATGAGTTTTGTAATTTAATATGACTGGTGTTCTTACAAATAGGTCAAACTTAGAAACAGATACGTATTGAAGAATGATGATGGGAAAAGACATAGGGAGAAGATGGGCATCTACTAGTGTAAGCCGAGGTGAGAAGCTTGAATCAGATCCTTTCTCATAGTCCACAGGAGGAACCAATCCTGATGACACTTTGATCCTATACTTCTGGCCTCCAGAACTGAGTAACAATAAATTTCTATTGCTTAAGTCACCAGTTTGTGGTACTTTGTTAACACAAGCCCAAGCAAACTAATATTCTAGACAACAATAACATAATAACGTCACAGTACTGAGAAGTAATAAATTGTGACTGAAAATTATATGCCCAGTTCTTTTTCACATATAATACCAACAGGAAGATAATTAGAAATTTTTTTTCCATTCAGAGATTTTTATAAAAATTTCTAAAAAAATAGTATCTCAGGAAGAAGAAAATTGAATTCAGAAGGAAGAAATTAGATACATACATGGTATTCAATTAGGTTTCCAAACATGGAGATAAATTTAAGCAATCATTTGCTCAATAAAATAATGATTATAATGACATTTAAATTGTTATAATGACATTAAAATGAAAACAGCATGTATATTTGGAAAAATAATTAAAATTAAAACATAATAAAATTTTTATATTGTTTGGGATGGATGCAGAAATAAAAAAAAACTAGGGAAGAGAAGATGCAACAATAGAAGGATATTAAATATAACCTGATAGAACTCATATTTAGCAGAAAAATGTCAGATGAATTTGGAGAAAATGCTAGGGAAAAACAAAAAGATTATTATAGAAATAAGAAACCAAACATAATTAAGTGGAAATTAGAGAAATAGTCAAAAATTACTAGAAAAAGAATGATAAATTAGGTGCAAAATGATCCAACATATGCATAATTTCAATGTCTGAAGAAGGAAAAGAACAAACATAGATGTAATTCTATTTTCTCTTTTTTTGAAAGAGCCACAAATATTCACCTATTGAAGTACTACTATGCCTGCCAGGGAAAATTCTTCCAGAAGGGTTGACACTAAGATATACTCTTATATAATATAAATTTACATTTTAGCGCCCTGGCTGGTATGGCTCAGTTGGTTGGAGAGTCTTCTCGAGCACCAGGGGCCTTCAGGTTTGATTCCCTCTCAGGGCACATGCCCAGGTTGCGGATTCAATCACCCGTCTATATTTCTCTCTCACAGAGATGTTTCTCTCTTTCTCTTATTCTCCTTCCCTCTCTCTAAAAATCAATAATTAAAAAGAAAAAAAAATTTACATTTTAGGTATAAAGAAAAACACACACATGCGAATAGTCAGAGAACCTAGATTAAGTCGCTTATAATGAATATTTGGGTGGGAGGGATGGATGTTATTCTGAGTTCCAGTTCCATTACTGTGAATTTCCTGAATTTCATTCCTTTAGCTCATAGCAGGTATAAACTGCTGACAAAATGCAAAAGCAAACATAACAAACTCCTTCAGGCTACTTAAAATTGCTGAAAGGAAAGGAAAGTAAGCAATTTGTGGAGGAAAGTGAAAATCTGGAAAAGTGGTTGGCATGAGAGGGGAGGTGGTACTTCTTGGTGGTGGTTGTGGCTTTGCCATAAGTTCAGCCTCACTCATTAGCGGTGCTGCATGGACAGCCAACACTTCAAAGGAAAAGAGTGACAACTTTCTGGCTAAAGCAGTGGTTCTCAACCAGGGGATTTTGTCCTGCAGGAAGCATTTTGGTAATGTCTGAAGACATTTTAGGGTTTACAACTGGGAGTGAGGGTTTGAGATGTCAAAAGCCTGCAATACAAAGACAGCTCGCCACAGACAAAGAATTATTTGGCCCAAAATATAAAAAGTGTCAAAGTAGAGAAACCCTAGGGCAGAGCAACCACAGAAAGGAGCCTGGGCAAGCCACAGGAAGAGGGAGAGCCCGAGAGGAGAGCCAGAGAAGATTCTGGATATGAACCTACTGAGGAAAGTGATAAAGCTTGAGTTTACAATGAATGACTTATCCCAAAATGATCACACGCATATAACTGCCACCAGGGCAAGAAGTAGGACATTGCCAGTGTCCCAGAAGCCTCCTGTGTTGGGTAAAATAACTTTTAAGAAACCAATTTTCATGATAGACAACCGCTCTAACAATGATCAATTGCAGCCCAAATCTTGTTTTGTTTACACTCTTCTTCCCTCCTGTATTACTTTGAAGTAAAATTCAAACATCTTGTAATTTCTAATTACATATATCTGTACATATTTCTAAAGATAAAGCTCACAAAAAATAACTGTAATAACATTAAAAATACCCAGGCATTAACTATAATTCCTGAAATTCATAAAATCTCCCATGAATGTCTAATAAATGTCATGGAATTTTCAGTGTACCATTGCCAGGAGCTATGCAATTGGATAGTTGAATAATTTGTCCCCAATATTGATATTGCTAATGCTATATTATAAACCTCTCAGATTTGTCACAATCTTTCCTGTTTAGTTCAGTAATATCATGTGTTTTAGTGTATTCAATTCTGTGTGTGGTAAGCTAATCACTGATTGAAACTATGCCTAACTTTTTTTTTTTTTTTTTTTTTTTTGCTTTTTTAATGTTTCATGGTAATATCCCTGTTCTTAACATCTGTCAAGAAAGTTTCTATGGAAACTGAGCATAAGCTACCATATTATACACACAGATTTATCATTTTTCTCTAGATCCTTTCTACTGGAAGTTTTGTGCATATGTTCAGTTTTATATTGCTCTGCATTTCAATGTCTTACTTTATTTTTCAATAAAAACAGAAGTTATTTGATATGTTAATTCTGCACTGTCATGCAGAGGGAATTTTTTTAAGCTTTCAAAAACACTTTGGCAGTATTGTTTTAGAAAATAGAGTATATAGAAAAAGACAGCTAATGCAAATTACACTCTAGAACACACTTTCACATCTGGAATTTAGAGAAAAAACTTTTGAATATTAAAAATTCATAAGTACTCAGAAAATATCTGAATTGTTCAGATGATTGTGTCATTTAGAAAGAATTGCAATGTAGTTGAATAGGCAAGATGATCTTTAAATTTTTATGAAAAATTCTATGTAGTGAAATAGAAATCAGTGTAACAGCCTTTGATATTCCACTTTAAAATAATAAGCAGGTAGAGCAGAGTAAACAAATTAGATTTATGAAACACCATACAAAATTATTTAATTGGATACATTAAGTTATTTAACCCAAGATATGTGTTGATCATTGAGTTGCGCTGTTCACAGATCAGGTGTTAACATTGCACTTCTCAGCACAGGGCCTAACTGTTGTGTTGCAGGTCATTTCAACGAGCTTTAGTTCTTGGAAGATGAGAAACTGAAGCTGGGAGATGGTCTGGATTGGATGACCTATCTGGTGAGTCACAAAGCATACCACATCAACTACTAATTGTATTGCGTGTGCAGTTTGTTTAAAATTAGCAACGTTATAATTTTGCTTCAAAAATATTAAGTCACAATTATTCAAGCACTAGCTCCTGATTTATATTGCAGCTAAATTTTAATTTAAACTGCTTGATGCCTTAGTTTATTTTACCTAACTTGTATCATATCTCTTTTTTTTTTTTTTTTTTTTTTTTTGCTAACGACTCATTTCCTGTTTTTTAGGCGGATGCGGGTGGGGGGAACTTTGTCTTCTCTTCATTCATATGACACACAGAGGGTAATAGTCATGCTTTCACACTATATTTAAACTGTATTGTAACCATTGTGTGGTAGGTAGAATCCTAAAATGGCCCCCAAATTCTGTCTTGTTGCTGTATACAGCCTGCACTACTTTCTTACCTGGAAAGCAGACAGGGCCTGTGAATATAATGGACTCTCACTTGACTATGTTGTGCTGTATGACTCTGTTGTAACAGATTGAGGGAGATTCTCCCATGGCTTTAAAGAAGAAACTGCCATATTGTGACAGGGCCACATGGCTAGGACCTGAGGGTTACCTCTAGAAGCTGAGGTCAGGCCCCAGGGACCTCAGTCCTACAGCTGCGAGAAACGGAGTGCTGCCAACTCTGAATGAGCTTGGACGAGTACCTTGAGCCCCAGGTAGGAATGCAGCCTAGGTCAATATCTCCGGTGCATCTATGTTAAACTCTGAGCAGAGAACCCAGATACACTGGGCCTGGGTTTGTAGATACTGTGAGATGTTTTTGTTGCTATCTAAAACATTTTTTTTTGTTTTAATATATTTTTATTGATTTCAAGAGGAAGGGAGAGGTAGAGAAAGAAACTTCAATGATGAGAGAGAATCATTGATCGGCCGCCTCCTGCACGCCCCACACTGGGGATTGAGCCTGCAACCCAGGCATATGCCCTGACTGGAAATTTAATTATGACCTCCTGGTTCATAGGTCCATGCTCAACCACTGAGCCACACCAGCCGGGCACGCGAGATGTTATTTTAAGGCACTATTGTGGTAATTTGTTATGCAGCAGTAGAAAACTGGTAGGTAGATCTTACTTCCAATACAATCTTACTTCCTTTTCTATATTCCTTCCCCTCCATAGATGTTATAGCAGGAGCAGAAGGCCTTACACAATTGATCTCAAAATGAGCTATCAAGACAGTAATTGTTATGGAAGTGGTGGCTAACCAAAGCTGACTTCCAGTGTGTTAAGGCAACATTCTGGGTGCTGCCTACCTGTCACTTCTACATTTATACTTGTGTTTTCTTAGTTCAGACATGTGTCTTTAAAAATTCCTGAAGGAGGTCCTTATTCCCAAGAATTTGTAATGAAAACAAAACATTCTTTGTAAATGACTGAGTTTATAAAATGAACTATTTGTCAGTAATTAACTCCCCAATGTACTTGATTAGTTTATTGACTATGTTTTATCATGTTCATTTCTGAAATTGGGATGTAGTGCCTTAAATTTACATGGAAAGATTCTTGCATCTCAAAGGCAGAGGACTGAGTTATTTTGTAGCTGTCACTCCTGCACATGTGCGAACCTAGCCTTGTAGGTAGTTTATGTTTTGCAATTGTAAGTTCATTTGAGTGATTGGCATCATGATCAAGTAAGCCACTGCTTTATAAATGACATATATATCCCTAATTATTGCTTAAAATGCCTGCACAAAGTTAGCATTTATGAAGCAGCATTGCTATAAAAAGTTGTTGTCTACATGGATGGTTACCTGTCATGGGCTATGATTGCGTTTGCTCACTATGTGTGGCCAGCACACAGAGGCATGTCTAGTATAAAGAGTGGAGTTGTATGTTTGTGTCTGAAGGCAGAGTTAGGTTTCATGTCATTGCATGAGGCAAAAGTTATACATTACCTCTGAAAAATGATATAAACTAAACTGTGTTTTATTAGATTGATGTTACTAAGGTTGAGTAATAGTTGAACTAGTTGTAAGTTAAGTGCATTCTAAATTCCTTCTTTAACTATGCTTTTTACTTTATTCACACACCATCATATCACCTCAGATAACCAAGGAATTCTTCATTGTAAGTGGATTTATGTATGTTTAAAATTAAAGTAATTTATAAAGGTTAAAAAAGGAAATGAGTATCAAATAAATTCAATCAAAATGACACCCCAGGTTTCAATATTAGTATCATATGGGAAAGAATTTTTTAAACAAAGTGGCCATTTCTTAGCAGGTAAAGGACAACAAACACAATGAAGCCTTAATAAAATGAAATTTTATAAATAAAGTTGGGCCTCAAAATTGATGACAGAGCCAGCATTACAAATCAAGAAAAAAATATAAAAAAAATACAAGTGTTGATGAAGACTTTAATACAACACTCTGTCTTTTCAAAGCAAGTAGGTAAAAGAAAAAATATATAGACAATATAAGTAACATAATTAATTGCACTGAAACATTTCTATATATCAAATTTCAGAAACTATTAAATATTTAAGTACTATTTAAGACTTAAATACTATTTATATCAGTCATTGGTTCCGTTATAGGAAATAGAGACCACTCTAGCTATTTTAAGCAAAAGGCATTTGACACAGATAACTTTGTACCAAATGACTGGAAAGACAGAAGTGGCTGAGGGATGATCCCCCAGGAGTGATATCAAGAATCAGTGCCAAATGGGCCTGTGGGGTTGCTGCTACCTTTGCCATAATCAGAAAAGTGGGTAATCAGGTGACCGCCATATGAATTGTCATGTTTAAGAACACACAGCTGTGATCCAGGCATCAGGAAACTGCTGCTGATGCCTCCACTGCAAGAGCTATTAAAAAAATCATTTATTGTTTACGCTATTACAGATCTTCCCGTTTCTTCCCCTTTGCCTACTTCCCTCCCCTACTTCCCTCGCCACCCCCTCTCCCCTCTGGCCACCACCATACTGTTGTCTGTGTCTATGGGTCATGCGTATATGTTCTTTGGCTAATCCCCTCACCTTCTTTCATCCAGACCCCTTCTGAAGTTAGCAACTGGGCACTGGAGCCACACCATCTCTGTCCTTATTTGCCAGCAGCAGGAGGCAAAACAAAAAGTTGTCCCTCACTCCACTTGCACCTTCCCAATCTCAAGGTATGGGGGAGGCATTTTTGGTGTAATCTAATTCACATCTACATCCTGAATTGCCAGTGAACTTTGGAAGTGTGGTTTTTAGCTTTCCAGCCTCTGTAGTGTAAAAAGACTTCCTACACAAAGGAATGGACACAAGTGTAAAGTTAACCATATGGCCCAGCCGGTGTGGCTCAGTGGTTGAGCGACGACCTATGAACCAGGAGATCACGGTTTGATTCCTGGTTGGGACACATGACCAGGTAGTGGGCTCAATCCCCAGTATGGGGCATGCAGGAGGCAGCCCATCAATGATTCTCTCTCAGCATTCATGTTACTATCTCTCTCCCCCTCTTTCTTCCTCTCTGAAATCAATAAAAATATATTTTTTAAAAAGAATGAAAGCATTTGATGCTGTGCATTTGACTCCCTATACCTTTGGCCTCATACTGAAAATGTTATGAGATATTTTATTTCATTATTTTTTAGGAGTCCTGCAGATTCAATTTCATATTTGATCTAAGAATTCTATAGGATAATTTTTAATTTCAGTCTTTGAGTTTGTTTTTATTTGTTTACATATACATTATTGATTACTAGTTTTGTTAATTCATGGTCTGATACTATGATTTGCATATTCAGTTGTTTTGCATTAAAAATACATTATTTGCATTCAATATATATCTGTTGTTTAAAATGTTTTCATTTAAATTTCATGGATGTGTTATACATATGGTTAACTTTTTAAAAAAATATTTTTTGATTTCAGAGAGGAAAGGACTGGGAGAGAGATAGAAACATCAATGATGAGAGACAATCATTGATCGGCTGCCTCCTGCACTGCCCCACACTGGGGATTGAGCCTACAACCAGGCATGTGCCCTGACTGGGAATCGAACCGTGACCTCCGGGTTCATAGGTCAATGCTCAACCACTGAGCCACTCTGGCTGGGCAAATACTTTTATTCTTAAAAGAACTTTCTGATGTCTCCCAAACCAGTTACTGCTAGTAACTACCTGCAAATTAAAATAAGAATATTGTTTTTATATATCAAAATTTCAGTTTTAAGAAATTTTAATTCTAGGGTCATCAAGGGTAAAGTGACAGTGATATATACTTTCAAACAAAGTATAAGTTGGTACAAAATGGTTGAAGGGTAATTTGGCAACAGGTATCAAAATCTTTAAAATATAAACTTCGATGCATTTTTATTTTGAAAACTTTATCCTAGGAAATTAATCTAAAATATTACACAAAGAACGTGGACTAGTTTATTTAGTATAGCACTATTTGGCAAAATTGCCCAATATTAGTGAACATTTAGATAAAATATGATACAATTTTAACATTCTACATTAGTGTTTATTAAAATACGTTTCATTTCCAACATTGAGCTATCAGCTATTAAAGTGTGTATACATTCTTGGGAGATACCCTGTATATACCTATGTATAGGAAATTATACTGGGAAGCTAAATACAAATATATTAAAAGGTTTTCATAGTGGCTGATAAATCACTCAATACAGGTTACATTATAATTTGGAAACAAACAATACCAAAATCCCAGTGGCTTAATATACAACAGTTTATTTATTTGTTCTCTCAAGGTCTGCTGAGGGTACAGGCAATGTTCCAGGGCAGCTGTCTTCCATGTGCGAGCGCAGAACCCTAGCTAATTTGATCATGTGGCACTTCCATAACAAGTCTTTCTATGATTGCTGAGGCGGGAGGAGAGAATTGGCACAGTCCTACAGGTAGTTTTCTCCCTTGAATTTATATTTCACCCATAAATAAGCATAAGCCATGCCAAGCCTAAGTATCTCAAACTAGAATCCAAAACTTCACTCATCCCAAATTGTTAAGTATTTCAAATCATTCTAGTGCCTGAAAATTAGCTCCCAATTCATTTCATTCTTGATAATAATATGTTCGCTAATCTTAACATGCACCATTTACTCCACCACAGTCTCAATTACCCTCGCTGAAATGAGAAAGAAATATTTACATCAAAGCCTTGATGAAAATTCTAGAATATCTCATCAATAAATAACAGTGAACTGAGATGTAATACACAGCTTACATTTGTCTCTTAGACTTCTTTGGACACATTCTGCTTTCTCTTTTAGGTAATGCTCATAAATGTCAAATACAACGGGGCTATGGGGTGATTTTATAGATGGAAATCATACTATTTACTCCACATGAACTGCTTTTATTTTTTCCAGTGTCTGCCATTATTTTGTTTTTGTTGTTCCCATAAGTTTTGCCAGGGATTTTATGGGTTCCAATTTTCAAGCAGCTTGTATTGCCCAACATAGATTGGGGGCAGGGTAGTATTTTAGTCATGCTCCTCATCCTGTCTATAACCTTATGTTAGCCCTCTGCATTCTGAGTCATGGCTTATTCTGGTGTGAAATAAAGTTGATTTTCATGTTAAAGAAAGGAACTTAATTCTATCATGAAATTTAAGGACAGAATAGTGCCCTTCTAACCATACTTGTAAGACCACTGTAGTTGGTACATAAACATAATAAATATAGAAAATTTATGACATTGAATAGCACCCCAAATTACTGGATCTTAAATCTCTTTCTTTAGAGTTGTTCTATCTCCAAGGTGAGAATGATGTGGTACAGCACGAATTTTAAAATGTGTTTATATAACTCACTGCTAATTAAACTGCTCATGTACAGATACTACAAATAAGTGAGTTATTCAGAATAAGTAATATGAGATAAATGATGGAAAAAGAAAGACAAAATTCTTTGAAAAGAAAATTGTATATAGTATTAGATATATACGATATATGTGATTTCTAGATTTCTTCTGCATGTGGTTATAATCAAATCCAAATTTTCCTATTTCACATAGAAAATGAAGTTGGAATTGGGCTGGGAAGGGAATTTCAATTGGCTTTGACAGGTTGGAGTAATTTTCAACATGGCTTTGAGATAGTGGTTTTGCTTGGCTAATACATATTTTTCAATTTTGTCAATTGAGACAGATACCCTAAACATTAGAGAAGTGTTTGAATACTGACTGTTTTGTGCCAGGAAGGCACATTGACTTTGGTGTACAATGGTAAGATCATGAATTTTGCTAAATACAATTGCAAACACATGTTTTATTGCAAAGCAGGCAATGAAGAACAAATTAAAAAATAAACAATACAGAAATGGGTTTCACTAAGAAACACTGAATAACACTGAGGGTGTTTGTAAAAATTATAAAACTTGTGCAGCTAGTACAACTACATTTTGCATTGCCCAAATATTAAAGAACCAAATTGGTTCTGCTGTTTTTATCTTTTAATAATTGAACCAAAGAGATTGAATCATGAAAGCTTGCCCAGAGAGGTCATTTCTAAAGGCATTTTAAATACATAAGGAAATAATTTCAGGACAATTGAAATTTTAATTTAACTATAAAAACAGTCTTTTCTGAAATTTTGGCCAGATCAGAATAGTATGGATTTTGGAGAAACACTGTTTATTACAAGATTTAAAGAAAAATGCGCAATTGCAATGTGATCTCCAAACTAATTATTAATAGAATAGTTTGAATTGGGAAATAGGTGACATTTTAAAGTTTATTTCATAAATAGGATAATATTTTGTTATTGATCCATCATTTTCATCACTTCTGTCTTTGAAATAGTCCAGAGATGTCCCATTATGCTAACATATGAGACCATGATGTATAGAATCCTTATTCAATAATCGGTCTGTGGGCAAAGCATCATCTTGATTCTTAATTTAGAATCTCAAATGTTCTAGTTTTTTATTGTTTCAATTTGCTAAGATCATTTTCTACCATCAGAGCAACAGTACCTTCCCCAGATGATTTCTGTGTGACTAACTGGCAGTGAAACTCCAAATCCAGAACTCTAGGGGCATGCCAGGCCCCCTTTTCTCAGCTTACAAGCAATAGAAAGGATTTAGTTTATTTATCCTTTCATTCAGTCAATTATAATTTTCTTTGAGGTGCAGATACTTGTCTGTGTTTCTCTGACATTTCTCTTGGTAACATAGTCTGTCTTAAATCATACGTTTCTATAGGATAGGGACCATGCCTATTTAATTTTCTTTTGACGCATCCAACCCAAAGCAATGAAAATATGTGAACTTAACACATGAGCTTGGATGATGATGATGATTATAATAATTTATGTTTTTTCTCTTTTGCTTCTCAGTGGCACTTACTAGTAATTCACTATTGCTGACAGCAAAATGCATATTTCTTTCAGCGAAAATATAACAAACAGACATAATGCATAAAATTTAACTGCAATATTTCTTTAATTTCATCCCATTTTTTTTTCTGGCTCTTTTCTATTTATCTGACAGAATTATATATGAAGCAAAATCTTTAAATTCTTTGCAATTTTTTCTTTGGATTTATAGCAAAAGTCTGTTGATTATTTCATATCAGTCACTATTAATATAAGGCAAACAAAAAAATGGAAAGGAGCAGTTAAAAGAAAAATGCTACAGAACAATGTGTGGTATTTCTCGTCCACATTCTAATGTAATTCATCATGGCCAAGACTTTACCAATCTGTTAGCTTCCCAGAAAATTATAAGCATATTTCTTTTTTTTGAGATTTCCTCTTTCCTCACAGTTAAGTAACTCCATAATGTCTTTGCTTGTTTGTTTCACTGAAAAGACCTACCATCCTTGAAAAAGTAACTTATTAAAAGTCACATTGGCTCAGTGGATAGAGCGTCGGCCTGCGGACTGAGGGGTCCCAGGTTCAATTCCGGTCAAGGGCATGTACCTTGGTTGGGGGCACTTCCCCAGTGGAGAGTGTGCAGGAGGCAGCTGATCAATGTTTCTCTCTCATCGATGTTTCTAACTCTCTATCCCTCTCCCTTCCTCTCTGTAAAAAATCAATAAAATATTTTTAAAAAAATTTAAAATAAATAAATAAATAAAAGTCACATTTCAATATAGATATATAACTACTAATAAACATATTTGATTACACCAAGCCTTCACATTGGAAAATCATGCCAATACTTTTTATTAGTTAGCATTTGTACATTGCTTCACAGGGCTAGCCCTAAGGGTTACCAAAACAACTGAGGAAGTCTAGGTGTTCCATAATGGGAAAAGTTTATTGAAAGATGGTCCATTAGCCAAATAGAATATTATATAGTCATTAAAAGATAATTATGAGGACTGTATAAAAATGAGTAATGTTAACAATGAATGGTAAGTAAAAAAGTGATCATAGAATTACAGAGATATCTGATTGCTTACCACTGTTTAAGAGGAGTTTATTGGTCAATAAAATTGGGATGAAGCAACAGAAATGGAAAGGAAATGGCAGAGCATAGAGGCCATGAGCATAGACTTAGGTCCAGGGTTCCTGAATTTTATTTCCAGTTTTGCCACAATTTAGTCGCTTTACCTTGAGCAAATTATAAAACCTATGTGCCTCAGTTTACTCCTCTGAGAAACAAGGATTGACAGTCTTCTCCATAGGCTGTAATAAGGATTAAACTGTTATAATATGTATGTTTAGTACTAAGAAAAATGCCTGGCACCTAGTAGTACTATATGTATTTATAAAATTTTAAGGAAGTGGTCATATTGGTGAGATTAAAGGAGATTTTGTGTTGTTTCTAGGTAAAATGAATTAAAAATTATTTCCTGTGTGTTAAATCTATTTAAAAAGCCAAAGATTTGCATAAATAATTTAGAAAGGATAATGATAAATTTTAAATACTTTTTCAATTGGAAGGAACATAACTTATCTATCTGAAAAATTCGACCAATAGGTAATTTTCTAAAAAAATCTAGTTAGTCAAGACTACTATTCTTAATTATTTTACTTTTATTTAAAATTGCCACCTTGTTGTTCTCTAAATATGTTAGTTATATCATGTACTCTTGGCCATCACAACCAAGAGTACATTTAGTTTATATTTAATATAATTTTCTTTTCATACATAGAGTGATAAACAACCAAGTCTTACTGGACTTGTATGTTTTCTTCTCCACAGAAAGAGATTTTTTATATGTCAAAACTTGGCTTCTCCTCTGTGTATTCACATGCATCTTTGGCAGCTCATTTTGCTTCATTCTTATGTAATTTAAGGCCCTGATCTTGCTTTTGTGATTTTCCTTTGGGCTATCTTAGAAGAGACTTTGTGGGATCCAGGTATTTTTACAGGTCAGGTATAGAATTCATTTATGGCTAATGCAGTATATGGAGGCTTGAGGCTCCCCTGCTGCCATTGTAGTTGCCAGGAAATTCCAGATTAACGATGGTCTCTATACCAAAACAAGTCTCCATAACTAACTTCAGTTACCTCCAACATTAAGATCACCAACATATGATAATGTTGGCCACTACTGGGTACTTAAGATACTTTCAATCTATTTCAGGCAAAGGGTGGTGGCCACAGGAATGGATGAATCCAAGGCAAAGACATTTATTTAATGAGATGGTGGAAGCCATCTATTTGGCTGTTTTATATTAGAATATTTGTCTCATTTTGGTGTGGCTGTGGAAAAACAGATTCATGATCGTTTCTGGAAGGGAATGGCTCCATCCTGAGCAAGCTAGAGATGGGTGGAGTAGAACTGCCTTTCCTTTGCTTGTTTTTCTTTGGGTTAAATTACCCATAATAAGAGATAGCGGTATGACCTTGGAAGTGGCAGAAAGACACATGGAAAGCTGTAGCAATGATTTTAGGCCTGAGGCTTGACATGTAGCTCTGTGTCATTCAGCTTAATTTATCAGCTAAGTTAGAATTCTAGGTTGATATTTGGGGCCAAGAAGAGCAGGTGATAGAAAGTCATTCTTTTGACTGGTGCTCTTGTGTTTATATTTCACTTGGTCTTGACACTTTCAGGACAATATTAAAGACTTCAGGGTCCATTTCTCAATCTTAGAAACTATCAATTTAAGGGAAGTATTTTAAGGTCTATGGAAGCTAATGCTTTTAACTGATATAACAGTGAAAAGTGATTCTAAGTCACACTAGACTTTGAGTGATAGAAGTTGCACAGTAATTATCTGGATCTGAGAAAACTGGCCAGCACCTGATTTCTATGATTGAGTATGTAACACCATATTACTTATAATCACCAAGGAACATCTTCTTTGAAAGATTAATGGTACAGATTATGAGGATCAAGTGCAATAGCAAGGTCATTACAACATAGGCGATAAGGGCCAATATTTAAACACAGTTTCTTTTATCTTTTTGTTTACACATATCCAGATTCCACTCCATGGTGTATGTGCTTACCTCAAGCCATCAGGCTTCTATAGGCTCAAGGTAAAGACTTTCACAGGAAGTTGAGGTCAATGCTTAACTCAGAAAGTGAGCAGAGCCAAAAGCTGAGTGAAAAATCTACATGCCATCAGCCAATGAGGTGATTCTGAATGAATTACCAAAGTTAAAATGCTAATTAGATTTGTTGCTAGAATCTAAGAATAAAATTTATAAGAATAAGAGCATCAGGTTGATGCTCTTATTTTTATAAATCTTGAGACAGAAATTGTTAGCAGCTGGGGTTTAAAGCTTGCTGAAGCAAGGTACTCAGATAAGTGAGTCCTCCATATTTACAAGGTTGTGGGAAGATGGAACACCATGGTTCTTTCATTCTAGACCAGTGTGTGTGTGTGTGTGTGTGTGTGTGTGTGTGAATGAGGTTTGGTACATGAGATAAAAAGTCTAGTTCTCTGTGAGGGCAAGCAAAATATACTTGGTATTTTCATTAATATTTTTGGGTTACTTGAGCCTTATTGATTAAATTCATTTTGTGATATTTAAAAATGTTCTTCAGTTTCCAAAAATGCTTTCTCCTAAGCTATAGCTCATTGGCAAACATTGAGAAAACTCAGGGCCCTGGCCAGTGTGGCTCAGTTGGTTAGGCATGGTCCCATGCACTGAAAGGTTGCTGGTTTGATTCCAGGTCAGAGCACAAGCCTGGGTTGCTATCTCAATCAATGTTTCACTCTCACATTGATGTTTCTATCTCTCCCTCTCCCTTCCTCTCTCTCTAAAAAGTATCAATAATTAATCTAAAAAAATCTTCTGGAAAAATATTTATGATTTTGTCCCAAATCTAAGGATAGTCACCATTAGGCATTTTATTGTGTTGCAATTATTCTGCCTAAAGTGGATTATTTATTTATTTATATATATACTTATTCACCTTTACCCTTATGGAAAAGAGTAAGACTAGTATTATTAAGAAATGGCTATTTAAATATTATGTCTTCAACTAAAAAAAGTGTTTTTTCTTATATTTTCTATCTTTATTAGGTAAATTACTCATCTCCGTTTCATTAAGGTTATTTTCTTTTTTTTTTTTTTGATGATGGTCATTGTAGTAAGATGTGAAGTGGTATCTCACTGTACTGTGGATTTGTTTTGTTTTTTTGTTTTTTTTAAAATATATTTTATTGATTTTTTTTTTACAGAGAGGAAGGGAGAGAGATAGAGAGTTAGAAACATCGATGAGAGAGAAACATTGATCAGCTGCCTCCTGCACATCTCCCACCGGGGATGTGCCCGCAACCCAGGTACATGCCCTTGACCAGAATCGAACCTGGGACCCTTGAGTCCGCAGGCCGATGCTCTATCCACTGAGCCAAACCGGTTTTGGCATGGGTTATTTTCTGAGGTTTTATCTTATTCTCTTACTTGGAACATATTCCTTTATTTCTTCATTTTGCTTAACTCTCTATATAGTAGATTAAGCAACCACCTCTCCCAAGTGGCCCCATGTCAAAGATGAACTTTGTCATTCAACCCTGCCTTAGTCCTTTGCCATCTCTCAAACTTTTATGTTCGTCCAAGCACCCTATTATATTTTTAACAGCTCGCAGTATTTGAGGATGTGCCAAGTGTCCTTACAGGAGGATCTCTACACCTCAATATAGGCCATTTGGAAACCAGATTCTCAGGCAGCAGGTATTAAAAGTGTGTAAAAAGCCCAGCTGGCATGGCTCAATGCTTGAGCGTCGACCTATGAACCAGGAGGTCACAGTTCCATTCCAGGTCAGGGCACATGCCTGGGTTGCGGGCTTCATCCCCAGTTGGGGCATGCAGGAAGCAGCCGATCAATGATTCTCATCATTGATGTTTCTATCTCTCTCACCCTCTCCCTTCCTCTTTTTATGAAATCAATAAAAATATATTTAAAACATAAATACATACATACATACATACATACATACATACATAAAAGTGTGTAAATATATACAGTCCTGGGAACACAAGCAAAAGTCCCTCAGGCCAGGTAGTCTGGCCAGCCACAAAAACTGCGGTTCGAAATGGGTGTATAAGCTCTATTCTGAGAGATATTAGTGAACTGGAGAGCAAGGCATAGGGAGAGCACCATGATGACGTACATGGCCTAAGTCCCTTGGGAGCAGCTCTGCAGATCACCAGATGTGTGCCTCACCTGAAGCCTGCGTGTAAGGCCAAAGCTCCAGAAGAAGCAAAGAGGGCTTCTTCATGGAAAGACTGGGTGTCTGTGCAGTGCCTTGGGGAGAACAGCCTGCCAAGGACTACCTTTCATGGGACCCTGGAATGCAAGCCCCCCTGGCAGGCAGAGCCAGGGGATCTCAAGGCCCATCCCCTGGGTGGCAGCTGCAAAAACTGGGACAGCAGATGTAAATGCCAGGGCATCAGCTGCCTGTTGAGCTCTCTTCCAGGACACACTGTAGTGCAGCAGAGGGAAAGCACAAAGATAGCACCCACCCTCCAAGTTCTCTGGAAATGATTACAGTCAGTCCCTAGATGTGTGTTTAATTAGAAGCCTGCCCCTTAGGCTATAGCTATGATGATTACATAATAAGCTTCTTTCACTGTAAGACTGAGCTCCTGGGCCTATTGCCTCTTTCTGTGTCCTGGGCTGGTGGCTGTTTAAGAATTCTTTCTCAGTTGATTATAGTCCTGAGGGACCAATGAACATAAGTCACACTGGCTGCCAGATCCAGGCAATGTGAAGATGTCCCCTAGAAAAAATGGCAAAATTGGAGCACCAGATAGAGTATGAGTTTCTTTATGGGTAAATTAAATTATTACAGTCTCTTGGGACCAGGATTGCAAGCTCCCCTTGCCTCCAGAACCAGGCAGTCAAGAAGCATCCCTTGGGTGGCTGCCACAAAGATCAGGACACCAGATGCTTTTTAAAGCTCCTTTCTAGGATATATTGGTACTCTGGAGTACAGCAAAGGAAGAGCAAGAAGATGGCACCCACCATTCTCTGTCCCCAGAGAATGTTCCAGAAGGGTCCTAGTTATATGTGGTAAATTAGATGCCTGCTTCTCAGGCTGACACTTAATACAAGCCAGTGAGCCTCCTTCACTTTAAGTCTAGATGTAATCAGCTGTCTTTGAACTGGGCCTGGGGAGGGTAAGTCTGAGCATGTGGGCCCTTTAAGAGTTATCTTCTAGATAGCTACAATCTAATGGTTCTCAAGACAAGAGCCTCACTGGATTACAAAGTTAGACACTTTGGGAGCTCAGCTCTCAGGTGCATGTCCTAAGAGTTGAGGTGTCCAATGTGGGGTTTGAAGCCTTCACTCCTCAAGCAGAAGTTCTAGGTTTTGAGTGGTCTCCTGGTTTTCAGTCACCATGCAGGGTGGGGTTTATGATGAGATTGTGTCCCAGCCTCTCCTACCAACTTTGATGTGACTTTCTTCTCATTTGCTTAATAGTCATGCTCAGCCAGACAGCTATTTTTAAGAGAAAATTGTTCCATATGTAGCTGTAGACACAGTGTGTCTGTGAGAGGAGGTGAGTTTGGGATCTTAGCACTTACCATCTTAAACTGAAAACAAATAAAAGTCACAGAGGTGAAGAATACAAGAACTAAACTGAAAAATACATTAGAGGGATTCAACAGCAGACTAGATGAAACAGAAGAAAGGGTCAGTCAACTTAAAGACAAGGTAGTGGAACTCACCCAATCAGAGCAGTAAAAATAAGAAAAGAATGAAATAAAGTGAAGATAACTTAGGGACCTTATGGGACAACATAAATTCAACATCCATTCATGAGAAAAACTCTTAACAAACTGACTATAGAGGAAAAATACCTCAACATAATAAAGACTATATATGACAAGCCCACAGCTAACATCATACTCAATGGTAAAAAGATGAATTATTTTCCTCTGAGATGAGGAAAAAAGACAAAGATGCCCACTGTTACCACTTTTATTCAATGGTCCTTAAAGTCTAACCACAGCAATTAGGTGGAAACGAAAATGAAATAAAATGCATCCAATTCAGAACAGAAGAAGTAAAGCTGTCTCTATTGTAGATGACATAATTTTATATAAAGACAGCCCCAAAGACACCACCAAAACATGTTAGAACTAATAAAAAAAATTCAGTAAAGTTGCAGGATGCAAAATCAATATACAAAAATAAATTGTGTTTTATACACAAATAACGAACAGTCAGAAAGAGAAAATAAGATAACGATCCACTTATAACTGTATCAAAAAGAATAAAATACCTAGGAATAAATGTAGCCAAGGAGGTAAAATCTTTCTCCACTGAAAACTATAAGTTGATGAAAGAGATTGAAAAAGACACAACTAAATGGAAAGATATGAATGCTTGTGGTTTGGAAGAATCAATATTGTTAAAATGTTCATACTATCCTAAGCAATATACAGGTTCAATGCAATCCCTATAAAAATACCAATGGCATTTTACAAAGAAATAGAACAAATTAACCTAAAATTTGCACAAAACAAAACAAAACAAAAAATCCAACACAAATAGCCACAACAATCTTGAGAAAGAAGAACAAAACCAGAGGCATTGTGCTCCCTGATTTCAAACTATATGACAAAGCTATGGAAATTATAACAATATGGTATTTGCATAAAACAGACACATAGATCAATGGAACAAAATAGAGAGCCCAGGAATAATCCCATACATAAATGGTCAATTAATTTACAGCTAAGCAGCTAGGAATATATACTGGGGTAAGGACAGTCTATTCAATAGTGTTGGAAAAACTGTAAAACTACATTCAAAGCAATGAAACTTGATGGCTATCTTATACCATACACAACAATTAATTCAAAATGGATTAAAGACTTGAACTTAAAACCTGAAACCATAAAACTCCTAGAAAAAATAGGTGGTAAGCTCCTTGATTGACATAGCTCTTGGCAATGATTTTTTTAATCTGACAACAGAAGTAAAAATAAACAAGTGGGACTTCCTCATACTAAAAAGCTTCTGCACAACAAAGGAAACCATGAACAACAACAACAAAAAAGACAAAAGGCAGAAAATGTTTGTAATCATACATCTGATAAAGATTAATATACAAAATAGATACAGAACTAATACAACTCAGTAGCAAAAAACCAATCTGATTTAAAAAATGAAAGAAGATTGGAATAGACATATTTTCCAAAGAAGACATACAGATGGCCAACAATTATATGAAAAGACTAGAGGCCTGGTGCACGGAGTCATGCACCAGTGGGGTCCCTCAGTCTGGTGCACGGAGTCATGCACCAGTGGGGTCCCTCGGCCTGGCCTGTGCCCTCTCACAATCCGGGACCCTTCAGGGCATGTCCAATCCCCACAGGCCAGGCCAAGGACCCCACTGGGGGCCTCTAGTATGCATATAAGATCTTTGGTTAATCTCTTCCTGCCCTCCCCCTCCCCCTTCCCTCTGAGATTCATCAGTCTGTTCCATTTTTCCATGCCTGTGCATTGAGCGTCTGCCCCCTGGTGGTCACTGTGCATCATAGCACTGGTCCAACGGTCACTTAGGCTTTTATATATATAGATTCTCAATATCATTAATTATTAGGGAAATGCAAATTAAAAAACAACATTGAAATATCACTGAATAGAATGACTGTTATCAAAAAGACAAGAAATAACAAGTGCTGGCAAGGCTGTGGAGAAAAGGGAACATTTGTGCACTCTTGGTGGGAGTGTAAATTGATATAGCTGCTATGGAAGACAGTAGGGAGTTTCCTCAAAAATTAAAAAATGAAACTACCATATGACTTAGCAATTCCGCTTCTGAATATTTAACTGAAGAAATCCAAACACTAATTTGAAAAGATATATGCACCCCTATGTTCATTGCAACATTATTTACAACTAGAGGCCCGATGCATGAAATTTGTGCAAAGAGCTCGGCCCTCACAGCCCCAGCTGACTTGACCAGCCCTTACAGCCTTGGCTGGCCCTCGTAGACCCAGCTTCGTCTGGAAGGTCATTCGGCTGTTTGGTCTAATTAGTATATTATGCTTTATAGTTAAGATATGGAAATAAACTAAGTGTTTATCAGTGGATAAATGGATAAGGAAGTTGTTTTACTATATGTATGAATATTATTCAGAAGAATGAAATCTTGCCATTTTCAATAACATGGCTGCACCTTGGGGGCATTATGCTAAATGAAATACATCAGACAGAGCAAGACAAATACCGCATGATCTCTCTTACATGTGGATCTAAAAAAATAACCTCAAAACAAAACCCCAAAACCAAGCAGATAGATACAGAGAACAGATTTCTCATTGCCAAAGGTGGGAGGTGGAAGAAATGGATGAAGGGAATCAAAAGGTAAAAAGAAATAAAACAGGCAAATACTGAAGATATCTGTTAAATGTTAGTTCAGCTGCATTAAGTCTGCATATGTTTTATAAGTGAAAGAGGAAAAAGTATTTCATCTACTTTGTACTTCATTGAATGTAACAGGAAATATACAGAGAATTTATTAACTTTTGATTGTGATAATGCCTTGAGATATCACATTAAAAACATTAAAAACATTTTATTTTTGATATGACTCATCTATTTCTATCTTTGATTATCCCCAAAAATCCCAAAAACTTACCAAAGAATTATTCAACAGGGATACATTTTTTAGTGGCTTCTTTCAATTTTTATTGAAATTTTCTGCCTCAAGAAGGCATAGTACCATCATTTTCAATACATTTTTTAAGATCAAGCATTGAGGCAATGGAAAATGCTCTAATTTAGAAATAGAAATAGGGAAGATTTTTAGGAATGTAGTAATTCTGCTTTATGGAAAACAGGAAAATGACTCAATAAAACCATCTGGTCACTAAAAAAAAAAAGTGTATGACACACTTATGTGTCCCTGCTGTGTGAGTGGCCTAACATAGTATGGGGCCTGCTTAAAGTCACCACTAACAGCTGGTTATCATTCAGTTACTAGTGTTGGTGCCCAGTTATTTTCAGTTTGGCTTGACACTGGCAGTGGCTTACATCTGATAAGTGGTGGGTCAGTTTATGGGCCCAGCTCTTCAATCTACGCATGTGTTGGAGCTTCTTCGAATTTGAGTTGGATGATTGCAAAAGGTTGCAAGCCATCACGGTTTCCTGGCTTTTACTCAGGCTGGACCTTCCTTATGGGGTGATTGCTACACATCCTGCCTTCTTTGGGCTCGGTGATCTCCCTCACTAAATAGCGACAGGATGGTATTATTTACAGCTTTGGGCAGTTAGATTGAAAATTTTCTAAGTTTTTGCCACAGAAGGCTATCTTTAATGAGAATTATATTTACATACATAGGTGTGCATTGGTGGCTACGAAGCACAGATGTGTGCTGTGCATTTGGTTCATGCTGGTACCAGGAATCAGCTAGACATTGGAAGTTGGAGTTGTAATTTTTATATCTACTGCCAGGTCATAAGGTTGTGCTTGAAAGTTCAGAGGGTAAAAGGCCCAATGGTCGTGAAAGCAACGAAAATATTATCTACTCTGGTTGAGGAACTGGCCAGTCTCCAGATTCTTTTTTGTTCTTATTTATTTTTTCCCCTATTTATAGTTCCTAGAAGTTAGAAAATGCTCACTTATAGCCCATTGTCCTTTTCTTCCCGTTAAGACAAAGAAGTCTTTTATTTTAGAAACCCAGTGATCTTTAGTATCATTTTAATGTACGTTTGAGTAAATTTCAGAGTGGGAGGATTAAATGAAATGCAGTATTTACATTTTGCTAATTTTCCCCTCTCCTTAGAAAGCTGCTATTTTGCAGAGAGAGAACTATGTTAAAAATGTACGTATTTTAACTATAAAAATCAATTGTCATAAATTGTATATATAGCAAATCACATGGGAAGTCTTTATTTCCTAATTTAAAAAAGCTGCCTCAAAGAAATGTTTCAGCACACAGAGGCACATGGGCCACTTGGCAGACAGCCTAATTGAAACCAAGGGCCCGGGAGAAGAGCTGAACTCTGCATCTGCCGTCCAGAGCTGGCTGCGCTACACTTTGAACCAGTGCTGATGGCTTTGTACACAAAGATCAAAATGAGTTTGTTTTATTCAGCTGGGTTGTGGAGGTGCACGTATTTTGGCTTCTGGATGCAATAAAGCATTGAGCTCTCAGATAAACAAACTATAAATCTAATCAAGCTTGGGCACAATGATAAGTAGATTGCTTGAGAGAGGGAGAAGGAGAGCGGGAGAGAGACACTCACAAGATAAAATGGCCAAATCCCATTTGATGCACTGTAGTACTGAGCATGACTCTTGGTATGTTGCCAATTTTAACAACTATTTTTTCTCCTTCTTCCTTTTCCTCCTCCTTCTCTTCTCTCTTCTGGTCATGTTGCAGTGAGATGGCAGATATATTCTCTATTAAAGAACTGTCTTGGGAGCTATATCAGACTTCTTAATGGAAGCAGGTGAATTATTATAAAAGGTTTCTTTTTAAGTTTGAGCTTCAGGACTTGGAAATATTTCCTTCTCTGTTTCTCAAAACACTATAAGAAAATAATATACAGGTAGTGTGTTCCTTATGTGCTATTGGTAAACATCATTATCCTATAACCTTTATTTGTCCCAATTTAGGTGCTAGGAAGTAAAACAAAAGAATGGTGAATGCTCCGTCTTAAACATGTGTAGATGCGCCCCCCCCCCCCCCCCCCGCCCCTAAGCATAGTTGAGGGTTCCAGCTATGACAAAGGCATGGAAAGGTGTCGCTGATTTTATTCATGTGCTTTGGATGCTTCGGCCCACCGCACAACTTCAAATATTGTTGGAATCAGTCCATCTCCTTACTTTACTAAGTAGCTGCCAGATAAATCTCCAGATATGATAAAATATGTGTCCATTAGGTATGACTGAATCCCACAACTGGAATCTGAATGATGAAGTTTTCATAAAGTGAATACATAAGTTGACAGGTTTAGAAACTGCCCATGAAATAAATAACAGTGATTTGGAAATTTCCTCCAGTATTACAGAAATCCTGTCTGTGCAATAAATAATACATTTCTAAAAATAGACACATAATCTGAATCATTAATTAGATATTTAGAGCATGAATAATTGTTTTTAAAAAACTTTTTTATTGAAATATAATTCCCTCACCATAAGATTCATGCTTTTAAATTGTACAATTTAAGTGGTCGTTAATATCTTCATGAACCTGTGCAACCATCACTGCTAATTCCAGAACATTTTCATCACCTCAAAAAGAAATGCTGTACCCATTAGCCATCTTTTGTGGAATTTATTGATGGAATTTTCATGGAACTACCTTCTTTCTAACTTCCAATTTGAATAAATTGTTGTTCTGAAAAAAATCAACTTTGATATTTTTTTCATCTCCAGTTTCCATGCTGTTAACATTCTTTTCTGTAGATAACCAAAACATCTCAAGTATCTACTGAAATGTAGTAGAGTTTAGAGAGTTCAGCACTAAACTGGATAGCTTACTGTATGAACTACCCAAGTCCTTTAGCATCTCAAAATTTTAGCCTTATTGCATATGAGCCAAGCAGGCTAATACATTATATTGGGTATTACAATGTCCAGAGTATTATGCTAGGACTCATGTTTCTTGTTCAAAATATATATACAGGGTTCAATAATAATTGTTATAATAATATTATCCTCAATACAACTCATATGCAGCATAATATGGAATCAAGTGCAACTTGGTTACAAGTAGCAAATAAACAGTGAGTTTACTGGAGTATATCTAGAAGCTCTGGTCTCAGTGGGAGGGAAGATGACAGACATATCAAATGAAAGGAACCAAGGAATCTATAGAAGACGGGGCAGCAGAGATACAGCAGTGGTCATGCTGCAGAAACAATCAGATGCTACGCCACTTCTGCTACGGCTGCTGTCATGGATATGACCTCCTACTTTCCTGATACCATTGCATTCAATGCTTAAGATTAACAACTAAGAAAAGAGCATCTGATTTACTGAATGGATATTAGGTGTCCACTCTGTGGAGAAGCAAGGGAGGAATAATAAGTCTGTATGGCTTCTGTGATGGCTAATTTTACCCATCATTTGGCTGGACCACAGTGCTCAGATATTTAGTCAAATGTTATTCTGGATGTTTCTAGGAAGGTGTTTTTTTTTTAATGAAATGAACATTTAAATAGGTGTAGTTTGAGGAAAGCACATTACCCTCCAATCAATTGAAGTTCTTAATAGAACAAAGGCAGAATTCCCAGCAAGAAGGAATTTGGACAGCAATCTGCCTTTGGACTTAAACTTCTCCTGGAGTGTCCAGCCTGACGACTACTCCATTAGATTTTGGACTTACCAAACCACATACTAATGTGAGCCAATTCCTTAAAATCTCTCTCTCTCTCTCTCTCTCTCTCTCTCTCTCTCACACACACACACACACACACACACACACACACACACACACCCTGTTGTTTATATTTCTCTGGAGAATCCTGACCATAATAACTTATTTTGTAGGAGATGGCTAGAGCCACTGAAAATTTCTAAAAATGAGGGCTTACTCCAATAAATTTGGATTATTAATAGAAATGGAGGGGCTCAATTATGAACAGTCAAAAAGCAAGAAATGTCTATTACCTATAATATTTGAAGATAGTGTCTATGTTCTGAGGGATAAGAACTCATAGATATGGAGTTAATTAGAAATAAATCAGAGGAGGAAGTTTTCTAAAGGAAGAAAGAGAGAGATGAATTGGAGAAGAGGAAGGAGGTATTTATTCTACATCAGGATAATAACAATGGGCACATGCTCTCCCATCGAGGTGGCAGTATAATAGCATATGGAGGGAGTGATGCTGAGCCAGACCTTTGAATAGCCTGAAGTCCTCTACTTTCTGCCTCCAAGAAACCAGCTGCCATGTAAATCGCAACTACCCAGAAACCAGCATGCTATGAGCAGTCCAATGGGAATGTCCTGCAGAGAGAGGACAGGATGAGGAAGGAGGGAGGGAGGGAGGGAGAGAAAGAGAAAGAGAGAGAGCGAGAGAGCGAGCTTAGAAAAGATATGTTTAAAGTTTAGAGTTTACAAAAGGCAAGGACTGAGGCTGGGTGATATCAGTATTTTTATTTTTGTATTGAGATGAATGGAGAGAAAGAGAGAGATAAAAACATCAATAATGGGAGATGGTCATTGATCGGCTGCCTCCTGCAAGCCCTCTATTGGGGATGGAGCCTGCAACCCAGGCATGTGCCCTTGACCAGAATGGAACCCGGGACCCTTCAGTCAGCTAATGCTCTATCCACTGAGCCAAAACGACTAGGGTGAGAGATACCAGTATTAATGGTCAAGGGAAAAGTACCCTGATATTAGTGAAGGAAACAAAATGATTAGAAAGATCAGAATGCAACTGGAAAACACAATGTCATTAACGCCCAAGATATTGAAGGGGGTGGTGGGAACCATTATATGCAGCAGAAAGAACAGGGGCTCAATGAAGACAATTTAATTTTTAAAGTCAATATTGATCTTGTATAGAGGAATTATATTAGAGTGAATAGTGACACTAAAATGGAGCAGTAATGAAATCTGTTTTGGGTAAATGTCTAATAGTTTGGTTATGGTACTTTAGACAATTAGCAACTATAAGTGAGTCCTCTTAAAAGCAAAAGAAACGAAATTCTAATGTGTGTGTGTGTGTTTTAGCATAAATTCCTTTTTATAAATGATAACTTTCACAAATAAAATGTGTATACAAATTTATTTTTTTTTTTTTTTTTTTTTTTTTTATATATGTATTTCTCATGGAAGGATACAAAAGTTTGTCAAACATTTTTTTTTTTTTTTTTTGATTTTTCACTGAATATATTTTGAACATTTTCCCATGCCAACAAATATATTTTCACATCATTATTTTAATAGCTGCATAGTATTTGATCTTAGGATTTCACCATAATTCATGTAGCTGGTGAGTTTTTTTTTCTTTCTTTTTTTTTTTTTTTTTTTATATTTTTCGCTTAAAGTATTACAAAGGGTATTACACAAGTGTCCTTTTTTTCCCCCCCGCCCTTGACAAACCCCTACCCTCCCTTACCCCCCAGTGTCTTATGTCCATTAGTTATGCTTATATGCATGCATACAAGTCCTTCGGTTGAATTCTTACTCCCCTCCCTCCCGCCCCCCAACTCTCTCTGGCCTTCCCACTGCAGTTTGACCATCAGTTTGAGGCAGCTCTGCCTCTGTATCTATTATTGTTCAAAAGTTTGTAATGGTCTTTATTATCCATGAATGAGTGAGATCATGTGGTATTTTTCCTTCATTGACTGGCTTGTTTCACTTAGCATAATGCTCTCCAGTTCCATCCATGATGTTGCAAATGGTAGGAGTTCCTTCTTTTTAACAGCAGCATAGTATTCCATCGTGTAGATGTACCACAGTTTTCTAATCCATTCATCTACTGATGGGCACTTAGGCTGTTTCCAGATCTTAGCTATGGTGAATTGTGCTGCTATGAACATCTGGTTACATATATCCTTTCTGATTGGTGTTTCTGGTTTCTTGGGATATATTCCTAGTAGTGGGATCACAGGGTCAAATGGGAGTTCCATTTCCAATTTTTTGAGGAACCTCCATACTGCCTTCCATAGTGGCTGCACCAGTCTGCATTCCCACCAGCAGTGCACAAGTGTTCCTTTTTCTCCACATCCTCTCCAGCACTTGTCGTTTGTTGATTTGTTGATGGTGGCCATTCTGACAGGTGTGAGATGGTACCTCATTGTTGTTTTGATTTGCATCTCTCGGATGATTAGTGACTTTGAGCATGTTTTCATATGTCTCTTGGCTTTCTGAATGTCCTCTTTTGAAAGGTGTCTATTTAGATCCTTTGCCCATTTTTTGATTGGATTGTTTATCTTCTTTTTGTTAAGTTGTATGAGTTCCCTATAAATTTTGGAGATTAAGCCCTTATCAGATATGACGTTGGCAAATATGTTTTCCCAAGAGGTGGGTTTTCTTGTTGTTTTGTTGATGGTTTCTTTTGCTGTGCAGAAGCTTTTTATTTTGATGTAGTCCCATTTGTTCAGTTTCTCTTTAGTTTCAACTGCCCTAGGAGCTGTATCAGTGAAGAAATTGTTTTGGCATAAGTCTGAGATTTTGTTGCCTTTGTATTCTTCTAGAATTTTTATGGTTTCCTGTCGTACATTTAAGTCCTTTATCCATTTTGAGTTTATTCTTGTGTATGGTGTAAGTTGGTGGTCTAGTTTCATTTTCTTGCATATATCTGTCCAATTTTCCCAACACCATTTATTGAAGAGACTATCTTGGCTCCATTGTATGTTCTTGCCTCCTTTGTCAAAAATTAATTGAGCATATTGGTTCGGGCTAATTTCTGGACTCTCTATTCTATTCCACTGGTCTATATGTCTGTTCTTGTGCCAGTACCAGGCAGTTTTGAGAACAGTGGCTTTGTAATACAGTTTGATATCTGGCATTGAGATCCCACCTACTTTGTTCTTTCTCAGGATCGCTGCAGCTATTCGGGGTCTTTTTTTATTCCAGATGAATTTTTGGAGAGTTCGTTCTAGATCTTTGAAGAAGGCCATTGGTATTTTAATGGGAAGTGCGTTGAATGTATAGATTGCTTTGGGTAGTATGGACATTTTAATGATGTTGATTCTACCAATCCAAGAACATGGTATGTTCTTCCATCTGTTTATGTCTTCCTCTATCTCTTTTTTCAACGTCCTGTAGTTTTCTGAGTAGAGGTCTTTAACCTCTTTAGTTAAGTTTATTCCTAGGTATCTTAATTTTTTTGGTGCGATGGTAAATGGGATTGTTTTTCTAATCTCTCTTTCTGAAAGTTCACTCTTGGTGTATAGAAATGCCTCAGATTTCTTGGGGTTAATTTTGTATCCTGCTACATTGCCAAATTCATGTATTAAGTCTAGTAGCTTTTTGATGGAGTCTCTAGGGTTTTGTATGTATAATATCATGTCATCTGCAAATAAGGACAGTTTTACTTCCTCTTTTCCAATTAGGATGCCTTTTATTTCTTCTTCTTGCCTAATTGCAATGGCTAATACTTCCAGTACTATGTTGAACAGGAGTGGTGAGAGTGGGCATCCCTGTCTTGTTCCTGTTCTTAGGGGAAATGGTGTTAGTTTTTGTCCATTGAGTATGATGTTGGCTGTGGGCCTGTCATATATGGCTTTTATTATGTTGAGGTATGATCCTTCTATTCCCACCTGTCTGAGAGTTTTTATCAAAAATGGGTGTTGGATTTTGTCGAATGCTTTTTCTGCATCAATTGATATGACCATGTGGTTTTTTTCTTTCAATTTGTTTATGTGATGTATCACATTTATTGATTTACGGATGTTGTACCATCCTTGCATCTCTGGGATAAATCCTACTTGGTCATGGTGTATGATCCTTCTGATGTACTGCTGGATCCGATTTGCTAAGATTTTGTTGAGGATTTTGGCATCTATGTTCATGAGGGATATTGGCCTGTAATTCTCTTTCATTGTGATGTCTTTACCTGGTTTTGGTATTAGGGTGATGCTGGCTTCATAGAATGAGCTTGGAAGTGTTCCTTCCTCTTGAATTTTTTGTAGTAGTCTGAGGAGGGTAGGTTTTAGTTCTTCCTTGAATGTTTGGTAGAACTCCCCTGTGAAGCCGTCTGGCCCTGGGCTTTTGTTTGCTGGAAGCTTTCTGATGACTGCTTCAATTTCTTCCATAGTTATTGGCCTATTGAGGTTTTTAGATTCTTCCTGATTGAGTTTTGGAATGTTGTATTTTTCTAGGAATTTGTCCATTTCCTCCAGGTTGTCTAGTTTGTTGGAGTAGAGTTGCCCGTAGTATTGTTTAACAATCATTTGTATTTCTGTGGGGTCTGTTGTTATTTCGCCTCTATCATTTCTGATTTGGTTTATTTGGGACCTTTCTCTTTGCTTCTTGGTGAGCCTGGCGAGGGGTTTGTCAATCTTGTTTATCCTTTCAAAGAACCAGCTCTTGGTTTCATTGATTTTCTGTATTGTTTTTTTGGTCTCTATGTCATTGATTTCTGCTCTAATCTTTATTATCTCCTTCCTTCTGCTCACTCTGGGCTTTTCTTGTTGCTCTCTTTCTAATTCTTTGAGTTGTAGAGTTAGATGATTAACTACCATTTTTTCTTGTTTTTTGAGATAGGCCTGTAGAGCTATAAACTTCCCTCTCAGGACTGCTTTCATTGTGTCCCAGAGGTTTTGGATTGTTGTGTTTTCATTGTCATTAGTGTCCAGGATGTTTTTAATTTCTTCTTTGATGTCATCGGTAACCCAATCAATATTTAATAACATGCTATTCAGCTTCCAAGTGTTTGAGTATTTTGGGTTGTTTTTATTGTAGTTTATTTCTAACATTATGCCATCGTGGTCTGAGAAGATGCTTTTTATGATCTCAATCTTCTTGAATTTGTGGAGACTTTGCTTGTGACCCAATATGTGGTCTATTTTTGAATATGTCCCATGAGCACCTGAGAGGAATGTATATTCCGCAGCTGTGGGGTGTAGTGTTCTGAAGATGTCAATTAAGTCCATCTGATCTAGTGAGTCATTTAGGATTGCTGTTTCTTTGCTGATTGTTTGTCTAGCGGATTTATCCAGTGATGTCAATGGTGTATTAAAGTCCCCTACTATGATTGTGTTATTGTCGATATCTCCCCTGATATCTTCCAGAAGTTTTCTTATGTATGTGGGTGCTCCTGCATTGGGTGCATATATGTTTACCAGGGTTATATCTTCTTGTTGTATTGATCCCTTTAGTATTATGAAGTGGCCTTCCTTATCTCTGGTTATGGCCTTCACTTTGAGATGTATTTTGTCAGATATAAGTATTGCTACCCCAGCTTTCTTTTCCTTTCCATTTGCGTGAAAGATATTTTTCCATCCCTTCACTTTCAGTCTGTGTGAGTCCTTTCCAATGAGGTGGGTCTCTTGTAGACAGCAGATGTATGGGTCATGTTTTTTTATCCATTCAGCCACTCGATGTCTTTTGGTTGGAGCATTTAGTCCATTTACATTTAAAGTTATTATTGAAAGGTACTTGTTTGTAGCCATTTCTTTTGTGTGTGTGTGTGTGGCTGTTTTCTTTCTGAGCTTGATATTTCTTCTTTTACACCAGTCCCTTTAGCATTTCTTGCATGGCTGGCTTGGTGGTGATAAACTCCCTTAGCCCTTTTTTGTCTGTGAAGCTTCTTATTTCCCCTTCAATTTTGAATGATAGCCTTGCTGGATAGAGTATTCTTGGATTCAGTCCTTTGCTTTGCATCACTTTGTAGATTTCCGTCCATTCTTTTCTGGCCTGATGTGTTTCTGTTGAGAAATCATTTGATAATCTAATGGGAGATCCCTTGTATGTTACTTTCCGTCTCTCTCTTGCAGCCTGTAAGATTCTCTCTTTATCCTGAACATTTGCCATGGTAATTATGATGTGTCTTGGTGTGGGTCTTTTCGGGTTCACCTTGTTTGGGACTCTCTGGGCTTGTGTGACTTTTTTCTTCCCCACCTCAGGGAAGTTTTCTGATATTATTTCTTCGAATAGGTTTTCTAATCCATGTTCATCTTTCTGTTGTTCTGGCACCCCTATTATTCGTATGTTGCTTCGTTTCATGTTGTCCCAGAGTTCCCTTAGGCTCTCCTCCTGTCTTTTAATTTTTTTCTCCATTTGCAGTACAGTTTGAGTGTGTTTTGCTTCCTTGTCTTCTAATTCACTGATTCGGTCCTCCGCTTCTCCCAGTCTACTATTGATACTTTCAATGGTGTTTTTTATTGCAGTTAAGTCGCTCTTCATTTCTTCTTGGGACTTACTTAAGTTGTTGATTTTTTCATCTGTTTCTTCTAGCTTCTTGCATACGTAGTTGAGTTTTTCATCTGTTTCTTCTTGCTTCTTGAACATCCGGTGCATGTACTCTAGGAACCTTATTCTGAATTCTTTTTCCGTCATGTTGCATATCTCTGTCTCACTTAGCTGCTTTTCTGGCGAGTCCTCCTTTTCTTTCCTTTGGGGGTTTCTTTGTCTACCCATGTTTGATCTCACTGACATTACTAGTTGTTGAATCGTTCAGTGGCTGGACCCTAGGTGGCAGTGGCTGCTCCCTGGGTGGCAGTGGCTCCTCGGTCTGTGGTTGCTCCTTGGGCGGTTGTGGTAGCAGCGGCTCCTCTGTTGATAGCAGGGCCTCTGATGGGTGCTGTTCACAGTTGTGGTGGCTCTTCTGGCTGGTGGAGGGAAGCTTCAGACGCAGCAACTGTTCCCCAGGCAGAGCGTGTGGTGATCAGGAGGCCGCTGTTGCTTGAATCTGTTGCGTTGATTTAGAGGCACAAAATACAACACAACAAGGCACAACGTACCAGGCACTGAACACTATTGTATTTACGATATTACTAACCCCAAATAAAGGTGGCCACCCGAGCTAAGAGAGTTGGGAGATAAGGGGGAAAGAATAGAAAAAGGTAGAAGAGAAAAAAGAAAGAAAGAAAAAAAAGGAGTGCAAAAATGAGATTGGAAAAGGGAGGGGAAAAAGAGGAGGAAAAAAAGAAAAAAAAAGAAAAAAAAGAAAAAAAAAAAAAGAAGAAGAAAAAAAGTAAGAAATAAAAGAGAGTGAAGTGTAGAAGGGGGAGAGACTATTTATGTGAGGAGAAAACTCCTATAGGTCCGCCACTAATAACAACAAATTGCAGCAACAGATTCCTGGAGATGAATACAAACTACAAACAACCAATAATATCAAGCGACGCAAGGGGACAGAGAAGCGCAGAAATAACCGGGGGGGCAGGGGGGAGAGGGAGGGGCAGGAAAATAAAAATAAAAAGAATAAGCAGTCTAACCTCACAAACGATCAAAAAAAAGAAAAAAAAAAAAGAAAAACAATATACTCGTCAATCAGGCAAACAACGATAAAACAATAGAGAGAGAAAAGAAGAAGAAGAGAGAGAAAAAAAATGGATAGTGAAGGAAGATAAGGGAAAGGTGTATAAGGATTTAGAACAGGGGATTGGACATAGGATATTTAAGCAGGGTTAAATTTTGACAGAGGGTAAAAAGAATAGGGAAGATCTAAAGCTGGAGTAGGGTAAGAGAAACAGGACAGCAAAAGGGAAAAAGTGGGGAAGATTGTTTAGCACAGAGGCAAATTGAGGTAGAGAAAAATGTTGCTAAAGGAACGATGAAAATAGAATGGAGAACATTAGTCCCGAAATAAAATAAAGACAAGATAAGATGACACTTTAAAAACTGGTAAAATGGTAACAGTAATAATACTAGTTAAAAATAAAAATGTAGTAGCTGAAAGGGCAAAGTCGGGTGATGGAGAAAAAGAAAAAAGAAAAAAAAAAAAAAAGAAAAATGTTTTCTTAGTTAAAAGGAGAAAAAGTAATTTAAAAAAATAAAAATAAAAATGTGCATTAATGCAGGTGCTTCAGATCTTCTACTCTTCTTATTGGCATGCCCGGAATTCAGGAGAATGTTGACTTTCCCTCTGATACACTGCTCCTCCTTGTTGCAAGCCACAGTCCTTAATGCCTTATCTGTATTTATAGAGGAGTCAGTTCGTGGCTCTGCCTCTGGGTGGCAGTGTGTCTGGGTTGACCTCCGAGGCTATAAGTTCTCTCCAACCAGATCTCTATTGTACCTGAACCAGCTCCGCCCAGAGGTGGTTCCCCCGGCGCCACTCCCAGCTCTGTTTCCCAGGCTCCCCAAAATCAATCTTCCCCTACAAGCTCTGCTAGTGACCCCAACTGGGCACTCACATGCACTGGGCTCAACAATCAAACTCACAGAAGTAAGAGGAAGTATGTAAACTAGAGCCTGGGAAGCTGTTCGAACTCGCAGGGTTCCACCCTCCAGAACCGCGCGGAGTGTCTGCGCGCGCTCAAGCCCCTGGCAACACAAGTAGCCGGCTATCAGGGAAACTCTGAGGCAGCCCTTTTGTCCAGTCCAACTATGGGCTCATTTATAGTGTTACCTTCTGGCAGCAGCCCTGCGGGAGCCCTCCCCCCTTGCGAGACACGCTGGCCTCTATAGGCACGGATTTTGGAGAGTGTGGATTTTGGCGGACGCAGATTTCCCCCTGCGCCCGCGCGCGTTCCTTGCTCCAACCTGAACTGCGAACCGCACCTTTGAGGTAAGTCTAACCTTTCCGTGGAGGGGTGCAGGTCTCCCCTTGGCTCTTGCAGTCGCGCTGTTTGCGAATCGTTGCCTCCGGGTTAGTAGCCGATCTCTGGATGCTGGTAAACGCTGCCTGAGATGGCGCGGTCTCGCCGCTGCGCTGGCGCCCAGAGGGAGGTTTCAGCCTCAATCTCTAACCATCCGCATTTTTTAGGAGTTTTCTGTCTTTCCTGGCTGCAGACTGTCTCTCAGCTGAACCTCCCCAGCTTGAACGGGCTGATTGTTACCCGTTTCAGCTGCTCTCCCCTATCTGGTCCGGGACAAAGCACCAACACGTCCGTCTAAGCCTCCGCCATTTTCTCCTCCCCTACAAATTTATTTTATATGATAAATAGTGAAAATTTTATTTTATAGATTTAAATTTATAGAACTTACTTGTAAAGAAATACACAAAAAAGAATAAGGATATTTTAAAGAAATTTTGACTTTTGGTTCAAATTTATGGCTACTGTCTTAAATCAAACCAGCAACCCATTTATTTGAATAATTGGTTTTGGTAGCACAATCCTGAGCTGCTCTATGGTGCTCCTTTCACTTGTCCAATGTTACAGAAGTGGACATGCAGAGGGGGGAACAATTAAAGAGACCAATGAGGAGTTATAAACTTCCCAGGAAATGTCACATTTTCAAGATGTTCAGTATATACATAGAGATGGCAGAGAAGCTTGACACCAAAGTCTACATAGAAACAATTTAACCTAGGAGTCAATATGAATAATACAGTTTCTCTGGTGTGTTAAAGTATGCTACATATTGTATTATACATTTGTCTAGTTTTTAAAATAGTCAAGATATTTTTAAAATTTACTTTCTATCAAATATTTGTGTGACTCTTGAAGCTTCTCCATAGACCTGTGAAAACGTACTGGTTTAGATTAAATAAAGGGAAATCTTTAAGGCACTTTGCTTTCAGCAAAACTATTTTGGACATAAAGCACTTTCATTTGGGTAGAAAAACCTATATTAACTATATTCTCCATATTCTAGTCTGTGCTTATTTCATTTTTAAATACCTGTTGTTTCACCAATTTTAAATAAGTGTGCTCTTCAATTTTTCTCATGAAAATTGGGTCATTTCTTTTTGTACTACCTACTTTCCATAAGTTTGCCTTTTTTGGAAAAAGACTGACTGCCAGCCGTATGGCTCACTAAATTCTGCTCAATACCATGCAAGGACAATGGGATAGTCTTTCAGTTGGCTTATATTATTAGGTATTATGTCAGTATTATAGATATCAGAAGGCATTTTAGCTCCTTAGATGAGGCAGACAGTATCTAAATACGTTCTGTGACACCTGTTAGTCTCAGTCAAGACTTTGGGTATCATTAGCAAAGAAGCACGTTAGGGCTTGAGTGGAGGCTCGGCCATCTCTACTTCAAGGTTGGATCTGCCTTAATTTTGCTGGTAGCTGTGTAATACAGACACCTCTGTTGTGGACACAAGAGGAAGAAAACTGTTCTGATGCTACAGTTTTTGAAATGTAACACCATTGTCTGATGCTGTTATTAAGGGTAGTTGTTCACACCTAACCACATATTTATCATGCATTGTTACCTCAAGATATTTCTTTTCTGATGAGACCCTAATAGCTTTATGCGGGAGGCCTTATCTTCCCTATGTAACTGTGGGCTCTTTGAAGACAATGGGAATGTCTCATAATTTTAACTGCCACTCTGTACAGTGTGGTTTTGGGCCCATAGTAGAAATGTAATAGAGGTTAATTAGCTAATTAATATAATATTTATTGGGCTCCTATGCCATGTCAGAGGCTATGCTAAATACTATATGCACAATAGTGATATGACACAAGTTCTACTCAATTAATAAATTGCAAAGTAAAATTGATATATATATATATATACATATACTATGATTATAAGCTATATATACAATGTAAATATACACTAATTCACCTTTCTTTTTCTATATTTAGATAAAAATAGTGAGCTTCAAAACTTACTTGAATTTGAAACTTTAATATTGATTTTATCGTAGATAATCTAGTATTTTTTTTTTTGTTAACTTACCAAAGAGCATTCACTACAAATAAGGTTATTAAAATATGGAGGATTTCTTTTTGTTAAGAAGATTTTAAAATTTCTATGATTATTACTTTATTTTAATCTAGGAGTAATATGTTAGCAAGACATTTATTAAAACTCTTTGTGCCTTAGTTCTTAATTAAATTACATTCTCAGCTTGTTGAAGCCTGATCAAATTTTGTGTTTTCTAAGAAAGCCAGGGAGAAAATACTTCATATTGGGTATTTCTCTTCCTTATGTTTTAGAAGTGGAAAATAATTTAAAGTAAACCTTAATGCTGCAGAGGCATCCTGCTTCAAGTTGAAACTTACTTTAAAACCTGCATGATCTTAATCTCTTAGACTCTGAGCCTTCCCTTAGGCCTCTACATCAGGAATACTAGTATTTCTTCTTAGCACAAGCTCTGGTCCAAAATTTCCCATTAATCAGCATGGAACAAGATCATTAATTAAGGTGGATGGAAAAATAAAGTAAGAGAGAATGAAAACCTGGGAAGTTTAGTAAAATAAACTTGGAGTGCACAGTGAACCTAATGTTTCATTTTTTCCCCTTTATCTCTCAGAACCTCTCAGCTTCTTGCATAAAACAGAGTTTCTTCCTGGGCTTAACCTCTGGACTTCTAATAAATGGTATGTCCCCATTCAAGATGAAGCCAATTGAAGAATTCTTTTTTTTTTTTTTTTGCCGAAACCGGTTTGGCTCAGTGGCTAGAGCGTTGGACTGCAGACTGAAAGGTCCCAGGTTTGGTTCCGGTCAAGGGCATGTACCTGGGTTGCGGGCACATCCCCAGTGGGGAGTGTTTAGGAGGCAACTGATCAATATTTCTCTCTCATCGATGTTTCTAACTCTCTATCTCTCTCCCTTCCTCTCTGTAAAAAATCAATAAAATATATTAAAAAATATTCTAAAAGAATTCTTTTTTTAAAATATATTTTTATAGATTTCAGAGAGGAAGGGAGAGGGAGAGAGAGATAGAAACATCAATGATGAGAGAGAATCATTGATCAGCTCCCTCCTGCACGCCCCCAATTGGGGATCGAGCCTGCAACCCAGGCATGTGCCCTTGACTGGAATCTAACAGGGACCCTTTAGTCTGTAGGCCAATGCTCTATCCACTGAGCCAAAACAGCTAGGGCTAATTGGAGAATTCTTGATGAAGCTCTCAAAATATCTAAAATATAGGCTATTGGGAAAGATGATCAATTTAATCTCTCATAGTGATAAATTTGAATAAACTGTATGGTCAACCACATAGATGACTGCCTTACTATTGGCAAATATTATTCCCCAGGCAGAATGTAGGCCTGCCATGGCTGTTCTTGGACTATTCAGAGGGTGCTATGAGGCTTCAGAAAGCTATAGTAGGAGGTTGGGGAGATTACTGTGAATTTCAGTTGCTGACATCCCAATGAATACAGCTGTTGCTTCTTTGATCTAGAACCCTGAAGTAAATCCAGAATCTGAAGGCTATACTAGTGTTAAGATAAAGAATAAAGGAAAGGAGATAATTAGTATATCTATTTTCACTGGTGAATATCGACTTAACAGAAGAATATTGATTTTTATGGGATTTTTTTTGCTTATAAAGAAATATCTATGAATTAACTATAATTTAATTTTTAATTATGCACAAGCTTTTAATGAAATTTAAAATGTAACATGTGATTACAATATGGAGATAATAAATAGGCCTGGATGGGATAGATGCCCCCCCCCCCTTTTTATATATAGCTGTGATTTAGATATGTAAGAAGTTGTGCAGGCTTTCCAATAGAATTTAAATTACATGATGTAAAAAAGACAGCATTTTAAAAAACTGATGTGAACAATTAGTCTTATATAGGATACTGAATAAAGAGATAACAGTGAGGAAAGTTTATTTCAAACAGAGTATCAGACATAACTGGGGAATGTCAATTTAATAAATGAATTCTTTTCTATCCTCAAAGTCATAAATAGCAGCACATACAATTTTTGGCTTGGGTTACTCTGTACTATATCTCACTGAGAATTGATTTAACACTTTAGCAACTATATTTTGTGTGTGTGCATATTACTAATTGATTCTTTTTTCCTGGATTGCCTATAATAGTATAGATATAGCATTATATTTACAAAAAATAGAATTTAATTGTTTGAAGTTTTCATTCACTGGTTAAAAATATTTTTTATACTCAGAAGTGCTGAATACATTTTAAAAACGAGGATTTAATGCTTCAAACGTCAAGTCAGTAAATTTTTACACAGTTTTTGTATGAAAACTGAAGAAAAGTTAGTGATTATGCCATCACTGTCAGCAGTATATATTTAGTTACAAGAAAATGTGACTTATGTTTTGAAAATTTGACACCCAATTTGGAACTTACCGAATGTGGTTACTTTCACAGCCTCCCTAAGATGTCTATGTTTTAAGAAAAAATCTCTATCTAAATCAGAGACCAACAGAAACTGGAGATATGGTCCTAGAAAAGACAGTTTGGTGAAAAAAATTACATTGCCTCTTCCTCGCGCCCTTTATTTTCTTCCTGTTCTTCTGAATGGGAAGCAATTGAATTTCTCCTTGAAGACAACGTGGCACAGATGGTCAGCATCACATTTGTCTTTTCCTCTGCTTTTACCCTATTTCTGGAGTAACTCACATCGAAATGTGCCACTGATGGTAATATTAGAGGCTAATCAAATTTTAGAATTCTGCAGGGTGGTTCTGGAGGATGCATTTAAACACTGAACAATACATCCAGCTCACAGACAATCTTGTCATCATCTATTCTGAGTGTCTAAGAGAGCATGTCCATCTTGCTCTCTAATCTAAGTTTTGGTCTTCATTGTCAGGGAATTGGTCAAGGTCCCAGTCTAGCAAGGAATGATGAGAAAAATCTCTTCTTAGCATCAAAATCGGCCTTGCCACTCCCCATCCTTAGTAATCATTAAGTACACGATGCACTGGGCCCTGAAGGAGCAGGCTTAAGCGGTAGTTAAAACTCTTTGAACTGCCTTCGCTTTGTCCAGCTTTGCTCAGTGGGACGTTCAAGTTGAGGTGCTCCTCTTCCTTAGGGGATAAAGGGAGGAAGGAGAAGGGATATGAAATATCTGGTTTGGGGGGTGGGGTGGGATTTTTTAGAGAGAGAAAAGCCTCAGGAGGATTTTAGAAAACGTTGCAAGCTAAATATTCTTCTGTTTGTATCAGAAATTTTGTTCACTAAAAATTTGTCTTTGTGCTAAATTCCTTATGAGTGAGGTAGGTTCCGGGGATGTGCAGAGTGCGAGTACTGACTCACCTTGAAGTGAGGGCCTGAAATTCCTCTCCTTGATGAGGGAGGAAGAACAAATGCCTATCTTTGAACAAACATTTAAAAGATTGCTTATTAGCCCTGGCAGGGTAGCCCAGTTGGTTAGAGTGTCATTCTGAAACGCCAAGTGTGGGATTAATCCCCAGTCAGGGCACATACAAGAATCAACCAATGTATTCAGATTAGCTACTGTTTGGGAAGGAAAGAAATAGATTCCTATGTCACAACATTCTAGGAGGATGAAAAACTTAACTAATTAGAATCAAGTAAATACATAAAAACTTGTACACAATGTTCATAGCATCATCATTCATAATAGTCCTCCCTCAAGTCTTTTAAAGTATACATGGTTTCTCTCTCATCGATGTTTCTATCTCTTTATCCCTCACTCTCTCTCTCTAAAATAATCAATAAAAAACATATTTAAAAAATCAACAAATGAATGCATAAATAAGTGAAACAAGTCGATATTTCTCTCTCTCTCTAAACTCAATCAATACATTTTTTAAAAGTCTTGTTCATTTTATTTTGTGGACAGTTTTAATTTTTGAAATGAGACTGGGTAGTGACTTGAACCTACAGGAATTTTTGTTAAATGAAAAAAGTCATGGAATCTGCCTACTTTTTATCCAGGGGCAAGGAAGGACTATGCCCATTGAAAATGATTAAAGAGATAGTAAAATTACTTTCATGAAGATGTGTTAATATTTCTGCATATTCAATGCATTGATTATGCTCCACACTCTTAAAATTCCAATATCTCTAATTTTTCACTTCCCATAAATTTCTTAACATACCATCATTATTTTTTTAGTTCAAACCACTTCACTTGAGCTGCTCTGGCCCCTATTACCACCAATTCTACAATTGTTCAAATTGATAGATCTGATAAGTCTCAATATCATTTGTTCTCCCTGCAGCATTTGTCTGTGCTCACTATCATTTATACTTAAATACCCCCTGTTTCAGATTCTAAGGTACCATTACCTCCTGGTGACTTGCCACCTCTTGGATCAGTCCTTTGAACCTCTTTCCTCTTCTGTACCCTAGCTCTATTTTTTAAAAAGTTGATGACCCTGGGGTTTTACTCCTCAATGTATGCTCTCTTTCATTCTGTGAATTTCCCCAGGATGATTTTTCTCTTTTCTGCCAACCCTCAGCTATTCTGACCTTCAGCCCCAGAGATTTCTTTATGCATGGAATATCTCTGTTTCAAATTCCATATGTCCCCTGAACTGAATTCTTCATGTTTTACTTCCAAATTGGCTACTTCTTTTGGCATATACTAACCTAATTTATAGCACCATTATTCACAACACCCCATCCTCTGCCAAAGTCAGTAACCTGGGAGCGATCCCAGACTCCTCACAGACCTTCATTCCACATCAAATCAGTCACCACGCCCTGGAGATAAAAACCTTTGGAAGAGCCCATGAATCTATCTGTTCCATGTTGTCTTCAGTGATAATGCCTTAGGTTAGATCTTTATTGGGTCTGACCTGAGTTTCAGAAACCGTTGTTACTACTTTAAATTTCAGATCTATACTATTGCAAAGGTTTTCTTCTTTTCCCCTAAAAATAAATTATAAAAATTATTCAAACCCTCTTTAATTAATAAAATAAATTACAAATTCCTTAGCAGTGCAAAGCCCTCATGATCTGACCACTGTCTATCTACCAGTTTTGCAATAGGAGGGTAATATGGTGAACACTGAGCACGTACTTTTCTATCAGCCAGTCCAGGGTTTTCCTCCTGGCTTTGCCACTCACCGTCTGACCATGGGCAAAGTATTAACTAACCCTTCTGAACTTTGGATTTTTTTTTGGGGGGGGGGGGTGTAAAATGTGGGTCAGTATATAGAACCATGGCAAAAATTAAAGGAAACAATGTATGCCAAAACCGGTTTGGCTCAGTGGATAGAGCGTCGGCCTGCAGACTGAAAGGTCCCAGGTTCAATTCTGGTCAAGGGCATGTACCTTGGTTGTGGGCACATCCCCAGTGGGAGGTGTGCAAGAGGAAGCTGATCGATGTTTCTAACTCTCTATCTCTCTCCCTTCCTCTCTGTAAAAAAATTAATAAAATATATTTGGGAAAAAAAAACAATATATGTGATGCATTTGGTACATAAACAATGCTCAATATAATTTACTTTTCTATTTTTTCTCATTTTATTCCCTTTAGTCTATGGGCCAGCATGCTGGAATGCATGAGACACCTTGACTCTACTCTTTTGGTTCTATCCATTTATGCTGTTTCATATGGTATTCCTTCTAAAAGTTAACTCTCTCTCCCTGCTGGAAAGTTTCTTCTCATTCTAGAAGATGAAGCAGAAATGGTGTCATTTTTTTTTCTGTAATGCACCTCCCAACACCCAACGCAAAAGTAACCACTGTTCCGCCATTTCTTTTTGTCTTTTGCATTTGCCAAGTCAGCTCTTATGTCATTGTACCAGAATAGCGAGGCACTAGGACATGGAGGGCATGCAGCCAGTCATATGATCCTGTTCTGAGAAGCTGGAATGATAACAATACAAATCTAAAAAATGCATAAAGGACCAGAGATGTTCTTCCATCATCGTGAATCCTGCACTGTCCAGTCTTATGGCAGGACTGTCTTTATCATTAAAAATAAGTATGGGAGGAGGAACCAAGATGGCAGCATAGGTACACACCTGTACTTGCTGCCTCGCACAACCACATCAAAACTACAACTAAAAGACAAAACGAATAAAATCCAGAACCATGGGAAGGCTGGCTGAGTGTAAATTATACAACTAGAAGGAAAGAGAAAAGCGCATTGAGATGGGTAGGAGGTGTGGAAGTGTGGAAGTGCGGAGGTACAGAAGCACACCAGAAACGGGCTGGCAACTGGGTGCGCTGTTGTCTTTTTCAATTGGGAGGGAGATACAAGCTTCAAATTGCTCTGAACTCCAGTTCCAGGCGAGACTCTGGGGACCCAGACTCATACAGGGAGAAACTGGACTGTCTGACATCGGGACAGGAATGCGAGGGCGGCTTTCTCACAGAGGTGCTTGCAGCGATCATTGTTCCTGCATGGGTCCGCGGGACACAGAGACCTGGGGAACTCTCCGAGGCAGGGCTGACTGGCAGCCATTGCTGTTGCTCTGCCCTGGTGATTCCCTGAGACCCCGCCCCACCCAATTTACAACCCCACCCAAGCTGTGAGCAGAGGCTTTTGCATATGAATGGCCTGTTCTTTTGCAATCTAAAACATAACGAACTGCTGCTGGGTCAAAGAGCACCAAAACTTCCAAAAGAAGGCCTAAGGCTCATCAGCAGCCTGCATTGCTTCAGAGCTGCACCTCATCTGGGCACTTCCAAACCCCAAACAAAGAGGAGGAATCTGCAGCTCTCTCTGTAGTTCCTGCTGGGTGGCCTCAGGTGGTGGCTGAGTTTGCACCTCTTTGGAGATCCAAGAGGCAGTGTACCCAGTGGTCAATGTGAGACCATAACATATTACAACTCTTCACATCCATAAGCGATACACTCAAGGGGCAGACTCAGTGAGCACCAAAGCCCCACTGAAGCAAGTCCTGCCCCATAAGGGTATCTCCAGCACAGCAGTTCTCCCATTGTAGACACAGCTAGTCCTCACAGCCAATTTGTCTGGTGGTCAACTCCTCCCAGTGATACCAACAGCAATCAAAGCTTAACTACAACAAGACTGTGCACACAGCTCACAAAGGGGTGCACCAAGAGTGTCCACCTCAGGTAATTAGGGAGGCTGAGCCACTGGGCCCTATAGGACACCTAGCACACAAAGCCACTCTATCAACACAGGGAAGCAGCCAAAATGAGGAGACAAAGAAACATGTCACAAACGAAAGAAATGGAGGAAAGCAAACTACTGGATATAGATTTCAAAAACATGGTTATAAGATTACTCAAGAATCTTCTAGAAACCTCAGAGAAATTTAGTGAGACCCTCAAGGATATGAAAAAGGACCATTTAGAAATTAAGCATACACTGACTGAAATAAAGAATAATATACAGAGATCCAATAGCAGACTAGAGGATCCCAAGAATCAAGTCAAAGATTTGAAATATGAAGAAGCAAAAAAACATCCAACTGGAAAAACAAAAAGAAAAAAGAATCCAAAAATATGAAGATAGTTTAAGGAGCCTCTGGGAAAACTTTAAGCATATTAACATCCGAATTATGGGGGTGCCAAAAGAAGAGATAGAGCAAGATATTGAAAACCTATTTGAAGAAATAATTACAGAAAACTTCCCCTACCTGGTGAAAGAAATAGACTTACAAGTCCAGAAGTGCAGAGAACCCCAAACAAGAGGAATCCAAAAAGGACCACACCATCAAAAGTAAAATGCCAAGGGCAAAAGACAAAGGGAGAATCTTAAAAGCAGCAAGAGAAAAACAGTTAGTTACCTACAAGGGAGTAACCATATGACTGTCAGCTGATTTTTCAACAGAAACTATGCAGGCCAGAAGGGAGTGGCAAGAAATATTCAAAGTGATGAATAGCAAGAACCTACAACCAAGATTACTTTATCCAGCAAAGCTATCATTCAGAATTTAAGGTCAGATAAAGAGCTTCACAGATAAGAAAAAGCTAAAGGAGTTCATCACCACCAAACCAGTATTATATGAAATACTGCAGGGTACTCTTTAAGAAGAGGAAGAAGAAAAAGGTAAAGATAAAAATTATGAGCAACAAAGTGACAATAAATACATATCTATCAACAAGTGAATTTAAAAATCAAGTGAATAAACAATCTGATGAACAGAATAAACTGGTGAATATAATTGAATCAGAGGCATAGAAAGGGAGTGGACTGACAATTCTCGGAGGGAAAGGAAGGGGGTGTGGGGGTGCAGGAAGAGACTGGACAAAAATTGTACACCTACGGACGAGGACAGTGGCAGCATAAGGGCATGGGGTGGGGTGGGAACCAGATGGAGGGGAGCTATGGGGGGAAAAAAGAGGAACAACTGAAATAATCTGAACAATAAAGATTTATTTTAAAAACTAAAAAGAAATAAGTAAAAAAAAATGAGTATAGGATATTTGTGTGATAGTTACTGAAATTTATCGTTTTATAAAACAGAGACTATGAGGAAAGGTGATCATGGCTGATAGCACTCAGTCAAAAGAGTAGAAGTCATCAAAAACAACTCTCAGCCATGACACCTTGTAACGTGGAGGTGACAACTGTGGATTTTCTGGCATCAGTGAGCACCAGCTGATTGTGGATAGTTTAAATTGCTGCAGGAATTACAGATATAGTAACCAAAGAAACTTCCTGAGGGAGGAGATTACTACATAATGAAATATTTCTCATGTGGCGGTGGCACTTCCTCAATACCTCCTTTCAGGGTTTAAAAGTGATTCGTCTTCATTACCAGAGAATGCACCAGTTGGCCCATCAAGGTCTCCTCCAACCACAGGAGCTTCTAAATGGCCTCAAATAAGGAACACTTTACTCCCATGCAAATGCAAGCATAATAAGTTTTCCTTAAAGCTAGTAAACCCTTTTTATTGTAAGCAGTACTTGCACGGGGGGAGACCAAGGTTCACAGATGGATAGCATAAACTCATATAATTATACAACATATCTGCAAATAATTTTTTGGCTTTGTGCATGTAATTTGTGTGTCATTGCCCAAACATCCTCTTTTAAAAATATAACTCAAATGTGCTTAACGGGGCATCAAGCTCTTTAGTCTTCATAGTGACATTTTTCAAAAATAAGTTACAGCAGACATGAAAGCAGATAGTTGGCCTGTCTTCCGTGGGGCCTAGGTGATTGAGTGGATTGTAAAGGTAGAAGGGACCATGGGGCTCCAGACAGAGAATTGCCATGTCATGAGCCATTACATAGCATGTGGGGAGTTGGCAACCAGCCAGATGGAGCCTGAACAGGCTTTACTACTGCTCTTTTCTGCCAATGAACTGGAAGTATGCACCTCTTAATGTGTTTTCTTTACTTCCCACAGATGATAACAACTCTGGATGGAGACTGACCACCTTTCCACTTCTACAATTTCTGATCTGACTCCTTTGCCCCCTCCCTTGATCTAATATAGTTTGTCCCAGAGCAGTGGCTTAGTCCAAATCTCCCCGTGGCATCATGCTTTCTGCTCCTAACATTCTTATATTAGGATAAAAATGATGCAACCCTTCAGTCCCAGGACTGCTTTTTACATCCATATAGCAGCTGCTTGCTGACTATAGAACATCATAAGAATGAGCTCTCTGGTTCTTAACTAGAGGAAGTATAACCCCCAGAAAGTGTGTCTTTACATGGAGACCTTTTGGCACCATTGAGACTTAGTGAGTGGTAGCAAGGGATGAAACCATCTTGCAAGGACTGGAGAAGTTCAGCCCTACAAAGGTTTGCCTTACCAACCCCACCCCCGCCCCCAAGCCAATGTGCCTCTGCTGAGAAGCAGGTTAGATTTAGAATTGTCCTGATGTTTGCCTGAATGGCTAGGAAGCAACCTAAAGGCACATTGACTCTTTGCTCAGGAAAGTTTTGTGGAGAAGAGAAGAAGGTTTTATATTATTTTTGAGACACCAGACCTTTACTAGCAAAGGTGGCAATTTTATCTAGGAACTTGAGTTCCTAACAAGGAATCCAGAGCAAGAGTCTACTTAAAACGTTTCTACAACTCCAGCTAAATACAGGGGGAAATAAGTTTATTTAAGATATAACAACTATTTAGTGGAAAATCCCCTTAATCATGATAGATTCAGAAAGCCCTGTCTTTGAATACCTCTTCAGCATTTACTACCTGTGGAACCTGAAGAAGGTGCTTGCTCCTGAACCTCCATTTATATCTGTAGATTTCCTTCTGTAGGAGTATTACAAGGGGTTGTTGAGAAAATTAGTTTAATACTTAAGTGTTACCACAATATGTTGGCACTTGAAAATTGCAGCTCAGTGTTTGAATGTTGACCTATGAACCAGAAGGTTATGGTTTGATTCCTGGTCAGGGCACATGCTGGGGTTGCAGGCTTGACCCCCCCCCCCCAGTGGGGGGCATAATGGAGGCAGCCGATCAATGGATCAATGGTTCTCTCTCATCATTGATGTTTCTATCTCTCTTTCCCCCTCTCCCTCACTTTCTGAAATCAATAAAAATATCTTTAAAAAATTGTAGCTAATAAAAAATAACCAGTAACATTAGTAATAGTGTGATTATTCAGAGTAGGAAAAAATAAACTATTATCTGAATCTAATTGATAGTCCATTAAATGTCTTCTATATAATAAATATATTACCAAAAGCCTGATCAGATTATAAACAAGATAACACGCCGAAACCGGTTTGGCTCAGTGGATAGAGCGTCGGTCTGCGGACTGGAGGGTCCCGGGTTCGATTCCGGTCAAGGGCATGTACCTGGGTTGTGGGCACATCCCCAGTGGGAGATGTGCAGGAGGCAGCTGATCGATGTTTCTCTCTCATCGATGTTTCTAATTCTCTATCTCTCTTCCTTCCTCTCTGTAAAAAATCAATCAAAAAAAAATATATATATATATATTTAAAAAAAAAAATAAATAAAAATAAATAAGCAAGAGTCTACTTAAAACGTTTCTACAACTCCAGCTAAATAGATAAAAAGATAACACTCTTTGGTAATAAGTACACAAAAATGTGTGTGGAGGAGGAAATGTAGTAAAGAGAAAATTATTTTGGTTTCTGGTACAATTTCTTCTCCTTATTAATTATATAGCTCCTTCCCATCCCAGGTCTGGTTGCCTTTAACTTTAAAAGCTGAGGATCTCTTAAGGGACTAAACATTCAATTATTCAATATTATAATACTATCCATTAACATCACCTACTATGATTTTTGTTGCTGTGAGCTTTCATTTAGGAGAATTATTGTGTAATTAGCAGCATCTTGGAATAATTCAGTGTTGGAGGGTGAGAACATTGAAACCATGGGCCCTTGCTCTATTCATCCATCATGTACATCTGTGTACAAGAAAGAGCTATACTATGTTGAAGTAGAAACTTAGGAAAAAAATACAGTTCTCAACAAGATGACTTTTTGAATTCATATAAGACAAATAATGGTCCTATGTCATTTCTTCCTATCAATTCCAGATGCATTCAAAGATTTACCAGACTTTCCAGTAGTTGCTTTGTTGCTCATGTCTCCAGTGAATCTTTGAGATCTATTGTTCTCTTAAAACAATACTCTGTTGCCCAATCACTCTGATGCAGCTGCAATTTTCAGGTGCTAGGGCTGTTGGTGTGTTGGGAGGGGGGTATTTTAGTTTCCTTAAATGATAATGTATTTTTAAGTTATCTACCAGAAATATAGCAGATGCAGATTAATTTTTTGTTGTACCTAAAGAGTTTAGCTGGAAACTTGTTTAAATACATAAGGAAAATGCCTGAGAAAAGGCAACTTTCCATTTACATATTTGAGAGCCTTTACTCATTGTAGCCCTTGACTTGAGAGTTTGGCCTTTCTACCACTGCCTCACTTATAGCTTATGTTCTTGATTCATAGGAATACAACATGTGTTCTTTTCTCCATAAATCTGAACTGTAGCAGCTTAACTGTTCAATAAACTATTTATAAAGCAATAAAAGGCTAAAAAATTGGGGAAAGTCTTTGGGGAATACTGGCTGCTTAAACGTTATCCCAAAGAAATAAAATAATATAAAAAATAAATAATTTATTAAATATATAATATAAATTATTAGTGTTTTATAGTAGTTTATATGTACAATATTAAACTATATTATAAATATAATTTTACAATAGGTTTCATTATAATTATACATTTTGATTTAATGAATAATTATTTTTTGCATAGTTAATCATTTAAGTAATCTGTATATATAAAAGCCCAATGACTGAATGGCGAAACAACCAGTATGACCAGTTGACCAGTTGCTATGATGCACACTGACCACCAGGGGGCAGACACTCAATGCAGGAGCTGCCCTGTGGTGGTCAGTGTGCTCCCACAGTGAGAGCACTGCTCTATTGACCCTAACCGGGATGAGCGGCTGCTCCCACAGCAGGCCGATCCCCACAGGCCACACCCCCCACCAGTGCACGGATCTGTGCACTGGGCCTCTAGTTATATATAAAGTGAAAAAGTTAGTCAATAAATTTAGGTGATCAGAAATTAAAACTTTATTGTCAACATGAACATGATTCCTCTGGAGGTAGAAACTGTATTCAGACAAAATCTTTTCCACTTCTGTCCCCAGAGTTTTTTCTGTTCGTTTTTTTAGAATTTGAATTCTGAAACACTGAGGCAGGTAGAGCTAAGGTATTGGGAGAGAAGGGTCAGCACTATGATCTACTGTTGCTTGCCTGTTTATGCAAGCAAGAATCCACTCCCATCTGGTATCAGTGATGGCACACATCTCTCAGTATTTTCATTTCTGTCTGCAGGGTCCCTTCAGGTCCTGGCACAACTGAGATTTGAGCAATTCCGGTTAAAGTGCCAGAACTCTTAACCAGTTCATTATACATGACTGTGTGATCATGGTGGTATAGCTGTCACTTTCATCATTAAAAGGTAACTAAAGAAATTGTGGCCAAAACCGGTTTGGCTCAGTGGATAGAGCGTTGGACTTCAGACTGAAAGGTCCCAGGTTTGATTCCGGTCAAGGGCATGTACCTTGGTTGCAGGCACATCCCCAGTAGGGAGTGTGCAGGAGGCAGCTGATCGATGTTTCTCTCTCATCGATGTTTCTAGCTCTCTATCCCTCTCCCTTCCTCTCTGTAAAAAATCAATAAAATATATTAAAAAAAAAAAAAAGAAATTGTGACTGTGAACAAGAATGAAAGGTCCTGATTATTTTAGGTGCCGAAGCATAAGTTCCCATCTAAGAAAACTCAGAACTGTGAGAGAAGGATGTTTTGAAGGCTAGGTTGGGCAGAAAAAGCGCCAGAACATTTTGATGATTATTGCTATTACCTTGTCTTTCTTACTGGTAGTCAGAGGTTAGTGTAGGCTGGGGAATATGAGTTTCATTAGTCTTTCTAAAAATTCACAAGTTAAAAATGATGCATACAGAATACGTAAGAGTAGGTTTTCATCAACCTTCTAGATCTCAATTCCTTTTTTTCAAAACAACTTTTGCAGTTCTCTATGATCCTTGTGTTTTCCATCCCCACAGACAACTCTTCAGGAACTCATAAAGATGTAAAGTGCTTCAGAAGATGGGAACATTCAGAATATGAACAGATAAATTATCAACTGAGGATGACAAGCATTGTGAGAAACAAGTTTGCCACTTCCTCATTCCCTTCCTGGTTATCTTTTCTGTCACAGGAGAGAGAAATAAAACAGTAGAGTCAGGTTACCATCATGTACACCGATTACTGTCACTGGTTAAGTATTAACTTAATAATCCATTCTTCATATAAGTTGGTGCCTGACCTACCATTCCCAGTACATGCTTTTTGAGCTATTTCCCATGCATGCCACATTGCAGGAGAACTTTCGTGGTCACTATGAGGCCTGTTCCTCTAAAGCAGGAGTTTTTAATTTTCATTGTTCTTGTCTCAGAGCCCTTTGTTCAAAAGGCCAAAATGTAAACCAGATGAAAACAGCTGTTCTGTGGGAAGCAGATACATGAGGGGGCTCATCATGCTGCTCTTTTGCTACTCCAAAGGCCCTGAAGAACCTTGCTCTGTAGCATTCTTAACTTTTTGTTAAAACAAATTTCAGGGACACGATGGGTTTTCCTGGAAAGGGGAATCTCCAAGTAGAGAGGCACAACAGACTGAGTTGCTCTGTCTCTGCTCCCTTTAGACTCACATGTTTCTTAAGATGTGTACATTTTAAACCAACTCCATACTCATGAAAGCCTTCTATTAAGTCATTGGCCTTTGACTTCTTATCACAGACTGATAAGGTAGTGATTTAAGGTATTGGTGTTTAGTTATTTCATTCTCCTAAAGGAGTTGGTTTCTCTCCCCAACCGTAGGCTTGTGGAGGATAGAGACTATCCAGGGGCATAATGCTGTACCTGGCACATTCTAGACATTGAGTATATATTTATTGATTGAGTGAACGTCATAATGAATGAATAACCAAGGGGTGGGGAGCATAGAGAGTTCAGGAAATCTAAAAAGAGTACAATCAAAGAAACCTATAGTTTTCTAAAGCTCTGATTAGCTGTCTTGCCATTAGGCTTATGAACTTGTCTCATCTTATTCTTCATTTTGAATCAGATGGCCTCAAGAGGTCTCTGGGCTTTTATGACCTATCTCCCAGCTGTTGCACTTAATACCATCTTGAAACTATCCTTTGGGTATGTTCTATATGGTCTTCTCTCTCATGCATCTTGAAATGCCCATGATTAAGGCAAAGGTAGCTTGGTGCTGTCTTGTAACTAATGGATGGCTGTACTTTGGTTTCTGTGTATTTTTCTGTGTTTGTTTTGTCTAAGAACTACCAGAAATAATCTCATGGATCATATTAGTCTCCATCCCATATGTGAATGAGCTTTACTTGTGCAAACCTTAATATATAACCATATTTAAATGCAATTCATACATAACAGTACATATAGAGTAATAGAAGCAAGTGATCCCATAATATCCATAGAAAGCACTCAGAATGAGGCATTCAGAATGAGAGGAGGGTGGTTTGAGGGTGAGTAAGCTGAATAGTGCTCCCCTTCCCAAAGATATCAGGTCCTAATCCCCAGAACCTATGTTACTTTATTAGGAATAAATATCTTTGCAAATCTGATTAATTTGAGAATTTTGAGATAGGAAGATTATCCTAGATAACTAGTGTGGATCCTAAATTTAAACACATGTGTCTTAATAAAAGAGGCAGAGGGAGATATAACACAGACAGCAGTAAAGAAAATGTGCATGCAGAAGAGAAGGCAATGTGAAGAAGGGGGCGGAGACTGGAGTGATGTGGCCACAAGCCAAGGAATACCAGCAGACACCAGAAACCAGCAAAGGCAAGGAACCAATTTTCCCCTAGAGCAGTGGTTCTCAACCTTCCTAATGCCTCGACCTTTTAATACGCCAGGGACACGTATGTGGGCGTATCTGCATGTGGGCGGACCCACCTGGAGATGGATAGAGGAGCGGTGTCTCGGTTCCTAAGACCATCGAAAATACGTGTTTTCCGATGATCTTAGGCAACCCCTGTGAAAGGGTTGTTCAACCCCCAAAGGGGTTGCGACCCACTGGTTGAGAACCACTGCCCTAGAGCCTCTAAAGAGGGAGTGTGGCCCTGCTGACATCTTGATTTTGTCCCAATGACACAGATGTTATAGTTCTGGGAACCAGAACTATGAGAGAATAATTATTTTCTGATGTTTAAAGCCACCAATTTTGTGATAACAGCCACAGGAAACAAATACAGAGGAAAATTTACCCTTTTAAAATTTAATATTACATGTTCTTAAAAGCTGCTCATTGCCAAGTGTTTTTGGATTTAGGAATATCTGATATCAATATTCTTAGCTATTTTCTTGTGGTTGAAATATGCCCGGGTTTTCTAAACCTGAGAGGATGAGAGAGACTTTTGAGAAGCCAGACTGCCATAAAGAGCAATTCTAGTCTCGAAAAATTGAGAGAAGGAAGTATAAGAGTGAATTTAAGAAGATCATTCTGAGGGTAACCAATGGGATTGAGGACAAATAATTGGTATTATTTAGTGGACAGACTTCTCAGCGGGTTAGGTAATTAGGGGCTACTGGAGTGATGGGAAAATGAACTAGGGGGTTTAGCTCTTAAATGAAATATGGTGTTTATGAATTAAAGCTATGATTGGTGTTACATTGCCTGCTACCCAGTGCCCCCAGGTTTCACATTCAATGAGCCCCGATTGTCTTCACATAGGCCTATGCCTAGTGAATACCTGTGAAAACCAAGACCCAGTGCAGGAGCCACGTGTTAATAGAGGGTATTAATGAAAAGACTTTAAAATTTGGCACCCCCAGTTGGATAGCTCCTATGGTTTTGAACCTTGAGGTATTAGCCATTAAAGATCTCAGTTCTACTCAGGACTACCTTTCTCCTCTGATGGAAGCATGAGCAATTTCTGCTGCTTGCTAAATGTGCCCAGTTGGTTTGTGGGCAGGAGCAGATAACCCCTCCCAACCAAATGCAACCCTCCACTTGCCCACAGGCCTTCCTGGCCTCTTTATCTTGAGCTGTTCAAGCAGTGTGTTCATCTACTTTCTCGGGGGTCTTTTCATGACTGGAAATCTTCTTTACAAGAGGCCAGGCTAGAGTAAAGCACTCATCCTTTGCCTCAAAGAACAAAGACCTTGGACTTTCTTTAGAATTGTGTTCTAGCCAGACTTGCTGTGTAAGTGATAGATGTAAAATCTCCTGTAAATGTTCTGGTTAGTGGAAAGTAAAGAACAGATATTTTGACATTTTTAAAGCCATCTGTACATATGCTTTAAATTCTCATTATGATATTTAACTACTCCATGGTTTTGGAATTTTGAAAAATGTGTCTAGGTTTTTGAGATAGAAACTCAGCATTCTGATAGACTTCCTGAAAGGCTTTGACTCATTTATAATTTCTCTAGGACCCCTCTGTATTTATGGTAAGGTGGGACACTCCAACTTGTCATAGAACTTGCTAATTTTTTAACTTAGTTGAGCTTAAGTTTTTATATATAACAGAGAAAGGATTGTGTTGTCATCACTGGGGTGCTGATGAGTGGGGCTTCGTCTTACCATGATCCTTTAGGATGTTTGATTTTCTCTAGCTTTTGAAGTTCATAAAATTATAGCTTCCAGCAATGTTTTAATATTTCTCTAAAGAAATAGCAAAGATATAAAACTCATGTTTGTTTGATTCTGTTCCATATTACAGGCTTTCAAAGTTCAGCATCTCCGGAACTCTGGAATTCTCCATTCCAGATCAGTGGCTAATTGGATCCTAGTATGTGAGGAAACACTCGCAAAATAGCAGTACATACCAAATATTTCTTTTTATGATTCTAAAACTGGTTGATACATAGATTTGCCTCTAAAACAACAGTGAAGAGCATGCATTAGATTAACAAACACAGTCTTTCATTTGTAAGTCATTTTGTTACATGCTGTTTAGAAGAGACTAGTTAAAGCTATATTTCTGGAAAACAGGGTCAGAAGGACATAGCATAGCTCACTAGTAAAACACATTAAAGCCTTTTATTTCCTCATTCATTCATTAAAGAAATATTTTCTTGGTGGCTAATTTATGTTTGGGAATATGACTGCTCCACCTTGTTCGTTAACTTAAAAACATAGTTGAGATATTGTCTTATTAGTAGATTCTACCTTTCTCCTAAGGCATTTCACATTCACCTTTATCACAGAGTTTGCTGCATTGTTTCGGAATTGTATGTCTCTTATACTCCTGTTCTTGCTCTTCTACCCCCTAGCACAGTGTTTCATACTTAGATACATAAAAATATTTGCTAAATGAATGAGGTGTTTCAATTTCTAACCTCCCTACTTCAATACTTCTGTTTCTCTAATCACTCTCTCCTTTCCTTCATTCTTTTTTTTTTCTTTTAAAATTATTTCTCTCTATCCCTTTTGGATATCTACCTCCAATATGTGCTTTGATCACACCCTCTATTTTTTTCTTTTGCTTCTTTAGGATCATTAAAAATTTCCACATATATATGGAAAATATATATATATTAGAGGCCCGTTGCAGGAATTTCCATATATATATGGAAAATATATATATATATATACTAGAGGCCCGTTGCAGGAACATTCCTGCAAGAATAGGGTTTCCTAGGGCATATTCCTGCAAGAATAGGGCTACCTGCAGCTGGAGCGAAGCAGAGAAGGGAGCGAAGCCCACCAAGGCAGGCTTCGCTCCCTTCTCTGCTGCCTCGCTCCCTCCCGTGTCTGCTGCCTCAGCTCCCTCCCTTCTCTGCCACTTTGCTCCCTTCTGCAGCGCTTGGCTTCCTTCTACGCTGTCTTCAGTCTTCACTCCATGCCTGCATATGCAAATTAACTGCCATCTTTGTTGGGTTAATTTGCATACTCAACCTGATTGGCTGGTGGGTGTAGCGGAGTGACACCAATTTGCATGTTTCTCTTTTATTAATGTAGATGCTGGTCTTCTCCCATCCTAAAAAAGAGGTCTCTTAACTTTGCTACCTTTTTGAGTAATTCTTCTAGATTTTTCCTTCCTTGCACAACTAAATTGCTAGCCAGAGTTTTCAATGCTTTTTCCAATACCTTACTACACTCCTTAAAAAATCATGCTTTTGTCTATTGCTCTAACTACGCTATGAAAACAGTCTTCTCAAAAGTCACCTACAATCAACTAGATGACAGATCTTAAATTCCTCAATACCTCTCAGTATTTTACTATTGAAAATACTCACCTCATTGGAATTTTTTCTTTTGTAGACTTTCTTAACATTCTGCCATACTTAACATCTATTATGTGACACAGTACCAGATGCATTACAAATGATATGACATTTGACCAAAGCAGATTCTTCTCCAATATCTTCCTTAAAACCAGACTATCATTCAAAATCTTTAGCTTACATTCAAACATTCTAGGAGTTGTTCTCACCAAATGTTATTTCTTTCTCCTACTATCCTTTCAATCCCTCTAAATCCACTTTACCATGACAAGATCCATTGCAACTTATACTCATTGAATGCATTCCTACGACTAATAGGAAGAGTAATAATACCATTTTTCTAAGGCTACTACATGCTTTTGTTATACTGTGGGCTTATGTGTATTATATGATTTAATTATAAGAACAATCATGTGATGTATAATTATCCCTACTTTACTAATAAAAAAAACCTGAGGCTCACATTGGTTAAATAGTAAAGATTATTGGTGTTTAATGCACAGAGGAGCCACAGGTAAATTGATTTGCACATTTGCATAACTCTTTTAAAATATATACTTTATTGATTTTTTTACAGAGAGGAAGGGAGAGGGATAGAGAGTCAGAAACATCAATGAGAGAGAAACATTGATCAGCTGCCTCCTGCATTCCCCACTGGGGACATGCCCACAACCAAGGTACATGCCCTTGACCAGAATCAAATCTAGGACCCTTCAATCTGCAGGCCGATGCTCTATCCACCAAGCCAAACCAGTTAGGCTGCATAACTCTTGTGTTGAGAATGTTACCTCTGTCTTCACTCTTTCTTTTGCCAGAATGTCCTTACTCTGCACAATGATATCATATTATCTAAATCCTAACCATTTGTCAAAGTCTATTTGGAATGCCATCTCTTCCAAGTAGTTTTATTTTCCTTGACTTTTTTGACTGGAAACAATTTTTCCCCCTCTGAACTCTTTTAGCATTTGTAAAAATTACTAATAGGCTTTATTTTTAGAGCAGCTTTAGGTTTACATAAGAATCAAACAGAAAATACAGAGAGTTCCCATATATCTGGCCGCCCCCTCCACACATAGTTTCCCCAAACACTCACATCTTGCATTAGTGTCATAAATTTGTCACAACTGATGAAATAATATTAATACATAATTATTAACTAAAGTACGTAGTTTAGATTCTTTGTGTGCTTTATCCTATGGGTTTTCACAAGTACATAATATTGTATATACATTATTACAGGATGGCAAAGTACTTGTCCTCTCTAAAATTCTCCATTTAAGCATAGAAAAAATAATGACCACCTCACAAGATTTTGGCAAACAATAATTTAAATAACATAAATCTCGTATTATAGATCTCACACAGAGAAAATATAATTATAAGCTTCCCTGTCTCTTCAGCCTTTGATAGCTTTTTCAGATTCTTAAAAAGTCTTTTTAAAAAGTACTAACCTGTAACCAGAACACATGCTCAAAGATTAGCTTTGCCCTTGATCAGTTATGTAACTTGAGGCAAGTTAAAGCACTTGTTACAATTCTAATTTTGTCATCCACAAATAAGGTTTAAAAACTTAGTACAAGGGTAGAAAGGATTAAATGAGTCAGAGAACATAAAGTTAATTTATGAATTATATGTATAAAATATTCTATTTGGAGAATTTCTGGATTGTTAAAATTATCTTTTTTTCTTTTTTGATTTTGACAACATAGACTGAGAAAATGGAAAAAACAAACAAACACCGAAAACAATATTCTAGTGACACAATTCAGTGGGGAAAGCCAAGGTATTTAATTCTGACAAAATTCCCTGATGTTTTTCTCAACAGCAAATATATTTTAGTCTGAAAATCTACATGTGTTGCATTTATAGTGTAAACACAGGCTTAAGATGCAATAAAAGCGTGAGCTGACTCCAGCCTAATATAATGCGACAACTTCTTAATTAGCACCAATATTGGGAACACCATGTTTATAGGCTGAATTTCGGGAATAACAAAACCATTGAGTGTACTTTTAATCTAATTTACAGCTGTGCAGTATTTTAAAATTGCAGATGTTAATGAAGGCTCTCTCTAACTTCATATTTTAATTCAATAACAGAGTTAATTTAATCTATCAAAAAATGATAGAGTTGCCCAGCCAGTGTTGCTCAGTGGTTGAGCATTAACCTATGAACCAGGAGGTCACGGTTCAGTTCTGGGTCAGGGCACATGCCCAGGTAGCAGGCTCAATCCCCAGTGGGGTGTGTGCAGGAGGCAGCCGATCAATGATTTTCTTTCATCATTGATGTTTCTATCTCTTTCTCCCTCTCCCCTTCTCTCTGAAATCAATAAAATATATTTTTAAAAAATAATAGAGCTGCCCCATCAGGAATGGGAAAAAATAATAAATTTTATTTTAAAGGGCATGCAACTGAATATTCACTAACATAATTACTTTTAAATATTAATGTAATGATATTAACTCAAAATATAATGAAACAAAAACTTGTTTTAAGAAAACTGTTGAATTTGTGTTCGTTTTGATGAAAAATGATACTTTCAAACTACTTTTATTACAAACTCAGGCATGTAAGTTGTGTAGAAAACTGTGTGTAAGGTATTTTGGGTTAAAATTTATGTTTATGACCTGATCTAATGCATTATTTTAAAGTAATTAATTAGTATTTAGAACTTCACAGTGAACGTATAACATACAGATTCAGCTCTTCTATGACATTCAGCTAACTCTGAGAAATTACCTTAACACAGCGATTTTCAGTAGGTGTGCCGCAAGAGTTTTTAAAACATGTAATCCCTGACTATTTAGTCAGGAGCACTGACCTCTTTTCCCTTAGATTGTCAAAAAAGAAAAAAAAATGACAATGGCCAACACAACGATAGCCATTTGGTGTGAATGAATCAAAATTATGCCTATTTTTTTGTCAGATTGGCAAAAAATATATAATTTTGGTGCGCAGCAGAATTTTAGTATTAGTTTATGTGTGCCATGAGTTCACAAAGGTTGAAAATCACTGCCTTCACATATTGTGTCCTGCCCTGCCATGCCTGGAGCAGGTGCTGCTCACCTAATACTTTGGAAGGGAAAACTGTCCTTATTGGTTACATGTGGCTAAAAATGGGATCTGGGAAGCTTTGTCATTCAAGGGGTGCCTGTCTTCACCCTAATTTTTGTCTTGATTATGTCATCTCTTCCCAGCAGTTCCCTTCCTCGACGGGTCTGCTGCACACTGCACAGATGTTTCTCCTATACGGCGACTTTTCAAGCAGCTCCATAGACAGATATTTCCAGATGTGTCCCCCCATTTCTCTGGATAGACCTTTCCTCCTTACAAAGAGCAGATCACACTGCTGCTCAGGCTTTTGATCTATTGACTATAGAGAAAGCAAACAGCACCCTATTGATGTTGTGTTTTGGGGGGTGGGGCGCTTTGGCAATAGCACACACAGTAAGTGTACTCTTCACTCTTTGAAAAACTACTGGCAGATGTTTTCCATGGACTTCTCCACCCAATAGTTTTTATTCTCACCCCAGCTCCTCCTCTAGGGGAGGATGGATTATGTGATCCAGACCTATTTTTCATGTATATTTACATTAAGGCTATCATTCTTTCTGTTTTGAGGTTAACAGCAAAATTTAGTACTTACCAAATTAAAATCTAGGTATATAATCAGATAAGTATACTTCTTGACAAGAGAAAAATTTTAGTATCAATTATTTACTTAATCATTTTATTGACCCATATTTAGAGGGAAAATTATGAGCCCACTTTGTCTCAGAATATTTGTTCCTTCACTTATTCACCCATGTATTCATTCACTCACTCATTCATGCACCTAATAATTTAGTACCTGGTAATGGAAAACCTACCAGGTAACAGACATTGAGGATACAGAGACAGAAGAGATAGAATCCGTGAGCTCAGGAAGCTCTTGACCCAGTTGTGGAAGCCAATATGAGAAATGTAGTATAAGTTCTTTGATAGCAGTCTGGGTGGAGTTCTGAAAGGATAAAAGGAAGGAGCAATTGGATGAGGCACATGCAGATATTTTAAGCACTTTAAGACTTCAACCAAATTTAAAACAGGGAATGGATTGTTGGTGATTCAGAAGAAGTCTTCTGTGTCATATGAACAATAGACATTTTACAAAACAATAGTAGGCAAGGGCATGTTTTCATTAGCACTTTGAAAGTAGGGAGTTAAACATTTGGAATCATGTTTTACAGGGACAATAAAAACAAAATAGGTCATTATCCACAGAGATTCCCTGAGTCTAAATATTAGGTAAGCAGATACTACCTTCTTAAAACTGTCTTTTTGAAGATATTTTGATAAAGTAGAGCTATGCTAATAAAATTATAGCAGATCCCTTTCTATGATGAGAGTTACTAGAATTGCATTTAATTCAAGAAAAGGAGTAGACTCAGCAAAATGGTAAGATGCTGTAACTTAATCAGGGAACAATTTGAGCTTTGAGTTTGGTGTTTTGATCTGATCAAAACTAGAAGGCAATTAATGAAAAGTCCAAGAGAGAAAAGTTTTGTTGGGTGTTCAGACAGAACTGGAAGGGTCCTAAAATTATGACAGTCACCTCTGAGGCTACCTCACAGGCCTACCCGTGAACCTGGGTTTAGACACTGGAATAGTAAGTAAAGGTGCTGAGCTTCCACTAAGAGTAGCACAATATTTAACAAGTATTAGTTGCTGTAACAAAGACACAGCAACAACGTTGGCCAAAATAAGTAGTTAATTACTCCGACAGGATCCAATTGTATATTGTTATGCCCAGATTTCAAGATTCCCAAGAAGCCACCAGGGAGCCAGCCAGTCCGATGCAAAAGCAAAGAGTCTTTTATTTTAAGCCCGGGCTTAGCTCCTCTACCTTCCTTACTGACGCAGCAGCAGGTGGCAAAGAGAAAGCAGTCTGCTCGAACCAGGGGTTTCATAGAGGGTTGGAGTAGGGGCGGGAGAGGGGGCTGTGCCCCCCGCCGATTGGCCAGGTGCGAGCTGGTGACCCATTACACAGGATGTGGTCATAGCGATGGCGTGCACTTCCCTTGATTACCATTGGTTAGTCCAGAGAAATGGTGGGTGTGGCTAGCAGAGGCTCCTTCCGAGGGGGAGGGAGCCTTCGCTGAGCACATGGTTCCATACAAAATGGAGGTCCCTTAATGGATGGGAAGCCGGCCACTCGGCTCCCATGCAAGGCCTGCCGCCGTGGGCGTCACCGGGAGGCAGGCCGCCCACCACCCCGCCTGGCCCTTGGGTTGCCCGCTGCTCGGCCCGAAAGTGACTCGGAGGCCGAGGAGGGCGGCCCGGGTCCTTCTGGGCGTCCGCGGGCCTGCGCCTATCTGGTCAGGCGCTGCCTTGGCCATGGCTGCCCGTCATCCTCCCTGCCGGATGCCTGCGGGGCCACGTGCCCCGCCGGCCCTTTCATATATCTTTGGAGAAATATCTATTAAAACATATGTCTATTTTTTAACTGGGTTATGTGACAGTTTATTATTGAGTGCTATTGGTTCTTTATATATTCTAGTTAGTAAATCTTTATCAAATACAGGGGTGGGCAAACATAGCTTTACAGTTATGAGTACGCAAAACACAGTTTATTTTTGTATTATTGTTTATTTATTATTGTAGTATTTAGTTGTATTGGAACTGTAAACTTACTTTAGCCAACACCTGTATATGATTGGCAACTATAGTTTCCCAAACTAGGTTCAGTTTTGTTGATCTATATTCATGAGATATTGTCGTTAGTTCTTTTCTGGTGATGTTTTTGTGTCAGGGTAATACTAGCTTCACAGAACAAGTTAGCAAGTATTTCCGCCTCTTCTATCTTTGGGAAGACTTAGTGGTGTTTATTCTTTAAATATTTGGTAGAATTCATCATTGATACCATCTGGTCCTGGCATTTCCTTTGTGGAAAGATTTTATTACTTATTCAATCTTCTTACAAGTTATAGATCTATTCGGATATAAAAATTTTTATTCAATCAGTTTAGGTAGTTTGTGTCTTTCTAGGAATTTGCCCATTTTATCTAAGTTATATATTTTGTTGGCATATAATTGTTCATAATACTCTCTTATAATTCTTTTTATTTATCTAAGTTTAATAGAAATGTTCTCTCTTCCATTTCTGATTTTAGTAATTTGAATCTTTTCTTTTCTTGGTTACCTTACTTAAATTTTGTCAATTTTGTTGACCTTTTTAAAGACCCAACTTTTGGTTTCTTTATCTTTTTTATACTCTATCTTGTTTATTTCTATTCTTTTTTATTGTCTTCCATTTTCTTGCCTTGGGTTTAGTTTACTCTTTTATAATTTCTTAAGGTGAAGGACTTGGATATTCTTATTAGACATTAACATTTATTTTCCTTTGAGCATCATTTTTCTATAGCTCATAATTTTTAGTACCTCAATTTTCCTCTGTTATTGATTTCTAATTTCATTCCATTATGGTCAGAGAACACACTTTGTATGATTTCAATCTCTTTAAATTCACTGAGATTTGTTTTATGATCTGCATATGGCCTATCTTGGAGAATATTCCATTTGCACTTAAGAAGAATATGTATTTTAATGCTATGGGTGATGTATTCTATAGGGTTGTTTAACTCTTTCATTTCTTTGCTGATCCTCTGTCTAGTCATTCTATCCATTATCAAAATAGCACACTTAAGTTTCTATTCTTGTTGAATTGTCTATTTCTTCTTTCTGTTCAGTCAATCTTTGTTTCATGTATATTGGGGATCTGTTGTTAGGTGCTTATAATTGTTATCTATATCTATCTATATCATTTATAAATCTACATATCTATATCTATCTATATATCTATTTATATCATCTATATCATCTATATTTCTATATCATTTATATTTATATCTATATGTCATCTATCTTTTTGAGGGTTTACCCCTTTTATCCTTATAAAATGTCTTTTTTTGTCCCTGATAACAATTTTTACTTAAACTCTATTTATCTGCTAATAGTATAGCCATTACAATTTTTTTATTACTGTTTTATAGTATGTCTTTTCCATCCTTTTGCTTTCAACCTATTTTTGTCTTTTAATCTAGAGTGAGTCTCTTGTTGACAGTATAGAATTGGATCATATTTGTATCTATTTTTGCCAATCTCTGCCTTTTGATTCAAGAATTTACATTTAATAACAATCTAGGTCATATTAATATCAACTTAATTTTGATAATATACAAAAACTTTGCTCCTGTTTAGCTCTGTTTACTCACATTTTTAGTCACATATTTATATATGTGCCCTAAATTTAGATTTATGATTATTCTATTTTTTAGTTGTTTTTTAAAATAGGGGAAAAAGACAAATAAATGCATTTACACTCTCTTTCATATTTATCTATGTAGTTAATTTACTTGGGCTCTTCATTTCTTCATGTGAATTTGAATTGTTTCTAGTGTCCTTTCACAACCTGAAGGGCTATTAAAAATAAAAATCCTGTGGTCATTTTGTATGACTTCCTAACGCTGAGAGTCCAAATGTAATCAAATTGGAAAATATAATTAATAACTAAAAATCAGGTATAAATCAGCATGCATATCATGTTCTTATTTATGTAACAAGTGAATATATGTTATGCACATGCAGAAAAATTAAAAATAGGCAAGAAATCTGTATGTCAAATTGTGTAGTGGAATTAGTGGTGATTTTAAAGTATTAGTGGTTATTTTTTCTGAATTTTTTTCTAGTAAATACATGTAATGTATTACAAACACCAGTATTGACTATCTATATATATAAAACCATAATAGACCGAATGGCGGAACAACTGAACAACTGGTCACTATGACGTGTGCTGACCTCCAGGAGGCACTCGCGGAACATGGCGGGCGTCGGCAGCAGGTGGCAGAGCGTGGAACATGGTGGGCATCAGCCACGGCAGGATGGTGGAGCAAGTGAGCGGGGGCACCAGACCAAGGCGGGTGCCAGTTGCTGTCATTGGGCAGCACACGTTACTGAAAATTCTTTGCTCCTGCATGCAGTGTTCCTGTCTGGCGCTTGTACCTGCTGCTGGTGCCGGCCCTGCTCACACTCGCTGCCAGCACTGGAGCCACCGCTCGCACCTGCTACCAGCACCCGCTGCCAGCCCTGATGGCCCCTGAGGGCGTCTCCACCTCCGCTTGTTCCTGAAGGGTGATTGGGGCAGTGGGGCCAGCGCTGTCAGCATGTGGGAGCAGCGATGGCCAGAGCGGGGCTGCCGGCAGACAGGGGACTGGGGGCCATGGCGGGAGGGGCCAGGCGGGGGCATGGAGGATGGGCCGAGACCTGCCTCTGTGCCCATCACAGCCTCGTGGCTTACAGTCTTTTCAAGGTGCATGAATTTGTGCACTGGGCCCCTAGTTTCTTAATAATTTATTATTCTTTAGTTAAACATTCATAGGGAGATTAAGGGAACACAATGTTGAAAATAATTTGTTCTGGCAATTCAGAGTTGGATCTTGAACAATTGATTTTCTAACCAGAACTCAACCAGAGTATAAGTTCTTTAATACTTCTTTATATGGCCTGAAATATACACAGTGTTAAACACACATGAACATGATATAAATATTTGCTCAGGATATGGATCAATGACTCAATGACTTAGTGAATGAAAGTATGAATAAACAAAAGAAAATGATTGTGCTCTGTATAAACCTTTCTTCTGGAGCTACCTGAGAGAAATTGCTTATTAGAACTCCACTTGAGGCTCCTTAGTTGTCATTCTGGAATGAATGATTTATTGCTTATAAAATGGTATGAGATATGAAGTGAAAAGTCCTATCTAAATGTGAAATATTATTTTATTCATTGTGACTTTTAAAATGATCTGAAAGGTTGTATAACATATTGTGATTACCAAAAGGAGCTGACAAACCTGGTTAGCTTGGTGTGTTTGCTTTTAACAAATAAAAGTGAAATTGGGAGAAAATATCATATTCAAAGTTATTCCATATAAGCTGAGACCAGACTTACCAAGCCAAATGAATAATATTTACTTTCATTTAAAAATTATTTAATCCAACCATAGAATGTTTACATAGCAGAATTAAATATAGTTATTATTAATTTATACCCTGGGTCCATGATTAATGTTTTTCTGCCCCAAGACTTTATTTTTTTTCCTCCTTTTCTCAAACATGTTTGGCATTTAGAAGTTTTAAAGTAATTTCCCCCTCTGGCTTCACCTGGGGTCTCTGCTGTCCCAGAACCTCCTCCTGACCTCAGTGTTGTGTTTTCATTTAAAATAGGGCATGTCTATAAATGTCAGCAATACAGGGCAATTAGAAGTTTGAAAAGGGCTGTAACATAAACCAGCATTATAGTGAAATGGATATTGCCTTAAGCTGCCTGCAATTCACTTGCTGTTGGAAAGACAATATCCTGCCATTCTCCCATGGTGGCCTTCAACTGAACACATTTGGCTGAGGATTGACCCATTATTAAGATAAGTCTCCGCCTGACTTGAAACAATGAAGAAACACAGAGCGAGGGAAGCCAGCAAATTGGGCTGGTAGTTGGCCAGCACGGGCAGAAATGTGACACTGGATTAGTCCTTAATAGCTGTCTGTGGTGCTATCTGTGAAATCCAATGCTGTCCTGATTCCCAGGAATTGGACCATAGGTGCATGCTGTTTGGGCTTGCCCAACGTTTTCAGGTTTGTGAAGGAATTGCTGTCTATGTATTTAGGCAAGTGTTTGTGTTATTTTTATCCTGAACACCACCACAACCATGAACAACAATAAAAGCTCAGCACTTCGGACATTCACTTACTTTTATTCATGTTCATTTCCTCTGCTGCTAAGAATCCAGGCCGCAAAAACAAACTACTTTTGCAAATTTAGAAAATGGGATATGTTTTTAGACAAGGCATATCATATTGTTCCAATTTACCCTCTTCCAAAGATGCTCGACCTTTGTGCTCTCACAGTGCTTTCTTTCGCTAGCTGAGGCCTTTTGACACACTGTCAGCTGGCTTTAGCTCACCCCATGTGACCTCAGAGCAAACTTTCAAACAAGATAAGGTTGCTGTTGAAAGTCTCTCCTGGGCTTGCAAACTTGGTTCTGCCTGTTTGAGGGGATAACAAAATGCAAAAGGGTACCAAGCAAACATGTATTCCTTTTCAGGTTCGATCCACTCTGGTTCAAGACTTTTTTGTAGGACCACGTGAGGTTTGGTGAGGAGAGTAGAAAATTTGGGGGACAACCTACAATATTACCTGTTCTTTTGCTGTTAGGGTGAGTCATTTTAATTAAATATATCTCTGGTGAGGTGTTTCCATGATCCTGCCTTTTAGCTCCTAACAGCATTTCATCTCGTCAAACTCAGCTTTGTAAAACTCATATGCAAAGCCGAACTGAAATAAGGGAATGTAATTGAGTGTAGGAGGGAAGCCTATATCACTGCTCTGCTTGTAAAAATCAAGGTTTCTATGCAGGCTATGAGCTATAGTTTTGGCTGTCTTAGGAAAGACTTTTAAAAATTCTTGCTGTCAACAGGCTTTTGAGGTTTTCCAGACTTCAGGGAAAGTTAAATAGACCATGAAACACATAAGAATGTATGCCCAGGCCACGAGAATTGGGAGGAACTAGAATGGTCTACGAGGGAAGTTGGCTGAATCTTTCTTGCGAGAGTTTAGTAAAATTTGAAGGGCTGCACCATTTTACTTGAGACACCTTAAGGGACACAGATGCTAGGGTGCTTAATATACTTTAACTGATGACTGTCTCTAAGTATGTGGACTAAACACTTATCTACGGTCAAGATCACCACTCTATTCTAGATTCAATCTCAGTGCTTTATTTTCACTTTCTTTGCACATTTTTTCTATATAGGCATAATTGCTTCTGAATATATATATACATATACATATATATATGCCCTTTTACAGTGAGTACAGTGTAGAAACACTTCTCACTAAATGAATAAACTGGGCCTCAGACACGGCTGGGATGATACCTATGACATGCTTCACAAACCAAGACGGTCCTGCATCACTGACAGAGAAATTACTAAAACAGTAGAGAGTCGCCTAACTTCATTGTTTTCATTATCATCCTGGCTCCCTGTATTCTCCACCACCTTTCTCCATATGTCTAGTCAACTCCCACTTCCATTCTTCACAGCACTGATTCCAAAGTTTTCTTCAATTTATACAAAATCTCTGCCCATGTCTGCTGTCCAGCCTCACTGTCATAGACAAAGAACATAGAGCACACTCAGAATTTCTTCAGATAAAATTTCCTCAGAATTTTGGCTGCAAACGAATGTTACTCCAGTCAGCATTCTTTCTCTCAAGGGAAAGGTAGGTTTCACCTCTCAAAGTTTGCAAGTAAACTTCCACCTGTATACTGGTACTTGCTTCTTTCCTATTCCTAGGTCTTGGGCTGTCAATCACTTCTTCTTTTCCCTACCATGGATGGAAGAGTAAGTGAATTTCTGTTACTCCACATCCTTGTCAAATTTGGCACTTTTCATCTTTTAAATTTTTAGTCATTGTGGTGGTATCATCTTCAACTTGCATTTCCCTGAATAATAGTGAAGTTAAACACATTTCCACAATGCCTATGGGTTGCTTTTGCATATTATCTTTTTGAGGTACCTGTTCAAGTATCTGCCCAGGTTTTCTCTCTTTTCTCAGTCTGAAATTCCAAAATCTCATTGATAGTCTTTCTCACTATGTGCTCTGTGCTCTTACGTATTTTTCCCAGTTTATGCTCTTATTCTGGTTATTTCTCCTCTGATCTTTCTTTCAGATTATTGTTTCTTTATTTGTGTTACTCTTCTGTTAAACTCACCCATTGAATTCTTTAACTCTACTTATTGTATTTTAGAGAATTTCCATCTGTATTTTTTTTGTTTCATTTTGTTTTAATCCTCACCTGAGGGCCCATCTGTATAGTTTTAATGTTTTCTAATTCTATTATCAATTTCTATTTTGTCTTTTATCCTCTTGCACAGCATTTGTAGTTATTTTAAAATATTTCTTAGTGAATGACAATATCTTTGGATCTTTTTCTATAGTTTAAATCATCATTTTTATTGCTGTTTTGCTTTTGCTAAGGTTGCCTTGATTTCTACTATACATTAATATTTTTAATTATGTGCAAGATCTGACAATGCTCTTAATACTGTCACCTCTTAATAGTATCATTAATTTTCCAAATTCTTCCTCTGACTCTTTGCTTCCAACTTAATCAATAATTATATCATATTGATTTTTCTTGCTAACACCTTTCTAACCTTCCTCACTTTTTTGAAAATCCTAAAGACATATAGGCAAATTTCTTTGATAAAAGACACTGAAGCTGCATGTTGGTGAAGGACCTAACGTGAATTACTTAACAATTTGGTACTCTGTTTCCCTATCTGCAAAATAGGCATAATAATAAGACCTATCAAAAGTATACTGTAAGCATCACCGCTTCTTTTTCTCTCTACTCTCCCTCTTTGCAGTGTGTCTTTGCAGCTACTATCAAGAGAGGAAATTGAGCCCTAGCTGGTTTGGCTCAGTGGATAGAGCCTTGGCCTGCAGACTGAAGGGTCTGGATTTAATTCTGATCAAGGGCATGTACCTAGGTTGCAGGCTCCTCCCTAGCCCAGGCCCTAGCCAGGGCCTGTGCAGGAAGCAACCAATGGATGTGGAAACACAGATATTTCTCTTTGTCTTTCCCTCTCTTTCCCACTCTCTCTAAAATATCAATGGAAAAATATCCTCAGGTGAGAATTAAAGAAAAGAAAAAAAGAAAGGAAGTTGATTTCCCTATCTTAGAATCAGGGCTGGACTGTGATGTGCTTTGGTCAATAGAATGAAGAAGATGTGATATTGTGTACATTTCTTAGGAGGCCTTGAATGCTTTTGTTCTCTCAAAATTTGAGCCAGCTTTCTGGGGAAGGAGATACCAAGTGTGGCAAAGATTCATCTTCCCAACTGAGGCCATATTAGACCAGCCGGCTCACCAGCCAGCCTGGCAATTGATCAATGAGTATGTAGGATGCTAGCCAAGACCAGAAGAACTGCCAGCCTATAGATTTAACTGCTAAATAAATGATTACTATTAACTGAAACCTGGTATCCAGAAAAAAGCCAACTGGTAACACTACTTCATAGGGTTGTGGTGAAGATTAGATTAGTTAATATGTGTGAAGGGCTTAGAATATTGACTGGCGCACAGTAGGCATTATTTAAATGTTACTTATTATTATTCTTTGCCTCTCTATTCCCACTGCCATGGTTTCTTAACAGTTCTTTTTGCTGCTAGTCTCTTCTCCCTCAAGTCCATCCTCACAGTTGCCTCTTGAGTGCTCTTCTGAAATACAAGTTCAATCATGTCAATTCCCTTTTTAAAATATTGCAGTGTTCTTGGATTGGTAGAATCAACATCATTAAAATGTCCATACTACCCAAAGCAATCTATACATTCAACGCACTTCCCATTAAAATACCAATGGCCTTCTTCAAAGATCTAGAACGAACTCTCCAAAAATTCATCTGGAATAAAAAAAGACCCCGAATAGCTGCAACGATCCTGAGAAAGAACAAAGTAGGTGGGATCTCAATGCCAGATATCAAGCTGTATTACAAAGCCACTGTTCTCAAAACTGCCTGGTACTGGCACAAGAACAGACATATAGATCAGTGGAATAGAATAGAGAGTCCAGAAATTAGCCCGAACCAATATGCTCAATTAATTTTTGACAAAGGAGGCATGAACATACAATGGAGCCAAGATAGTCTCTTCAATAAATGGTGTTGGGAAAATTGGACAGACATATGCAAGAAAATGAAACTAGACCACCAACTTACACCATACACAAGAATAAACTCAAAATGGATAAAGGACTTAAATGTACGACAGGAAACCATAAAAATTCTAGAAGAATACAAAGGCAACAAAATCTCAGACATATGCCAAAACAATTTCTTCACTGATACAGCTCTTAGGGCAGTTGAAACTAAAGAGAAAATGAACAAATGGGACTACATCAAAATAAAAAGCTTCTGCACAGCAAAAGAAACCATCAACAAAACAACAAGAAAACCCACCTCGTGGGAAAACATATTTGCCAACGTCATATCTGATAAGGGCTTAATCTCCAAAATTTATAGGGAACTCATACAACTTAACAAAAAGAAGATAAACAATCCAATCAAAAAATGGGCAAAGGATCTAAATAGACACCTTTCAAAAGAGGACATTCAGAAAGCCAAGAGACATATGAAAACATGCTCAAAGTCACTAATCATCCGAGAGATGCAAATCAAAACAACAATGAGGTACCATCTCACACCTGTCAGAATGGCCATCATCAACAAATCAACAAACGACAAGTGCTGGAGAGGATGTGGAGAAAAAGGAACACTTGTGCACTGCTGGTGGGAATGCAGACTGGTGCAGCCACTATGGAAGGCAGTATGGAGGTTCCTCAAAAAATTGGAAATGGAACTCCCATTTGACCCTGTGATCCCACTTCTAGGAATATATCCCAAGAAACCAGAAACACCAATCAGAAAGGATATATGCACCCAGATGTTCATAGCAGCACAATTCACCATAGCTAAGATCTGGAAACAGCCTAAGTGCCCATCAGTAGATGAATGGATTAGAAAACTGTGGTACATCTACACGATGGAATACTATGCTGCTGTTAAAAAGAAGGAACTCTTACCATTTGCAACAGCATGGATGGAACTGGAGAGCATTATGCTAAGTGAAACAAGCCAGTCAATGAAGGAAAAATACCACATGATCTCATTCTTTCATGGATAATTAAGACCATTACAAACTTTTGAACAATAATAAATACAGTGGCAGAGCTGCCTCAAACCGATTGTCGGACTTCAGTGGTAAGGCCAGGGAGGGTTGGGGGACAGGAGGGAGGGGAGTAAGAGATCAACCGAAGGACTTGTATGCATCCATATAACCATAACTAATGGACATAAGACACTGGGGGGTAAGGGAGGGCAGGGGCTTGTCAAGGGTGGGGGGGGGGGGGGAAGGATACATATGTAATACCCTTTGTAATGCTTTTAGCAATAAAAAAAAAAAAAGAATAAAAAAAAAATAAAATAAAATATTGCAGTGAATCTTTACTAGTTATATTTAAGCCTAAACTTGTTTGGTTATTTAAGGCCTATCCAATGTTATCTCTTTATCTGTTATCTTTTTTTTTTTTTTTTAAATATATTTTATTGATTTTTTGCAGAGAGGAAGGGAGAGAGATAGAGAGTCAGAAACATCGATGAGAGAGAAACATCGACCAGCTGCCTCCTGCACATCTCCCACTGGGGATGTGACCACAACCCAGGTACATGCCCTTGACCGGAATCGAACCTGGGACCTTTCAGTCCGCAGGCCGACGCTCTATCCACTGAGCCAAACCGGTTTCGGCTATCTGTTATCTTGATTCATTTATGTCTTTATCCATTCATTATATTGATTACTACTAAAATAACTAAAAGACAGAAAATATTTTTACCATGCAGAGATAATTACTTTGTAGTTGAATCAATGTGGTGTTTGTAGCAAACTCTATTTTACTGAGTGGATGTAAAAATAACCCCAATATTTATCATATTAAAATTAATATTGATTTATAGCATCTTTTTTCATAAACTAATCCACCATAGAATGCTCTCTGTAAACTGTTCATGTTAGATTTATTTGCACCATAAATATAATACCTAGTGCACCAATATGACCAGGTAATGAAATGTTCTACCTTAGGAGTTTCCAGATGCAGTTCACCTCCTTGCTGCTGATTGTTACATAAGAAAAAAGCTGGGAAGCTTTTGAAAAATATGAATACTCTATTGCTACCCCAAAACTATTGAATATAAATTTCTACTGGTATGTGTGGCTTTACAGAAAATTTAGCTCATAGACTTCTATAATAGCTAGTAAAATTTTTAATTATTTTGGAGTTCATTGAAATCTTTCTGGGGCACAAAAATCTTTGGTTTAGAATACATGGAATCTGGGACTGAAATTATTTTTCAGGTGTGAGCACTTGTATGTTGATTTTTTTCTTATTTTACAAGTATAGATCTCTGATAGATAATTGACCATAGTCATATTTCTTAAAAGTGTAGCAAAGCACAATATTTTCTATGATTCCTGACTTTTTTTTAAAAATATATTTTATTTATTTTTTACAGAGAGGAAAGGAGAGGGATAGAGAGTTAGAAACATCGATGAGAGAGAAACATCGATCAGCTGCCTCCTGCACATCCCCCACTGGGGATGTGCCCGCAACCCAGGTACATGCCCTTGACCGAAATCGAACCTGGGACCTTTCAGTCCGCAGGCCGACTCTCTATCCATTGAGCCAAACCGGTTTCGGCGATTCCTGACTTTTTAAAAACACTTGGTTTTATTTTAGAAATTCATAGCTGATGGAATTAGAAAGTGTTCCCCAACAGTCATAAAATTATTTGATACCTGGAGCCTTTTTCCGTTTTTTCTCATTAGAGGTCAACCTAGCTGTTTCACCTAACTTAGAGACTGAGAAATACCCGTGAACTTCATGCATAACTGAAATCCTTGTTTTCTAAAGCTTTTCCAATATTTGAAAAGAACTTGACTTCTTTGATTGTGAGATTAAATGGAAAAGTGATTATAGGCCAACTTCAGATGGGTGGTAAGTCCTACAGTTATATAACCTAATTACAATAAGTATAGCTTCAAATTGAATCTAATATATAGCTGTCAAAAAAATTTTTCTTTGCTAAGAAGAGCCTCTTTCTATTAATATAAGTCAACATGCCCAGAACATGCATAAGGGACATGGAAGAAGTCTCTGGACACTGTATATAAGCCAATGTTGGAATTTTGGCTCTAACTCAGTTTTTCCATAGGTTAAATGGGGATATTAAAAGTGCCCCACACAGAAAATTACTGTAAGGATTTGATGAGTTAGTATATGTAAATAGTCTTAGCTCTACCTTACTGTCCTATAAATGGTAGTTATTATAATTCAGAAATTAGGTGGTCAGCTCTTGTCATCAAGCTTAAAATGTCACTGAGTCATACATAAGTGTCGTTTGTCTTATGATGATTTTTATAATTTTGTAGTGGGATTGACATTTTACTAATAATCAAAAGATAAAAATTGAGTCAAAAACTATCATGAACAAATATATGTTTAGGCAGCCCCTTTAACTACTCCTAGTACTCAAATAAAGATGGTTGGTGCTTTATAGAATTAAAATGAAATGAAGTATGTAAAAATTATTCTGCAAACTCCATTTTTTAAGGATAATGTATTTTACTATTAACAACATTCTATTAACTTAAATTCTTATTACATATGTAAATATTTGTAGAGCAATTATAAAATCATTTAGAGCATTTTCACATCAATTGCATCAAATGGTTTCAATAGTTCTGTGCAAGTAGTAGAATTAGCAATATTTCACAGAGAAACTCAGCCCACTGTGGTTTATAACAATTTACCATTTCAACAACTATTGTTGAAACTTTTGTGATATCTCTATGTTGTTGGCTATTATATCTAAGATGTATTGCTATTTAACTTATTAATTATTTAATCTTGTTATCTCTTAACTAGATAGAATACAACTTGTAAGTGGGGTCCATAATTTAGACTTCTTGTTTTCTTCATTTCTCCAGTTCAGTTTTTGGTAAATAAAACATATTAGGAGTGAGGATAAGTATATTTAAAATTGAAACAGTTTATTATCTCCCTCTCTCACCAAGAAAAAATATGATCTTTAAAAAATAAAAATAAGACAAATTAAGGTAGTTGGCCTAAGCTCTTCTTAGACTATTGTTTTGATGTTTGTATTAGTCATCTGAGATAAACATTGAAGGGAAGGGAATAGTTTATTGATGTTTGTTTGAACTCTCTTATTTTTTTCTAAGAGATGTGAATTCTCAAATTATCATACTTATTATTACCTGTAAGAGAATAAATTCCAAGATAGGATATGTATTGTTCTTGGTTTGGGCGCTATTTTAAAATAATTTATGACCTGGGTCACCCCTATTAGGAACAACATTTGAGCTGCTTTAGCTTGGTTCTCTCTCTATTACTTTAATGATTGTCATGGAACTCTCTCAGCAAACACCTGCCTATATGCCATTTCTTCTTTTATTGAATGATTTTGGAAAACTCATAGGATATTTTTTAGGTAAAGACCAGAAAATCTGTTTCCATAAGCAACTTTTATATAAAGCATTGAGTTTGAGAGTTCTAATAGTGAGAGAGCATATTTGCTTTTCTATATTAAAGTATCAAGTTATAAAATAAAAATTATAAAAAGCAATGTATAATCATAAAGCCTTTCTCTTTTATAAATAGCATTTTAAAATTTACAAAGCCTTTCTTCTTACATTATCACAATGAACCCAAAATCTATATATATAAAAGCCTATGCAAATTGTCCCCCTGGGAGTTCAACTAGGAGACCAATCGCTCACTATGATGTGCACTGACCACCAGGGTGTGGTGTGGAACAAAGGAAGGCCCCAGCAGGCAGCCAGAAGGCCCCAATCAGCCCTGATTGTTGGCCAGGGCTAGGGACCCTACCCGTGCATAATTTTCATGCACCAGGCCTCTAGTAATTTATAAATAGCTTAGCATGTCAAACTCTGAAGCTGGAGCTTAATTCAAGATTACTTGCAAGAGATTTAGATGGCACTGAATATTGCTCTGGTTAAGCTCATGATTTCTGGGAGATTTCTGACCTTTATTGGAGAATAAAATTGTAATAAAAAATTCTTGGTTATAGTTGTCTATTGGAGCAGTAATCTGAGAATTTGTGCTTTGAATATTTTTCTTTCTTAGGATACATAAAGTAGCAGAGCATGACTCCGTATGGGTTGGTTCCACTTTGTGTTTTGGCTTTTGTATTCCAAAATGGAATAGTTTTCTTTGGCAGACTCAGCAGTAGAGTAAGTCTAGAGTAGGTGAAGGACGTGTATTTTATTTTTTTAAAAGGAGAGTGGGATTTGCACAGTGACCCAGATGTGTGCTCTCTGAACTCCAACTGTCTGTGTTCAAATATGCAACGTGAAGCGAACAGGGTTTAAAGAGACCCCTTTGGATACCTTGGGGGTATTTCTTGCACAGTGTTTTGGCAGCATGCTCTTCTGGCTGAATTAGATTTATTGCTAAAGCACTAAATCTTCATTATACGTGACAAACTTACTCCCCTGCCGTCCTGGTCCCTTTCCATTCACAGTCATTTTAATTTTTTTTTAAATTCCAACATCTTGTTTCTTCCCCTTCCCTAGCCCCAAGATCCCAAAATATTCTACATTCCAGTCTGTCTCAGAGAAATTGCATTACATTTGTGAATGTGTCATTCACAGATGTCAGAATGTAGAAAGCACAGTAAAGGTTAAAGACGTCTCATCCAATCCATCAGTATTTAGCCAGGAGTACACTTGAGCTTTTAAAAGTGATCTATGTGGCTGGATGCCTGACATAACTTTATCAATGAGAAGCAGTCACACACATTCTGGCGAGGTGTAGTTACAGGTGAGTATTGAAAGGAATACGATCTCAGGTGTGTTGTTCTGACGCTGCCACGTTTCCATCCATCACTGTATGTAGGCCACAGTAAGGAGTCAGCACAAATACTAGATGGGCTTACTCTCCTGTTGAACTGCTTTGGAATGTTTGATAACTTCCAAAAGACTAGACGAGATGGACTCCAGAATAATTGAGTAAATTCAGAAAAACCAAGAAAAACTAATTTTCTTAATCTTAGCTGCATAGGAAATCCCACTTATGCCAAAATTGCTTAGATCTACTATCTAGATTGTGTAAAATTTGTGACATTGTTTTATATTCTTTTTCTGTCTGGTTACCACCATAAGCAGTCAATTATAATATCAATCATTGGCAGACTCAGCAGTAGAGTAAGTCTACAGTAGAGTAAGTCTACAGTAGAGTAAGTCTATCAATCATTATGTCAAGTCAGCAAATACAGGCACACCAAATACGGGGACTCCATAAAAGTCCTTCATTTATTCATTCACTCATGTAATCATTTAATAAATATTTATTGAATGCCTACCATGTGCGGACTCTGAGATATATAATTGTGAACAAGACCAGTGAAATATGCCCCTCTCAGTGCACTTACAATTAGAGGTGAGATTCAGACCAGTAAGCAGGCAATTACAGTCTAAGTGCCTATCCAGTGAAGGGTAGTATGTGAGCTATAGAAATACAAATGGGTTGTATGTATGTGGAGTGGAGAGAGGAATAGGAAAGAGGAGACCATGGTTAGACAAAATCTGAATGTTTAATAGGGTTAACCACTTGAAATAGGTGCTGGCTACATACAGGCACATAAAAGTATTCAAGATGAGAATGGACATGACTGATAGGAACTGAAGGCAGGTCTGTCTGTCTGTATGGAGCATCTAGGAAGAGAAGAGCAAGAGTGGAGGCTCCTCACCTGGCTGGTGTTGCTCAGTGGTTGAGCACTGTCCGATGCACCAGGAGGTCGCTAGTTCAATTCCTGGCCAGGGCACATGCCTGGACTGTGGACCCCATCCCCAGTGAGGGGTGTGCAGGAGGTAGCTGATCAACAATTCTCTCTCATCATTGATGTTTCTATCTCTCTCTCCCTCTCCTTTTCTCTTTCTAAAATCAAAAAATCATGTTTTAAAAACAGAACGAAGGCTCCTAAAGGAAGCAGGATGCTTGCAGATGTGAAGTTGGCCAGGAATGTCTGTTGAATTCCTACTGTTCCTAGAGCTACTTGTGGAGCTCCCTGATTCCTTGAGGAAAACCCTTCACCAGTGCAATATGGTTCAGAACATGAAATGCCACTTGCAAGGGCCACTCATTGTGTTTAACTTTCAGCGTATGCGAAAGTGATGGAATAGAGAGACAGAGAAACAACTAGCTAGCAAATATTTTCTTATACCATTGATAAACTAGACATCTTTGTGGTTGAGAAAGGGGCAGTGTCATTGTTACATCGATGAGAAAGCTATTTATAAAAATACTTCACACACAAGGAATGTAAATAACAAAACTAAATGAAAAACAAAGCTACTCTGAGAAAAAGTTAAAATATAGTTTAGCCTAAACCCAAAGCAGGTAAGACATGATTTTCTTAAAAGTTAAATAGACAAACTTGTTCTCTAACAAGTAGAAGTTTCCCATCATGGTCTGTACTTCCTTGGGGAGTACTGTGGTCCCTGCCATGAGGACTAATCAAGCAGATGGCTGCTCATCCATTTGTCCAAGTGGTTGAGGAGGGATTCTTACAGATGCAGAGAAAGAGTATTCACTCATGATGCTAAAACACATCTTCTGTGTTTTACATGGGCCACGGAAGCTTTATATGAGGTTTGTAGGAGATTTGAGGACAAGTGCTGCTCCAAATCACACAAGGTCACCTTCCACTGAAGTCTGATCCCTTTCCCTGATGTCAGTAGCAGTTGTGTGTAAGAATTTGGCCCACTCTTCTAAAGATCACCCAGTTTGTCGGGGTATTTTTAGTCCAATCTTAACCCCAGCACCTCGACACAGCTGAATTGTAGACTGTGGAGCAATGTCCCAACAACACATGTCAACCAGTTATCCAGGTGTTAAATATACACATACTGCAATATAAACCTCAGAACTCGAAATAGCATACCTTTATGCTAAATTCTTCTTTGTGGTTAGTAGTTTGCTGAAGATGTTTTTGGTGTGTTCATTTACAAACACGAACAGAGAGATTCATTACTTAAAATTGGCTAAGATACAAATATGATAACCTAGGATTTTAGAAAAATGCCTCCAATTTTTTCCTCAGGCACGTTTTTCCCTGTAGGTTCAATAAATCTCACCTGAAATAATCTCTCATCTGCCAAAGACTTAACTTCTTTTATAAAGCATACCAGGTAAGATGGAAACTGTTTCGCATATATCTATACAAAAGAAAGTAAATAGCATATCTAATTTTATACAATTTATAAGGTATGTTTAATGATGCAGTTTGTCTTTACAAAATTATTCTAATCCTTTAAAAACTATTGAAATGTCACCTTCTTCATAGACTTGTTTTCTGAATTTTGCACATCAAATTTGATATTGAGTTCATTTCAATTCCTTAGTACTATCTTTAACTTCTCATACTTTGTCTTGTATTTACTTGTAAACTCTAATCTGTTCACTTTTAAGATGATTAGTGTTATAGACTCCATGTTATCTGCTCTAAATATCCTCCATTCCATAGGTGGGTACCTTTTATACAATAGACCTTCAGGAGAAATGTGTGGTATCCTGAGAGAAAAAGGGCTTAGGAGCCAGACATGCCAGGGTTTGAGTCTTGTATTTGCACTTTCCTAGCTGAGTGGCTTTAGGGAACATGCTTAACCTCTCTGTTACCCAGCTTTTTTACTTGTGAAATAAGAACAATAACACACACTTTATAGTTTTGCTGTGAGGATGCAAAAAGAGAACTTATCTAAGTGCATTTGGAAGGCAGTAAATAATTGCTACCCTTTTCTATACTTTAGTAGATTTTGTCAATTATTAATCCAATAGAAGTATTTTGTGGCATTTAAGGCATATGCTCTTCTTATACACATAGTATTTATAAAATATAATAGCTTTTCCAGTTATGATATTAATCTACTTTACTCTAAAAGCCATAGTGTGTTACTCCTATCTAAAAGAACAGCCTCACTTTATATGCAATGAACAATACAATCATGTGTACCGTTGAAGACATGGTACACATTTTTCTTTATGCTGAGGAGATTCTCTGTCATGAAATAAAGTGTTAAAAAACAGTGATAAGTTAATGAGTCAACAGCCCAATGAGCTATTATTTACAGTGACATCAGAGCCGTGATTTATGCCCAGGAGGTTTCTAGGTGACAGCGGAACTGAGACTGTAAATTAATGTAGATTTAGATGTTGCACAGGAGGTGCTGTGGTCTTTGTTTTCTATTTTGAGGTACAACAAAGGACAGAGGGATGACATTCTAGCCCAGACAGCAGCAGCTGGGCTCACATTACACTTCACACCCTGGCCCATCTTCTGGTTTCTTTTTTGTTTGAGGAATGATTGCAATTTTTTTTCTTGTTGTGATATATGTAGCCTCTTCATACCAGCTCATGACTAATTCTAAATGACCCCACCTCTCCCACAGCTTTATTCTCCTCATAGTCACTGCCCAACATTATTTATTTGTTGGTTATCGTGTTTTTCTCTCACTAGCACATGAACTCTTCCTTCCTTCCTTTATATATATCAGAGAGGAAGGGAGAGGGAGAGAGAGAGAGAGACAGAAACATCAATGATGAGAGAGACTCATTGATTGGTTGCCTCCTGCATGCTCCACACTGGGGCACAGTTATTAAATTTCAAGTATACCAGTACTTTCATTTAGGCTTCTCTTTAGTCAAAGCAAACAGAAAAGCTAATTAAGAAAATAGTAATTGAACAATCAACAAAGTAATGATCATATACATAATTGATGTTTTTCAAAAAGAAAGGTACACACGTTTCTTAAGGAAAGAAAAGCTTATATTTGGAAGAAATTTTACACATTTATTTTCCCCAAGTCATAATCAGTTTTCTCAATACATTCTTAAAATTAAAACAAGTAACCATGTGACAGGGGGTATATACTTCTGTCCACCAAATTCTGTTTTGCTTTTCCACAGTATAGAATTACCAGTGGGAAGATTCTGCCTGGCGAGGGCCCACATACCTCAGCACTTCTTGCAATGAGGTGTGACCATTCATCTATTTCTTAACAATGGAAAGTGGGCGTAAGATATGAGTGTTATTTTCTGGCTAAGGCTTTTAAGAAGGGCCGTGTCCTTCCAGACTCTCCTTCATTTTCTACATTGGATGAACATGATGATGAAGGCCCAGGGCACAGCAGAGCCACAAAATATTTCCAAATCATCATATGAATGAGAGTTGTGCACCTACCAGGAACACCCATTTGGGGCTGAGAGAAAAAAAGCTTATATTGTGTTTGGGTCTACTTATTAAAGCAGTATAGCCTATCCTAACCAAATAGTATTATGTTAGTTTTTCTTTTTCAAACATTTTTTAAATATATATTTTTATTTACTTAAGAGCAGAAGAGAGAGAGAGAGAAATAGAAACATCTATAAAAATAAAATCATAATATGAAAATTGACAGAACACCAGAATGACCTTCTGGACGACCTTTCGGATGAAGCCAGAGCTGTGAAGGCCTACTCTTACATGAATTTAGTGCATTGGGCCTCTAGTCAATGATAAGTGAGAATCATTGGGGTGGGTGGCGGGGGTTGGCTAGAAGAGGACAAGGGGGGTGGGAAGGGGACATATGCAATACTTTAAAAGTAAAGATTTTTTAAAAAAAATATGAAAAAAAAGAGAAAGACAGAGAATCATTTATTGGCTGCCTCCTGCACATTCCCCACCAGGGATTGCAACCCAGGCATGTGCCCTGACTGGGAATCGAGCCATTACCTCCTAGTTCATAGATAGATGCTCAACCACTGAGCCAAGCCAGTGGGCTTTGTTTTTCTTATGGTAACCTTCAGTACAAGTCTAGGACACAGCACCAACATAAAATTCAGTAAAAAAATAGGTCTGTATGGAGATATGATAATGTCCTCAGAGTCAAGCTTCTCTACATAGAGACTGGCCACACTGGTAACACTAATATCCATAGGCAATTCCAGGATTGCCTTAAGGCATAAATAAAAAATAAGTAAAGCAATCTGTCCATTCATTATCCTCTACAGAATATGAATAAATAAATAATATATCCCCAAAGATTAACAAATTAAGACATAGCTAATTTGATTTCCACTTGCACATTTTTTCAAAGCAGAAGACATGATATGTTATCCATAGTCACTAAAAAATCTAAAAGAGGTATTTATCACATTTGGTTTCATTAAATAAGTAGTCTGAAGATTCTACCTATGTGAGTTGGTTGCTAGCATTGACCTTCTGTACAGTAATGAATTGACTTGTGTAGTAAAATTGGAAGGAGAGAACATCATAGCATGCTAAATTTGTCTGGATCTATGCAAAGGAGCAGAACCAAACAATCACTACATTTGTTTTATAATATGTATTCAATAATTCTGCTATTTCAAGACTTTGGGGGATGGAGTTTATATCTATTTTTTCTACTGACGCTATTTATTCATAATCATCACTTCTAGTTTTGCAATACTGTTCTTCATAATTTTCTCTTTTTAATTGATCTTAGTTTTACTTATATCTTTCATTTTTATATTTTTGTAATTATCTTTTTTAATTGTCCTATTTTTTGATTTTTATTTATTTATAGTGGATTAACATTCTGGATTTGAAGCTCCCTTTCTTAGGGTTATTCAATTCTAAATATATTTTATTGATTTTTTACAGAGAGGATGGGAGAGGGATATAGAGTTAGAAACATTGAATAGAGAGAGAAACATCGATCAGCTGCCTCCTGCACACTCCCCACTGGGGATGTGCCTGCAACCAAGGTACATGCCCTTGACTGGAATCGAACCTGGGACCCTTGAGTCCGCAGGCCGACGCTCTATCCACTGAGCCAAACCGGCCAGGGCTATTTAATTCTAAATAGTTTGAAATTTTAACCTTGATCTCATCTGGATAGGTTTGTTTCTCCCTCTCTCATTCATTCTCTCTCTCTCTCTCTCTCTCTCTCTCTCTCTCTCTCTCTCTCTCTCCCTTCTGAGTTTATAGATTCCTCCTCCTAGTCCCTTCTTCATCCTGAGACCTCAGCTTGAACATCATGCCTTGCAATTTTGACTCTGGGTTCCCATATCACATTTAATTCAAAATTGTACTAATGTTCCCAAGTCAGTTTCCTACAGAGTCTCTTTAATCCCCCCCACACACCAAATATGGAATAATTTTATCTGTGTAATGTGTAGGGCTTTAATTTCCTGTGGTTTCTGGACTCATAAACCCATATACCTATGGCTTTAGCTATTATTCTACCACCCTCTCAACTACCTCATACTATATCAGTCAGAGTCCAGAAAACAGAAATTGCCCCAGTTATTTCAGAGAAGGGGCATTTAATTCAGGTAACTGTCTACCCAGTGCTTTTAGAAGACAAACGGGACAATAAGTCATCCCAGAGATTGTCAACAGTGAAAGATTACACTGTCCCTCTAATTGGAGAGACTTAGGACAAACTGCTGTTATCAGAGACTAGCCAGAAATGGCACTGGACAGAAACCAGAACCAGCCTGAGGCAGGGGTAGGGGGACGGGGTGGCTGGAACCATGGGGGAATGGGTCTGGCAGAAGTGTGAGCCCCTGAGACACAGTCACCACCAGAGGCCTGTGAAGCTGAGAGACAGGGCAAGATCCTCTAGCTTTTCCTTTCTCTCCTGTTTCTTGCCATTGCTTCTCACTGGCCAAGCTTGCCAAAGCCTCTGTCAAGGGAGCCTGGGAAATGTGGCTACATGCAATATAGACAGAAGAAAGACGGGGAATGGATTTGAGTGCAAACAGACAAATGACCATCATTCCCTGACTCACACACACACATACACACTAATCCATGGTGGTTTCTCTTTCACTAAAGGTCCATAGAGATCTCTGGCCCAATTGTCTTGAGTTTGGCTCTATCGTTTAATTGTTTCCCCTGAAATTTCTTCTTTATAACTGCTGTGTTTGGAGTGGGGTGGCAATGAGGGAACATGACCTCAAAACATGAAAGCACAACATGGACTTACCCAGAGAGATCATATTCTCTCTTTAGCCCTGGTGTTTCACTTTATTACTATTTTTTAGGCAGGTTTGCTGATAGAAAAGAACATAGACTTTCAATACAGTCAGATTTGGATCCGAGTTTCAGCTTCACATGAACTAACAGCATGATTATTTTTAGATAGTCTACCTTTATAAGTTTCCTTATCTGTAAATTGGGAATGATAGTACTTTCAGATTTGTTTAATGATTAAATAAGAGAATTCAACTTGCCATATTTTAAGTCAGGTATTTAGTGGGTTCTCAATATATGGGTATTATTACTATTATTATCATAATTATGTCCCATCTCATTCCTAGTTAAGTGAAGCCCTATTAGCATTGACTTGTATTTTCTGATAGATGACCTTCCTCTTATTTTATCAGGAGGCATTGATTACCAGCACCCACAGTAGAATCAGTTATAACCAGTTAGGTAGCAAGCATCATATATTTTTGTATGTTTGTTTTGAGTATGAAGAATATGCTTAGGTATTAGCAGGGTGCCTATATGTATCATGGTTTTATCAATTGAACTTATACTTCATCTTGCAACATGTTAATATATATGAGAAAACTAGAGAAAGTTTTCAGAAAAAAAGTTTCACTCAAAATATATTTTAATTCAGACAAATTCCCAAATCCAAAGATTTGAATCTCAGCGCATAACACTTTCCAACTACAGGGGCCCTCACTGAAATAAAATGTTAAGATTTTAAAGGCCTTTGCAAATGTTCAGCTAATACATTCATATTTTACAACCTTTGAGCACCAAAATTGGATGAGGAAATTTTTTTTTATCCTGCAAATATTAATTAATGTTGACATATACAATCAAAAGGGAAGCAGGGTTTTCACACACTTCTCCTTTCTCATTTTGAAACCTCATCAAACAGTTTCAGCCTGTTTCTGTTACTTCTAACAAAGAATGGCTCAATTGACACTTGACCTCTATTGCTCAACTGTTCTCCTTCAGATGGTGTCTTCTTTAATGGGTTGGTTTTACATAAAAAGGACTATATTCAATATTAAAACAAACATCAATTAACATACTTGTTGGGTTTTTATGCTGCCAAATCATTGGTTAGACTGACTGTTTCCTTTTCCAAGCTTGTTTTGGCATTGTCAAAACTATGTCTGAGCTACCCAGACTCTTTCCTAACTTCAGAGTCCAAGTGCTTGGTTACAATATCGGGAGGCAATGAATCATTAGGGTCCATCAGACTTCCAAGGGCCTCATAAGTGGTGTGGAAGTTAGAAAGCTGTTTCATTGCCTAATATCTATCCTGTCCCATTTGATTCACATTTCCAATTTGATAACAATCAACTTACCCCATTTTCTACATTGCTAATGAAAATACTCAACACAAAGGCTGAAATTAGACTATGTGGTAACTGTCTTTCTACTATTTCCAACATGAGAGGTTCTTTATTACTAAATGTTCTGGAGGGCTGAAATTTTTACCAATGCAAATATAAATTTTTGTGATGGTTGCAAGGGTATTCCTGGGCAAGGAGAAATTCAATTTGTCCTTGTCAAAATAAAAACAAAAGAACAAAACATCAGTTGAATGGAACCTTTGAGTGAGTGGAAAGCTTTCATCAGAGATTAATTGGAGAGGGAGCTAATTAGAAAATGGTTTAACTGCATCAGTTTTACATTGATCTGACTGTAATAAATGTGTTTTTGTGTAGCTATAAGAATGTGGCAGTTGTCTTAAGGTCAAATTATCCACAGGGAGTTTGTTGAAAGTGGTATGAAGGGACATCATAGAGAAGTGAAACAAAGGAAAATGATTAATGATATGTTGAGGGCTTCATTCTGTGAGAATAATTTAAAGTTTTAGTATTGTTTTCAGTACTGTTTTAAAATTTATCTCTTACATAGTAGAGCTATGCTACTGCACAGTTTAACTTTATATGGATCCAAATGTACGGGCCCCATAATATTCAGTTTATTATTTAAAGTAAAACAAGAATCTTTGTTGCTACATCTAGAGCCTCATAAATACTTATTCTCAAGATATGTTCTCAAAAGACTGAGAAGTTGACTCTATGAGAAAAGGTGAGTGTTAAAACATATCAACTTCAGAAAAGCTACATTATTTCAAAACACAAATTTCATCTTGGATTACCAACTTAGACTACACATACACACACACAAAAAAAACACACCTAAAAAATATAGTGTGGATATAGTAACAGCATTGGAGAGTTATAGAATTTATTTCCTATTTATTATACCAGAAAAAAACAAGTTAAAGTCATGTGAGTATTAAAAGATCAGAGCCTCTATTTCTTTTAATCTTAAGAAGTATCTTACGTTAGACCACCTATTAGTAGCCACAAGGTACTGAACATCACATATGTGCCACACACTGTGTTTTCCGAACCATAGTATGTTGTTATCTGGTGCAACCAAATTTAGAAGAAATTAATAGGATAAAATACAGAGAGAAAAAAAAAAAAAACATGGGCAAATTGCATGCTTATAAATGATGACTTATATATTATGAAATTATATGTTATAAACATAATTGTTATGTGGGCCTAGAAAGTAAGAAGAATAGCTCTATAGGATAAATATACCAGCTGGTCATAACTTTTTGATAATTCCTTAAATTAAAGAATTACCTTAATGTTTTAAATTCCATAGCAGGCAAATAAACAATTAGAAAACGTGAAGAAAGAAAGCAAAGAGAAAGTCACATTGTGTGCCGGTGTTCGCCACCCAAGGTTGTTGTGGAAATGTGAGGGGTCTTTTATTATTGTTTTTATTTTGACTGGGCTGAGTTTTGCTCACTTAAAAGATCCAATTGTGAGAACTTGCTCTAAAGTCCAAGCTTGTTGATGGACAGGCATCTTCTCCCAAGGTAATAGGGAAACTGTTTTAGCAACTCTTATATTTTTGGAAAAGTCAGTGTTTGCTGTAATTTGATCCTAACTGCAACCTATATCTCACCTGCATTTATCAATGCCAAGCCACAGAAATGCCTGCAAGGGCCTGAATACTTGCTGCTCATGATATATATTTATGGTATTTTGGCTGCTTCACTATGAAAATATTATACCACAGAAAATAAAATCTGATTCTATGTAGCAACTCAACCCACAAACATAAAGCTGAGTGTTGGTTTTATCATCATCAACTAACTTGTGTTTCCTTGAGTGTAGAAGGCAATAGTAAATTCATAGATTCATGTAATTGCACTTGGGGACAAAAAGCAACTTCAATATTAAATTTCAACATTTTTATTCTTTTCTATAATACCAATACTTGCTTTCTATTATGTACTATTTAACCTAGATAATTTTAAGCAGTTATATTTATGTTATATTTTTATCCATAAATAATGGTAGCAACTCTTCAATATATTAGATAAAAGATAAAAAATTCCAAAAACTATTTAAAAGTGGCCAATAATTTTTACCAGAGAAAGAAGAAAAAAAATACTTCTTAGGCTTACAAATGCAGGTATTCATTTATTAACTTATTTAGTACATTTTTTGCTTAAATATTAGAGGGCAATTTATTGGAAACTGAGAGGTCAAAGATAAACAAACTATGACCCAAACCATTAAAAAGGTCCATGGAGGGAGACAGACATTGATACAAATGCAATCGTAATAAAGGGAGATGAGTGTTTAGAATAATATGTATTTTAAAGTTATGTCTGTTCTTTTAAAGTCATAGATTCTTATATTAAACCATAGTTTTGGAGCTATTGACTTGTCTTTCCAATATTTATCCATATGAGAAATGGTGAATGTTAAAACATACCAACTTTAGAAAAGTTACATTATTTCAAAACCCATATTTCTTCTTAGACTATCAATCACACACACACACACACACAAACCCTAAAAATATAGTGTGACCTAATCTCTTTTCTTGTTAAGAGGAGTAAGGTAAAACTCTTAGCATAAAAATAAAAGGTTCAATTGGGTGTACTTTCTCTCTCTCTCTCTCTCTCTCTCTCTCTCTATCTCTTATCATCAATGAGAAATATTACTTATGTGGCCCATTTCTTTTTTATTGCTCCCTAGGAGAATTACCAGACTCTCAAAATGTTTTGGATCTCTGGTCTCATTTAGAAACTGTTTTAAGGTAATATATATATATATATATATATATATATATATATATATATATATAGACATACCAGTAGATATAGACATAGACATACAGATAGGTTTATTCATTCAAACTACTCTTTATGAGATATTAAGATAATTTGCCCTTTATTATGAAATTTAGCCATGTAGGCAACACCTTTCTTTGCATCCCTTTAATAATTATATCAATTAATATGGTAGTTGGGATTTTCCAATGTTGGTTGTGTTTTTTGTTGTTGTTGTGTTTTTGTTAATCCTCACCTGAGCAATTTTTCCATTGATTTTTAGAGGAGTGGAAGAGAGAGGGAAAGACAGAGAGAAATATCAATGTGAGAGAAACATCAATTGGTTGCCTTCTGCATGCCCCCCGACCAGGGCCCAGGCTGGGGAGGAACCTGCAACTGAGGTACATGCCCTTGATGGGAATCAAACCCAGGACCCTTCAGTCCGTAGGCCAACATGCTATCCACTGAGCCAAACTGGCTAGGGCTGGTTGTGTTTATGAATCTAGAAATATTTGAGAAATATGCCTGAGGTGCAAAATAGCTTAACTTTACCTCCATGTATCCTAACTATCATGTATCTACCCGTAGATTAGGCTAAAGTCAACAATCTTCCAGAGATTAAAATCAAGATCCAAGCAGTTAAAAGATGTCTGAAATAAATAAATAACTTTGTATTCTACTCTGATCAGATTAAATGACTTGTATCTATTTAAGATTGGTTGAGAGGAATTAATAAAATGGGATATCAGAAAGCAGATAGGAGGGAAAAAATTCATTGTTCCTGATACCTTAATACTTTGATACACGTTAAATAAAACTAAATATATATGTTGAATCAGAATGCACACTGCACTGAAAGCCAACTAACTACTGATTAGCTAAGCAAATCTCTATACTGATGCTGGGGGTCAGGGGTGCACTTAATTATTACTGACCATGAAAATAACTCCATGTTATCTGATATTGTATAAACGTGAAACATAGACTGGGGTCTTCTGGAATGGGAATAATTTCTGATATCCAAACTGGGATTTCATCTCTTGTTTACCGAGCTCATTCTCCTTCAAGGGATAAATAAAAAGATAATACAATGGTGCTAGGTCTTCACTCCTCTGCCTTCTCAGGCATAGGCATAGGCACAGGCACATACACACAAACAACACACCAGAAAAAAAGTCAATACAAGAATAGGTTTCCAAACTCTGATTTACTAAAATATTTAGCCTTTAGACAAATATTCTCCACATAAATTTTAAAAATTCATAAAATCTTTTCCCTTCAAGTTGAGCATAAGTAAATAAATTTTGCCTTTAACTCAGTGATAAAGATTTCCCAATAAACACCATCTGTTCTAGAGTAGTATAGTGATCTCCCAACTTTTCTTCCCCCCATTGGTCTATTTCTAACTAATATAAACACTCTCCTTTCATGAATAGAGATGAATACATGTTTATTAAGAAAGGTCATAAATGAATTTGGAGAATGTAAATAGAAATTGTGTTCTTTATAAACATTGGTTAAAGTTGCCTAAATTCAAAATATTACTGGAAGAACCAAGTTTCTTCTCAGCCTCTCCCTCATTCCTTTACCTCAGGAATTTGAACAGGGAAATAAATCTTATACTGTGATCTCCTGCTTATAGAACTATAGTGGGGTAGAGGGATGCCTGCCTATTAATCTCACTTTGACTTTCAAATATTTTAATTTCAATTCCAGCTAATTTCAAGTATAACTAAAGAAATGTGTGGTTTTATTATTTGTTTTTCTTGCTGTGAATTTAGATTGCAATATTTTTGAGATTATTGTTTATTGTGTGTATATGTTTGCACTCACCCGCTTGCATGTTTATTGGGGTATCAATGGGAGACCTGGTGCCATAAGGAAAATTCAAGAACATATTATTCAATAACCTTTGGATTGTAACAGGAAATTGACTTAGGTTTAAAAAACAACAACCTTGATTCCCATACTAAAAATGCCAGCCGGACCAGCTTTAACATGGCTAGATCTAAGAGGCTCCAATGCCATCATCAGAATCAATCTCTCTTTTTATAAATTTATCTTTATTGTTGAAAGTATTTCAGATGTCCCCTTTTCCCCCTTTCTTGCCCCCCTCCAGTGCACTTTTGTCTGTGTCCATGGGTTATGCATATATGCATATAAGTTCTTTGGTTAATTTGTTCTGGCCTCCTGCCTCCCTCCCCTTTCTTCTGAGATTTGTCAGTCATGCTTTCATGTCTCTGGATCTATTTTTTTTTAAAGGTAACACTTTATTATAATTTTTAAAACATGTTTTTAGTGATTTCAGAGAGGGAGAGGGAGAGAGAGAGAGAGAGAGAGATAGATAGATAGATAGATAGATAGATAGAAAGAAACATCAAGGATGAGAGAGAATCATGGATCCACTGCCTCCTGCATTGGGGGCATTGGGGATGGAACCCACAACCTGGGCATGTGCTCTGACAGAGAATCAAACCATGACCTCCTGGTTCATATGTTGATGCTCAACCATTGAGTCACACTGGCTGGGCTCTGAATCTATTTTGTTTGTCAATTTATTTTATTAGATTCCACATATAAGTGAGATCATGTGATTCTTACCTTTCTCTGACTGGCTTATTTCACTTAGCCCAGTGGTTCTCCACCTTGGCTGCACATTAGAATCACCTGGGAATCTTTTTAAAATCCTGATTTCTGGGCCTCATCCTCCAGAAATTCTGTTTCTTTGTTACTAATGTTGTGGCCCCACCCCATAACAAAGAAACAGAATTTCCAAAGGGTGAGGCTCAGATATCAGGATTTTAAAAAGATTCCCAGGTGATTCTAATGTGCAGCCAAGGTTGAGAACCACTGATTAGCCATCTCTCTTTACACCTCAGTGCTGTTCTTCTTTTGATTGGCCTTAATTTTGCTTTTATGATGCCTGATGGAAGCTCAGACTTTCTCCAGGGGTGGGGAACTTTTTTTCTGCCAAGGGCCATTTGCATATTTATAATATCATTCACAGGCCATACAAAATGATCAACTTAAAAATTAGCCTGCTATATTTGGTCAAACATTTAATTAACTCATCCCTAATACCTTGGCAGGACCAGACCAAATGATTTCGGGGGCCTTATATAGCCCTCGGGCCAGATGTTCCCCATCCTTGCTTTATCATCTCTGCTAGCAGTATTAGAAAAAATAAATAAATAAAACTTGTCTTTCCTGGTTGCTGCAGAAAAATTCCCAGGATTACTTTGATTAGAGCAAAGAGTGATGAATCAGTCACCAGGGCCAGACACAATATCAATTGTTCCGATCTGGATCATGAGTGCACCTCTGATTCCAGGTGTTGGACTAGTCCACCTAAGCCACATGGAATGAAAGTGGGTGGAGTTGATCCCTAAGGAAACTCAAGACACTCTTACTAGAATGGGGGGAATGACATTGGGTATGCAAATCAACACCCAGCAACCTAGGCTAACTTCCCTTCACACTAACTGAGAGGTCTGGATGGTAGGTAACCAGACTTTAAGTTGCAGAATCCCTTATAGACGATTTTCAGCAGGCTGTCCTCCTCTCAAATCCAACTCCTATCTGCTGTTGTTATGATCTTACTTTGGACTCACCTCAGTCTTTGGGAAATGCCCCGAGGGAGATTATTATATTCCAATAGTGCCCAGATTGAGAAAAGGCCATGGTAAAACCAACCCATATCAGTACCAGGCAATTTGTTTTCTGAGACAGAACTAGATATTTTTACGTGAAACTATCCCCAAACCTGCATCAAAATATGTAGTACCCATGAACTTTGTAGTTGGGCATTAATGGCAGCAAAGTAACAGGTTAATGATAGAAAGTGTGGCCCTCTGGAATCAGCACTCTCTCACCAAAGGCCCAGGTTCCACATGGTAAACAGCAGTGAATAGAGCAATGACGAAAGGCCGTTCAGAAAGCAAGGCTGAGAGGAGCACATGATATAGACAATAGTTGCCAAGTCAATGACTCAGGAGTTGACATAAGACAAACCTTCTTGTTCTTTATTTTCCAATAAATTAGAAGGTGACCCTTAGATGCAGGAGGTTGACATTTCAGTTACACAATAATAAAATCCAAAAACTTAGAAGCAACAGCAAAAGGTACAATGTGTTATTATTTTCAGATGGGAAAACTGGGGTGGAATGACTATTTCACAGTGACTATTTTAAGCTGTGAAGACACAGCACAATATTGCAAAGTGATTTGGCATTTTAATAGGCCACAATCAAATGTTGATTAAAAATTGGAAGCTTGGGCTTCCCTTGCATGAAAATTCTCTTCATCTGCTCTTCAGATGTAACTTTTTTATCCCTGCCACCTTCATTTAATATTGTATTCATCAGTTTTCTACAATACACCAATCAAAACTAGATTGGGGCAGAGAGGACAACTTAAGAACTTTGTGGAAAAGAATAAAAGCTGGGAACTTTTGACCCCAAAACATTACAAAAAATCATGGATGTAATCATAAAATAAGTCACTTAAAATCAACAATGCACAGTGTTCTTCATGTGGGTGTGAGTTGGGAGGCAGTGGAAGAGCTTCGGAAGTCAATTGAACATATCCTTGATCCTGTGGGAGTTTCTAAGACCCTGACACAGGTTTTGAATGTAAAAGAACATTTATGCAAATGTGTATTGAACAGAATAAGTGATGTATCAAAAAAGAGCACAAATGTAATAAAATTTTTATGTTGATTTGTAATCAGTTGAATTTTCAGACAATGACCTCAGTAAGTATCTATCTTGTGTTGAAGCCTAAAAGGCTTATAGGTAACTAGAGGACTGGTGCATGGATTTGTGCACCGATGGGGTTCCTCAGCCTAGCCTGTGGGGATCAGGCCAAAACCGGCTCTCCGACATCCCCCAAGGGGTGCTGGATTGTGAGAGGGTGGTTCTCGGGTGACGCACCCCGGAATCGGGCTCTCTCCTCTCTGGTTCTGGGTGCGTCACCTGAGAACCGCAGATGCCAAGTCACCACAGCTCAGCAGCTCCTACTTTGAGCGTCTGCCCCCTGTTGGTCAGTGCATGTCATAGCTACTGGTCAGAGCGTCTCCCCGCTTGTGGTCATTGTGCATCATAGCTACTGGTCAGATGGTTGAACGGTCGGATGGTTGCTTAGGCTTTTATATATATAGATAGGATTATGGCTCTACTTTCATCCTGCATAAACTCCTTTCTGAGCAAATGAAGAGCCAGAGAACTTTTCCACCCTCTGGGCCTTTCTCGCTGAAGTATGAGTCCTGATCATAGAGATCTGCTGAGCTTTGGACCTGGCTAATGTGAGCAAATAAGAACAAATCAAACTTTCAGAGAAATTGTTGACAATTTCCAGCCATCATTAATGTTCAGTGCTCCCTTGGATTTTAGCCACGTTCTTACCTTTAATCACTGGACACCCTTAGGATAACGCACTACACCTGGGACTGGGGAAAATTTAGCACTTGCAGATGGGTTAGCACCACAGTTCACTTAGACAGAGCTGTGCATTTATTCTGGGTCCCAGAGGTCTTCCTTTTATAGCACAGTTATATCCACTAAAATTATAACTTCCAAAATTCTGTTCTATTTTATTGCTCTCACGAAGTATTTATTACCTCTACTGCTTAAGTGGACATTTTTAGAGATTTACTGCTGAAAGCTCTTAGGAGAACTGCACAAGATTGGTGTTACCAGCGCTAAACAATTAGATGGAGGTTGTGTAAGAACTTTTTTATAAGATGCCAACAGTGTATTCAGTTTTAGTTTCTGATATCTTAGAGCAAATCATGTTGACATAGGGAAAGTTTATTTAGTGGAGCACCACCATCCAGTAGACTTAATAAGGACCTCACATTATGTAAATTAATGTGTTAATATTTTTTCTCCTAGTTTAATGTAATTTCAGGTAGCCAGAGATTGCCTGACTTCCTAATATTTTAGGAAATCAGTTAGTTAATTGTGCCTTTTTTTGCTTTTTTTATGCTTATATTCAAGAGAGATATATTTTGGCAACTTCCACTTTTCATATCAGTTTCCTTCTCTGCTAAGTTATTCAGTGTTCTTATAGAGCCTTGGCAGGCAGAATTTCCAGGGAGTGTTACTGGGGAGAGTCCCAGGAAAACATAGGCAAAGAATTCTCTTGGTCGAACTGCCTTTTCCTGCCAGATTGAAAGGTTTTGCATAATCTAGACTAGAACATACAAGAGAAAGGAATATTTGTTTCAACCATACCTAAAGGCCTGGGCTGGGAAGAGGATTGGCTGGAGGAAAGCTGAGTCTTTGTCACACTCTGTTACCGGAAAAAAAACAACTGGTCATGTCTTGTTATATTCTCAGCATCTCCAGGTCTCCTCATCCCTATTCTGACACTTCCATGGGCACAAAAAGCCCCCTTGTTCTGAATACATAGATATGTGTGCAGATAAGAATATTAAAAGGGCATGCTTGTTCTTCAGGACTTCTGAAGCCTGCAGACTATAAACCCTCTCTCTCATTCACACACACACACACACACACACACACACACACACGTGCACACAACTCGACTGGCTATCTATAGCAATGCAGCACATATGTAATTTTCAACAAAGCAAACTAAAGAAATCCCATCTGACAATAATTTCTCAGCAGTGCTTTATGTTTTACTGACCCTATTAGCTGCGGCATGATAAAATTCAGTAACAGACCCCAGTTCTGCTGAGTCACTTGGTGATACCACTAGCCACTCAGCTGTCCCAACTTGAAGACTGAAAATGGTCCTGTCAGATGCTCAGGTCACCCCAGGCCATTCTTCTCAGAATCGCATGGATTTGCTGCCTTCCCCAGAACCAGAAACAGAACTTCTAAGAATCTCTCAGCTAGTCATACTAGGGAGGATGGTGGGAGGAGGAAAAGAAACATGAAAGAGACATATTAAACCTATTTGGGCACATGATTTCTCAACTACCCCCACCTCTTCCTCTACGTCTTGTGCCTCCACCCACACTCCCTCTATTAAAGCCACAGTGAGCAACTACTTCCTGAACACATCATGCTCTTGCTGCCTCATGCTGTGCAAAATATGGTTTATCTCAGACTAGGGAGTACCGAGTTGTTCTTAGGACTTACTCAAGTGTTAAATCCTCTGTTAAAATATCCCTGACTCCCTAGACAGAACTCATCATTCCTCCCTCTCTGCACCCCTGGTACTTGTACTCATTAACTCAGGACTCTATTGTAATGTTTCTGTGTCTTTATCAGTTTATTTCTCCAAACTACAAATTTTGGGATTCAGAAATCATGGTGTGTTTTTTTCTCATCCTGGTAACCACCTCTCTCTTTTCCTGGTATCAGTGTCTAATACAGTGGTTCTCAACCTTGGCTGCACATTAGAATCACCTGGGAATCTTTTTAAAATCCTGATTTCTGGGCCTCATCCTCCGGAAATTCTGTTTCTTTGTTGTGGGGTGGGGCCACAACATTAGTAACAAAGAAACAGAATTTCCGGAGGATGAGGCCCAGAAATCAGGATTTTTTTTTTTTTTTTTTTTTTTTTTTTTTTTATTTTCCTCTTAAAGTATTACAAAGGGTATTACATAAGTATCCTTTTTCCCCCCCCCGCCCTTGACAAACCACTACCCTCCCTTACCCCCCAGTGTCTTATGTCCATTAGTTATGCTTATATGCATGCATACAAGTCCTTCGGTTGATCTCTTACTCCCCTCCCTCCTGCCCCCCAACTCTCTCTGGCCTTCCCACTGCAGTTTGACAATCAGTTTGAGGCAGCTCTGCCTCTGTATCTATTATTGTTCAAAAGTTTGTAATGGTCTTTATTATCCATGAATGAGTGAGATCATGTGGTATTTTTCCTTCATTGACTGGCTTGTTTCACTTAGCATAATGCTCTCCAGTTCCATCCATGATGTTGCAAATGGTAGGAGTTCCTTCTTTTTAACAGCAGCATAGTATTCCATCGTGTAGATGTACCACAGCTTTCTAATCCATTCATCTACTGATGGGCACTTAGGCTGTTTCCAGATCTTAGCTATGGTGAATTGTGCTGCTATGAACATCTGGGTGCATATATCCTTTCTGATAGGTGTTTCTGGTTTCTTGGGATATATTCCTAGTAGTGGGATCACAGGGTCAAATGGGAGTTCCATTTCCAATTTTTTGAGGAACCTCCATACTGCCTTCCATAGTGGCTGCACCAGTCTGCATTCCCACCAGCAGTGCACAAGTGTTCCTTTCAGAAATCAGGATTTTAAAAAGATTCCCAGGTGATTCTAATGTGCAGCCAAGGTTCAGAACCACTGGTCTAATAGAATGAATGCATAGTCCAGGAAAGGTGCTATACAAAAGTATATTGAATGAATTGATTAATAAAAAATGGTTGAAGAACTAAAGTAAGGGGAGGATGTTCTCCAGCACCCAGTCATAATTTAAATCTGCGAGTGGTCTGAGAATGCAGAAGGGTAGGTGATCAGAAGTATCCAAAACATGCCAAGGCTAGTAAGGCCCTTTCTCTCATTTTTCTTTTCCTCTTCTTAACCTTAATTGATGCTGCCTTAATTCTAAGCCCATCCCCCTCTCCCCCGTATTCTTTATTCTTTTTCCTTGTCTGAGATCTCTGTACCCTTCCTTCTGTCTTCTCAACATGTTTAAATTTGCAGATAATCCATAGAAATAAATTTATATACTCAAAGTCCAGGGAATCTGAGAATCTGCTACCCCCAACCTTCCTGCCCTCAAATACTTGACTCTATAGTAGTGAGTCCAGAGGATGTATTCAATGAATCTCACGAAGAAGACAAGTTGGACAAAAATCAAACAAGTGGTGCCCAGGAGGGGCAACTATAAAAGAAGCCCATTGTATATATTTCAAGTAACTTTCCAAACTATTGTGTCTTAACCCAATTTTCTGTGCAAATTAGGTGATGGTGATGCAAAAAGAAATGACTAATTGGTACGCAATTTTAGAATAAAATTATTGAAATTGATATGAACTGTTGACTAAAAAGATAACTGAGATATAAAAACATTTTTATTTCTAGCTAACAATTTCTGGGTGTTTGCTATGGTGCTTGGAACTATTCTAGGGGCTTGGCATATATCACATCATTCAGTTACCACCACAATATAATGAAGAGTTTTAGCTATTTCTCCACTTTGCAATGAAAGAAGGGTTAAATAAGTTGCTGGACCTCATACTAGTTGGTAGGAGGTGGAGATGCACTTCAAATGCCAGCAGTCTGGCTCCAGAGTCTGCCACTTTAAACTCATAGATTCTTCAAATATAGCAAAAAGCTAAATTTTGATGTGATGTTATGAAAGCAATGTTATCAGCTTAATTTATTGTTTATGCATAACTACCTAGCAGCATAAATACTAGCAACATATTATTATGCAGGTACTAAATAAGCTACTGTGATTTTTAAAAATTAATTAAATTTATTGGGGTGACATTGGTTAATAAGATTATATAGGTTTCAACTGTACATTTCCATGATACATGAACATTTTATTTGGACCATTACAATGCAGCATCATTGATAAATCTGAGGACAATTAGACGCTTCTTGATGGCAATATCCTAAAATCCTGGGCTGTGCAGAAATTGAAGAATAAGACTTGATCATATTGTTTTTGACTGCCTGAAATACTCTGCTTTATATTGAATATTCTATATCACCTCCCCTTTCAGGCAGAATTAATTGCTACCTCTCCTGTTCTTTGGGGTCTTATAAATTGTGAATTCTTGAATTTATTTTGCTTAAAAATATAACTTCTTTGATTTTAGTCAGCAAACTTCCTTAATATTTATTAAATGAGAATTGTTAATTGTGATGTCTAAAGCCTCTATATTTTTGCATTTTGTCTTTTCTTAATTTTGTATTGGGCACTCTATAGTCTTAAATTGTAGTACTAGATTTCTTAATGTTTTCTTATATTTCTACCAGTTTTTTTAAAAAAACATACAGTCCAGGCTATGCTATTTATTATTTTATATTTCAGTGCAATATAGCTTTTAAATATATGACATATTACTTTGCATATGCTCCTTCAGAGTCAAAATTATCTTCTTTAATTTAAGTGATTTCTTTGTTACTTCTCTCACTACAGTCTCTGTGTTCCTTCTAGAAATCCTATTGAATAGATTTTGGAATTTGTTTTCCTTGTCTATTAACTTTTCTCTCTTTCCATTTTTTTGTTCTTTTGTGCTGTACTCTGGGAGATTTTCTTGGCTCCATCTTCAGCTCATAGGTTTACTATCTAGTTGTGCCCATTCCATGATCAATCCATCTCTAGAGTTTTCTCTGTTGCTGTTGGTTGTTTGTTTAACACTTCAGCTATCTTAGTTTTTATTTCCATAAAATTTATTTTTCTTTTTTATAAATAGAGAATTCTCAAAGGAATGAGGCTAATTTTAAATGCTGTTTTTATTGCATTGTCTCTATTTTTGTTATTTGTTATGTTGCTTGCTTGCATAAAGTTTCTTTGTTTTAGTTTTCCTAAAAATTATTGGTAATTCTTTTGTTTTCTGAAAAATTTGTATTTAAATATTCCTGCCTACCTGAGTATGGTTTCTAGTTATGTTTATCATAAATTCTTTAGTGATTTGGGGTAAAAGGTTAAAATACTTCAAATTATATAGGCTACTTATGGACCCCTTTTCTATTTTCAAGGTCTACTAGAGATTTATTATTTTAACTATAAATATATTTTATTTTCATCATATTTTAGACAGAAGAGCAGTTGGACATATATATTTCTTCCTCCCTATTGATACAGTCCTTTTTAGTAATTTTAAATTGTTAATATAAAGATTATATTCTTTCTTTACTATATTCATAGATATAGATACAGTTACAAATATAGTTATTAATTTTTTTATAGTACCATAGTCATAAGAAGTAAAGATGCATCTTTATTCTGCCATATTGATTTAATCTTATCTTAGTATTTTGTAATTGTTAAAATATTGATTATATATTTTAATACTCTGGATCACAGCTCTTAAAAGTGTATGTTGAATCTTATTTTTTTGTGTGTCCTATATATGCTTTGTACATGATGTCTGAGATATCAGAACTTTTGTGCATTGCTGTGGGAATGTAAATGGTGCAGCCGCTGTGAAAAACAGTATAGTTGTTATTTAAAAAATCAAAAATAGAATTTCCATATGATGCGGAAATTCTTCCTCTGGATGTATACCCAAAGGGATTGAAAACAAAGACTCACACAGTTACATTCTCATGTTCATACTGATATTATCTACAATAGCCCAAAGTAGATGTAGCCCAAGTATTTATCAACAAATGAATGGAGAATTCATTGTTGAAAGGCTGAGTGGTTGATGGTTTATAATTTGATGGAGGCAATTCCTGATAGCAAAGGAGTCTTGCTCAGAAAGAAATTTGGGAAAGGCTTCTTGGTCTCAGCCAAGAAGACAGGTTCAGGGCATGGCTTTAATCCCTGCATGTGTGTTGGTGTACTACTCTATATCCATATTGGATTTTGGTCTAGGAAACTAAGTTATGTAGAAGGAGAGTTCAAGCTTGAAGGCCTATGCATTGGGTTGCCACAAATACGACAGGGAAAGGAAAGAGGAAATGAACTGAAACAGAATGAAGCAGGGGAGAAGTGGGGGTGGGAAAATAAGACACTGTGTTAAGGTAGAAAACAGAGTCAAACAGAACAGTGCAAGCCAAATGAGGCAGAATAAATGTCAGTAGGAAATTTAAACAGTTCATCGCTGATGATACAGAAGTGATCTAGGAGGTTGTCCTATTTATTATAAGATATATGATTTCCAAAATATTACAGTGAAACACAAGAGAAAGCTGTAGCAGATGATTGGGCTTAACATGACCAAGCAAAGACATCAACTTGGGCATCTTGGCTACCCACGCCCAATGTCTTACAGTCCTCTATGGGGAGTTGCTGCTGTCATCTTTAGGACAGTCTTTTTTTGCGTCAGGGCACTCTTCCTACCTCTGCTTCAGTTCCTCTCGCCCTCAATTGTTTTCCCTTCTTTCCCAATTATGTGATTAGCCCTTCACAAGGTCGACTCCATTAGATAGTCATTCTAGATTGAATTTAAGGTTCGCCTCAAGACATGGCCTTCTATATTTTTATCCTCACCTTCAAGCCCTGCAGCCTGCTGATAAGTGATACCCCTCATCTTTATCTACTCTAACTTCCCAGGACACAAGAGCCCCAGAATAGTACTCTGGATCTCTGAAAATACTAGTTATTTGGGGAAATTGACATCTTAAGAATTTTTAAATTACATGTATATGTTTAGCTGTTTGTGCACAATTTAATTCATGGAATAAACAAATAACTTTGATAAACTCTTTTTCAGACATGATGAGTTTGGTATAAGCAGGTAAGACTTCCCTGTAGGTAGATCAGTTTCAGGGTCTAGAGTTGAGGTGAGGGTTTGAGAGGAAGAAACCAATATAGGAGCTGTCACCCTCCAGTTTCTTTTCTCTGCTATTCTTCTCACATACTTTCAGTTATCGTTAGAAGACACAGATGCAATCATGCTATTGCCTATGTACAAAAACCTTCAATGAATTTCTATAATACAAAAATAAAGTTTAAAGACTTCAATGTAAATATTCAAATACAAAAGTTTGGCTCTTTCTAAACTTTCCCACCTAATTTCCCCACCACTGGCATGGCATCAGCCCATGTACTCCTTTTACTGCACACATGCTTGGGAATAGCTCACCTTCACACCTTTGTCTAGATTGCATTTTCCCCTAAATATCCAATCTCTCCATCAAGGCCCTTTTAAAAATTTTGTTCCACTAAGATTTCCTCTATACTTTGTCTTTAATAATTAAATCTTTATTTGGCATGAACCTGTTTGCACAAGTTGTTCCTCCATTTTATTAACCTATTTATTTATGAACTTATTTCTAAACACTTTTATTCAGTCTCTCAAGAAATAATAGCATTTCAAATGTATTCTGAATTGTTTTTGTGGCTTTAAAATATTCAGGAGGAAAAGGATCCGTCCTCTAAGAAGTTTTATTTCAGTGAGGTAATTAAGCTCTATGAGGAAGAGCCTCTGAATGAGAAATAGACAGGACCATGGGGACAATACAGTTCCAAGTTCTGTGGTATATTGTACCCACTAGCGGAGGGGAAGCAAGCACAGTGCATGCTCATAAAGTAATAGGGGACAATTAAATAGTCAATCACCTAAGGATTTAACAGATGACTCTGGCGACCTAAGCTCTCCTAGGTCTGAGGGGATGGGGAGGGCAGCTATGGCTTTTTTTCTGAGTTGTAAAGGGGAAAAGCTATTTTGTAAAAATCTCAAAAACCAAAAATCAAACCTAGCCTATATAGTAGAATGTGAGAGAACCTGCTATAGTTAGAGAATAAACAGCATATCAGTACAGCTGAAGTGTCATGGGCACAGGTCAATAAAGTTAGGCAGAGATCAGAAATTCAGTGAATATTTGGGTAATTTTGATCACAGGATTTTGCCTAATATTACATCGTATCCTATGCTTAGCCCCACTTTATTAAAATTATTTATAGATACTATTTTAATAATTATAAGTGCCATCAAATTGATATATTTGATTTATTTAAGGATAACTTAGGTATTGAGTATGTAAATGCCTTTTTACTTTTTGCTGTTACAAACATCACAACAGTAACACCTTTGTAAATCTTTGCTTGTAATCCATCTCTATTGTTTCCTAGAAGAGGCACTTCTGAGGTAAGACTAGAAACATATTAGGGTCATAGAAGCCAGACATAATCATGGCCCTATTCCAGGTTCTCATCTTTCTTGGATTAGAAAAAATGTTGGGTTGCTACAACAGCCTATTAATTAATCTTCCTGCTTCCAGTCGTGCACCCCTCCAATCCATTCCCTGCGTTAAGCCAAAGTAAACTTTCCAAAATATAAATCTGATCCCGTCCTCCCTACTAAACTTCAGACAATGGCTCCTCAATGTGTCATGTATACATGATCCAAATCCAAGAACATTTTAAGTCTTTTAATACATATTACCAAATTGCTGGCAGAAAGGTTGCAGCAATTTATACACTTCCACAAGCAGTGTACAAAGTATGGACCTTACCATGCCCTTGCCAACATATGGTATTCTCATTTGTCACACAGACTGTAATGATCTATTATTGTCTGTCTCTCCCATTAATTTATTAATTACTTACAATCAGGAATGTTGGCCTATTCATCTTTGTATCATAACACCCAGTGCAGTGTTAGAACAATGAATGAATTAATACTACCTAACACAAGTACTTCATTTGTATGTAGAATTTAAGATCTTTTTATCCTTTACTCTGATGAGATTTAGGGATAGACAAGGTCAAGGCCAAGAGTTGAGGGTTCAAAGCTTGAGGTATCCAGTATGTAACCAAAGGTCAAAGTAGGAAACATACACGCCAAGGCTATCAAAGATTTGTAGTTGTTTGTATAGCTAGGCTTTGGAGCTGTTTTAAATTTCTCATATAAAGTGACTGTGTGCTGATGAATTGAGGGTGCACCTGAATTCTGAGTCTGTGGCGCCAGGACCTTCTGTTGAACACCAGGCACTTTAAAGAGGTATAAGGCATACCTCGTGGAGAAATCTTTGGGCATACAAAGGGTCTCCAATCCATCAAAGCATCAGAAATCAGACCCACCTCTAGATCTTTGCACATATACAGATTCTTAGGCCCCATGAGAAAGGAAGGCTGTTTTTTTTTAAAAAAAAATTTTTTTTTAGTGATTCTGATGCCCCACCAAGTTTGAGATTATAACATAAGGCATGCTAGAGAAATGGAAAATGAAATTCATTAAATATGTACTGTGATACAGCCTCTGCTAGTAAACAAAGGTCTGGTTGTATCTTTGCTACCAAATAATAGTCATTTTACTGAAGCAAATAAACTATTTGGTCTCAAATTCTCCCAAAAGAACAATGATTAACAGATTTATCACTTCTTATCTCTTTGGGAGGGTTCTGTCAGCAGTGCTATGACCATAATCCAGGCTCTGAGAATACTTGAACCTCCCTTGATTGTGACTTCAGCCTCTTTGTGCCTTCAATTTTCCAACTCCTATATGTGCTAATAAGTCTCATAGGAAAAGACCCAATAAGTGTTCTGTTTTAAGTATAAAGGTTTAACTATAAAGTACTCTTTAAAGAGCTTTATTTTTTTCATGGGAAAATCCAATTAAAGTGTCTTGTGATGACCAAACATAATTATTTACGGAGGAGTATATTGCTTCACAAAGTATAAACCACCAAAGACAGGGTCCTTGACCTGAGGAGCTTAAGCTATAAGATAGGAATAAACAAACTGAGATAACAGTAAAACAAGAGTCCGTCTCAGAGATCAGCCTGGAGTCACATTATTCACCTCCACCGCCTCACAAAATAAAATTCTGGGGACCCAAAAATAGTGTAGAACTTGAGATTTTAGTTTTGGACTTTTCACAGGGTAGGTTGAAAATAAAATTATCAATTTAAAGTGTGGCTTGGTTTAGCTTCCATTAATATATACATGAGGCGTATCACAATCTATGGGTGGATGTTTTTGTGATGCCAAGACTTTTTCATCCATCCATTTAACGTTCAATGTTTTTTTTGTTGTTGTTCGGTTAAGAAATTTATTGTTTTAATTTTTATCTTTACTAATTTAGCACAGTCTACTATACTAAATAAATATGACAGACATTAATCAAATGCTTATCAGTTTCAATTATATTTGTAATTAGTTTTTCTGAGTATTGCGGCTTTGGCTCCATAACATTAGCATAGGAAGGAAAATACAGTCAAATCCCTAAGTGATATTTGGTCATTAACAGTTTAATATGTGTTTATTTTTTCCTTCCAGGTTTTTATTTCAGAAAATAAATCCTGGATTATGTTCTCAAAGAATTAGAAGTATTTTCGTGTTTCGCTTCCTTAAAACCCTCTAGGCTCCCCACCCCCAATCCCCGCACCTCCCTTAGTGGTTCTTATAGAGGTTTAACAACTGGTAGCCTTGGAATCTGATGACCTCTTTCTTTCCTTTGACTAGATAAGGTAGCACAGCTGCTAGTAAGTTTTCCCACAGACGCTGCCAATGGCGGTGGTTGGGGAGGGGTGTCCCTCTGTGGACAGAGAGGTAATGTGATCTTCACACGAGTCAGACCTGGGCCTTGTCAGTGTTGAGACTGTGTGCTATATTAAATTACACTCAGTGTTTTCTGTTCTCCTCCTTGAACTACTGTTCACAGGGACCACCCAACCTACAGCACTTCCTTGAGTCCATGGGGAACACAGTTCTAACCGTCCACACAGCCATTCAGCCAGCAGGCTGTCTAGAGCTGGCTTCTTCAGAACATACTGGTGATGTTTCTGGGAGAACGATTTCGCATTTCCAGTGAAATCTCATCACATAAGGAAAGCTAATAATCTGTGGTGAGAAATGACTTGTGCTATGAACCTGCCGAGCAGGGAATTGAGCGGTCAGGCAAAGTTTAGAGATGAGCAGTTTGGTGCATTGCTTTTCCCTAGTCTTCCCTAACTATACCCATATTTTGTGTCTGGTTTGTAACTTCTTATCCTCAAAGTCACTGGTTCTCAAACTCTAGTGTGTATCAGACTCAGATGCCAGGTCCCCATCCATCTGGAGAGCTGATTCAGAGTCTGGTTTAACAAGCATCTCAGAGGCTCACAACTCACATGGTATAAGGATTACACTGAGAAAAGCATCAGTAGCAAAAAAAACTATCATGATCCTCTTTCCATATATCAAGGGACTGTATACTTCATAGATTATTTATATCTTACTGGGAACTAGTTTAGTGTGTGAATCTATCCCCAAAAACAAATTTTTATTGAGAGATATAGAGAAAAAAAATTATTCCAAGGTACCCATGCAAAAACAGTGGTATAGACTAACATGCTGGATAATTTAATAAAAGGAGCAGTTACTATCAGCAGTTGTGGTTATGGAAGTTTTCCCATTGCTTTAATTTCTTGACTTTTAGGAAAGCTGTTTTTGAAAAAGGAAAGTTTAAGATAGAAGGAAATCAGCGATTTCTGCCTGCAATCCCAAGTAATAGTAGAAGTGAGTTTTTTGGTGGCTTCAGCTGTAAAAGCAGAATGTATTAAGCACATGTTATGTGAAAGACATTTATTTTGTTCTTGAAGCCCCCTCATATCTACTGTGGTCAGAAATTAAATCCTCGGCATTTTTTAGTTTTTCTAAAGCAATAGAACATGTTCAGTTTATTTGAGAAGAAAAAACAATTCTTCTAACTTAGGCTCAAGGAAAAACATTGAGTCTCTTTAAAAAGTAAATTCACCCTTACAAAATGGAATGAGGGATTTAAAGATATTTTAAGGTGGCTCAAGTTATTACAACAACACCTAGTGCTGCCACTGTTACTCATGAGGGGTGTGTGTGTGTGTGTGTGTGTGTGTGTGTGTGTGTGTTTTGGGAGGGGGAATGAAATATAGAAATGTACAACGGGACATTTATTCTTAAGTCAAATAGAGCAGTAGAAAGATGCAAAGGCTGTGAGTCAGGTGATGTAGATTTTAATGTGAAGGCTGGAATTCACTAGCTGTATGAACTGAAGTAAATAAATTTTTGTGTCCCAATTTTGTATAAAATTGAGTCAATACTTATTCTTTATATATTAATGTAAGATATATATATATATAATCTCCCCTGCAAATCCACCAGGCCAGATATGTGATAGAATTAAGATTCTTGCAATGGGACTTTGTATTTTCTGGCTTTCTTAGGTGTATTTCTCCTCTGCTTTCTGTTCTCACTGTTGGCAATACAAGAAGAGGGTTCATAATCCTAAGCCAAATTAATATAAACTTATTGGGTTTCTGTAAATGCTATATTAAAGTTAAGATGTATAATTAAATTACTGCAATGATGACTAGTAAGTGACATTATTATCAATATATTGCTATATTTGCTAGTGAAATATTGATAACAAGGGACAATTGTTGAATTTTATTTACACGATAAGAAAATAGGTGAAATTTTAAAAATTCTTATATTATTTGCATAGCATATTTTGTTGGACTATCTCTCTAAAGAGGGTGTTTCAGGTTCATGAACCTGGGATTTCCATTACAGATGAAAGAAGACTGTGTTGTTAGCAGTGGCCATTTTCAGTTGGGCCAAAGTATTTTGAACTAATATGTAGACTTGGTTACTTTTTTAAAAAAATATTGAACACCTACTATGTAGAAGACACTATATTGATAATGTAAGGGATACCAAAATATTTAAATAATGTTACAATTTAAAAGTACCTTGAGAGAAACACCAATATGGGGAAATGGGAATTCAAGAGAGAGGAGTCTGAGAAATTTGGGGAGATCAGTGGTTGACTGACTTGTAAAGGAGAGTCTTCAGACACACCGGGAAGAGAGAAAGAGCATGCCAGGTAGCAAGAGTATTAGAAGCAAATGTATAAAGGAAGGAAAGGGAAGGCAATACATAAGAAAAGCAAACAAACAAAAAAAACCCCACAAGCCTTTTAACCCATTTTCACTCAAATTTCAAAGAGGAAAGAATGCCTGTTTTTAAATTTACCAACCACTCACTGTTATGATCTGAATGTTTGTGTTTCCCCCTCCCCTCAAATTCACATATTGAAATCCTAGCTCCCAATGTGATGGTATGAGGAGGTAGGGCTTTGGGAGGTGATTAGGTCATGAGCGTAAAGCCCCCATGAAAGAGATTCGGGTACTTATAAAAGGGGCCCCACAGAGAGCCATGTGACCACACAATGAAAAGACACTGTCTACGAACCAGGAAGAGCTTTCACCAGATGCCTAATCTGCCAGTGCGATGCTCTTGGACATCCCAGGCTCCAAAGCGGTGAGAAGGAAATGCTGTATTTAAGCCACCCAGTCTATGGTATTCTATTACATGTAGCAGCATGAACAGACTAAGACAATCACATTTATAATGGGACTTCTTTCAGAGAAAAAAGTTTTTCAGTTAATTAAAACTCAAGAGAAAAAATATTGACTCTGTTCTTTAAGTATACTTAACATAAAGGGTAGTTTTGTTGTAAATACTTACTGGAACTATGTAAGAAAACAGTTGCTCAAATCTTCGAGACACTGTAAGAGAACACACACCAGAAGTTGCTGGATCTGGCTTCTGTCCTGGCTCTGACTTTACTTGTGAATCTGGGAAGGTCACTTAAATTTGCTGAGTCCCATTTTTCTGGAGTGTGGGGTCAGTATGGGGAATTGAGCTAAATGATCTCTAGGATTCATCTCAGCACTAAATATTTACAAGTTCTTATTTCCAGCAATTGGAATTATTTATACATTTAAAAAAATATATATATTTTTTATTGATTTCAGAAAGGAAGGGAGAGGGAGTGAGAGATAGAAACATCAATGATTAGAGAGAATCATTGATCGGCTGCCTCCTACACTCCCCACTCTGAGGATTGAGCCCACCACCCGGGCATGTGCCCTGACCGGGAATCGAACCGTGACCTCCTGCTTCATAGGTGGAAGCTCAACCACTGAGCCATGCCAGCCGGGCATGGAGTTATTTATACATTTTAATGGTTAGTTTCTTTTTTTCCCCAGAGTCACTCCCAAATCTCAGTCCCCCAATTTCCTCTTCCCCCCAAAACCCACACATCCCCCACCCCCTGCTGCTTGCTAGTATTTGAAACATTATGAAACTGATTTAAGTAGTTTGGATGTCATCTGCAAGATATCCTACGTTTATCAAAGAAAGACACAAAAATGAATAATGATCACTTTTATGTACTTTGCACATGTATTTTACTTATGTGATATGAGATTTCAGCCGATCTGAAGGTGGCTTATTTGGAGAGCAGTCACTCTGCACTCAGGAAGGGATGCTGAGAGTGTCTCTATGTTCTCCAAGGGAAACCCAAGGGCCCAGAGCCTTGAATTCAATTCACATTTCAGACGACAGATAACGTCAAAAAACAAGGAATAAGAAAAAGTGTAAACACATTCATAAATAGCAAACATATAATAAAATGTATTATGCATTTCACCAAACAAATTTATTCTCATTTAATTCAAATGACTATATGAGGTATTCATTATTATTATCCCCATTTCACTAATGGGGAAACTGAGACTTGGAGGGCTGGGATAAACTGCCCAAGATTAAACACTGCCAGAGCCAAGATGTAAAATGAACTCTAGATTTACTCACTTTATTGCTTTATCATACTTCCCTGTATCATTTAATTTAATAGCAAAGAGGGACCACAAAACATGCTTGCTTGTAATGAGACACAAGTGTCTGCTTCATTATTGGTCTCATAATATACTTTTCTTACACTGTTAAAAGAAGAAAATGAGGTATTTGAAATGTTTCCCCTCAGTCAAGAAATAACCTTAACAACTCCACCAACATAGTGTATAGTCAGGACACATTCCCTGCTCTTGCCTTCCATTTCCTATTTCTGTGCCCTATGGCACCCTTCCACTGTACAGCTTGCCCCCACCATTAGCAATCCCTAGAGGTAGTAGAATTTGCTATGGCTTCTAAGCAACTCTGTGTTTATAGAGTGAAATGGTCTGGTCCAAGAACACTTTCACTTGCCTAAACCTATTATATAAGATGCCATGTTTTCTTTCAACAGTTTAACAAATCTTGTCTTTTTTTGGTTGGGCCGGGGGGTGGGGGAAGTGGCCCCAAAACACACGTCTTTACTTTGTACTGTGTGAAAGTTTGAGCACAAAATATGATAGATGCCTTGGAATCCTTGATATCATTTCTTCCTTTTGAGCACATGTGGTGGACCAACAAGACAGGGTATTGTTTGCTTGCTGGAAGTGCATAAAGCTTAGTCGGCCAGGGCAATTTCCTAGTGCCTGACCAAAACACCTTGGCTGCTGCGCCCACGCATGTGGGAGATGTTTTTGGATGAGGATGATGGCTTGAGTCAATGATTGCTGAATGCCCTGTATTTGGCATTCTCCTTTACATGTAAATAGTGGGGAGAACAGAGCAGGCCTTCATGATTATACCTTTACTGACTGAGAGATTTTGGTGAGTAATCATCCACCTTATAGTTGACTACATTGTAAATTTTTGTAGGTTAATATCTTTTATCTTCTCATTTTAAAGTTCTGGTTGATGTTGAGATTTCTTTGATATTTGTTAATCAAATATCATGTTGATTTTTTTCCTAAACTGCTCTGATGTGTGAATACCGAAGCATCTTTTTAGCACACATAATATTTCTCCGAGATTACTTCTTGTATTTTATTTAGCTTTATTTTCTTAACTAGACTGAAGTTCTTGAGAGAATGTTTCATATTCTCAAGACTCATTCATTTAGTATTTGTTGAGTGCTTAGTGCAGTGCTGAGGGTAGAACAAACATTTATTAACTTCTTGATTAAATTTACTTGGCTATTGGCTGACTCCATGGAAGTAATAAACAGGTTTTTAGAGTGGGTTGATTAGCTCAGTTTGTAAGAGCATGATGGTGTCTACGGGGGATGGGTGGGTGCTTGTCTCTAGATGGCCCAATTTGATTTATGATGCTGGCTATTATATTCAACCAACCACTGCACAAAAGCATGAGTCTAATTTCAAGAAAGAGACTAACTGATTCAATAGTAAGAAGCAACATCCTAAGTATACCCACAAATGGTGGTTCAGGAATAAGCCTCACAAATTAAATGCTTAAGAGAAAGTATAATCCTATATAATAAAAGGCTAATATACAAATAGACCGAATGGCGGAACGATCGCTTGCTATGACGCACACTGAGCACCAGGGGGCAGATGCTCAACCCAGGAGCTGCCCCCTGTTGGTCAGTGCGCTCCCACAGGGGGAGCGCCACTCAGCCAGAAGCCAGGCTCACAGCTGGTGAGCGCAGCAGTAGTAGCGGGAGCCTCTCCTGCCTCCGTGGCAGGCGGACATCCCCCGAGGGGTCCTGGACTGCGAGAGGGTGCAGGCCGGGTGAGGCCCCCCAACCTCCAGTGCATGAATGTTGTGCACCGGGCCTCTAGTAATAAAATAATTTTTTTCCCCTTGGGAGTTAGGATCAGAAGCAAGTGGGAGAAGAATTGATTTTGAAGCGGTATAAATTGACCACATTATTATGAAAGACTTCCTAAGTCCTATTAGGAAATTAAAACTTTGCCTCATGGAAAAGAATAGGGATTTTAAGCAGAGGAGTGGCATGCTCAAATTTGTGTTTTTAACAGCCCAGACTGACTGGGCTGGAGGCTAGGTAAAAACCAGAAGTGTAGAGATAGGATATTAACAATGAGGATTGAAGTAGCTAAATGCAGTTGAGGGTTATCAACAGGACTTGGAGTCTGGTTAAATGCAGGACTTGGGGTCTGGTGAGGGGGGAGGTGAATCAAGGGTATATATATTTCTGACTTGGGTCAGTAATACTACTCACTGAAGTAGGAATCGAAGCAGAAGCAAGTTAGGGAAGAGAAATTAATGAATTCATTTCAGCCTTGATCAATGCAGATAGGACATTCATGTAAAAATCCCCAACAGACATTTCTTGTTCATAGTGAGTTTATAAGCAACTGCACATTTTTATAGGGGCTGATTTTTATATTGCTCTTTCTAAAAATATGTTTTTTAATTGATTTTTTTAGAGAGAAAGAGAGAGAGGAAGGAAGAGGGATAAAGAGATAGAAACATCAACGAGAGAGAATTATCATTGATTGGCTTCCTCCTGCATGCCCCGCACAGGGGATGAGCTTGCAATCTGGGCATGTACCCTGACCAGGAATGGAACCAGCGGCCTCTTGGTTCCTGGGTCGGTGCTCGACCGCTAAGCTACACTGGCTAGTTATTGCTCTTTTTTAAAAAAAAATTATATTTATTGTTGAAAGTATTATAGATGTCCACCTTTTTTGTTGTTTTTTTCCCCATTGAAGCTCTCCTCCCTGCACCTGCACCTCCCAAGCCTTCACCACACTATTGTCTGTGTCTATGAGCTATGCATATACTAGTATGCATATAAATTCCCCAGTTAATCTTCCCCCCACCCTCCCACCTCCACATTCCTTCTGAAATTCATCAGTCTGTTCATGGTTCTGTCTCCAGATTTATTTTGTTCATCAGTTTATTTTATTCATTAGGTTCCACAGATGAGTGAGATCATGTGATACTTATCTTTCTCTGACTGGCTGATTTCACTTAGCATAATACTACACAGCAGTTTTTATATTGTTCTTTATAGTCGACATTACTTATTTGCTTAAATAAAGGCTGTGTGGGTCACAAAGGCATATAAGATATACCTCATGCCTTGAAGAGATCAGGGCATGGAGAGGTAGATAACACCCACACTAAAAAAAAAAAAAAAAAAATTAAAAGAATTATGTTTGCATATGTATGCATTAAGTCCTTTGAAATGAAGCCTACTTTTTTCCATTATTACTTTATTTATAAGCATATTGTTCAGGAAAACTAGAATTGAAAAATTCTTTCTACCATTTTTCACTAATTTGGTTGTTTCATTTGGTATACTATGTCACTTTTAAATGAGAGAAATAAAGAGATTGTTATAGAACAATACTGATTTTATGCCTATCTAAAAATAATGAGAACCATCACACAATAAATCTGAGTATGAATACCACCATTGTCCCTGAAGATGGCTCTAAAGAATGAGGCTGGTTAACCTGTACTCTCATTGGACTTATAAACCCAGGCACTCTGGGTACCAGCAGGTTGAACATTTATGTCTGTCATTGTTCAACGATGCTGAGTTTACACAGAATAAAAAAGCAGTACAATTGCTCCTTTGACTCTGAGATAAATGCTGTTTGAATAGTTGTGCAGTTGGCACACAAAAAAATCATTGGAAGTGGGCTACCTTCTAACATGCAATGCTGAAAATGTAGTCAAGTGCTTAATAAGACTCCAATAGGAGTTGTAAATCTATGGTTATTTAAAAGTGCAAATCTGGTATATCTTTCAAGTATTAAAAACAGACATTCTCCTTGGCAGCTGTCAGAAGAAATGTGTCTTAGCAAATTTCCTGACTGAAATAAAGTATTCAGCATTTACTTAAAGATTTTGAAGCTATGGCCCAAATTGTAATGAGCATATTTGTTACTGGCACTGAATTCTTTCTTTCCAGGAAACAGATGTAAGAGCAAAGCTGAAAAGTGATAAAAATTTCATTCATCATCAGTGTAGAAAACCATTCATGATACATTTTCCTTTATACTCGTGTCATTCAAAGCACACATTTTACCAACATTTCCTATTCATACACAAAAACAATCAAAGGCTAATGCTCTCAGAATGCATGCCTACATGTTGTTATAATGGCCGACAGCCATTGCTAAACAATAATATCTATATCTTGAATGTTCTAGTATCATAATGCTTTTGGCTGTGCAGTAAACCCAACTGAAGTTTTGAACTGTTGATGGCAGTTAACATTCAGATAAAGCTTGAAAATGACAGCTAGCTAGAGGAAAGAATGATGGGATTTGGCATCAGTCAAAATCTCAGCAAAATATAATATTTTGTTCTAGATGCTTTTTAAAAGTAAAAGCCTCTCAACTCAGGAGTTGTTTGGGGTCTTTCCCAAGAAAGACTGAGGAGCTGAAGAAAGATCCATTACTTATCCAGTCACAAGAGGCTACTTCCTTTAATTGACTGAGTTCTTACTCCGCCTGGCACTACTGGGTTCTTATTCCGCCTGGCACTATTCTGCTCAATCAATCAACCATTTCAGCCAAATAAACTCAGTTGGATAATTTTTTTGTTTTGGTTTTGTTGGACTTGATCAACTGTTGAAATAAATTTACTAAATCAGCTGGCTCTGACTCACTATGTAGGCTTATTAGAGGCCCACAATAGAGATAAAAACTACATGCAATCCATTTTAGACCAAATAAATGTATGTGGATATCCGTGCATATACACAAGGCTCTATCTGTGCTTCTTACTGTTGCTTCATCTTTAAGTTGGAGTAGGAAGTTTTGCAACTTTTTAAACCTTGTTCATTTCTTCTTAGCAGAAGGCATCTACAATATTGCCATTGATGTGATGTCATCATCATTGTCGTCATCATCATCATCATCATCATTACTTAGCTTAAACAGTGGAAAATCACAGAGCAAAGCAAAGGAATAAAGAATATTTATTTTTATTCCTTCCCGTTTAAGGTTAAAAAATTAAAAATCAGATTTTTTTCTTCCTAATTGAATGGCACACTTCTGCTCTTGAACACATGGTATATGTCTTTGTTTAACAACAGAGTGTCTGGTAACTTTCAATGAAAAGTCTGTCAGCTTTTACTGCTGCTGAAATTACAGCTTGACCAAATTCTTCAGTGAACTTGATATAGAAACCCCTTCTCTTTCTTTCTTTTTCACTCTCCCTCTCTCCTTCCTCCATTTTGTTTTTAAACAAAATCCAAACATAAAAATGCCATTTTCCAAAGTATACCCTGGGGTACTCATTCACAGCTTATTTCTAAATCCAGGGCAGATAGTCCTAAAAGTTGATCAAAGAGACAGAGGACCTGTATTGTTATGATAGATTTAAAAGTTTAAGATAATAAAGTTTGAGAGTAGAGTGATGATGGGGGAAGTAATATGTTATTTGATACACAGAACCCATAAATGTCTGAGAAGATTCTGTAGGGGGATATAGGAAAAATATGGTAATCCAGGGAATTAATAAAAATGAAAGTCTAAATAAAATAGAAAGGGGGTTGGTTTGCATTTCCACATTCACAAGTTTGGGATGTGGGAATTAATATTGGATGGGGAATGAACCACCTCATTAGGATAGTGTCTGAGCTAGTATTAGAATCACTCGCTTATGTCACAAATGACTAAGCATTACGGAGAAGAAATAGTATAGCATAGCAAGCAGTTTGGTGTTGGTGAATAGTAGACTCTGGAGAGGGGAATAATTTCCCAGGCTTATAAGTCAGAGGTTGAGTCTAGATGCTTATTAGAAAGTGGGCATATAACTTAAGGTCCAAAGTGTGGCATTTAAATATATATACTAGGAGCCCAGTGCACGATTCAAAATTGTGTGGCACCACTCACCCTCGAGTCGCTGGTCCCGCCCTGCCTCGCTCCCCAGGCCCTGCAGCAGCCGAGGCTGCTGCCGGTCCGGCCCTGCCTCCCTCTCTGTATCTTGAAACAGCCACGGCTGCTGCTGATCAGGCTCTCCCCCAGCGCAGGCGGGTGGAAGCCCCTGCCACCCCGCCCCTGATGCTTTCCGCACACCTCCTCCTGTCTGGTCGACCTGTTACAGTGTCCTGGTTAATTAGCACATTTCTCTAATATATATATATTAGAGAAATATATATATATATATATATATACATATATATATATATATATATATATTTCAGAGAGGAAGGGAGAAGGAGAGAAAGAAACATCAATGATGAGAGAGAATCATTGATCCTGTATGCCCTCACACTGGGGATTGAGCCCACAACCCCAGGCTTGTGTGGACTGGGAATCGAACAGTGACCTCCTGGTTCTTAAGTCAATGCCCAACCCCTGAGCCATGCCAGCCCAACCAAAGTGGGGCACTTTTAAAAGTAAAAGTGAGTGCTATTAATATTTATACTGAGTCAACATGCATAAACTGAGCTAATCTCAGGTAAATTGGATGTATGTCAACCTACTTACGGGCAGAACACTGTGAAGCAGTCCTCTCTGAAAAGACTGCATTAGTGGTCAATTGCTGTTTGTATAGCTCTTGCTGATCAAGCTTAGAGTTGGCCCTTGAGTTATTAGACTATCTCGATTCAAGGGGCATTTTGTAGTCTATGTTTAGAAGTTTTCTTGTAATACTGTCTTCATGAAAACTAGGTCAAAGAATTGTGATCTTCTCATCATTTTTATCACTTACTAGAGGCACCCGTGCACCGGTGGGGTCCCTTGGCCTGGCCTGCAGGGATTGGGCTGAAACCAGCTCTCTGACATCTCCTGAGGGGTCCCGGATTGTAAGGGGGTGCAGGCCAGGCCAAGGGACCCCACCAGTGCTCGATTGGGGCTAGGGAGGGACCATGGGAGGGCTCCAGGGCGTGTCTGGCCTGTCTCGCCCAGTCCCGATTGGCCAGACCCCAGCAACAAGCTAACCTACTGGTCAGAGCATCTGCCCAGTGCACATCATAGTGACTGGTCAAACAGTCAAACGAACAGTCGTATACTTAGCATATTAGGCTTTTATTATGTAGGACAATGTGTTAGACATTGCACTGAGCTAGAATTATAGTGTAGAATTATAGGATGGGCATTAATGGAATTCTGCTGATAGTTTGATCACAGATTCCAACTTCTCCCTTCCCTTTCAAGCTCTTAAAAATTTTAGGAAGTTTTAGGAGAAAATTGTTTTTAATCTGTATCTCTTCTAGGAGAAAAGAAACCTTTTAACCTTTTAAAAGGTTTTCAAAACATTGTCTAAAATGTTAGACAATCTACTATGACCAATACTAATAACATAATGGCAAATTTTATCCTCCCTCCAAGAAGTTAATTTTATTATTGAGTGAACAGGATTTATTATACTTTTAGTTGTTGTATAAAGTCTTCTCAACTATCTGTGGTAAAGGACCAAACTATTTTACAATTCACTGCAGTCTGATACTTTTGTAAAATTTTAAAAAAAATAAAGAAAAAAATCCATGGCAATGTCAAAGTGCTATAAAAGTTTCTAAATTCTTGCTCTTAATTTCTATACTTATGACAGACCAGCAATAAAGTTTTAGGATCAGTACCAAACCACAGACAATGTTTTAGCAATGGCTAGACTGTCAGAGTTGCAAAATAGCCTTATTTTTGTAACATTGGTTTTTATCGAGGTATAATTTACATAAAATAAAATTCAGAAATTATTAATGTTCAGTTCAATTATTTTGGACAGTTACTGCTATGGACAGAATGTGTCCTCCCAAAATTGACATATTAAAGCCCTATCTCCAAATATTATGTATTTGAAGGTGAGCCTTTGGGAGATAACTTTATTTAGATGAGATCATGAGGGTGAGCCCTCAGGATGGAATAAATGCCCATATAAAAAGAGGAAGTGACCAGGAGCTTTCTTTCAACCATCCCTGTGAGAACACAGCAAGAAGGTGATTACCTGCAAGCCAGGAAGAGTTCTCACCAGGAACCAGGCATCTTGGTCTCAGACTTCTAAGCCTCTTTGACTTAGAGAAATAAATAATTCTATTGTTTAAGACATCAGTATATGGTATTTTGTTATAGCAGCCTGATCTGACTCGATTGCATGTGCCTGGGTATCCACCAACCAATACAAGATTTAGAAGATCTAAAATGGCTTTTAGACTCATCCATACTTTGGGGTATATCAATATTTGCTTCTTTTTAAAAAAATATATTTTATTGATTTTTTACAGAGGAAGGGAGAGAGATAGGGAGTTAGAAACATTGATGAGAGAGAAACATCGATCAGCTGCTTCCCACACATCTCCTACTGGGGATGTGGCCGCAACCAAGGTACATGCCCTTGACCGGAATCGAACCCGGGACGTCTCAGTCCGCAGGCCGATGCTCTATCCACTGAGCCAAACTGGTTTCGGCAATATTTGCTTCTTTTTATTGCTGAGTTTTATTCCATTGTGACACACACACACACACACACACACACACACACCATTTCCATTACTTGTGACTTAGATGCCTTCAAGGCCCATTCTTCCCATTATTCTACTATTTTATAATTTAAGAAGAATTCACCTTAACTGTAATATTGGTTTCTTATACTTCAAGTTTCTCCATACTACAAAATTAATACTGAGTCATTTAAGAAAAAAGAAATAAATCACACATATTTAACCTGGTTATTAAAATCTCTCATCCTCTATCCACAGATTAACCAGAAATCATATGCCCCCAAATCACCACCTTGGTTGTCCAATAGCTTATCCTGGTACCCATTTCTATCACTTTGCTAGATTTTCCTCTTTGTGTGTCTACCTTTTATGGTAATACTAAAGGCCCAGTGCATGAAATTCGTGCACTCAGGGGGGTTCCCTCAGCTCGGCCTGTGTCCTCTAGCAGTCTGGGAGCCCTCAGGGGATGTCCAACTGTTAGGACATCCTAACATCCTAACAACTCTTAGGCCCGCTCCCCATGGGCCTAAGCTGTCAGTCAGACATTCTTAGCACTGCCACGGAGGCGGGAGAGGCTCCTGCCACCACCACTGTGCTTGCCAGCCATGAGCCTGGCTTCTGGTTGAGCTGCGCTTCCTCTGTGAGAGCGCACTGATCACCATGGGGCAGCTCCTGCATTGAACATCTGCCCCCTGGTGGTCAGTGCATGTCAGAGCAATCAGTTGAGTGGCATGAGCATATCATTAGCATATTATGCTTTGATTGGTTGGATGGATGACCAGTAGACTGGACACTTAGCATATTAGGCATTTATTATATAGGATACTTCTGTTATCTCCTGCCACTTCCTAAGCACCTTCTATTAATTTGTTTAAATCAATACTAAGTAACTGTTCATTAAGTTTCTTATAGATGTCAGTCTCAGAAAAATGGAAAACATTAAGATACTTATTGCCCTATCTGCTACTCACAATGACTGGGAGTTATTATAATATTGTTTAGATGATGTAAATAATTTTTATTCTTTTTTCACACAGATATAAACACAAAATAATATTCAACTATCATTTCTCCCCACAGGGTTGAAAATCTGAATAATGTCCTATGAGATGGAATCATAGAGCTCCTTCTTCAAATGTAAAAGTAGCACTTGTAAAGAAGTATCATAGATACCTTCTGCTGAGACTTGCCTGGAGATGCAAGTGACAGAGATGATCCCTGGGTAACATTAGAACTTTGGAGTCCTTTATCCTTTATCAACGTACCTTCTGCATATTGTTTTTGATTTTGTAACATGACAAAGTCTCTATCGAGTTTAGTTAAGGGATTTCTATGCTAATGATAAATAATAGAAATTATGAAACATTTTGTGTCATTTTTTTCCTCCACATAGTATGAAATAATTGCCTTGATTGTGTTTTCCTCTGAGTTTCCACTGTAACTACGGAACCCAAGAACGCTGCAGTAGCTGTGATCTGATAGAAATGTATCACGTTTGCCCTTGCAAATAGAGTGCTACTGCAGAAAAAATTTTATGTCCTCATTGCTTTGTCAGCCAGTAGAAATAGCTGAAAGTATGTAAAGATGGCCCCTATCTCCCTTTCTCTTCCACATTTTACACAGTTGCATCTAAATGAGGGAACCTAAATATTATTCAGAATCTTAGGTGCAAGGAACCCAGAGAAAGATGTTGCTCTGCAGGAAAAAAGCACATAACAGAAGGCTGAGTTGCAATTTGAACACACCAGTCTGTAATCTCTATCATTGGGAGAATAGAGGAAAGAAAGCCAGCGAAGCCCGGATTCTTAGAAGAAAGCGAGGTTAAGATTAGACAGTTCCAGTCTTTTGAATAAATAGGGGAGAGCATGTTCCAAGGCGGAGAAACCATACCTAAAAGATTCATAAGTGAACGAGGATGTCACATTAAAGAGACTTAAAGTAGTCTGGAATGCTGAGACAGTAGAACAACCAGAGAAGGGACTAAAGATGAGGTGAGAGAGATAAGCAGAGCCAGATGGCTAAAGGCCTGGCAATCATCAGCTCATTAAGAAGTGTTAACTCTTATTCTGTAAATTATGGAGATTCACCACAAAGTCTGGTAGTTCTCAGTTTCATCTCCTCTACATTATGACTAGAACAGGAATTTCTTCTCTTTCACTTTTAATTTCTTGTTTTGGGAATGAATTTGGAAAGATGCTCATGGCACCAGGCCCAGCGGCACAGAACCTAGGAACATTCAACTTTTATTCCTTCTAAGTCACCAAGAAAAATGCAAAAAATGAACATATTCCTACCAAACTGGAGCAAACAAAGGCCCGTGTGTCATCAGGCAGCCCTTGATGCTGAATTGTGCTCATTTAAGAGTTTATAAACACAAATACTATACTACTTTTTACAAAATGTTGGTCAGAAGAAAGATAAAAGGATGAAATGTTTTTCACATCCCCTAAGGTAGAAATAAAAATGTTTGGCCCAGCCAGTGTGACTCAGTGGTTGATCATTGACCTACAAACCAGGAGGTCACGGTTCGATTCCTGGTCAGGGCACATGCCCAGGTTGTTGGCTTGATCCCCAGTAGGAGGCGTGCAAGAGGCAGCCATCAATGATTCCCTCTCATTGATGTCTCTCTCTCTCCCTCTCCCTTTCTCTCTGAAATCAATAAAAAATTTTTTAAAAATGTTTGAATTTTTGCAACATTTCAACTGATTAAAAGGTCGTTAAGGCCACCAAGTTTTTTAAAAAGAGCTTATTAATGTAAAACTCCTAGGTGCACTCCTAAACAAGGGTTAAATTGGAATGACCCATTAAACATCACCTTCCTCTCAAGCTGAATGGTTATATTTGCTGTAACTGAAAATAAGAGTACCAGTAATTACTCTCTGTTCCCCACCCTCGATGCCAGGCAGATCTTTCCTATATCTATCCTAGGCCCATGCTATGTAATTCAAACGCATTTTACATATGTATGTGAATAATAAATACTTGCTTATCCGTGAATGTACAATAGCACTTCATGACATAGCACTGTTATTATCACCTTAGCTTTCTTTTTCTCAGAAAATACCTTACTTTCACATCATTTCTCTAAATCCATATTGTTATCTTTCTCTAATATTTCTTCATAGTTGATTTTAAGAGTTTCATCTTGCATAGGTTGACATTAATGCAAATCCTTTTCTTTGGAGAATAATGTATGTTAGTAGGCCATTTAAAATAATAATTCTAAGTAATACACTTATTCCCAAGAATGCTGAAAACTTAAAATCAACTGCCGTTTTAAAAACATTTTATATCAATTAATAGAGGGCATATAAAAGAAAACAAATATACCAAGAGGCTAAGTAACTTATTCATGAGCCTCACTTTGATTACAGCCTTATCCAAAAAGTGAATTGAGGCCACTTTTCTTCCAGCACAGTCTTTTCCCTCAAACCCTGCTCTAACTCCAGGAAAAAGTGCTGATTTTTACCCTTCTGTATTCAATTCTTCAATTAAAATATGAACTTTTAAACCTAAAAATTTCAGTGGAGCATTGGTAAATAGCAGGAGCAACACATATCCGAGGGTGTGCACGTTCCTGGCATGTGAAGGCCCACAGAAGAGGGCTTATTTTATATTGGTCTTTTGTATTTTTACATTTGACTGATTGAGTCAATGAAAACCAGCCCTAATTGTTGCTTTATAGGCGAACGATGTTTTCCATCACTGGCACATACTGAACTAAACCTTCGGGGAGTAAAACAGGGTCGGGCTGCTGTTTTCTGTTACTCCGCAAATCAGAAAAAGATTGGTAGTTCTGATTAATCTTTTATTTTGTTTAGTTGCCTACACAACACCCTGCCAAATTACTTTATAATAAATAATAAAAGTCCCTGAGAACTATGTGTTTATTCTCACCACCAATCCAAATAAAAGACTTTCTGTAAATGAGTTATTTCTAATAAAGCACAAAGCTAGAAGAAAAATATTAAAAGCAAATTTGCTGCATGGTTTTCTGTTAATAGAATGCACAGAACTGGAGAGTATGTTCAACTAATGGTGATGTGATTTTAAAGGTTCTAGAAAATCTAAAGGCAGAAAGCAATTCCAAATATATCTCTTCATCTTATAAAATGACATTTAATGAGTAAAACTTACTATTAGAATAAAATGCAATGCTATTCAGACTCTCCACAACAGTAGGCTTCAGAAATACAATTTGTTGGGTATGATAGAATAACATTTTTTAAGTGCGCTAAAATAAAACAACCATTAGCCTCTAAATGAAAAAAGGACCGCATTTAAAAGCAAACAGAATGCAATGTTGCCATACAGACTTTCTCAATGGGAAAATGAGTTAATGAGATCATTCTTATGCAAGAACATGGTGAACATCAAAGTACGATTACTACTAAGCACATGTCCAATTCTTTGCAAAACACAGAATTGCTTATTTTTGTCATTAATGTGTCCTTAGTACCACCAATCACTGCTCTCCTTCTTACAGATGAGAAAGTCAAGATGTAAAATGATTAATTTTTTTTTAACCCAAGATAGCAAATGAGTCTGCAGCCAGACCGAGAGTCAGCTCATCACCAGAGAGATTCTTATTTGGGACCACATGACTGCATCTCCCTGTGTTCCTAGCTGGAGGGATACAGCCAACTCACTGAAACATGATGACCAAAGGATTATTAGCAAATGTGACATCTGGAAGTTGTTTCAATAGTGCAGGATGTTAAAGCAACTTGTGGGGGTAATTAATTGATTTAGCACATTTAAGGGAAGTTTCTTCTCAATTACAATACTTACTGGGAAATAATGGTGTACTAAAGAAATAGCATTTTTTCCATGGCTAGAGTTACCAATATGCCATTTCTTTCTCCCTCAGTGGACGATGTAGGCACTTAAGTTGAGGGTTTGAGCTATAAAATGTGTCTTAAAACACTGGTCAATAGGATATTGGATAACTTTCTGGAAATTTTCATAAGATCTGCTCCTAATACATTAAATTATATGGCTTCAGATGTATTTAGTTATTTTGCTTAACTGTTACAGTGACTTCCCTCACCTAATAACTCAAACACCTCTTAAACTACTGAACAACCATTAGGATATGCATTGATTCTATAAGCTGCTGGTTACAAGCATATTTTACACAGTCAAGAATTTTTAGAACTCAAAGGCTTCCTCTATTATTTATTAAATGGCAACTTTGCTGAGGGACAAAATGGTACATAGGGTTGAGCATTAAAGGCAACAAACCAAACCCAGACAAAACAAAACAAAGAAATAATAATCACGATACATCTTGTGGCAAAAAGAGTTATTTAAACATGCTGTGGGGGCTGATATGTTTAATTGGAGTCTAAAATAATTGGGAGATAAATGAATGCTATAAAAAAGTTTCTAAAAGCGCTTAGCTCTGGGTGAAATTAGACTAACTTCTTGACCAAATTGTAAAAGACTTATTGGATAATGAGATCAGCCTTGGTTCCTGAGAACGTATCCTACTTTGTGTTCAGGCTAATAATTAAAGGGAAATCAAGACAAAGAACTGGACAAAATGCCAGATGCTGAATTAGTTGCTGAAGTGAATATTTTTGTGAGACAAAGATAGTGTCACCTGGAAATGCTATCCTAGTCCTTCTTAATATTTTATCATCTTCATCCTGGGGAATTCACCACATTTCAGTCTAGTCTCAGGGTTGCAGATTTAATAATTTAGTCTCTTTAGTGTTCCAGACTTGGGCAACATAAATTCAAACTAGCAGATCTCACAAAATATCATGTAAAGAACTGGAATGTAAATTTATTCACTCACTATAAATATTCTAACTCAATTGGAGGAGGTTCTTGTGCCGTCTCTCCCATGTAGAAGACTAGATTGTCAAACAGGAAGATGTGGATAAGGACAAGAAAATCAAAATGCATACAAGCCTTACATTTTGATGAGATGATGAATCTGTCTCTGTGTTAGGGATGCCCAGGCTCACAGGACACCCTCTCCTTACCCTAAATGTGCCTGGGTGATTGTTGTCAAATTTATTTCCTTTTGCTTCAGCTCTTGCGGATAGCTCCCCACCCTCCTCTTGCCAGTTTCTTTTGCCGGGCCAATTTAGATATATGTAGTCTTTCAGTTGAGTTACAATAAAGTGGAGTTCTACTTTTATATTGATTTTGTACATGTCTTTTCAAATCCGTTTGTATTAATTTAATTATTGAAGACTTATTGGAAAACCAGTTTTTAGTGTGTTGGGAATTAGGAGAGGTTCAAACACGTGAAACATAATATGCTTGGGGAGGAATGGTGTTCATTGAGGATGTAAAGATGGGCAGAACTGACTGATCAAGGGCCATTTATGTCTTGCTGCTAAGATGAGTCATATCTTATAAGCATTCAGGGAAGGAGGTGGAAAATGGAAGGTTTAAGTAAAATGTGATTGACATAATCATGGGGAAATAAAAGAGAACAAAGTGGGAGGTAGCTGAGGACATTCATATAAACATTGATTTTTATTTTTTTTTTACTCTGCGCAAAATATGCATATTCTGTGGCCTAAGGAAAAAAGCTAGGAGGAGCAGGTAGGAGTCACATCATGAGGGCCTTGTACAATGTGTAAAATAACTTGAGGTAACATTAAGTAAATTAATTATCTTAGCAGATTTGCCTTTTAAAAGATATCTCTAATGTCAATTTAAAAAAGGTATACTAGAGGGATGCAAGTAAGAAGGAAAACAGATGATTTAAACAGCTTTTATAGTAATGCAAGTAATAAATGTTGATGGCCTGGACTTGAGGCAGTAGTCATGGAAGAAAGGACACACATTTGAAAGATCCTAAAGAAGTATGGGCCCTGACCAGTTTGGCTCAGTGGCTAGAGCGTCAGCCTATGGACTAAAGAGTCCTAGATTCGATTCTGATCAAGAGCATGTACCTTGGTTGCGGGCACATCCCCGGTAGGGAGTGTGCAGGAGGCAGCTGATCGATGTTTCTCTCTTATGGATGTTTCTAACTCCCTATTCCTCTCCCTTCTTCTATGTAAAAAATCAATAAAATTTTTTTTTTTTTTTTTTAAAGTATGGTGTCCAAGGTTGATTGGGGAGAGGTAAAGAATAGAGGATCGTTTAGGAAACTGGGTACATGATAATGCTTTTCTTTTTTTTTTTTTTTTTTTTTTTTTTTTTTTTTTTTTTTTTTAATAATTTTTATTTCTTAAAGTATGACAAAGAGTATTACATATGTCTCCTTTTTTCCCCCCCTTCACATTCCCCCGGCCCCTACCCCCCGCCCCCCCCCCCCGCCCCGTGTCTTGTGTCCATTGGTTAATCTTATACGCATGCATATAAGTCCTTCAGTTGGTCTCTTAATCCCCCCCCCAACCCTCCCCAGGCTTCCCACTGTAGTTTAACATTCTGTTCAATGTTGCTCTGCTTCTGTATCTACCCCTGATCATCAGTCCATACTGGTCCCCTTTATTTGTCCCAACCTCACTGGAGTAGTCTCAACCTCACCAGGGCCGTTTCAACTTCACCGGGGCCGTCCCTACCTCACGGGGGCCGTTTCAACCTCACCGGGATCGTCCCTACCACACCGGGGCCGTTTCAACCTGACCGGGGTTGTCCCTACCACACCGGGGCCGTTTCGACCTGACCGGGGTCGTCCCTACCACACCGGGGCTGTTTCGACCTGACTGGGGTCGTCCCTACCTCACGGGGGCCGTTTCAACCTCACCGGGATCGTCCCTACCACACCGGGGCTGTTTCAACCTCACCGGGGTTGTCCCTACCACACCGGGGCTGTTTCAACCTGACCGGGGTTGTCCCTACCACACCGGGGCTGTTTCGACCTGACTGGGGTCGTCCCTACCTCACGGGGGCCGTTTCAAACTCACCGGGGTCGTCCCTACCTCACGGGGGCCGTTTCAAACTCACCGGGGTCGTCCCTACCTCACGGGGGCCGTTTCAACCTGACCGGGGTTGTCCCTACCACACCGGGGCCGTTTCGACATGACTGGGGTCGTCCCTACCTCACGGGGGCCGTTTCAACCTCACCGGGGTCGTCCCTACCACACCAGGGCCGTTTCAACCTGACCGGGGTTGTCCCTACCACACCGGGGCTGTTTCAACCTGACCGGGGTTGTCCCTACCACACCGGGGCTGTTTCGACCTGACTGGGGTCGTCCCTACCTCACGGGGGCCGTTTCAAACTCACTGGGGTCGTCCCTACCTCACGGGGGCCGTTACAACCTGACCGGGGTTGTCCCTACCACACCGGGGCCGTTTCGACCTGACCAGGGTCGTCCCTAACTCACGGGGGCCGTTTCAACCTCACCGGAGTCGTCCCTACCTCACGGGGGCCGTTTCAACCTCACCGGGGTCGTCCCTACCTCACGGGGGCCGTTTCAACCTCACCGGGGTCGTCCCTACCACACCGGGGCCGTTTCAACCTGACCGGGGTTGTCCCTACCACACCGGGGCTGTTTCAACCTGACCGGGGTTGTCCCTACCACACCGGGGCTGTTTCGACCTGACTGGGGTCGTCCCTACCTCACGGGGGCCGTTTCAAACTCACCGGGGTCGTCCCTACCTCACGGGGGCCGTTACAACCTGACCGGGGTTGTCCCTACCACACCGGGGCCGTTTCGACCTGACCAGGGTCGTCCCTACCTCACGGGGGCCGTTTCAACCTCACCGGGGTTGTCCCTACCACACCGGGGCCGTTTCGACCTGGCCAGGGTCGTCCCTACCTCACGGGGGCCGTTTCAACCTCACCGGAGTCGTCCCTACCTCACGGGGGCCGTTTCAACCTCACCGGGGTCGTCCCTACCTCACGGGGGCCGTTTCAACCTCACTGGGGTTGTCCCTACCACACCGGGGCTGTTTCAACCTGACCGGGGTTGTCCCTACCACACCGGGGCCGTTTCGACCTGACTGGGGTCGTCCCTACCTCACGGGGGCCGTTTCAACCTCACCGGGGTCGTCCCTACCACACCGGGGCCGTTTCGACCTGACCAGGGTCGTCCCTACCTCACGGGGGCCGTTTCAACCTCACCGGGGTCGTCCCTACCACACCGGGGCTGTTTCGACCTGACTGGGGTCGTCCCTACCTCACGGGGGCCATTTCGACCTGACCAGGGTCGTCCCTACCTCACGGGGGCCGTTTCAACCTCACCGGGGTTGTCCCTACCACACCGGGGCCGTTTCGACCTGACCAGGGTCGTCCCTACCTCACGGGGGCCGTTTCAACCTGACCGGGGTTGTCCCTACCACACCGGGGCTGTTTCAACCTGACTGGGGTTGTCCCTACCACACCGGGGCCGTTTCGACCTGACCAGGGTCGTCCCTACCTCACGGGGGCCGTTTCGACCTCACCGGGGTCGTCCCTACCACACCGGGGCTGTTTCAACCTGACCGGGGTCGTCCCTACCACACCGGGGTCGTTTCGACCTGACTGGGGTCGTCCCTACCTCACGGGGGCTGTTTCAACCTCACCGGGGTCGTCCCTACCACACCGGGGCCGTTTCGACCTGACCAGGGTCGTCCCTACCTCACGGGGGCCGTTTCAACCTGACCGGGGTTGTCCCTACCACACCGGGGCTGTTTCAACCTGACTGGGGTTGTCCCTACCACACCGGGGCTGTTTCAACCTGACTGGGGTCGTCCCTACCACACCGGGGTCGTTTCGACCTGACTGGGGTCGTCCCTACCTCACGGGGGCTGTTTCAACCTCACTGGGGTCGTCCCTACCACACCGGGGTCGTTTCGACTTGACCGGGGTCGTCCCTACCTCACGGGGGCCGTTTCAACCTCACCGGGGCCATCCCGACCTCACTGGGGCCATCCCAGCCTTACCGGGGAAACAGGAAGTTTGGCCCTCTGTCCCCTGCCGGCGGCTCCCAACCTGACAAAATCTCCAGGCGTTCCTGGTGGTTGAACATCCAGCACTCCTGCCCTCCACCAAGTGCACAGACTGCCTGTCTGCTGTCCCCCAGCGCCCCACAAGAGACTGGGACCAGTGGGCATGTTTGTGCGCTTGCTGGTACAGCAGTTCCACAGTGCCGGCCCAGTCAGGCCCAGCCCTGGCCAGCCCCGGATCTGACTCTGCCCCCCGATTGCGTCCCTCCCAGATGCAAGGAGCTGAAATCTGCAGCCTGCTGGGATGGGCTCTGTACTTGGTACCTCTGCACATCCTACTCAGTCTCAATGCGCTTCTTTCTATGCGAGGAGTTGAAATCTGCAGTTTGTTGGGTTGGGCTCTGTACTTGGTGTCACATCCTACTCAGTCTCAATGTTCTCTCCTTCCAGTTGTAGAGCTTCCACTGGGCCAACTTTCCCATGGCTCTGTATGATAGGTGTTTGTCTGATATTTGGTAGTTTCGATGTTGTTGTATGAGGTAGCACGCACAGGTCTCTTCCTTATGCCGCCATCCTGGTTCTCCTGGGTCTGCTTCTTGAGTGTGTCTCCCATGGCTGCGAGCAGTTGAAGTCTGCAATTTGTTGGGATAGGCTGCAAAAGCGCAGGTGGGTCTTTTTGTGCACCTGGCACAGCTTGGATGGGGATGTAAATTGATTAGGGCTGAGACTCAGGGAGTCGCCATGGCGGAGCAAATAGCACTGGCTGAGTCTCCGCGGCCCCTTGAATCTCTGCCAGGGCTTTGTGTCCCCCAGTGCCGGCGAGCAGCTGTGCAACAGAGTCTCCCTAGCTTTCTGATGGCTGCAAGGCCGTGCTGCCTCTCCCCGTAGGGTCTGGTGCCTCATGATCCCGCCTGAACCAGCTCAGTGGATTTGAAAATTTGCAGAAGCAAAGGCGTTTCTACTTGTGAGTCTGGCACAGCCCAGATGGGATTGTAAATTGCATAGGGCGGGGTCACAGGGAGTCGCCGGGGCGGAGACTCAGCGGCCCCTTGCCTATCCAGGACTCCAGGACTTTGTGTCCCCCAGTGCCGGCGAGCAGCCGAGCGCCAGAGCCTCCCTCGCTTTCTGACCGCTGGAAGGCCGTGCCCTCTCTCGCCTTGGGGCCTGGGGCCTCAGAGACCCGCCCGAACCAGCTCAGTGGATTTGAGAGTTTGTAAAAGCACAGTCATTCCCTCTTGTGCCTCTGGCACAGCCCTGAGGGTAGGGCGGGGTCACAGGGAGTCACCAGCGTGGAGGAAATAGCGATGGCGGCGTCTCCGCGCCCCTCACCTCCCCGGGACACCAGGACTTCTTGTCCCTCGGTGCCGGCGAGCAGCCGCGCGTCAGAGCTTCCCTCGCTCTCCGACCACTGCAAGGCCGTGGCCGCCTCTCCCTGTGGGATCTGGGGCCTCAGAGACCCGCCCCGAGCAAGCCCAGAGGATTCGAGGGTTCGTAAAAAACCGAGAATCCATTTGCAGCCCGCGTGGCGTGTGACTGCGTACCTCTGGTTTTGGTGCCTCCGTAGCTCCCACTCAGTCTCACTGCGCTTCTTTCTTTTCCTCCAGTTGTAGATCTCCCACTGGGCCAACTTCCCCATGGTTCTGAGTGGCGGTTGTTTACTTCATAGTTGATAGTTTCAATGATGCTGTGAGAGAGCAGCACACACAGGTCCGCTCCCTACGCCGCCATCTTGGTTCTCTAATGCTTTTCATTGTTACGGAAACTGTAGAGTGAGCAACAGGATTTGAGAAGATGCTATTTGCTTGGACTTGCACTTGAGATACCAGTTAAGTATTCATGGGATTCAGTAGAGAGCTGGGGTTTTGAGTCTGGCCCTCAGAAAGGATGAATTTTGTAGGTAGAGATTGAGACCCAATATTTAGGAGGTTGTTGAGAAGGAGTGTGCTGTGATAGAGAATGTGCAGATTGAGAAGATCAAAGCATCAAGTGTTCCAGAGAAAGAGCTCATATGTAACAAAAAAAATTGGGTGGAAGAATGGGTGTCTGCAAAGGGAAAATAGGTAAGAGTAAGAAGTAAAAGCTGGAAAGTGTACAATCATTGGGGTTTCAAGGAAAAGTGATCTACAGAAGAGATTGATAAGGATGAAGAATTGAGATGACAAGTGGTAGCTACTGTTTTAGAAGATAGTCAGTGAAGGAAATTATGAAGACATGACATTGATTAACAAAGAGACAGCCTCTCCAATGAGCTTTAGTAATGCTTGTGTATGGCCACATTTTAGCACATTTGCCTGCAATTCCTGACCAGATGCAAAGCTTCTTGAAGGCAAGGATTGCGAGTAATCAGAGAATGACCTTGAGTGCATTTGACATATTTAAAGTGCTCAATAAATATGTGATGAACGAAGGATGCAGAACTGAGGAAACATTCTTTCAGAGCTGAAAGTAGTTAGTAGAAAGAGGCTACGTTTAACTGACAAAGCAGTAACTGACAAAGTAGGAATGCTGATTTTCTTCTAGGATGGGATCCAGATCACACTTGGAAGCTTTTGCTTTTGAACAAAATACATTTTTCCTGCCTCTGAAATACAAAAAAAAAAAAAAAGAGGTGACGTTGGGTTGATATGTGAATTAAATGTGTAGATGTGGGGCCAGAAAGCCAGGAAATTTATTCTGGATAGCCTTGCTTATGTAGGGATGGAGGATGCATTTATTGAGTGGCTAACAAATGCCCGGCTTATACATTTCTTCTTATTGACTCATTTGTGAATCTATATTCATAATAGAGATCTGTCTTTACTTTTATATTTTTGTATAATGTTTATCAGGTTTTGATGCCATAAAATAGATTTAATTGCTTTCCATATTTTTTTCTATGATCTGGAACAAATTATATAGCATTGAGTTTACTCGTTCCTTTAAATCTTTAAATAATTCACCAGTAAAACAAACCCTGGAGAATTTGGAGTAATTTTTTGAAATGTTTTCCATTATGCCTGTGGTCATTATTCGATTCAGATTTTTTAAATTATTATAAATTTTTATTGTTTATATTTTTCACAAAAATCATCCATTTCACACAGTTTTATATACTTACTATATACATTGGATCTTGCATACTATAATCTCAATGCATTAAGGTTACATTTTATTCTATTTGATTTTTATACCCTTTCTCTTTCTAATTCTATTTATTTGTTTTCTTTTTTTCTTAATCACATTTTCTAGAAATTTACTTACTTTTAGTTTTATTGCCAATAATCCATGGGCTCATGAATTCTATTTTTTCCTGATTTTAATCCATTAAACATTGCTTTTGAAATATAATTTTATTTTTATTTTATTCTTAGTAATTTTATTTTATTGTTTTGCTAATTCTTGTTTAATAATGTGTATGTATAAAGTCATTAAATTCCTTCTGAATGTTGGTTTTTGTCATCTATTCCTCCAGAACTGATTTCTATTATTTTGTTTTTTGCCAATAAGTCTTGGATCATCCTTTTATTTTAATCTGTATCCTATATCATTGCAGCTATTATAAAGTAGCAAAAAAGTTGACTTTTTCTACCCTGATCTGAAAAGCTTTAAATATGAGAATTTAACTGGTTCATTTTCAGATTCACAGGTGATATTTGACATTTCTTTGTCATCACTTTACATGCTTTATTAATATCTCTTTTCATTTTCACTTTTGCTATATGAGCTATATCTGATGTGCTTTTAAAATTCTTTTCCATGCATTTAAAAGTTGATTAGAACATTCAAAGTTTCATGAAAATCGATTTAAAAAAATATATTTATATTAATTATATAAAGGAAGGGAGAGGGAGAGACAGAAACATCAATGATGAGAGAGAATCACTGATCACCTGCTTCCTACACACCCCACACTGGTGATCAAGCCCGCACCCAACCTGGGCATGTGTCCTGACCAGGAATCAAACCTTGACCTCCTCGTTCATAGGTCAACACTCAATTTGAGCCATGCCAGCCAGGCAAAAATTGATTTTTTAATTCTAGTTGTTTTAATCATCAAAAAATGAGCCTGTACTTTTCCTTCTTATAAAATTTAGAGTAAAATAGTTAGATAAAATGCAAAGTGGAACTGAAAATAGTTATTAAAAGTTATTAGAAGTAATATGGGGAAAGTAGACTATTTTTTCGCACAATTTTTTCTTTTAACCTCTTTTAACACTCATATATTAACTATAAAACTTTGTTAAAAAGAAAAAAGTATAATAGCAAAAGAACAATATAAGTAAAATAAAAAATATAGTGGTTTTATTATGCTTACAACTACCACTTGGTAACCTTGCAAATAATATCTAAGATGATAGAACTCAGTTCTTTTTGTCATTAAATTATATTTTTATTTTATATATAATATTTTCAAAATGATTTTCTTTGGATTCACTAATACTCTATTTATAAAAGATGTATTCGAGTTTTCATATAGGGTGTCCCACACACTTTGAAAAATTATAAAACCAGTATTTATTAAAATACATTTCATTTTCAAATTTGAGCTATCAGCTGTTAAAGTGTGTATACATTTTGGGGGGACACCCTCTATTTTGTTAGGGTAGTGAATGCAAGAGAATGAGGAGGGGATAGATATCACTTTTGCAACCTATGAGTCAGCTAATTGTATTTTAAACTTCTTACACAATGCACTTAACTTTCTTCCCCATGTTCTCTCATGGCACTGATTGTGAATTCACAAATTCCTTCATATAAAAAGAAAAATTAATATCGTTGCCTTTGCCAGAGATACCTGAACTGCCTTTTCCTAGATACTCCTTTCTCTGGTCAAGAATTTTCCTCTCCTCTGATGAAGAATGACTCTTTTTCCTGCCTTTTTCACTTTGGCCACTCCTACCTTAGGATAACCTTTGACTTCCATGCTTACTCCTGCCCCCTCTGGTCAACAATCTGTTTATCTTTAGGCTCTTAGAATTCATACAGCACAAGATTTTAAAGAACCGAGAGAGAGAGAGAGAGAGAGAGAGAGAGAGAACAAACAACATCTTCCAAAGTACTTGATTTGAACATAAGCATTAAAAAATACACACACACACCACCACCACCACCACCACCACCACCCTGAAACATAAAGCCATAGCCATGTTCAGACATGTCACAGGTGCTTTTTCCTATACTATCTTACCTATAGATTAACTTGTTATAATTATCCTACATTTACTAATGAAGGATTTGGTTCAAAAATGTCATGTGGCTTTTCTAAAAAAATTTTTTTATGATTTAATATATGTGGCTTGTAAGTATAAAGGAGTTTTTCAACAAATTTGTTATATAATTGTGAATAATATAAAGAAAAAAATGATATGTGGGTATTTTGTAACATCGTTTTAGAATACTTTTGAAGCTCATGGTTGAAATGCTTAAAAAGAACACAGATCCAGAGACAGAGAAGCATTGATCAGACTGTCAAACCTCAGAGGGAAGGTAGGGGAGGGTGGGGGTAAGAGGAGAGTTCAACCAAAGGACTTGTATGCATGCACATAAGCATAACCAATAGACAAAGACACCATGAGGGTGAGGGCATGAGCGGGGGGCTGGGAGGGGGGGCACAGGGGGATAAGGACACATATGTAATACCTTAATCAATAAAGAAAATAAAAATAAAAAAGAACATTGATCACTGTGAGATAAATTACTTGAATGAATTATGGAGACTAGGTCTGACTTTGTGCAAGATGTGCATTCTAAACTGAGGCCATGTTTACTGAAATACCTGAAATCAAACATATGTCCCTAAAACCAGAGGACCGATTTTCTTCTGAAGACCAACATCTCATCTACATGAGGAATTCATAGTCCTTCAAGTAATATTACCTTGATCCTCCTATATCAATCAAACTAGTAACCTCAGCCTTTGTTGTTGTTGTTGATCCTCACCAGAGGATATTCTTCCATTGATTTTTAGAGAGAGTGGAAGGGAGGAAGAAGGAAAGGCAGAGAGAAACATCAATGTGAGAGAGACACATTGATTGGTTGCCTCCTGCACACACCCTGACCGGAGCCAGGGATCCAGCCTGCAACCAAGGTACCTGCTCTTGACCAGAATTGAACTCATGACCCAACCCTTCAGTCTGCAGGCCGATGCTCCATCCACTAAGCCAGACCAGCTAGGGCATTTTTGTTTTGGGTTGTCGTTGCTGTCTCTTCCTTCTTTCTTTCTCTCTTTCTTTTCTCCTTCCTTCCTTCCTTCCTTCCTCCTTCCTTCCTTCCTTCCTTCCTTCCTTCCTTCCTTCCTTCCTTCCTTCCTTCCTTCCTTTCTTTCTTTCTTTCTTTCTTCCTTTCTTTCATTCTTTTCCTCAGCCTTTTTATGCTAAGAGAGTTTCCTTAAGCACTTTTCAAAGGTTCTCTACATTGACTATCAAATGATGTTTCTGCTCTACTTGATTCCCTAAAGTTGGGAAAACAGGTGGTGAATTACAACAGCCAACTATCTCTCTGAGTGCTTTACATATAGCTCATTTAATGCTTACAACGCCCCTATGAGAACAAGCACTCTTCTTTATCCCATTTTACAGATAAAATACTGAGGCATGGAGAAGTTAAATCATCTGCCTTGGTTTACCTAGTAGATCATGTCTGAGAGAGATCCAGGCATTGTGGCTCCACCCACTGTCCAATGCCAGAGTGGGAAAGATTTGGGTTTGTTCTCACAGAGAAGAGGTTATTAAGGCCGAGATTAGAGAGACAACATAGGAATGAAGAGTAAATAAAAAAATGCAAAAATCAGTTGTTTTTTAAATTATGACAACCCCTGGAGACTGGCAACTTACATGAACAGTGAGGAAGCCAGTGTTTCTTGTTTGGAAATAGGAATGATAAAGGGAGGAAGCTAGTGCTTCTTGTTTGGAAATGGGAATGATAAAGGGAACACTGATTAAAATGGGGTACAAATGTCTTATGAGGAAGAAAAGAATGACAACAGCTTGATCCTCAAGCATATTTTGAGTATATTCTATTTCTCTTTTCACTAGAAGAAATTCAATCTAATAGATGAATAGAAGAGAGGGGAAAGGAGAGTGTTTCAAAGAATAAGGTTAAAGTCATCACAGCTTGACTGAATCTTATAAATCAAAAAGTATGCCAGAATAGCAGGTATTTGAGACTTACTGTTAGAAACAATTTTATTTTAAACACATGTGCTTTCTTAATGATACTGTTAGTGTGGTGGCTGCGTAGCCCACCTTCAGCAGGAAGTGCTGATTTGCTTAATTTTATTAAGCCCGTAAGAAAGGTAAATCTGTCTCCTGAACTTAAGGGGCCTCTGCTCCAAAGTAAGTTTGACGTTGGCCAATAATCACCCTGACATGCCTGTGGCTTTGGCTGCTCTCAAAGCTGCTGAGTGGCACCAACAGAAGCTGAGTGAGGAAGCTTCGTTACAGCAATGGCCCATCCTGTCAGTGCTGGGAAGGGGTAATATTCTTCAAACAGCACAAGCAGAGATACTACACGTTGTACTCCACCACGGTGGGCGCCCCTGTGGAGAGAGTCGGGAAAGTTCTCAAAGCCAACAGTGGCAGAGGGAATGATGTGATTCCTGAAGCATGTCTGTATCAAAGGAGTCAATTTTAAAAACAACCTTTGAAAACTGCATGCTTTACAAGAGTGAACTATGCAAACTGGGCATATGCAAAGAGCAGGGATTGTATTTTGGTCACCATTGCATCTCCAAAATGCCGTAGGCCCTAGCCCTTAGTAAATGGTCCCTAAGCATGATGTACCATTAGAAGCTTGCTGGCTGGTCATCCCAGGTTGCAGAAGAGTCTTAGTTTACCTATTGGTCCAGGGGCCTGTTCAGTTGTCATATGTCCCAGTATTTTATTTTTTCCAAGTATTATTATTAACTAGAGGCCCAGTGGCATGAATTTGTGCATGGGTGGGGTCTGGCTGGCCCACCCTGATGGGGGCCCATTGGGCTGGACTGGTGGGGGAGGGGCCGCGGGCAGTTGGCCAGCTGGCCCCATCCCCTGATCAGGGTGTTGGGGGCCAATCAGGGGTGGGGCCGGCCATGGGGAGGGGCAATTGGGGCCCAGATCAGGCTAGTTGGCTGCTGCAATGTGTGTCGTAGCCACCTGTCATTCTGGTTGTTCTGGTCATTCTGCCATTCCGGTTGCTGGGCTTTATCTATAGAGATAGTTGTATAAAAATAAGGTGGTATAGGTCTGATAGACCTCTATTTCCAGCTACTGTCATTTTCTTACTGGTAGTAGATATGAGACACAAATTCACTAAAAAATGGCAAGCAATACCCCCTCTCTATCTCTTTTTCTTTCTTTCTTACCCTTCCAAGATCAAGGAGAATGTGCAGGGCATTCAGGTCTGAGCAGTTCATTCCTTTTGTCTTGGGGATGGTGAAGAAGTATTAGGTGCTTCTCCCCCACCAGCCACTTGGTATAATAGCCAATTGTGTTGCAACCTGTGGGGTCTGCAAATTCATGAAGTCATTAGGATCCTAGAATAAAGGGTCATTGATAGATAGATGATAGATAGATAGATAGATAGATAGATGATATAGAGATATAGAGATAGAGATAGAGATAGAGATAGAGATAGAGATAGATAGAGATAGAGATAGAGATAGATAGAGATATAGCCCTGTATGTAGAAAATAGAGCCTGAGAAGTCCAGTCTTAAAATACATAGTAAGTGGTTTGCATGCTCTTGCTGCAGTGATGTAATCAACCAATGTAGATCTATAGCTATTTATCATGTTGCTTGCTATTACTCTTTGAATTTTGCAATAAATCCTTCTGTCATCAATGTCCTCAAAATGAAAGTACATATTTAATTTTTTTAAAGTACTATTTGCATTCATCACAAAGACCATAGTGGTATCACTGACCAGGTGAAAACTAGAGGATGAAAAAATCAGCTAGGAAGTCATCAACATCAACCAAAAATTGTTATTTAGGAACACATTGGCCAAAAGAACAAGTTTACATATGCAAACACAAAAGGTGTGCCTACATTTCACTCTTTGAAGCATGAGTTTTCATTTAGATCAACTGACTGTTGGTTTAAATTGCACTGCTCATTTTCAATTCCAATTTTTTTGTTCATGCATAAAGCAGGAAGTGACAACAGCAAATACAATGGCTTCCTTAGCAAAACTTCTCAGGTTTAGAGAGGTGAGTTTTGTACCAGCAGATGCTCCAAAGTAAAAATCGGTTAATTCCAATAGCATTTCTTTTTTCTTTTTCACCATATAGTTGCTGGAATCAAACTAAAGCTTTTAAAATTTATTCTTTCAAGGGTAAAACATCTAATATCATTGTGAATGTTAAAAGTGCACCATTTGTTGTGGTGATAGTATGAGTAGAAAATTTTGTGGAGTGCATCACCATGGTAACAACAATGTTACGAAACCTACAGAAGAGGAATGTATATGGAATTGATTGTGGTGTACACAATAATTCATAATTTCATCCAAACAAGCTGTACTATTCTAAAAATTGAAATAGAAGCAATAATTGCCAAAATCTACAAAATTTTTAATGTATACAATTGGAATAACTAAACTGTCATGATAAAACTAATACTGAATTTTTAAAAAGTTTTCAGCTGGCAGTATATTCTTTCTCTCTTTGCATCCTCTGATCAGTAAGCCTTGAGGAATGTCTGAGTCTTTGAATAACTACTTTATAAATCAACATTAATGTCTTACACGGAAAGTGATTTTTTTTGGTAAATGATTTCTCTAAATTTTGATTGTATTTTGTTTAAAGATAGCTGGAAAATTTTAAGTATTCAACAAATGGTGTGGCAAGAAAAGCAATGTTAGGTTGAAGCTTTTGTGAATTGAAATTGTTGAAGACAATATCTTGCAAACAGGAAGACATTTATCTCTACAAAAGCAACAGAGAGCTGAACAAATTAAAGATCACAGACAGTGTATAAAATTTGGTTTTGGAATTGCACAACAGCTTTGGAACATCTGACTTGTGGCAAGAATTAGTTGATAAATATCCTATTTTTAATTAAATAACTTAAATAAATTTATATCCTGTATTGGAATGGAATAAAATCAAGAAAGCCTACAATTTTGCAATATCTAAATTGGGTGAAACTTTCAGGGAAATCATAAATAGAGACACCTTATTTGAGAAATGTTGTATTATAAAAATATTTGTTGAAGAAAGCAACTCCAAATGGAAGCAAAAAGGCAGTGCCTGTGAAAATATTTGGGCTGAAATATTTATCCATTTCAGTATAAAATGAATAGAAATTTAGAATATAGTTCATCTAACAAAATTTATTTGGAGATTACCAATTCCCTCACCACATTTAGAGAGAATATTTTCTTACCTTTCACAAAGAAATATTTAATGAAGATGTCAATTATTTCAAATGTTTAAACATAAAAATAGTGCAGACAATTTCATAGAAAAAATAAAAATAGTAAGTCCATATCTTTAAAAAATGTCATACATTCGTGTTTCTGGACATGGTATTAGAGACAGATTCAGCTAAGAAACTAACTAAAGTATGTGAATATGTGACAAGACTATTTCTTTTCTAATAGTTTACATGATTAATATACTGTAGTTTTCTAAACTTCTTTAAAGTGTACAAATATATATTCATTTTATCTTTAAGAAAAAAAATTGATTTGAAAATCATTTTAAAACATATCTTCACCCAAGGAAATATTTATTGTTTAGAGAGAGAGAGGAAGAGAGAGAAACATCAAAGTAAGAAGCATTGATAGGTTGCATCCAGCATGTGCCCAAACTAGGGATCAAACCCAAAACATAGGTATGTATCCTGACCAGGAATTGAATCCACAACTTTTTGGCGTATGGGATGACACTCCACCAACTGAGTCACTTGTCCAGGACTTGAAAGTAATCCTATATAATAAAAGGCTAATATGCAAATCGACCGAATGGCAAATGACCGGTCGCTATGACGCGCACTGACCACCAGGGGGCAGATGCTCAATGCAGGAGCTGCCTCCTGGTGGTCAGTATGCTCCCACAGGGGGAACGTCGCTCAGCCAGAAGCTGGGCTCATGACTGGCAAGCGCAGCAGCGGTGGCAGGAGCCTCTCCCGCCTCCGCAGCAGTGCTAAGGGTGTCAGAGGGCTCCCGGACTATGAGAGGGCACAGGCCGGGCTGAGGGACCCTCCCCCACTCCGAGTGCACAAATTTCATGCACTGAGCCTCTAGTTTTTAAATAAAATTGCTTTGTAGGTCCATGAGCATAATACAATAATATTTTCAAACAATAAACTTTCCAAAAATTACATAAATTTATTTTGGTACTTTCTTTCACTCAAATGTCTCCCATAAATTTTATGGCCATCCTTCTTTTGAGCATCCAAGTCAGTTTCTGAAGCCTGAGAAAAAGCTATAATTTGTCTTCTTACAGATACTGGTATTTAATGTAAATCTAACATTCATATTAATCTCTAAGAGAATATTGTGACCGCGGAAGAGTTTCTAAAACTCCCAGAGAGAAGAGATAGGTTAAGCCAAGTTTCAGTCCATGAGAATTTAGTGGCCTCAACGTTGTGATAGAGGCATATTCATCATAGAAAATACAACAGTTATCCAGCGTAAACTCTTGGTGGCTGTTCAATGTGATTGCGTAAAATTTATGAGGTGCCTTTTCCCCACTTCCTGTTCAATCTTTTTTTTTTTTTTTTTTTTTTAGGGCAGGTCACCAGTGCCCTAACTGCTACCTTTCAGTGATTGCCATGTAGTTTTGAGTGGCAGTGAAATTATAATGGTATTGGGCAGTGATATAGTAGCACACACAGTGGCGATGAATCAAAGTCTAAGATTTTTTCTCACTCTATCAGATTACAATGATTTCACAGAATTGTAAGATGATTTATTCCTTGGTGAGCTTGTGGGATTCCCAGAAAAGACAATCTTTTCACTTGCACAACTGTTTATAATAATTGAGAGGATAGTTTGATTCTTATTTCATATTTTAATGTAAGGAGTAAGGCAAATTTATTCTATACAGCAAAGAGCAATTATAGGCTTTGATATATACCCCTTCCTTCTGCCTGGTGGGACTAAGGGGTACATTTACTCGGCTATCTCCCACCTCCCCTTGCCATGTTTCCTTAGTAAACACAATCCCCCTTTAAAATCATGGTGGCAATGCTATCTCCAAATCTAACACTAGATTTTAGAAGATAGCTCACCCACCATTTTATTTCCAGCTTACCCAGTGAGTTGCAAAATCTTACCCCCTCAAGTGTAAGTATATTATGATTGCAGTGAATCATAGGACAGAGACATGGATGTACCCCAGAGCTTCGATTTTGCCCATACTAGACTCAACCATGAGCCACGAATGAGTCACACACTCTACCTATACTACCTTAAGGAAAAGCTTTTCTGGGCGTGTTAAAAGGAGAACATTGGAAGTCGACATATTTTCACTTATTTTATAATATACAATACCTCTTCTTTAACTTTTTGTATTCAATTGTTAAACAAAATAACCTAAAACAATACTTCAAGCAATTGTACATATTACTATATTACTGCCCTGGAATAAAAATCTGACAGTAATACCTTCAGAGATCATTAAAATGATACTGATAGTGATAAATAATAATAACAACAATAATAGTAATACTGCCACATACCAGGCACTATGCTTAGCATATTACATATCATTTAATTTTCTCAACTGGCTCTCTAAGATCAATACTATTATTATCCCCTTTTTACAGTTGAGAAAACTAAGGCACAGAAAGGTTAGTAATCTGCTCAAGGTCACACAGCCACTAAGTGAGAAAACGCAATGAATCAAGCTGCCTGGATCCCAAGGTCATGCTGATGACCAGAGGCTATACAGTCTTGTATTTCATCAGGTTTGCATCCCTAAAAGAAATACTGATTGGATACAATGAGCTACCTTTTAAATATTTTAATTAGGTTTGCTAGCACTTTATTAATATTTTCTCATTGCAGATAAATGATATTGCTCTCATTTTTGTGTTTTGCTTTTTTGTGTTTGTACATGTATGTAATAATGTTTTCTTTCTTTTTTATTTTCTATTTTTATCAGATTTTATTACTTTTTAAAAAAATATATTTTATTGATTTTCTACAGAGAGGAAGGGAGAGATACAGAGAGTTAGAAATATCGATGAGAGAGAAACATCGATTAGCTGCCTCCTGCACATCTCCCACTGGGGATGTGCCCACAACCCAGGCACATGCCCTTGACCGGAATCGAACCCGGGACCCTCCAGTCCGCAGGGCGACGCTCTATCCACTGAGCCAAACCGGTTTCGGCAGATTTTATTACTTTTTAATTTTCATAAAATAATTAGGAAATTTTTCATATTTTCTATGTCCTAAAATAAAGAAAACAGCATTTAACTATTAAAAGATTGAAAAAAAAATCTAAGCATAAAACTCTTTGAAGCTGAAACTTTTGAGTTAATGACTACACAACTGTATTAAGTGTCCTCTTATAAATTTTAATATCATCTATATTCATTCATTCTATAAATATTTATTAGAGCCTGCTACACCTATGAGGTGTTAGGTTATGGATGTGCTAGGTTATGTATAAATAAAATGAACAAGATCGGGCCTAAACCAGCAGTCAGACTTCCCCCAAGGTGTCCCAGATTGGAAAGGGTACAGGCTAGGCTGAAGGGAACACCCCCCCCGCCCTTGTGCACAAATTTTGTGCACCGGGCCTCTAGTATAAGAATAAATAAGATACAGAGTCTAATTCAATTCAAGTCCATCACAAATTCAAGTTTGACTCAAAGCTGCACCTGTCAGTGGGATTTAGACCTGACTGATCAGTTGGTGAGGGAGGTGATCCCAGAAGTCCATTTGTAGGAATAACTCAGGAACTTCCAGTGTCAAAATCTTAGCAATTTCAGACAAGGAGACTTTCTGAGTGCAGTGTTGTATCTGTGATTTGCACTAATCTTCGCACGTAGCTACCTTAGGAGAAATCTGCCCTGTGAATGGAGATGAGGATTGGTAGTAAATTAAAAGCCCTGATTGACACCAGATTGGGAAAGGATGGTATGAGACACACAAGCAGCAACAGGGTACACCACAAACATGGGAGTGACGATCTCGCCCACTGCTCTGAAGACCACTGCACAGCCCAGGGCTGCCTCAGCTTGTCAACCCCAGTGAAGAGCATGGATGGTGGCAAGTTACCAGTGTCAGACAACCACGCTTAGCAGAAGTGGCAGGTTCTGCATGACAATTTACTGGACTGTTGATCTGACCTGTTGATGGGTACTTATAAGACATTTTCTAGAACAATTAGAAATTCAAAGGGTTGGGGAGACATTTTCTAAAGAGTCAGGTTCCTATGTAAGCCAGCAGAATACAGATATTGCTTTCAATGGGGTCCCATTTGAATCTATGGACTGGCATGTATGGTCTTGGGTGAGTCAGTTTACTGTATACTAAGGGAGAATTTAATCATTAGAGATGTTTCAAAATAGCATGTGGCATCCATGACTGGAGTTGGTCAAGCAGAGCCTGACGAGCCCCTCAGTGAAGATGTATTAGACGCACGACCAGCTACAAGCGCAGAGATTTCTAACTCTCAGAACTAGAAAATGGGGATCCCATGCCTCCTCGACCTCCTCTACACGTGAAGTTACTTTGGAGCAGACACTTAACCTTTCTAGGCTTCAGTTTCCACAGTTACAAAGTGGGGGTATTGAACTGAGTGATTGTTAAAAAACTTTAGTGCTAGTATCTGATGCTACTTCAGTTTCACCTTTTCTTCTTTACTTTAGTTCATTATTTTCTGAAGGCATCAGTGACAGAATAATATTTTTTACACATTTATATGCTTTTTATTCTGAACTCTGGATAGTTTATTACTTGAAAAAGGCAACAAAAGAGAGGAAAACGTACAGGAAGCAAAGGAACAAAGGAGAGACAGAGTGAATGCAGAGGTAGTAATGCTTGTGAGCATGGTATTTTATCCTTTGGGTTTTAAAGAGAAATTAATCATTTTCTCTTGGAGTGCTCATTTCAAACACATGTGAATTGTGACCAAATTTTATCTCCTGCCACCAACTCCACTGGGAAGCTTCTGGCAATAAATCTCATGTCAGTATACACTGTCTCCCAGAATTACAAACATGTCGGAATGAGAAAATTGGGGCACACTGCACATAGGCAGTTCAGGGTCATGCTGTATGAAACCGTTTTTTATTCCAGTGAAGAGAAATGGTAAGCTTTATGTATGAAATCTGAGACAGTGTTCTGGGCACTATGATGATAGTCACTTCAGGTCTAACTACAGTATGGGCCAACCGTATATTAAAATTTTGTATATTTTGGTCATTCTGTTTTTAAATAGAAAGGGGAAGCAAGTGCAAATTTCTGTGAAGTGTTGATATTCTGGGGAACACTGGAGGGTACACGAGGCCTTAGAGGGCACAGTGTCCTTTTGGTGACAGACCTGGGAACTGAGGGGCACGCCTTGACTCTTTTCTGCATTGCTGTGCAGAGAAGTTTACTTGATGTGCATGGCTGGATGCCAGTCTACTATTTAGGGCAAAGATGAGGTTTCTTGAAAAGGACCATGTCCTATGCTGGCTTGGAGTCCCAAGTTCTGTATACCTACTTGGCAAATGTTATTAAATAATAATGATGAACTTCCTCTGGTAAGAAAGGGCAAGGGGCGAATATCTATATGTGTGTGATACAGGGGAGTTAACACATTGGAGATCAGTACAAAAACAGACTATATAGAGATTTGCTCTAGGTCATGGGTATAACTGAAAAGCTATCTCACAGAGTCAAGAAAAAATCATTTAGATGACTTTTTGAATTTATTATAAAGTATTTAAGGCACTATAATGATCACTCATGGAGCCACCATCTATTTCAGAAGTGAGATGTTACTATGCATTTAAAATTGATACATAACCCTTCCCAAAAGCATTCTTCTCCATGCCTCAAGAGTAACCAATATCTTACAGCTGGTGATTGCTGTTCTCATGGATTTCATGTTAATGTACATATATATGTGAATTATATATATATATGCATATATACACACATACACATGTATACATATATAAACTTATATGTGTGCCTTCTTGTAATTGTTAAGGGCATATTCTCAAACAATAAATAATATTCATTGCAAAATTTTAAGCTATACATAAAATGTCCTTAATATTCTTCTGAAACCTGCTTTTCAAAAAACTTTCTGCTCAATACTATTCATGACAATCCCACATAATCATCCACATTTGTTTAATTCCTTATTTTTTCCCACATATTTCATTGTGTGAATATATAGTAATTCATCTATCCATTTGGGTTGTTGCTGATTTTTGCCATTGCTATCAATATTTCTATGAGCATCTGTGAGTATTTCTTGTGTACCATGGGACATAGGTTTGGAAACACTGCTCAATTCATAAGTCCTTCTATCAGAGTCATGCTTCAATTCAGACACATCAAAGCTTCAGGAATATTTGGCACCAAAAGATTTTATAGAAAGTCTTCACAATAAATAATATGTGCCTGCTGTAATTAATAGAACTTATTCTTCTGATCTGGTCTCCTATTTCTTTTTTATTTAAAAGAAGGAAAATATACCAGGATTTCATAATTTTTCAATAAGATAATATGAAAGGTTAACATGAAAACCTATGGTTGCCATTTTCCTAATATGAAGGAAGTATTCTTTTCTTTCTCAGGCATAACATCTGTGCTGCCTATTTTCGAAGCACCTTGAGGCATGACAACACTGTGGGGAATTGAATCATTTATTCATTTAGCCACCAAATATTCACAGTTCCTGATCTCATCATCTCCCATACAAGTAAGTCAATAGATAACCAAAATGCAACGTGATGTAGTCACATTTCATGGGAGTATAAGAATAACATCCAACATGGATGAGAATGAAGTTGAGGCTCATGTTTATGGTGAAAGAAGTACCAACTAGGGTTTTATCTATTCCTTTTTCACCATCTCAACCTCACCCTGCTCTCATAAGGGCTCACCTTAGCAGGCTATTCCCAGCCTCCCAGGCCAGCTGATCTAAAGGCTGTGGACAGTGGTTGACACGAAGGGGGGGAAGCAAGAAGGCAAGTTATTGTTGAGACTCCTGTTCCTACCAGGCACTCTCTGCTAGGATTCCAGCTGACTAGTAATGCCACCTTCTCCCTTCATCTCTCAAGCTTTTAAGTGTAGTTTTCTGCTTTCCCTAGTCTCAGAGTTGACCCACTCTGCCTGATTGGATTCTTAAACTCTTCCTTCATATGCAAAGTCAATTTCCTGTGCTAATTTCCTGAGTTTTAAATACTCAGAGGGGTTTGTATCTGTTTTTCTCTTTGGATCCTGACATAGAAGACTTCCTAAAGCAGGTGAAGTATGAACTGAGTCTTTTAAGGTTATTAGGCAAACAAATAGGAGAAGCAGAGCATTTGTTCTAATTTAATGATAGTCTAATTTGGAGCATGTCAACTCAGTTTTTAAAAACTAGGTAGTATTTAGTATATTGCAGTGGCTCACTATTTTCTTCAAATTCTACTATGGAGAGCCAAATTAGCATATTCTAAAGGCAAATTTTATTTAAAATGTTAACACTAGAAACCTATTTTTAATTCCTTGTTATTTCTTTGAGCAACTAATAATAAAGATAACATAAGTGTTTCAAGCAGAACACATAAATTTTCAGAAATAAAGGTATTTCAGCACATTTTAAGTCACAGCCTCTTTCTAACAGATAACATGCACCAAGGTATGGCTCTTTAGAAATAAATTAGTCTTGGGAATATTCTGTGAAAGTCATGTTAACATAAAAACACTCAAACCTGTAAAGAATTTTTGTGAGTGTATTTGAGCCAAACTGTCAACAAATGCCAAGAAGCAGAACCTCAAAAAACCCAGATAATGCTCCAGAGAATGGTGGGTTACGTCTATATTTATACATTGCAATCAAAAGAGGAATGTAGGTGGGTTACATGAAATGCATTGGTGATAGACCAGAGAGGCGGGAGAAAGCAAAGCAGGAAACCCCTGGGATTGGATAAAAAGTAAAATGATAGACACATACTTAGGTGGGTGCAGGAACAATTAACATGATAACAATGAAGGAATTTGTGGTATCTGTCCTGGTGCCCTGGCACATTAGGTTATAACCCAAGGGGTCCAGAAAAAGGGAAATTACAAGTTACCCAGACATTTCAAGAGTATCCTATATAATAAACGCCTAATATGCAAATTGTCCCCTTGACCAGGAGTTTGATCAGGAGTTCGACCGGGAGTTGACCAGAGGGCGGGGCTGGCAGTGGCAGCTGCAGGCGGCTCGGGGAAGGGAGGTGTCCCTGGCCGGCAGATGCTAGGGACCCTACCTGTGCATGAATTTCGTGCACTGGGCCTCTAGTGTTATTATAGATGCAAAAAGACGGACAGGCTCAGTTAAGGTAAAGGTTGACCTTGTCAGTAAAGATACCAGTCTAGGATGTAACTACCCACCATAACTGCTTTTAGTTAAAGTTTAATTTCAGACCATCATTTGTGGTTACTTTATGTCTCTGAGTTTGTAAGAGCTCTATGCAGGCATTCCCTGAGCTTGTCAGGTTAGCATGTGGCCCCTTTTGTCCAGTCAGTACTACTCTTAATAAAATTGCCTTTTGCATCAGCAAAAGGCAGCTTTGATCTCAGGGAAGACCATGAACTCTGAATCCAAAAAAAATTTTGTTTAGAATTATAGCTCCTTTACTTATTCTATGTATGATCATGGGCACATTTCTCAATCTCTAGAACTCTTTTTCTTGATTGGTAAATGAGAATAATAATGCCTACCTTTTGGAGTTTTGTGAGAATTACATAATGAAATATGGCACATAGTTGGTAATCAATAAATGCTAGTATCCTTAATTTTCCTATGATAAGTGCAAGTAAAGTTTGTCAACATGTGATAAATGTTGGGAAGGCCAAGTATGTTTCCTGGGTGGAATGAAAATTAATGAGGAGTGAAAAGCAGTAGTAGTCTGTGTAACTATGTCAGATGAGTCATCTTTCCTTTGACTGATTTTAGATTTATTTATTTCTGTATTCATTAATGTTTATTTTCTATTATATGTCAACATTATGCTTGACCCTAGGATTTTTAAATGAATAAGACATAGGCCTTAAGGAGTTCAAGATCCAGAGGAGGAAAAGAAATTTAAAAAGCCATGCAGGGAGATGTACTGTGCTAGGAAAATGAACTAAGTGACATGAAAAAATATCAAAGGAGAACTAAGTTTTGGGAGTGAAGAGAAGTCTTTCTGGAGATGTTACCCAGGCAGAATTAACCATATAAAGACCAAAGAGAAGAAAATTTATAAAAGGAAGCAGAAAATGCAAAAGCCCATGTGTGGGACAATGAAACACCACATTTAATTTTCACATGAAGTTGAGTAAACAACTGTAACTCTCTTGACAGTTCTTGGAGTAACCTTTTCCAAATCTTGCCAAACATGCGATTTTAAATGATTTTCCTGGACATATTCTAATTGCTCTATATTCCTCTGGAAATAAGAAAACAAGAATACCCCAAAATCTAATGAGATGACCAATACTAATTATAATACCATGATTATTAGCCATTACAGCGAGAATTCTCTTCATTGAAAAATCATTGCATTGTTGGCAAATACTCAATTTATAATCAGTTGTATCCTCAATGTATCCTCATTTGTTCTGTTGTGTGTGCCTACATTTTGCACACTGGTAGACAAGAAGCCTGATGTGATTTGAAGCTGTGTTTTTTGGCCTACACAGTTTAAACAAATGGAAAGAACATCCAAAATCTAGAAAATTCATGTAAAACATGAATTTATAATTTCTTGTGAATAGTCAAAAGTTCTAGCAATGCTGGATCCACATTCTTGCATGGCCAGGCTAGCAGGCCATGAGGGAGTCTGACCTCTTCAAGCTGGGCATGAGCCAGGTTGCTGCAATCCCCAGCATGTCGGGGCTGCAAACCCCGAACCTTATGCCCTGCAGGTTTCACTGGTTTATAAAAATTCTGCCTGGCTGCACGAGGCATTTTATCAACCTTGGCCTACATTTATCTAGGTTTTTTCTGGAAATCTTTTTCATCCTTTTTTATTCTTCAATTTACTACCTTGTGTTTATCTCTGATGACTTTATCCTGTTTCTGTCAGCCTTTTTTAAGTAAAAGTTATATTGGCTTTTAAAATTTAGACATTAACTCAACCAATAAGGTAAATAATAAATAGCTTTTATGTTTTTAATTTTTTTTGTTTTAATGGGTGTTTTACCTGTGTTAAAAATGAAAATTGGGCCTGGGATTATATCTTGTGGAGTGTATGGGCACAAATGGATTTTTTACACAGTGTGAACCTTTTCAGAAGTATCATGTTGCATGACTCCTAATTTCTCCAAAGATAACATTACTGTTTGCCACACAAAAGAAAAACCAAGGGTTTGGTTTGGATAAGCAATATCAACTAAAAAAATCTATATATATTTAAGTTAGAAATGGTCTCAGTTTAGATACAGCTGTTTGATGGAATACTTGACTTACGTGATTCTCTTAAGTGAATACTTAAGCAACATGGGGATTTTAAAATTTATAAAGCAGATTCAACCTAAAGGAAACATCAAGTTAAACAAACTTTTAAAACATACAAAGTAAAAAAAAATCTAATTTTCTCATCTAAATACTAGCTATCTATATATACAAAACCCTAATATGCAAATAGAATGGCAGAACAACTGAAGAACCGAACAACCAGTCACTATGATGTGTGCTGACCACCAGGGGGTGCTCACGGAACATGGTGGGCATCAGCAGCAGGTGGCAGAATGTGGAACATGGTGGGCATTGGCCACGGTGGGATGGTGGAGCAGGTGAGCGGGGGTGCCAGACCAAGGCGGCGTGCTGGTCGCTGTCATTGAGGTGAGCCTCTGGTGGTTACTAAAAATTCTTTGCTCTTGCGGGCCATGGTCCCACCTGACACTTGCACCTGCTGCCAGCACCAGCCCCACTCGCACCCACTGCTGGCACTGGAGCTACTGCTTGGCGCAAGCCCTGATCGCTTGGCGCCATCACTGGATATGAGTGGCGGCTGCCAACCCCTATCACCCCTGAGGGCTTCTCCCTTCCCCTGCTCCTGAGGGGTGATTCGGGCAGCAGCCGTTGCTCACAACAAAGTGAAGGTGCCAGCCCCAATAGCTCCGCACCATCAGCGGGTGCAAGTGGGGCCAGTGCCGTCACTGCGTGGGAGCAGCAGTGGGGGGAGGGGGGCTGCTGGCAGAGAAGGGACCGGGGCCACGGTGGGAGGGCCCAGGCGGGGGCACGGAGGATGAGCCGAGATCCGCCCCTGTGCCCACCGCAGCCCCGAAGCCCAGTTTCTTTCAAGGTGCATGAATTTGTGCACTGGGCCCCTAGTAGAGTTCATATATATATATGCTGTGTGATTTTATTGTTTCATTTGAACCCTAACAACCATAGTTGGTTGGGTGGTTATTATGATTGCCCGTTAGCAGGTAATAAAACCCAGACTTATTTAAGATGAGTCCTCTGTCAAAAATCAAGTAGATAATAAGTAGATCTGGAATTAAAACCCAGGTTCTGAATTTAAGTTAATTTACTTATACAAGTAATATTTATTGAGCATATGCTTTATGCAGGCTTTCTGCTAAATTCTGGGGCTAGTGTAATGAATAAAGCAATTGCTGCCCTCAAAAAACTTGTGGATGTACAAATAAGTAAAATAATACAAATATTTACAGTGTATGATAGAATACTCATGAGGGCACTTAAGATTGCTTGGGATGGTAAGGCCTGGTCAGGGAGCATGCTTCAAGAAAGTGGCAACTACAGAAAGACATAGTGGGAAAGGGAATCTGATGACGCTTCAAAGGACAAGTAGATTGATTTAGAAACAATGGGCATGAGAAATGGTACAGAGGGCAGAAAGGGGCAAAAAGAGAGAGGATACGGAGGGCAAAAGCAGAAAATTACAAGCATTTCCAAGCGAGTTTGGTGATCTTGGAAAGGGAGCCAGGAAGGCTTTTAAAGTGCTGACAAAGATACTTTCTTGATCTGGTTCTACTTGTATCACCATGTTCATTTCATAATGAGTCATAAATACCTTTGTGATATGTATCCATTTCTGTATGTTAAATTTTGAAGATATAGAAAATCAGCATCTCTTGCCTTAAAAAAAAGATGAAGTTATTGCTAAGGTAGTAACAGAGAGGGACATTTTACCAATTCTTTGTTTAAGGATATGAAGCTTATTTAGTCTGATTTGTCATCCGGACAGGGAAAGGAGTTTGAAAAAAGATGAAAATTATAGATAAAAGTGATTATTGTTCTATTTCTCCCTTCTATAGTAATTGCACTGTTTTTATTTGATGTGTTCAACTAGAGAGCATCCAGTGCTAGGGAACTAATTGGGAAAATACAGAAGAAGGCACCAAACTGACTAGCCACTTTTAGTATTGTATTTATACAAAAGACATAAACGTCATTTAAAATAATAGTGGGAGCCAAGGATGGAGAAAGGTCAGAAGATTAACACACTCATAGAAGGAAAAGCCAAAGCTTGAAATGGGCCAGATCCTTGAGTGGGCCAGATCTGTGTGAGAATGCTGTATCCTCCAAGAAAATTTTTTATTGCAACATATATCTTATTAAAATCCTAATTGTTTTCAGTCTCCAGCAGAGGAGTAATGGCATGACAATGTTTTTGTATTTCTTTAAGAAGTTTTTTTCTAGGTTTCTCTTGGAGAGCTAGCTGTCTTTAACATTTGGTTTACTTTTATAGTGGCAATATTTTTTCCATTGTTTTTGCATGCTAAGACAGCAATTGATTAGTATAGAATCCTTGGGCCAAGTTCTGCCCTAGGATATGTATGTGACCCCCACTAACTTCAAATAGAGTTGCATGCACATATCCTGGAGTGGAATTTGGCTTTCTTCCATGGTAGTCAATGAGAGTCATTGAAGTCAATGGGAGCCATACATGGAGAACTGACAGCTGAAGTTGGCCCTTAGGAATTGAAAATCATCTCAGCATTTTCTTTGGGGAAAAAATATCAAAGGCTGAGATTTATAATAAATCATAATTCCTTAAATTGAGTATTTTTACCAACCAGTTGAAATCTTACAGTGTGTATCTATTAAAGCACTCTAATGATAGAAAGGAAGGGAGGATTATAATTTATTTGTCCTATAATCCTTTGTTTATATAATAATAATTGAAACCAGAAAATAAGAGTCATTTATTTTCAGGTGATTTCACAAAAAAGTACATTGATTGTAGTAAGAGGAACTGCTACTCTTTTACAGCCCCTCTAGAGAATATGTAAAAATTTCTATTTATTAGACTCCTAAAAGTTTGTGACTGAAAAAGGAGTAATTATGGCAGAGTTAATTTTATAAAGTTGGTTCAAGAAATTAATAAAAGATTAGCTAACTTCCCTTCTTATTCTCCTGTCTTGGTGTTTATTTACTTAGGAACACTGTAAAAAGAACACTGTGAGGAATCGACTTGATCTTGACTTGAGCTATCTCATTAATAACACCAGCTCTTATAGACAAGGGCAGTCTCTTCTGAAGGTTTGCAGTTATTCTCCTAGCCCAGATTTATAAGACATTTTTTTCTCAAATTCTCATTGAAATATTTTAAACATTCAAAAAGTATAAAATCATATAAAATTTGCATACTCCTATAACCTCCATCTTATTCTACAATATTTTATATTTCCTCATTCTCTTGCTCTTCCTCCCTTCTTCTCTTCTCTTCTCTTCTTTTCTCTTCTCTTCTCTCTGTCTCTCTGTCTCTCTCTTTCTTTCTTTCCTTATTTTCTTCCTATTATTTTCTTTCTTTTTCTTTTCTACTGTCTTATTTTGAGTGCAAAACTACCTGCAATATTTCTCTTAGTGTGTCAGCTTGTGACCAATTATCTTAGTTTTCATTTGTATGATTTATCTTTATTCCACCTTCATTTTTAAAAGAATATTTTAACTTAATATACAATTCTAGGCTCGAAGTTATTTTTTACAACATTTTAGGATGTAATTATATTAGTGTCTGGCTTCTATTTTTTCTGCTATAAAGTCAGCTATTGGTCTTTTTGTCACCCCTGTTTATGTCTGCTTTTAAGATATTCCCTGATGTTTGGTTTTCAGTAAATACTTTAATGTTCTTAGGTGTGGTCATCATTATAGTTATCATTTCAAATTTTTGAATCTATGCTTGATTACAGTCATCAGGTTTGGCAAACTTCAGCCAGGATCTGTTCAGATAATCCTCCTTCATTTCTCTCTACTCTCCTTCTGTGATTCCAATTATGTTATACCATTTTACAATGTCTCATGTGTCTCTTGTGCTCTGTAACGTTTTTCCAGTCCTTTTTTCTCTCTGTTTTAATCTGGAAATTTTCTACTAAGTTATAATATAGTTCATTCATCCTCTTTTTCACTGTGTCTAATTTGCTGTTAAACACATTATTAAATTCTTAATTTCAGTTATTGCATTTTGCCTCAGGGTGATATTGCTGTGGCTCCTCATTTCCTGGCCGACCTGGTAACCCTGAACTCCATTTTCTGTTTTCCTGGCAGAGAGTGACTATTTTGAGCGCTAAGCAGCCACATACATCCCTATGCCCTACAATCTGAATCAGCAAGTTCCCAAGAAGAAAATCAATGGTTTTCTTGGAGGATTTATCTAAATGCACTTCCCTCCTCTCCAGGATCTTGCACCATAGCTGTCATAGATTTTCTCAACTGCCTTCAACAGCAGGAGGCAGGGAAGGAGGGTTTAAGTGTGTGTTTTGTCCAAACTTTATAATCATTCTTGGGAGAAAGAATCATCTAATAATAATTTCTCATAGTTAGAAAATATAGTATGAAGACAGCATTTATATTTTAAAGATGAAAGCATTTAACTGAATTGAACCTCTAATGCATGGAATTTGGGGAAGACAGATAAAAATATTTTTTGACCACATCATTTTTTAACATTTTAGTGTCTCTACGTCTCTGGCCCCTTTACACACTCAGACTCAGTTTCCCTTTAGGTAGTCTAGATTAGAGGGAAGCAGATGGGCTTATTGTTAGCATTTTATCCTCCTATCTCATCCTTATTTTCAAGTGGTTCTGCATTTTTCCCATGATCACTTTTTTAGAGGAAGCAGGCTACAGTAAATAAATAGATTTATTGTTAACATAATGAACTTTAAATTTTCAAAGCTTGAATCTTATTCATAGTTTTGCTGAGTCTCCTTTCTAAGACTTTTAACAGATTCCTTCAATTTTGATGCTAGGCAAGAACCCTCTAGGCTTGTGTTCTTGATTCATAGATCAAAAACAAATGTATAACTTCTGTTTATTACAGTATTAGTTTTCAACCAACACCCCAACCAAAAAAAAAAAACAACCAAAAAACAAAACTTTACTTAGTTCCAAAGGGCTATTTTCCTAGCTACAAACACATGCTTTGAAAATGCATCCCTGTCCAGGCCTTTGTTGCCTGAGTACATAAATGGCTGCTGCAGACAGTGCTATAAAAGAATTAGAGCCTGGGGCAGGCAATTACAGTTAAGGCAATCTTGTTATTTATATATATATTTTTTTAGTGCCTTGAGAATTATTTTGACTTTTTTTTTTTTTTGCAGCTATACAGCTATTTAAATGTATAGAAAAAGAGATCTTGTAACTCAAAGGATTTGGGATCTTAAACTTTTGTATTTGATTACATTTGAATGTAATTATGGAGGCTTGTAATGTAATATTTTCTTCCTACTGGATGAAAATTACAGATATGTAATATGGGTTTACTTACCTGATTGCACATTACCTCTAATACTTTCAGATAGCCTGCGGCATGGGCAAAAATAAAAAAGACTGTTGTTTGTCTTGGAACAAAGTCAGGTATATCATTGGTTAAACACTCTGCCTGGTTCCTACAAAGATGCAGCTTTTATGTAGAAATGGTGCAATATGTATGGTGTGTGTGTGTGTGTGAGAGAGAGAGAGAGAGAGAGAGAGAGAGAGGGCATCTTAATATTCAGAACAAGGAAGAAATAATCCATAATATATTTTCAGGTCTCAGATGTTGTCAGGAAAATGTTAATTTGTGAAGATTTTTCTTCACTGAAGCCCACAGGTTAAAAGAGGCCTATGACCTCTTGAGCTAAACCTTACAAGTTTGAGATTTTCCAAAGAATGGAAAACCTTGACTCATGGAAAACTCCAGTATGTGAATAGTCCTAAATTTATCTCCAGGACCAAAATTTAGAAACTTTAGAATTTAGGAAGTTCCCCTGGGGGTAAAACAAGGTGTAGTAATTATAGTATCTGACCAGATAATAGAAGAAACAATAGTCGGTGTAGAAACCCTTAAATGGTCTTATGTGACAGGAAAAACATTTATTGATATTTACTTTGCAGAAAGAACTAGGTTAGGTTTTCTGGAGAATTACGAATTGAGGGGAAAATGTGATTCCTATTTTCTATTGGTATCATTCTAGCTCTGATTGGCTGTTAAACTGCATTCTTACCTTCTTTGGCAACCCTGGCATTATATCTAAAACAACTAAAGGTATGCTTTCCAAGCATATATAGTCAATGTTCATGAATTCACTTGATAAACATCAGGTTCATATCACTGTCACATGTCATGAATTGTGGATACAAGACAAAGCATGATCCCTGCTCTCAAGTTATTATATCTAATCGGGGCCAAAACATCAGATCGTTGCTGTTAGAAGTTAGATACTCATTCTTGTAGAAGGCCAGCAAAGTAATACAATGAGTCAAAAGGCCCTCATTCATATGTAGGATGGCACTTTTGAAAGGGTACTAACTATTAGGCACAGGAATAGTTTAAACGATTGGCATACCGGGATGACATTTATCTAGTAAAAGGGGGAGTCAATTTCTATTAAGACCAAGGTGAGAGATGTGAGTTTCAGAGGTCATCTTCAAACAAGCACACGGACAGAGGATTAGACATAGCCTTTTCCAGAGAGGAAGGCACATGCAGGTTGGAGCCCTGGCCGGTTTGCTTAGTGGTTAGAGCATCGCCCCGTGGACTGAAGGGTCTGGGTTGGATTCCCGGTCAGGGGCATGTGCCTGGGTTGCGGGCTGATTCGGCCTGGGTAGAGGTGTGTGTGGGAGCAAACTGAACTATGTGTTTCTTTCACACCAATGTTTCTCTCACTCTCTCCCCTTTCCCTCCCTTACACTCTAAAAATCAATGGGGAAAAAAATATCTTCAGGTGAGGATTAACTACACAAAAAATACCTTTGGAGATTTTGGAGCAGATACACAGAATACAAAGTGTTTCAACACAGGTTGATTCAATATGGTATACAGCTGACAAGGCAGAGGGCTTTTGTGTGGGGAAAGGAGAGAGGAGATTAAAAACCAAGTGGAATTTGATTGGAAGCAAGTTGGAATGTAGTTTTGATCTCAACATACATGAACATGGCTGCTTTAAAAAACTTGAACAATGTAACCTGCTTCTGCCAGTAAGAAATGAATGCATGTCTTGTATTAAAGCATGTTAACTTTGTCAACCCATAACATCTTATAGTATGCTAGCAGAGATATACTAGAGTACTGCTGTTTTCAAAATATCACCCACACTTGTTTGAAACAAGAAAATTTGACAATGTTTTCACATATTATTTTTTACAGAATAATAAAATTTTTCAGATTTTTAAATTAAATGTTACTTTGGGATAAGACTTACCTTTTGCATAGCTCTTTGTCCCTTCCCTCCTGTGCTTAGAACGTTGGCATGAGCCTGTTTCCTGCTCTCATCCCCTTCTGCTGGCATTCTAGCTCTCCTTCTCTCTGAGTGTTTGGGTGCTGTTGTCACCCTGAGTATTGTGACATCGCATTCCCTTCCTGCCGGGACTCGACACTCCACCAATGACTTTTCTCTAAGGATGGGGTAGAGGGCTAAAGACAAACTGAGAAACGCGAGTGTAGCTCACACACATGGCATCCCATCTGCACAAAATGAGGATGTGTAAAACAAAAGCATAAATGCTATCGGTGATGAAAAGTGATCATTTTTATAATGACTCAGTAATAAACATTAATGTGCTTTCTTGTGGAAGAATAACCATGAAGTCATTGACCGATGTTGGTCTCTGAACTAGTAATGTTCTGGAAACTGCACTAAATGGTGCCTAATGACTTTAGGGAATTAACAATCACCAAAATGCAGGTAATTTATTCTCATCTCAGAGCTCATTGTTCTCAAATGTTTTAAGAATCTAAACTTTTCTTCCATTTATTTATCCCTAATTTTGTGTCATCTCCTTTGCCTTCCTATGGTGCTCAGTGACCTGGAAATAACCAAGGAGACAAAATAAGGTGTCCTACTGTGATGGCCAGTAAGCAAGTGAACATGCTAGAGCCAATGCCAGTGAGCCAGACGGCCATGACAGAGGATGAGCTGGAAACACTGCGGAGGTGTTGGGCAGAGGGGAGGAGTAAACTTACACACTGGGGCTAATTGAGATTCAAGGAATAAGCTGGTGTAGCTGGACAGGCTTGTTTAGGTGAGTTCCCGTGTTCCACAGCCCTAGACTAGGTCAACAGCGGGAAGCAGCTCCTTCCCACAAGCAGATGGATAACATCTATCTGTGTGGTCACTCTGAAATCAAGAGCTTTTGTTTCAACTGGGTAGAGATTATCCTGGTGGCTTTGGCCTCTAGATGAATGTAGCAAAATATTCTTGAGCAGCGATCTATTTGTTTTATCATTTGCCACACAGTGCGTATTGCCATTGTCTGAGAAAATCCTTTCTGGTTAAAATGAATGCTTACAAAGCAGCATTTTTATATTTTTTCCCATCTGTGAGGAATTTTTCACATCTTGATATAAAAATCCCTGGTTGCCTTAAAGTTTTTAAGACCAAACACATTATAGTTCTAAGGGCATGTTTGTCCTTGTCCATCATCTTTCTTTTTTTTTCTTCTCATTTTAAAAACCATGTTTATTTATTTTTGTATCATAATATGTATGACTTTGTTCTGACTTCCTTTTTTCTTTTCCCAAGATAGTCTGGAGAATCAGATATTGGATCTCAAGAGGTTTGCTCCAACTATTTTAGGAATGCAAGAGGAGAATGTTTGGCTAGCTCTCTTGTGTTGATTTGCCCCAGCGAGTGGGGTTGGTAATAATTGCACCTCACAATTCCAAGTGGAAGATAGGTCTTCAGATACCAAATGTATTCAACACCAAGGATCATAAATATCCTATAAGTAGCAGTTTGATGATACAACAGAATTATACGTTTCTGATCTTTTCTTCACATATAGCTTTTCTCTCATTTGTATCTGCTGTATTTTTATTTTGTTAAACTTCAATGTTATCAAAACCATTTTCATAAAATGATATAGTCATTTAGTACTCTGGGAGGAAAGGTTTCATATTTTATTTCTAGAATGTGATTTGCTGAGAAATCATAACCTTGGTCATTTTTTTTTCACTTTGTTTGTGGAGTTTGACTAGAACAGAGAGAGGTAAGAGTGCTGGCCTACAGTTAAAATGTGGGATCCTCCTACATGCGGATTCACTCATGATATCTGGGCCTTAAACTTATTATTACATTCATTAAATTTAAACTTTTCTAAACAAAAAGTTTAAAAATAAGTATTTAGGAATACTTAAAATATGTTTAAAAGTCATAAGACTGCCAAATTTTATATAGGGAAAGAGGGACTGGGCTTACACTCCCACATGGGACAGAAGCCCCTTATATGTAGAGCAGATCAGACATATGTTTGAAAGGCCTGTGGTCTATAAAGGCAGCATATTCTAAGGACAACACTAATTATATAAAGGGCTCCACTGAATGAACCAGATGCCCTTTCTTTATAGTTTACTCGTTGGCCTTTTTAAATGAAGTGAAGCAAAGCTGTATGTCATCCTTATCATCTTTCCCCATAACATGCCCAGGATAAAAATATTTATTTATTTTTGTATGGTATGTAGATGCCTAACCATTTTAGTTCTCAGGTTTACACTATGATGTATCAATAGTCTTCATAAAAGAATGCTCATAATTAAACATTTGATGGGGGTTTCTGGATATTTGTAACAATCTAATGTGTGATTTTTCCACTTGAGGAAGCTAATTATTTAACACACTGAGTAATGGGGTAATAGCATATCAAAACTTTATTGGTGTAGAAGCCTTTATAGCTATGATGTACATTTTCTCTAATACCACACTCTTGTCATGTTAAAAATATATATTTTTCTCTAACCAATCAATTTCACTTCTAGGAATATAACCAAGGAAATAATCTGAAATATTAAATTCTTATGCATGAAATTAAGCACAAAAATATATGAATACAAACCATTTAATTTTCTAATTATAGACAATATTGAAATAAATTCATTCATAGATATTATGCAACCATAATGATGGTTATGTAACATGACAATTATTATGATATAATAATAAAAACAAGACTATGTATAATGAATATATGTATATATATTCATTCCAAAATATAGTTATCTTTGTATTATATACTATTTTTTGCTTCTTTTATACATCTTCCCAGTTTTTATAATTAGCAAATATTACTTCTAAAAATGAAATAATTTCAATAAGTGTTCATGTTTAACTATTGGAACAAATAGTTTTTAACTACATGGAACAAAATTTTTTTCAGATGCTTTTATGAACAAATTCCCATTCTCCCTGCGTCACACCACTGGGAAGTTTGTTGAACCTTTGAAGGTTAATGTCCTGTAGGACAGAGCAGCAGTACCACTTGCTCTAGTCCCCATCAGAAGCAGAATCCTGTCATGATGAAAAATGGATCTATTTGGGCTTGCAAGGTATCTCTCAAAACTCAAGTGTTCTGACACTTTATTTTATATTTTGTATGGTAAGGAGTGATTAAGCGAGAAAGAAAGATTGGATGGAGAAAGGCAGAGGCAGATTACGCAGTAGAAAGGAAAAATAGAAAGTTAATTTCAATAGCTGCTTTGCTTATCTGAAAGTTTCAACTTGACTCTTACATCCCAGGTGACCAGCTAATAAAAATAATTTAAGCTTTAACAAAACAAGGGTAATTTATAATGTGAAAACTATAGTCTGTCACTTGTCTCACCACTAGAAACTACGTTTCTGAACATTCCTTAGGGGAATGAAACTACCAGGGACATGCAATGTAATAACAACCTTCTTTCCATTCAACCAACCCATTGCAACCCCCACCCCCTACTGCCAACTCAGCATCAACATCAAAACCTTGAAGCAAACTTATGAATTTCGGTTTCACTATTGGATTCTCTATATTGTTTTTAAAACAACCTTAAAATCATATCGTTTTTTCTCTTTACATGGAAATACTTTAAAAATTCAGGCTTACTATTAAATGTTTTCAGTAAAATTACTGTCACCACAAGTCTATAATTTTTCAAGAGACCCAGTTTAAGGGGAAGTAATTCCATTTTTGAACCAGAATATCTATGCTATACTTCAAAATTATACTTGTCTTGGAATCGGAGCCTCTTGAAATGAAAACACCTGACAAAAAGGGCAGATTTTAGTATTTACCTACCCCACTGAATTAGAGAAAAAATTCATTTGCTAAATGAAAAGCTGCTGTCATATAACATATTGCATACAATGACCATACACATGGAGATTACTCAAAATACACGACATCAGCTCCATAGCAGAACATGCTTAAAATGAGCTTACATTTCTTTCTTTTTCTTCTAAACTTAAAAACAAATCTTTATTGTTGAAAGTGTTACATATGTCCCTCTTTTCCCGCCATTAACCTCTTCTAGCACGCCCCCGCAACCCCTCCCCAGGCCTTCACCACCCTATTGTCTGTGTCCATGGGTTATGCATATATGCATACAAGTTCTATGAGAGGAAAGCAGATTTTATTCATCAGCATAACATCTATAAGGAAGGAGTTTAAAAGTGCTGGTTAAGCTAATGTTTAGAGGTTAGTCTGTCTAGTTCACATTGGTGTTGAATTCATTGTGCCACAAATATTTAACTATTGACATGATTGTTTGGACATTACCTAAACCTGGATGAATCCTGGGCATCTCTGGGGATGCATTTTAAATGACAGGCATAGCTCACTTAAAAGAATTCCTTGGCAGTAAGGCCGGGGAGTGTTGGGGGGGGGGGAGGTGGGTAAAAGATCAACCGAAGGACTTGTATGCATGCATATAAGCATAACCAATGGACACAAGACACTGGGGGATAGGGGAGGACGGGGGAAAATCAAGGGGGGGGGGGGAGACATATGTAATACTCTTTGTAATACTTTAAGCAATAAAACAAAATGAAGAAAAAAAAGAATTCCTTGGTAGAGGGAGAAATTAACTCTGATATTGGAAGGCAATACCTGTAACCAATCATTAAAAACTCAGAATCATGTAAGTTCTTGAAGGCATATGAGCTTTCACTGATAGGCAGCTTGCCTTTCCCTGCAACCCCAAGAACTGAATTTAGAGTGAGAAGCAGACGATCAAGCATGTTTCTGTCGCATAGCTGCTGTGTGACCTTCATGAAATCAGTTAACTTTCTGACCCTAAGTTTCCTCATTAATGAAATGGAAGTCATAATAATAATTGGCCTAATTCATGGGGCTGTCCTTGCTATCAAGTTAGATAATGAATGTAAAAACATTTTATAACTGTAAACAATAGGGGAAATGTTTTCACTATATTACGGGTGAATTCATGTGCCTTTGTGCCGTCTATTTTATGGATATCTGGAAGTAACAAAAAGGCTGGAGTTCTGATTTGGAGTTGGAACACCTGAGTTCAAATCCAAGCATTGATAATAACTAGCTCTCTTATGAGAAGGAGCCAGTTAGTAACATTAAGCCTCTATTTTTATATACCCATTATGAAGTGAACAATAATTCTTGGCTATTAGATTATCTGAAGATCAAATGCCATCATATAAATAAAAACATTGCCTAATATTACTGTAAGTATTGTCACTGTCTTTCAAAAATTCTCTTTTGATGATCAAAGGAGGATAATTTCCACCTGAAATGGACCTCAATAAACTGGATTTACCCTCCTTTCTTTGTTGCAGTTTTTTTCTCCATACAAATTAATTCCCTTTGGAAGTTGTAAATCTTCTACCCAGAACTTTGTGTTTTGTTTAATCCTTTTCTTTATATGTGGTGGGAGAAACATTTTTAGAAGATTTTACCAAGTTGCCAAGGATAATTCAAGAAAACACAGTAACTGACAAAACCATGTTTTCATGAACGACAGAATCAAGGGGATTGGCAGAGCAGAAAAAAAGTATGGGAACAGCGAGTGCTCTGAGATGCCATCCTCAAAGCAGCGTGAGGCCAGAGCCTTGGGTGGGGGCAGAGGAGAAAGGCGAACTGGGTTCCAGCTTGAATTTGACACCAATTCACTGGGAGTTCGCTTTTGCCTATTTGTAAACGGAGAGAATTGGAGTAAATAGTACACAGGACCTCTCCTACTTTGACATTTTAATTCTTAAAATCGAAGCTGTTTGAGGATACTTAGGGATAAAAGGGCCCTGGCCATGATCATATTTATCAAGGTAGTTCAGCCAGAAGGCAGGCTATTGGATTGGGAGCTAAACGTGTTGTGGCTGCTGTTTGATATGGTTTTCATTCTGACTCAGAGAATTCACTTTTCAATGCTGCTTAGAAAGTGACAGCTATTTATTTAATAATATCCTCGTGGTAAGAAAAAGCTCATGTGGGTTTATTCTAGAAAGTAACGAAAGTCCTGGCAGAATCTGGCTCAATAAGTATGAATTAGTGGAGAAAACATAAGGGTCCTCAACTCTATATCATTCAGGATGAAAACGTTTTATTTTATAATGTTTATCATAAATCATTTCAAATATTTGGGATCGAAATATATATGTGCACATGAGCTTACTTAAAAAACTGAAGATATACAAGGGTTAAACTCTGCAAATAGCTTCTATTTCTTCTTGATATATTAAAAGGGGTAGAATGCTGGATATTTGTCGTCTGAATATAGTACCTTAATTCTTTTTTTCTCTTTATTGATTAAGGTATTACATATGTGTCCTTATCCCCCCCATTGCCCCCTAGTACCTTAATTCTTAAATCACACAAATCTGTTAGAAATATTTAAAAATAAAATATGTTATGATATGAAATGAACATTTTTGTATTTTATAATTTTTAAATATTCTCATAGTTTCTTTTTTAATTTAAACTTTAACTCAGTATCTTTTATCTTATTTCATTTATCCACAAAACCTAAAACTCAGATAGTTAACAATACTAATTTTTAAAGATAACATTGAGAGCTGATTCTCATGTGAAAAATAGGAATAACAACTCTCTGGAAGCAGTTATTGAAATAAATCCTCCCTTGTGAGCTGAGCTGGAATTGCCCCCCCCTCCAAATTAAAATAAATTATTTTAGTGTTTTAACATAATGTAAAATAGTTGATGAGTATATGTCGAGTGTCTTGGTCATTTGATATTCAACATTCAAACTTCCAGACCCTTTACTAAAAGTCAGATCATCTGGTATGGAAGATTATGCTATTATTTCACTTTTTGCATAGTTTACAGAAAAAGACAGTGAAATCTTTAGTTGTCTAATTTAGGTAAATGTTGAAAATTCAGAGCAACATATTGTCTGTAAAAATTATATAAGACCCAAAATTTTAAATGGAGGTAAACCTTCCGAGTTAATATTTATGCATTCAATTTCAAATTTTTGCTTTTGGGGAAATTTGTGTCATACTATATTTTAGAGAAGTATTGGCCAGTTATTATGGTGAGAGAATATACAATAAATTATACTTTTTCTTCTAACACTTTCATCCTCTTATAGGTATGGTATCTAGGATAAAATCATGTTGGAGGCATGATCTAGAACAACGAGAAAATATTTGAGTTGCAAAATATTCCCTTTCGATTCTAACTGAACAAGATTTATATATTAATTATAACTCATTTAATTTAATTTAACCAGGTTATTAGATGCTTTAATTCCAATACAGTCCATTCTAATTATATTTACACTTGACCCTTTACTGTAAATTTAGTTCAGGTGATTGGTCTATCAATTGATGGTTACCAAATACTACTCTCTCCTCTGGTCAGGGATTGGATCTTGAATGGGTCAGACCAGCTATTTTCAAACCATGTACTGTGACCTCTTGTCCCTTAGACTGTCAAATAAAAAAATGATAATAGCCAACATAACAATAGCTATCGGTGTGAATGAATCAACATTATACTTTTTTTTGGTCAGATTGGCAAAAAAATATATTTCTGGTGTGCTGCTGAATTTTAGTAGTTAGTTTATGTTTGCCATGAGATGAAAAAGATGGAAAATTGCTGGATTAGACTGACTAAGTACTAGTGGGAGAGAGCCTTGCTTAGATCTTTGAAACTGAGCTAGATTTTCTCTTCTCTCTTTTCTCTCCTCTGTCTTCTTTCTTTTCTTCTCTCTCCTCTCTGTCCCCCCTGCCCTTCTCTTGCTCTCCCTCTCCAATGTAAATAAAGAGAGATATTCTCCAGTGCCTGTGGGCAGCCATATTATTATGTTGAGGGAAGCAAAACTTACACTTGGAAAATGTTATGATATTTTTGGGGGGGAAACCACAAAAAATTATTAATACAATGTTATAAGAAATAAAGAAGAAGACTATAAACAACTTTGCTATTAGTTTTGTAAGAATTTGTGTTAGATGAAAGCTTGTATTGTTTCCTACAAAATACTTCTAATTTGAATAATGAATAAAAAGAGAGTTAAACCAACCCTAGGAAAGTGGGAGATGAAAATGGATGCAGACTACAGGGTAGATTGAAGATGGTGAGGAAAATGGCTTGGTTCAAGCCATGTCTTTGTGTTGAAAAATTTAAGTGGATTTGGGGGAAGGAGTGCAAATGATTAACAGCCTTCTGAATTCCCGAATTCATACTTAGTGAATATTAACTGGACTAGTGCCCTTGTTGTTGGCACCTGGTGGTGGTGGTAGGGGAGGCTGTATGTCAATTACACTTTGGTATCACTTCTTTGGAGAAACCATCCTCTTCTGGCCCATAGAGTTCTGGTCAGGCTGTAATCATTAACATCTGCCAACAGCTGTAGGAATGAGTATGTATATGTGTCACTGAAGGTAGACCACTTACCATTCTAAATTATTTTGGATGCAACCATAGTCCCAATGATGGCCTGTATCTCAATCAGAGAAAGACTAAATATTTTTCAGGAGTTGTCACATTGGAAGAAAGAACCACTCTTACTAGAAAAACAAAGGTCTAGTTCTTCCAGGATCCATCTTGTTTAGGAGAAAGCCAGCCTACAGAGTAAAGCCAGGCAAAGCAGGACAGCGGCGAGATGGAGAAAGTGAGACAGACCAAGTGCTCACCTTTGAGCTCCTAGTTCCAACAGTGCCTGTGGGCAGCTAGTTCTACTTTGACTTCCTAATTACATTAAGTTTTCATTCTTTTTTTTTTTTTTTTTTTTTTTAATATATTTTATTGATTTTTTACAGAGAGGAAGGGAGAGGGATAGAGAGTTAGAAGCATCGATGAGAGAGAAACATCGATCAGCTGCCTCCTGCACATCTCCTCCTGGGGATATGCCCGCAACCAAGGTACATGCCCCTGACCGGAATCGAACCCGGGACCCTTCAGTCCACAGGCCGACGCTCTATCCACTGAGCCAAACCGGTTTCGGCATAAGTTTTCATTCTTAAGCCAAATTCAGTTTAAGCCAATTTGACTTGGGAGTCTGTCACTTACAACCAAGTAAATCTTGATTAGCACTGGGAAAAGACTTGAACTATCAACAGAAGCATGAACACTGATCATCACAAAGTTGTACTTTTATTTGTATTCAGATATTAATATACCACAAATAACTATATAAATGAATACAAGACAAATCAGCCTATTTACATATTATCTCCAGTCTCACATTGTCACTTGAGAAATTATCTTTTTAATAAAGCTACAGGTTTTAGGAAATAAAAACATGTTCTTTTAAAAAATAAAGCTATTCCAAAAACACAGAAACTAGCCAGGGAACTGAACTTTGTTATATAAAATCAAATCCTACCTCCTCATTTCTTGGCTTTATCTATTCACCATCCACACACACAGGATAATTGCAATGAGTCCACTGGATGGGTGGAAAACATCAGCCAGTCTGGCTTTTTGGCATCAAATAAACAATGTTGATGGGTCAAACCTTTTTCTTTTGAATAAGTAGTTGCATCATTAACTTAATAGCTAAATAAAAGATGCAGCAATTTCCAATGACAAGAATATACTATAAAACCCCACCGTGGAAGGTTGGATCTCTTACGAATGAAATGAACCCCTGCAGACCTGAGCTTTAGGTGCGCAGTGTATAACGTCTACTTGTTGGTGAGAACAAATTTCAAACTCTATACTTCTTACTGATGTACAAACATGTACTACATAGCTGAAGAAACGTTTAAATCCAAGTTGGGGAAAAAGCCTCCTGATTGCTAATGTACAATTAAACTAGCCAGTCCCTGCGTTGTTGTAATCACAATGCAATTCGATACCAAGTGTGGAAAGATCTACTTTGGGGGATGGGGGCTCAAAAGCCGTCAGGGGACTTGCTCCTTTGGCAGTGATTAACAGTTTGGTAATGAGGGTCTGTTGTGTGGGGGTGAGAATGCAAACACTGTGTCAAATGGTTAGCTGCTCTTTTAGTGACCCCAAAGTACACAGCAGTCCTAGAGCTGAGGAGAGGGAAAGAGAAGGAAATAGAAGCCGGAGGAGCAGGGCTAAGGATTCCAAAATTCTTACCTTTACACAAAGACAGAAGATTGTTCTCTGTTGTGATCAATCCGCCCCCACCCCACCTACCCGCTCCCTCTACCAAGAAATTCTGGGAGCATCATCTGATAGCAATAAAAAATAAACCAAATCATACAGAGGAAATTCAAGAACTTGTTGAATCTTAACAAAATATCGTTTTTAGCTGAAAAATGCTACTTGAAAAAAATACCTTATTTAAATGTGGTTTTAAAAATAGCTTCACAATAGATTCAACCATCATATAAACTTTCTCATTTACTAACCAGTTTTATGCCTTAAAAAATGATCTCTTAACTCAGCTTTGCAAGTAAATAAAATGAAAAAGAAACTAACTTCTCTGGAAAAAAATGAAGAAAAAAAGCAAACTGCAAGCTTCAGTGTCTTTATATTTGTTGGCTTGAGTCAACCTGTTATGAGATGTCTTGAGTATTATATCCGTAATGGCTGTGTTTTCCCTCAGCTACACATCAGAGCTGTGTTGTGCAGAGGGAGACAGAAGTACCTGGGTGCGAATTTCATACCTGTGAATTAGTGCAACCAGGGAAGTTACTTCTACATCTTGGTTTTCAATGATAATATTGTAATAATACCTTCCTCTCAGGTTATTGTAAAGATTGAATGAGATCACATAGTGTCTTACACATAAGAAATCAGGAATAAATGTTAGGACCATTTCTTTCCCCATTTTGGTCCTATTCAACCTAGTTTAGCTTTGTAAATCTTATCAGTTTGGTTAATTTTGAGATAGAATTTACACTTTTCAAACTATAATATCTTTTAGTATGATGTTGCACAGTTTATTTACAACTGTATTTTGGTGCATTTCAAATTTTAATTAAACAATGAGCACATAAGTTAATTTCAGCCTCAGCAACAACAACAAAAGGGGGAAAGTAATTGGAGGGCTATTTCAGTCAACAAGGATCTTTTGTGAAAACATCTGTCTGTAAACAGTGTTTAGTGTAAATTTTAACTTAACATAAAATGTTAATGAATAAAGTACAAGACTCACATGGATGTGTAAACCCCAGAAAATGTCCAAAGTGGATTTTGGCCGAAAGCATCTGGACAGTTGCCTCGGTAATACAAAGCCAAAGCAAAGAGGTGCTGCGCCAAAGGAAGCCTAAGTACATAAACATGAAACTACTGAACTCTGAGGAAATTAGTGAAGGAGTTAAATACTGATCCAGACGCTCTCTGTCCATTTTTATCAGTGGGTATTCGACTGCTCCAAGCAGGCATCTGGTTTTTACATTTTTCAGAAAAATCTAAAAACTGGTGAGGGTTGTAGATAATGAGGGAGGCTAGGCATGTGTGGGGGCAGAAAATAGATGGGAAATGTCTGTAACTTCTCCTCAATTTTGTGAACCTAAAACAGCTCTAAAAACTAAAATCTTAAATTTAAAAAAAAAAAAGTCTAATACAGGGGTCCTCAAACTTTTTAAACAGGGGGCCAGTTCACTGTCCCTCAGACTGTTGGAGGGCCAGACTGTAGTTTAAAAAAAAAACTATGAACAAATTCCTATGCACACAGCACCGCAAAAACACCTGGCGGGCCGGATAAATGTTTTCGGCGGGCCGCATGTGGCCCGCGGGCCGTAGTTTGAGGACCCCTGGTCTAATATCATGAAGAAGGTAAGACAAGCATGTGCATATTCCAATACTGGCTTCCTTTCCCCTGTATAAAAAGTTCTTGTATGAATTAATTGAACCTTATTACATTGTATGTAAATTAGACATTGTTCCTAAGGTGGAGCAAATAAGTCTGGAAAAAGAAGTTTAAGTTGTTTTTGTGGTAATTAGGTTTTTTGTTTTGTTTTGTTTTATGCTCTAAACTGAGGTTTTTAATATCAGGTCCACAGACCCGTTGGTCTGTACATAGAATTCAGATCTATGATGGGAAAAACAATCTCATTTTTACTACCTTCTAACTGAAATTTAGTGTTTTTCTGAATTGTGAATGTGATATATCAGAGCTTTCTTTATAGCATATATGGCTGTTGCAGATATCTTGAAATATCACTTTGTAAGTATGGTAGTTATTAGACTGCCAATGGGGCCCACAGCAAAATACTAGGACTCTTACAGTAGGCCCATATGTTTGCATCTGTTTCAATTCATGAAATATGTATAAACTTGGTGGATGTATCAGGATGTAACATAAGGGAGTTTCTCTATCCCTTCCTCAACATATTCTAATGTAACCATTTAAAAAATGCATTCACATAGCAATATAGTCCAATAACAAAGATCCTGAGGCTTGCAACTGCGTCTGCATTTCAAACCTGAAAGGGCTTGATTATAGAGTAATGGCAATAGCTTGCCCAAGCATCCTTGCAAGTTGATTCTGTTCCTCTAAAACTCCTCTTCCCCATGCCATGCACTCTAGAATGCCAATCAAAATTTGTAAAATAAGAATGAAGAAAGTTAGGCACTCATGCCAAACCACAGGTGTCTTCATGATGTAAAACAGAATGATAAATGAGAAACTTTGTCTTAGCCTGACTTTGTAAAGTAGATAAAAGTACATAAATGAGATTATCCTAGTGAGAGTACAGACTGAAAAGTGTCATCCCCTACAAATTGAAGAAACACTTTGTCACACTGAGGTAAAACTGTCTCCTCCAATCACTGAGTGACTACTGTGTTAAATGTGTTATAACTTTAATCGCAAAATGATATATTTAGCATTAACTTTCATAGTGTCAATAAATATATACTCAAATTCAATCACTAACTAATTGTGTGCTCAAATACCCATTAAATGCCCCCATGCCTATCACATTGTGGAAAATTAAAGTGCTTTCAGAACTTTACATGGGAAGGAAACATCATTTTCATCAGATGAATTATTGGTAATACTTGCATTTTAGTTAGGAGCAATGCTTGCCAAAGAATGAAGGGGACTGACTGAGAATCTCAAGATTGGTTTCATTTCCAAATAAGTGTCAAATTGCTGACCCACTCATCTGTGATGAGGAGATTGAGCCCATGAAGGCTTATTCAAATTCCATAATTATATTATTTCTATGACCTTCAAAATAAGGGTACCTCAAAATCTTTGTTAGAAATCTTCATTCCCATGAAGTATTTTGATTTTTAAAAAATCAAGGCAAACTAATATAGAAATTTCAGCCATGTATAAGACCCTCAATCTTACTCGATGTTATATGATCCTTTCCTTATATTTGGATGCTAAAATTTCCCCTTAAAGGAAAGGTTTTCTTTATAAAGGGCTGGCTAACAGGTAGCATAGCAAAACGAATGCTGTTTGCTGGTCCTTCTCTGGAGACCAGTTTAGCAACACTTTTTTTTTCTTCTATGAGGAACTTTAAGATTGGCCTTAGAAGCATTTTCATTTCCTCCCTTAAATGTGGAGAAGAAAGTATGGTGAAAAACACCCCTGGAACTTGTTTTACTATTTCAGCCCCCTTAAATAATATAACCATGCATAAACAACTTTTCACTATTTGTTCTGAATCAGCTCTCTGTAAAACAGATATATATTACTAGTTGGTTAACTCTAGGAGTAAAAAAGACAAGCTTAAAACCAATAGTCATTTGAGCAAATTCATAACATTGAATTACTGTGATGCAGCCTATTATTTATTTATTTATTTATTATTTTTAAATACATTTTATTGATTTTTTACAGAGAGGAAGGGAGTGGGATAGAGAGTTAGAAACATCGATGAGAGAGAAACATTGATCAGCTGCCTCCTGCACACGTCCTACTGGGGATATACCCGCAACCATGGTACATGCCCTTGACCAGAATCAAACCTGGGACCTTTCAGTCCGCAGGCTGATGCTCTATTCACTGAGCCAAACCAGTCAGGGCGCAGCCTTTTAGGTAGTGACTTGTTTGTGTTTCTAACACTGAAAATATTGAGTGCCACAAATTCCATAAATCAAAGAAATGCCCTAGTTTTTGTTCCTGCTCAGCGTATGACTGAGGATAGCATACCCATGAGGAAAACAAGCAAACAAAAACTTAGCTAAGATGATGAATATTTATAAAGGAGCAATGTTCTGGCATGTATTTTCAAATGCACCCTTTTGTTAAATGGGGATTTTGATGCCCTGGAAAAAAATCAAGTTCCACTATGCAATTAGAGTATCACGAAATATCCTGCCTTTAATAACTTCCTCATGCTCTAAGTGATACAGCACCTCATTCATTCTTTCATTCATGAGATCTTGTCATGGACTCTAGGCGCTGTGATAGAGAAATGAACAAATTCTTTGGTCTCGCAGACCTTACAATATAGTAAGAAATGGCAGACATAAATTAATAAATATCCAATATAAGACAGGCAATGATAAGTGCCATAAAAAAGTAAAGCCTCCCAGGATGATAGAGATTGAGTACATGTGCAAAACAGTGGAGACAAAAGTGGATCAAGATGGTGGAGGAGGGAACATTTGAGCAAAGGGATGAACAAAATCAGGGAAGGAGTCATGGGAAAATCAGGGAGTGAGAGAAGAAGAGTTCCAGCAGGAGACATAAGAACATGCGAAGGTCCCAAGGCTTGTTCAAAGAAAGTTCAGTGTGTCTAAAGAAAGAGCAGTCTGACCAAGTGAAGTAAGGTAGGGATAGACCTGAGAAAAGCAAGGGACAGGTCATTAAGGGTTACGTGGCCATCTTTAGTGTTTGGCTTTATTGTAAATGTGATGGGAAGCCAATATAGGGTTTTGAAGAAGGGATTACTATTATAGTATTCATGTTTTTTGCATGGTTTTTTAAAAAATATATTTTTATTAATTTCAGAGAGGAAGGGAGAGGGAGAGAGAGATAGAAATATCAATGATGAGAGAGATTAATTGGTTGGCTGCCTCCTGCACGCCCCACACTGGGGGTGGAGCTCACAACCCAGGCATGTACCCTGACCAGGAATTGAACCATGACCTCCTGGTTCATAGGTCTATGCTCAACCACGAGCCACACCAGCCAGGCCGCATTCATGTTTTTAAGAGAACACTCTGAATGCTGAATTTAAAATGCAGTTTGTATTTCCATAAATATGCTATACATCTATAACATATACTATATTTAGAAAAAGCAGTATAATGCTTTTTATTTTTACACTAGAGGCCCAGTGCATGAAATTTGTGCACTGGAAGGGTCCCTACCGGCTGTCGGCTATTGGCTGCCAGCTGGGGCCTCCCTCCCTTCCTCTGGTGGCCTTCCACCACCGCCATTGGCCAGGGCCTCCTGCCTTCCCCTGGCTGCCCTGTCCCCTGGTCAAACTCCTGGTCGAGGGGACAATTTGCATACTACACTTTTATTATATAAGATAAGATGATTGGTATCAATGATGATACAATTTCTTAATTATAAAAAATATGTAGGGTATACCTATGGCTTGAGACCCTTGTGACACTTTAATTTCATCCTTCAACTCTCATCTTTTCTGTTTCTTTTCTTTAAGGTTTGTGCTGGATTCATGAAATAGTGAATAAGTATATTTCTCTTCTATAATGCAAATGATGGTAAAGTATTTGTTATTATAAAAAAACTTAGTTGAAAAATGGCTTTGCAATTATTGTAAAAATTCCAAAGTTTGCCTAGCTTTAATAGTTTTGAAAATGTTATTATGTAGAATACTTGTTATTATGTAGAATGAATGAAGTCAGAATATTAAAGAGTAAAATGGATCTCTGATTTTATTAGCTTATCAAATCTCTTCTGACTATCTATGTATGTGCCAAACATGGAGCTAAGTTTCGGAGTTTTAAATCGACGAAGATATTGTTCTTTGCATTAAGGTATTCATGATCTAAATTAAATTTAGATCATGTGTGTGAAATTAAATTTAATTTCAACCTGAGAAAATAGGATAAGTAAAATTTCATTAAAATGTGTGCAATGAAGTTACCTGCCTAGTCCTGTCTCCAGTAATTTAAATCATTTTGCCCTTTTAACATATGACAAAGATGTTCCAGTCTGGCCATGGAGCAGGAAGCAGTGGCGAGGAGGAGTGGCAAAGGATGCCAGCCCTAGGCAGGTTGATTAGTTGCTTAGAGCATCGTCTCATACACCAAAAGGTGGCAGGTTTAGTTCCCAGTCAGGGCACATACCCAGATTGCTGCTTCTGTCCCTGATCAGGACTTAATACAGGAGGCAACCAATCAATGTTTCTCTCTCACATGGATGTTTCTCTCTTTTCTTTCTTTCTTTCTTTCTTTCTTTCTTTCTTTCTTTCTTTCTTTCTTTCTTTCTCTCTCTCTCTCTCTCTCTCTCTCTCTCTCTCTCTCTCTTCCTTCCTTCTTTCCTTCCTTCCTTCCTTCCTTCCTTCCTTCCTTCCTTCCTTCCTTCCTTCCTTCCTTCCTTCCTTCCTTCCTCTCTCTCTCTCTCTCTCTCTCTCCCTTCTTTTTTCTCTAAAAATCAATAAAAACTTATTCTCAGGTGAGACCTTTTCTAAAAAGGATGTCAAAAATGTGTAAGAGAATCCTTCGGATTTCAATATATTACAACACAACTTAGAGCCTTGAAGAGGCAGTGTGATGCCATGGGAACACAAATTTCACAGCCAGACATACCTTTCCCCTTCTCTGAAGCACTTGCATTTGACTCAAGGCCTTTGACTCTTGTGGGAAGTGACAGTAACAATAAATTCTTTGCCAGGTTGTTATGAAGTATACATAATTAACATAGTTCAAGTGCCTCACACTGGACTTGCCTCACAGTTGCTTAGCTGCCCCTCCAGCTGAACAGTTATGAGCTTCCTTCTGCGGCACCAACTAGTTTAGCAATGGACGGCTCTCTAGCTATTCCCGTGCTCACAAAATTACAATGAATACTTGATCTGGGTTATATGAGTTGCCCACCCCACACAGGTGTTGGGAGGATTAATTAACTAATGCTTGCAAGGCACTCTATGATTCAGAGGTCAAAGGCACTTGTGAGTGCAAAGTTCCCTTATTAAATGTTACCGCCTGCAGGCTCCACTGCTTTCCTTCAGAAACACTGTGTGAGAGAAGAGATGCCTTTTATGAAAGCAATTTTTCTCATGGTTTTCTTCTGCCACCAGTGAAAGAAAAATGCAGTATTTCCATGAGAAATATTACCCCATTGCTGGTTTTTGAGTGATTTCCAGAAGAAATACCACAAAAAATGCTTTTCTTTAAGGGTATTCAGACTAAAATTCTTATATATTGAATATATATCAACAACATAACTCATGTGGGTAGTATATGTCTGTTTTTGTTGTTGTTCCTCTAGAAAGGATGCCGTGTAGAGGAAATATAAGAAATTTCTCTATTTGATTGAAGATGGGAGTGTGATTAGCCGGCTAACATGAAAAGCAAATCTCTCTGGAAATTCGGGGGGGGGGGGGGGGGAGGAATATAGAACTCTCATTTACAAGTAAAAAAAAAAAACTCAACAGATAAAGCAATATCACTTTCATAATTAATCTATAAGCATAACTTTCTCAAAGGAGATTTTGTTACTTTTTGAATGCAGATGGTGGCAACAAATTTTATATCTTCTTTCTGGAATGCTTCTTTCCAATAAAAAATGGCATTGGGCCCTGTCCAGAATGGCTAAATGGTTAGAGCCTCAGCCACCCCACCCCACCCCCCACTGCTCACGAAGGGCTGTGGGTTCCACTCTTAGTCAAGGGCATGTATGTGGGTTGCAGTTTTGACAGGTCATGGGGCAATTCAGGAGGCAACAAATTGACGTGTCTCTCTCATCTCTCTCTCTCTCTCCCCACCTTCTCCCTCCCTCCCTTCCACTTTCTCTGAGAAATCAATGCAAAATATATACTCGGGTGAGGATTAACAACAACAACAACAAAAATGGCATCTGTGGCTTGGTAATTTGTGAATTTAAAAATGCTTCGTTAATTTGGGCACAGATATGGGTAACTGTTGAATTGAACGAAATTGTTTGCAGTAACATCTGAAAATAATGGAATCCATCAGTTTGGTTGCGTCCTCCACTGAGCTTGGCAGTAGGAACTGCCAACAGGCAGAGAGGTAGAAGTAAGTAGAGAGAGGATTGTCTGTAGACACCTGAATTCACACTCTAGCACTGGCCCTCAGTTACCATATGAGATTGGACAAGTTGCTTAACTTTTCTGACCTTCAGCTTCATAGTGCAAAAGAAAAATGAAGGAAATAATACCATCCTTTCTGTTTGTTGGGAGGATGAGTATAAAGTGGATTTTATTTAGGACCTGCCCCCAAACTGGTAGTGCTGATGCTGCTGAAGGTGAAATAATATGGCTGCTCAGAAATGTAGTTTCTTTGCAAACCCGAAAAGAGATTTTAAAAATTAGGGATTATATACGTTAACAAATTGTAAAATATTAAATTAATTTCATGGCTATGATTACAGATATAAAATTTTGTGATTAGTAATAATTATACTTTACAAAACCAAATTTGAAACACTGACTTTTAGCATGCCAACAAGCAATACATATTTAGTTAATTATAAAGTCTGGGTATTTGACATTTCTTAATTGGTTAACTTTTTGTTTTATTTTATCTTCACTACAATTTCAGTAATCTGAATAATAATGATAATGTAGGAAATTATGCTCATTCTCTTTAAAAAATGGGGTCTGAGATTTTAATTCCAGCTACCAAAATTATTAAGACTAATTTTTGAATATTCATTGAATTAAACTTCTTTTTGCTTATCAATGAGAACTAATACTTCAAGCAGAACAAATGATATTTATTCTCCCACATTCAGAGAACATCATATTCCAGGTCTTTCTAATTCAACTGTAATGCCACATTACTCAACTTTGGTCTGTTTCTTTAAATGAGAAGTGTGTGTGTGTGTGTTCATTTGAGTAACATTGACTTTCGGCATTTATAATCAATTTAAAAAGCAAAATAAATGTCTTAATTTTTCTCTGTATTCATGTTACTAAAAATTCCTCTTCAGAATCTGAAGTGCAACCGTTCTTCTCTAACCCCAGCCTTGTTAGTACTGCCACCTACAGGAAGATATGATGGCAAAAAAGAGACATGCATGTGAAACCCTGTAAGTAATTGTACCTCCTTCCTTCTGACTCTACTCTAACAAATTTCTTTAAGCTGCTCCTAACCAACACAAAAAAATAGGTGCACCCATATGATACATGTACACTTAACACACCTTCTCCCCAAGTTTGAGCACCTAGGCATCCACGTCTAGATGGTGTATAATGATTTAACTCTACGAAAAGTCAGCACCCTACATTGTAATTGTTTATTCTCCCTTTTAATCAAGCCTCTGTAATTTTGAAAGTAAAAAAAAAAAAATTGTCTATTGTCTGTCATATGTCTGGATTGAATTTTTATGTCTTCTTTTAGTCAGACTGTAATGTTAAGCTGGACACTTGTTGTAATTATATAGCATGGAGGGGAACGGTTGGGTGATCTGGTGAATAAAGCATTGGCTTTTTGCCACAGAGATACAGGTTTCCATCTGACCTGTAGTTCTGTACAAAATTAATAGTCTTGGTCCTGTCTCTAGGGGACAGAAAATCTTGTGTATATAATTCAACACAGTAGGCAATCCTGTTAAATTGAGAGCTGGGATTGTATTTGCAAAGAGGATTAAATACTTCCGCACATAAAGAGTGAGAATCCTCTTGCTAAGGTTTCGATTCATTGGAAAGATTCACACCCAAGCTGTTTGTTAACTGTCACAGAGAAACATTGATGCCTGTTTTCAAAATCAAGTTACAAATGTCTATATTCTCAATGTTTTCACATCATACAATTGATCTGGCTATGCTTCTGGTAATGAGGTTGAGCAATTCCCCCAAACCCTTAGGCTAATATCACCATCCAGAACAATTTCATTGCTGCAGCTGCACCATGGGATGGGCCAGGGTCTTGCATGTGTCAACTCAGATGCCTGTTCAGTTAAATTGCTGGTGGTTTCCTGGAGAGCTCTGCTGAGAAGCCGTCTCAGGTGAAGCCAGAGCTTAGCAGGAAAGTGTGCCCTGATTAAAATACTAGCCGGCAGAGGCAGAATCCATGGAGGTGGTCTTGGGTATATTACCTATTTGCTATCTTGGGACTAGGTGCTGTAAAAATAGAAAGGGTTAGCCTAAAAATGTATTCCCCCACTAGAGAAAAGTCTACAAGAAAAAAACCAGAAATATTGAAAATGGTGATAGAAACTTAAATGTAGAATCCATTTCTATCATATATAGACAAGAAAGCAATGGTCCCTGGCAGGGTGTTGAGTGAAAACAGAATTGTGGGTTTTATTCATTAGATGGGTGAGACTTCCCCAGAAAGTTGGACATGGTGGAGTATGGAGCAAGGCTAGGGAACCACATCCCTATTTAAGCGCTGCTAACAGATGTGCCAGCACTCTAGCAGAGTTCATTTATTCACACTGGCAGACCCTTGCAAAACCTTCATCCTGAGACTGGCCGATACTCCACCAGTTTTCTTATCTGAGTAGAAATTATTTGAGTCTTCATGCCCCTTTGGTACTGACATTTTATGGCTACTGATTTGACTTCCCTTTGTTGGGGCCTCTGACACTTGTGTATCTTCCAGTCTGTGCTCCTCACTGGGTCTTGGCAATGTGCTCAAGTTTTTTGTATCTCTCCAGTGACCCAGACAGTGCCCATACTTGGTTCCTCCCTCGAAATCTTTATTCTGATGTTTTGCATGGTCCCAGTCCCCTGTACAGTCTCAGTGCAGAATGTGACAAATGGGGAGGGGAGAGTTGCTCTAATAAAGAAAAGAGTTGAGGAAAGAGGAAGAGACAAAAATAGGAGGATTAGCTTGGAGAATGTGGCCAGGACAAACGAAGTAAAATCTCAAGGGCAATGTTCTGTGTGGTCCCATAAAAAAGTTCAAGCAGACAATTAAGGAATACTTTGGTCAGATCTATTGTGGGAAATAGAGAAGATTGAAAAAAATCATTTTCTCAAGGAACGTGGAACTTTGGTGCCTTAATGAACTGTCAAAGGAAAATAGTGACAGAGTGTCGGGGGGACAGTGAGAGAAGGAAAGGGAGGCATGATCAGTAGCCAGGAGGGAAGCACAGCGTCACATTTGGGAATGTGCCATGCTAATTCCAGGCTGCAGTTCCCTGGGGGTCTGGTGACCACCTCCCGAGTCTCTAGATGATTATTTTAGTGGCAATTCAATCAGGGGTGAGTGTGTGTGTGTGTGTGTGTGTGTGTGTGTGTTTTAATAAAGTAGGCTTATATGAAATTGTTTCAGGGAAAAAAAGCCATCTCCGGAGCAACGTAGATTTCATTCCCAGGCTTTTTCTTTTCTCCCCCTAAAACAATTAAAGACCCTGATTGTAAGATCCAGTTGGAGAACGTCTGGTTTAAGCCCTGCTGTTAGGACCTCACACCTTTAGAAATTAATTGGTGCAATCAACTTGCCAGGAAGCAGCAGAACAAAGCTCTGATGGCCTTCACTAAATCCTAAATGTGGAGGTGCTTCTGAAATTCACTGTTTCTTGCTTAATGTGTATACACATAAAAGTACACGAGTCTTGCCCATTTCTCTACCCATAAATTTTTGAAGGCCCAGAAAGAGTGAGGTATTCTCCTCAAACAGAAAATGTAGGTATGTCTTGGTGGATGAAGCCCCCAGTAAACAAGACACACTCCTTAAAATAGTTCTAGAAAAACCAATTTTTTCTTCTTTAAAGAACTTCTTAATGAAAATTAAACTAGAAAGGCACCTAGCAGCTTAAATATTTCATAAATGGTGTATTATATATTGTTTTGCTATTAAATCAACTTGCAAGAAATATTCCATTTTAATTGTTATTGTAATTCATTTTGGGGGTTTGAAACTTCTTCTTAAATGATATGAAAAAATTATGTGCAAGATTATCTCCTAACAACTCACAGATCTCAACAGACTTGGTATTTTCAATCAGCGAAACAGAGAGTGCAAAAATTTACACTAATTATAGAAAAAAAAAAACCTTCAAAGTTGTTTATACATATTTTCAACTAATCTGAAACTTCCTAGAATGAGATACAGAAAAAATGCTTGGAATAAAATCTGAGGCCATCCACAGTGTTTGACTGAGAAGAGTCCCCAAATTAGTGTATTATCGTTCATCGAATTTGGGGGTTCTCAGATCCACCAGAGAGCAACATCCCAAGTGCTGGAAAGCGCAAGGCCCCACAGAGCCTGGAACACTCACTGGACACTTATCCTGCATCCATACTCAGCTGGCACCAGGCAAACACCTGAAGACTGTGTTCTCAAAGGAAGAAGGGCAACATCAAGGGGTTAGGTCCCATTCTCCGCCAAGAGGGAAAGGACTGGCAGAGAAGAAAAAGACCCACATGTGCTCTTTCAAAGGAAGGAGAAGGGGCTCCTAAAGTTAATCTTAGGGAAAGCACAGTTGAACTGTTTTTTACTAAATCCTATAGTTTACAAATGTCGCCTAACGTAATAAGCTAGACACCTGTGGCATCCTGAAGCCACATCTTTACAAAAACCAAGTAGATTTCTGTGCTGATGAAGGTAATTATTACAGTGGACGGCTCTTTAAAATTTTAATTGTGCCAAAATAGAAAGAGCTTAGAGGAGAAGGGATGACTAAATTGGAGTAAATTTCCTGCTCTATTCCTAAGACCAAAGTAGAGTAGAGCCAAGTAAATTTCAGATTTCAAAATTAAATATTTTTGTTAGCTCAAAAAAGAGAATGTTTGGAGCTATTTATTTTGACCAATGGAAAGTGACAGCATTGTTACTTTAGATCAGTGGTCCTCAACCTTCCTAATGCCGGGACCCTTTAATACAGTTCCTCATGTTGCAGTGACCCCCAACCATAAAATTATTTTCGTTGCTACTTCATAACTGTAATTTTGCTACTGTTATGAATCATAATGTAAATATCTGATATGCAGGATGTATTTTCATTGTTACAAATTGAACATAATTAAAGCATAGTGATTAATCACAAAAACAATATGTAATTATATATGTGTTTTCCGATGGTCTTAGGTGACCCCTGTGAAAGGGTCCTTCGACCCCCAAAGGATCGCGACCCACAGGTGGAGAACCGCTGCTTTAGATAGACAGCTTTCTTTTACACTCATGATGACTTCTACTGTGAAGATCATGGGATATTTAGGGCATTCCTATGCTCAGAGAAGTACAGGTTGGCCATTGAAACAATCGTTTTAAGCCTCGGCTGGCTGTTTTCTATGGTAATTGCCTGGCCCAGGAGCAGGAAAGGACTACATGATCCCCAGAGGGCACTATGAGTGGAGTTTACAAGGGGTCAGGGCACTGCTTTGTCTTGCCCACTAAAACAAGCATTAAGTTCTTTCCAAGGTCCTCTTGTTTCTGGTATTTTGTTTCTCTCATTCTGACCACCTCCTTAATGATAATTTCATGCCCCATATTTCACCACCAGCTTTTTCACTCTTGCCATCTACTTATCTCTCCATTTCCTGGTTTCTATAAATTTTGTTTTTCTGTATTGACTTTCTATTCACTCAATACCTGCCTTGATTTTGCCATTTCTACCTTATGGCCAAGTAACCTCAACATTTCTGGGTGGGGAATTATTCCCAGCTCTTATCATAGTTGGAACAATGAAACTGTTTACAGAAGCAAAATTTGTAGATGAATTGTCCCTTTAATTTCCTGCCTCTATATTTTAGAAGTGAACATTGAAATCATGAAATTGACTAGAATTTTGAGAAATTTCCCTTTTAAAGCAATTATGTAAATTTTTTTCAGCTCCAGAAACTCACACTCCTAACTTACACATATTGTAGAACAGAGAAAAAATCATCTTAGCACAGACAGCTATTTATTTCACTATCGGTACTCATAATAAAGGTGCTCCAAATTCAAAAGAAACAGCCACAACAAGAACATATCTTGGTCACAGAGAATGGGAAGAAATTGGGGATAAGGTGACTGCTTAGGTTTCTAATAAATACACAAATTAGAATAAAAACTTGCAAAAAGAATTTTAATATTGCCTTGATATAATTGAAAATTGCTTAATCTTAAAAACTTATTTAAATAAAGTATAGGTAAGTCTTTCTGCATATTGATGGTAAAATTAAGATTAAAAGTTACAGTACAGAGTATAGTATATTTTCTTATATACAGTAGCCCCCACTTATCCTATGGTTCCACTTTCCATGGTTTCAGTTACCCGCAGTAAATTGTAGTTTGAAATATTAAATTGGAAAATTTCAGAAATAAGCAATTTATAAATTTTAAATTGCATGCTGTTCTGAGTAGTATGATGAAATCTCTTGTCATCCAGCTCCATGCTACAAGGGCTGTCAATCATCCCTCTGTCCAGTGTATACAGGCTGTATACACTCTCTGCCTGTCAGTCACTTAGTAGCCTGCTTGGGTATTAGATCCACTGTCATGGTATTGCAGTGCTTATGCTCAAGTAGCCCTTATTTTACTTAATAAAGGCCCCAAATCATAAGAGTAGTGATGGTGTCAATCCAGATATGCCCCCAAGAAGCTGTAAAGAGCTCCCTTTTGCTGAAAAAGGTGAAAGTTCTTGATTTAATAAGGAAAGAAAAAAAAATTATACGCTAAAGTTGTTAAGATCTACTTTAAGAACAAATCTATATGTGAAGAAGGAAAAAGATATTTGTGCTGTGGCACCTCAAACTGCAAAGTTACAGCCACAGTGCATGAGTAGTGTTTAGTTAATATGGAAAAGGCATTACATTTGTGCATGGAGGACATGACAGAAAACGTGTTTCCAATGACAGCAATATGTTACACCAGAAAGCACTGAGCCTAGATAAAGATTTCTGTGTAACCATTCCTTACTAAATGACTTGAAACACGTAACATCAGGCCATTTACTGCAAGTAAGGAATGGTTACCCAGATTTAGGAAAAGGGTTTGGCATTTTATCATTTCACAGTATCACAAGAAGAAGGGGGAGTCTAGTACAGTAAGATATTTTGAGACATACACACAAAGAGAGAGAGACCACATTCACATAACTTTTATTATAGTATATTGCTATAATTCTTTTATTATAAGTTATTACTATTAATCTCTTACTGTGCCTACTTTACACAATAAACTTTGCCTAGGTAAGTATATATAGGAAAAAAATAGTATATAAAGGGTTCAATACTATCCATGGTTTCTTAAAACATAACTCCAATGGATAATTACTATTGTAATTAATATATACATTTAGCTTTCATGCAAAGTTTTCAATGATTTTTGTCATGAAATTACTTCAGATAAAATTTGTATTATAGATAGTAGAAGAGAGGACTGTTAAATATTATTTTTATTATCTGTTATTTGTCTATGTGTTGTTGACATGTGGTTTGGTTATAAAACCAAAGCAGCTTGCACTGTACATGATTAGCTTCTGTCTCTTTTCAATGAGTAATTAATCCCTCAAGTCAACTTCTCACTTCAGTTTCAGAGGGCCCTGTGAGTGTAAACCACCTTCCTTTTTAAAGTAGTTAATGGTAAAAGACAACCTTTTGAATTTTCTGGTTAAATAAACTTTACAGTGAATATATTTTAATCTACTTGCATTTCTAATTTTTGGATAGTTTTATTCGTTTTTTATCTTATTTTATTTTAGAGACCACCATCACATATAGAAGAGTTGGGGGCACATTCTAATATATCTCATTTTACTTCTACTGTCAGTAATACATATTAATAAAAAATGTTTTAGAGATATATTGAAATGACTTCCAGTGGTTTTTCTGATAAGTCACAACTCCTTAGTATAATCTAATTGTCTTCATGATTGACCTCATCAAATATGTCCACCAATTGGGGGCCTTTCTGTCTCTGCACCAGCTTCTGTCTTTTTTCTCTGCCTGGGAGGCTGAGCTCCTTTTTACCTCCAGGCTATTGGCTGTGTTGTTTCCTTTTGATTTTCTTTGCCCTTCACAGTGCCCCTCATCCTTTTCTTGATCACTTCCTACTTATTCTGAGTCAAACTCTTCTGATATGTCAGCTCTTGTCTTTGGATAGTATAAATATCCTGAGTAAAAATTATTGGAAAAGTATCTATTTCCTCTTTTATAATATAGGCTCTGTAAAGGCAAGAACCATGTTGGTTCTGTGCAGTCCTCTATATTCAGTGCTTATCCTTGAGCCTCATAAGTAGTTAGGACTCAACAGAAATTTGTTTCATATAAAAAAAGAGCAAATAGGGGAAAGAATAAGTGGAAGAATTGAAATTCATCATCTGTCTGCTAATGGAATTATTGTTTTTCCCAATGCTTTTACCTTCTATGTCAAAGTGAAGTAGGGGCTGGGCTGCAAGATGTAATTTGTGTCAAAATGAGGTGGTGATAGATGCTTATTGAAAAGAAATAGAGAAGCCTGGAGATCTAGTCACCCTTCCCCATCAGGCTCCTAAGGGAATACGAGTATAGAGGATATGGCTAATCAAGGGTTATGACCCCAGGTTTTGGTGAGAACTTTGAAAAACCAGGCTATATGCAGGGATAACTCCTTTTAGGTCAGACTAAATTGGCTTGAGTGGCCTAAAATTAAAGCTGGCCAAAGGCCTTTATTTCCCTTCCCCCTCTAATCCCTTTGGATCTTAGATCTTAGTATTCAGTGCCAGAAAAGATCAGTTAAGAGCTAGAAAATATTAGTTCTCGCTTCTTCCTCATTTTACTGCCTTGATGATTAATATATATATATATAAATATATATATATTAGATATAGATATATATATCCTAATAGTAGACAAACATGTAAATTGACCGTCCCTCCTCTACACTCACCAGCCAATTGGGAGAGTATGCAAATTAACCCAACAAATATGGCGGTTAATTTGCATACATAGGCTCGAAGTGGCAGAGCGAAGACTGAAGGCTCTGGCTAGAGCAGCGAAGGCCTGGGTCCCAGGTGCCGGAGGAAAACCAGTGCCGGCAGCCAGGGGAAGGAAGGCCTATTGCACAAATCTCTTTGTGCAACGGGCCTCTAGTATATATATAATCTTAAGATATATATTAGCATCTGAGTGTGATTTGGGCCTTGCCTTTAGAAGTAAAAACAGACAAACGTACTGTGTCTGGAAATTCCTGGTCCACCTTCCTACTGTTATGCATAGTAGAATCTTGAGAGAGCAGATGAGCAAAAGATCCTGAGCAGGCACATGGGTCTAAAAGCCTAGATGGATGGAAGGGCCTGGAAAAGGAGCTGCTGATTGAGAAGAACCTTTGAGAAACTGCTGCTCTAGTCCTCAAGTAACTTTAGAGAATAGAGATCTAATTTATCTCCACTTTTCATAGGGCTCTGCAAAAGTCTGTGTGGTTGTTTTGTTATATATTGATTTCAGACAGGAAGGGAGAGGAAGAGAGAAATAGAAACATCAATGATGAGAGAGAATCATTTATTGGCTGCCTCCTGCATGCCCCCTATTGGGATCAAGCCCACAACCCAGGTATGTGCCCTTGTTGGGAATCAAACCCGGGCCCCTTCAGTCCACAGGCCAACACTCTATCCACTGAGCCAAATAAGCTAGGGCAAATCACTTGTAATATGGAAAGGATAAGAATGTTGCTGATACTTTTAGATTCTATGCTACTATATATTTTCTTTATTATAAGTATTTGTATACCTCAGTCACATGGATGAGGTTTTATATTAGGAACTTTTGAGGGTGTTTACAGGCTCAAAAAGGTGACTCTGTGATAACTTGGCAGCAATATTTTCAGTTAAGGTCTATCTTCATTTATTCCTTTATTTAATGAATATTTACTGAATTGCTCTTTAGTCCTAAATGTCATTATAGGTACTGGCCATGTCAGCTGTGACTAAGACAATGTTCTGCTTTTATGACCTTATGCCGCTTAATTTTCAGGGATAGAGACAGAGAGTTTCAGGAGGTAATAAGTGTTAAAACACAATGATGGCATGAAAAATAGGGTAAAACAACTAGAGGTGACTATTGAATAGGATTCTAGTCAGAGTCTTCAGGAAAGAGCTATCTTACAAGACGATATTTGAGAAGAAACCTGAATAAAGTGAGAAAGCAAGTTGGGTGAAAACCTGGGGAACAGTGTTCCAGACAAAGGGAACAGCAAACACAAGGTCCCAGGGACAAGAACAAGCATGGGATGTTCAAGACATAGTGAGGAGGCCAGCGCAGTCAAAGTGAAGTAAAGGGTAATATGTAGGAGACCACACTGAGGAGTTAACCAGAGACTAGATCATGCACAACCCTGTAGTTTTACAGATTTTACATGAATGCTGGAAAGCCTTTGGACTTTATAAAGCTGGGAAGTAACATGATTTGAATTATATTTTTAGACGATTCCTCTGGCTCTGGAGAGGAGAATGTACTGACAGGAGTAAAAGCAGAAGCAGAGGTCAGTTATGAGGCTATTCTAGAAAGGAATCAAGAACGGTCCCTAGAACAATTTTGTCCTGAGCATCTGGTGAATGGTGGAGTTTTTTACAAAGTTTAGGAACATTAACATTGATTGGGCTAACAATCCAAGGACTCTATTTTAGACATGTTAATTTTGAAATACTCATTAGATAGCCAAGTGGTTAATTATATGAGATAAAGGTCCAGGGGAGAAGTCAGAACTGAAGATATACATTTAGGAATCAACCATATGTAGATGATGTTTAAAAGCATGAATCTGGACGAGATCACTTAGTGAATGACTGTAAAGACACCAGTCTTTTGAGGAGTGAGCCATGGATATTCTAATATCAAATATGCAATGAATACAGTCCTAAAAGCTAAGAGAAGGAAACATTTTAAAAAGGACAGATGAACCACATAAACCCACTACATTAAATGTTATCAAGAAGACAAAAAAGATTGAAAATTGACCACTGAATTTGGTAATTAGGGACAGGATTAATTTCAGTGTAGGGCTAGGAATAAAAATCAGACTGGAATTGTGTTCAAGACAAAATGAGGGATGAGTGAGTGTGAGCAGAAACTAAAATAGTTTTTTATCTTCACCCGAGGATATCTTTTCATTGATTTTTAGAGAGAGTGGGAGAAACAGGGAAAGACAAAGAGGAATATCGATGTGAGAGAAACACATCGATTGGTTGCCTCCTGCAGGCACCCTGACTAGAGCCAGAACAGGGCCTGGGCTTGGGAGGAGTCTGCAAACAAGATATGTGCCCTTGGCTGGAATCAGACCCAGGATCCTTCGGTCCGTATCCACTGAGGCAAACTGGCTAGGGATAAAATAGTTTTTTAGAGGAATTTTACCATAAAGGGCTGCAGACGGGAGTATCTAGCTAGATGGAAGCAGGAGGATATGGGAGGGTTGTTTTACTATCAAGATTGGAAATATTACAGCATGTTTTTATGCTGATGGGAATGATCCAGCAGAGAAGGAAAAAGTAATGATGCAGGAGAGAGAAGGAGAGCACAAGGGCAAAGATCATTGTAGGTGAGAGGAGGGAGTCACTGCCTAAATTTAGTGATTGGCTTAGAATAAGAGCACAGAAAGCTCACAGGGGGTCCTGGTGCATATGAGATCCTAGATCTGATGGTGAAAACATAAGGAATGGATTTTTAAATTAATTCTATTTTCTAAATAAAATTGAAAATCAAGGCCATTATTTGAGAATGAGAATGGAGGTCTGAAGAGAGGAAACAGTAAGTAGCCGTCAGAGAGCTGAGAGGGTGAATGTACGGTGGGCATAGTTCCACCAGGCAATGCTGACATCCACTGTTTGGGACACCTTCGCTGCCATACCTCACACGCACTGGGTGCACCTTCCTATTCCAGATGTTGCTGAGCATCCAGTGGCACAAGGGTGGATTCTGAAAGCACCTGCCTTAGCAGTACCCCCTGTATCTCCTTCTCAATCCTGAGGCTTCTCTGTGGCACAGCCACTGTGTGGGTTACCTGCTGAGCCCCTCAACCATTCAGAATGCTCATGAACCTGAGAGTTCAAGGGAGTTTTAACCCCACTCCACCCTGTTATGCAAATCTTGACCTTGAGGAATGGAAGTGGTGTAAATATACCCCTCCTTAGTTCTTCAAGCAATTTTGAGGTGCTTTCTACAAAGCTCTTCAGAGGATTTCCAGCAAGATAGAGTCCCAGAGGTGACCAGCCAATTCACAGGCCATCTTTCATCTTTCCCTTCTGCCCTGTTTCACTTTTCCCAAAATATAATTTGCCAAAATAAGTTACCCATTCAATAGCTCTTGTCCTAGGCTCTCCTTTCTGGGAAACCCAAGTTAAGTCACTGCAATATTGTGATTTTTTATAAATATATATTTTGTTTTTCATCCAAGGTTCCTGGCTCACAGGTCTCAAATCCCGAATTTCTTGAGGGATAAGAGCAATGAGACCATCTTTTGTTACAATGTTTGGTCTTTTGTCCTGAGTTCTTGAAATCCTGACATTACTCCGAAGACAAAAAAGTGAAATGGGTATCTTTTTATTCAACAAACCCCTTTCAACCACATGAGTTGTGTTAATGAGTTGACTTTTGGAAATCTCCTAGGTAATTTAAGGATGGAGGCTGGTTGCAGGGGGAACCAACCGTGCAATTAGAGGGTGGCAATTTCAAACCCCCACCCCCATACCACCAGGGAGGGGAGAGGGGCTGAGGATTGGGTTCAAGAGGGCAATTATTTAGTCAACCAAGCCTCCATACAAATTCCTGAACTACAGGATTCAGAAAGTTTCCAGGTTGGCATAACCCAAACTTTATGGGGATAGAAGTTCCTGTATGTAGGACCCTTCCAGACCTTGCTTTATATATCTCTTCATTTGGCTGTTCATTTGTATACTTCAATATCCTTTGTAATAATTCAGTAATCTAGTAAGTAAACTGGTTCCCTGAGCTCTGTGAGCCACTCTAACAAATTAATAGAACCCACCGAGGGGGTTCCATTAATGGAAACCTCTGATTTATAACCAATCAGAAGCACAAGTAACAATCTGGACTTATGACTGGCATATGAGATGGGGGCAGTCTTGTAGAATTGAGCCCTTGTCCTGTAGGATCTGATGCTGTCTCCAGATAGTGTCCGAATTGAGTTAGATTTTTAGGTCGCCTGGTCAGTGTCCATTGAGAACTGGAGAAGTGCTTGGTGGTGTTGAAAACACACATTAAAGTCATCTACCATAAAAAGATACACACTAAAAATTGTTTCCTCCAGAATAGGCAGTGTTTTATGCTTCACCTTTTACCACTTTTTGCTTGGTTACTTTTCTAACCAACTCCATAGCATCAGAGAAAGCTTGCCAGGTTTAGGGATACAGACTCCAGCCATATAAATACAAAGGTCTTCTCTGGAGAACGCTGACAGACCCTCCTAGGGACCAGTTATTTTACCCTCTCCACTTAGCCACACGCTTTAACCAAGCAAGCTACTCAAGTTAAGAAATGAAAAAGAAAATATCTAAAAATTAAAATTACAAAAAAAGTCCCAATGACAGCATATCTATTTCCACCAGAATGATAGATAACTATGCAAAGCCTGAGAAAGGAGGGAAATTTATTGTAGATGCCTGAATCCTCTTTCAGCTCTCCTCCCTGGAGCCTCTCCCGCCCTCTCTCAGGGGCAGCCTTCTGCTGTTCTTGGCCTTCTGCTCTCAACCAGCTCCAGAGAGCAGCTCACCAGAGAGAAGGAGAAGTGCTTCTTGGCCACCAATCTTTTTTTTTTTTTTTTTTGGCTAACAATCTTTTCAGGTGGTTGGCCTCCAACCTGGACTATTGGGAAGGGCGCCTAGGAATGATACTCCTGATTATTTTCCCAAGCAGCTGGTCTCTTCCCACTACCCATCTGGGGGGAGTTGAGAGGAAGCGTCAGAACAAAGAGGAAGACCACAGAACAATGTCAGGTGGAAGATCAGCAGATCCCACTGTTGAGTGTGTATAATCCCTTTCCACTCCTTCCATCCCTTGGATCTGCCCACTAAAGGCCAAACTATCTCCTTGGCTATCAGGCTTGTTTCATGATTCTTGGAAACGCATCTGTATCTTTCATAAAACATTACCGGGAACATCCAGAACATTCATAACATGTTCATAAATATAAATCTTTAAATGAAATCATTTTTTTCCTTGGGTGAAATGAACTTGTTGGGAAAAAAAAGCATTTGGCATTCCTCAAACAGCTTTGGATCATGTGCTGTTTAAGTAACTGTCAGTTCACTGCTGGGTTCATTGACACTTGGTTCTTTAATGGTGCTTGTAGTGAATAATGCTGTCTGCACAGGAAGGGTAAAGAAAACAGTCATATGAAATGCAAACCGTTGTCTGGTGGATGGTGAGAATGAATATTCCTGATATGCTTATTAAATCTGAAGCCTAAATTCTCTTCACATGCAATCAACAAGAAGTCAAAATAATTATTTTACCCAAATGCTGTGTATACAGGTTCAGTCTATTTTTATAAAAGAAAAAAAATTTCAACAGATGGCTAGAAAAAATAGCTGAAGGCATCAAAAACAGCTGAATAAACTTTCAATAATCTGGGTGAAGAGAGAGAGAGAGAGAGAGAGAGAGAGAGAGAGAGAGAGAGGAGAAATAAGCTTACATTTTAACATTCTAGTCCATTATATATTTATATGCATTGAAGGTTCATTGAGTTTTAACATATATTCACTGATTTTTAAATAAGAAAATGTAATTCAAAAGGATGATATAGACCATACAATTATGATCATACTTATAATACACATATAATATATAATCATACATATAATACAATATTAAACATATAATTAATTTTAATATCATTATTTTATTTTTAAAATTATCTTCTTTGTTAAATAATAAATTTAGCCACATGATAAACAAATAATGTTAGAATGTTGCTTTTTTAGCCTTTCCATAGAGTAGAACAAACAATATCCAGGGAAAGATATTTTTGTATTAAAGATCATATAATAATCATATGAAGGAGGGGGGGGGGGAGGAGGTAGAGGAGGGGAAGGAGGAGAAGAAGGTCTCTATTGAATTATAACAGCAATCTGGGCTTGTTAAAAGTATGGAGAATATGAGCAGGACAACATTTTCCTGGAAATTATGGACTCGAAACAGATTACACTGCACAAATGTCCTATATAGCACACAAATATGAGCTTCAGGAAACCTGAGTCTCATCCTTGTGACTCTGGACAAAATTGCTTACCTTTCTGGACCTTCATTTCATCAACTCTATAATGAATAGATTGAACCACAAAATATTTCCATTTTCTTCTGCTCTAACATTTAATGATTCTAACAGAAAGAATCGGCCTTATCGATATCATGTGATGCAGCTTAAGAGGAACAAAACTCATCCTCCCCACCCTTTTTTTCCATTCCTCTATTTCTATTCCAAAATATCTTTCCCACCACATGATTGGTATAGGAAATCATATTGGAAAGGGGACCCATTATTAGATCTTAACACTTTATCTGAAATTAGTGTAACTATGAGTTGCATGGGAAAATACAAACTTAGTGAGAAGCATGTGTCACCAGCATGCTTGAGCCAGGGAATTGCTACTTGAGGTCAGAAGAGTGCTGGGGACCAGAGTAGAAATCAGGAGCCCCAGAACATCTAAAAAACAGGGAGATCTGGAAACTGGATGTTTTTATTTTCACCATTTTATTTTTGTAGCAACCATCATGAACATGTGTTAGATTTCTCCAGCCCAAAGGGATATATTTTGGAGGGGGCCTCTAATACCCAGTCCTACTTTTACTCCCTTTGTCCATTTTGAATTGGAAAAATAAAAATAGCTTAATTGGAGTTAAAATCTTCCTTTCATGTTTCTTCTGTTATTCATACAAAGCTCTAATATAGTGGTTCTCAACCTTCCTAATCCCGCGACCCTTTAACCCTTTGCGGTCGTATTAAATTTGGACATGGGTGTCGTACTGGTCGGAATTAATTTCCATTGAAAGAGCAGTGATACTTAACATGCAAGATTATGAAGGATAAACAAGATTTATTCATTCTTTTTTGGAACTACGTCACTACTAGTAGAATCACTACAAACGTTATCACTTTCTACGTCAGAGTCAGTATTCAAGGTGCCAAAATAAAACTCTTCATCGTTACTTTCAGATTCGCAGTACACTTCTTTCAGTAACTTTCTTTTTGCCATTTTGGAGTATTATTTTGAAATATCTTAACAAGCGAGAATGCCTAATTACAGTTAAACGTAATTTGTAAAGCTTTATTTAAAATTCTTCGAAGTATCTCTGAAGCTTGTTGATTTCTTCACTCTCAAAAGGCGACTGACTCGCCGCGGTGTTTTGCATGGCGAGTGTGGAATGACCGCGTTTGTTTATATTGAGTTTCGATATCTCCGATTTGTCGGGGCAATGTTTTGGTTCGTGACAAGGTCGCTTAGACACTTAAGAGCTTTCAGAGAAATTGTGAACTGATACATGAATGAAGAGAGTTAAGATTCGTACGGTTCCTTGCTGTGGTGGCTGAGAGCAGAAATACGACCGGAACGGTAAAAACGCTTTGGTGGCTGAGAGTAGACAAACGACCGAAAAGGGTTAATACAGTTCCTCATGTTGTGGTGACCCCCAATTTCATTGTTACAAATTGAACATAATTAAAGCATAGTGATTAATCACAAAAACAATATGTAATTATATATGTGTTTTCCGATGGTCTTAGGCGACCCCTGTGAAAGGGTTGTTCGACCTCCAAAGGGGTCGAGGCCCACAGGTTGAGAACCGCTGCTCTAATACCTTCCCTGAAAGTAGCCCAGCTAAAATTGCTATTAATATTAAAAGCATATTATTTAGTTCATTTAACCTACAACCAATGTTTATATTCATCAATATTTACATTTGGAAAAACCCAACAATTTCCCAAGCATTGCAATTACTCATTTAACATCAATAAGATACAAATATCTCTGACTCTTAATTATTATAGTCATGAAAATATATTGATTTAATCTGAAATTAATTATTTGTTTACCCTTGATGTTTATGGTTACTCATCTGTACATGAGTCACAGATTGACTTTGTTGATGTGTTAGAGACCATCCAAGTATCTGAATTCCTGCTTTTCTTATTCAAAGATGATGTTATCTTATGGTTTTAAGCACTATTCTAGGCTTAAATTTTTTAAACAATGTTGTTGGTTTTTTGCCACAAATGTCTATACTTTATACTCATGTAAATTTGATACCCTCTCAATAAATCCAATACATAAAATTCTAGATTTATAGAAAAAAATTAGGAAGTAATTTAGGCATGTCACAAAAGAGGTATTTAGTTTATTGCACAATTTTTAAAGTATATTTTAAATAGCAATTGTTATTCAATTTACAGTAAGCAACTTTAATACTTTTCCAAAATCCAGTAATTGCACAAAATAAAGTAATTTTGAAGTACTAATATTTTTAAGCTTAAGTGCTACTCACAACAAATAAAATTGTTCCAGCCACACAATAGGTAAATAATTGCAATTAATCCTTATTAATGAATACTGTGACCATTGGGAGTGTGGAAATCACAGGATTGTCCTAAGTGTAGGAGTAACAAATGTACTATTTCCAGCTGAGTTCCTTTCTAATTTTAGCATATTTATTCCACCAAATCTGTTTAATTAACACATCTCTTGGCAGTTTATCTTATATGAACATTTGTTAATTTTTACTGGATTCCATATGTAAAATTCTAAGTGATAGATTAAATGTGTTAATTGTATGAAAATTAATCTATTAAATCTAGCTTTCTCTTTACTTTCTCCACTCTTCACATTTTTTTAGAAATCTGTTAGGAAAAAACAATTTCTACCGATTATTTTTGAAACAGATTTCGCAGTGTAACTTTTTGGAATATCCTAGTCCAAAACATCTTTCTTCACTTCTTTAGTCCATTATGCTTTTGAGTAGACAAGAAACAGTAAGTTACAGTCTACATGTGAACGTGGATTCACATTCCCCATGAAAGTGATAAGGAAAGAGACAATTCCCATATGGCTTATATATGCCTAAAACCTGAAAACAGGCTTGTCTTATTATTCTCCTTATACAGCATACTCCATAGCCTACTACTTGGCCCATTGGAACACTTATAATTCTCCCTGGTCTTCTATCATGTCCTCCCCTCCCCCCCTTCCTGTCTCTCTAAAGCTTTCCAGAGACCCAGGGCAGACATTCCTATTGACCCAATGGCACAGCCAGCCCTGGCCACGTGCAAATGAAAAATCTGCTCATTTACAAGATAACCCTCTATTCTGGATCTTCACACTGGCACCTCTCTTTTCCTGTTTTTCCAGACAAACCGGGGAAAGATATATACAATATTACCAAGCCAAAACCATTATGGAGGTTGCAAAGTTTTATTTCCTGTGAAGAACTAAGGTTTAATTAGCTAAAAAGGAAGTGAGCAGAAGAATGATAAGTAAAAATTGGTCTCTGTCTCTCTAGTGAGATTATCCTCGGTACCTCTGAACTTTGTTATCCAAACAATGAGGGAATGGCGTGACTTGGAGCCTCGGATAATTTCATACTCATTATTGCTCATGTAAAGCTGTGAAGAGGCGGTCCGCTATTGCAGTGGCTTTGGACTAAAGAGAAGCAAATCTCAAAAGGCTTGTGATTTGGAGGAAGTTCAGATATGCTTCCAGAATTTGGCTGCTTATCCAATGCTTATCCGTACTATCTGAACCTTTTAAGCCTTCAAAACTGGCCTGGACGTGTCTGGCTCTTTCTTACTGGACCTGGCTCACCACTACAGGCAAGTGGCCTTTTATGAAGATTTTTGGCACCTCTGGTTCTGATGCAAGCAAGAAACTAGCAAAGAAAAAAGGCACTTTAATTGTTTTAGCACATCAGTAAGAGTTTGGGTTTTTCTAAAAGCTATTTTTAATACTAACATGCATTACTGGTCCTTTTATAATAATTCAACAATGTAAACTAGAGGAACCAATTGCCTCAGTTTGTCATAACTGAGAGGTTTCCTTAGATGTAGGACTTTTTTCATTTCCAAAATGGGGACCATAGCAGGTAAATTAGGACAAGTTAGTCACCCTATATGAACTTTTCATCAGGAGACTAAATTTTGGCTGAAGTTCTAAGTAGAATATAATGGATAATATAGCTATTCATTGTCTCTTAATTTATATATTTATCTGTGTTAATTATTATATAACTAGAGCTTTGACCTTAGCCAAAGACTTTCAAAGATAACCTTTTCCCCCCTACTTATTCTGTGGTACAAGATGCAACCCTGTTTAACTTGCTAGTGACTGTAATAAAGGCATAGTCCTACACACTAAGAAATAATGATGTTTTGGAAACAAGAATAAATAAGAAATTTTGGATTTTTTCTCTGTCATGACTAGGAACTAAAATTTCATCTTAATTAAAAAAAGGAGAAATTATAGTTAAATAATTACTCCCTGGAGTGTTTTAGATAATTTCAAGGGCTAAGATATAGTCTTGTAAATAATAATAATAGTAATCCTGAGATCACTATCATAGAACTTTTAATTTGCTCCAGAGTGGTATCACTTTAATATTTTCTTAGAACACACACATATCTAGAATCCATGCTTTATTATTTTATTTCTTAGTTCTTATAAAACAGAATCATGGAATTTCCTTTCAATTGTCTTCAATGAATGCCTTACCTTCTCTATACTCTCCTTTCTCATCTCTTCCAAAGACATTTCAAATTTCTTTCCCACACTATAGGGCCCTGGGACTATAGTGATCATATAATCAATTGTCCTCACCAAGACACTTTTGAAAGTGAAGAAGGTGCTGTTAATAATTAGACTGAGGTAACAAGTATAAAGCTAAAGCTATCCACAGCACGTACTAACACATCGTCACAATCTAAATCTGCAAAAGGTATAGATAACAGTTTTAGAATTTGGTTCTGAGTCCTCCATTGCGTATCTTCAATTACTAAAGTTCTCTTCTTCCCTCTCCCTTCCATCTCTTCACACACAAATACAAATTCTTTTTCCTTCCCTATGTATCTCCTAGATTTCTCTTGACACCACAGCTTCTGCAGTTAGCCAGTGTTTTCAGCAAGCTGATCTGTTCTGCTCCTATTCTCCTCATAATTACTGGTGCCTGCTCACTTGCCCTCCCTCCCCGCTTCCTCTCTCCTTACCTGCAGTCTTGCTTTCTGTGTGTTTTATTTTTAAACTCCAGAATTTGGGTTTGGTCAGGATACAATGGAGGGATTATATTTTTTCATAATGATAACATTTTCCCTATAATATGGTCCTTAAATATTTTACTTCTTTTTAAATATCTTGTAAGCAATTTTCTCCCTTTCATGTTCAGTCTCTTCTGTGAGGAAATTTGAACACACTTTCCAGTTTTGAAACAGCCTTCCTCTCACTTCTTAGTGTGAGCATTATAACCCTGGGAACCAGCGAGTCCATAAGTAGGCCTGGACCTTTTCTCTCATGGGCCCTTGTAGTTCACACGTGACCGGAACTTGTGGCAGGCTGCCCAGTTTTCAGAGTTCCCTCAGTTGCTACAAAAATTAGACCTCTTCCAGGACCTCAGAGTCAACCCACACAACAATAAAAAGCAAAACTCACCAATATAGTTACTCCAAAAAAAATTTCAGTAATATCTAAGCAGTTGAACAGGAATTCTCTTAAATTTCCATATAATGACTCAGTTCTATGAGGGCTTTTGAGATATATCATGATTACGTTTTCTTTATTAGTGTTTAATATCATTAAGAATCTCTCTCTGTCACACACACACACACACACGCACACGCACACACAATACATCTAAACACATAATGGATAAAACATTGTACAGTGAGCCAGATTTCAAGGCTTTTTGTCCAAGTTCTCCCTTTAAAATATTCATTTGTTAGATATTTTCAACATGTGTCTCACCCATGAAGGTGACAGTGGGCTGTCTCCTATTTTTTTTTTTAAATCCGACAATCATCTCCACTTATAGCGGTACCTTATTAGATCACCCAATCCTCACCTTGTAGAATCGCTGATATGTCAATCCAGTTGCTTCTCCACTTTTCCCACTGCTGACTTACAATATCATTTTCTAAAGTCTACCAAGTCTGTTTCCACTCAGCCATCTGCTTTCTAGCCTCCTAAGTATTATTTCTCTTGTGTTTGGACTTCTTTGTCTTTGTGAATCATTTCATTGTCTTTTGAGTGGGTTTTCTGGTACATTCAAGCCACCGTCTTTAATTTCAAATTTCAAAGTAATCTCTCTGTATCTCAATTTTTACACCTTTAAATTAAGAATGTTGAATATATAGAGTGTCCCAAAAAATGTATACACATAATTTGAGTAATTATAAAGGCAGTGTTTATTAAAACACATTTGATTTTCAGCTGCTAAAGTGTGTATACATTTTTGGAGGACACCCTGCATTTTCTCTGAAATAATTTCCAAATACTCTGAAGCTATAAACTCTAAATGATATGTTGCATAAAATTTTTAAAGCCATTACATTGACCTCAAAATTAACACTGCGTTCACGGATCTTTCATCCTATATCATACTGCCTATAGAATAAAGTTTCAATCTATCATTTAAAGCCTTGTGTAACCCCATTGAATCTCACTTTAAAAATAATAACAAAACAAAAAAAAGATAAAAGAAAAAATCTATTACTTTCAATTTGTTTGTAATGTCAACATCTGTAAGACAATGTAGTTATCTGAGTTACTTAATGTCCTACACTGCTGCATTCCTAAAGCCTAGCTTAGTTCGTGGTCCTTATATAGGTGACGAATACAATAATGAATGAGATAGGCCATTGTTCAATATCATGGGTTTCACCAGATAGAGGATATGGTCCTAAAATGGGTATTTCAGTGAACTGCAGGGATCAGTGCACCTCCCAAGAAATTATATACTTATCCATAAAGTAAAAGGGCCTAGGGAAGTATTTCTTAGATTAAAACCCTATATATTCAGTTTTTTGTTCCTTCAAACTGGTTGAGAGTAGTAGGGAAGAAAGGATAAAATACGTCTTATTTAGTAATAAATATCTGCTGTTGCCTACATTTCTATAGTCCCACCCTGTTTCATATTCATGTAAAAGGCAGAAGTGATCGAGGATACCAACTGTATGTATTCCTCTTGACCTTGTCCCAGATTGCTCTCCCTCTGTGCTCCTGTAGGGCCTGCGAGAGTCTGGGTTATGAGGAAATGAACCAAGTTTGCTACCAAATGAGCCATTGTCTGCACCTTGCCCCACAACTCAGCGTCTACCAGGTTGAGCAGGGCTCGGCCATGCTCAATGTTTCATTTTGTGTGACCTATCCAGAGGTGAGAAGCACTGGGTATTCTTCCGTATGGTGCCATTTGACCTGAGGGAGTGATGATCAAGACCAAATTGTGTGATAACTGGTGCATTCTCCATGGCCTGGGCTTACATCCAATGACTGTTGTCAAGCAAATTCTACTAAACTTAATGTTGCCTTTAGAGTGATTCTGTGCTTAGCTATGGTGTACAGACCTTAAACACTCTCAATCATGGAAAAATGCTGCCTTTCTGGCCTGGATAAAATGGCCAGGCATATCAAGTGAGCGCTCCAATCCTTAATTGATAATGGCAACAAGTCATGCCAATCATTCAGAAATTCCTCATCCCCATCTCAAGTAACCTTGCGGGTGAGGGCTGGCACAGCCCCCTGCCTTTCAAACATTTCAGATACTGTTTCTTGCTTTTTGGCGAGAACTCTCACTGATTCTGGAAAAAGACCAAGATATATCATGTTGTTGCTTTTTAAATCCTGACTTTGCTTTGCTTTTGACAAAACGCTGCTTGACGTGCTAAGAGTGGGGGTGGGGAGGATCTCTCCCTTCTCATTTTTCCTTCTCATGGGAGGCTCCAGGTGATGTCAGAAATGCTATTAAGTGGCACCTTTTGAGATGGCATGCTAGACACATGGCAGTCAGATCCATTTCACTTGCACCTGAGTTAATGGGCTTTTTATGGTACACTTGTGCACAGAGAGTTTATGGCTCATTTCCTAAATAACCATTTGGAGGAGGGGGAAATCCCGCAGTACAGCATGATGTCCTATTGTGTTTAGGCAGGGATGTTATTTAGAAAATGAAGCACACCATTCATTTACTACAATTCATTAAGATATCAAATTTGAACCACTATACATTGATTTATAATTTCACAAGGAGTGAAAATTCACCTAGGAAGCATTGACATAACAAGCAATCCTCCCAGGTGGTTTCTTGTCACCCATATGAAGCTGCTGACACCCACTAATTTACACTGGAAACCTTAGAACCAATCTTAACACAGCACAGTAACCTTCCTGATGGCCCCAAATAGGCAGTTGTTTACCTTAGGTGGTTTCACTTGTCTTTCTTGGGCAATCTGAGATTTGATCCATTCTAAAGCCAGATCAAGTTATACTTCTTTCCCCTCCTATGATCCCATTACTCAAAGAAATAAAAATATCCTATTTCCTTGTATCCTCAGTCCCCAGAAAAATATTTTATTAATGGTACAGGAAGAGATAAAGGAAAGGGGCGAAGCCTCTACATCCATCTTTGCAAAATCAGAAGGAGCTGTATACTTCCCAAAGCATAGCATTAGGGTTTGTTCTTTGTCACCTAAGGACTAAATTTAACTCCAGCTTCCTTTTATTTTCCTTAATCACTACAAAGGAAACTATTATTTTATTTTTAACTAGTAGCCCAGTGCACGAATTCATGCACATTGAAAGGAAATTAAGTAGAAGAAATATTTTAATATCGTTATTAGCCCTTTCTCTATAATCGAGGTGTCAACCAAATTCATGATAGACAATGACAGATGGAAACACATGTGCGATTGGTGCCAGCGAGAGCTTTATATGTATCATGCATGCACGACTCAACTTAGCCTTTTATAGATATAGAGTAAACTTGCCTAATTAGACCTGCTTTCTGATTTAGCTAAACTTTTTCCAGCCCAGTGAAGCACCCCAACTTCTATTTCAGGTAATTGTCAGCAACACAGCAGTAAATATCAAGACAAAGCAGATTATTATTGTAGGTCATGCAGGGAGAACAAAGGGTAAAGTATTTAACTGCAGCAGTGTTTGACTATATTCTATGCAGTGAGAAAACCTGAAGTCATTTTCAAGGTCCACCATTTCTTACTTCTTTTCAGTCGGGGTCAAGTTTCTAAGCTTTCTATATTTCTGTTTTTTCAGCTAATGAAAAGAAAATAGGATTCCTCTCTGTCTCCTATCTACCTACTCCAGGACTTCTGTGAGGATCAAATGAGATGAGGCACGGGAAAACGCTTCACAGATATTTGATTAAAGTGTGAAATGTTTGCACCTGGCTATAAAGCAAGTCGTGTTTCTGAGCTAAAGAAACTCCACGGAGGCTAGTCATTGCTAGGGAGAGGAAGCCAGGCGTTGCTACATGATGTCATTACCCAGTGCCCACAGTGACCATGTCTGGGCTGGGCTGGGCTGTGGGCCACATTTTGCGCCTTGGGGTCTTCACAGTGTCAGCTGTGATTTGGTGGGCTGTCACTCTGGGGTTGTGGCAGGGCCTGTGTCCCACTTGGGGGAAGCAGAGTGTTGTTTTGTGGGCACCAGGTCTTCAGTGCCCTTTCTCTGTGTGCATCACAGCAGCTCCTTCATTGAGCATCTGCCATCTGGTGGTCAGTGTGCATCATAGCAACTGGTCAGATGGTCAGACACTTAGCATATTGTGCCTTTTATATATATAGATGTTTATCAACATGATCAGTTTAGGCACTATTATTCTTTTAGGAGTCAAAAGATAAGGCAAGTAAGCCTTTCCTTAAAGCATAGAGTAAGGAGGGAAATAAATAGTGGGCTTTTAAGTAATAAAGAGGTAAGTAAAGTAGCAAGAGTATCAAAAATAATACAACAAATAGACAATCACCATAACTGAGAGAAAAGAGTGAAAGAGAAGAAGGGAAGGAAGCAAAAGACTGTTCATTGTATTTCCAAATGACAAAGCAATTTGTCTAGAAACTCTTTGTACCCAATTAGAAATTCAAGTGTGCAACAGATGGGCTGACTGCCCAATGTTTGGACTCCACAGGCCTTTTTAATCATTAATATTAATACTTAAATGTCAATTCAAAAGAAGTGTACATATTTTAATTGTTTTTTTAATATGTTGAAATTTAGATAAATAGAACAAAATTACAGATGAGAAACAGTCTTGTGTACATCTATTCACTCAGCTTCCATTTTTATATCGGCAAGTATTTATATCAAAAAAATAAATAAACCCTGAAAAGAGGTAAAAGCTTCTGAAAACTTTTACTTAGAGTCCTTGAGATTTAAAACAAAATATAGTAGAGTCATAAATACCACTGAGGGGGCTGTTGACCAGCTGGTCTCCATCTCCATTGAGGGAGTATAAGGAAAAATAAGCTAATGTTCTAGGGAGATGATTTAAATTAAATAAGTATGAAATTTATCTTGCACCAAGGGCTGCGAAAAACTAAAATAAGATAATTAGGCAGGCCTTAAATGTCCTTCTGAAACTGATCTTAACCTTGCTTAGTTTGCATTAGTGGGGAAGTGTTAAGGTATGATGAGATTATCTATGCAACTTCTTGGGCTTTTTCAGTGAGAGGACTTAAAATTCTGTTTTATATACCAGGGGCCTACTCAGTGGGAGTACTGTTTTTTCCCTCTTTGTGTTACAAAGTTCATGACCTAGTCTGGAAGACTAAGTCTCTTCATTCTTTTCGTTTGTGTTGCTGGCTTTAAATGACTCACATGGACAAGTTCTGAAGCAGAATTCTTCAAATGGTATTCAAGGCAATGTCTCCAGTTCAGGGGTAAGTTTCTACTAAAACTGTTCTCCTTTCACCCTTACTGCCACCTACCTATCCTCATCTCTTCTGGTGTCTGTATCTTGTGAGATCAGTGAACAAATAGTATCCTCTGAAATTTTTATTAGGACTTTTCAATTTTATATTATTATATTAGAACTTTTAAAAACTGTGAAAAATGACTACCATCATGATGTTGACTTTCTCATTGAGACATAGACTGAATATTCTGCCTATAACATGTACAAATTTTAACAACTATTGTAGTAACTGCTAAATGTAAAGTCCCTGGTTTACCACTCCCCTAGCCAAAACCTGCTATTTTAAAGAAACATAAAAACCATCCTGCTGATTTCTTCAAATGCTGGCAGACATCTCCTGCTCCCTCATCAGATTTCCTCACTCATTTTTCTCTCTAACTTCTCTCACTGTCCAAACCTCAGACTTGGTAAATATTTCTCCTTTTTCTTAAGAAGTAGAAACTATGACTTAAAAACTAATCAATAATCAACACAATTTTTAAAAATATATATTTTTATTGATTTCAGAGAGGAAGGGAAAGGGAAAGAAAGATAGAAACATCAATAATAAGAGATAATCATTGACTGGCTGCCTCCTGCACACCCCCTACTAGGAATTGAGCTCACAACCCGGGCATGTGCCCTTGACCAGGATTGAACTCAGGACCCTTCCGTCTGCAGGCCAACACTCTATCCACTGAACCAAACCAGCTTGGACAATCAACACAATTGATTTGTTAGTAAAGACTATCCTGATTATAAAAGAAAACTCTAAAGGAAGCCATCAATTTAAATATATAATAAAAAGCCCTGGCTGGGTGGTTCAGTTAATTGGAGCATCATTGGCCCATACACCAAAAGATTATAGTTCAATTCCAGGCCAGGGCACATAATTAGGTTTCAGGTTTGATCCTGAGGCGGGGCACATAGGGGAAGCAACCAATCAATGTTTCTTTTTCACATAAATGTTTCTCTATCTCCCTACCTACCTATCTATCTCATGTGTGTGTGCTTCCTCTCTCTCTAAAATATCAATGAAAACATATCCTCAGGTGTGGATTTAAAAAAAAGAATAGATAGATAATAAAAAATAATATCACTTTAACATTTTTGTCCTGGTATCAGTGCTTCATGTCACTGAGGAGCTTATTAAAAACACAGCTGCCAGGGCACCATCACTGCGAGATGTTCATTCCAGGGGGCTGGGAGGGACCCATGATCCACCAGGTTTGGGAATTACAACACTTCATTAGTCCAGCATATGCTGTAGCATTTAAGCTCTTAAAATCATTAGTTAACAACTCAGATAAAAATAAAATTAAGATAAAAAGTTTAAAAAATGGTTCTTAAATTTTTGTTTTCTTCCATTATACTGTTCCTCTGGACCTTTCTGACACATTGGAAGGCATAAATTAGGTGTTTATAAAGTGAGAGAGACCTGCTTTTGCTGTGAGATTAGCCAGCAGACCAATCAACAATCAATTGATCTGTTTTCCTTCTTTTTCTGTTTGCATTCCAGGCTTGTTCATGTGATTAAGTACAATTTGAACTCTGGCTGGGAAGTAAAGTGATGACAGGGCATGAGGAGAAATAAGTCACCTCAACACAGAGCCTGTTATAGAATAGGGCAGTGCAGATGTTTACTTGCCTGTTTTAGTTAAAGGAAAGCATTACGCTTCTGATTCCTTCAAGTTTAAATGCAGACTAAACAGCCTTTGATCATCATGTTAATTCATGGAGTGCAAAAGTTCATATTTTGTTGATGTTCTGTGAAAGAATTTCTAGTTTTCTGTATTTCACGAGATTCTACAGTTGCACTGATTGTTAGTTATAGCACTTATATGTGAGGTACAATGGCACCTAATAACAGTGGACAGATGCAAAAAGAAAAAGAAATCTGAGATTTGACAAGAGATGTTACCCAATAGGCAAACAGGATCAGAGAACTCTCTCAGATACAGAGATTGGCTGTGGATGTACTCAGATAACTCTTAGCAATGGGATTTGGGTAGGAATTACAGAAGAGGTGAGGTGATAGGCAAGCAAGATCCCTTTGCTTGTAGGTAGCAAGGCCATGGGCATTGGAGTGGGTTTTAGGAGTGGGTTCTACGAGTGGGTTTTAATTCCAAGGCTGGTAGAGGGCGGTGACAGGAAGAGCAGGTGGCAATACCCTTCCTGGGTCAGTGCCATCATAAGCAACTGGATTCTGGGTGTGTTTGGCAGACAAAGAGCCCAGAAATAAACATAAAGACCCCCCCCCCCAATACTAAATTTCAGCAGAATAAAGAAAATGTGAGTTGGAAGGCTTATTTTATTTTAGGATGTATTGAAGATGAAGGGTAGGATATTCTCTTGGTGGAAAAATCAGTGAGCCAAACTGGGAAAGACAAGAGGCTGTGGAAGAGTCAAGTGCTGAAGAGACAAGATGCCAAGTGTATCTAAACATTCTATAGGACACTTTGCCAATGGTCTTTATAGCTTTATTGGATTTTTAAATGTTAGGAAAGAATGTTAAATTCAGTTTGAAATTTTAAGAACTCAGCAGACTGAACCAATATTAAAAAAGTATGCTTCATCATGTAGAGCTAACACAGTGAATTACATTTCCACTGATGCATTAATATATAGTCCTAATTATCTCTTCTTAACCATAACTATATACACCCTCCCCAAAATGACTTTCCAAGGCTATGGGATAAAATTCTGACTCTTCAGTTGGCATTCAGATATTTCTAGGTTATGATTCCAATCTCTTTTTTTATTTATCCTTCTATGGACCCTATGCTTTGGCTATTCAAAGCCATTCTTTACTTCCTGAACAAATTTCACAACCTTACAGCTTTTCTTCAGATGTTCCATTTACCATAAATATCCCTTTTTCTCCCTGTTTAAACATATTTTATGCAACTCAAATAGCAATAGCCTTCCATGATCACTAATCAGCAATGGTGAATGTTTTTTTTCTTCAGTGTACCTTGATTTGTTCACCTAATTCTGTCTTGCAATTAATTTTTTTCTCTCTCCTTTTCTTAGTTTATTTACGGCTTTGACCAAACCAACCAGAACTGAACTCCTTTTATATCATTTTTTTGTTCATTGTTATAATCCCCAGTGTCTAGTACAGAGTTCTGCACATGGCAAGAACTCAATAGGCATTATAAATTAAATAAACATATGTCTAGTATAAATGCAAAATTTGTATTCTGATTTTATTTAGTGTTTAAGGAAAGGCGCAGACCTCTTATTTAGAATTCAAGGAAATATCCTAATCTCTAATGAATTACTTCCTTGTTCCCCAATGAAATACTTCCTATGGATTAATTCTCAAACCATGTTTTCATTATAACACATTAATTATAATTTGGAAAATGTTTAAATAATAATATATTTACTCAAAGGAAAAATCACCCATCCCAAATAGAGCAGTCCATTCTAATTTTCTAATGCATTGCAAGTAAACTATGTGGACTCCAACTAAGCTACTGGGAGTCAAAGATTAGAGTAGTCCTTTGCTTCTTTTGCAATGAAGGTTTCATCCACCCCTCCCCCCTTTATTTCTAGTCTAACCTAGATTAGAAAGGGAACATTTCTCTCTTCCATGCTTGGAGTCCACTTTAGAATTTTTAGCTTCGTTATCTTTTATCGCTGTGGTTAAAGTACTCTGGCCAACCCCTTAGGAGATAGAAGAAGCATTTTGAGTATAACCAAATCTAAATTTTTAGTTGACAAAGGCTCCACATTAAGAGCTCTAAGAAGTCCAGATCTAGTCCCCACTGGACTGTGTGCTGTGGGGCCAGGAGAGGGCACGGACACCAATTGAATGATAGAGTGTCTTGGTGACAATGGAACTTTTTCACCCCAGGGACAAGAAAGCTCCATTTAAAAGCAAATAGCATCTAATTAGAATCTTCTCTTCATTCAGGTTTCTTCTGGAGATGAATTTTCTTTCATTGCATAATGGATTATAGATCCATCATCTGAATTCAAAAAGCAATTGCTTTGTGAGATTGAGATCAGATGGATAACTCAGGTTCCTTATTCACTGGAGTCTGGACTAAAGAGTGATTAGAGAGCATATACATAGAGCAGTTTAAAAATGGTCATAAAATCATTCTATTTATGTTTTAAAAATATATTCTCTTCAGAGATTTCTGCTCAACTTGCAGGCAACAGCTGTTTCAGGGAGGTCTTTCTTTCTCACATCTTCCAGCTGGGTTGAGCAAAATCTTGGGAAGACAAAGTCACTCCTCTCAGGTTGACAGACTCTGCCAGAATGGCTCATGAGAGAAGAGTAAGAAGAGATATTATGCTTATTTATTTATCTATCCCAGAGTTGAAACTGGGAGAAAGTAAAGAATCAATTAAAACTTTTAAATACAAAACCCATCAGCTATAAGAAACTATATATGGCACTAAACAAATAGTTCATTATCAATCTGCATGGAAGTGCTAATATGAAATGCAATTCTTTAAAGCAAGTCATCTATTTAAAAGGTAGCTAGTGATTTTGAGATGAATAATAAGTGTTTACAATGTGTTAGGCAATTTACCTATATTTAAAGTTTTTAATTTTTGGTGTCATTCTGGAAAATAAATATTAATATCATCATTTTAGGAGAAAGAGAATGAGCCTTAAAGAAATGAAGCAAATTAACCAAGGTTTCACTGCTTCATATGTGCTTAGAAACAGGGTTCACACACAGGCTGCCCTTTCTCCACAGCCCGTGTTCCTTATAATATACCATTTGCCTTCCTAGGAAAAATGCAGAATTATTGACTTATTCCATATTGCCTTTATATGAGAATGAAAAATTACATTATAACAAATCTTCTCAGACTCAACCAGCATGTGGAAAAGAACTAATACAAAAAGCAATTCTGTGAACAGAGAACTTTAAATAAATCTCCCATTAATACTTTCTAGTAGGCAATTTTTAAAAAATTGTAATCCTATTTAACATGATCTTGACATTTATTTTGAACCAATCCCTTGGCATCCTGTTTGATTAAAAGGCAAATGAAAAGGCAGATCCAGTTAATTACTTGTTCCTTAAAATTCTGTCTTCATTTGGCTTCTGAGACAGTACACTCTTCTTTCGTTACTGGCCGTTCCTTCCTCACGCTCTCACTAACTCCTCCTCATCTCCCTGATATTTTAACAAACAGGCTTAATCCTCTAACTTCTGTATTTATCCTCACTCTCTTGGCAAGCTCCCGAGTCTGAATAGTCCCAAGTAATAATTTCCATTTATGAATTCCTTTCTAATCTTAATATTTATAATCCAACTGCCTTCTCAAGATTTTCATCTACGCATAGGCATCTCAAACATAAGTTCTCAAAGGACAAATTTCTGATTCTTCCCATCAAAATGTTCCTTTACCATTTTTTTCTAATAAAAAATAATGCTATCCTTCTAGATTTTCAGACCAAAAATCATATAAGCTTTCTGTATTTATTTCTTTTTGACACTCTACATTCAATCTTTGTATAAATGCTCTCATCTTTACCATCAAAATATGACCAAAATTTGATAACCTCTCTTGACCTAAGTCATCATTTATGGCAAGGATTTTTTTCAATAATTTCCTAACTAGTCTATCTGCTTCTTCTACTTTTGAGCCTTCCAATTAATTATCACAAAGCAGTCAAAATATTTGAAATATAACATTTTATTTTTTTATTAATCCCTCTGCTCTAAACCTTGTAATGACGCCTTATGTCAGTCATCCTAAACATGGCCCACAATGTTTTCTAAGTCCTAGCTCCCTCTGACTTCTCCACTCTCCCCATATTTTTCTATACCTTGACCATGCCAAGCACAAGCCTATCGTCATTCTTTCAATTTGCTGTTCCCTCAAATCTCTACGAAACTTGTTCCTGAAATGTCCCCATAGAAACCTTCCTTGACCACTGTGTATAAAATGGCAATCCCTCTCACCTCAATACCCCTTACTTAGTCCTCCTCAGCTTCATTTTCACCCTTTAGTTTCATACCTGACATGTTATACATTTTTTGGTACATTAAACATATCTGCCATAAGCTAACTAGAGGCATAAACTTTTTCTATTTACCCATACTCTTTCCCCAGCTCTTGGAACAGTGCCTGCCACAAATAAGATGCTCAAAAAATATTTATAGAATGAATAAATGAAGGGTAAATAGTGAGATAAGCAGGAGATCAGAATAGCTTAAAGTCTTTATTGGGAGTTGCAAGGATTCTCACATGGGCAGAAAATATAAACAATTTAGCATATTTGGGACACAAAAGGAAGAATGTATCAAAAGAACAGTTGAAATACAAAGGTGGAGCAGTTTAAACAGTTTCTTTTTAGAACAATAGCTTCAAATCTAGGAACTCAGATAAAATCATAAGCAAAATAACTTAGCTCACCCATTAATAACTATCATGCAAAATTAGCAAGATAATAACATCTTTCAGCCCACTAAAAGTTATAACTTAACAAAAACCACGTTAGCTCTATAGATCTTTAAGAGATTTAGCTCATACTCATTCCAATAGAACCTTCACAGATAACACACAGATAAAATGAAATAACCCCAAATGGTAGAAATGTAACTGCAAGCATTGATGACTTCCAAAATATGGATCGTGGACTGGGTACCAAATCAAATTTTGATCTTAATTAGCTTTGAGCCTCTGGATGGAGTGTCATGAAACTCCTTGAAGCCATGTTTCCTGCTTATAAAAGAACTATACTAGACAGCAATTCCTATATCACATGGTTATTATGAGGATCAAATAAGATATATCTATTCAGACTGCATGGGGTCATAGAGAAAATAATGATTCCTGGTACTTAGCCCTTAGTCCCCATGTACTTTGTGTGTGGCCTTAGAGAAGACAATTGAGCTTAGGGGGTTTAATCTCCTTTATCTATAAAATTGAGTGATATGGCTAACTTGATCTCCAGGATCTTCAATCCAAAAGGTATGCCACAGCCCAGCTGGCATGGCTCAGTGGTTGAGCGCCGACCTATGAACCAGGAGATCACGGTTCGATTCCCAGTCAGGGCACATGCCTGGGTTGCAGGCTTGGTCCCCAGTGTGGAGCATGCAGGAGGCAGCCAATCAATGATTTCCTCTCATCATTGACTTTTCTATCTCTCTTTCTTCCTTTCCCCTCCTCTCTGAAATAAATTTAAAAATTACACACACACACACACACACACACACACACACACCCCACAAAAGGTATGCTATAAAATCTTTGAAAAATGTAAACATGTGACAATGAGGTACTAATACCAAAAATGACAGTGATATCCTCTGTATTAATTCAAGGACAGTTTCCCATATGCTAAACTGACCCTGCCCCAGAACCTCTGCTTCAAAATTATCTAAAGCAATCAAGCTGGGCCAGTCACCCATATACCCACCAACCTAAGAATAACAATTACTCTGAATATTAAGATGGTAAAGCTATAACCCACATTATGATGATTAAACTAGTCCTTTTGTATACAGCCCAGCACCGACCATCAAATGTATATTGATTTTTTTGTTCAGGCCACTAGATCTTCAACAAATTGTTAAAGCAATGATAAACCACAGCAGCTTCTTAAACACTTCATGATTAAAAAACAGTTATAAATACAGGAGACCAAAGCTTTTTATTTGATAATGAATATAGCAGTTTATTACTCCATTTTCTTGATGAAAGAAAAAAAAAGGATAAGTTGCCATGCCTTATTGGTTGTAAGGAGATAAATATTTCAAAGTTACCTTTGTGTCTTGAAGAACAATAGTGTAAGTGACCTTTTACCTCACATTCTATCAACTATAAATCTCTTTGAAATATCTCCAATAAATTGACAATTGAAGCTCACTTCTACTCAGGTTATCTCATGAGCTTGAAAAATACTCTAATAATAAAGAGAAAAGTAACTTAAAATCAGCAGGTTGGCACTATGTGCATTTTATCCTCTAATTGTTAAAAATGTGGCTCTCTTGCCCTGGCTGGTTGACTCAGTTGGTTGGAGCTTCATGTCGTACATCAAAAGGTTTAGGGTTTGATTCCTGGTCAAGGCACATATCTAGGTTTCAGGTTTGATCCCCAGTCAGGGTGCGAATGGGAGGCAACTGATTGATGTTTCTCCCTCTCTCTCTCAAAAAAAATTCAATAAACATATTCTTGGGTGAAGATTTTTAAAATGTAGCTCTCTTATGCATAATAAAGGATCTTTCAAAATGTACCTTGAATTTTAGAAACAGTTTTTGAAGTTAATCACATCTCGAACTATAGAACAATAAACACCCAGGAGTTAATCTTTATAATTTGCCTAATTATCTCATTGAAATAATCAGTGAAGATGCTAGTTTTGGAAGTACAATAAATTTTACATTGTATAGTAAAGCTTGGTATTAATGTCTATTAAGATTGGCAGTGACTGCTACAGTTTTTGGCATTACCTACTGTGAGGTTTTACAAAGGACAGGGGTTGTAACAGATACTTCCCTTCTTGTTCACCCTCATCTCTGAAAGTTCTTTTATGACTATTAAATAATAACAAAGAATTAGTTCTGCAATATGACTACAGCCTTTAATAATCCAAATAGCCTAAGCACAATCTCTATCAACAATGACCCCCTGAAAGAGAATAAAGTTGCGCTATTTTTTGTTGTTATAAATCATATGACTTATAACAGTTATTTCTTTCTTTAGCTGCATATTCAAAAGGAAACTTCTTTGTTTTGGGACAAATCTCCTCAAATGGAGGACAATAACATCACAAACTTTTTGGAAACACTCAGAATGGAATCACATGGGTTTTTTTCTTTTTTTTTCTTTTGTTTCCTGTTCAAGAATTTAAATCTTCTTTTATTAAGTGTCATGTTTATTGAGTGACACTGTGGTTTTCCTTCCCAACCAGCCAGCCCTCCCTTCCATCCTCTTTTCAATTCTCAACCCACCCTCCCAACTTTCACCACTTTTCTCCTGTGTTAATTTGCACACCTCACCTGCTCCCCTGTAATTGACCGTTGCTATGTGTGTGGTATTTGGAGGGGCAGGGAAAGAATAATGAGAGGAATGCACGTGTCAGCTCCCTTTGCCTGATTCACAGCCACTGGAGCTGGGTTTCTGCCCTCTCCTTGAGGTTAGTGAAAATACATAAGTCAATCTTGCACAGCACTTTAAATATCATCCAGAGAACCCAAAGTGCTTTATAAATACGATACCCTTGACACCGACTGCCACTCATTATTCTCTTTCTGAAGAGGCAAAGCAACCCCCATCCCAGAGCCACGCCTCTGAGGACATTCGGTGCTAGACCCTTTGACTCGCACATCTGGGAATGTGAACTGAGAAATCGCTACCTCTCAGGCTCTGGAAGTATCCTGGACTCCAAAAAGTCTGCGTGATTAAGCGGGTGAGCAGCAGACACCACCACCACCACCCTCCCCAGGCATTTCCCCTGATTAGCCTGAAACCCAGCCCATATTCTTAATGTGACTATTTTGGTCTGTGGGTTCATATTAGGTTCACAGATGAAAATAAGCAAAACCAAGATCCAAAATTCCATTTGGAACCAGGAAGAAGTTGAATTTCAACTTTAGAATAGTCTTTTGTTTTTGTGCTTACCGATAATGGGTTACCTGGGAATGTAGTTGAAATTAAAGTATCTTGAATAAATATTGCCTACCAAAAAAAATCTTAAAATGAAGATTAACTTCCCTTGACTAATACATTGCTTTCAATTTTGTAATTTTGGGAAAAAATATCTTAAAGTAATACAAAAGTGTGTCACCTATTTGCTAGCTAATAAGTAGAGGTCATCTCTAAAATTCCCAAACTGGCCAAAACCGGTTTGGCTCAATGGATAGAGCGTCGGCCTGCGGACTGAAAGGTCCCAGGTTCGATTCCGGTCAAGGGCATGTACCTGGGTTACGAGCACATTCCCAGTGGGAGATGTGCAGGAGGCAGCTGATCGATGTTTCTCTCTCATCGATGTTTCTAACTCTCTATCTCTCTCCCTTCTTCTCTGTGAAAAATCAATAAAATATATTTAAAAAAAAAAAATTCCCAAACTGTTTGTGACAAGCTTTATTCTTTATTAGAAATATCTAGTCATCTATATCTCAGCCAAATATTATGTACTGTATATTTACATTTATATCCAAAATCCAGATTCAGAGTCTATATCCTTAACCACTAATCCTTGATATTGTTTATCACACCTTGGAAGTATTTGAAATGCCCCCTTGAAAAAGATATTGTCAAGGATATTTAGAAATCATGAAACTAGAATATATTTTTCAAAAACAAATAAAGTAAGTAGTTATGAATTAATAACAGCTAATATTTTGACTTATTTGAGGGATTTTAAATGTGTTTCCTTATTTACCTGAAGTGGAGAACAAATACATTTATTTTAAAAGCAAAGCATAGTGACATTGCATTACAGCTACTCTTTAGAGTAAAAGGAAATAAAAGAATTTGTTCTTTAATATATTAGAGACTTATAAAGACTCATCGCTTTATTCCACGGTCACTAGAACTTTGACAATGGATGTGGTCATTAACCATCTGGTGTACCACGAAGTTAACTAAGAATGTGTCTCTGAAACACGCAAACTGGCTTCAACTCCCAGTGCTGGTTTATTGCTCCACGGCACTCGGTGCCTAAACTCAGGGGAAGGCCAGGCTGGACTCCATTGCTGCACAGCAAACACCTGGAATATATTCTCCAGAATGAAAACAGCAGGGAACTGACCAGAAATAACCTCTTTCATATTATTGCTTCAATTAGACCAAAACAACTTTCCCTTTGAAAACTTAATAATAAACACTGCAGGTCATTCACTTGTTTGGAGCCCCTTTGGGAGAGAGGAGCAGATGTCTCCCCTTAGCCAGCCCCCTTGCTGTCATAGAGACAAGAGGCACAAATCAGGACAGATATTGATTTTAATTGGAACCAACAGCACCTACATGCCATATTAATTTTCACATCTTCCTGCAAAAAAGAAAACTAAAGGTTGGTTTTGGTTCCATCAGGTTGATTAGACAGAGGGATATAATGAATGCATTCACAGATTGAATAATACCTAAGCAAACTTTGGCATCTCTAAAAGCCTTGCTGCAAACCAAAAGCACAGAAGGGAACATCTTTAGCACGTTAGATTTTGTTTCTAACCAGTGCATGGGCTTTTTCCTTAATAACTTTCCCTGGAGTCTCAAACGATGACACCCTATAGAGAAACCAAGCAGCGAAAAGAAACTTTTATACATCTAGATGGTTTTTCTTCTCTTGATTAGAATTGCCCAATGAAATAGTTTCCACACACACACAAAAAAAACTGTCCTTCAAACTTCACTTCTTTACCCTCTCTAGATTCTCACCATCCTCTAAACATAAAGGAAATACCATAGTCTTTATGAAAACACCGATTCCCCGATCCCTTAATTCTATCTTTCCTCATGGTACATTAATTCCACACATTTGTTCTATACTTATTCTATTGGCTGATATACAAATATTGAGTTGGTTGCTGAACCCTCCCCATTGTCCTTTTCAAACTTTCCTGGGCTCTAAATTTAGACAGTCTGAATCAGCAGTCCTAGGGTGGGGCCCAGGAATCTGCATTTATAACCAGTGCTCCAGTTAATTATGATACAGGTGATCCACGTTTTGGAGAACACTAACCTGGCAAATTTGAACCTAGGTAATAATGACACTTAACAGATAGGGACTAAAAGGGAGCAACTGTCAATGTTAATTCATTTATTCCCACAGTGGCAAGACAAACACAATCATAGATCTGGTAAAACTGCAATCATAGGTCTCACAAGATAGTATTTGCATGTGATTTAACTTCACTTGATTCAACTACCAAGCTAATATGTATTGAGAACTATTGTTTGAGTGGTACTGTGCTGAGTATCAAGAGGAAATGTTGAACAAGACAGAGAAGAATTTTTATTATAATTCCAGGTTACTGAGAAAATGACTATAGTTTATATGTACATGTGCTTATTTATAAGGTTTGTGTGAGAGAAGAGAAAAAAAAGGAAGAATAAAGTGAGTTATTTGACAGGAACAAAATTATAACTATCCACTCTTTTCTTCTTATCTACCATAAAAAAATCCATATTTTTAATTTTTGCTCATATATATAGATTTTTCCATCACATTTGCAGAAAAAGAGTTGTTTTAATAGACAGTGATATACTGTATCATTAAAATGATGCTTTTCTGTTTAATAATAGGAAATATATTTATACTAAATTATAAATTTAAAAATGGATAACATGCTATACTGTATATGTATACTATAATACATTTTTTTGTGATAATAATTATCTATTTGTATGCTAGAAAATAGTTCTACATAGTGAAATTACCAGTTATTTTTCCTATTTCCTTTTGCTGTCCCTATTTTTTAAAATTTGCTACAATGGCCTCATATTACTGTTTTTTTACATATTACTTAAAAAATAGGTAAAAAGGATATTTTCAAGTTTACTATAATATAACAACTGGGAACTTGAGAAACAAGCAGGGTGCCAGAAAAAGGAACAAATGAAGAACATTTAAGATGACTAGTCATCAAAAACATGCTATAGAATTAAGAAAATATAAATCAAACTTAAAATAAAACAAAAAAAGGAGCAAAATAAAAAGCAAAGACAAATTACACTAAACCCAGGGTCTTAATATGAGTTGACTTGCAAAAAAGCAAAGAAAAAAAAATACTAAAGATAACAACAACAAAACAATAACCACAATTTACTGAGCATTTGCTAAATGATGGACACTGTTGGGCAATTTATATAAATCATCTCCGATTGTGACACAACACTAAAAGGTAGGTAATAATAACCACTTGTACATGTGAGGCAGTGGAATTCGGAAACATTAAGTTAATTGCTCAAGGCCATTTCATATCATAACCCCATATTATATCATGTTGCTTCCAAAATGTTTTGAAAATTACTATAGATTCATTTTTTCATCCAGTCAGTCATTGAACAAACCAGTGGAAACAAATAGAGAAAACTTGCTGCCCTAGTGGCCTTTCTAATTGGAAGAGATAACAAAAGACTACAGATGAGTAAATTATACAATGTGGTGGGTGGTGGTAAGTGCCATGAAGAAGGATAAGGCCAGGGAAAATGCTAAGTAATGTTGCTGGGGAGTGGAGCCCCACCTGGAGTACTTTTTCTTTCAAAATTCAGTTCATGCTAAGTGAAATAAGCTAGTCAGAGGAAGACAAGTATCACAGGATCTCACTCATATGTGGAATCTAATGAACAAAATAAACTGATGAACAAAATAGATCCAGAGACATAGAAGCATGGGACAGACTGTGGAATCTCAGAGAGAAGGTGTGGGTGGGAAGAGATCAACCAAAGAACTTATCTAATCTAATAAAAGAGAAACATGCAAATTGACTGAACCTCCGCCACACCCAAGACACACCCACCAGCCAATCAGAGCGACTATATGTAAATTAACCCAACCAAGATGGTTGCCAGCAGCCACAGAGCTGGAGCAAGCAGGAGGCTTGGTTGCCCAGGCAATAGAGGAAGCCAAGCTTCCCACCTGCCCTGGCCAGCTGTAGCCTCCACTCAAGACAACAAAGTTTCAATTATAGAAGATAAATAAATCCCAAATACCTGCTTCCAGCCATCCTCCACTGGGAGCTTGGGTGGCTGGGGGCCATGGCCAGCCTGCAAACAGCCCTCAGCCCCTCACCCAGGCTGGCCAAGCACCCCAGTGGGACCCCCACCCTGAAGGGGCTGTGGCCAACCTGCAAACAGCCATCAGCCCCTCACCCAGACTGGCCAAGCACCCCAGCAGGACCCACCACCCTGAAGGGGGTGTGGCCAGCCTGAAAATGGCCCTCAGCCCCTCACCCAGTCTGGCCAGGCACCCCAGCAGGACCCCCACCCTGATCCAGGACACCCTTCAGGGCAAACCAGCCGGCCCCTACCCATGCACCAGGCTGGAAGGTAATATGCAAATTGACCCTAACAGCAGAAAGACTGGAAATGACTGGTCACTATGACACACACTGACCACCAGGGGGCAGACGCTCAATGCAGGAGCTGCTCCCTGGTGGTCAGTGCGCTCCCACAGGGGGAGCTCTGCTCAGCCACAAGCCAGGCTGATGGCTGCCAGTACAGCAGTGGTGGTGGGAGCCTCTCCCGCCTCCTCAGCAGCACTAAGGATGTCTGACTGCAGCTTAGGCCCACTCCCCGCTGGCAAGTGGACATCCCCCGAGGGCTCCCGGGCTGCCAGAGTGATGTCTGACTGCCAGTTTAAGCCCAATCCCCCGGGGAGTGGGCCTAAGCCAGCAGGTGGTCATCCCTCAAGGGGTCCCAGACTGCGAGAGGGCACAGGCCGGGCTGAGGGACCCCCCTGAGTGCGCAGATTTTTGTGCACCAGGCCTCTAGTCTATATATATAAAAGGCTAATATGCAAAGTCGAGTTCAATTGCTTGCTATAATGTGCACTGACGAGCAGGGGGCAGTGCGGTACATGGCAGGCAACAAGCAGTAGTGGCAGGGTGCTGAGGGAACAAGGGAAGGAGGAGGCGGGGAGGTGGGCCTGATTGGCCCTGATCACCGGCCAGGCCTAAGGACCCTACCTGTGCACGAATTTTATGCACCGGTCCTCTAGTATGTATATATGCATTACCCATGGACACAGACAATAAGTTGGTGAAGTCCTGGGGTGGGGTTACAGGGTTGGGGGTGGGCTAGAAGAGGTCAATAGGAGAAACTGGGGGACATATATAATACTTCCAACAAAATAAAGACTTTTTAAAAGTCAATTACCTGTTAATAATATTTTTGAGAGCTATCAACACTATAGTATATTGATTATTTTCAAAGCAAGCTATACACAATACTTTTGGAGAGAGTGGGGGCTAGGGAAAGCTTTTTTTTTTCTAGTCTAAAAATAAGCTACATGTGATATGATAGTCCTTTTCCATATTTTAGTCTTAGGGTACAACATCATCACCCTAGGCAGTGTGGCTCAGTTGGTTAGAGCATCGCCCACACACTGAGAAGTCACAGGTTTGATTCCCAGTCAGGGCACATATGCAGGTTTAGGTTCCATAGATGTTTCTCTCTCTTCCTCTCCTTCTTCCTTCCTCAATCTCTAAAATAAAATGTTTAAAAGTACCATTTTAAAAAATAAGAGTACAGTGTCCTCAAGAAGAATTCATAGACCTTTTTACACCCCCCCCCCCCCTTCTTTTTTTAGTACTCCTTTTTCTCTCACTTAAGTCAGTTTTGGGAGCTTGGCAAAATTTGTTTCAGCCAAAGCTTCCTTATTCTCTAAAGCAGGTTTTCCCAAGCTCGGATTTAAAAGACCCCCTGGAGAAGCACTACAAGACAAACACTAATTAGCGTTACAATTTATTAAGGAAGATCTTTGATCTTTTCTCACCTACCCAGCTGCCTAGTTCTGCTTTGTCTCTACAATTATAAAATGTGTTTATATAACTAATTAACACAACAGATTGAGTTTTACTGGGAACATGATAATAAATGGTCCAAATGGTTGATCTAGTGATAAACGAGGAAGTGTTCAGAATTAGCATTTCCTTAGATATCCAAATGGAAGTAACTATTGTCAGTTCCCATAAAACGAAAGTTCTTAATGTTCCCAAATAGCACATTCTATTATAGTAGACTTCAGCATTTGATCTCCTACTACAGAATATTTTATAAGTAAAATATGTAAATATAACAAATCCTCAGCTATTTTCAGAGATGGAACAAGCTTTTAAAATATTGTGTTTATTTTCTCCTGTAAATTCTCCTATTTGTAACATAAACTAATTTTAGATAAAGTATTTTTTAGAAAGAAAGTTTGACATTTGCTTTGTTAAACTTACATCTAAGAGATAAAGAGGTGGTAGTTGTAAATAAAATTAATTGTGGAAGTTATAAAATTTAAAATAAGTTTTTTGTTATAAAATAACATTCTAATATTAGTCATATTTACTTACAATTTTAAAGAATTGTAATAATCTTGCTTCCTTTGTCATTTAGCACCTTCTACTGTGTATTTTGAACTCTAAAAATACATTTACTTAAAAATAAATAAATAAAATAAAATTACTTTAACTTGGAGAGATGACTAACATATTTCCAAGGGCAAGTGAAAGTCTACATCAAAAAGTTTGAGGCAGGGTCAAAAGTCCAAAATCCTTTTTCTCTCCCAAGAGCAGGTGAGATACACACATTTTTGCCCATCCTTGATTTTTGAATTTTATATTCAATTCATTCTTCTGAGTGGTTATTGTTTATGCACACTTGAAAAAACTCAACTTTCTGTGGAAAGGGGAAGATAGAGACTTGTGATTACAAAACAGTTTGACAACTTAAGTGCAAATGAATCAGAAACATGTGGATTAAATTTCCCTTGAAACACACAGGACTTTTAAAAATTAAGACGAAAGGGGCTTGGCAACAAGAATTTTAGTTTTTGCCAAACCCAAAGCATTTAGAAAAATAATCCAGATTGTGGTTGGGTTCTCTTTTCCATAGTCAATTCTTAATTTCCGTATGTCAATATCTGAAGTTTCTAATCACCAATTCAATGTGTAAAGATATAACTTTTGAACACAACTATTTTTACTGTTTTACTTCCATGTTATTTTAGGGTCAACAGAAATTAAAAATGACTGTGAACAAATTGAATTGGGGGCCAGGAGAAATTCCTCATTCAAGGCACACATTCCCAAGATAAATGACAGCAAGCTTATTCTAAAGAATACTGGCATATGAACATCTCACACTTTGGGAGAAGCAAATGCATTCGGGGAAAATGCTAACATATATATTTTAGGTTAGTCAAGAAAGTGAAGGTCCTTTAAGCCTCTAGAAGAGGGCTTACCTTTAATGCATTATATTTCTTTTTAATATGATCACTAATCTGAACAATATAAGTGAACAAAAAAAGGACCTCATTTATTCAGTCATATATATATATATATTCACAGAAGATATACTATCCTAATAGTGAGCATTTTCTCTTATAAAGTATTTTCCCCTTATGAGGTAATCAGATAGTATAAAATATCATATTTACAAACAATATAACTGAAATGACATTTTATTCTTCAATGTTTTATGAGCATGAGACTTTTGGATTCCCATACAGTAAATATTTTAAAATTTGTTGACTATGTAGACATAGAAAAGGAAGAAAGGAAACAGGAAGGGGAGAGGAAGGAAGGGAGGGAGGAGGGAGGGAGGGAGGGAGGGAGGGAGGGAGGGAGGAAGGAAGGAAGGAAGGAAGGAAGGAAGGAAGGAAGGAAGGAAGGAAGGAAGGAAGGAAGGAAGAGAAAGAAAGGAGGAAGGAGAGAAAGGACGAAAAAATGAATTTCTAGTTTTCCTTCAAAAAAGCACTAAGCATCTTTGGGATATTTAGGAGCCAAACTGTAATGTTAGCAAAGTGTAACAGTGGCAGCATAAAACAAAACCTTTACTGTCTATGAGTGATAACTCTTTTCTAGGCTCTGTGGTAGGTGCTTTACATGCATTACCTATTTTCATGTCAACATGAACACACAAGGAAATGAGAATTATATGTTAACTAACTCACCTACAGCTACTGAACTAATCCAGTCAGGTCCTTCTCTTTCTAGAGCCCAACCACTTAATGGCTTCATCTCCTCCCCTCATGTGTTCCAAGGACTCTTTTGTAGGTTCAACCCTTTCACTAATAATTAGAAAACTGCTAACTAAACTGTTATTACGTTCAGTAATGTGTTCTTCCTGAGGGTCCTGAAGTGAATCTTTTCAAACAAGGGTCAACTGTTCCCACACTTTAAATATGAGCACATTTTCAAATTTGATAAACCCTTTTCTAATTATTCAAAATCTGTTTTCGTTTTATATACAGACATTTCTCTTTTGGGAAATGCAAGCTACTTGAGTAAGCAGACATACATTATGGTAGTATGTAATAGAACTTCTTTGCAGAGAACTTAAAAGATTTTAAAAATCATATACATTAAAAATGAACTTGTTCAGAAAACTTAAAAAATTATTGCTCTCTTATGAGTGACATATATTATTAATCTCCAATTGAAAGGTGAGTGAAAATATAAATAGATATTTAGCTTGTTTGATTAGGTCAATAACCTTCAAATGTACCTACAAATCAATAGATACATCTTCATAGTTAGGTTGGTTTTATTAACAGTTAATTACTAAGGTCAGTTTTTTAGATTCAACTAGTTGTTGTTCTAACTTACAGAACTGTTTAATTTCCATGGGGCCAAATTTTTAATAAGCATATTATCATTTAAAGAAACAAATATATCTCTTGAAAAAATAATATAGTTAAGAATATTTTCAAACAAAGTGATCTTTGATTACATTCCTGGTCACTGAATATGGTCATTTTTTTCTCCCTTAAATATTTAAGACAGACAAATTAGTTCATGGAACTTATACTTTCCCAGTAAACTCTATGAATAGAAAATAATTATTTAAACTCAATAGTTTAACATTTATTAAGCATCATTATTTTCAAGACATTGTATTCTGCCTTGAAGGAAACTGAAGCAGACCCAGCAAGTCACTTATTATTGTGTGATAAAAGGATATACTTCCTAGAATAAAATAAGCAATCCTTTCCCCAAATTTTATCATGTCCTCACTACCGCGTGAAACTTTATTGCAGCTCTTAACCAGCTGAGTGTATCTATGAACTACTAGTCTTTAATATTCCATTTGTTGTTTCTTCTTACCTATGATGAACCTGTTGATTTGAGGTTGAACCAGCAGAAAAGAATTGTTGATAAAGTTAAAATAGATGTCAGAGACAGAGACAGAAAATATATTTCCTTGGAAGTTAAAATCATTTTAAGGCATTTCCTACACTTTGGACTTCATTCATTCAATAAATATGTCCTGCACACCTGTTTTAGGCACCTGGGTATAGGGATAAATAAAACCAAGTCACAACTCTCTAGGAGCTTACATTCCAGAAACACTTAGCTAACCTCCCCGCTTCCACCCCATTTGACTTGGACATTGTCACAGAGCCAGAAGCAAACCTGGGGTTTACCTGGAAACCCGTAATGTTCCTCTCTTACATGAGCTAGCGTAACGTTTAACTCAATATTAACAAAAACACTTGACGATAAACTTTATCCTATTAAATCATCAACTGAGTTTTCTCTGAAGGACCCACAACAACTAAAGGTAACTTGTGAAGGACCCATTCTTCCTTCTTGCCACGTGAAAGATAAACCCCTTCACAGTTGCCACCCGTGGGGTATGGGATGACCAGCCCCCTTCTCCCACCCTCAGACCACAAGGCTCATTCTTGCCGTAATGAAGAGGCTGATTGATGGAGTCACCTTCCCCACCGCTGACACTCTTATCTTTCCCAGCTTAGCAGTAACAGACATGACCTGCTCCCTACCAGCTGGGCCCTGTGTGAGGGGCCCGTCCATCACTCCCTTTCCCCACTCCATCTGCTCTCCCCTCCTCCTCCAAATTTCAGCCCATATGCCTACTGGCAGCAACCAATATGTCTGTCTGTCAGTAGCTCTGTAATGAGACCAATTTATAAGGTCACATAATCCTGACTTTTCAGGAAGAAAAAAAATCCCCTGCCCCAGTTACTGAAAGTCACCTTCGCTTCTAGTTCTCATGACTGTGGGAGGTCATGTACAAACCACTAACAAGTAACTTGGAATTAATTTCAAGTGGTCTTTTTTTCCCCACCAAATCTCCTTAAAAAGTGCCTTCTCCACCCCCGGTTTGCGTTATTTGCCAATGTACTTAGCTAGATGTTGCAAAATGAAAATATTGACCTTGAGGGAAGAAAGGAAGGTCTAGAAACAATTTAGCTTCTTCTGTCAAATAAGGGAACACTCTCCTTCAGCTCCAGTAGTGTTTGTGGTTATCAGCACACCCTCCCGCGCACTCCATAGGAAGTTTATGCACAAGATTTCCAAGGACCTGTCAGTGAGTGTTTGTATGGCACAGCAGAAATTTCCCCAGGAACATTTTGTGCCTTCAGCTGACGAGTGCAAATTAAATTCTGTGTCAGTTTTGCCCAGGGGCTAAGAGCACCTCATTACATTTCATTGAATTCAAGTAACTGCAATCAAAATATTTGTAAGGGAAATGCAACCAGTGAGTCTGAGTCTGTGATATAAGCCATCATGGGCAGTATATTACATTTCTTTTCTATAAAGCATGGCACTTTATACCACTCAATTCCCTACGTGCGACAGCTGTCAATTAATTATCATGTGTGGATATTGCTCTATGTTTAACAGGAACAGGTGAAGAACAAACCCGAAGTGAATTTTGAAAAAGCATTGCAGGACATGTGAACTTTGAGAATGATCAGTTTTTGCTTTTTTTTTTTTTTTTTGTCATTTAGGGACTCATGCTGGCTGGTCAAAAAGCCCCTGCTGGATCGTCTCCATGGGGCTGCCTGGCAGAACTGGCATCTTTCTCAATGGAAAGAAGTTTTTCCCTTGGGATCCCGTTTTAAATCACGGATAATATCAGCCCAGGAATCCGGAAACCTGCTCTGGGATTTCAGACCAGGGGTCACTGTCTAATTCACAATGACCTAGGAGGCTAGTTCACCTGGATTGGGGGTTACACTTGTGCTCAGCACCGGCTGTGGGCCAGCTACTTTCCTGTATGTTCACTCATTTAATATTGTCATTGGGATTTGAAGGATCCCTTGAATCTTACACAGACATCTGGTTCCTTGTCACCTAGAACCATCAGGATTTCCCTGTAATGGTTTGCCTGGCTGCTGGGTTCAGAATTGATTTCCTCTCCCCACCTCCACCAGCCACTCCCCACCCCTGCTACCCCTTTCCATCACCAATTTAACTCTGAACTAAAAAGTAAAAATGGGTACAGAAGGCTGTCAATAAAATGAATGCCAAACCTTGCCATGCTTCAATGTTTAAAATTTTTAACTCATCTTATTGTTTACGCTTCATTTCTATATTCCTGACTTTTCAAATCACAATTTTCTACTGGTAAAAATCTTAGCTATGTCTTCAAGAATTAAGCTTAATTCTAGTGTTAAATATTGACTATGTGGCTGATCATAATTCTTTATAGCAACAAATAGAATATGTAGTCTTATGTAGAGTCATGCAGCAAATGAGGGGAAAAAGGAGAAAAAAAAGGCCTACACATTCTTAATGTGTTAATTCTGACTCTCTTGGGGTTTCCTTTTGCAATTATTAATTTGTAGACAATATAAGAAAACACAGAACTTGTATCTTCAAAGTCTGGGCTATTTTTAGTAGCTAACAAATTTAATAGTAATTATGTATATTTTACCTAAAGTTAAATATTTTGTTTTCTATGTTAAAGTATTAAGCCCAGTTTATAAGTATCCTTTTTTTTTTTCTTTTTTGGGACATTGAATACTCCAAGGCTTTAAGATTTTGTTCTAATTTAATGAAAATAGTCTACTGTTCCTCATATATGTCATTTTATTGGCCTACCATTAAAAAGAGGCTTGGCTTGAATTTTCAGTAATGGTGACAGACCTATAGACCTATATAGATCTATCTCTATTCTTTCACCTAATTTCTCTTTTGATTGGCATTTTCAGAACAGCTGGCTGAGCTTGTTTTTTAGACTACAGCTAAAGAACAAAATTGATCAGCGTTAGATTTAAAAACAAAACATAGCATATTCTAGTCAATAAAGTTTGGTATATTTAAATCTCATATATTTAATAAGAATGGGACTTTCCTATTTATATTTTAAAATTATTCATCATTGTGGTATAAAGAATTTAGGAGTAAAGTTTCTAGAGATAAACTGGTGATTAGATAATTACAAACTGCTTTGAATCTCTACTTTTGACTCTAATTTAGAGGTTGGAGAAAATCAACAGGGATGTGAAAAACTGACTATAGCCTTTGGGGTCTAACATCGAATTATTGAAGTTTTCAGATACATGTAGGCCAAAGCTGTAGATGAAAACGGTATTCCAGAAACATAAAAGTGGTTGATTGGTTTCACCATAACATCAAGCTACCTTCCTGAACCACAGCATTCATCAGGCACTTTGCTGGAGGAAAAGGAGGAATCCAGAAAAGATGTGTGAGAACGGAAGGAGAGAAGAGGAGAGGAGAGGAGAGGAGAGGAGAGGAGAGGAGAGGAGAGGAGAGGAGAGGAGAGGAGAGGAGAGGAGAGGAGAGGAGAGGAGAGGAGAGGAGAGGAGAGGAGAGGAGAGGAGAGGAGAGGAGAGGAGAGGAGGAGAAAAATAGCCTAGATGCCATGGCTCAGTGGTTGAGCATCGACCTATGAACTGGAAGGTTCAGGTTTGATTCCCGGTCAGGATGTGTGAGTTACTTACTGGATCTTCAATGTGGGGCATACAAGAGGCAGCTGATCAATGATTCTCTCTCATCATTGAGTTTTCTATCTCTCTCTCCCACTCCCTTCCACTCTGAGAGCAATAAAAATATTTTATTTTTCAGAGAGAGAGGGGGAAAAGAGAGAGAGAAAAAGAAAGAGAGAAATAAAGAAGCAAGGTTCCTTTCTGAGAGTGAAAGCCATGCAGTGCCTCTGGAAAGCAGTGCTGGAACTCCAAGCAGACAACCAGGGTTAGGGAGATTAGCAGAGGTCAGATCAGCAAGGTCCAGCTAAGCAGTCTGGAATGTATCCTAAGGGCAACAGCTTTTTAATAGAGGATTAACATGGCAGTGTTACAGGCTAAGAAGACGCCTCTAGTTGCAGTAGAAAAAGTACAAGGGGGCTGGGGCAGGGGATGGAGGTGGGAGAACAAGTGCAGTGATGCAGAGTTGGCATGAAATGTTGATGGCTGAAGCAGTGTGAATGGAGAAAGGGGGCCCATTTAAAACTATTACGGAGTCAGAATTATTAGGAAGTGATGACTGACTGGATTTGGGTGTTTAAAAGAATCAGGAGGCAAAGAGGGAATCCGAGTTTCTCACTTGAGTAAAGGGGTTACTCTTCTCAGGCAAGCCGGAGGAGAAATGGGTTTGGGGAAAATATGCTGAATTCTTTTGGGATGTGGTGATTTGAAGTGTGTAGAGAGCGTAGATGTGGAGAAGCTCAGTGTGCAGTGGAAGCTCTGGAAGAGGAGTGTAGGAGATTTGGATTTAGAAGTTTCAGGGAGATCAAATTGGAAGCCACAGAAGTACATTACATAGTCAGAATTTCTTGTTTACTTACTATAAGGTAAAACAGGTCTCAAAACACACTTCCCAGAAAGAGTCAGAAGCCCTTTCTTCTACTAATATCTCAGGTATTAATCCTGAGTCACTTTTCAGGTTTGAGGTTGAACTGAAGCAAATGTCCTAAAGGTCATTTCCCTAGTATGATGTCAAAGGCACCATCCAGTGTACCTATCATTTCCGGAGCTGCAGGCCTATAAAATTGCTCACTGTTGGGCAGGTAGAAAATGTCTTTGTTGTGGACTAAGTCAGACATATTATCCATGGGAGGTTTTCCTATCTGAGCAACTGTACTAAGCCAACCATATCCATGAAGATTTCTCTGAAAGCTACCCTTCTATCCATCCATTCTATAATATTTATAGACAGTTTATCAGTCTAATTTTCATGTATGCACTTCCTCAGACAAGTAAATTACAAGAAACTAGACATCAGGGACTTCCATATACTATTCACTCTCTCTGCCCCTTTTTTCTACAGTTTCCTCACATTCAGACTCCCCACATTTAATGGTTTACTATGCCCTTTTCCGTGTTAACACCTGCTTGAAGCACAAAGAATGTTGGAATCTTCAATTACCAGCAAGAGGAACCCACCAGGTACAATTTATGGATTCTCCTTGTTAGTTTCTTCAAAACACGGTGCCCCAGGACTGGCCTTTGGGCTCCCAAGCTATGCTGAGATTCAAGTTCTCATTGATGCTCTGATATTAATGATCTAATTCTTAGTGGCAAGAGAACAAGTAACAATTGTCCTGTTGCCCCAGTTTTCAACGCTAGAGATGTAATCATATTTACTTCTAAGTTTCTGTTTAGTCCTCTAGTTCCTCGTGTTTGAACCACTCTTAGGATTGGAGCTCTCGATCTGTCCTTCACACCAATTGCTTCATGAAGTCTTGAAGGTTTGAGGAGCTTTGACCTTCTTGCATTTGTAGAAATCAATGTGGCCATCAATATGGTCAATAATTCTATTATCCATCAATATCCACTCCACCTCTGCCCTGGGAGGTTTGGACTTTACTGCTTCCTCTCAGCACTTGTGACTTATCTAGTGAAATGTGATTGGAAGTGTCAGTTATGGCCCCGATTTTGGAAACTCCATTCACTGGGATCCTCAGTCAGGATGATTTGGAGCAGAATCAATACATTCTATCCTGCAATATTCAATTAAAATGCAGCATGAGCCCAGCCAGCGTGGCACAGTGGTTGAGTGTCAACCTATGAACAAGGATGTCACGGTTCGATTCCGGTCCAGGACACATGCCTACCTTGCAGGCTCAATTCCCAGTGTGGGACTTGGCAGGAGGCAGCCAATCAATGATTCTCTCTCATCGTTGATGTTTCTATCTCTCTCTCCCTCTCCCTTTCTCTCTGAAATCAATGAAAATATATTAACTTCCAAACCATTTCCCAAAGTGACTGCATAACTTTAATGCTCCTTTGGACAATATATGAGAGTTTCAGTTCATGTTACTTTTAATTTGTATTTCCCTGAAGACTAATGATATTGAGCAACTTTTCATGTATCATTGTGTGTCATTGAGCAACTTTTCATGTATCACTGTGTGTCTGTGTGTATATATGTATATGAAGTGTCTTTGAGTCTTTTGCTCACTTAAAAAATCCAGTAGTTTATCTTTTTATTAGTGAGTTATGAGTATTTTTATTATGTTCTACATGCAAGTTGTTTTTCATATATATATATATATATAATTATTTTCTCCTAGTCTGTGGCTTACATTTTTGTTTCATTAATGATGTCTTATGAAGGACAATAATTTTTAATTTATATGAAATTCAATTTATCATTTTATTCTTTTTCTTTTTCTTTTTTTTCTTTTTTTTGCCACCCCTTGTAAGAAAACTTGGCCTACATCAAGGCTACAAGAAACTAATCATCATTAAGAATACTCTTCTATGTTTTCTTCCAGAAGTTGTGTTTTGTTTGTAGTTTCTATAATATGTTTCTAGTCAGGTTTTATAAAAAATGAAAGATAGAAGCAAGGTTCTTTATTTAAATGAATATGTAGTTATTCTAGTACCATGTCTTGAAAATATTATTTCAACATTGAATAATCTTGGTGCTAATAAATCAACTATATGTACAACTTTGCTTTTAGACTTTTTAGAATTTTAAAAATTCTTCTTTATTGTTATATTTGTTTATTCCTATCCCAATAACACACCATCTTAATTAGGTCAATAGTAAGTCTTAAAATCATCCAACTTTGGTATAAATCCTTCAACTTTGTTTGTTTTTTAAAAAGTTGTATTCTGCATTTGTTAGGTATAGTGTTCTATAAATTTCCACTAGATCAATTTGTTTGATAGTGTTGTTCAAATCTATACCCATAATGATTTTGTTTTTGTTGCATAAACTAATTAAAAAATTATGCAAAAATTTCTATTTTCCCCTTTAGTTCTGGGTGTTTGATTTTTTTAATTTTTTTTGCCTCATGTTTTATCAAGCTGTATTTTAAGATTGTAATTTTTTGTGATCTTTTATTTACAATCTACAAGGATATTACCTTTGTAATATTTTGACCTTAAAAATGGCTATCTCTGTTATACACTTTTCTTGAGACAACTTTGTTTGATTTTTTTTTTTTAATCCTCACCTGAAGATATTTTTCCAGTGATTTTTAGAGAGAGTGGAGGAGAGAGTGGAAGAGAGAGAGAAATATCGATATGAGAGAAACACAATGATTGGTTGCCTCCTGCACATGCCTGGACCAGGGCCCAGGTGTGGGAGGAGCCTGCAACCGAGATATGTGCCCTTGACCATAATCAAACCCGGGACCCTTCCATCTGCAGGCTGAGCCAAAACGGATAGTGCGCTTGCTTTTAATATTATTAGTAGCTTGCTTATTCTTAATGTCTTATGGTATATACTTTTCCTACCTTTTATTTACAACCAGTGCTTTGATTTTCCCTCTTTAACTAGTTTAACAACTTCTGTCTTTTCACAGGAGTGTTAATCCATTTACATTTAATGTGTAACAAAGTCTACTACATTGTCATTTATTTTCTATGTGGACTCTTTGTTCTTTGTGTCTTTTTTCTTCCTTTCTGTGTTATTTTGTATTTATTATTTTCTAGTATTATTACATTCTATCTCTTCTATTGTCTTTTAAACTATACTTCATTTACTTATTTTTAGTGATCGCTCTAGGAATTATAATAAGCATCCTCACCTTATCAGTTTGCCTCAAATTAAAGTTACATTACTTTCATTTAATGTAAGAACCTTATTATTCTTTCTTGCCCTTTGTTCTATATTTATCATCTACTTACCTCCACATATATTATAAACCCCACAATGTATTGTAATTGTTTTACTTTAATAGTCAGTTGACTTTTTAAAAGTTAAGAAAAGAACATTTTAAAAAAATATTTACTCATATTGCTGTTTCCAGTGTTTTATTTCTTCCTATACATCCTAACTTCCTTCTGGTATTATTTCATTTTTACCTGAAGAACTCCCCCGTAGTATATCTTGTAGTGTGTATCTACTGGCATAAGTCTCTCAGATTTTGTTTATATGAAAATGCCTTTAATTTACTTTCATTTTTGAAAAATATTTTCCCTAAATATAATGAACTGTTCTCTTTCTTTGTCTCTGTAAATATGCCATTCCATTTTTGTCTAGCTTCTATTGTTTCTGATGAAAGGACTGACATTATTCTTATCATTGTTTTCTTTTGTGTAATATGACTTCTTTTCTGGCTGCTTTTGAGATTTTATGTCTAAAATATAGCAGTTTGACAATTTTGTGCTTAGAAGTGGCTGCCTTGGTAATTATTCTGCTTGCGGTTCACTGAGCATCTTGGATCTGTGGGTTTTATGTTTTATCAAATTAGAAGATTTGCAGCCAATAATTCTTCAGTTTTTCTGGCACATACTCTTTCCTCTTCTTCTGGGAATTCTCTTTAATACTGTTAAATATGTCATTGAAAGCTTTTTAAAAAATCTTTTCTTTGGCTTCAGCTTGGGTGAATTCTATTGACCTGCTTCAGTTCAGTCATTCTTTTCTTTTTCTCTTTTGTTCAATACTTTGTTAATCGTATCTAGAATTTTTTATATTTTGATATTATATTTCTTATTTTAGCATTTCTATGTGGTTATTTGTTTTTCCAAAAAACTCTCTATCATCTGCAATTACCTATCTTTTCACCATTATATGCCTCTTTCCTATAGATTTTTAATACATTTGTTATAATTATTTTAAAAATAATTTTTCTAGTTATTTTAACATTTAGCTAATTTAGAGTATTTTCTTCTCAAATTATTTTTTCTTGACAACAAGTTATATTTACAAACTTATTTGCATGGCTTGTATATTGTATGTTGAAAATTGTATCTAAAAGAACATTAGGGGTTGTCATAGATTTTTTTGGATATTTACACCTAAAACACATATTATGTAATATTATTTTATAATATATCATATTACATATTATATGTCATGTACATTTTCTCAATAAGGAACACTGTTTCCTATGTTAGACAGATTGTGGAAGGGCTGATCAATTTGACTTAACCATGATCTAGCTACTCTGGGGCAGGGTTGTGGCTTTAATCCCTCCAATAAGACCTTAGAATTTAAGCAAGACAAGTGTTACATGCTGTCTCTTTGCTTTTCATTCCAGCTCTAGCTTCCTGCACAGATACTGGGGTGGTTGTTCTCAATCTTATCAGACATTGAATGAGGTGGGGATTTGATTGAAAATTTGGTTAAACTCAAGTTTCCTCTAGCATCAGATACTTTAAAAGTGAGTTCAGGCCTCCTCTCTCCAGGACTGCATACTGGTACCAAACATCGTTAGATCTCAAATCTGCAAGATCTTGAGTCAGCTTGAACTGCAGAGGGCTAGACAATTCAATTTGGAGATAGAGGTTTTAATATTAGAAGTCAAATATGGCCCAATAGGAGGCTGTAAGACCTTGAGAAAATGAGGCTGCAGAATATGAAACTGTTGGGCTTGTGAAACCACATGCTTTCCAGACCACAAGACTTCAAAACTGTAGGACTGCAAGACTTCACAATCAGCAAGACTGCGAGTCTGAGAGATTGTTACTCAGCAGAAAGCTCTCTGGATGTGGAGCTTCTCCAAATTCAAATCCAATAGGTCAGACCCTAGGATTAGGAAAAGTTTGTCAGATTTCCCATTTGAGGAAAGATCATCATTCTCTGGCAAGCTTGCCTCCCTAACTGCTTCCAACCTCAGCAATCTTCTGTTCGCTGCTCACCCATCTCTCTGAAGTTTTGACTAAACTTTAGTAGTTTTGGATTTTTTTTTATGTCCAGAGTGCCTCATTAGCAAGACTTTTTGGCTTATCCCTGGATTTCTTGTTGTTTTGGTGGCAGTGAAGATCTTCCACATCCTTCTGCATTTAACAAGAAGCAGAACTCTGCTGAAGCTCTTGGAAGATGTGGGAGATATTGAGGATGGGTGTTGATAGCCTCCGTTTTTACCATTCCCTACTTTTCTCACCCTGCTATTTTCCCATGCCCTTTGGCCTCTATTAGTTTGAGCCTATAAAGAGAAGATAGGATCGTTATTCCCCTGGCTGCCTCCATGCTGAGTTGCCAAAAGCTAGATGAGTTTATCAAATGTCAGAGTTCTTGTCACACAGACATTTTAACATTTCCCTCCCTGCCCCCATATTTAGGGAGCAGCTCCCTTCTTCACCCCAGGGGATGGTAACAGCATTCTGCTTTACTAATCCCAGGGCACTACGCTCTCTTTTGTGGTTGTCTATACTCTGTCCACACCTTGTAAGTAGTCCTCACATCGCCCAATTTGGATTGTCCTTGTGTCTTGCTGAGAATCTGACACAGGGAGTTTTCAAATAGTATCTAGAGCTGGAGCTGTTAGGATGTATGGTGAAAAACAGACTCTTCAAAGCGGAACCTGGAACTTGGCCATAGATGTGACTTTAGAAACCAGGGTTGTAGAAATGACAAAACACATATAGGTAATGTCAATATAGTTCAATTGAGGTTTCATTTTGCTCATAACTTGTGCCCAGGATAGTACTAAGTAATGACACCAAACCAGGATGCCTGCTCTCAAGAAAGTCAAAATCTAAAAGAAGAGATGCCATTCAAGCAAATGCCACATACAGTGTACTACACATACACACACACACACAAAGTGGCACTTGCATTAGAACTGATTACACTGAGAACTGTCCAAAGGATCTTTTGGAGTACAGACCAAATTTTGATTACTCTTGGGATTGATAACATTCTTTTCAGTTTTACTACTTAATGATTAGAAACTGGGAGGTAACCTGGATTTATACCCCTATTCTACCTGCAAATGAGACTCAGTTTAAGAGATATAGCAGATGGGTGAATTCTCAACATCATACTTTTAAGTCAACCTTGAAAATAAGTACAAACAATTCACCAGCACACATTCTTTTTTTTTTGATTGGTGCCTCCCTCCCAGGAGGTACACAGGTGGGAAAAATGAGTGGGATCAGAACTATTTTCTACTCACCCAACATAAATTATTGCTTTTCGTTGGAGAATGGCTATTTGCAAGGTTGCAGTAAATCTTACAAATGAATGTTTGTAAGGCAGCAGAGAGCAGGTTCTCTTATTCCCTCAAAAGGGATGGGGGAAGGGAGCCTAAGAAAGTCATATCTAACTTCCCAGATTAATAGGCAAAGGGACTTCATAGCATCAGCTCCCAAAATAGCAGAAGAGGAAGGCAAAAAAAAAAAAGGCATGTTGATTGCATTGCTACAACTTAAATTGTACTCAGATGCGAACTCTGATGTGCCAAAAACAGTGAAGGCCCAGCATGAAAGATCAGAAAAGTGACATCTGGTATTGGATGCCCCAGCAGACATGACTAATACCATTGGTATTGTGTAGATTCTGCCTTCACTAATTTAATATTCAAATATGAGGGTCAGCCCCACAGTGCACTGCAATAACAGAAGACATAGGCTTCTCAGAAACCACCCCCTTGCCCCCAACAGGGCTATTTAAGGAGGCTGAATGTCTATCCTGCAGGCTGACCAGGACAAACTCTGCTATTTCCACATGTTCGTTAAGATCCTTTTGTTTCACGGCTCTCACACATGGTTGAGCTATGAGGGAACCCTGAGAACTCATCCATAACTTGTAATAAATAAATAACCTCCTCATAGTTTGCCCCTTGGATATTTGCTTTATGCCAGAACATTTTAGTTTTACACATACACACGCATGCAAATGTATTTCTCCACTGAAAATAAAAACCTGATGTCCCCCCACAACTTTTACTGCTGACACTCAAGAATACCACATTAGCTTGAGGCTGGGGGGAGGGTTCTGACTAAATCAACAGAGTTACCCTGTACCCCATGTGGATATTCCCAATTGTCAAATTTATCAGCTTGGCAAATAGTACTTATTGAATACCTACTAAGCACCAAGCTTTGTGCTAGGTTCAATGGCAGCTACAAAGATACATTTTAAAATGGCAATAAATAACAGTGTAAATTGTCACTTAATCATGCTTTCATGATTTAAATGGCAATTCAGAACTTTTGAGTAGATCTGGGCTTTCCTGGTTACCTCCAAGTGCCATTAAACAATAATGCCAGATTTATTCTTGGATGCATAATAATGACTATAAGAGTCACTGTTGATTGAATGTTTGTTATAGGTAAAACATGTACTAGGCCCTCCACATACAATTCTCAACAATATTACAAGATAAGTATGAAAATCATCCTTGTTTTACAAATAAAGAAACAGATTCAGAAATATGAAGTGACCTTTTTAAGATCATACAGGTTAGTAACAACTGTGTAAGAATTCCATATTTTAAAAATATATTTTTGTTAATTTCAGAGAGGAAGAGAGAGGGAGAGAAATAAAGAAACATCAATGATGAGGGAGAATCATTGATTGTCTGCCTTTTGCACACGCCCCACACTGGGGATCGAGCCCGCAACCCAGGGATGTGCTCTTATAGGGAATCGAACCATGACCTCTTGGTTCATAGGCTGACACTCAACCAATGAGCCATGCTGGCTGGGCAGCAATAATTCCATTTTAACTCCATTTCCCTTCAGAGCTCACACATTTTTATCTAGTTTTTGTTTCATCATAACATTCAGTGTAGGAACAGAAGTAGTTAATACTTCAAGATCAGAGATACCCAACCCTTAACTTAAATGGGAATGTAGGAATACACAAGTTTGTAGAACTGTATTTTTTGTGACATTAAAAAAAGTAATACTGTGTGTTCAATTTCTAAATATAAAATTCTACTTTATAATTCAAGTAATATCCATAGTCTTTCCTCGCCTTACCCCCATGATTCTCAAACACCCAGATCTGTCTTCTGTCTGGAGTCACTCCACCTTCCACATTGTCTTGAAGGAGCCCATTTTTTTGTTTGTTTGTTTGTTTGTTTGTGGAATTTTTTTATGATTATTTAGTCTGTTACCCAAAAGTCTCTTTCATTTAGTTTCCTTGAATTCTTCTACAATTTAGAATATAACTTTTATCTCCATGATTCCTAAGGAAAATGCAAACACCCATGACAGAGTTAGCTTATTTAACTTGATGCTTCTTAACATGTTGTCACAGTTTGGATTTTTTTGACTAGCCAGTCACTTCTGCAAAAACCTGAGAGATCTGAGCTAAGTAAGTTTTAACTGACAGTGAATGCGAAAAGCTCTGGGTAAGGAGAATGGATGCCACTTGGAAAGAACCATTAAGTTTGGAAACTCTATTCAGTCTCCTGGATACACAGGGGACAGTCTGAGAACATTGTGGGAGAAACAAAGAGACACTGGCTACTTAGGCAGAACAATACAGAAGGAAGAGAAAAATCAAAGGAAATTTTAAGAAATTGTATTTTTGTTTGCAGATAATTTGTATCCTCTCATCTTTGATTTATAATATTTATATTGCATTTATAATACGGTTAGTTCTTATGAACTTGAATTTAACACTTGTTTGGGGGGAGGGGCGTATTGCTCTCCTTTTCATTTTTTTCCTGAAATAAGGAGTACAGACTCTTTCAGGGAGGCCGATGACTTCCCAAGGTGCATCTAGAGACAGTGATACATCAAACAACTCAAGAAATTCAAAGCATTCTCCTGCAAGAGGATCCCCAATAGCTCCAGACACAGTCAAGCCTTTGGGCAGCTCTGGCATGCAGGCTGACCACAGCGACAGAGCATACCACACTGGGAGAATCTGCCTGGGAGAAGAATGAGTTCTCCACCCAGAAGTGAGGCTGAGAGGAGCCTGAGCTCTTTTTTAAGTGAGTGTTGGTGGAGAAATTAGAGGGAGGGGTTAGCAGATTGAAGCTTAGCTTTTAATTTTGCATTGAAGAGTCAGTTAACAATGGTTACAAAAGGAAATTAAAAGTCTGGAAGCAGTTGAGGTTTTTGTTATTTCTGAAGTTACGAAACACATCAATATTGCACAGGCCTGTGTTTAATGTGGTATAACAATGTGACAGCCTTTGTGGATAGGCTCTGGAACCCTTTGAATGGCTTCCATGAGCAAATCAGCATTCTCTTTATTGCTGTGACCCTTGGATTGTGTGTGCCCATTTTTCTGGTTCTTAGAGGGCACAGTTCCAAACTTGTCATGAAGTGCACTCAAGCAATGTGTGCTTGGGGATTTGAGGGAAAGAAGAAAGGCCTGGCTGGAAATGTGGCTGTGAAGTTGAGGATGGGAAGAGTCCAGAACAGAATCATCAAGTGACAGTTAAAAGCAACGAAGTGACTGCTGATAATTCTTGTGATGAAATTGCCATTCAAATCCCAAATGGTAGCCAGGATATTAGCATACATTCCCACGTAACTTAAATGCACATAGACTGCTGTTAGCGATGGTACTGGGAAGAGGGCTTCTTCAAAGCTTGTTTAGACTGAGTGTCCTAAAGAAAGAACCAGTCGCTCAAACTCATTCAACTAACAGGTGAGTGTCATAGAATTACTTTAAGTTGTAAAAATGAGCTTATACTAACACTTATTAAGTTTGAATCATTTGTATTTTTGTGCTAGACATGCTTATATTTAAATTATAATTAGTCACATAACCCTCACAATGACCCAATCAGGTAGATGTCCAAACCTCATTCAACAGAAGCGAAATGCAAGCAAAAGAGGTAAATAATTTGTCCATGTTTGCATAGCTAAAAAGCTATGAATCTAGAATTCATTCCTAGGCAGACTGACACCAGTTCCTACACACTTAATCAGCGCCTCTACTCACACCATTCTCTTATCCTACTGCCTAAAAAGAATCTATTCTTAACACAACAGAAAAAAATAAATGAACTTTTACTATACCATCCACGTATGTGTTGGATAACAATCTTTACAGTTACAAACAGCTTCTATAACGAAATAATGATTTTCAAATAAACTTGTATTTTGCTATCTATATACATTTGAAAACCCCACCTTGATCTGCATTTCATGGGGCATTTGGTTTCCTAGAAAACTTGCATTAATCCAAAGCTTCTCTGGCTCCAGCCAATAGGTTAGGACAGTGATAGCGAACCTTTTGAGCTCAGCGTGTAAGCATTTTGAAAAACCCTAACTTAACTCTGGTGCCGTATCACATATAGAAATTTTTTGATATTTGCAACCATAGTACAACAAATATTTATATTTTTGATATTTATTTTATATATTTAAATGCCATTTAACAAAGAAAAATCAGCCAAAAAAATGAGTTCGCGTGTCACCTCTGACATGCATGTCATAGGTTCGCCATCACTGGGTTAGGAGGACAAAGATAAGACTCTGTTCCAGAGCCGGGACCCTGATGATATCTATGGGTCCTTCCCTCTCATACATTCTATTAGTTTATGCTTTCTGATGCTCAACAAGGGATGTTTTCTTTATCTTCTAAACTTTTCTAGGACTTTCTATTTATTTTTAATAATCCAGAAGGTAAGTTCCTTTCCGCAGTTTTAGATCCCATAAAAGGCAGGGGATAAACCAATGTGAAACAATGAAAGACAAAGGTAGACTCTAAGGAAAGCATTATTAGCCTGTGTCAGCATTACATTTTTTTTTTCATCCTCTGTTGGATTTCAGTTAAAAGAGGGATTTTTATTTTAAAAAGAAAAAGGATGACTATGTATCTCCTTGGAGAATGGCTCAGATTATATAATTGAAAGTTATTATATTGTTCCTTCAGTGGGAAAATAACATTCCTGTATATTTGAAATCTAAAAAAATTTGGCTTTAGTCTAATAAAGATCCTGTATAACCAACTTCATTTTTTTCTATATAAATGTTAGTTTCTTTGTTTCTTATGGATGTGTGGGAGGCAGATAAATTCCTAAGCCATATTCTGAGGACAAACAGACGGAGAAACTTTAAAATATATCCATTAGTTGAACTATTTGCTGAATACCTAAAACCTATACCCTGAAGATAAATAATAGGAAAAATGTAAAACTTATTTATTTTTCCAACAAGTATTTGCCAACATGAGATTTTCAATGACTATATAAAAAACAATATTTCTTATTATGTAAAAAATTGGTGAGTGTAATTTCTCCATTCACTAGAACATGTCATCTGTCCAAGAGACTATAAAACCTTACCAGCCTGTTATAAGGCCCTTTTAAATAGAACTTCTTTTTCACCATCTGCCTAGGGTACAAGAGCTTCTGCAGCTACTTGTCTTTGCATGAGCACTTCTTTATTAAATAAGCATGCTATATCCCTCATTAATAAATGTTTTGGTTATCATTGGTTCAGTGTTTTCTATTAGGTCATAAAAAATGAGAGCTCAAAGTAAGTTCAATATTGGCAAAAGGCAGAATTAGCATTAAAAAGGGTAAGTGAACAGCCTTTTTTGCTCTACCGATTCATTTCAATTAATTTTTTTTTAAATATATTTTTATTGATTTCAGAGGGAAAGAGAGTCAGAAACATCAATGATGAGAGAGAATCATCGATCGGCTGCCTCCTGCAAGCTTCATACCAGGGATCAAGTCCACAACCCAGGCATGAGACCTGGCCTGGGAATCAAACTATGACTTCTTGGTTCATAGGTAGATGCTCAACCACTGAGCCATGCTAGCTGGGCTTCAATTAATTTTTCAAAGAGAAAGACATATAAGGATTTCAAGGAAAGTTTACAACATGACAACGGAAAGCCACAGCAAAAATATGATCTATTAAGGGCAAGAAAAGATAAAAGGAACAGAGGAGTTGGCAGAGGGTGTTCCCTCTGGTCAGATGCTTGGACATCCACAATGTTTTAGAGTAATAACTGAAAAGACTGATGATATTAGAGAGACCAGAGAAAGAGATTGACAAGAAACATTATTGAAGAGGAGTGACTAGAGCAGCGGTTCTCAACCTGTGGGTCGCGACCCCTTTGGCGGTTAAACGACCCTTTCACAGGGGTCGCCTAAGACCATCCTGCATATCAGATATTTACATTACGATTCATAACAGCAGCAACATTACAGTTATGAAGTAGCAACGAAAATAATTTTATGGTTGGGTCACAACATGAGGAACTGTATTTAAAGGGCCAGAAGGTTGAGAACCACTGGACTAAAGGGTAAAATTTTAAGTTACCTAATCTTAAAGTATGAGAAAAATAAAATAGTATTAATACTTCCCAATAGAGGAGAAATAGCTCCATTTCTACCTATGTTTTTTCTAATCTATGTGCAAAGTGCTCTGGGAATGTGAGGCATAGTCCATAGTGTCGAAGAGTGCATTGATACAGTAATATCTTTACTTATGAATAAAATAAATGCTTCAGTCCTCGGGTAACTTGTCTTACCATGATTTAAAAAGTCTTGTCACATTTAGGAAACCACAGATAGGTCAAGTGGAGCCCTTATGACATTTAGGTTTCGGTTAAACAAACCCCATCCAAGTCATCCTGAAATTCCTACAGACTGTACCTGCACCGGAGTGTCCTCCATGAATCCATGTTCCAATACGAGTTTCAAGCAAACACTCACAGAAAGCGGTGTGGCATGCAGAACCGATGATGAACCTTGGAAGCTGAAGGCATTTGTTTAAGTTCTGTCCCTAACATTTACTGCTTGTGTACTTTTGGGCAAGCCATTTAAAAAATCTCTGCAGCTGAGATTTCTTATCCTTAAAAATGATGTCTTCAGGTTTCAAGGTGATACTGTATATCAAGCACATGGTCCATTCTACAGCGTTCTGTACATCTATATCGGTGAATGGCAGCTGATACTGCTCTTCTAGTTTAATTAGCCCCAGTAAAGAAATAAAATTGGCATCTATGAGATAACTGAACTCACCTGATTAGATCATACTCTTAAGCGGTAGGATGGCTATAATTTACACGGCCCAGTGCAAAATGAAAATGTGGGGCCTCCCATTCAAAAACTGTTAAGACTCAAGACTGCAGTAACAGAGCATTCAGCCAAGCATGGAGCCCTTCTGAGCATGGGGCCTGGTGTGACTACATGGGTCACGTGCCCTTGAAGTTGAACTTTCTCTTAAATAATCCTTGAAAATCTGAAACTTTGCTTCAAAAATAGGGATAGATAAGTAACCAATGCCTGTTGGTAACCAATATTTCTTGCATCAGTAGATATAGTAATATATCAGTATGAATACTAACAACCCTATATATTACAAGGAAATTGTCAGTGAGTTTTTCTCTCCTAGTTCTGTTTAGTGCTTTGGGTCATACTTCCCAAAGAAATATATTTAAGACTTAAGTTTTGATTTTTTAAAAAAGCTTCCATCAACCCTTCTTTATTTTGTAGTATAACCGACCCTTGGAAGCAGAAAATGAATGAGAAAAAACAAACAAACAAAATAAACATTAGAAAACCTGAGGCATTCTGGACAATGATCAGAGAGGAAAATGTGTTAGCAAATGTAATTCTGTTTAGGACTACAAAATGAGAATGCAACTTTCATTAATACTCTGGGCTGAATCCAGGCTTGTGTCTGCTTGATACGGAGAATCCCAACAGTGAGGCTGGGAAAGAGGCTAAAATTTATGCACACTAATATTTTTCATAGTTATGTCCATGAATCCAGAGGCTCAGGCAGATTTAATAAATCAAGTAAATAAATAAGCAAAAGAAGACATCTATGATCAGTTCTTCATGCAAAGTTTCCACTGTTGTCCAAGAGATTTCCACATGCACAGCAAGGACAGGAGATGACTCTCTTGTTACCCATTATTTGAAGGAAATGTGTAGCTTTGATAATGATGTAATATGGCTTTTAACCCTGACCTTCATAGAAGTCTATTTAATCTTTGCCAATGTCCCCTTATGAACAAAGACGTATTTTCCACTTTTAATGTTGGTTGAATAACTTGTGAATACTTTACAAGGGATATGTCACTGGTTTGGTTTGGGGTTTATATGTGATAAATAATTTCAGCTGTGAGAGAGTCTGGGAAATAACTGCGCCACTTGGGGAATCTTTTTATCTTTGAAAGAGAGAGAGAGAAAGAGAAAAGGAGAGACAGAGAGAAAGAAGACCAGGTACTCCTGAATCCAGCAAAAGTCAACTGACAAAATTCACAATTAAGGCTTTTATAAAATGGTCGTTAAAATTCTATCATAATTTATGAAATCATAATGTCATACAATTTTGAACTGAGAAGGATCAAAGAAATCATAGGCCAGCGCTTTATTTCATAGGTAAGGAAATAAAACCCAAGGAAGTTAATTTACTTACTAAACGCTGATCGTTTATACATGCATTCCAGCTTTCTAGCTACATTCTTGTACTTTTCCTACATGAACTCCCCATAGAGTTCATTTCAGGAAAAGCTTTAAACAGAACCTCCTCTCCCAGAAAATTATGTTCAACCAGGTTTATAAACATTTGCTAACTCACATGATAACTCATACATTTATTCTTTAAATAAATGAGATAGGTCTTGCAACGACGATATCTCAAGCCCATGTTACATTTGGGACTGAAATAGAAACCCTGCTCCTGATTATATGAGATGAAAACAATGGCAAGAATAGAGATATAAAAACAAAATACACAATTAGTAACTAGAGAAGCCCATGAGTTTGGAAAGAAATATAGTGCGTATGGTCAATGCACAGTAACCACAGTGAATGACAGAGAGAAGTTATCCTACAATTGAGGCACGTTTAGAAAAGTCTTAACAATCCCCTGGTTTCAAATCCGAGCTCTGCAGTTTACTACAGCTGAACTTTTAGAAGTTATGCAACATTTTGAGGTCCCAGGTTCCTCCTTGGTAAAAAGCAAATAAATAGTAGCACTTAGCTCATGTGGTGGTTGTTCTAAGAATTAAGAGTTGATCCAGTCAGTGGCACTTAGAACAGTGGCTGGCACATAGTAAGCACTGGATGAATGTTAGCCATTATTTTGGCTGAGAACCTGAACTTATCCACTGCAATAATCTATATTCGCTCTGTAATTGGTTGCATATTTTAGCTAGCTTCAAAAATATATGAATGATAGCATTTAAATCATATTGTCCTAAGCTAAAGGATAAATCGCAATTTTTTTTAAAAAAAGATATAAATCCCAGCTTTTCTTTAGGATTCTCTACAGAATACTTACCAGACCTAGATCATGAATACTCTATGTGGTATTATTTTCTCAAAACACACAACATCAGAATGTCTTACCAATTGTCCCAGCAACTACTTTTATAATATAAAAGATGGTGCACAGGGCTTAATGGATGGTACAGCACTCAAAGAGTGAAGTTCATTGAAAGCCACTGTGCTCCCTCCTCTATGTATCTATCTCTACCCAGGTCCCAGGTCAGATAAATTGGAAGCACCTCTTCTACTGGCTCTGCCAATTCCTTGCTTGCTAGATTAGAAGCAAGTTGCTTAAACTGTCTGGGCCTTAGTTTCATCATCCTAAAATTTGGGATGATAATGTGAGAGCATAAGTTTATTATGAAGGTGAAATGAGAGAAGGTATGTGAAGCCATAAATTTGTGACAAAACTATAAAGCAGTGTAATCATTTAGTATATTCAACTTAATTTCTGATTAGTCATTTTCTAGGCTTTGGAATAGGGCAAATTTTTTAAGTTAAAAAAGGAGGGGAAAGGAGGGAGGAAGGAAGGGAGGGAGAAAGAAAGAGAGAAGGAGAGAGGGAAGAGGGAGAGAGAGAGAGAGAGAGAGAGAGAGAGAAAGAGAGAAAGAAACACCAGTCTTTTCCATCTCTATTGCCTCTCAGTCTCATCCCAAGCCTTTCCTCTAAAAAAGCAGGAAATGATCACATATCATTTACATTTTGATTGAGCTTGATTCACACTCCTGTGTTACCTCTCTTAGTAGTTTGCATTGTGACACCAATGTGTCACCTCCCTTATGTATTTGGCATTTAATCTCCATTTGAAAGCATTGGTTACTTTACAATGGAGCCACAGATGGATTTGCTTTAGCATTTTGTGGTGTGAAGGCTTAATTCAGAATGGACTTAATTCAGAAGTGGGGGAGGTGTCACTTCCTTCTCTCCCTCTTCAAATTTCTGTTATTCTTTAGTCTTGAAAGTCTCTGAATATTGTGGCCAAACACCTTCTCTGTCCTCACATTCAGCTCCTTTCTCATGATGCTCTCTCCCCTCCTCTGTTCTCACCTTTCTGTGGCAAGTTCTCCTCCCTATAGGATGCAAGGCTCCCACCTCTCACCCAAAGTTTCTGCTGCTGCAAATCTCCAGAATTTAAGGTACCCAGCACAAAATGAGCCCACAGAGGCAACAAACAACTCTCTTATTTTGGAGCATGAGAACCTGAAACAGAATTATGTAGAAAATAGGAGAAGAAAGAGTTTATTGGCAAGATTAGAGTGGATGGGGGTCTCCATCCACTGGAGCAGAGAGCAGGTAGTAAAATAGTAAAAATAGATGTCATAATTTACTTTAAGACTTACTTCTTCTTGTGATAACAAAAAGTACCTAACATCTTGAAACTGTCTTTAATACACAACCCCAAAATAGTGTTGGGGTATTGAGTGGGGTGTTCTATATCTGGTGGCTTTTTCCCACCAGCTAGTGTACACAGTCTTAGGGGAAATGTCTACATTGAATCACTTGTTGTTTCTGAAGAGTCAACATCAAAATTTGGGAATGCAGTGTTAGGTGCTGATAGTGTGCTGGGCTGGCTGAGATGAGGGAAATAAATTCATTATAAACTACAGTGAAAATAAGTCCTCTAAGGTACAAAGAAATAGATTACCCAGTTCTGTCCCTTAAGTAACAGAGATCTCATGTGACTTGTCTTAGAGGCATGATTTCTAAACATCTCTAAAGTTATCTGGTCCTTCCTGGTAGTGCTGCTCTTCACCCAGCATTCCATTCATGGCAGTCAAAAATTCTGTTTTAGTTTGTGGTTGGTTGGTTGGTTGGTTGGTTGGTTGGTTTGGGTGAATTTTTCCTCTTTATGTATCTAAAATTTTCAGAGCTGAGAGTTTTTACCTAGTTGACATTTCTGTATTGTTACTTCACTGCTTGTTTTACTGGTTAGTTGTTTACTTTATTCTCAGTTTCTACATGTTTATTTGATTACATCTCACATTTATCTTCCATCTTAAAATGAAAACAGAGTAGTAGTCAGGAGAAAACTGCTCTCTCTCCAAGGGTCAGAGGATAGATACTTTCTTTTCCTCTTGGTACAGGCCTTACTGAACCACGTTGCAGATCTTAAGTGATGATCCCAAAGAAGGCTTTTAAAATCAGAAAATGAGAAAAAAATGAACAGTACTTGCTAAAGATTACTCACTTCAGAAATCAGAATAAATGGAGGTCAAATTGCCAATGGAGAAAAGCAGTATAATTTCCCCAAAAGTAAATTTAAGAGAATTAATTAGTCTTCCTAGATAATTAAGGGCCTCTATGATAATGGTGTAAAATTAAAACTACATAGTCTCCTGACAATCTTCCTATGAAATGACATAATAGGTAGTTTAACTATGGTGATTTAGTGTAATATATATAACTTAATGTTCAAGAAAAAGCAGATTGGCTTGAAAAGAAAAAGAATAGTCAGGAAATACATATTAAGCTAAATTTTTCATCATTCATTATTCACCTTTAAGAGATCCAAAAAAATAAAATAAGTTGTCCAAGGCCTGATAACTAATACATAAGTAATCTGTATGATTCCAAACCAATGCTCTTTCTACCATGCCAATGATGCTGGTGGAAGAAAATTTTTAAAATATTTTTAAATCCCTGTTTTAAGAACAAAGTGCCATTAAGGCAGGTTGGAAATCATCAATCTGAGGCTCTTGTGTTAACTTACCCACGTTTACTAAGCAAACTTTCCACCCATTGCTTGAGGGATTCTGTTTCATTGGTCATGTCTGTCCCATTAAGCTCCCTAACTGGGATTAGATGTAGTCTCAGATGCTTCTTGTGTCCACTTCAGCGGCATCTCTTTTTTTAGCCACTCTAGTCCACCATTGCAGCACAGATGTTTTATCAGCTTCTGATGGGTGCTTTCATCCACTTGCCTCATACAAAGCTAGCAGCTTCTTGTTTTCTACACTCAGCAAGACTTCAAGTAGTTCTGGCGGCACATATTCTATTTTTTATGAGGTATGGGCTATTTAGTCTAACTCTATAATTGCGTAAAATTTAATCTTATCTGAGGTATCCAGATTAGAGTTGTATCAGTGCATCGAAGAATCTATCACACATTTTAAATGTACAAATAAAATATTGAGAATTAACTGGTAAGATAAAAATTACAATGACTTATTTATTTAAATTATTTTGCCTTTATGCCTCCTTACTCAGTAATAAGGACAATGCATATCATCAAATATACATCAAAGTTTAACTTTGTAATAAGTTTTGTTGGTTTCAGCAATCGATTCCAAAATGTAGTACATAATACATTATGCTGAGAGAGCACTACTAGAGAATTATCTGAATAAAGGGTTAAAATATAATTGTTTAACTATATAATTTATTCTAATTTTCCAGTGTTCCAGTTACTACTGCTGTATAACCAATTGCCCAAAACTTGGTCAAAACAACTATTATCTAATGCTCACAAATTCTGTGGGTTAAAACTTCAGACTGGGAATAGCAGAATTGACTGGTCTTTGCTCCATAATGTCTGGAGTCTCAGCTGGGAACAGTTGGATTGTAGGTGTTTCAACAGCTAGGACTGAACTTTTCTGGAAGCATCTTCACCGAAAGGTCATCTTCACTCATGTGCCTGGTGGTTGGTGCTGGCTGTTGGTTGGCACCTCAGCTTGGCTGTCAACCAGAATGCTTGCATATGGCTTCTTCAAATAGTTTCTCTCTGTGGGCTAGGGTGGGCTTTCTACAGAATTGAGGCTATGTCCCAAGAGCAGGTGTTCTAAGACAGTAAAGGGGAGATGTATGGCATTTTTTAGGATTTAGCCTCAAATTAAGTTAATGCCAATTTCTCCATACTCTATTAGTTGAGACAGTCTGTCAGGTACAAGGAGAGGGAACATGGACCTTACCATTTGATGGGAGGCATATCAAGGTTTTGAGAGCAGTTTGAAATGTGACTTATATTTGATTGTCAAGGGAGCATGCAGGCCATCTTTGGAAAACACACCATATTATGGTCCAAACTATGGCTATAAAAATCCACATTTCTCCTATGCTCCCACATGCAAAATGCACTGTTTCTCTTCCCTGAGACTTCCGAGTCTCATTCTATTTTGGCATCTGCTTAAGATCTAGTAATTCTTCCCCTAAATTAGGTCCAGGTACAGACGAGTCTCCTTAGGTTCAGTCCCTCAAGTAGAGTTTCTTCAGTAGCACTCGCCTTGATCTGAAGACATGAAGACTGAAGAGTCAAGTTATCTGCTTCCCAAATACCCAATACCTAATAATGGGACAAGCATAAGATGGTGTTTTACACACTCCCATTCAAATAGGGGGAAGCCAGGAGGCACATAGCAGTTACAGGCCCACAGAAATTATTCTCACTTCACTGCTTTCAAATAGTTTCACTGTACAATGTACAAATAGTAGAACAGTTCTAATTTTTATAATATTCCAACATTTATATGAACACTTGTAACTCAAATGCTAGCATTATGATTACATAAGCCAGAAAATAAAATACAGTAAATAATTTCTATATTCTTCAAATATAGTTTCCCATATTCACTATGTTAGCCCCAAATATTTCATTATGCTACCCCTAAAATGTCTTTCTCATAGATGCCATCAATTGTATAGTCATGTGACTTAATAATATACTTAAAATTTGAATATATGCCTTCTGGATACATTTTTTCCTAATGTAAAGTCATTTTAAAAAAAGAAGTAATTTTAGATGATATCGCACTATGGCAAACAATAGTCTATGATGGCCCCCATGATTCCTACTCCAATTCCTGGGATGGTGAAGAAAATAAATTTTATTCTGCTGATTCGATTATGTCATGTGGTTCAGATGAACTTAAGAAAGATACTCTTCTAAGTGAGCCTACCCAAATTACAGGAACTTTTTAAAAACAGAATGTTCTCTGGCTGGTAGAAAAAAGAGGAAAGAGACATACTCCGGCCGGCCTGGGAAAAAGCAAACATCCATGCTGTGAACTGTCTGTGGAGGCAATCAGGAGAGGACCTGAGAGGAACCTATAGGAGCTGAGAGCAGCCAGCAAGGAAATGGAGACATCAACTACAACTGCAAGGGTCTGGATTGTGCCAACAACAAAAGTGAGCTGAGAAGAGGATGTTTTCCGCAGAGCTTCCAGACAAGGCTCAGCAGGGCCAGCAACTCGATTTCAGACTTATGATGCTCTGAGTAGAGAGCCCAGATGTGCCCTGCAGACTTCTGATCTGCAGATCCATGAGTCAATAACTGAGTGATATTTATGCTGTTAAGTTTGTGGTAATTCCCTACAAAGCATCAGAAGCTAATACAATCACCCACGAAAGGGGGGTTTTCACTGAGCAAGGGGTTGAGAAGGAGCTTGAGATAAGTAAAGAATATGATATGGGATAAAGCAGAACTCACACTGGACTGGCCCTTCTTTCCTGCCCCCTCTCCTCCTTTGTTATACGCACAGGTAAATCCCTTCAGAATGTGTCTGTGGGAGAGAGAGGGCTGAACTGAGCAGAATATCCATGGGTTTGGTTCATTCAGACCCAGGATCAAAGGGTGCTCTCCCATGTGACTGCATGCCAGTTACTTAGCATCCCTGGGTCTCCATTTTTCCAAGTGTAAATGGAGACAGCATCTCCTACAATGTGTATTTGGAGGGAATGAATGAGGTAACATATGACAAACATTTAAATATTAATTTACTTAGAGCATTCTGTAGATGCTTTAATCATACGTCATTTAACACAACACAGACTCCGAGAGAGACCAGAATTCCCAGGCCATATGCAGAACATCATCCCTGTGACACCTTCCTCCATTTTTACTTCCTAGGATTCCACTTGCGTAAAACACTCTGTAGTGACCTGGAGATAGTCTTTCCAATGATCCCTTGAAACGTGTAGTGATAAGATCGAGTTCCTAGGAAAAGCGGCTCATGTTTGGTGGGCAGTTAGAATGTTATCTGATTTTTGTTTGACCTGAATGAAACACAACCATAATATTCACTAACACTAGGTTTTCAAGAATCAAACACAGTTTCAGAAGCTTTATAGTTCACTTGTTTTTAACAAGGAATTTTTGTTGTTGATGTTGGTGGTGGTAGTTATTCTTTGTATTTTAAATAAACATGACATTCTATATCACAGCCCTCTCTCCCATGTTCTGTTAGAGAAGTGCTGACCCAGTGTTAGAATTCAGATAAAGAGGAGACCATTGGAGGAAAATGCTGGACTTTATATGGTCTGATTATCTCCTCTAGTTTATATTATCTTAGATTATCTTATCTGTGAAAATGAAAATTGTATCCTTTGGCATGAAATGAAAAAGAATAAGAGAAACATGAAAAGTGTAAATTGAACTTTTGCCTTGTGGTACATCTCCGCTGTTTACCAGAATCAACTTATTTCTGTTTGTTTTACTGTCTATCTGCTGAAAATATATCTGAATGCAATGAAAATGTAAAACATGTGATTTAAAATAGTTTGAGAGAGGAAAAAGGAAGCATGCTGTTAAATGTTAAAACAGGTTTCTGGGGTAAATTGTATACATGCGCCACATCAAAAGTAAATTGAAGTTAAAATAAATAATGTTACACTGAAAGTTAAAAGAATATAGCAAATCATAAAGATGCTTGTGTACTAATTGAGAGTGTTTTAATTGCTAAAAGATTTAGAGGAATAAACATTGTAGATGGGAACACAGCGCTGAAAGATCAGGGCTGGCTCTGGCTTTCCTTTCTAGTGGCTTGGCACGGTGGCTGTGCTGAGCTCCAGCCTTGCCTTCAGAAACAGAAGCAATGCTGTTCAAAGGATTAATCAGTGGCCCATGCAAAGGAGGCCTAGAGAAATACACACCCAGTCTCAAAAGCCGGTACAGAAAACGTGGGCCCTTCACCCTTGCTTTGCTACATATTCGTGAAGACAGCAGTTCCTGGCAGGCGTACCCTGTAGGGTTAGGGGTGGTTGGTTTCTGTCCCCCATGTCTGCAGCACTATTGACCTCAGCAGCTCCTCTGTTCCTCCCTCTCTCCGTTCTGTTGCTATGAGTCACAACTTATGCAATACAGCAGTGACATAACAAATACTTTTTCTTCCAATCTGGTCCCGTTTCTTATTCATGTTGATTTACATTATATAGCTGACATGGCCCAAGAAAAAAAAATACCATCTTCATGAAAGAAAGCATTTAGTTGTTGTGTCTCCTTCTCTCCAATTCTGTTCAATTCATATCAATTGAGTTGAAATGCTTTTTACAATATAAGCTACTAATTTTTGAATGGGGTATAAAGGCTTTCCAAGACTCAGTGGAGATATATTAAGGCTTATATTGGGATTTTAAGAAAAAAAAATTCTTAGGTTTGTGTGTCTTCTAAATTTATATGATATTAATTTTGAATCTACCTTCTTTTTTCTTCATTCTTCAAAATTACCTTATTTTCACCTTCAAAGGGCACATTAATTGTTAAGTAAATTTAAAGAAAGTACCAGATGGAAAAAATTAAACTATTTCATATATAAGTAGATAATCTACTAAATAAACAAATACCATTAAACATTCTAAATATCCACCTATCATATGTCAAGAATTACTCCAGGTTTTATATATAATATCATATTTAGTCCTTAAAGTAACACTGTAAGGTAAATATTAGTATTCTATTTTATAAATAACAAAAATTAAATTTAGAAATATTAGTTCATTAACTTTTTTAAAAATATGAGTTGAATACTCTATGCCACTTACTAGGAGGTGTTGTGAGATAAATAATCAAAAATCCTCATGGTTCATTCTTTAATTGGTTTTACAAATGAAAGTAATAATAATGTTGCAGTTAATAGGTAGCAGATCTAATACACAAGTCTAGGTCCTCCTGATTCCAGAGCCAGAGATTTGCCAGATTTTCTTCATGTCTTTCTCACTGAAGGAGAATAAAAATGGTGTCAAGAAGCCAGTCTGCCCTAACCGGTTTGGCTCAGTGGATAGAGCGTCGGCCTGAGGACTGAAGGGTCCCAGGTTCGATTCTGGTCTAGGGCATGTACCTTGGTTGCAGGCACATCCCCAATAGGTGGTGTGCAGGAAGCAGCTGATTGATGTTTCTCTCATTGATGTTTCTAGCTTTCTATCCCTCTCCCTTCCTCTCTGTAAAAAAAAGACACAATAAAATATATATTTTAAAAAAAGAAGCCAGTCAGTCTTTTTACCTATGACCCCCAGTTGTTCCTGATATAGTAGATTCCAAGAGGGAAAACAATATGTTTTCCTTATTTAGAATCTACTCCATACTTAGAAACACTAAGTATCATCTTCAATGGTTGGTCATTATTCAATGGAGTGGTCATTTCAGCTGAAATATCTTTGGTTAAACATTTGCTTACCAAGTAAATAGGTCCAGCAGTATATAGGTTCTCAATGCACTCAGTAGTTATGGGTGCTGCTGGTAAAAACACTTGTTAGCATTAATTTTTTATTAAATTTATTGGGGTGACATTGGTTCACCAAACCATGCAGGTTTCAAGTGTACAACCCAAATAAAACATCATCTGCACACTAATTATTTTATAAATAATTCTTAGTTTCTTAGTTTCTTTTTTGTCTGTTTACTCTATATTTTAAAAGATTATTTGTAAAATGTATAGATTTTTAAATAGCATTATAAATCTAGAACTTTTGTGTAACTTGAATCCTCTCCTGCATCATTTATTTTCCTGACAAATAAATCAATGTCATACATAAGTCTGAGTCTAATTTAACAAAATATGTCAATAACTAATTTATCATTTTTCTGCTCTCTGGAATAAGTTCAGGATAGGGAAATAATTCTATCCCAGTTGGGGCACACACTGATCAAGAGTCAGGAGACTCATGCATTTCTGGGTGATATGATCACTTAGGCACTCATTCACAAGTAGGTAAAAAAGAAAAAGAAAAAACTACACATACACCTAAAAGCAACTCACAAAGAGAAACAAGAAGGTCCCAACTTTGATTCTATTTTCTGTTACTAATACAGAACTAGTGCTCTAACATGTCAACACTTCCTAGAGACCCAAATGACTGACCTCTCATTGTCCCAAAGATGATTTATTAGTGCTGTGTCTTGCTTACCCAACCCCTTACAAATGAATACCTACCTTCCATCGATAATAGCTATCCCATATTTCCTTGGAGATAAACTGAAAACAGCACTGATGGAACTTAGAAAATATTTATGCATGCAGTCTTTTGATTCCAGAGCTTGAATGGTTTTGTCTTGTTCTTGAAAAGACTAAACATTCTGGAATGAAATCTTGGTGGTTACATGCATGTCAATTTACTTGCTGCAAATAAGCCAAGTGTATATTGCAAGGACTGTATATCTCATGTACTGGTTCAGCGTGTTTTTCTCCCCATAAATATCAGAAATATTGCTCTAGTCTCCATTGGTCCTCTGTTAATGTTGTTGCAAGACTGAAAGCAGCTCTCACCCTTCAAGCCATACCAATTACACTAACCTATATCGGTAGATATGACACCTTGTGAGTGGTACAAAATGCCTTGGTGCACTGGGAGTGCCTATAGAGCCAGGTTTGAACACATTATGAAATATATGCCTCTCTTTACTAATGAAAATGGAGCCACATTTTCCTGTTCTTTCAGCCAGATGGGGCTATGATTGGTGTGTGCTGGCCTTTTACATTACTATTTGATTCCATAATAAGAAACACATGAAACAATTTTACTTTATTAGTTCTTCAGTTGCCAACATGGCTTTTGTACCACTAGTAAAATAAATAAAAATATTTCCCCTGTGTTTTTTCTTATAAAATACACTTTTTATATAAAGGATAAGCACATACCAGTCAAAACTTGATCTGGCACAAGCAATGTTGTCTTGCTTTTTCTTATTTAATAAAAAACAAAGGAGACATATTTATTAGTTTCCTAATAGCATGGTTGGCTCACACTGGCCTATACCTACACATCAGATATTGGAGACATTTATTTAGAAAGAAATGGTTTATGCTGATGTTTTGGTAAAAAAAATTCAAAACCTAGGTACTAATGAAAATATATTTCCAGGGAACACATATAATGAAGAAAGGGAAAGGAATAAAAACCTGGTGGTCATGGTAATTCAGCCATGGTCTCCCTCAGGGTCAACCCCTAAAATAGCACAGCTAGTGCTGGGCCTTCTCTGTTGCACCAAGAAATCCAGGCATGTCTAAGGTCAATGGTCTGCCATTCACTGAACCTAGACCAAGATTTTGAGACCTGAATTGTCACCTTTTGAGCACACCTTGAATATAAGTCACACCTTTTTGAAACCTGCCATTAGTCACCAGTCTACATCAGTTCTTATTCTGTGGAACATCCAAGAACCAATTCATAAATATTCCTCCTTAGTATATGAATGGGGCACAGAGCAATGACCTATGTAACAGACCTGCAGTTGAGACCAGTTTTCTTCTTGGCCACTTTCTGAAGAAGTACTTATGGACAAAGAACAATGAGGGAGCACTTTACTTCTGCTAGACATCACATTTCTATAAGCACATCTTGAACCTCCACCAAGCTCTTAAAAGCCATCAGAGGTCTTGCTCCTTTGTTTCCTGTTTTCAGTATCCAGAGACCCTGAAGAGAGTATTGCAGGGAGTCTCATGCTCATTGGAGCTGCACTACAGAGAACATTTGAGAAATGACTTTCCCCAAAATAGTGCTTTCTTGCAAAGAAGAGGCTACTCTACATAAGACTTGAATTATACTGCATAAGACTTGAATTTAATTAAATGGTTGCAAGAAATACTTTATAAAGCTCACTTTACCAGTCATTTTTAAAAGAATAAAACCTGTCCATGTTGTTTCAATAAATTTTGACAAAGAAAATTCCATTTGCTTAAACTCTTCCATTCCCTGGTTTGATCCCTTTCTATCATTCTATCCTGAGAAATACAGAAGAAGAAAAAAAACACACCAAAACCATTCTTCTACCTGGACCTTATAAAACTTAAATATTATATCAGCATGAAAATCTGTCTTAAAAGGGAAAAAAAAGAACACGTACTCTTGAAAGAAGCCAAAAAATATTTTAGTTATTATTATCAGATTTATAATTGATAATGATATGAAATATACATAGAAATGATTAATCAGTGCAAGGTAAATTTAGCTTATTGGAGTAAAAGAATATCAATTTATATATATTTATATATATTTACATATGTACTTAATTATTTATGAGAATAAAGCAAGAGGTACAAAGCAGAGTGTATTTGGGTGAAATATCTTAGAAGAAAACAATTCTTTCCAATAGATTTTAAGATTGAATAGAAGGGAGAAAATCGACTTGAGTTATTTTCCCACTGTTTTATGAAGCAAACTATAAAGTGAGTTTGATGGGCACTGAGGATTAACTTTGACCCCTCTATGGCTTCAGAGAGTCCAGGTCAAATTGGAGAGACCGGAAGTATTGCTACATAGGGGAGAGCAATGTGATACAGGCCCAGTGCTCAGAAAACCGCTGTGTCTCACATAGCCAGCCAACACAGCCTTTCGCAGTTACATTGCTTCTCTTTCTATGTCAGGGTTAAGGTCATTTTTAGGGCACAGCGAGGAAATGTGGAAGCCAGGACTGTCTGCACCACACCTGGGCTCTGAGAAACAGGGGGTTTCAATTTCCAGCTCCTGGATACCACACAGCCTAGCCTTTACCTGCCTGCCTACACAGAAGTACACAATAATTACCAAAAAAAAATCAGACATTTCAGAGTAGTGGACGAAGCAAGACCAAGGATGGACATTCCCAAAATGCATTATGACCTTCAGAAAAAGATAAATAATAAAGGCAGAGTTTTATTATTTAGCTATACTCCTGGTCTCCTATGTTTAGTTATTTTTTTTTTGGAAGGGGGGTGGAGGTTGATTGGGAGGTGAGTGCATAGAAATGAAATTTCAATTATTGTTTGGTACATATGGGGGCAGAAATCTTAAGATATTTATTAATAGATATTACTGAGAACTAAATTTACCTATATAAGTAGTTTCTTATCATATATAGATTATTTTTACATTTCTTTTATTAATGTAATGGCCAAGTCACTCTCTTGGAATACAAGATAGAAGCAATGAAATTGCCATTGGTAAGGAAGCAAATACAAGAAAATGCTTTGCTTTAGGGTTCTGGAGCTAGTGAACTATCTCAGAGAATAGAAAGTGGATAACCTAAATCATAACTATAAAAATAGCATTAATAAAAGCTAACCTGATTTCACACTTATTCTGTGTTATAAAGCTGCTTTATATGTTTAACCTATAGTAGCTCATCAATCTTTATTGCATACCTATGAGTCATTATTATTATTGCCATCTTTATATGATGAGAAAATTGAGACAGTTTCTTTATATTTCATATGATTTTCCCACGCTTGTTCACAATGTGGCTGAATATTCCCAATGTGTCCATGGGATTCAATCACAGCAAACGCTATTGTCCCTTTCACAATGAAGGGAACATGTTACTAGTAATGCTTGTGAGACCCTTGGGCTTCTCCAATATTTTGTAATGTGAAGCTTTTGGATTTACCATGCTACACCAAATTAGAAACCTTTCAATTGGAAATAATAGAGAAGGACCAAGTATCCATTGGAAATACTCCATAAACCGGTGTAGAGCCATGCTGTGTGTAGGAAAAGAAGATAATTATCAATAAGGCATGGCTTCAGGGGCACTAAAGGTGTGCTTACCTTCCAGAGCAAACAACTCAACCTTTCAAATCAGGCAAAGCTATAATCAAACACTAATTTTTATCAGAGTTATTATGACCTTGAGCTGAAGTTTCTTAATTCAGTCAAGAGTTGTGAGAGTGAAATGAGGCAATGGATGTCAATGCTTTGAATATGACAAATTTATCACATTTTTTACCTTTGTCTCCCCTTTCTTCTTTCTCTTTCTTATGATTTAACATGTGAGAGAGACATTTTCATACTTTGAGTGATAAAAACATGTAGAAGTCTTAGAAATTGCCTTTGAGGAACTCACAATCTAATGTTTTATTTTGTGACCTAAAAAAGGCAATGTGAGCTCTTAAACAATTTTCAGTCACGTGGGTATTGTTTTTCTGGCTAAAAATAGAAATAAAAAACTCAGGAAACTACTCAAATATTTAGCTTTTGCAAAATGGCACCTCATTTCACAGTGTCTTGGGGAGGAGAAATCGCAATATAATATCGGTCCGTGATATTTATTATCTCTTGGTCTTTTTCTGTTTCTCACCATGTGCCTATAAGGTTTCTGATAGTTAAAGAAAATCAGATCTTAGAAACTGACTTTCATTTATAACCTGCTGATTCACCTAGATCAGGTTACTGGGAAGAAATCCAAGTCAGACCTCCTGACCTACCCGAAACAGCATGAAGTATGCCCTTCCACTAAATCCTGATTCCTGTGTACCTCACCCTGTCACTAAATATGATTTAGAGAAACCTTTAGAAAGTCAGGTATAAGGATTTAGTGCTTTACATGTAGGTTACAGCTGCTGGACCGGCTTTTATAGTAACGTAAGTAAGTAATTTATTAAATGGTGCAGTCATTAGATATACCAGACTTGGAAAACATTCTTTCGAGGGAGGCTACTTTGGGTAGCGAGAAGATTAGCATTTCTCAGCAGCAAGTATTTGTGACAAGATTAATGAGGCACAGGGCAGATGGATGTGTTTCCCTCTTTGTGTCTGCTCTCCTTGCTCTTTATTTGGTTGTCCTTTCCTCTGTGGCACCTGCTGTCACTGACATGGATGAGATGCCAAAACAGCATTCCTTTACTTCAACACTCCTCACACCTTCTTCTCCCCCTCCTCCTTCTCCAAGGAAGTTATTCCTTTCTCCTTTTCTGGGACTGGCAAGGACATTATTTCAGTTTCTGCAAGAAATGCCTCTCAGGCATTTTCAAATGAAAAGCAATCATAGAATTATGAACAAGATCAGAAACACTTCTCAGTGGTGTCTTTTACATAAGAAAAACGGTTGCATAGGAGATTATTTTTAAGTTATGCATCCGTTCTGATGCATCCTGCATTTTCCTCCTGGTGTGCGTTGTGCCTTTTAGGAGGGTATGGTTTGCTTCATGTACTGGTCATTTGATAGGATGCTTATGGTCCAATTTTCCAATTTTCTTTCTCGGGTTCTCAGGCACAGGAGACAGACACCCTCCTCCTTTCGTGAGTTTACTTCTCTTCAAAAAGATTTATATCATGCAGACTAATAACAAGTGTACTTTCCTTTAACAAAGCCTCCAACTTTGCTTCTGTTTGTTCTTCTTCCAGCTCAATTTCCCCTGGTGCCTTCCAAAAGTTACCATCTTTGTAATCCACAGAAGTCGCCTAAGTGTATCCTTCACTTTGATAAAACACGTGTCTCACATCTTATAAAAGTAATAGAATTTCCCATTTGTGTTTTTAGTATCTGCCAGCAAGTTTTTACAATAATCCCAAGCACTAGTTATTTTTAGGTATAAAGTGATGGCCATGATATTATAGGCTAAAGAGATGGCAAGGTCTGTGGCTATCCGATGGGCATTCTGAGATGGACAAGGGCCTGGGAGTCTATAAAGTTGGGAGATCAGCAAAGGAACAGAAAATACTGAACCTACAGTTATCAATGATGCTTCATATATATTTTTATAATCTACTTTTATAATTTTGAGTTCAAATTCTGTTACTGACTTTATCATCTTGATTTGATTATAAAACTTTTTAATATAAGCAATTGTTTATAAATAAGAACCACAAATTCCAAGAAGTTATTTAATTGCAGTAATCATGAAAAACAAGCTTCCATTTCTAAGAAGAGTTATTATTTATTGAGCACATCTATGAACCTCAGTAGTGCATCTGCAGATGGGGTCATTCAGGGGGCATTTAATGAGTACTTGGCCAAAACCACAACTGGGGTTTGTTTACATGGTTGTAGAACCCAGAGCAGAAAAAAATAACAGACAAAGTAAAAGTGGAGTTTTCTCACTTACACTTGCCAATGGGGCCATAAAGGTAAAAATGAAAAAAAAATCTAAAAGCTCCAGTATTATCAGTACAATGTAATGGATAAGAAAACCAACACTGAAGCCAAATTTTGCGGCTAAATTGTCAACCCTCGCAGATTTCTTTATCTGTAACTTGTGAGTAATAGTAATAATCATTTTATTAAGCTATTGTAAAGATTGAATAAAATAATGTATCTACAGTTTCTCGAAATAATGATTATCAATAGTTAAATTTACAATTAGCCCAAAAGGAACTGATTACTCTATCAAAGAATTTTTTGTTTGGAGAAACAAGAAACACAGGAAGGCAAAAGAAAAAAATCACAGGTAAGCAGTAGAGTAGGAGAATAGTGTTTATAAGGATAAAACTTGTGATGAGCTAAGAATCAGAAAAATGAAAACACAATTTAAAACTATTGGAGTGGGAGAATTAGGAAAAGAGTAAAATAGATCTATTGACTGGGATAGGAAAGTGTAGTGTTTAAGAAAATTGTGGGGGGGAAAACCCTAAAATTCTCAATTCCTATGTCACTCTGCCTTTCCTATGCAGTGGAATTATTATTAAACTAGAAAAGGCAGAATAAACATTTTTAAGAGGAGATGGACATCCAAGATAAGTTAGGAAATTGGAAAAGAGCCCCTAGCTAATTTTTTGTCAAGAAAATTTCTGGGTTTGTTTTTTTAAGTTTTATATTTAAAAAAAAACTTTATAATATATGTGACATTATCTCTTATCACAAGTTGCTTTTTATACAGCTATGCCTTACACAGTATTTTAATTCACCTGGCATGCCTTTCCTTAATTTTTTATTTGGAAAATGCTGTTGCTTAGACAAGAATTTCCCAGCTTTCCTCAGCAGATGTAACCATTCCCTGGCCACCATCCAGGCTGCACACGTCTCTGTTCAACATTTGTGAAAACATATTGCAGTGATAAGATTATATGTCGTTCACATCCTCCTGTTCCAAGTGCGATCTTCTTAAGACTACAGACCATTGATCTCTGTATTGTAAAATCCTACCACAGAGCACAAATCATGGTCAGTGTTCAGTAAATGTTAATTTGACTTAATTTAACTTAAAGGGGAGGGATGGTTGCCAGAGCTAAGAACTCTGGACCAGAAAAGAATTTAGGGAATGGAATTGAATAATAATTCTCTGCTTTAAATGACAGATATTACATGGAAGAAAGAGTAACTTTGGAGGACAGAACCATGATTAATGGGTTAAAATTAAAATGAAATAACTTTTGGCCCAGTGTGAGGCTGAACTTGGTCAGTTTTTTTCAACCGGTAAAGGTTATCTTATAAGGTAGTGAATTCTCTGCTCAGATACGTGCTTAAAAAGAAACTGAGCCATGTATTTGGGACATGGTACAGCTAGTTTTGCAGAAGACTAGGATTGGATTTGATATGTTTCCTTGTGGAAGCTAAGGTTCTGCGATTAGCTTCATATCTATTGTCTACGTTTGGAGTCAGACGCAATAAATTTCTTCTTCCCCAGAGATGATGCTTATCTCTTCTACAAGTTTGTGAAACTTGTTCTTTACTGCAGGTCCTATGTTTGTTAATATTTCCTTCTCAGTAAAACTCACCACACCACAGGTGCCAGCCATGGAGACGTAGAAACTTGGCACATCTGAAACCTTATTGTGAAGTTTCCTCTGCTTTGTTTGTAGCCTTAGCTCAGCTGAAACACACACACACACACACACACACACACACACACACACACACACACACACCTAATATATTTAGAAGACTATTATAAACTGAATAATCTGAAAGGGGCTCAGTTCTGTAGACAACAATAATAATAATTAAAGTTGGCTTCTTTAGCGTCTGGAATTTCAGCTGGGACAAGCTCAAAGCTTTGGTTTATCATCACAAAAGAGCCACAGAGCCCTCAAGAGCCCTCTCTGGGATTCCAAAGAAAATCTACCAAGGCAGAAACTTTTTCTTCAAGTTTTTTTTATTAAAAACAAATAAAGGCAAACACAAACACATTCCAATACAGAAGCACTTCTGAAGAGCCACAAATCCACAAGGTTCCAACCCTCTGGCTAGTCCAATCTACTGCTGTAAAATGCTAGACATAATTTCAGCCGGCGTGGGCCTGCCCCATGCAATAATCAAAGACGGCAATACCACCACAAAAATCAGGCTCTCTTCTACAGTGCCACTTACCTTTGTTTATGTCCTCAGAGTTTGTACTTTCTTTTCAAAAGCATTTTTATTGTTTCTTGCTTGATTTGTGTTTGATCTGGAAATTAATATTCTTATTCTATCTTCCATTCTAAACTAAGAGCACATATGTTTTGTTTATATGTACGGTGGCAAGACAATTTCATGATCTGCCCAGAGCTTACAGACCGATCAGTGGCGTCTGTCTCCATGGTGCCGTGACTAATGGACATCTGGAATTGTCAGTTGTGTCTTTGTAAGGTTGAGCCATGACTTGAACTAAAGCTGCAATGTGAGCGGTCATTCGAACTTCCTGCCACTTGCTGGGTGAAAAGACAACGACAAAGATAATCTGTGTATGAAGAAAATTTTCCATTCTATTAGCTTGCATATCCCATCATCTGATGTAATGCTTTGACCAATTTTATGTATTTGGGAAGGTGGGACATTATTATAATTAACTGATTGACTTATATATGCACTGTATTTTAAGATTTCTTCTATTTGTCATAGTCTAGAAACTTTTCAGGGTAAAATTTAAAGTAAATTTATAATGCAACATAATTCATAATAGCAGTTTATTTTTAAAGCATTATGTGTGTCTTTGAAAGATATAGTATCAGAATGCACTAGCTCAAGATAATGTTAATAAAAGCATATCCACATGCTTCTATCTTAGGAGGCAGCGCAACAGAATTAATCATTATAACCATAACTAGAGGCCCGGTGCATGAAAATTCATGCACTCGGGAGGGGGGCCATCCCTCAGCCCAGCCTGTGCCCTCTCACAGTCTGGGAGCCCTCAGGGGATGCCCTACTGATGGCTTAGGCCCACAACCCACCCTTCCCCTCATTGTGCTACTGCTGGTCGCTGCTGAGCCCCTCCACCCCCCATCACCATCCCCTCCCTCTACCCACTGGCATGCACCTGGTATGGCCTGGCACTGCCTGCTCGCCGGACTCGCCCCCACTGACTGGTCATTCCCACTGTTCAGTCTATTTGCATATATGCTTTTATTATGTAGGATATCTCACATATACATAGTATTTATTATATAGAACACTGTTATAAATTCTTACATTAACCCATTTAATTTAAATATGAGGTAAAAACACTATTATTATCCCCATTTTAATTAAAGAAACTAAGATCTAGAGAGATTAAGTAATTTTTCCCAGGGATAATTGAAATGAACTGGAGGTTTGATGTTTGGGTACTATTTTCATATCTAAAACTTCCTAAATGATGACAGTAATGATTCAGCTTGAGTTAGTTATACACGGGTTTGTACTACCCACTGCTGGGCTACAAGTATATATGTCAAGCTGATAAAACAAATAGGACTGATGGAAATATATTTGTACCCTTTGGGGGGAAAAAAACCATATACCATCTATTGCTGCAGTTCAGATAAGCTGGCAGGAGGAATGGTGAGGTAGCTTTCTCAAAGCCTTTTAACACAGGTCCTGAGTAAGTTCTCTGGAAAGTATTCCCCCAGAGAGAGAGAGGAAGCCAGGCATGATGAACTTGACCCAGTGATTTATTTCAGCCACAGCAGAAGAGTAGAAATGTGAGTCTACTGTGGGGGCTGGTATTTGAACCCAAATAAAGGACATTATGGCCCAAAATAATGTGCTCTTGGGGCACATCAGAGAGAAACACAAAGGAGAAACGGCCATTTTCCCAATCTGGCACCCACTACAAGGTGAGCTCTGAAGAGGAGCCAGCAGAAAACTGTGACATCTGCAAGACCAGGTAAGAAAAGTGAGGTGAAGCGTGTGCATTCCTTTTTAGGTCTGGTGTGGCGGCATCAAAGATCCAATGGAGATGGCATTGTTGGATACACACTGGACCCTCCAAGAAGTACTTGACAGCTGAGACGTTGATAGGATAGGAAGGTTCTGCCCGAGCAAGTCAGGGGAGAGTGAGAAATCCTGTCTGAATGGAGTCAGGAAACACTCTGGGGAGTGATGATCTAGGAAGGTCCATGCAAAGAACTTGAGAGTTCACATTTTTAAAAGAATAAAATAAATTCAATAAAATGATTCTAGAAATAAAACTGTAGTGCATATATAACCTTAAAGTAAAGGACATTCCTTCAGATTAAAAAATTGGCTTGTGGAAAACACATTCCTTATGTTCTCATTTTACGGCAGACTGGTGAACATTTCATCACAGGCCTGTACTGATCCACTGGGAGGTGTTTGGGAACAACTCATGTGAGGGCAGTCCTGCTGGAATAATCTGGCTCACACTGTGAAGGTTCAAAACCTCATTACTGTCGGTGTCAAGGGGTTACCAGACTTTGCGAGAATGAATCATGTTAATGTTAATTCACATAAGATTGGAGTAGATATCAAAATGTTAATTTATTCCTTTAAAATGAAAAACACCTACAAGAATTGGAATATGCACGCCAACATGAGTGCTGTGTATTCTAGCTGCAGCCCAGCTACCTGGAAGTGTATCAGTCACATTGCTTTCTGCTACAAGATGTTTGTCTCCATATTTACTGACTTTTCAAAATCCTTTGTTCTTTACTTTGTATTAATTCTTTTAGTCTATGTGACAGACAAATGTGGAATCTAAAACCCAACAATATTAAAGTGATCCCCCCATGTTCATGCATGAAGGAATTGGCAAAGCTGGGATTCACTATCTGGCGGTTGGCTCCAGAACCCGTGATTTCCTCCTCAATACTATAGTTCCTTGAACTATGAGATAGTTTGAGAAATAGAAAACCTAATGGTATGTGTTTTAGTGCAGAGGTGGGTCAGACCCAGTGCTAGTTAATTTAGGGGTCACTAGTGTATGTTATCAAGGTTGCAGGGTCTTCTTTCTCCTCTCTCCTCTCGCTCTCTCCCTCTCTCCCTCTCTCCCTCTCTCCCCCTCTCCCTCTCCCTCTCCCTCTCCCTCTCCCTCTCCCTCTCCCTCTCCCTCTCCCTCTACCTCTACCTCTATCGCTATCTCTCTGTTTCTCTAATCTCTCTCTCTGCCTATCCTCAGCAAACAAGTCCCTTCATAGGGACATTACAGCATTCTAAGGTATCAAGCAGAAGACAGAATACTTGCAGTGGTTCTCAACCTTCCTAATGCTGTGACCCTTTAATACAGTTCTTCATGCTGTGGTGACCCCCAATTTCATTGTTACAAACTGAACATAATTAAAGCATAGTGATTAATCACAAAAACAATATGTAATTATATATGTGTTTTCCGATGGTCTTAGGCGACCTCTGTGAAAGGGTCATTCAACCCCCAAAGGGGTCGCGACCCACAGGTTGAGAACCGCTGCTTTAGAGGGAATAGCATGCTTCCCTTTGTACCAAATGCAGGGATAAGGAAGCTTTCCTGAAGCCCATCAGCAGACTGCCTTTATATCTCACAGCCCAGGGCTGTTTCTGGTCTAAGCAAGTCACTGCCAAGGGGAATCAGAGATTAATGTAGACAAATTGAGATTCACCCCCTGCTCAAAGGCTGCTTTCAACAGGGAAGAAGCCCAGACCACAAGCAAGAGGACAGATGCCTGAATAAATCCGGGGTATTACTAGGAAGGCAGTCAAGCAAAAGTGACTAAAGCAGAAAGCTAAATCATAATCAGACATTACTGCATTAAGTTCTCAGGAGCAAGCTTTGTTACAGGGACAAGAAAGGTTTGATGTCAATATGACCTCCCTGAACATTTCTATTAGGCAGACACTTGCTCGGTGGGCATAGGTATGAGCAAGCAGAATTAGACAAATCCATTCAGTAGCTTCAGGTTGTCCATCTCACAACAAGGATGGTATTGACAAGCGATCTAAAATTCATTACTTACAACTGCCTATTGTCCTCTGTATTCTAGCAGTATCTCTGCCACAAGGAATGGAAATATTCCAGGTTGAATGACCAATTTCCATTTCCTTGAACTATATTAGGGTAGATGTTGTCAACATAAACATCTGACATTTGCTTAACTATGTGTCTAGGAGTGACAAATCTCTTTCAGAAATGGTCACTCTTTTCTCAGATGCATTAGCATATGAAATAGGTTACCAGAAACTCTTACTTCGACTGATAGTCTGTTAATTTTATAGTTTAATTGGGACAGATTTTTAAAAATCTAATTCCAAGCTTTTGGAAATCATTTAATTAGATCCCAAAGATGCAATGGTAAACAACAAAGAACTATTGTAGGTATCTACAGAAAGTATTATAATTATGATTGTGGCAGGTAGAATTGATAAGATGGGGGAGAAGAGCCAGGTAGAAAGCTCTTGTAAGTCAAGCTGAGAATTGCTGAGTCTTGAATATGGAGGAGCAAGAGCAATAAAAAGAAAAAAAGGAAACACAAAGGAACATAGTAGCTATAACGGCAGAAAGCAATTATGTGCCAAAGATATTTCTTTTCTATATTTACATTAAAGATAAGGAGTCACTGATGTTCATTAGTTAGGTTCTGCAGTCCCAGCACTGCGGAAACATCAGGTATGTATGTATGTATCCCCTCAAAGGTCCAAGTGAATATATAATTGACTAATAACCTATATGGATATAGTGGCCTCTGGTCTATATTATCAGGCATCCTCTAAGCCTGTAGGTACATTATCATAGGTTTCTGAATATATATACTCCAGGACAATTCGAAATATACAGAAATTGGTACAAGTGAGACATACAGAGAGCAGACAACTTTTTTGCCAAGCTTAACTGTAGATTCCAGAACACTGTTTCTCATCTGAAGGTTATAACTGTCCAAAAGTTAGACTACAAAAACTAGCATTCACTACTTATTTCATAGGATCACAGTACCCTATTGCTATGACAGCATTAACAGCATGTTGAATATTTGCCTGACCCAAACACTGGCAAGGAACCATTCTAAATGTGATCTCTTAATTTTTCTTTCTTTAAGCCAAATGTATTCTTAAACTTGCCACAGTTTTGTCAAGATCCTTTAGTAGGGAGAATAAAACACTATTTTCATGTGTTTTATACTAAATACCTAGTGATCTTGTCCCCTTACATAAATATTAAACCAAAACTAACAGGCATGGGTAAATTTTATTGGGGCTAAAAGTAGTTACTTCCTATTATTCATCCATTACTTCCTTTACAAGTGTTTATTTACACCTATGCCAGGTACAGTTCTTGCCCAATTCACTTAGCTACTGAATGTCTGACTCAGATCTGCCTGACTCCAAAACCCATGTTCTTGCCCAGCTGGTGTGACTCAGTGGTTGAGCATCAACCTATGAACCAGGAGGTCACAGTTCAATTCCTGGTCAGGGCACATGCCCAGATTGTGGGCTCGATCATTAGTGTGGGGTGTGCAGGAGGCAACCAATCAATGATTCGCTCTCATCATTGATGTTTCTATCTCTCTCTCTTTCTCCCTTCCTCTCTATAATCAATAAAATAAATTTAAAAAAATGAAATAGACCCATGCTCTATCCACACTACATTAAATAAAAATGGTACCTTAAAAAAAAACTAAACTAGCACAGTTGACTGTATTAAATAGTAAGAGACTTACTATTTAAAAGAATTATATTCTCATAAAACCACATTCAAACAATGTCCATATCCCATACATTTATTTTAGTCTCCTGCTGGCCAATACCACAATCCTTCAGATTAGAAGATTTGGCTGCACTACAGAATACACATTGGAAGTTGAGCAACACCCAAGGCTCCATTAAGGTCATTATTCTTGTGGATTTCTTTTCCTCCCACTAGGACAGGCATATCAATTTTTCTATATGTTTTGAAGAGCTTAGCCACATGATTTTAATCATTTCTCCCAGGTGGCTCTTAGAACTTGCATGGTGGCCCTATATATTATCCAACCAAGGACAGGTTCCAGTGTGGTTTGATGAATGAGCAGGCAACCAAAATCTGAGATCTGAAATTCTCATCCCCAAGAAGAAATAGTTTTACCTTCTATTGCTTGGGGATCTTAGGGAATCTGAATATTGGGAAACAGTGTAACTTAAGGTTTTAAACCACAGTTTGAGATCATCTAATCTTTTTAGCTATTTTTACAAATGTTCTGGTTTAGGTAAAACCTATATGTTTTTCTAAATATTTTTCCTTCAATTTTTAAATCTTCTTATATTTTGATAGAAATTTAACCCTCCTAATATTAATTTATTTACCTTTAACCCATTAAAGTGTATTTAAAAACATATTTCCCAATTGACTTTACAATAATTTTTATAAACCTTGGAATGAACACACACACACACACACACACACACACACACACAATCATGTTCTCTTGCCAGGAAACAAAACAAAAAGAAAATACAGAGCACCCAAAAGTTCAGGTTAGGTTCAGCTCTCAAAAGCCACAGGTTCCAAATAATTCTAAACTTGGATGATGGTTTCTTCCATCCAAGAATGTGCCCCACATGTCATTGAATGATGCAACCACATTAACCACAAGTTTAACCTAGCTCTCTTGTACTTTTTAATTGACTTCAGCCCAAACTTTTCAAAATGTAAACTTAAATGAACTTCTCTAAAATATTGTAATTAAATGGCATTTTTCATCTGACCACTGGTATGGGAGGCAATGTCAATCATCTTTTCTTGTTATTAAGAAATCTTTCTCTTCCTCTTTACTTCCAGGCAATAGAGCTATGAAAGTTTAATTCTGGGTTATATTCTCTTTTATTTCTAAGATATCTTCCTATCACCATACATCCTAAATCTTTGATCACCACATATGTTATTCATCAAATATCTATTCAGCTTCTCTTATAAGTACTTAATTTTTAAAAAGTTAATTCAACAAATTCATACAAATTGTCTGCTATGGCTCAGTCATCTGCCAGCCTAGATAATTTACTGAATGATATAAAAGCAATTATGCAAAATATAATAAGTCAGAGTTATTCATAATGATGTATCTCCCTCCATGACCATGGCAGACATTGTTAATCAATCAAGTATACTTTCTTGCTGATCTCATGCGTGACCTCTGAAATTTTCTTAAGCGTGTTTCAGAAAGCCAGCACCAAACTACTGGAGTTGGTATTACAAATATAACATATATTTTATCTTCTTACTATATGCAATTACTCTTAGTGATCTTCAATTCCTAATTGTGTGCGCATTGCTGGGGCATGGTAATAATAATCCATACACAATTATGTGTAGTCTGTGTATTTCCACCATATATCGATATAGTTCTTCTCTTTAGCACATGCTTCCTAAACACTGTCATTGTCCATACCCACCAGTACTTTCTTCATCTGTTTCTTTTTCTCATGTTTAAGATTACAAAAGGCAGAAACTGAAGCAATACCTATCCAATGGAGTGAAAGTGTAAGTTTGTCATATTTTCATCAAGAGTAAAAACAGGTGGGTATGATTGTGTTAGAAAGACTACAGGATTAGGAAGCAAGACACCAGGATCACTTACCCCTAATTCTCTACTTGTCATTAGCGCTCTAACCTTAACTTAACCATTTAATCATTCACCTATTCACCAAACTAATATTTAGAAGTAATCACTATGCGTCAGGCACTCTTCAAAGGCTTTGGTGGCCTCATCTGAAAAATGAGGAGCATACATTTCTTTCAGCTTAAATTCTAGACAGGACCAGGACAGTTCTGATTCTTGTCTTTGCGTGTGTGTGGAGGCAGGGAGGAGGGGAAGGGGGGGAGTATTGGTGTGCACTGATGTAGAACCAGTAAATTAAGTCAATTAGAAAATTAGCCTTTATTATATTCCCAGGAATGTTTTCTAGAAATGACCCGAGAAGATTCTAACCACTACAGTCATCCAGTTGCTACTTTTTATTCTTACTCCTTCCCTTTCAACTTTCTCTTCTCACATTTGGATTTATTTCTCTTTTCTTGCCCTAACATGGACTAAACTTCAAAAACAACAGGTCCTCGCCTATATATATATTTTTTCTCACCTCCAATTAAATTATTATCTCTATAAACAAATCTCATCATGTTAGTTTTGCATTGGATTACATTATACCTTCCAGGCTGTCAGTTTTCAGGAGAAAACAAGAAAAAAATCAGATATGTCCACAAGGTAAATTTCAGTGAATCAACAATTAGAAAAATAAAAATACTGTATCACTTCTTGCCAAAGATGATACCAAAACTGAGTTACATAAAATCTACAATTAATGAAATATGGCATTTCAGAATACATGAGATGTAGCAGAAAAAGTAAAGTACTTTGTACAATAATAAATAAAAATGCTTGAAAATAAATAAATCAAAGAATTCAGTTAAATAACATAGAAAAGTAACAAAACCATTAACCTAGAAGATTTGAAGGAAAAACAGAGGGTAGGTTGAAAACATCAATAAATGAATTAGAATAAAGAATATGTCATTATGCCTAATGTTAAGATTCTAGAACAGCACTGTCCAATTTAGTGCATTAGCAACATGTGATGATTTACATTTGTGTTTAAATGAGTGCTCAATAGCCATCAGTAGCTAGTGGCCACCATATTTTGCAGCACAGATATAGAACATTTCCATAATTGCAAGTTTTATGATAGTGCCAACTCTAAAATCAGAAACAGTACCACAGCACTCACTAACACACGCATTAACTAACACTTTTAATGCAACTCAAAAAGAAAAATAGAGAGTATACATTTTTAAAGAAAAAGTGAAATTATACTATATTGAAATATAAGATTATAACTGAAAATTCTAATACATTTATTCAGGAAACTATAATCAACAATAAGAGAATTTACGGGAAGCCAATTCCAGCATGTCAGCAGGGCTGAATCATCTGGAAATGGCTGAGGGCATTTCTCCAAACCTGAAAAGGATGCATAAATGACTGCTTGCTGCCAGACAGCTGAAGGTATTTCAATAAACATATGATTGCCTCCTACTGGCCAAACACCTGAACAGCTGGAGGCAATTCCCCCAATCTGACAATGGATTCTGTATACAAAACCTTGCCTTTTGATATGTATATTTACCTTGCTTTAGGACAATTTGTGTTAATAAAAAGAATCAATAAAATGTATTAAAAATAAATAAATAAATAAATAATTGAGGCAAGGTAAAAGTATAATTCCAAACATCTGGCCTCAGCTTTTTTCTGCTGTTTTCTACATTTCTTAGGAATCCCTCTTCTTCTTTCACAGTCCCTTATCTAAACATGTTATCATTATGCTTAATGTTGAAACACAGTATAAAGCTTCTATTACTGTAAACATCAATGACCATCATTCTACCCAATACAATTAGAAAAGAGGAATAAGAATAAAAGGTAGGCTCATATAACAAAATTTAGGAAATCTGTGTTTCTATTATCTGTCCTTTCTCTGGTGGATTGCATTTTAGTTTAACTCCGAATGTTAAATGTGATTCTTTGTGCTCTTTTCTTCCTGACCAGGCACTCCCCTTCCTATAAAGGACTGTTGTGGAGTTGCCCAGACAAAGCAGTGCAACGGCATAGTTGGGACCTGCTGGAGTTGCCAGATGGTATGTATCCAGCTACAGCCCAGGGGCCTGAATTGTCACCTGACCATTCAAGACATCCTCAATCTTGTGAGTCTTGGGCCCTCTAGCACTGAGAGGACTTCATGGGAAGCACAGCTTATGCTCCTTGCAGTGAAGCTGCCCAGGGTCACACCAGTGTGCAACACCCAGAAGAAGCCAGGACATGGGGCAGGAGGAGGGTATAGAAGAGATTGAGAGCCCTGTGAGCAACAGCCCCGTTAAAAAAGAGACAATGGCAAGAGAGTCTTTGTTGCTATTGTTTTATCCAGTACTTTTTAGCATATATGAATGGCAACTTAAGTAAAGACAACAATTGAGAGTATATATTGGAGAAAATGAGTATTTTTTGTCACTGGAAACATTCAATAGAAAACTAGCAAAGATGAGGAAAACAATAAAGCTAACAGAGTAAAAAACTAATTACATTAAATTTCAAATTTCCAATCCTTTCTGCATATTTATTGTTTCCCCTCTGGAGGACTGTAACAAGTTATACCCCTTTGTATTTTCAGTGTCAAGATGGGAGTAAAAAGAGCAGAAATGAAGCAGCTCGAGGAGAACACTGACAGCATGCATGCCGAACACAAGGGTTAATACTAGAGTCAAAGATGGGCCAAAAGATTCATCAATAACCTGAGACCTAAGCAGTGATGGCGCAAGGGTAGCAACAACTGCTTCCCTTCACGATCTCCAAAGTGGCATTTTTACAATATTCTTTGTTGACACAGTGGTTGTTAACATACATTTTAAAAGATACTGAAAGAAGTAGTATAAGAGTAGGATTAATTTGTTCAGTAATTGATCAACACATAGTAATTAGACATGGTGATTGGACATTTATATAACTTATGAAGTAATCACCCAGATAAGTCTAGTACAGCACAGGGAACAAAGTCAATAATATTGTAATAACTATGTATATGTCAGATGGGTACCAGAACCAGATCAGGCTATTTCTGACACTAATTCTAGGTAAAGCCCAGCTCATGAGTCAGAGTTTAGCTGCAAATTAGATGAGAGCTAATAGGAAGAGATAATGAGAGAAACTAAGGGAACTAGAAAAAGCATGTAAGAGATATGGAAATATTTATTTGCATAAACCACAATTACTTAGGTCAGGATATCTTTTGAAGACCCATGGCTCAATAAATTCTGCTAGTAGGCTTGAACACAGCATTTGGCACTACAATATATAAAAAAAATAATGCCAATCGACAAATGAATGGCATCTTCATTCGCATTGCTCTTTGTGCCTTTCACCTATGCTAATTTCCATTTTTTAGTGAGACTCCATAATTAAAAATTGTTGGTTATAATTCATATAGTTTCTAGTTTCGGGTTAATGGAAGGAATTTCAAAGTATCTACTATGTTGCTAGATCAAAAGTACAATTCTTACTTATCACATTAACTAAAAAATCATGATCATCAGTTTGCAAATATTTCTTTTAAATATACTTTTTATTGATATCAGAGAGGGAGTGAGAGATAGAAACATCAATGATGAGGGAGAATCATTGATTGGCTGACTCCTGCATGCCCCACAACTCAGGCATGTGCCCTGATGGGGAATTGAACCGTGACCTCCTGGTTCATAGGTCAACGCCCAACCACTCAGCCATGCTAGCTGGGCTCTTTTTAAAAGGGAAAAAATGTGTCCCATGCCTGGACCAAGGACCTAATAATTAAAGATAGGGAAAAAAGCTTAATAAATGTTTCAAGCCTGAAAACAAAAGAACTATGGCAATGCATGGAACCATCTAAGAAAATCCAGAAAGGCTCCAGTTTAACCTCCAAATTGATACAATAATTTCTTCCACAGAAAACTACAGATGGCTTTTCAACATCTCCAAAAACATTGTACAGTGATGTTCAATTTGAATTCTAGAACCATATTTAAATGATATTTTTTAAAATATTTGAACTATACTCCTTTTCCTGGTAAATTTATTGATGTAATCCAATTTTTCAAAATAAGTGAAAACACAATTGAACATTTGCCTGAACCTTCGATATTACAATAATGATGACACCACACAGATATAGTGCCAACACAGTATATCATTTAAGAAACGGAGCACAACTGCATCTTGTTTAAAAATTGGAAGATGCTTTCACATTTCTTGAAGTTGTGTTTCAAATCAATCAGCATATGAACAGTACACTGGGGACAAGCTATAGCTCCAGCTAAGCCTACTCCTCTTAGAGAACTAACTGTACTGTGAGACCATGAGAAACATAAACAGGAAAAAAAAATCTCTAATTTGGAAGTGGCTTGATAAATTTTATATTAGTTAGGAAGAGATGGAAGTTCCTAATTAGAAATGGCATCTGTTTATTTAATATTCTACATGAAGGGGAACTGTGGAAATACATCTGGTGCTTCTACTGACTGTATAATAATCAGTGTACCCTGACTCTAAAGAAAAGCAGAAAAGAAACTGAAAGTACAGACTTGAAAGGGTAATATGATCCCTGTACTATCAACTAAACATCTCAGGCTCACTCCCCTTCTGAACATGGTATGTTTGAGAAGCACTGAAGAATATCTGATGCTCAACTGAATTCTATCTGCTTGCTTATATTTTTTATATAGCTTTCCCGTTGCCCAAAAATCAAGGATGCAACCTGTTTCAGAGGGTGCTGCTATAAAATGGGGGAGCCTCGGTAAAGCTGCGATACTAAGTGAAACTGTCTGTGTGAGTACACCACAAAGCACTGAGATTTGGGATTAATTTGTTACAATAGCAAAATCTTGCCTGTTCTAATTAATATTGCGCAGCTGCTAAATCCAATGTTATTTTTTACACATTAAAAAATAACCAAAGTTTTCAAAATTTATGGTCAGTCCCATAATGAGAAAAAGACAAATGTTTGCCTTTTATTATTTTTTTTCAAGGTAGATATAACTCTATACCACACAAAGAGAATTAAATTCTACTTTATCAGCTCTACTTCCACCCGTGCTTGGATCCTTATTTAGTCCATTACATTCTGTAAAACAGCATAAATAGTGTTATTTAAAAAGCATTCACCTGTTGGGAAGCAAAACACCCAGACACATAGCCTAATGAGCAAGGCACTCTGGAATAAGGTCCTCAGGGAAACGGAGAGATAGATTTTCTGTGCTGCTCTAGACTCTACCCTGATGGTCTTACCCCTTTCACCGGCAGCCTCCTCTCTGACCTCTCTGGCTATAGCCCCCAGGCCCACCCTTCCTCAGCCACTGTGGCCCTTGGCACAGTCATTGTATAGGGTGTCCCAAAATTCATGCAAGAAGTAATTTTGATAGAAAACACAGGTTTATAAATAAAAATTAAAAAATTTTTATTGATTCATAAAGTATACAGTATAGGGTTATGTATGGAATAGCACACCAGGTAAATGGCCTCTACAGCTCTGCTGGCACATAAGCAAAGCTGTGGTCTTCATTGGTCTTCATTGTCCCTGCTCCTGGACCATAATTGGTACTTGGTAATGCTTATCAAATTGAAGGGATTGAAATCAAAGGGCAACAGATATTAGAATCTGATTCAATAAACCAAGTAAAATTAGGCTTTTATTTTTTGTTGTTGTTGTTGTTAATGCTCATGCAAAATTCAAATCTTGCATGAATTTTGGGACACCCTATACAAAGCCAAAAAGGAGCAATGTATACCTGTTACTTTGCAATTGCCCACTCATCAAAATCTTAGGAAAGATAAAGGGAGCCTGGAATAGGTGTGGGTTTCCAAAAATAGGAGCCAATGTAGCTTTGCTATCAAAAACCCAAATCAGAAACACAAGTAGAAATTAGCAAGTATCAAGTATAGCCATTCATTCAATTAATTGAGCATCCACAATATGCTAAATACCACGTGAAGCACTAAATACAAAGTGGTAAATGAGACTGACAACCTCTACTCTCCCAGAGGAACTCAGAACCTAGTGGGCAAAAAACACCCAGATAGAAGAAAAGAGAAGGAAGTTAATCATCTCCACCTTGTGTTCAAGGTAAATTTTTATGTTCATGGAAATGAATTATATCATCCTGCTAACAAAAATATGTCAATGGCTTCTTGCTCCATTAAAACAAGCATGTAATTATTTACCCCTGCAGTTTATTTGGTGATTGGGTCCCTGCCTACTTAAACATCAGTTTCTTCATCTGTAAAATGTTGATAATAATATTTACCTTATAGAATTTTTGTGAGGATCAAGTGAGATAGTCTGTGCATTGTATCAGCAATAGAAAGCACACAATAAATGTTAGGCAAATAATATTGATATTATTATTATCTCTTCTGCATTATCTCATCATTTTTTTTCCTTTCTTGTCACTGTATTTCACCCACACTTGCCTCTGAAAACTGTTAGAATAGGCTGTGACTTCTTGTCTCCCTATGCACTTTGAACCTTCTATTCTCAGTCTGGCTCTTAGTCCGGCAGGCTTCTTCTCAGGCTTTCATTGCAATTTATATGGTCATGTTCAGACTTCACTAAAGTGTCCTTCTGCAACAACTCCTCTCCATCACAGCATTCTGTTTGTTTATTTCATTGGGCATTTAACTATCTATCTGAAATCACTTAATTTGAGAGTTTACCTGATTTATCCCAAATTGTGCCTAGTAGAATTAATCTCCTAGAGGCAGCAAGCATTTGCCCTAACTTCTCCATTGCTGTATCCAATATGCTTCGAGCAATACCTTGAACATAGAAATTCTTTAGCATATTCTAATGAATAAATTAATTAACAAATAATTTAAAGTTCTAATTAGAATGAAATCCAAGAAAATACTTTTAAAAGGGTTAAATTAAAAAAAATACACAAGTAGAGCAATCTCAAAGTTGTGTCTTTCTTGCTAAAGAATTGGTCAAGAAGTGAATCTCACAGAGTATTCTGATTTCTGCCCTCACTTGGACAAAAGCTCACCCATAATATCCAGGTTCTAGTTTTAGAGGTTTTAAATCATTATTAGTAAACATTTAAGTAATTTATTCTTAATGGGCAGTTTAATAGGTACTGAGACTATGCAAAAGAATAAAAAAACACAAGGGAATTCTGATATAATGAAAAACAGAAGACCCAGACACATAGCCTAATGAGTGAGTTTTATTATAAACTCACTAAAAGTAAAAGATGTTAAAGTACAAGGTAGGTTTATCTTAGGGAGTAAAGTGCATAATGAGTGCTGTAGAGGTAGCAAAGTAAAGGACTTGACTTTTGCACAAACACTGAGCACTATGGAAATGCAAGACTCGAACGGGACCTGGAAGAAGATGAGGCCTTGTACAGAAAAATAAACAATCTGGAAAAGAGTATGAGCAACCTGGGCTTTTGTGTGATGCAAGAGGCATTGTCAGTAGACAAATTAACAACCAATCTACCTAGTATTAAAGCTGCACTGAACAATCACTTCCTATCAGATGGGAAGCACCAAACAAACAGCCAGACACTTTAGCCAGCATCGCCTAATAAAGCTGGCAATACTGTCCATCGGATATTTACTGAGCACATACTATATGATTTCTCAGACTAAAATGTTACTTTCATTTGTACAATGTGCCACAATTTATTAACTGTTTTTATGTGAATTATCTATATTAACTCACAATATGTCAATTAAGAAGATTGTTGTTTTCAAGGTAAAACAGTTATGTCCTTTTTCAAGGTCACCGGTCAGTTGTCGACCTATGAGGGTGATCTGAACTATCAGACACTACTTCAGTGCTCTTCCACTGTCCCAGATATGCCTCCCGGTTAGTTGCAGTATGTATTTCACATCAAATACAAGTACCTCTGTTCAGAATAAATATATCAGCCATAGTATTTGTTTGCATGATATAAATTCATATTTTCAAGCCAGTTAAGCTGTCATTATAGCAAAAACATCACCTTCAAAGTTTGTCAAATTTATAATTTACAAGGAGTATGAAGGAAAAAAAACACTTAATTTCTGCAGAAATATTTGTGATCAGTTGAAATTCTAGAAATCAGGTCTTTCAGTTTATACTAATTTTTTTTTTAATGTGAGGATTAGAACGCTAAATGAAAGCTGAATTTAATGAGGGTAGATAATTTAGGGTGTCATGTTACAGAGTTAGCCTATAAAAAATTGATTTGATGTCAATGTATAATTATATAAAACAAAGGTATTATGCTATTTGAGCTTTTTTTTTTTTAGAACTCTAGAGCTTAGGATATTTTCACATGGAATCTTACTGAACTTTTCACTGGTACCTATCTTAGGGGTCATATTTTGATCAATATTTTACATTTGTATCATTATATAAAATTAAAAATTCTATTATTTCCCATAACAATCTATAAAATCAAGCTATTTTTATAATTTAAAAATAGAATATACCAAATGTCAAGTTCTAGCAGTCAAGATAGGAATATACAAAATAAGCACAAATAGATACTACTTTAATTGAATAAGGAGTTATCACAAATATTTACATTGCTGGTGACACTTATTCCCTAATAGTTTTCTAAAAATTATTGTAGCAAAATTTATGCATGCAACTTTCCTCACTGAATACTATTTTAATACTAATGTGGACATTTTGTTTTATGCACAAACACTTTTCTTTAGGTTGCATTAAAAAAAAAAAAAAAAAAAAAAAAAAAAAAGCCCTGACGAATTCTGTATCTGTTTCACTGGTGATGACAAGTATGTTAATTGCTTGCAGATAACATCTGTTCTAGTGAAATCAAGATGCAGAGGCTGTGTTGGATCTGTGGTGTTAGCAGCTTTCTAAAGCTTTGTCTGGGAGACCCACTGCATGCATTTCACAGACTCTCCAGGCAGCTGGAGGGCTTTTGAGCTTTTTTGAGAACCTTCCAGCAACTGAAATAAAATCTGCCAGGAATCCTGGGTCATCGAAATGTCTTCCTTTGAGCAGTGGACTCACCTTTGAAGCTGCAAGATATCCACTGACCATGACGCCTGAGTGTGCTCCGGCTAAAGCAAGTTCAGGGTGAGCTGCCGACCGCCTGCATGCAAGAGCAGGCCTCTGACTTCCTTCTCTGTTTACAGAACAGGGTGAAGGGCCTCTCTAGAGGGGATCGCAAGAGCCCGGTCAATATAATGTCAGATATAAAGGGCCCTTCTGCTCAACAGGCCACGTTTACAATTTTACAGGGTTCACAGGCTACAATTGCTTACCAGATGTGCCTATGAAGTTGGCTAACCATGGCATTGTGATGGCTTTGTCCCAACCTCTCCACATGTTTGCTTCTCCCTGAAGCTATGAGTTTGTGTAGACTCTGCTGCACTGCTCCTAGAAGAGCCCATGCTACTCCCCTGTGGATCAGTTAGTCATGCTGCCGTGCACGCTGCTGGAGATGCAGGGACAAAGGTCTTTCAGTATTTGCGGACCCAGTTGACTGTGTCAACCAGAGTTGTGAATATAGTGATCTCACTGGGTCTGCATTACAGTGGGGTAGTTTAAAAAAAAGGAAAAATATTGTATTTGTTACAGGTTAGATATTTGAGGGGGAAAAAGAGACTAGTAAGATTGGATGAAAACAATGAGGGACATGAGCCACCGGAGAAAGAGATTGAAAACTAAATCCCATGAGTGTGAAAAGTGAATTTAGTGAGAATAGAGATATTACATAATATGACAGGTTTGTACTATAGGGGAAAGTTTTATTTTAAAAATTTAACGTAAATATTTGATATCTTGCCAATATGAGTTTTTGAATATGTTTTCACCATGTTTTAATACATCTCATTTTTATAAAAGCTAATAATGTAAAAGCTTAAAATAAATCCACTCTGCCCTTATAGTCTAGGACAAATATAATCTTTTTCACTGGTTTATTTGAGTACCCTTCCTATGTAATAAGCAATATTACAGCAAATTCATGAGGGAAAGTACATTTCCTCACATGTGGAAACACTCCACTCTTAGGTCTTCCTGACATTGCTCTGAACTCTGCCAGTGTATAAATAAAAACAATCATTCTTACAAATTTAGTGACACCGAATAAAGATATATCTGTGTAAGAAAGTGTAGACATAAAGATCAATAAGGTTATCAACTGTGTCCTCAGGACTGTAGTTCCAGAACACTTACTCAAGAACAGATTAAAGTCATTGACAGGAAGATGGCCTAAATGGTTTTTGTCAGTGCAGATGGAAGTGAAGTCAGTTTCTATTGGCTGTTTTTTGTGTTTTTTAATGATTCGGTTTTCTTTAAACATTTTTAAAAAATTTTTATTTATTTCAGAGAGAAAGGGAGAGAGAGATAGAAACATCAATGATGAAAGAGAATCATTAATAGGCTGCCTCCTGCTTGCCCCCTACTGGGGAGCCCGCGACCCAGGCATGTGCTCTTAACCAGAATCGAATCTAGGACCCTTCAGGCTACAGGCCAACGCTCTATCACTGAGACAAACCAGCCAGGACTCGGTTGCTGCTTTTGGTAGTCTACTTTCTAGATTACTGCAACAAAAGTAAGCTTTATTCTTCTAAACTAACCTAGCACCAAACAATAACTTTTCAGCAATCCATCATTATATTTCTAAGAATTAACAGAAAGTTCAAATAGGTAACTTGAGTAGTCTTTATTTGAACTTAGAATTATAAAACACAAGTCTTATAAATGTATCTAAATATTTTTACAAAAAATAGAAATTTACCTTTTGCTTTTTGTTGGGTGGCAGCAACCTTATATAAAACAGTTATCATTTTTGAACAGTATATTTATTTCCATTTTACTGGACAAAATACCTCATCATCACCACACCTAGCTGGAGATGGGGAAGCACTTGGAATTCTTGCCTTCATCATTTATGCTGCTTATTATTATTTCTCTCCTTTGTTAATATAACAAAGAGAAACTAATAAGCTTTCCAGTTTCCCAGGATGATTTTTTAAAAATATTTTATTTGAGAGAGGAATGGAGAGGGAGAGAGAGATAGAAACATCACTGATGAGAGGGAATTATTGATCCACTGCCTCCTGCATGCCCAACACTGGGGATCGAGCCCACAACCTGAGCATGTGCCCTGACCAGAAATCAAACTGTGACATCCTGGTTCTTATAGGTTGATGCTCAACCACTGAGTCACACTGGCAGGGCACACAAATTCTTTTAAAAGTAAAGATTTATAATATGTTTAATAGATGAAATTATCAACAAGGGTGTTTTTAATTTAACAGGAATATGTTCATTGAGTCGAAAATACTATGTTACGGAGTTGAAAACAGTTATATTTATTTCTAAAAAAATCTTAACATATCTGAGCATAAATCCAGTTTATAATCTGCCTTAAAAAATCCTTTGGGCTAAGAGGTCTTTATTGATAATTATATTATTGTTTTCAGCTCCAACTGAGCCAAATGAAATTACTTTCTAGAATCATTCATTTCAAACTTTTAAAATTAAAAATATAATTTTGAAAAGATTAAGTTTCATCTTAAAGTTAGTATATATTATAAACAATTCATATCTTTAAAAAACCACATGTTGCAATCTTTGTCCTCTAGGAGGATGTAGGTTAGCAGATCTCACCATGCATGTTAACCCTACCGAAGCAGCCTCTGTTTCTGCTTTGTAGAATTTATCTCTCTTCTTAGTAATTAATTATTTGCTCAGCAAGTGCTTTCCTAGTGGACAGTGAGCACCACAAGGACAGAGTCCTGAGTGTCTAATCAATGGATCCATACTTCCTGGTACAGAGTAACACTCAGTTTTCATTAAAGAAAGGAGAGAGGGAGAGGGAGGTGGAAGTCTAGGGAAACAGACCTGCCTGTGAATGTTACTTGTTAGGTCAGTTTGATCTCACGGATGCTCAGTCACTCATCAAGAGAAGGAAAGGGGAAAAGTGCCGTTTTCTCTTGAAATCTGGGATGGAAGGTGATGCATTAAGACAAGAGAGAAGAAAATATTCAGAGAATAACATAAAACTGGAAGAGAAAAACAAGACTGAAATACTTTAAAGGAAAAAAGACAAAGGTCAAAGCCAATTAGACTCAAGAGTAGGCAGATTTGTGTGTTACCATCCAGATGAGGATGAATGTAGGAAAGAAATAAATTGAAGAGTTGCTTAGATTAGAGGTATTCAAAGGGTGGTCCATAACCTGTGCTGGTTCACAGTTTTTCCTGTCCATGAGATAAGCACAGAATGAGAGAGTAAGCATTTACACATCCTATATAATAAAACCCTAATATGCAAATTAACCAAACAGTGGAACGACCAGTCGCTATGATGCTCACTGACCACCAGGGGGCAGACACTCAATTCAGGAGTTGCCCCCTGGTGGTCAGTGCACTCCCACAGGGGGAGTGCCACTCAGCCAGAAGCTGGGCTCATGACTGGCGAGCACAGAGGCGGTGGCGGGAGCCTCTCCCGCCTCCACTGCAGGCAGGAGGTAAGGAGTGAGGTGTCCTGGACTGCAAGAGGGATGTCTGACTGCCAGATTAGGCCCGATTGGAGGGGAGGATGTGTAGGGGGGTGTCAGGCCTAAGACGGCAGGCGGACATCCCCTGAGGGGTCCCGGACTGCAAGAGGGCTCAGGCTGGGCTAAGGGAAGCCCCCAATTCCCCTCCCAGTGCACGAATTTCATGCACCTATATAATAAAGAGCTAATATGCAAATGGTCATCATGCCTTCATGCCGTCACGCTGTGATGCCCTCATGCCATCACAATCCATTACCAGGAATCATGGGTGGGCAAGGACTTGACGCTGCATGTGCGGTGTGGAGGTGGGTCCCAGCGGCTCCATGTGGTGAGGCCTGGGGGTCCTGCGGCTCCGTGCGGCATGGAAGTAGGACCCCCGGCTCTGGCTTACCTCTTTGGGGCAATCCATCAAGGAGCCCCGGATGGGTGGGAAGGGCCTACCTCTTTGGGGCAATCGATCACAGGGCTCCCACACTATCAGAGGGCACAGGGCCCCCCCCCCCCCCCAAGTGCATGAATTTCGTGCACTGGGTCTCTAGTGTTTATATAATTCTACAGAATAATTTTGTGCCCATTGAATCTAATGAATACACATTTGGGCTTGTAACTAAACATTTTCTATTTGAGGTTTCTGGGAGCCAATTTTAATAGTATTTTTTAAATATGATGAGTTGACACGCATAAAAAATATTTAAACATAAAAATTTTAAAAATCTTTAAAATGTAACACCTGGTCTTCACCAAAGACAGCTTGAGAGCACTGACTTAGACAAAGTATTAGCAATGCTTCATGGTTGTTGTTTTATATATGTTTTTATTGATTTCAGAGAGGAAGGGAGAGGAAGAGATAAAAACATCAATGATAAGAGAGAATCATTGATTGGCTGCCTCCTGCACACCACCCACTGGGGATCGAGCCCCAAACCTGGACTCGTGCCCTTGACTGGAATCAAACCCAGGACCCTTCAGTCTGACGCTGTATCCACTGAACCAAACCAGCTAGGGCAATGCTTCATGGTGTTTGCTGCTTCTTTCTAACTTCCTTGTGGTTGAATAATTCTACTTGTCTTAAAACAAGTATACACAAATGTCCTATGCAAGCTTTCTCAAAATAAAAACAACAAATCTTAAACACACTAATTAGAAATTATTTAAAAGAGCTTTCTAATTTGTTGTGTGTGACAATATATGAAACTTCAAGTAGAATAAATACAGAGGTTTTGGGTTAGTTTCAATATACAAAGTTAGGGCATTGTCACCACATGAGCTTGACACTTTGCTCATTTGTTTCTATAAATGTTTACACAGGAATATACCACTTTTCAAGCATTTTCAAACAGTGGCTTGCTATATTATAGATTCTTGAAATGTTTCTTTCAGAAAAACTTGCAAGCAGAATACTGAGCTTTAAAGTTCTTCTTAAAGTCCTTCTCCAATTTTCCCCTTATATAATAGCATTCCATATCACAAGTCCAGCTACCTTTATTTCCCTTTTAAAAAAGTTATTAGAATATATTTCAGACAAGCATAATATATTGAGAATAGCATAATAAGCACTTATATATGCAATGCTAAGCTTAATGAATTAAACATCACAAGTAGTTCAAGACCCTGGTACTCCCTTGTCCTGATCCTGTTATCTCTCCGCATTTTATTTTTCATTTTTTTCACAGAGGAAAATAATGGTTTTGATTGTTTCTTTGTTAGTTTTCATCAGGAAGGTGAGTCTCATGTCCTACTGCTGTTTATGACAGAAATGTGAAGAAAACTCTGACCCTCTGGAAATACTGACCTGGCAGACTTATACTGCTGAACTGTGGTTGCTTGGGGATGAGAATGGGGTGGAGAGATAGGGGGTGATATCTAAATGGTAGAGCTTCTTTTTGATGTGATGAAAATGTCTCAAGTTGACTGTAGTGATGATCACATGTATCTGTCAATACACTAAAATCCATTAATATGTGATTATACGCTATGTGACTTATTATCTTAACAAAGCTATCTTTTAACCCTTACCCAAATATATGTTTTTATTGATTTTGAGAGAGAGGAAGGGAAAGAGAGAAAAAATATCAATGTGAGAGAGAAACATTGATCAGGTTGCTTATTGGGCATGCTCCAATCAGGGATTGAACCTGCAACTTTTTTGTGCATTCAACGGTGCTCCAACTAACTGAGCACCTGACCAGGGCAACAAAGCTATTTTTAAAAAAATAGTAATAGAGGGCCCTGGTCAGTGTGGCTCAGTTGGTACAATGCTTTTCAGATTTTGGAAAATAGGCAAACAAATGAGATATGTGCTATGAATGTGTTAGCTCACTGTGTAGAGTATTTTCAGGGTGCTGTGCAGGGAGTCAGAACTCCCAAAGAGCACAGTGATCTCAATGAATTGAGAAGACAGGGTTTTGAGAGTGGTCAGGGTTTGGAGGTAGCTCACATTTGCAAAGTAAAATACCACAGAAAGAGGTGAGAGAGAGAAAGAGAGGCAGAGAGAGAGAGTTTGCTAAAGAGTAGAAATATAATCCTAGTACATTTCTTTCCTATCTAGAACACAATATTTACATATTCATACTAATGAAACTACATTATTAACTAATAATTATGACATACTACATTGGGAGATGAGAGTTTGCAGGAAAGAGATTTATATCTTTTTTCAAAAAAATGAGAAATTTATTAGAGATGTTAAAATTGATAAATCAAGGGAGAGAAATATACCATGTAATTTAGGTTTTGAAAAATGGGGCAATGAAGGAATAATACCAGGATATATAACTAAAAAAAATTACTGCTCTGTACAGTCATCTTGGGGAGAGCAATGCAAAGAACATGGATGTCAAAAGGATCTTCCAGTACTAATTATGTACATGAATCACTTTTCATTAAAAATCAAGACATACATAATTTCAAGAAAATATAAAATATACTGATTGTGTATTTTGTGTCCTTGGGGCAGGCTTAATCCTCTTTAGAGATAGACAGGCCCAGAGGGCTGCCACCTTTGATTTTAACCCCAAGCTAACTCATATAAGTTTCTCTGTCAGCCATCTTTTGGTCAAGGGATTTTTTTAAAGCTGAGCTACTACAAGATGAAGCATGTTTCTCTATATTCCTTTTATTTATGCTGGTCTTAAAATTACCAGTGAAAAGTACAGACACTTGCAACATCCAAGGTATTCCCAAGCATGCATTGTTGTTCATTTTTATTCACTACACAATTCTCACTACATCTACTCAATATTCCTTCCAAACTTTAATCGGATTGCTCCCTTGAGATGATATTAGTCAAGCAGTCTGCTGTTCCATCACTAGTTGTTGTGCTCCTTGGTGTGAACAGGGCTCTGTGTCCAGCGCAATCAGGACTTACAGCAGAAGAGCTCATTTGAACTCTGCTCCACTTGGTCCCCTTCCAGCTATGTTCTTGGCTTAGTTAACTTTGGTGGTTGAAAAATTACAGGGACCATAACATTTATCCTCCCTTATCTTACCTGTATCTTCATATATCTTACTGGCTAAGACATATTCTCCTGATTTAGTACATTTTATTGCTATTAAAATGACAAAAAATCCAAATATACCTAATCACATTATTATAATTTTCCTTTACATAATGTCTAACCAAGCATATTTTAAAAGTATTGCAAAACAGAATAAAATTTACTTTTGTCCAATATTATCCATCATTAAGTAGTATGACAGAGGAACATTAATCATCACAATAGTATTATATATCATTTTATATGATTTAATTGCTTTCTATGGGCTCATCTCTATGTCAGGTAAATTAAAGACTTTCTCACATCAGTTCTGTAGTGGAGATGCTATTATTATCTTATAGATGAGAAAATTGAGACTTGAGGATATTACATATCTTCCAAAAGTCACAATCAAGTTAGAGGCAAAGCCAGGAGGGCTAAGTTCCTATAGAATCACACAGGCAGGAAAACCTATTCTGTGTTAGGAGTAAACGTTTTAGAAAAGAGTCCTCAAAGAGGTGATACCTGAATTGAGTCCTGAGGAATACAGAGGTTAGGAAGGTTAGTAATGTGGATAGAGAATGTGTGCCAGAAAAAGGGCTAACACATGAAGGATGAGGGAGTATGCACCTTAGGGAAGCCACACAAAGAAAGAAATGACAAAAATATAGATTGTGTTGACAATACAGGGATATTTTATTAGAACACAACCGCACCTATTTGCTATGTTTTGTCTGTGGTTGCTTTAGCACTACCAAGGCAGAGTTGAGTAATTACAACTAAGTCCCTTTGGTCAACAAAACTGAAACTATTTATCTGATCCTTTATAGAAAAAGTTTGCCAATCCCTATTTTAGAGAGTCAGTTTTAGTACAATTAAAAATAAGAAAATTTCACCCTGACCGGTTTGGCTCAGTGGATGGAGTGTCGGCCTGTGGACTGAAGGGTCCCAGGTTTGATTCCAGTCAAGGGCATGTACATCCCCAGTAGGGGGTGTGCAGGAGCCAGCTGATTGATGTTTCTAACTCTCCATCCCTCTCCCTTCTTCTCTGTAAAAAAATCAATAAAATATATTAAAAAAAAATAAGAAAATTTTATTTTTACTCTGCTTTTTTTCAATGTGCATTGTGCATTTTTAATATTTAGGTTCAAGTATGCTTTTATTTCTTAAAAAATTATCTTGAATTATCATTATAAGCATGAATTCTCTTCCTGAATTTACTTTTTTTATTGAGGATTCAAATTATGAATGGGTTGGATCTTTTTGCCCTCTATGTTTATCATGCTACCTCTAATCCTTTCATTGATGCAGCTCCATCTCATTGCTTCATTGAAATATACAATTAAAATCACTGTTAAGATAGCAAATACTCTATAATGTTTTAAATTTTAAACCTTGTAGTCATGTTTGTGGCCAAAGTTACTATATTTGCAAACTAATATATATGTCCCTCTCCTCTCAATTCCTGATGGAATAAACTCTGCAACCGGAGGAATGTAGGGTGAGCATTACATATGATAAGTATAAAAGGTAACATTTCATTGCACTTAAATTATGATGTATGAATTCAAGAATTAAAATCTAAGGAAGCCGATTAATTTATCACATCCATTTAGTAATTTTCACTCTGTTTATAGAGCTCCAGATGTGTGAAACTAAGAGGAACCACCTATTTGCAATTTCTTTATTTTATAGGAAAAAATTCTTTATATTCAGAGAGATCAGATTACCTTTTCAAGATTCTATCAAAGAAGAATCTAAGTTCTCAGATTTATATAATATTGGCAAAACAAAACACCTCATATTGCTTTAACATCCCTAGTATGAATTTTATTTTTCCTCTTTTCTTTTCATGAGCTAAAATTATTTGTAAAGATAAAGGTATGAGTTTACAAATCATTACATATATTATCTTGAGATTTTATTTTTTATTTATTGATTTTAGAGAAAGGGGATATATATATAATGTTTTCTCTAGAGAAAACATTAATTTGTTATTCCACTTATTTACGCATTCATGGTTGATTCTTTTATGTGCCCTGACTGGAGATTGAACCTGCAACATTGGTGTATCTGATGATGCTCAAACCCTGAGCTACCTGGCCAGGGCTAATATTATCTTGGGACTTTTTTTAAAAATTGATTTCAGAGAGGAAGGGAGAGGGAGAGAGAAAGATAGAAACACCAATGATGAGAGAGAATCATTGATTGGCTGCCTCCTGCACACTCCATACTGGGGATCGAGCCTGCAACCCAAGCATGTGCCCTGACCGGGAACTGAATGCTCAACCACTGAGCCACATTGGCTGGGCTATCTTGGGACTTTAAAAGCCCACACCAGGTCCTCATTTTCTATTTTTACTTTGAATAAACTGTGAGCCAAAAAAAAGTGAGATACTGGCAGATTTGATCACTAAGATAGGCAGTTAACTTCACTTAGAAAATCTGTACCAATTTCCTTCAGGTGCCAACACAAATCTTTAGCAGAGAGTTGAAGCTGATTTCAGCAAGTGGCACATAGATCCATTTTATATATTTGTTATTGTAAATTACAGATTCAGAAACCAAGTCTCAGAGATGATTAGTGAATTACCCAGCTCTGTCAACTCTACCCTCTGTGAACACTTTCTTCATATTGACCTGGAATCTTTCTCAACACCTTGTCCCAGCTATAGCTTTTAAAATAACAAGAACAAGTATAGTCTCTTTTCAACATAACATCTTAAACTCCTGGAAGGTCATTACCACATTCTGCAATAGTCTTCTCTAAGTTAATACGCTCTTTCTGATAGTTTGTCTTTCATATGATATGTGGCTGATTTTAGAGCCCACTCATCAATCTGATCATTCTTTCTAGACATGTTCTCATTTGTCCATGTCCCCTTCTAACATGTAACATCCAGAAAACAGGAAAACAGTCTAGTTGTGTTGTCAGTGCTGAGTAAAAAGTAGACCATTTAGAGGTCTCACTATTAACTGGGAATAATGAGAAATTGCTGTATCTTGGCTGAACTCAAGTACCAGGAAGAGAAAAAAACTTAGAAAAAATATCTCCTTTCAGTTGGGTTATAATATTCTGCTTCTGACAGAAAGTGGTCCAAAATAACCACCACTTATACTGAATTCTGAAGATATAAATAAGTGGGTTATTCTGCAAGAAGGCACCAATGTTGAACCCAGGAAGTTCATGGGACAGTCACTGTGGACAGCGTTTTGTTTTATTTCTTTGTTTTTTTAAATTTACAAACAAACTTGTTACTTCTACCAGGGAGAGGGGAATTGTGCTATATGCCTCCTATATGTTAAACACAAGTTATACCATTTAATCCTAACCACAGCCCTAAGAGTTATGGATTACTGGCTCATTCTATGTGTGCTGAGCTGCGGAGTGATAGAGCAGTGGTTCTCAACCTTGGCTGCACATTAGAATCGCCTGGGAATCTTGTTAAAATCCTGATTTCTGGGCCTCATCATTAGTAACAAAGAAACAGAATTTCCGGAGGATGAGGCCCAGAAATCAGGATTTTAACAAGATTCCCAGGTGATTCTAATGTGCAGCCAAGGTTGAGAATTACTGTGATAGAGTATATTAGCATTTGTTTATTTGCCTTCACAACAGAAGTTGGAGACATGCTCAAATCCATGTAGCTAGTAAGGTGCAGAGCCCAGATCCTACCTAAGTCCGAGGGACTGTCCAAGAGTCTACATGTTTTCCTACAGGTCAGATTGCTTCTCTAGATGTGTAGACAGTCTCCAAAATGTCCTCCCCCACCCGTGTCCTTGAAATGGGTAGAAAATGGAAAACTGATGTAACGTCACCTTTAAAATTAGGTAACAAAGAGACAGTGTCTTCCATTTGAGGTACTGTTGCTCTTGCTCTTTCACTCACTCACTCTGAGGAAAGCCAGCTGCCCTATTGTGAGTTGCCCTGTGGAAAGGCCCACACGACAAAGAGTTGATGCTTCAACCAAGAGACAGCAAGGGCTTGAGTCCACAGCCGACAGCCATATGAGTGAGTCTGAAAACAAATTATTTATCAGGGGAGCCAGGAAATGACTATAGTCCCAGCCTTCACTTTAATTGTAGCCTATGAGAGAGACTGATCCAGAGATACCCAATGAAACTATGTCCTGATTCCTGATTCATTGGATTTTAAGATAACGACTGTTTATTCTTTTAAGCTATTAAGTTTTAGGGTAATTTTTTTACACAGCAATAGGTAACTAGTACACTCTATTAGAGAAAAGAGAGTATGTGGGCAATGAATATGCCATACTCAAGCAAAGAGAATCTGGGGAAAGAAGCAGAATTACATGAAGTCACCTAAACCAGTGCCTTTCACCTACCAGGCATGAGTGTGCTCTAAACATTGTCCCAACTTTACTCTCATTCTACAGCTGCACTAACCACATTCCTAACGGAGTCAGTGGTGCCAAACTTATTTTAAAAAACATGGTAAAAAGGGTAGACTTCTCACACTTCCCTTGTTGCTACTGTTTACAGAAATGCCTTTAAAATGCAAATGTGCTGTATTAAGACACATTTAATAGATGTAATAGCTGTTCTGAAGCCTATATTATGGGAGAAAAAACTAAGCTGGGTCACAAGGTTTTGGAGGACTGTTTCATGACTTTGATTCACCAATGTATTCCAGTCCAGATCATATGGCAGACTTGAATGAGCATTTATGTAGAATACCATCTTACTGGCACTTTAACTGTGCTTAGGACTAAAACGAATAAATATAAACTACAAGCCAATTGCACTTTCCCCATTTTCCTTGCTTCTAGGAAGCAGTCTAGAAAAAAATGACACTTTCAGTTTGGCCAAAACTCTTCTCATATGAGTTAATGTTCCCTTGCCAAGGTGGAGGTTCCCTTCCAACTTTCATATACTAATACATAGTCCTCACAGAGTGCTCATAACTGTCCTTGTGGAGAATAACCAATAAAGGAACACATTAAAAATAGGCTAAATTTAGAATTAAAGTAAAACTTAAGAATATATTATAATTAGTTATAGAGGTAAATATTTTGTGTGGGCAAATATGTATGCTAATTGAAATTTTATTATTTAGAAAATGATTAATTGTAACGTATGAGATATTAACAGATTATATACGATTACTACTAAAAAAACACATAAAAACTGAAAACATTTTAACTGAAACTAACTTCCTCCTAGGGAATGTAAAGCAGACATAATTCCAAACTACCAGCAAAATTAACAAAAGTTATTTTTATTTTTAAAGTATAGTGATGAGCATTTTAAATGAATGTGTTATCCATGTAAACCAATAGTTCTAAACTCTTCCTCCTGAGCCACATACTGCTATTTGTTCCCCAATATCCATCTTCTCTTTATTCTTTAGAGCTTCAATTTTGTATTGGGCCCATGTTTATTTGAAGAAATGGCTATATCTCTAAGCATCTCTTGCAACTAGGTATGACCTTCAGTCTGGCCAAAGGGTTGTAAGGAGAAAGTTTGAACAACTACTAGGGAATGTCCTTATAATAAAAGTGTGTGCCCCCTGCCTTTCTTTCTTCTACTCCTGATTGATATAAACTTCTAAGAACTGTCTTGGAACATGACATAACCTTTCAGGTTATTAAGGCTCTATGTTACTGATTTGGTAGAACCAAGAAAAGTAAGTAACATTTCCTTATTGCCACCATATCCAACCCTAACCTCCCTCTCCAGTGAGCCTCCATGGTAAACCATTTCCATGGGAATGCTATCACTTCCAGTTGCAGGGACACACTTCAAAAATTGGTTTCCCAGAAGCCTAAAAGATAGTTACCAAACTCCCCACTTACTGGGTGGGTCCAAATTAACAGATACTCATTTCAAATGATCTGGACACATGATTTCCATATTCGAGTCAAAGATTAAACATGATAGCTTGGGAAAAACTCTTACATGTGAAAAAAAACTTTAAAAATATATAATTGGGGGCTTCTTTGGGTAATACCATTTGCACTAAAGTCAGACTCCAGCACCAAGATGAAAGTTTTCTCTTTTTGTGGTATTCAACTTGGGAAAGGTGAGCATGATTTTCCAGTGGCTTTTAGGCCTTTAACGGTAATAGTTTATGACATAACATAAATACAGAGATAGCTGAATAACAGTTTCAGTATAATTTTGCTGGAAGTTTCTCCCAAAATTTCAATGTGTTTTAGAAAAATCCACATTATGTTTTCATTTTCAATACTTATAAATTAAATGTATGTTGATGGTTCTGTTTATTAAGTTTTAAATTGTCTTTAATATCCTTTATTTAAATCATGTTTTATACTTATTTATGTAAAATTGGACCTGGTTGTGTTCTTATTTTTTCTTTTATTTTTTTCATGTATCTAGAAATTATATAACAACTCCATCCCAGGCAGCAAATCCATCTGTCCTCTGGTAGAGACTATGGCACTGAGCTAGCTAGTCTCTGTGTCTCCTGATATTATTCATCATAGAGTTTTGTGCCAGTTTTAGTCTCCTAGGCCTTTTCAGTTTACATTCCTCATTCAAGGAGATGCCAAAAAACCAGCAGAAAGCATTTATTAAGTCGGACAGTGAGGCATTACAGAAATGAAGGCGCTGGATGGATGAGTATTTATCTTTACTCAGCCCCAGCAGCAAGGCTTGTTCAGATGCCGGCAATTGCTTGGTTGGGTGTTCACACCACTTGCTTCCTCCTTCAGTGTGCTGCAATCTTCAGAGAATTAAAGAAAGGGCTGTAAATACATTGTGCACATGCCACCACTTCTGGGAATGAGTAAGTAGAGACAGAGTCATGCTTTTAAAAAAAAAAAAAAAATCATGACACCAATCCACAGGAGGAAAAAAAAAAAGAAAAGAAAGTGCATTCTGAAATGTTTAATAAATCAAAATGCAAAGTTCACTAAGACGTCTGGGGTTTAATTCCTTACCAGAAGTTGGGAACTATATAAAAAATGCTCCCAGGGCTGCTGCAGCAGGGATGGAGGCAGAGTGGCAGTGTTAACGTTCTGTGGTTTGGGTGGGTTTCCATGGCTTAACTTCTACTGATTGTTGTCTGACTGAGAAGCCAGAAGTCCCTTCTCTTTGACCTGGTAAGTTCCAGTCTTCTCATGCTGTCATTAACGTCTTAATAGTTAACATTGGAAACAGAGTCTTTTTTTTTTTCAATGAGAAAATGCAAATCTGTGTATCTTCCGTATAGCTTCTACCCACAAATACACTGAGGTTCTTGCATGTGGAAAGCAAAAGCTTCCGGACTTTGAGAAGATCTTTGCTATCCCTTCTGCTTTTCCAGTCCAAGCACATCAGATACCTGAAAAGCTGAGGTTAAGCAGCTATGACAAGGAACTATATGAAGACAGATGAAGAATGCTGATTTTTAAAAATCTTCTGACTTCTTGTTTATCTCCTGGGGCCACTAGGGTGGGATGTTTGATTTTTAAAAATGCTCTGGTTGATAATTGTGGGACTTCTTTGCATTGCTTACTCTAGATCTCATTTCCATAGTCAGGTTATTTGCAGGCCTTGCACACTCCAGCCTCAGCAAACTTGAGGGAAATATCTTTAATGGGAACTGGCAGAAATTTCTGGCATGAGGTTTCTCCAGTGTCAAAACTGAACTATTTCCCAGGGACTCACAACTAGATTGAAAGCTGATGGAAGACACAAGCTGAATCTAATATATTCTTGTGTTACCCAAAATACTTAGTAAATGTTAGATGTTAATTACTCATGAAATATGAGTTATATATGAGGAAATTTATTGATATCACATTAAACAGGGTTTAAAGTTTTTGACAGGGTAAAGAACTGTGCTACTGTATATCATGTGTTGTTTATTATTTGAACTTTCCTAATCAGAATTAGTTTGATTCATTCATTCGACCAAAAGATATTGACTTCCTCTGATATAAAAGTAAAACATAATAAAAACTGTGCATTAAGGGAAGGGCAGTTTAAAGAAGATGAGATATAGTCCCACTCCCTAGAGTTTTTAATTCAGTTAAAAGGTTATTTGGGGAAAAAATAGTTTTTATACAAGTGTTGTAAAGGCCTTTGGACCTATCAAAAATTCTACTGAAAAAGATAACAGAATAGTAACACATGTCCTACATCTAAATGATATAGAAAATATAAGTGCATACAACCACACACAGTCAAATTTCCAATTGGAGTGAATTAGTTTTGCTTTTGGCCTAACTTAGATGAGATGATTTCATGGAACATTGGGGGTCAATTTTGCCTTATATGCAAATGTAACATCACAAAAACCTAAAGAGAGAAAGAGAAAGAAACCTGGATATATTCAACTACAAAAAGAGCTAAGGATTCTGGGCAGGAGACAGAGATGATGTGGCACCAGTTTTCAAACGTTGAGAACCTTCACTGGCCCAAGACTGGTGAGCCTCACTGCCCAATCATCCCCTCACTTGTGAAGATGACACATATTTATGTACATGCCAAGAAAGCTGCAGCTCAAAACCAAGGAAAGCTAGCACATCCGTTGCTTGAGATTGTGGAACCCAAAGTTTAAGGATTTGAGGGTTAGGTAACTAATGAATATTTTCTGCCCTAATTATGGGTGGGAAAGAGATTAATTATAAAAACTATCAATTGATTCCTTCCCTTTTCTCCTTTTTTCTTTTAGGGCCTTTATCTTTATTGATAGGTTAGTTCTTGCAGGCAGTTTGGATAAGCAGCCTTTAGTGAATGGGAAAGTAAAATCTGACATATCTGAGAAGCCTCTCTTCCAGTGCACAAAACACTAATTGGGTGCAAGAACATAATCAGCATCAATGAGAATTCCCAGAAGAAATCACTTCTATTCCCACTACTCACAATCCCTTTTCACCTCTCTATGAAAATACCCTTAATCTACATTCCAAGAAGCAAAATGTTAGTACATTCATCAAAAATCCCCTCTTGCTTCATGCCATCAGACTGAGGATGGGAAAATGAGCTTAGGGAAATGCTTATGAAATTCTTTGGAATGCAGCTAAATACAGGAAAACATGAATTACACTGCCCCATGTAATTCAGTGAAAAAAAAAATGGTGTCTGAAACCACAAAGCATCTGATGATTCTTAAATTTGGCAGCAGAATCATGAGATCCTAGGCCCTGTTGGAGGATCACTATTACTGACAGGAGGGTTAAAAGTCATTAATTCCCTCAAGTTACCATGCAAAATTTTTCCTAAACTTATTATGGTTTAATTAAACATCTCAGTTTTAGAACTTTAAACAAATTCCAGTCACATATAGCAAGAAGATAGATAATACTAGAAGTGGTGAGAAAAAATAAAGTTATTATTATGATAGCATAACTTTCCATTGTTATACTTTTATTTAGTTAGGAGTGGCGATAATAGCAGAATTTATTTAATAAGAAATTGGTTGGGCCATCTATATTATAAGTAAGAAAGCTGTTCTCAACAACTCTCATAATTTAGAAAGGTCAAAGTAGCGGGGAAAAGAAAATAAACTGGCCAGTTAATTTTACTAAATTGATATATTTCCTGGCATCTACTCAAGTGAATTTATATTGAATATTATTGAAAGAAATGTCTTGATTTTCTATTTAACTTTCAGTAATAGAATTAGGTTGATCCTTCTCTTGTTTTAAAACAATTGTTTGCACATTGAAGTAGAAATATAAAATCCGCCATTGATGTCATTTCCACAGCCCTTGTTGAAGAGTGTGATACCAATGTTCCACTAAGTGGATACTGAAGCATCCCTGCTGAAGACTCAAAGCCCAGTTACCTGATTGAACCTACAGTGTATATATGACATGAGCTGAGATAACCATATTCTTTCCCCGGGAAGTGTAAAATTAGTACATAGAAACCAAGCATGGATGGCTATGAACGCTTGGTGAGGATTTCAAGGAAGCTTAAAAGACTATGTGAATGCAATAAAATAAGCTCCATGAGCTGAGAGACATGAAATAGATGCCACATAAATGAGGAGTCATGTGGCCCCAGAAGGAAACAAAACCAAGAGATTAGAATTCTCGCTTCTTGAGTAATACAGCAGTCCCTCATTACAGAATGGTTTTTAGTTTAGCTCAACTTCCTTCCATCTGGATTCCATGATGGTCCCTTGATTTTCTACAATAAATCTCATGTACTATAGTAGTTCGAGAGATTCCTTTTTCTTTCTTGTAGTCATATGATACCTGAGAAATAAGAAGGCAATGAGTGTCTCGTAGGTCTTCCATTTTTAATATGTTATAGTAATGTTGGCTGCACAATAAATGCTACATAGGGAAACATTTTATAATTTACATAAAGGACAAAATCCTATATAAAAAAGCTAATATGCAAATGGCCATCACTCAATCATGCCATAGTGGCTCAGACACTCAACACTGGGGAGAGAGGAATGGGGAACAGCCAGGCACATGAGCTTGTGAGAGAGGAATGAGGACCAGCCAGCCTGTGGCCTAGGAGAAGGACAAGCCACCTGCCCTGCGGTCCTGGGTGCCAGCGGCTGGGGCTGCAGCCCGGGAGAGGGACAAGCCACCTGCCCCACGGTCCCAGGTGCCAGCAGCTGTGCCTGCACCTGTGGCCTGAGAGAGGGACAAGCTGCCTGCCCCGTGGTCCCTGCACCAGCGCCTATGGCTGTGGCCCAGGAGAGGGACAAGCCGCCCGCCCCACGGTCCCAGGCACCTGCAGTGTGGCCCGGACAAAGCCACCCACCCACGGTCCCCTGCGGCTATGGCTGGCCCGGGTGAAGCCAGCCCAGGTCCTGGGTGTCTGTGGCCGGCAGGAGGGGGTGAAGCCCAGGTCCTGGGTGTGGGGCGAAGCAGAGGTGGTTAGGGGCGATCAGGCCAGCAGGGGAGCAATTAGAGGCAATCAGGCAGACAGGCAGAGGTGGTTAGGGGTGATCAGGCAGGCAGAGATGGTTAGAGGCAATCAGGCAGGCAGGCAGAGGGGTTAGGGGCAATCAGGCAGGCAGGCAGGCAAGCAGTTAGGAGCCAGCGGTCCTGGATTGCGAGAGGCAGTCGGACATCCCCCAAGGGGTCCTGGATTGGAGAGGGTGCAGGCTGGGCTGAGGGACCACCCCCCTCCCCGTGCACAAATTTCATGCACTGGGCTTCTAGTTTAATATAAAGTCCTAACCACTTTGTTTTTCATTTGTTCTCTGTCTCATATCCTCATCAGGCCCCACCCTTTTATACATAAACATATATATATATATATATATATATATATATATATATATATACACATACATATATATATATATATATATATCTGCAAACACCCAGGTTCTAGGGAATTTCCAGGGATATGAATTTGAAACTAGGTGGTCCTGTCATGAGAGTCATGGAAAAGTCAATATGTAGTAGGTCATTGTCATTCCCAGTAGATAAACACTGGGGACTTAGGAGAAACTGCAGTGTTCATCCATCAATGTATTCCACTCTATACAATACAAGAGAATCTAATGTGAATTCAAGTTTTGGGACACCCCAGAAATCTGCACAATGTCTCTAACCCACACTTGTTTAAGAAATCAAGTGTTCTCTGTGAGAGAAACAAATAGTGAGTAAAGATTATAAACATCATAAAAATGAAATTAAAGGTCCACTTTCTTCAAAATTTTTTATAGAATCAGTAAAATAAAGAAAAAAATGATTGGGAGAGACTCCATAAAATAATGCACAAAGCACATAATGTCAGCATCACATTGTACATTATGCAGCATTCATAAATGAACATATTTTTTAATAAATTTATTGATTTTTTACAGAGAGGAAAGGAGAGGGATAGAGAGCTAGAAACATCAATGAGAGAGAAACATCGATCAGCTGCCTCCTGCACACCCCCTACCGGGGATGTGCCCGCAACCAAGGTACATGCCCTTGATCGGAATCGAACCTGGGACCTTTCAGTCCACAGGCCGGCGCTCTATCCACTGAGCCAAACAGGTTAGTGCTGAACATATTTTATATCCTTAATTATGGCTGCTCCAAAACCTTCCAAAACTCGGGGGTTCCTAGTCCTTGTGTTTTATCTCCAAACATGACTCTCACTATTAGAAAAATGTGTACCTTTCACCCATTTGGGAATGAGGGCTTTGTTATTATGTTAAAATCATAGAATCGCAAGAGGGCTAGTGGTTACTGAAAACTATTGTGATTGCTTTGTAATAGGAAAATTTCCAAACTTATCCCTTAATGTGGTTGCAATTTTAAATACTTGATGTGAGAAAGTCAGTGTGGTAAAGATACGGAATAAATTTCTCTACTAGAATAAAGACGTGGAGGAAAAGTCTTGAGTTGTGCAAACAATTCGTCTTGGTTTCTGCACAAATGTAGAAACACCAAGAAGAGGTCTATTCCTCATCTTTTGAATGCAAAATATTTAAAGAAAATTTTGTTTGACTGTGTCTTCCGAGAGCAAATATCACTTGTGTGTAAACAATACCAATCCAACAGAGGGAGCTAAGTGCACATAGGGATTGAAGAGACAGCAAAGATTATTAGTAGATAACAGTCAGGCCTATAGTTTATTATCTAAATTGCAGTCTAGTCCTTCCTCAGAAGAACCCATTGACCAGACTGGGGATAGACAATTGATTCAGAAGCCCACTGCCAGGACTTCCGTTGTTACGGAATCTCTATTCTTCTCCTCCTTTTTATCCTACTATTCTTTTTGTTTCTCCTTCTTTCTTCATGCAATTTATTTCTTATTTTTTGTTCTTCCTTTTCCTATCCCCTAGGAAAGATAAGTGCTTCCATGGCTACTATTTATTGTCATTATCAGTACTTGGGCCATATAGCATGATTTTCCATTTCAAATTTCACCTATTTTTATCATGTTCAATTTGATAGCATTGAAGTATACAATATGACCATCAAAGGAGAAAAGATGACACCTATTCTTACTGTACAATTTACATAAGAATAGGCATTTATTTTCAAGATCCTTTTTAGTAGATGCTTACATATAAACATATATACATGTGCAAGAATATAATTTTGGCATCAAGGCAAGTCCTGGGTAATTGTAAAGATTTATGTATTAACAGGTATTTTATTATCATACCTCCTTAAGGCATTTTTCTACACCCACCCCACCCCTACAGGAGGAATTTTGTCATTATCAAGGAATTACAAAATCTATAGTGAGGGAAGCACAGCCATATTGAAAGCATTTTACTTGCTACCATCTGTAGACAGAGGCAGATAATGAAATGTTATGTGTAAAATTTAAATATATTTTAATGAAAGCAGTGAGGTTCAAGAGTGACAAAGACCTGGAAACTGCTTTAAAACATCAGAGAAAAGTGAGTGTGGTTATTATAATAATCTTTATGGCTAGATAATTAATCAAAAAGGATTTAACCACAGAGATCTTTGACAGTAGCTAATTGATCATTGGGACCCTAGGAACAACATAAAGTCTACCTTCAGTCATTAGAATGGGGAGTTATATCCTCTTACGCTGTTTTATGACTTGACCCAGTTTGTAAACCCAAAATCTCTTAAATGATGGGTAAACAAGATACACTTGAGGAAAAAACCCATATTGTGTATTGTACTCTCTTTTCTCCCACAACTTTATTAAGGAGTAATTGATAAATTGTACATATTAAACATAATGATTTGATATGTATATATGTGTATATATATATATATATATATATATATATATTATACATACACACACATATATATGTATACACACACACACATTGTGGAATAATTACCAAGATTAAGATAATTAATACATCTCTCACATTATATAGTTAACTCTGTGTGTGTGTGTGTGTGTGTGTGTGTGTGTGTGTGGTGAGAATAGTTAAGATCCACTTTCAGCAACTTTTATGTATACAATACCATGTTAGCTGAAGTCTTTTCATAATGCCTAAGATCTGAAATTTTAATAGTAGACACTGGTTGTGTCAAGTCTATGAACCATTCTCAAACACACTCTCAATTTCTTTCTCTACAATCTCTCCTCTATTCCTCTGTTTTATTTTAGAATTTTGAATGTTATAGTTTCATCAATCATTAAGCCAGCATTAATTGTGAGGTTTGATTTTTCCATTCTAATACACTAATATGCCTCCTACAATAATGGAACTCATATCTCTGATATTTTCTGGATCAAAACATTGTCTCACCCTTAACTTAGTTTCAATGGCAACATAGTTATTTTCTGACCAAATCAAATTTTGCTATCCATTTCTTTATAATAACACCATGACTATTACCCTTTTTTGTGCAATTAATATTAAACAATTATTCATTAATATAATTCACATACTGAGGCCTGGCAAAGAATCATGGCTTCACCCACAATGAATCTTTTTACCATAATTTACTAGACTATTTTTCTACGTATTTAATATTAAACTAGAAATGTCCTCTCAGTTAATTCCATCAACCATAAAAAAAAATACCTTAAATTTGCTGACAGGAGTTTTTGCAAGGCATTTAAGTCCAAGTGAAATATTTTTCCATAGTGTTTTTTCAGCATTTACAGGACATTTGAGAGTCTTTCTCAGATAAGGTCTATATTTCTTTTCTAATACAACCCTCACAATTTTTTAAATTAAGCTATCATGACAAGCAAAATCATTAAGATACTACCCTTATTTTTAAACTTTTTATCAAAGTAATTGCAGATTTATTAGAATTCTTATAGATTAAGAATTCCCATTTGCTAGGTTTCTTATTAAGTTTTTTATTTTAAAACTAAGCAAAATGAATTATAAGTTTAAAACTAACCTTAAATAAATTAGAGTGTAAATTTAGGGTTCTTGAGCTTGGATCAGAGTTCTAGGAGGCCCCAAATTCTATTATCTTTTTACCTTATAATATATTAATATTTTTAGGTAAGAAAAAAGCTAGATTATTTTTTACATTTCATAGTATGCAAATAGAAATTATTTATGTCGATGGATATATAAAAATGTAATAAGTTAATTTATAGAAATATTATTTAAATAAGTAGATAATCAAATTTTGGGTGTAAAAATTTACCTATAAAAGTTTTTTAATCAAATTTATTTTGGTTGTCTGAGGTTAGCAAAATTAATATATTTTTTCAATATCTACCATATGCATGATTTATAAGAAAAGCCATATTTTGCTTCCTGTAAAGTCATTTACTAAATTTTAGAAACTGTATTTTACACATTTACAAACAGCTAGTTTGTGGATATAACCAACCCAAACTTCTAATCTTTTACAAAATTGCCTAAATCTAAAACAAATTTGTCTGTTTTATCTTTTTTTTAAAAAAAAATGTCTTTATTGACTTCAAAGAGAGGAAGATAGGGAAAGAGAGAGACAGAAACATCAATTGTGAGAGAATCATTGATCAGCTGCCTCCTGCAAGCCCCCTACTTGGAATCTAGCCCACAACCTAGGCATATACCCGATGGGGAACCAAACTGTGATCTCCTGGTTCATGGGTCAATGTTCAACCATTGAGCCACACTGTCTGTTTTATCTTGAGAAAATTTGATGGCCTCTAATTGACAATTCACCAGACAGAAACTATATTCTCATTTACTTTCCAAAAACCCACCATGATTTTTCAATGGTCTTAAGAGACCAGCACATCTAAAAAAATTTGTGAAAAAATAAGTCAGTTTAACACATGAGGAAAATTTTTGCCTTGGAAGTGAAACTGTAGCTCTGAGTAGGAACACATACACATTTATCTTTGAGAAGATTGTGAAAGCAATATTACAAAAGTTATTATTATTCATCCAATTTATTTATTTTCCTTTGCATTATCTCATTTAATTGAAATAAAGTGATGAATTATATTACAGTGTCTATAGAACAGTACTTTCAACTACATTTCAATTTTATGAAATATTAACATCTGTTCATTCTAAAGTAATTTATTAGAGGCATATTATGTATCCATTTTTATTTAGTTTAAAACATTTCTTTAAACTTTATCTATATGTAGGAATAAACAATCACCTACAAATACAAATTTTAAAAAGAAGAGGAGAGAGTGGACAAAATCCAATCTTAGAAGAGAAACTTTAAATGTAGCATGTTTCCCTTCTTTTTTTAAGGATAAGACTAGCTAGTTGATTTAACAATTCTCTGATCTTTCTCTTATTTTTACTCCTTCTTTTCCTTGAACTGCCTTAATTCATTAACTATGTTTCTTAGTAGCAAGTCTTTGCTGCATAATAATTTTCAAGTTTGCTACAAACTCTGCTTTAATTTCCTAGTAATCTGAGAAGACAACCACAGCTACAATTTTGAGGCAGACAGTGATTCCTGATACTGGCAGTTTTCCTGAAAAGAAAAAGGAAATACAACTACTCCCACAAGTTTACCACAAATAGTAAGTCTGTGGCAAAATAAAAAATTTGCATACAATTACCATTAAGTTGAACAAAAGCATCATTATGCCTAACAATAGTTGTTTTAAACTGATAAAATAAGAACATTCAGCCAAGTGCAGCTGTACAACATTTTATAAAGTATTTTAATGAGAAGCCTTTAATGGAAATCAACATTTAAGTCTAGGGTTTCTCAAACTAAAGTTTGTGAAACTCTCAGAAAAATGTGAAGATATTCTCAGGGCCTAGGAGATCTCGAGTTCAATATCTATTTATTAAAATCTGTTAATGCACACTGAATTTTAAAGCAGAAACTTTACAGAAGGAACTGGGTTCATATATTTAAAGAGTGAAAAAAGTAAAACAAACAAACAAAAAAACCCTGCCAACTAAGAGCATTATATTCTTGCGCAACAAAACTGATCTTCGAAAATGAAGGAGAGACTTTCCCAGACAGATAAAAGGGATTCATCACCACCATACCTGCCTTACAAGAAAGGCTAGTTAACCAAGTTGAAATGAAAGGATATTAATTAGCAACATGAAAGGCTATCCTATATGATAAAGAGGTTAATATGCAAATTGACCATCAATCCAACACACAAGAGGCCGCCCCCATGTGGTCAAAGATGGCCAGCAAGGGAGCGCAGTTGTGGGCGATCAGGCCAGCAGGGGAGGGCAGTTGGGGGGGACCAGGCTGGCAGGGGAGGACAGTTGGGGGCAACTAGGTCAGCTGGGGAGGGCAGTTAGGGGCAATCGGGTTGGCAGGGGCGCAGTTAGGCGTCGATCAGGCTGGCAGGGGAATGGTTAGGGGGTGATCAGGCTGGCAGGCAGAAGCGATTAGGGGTAATCAGGCAGGCAGGCAGGCGAGCGGTTGGGAGCCAGCAGTCCTGAATTGTGAGAGGGATGTCCGACTGCCCATTTAGGCCCAATCCCAGTGGAACAGGCAATGGGACATCCCTCGAGAGGTCCCAGATTGGAGAGGGTGCAGGCTGGGCTGAGGGACCCGCCCCCGACTCCTCCCCCCCCACCCATGCACAAATTTCATACACCAGGCCTCTAATGAAAGTATAAAATTCACATATAAAAGTAAACATATAGACAAATAAAGAATACCGTATTCCTGTAATGGTAGTATGTTAATATATTAAATTTAATATATAAGTTAAAAATAAAATTATAAGTATATATGAATGAATACATAATATAAAAGATATAAGTTGTGACATTAATAACATAAGGTGTCTGGGGGATGTAAAGGTGTAGAGGTTTTTGTATGCAATTAAAGTTAAGTGGTTATCAGTTTAAAATAGACTGTTATAAATATAACATGTTTTATGTAACCTTCCCACGACCACAAAAAAATATCTGCAGAAGATACACAAAAGAAAAAGGAAAAGGAATCAAAGCATATCACTACAAAAAAGAAATCAATGAAACAAACAAAAACAAAAAAGACAGCAAAAGAAGAAATGGGAAATAAACAGCTACAAGATAGACAACAATTTTTTTTAAGAAGGTGGAAAAACTAAGTGCTCCCCTATCAATAATTACTTTAAACACAAATAGATTAAACTCTCCAATTAAAACACAGAGTGGGTGAATGGATAAAATAACAAGACAACATATACTGTCTACAAGAGACTCATTTTAAATTTAAGGCTACACATAGGCTGAAATTGAAGGGATGGAAGAAGATATTCTATGCAAATGGTAACTAAGCAAGAGCAGAACTGGCTATGCTTATATCAGACAAAATAGACTTTAAGTTAAAACTGACTAGATACGAAGAAGGACATTATATAAGATAAAATGATGAATTCATTAGAAAACTATAACAATTATAAATATATATATTCACCCAATATCAGAGCACCTAATATAAAGCAAACACTGTATTATGGAATATATAATGTATACTACTATAATATATACTATATTGTGCAAGTAAGTTGGAAAAAAATAACAAAAAGATGACTAGAAAATCCTGTTTAGAAATTGCAAAAAAACACTTCTAAATAAGAAGATAAAAGAAATTATAAACTTTCATGGAAAGTGGAAAATAATTGGAGTTAAATAATATTAAATAATATTTTATTTGTTAAATAAGTTTAACAAATAAAATATTAAAAACACTACAAATAAAAACATTTGGGCTCAGCTAAATCAGTGCTTAGGACAAAGTATAACCTTGTGCCCCAGTCGGTTTTGCTCAGTGGATAGGGCATCAGCCTGCTGACTGAAGGGTCCTGGTTTGATCCAGGCAAGGTTAGGTACCTGGGTTGCAGGCTTGATCCCCGGCCCCAATCTGGCCATGAGCAGGAGGCAACTAATTGATGTGTCTCTCTCATAGCGATGTTTTTCTCTCTGTCTCTCCCTCTCCTTTCTACTCTCTCTAAAAATCAATGGAAAGATATCCTTGGGTGAGGATTCACAACAACAACAAAAAAGTATAACCTTGTTTCTATTAGAAAAAGATGAGAGTTTTTAACTGAGCACATAAAGAAATACTAATTAAAACAATTTCAAAATGGTTCAATGGCCCAGAGTGAGTAAAATAGAGAAGGGAAAAAAACTTACAGAACAGTGCCTGACCAGGTGCCCTTCCTAGAACTGCATGCTCTACACTACATAGCCTTTACCTTTGATGTAAGGAAATAAAAAAATTAAAATAAAATAAAAAACCTCTGGTCATACTGAACCAGTTCTACTTTTAACTTAGTCTTAACCATGATTTGTGCCATTGGCTGTTTGCCTCTTGTAATGCATTTTCTGAAATAGCCACAAAAATATGTAGCACAAACATTATTTTTCAGAACCCATCATTCATAAGATAACCATAATGAATTTCTCTGTAACAGACTCTCAAGGAACATTAAATTTTCATTCTGAAGTGAAATAGAAGCCTGCATTACATCAAGCTGGCATTTTTCTGACTTGCATGCTGGTGGTTGCCAACAACTGTCTTATCCTGGGCTCTGAATTCAGGACTGAATGCAAACCACAGAGAACTACAGAGAGCCCAAGCTGTGCTGCTCCCAGTAGCAAAAGGAAAACTCGACTCTGCTGGCAATGGATAGAACAGAGGGGATGTCCCATTCTCACCACTCCCACATCATGACCAAGCAAAGCTACTCTGCCTTTGGAGCATTGGCTAGAATTGCAACAATGGCAAATATTGACTCGGCTTAGCATTTCCCACAGAAGTATCTGGCAAAGTTAAGATATTGGTTATTGTTGTCTATTTAGGCCACCAAGCCTTTGATTTTTCAAGCTAATGTGATTCAGTAGAGAGGAAATGGTCTACATGATACTTAATCAAAAACAGCAGCTACTGAAATACTGACCTTAAAACACCCCTACCATTTCTCTTGCTCCAGTTCTGTCTGTATGTATCTGCTAAGGACTTTAAAGTATTTGTGTAATTGCCCCAGAGGATATATATGACCTTTAATCATGACCCAGTTTTATACAAATATATCACTTTCTCTCCATCTGGAGAATAGTTTTACAAATTTCCTTAGAATTGGATACCCCATACATATTCAGCAGGTAGTGTTTAAAAACAACTAACTTAAGACCAAACAACCTTTAGAAAACAGATAACTATCTTTCGTGTTTAAATTTGTGGAGAAAAGAATCCTAAAATTAGAAATACACAACTTTTAGATGTTTTTAAATCAATAGAAGTTTGAAATAAGCTACCAAAATGTTACTACTAGTAACCACATTCATGAGTAGATAAGAATATATACGAAGCTCTATATTTAAATGAATGTTTCTAAATTGCTGGAGTGGGCTGCTTCTGAAAATACTGTTCTTTGCTTAACAAAATCTTTTTTTTTTTTCATGGATAGTGTAAAGGTACTTATTTCCTATCTACACCATAAGCAATCAAATTTGCAAGCTTGCTATGCAGGGTCTTTCATGTTCTGTGATCCTACAATTGAAAACAATGACTCAGTTCCATGTGGTCTTATTTATTTATGAATTTAAATAATTTTCTATTTAAATTATTTTTATTTTTCGATTGCAGTTGACATACAATCTTATATTAGTTTCAGGTGTATACTCCAGTGACTAGGCATTATATAACTTACTAAGTAATCATCCCAATAAATCTAGTAATTATTTGATACCAGACATATTTATTAGAATATTATTTCCTTATGCTGTACTTTTCATCCCATGACTATTCTGTAACAACAAATTTATACTTCTTAATCCCTTCACCATTTTTACCCATTTCCCCAAACCCCCGATCCCCAATCTGGCAATCATCAAAATGTTCTCTGTATCTATGAGTCTATTTCTGCCCTGCTTCTTCATTTATTTAGGGGTTTTTTAGATTCATTTTTTGATACATATATATTTATTGCATTTTATTGTTCATATTTTTTATCTTTTTCTATGTATTAAATAGAGCTCCTACATCTGCTGGGCTTGGTAGAGTGGCCTAATGTAATAGGTGTCCTGTAGGGTCCAGTGGCACAGCCTCCCTGATCACACACACTGGGTACCCACCCATTGTGTGGGCTGTGTACACCCTCCTATTGAAGTTGAGCCTTGACTGCTATTGGCACCTCAATGGGATGGATTTACCTGCCCCCCACGCCCAGCTGATTGGTTTTCAGGATTGGCTGTGACCACTGATTACCATGAAGGACCAGTTGTGCAGGAGCCCACCCCACAGAGCAGGATTACTTCAGTGGGGCTGAGTCTGTCCCTTGAGTGTATCACTTGTGGAGGTGGTTGGGTGTTGATGCTTCAATGCTTCAATGTGGTCTGAAGCTTGCCACCAGGTATACTGGTTCTGCGGCCTCCCTGGAGGTGCAGGTCAGGTCAGCACTCCCTGTGTTCTGCTCAGGGCCACCTGACTTGAGCTACAAAGCAATGTGCAAATGGCTGCTACTTGTGCTGGACTTGGTAGTAACCAGGAGAGGCCAAGAACCAAGGCCAGCTGCTGCCAATGCCAGGCCTGGGGCCACTTAGTGAGAGGGATGGGGCATGCTGAGGCAGGATTCTTCTTGTTTTAGAGATTTTAGGAAAGTCCGAAGACTGAGCAAGACAGGTCATTTGTATGGAAAAGCCACCAGAAACAGCTTGAGTGGGCCTGCAAGTTTGGTAGTGGTGGGGGCAGGGAGGTGTCCGGGAATCACCAGAGCAGGACAAACAGTGATAGGTTGAAGGGGACTCAGATATGGTGCTCTCCTGCCATCTCTGTGGGGGGAGGGCCCATCAAAAGGAACAATGGCCTCTGCCCGCACTTCTGTGTGGGAGAAAGCTGCCTCCCCGCCCCCCCAGCTCTTACCCTGACAATTCAGTCCCTCCCTATATGTCCCTTGTGCCTTATGAACTGCTGCCTCAGTGCGAGAACTCAAAGGGAATGAGTCTGAGTAAGTCCAAGTACAGGCCCTTTAAGAGGAACTGCCTGAAATTTCAGCAACCTCCATGTCACTCAACTTCAATTCCCTCTGGTTTTCACAGCCAGAAGTTATAAGGACTTCACTTCCCAGCACTGGAACGCTGGGATGGGGATCCTGATGAGGGGCTGGGACCCCTCACTCCTTGGGGGTGACCTCCATAGCTGAGATATCCCTCGAAATTTTTATCCACCACACATGGGTACGGGACCAGCCCATGCTGGTCTCCACCCCCTCCTACCAATGTTGATGGGGCTTCTTCTTTAAGTCCCTAGTTGTAGGACTTCTATTCAGCTAGATTTCAGGCAGTTCTCAATGATGATTGTTCTGCAGCTCAGTTGTAATTTTTATGTGTTTGTGGGAGGATGCGAGTACCTCATTTACCTTTGCTGCCATCTTGACCAGAAGTCTCCATGTGGTCTTATTTAAAAAGAGGCTATTGCCATCAGAGTAGATCACCCAAAATTAGTCAAATAATAACTGTAATTCTCCGGCTATTTGTTTCTATGATAACCTCTAATTTCAGTGAATCTGTGTTGTACTCCCTGAATTTAGAAACTATAATTTGGTCAAATACTAAAAATCATATTATTAGAATGAATTATTTTCTTTCCTAGCTCTTGCAGTTCCCCAAGCTCCCATTGTTTATTCAGGACTGAGAAAATATCTTACTTTACTTCTGAATATTCTGCTGCCTTGAAAGTACCTGCAGCACAAAATCTCTAAATGCTTCATGTTTGCTTCTGAGCAGAAACATTTTTAATATAGTCTGTTTCATACCCAGCTTAATACTTAACAGATTGCCTGATCATGCAATCGCCCTTCTGCTTGCAAAAAACCAAAGGGCTCAAATGACATGTGTGACACTGTAAATCTACACAGCTATTTATTTCATACTGACTTTCAGTGTTCTTAACCTCATCAGAGAGCCTGATAATCCTTAAATAATTTTGTTGGCTTCTTGCACTGTTGCCTGGTAATGAAAACAGAACTTCCTCTATCTAACCATTATCCTTCACATCACCCTGGGAACACACACACACCCGTACATATACTATGTATGTTAATATGACTTGTGTTTATTTGGGGAACCTCAAGTTATTTGGGGACCTCAATTAACTTATTTGGATCAAATCAGATCATCTCTTGGGGTTCTTTCCCTTTGGGTTCAATAGCCTAACTCAAATCACATATTTGGTGTAAGTCTTTTTTTGGTATGAGAAGAAAATGATATGGGAAGAGTTGAATTTTTAATATCATTAATCTATAGCTAACTCGGCCCGCTGTCTTATGCAATACTATGAAAAACAGCTGGGCCCCACTAACCAGAAAGCACTTTTATGGTTTCTCTTAAGGGCCATTAAATCAATGTGATGAGAGCACAGCTGGACTGGATCCTGAAAAATTTATCAGGTCCCACACAATACATAAAGGAAGCACACGGTGCTATTGCAGACTCGGCACCAGCCCCCTCGCTTAGACTGCAGGTGGAGTTTAACAAAAAAAGCAAACTCCCCTATCGAGCCCTTGAAAATCTGATTTTTCCCCTGTACCTCTCTGCTCTGTGTGGGTGTCTTCTTAAAATACCAGTTACTCATGCAACTATTAAAAAAATTTCTCTGGCTGGATTTATTGGCATAACTAGGACATACACGGACCTGCTTGGCTGTCCCAATATAGCTTTCAACACCAAGAGTCATGTTTTTTGCTTAATAAATTTTAGTACATGGTGGGTCCAAAACTACAGCCCTTATAAAAATTTAGAGAGCACGGTGACTGAATAAAGTCTGCCAGTTAAGGGCCAATGCACAGTAACAACTCTACCTTATTAAACTAAAGCAAGAATAGGACAACTGCCCAAAATCTATATCTCAATTATTTTTTTTCTTTTCTTATTTTAACTCAATTTTCTCCAATGTTCTATTGATAGTTAATGAAATATAAAAATTCTTGTTAAGTGGTATGGAAAGATTTTGTAATCAACCCAAAAGCACATATTAGGTAAGAAAGTGATAGAACTTTAAAAAAGCATGAATTTAAATCTAAGTTATAAAATCAAAGACTGTAGATCTTGTAACCCTAAGCAACTTATTTAATCTTTGAAACCTCAGTTTTCTCATCTGTAAGAAAAAAACTAAATGTCTTCCTCATACAGGTATTAAAAGGAAAAAAATTAAGATAATATACTGTATGTCAAGTGGTTAGCTCAGTGACTGGCATATAGTTAGTGCCTATAATATCTTCTTCTATCCTCTCCTCCTCCTTCCCCATCATCTTCATCAGTTTTTATTGTAGCACTCAAAAGCCCCCTTCACTGTTGAGAAAGTGTGTTATTTCTATGTCTTTCATAATACATTTAATGTTTAGTGAATAAAAGAATTATTTAATCAAGCCTGTGATGATAAAATACTTATGGTGCTCTGCTGGATGAAAATGTCCCTAAATTCAACATCAAATCTCATCCCTAACATATGGCTGGAGAATTTTCCATGTTATGGAACTGACAAATTCCTTTTAAAATCTTCACATCTTAAAATAAAAATTGTTATGCGATAATAACTATTATCATATATAACATATGCCCATAAGAACATCTTTCTTAGCAAAAGATATGTTATCTGTCTTGTAAATGCTACATCATGACATTATTAAATCAACTGTTCTCATGTAACATAGCCATGCTTAGTGGCCATACTCATATCTGTATAGTTTGAAGAATATGCTCTGTGGCAATTTATAGTCAAAACAGAGGTATCACATAAGATATAAAATTTAAAAATAACAGCTAAACATCAACCCGAAAAAAAATCAAACAAGTAAGCTTAGTAATATTTATTCTATTCCAAAAAGACTAATGATATCTTGCCTATTACAGGCCATTTAGAAACAGATTTTATTTTCTTCTTTTTCCCCCTTTATATTAAGATCAAAAGTACACTCCTACTTCCTTTTCTTTTATAGTTATTTTAAGCCTAGCCAGATATAATAAGGTCACCCTGAAGCAATAACAATGAACAAACTTAAATTTTACAGGTTTACATTTTTAATTCAAGTTGAAATTTTTTCAGCAACTTCTAGAATGCTGAAGTTAAAACTATTTATGTTGAACTTTCCATGCCTTCTTTTAAAACATTCTTTTCTACCCCAACACAAAAATATATCATATTGAAACCGAATTTTTGGGCTGGGACCCGCATTCTTTTGTCCACTGGAATCAAAGAATGAATCCACGGACAGAAAGTGGTATAGCAAAGGTGGAGATTTATTGAAGAAAAAGTACAGACTCCCACATGGGGAGAGAGAAAGAGTTCCACAGAATGGATTCCCACGTAGGGAGGGGGAAAGGGTCCCACTGAGTTCCTTTTCCCTATGGCAGTGATGGCGAACCTTTTGAGCTCGGTGTGTCAGCATTTTGAAAAACCCTAACTTAATTCTGGTGCCGTGTCACACATAGAAATTTTTTGATATTTGCAACCATAGTAAAACAAAGACTTACATTTCTGATATTTATTTTATATACTAAATGCCATTTAACAAAGAAAAATCAACCCAAAAAAATGAGTTCGCATGCCACCTCTGACAGGCGTGTCATAGGTTCGCCATCACTGCCCTATGGCTTACAAAGGCTGCAGATCCTGGTGCCCTGATATCCCCTCTGATTGGTCACTATTCCCTTAGACTGGTTACTATAGTAACTCCTGGGCTCAAAGGTCGAACCTCACATGAGACAAGTGAGGTTCTCCCCCTCTCCTTCCTTATTGTTTTCCTATTCCCTTTGGGCTTTCTTCTCCTCCTTCTGGATGAAGGGCTTGCTTCTCTTTATTTTGTAAATATAGACCTTTTGCTGTTCCCAGCTCCCCCATTCTATGGAAATATACCTTCTGCTACTCTGCAGCCCTGTGCTTCCTCCATGGTCCCCTTAATTTCCAAAATTTCTAAAACTTCCTAAACCTGTCCTATTTTACTCCTAAAATTCCTGTTTCAATATGATAGCTAGAAAGCAGAGGTAAGACACCTATCTTATGACCTTATTACCTCTATAAAATGAAGGTCCAGCAATCACAGTGTTCTTACATAAAACATGAAAATTTTTATTATTTATAGTATATATTTGAATTATATCAACCCTGGTTTTGATCATCTGAGTACTAATCGTTTATGTATGATTTATGTTTATAACATAGTTTACCCTATTTAAGTTTGGCACAAAATGAAGGATAAAACCAAGGCCTGTTTCCAATTTCAATCTAGTTAGTGTCTCAGGGTACTCTGATTTGGGTCTTCCTATGATTTTATCATTTCATGCTGCAACATTTTATGCGAATTCCATATTCTGTTGCCATCAAAGATCAACAGCTAAAAAATAGTTGAGGAAAAGTAAGACGTAATTGAGTTGTAAGACAGAAATTAAAATCATTAAAAACTTATCTGAATTTTCTCAAATTCACCACACTACAAAAGGGTTCTCTCAGTACTTTAATGGGGTTAATAACTAAGCATCTGATTAAGATAAAATAATATTTTGAATGATCTGTATCATTGTCCTGTTTTTCACTTGAAACTAATCAACCAAGGTCTCCATCAAACTCAAGTCTGGACAATTTTTTGGATTTTCTATTATAACTAGGATTCATATCAGCAATTAAAATATTATTAACAATTAGTGGGCAGTGCCATTCACCAATTTCTGTGAGCCTTAGGTACTCTGGGAGAAGTTGCCCTCCCCCCCGTCTTAGTTAAGGGATGTGGAAATAGAGAAATAAAACAGACCACATATGTGGATCAGCGGACACAGCCACGGAGTCTCACTTCCACCTTTTTTCTAGCTTAATCTGAAGAATTTTTAAGACTAATGCAGATGAATAATTAACGGCAATAGTGAGCCCCGAAATGGGCCCCTGTGAAATCTTCCAGACCCCCTTGTCTAAGCCATTAAGACTCACTGTGTTTCCAGGAAGCCAGTGCTACTGCAAGATGCATTATATGTCTCAGCTCATTCATCTCCACTTCACTGAAGCTTGCAGTTGTTTCTCCTGGAATACTCAAGCTCCCTTCACTGGAAAAATCTCCAACAAGGAAGCTGTACCAACTGCTCAATTTCTTCATCAATCTTAATTTGAGATGCCTATTTGAGTTCCTCTGCCAACAAGCTGGGAGATGGCCAAGATATCTTCTGGCCTGCAAGACCACCCACTGGCTCACTGAGAGCCTACCTCTGGCAGATGGAGGCCCTCCTAGAGCCTTGGCTAAAGGAGTACAAGCTGAATTAAGTCCCCATTGTCTTCTCAGTGCAGTGCCCTTAGGCAGAAAACAAGCTCCACTGTGACTGGGAGGCCCTGCTGCCCAGAGATAATTTTAATCCTATTCAATTAAAACACAACAATGCTACAGGACTTCAGATGGGCCATGCTTTCTCAGATGAATGTTATAACCACAGTCAGTCCACCATATAGCAAAATAAGATGAACTTAGGCTGGTTACTAACCAGAGCATCAGATAGACTGCTCTTCTAAAGCAAACACCCCTATTTGCTCCCCAGTATATAAAGCAAACACTCCTACTTGCTCCCCAGTATATAGAGTGGATGTAGCTCCAACAAAGAGCAGAAGATACGTCTGTAATCATGGAAGACAGGGGATAAGAACTGCAAATGGGGCACCAACATATTGTCACCATAGGCATTTTGTTATATTAATTGCAGTTCAGCAAATTCTCCAAATGTTGAGAATTAGCATTTTGGATCAAGCTACTAACAATGAAACAAGATGGTGGCACTAAGGATCTCATATCTTAGTCTGGAGTTGCTTAGGAATTGAGAGCAATGATTAACAATAATTCTTTTTTTTTTCTTGTTCTTTTTTTAAAGAAGTGAACTCATTTTAGTGTTCTAATATCTGTATTTGTCTCAGAATTACAGAATTAGCCTCAGGGTAGTTTGAGAAGCAAGATATTCCATGATGTAGGATGCTTTGTTTGATGTCCTCAGCCATATCTATTTCAACAACACTATTCAGAAAGTTACAGGGGATTCCAGAGACATAGTACCTGTCCACGCTCAGTATCATTGCTCTTATTACATATACACCACAGATTTTATTATTTGTGATTATGTATTTCATTATGTGATCTTTGTTGAATATTTTTGCTGCCTTCTTAAATGGTAAATTTCATGATGTAAGGGATCATATCCCTTTTGAATGAAGCAAAAAATTTTTTACTAATAATGTGTCTGGAATATACAATAATCTGTAATTGATGTTCATATCTAAATTTTCTTTTATAATTCTCTTAACATTTCCTCAACTGAGTACTGTAATTACTGGTTTAAATGGATTTTTAATAGGAATTTTCAAATTACTTTCTAGCAATTGAAATCATTACCTTTACTGTATACAAGGGCCTATTTTTCCCTCTCAATCACTAGATATTATCTGCATGTCTCCCAAAAAGATAGAACAAGCCCTGGCTAGTGTGCTCAGTAGTGAGTGTTGACCCAAGCTCACAGGTCACAGGTTCAATTCCCAGTCAAAACCATGTACTGTGTTTGTGGGTTTGCTCCCTGACCCAATTTGGGGTGAGGGAGGCAACCAGTCAACATGTGTCTCTCACATCGACGTTTCTCTCTCCCCCACTCCCTCCCTCCCACTCTCTCTCTCTCTCTCTCTCTCTCTGAAAAGCAATGGAACAAATATCCTCGGGTAAGGATTAACAACAATAACAACAAAAAAGATGAACAAAAAATAAATCTAGCTTTAATTCACATTTTTTAAATTTGAAGCAAGGTTCAGTACATTTTCCAAAATAAAGAAGTAATAATACAAAATAATGAAAACTCCAGAAGATAAACCTGAGCTATATACTCTTTTTCTCCCCAAATAAGTCTGCTAGATTCTTTAGAGCAAGATACTCTGAGGTGATTTCTGAAGATCTGGCCCTGAAAGTTTGGTGAGAAAAACAAAAGCTCATAGGTGAAATGGGAGTGTTAATTTACCTCTTGGTGACTAAGTAGAGCCTGCATAGAGAATTTCATCTGCAGGAGAAAACAATGGCAATCTCAATAAGACCTTAGGGCTATTGGCATCCCTGGGAGCTATCCAGGGTACTGGATAGAAGCTCTCTCTCACCCAAAGGACCAAAGTCCTGGGTCTCTATGGATGTAACCCTTGTTGTAGTTACACTTTGACTTCCCAAATTTCAACTACCACTCCAAAATCATAGCTACTCTGTATACAACTAAGTTTAAAAACCAACCTATTTTCTCAACTATGTTTGAGAAAGTTTTTGCCTAATTTTTTTTACTTATTGCCTACTACTTATTTCTATCACCTCTCATTTATTTCTCCAAATAGACAGGCTGATTCCCTTGCTGAGTACCTAAATCAAACACTCAATTATTGGCTGCCATTTTCAATTGAAACCAACACTCACCTATTGCTCACATTTAATTAACAGAAAAATTCGAGAGTCTGAGTAAGTTTACAAAGATGAGAAAATCTCCCATTGCTACATGGGTCTTCTTTTTTCCTATTTCACCATTACCAAATCATTTCTCCATGAATTTAACCATTGATAGTATGTTTCCTTCTTTTTGTCCAACATACTTCCTTACTATCTTTAGCTTGCCTTCTCTGGCTCTTTTAAGAAATATTAATTGTATTATATGAACAAATAAAAATTTTTCTTAAAGAATAACTCTTTTTTTCTGAAAATTGAATAGATGGAAGAGAGTATCAACTGTAGTGAAACCACAAAGTGAAACAGACATAAAGTATTTCAGCAATTAGGTAGCTCAGGATGACCTACATCACCTCTAGAAATTTTGGATTTTCACTTAACAATGTCACTGACTTGATCCCAAAAGAAGGTTGAAGCCATTGCTTTGGTTAATGGGCTTATTTATTTTTAAACCAATAGCAGCACACCTGTCTTAGCTTTTCTTAGAGGCCACTCCCAAAGAGAAGAGGGAAATAAGAAATACATTTCTTGCCAATTCTTTTGCATGAAGACCACAGCAATTATATTTTTATTTCCACCAAATGACCTGAGAGAATAGACCTCTCTATTAAGTCATGTAGGTGGCTCCCACAAAGCAAGCACCCCACTCAATTGTGTCAAAGCAAGTCCATCAACTAAAATCTCTGCCAACATATATAAAGCCTATAATTAGCTTTTAAAATCTCACTCTTAAAATAATGAAGAGCAAAATGTTCAGGATTCAGCAAAAGTAGGTTTACAGTTGTTCTTATGGAAAATAATATAATAATGAATAATAATAATACAAAAATAAACTCTTGTGTAGTCACAACTGTAAACCAACTTTTACCCCACCCCATATAATCAAAAATTTGAGAAAACATATGAAAAAAGCATAAATGATGATCCTGGAAGATAAAATTCCTCTAATTAGGATGATATTGCATCCACAGAAAGGAAGGGTATGCATATCTATAATAATAAAAGCATAACATGCTAATTAGACCAGATGTCCTTCCGGACATCCTCCCAGACGAAGCCAGGGCTGCGAGGGCCATGGCAGAGGCGGCTGCCACGTCAGGCAGGGGCCGGGCCCCTTGCACGAATTTTGTGCATCGGGCCTCTAGTCATAATAAAAAAGAAAGATTAAAATGAACTTCTAAAATTTTAGAGCATTTACAAAAATAAAATTTTCCATAGAAGAGTTTGAAAATAACATTGAGAAAATTTCTCAGAAGATAGAATTTTTAAAAAATGAAAGGAGATAAATACAGGAGCAAAAATATTTAAACATAAGAGGAACAATATAGAAAGCCCAATGTCCAAACATAAGTTCCAAAAAAAGATATCAGAGAAAATGGAGGATGTAATTTTAGCAAAGTTATGGAAAACTTTTCAAGACTTAAATGAATCAGATTACAGACTAAAAAAGCTACCAAATGCCCAGAATGATTAATAGCTTAAATTTTTGTTTTTGTTAAGCCTTACCAGAGGATATTTTTTCAATTCATTTTTTGAGAGAGTGGGAGAGTGGGAGAGAGGCAGAGAGAGAGAAAGATTGATTGGTTGCCTCCTGCATGTGCTCCTACCAGGCTGTTGAGAGAGCCTGCAACTGAAGTACATGCCCTTAACTGAAATCAAACCCAGGACCCTTCAGTCCACAGGCCAATGTTCTATCCACTGAGCCAAACTTATGCGGCTATTGCTGCATAAGTTCTTGACAGTAACCTGTCCTGATTAGAACAAGCCAATGGAGATATCTGGTAAAGGGGGTCTTGTACCGAAAGGATATTCAATAGATTATATGAAATAATAAAGATTGAAATTTTAAAAATGGATGAAATCTGAGTCAAAGGCATGTGTATTTTAAAACTACCCATACACATCTCCACAGTTGTGCTAATTAACAGCTTAAATCGTAGTGTAGGAGAGTTCCCATTTGTCATGCCCATGCTCATATCCTGGGTATTAGTAATTTGAAATACACACTCAAAAGCCTGAAGTTTCAAAAATAATTACAAACCAACACAATTCAAACAAAAGGGAAGTATAAGAAACATTAAAATCAATGTAATAAAGTACAATTACATTGGAGGTTAGGCCATGGGAAGATCATTCTCTATGGCCGGATATTCTTCATTGTGGGGGGTTGTGCTGTGCATTATAAATTGTTTAGCAGCACACTGACCTCTATCCACTGGATGCCAGCAGCACCCTCCCTGAGTTGTGACAGCCAGAAATGTCTCTTGACATTGTCCACATCCTCTGGGATTAAAATCATATTTAGTTAAGAATCATTTTAAAACCTTAAAATGTGTAACACATTTTTTGAAAGAATTTAATTAGTAGGGTTATAAATCTACTTCATAATATTAAAAAGCTTTAATTTTTTTAGCCAAATTGCATGCCCCTTGTAATCCAAACTGGTCTTGTATTCAATTTGTTTGAAATAATAACCTAGCCTGTGTTCACAGAAGCTAGTCCTTCAATGAAGAGTCAGTGATGTGAAGAAGAGTATAACTCTACTAAAGAATATGTTCCATGTACTTTAGCTCCTATTTGGATATTTTCAATTTAGAGACTATAAAAATATTTATTTATTAATGTTTTTCTTAAAGTAAAAAAAAGCTATAATCAAGGCCTTAGGTGCTGGGCTGACTCCTAATTTTTAATTTTTTTTACTTTAGAAGTAGTATATGCTGCTCCAAAGAAGTGTGTCTGTGTGTGTACACATATTTCCTTTATCCCTACTCTACAATTCTTTCACTGTTAAGAATTTGATAAGAATTTTTAACGCACAAAGACATGGATCTAGTATACAGTTCCCTGGTAGGAGAATTATGAAAAATTTCAGGAGAGACCAAGATGGCGGCATAGGTAAACACCGGAGATTACTGCCACAAACAACCACTTCAAAAATACAACTAAAAGACGGAATGGACATCACCCAGAACCACAGGAAGGCTGGCTGAGGAGAGACTCTTCAACTAGAAGGAAAGTCAACAGCATACCGAGGCTCAGAGGAGGCGCAGTGTGGAAAATATAAAGGTGCGGTGGTGCACGCACAAAGCGGGCTGGTGGCTGAGGGTGAGGTTGTCGTTTTCAATCAGGAGGGAGTCTCAGACTCTGAGCTCCAGATACGGGCGAGTCTCTAGGGACTCAGACTCAAACGGGAGAAGCGGGATTGTCTGGCATCAGTTGGAACGTGAGGGCAGCTTTCTCTCCGAGGTTTGCAGTAGTTGCTGGGGTTCTGAGAAGCAGACCTTCTGGGAACAGGACTGAGAGCAGCCATAACTGCTCCCTCCGCCCGCCCTGTTGATCCCATGCGACCCGCCCCGCCCAAGCCCTGCGCAGAGCCATTTGCCCGATAGCCTCAGGCAAAGGCTAGATTAGCACCTCTCCAGAGGACAGAAGTTTTCCCACTGCAGACACCGGTGATTCTCACAGCCAGTCGGCCTGGTGGTCAAATCCCTCTAGTATTAACTACAACAATCAAGGCTTAACTAGAACAAGACTGCGCACAAAGACCACAAGGGGGTGCACCAAGAAAGCATAAAAAATGCGGAGACAAAAAAACATGACATAAATGGAGGATATAGAGCTAAAAAACACAATTTTGAGGGCTTGCAATAATGTGCTACAAGCTGCCAATAAACTTGATGAGAGCCTCACGAAATCTAATGAGACCCTCACGAAATCTGATGAGACCCTCGATGCTGTGATAAAGAACCAACTAGAAATTAAGCATACACTGACTGAAATAAAGAATATTATACAGACACCCAATAGCAGACCAGAGGAGCGCAAGAATCAAGTCAAAGATTTGAAATGCGAAGAAGCAAAAAACACCCAACCGGAAAAGCAAAATGAAAAAAGAATCCAAAAATACGAAGATAGTGTAAGGAGCCTCTGGGACAGCTTCAAGCGTACAAACATCAGAATTATAGGGGTGCCAGAAGATGAGAGACAGCAAGATATTGAAAACCTATTTGAAGAAATAATGGCAGAAAACTTCCCCCACCTGGTGAAAGAAATAGACTTACAGGTCCAGGAAGCGCAGAGAACCCCAAACAAAAGGAATCCAAAGAGGACCACACCAAGACACATCATAATTAAAATGCCAAGAGCAAAAGACAAAGAGAGAATCTTAAAAGCAGCAAGAGAAAGAGACTCAATTACCTACAAGGGAATACCCATACAACTGTCAGCTGATTTCTCAACAGAAACTTGGCAGGCCAGAAGGGAGTGGCAAGAAATATTCAAAGTGATGAATACCAAGAACCTACAACCAAGAGTACTTTATCCAGCAAAGCTATCATTCAGAATTGAAGGTCAGATAAAGAGCTTCACAGATAAGGAAAAGCTAAAGGAGTTCATCACCACTAAACCAATATTATACGAAATGCTGAAAGGTATCCTTTAAGAAGAGGAAGAAGAAAAAGGTAAAGATACAAATTATGAACAACAAATACACATCTATCAACAAGTGAATCTAAAAATCAAGTGAATAATCTGATGAACAGTATGAACTGGTGATTATAATAGAATCAGGGACATAGAAAGGGAATGAACTGACTATTCTTGGTGGGGAAAGGGGAATGGGAGATGCGGGAAGAGACTGGACAAAAATCGTGCACCAATGGATGAGGACAGCGGGTGGGGAGTGAGGGCGGAGGGTTGGGCGGGAACTGGGAGGAGGGGAGTTATGGGGGGAAAAAAAAGAGGAACAAATGTAATCTGAACAATAAAGATTTAATTAAAAAAAATTTCAAATAGTTTTTATGCTTTTTTTGTACACAGTTTACTCTATTCAGATATACTGCTTCTAAAAATAAATGTGTTCTCATCTTACCACTACAAATTTCTATTCATGGCTTAAAAAGGCAGGAAAGAAATAAAAATTAAAAACAAACAAACAAACCTTAACAGAGGTAATCTCTGAAAAACAATGTTGGGTGATATTTTTTTCCCTGTTTTCTCCTGTTCCAACCTACATTTCAAATGAACACCTCTACATTTTTAATATGAAAATATTACGTCTTCTAAAAGTACTGTGCAGACCAGCCAATGTGGCTCAGTGGTTGAGTATTGACCTATGAACCAGAGGTCACAGTTCCATTCTTAGTCAGGGCACATGTCCCAGGGTTGTGGACTCGGTCTCTAATAGTGGGCATGCAGCAGGCAGCCAATCAATGATTCTCATCATTGACATTTCTATCTCTCTCTCCATTTCTGAAATCAATAAAAAAATATTTTCAAAGTACTGTGCAAATAGTAAAAAAAAGGAAACTACCCACATTTTAAAGTACATTTTTTAGTATTTTACTTAATAAAATATAGTTTTAGTTTTTCAATTAAAAACTATAACTTTAAAACTTTCAGTAACATTTTCTGACCTGAATTGTATATTACAGAAGTATGGAGCCAAGAGAAATGGAGCCGGTCCAAATCTAGACATTTACAGACAGCTCTTGTCAACACAGTGTTTCATTTTGTTTTCCCCACACACATGCACCTCTAATAAGCTTTACAAACACATGCTAATTCCCCTGAGCAGAATTAAAGCAGCAATCACATTCCCAGATCTTAGAAAAAGGAAAGTTTTCTGTTACTGCTACCCAGTGGTGACTCATAAAGTTTCTAGGAAAACAGGTACTTTAATATCCTATCTTCCTTTCTACTCCCTTGCATATTCTCTTCCTCTAACAAACTATATTATAACCAGAATCTTGTCCTCATATCTGTGTCTTATCTTTTCCTTTAAAATCCAGCCCTCTGTGGACTGGCCATTTAAAAATTATTTCTCTTCCCTCTGCATGCCTGAAGAACTATGACTTTTGTAGGACTGATCCAGAATTAATTTCTATTATAAGTATTAATTACTTTTTCATATTAGTCAGATTTCTCTCTTCAACTTGACTATAAGGTCCTATAAGTAAGACCCTATTAGATTCTTCACTGTTTCTCCCACCATATCATACACACTGCTACGCACCCAGGTTCTGTAAGAAAAGTCTGTGTAAATGACTGGGAACAAATAGTGCACAGGCTCCAAACATTAGTTTGTTCAAACATAATTTCCTTATCTCTTTTTCGAGTCTCAATGCCCGCTCTTTTCTCTGCAGCAACTGAGTCCAAGCATATTCTTTGCAGGTGCTTTGCTGTTTGCTTTCATTTGATCAAATAGAAAGACTGTAAGAGATGGTCAGCAAGATGAGGTGGGTAGGATTTCTCTGATGTCTGCACTTCACTTTCTATGAACATGGATCCACTTTTCAGGATTTCTTAGAGACCTTTCACTCTAACTGTAGCACTACTGGAAGAGCCATGCAAGATCAAGCCACATTGATTACCCTCTCTAAGGTTTAGTTTCCCATTCTTTGAAAAATGATAAGATCTATCTTCCTTAGCTGTCAGAAAGATTAATGCAATATCATATTTAAGAGTTTAGCAGAGTGAATGGTGCAGAGTTAGCATTATCACCACCAATGCCATCATCATTATTATTGTCACCATCATAAAATCATAAGGACACCACTACTGTCTTCATCATAAAGTGGTTTTTCAAAACAATGCCCTCTATATTAGAATCTAGCATATGCCTCTTATATAACCAATAGAGGCCCAGTGCATGAAATTTGTACACGAGCGGGGGGGGGGGGGGGGGGGGTAGTCCCCTCAGCCCAGCCTACACCGTCTCTAATCCCAAGAACCCTCTCTATCTGGGACTGCTGGCTCCTAACTGCTCACCTGCCTGCCTGTATGATCACCCCTAACCACCTCTGCCTGCCAGCCTGATCACCCCCTAACTGCTCCCCTGCTGGCCTGATCACTCCTAACCTCCTCTGACTCAGTCCCTGCCACAGTGGCTTTGTCTGGAAGGACGTCCAGAAGATGTCTGGAAGATGTCCGGTCTAATTAGCATATTACACTTTTATTAGTATAGATGTTTCCTAAGAATGAGTCCAGAATGTAATTTTCCCAGATGCCTCTCCAAAAGAATTGTAGGAAGGTATTAGTTAAATGTTTCATAGCCTAGAAAAATGCCTAGTCACTTACCCAGCAGATCTAGTGTTTGCCTGGGACTGCAACATGAGTATTCAGGATTGAGTAAATGGTTGTCTAATGCACAGACACATATTCTATGTGTGTGAGGAAAGTTGCAGGAATAAGAGTGAATTTAAAGCACTGTCAAGACAGTAAAAAATGAATCCGCTTGTCCAAAAAGAGGTGGAAAAAAGTACTATTGGAAAAGCAAAGAATCATAGTTGGAATATCTAGTAAGTGATATATAATTATTTTAATTTATTACTTTAAATAAAATTAAGAATTAGTGAGAAACTAGTAAATTCAATAAAATTGTTTCAAATTCAAATAAAAAGAGCAGAAAATTCAAGAAAGTTTTCCAATGTTTTTAAATAACTAAAGCAATTAAAACATAGCATGGTGAAAAAGATCCTCAACTGATACTTTGATGACTTAATACTAGAGTTACACAAACCATTTTTTTAAAATATATTTTTATTGATTTCAGAGAGGAAGGGAGAGGGAGAGAGAGATAGAAACATCAATGATGATAGAGAATCATTGGTAGGCTTCCTACTGGGGATCAAGCCCAAAACCTGGGCATGCACCCTGACTGGGAATTGAATCATTACCTCCTGGTTGATAAGTTGACGCTCAACCACTGAGGCACACCAGCTGGGCACAAAACATTTTTTAAAATTTAATAGGACAAAATTTACAAAGTAAAATGAACACATCTTAGGTGTACAATTCAGTAAGTTCTAACAAATGTGTATATCCCTGTAACCAATCACGGTAATGAACATTCCCATCACCCCGAAGTTCCCTCCTGGGCCCTTGCACTCAATTTCCATTCCTCATAAACAACAACTCTTCCAATTTCCATATGTTAGATATGCTGATTCTTGAATCTAATATAATTGGGGTCATACAATATGAACTCAGGTCATACAATATGAGCTCAACAAAGGAATTTTTAAATGTTACCATAACAGAAACCAAGCCAGTTCAAGTAAATATATTATGACAGTAAGTGTTGTTTTTATACATTTTATGTGACATGTAATATTTTATCTACTGCAAATGTTTTTATTAATATTTGTTTGTACATTGCCCCTAATATGCCATATTATTTGTTTAATTTTTATTTGTATTGGGGTAGGAATAGCTAAACAAATAAAGGTTTATAAAATGCTCCATTTTAGAGTATCTAATAGAAAATCAACTTCACTGCTACAGAATCTATGAATCATGGTAGCACTTTCCTGTCTACTGGTAAATTTGTGTAATACCATAAAAGACATTAGGCTAAAAGAGACATTGCTAACTAAGTAAACTGAGGAACATTATTTGTATAAAAGTGTCAACAAAAAGAAACTAAAGGCATCTGATAATGCAGAACAAGCAAACTCAAATGAAGTGGGCATGAGGTAGTACTGGGAATGGAGCAAAATAAGGAATGAGGGTGGGCAGTTGAGAGAACTATCTTAGGAGCAGTAAACTTGATGTTGAAAGTCCTCAAAGAACCAAAGTCACCCTTTTCCTGACCTGTTACTATCACCTCACCCAAAGTGAAGACACACTAAGAAATTCTTGCAGAGGAAGAAGGAAAAATAGCAGAGACTCTGGGAATTAGAGTGGTTTTGGTGCAAGAACCATTGTAATCAGGCTGTATGTTAATAAATGTCAGGTGGTTAATACAGGGCTTAGCCCCTAGGAGTGGACATTGCTCGTGGAGCAGAGAAAAAGCCCTATAACCAAGAATACTGAACTTCTAGCTTCTGGAACGGTCAATCCCACTCTCCACTCCTCTAATATCCTCATTCAGTCTGGCTTTCTTGGCAATGCCAATGAATTTTATGGCTATGCATAGTATGTAGCTAGTAACAAATGAACATTTTGGCAGAAATTTTAGCATTTTGGATTCAATATTCATTCTACATATCATATAATGAACTTTCTCAAGAAATTAAATGTCCCAGGACTTCTCCCAATGCAAGCTAGCAAAGCTAGGAAGCTGCGTTTGTAGCAGCTACTTCTAGGAGTCCTTTGGCATGTGTTTGGGTGATGGTGTGGGGGCCGAAAGAAGCGGGGGGTAGAAGAAGTGGTAGTGGGTGGGGAGTGGATTAGACTAAAAGGGTTATTACTAAACAAGTAACCTGTGGAACCTCATCAGAAGATTATGACTGTCAAATGTGGTGCATAAATTTGGTTCAGTTATACTCTAGGACATTTTAGAATTACAAAAGCTTTACTAGCCCAAACTTCTCGAAGGTGAGACAGTAAAATAAACACCAATATTCCCTGTTTCTATCGCATCATTAATTATAGCTAGTTCATAAAATATAACCATCTGTAAGTGTAACTTAGAACTTTAAGTACTACTCTTTCACTTTCTAATTTATGTATCCAAATAATTTAAACAGTTCTTCATAACAGCATGTGGACCAAAGACACTTCTAGATTAATGAATTCTGCAAATATCTGAAGCTGCATTAGACTTACATTGAGTAAAAGTATGGAAATGTTTTAAATGTGTCACTGCTCTTCAGATTTTTCTTGATAGGGATCATTTTGGTGTTTCTTAGCAGGTACTTCTGAAATTAAAAGACAAATGTTCTATCCTAGCTGGTTTAGCTCAGTGGATAGAGCGTCGACCTGAGGACTGAAGGGTCCTGCGTTCAATTCTGGTCATGGGCATGTGCCCGGGTTGTGGGCTCGATCCCCAGTGTGAGGCGTGGAGGAGGCAGCCAGTCAATGATTATCTCTCAACATTAATGTTTCTATCTCTCTCGCCCTCTCCCTTCCTCTCTGAAAACAATAAAAATGCATATATTTAAAAAAAGACAAATGTTCTATATTTAAAAGTTTTATATTCAAGAGAAAATTAAAATACTTTTGTCTGAATACTGGCACAGCTTTTGGTCCTTTCTTTAGTAGGCTTTAGAATATAAAATGAGAATCTCATTACCAAACAGCCCAGAGCTTATTTGCGCCCTCCTGCAAAACTACCTCAGAGGGGAAGATGGAATTTGAAATTGTGCTTTCCCGTTGTTTCTCAGATGCAGTTCGCAAAGAATCTCAGGAGGCAGAAAGGGAAAGCATTTTGAAGTTAAATGACTCATTTTATTAAAGCAAATTTCACTGTTGACTGGCAAGACATTCTTAGCCACAAGCTCTCACATAACGCTCCACTGTTTATTTGCTTGAGAAGGGAAGTAAAGGTTTCACCTTTTTGAAAGCTGAACTGTATACAGCAGGAAAGCTACTTTCTTTAAAACAACCGTGACACAAAGTTTATAGGAAAGATATTTTCATAATGTCTAGTACATGGTAGCAGAAATTACCCCACAGGGAAGTCATGTTTATTTATTGCTAATGGTACGCACTGTACTGTGACTGACCTCTCCTGCATTAGGAAGAATTCACTCTCTATTCCTCCCAGGTGCGCCACTTGGACGGAGGTGACTGCCAGCTTGCGGCCATCCAGAGAGCAGAGTGAGCAAAGCAGTGCTGCCATGAACGGGGTTCCCTGAACTCACCGTGCAGGTGCCACTGTCACCCCACAAGTTGGCTTGTGCTAAGAGCTTCACTGAACATATTTTTAACCAACGACCTTATTAAAAGATTCAGGACACTAGAAGTTTTGAATAATCTAAACTGAAATTTCATAGGATTAATAGCTGGTATTCTTGCTGCTTTCTACTCAAAGTTTAAGCTTTTACCAGTATATAAGTCCCCAACATCTAAAATGTGTTAAGGTGATGATATTGATGGGACTTTGACTAGGAACTAAGGTGACCCTGATTGATTTAATGGTGACCTACTTTGCTATATGTCAATGTGTGTGTGTGTGTGTGTGTGTGTGTGTGTGTGCTCGCAAGCATGCGCACACACACATGAAGTAAAATGTAAATGTTAGGAGAGGACCCATTTTATGGGGTTCTATTCACTTTGTATACTAAAAACTTGAATGAATAGGCCAGGTTGAATGCACTTGATGCAGAATTCCAGCTATGATGATGACTCTTGGGATCTTATGAACAAAATCAATGAAATTACTGAGGATGACCAAATCCAAATGACAAAGTCAGGAAAATAGACATTTTACTATGCTGTTAAAGAACAAATCTATAAGACAATACCTGAAAGCTATTCAGTAGAATTCTGACATAAGCTTACAGTTCCTTTTCACTACAAATCTGGTGAATAACTTTTACACAGTGTGGCTAAGGGAATAATCTCTCTTCTGGTCCAGGTTGTATTTCTCTTTTCCAAAGTTTGGATACATACTTTATGAATGTGTAGCAGCACATCTCTGCTTTATTCCAAACCTTCAGTTTCAGTGTTGGTTTATGAACTTTTCCAGAGTTCACCTAAGTACAACTTTACCACTTGATTTTCATGCAATCTAACTTCCTCTTGTAAGCCCTAAAAAAAAAAAAAAAAAAGACTCATTTTTCTCTCTGGCCAGGGACATTGGTTCTGCTTCTGTCTCTGCCAGGAAGTGGAAATGGGGAGGGCTATATTTGACTTCCTTTGTCAGAAGAGTAACTTTCTGATTGGGAAGTTCATACAGAAATGTTAACATTCTATTTTGACCTTTCAAGTTACCTTCATATCATCCATAAACACATCACAGAGGCCAAATGATAAAATCCCAAAGAAATAGTGTTTTTGCCTAGCAGATTATGACACAGTGGCCATTTTTCATTTGCCAAAGATAGAATATTTAAATGGGCACAGTGATGACATGTTAGGTGATTTAGGTAAACACCAGCAGCAAAATGAAAGCTGCATTTGAAATGGCACATCTAAAATACTATGTCCTTGTAGTTATTCTGCTCTATACCGATATGCTTCTACAAAGTGCCACTAATTAAGATATGTCATTAGAAACACTGTTGGTATTTATAAAGTTAAAATAAGAAAGTGACATTCAACCAAACTATCCTGGGAACTTTTTATCCTAATATATATTTGGATTCTTGTTTTTATTTATGAAGATAGTATACTGTTCAGTTTTGTCGTGCTTTAAATAAGTATTATTTCATAAGAAATGTCCATTTAAAAAATGTTTAGCATTCCATAGAAAAATATTTACTTGATATTTTTATGCTGTGGTTTTTAGTACAGCTATAGTCACATCAATATGAAAAGAGTGTAATAAATTCAGATTATGCCAAAGTCTTTTGCCCACATGACTATTGCTAACACATCTGCTTTATCCATGAGTCAGAGCAGACCCATGCTGCTATATTTTTAAACTAATGTGTCACATTTTGAACCAGTGACTATACTTATTTTAAATATAAAAAAGAAAACCTGGCTTCTCCAAATCAATTTAATTTCTGGACTCAATTATAAATCGGATACCATTGAATATACTTCCACTTCCTGTAAAAGCAAGTTCCCTAATACAAAAATAAAAATAAATAATAAGTAAGTATGTTTTGCTATATAGTAGTACTTTTATGAGATAGTTTAAAAACTAGATTTGAATAGAAGATATGTATATTGGTTAAACAGAAAGTTTGATGTATAAGCTTGAAATATGTAAAAAATATACAAATCAAAGAAAATTTAAATCTAAAATTTTTGATGTTTGCAATCCAAAAATAAATTATTCTGGAAACTCTCCACAATGACCATGACAGTGAAGATGATAGCAACCCCCACCTCAATGAGGGGTCTTTAGGAAGCAGCCAAATGAGAAGCATAATATATAGATGCTCATTTACAGTAGTCAAGTTAACCTTCACTGAGTAAGGTTGAGTAATGTCTTTAAGAAATCATCACTCTGATAACTTTATTTACAATCCAGTCATGAACATTTTAAAGAATTTTTCACAACTAAAGAGAAAACTCTTTGTTAAAGACAACTCAATAAAAAGGATACTCAAACCAGTACTTGTTGTCTACTTGCTTGATGATTGCGGGGCGGGGGGGGGGGGGGGGGGGAGAGGGAGTTTCAGAATCTCCTTGGAAGTAGGATGGGACATATGAATATCAGGATCTTAAGAATGTTAGCAGGGCCCTTGAATTTATCTTATTGTATTTTTAGGGCCCTTAATTTTTACATTTGCACCTATAAAAAGCTGCTGGGAGGTGGGGAATAGGATTCCCTTGCCTCTTCCAAAATTTCTTCTCTGCACCTGAAGGAAACTAGCCTGGATTCACTCCTGGTTGACAGCCACTCCTGGTTGATCCAGAGAATCAAATCAGTTTTAAGTCTAGAAACCTCACAGTCAAAAAAAGTGTATTTATAGGATGACAGTGTCAAACCTTATCATATCATTCATTATACATGATTCCATTATTTGGTTCTTTACCTTAGAGTTAGAGGAAATAAAGGGAAACTGGTAATTTGGACTTCTAATTGATCTTTGATTTTAAAAGATTGAGTTTTTTTGGAAGAAACTGTACAATGATGAAATCCATGAGCTGCCGACAGACCCAGATTCAGGCTCAGCAAGGGCAAACTGATGGGGATGTTTCTAAGCCTCACCTCATGGTGGCCCCCGTGATGTGGGGCTGCAGAATGGAAGTGTGGTTGCCAAGAACCATGGGAGGTTGAAGAATGGTACTAGCCCAAGTTTTACAATCTCTGTGAAGCTGCTAACTAAACTGGAATAACAATGCCCTGTGCCAGGGGAAGCAGGAGTCAAAGACTACCAGAGACAGGCCAGTTCTTCACTTGCAGAGCAAATGACTTAAAAAAAAAACTAGCAAGGTTCTGGCACTCCAGATGCATGAAAAGCAAAAGAACTCTGCTGTGTAAGGTGGCCCCTGGGCAGAATGAGACTCAGAGCAGGCAGGGAGAAATGGACCGTGTCTTTGTGAATATCAGGATCTTAAGAATGTTAGCAGGGCCCTTGAATTTATCTTATTGTATTTTTAGGGCCCTTAAATTTTACATTTGCACCTATAAAAAGCTGCTGGGAGGTGGGGAATAGGATTCCCTTGCCTCTTCCAAAATTTCTTCTCTGCACCTGAAGGAAACCAGCCTGGATTCACTCCTGGTTGACAGCCACTCAAAAAGGACCCTTCTAATAAAGAAAGTGGAAACCAGAGAGAGGTTATCATCAACACTTCTCAACATCATGATGATCTTGATAAAAATCACACACTCAGTGTAGCAATATGTTTCCAGCAAGAATAAACATACATCCTGGTAAAGAAATGGCTTTCCAATGCCTCTATGCAGGTTTCGGTAGTACAAGACAGATTTGGAATAAAAATAAGCTCTAGTTCTTAAGAATCAACATTTCAGCCTAACCGGTTTGGCTCAGTGGATAGAGCGTCGGCCTGTGGACTGAAAGGTCCCAGGTTCGATTCCGGTCAAGGGCATGTACCTTGGTTGCGAGCACATCCCCAGTAGGAGGTGTGCAGGAGGCAGCTGGTCGATGTTTCTAATTCTCTATCCCTCTCTCTTCCTCTCTGTAAAAAAACCAATAAAAATATATTTTAAAAAAAAGAATCAACATTTCAAAATTTTAGAAAGAAAAGTTTACAACATAATCCTATTTATAAGGAAGTCGTGTGCTATGCTATCTTTTAAAAGTATTTTGAATGTGATTAAAACTGCTTTTTCCTCCCTCTAGACTCTGACCTTGTTTCTGTTTTAATAGATTTTTAGAAAAACAAACCAACAAAAAACCACAGGGGAAAAAAGTCTTACTGGAAGGGGTTGAAGAAAGAATGGCAAGTAAGAAAGTGGAGTGAACAAGAATAGGTTCATTTTTTGAGGAGTCTTGCTGTTAAGGAGAGAATATCAGGTCAGTGGCCAAGGGAGAATAGAGGCTCAATAAATGAGCTTTGTTTTTGTTTTGTGTTTTAAAGATCAGTGACTTTAAGTTGTGTGTAGGCCTATCCTGTGGAGAGGGATAAACTGGTGATTCCGGTAAAGGGGGTGGTTAAAGGCATAGCCTTTGAGAAGAAAGGGGATGAGGTCCAGAGCCCAAGGGAGGAGCTGGTCTGAGGAGTGGGCACACTTTCTCTTTCATAACAGGACAGAGGGCTGAGTCAGCAGGTGCAGACACAGGCAAGCTTGCCAAACTGGTGGTGGTGGAAACAAGAGATATTGTTCTCATCAGATTACATTTCTCTGTGAATGTTTTGAGATGTCATCATATAAATGTTAAAAGGGAAGAGTTTATTAAAGATTTGAAGAGAAAAAAATCTGAAAGTGAAATTACTAGAAAAGTGCAGTGATTTTCTGGAAGTGTGGAGTGTCCCTTCCAGATTTAAATTGAGCCCAGTTTGAGCACTTGTGTGCTTTTCTTTTGCCAAGTTTTGCTGCTCAGGTATACTTAGAAAGTAAACAGAAAACAAATGTGTTTCATCACCACCAAGTTATGCCAGAAGGATGTGATGTCTGGTCCACGGAATCCAAAAGAAGTAGGGTAAAAGTGAGTTTATAAAGAAGCAAAGAGCCAGTACCTGACTATTTGATAATTGTCTTTATTTTCTCTCTGCTCTCACATTATTTTCTAAAAATACTAGAAAGCTGGCTCAGATATAAAAAATAAACACGTTAGCACATGTGGCCTTGAACCTTATTCAAGTCAAACTTTGACTCAAGTTATTTGAGCACCGACTTTGAATATCAAGACAAATAGCCTATATACTTGGGTTAAACCACGTAGAACACATATCAAATAGATTGATTGAAGAACGCATTTATAAATAGAACTGTTTAAACAATCAAAAATGGGAGGAGGAAGCTAGAAGCATGCCAAAAAAAGTTAATACTAAAGTAATTAGAGTCACCTCAATAAAGGGGGAGGAGAAGGAGACAAAGGCTACATCTAAATAATGACAAAACAGTGGATAAGTGACACATCCAGTCAATCAGCTGCATGTTTTGTCTACAGGGAACCTAGCAACTGACTTGACTGATTTCTTTTTTCACTGATCTGGCTGAATGAAGTGGTTGTTTTGGAAGCATGTTGACATACACATAATGAAAGAGGCAGAGAAGAAAAATAAAGGATGCATTTGGAGAAGAAAAAAACTCCCTGGACTTCTAAGTGGTAGGTGATTAGATTAAAGGGGGCTGGAAATAGAAAAGAGAGCAGATTTGGAGGGAATGAATGTAGTTGCATAAATTTGAATTTTAAATATAAGAAATAGGAACTTATTTTCCAAAATTATTGGAGGCTTGTGACACAATGGAAATATTTTAAAACTAAGATGATAAGGATTATAAAGGCTCAGCTTTTTGTCTCTTATATTGAATCCCGCTACATTTATTGCTAGCATTTCACTAAAGTTTAAATTATCATTACAAAGTTGTAATTCCATTTACTATTACTCTGGTGTTCACTTGTACACCCTTTCTACTTTTAAATGCAGATGTTTGAGCTACTTTCTCTAATACTCACTATATGACTATGATAACACAGACATCACAAGCAATTTCCATATATTTTTCTCTTTTGTCAGATGAATATATGGGAAGACATCCTAAAAACTAGCAGGAGATTTTTAAAAACTCACAAACTTTCCAATGATAAGATTGTCACTGAGAAAGCAATTTCTACTTAGGAAGTGACACAGTCATATTACCCATTTTTTAATGTCATGTGAATAGTAAGGAGAATTAGAAAAATGCTCAACACAGTATAATAGTTGAAAAGAAATACTCCCCTCTGACATCACCATTTACATATAAATGAGGTGTACATACACACACACTATTTTGTTCCTCCTATAATTTCTAACATATGAGACCAGAAACTCTTCATGAGTATTAGGTGAAGATTTAGTGAAAATACAAAAAAGAATATAACATATCACTAATTAACTCTATAATACAAATAAGGCCAACACTATGTTGAGCCTTTGCTGCTACTTCTGGTTTATCTTCCTCATTTTTTTTTTTTTGGCCCTAAATTCTATTCAAATGGCTTATTTTCAATCATTTTTATGGCTTCATTGAAGAACTACAAGGAAATAATTGGACAAAAAGTCTCCAACACATTCAATCCCAAAATAATGTTTCAGTGATCCCTCCCGGGCCTCTGCCTCCTGAAACCCACTCTGCAAGGTTCTGAGTCACTGCTTGCCTGGGCCCAGAGCCTGTCTCCTTCAGAGCTCCCTCTGTCCTGCTCTGTAAGCAGTATCCCTGCACTTCCAGGCCTATTGGAAGAGAGACAGCCTCTTGCCACTTAATAGCTCTATGATTTTGGAAAAGTTGTCTACAATTTCTGTGTGAATTCAGACAGATGATTAATGGTTAAGTGAGTCAGCCTTTGGAAAAGCATCCAGCACTTGCCTGACTTTCCTTACTGTTTTTACTTTGCATCATTTAGATCATGACAGATCTCAAAACCCATTTTATAAAACATTCCACTAACATATAAACTCTTTCTCTATTCAGAAAAAAATTCAAGTTTGTTAATAAGAAAGCCCTAAGTATTTCATCTAAAAATACATTCATGTTTAGTCACAGAAACTGACGTACAACTCTATCTTGCTCCCAAAAGTATACTTACATTTTTTTACTAAAATACCTCTATTCAGATTTTTCAGTTCTTTTTATAATTTTCATGTAGGCAAATGTACTTATTATTGAAAGGTGTAATAGAGATTATTACTTTGAGTTCAATACATTGTGCACAATCATGTCTAGATCATCTACTCCTCAAACTTTGAATCCAAATAAATATTGCAGTTTCATATTTGAAAGTTTCTTGGATTCCTAGTCTTATACAAAAGATAAGACTCTTCACTAACTCTTATACAATATATGAGTGATTGGAGAATAATTTCTACTTTCTTAATCAGTTACTTAACTAAAAGTTTTTACCAAATATAACGTGACATGAATGCTTATACTTAAGCATCAGATAAAATATTTTATTCAATGTCATCACTTTTACTTTTATTTTTCATTATAAATAACAAAGAAAATATATCATTTTAAGAAGGAAAAATAAAAAATCATTACAATTTTTCCCTTATATTATCAGAAGTTTTAAGGAATTTTTGAGTGCTAATTTTTTTCAAGAGATTGATTTTTTTTTTAACCTCACCTGAGGATATTTTTCCATTGATTTTTTTTTTTTTTTTTTTAGAGAGAGTAGAAAAAAAGGGAAAGACAGAGAGAAATATCAATGGAGAAAAACACATCGATTGGTTGCCTACTGCACATACCCCAACAAGGGCCGGAGCCAGGAAGGAGCCTGTAACTGAGGTATGTGCTCTTGACCAGAATCAAACCCAGGACCCTTTGGTACATAGTCCGAAGCTCTATCGACTGAGCCAAACTAGCTAGGGCTCAAGAGATTGATTTTAAAAAGCCATAGAAATGTTTCCTTCTCTGTTAATTTGCTAGATCTCATTTTAAATTCTGTTTTCTGAAGTAATTGTAACATCTGTCATACATCACTGACCGTCATCTGAGGAAAACAAAGAATGTTCCAAGTTGGTTTTGAGAGTAGTGTGGAAATAAGTTATTTAGACAGAGTAAGAGGTGTTAAATAGGAAAAAGCAAATCTTGAAAGAGAAATGTTGCCTGTGTATGGTGGTATTGGGGCAGAGAAACCAAACAAAAAAATTTAAAAAACCAAAACAACTCTTTACAGAAAAAAAAAAAACAGCTTCAAGATCCATCCTGATACTAATTTAAAAAGTAAAACTTCATTGAATGACTGAATGAAATTATTACCTTATAGTTCAGGTGAAAATGTTCAAATTTAAATGAACTTTTTCACATTTCTCTCCTTTAGGCAAGAGACAAATATGAAGATGCTTTGGCCACACTCTTCTAGTAACAAACTTTAGATGCTCAGGAATGGGATATTATAAACAAAAAATTTTCCAAAATTGCAACAACCAAATAGAATTTGGACCACATACATTTGTACAAGGTCTACTAAACAGTGACAGAAATTCCTGCTGCCCTCTACTTCCCAACACTCCAAAAGAACAAAAGACTAGAGATATTTGAGGAGATTTCCAGAGCCACATACACAGGTAATTGAGTTACAATAAAAACAATCATCTAACTCAAGGATTCTCAACCTTTTTTATCTCATGGCACACAAAAACCAATTACAAAATTCTGCCATACACCAAAAATATATTTTTTTGCCGATCTGACATAAAAGTAGGCATATTTTATTGATTTATAGAAAAAATGATAACAGTAATTACTACCTTTTTTGCTCCAAAGTGACTTTTTTAAAAATCAGGTGCCTATAAGAGCAGTCAGAAGGGGTGTGGTTGCTGGGGGAAGGGGGAGTTGAGCAAAAAAGGAAAAAAGAAAAAAAAACTCATGGACATGGACAATAGTGTGGTGATTGTCATGGGGAGGTGGAATGGGGAGCAGTGGTGGAAAGTATAGGGAGGGATAAATGGTGATGGACAGAGACTTGACTTGGAGTAGTGAACACACAATACAGTGTACAGATGATGTGTTGTAGAATTGAGCACCTATAACCTGTATAATTTTGTTAACCAGTGTCACCTCAATAAATTCAATAAAAAGTAAAAAAAAAAACAAAAAAACCAAAAAAACCAGGTGCCTAAACTTGTACATAAGGTTTTCTAGTACCAAGAATTAACCAATCAGATGCAACCTTATTATGCTATGTGACCAATAAGATACAACTCTCCTATATGACCTATATATTTATGGCTTAAGACAGGACATTTATACCAGATGTCTGTTGTCATTATTTTTATCTGCCATCTAAGGGAAAAGAGGTCAGTGCCCCTGACTAAATAGTCAGATATTGCATGTTTTAAAAATTCTTGCAATGGTTCTTGAAAATCACTGATCTAACTTCTGAGTTGAGCATCCGTTTATGCAACAGAGTTGCTGGTCTAAATCTGTCCATTTGCAGTCTATAGTCTTCATTTCTTTGGGTGGCAGCAAATACATGCCTCAGGATGGTCCAGTGGATAATATAGAAGGAAACTGAGATTTTTGTTGTCTGTTTGGTATTCCACCAAAAAAATCCTAGCAAGAGTTTGGGGATAAACAGCCAGAAGTGAGATGACCTGAGAAACTGTTTAGAAGAGGTCAAGCCAGAAAATAATCTCCCTCATCTGTGACTGATAAAATGAAGAATTTCTCAAAGGTGCTTCCAAAGAATCAACTCATGAGACACTTAAAAGACCATCATTTAGCGCAGCGGTTCTCAAAACTATGGGTCGCCAACCTGTGGGTCGAGACCCCTTTGGGGGTCGAACGACCCTTTCACAGAGGTCGCCTAAGACCTTTGGAAAATACATATATAATTACATATTGTTTTTGTGATTAACCACTATGTTTTAATTATGTTCAATTTATAACAATGAAAATACATCCTGCATATCACATATTTACATTACAATTCATAACAGTAGCAAAATTACAGTTATGAAGTAGCAACGAAAATAATTTTATGGTTGGGGGTCACCACAACATGAGGAACTGTATTAAAGGGTCGCGGCATTAGGAAGGTTGAGAACCACTGATTTAGAGGCTTGCCATAATGACTGCTTAGAAGGAGGGGCAGGAAAATCAACAAAGAGGAGAATGTGAGCTTTTTCTCTAAAGCAATCCTCTCTGTGCCTGGTTAAAAATGGATCCAGAAGAAGAGGATGAGGGGAAGAACAGCCCCCACTGCTACCTCCACTGGTCACTGGCCCAGGATCAAGTTTGAATTTAGGGAGAAAAAAACTATGAATTTGACATTTTAAACTGGATTAAATTGGACTGCATTTACTATTTTATTCTTTAAAATGACAAGAAAGCTCTGAGACCTACTCAAGATGTCACTGAGAAAACGGGGAAAGGAGATTTGTGCCTCCATGGTCAAAGGTAAAGATTGGTGGGGGGGAAAATACTGCTTCATGTTTGCATCCTCAAGTTTAGATTGTTCAATAGAATGGTTAGTTCAGTTGAGTATGAGTATTCAAATTTAATTTTACTTCAAAAAAAAGTGTTCTTTTAAATTCAAGTTTACATAATGGACTATTGACTAAGGCTTGTTTGTTTCTCTTAAAATATGTAATAAGAGAAGCCCTAATAATGAAAACCAGTAAAATAAAAACTCAAGTCTTGATTCTATTTGTATTTCACATTACTCCACATGAAACTCATCCCTCAGTCATTGACCTTCTCCAACTGTTTTTTCAATAATAGTTCACTGCTCTCTAAAACTCCATAGCATTTTATTGTAGTTAATGTTTTTTTGTAATGCAGTCACTTTATCAAAATGTACTTACATAAAATAGAAACGGGTATAATCTATATATATAAAAGCCTAAGCAACTGTTCAACCGGTAGCTATGACATGCACTGACCACCAGAGGACAGACTCTCGATGCAGGAGCAGAAACCACAGGCATGGAAACATGGAATGGACTGATGAACTCAGAGGGAAGGGGGTAGGGGAGGGCAAGAGATTAACCAAAGATCTTATATGCATACTAGAGGTCCAGTGCACGGATTCGTGCCAGTGGGGTCTCTCAGCCTGGCCTGAGCCCTCTCACAATCTGGGACCCCTCGGGGGATGTTGGAGAGCCAGTTTTGGCCCGATCCCCGCAGGCCAGGCCAAGGGACCCCACCAGTGCACGAACCTGTGCACCAGGCCTCTAGTACATGTATGTTATTTGAAGGGGGGAAAAACTTTAAATTGTTGTGTATTTTTGAGGGTTCATAAAGGAAATTATACTAGTTTAGGAAGAAGAGAAGAAATGACTAACATTTAGTGCATTATTTAATATAAAATTGTATTAATAGGTAATTACTGAAAATGTCACAAATTTACATTTTTTACTTTGAAAAACTAGTTGAAATCAAATGGAACAGTATTTTCAGTCCTGTCAAATTAGCCTGGTATATTGAGCCTATATCCCTGCAGCTCTTCCAGGGTGGCCTGCCAAGGCTCTTTGCTCATCATTAGACTTTTTATTAAATCCAAAGTACATAATACTGGAAGAATAATTGAATACAAAATAAAGTTGACAATGGTTAAAAATGAAGAAATTAGTATAATAAAATATTTGGCATAATTTAGATATTTAAAATTCAATCCAAGGAAAAGTGGATTTTTATAGGAATGACTTTTTAAAATGTTTTTAGTGACAGAAATTATAATTGGAAAATTTAAATATCAACAGCAAAAAGATAGAAATTAAATTATTGTTCCTACTAAAAATATTAGTGAACTGCAACTGGTAAAAATTAAAACTGTATACACTACAGATAAAAATCATCAAGACATTCAATATACTTAATAAAATTAGTTCCAGAAAAAACATTTGCCATACAATTTATTAATATTTATATAATCCCAATTGACATTTATATTCCTTAACATGAAGTAAAAAAGTATCTTCAATCCTCAGAGTCAAATGACAGAGTGGAAATGTCCTATATTGGTCTGTTATACTTTATGAAAATCAAGAACATGTTGAGAAACATGATTTAAAAATATAGGTCCTAATTTTTCATTGGTATTTTTGACATGTAGAATGTCAGAATTTTCCCATAAAAAAGGAAGAACATTTGCTAACTTTTATTCATTCAGCCAACAAATATTAATTGAGTGCCTACTATATGCCAGTCAATATTTGAGGGGCTTGATGTACCAGTGGTAGTGGGGAAACAGACAAATATCTCTTCCCTCAAAGAACTTAAATCTGATGGAAGGAATCTGACAATAAACAATATAACTAAAAAATAAGTAAATTATATACTGTAGTATGATAATAGGTGCTGAGGATGGGCATGGGAGTCAGAAGTATGGCAAGTGGGGGTAGGCAGGTTATACTATTCAACAGTATGGCAAAAGTAGGCCTTAGTAAGTAGGCATGATTCAAAGGGGTCAAAGGAGTAAGTGAAGAAGATATCTGGGGGAAAGAGTATTCTAGGCAGAAGGAACAGCAAGGCCAAAGTCCTGATGCAGGAGAAGGATTAATTTGTTAAAGGAAGATGGTCAGTAGTGTTGAAGCAGAGTAAGCAGGAAGAGGGTTAAGAGATGAACTGATACAGCTAAGGGCTTAGTAGGCTATTGTAAGGACTTTTTATTGAAAGGTGGAGCCATTTGACAATTTTGAGTAGAGGAATGGTATGATATGACGTTAATGTTAAAAGATTCACTCTTATAACTACTGTGGTGATAATAGTAGAAGGGCAAGAATATGAGCAGGGAAACCTGCATGAAGGTGATGGCAGTAATCCAGCTAAGAGGTGACTTGGACCAGGAGGGAAATAGGGAAAGTGATGAGAAGTCACTAGATCATATTTAGAATGTAGAGCTAAAATTATCTACTGGTGTATTTGACCTGCAACTGGAAGAATTGAGCCACCACTTACCAAGAAAGGAAAGCCTGTGAGTGGAGCAGGATTTGGGGGAAGATCAGGAGCTTGGTGCTAGGTTTGAAATGCCTGTAAACATCCAGTGAGGATTATAATGGGTAGTGAAGTATAAAAAACCAGAGTTTGGCACAGAAACCAGGCTGGAGATAAACACTGGGCCGTACCAGCATGTAAATGGTGTTTGAAACCAAGGGACTGGCCAGGCCAGAGTGACTCAGTGGTTGAGCACCAATCTATGAACAAGGAGGTCATGGTTTGATTCTCGATCAGGACACATGCCCTGGTTGCACGCTCCATCCCAGTAGCGGGTGTGCAGGAGGCAGCTGATCAATGATTCTCTCTCGTCGTTGATGATTCTCTCTCCCTCTCCCTTCTGTTCTGAAATCAATTACACACACACACACACACACACACACACACATGTGACTGGATGAGTTTACAAAGATAATGAATGAAAACAGAGAAAAGGTCAAAAGGACTGAGACTAGAGACTGCAAAATGAAGAGGTCAGCGAGGAGAGGAATCAGCAAAAAACAATGAGAAAGAACCAATGAAGATGAAGGGAAATTACTAAAATTGTCTGACATCCTTAACCACACACTTGGGAAAGTATTAAATCTTATAAAATAATTAATTTAAATGCCCAAAGTCTGTGTTTAAAAGTAATGAGTTTAACATAGAAAACTTATGAATAGAAAATACAATTTTCTTCTTTTGTATGCTATTCTAAGGCAAATAAGAACTAATTTGCCAGGTAACTTTTTTTCAGTTAAATTCAAAAACAGCATGTGTCTGTTTTATATGATTTTTGTCTATTGCTGTTACCAATAGCCTGAATAATTGGGGCAATTTCCAGTGAGTTAAAATGTTTAAACTTTATTATAAAAGCTAGGAGGGAAAAAAACTAATATACGCTTTCAAGAAAGAAAAATAAGTTTTTCAAGCAACTGTGACTAAAAACCATGAATCCTAAGGGAATAAAATAATAGAATACTGAAAGAGCCAATATAAAACAAAACAAAACAAAAACCAGGAACTCAAATCAAGAGGACACAAAGTCTGGACTCAAAAATTCTGGAACAACATTTATTAAGCACGTGAAATAACTGGTAAATAATGTACTAGGCAACAAAACCTCCACTTTATGAAATTTTTTATATATTCTCTATTTTATAAATAAATTAATTGGAAAATAGTCAGATTTAATAGCTTTTGGAGGATCCACAGTTGAGATGACACATTCAGGATCTAAATTCAAAGCAGCCAAATTCTAATTCTGAGGCCCATGTTTTTAACTGTTCTGCCACTCTGCCTCAGTGTAACCTTGAAAGAAATCTTTTAAAAGTACTTACTAAAAGCCAACGTTCTGAATTTAGAAAATTCTGCTTTCTCATTGTATGTATGCTTACCTCCTGAGCACTACAGAAATGTGTTGACCACTTCATTTGAATCAAAATCAAATAAAAATATGGTGTGCCTTCATAGACTTCCACTTTTAATCAAAGACTTGGAGGAATTTAATTTTTATGTACTGATTTTAGAGAGAGGGAGAGAGAAAAACACCAGTTTGTTGTTCCATGTATTTATGCATTCATTGGTTGATTCTTGTCTGTGCCCTGATTGGGGACCAAACCCACAACCTTGGCACATCCGGGTGCGGCTCTAGCTAACCTAGCCACCCTGCCTGGGCAGAAGAATTTAATTTTTAAACTCTTTGTAGTTTTCTCCACAGAAATAGCAAGCCAAAAACAACAGTTCCTTATATTCGATGTTCAATTCTGTGTTTCCATACAAAAGACCAGAGAACAACTTCCTGTACAGAGTAAAATTCAGGGACTTGGTACACTGAGTTTATAGATCAACCCAGTGTTCTTAGTATTACAGCCCAATACATAGGAGCAGCACTTGTTCCTTCAGCAGATCAGATCTGACCAACACCTCCCTAGCTGCAATATTACTAGTAATGTCCCTGAATTAGAAAAATATATGTTATGGTTTCTCTCAGTTTGCAGTCTTATAGTTTAGATGTAGATGATAGATAGAGGAAGAGAGCAAGATGGAAAGAGGAAGGAAGGAAGGAAGGAAGGAAGGAAGGAAGGAAGGAAGGAAGGAAGGAAAGAAGGGAGGGAGGGAGGGAGGGAGGGAGGGAGAAAGGAGGGAAAGGAGGGAGGAAGAAAGGGAGGAAAAAAAGAAAGAGAGAAACAGAGAAAGCCACTTTAAGGATACTATTTATTATGTTTGTTTAATTTTTCATTAGGTGAAAAAATGACTCCCACAAATTACAACTAGGTGTTTTATTTACAACTGTGATAATGCACTCAATTCTATTTCCCACCACAGTAAGTTTTAGTATAGCCCCAAATAATAAATTCATTTATTTAATGATCTTACAGACACTCTCCTATTGATTAAAGATTTTATGTGTGCATGTATATATATTTATATATGTGTATATATAAAGATTGTTACTAGGTAGACTGTCTAGAAATCTATCTAATGAATATAACATTGTTCCTATGGAAAAATGCATTTGAAGTCTCAAGTCACCAATTTACAAAGGATCATTTGGACCACAATCAGTTCTTAAATTGGGTAATGCCTATATTACCAGATTATGCAGAAATATGCTCCTGATAAAAAAGATGAATCATGTGGCTGAGAAATGGGCTGGGAAGTGAGTACAAATTTTCTCTGACCTTTGGGTCCCTGCCTCTTCTGCTCTGTTGGTGAACCCTTGTTTTTCTGCAAAATAAAAGCTCATTACTCCCTAAGGTCTCATTTCCCTTTTGAAATCTGGCAAGCTAAAAAAAAAAAAAGTAAATAAATTTTACAAACTCTCCAAATTTTACCACAAACTGAGTTGATAAGAAAGGCTTAAGATTAGGTAGAAAGCTTTAATATCTCCTCCAATGCAAATAAAGTTGGATACCTTGCTTCTAAAACTTTACTGCATGCAAATAATCTAGGGATCTTGTGAAAATCAGTTTCTAATTCAAAAGATCCAGTATAGTATCTCAATTATTTTTCAATTTTTTATTTTTTATTTTTTGCATTTTTAACAAACTCCCAAATACTGCTGATGATGTTGGTCTTTGGACACTACTTTGCATAACCATGGCTTATTTCACAAGAGGATTTTTCTGACTTAAACTATCGATCTAGAAGATATCAATCAATGTTTGTTTGTTTTAATTTAGTAAAAATACCCCACCTAACATTAAACAAACATAGAATTCATACACACAACTGTAGCTAAATCATTATAGTCTTTTAATGACAACAATGTCCTTGGATATTCATGTAATGATATTCCCCAGACCACCACAACTTGATGATGTATGTACATTTCTAACCTGCATGCTCAGAATTTTTTTTTTTCTTAAAGAAAAATCCCTGCCTTTTTATACCTTCTGAACTTATATGTAAGTTATCAAAGAGAAGACACCATTCTTTACTCTTGAAGATGGCATGAGAAAGGTGTTGGGAAAGAAAGCTGCTGATTATAGTATCTCAAGGCCTATGTGAAAAATAAATGTTTATTCTACATACACATCAACTTGAAAACCCACAGTTCTCATATGGCCCCACAGGCTTTTATTGATACCTGGTCAATTTTTTATTGCTACTGAATAAAGTCTTTTTGACATAAGTATTTGACCTCTGACCCTAGCAAGGCACAGAACCTAAATTCTCTTATATGTCAGTAAATGATGTTGTGGTCATTATTTGGTAGAAACAGACAGCAAAAATGGTTGGGAGAGATGGATGTGGTATAGACTCTTAATGTGATTTGATGAGAGTCCATATAGTTGATTTTCTTAAGCAAGTTAAGCAAATAAAGGCAGTCTTGAATCTTTATTAGCATGTAAGTTTTAACTCCACCTTTTGATGATACCTTCTAATTCTTGAATTCAAATGAACGCCAATTAATTATAAATACCTATATATTATTTGTGTACTCTTGTTTCCATTAATTTTTTGTGGGATCCTTATTTTTCCCATTTGGGGGCCAGATTAACAATGTCTTATTTCAGATGTGACCAAATAGGCCACATAGGGACCAAGTTGTTTACTTTGAAAGTACACATATTTTACCTCAGGTCATCTCTACAATTATAATCCATAAGTTAATCCTTGAAATAATAATACCTCACATGTATATTGTGTTTATACTTCCCCAAATAAGCTTTTCATCCATTACCTTATTTGACATCTACATTTACTGTAGATGCATAAAAACTAGAAAAGCTTGTGTGTGTTTTTCTCGCACACTAATGGCATTTTACCCACCCATTAGTGAAACATCAGCCAAATCAGTTTGAACTTATCCTCTGTTACCAAAATACCAAAGATCCTGTTTCTCTCCAGTTTTATTTACACATTAAAGACAGGAACCAAAGGTTAAAAGGAGGTCAGTTATTACTGATCTATTCTCACATTATTAACATTGATATCCACCTATCTGTTTTTGTTTTTTCATTGGAGAGTCACTGTCATAGACCAATTGTAAATAAAACGATAATGAGTTAGGAGTATAAAAAAACAGAAGAACTGCCTAACACCCCAGGCAGTCAGTGGCCCCACCATTGTTACCCACTTGTTTCTAGTTGTTGTTTTCCTGAGAACCTTCAGTTTCCGATGCAGAAAAAGGCACGTTAATGCCAATTGCTAATTTTTTAAAAATATTTTTGTATTGATTTCAGCGAGGAAGGGAGAAAGAGAGAAAGATAAAAACATCAATTATGAGAGAGATTCACTGATTGGCTGCCTCTTGCACGATGCCCCTTACTGCGGATTGAGCCTGCAACCCGAGGATGTGCCCTGACGGGGAACCAAACTGAACAGGTTCATAGTTCAACACTCAACCTCTGAGCTACACTGGCCGGGCCAGCCAATTGCTAATTTTTAATATTATCACTTAGAAGAACTGACAACATAAAATAATTCACTGGGTTCTGTTTTCTAACTTGTCATCTTAAATTACATTTCCTATTTGAAATGTTATTCTTTAACATTTCATCTGCTTGATTTGCCTAAAAGAGATTTACTATCTCTTTTCCAAAATTGGCCCTCCGGAGTAAATTTTCCTTAATAGGTCATATTGTGACAATCTGTTTCATATTCTACCATATTTTATGTATTTCATTCTCTATCCTTTAGATTCAGTATCAAATTAATACATAGTAGAATCATCTAATGTCCTTATCTCTTTTGGTATAAAACAAAAATATTATAAGCGCTCTATTGGAGATGGAGTAAACTTTAGATTCTGAAACCAGGTCAAAGTAAAATTTTTTTAAATGGCCTCATATTGGTAAATCAATCTTCCTAAACACCTGGTAAAGCTCTTTAGATGACATTTTTACAGAATTTCTAAGACTGCAATAAATCTCAAAAACATTATACTGAGGGAAAGAAGCCAGAACAAAGGAGGACACACTGTATGATTCCATTTTTATGAAGTCCAAGAATGGCCAAAACTAATCTATGAAATAGAAATTGGAATGATTTTTGCCGTTAGTGAGGAGGGGCAAAGAATGAAAAGGGACATTAGAAACATTCTAAGGTGATAAAATGCTCTGTATATCCATTAGTATGTGGGGTACATGAGTATATACTTTAACAAAATGCATGGAACTCTACATTTAAGATCTGTGCATTTTAATGTGTAATTATACCTTATTTTTTTTATGAAGTTAAAAATTTAGGATGGCAAAGAGGAGCTTCTTGCACCTGGTGATTTTTTTCTCCAAAAGTGGTAAAATTGGCAGCTGTAGGGGTGTAGGGAATTTTAGAAAACCTAGGAAGCCTATAACCCAGTGGTTCTTAAATTGGCTGCACATTGAAATCACCTGGGGAGTTTTAAAGAGCATCGGTGTCTGGGTCTCACCCCAAGAGATTCTGATTTAATTGGTTTTGGGGGTGGCCTAGGCATCAGGATTTTTAAAAGCTCCCCAGGTAATCCTAATGTGCAGTCAAGATTGGGAATCTCTACTAAAACTGTTCTGGAAGCATGCCACACTGCCTCTTGCTTTGGGTAAACATTTCCAAACAGATGACGCTATTCTTTGTCATTATGAAGCCTTATATAAACCATGTCAATTGGCATATTCCTGTTCATCATATCTCCACAGCATTGTGATTCCAATGCATACATAAAATGAGAATAGGAAAAAACAATAACAAAAAAGAAGTAAGCTCGTGACTTCCTAATATCAATAAACTCGATCTCCTGGCCTACATTTTGCCCCTGACATCTCCCATAGGATCCTAAATGTTTCCAATTATAAGACTTCTAGGACTTGTAATATGTCTCTTCCACCCCCTTGAAACTGTAAAAAACAAAAAGTAAGGGTCATGCATTTCTTTTTTACCACTACATCCACAGCACCTGATATATTACGGAGGCTCAATACGTAAATGTTGAGTGATAGAATAACCTCCATCTCACTTGGCACTAAGTTGTTCATAGAAATGTTGAGTGTTCTTCTCATCTCCTGCTGATGATACAGGAGAAAATAAAGACATGCCAACCTTTTTTCCCTTTCATTCAGGTTCGTGTTGAAGAGCAAGAATGCTATGGGAGAAATCTGTTTCTACATCTGTGCCAGACTCTATGCTGTCTTAGACATATGACAACTGACAATATGACAAGTCATGGTGGAGTGGAAAGGAAAAGACAGTGGGGTCTGTGCAAAGGAGCAAATGGGGAAAGAGGATTGTTTGGACTGCTGTTAATCATGGTTTACTATGGGGTTGCTATTGACAGGTAGGTGTGCAGGCCATCTGAAATTTCATAAATTGCATAACACGAATGCAGTGCATCAACATTTCATGGGGAAAGCAGTTAGAGCAGGCAGCATAATTTAACACCAGCAAATAGAAATGTCTAGCACAATTCAATACTCCTTCACCATCACTTCATTAGGCAGCTGTCCTGTCACTCATTGCTCTTTCTCTTTTATTGGTGTGATATGATTAGTAATAACTAAAGAATGAGAGTGTATACTGCATCATGGATCTACTTCCAATCACGCAGACTAGAACAAATCCACTGCAACATTATGAATAGAATGCTCCAGGAGTCAACCCAGGGGTACATTTCCTGGGTCAAGAAATGGGGATGTATGTGGCTTTCGGCTCTTTCCCATAATGCACATTGTGGATGCTCTGGCACCAGTAATCATGACTGCTGGATGAAATGCATGACTTAGCCCAACCCACCACTCTCATACCCTCTTCAACTAAAATGGCAAAGATGGCAGAAAAACTGAATTTTCATTTCAGACCACACCAAATCTTTTCTTTCACTCAGATTAATGTCTTCATTACAGATGATTAACTCCAGCTACCCATGTTATTTATTATTGATGATGATTTCTGTTTGCTTCTTAGCAAGTTCACATATTGTTAATTCTTAGAAATAACAATATGGACTCAAGTGCTGATTCTTCTAAAACTAGAAATTTAGGCTGTGGTGACATATGTGTTTCTTTTTTTTGGTACGTGTTTTGTTTTTAGAATAATTTTAAAGTTATGAACCATTTCAGAAGCATTACATATGTTCCACTGGATATAGTACAAAGAAAATCATCTCCATTTTTCTAATATAGAGTACATACCATGGCCTGGGTCTCTCCCAAGAAAAAGAAAGGTAAAATAATTTATAAGTCAAGAAGGACCCATAGGAGTGAAGAAGGCATTCAGTGTCTGTTTATAAGACTTGTATTGAAATATCCATGATATAATGGTTAGAATAACATGAAAATGGGGACCACGTTTCTCTACACATAAGAGTAAGATTTTTGCTTTAAATCCATCATCACATAAAACATAATGAAATTTTAAGCAATAATAACACCTTAGTAAATGGCATTATTATTGTTATTGAGAAACAGATTGAAGCAGTTAGGAGACTGTTGGCTGACCTGAGACATAAATTGTAAACTTGGAGGCAGTGACCAACTTTAATTTAATATGACTAAACCATTTTAATAGAAAGTGAATACTTCTGTGCCAGATTCTAACCTGAACAGTTAGGCTGGTGGTATCATTTATTGCTGCATAACAAATTACCCTAAAACTTAACAGTTTAAAAATAAGAAACGTATATTAACTCAGTTTCTGTGTATCAGAAATCTGGGAGCGGCTTACCTGGGTGTCTTTGGCTCAGGATCTCTTATACTTACGAGATTGCAGTTTTGCAGGGACTGCAGTCATCTGAAGGTTTGACAGAGACTAAGGGGCCCATTTCCAAGGTGGTTCTCTCACATACCTTTCAAGTTAGTGCTGGTTGCTAGTGGGAGGCCTCGGTTCCTCACCGGATAAATGTCTCCATGGGGCTTCTTCAGTATCCTCATGGCATGGTGGCCGGCTCTCCTCAGAGCAAGTGATCTGAAAGGAGCAAAGCAGAAGCCACAGTGTCCTTTTAAAAAAAAATTACTGATTTCAGAGAGGAAGGGAGAAAGAGAGAGAGAGAAACATCACTGATGAGAGAGAATCATTGATCGGCTGCCTCCTACACACTGGGGATCAAGCCTGCAACCTGGGCATGTGCCCTGACCAGGAATCGAACCGTGACTTCCTGGTTAATAGGTCGATGCTCAACCACTGAACCACTCTCGCCTGGTCACAGTATCCTTTATAAACAACCCCAAAATCACAAATCTCTTAAGTCTTCAATATCCTTTTGGCTATATAGGTCACCCACAATTCACGTAGGATGAGGCAATGCATGGGTGTGACTAGCAGGAAGCATTCAGAATCACTGGGGCTATATGAAGGCTGGCTACTATACCAGCAGACATATGTAAAGAAGGGATGCCGTAAGTAGTAATAATGACTAAGTGAATAACCCAGAGAGAACAGCAGAGTATCAGAACTTTCTACCTAATACTCTACAGCAACTCAAGGCTTCCCTTACTCACCGCAACATGTGAGGTCTCATCTTCTTGAACAGATGACCTGGTAGAGACAGAGGAATGTTTTCTATAGACTGGGCATTATTCAAGTTTCCCAGTAAAGAATGAGTTACTAGGAATGTCCTTGAGGGCAAGTGAGGACTATTTATGCTGGGTTGCCTAAAATTACTTCTATGATTGACTTCCTGCAGTAGACTTCAACAGTGACCCAAGTCATTGAGAGATTTATTTTAAAAAATAAAGAAGAAGCACAATAGGCTTACAGTGCTTGCTTTTCTATAAGTCATTATGGGGAGCTTTTTAGCTACCACTATCACCGTAGTATCCTCAAATACTCCTACCACTACCTGTTCAAACCCTACTGTGTTCATTTTTAACCTTGGCCTCAAGTGCTATTTCACCGCTACCTTCTCAGCAGAGTCTGTACGGCTACCCCTGTGTCAACTAATGTACCACCTGCTGAGAAGTTATTGAATCTGACACCAGACAGGGGTATTTCCTCTCTTCACACTGACCTCTGAGTTCCCCAACACCTAGACTCATACAAAGACGTCCTGACTACCACCATGACCCCTAAAAAAAAACACACCAACAACAAAAACACAATTTATGAAAAAGGAGCCAGCTAACCAGTCCTATTATAGATGTTTCACACATTAAGCAATGTTGGATTCAACAAAATACAATTCTCTGAGATGAAAATAAAATGAACAGATTATTTCTGCGCACAATAAGCAAGACACAGAGGGCACACAATGATATCAATTAGAATCACAAATGCTGAGAAACCCAGCAGGGTCTCACTTCATAGATGAATTCTTTTCCCACTATTATTCAACCTCACAGATTCTTGAGCAAGGACAGAATTAACAAGAAAACTACAATTATGCCTCAAGAAGTTATTTATTAAGGACATTTAATACTGTGTAGAAATAGGAAGAAACAAAAATTATTGCTTCAGACAAATCTAAAAAAGATTAGATCAGTGTTAAGATAAAGAGTGCTAAATTTGGGCACTTGTTTTTCAAGCCTAACCTCTGAATCTGTTGAAGTTTGTTTATTAACAGGACAAACGAGTTACTAACCAGACATAGGAATGCATCCTGAGGAATTAAAAGTTCCTTTTAGTTAACAAAGTTTATTGTGAATTCAGTATCATCCACCCTTAATCCCAAAGGATTCCTCACACCTGGGCAATCACCCAAGTGCTATTTAGGTTCATGTCTCAATTTAGCTAAGTGATGTTATATGTAATGAAAACTAGCAGCCCACCAAATAATTTTACTTTATAAACATATCTAACAAATGCAGGAAGGAATTTTCATTTTTTATGACCCAAAGTTTCCACTCAATGTCTCAGACAAGGGTACTTCAACATGCACAAAAGCTGACTGGAGAAGGAAACTCTCATAAAAAGCCGTGTAATATCAGAATACGTTTTTCCTTCTCGAGTAATGATATTCAGGTCATGTGCCTGCTAAAACCCATTCATTTTGGAAACATTTTCTCCTGCTGGCCTCTTAACATGCACCAAACAAAATACAAGTTTGCTATAAATAGGATAACTCCAGCAATATGATAAGTAACAATGACAAAGAAAGGGACTCCATGTTATATCATTGGTATCTATGGTCTTAAACCAAACTCAGGCCAAACCAGCCTCATTTTCTAAAAACCCTATTTAACAGAACATCGGGAAAAATTCCAAGGACAAAGACAGTACATTTCCTAGGAGAACTGGCAAGTTTTTTAAAATCAGTGACATACATTTGCAGAACACACATGTGGTGTTATTACTCTGAGACATGGCATTTCCTATAAGAGTTGAAAAATGCAGGGGCTACTCTTGAGTGACTATCCTGCTAAAAGTTCCATTGTGATGGTTAGTTCAAAACAAAAGAATTATAATCCCTATATGGAAAGGAGAGAGAGAGGAAGGGAAGGAAGGAGGGAATGGAGGGAGGGAGGGAGGGAGGAAGGAGTCTGATTCTCAGGAAAAGTACACAGCCATGTTCACTTGCTGAAACTTCCATGGAAAGAACTTTCTTCTTTCAAGCACCATACAAGTTTGGAGAACTTTGCACATACCAAAGTCCCAGGAAAGTTGAAGGGATCTTTCTTTCTGGCAAAAACAAACAATAACAACAAACAAGTGAAGGATGAACAGACTACCATTTTTTGTAGGCATCTCTGTTTTAAGGATTAACTGATACTCCATGTGTAAAATACATACTTTATAGATCATGAACATAGCTAGAATTTAATAAATGATAGTTATATTACCCCTTAACATATTTAGTTTAAAATGACATATATATTTAATTTTGGATAGCATGTGTAACACAGAGGTCCAACAAAGCAAACTATAATCATGTAATGTGTCTATGGTAACTATGTGTTGATGCATAACTTATTTTTAACATTGTTGATCTGAGTTTGTAAATTCCTGTGTCTAATGAAATAGGTTGCTTCAATTCCAGAGCCTCTTGTTTTTTGTTTTTCTTGTTTTCACCCTCAAAAGCATTTATTAAGCCCTAACAACATGAGGGTGAAATGCTTTTGAGGGTGAAAATAAGAAAGCAAGAAAAAGCATACACAGTCGCAGGTTCACTGTGGAGGTTAAAATATACATCTAACTTTAGCACACCTCACCAACTTTAAATATAAGTCTCAGGGAATATTCAATGAGAGTCTGGAGAAGCAACCATTTTGAAAGAATTTAAGCACAGAATAATCATTTTAATTGACAGTTTCCTTTATTACAGAAACTGTAATATGCAATAGTATATGCAAGGCACTGTCAAGATGTGCTGAGAATATCTTTGGCACTTGTCATGTAAAACAATATAGCCTGAAAAAAAATCAAAGTTTGGTTTGGAACAAAAACATCATAATTCCAATAGAATGATCTTTTGATGTAAATCCTTTGATAAATCCTTCATCTGTTATTTAAAATCAATGGCTTATTCTAAATCAATTAAAGCATCCATAAAATATACCAATCAAATATTTCTTATGACATGTCATACATTTGATTTATATGCTAAAGCATGTTTCTTAACCTCAGAAAGCATCAGCCCGGATTTGAAGCTACAGTGAATTCAAGATTTAGCAGAGGAGCAAGTGCAAAATGGTAAGTTTAGTAAACTATCCTCCATAAATAAAAAGAATATTTTTTGGGGAAAAAACTGAGTCACAGTGAAGTCTCAGGGAGAATGCTTAGAAAGGAAGAAGACATGATGGGCTTTTCATCCTGGTGAATTCCATCTGGAAAAGCCTGAAGAAAAGGAGGTTGACTTTGAAATTGACATGAGAGATTTGGGGTAGATACAAGAAAGAATTTCCTAGCAGTAAACATCATAAAACCATTGAATTGTGACAGTGGGTCACTACTGTATTCTTTTATACTTGATCAGAATTTAGAGATCAAATTATATATTAGTTTTGCTTTTAGTATTATTTTGCATGAGAAAGAATTAAGATTATCTAATTTACAACTATTACAGAGAATTCACAACAAAGGAATATAAGAAAAGATTATGAAGTCATTTCCAGTCAGTGAACAAACAAAACATTTGTTGTGACCTTTCCTCTGACCCAGGCAAACCCTCCCTCCCTGGCCCTGAAGCACGCTGTGAATGTCTGTGTCACTGCCCTTACTAGGTTACCTAATGATTTCCTTAGTTATTTGCCTGGCTACTCAACTAGACCACAAACTTATTACTATATACAACTGTGTTTTGTCTTGTGTCTCATTGCTGGTGATCTACTACAGATTTAATTATTATTGAGCTAAGAATGTAACTGTAAAAGGTATAAGTGGGTAATGTGTCTATCAACCAAATATATATAGCAAAATGGAAAAAAATGTCATAATCCAATGAAAAATAAATAACTTTCTAAAAGATATCTCTGGGCTTTTATAATAAACTAGAGGCCCGGTGCACAAAAATTTGTGCACGGGGGGGGGGGGGGGGGGGGGGGGGTGGGGGGGAGAGGGGGGTCCCTCAGCCCGGCCTGTGCCCTCTCGCAGCCTGGGACCCCTCAGGAGATAACTACATGCTGGCTTAGGCCTGCTCCCGGGTGGCAGAGGGCAGGCCCAATCCCTAGGTGCAGCCCCTGGTCGGGCTCAGAGCGGGGCCGATTGGGGAGTTGGGGCGCCGCCCCCTGTCATGCACAGAGCAGGGCGGATGGGGAGGTTGCGATGCCACCCCTAGTCACGCTCAGGGTAGGGCCGATTGGGGGGTTGGGGCACTGCCCCGTCACACTCAAGGCAGGGTCGATGGGGAGGTTGCGGCGCCATCCCCTGTCACGCACAGAGCAGGGCCGATCAGGGGGTTGGGGAGCTCCCCCCTGTCACTCACAGAGCAGGGCCCATCAGGGGTTTGGGGAGCTCCCCCCTGTCACGCACAGAGCAGGGCCCATCAGGGGGTTGAGGAGCTCCCCCCTGTCATGCACAGAGCAGGGCCGATCAGGGGGTTGAGGAGCTCCCCCCTGTCACGCACAGAGTAGGGCCAATAGGGGAGTTGGGGCACCGCCCCCTGTCACACACAGAGCAGGGTCTGTGGGGGGGGGGGAGTTGGGGCGCCACACCCTGTCACACACAGAGCAGGGCCGATCAGGGGGTTGGGGCGCCGCCACTGTCACACTCAGGGCAGGGCCGATGGGGAGGTATGGCTCTACCCCGTCTCACATAGAGCAGGGCCCGTGAGGGGGGGTTGGGGCGCCGCCACTGTCACACACAGAGCCGCAGGGCAATCAGGGGGTTTGGGCACTGCCCCCTGTCACGCTGATCCCGGTGCCGGGAGGCCCCGAGGCTCCTCTGATCCCACCCAGCCGGGTCACAGATCCGGGTCCCAGACCGCAGACAGCCTTGCCTGCTGCCACCTGCCTTCAGTATGCAAATTAGCCGCCATCTTGTTGCTTCAGGGTGGGGTCCCCACTGAGGTGCCTGGCCAGTCTGGGTGAGGGGCTGAGGGCCGTTTTCAGGCTGGCGGGCGACTGAAGCTCCAAACCTCTCCTTTTTTTCTTTTTTTTTTTTATTCTGGCATTTATTTACCTTCTACGCCTGTCAGTGGAGCTGAGAGCCAGCTTTCTCTCTGAGGCTCCGCTGAAAGCAGGTTTCTGGCCTTTGTTTTCTGTATTCGAAACAATGTTGCGACTCCAGCTCTGAGATCCCGGCTGACTGACAGGAGGTTTCTGGGCTTTTGTTTATCTTCTATAAATGTTACTATGTTTCCAACTGAAGCTCAGAGGCCGGCGGGGAACGTTGGAGTCCTCTGTCACTGAAGGAAGCAAGCCTCCCTGTTCGCATCAGCTGCCTGGCTGCCGGCCGCCATCTTGGCTGACAGTTACTTTGTATATCTCCCTGATTAGCCAATGGGAAGGGTAGCGGTCGTACGCCAATTACCATGTTTCTCTTTTATTAGTGTAGACTAGAGGCCCCGTGAAATCTGCGATCCCTCAGGGATGTTGGAAAGCTGGTTTCAGCCCGATCCCCGCAGGCCAGGCCAAGGGATCCCATTGGTGCACGATCGGGGCCAGGGAGGCACACAGGAGGGCTCCAGGGCATGTCTGGCCCATCTCACCCAGTCCCGATCTCTCAGAGCCCAGCAGCAAGCTGACCTACCAGTTGGAGCTTCTGCCCCTTGGTGGTCAGTGCATGTCATAGTGACTGGTTGAACGGTCGAATGAACGGTTGAACACTTAGCACAGTGATTCCCAAAGTGGGCGCTACCGCCCCCTGGTGGGTGCTGCAGCGATCCAGGGTGGCGGTGATGGCCACAGGTGCATTTGGGGAAGATGAGTAACTGCTATTAAAATTTTAAAAAAATTAATTTCCAGGGGCTGAGTAATATTTTTTCTGGAAAGGGGGCGGTAGGCCAAATAAGTTTGGGAACCACTGACTTAGCATATTAGGCTTTTATTATATAGGATATTTTATAACAGAGGAGTCCTTAAGATTTTGTGATTTTATTTAAATAATAATCTGGTTCACAAGTATGTTATTCATCTAAAAAAGGAAAAAAAAAACAATTCCTTGCATTATAAATGAAAACATTTATAGATACATTTTATAAAGTATATAAGTGGGAAATTTTTAACATGCAGAAGAAATATAGAATTTTTTTATTAAAACTAGATAGAACTTTAGAGATACCTTATTTCAAGATAATGCCTAAAAACTGAGTAAAGACATTGAGAAACATTCAGAAGAAATATTGGACAGGCCTGTGTGCAAATCTCAGCTCTGCAGAACTATGACTCTGGGTACATTATTACATTTCCATTTTAATTAATCATTCTGGGCCTTTAAAAATAAAATGTGGTTAAAATATTTAAAGAATGTTGTAAAGGTTGAAATGAAAGGACATACCATACCATGTTACTTAACACATGTTACTTATGAAGAAAAATAACATACTAGAAAAAAAAAGATATTTTGGTGTCAGTATAGTCTGAACCTTGGCTATATCATTTGTTATTGAACCTCTGGCAAATTACTTTAATCTCTCTAAATCTCAGCTCATTCATCTATAAAATGAAATTAATCACACTTGCTGGTTGAATAATTGCCACCCAAAGGTATGAAGTCCTAATCTCTAGGGCAGTGATTTCCAACCTTTTTCATCTCATGCCACACATAAACTTATTAGTAAAATTCTGCAACACACCAAAAAATATATTTTTACTGATCTGACAAAAAAATTGGTATAATTTTGATTTATAAAGAAAAATAATAGCCCAGCTAGTTTGGTTCAGCAGTTGAGTGTTGACCCAGGAACCAAGAGGTCATGGGTTCAATTACTGGTCAGGGCACATGTGAGTTTGATTCCCAACAGGGGTCCTTCAGGAGGCAGCCAACTGATGATGCTCCTCTCTCTCATCAGTGTTTCTCTCTCTATCCTTCTCCCTTCCTCTCTCTAAAAATCAATAAAAACATATCTTTTTTAAAAGAAAGACAAATAATAATAATAGTAATTACCTACCCTATTTGCTCTAAAATGACTTTTTAAAAAATCAGATGCCTATACTTGTAAATAAGGATTTCTAATACCAAGATTTAACTAATCAGACACAAACTTATTATGCAACATGACCAATAAGATACAACTTTGTTATCTGACCTGTATGTTTATGGTTCAAGACAGGACATTCACAGCTGATGGCTATTTTGTTGGCTATTGTCATTTTTTTATTTGACAGTCTAAGGGAAAAGAAGTCAGTGCTCCAGACTAAATAATCAGGAATTGCATGTTTTAAAAATTCTTAAAGCACACTGACTGAGAATCACTGCTTTAGAGCATATAAATGTTACCTTATTTGAAAAAAGTTGTCTTTTTATATGTAATTAAGTTAAGGATCCTGAGATAAAAAGATAAAGACCCTGGATTGTCTTTATCTAGATGGGCCTTAAGTGCCATCATAAGTGTGCTTATAAAATAGAAGCAGAGGGAAATGCCACACAAATAGAGGAGAAGACACACAAAGGGGAGGAGGCTGTGCAATGATGGAGACAGAAAGTGATGCAGTTAAAAACCAAGGAATGTTTGAAGCCACCAGGAGTTTGAAGAGCAAGGAACAGAATCCCCCCTACAGCCTTCAGCAGGAGCATGACTCTGCTGGAACCGTGACCTCAGACGCTGAATAAAAAAGTGGGAAACATGAGTATTTAATTGAAGTCCCTACCAGAGTACTGGAGAAAAAAAAAGTTGTAAATAAATGTAATAAATATTGGTGTAGTTAATACCATTTTTGTTATACAAGTCATCAAATATTGACTAATAGGTGAGTGGAGGAGTAGAATGAAAAGTTGTTCTATCTAGAACAGTGGTTCTCAACCTTCCTAATGCCGCAACCCTTTAATACAGTGGTGACCCCCAATTTCATTGTTACAAATTGAACATAATTAAAGCATAGTGATTAATCACAAAAACAATATGTAATTATATATGTGTTTTCCGATGGTCTTAGGCGACCCCTGTGAAAGGGTCGTTCGACTCCCAAAGGGGTCGCGACCCACAGGTTGAAAACTGCTAATCTAGAATCATGTGCTTTCCATTCATCATTCTTCATTTTTACTCTCCCTCATCATACTCTGTACCTCCTACCCAAATACCTTATGAATTTTAACATTCTTACGTCTCTAGTCAAGCTTTTAACTGCTCCCTCTGCTTGAGATCCCTTGCTTTCCTTCTCTACTTAGTGAATCTTTCTCATCCTACAAGGTTCAGCCACTCTGAGATATCTGGTCATTGTCATAATACCTCCACCACACTCTCTGTTTAACTCGCAGAATACCTCATTTCCTCCTCTTACATGTGTTACAGCTCAGTCATTTAACCAGTGTTTATTAAATGTCATCTATATGCCCTGTTCTTTCCCTTTTTTCTTTCAAGGCTTCATTATTGTGATCCTATTAGAATGAGCTCCTCAATGGTAGAAATGCTCTTAACCATTTTTGTTTTCCAAGGAACCAAGCAGAGTGAATAATTAAGGACTGAATGAATGCTTGCTAGAGTAGCCATCCAGGTTTTCCACATACACCAAGGAATTCATGGATGGTGGTCATGAAGCTCCATACTAGACAGAGCCAAGAAAGAGCTCTCTCACAGACGTAAGAAGAAATATGAGTAATATAATATCAGGCAACAGAATTATATTATATTAGAGGCCTGGTGCACAAAATTCATGCGGGGGGTGGGGGGTGGCGGGCGGGTGTGTTCCTCAGCCCAACCTGCACCCTCTCCAATCTGGGACTCCTCTCACAATCCAGGACTGCTGGCTCCCAACCGCTCGCCTGCCTGATTGCCCCTAACCACTCCCCTGCCAGCCTGATTGATGTCTAACTGCTCCCCTGCTGGCCCAATTGCCCCCAACTGCCCTCCCCTGCAGGCCTGGGTCCCCCCTAACTGCCCTCCCCTGCAGGCCTGGGTCGCCCCACCTGCCCTCCCCTGCAGGCCTGGGTCCCCCCCAACTGCCCTCCCCTGCAGGCCTGATCACCCCCAACTGCCCTCCCCTGCAGGCCTGGGTCCCCCCGCAAGCTGTCCTCCCCTGCAGGCCTGATCGCCCCCAACTGCCCTCCCCTGCCGGCCATCTTGTGTGTTGGAGTGATGGTCAATTTGCATATTACCTCTTTATTAGATAGGATTGAATCCAAAATGTACTAGAACTTTCCAAGTGAGAAGAGTATGTAGACAAAACAAGCTTCTCTATTAAGGTTTTTAAACAAGCAAGTACAACCATTTAAAAAATGAATGCTATTTCTGCACTTTCGGTCAACAATGCTAACCAAAATATCAAGTAGAATACTCACAGAGAGAGACAATAGCAAGACATTTTACTTTCTTGTCAATCCATTGTGGAAGCTCTGGAAGGCTCAGAGTAAGGCCAGATCTATGAGAAGCAGAAACCAAGAAGCCAAGGCTTGAAGGCCAATTTGTTTTTGCTGGTGAGCTTATCTGTAGTGTGGGTCACTGTGGACAGCCAGGGATGACTGAGCAGAGAAGAGTCGGAATGGGATTTATCAGCACAAACCCCCCAAGCACCCTTGGCATGATTTGGTCTGCAGTGGAGAGGCATGCCGTTACTCAGTCTGCAGCCCCTCGCAGGGCGCTCCAGAGACTCAGATACTGACCACTATTCTAAAACCTGAGGTCAGTTGCCCAGGTCAAGCCAGTGGGAATGAGTTCAGTAAAATGTAATATTTTCAAGATGTCAAATTTAAAAAAAAAGTCTTAGGAAATGTGTCCAGCCCTGACAAGTAACAAGAGAAACACAACAGTACTACAGGAAAAGAAAGAAATCTGTCCTCCTGGGCTTCTATTCTTCAGTAAGGACTTATGTCGAAAAGTCAGGCCCATTTAGCCCGGCCAGTGTGGCTCACAGATTGATTCCCAGTCAGGGCATAGGGGCTTTCTTGCATTTCAGGTTCAGTTGAAAATGAAAATAATCATTCCTAAGTTGAAGACTTGTTTTAGAATTAATTAGTATATCTGACACTCTTATTAATATATCTGGTACACAGTAATCATCAAAAAAAAGTGGTTCTCATATTATCAATAATATATTGAATTAATTATGGCAATAGCTGTAGTAACAAATATGCCCCCAAATTCAGTTACTTAACATAATAGAAGATTTTTTTTTCATGTTCTCCAGGGCAGGTGTCCCTCCTTGGAGGGTGAATTTTTCTCAGTGTGGTATCTTAGAAGCCTAGGCTGCTTTCACTTTGTGGCCCACTCATCTGCTAGGATTTATGAGTCTTTTGCTCCAATCAAACAAAAAAATGAAATAGGTGGAAAAGCCTCAGCCACTATTTTAAACACCTATCTGATGATAAATATTACTTCAATAGATATTCCATCAGCTAAAATTAATCACATGATCCACCTGGATATAAACAGGGTTGGACAATGCAGTTCCTGATGGAATAGCTTCATTCGAGTGGTATCTCAACGGTATAGAGGGGGAAACACAAATCCTATGTGGACAGCTAGCCATCTATGCCACAACCAACCCCTGCAGCTATTAAATATATTTGTGCACTATTCTTCCCCACCAGGATACCCTCACTTCCTCCCAGGCTATCTAAGGTTCATCCAGTCACAACATCCAGCTCAAAATCTAGGAGCTCTGAGTAATACACAGTCCTCTCCACCAGATCCATATGTGACAACTTACAGTTGGGTGACCTATGAACTAAAAGGCAAGTTGTCTTCCCTCTACACCCCTGACATCTACTATACAATGTTGCAGCAAGGACAGGATAATCACCATAAAATCTACCACTGGAAAAAAGGAAGAATAGGAAACATGTGGTGTCCCTGGATGGTATTGTGAAACTCCTACCCTGGCAATAGCAGAAGTTCTCTGAGTAGACTCTAGCTCAAAATTCCCTTGCCAGAACCATTCTTTCAAAGTTAGTAGGCTCTGATCTGCTTGCTTCTAGTGAATTCCATGTGTCAATAATGGCAACCAAAGTTCTTTCATCTTCACTACAGAGCTAAGCCCAAATGTTAAGGTGAAGTTTTAATGAGACTTTATCAATCTTATTTAATCCAACTGGGGCCCAGAGCCTTAAGCTTTCCCCAACCTTGTGAGGCCTGAGATTTCTAGATTTTATCTATTCCCTTTTATTTCTGCTCATGGACCAGTGAAGTTTTGCCTGAATTCATCTCTTTCTTATAATCTTATCTAATAAAGAGGGAATATGCTAATTGACCCTCACGCCATTGCAAAGATGGCGGCGCCCACAGCCAATAGGGAGGGAATATGCTAATTGACTGCCACGCCCTCACAGATGGCGGTGCACACAGCCACAAGATGGTGGCACCCAGTCCCCTCAGCCCCACTGTGGCAGCAGGCATGCAGCAAGGCCGGGCCCGCCCCCAAGTGGGGCCAGCTGCTCCATGTACCTACCTCTGGAGTCCCCCAGTCCTCTCAGCCCCCCAGCCGCCCTGGGCTGCCTGAGGGTCAGGTAACCAGGGCTGGCCGAGGCTTGTGCTGCCAGCAGTGGCAGCAGCAGATGTGTGATGGGGGCGTCACCTTCCTCTGATCGCTGGGTCACCTCCCACCCCTGAAGGCTCCTGGACTGTGAGAGGGGGCAGGCTGGGCTGAAGGACCCCCCCTCCAGTGCATGAATTTTCATGCACTGGGCCTCTAGTATCTTATAAAATGCAGCAAATAACAACAAACACTATAACATTCTGTTTTCCAACTTCTGGGCCTGCCACCATAGGCTGTGAAGGCATAAGGCTTACCTTCAAAGTCATCACAGCCAACAGTTTACCACAAGTTCTGCCGCTGCAAAGCATGCATCTCTATTTTCCCAACATTTAAGATTTGTTTTATCAACACCCAATCTTGAGGTCAATGCTACATATTTATGCTTTTTAAGAGCAGTAACCCCACTTCCAGTGACAATTTGGTTAGGTAACACTAGCAGCTATAACAAAAACAATCTCATCAATAATGTATGTTGATTTGCCAGGAATATTCCAGTTCTTATTAGATGATAAATCTCTGCCCCAATCTTATAAATCAAGTGCTGGCAGGCAGAGAAGACAATATGGAGACACCCTACCAGCTGCAAAAGAGAGGAGGTTTTTTGTCAGCTTTGTTCAGTCGTAAGACTAGTACCCAACATATAGTGAGTGCTCAATAAGTAATTTTTAAATAAATAATTGGTCTTTGAGAATATCAATTTTTATTCATATTGTTCTACTTAAAAAGCAAGTATTCTAAATTATAAGAGAATAATCCCTCCAACCCCAAGATTCAGTATAGCTATTTTTATTTTAAATTAATAAAAATGTGGTCTATAAATATTTTATTTCTTTCTGAATCAACCATCATATAAAGAAGGTTTCTCATAACTGTGATAAGCCAATGTATGCTATTATTAAAATAAAAATATCTTGTGTGACCATGACAAAAAAAATGACTTTTCAGTACCATCCAAATGCATGGGACATCTTGATTTATATTTTAGTTCCATTATGTAAACTAAAAGGTCATGAATACATGCAGAAATCTGTATGTATACATACATTCTTATATCTGTAGATGGTAGGTAGATAAATAGATATTTAAATATCTTTCTTTTCTTTTTTTAATTTTCTTTTTTTTTTGTTTAAAGTATTACAATAAGTAGTACATATATCTCCTTTTTATTCCCCATTGATCTTCCCTCGGCCTCCCCTACCGCCACTCCCCCCCCACAAACATGCCCCCCCCCCCCCCCCCCCCGTGTCTTGTGTCCATTGATTATGCTTATATGCATGCATACAAGTCCTTCGGTTGATCTCTTACTCCCGGCCCCCCCACCCCCCGCCTTCCCACTGTAGTTTCACAGTCTGTTTGATGCTTCTTTGCCTCTATCTATTTTTGTTCATCAGTTTATAATGTTCTTTATATTCCACAAATGAGTGATGTCATGTTGTATTTTTCTTTCACTGACTTGCTTATTTCACTTAGCATAATGCTCTCCAGGTCCATCCATGCTGTTGCAAATGGTAATAGTTTCTCCTTTTTTTATAGCAATGGAGTATTCCATTGTGTAGATGTACCACAGTTTTCTAATCCACTCATCTGCTGGTGGGCATTTAGGCTGTTTCCAAATCTTAGCTATTGTAAATTGTGCTGCTATGAACATAGGAGTGCATATATCCTTTCTGATTGGTGTTTCTGTTGTCTTGGGATATATTCCTAGAAGTGGTATTACTGGGTCAAATGTAAATATATTTAATACCACTTCTAGAAATATATCTAAATATCTTTCTTTTCTTGGGCCTCTATTTCTGTAGTGGCATGGTGAAGAAGAGACAAGCTTCTCTGTTAAAATACACATCTCAAAAACCTTGAAATCTCAGCATAAATTCTTTATATTCCAGGAAAAACAGCTTAGTAATTAAACTTTTAAATGTAATTTTTCTTCTCAGAATCTGGTACTTAATTGTTACTGCTTCCTATAAGTGTTATGTAATTACTGGCAACTCCTCCCAAGATTTCACCTTATTCCTATAATTAAATGTTCTGTAGAAATTCTTTGGCTTTTGCTATCAGTTGCCAAATATATTGTTTCAAGAATGCAATATCAGCGAGCAAAAAACCTAGTTTTAACGTCATCACTGCCCACCTCCAAATCAAAAAAAAAAAAGTCAGATCCCATAGCAGACAGGCTTGCAAAATATACCCTCCGTGTGAGAAACCTGGACTCTGCATGTTAAAACACAAAACCTGACATCAAGATTCCCCAGCAGACATTGTTTGAATGACACATGGACTTCTGGTTCTGGAAGCCACATTGGCTCAAGTGTTATGAGACCATTAAAAGCACTATTTGAGGAATGAAACAACGTCTAGGTTCTAGATTATAGATAGCTGTCCTCTGCAACATTATTTTAAAATTTAGAAAAGCTGGGAAATATTTTATCCCCCAATAAAAACTAAACAAAACAAAAATCTTATGAGAAAATGGAATGGAAAAACCCTTTATATTTGTCTAAGTAATTTGATTACTTTGGAACTCATGTTGTGAAGAAAAAAAAGTAATAAAACAATTAAAGGTACAGCTGTTCTTGCCATACACTTCTTAGATTGGATTCCTGCAGGCTAAATTACCAAAAAAAAATTATATGCCTGGTCATGGTGGCTCAGTGGTTGAGCGTCACACTATGAACCAGTAGGTCACGGTTCAATTCATGGTCAGGGCATATGCCCAACTCAACCCCCAGTGTGGGGCGTGCAGGAGTTAGTTTATCAATGATTCTCTCTCATCATTGATCTCTCTCTCTCTATCTTTCTCTCTCTCTCTCTTCCTCCTCCTCCTCCTCCGCCTCCTCTCTAAAATCAATAAAACCATATTTTTTAAAAATGATATTGACCAAGTCCCTTGCTTCCTTCCATCTCCTTTGAGGTTCCTGCCTGTGGATTTACCTGTTGGGTCAACTCTTTATTTTTCCTCTCATCCCATTTAAAATCACTCCTACCTGCCTTTGTAGCATATCAGATTGAAAAGGCCAATTTTTGTCTAGTTTCAATGCTTCTGATGTTGTTTCTTCCCAATCTCAATATATTTAGCTATCTAAAATATTTTTCGCAGTATGATTTCTTCAATATGGACTCTTATCTCACTTACTGGGCGATATACTCTCACTGATTTCAGTATCTTCTATGTTTCCCAAGACAGAAGTTACAAGAAAGTCACATCAAAGGAACTTCTATATAATTGAAAACATTTCCCTTTTTACATATCTAATTCATTTATGCATTCGTTTCACAAACAAGCTTTCTATGTATTAGGTTCTATATGTGGCATATAAACTCATGGAAGGCAGGGTCTCCACACATCAGAGGTTATAATTATGTAAGAGAAAAAAAAACGCTCCTAATCTACCTAAAAGGCAGTGTCAGATAAGCATTATAAAGTGGCTAATTCTTAGAAAGGTACAGAAGAAAGAGCAATTTCCCCTGGCTGGGATGACCATGGGCAATACCAAAGAGGCAGCCTTTAAATTCAGACTTATAGGAGGGCTAGATTTTTAACAGAGGAATTCCTAATAGCTGAGAGGATAGGTGTGAACCAGAGAGAAGAGGTGAGAAATTTTCCATTTGAATACCCAAAAGAAGGGTGACTAATCCACAATGACTCACGCCTGCATCATAACCTATGATGGTCCAATAAAAGGTCGGACCAGCGTGAAGCACATGGCAAAATCCAAGGCCAATAGGCTGGGATTTAGCATAGAATAATGGTATTCAAACTTTTTTGTTCACAAACTTTAAAGGATTTGAAAACTAGATAACTCCTCACATATCTTTAAGTTAACATATAATGGAATCATTATAAAATTAAATAGTTGCAAAGTCTATAATTTCTGGATAATTATGCATGTTGGCTATTTAAATAATGTCACATTGGCTTTTTAAATAATGTCATATCACTCTTTTAAATATATCCAATAAAACCTGAGTGGTACTTCAACATATACTATCATCAACCTAAATAAATATAGATAATCTCGCTTTTAAATTTTATGTTAGCTTTTTTATCTTGAACTTATATTAATTCCACGTCCAAAACAGTTCTACCTCATATGCTTGAAAGTTTTTAATTGCTAAAACACTTCACTGACAAAAAAAATAATATATATAAATAGAAAGCAATAGAATCTATTTCCCTTGTCATTACAGTCTGTAGGGTTAAAATTAAATATTCTATATTGAGTTGTTAACACTCCTAGCAGTACAGAATTTGTACAAACAATATATCAATTGTGATCAATAATTATTAAATATAAAAGTAAATCTTTAGGGGAGAAAATACTCTCTCAATGTGACAAATAAGGCAGGTTTTTTTTTCAATTGGTTCATGAATAAGTAAACATCCTTTGTACTAAGATGAACAGGGCATGTCATCAATTCTATCCTATTTTTCACCTTAATAAATGAAGCATAAAAAAATGTTCATAAAATAAGGAGATGGGAATGAAAAAAACTGTTTTCATAAAAATGTCATAAAATTCTTTGAACTCTGTCAGCACTTCAAGCCAAAATTCACATGGTGATCTATCATCAAAAATTATTTTTAATGACCTACCAGCTGACAATGAGATTAGGTTTTCCTTCAGTTTTGTTGAAAAATAGGAAACCACCTGCCTTGAAAAAGGGAGGGGGAGATCTAATCATGCAGAGAAGCCCTGTGACTAGAACATTAAAGAGCAAGAACCAAAGGGAACGCTCATTCCTGCAATCACACGGGGCAGAACATTCTCCTACCCATTGCCCGCACATAAATGCCAAATAATGCAGCTGCTGTAACATTTACTCTCAAATTCAGGGAGACAGTATATTTGATTTCATCAACTTTAAAGTATTTCACCATAAACCATGTCAGATCTACAACTGTCTGTGACTTCATTTGGTAAGGTTCTCATTGTGGCATGTGAAATATAAGTGATGATAACATTCATCTAAATGCTTAAATTAGTGGGGATTAAATAGAATTGGAGCCATCTTTATCATTCTATAGAAGATAAAGCCAGTGTTAGATTGTAAAAAGGAAATCGGTACTTTGTTATGAAAGCTTTTAAAGAGAAATTGTATTTTTATACATTTCTTAAAATAATTTCAGTTGCCTTATATTTAGGACACATCTTTCCAGGAAAACGTAAATCATGTAATTTTTTTTTTCATTGAAAAGGTGGTTTACAATGTGCAAACAAGATTCCTCTGTGAAATTCATTCTTTCCTTCAGAACTACCAGGAGAATTGGAACTAAAAGCAAACAAAAGTCACATAGCTAAGTTGAGCGAAACTAATTCTGAGATGTGCTCCAAACTTAGAGACGACAATTTTTTGAGTGAACCATCTTTGAAAGTTGGCTAAATAACTTTGCTCCTATTCCACATAGAGCACAACGAGATTTGATTTGGTCCAGCAGTCTCACACACTGATTTTTTGACTAATTCAAACTAGTTTCCCACCACTCACTCTCAGAATTCTTCATCCCTTTAACAATTAAAATGTAGCATCTTTATTTAAACATTTTAATAATATTTTTAAAATATGTATTTATTTTTTACAGAGAGTAAAGGAGGGGGACAGAGAGTTAGAAACAGATGAGAGAGAAACACTGATCAGCTGTCTCCTGCTTGCCCCCTACTGGAGATGGAGCCCACAACCAAGGTACATGCCCTTGACCGGAATAGAACCCAGGACTCTTCAGTCCATAGGCCGACACTCTATCCACTAAGCCAAACCAGTTAGGGCACATTTTATAGTATTTTAAGAGATAAGATATGGACTCCCTTGAAAAAGCAAAATGAAGCAATACAAAGAGATTTTACTTCCAAGAAGGATAACAAAATATTTGAAAGAGAAATAAAATTGTGGTGAGAAAATGTAGCAGCATGCAAACTGACTTATAGTTCCTTCTAGGACAAAGTTTAATTTGCTAAACTTTGCAAATTAAACACCTTTACGGCACCTTCCTATTTAGTGTTCCAAAACCTACCAACATTAAAACTTTATTGAATTTTGTTTGGAGAAAACAAGCAGGATTTTCATTGTAGACTCACCTAGGTTTCTCAGTACATTTAAATAGATAAGATTAAGAAAATGAAGGTAGAAAAAGTAAAAATTCATTATTATTTTTTATTGATTTTAGAGAGAGGAAGGGAAGGAGAAAGAGAGAAACATCAATGTGAGAGAGAAACATCAATCAGTTGCCTCCTGCCTGTGTCCTGACTAGGAAACAAATTCACCGCCACTTGGTATACTGAACAGTACTCCAACCAACTGAGACACCTGGCCAGGGTAAAAGTCCATTTATTATTAATTAGTGCTTATAAAAATCCATATTTTAGGAAATGGAAACTTTTTATCTGAACCAAAAAACAATACACAATTGATCATTTGGGGCAGTAAGAGTAGCATGTGTCATATTATTTTTTGCACTTTTATATCATACATTGCCCTCCCAATATCTGCATATGTCTAATACAAAATACACACACTTTCTGGTTATTGAATATGACCTAAAAATAAAAAATATATTTATTATTAAATTCAGAGAGATAGTATATTTGATTTCATCAACTTTAAAGTACTTCATCATAAACCATGTCAGATCTAGAACTGTCTGTGACTTCATTTGATAAATCAGGTTCTAATTGTGGCATTGATTGATACTATGTTATCAGAGACTCAAAATTGTTCTATACACATGAAAGATGTTAAATAGATCAATATTTGGGGTGCTGAGAGAGATATTGGAATAGTATATCTCTGGAGGATTCCCCTTTAATTAATCAGTCTCTTTGCAGAAGGAATTCTGAAAGAAAAAATAAATCCATATATGTAACCCTTATTCATTTAACTTATGAAGGATTAAGAAAAATAAATTTGCCTAAAGTTATTTTTAGATTAAATCCAAGTTGTTGGAGAACATTCAATGGTCTTAAAGTACTCAGAGGGATGGAAATAAATAAATGATCTGTTATAAAATTATATTGCATCTAGTGATATCTGATATAAAAATGCTAAATAGCCAGTCAGAGAAAGACATATGTAGAATCTAATGAACAAAAATAAGCTAACAAGCAAAAATAGAAATAGACTCATAGAGAACAGACTGACAACTGTCAGAGGGAAGGGGGTTACGAGGCTGAGTGAAAAAGGTGGGGAAATTAAACCAAAAAAACACACAAGAAAACCTCATGGACACAGGAAATACTATGGTGATTACCAGAGGGGAAGCGGGTGACGGAGGTAGGAGAGGATAGTCAGAAGGTAAATGGTTCAGAAAGAGACTTGAGTTGAGGTAGTGAACACATAATACAGATGATGTGTTGTAGAATTGTACACCTGAAACCTGTGAACTTTTATTAACCAAGGTCATTCCAATAAATTTAATAAAAAAGTAAAAAACTGCTGAATAAAAGTATGAATTAGAACAGAAAGAGGGGCACAAATATAACCAAGTACTGCATGGTCCAGCATACCCTCCAACAGATTAATCCAATGACATTTTCAAAATCCACATGCTTAGTTCTCTTTAAAGATACATATCCCGCCAAAGAAACAATTATAATTTGTTTTTCAAAAAATGAAAATAATTATTTCACACCACAAAAAAGATCACAAGGGTCTTCCAATGATAACTGAATTTCACAAGCCTTGAAAAGATATGGATTTAATTAAGCAAAACAGCTGTACACATTGACTGTTCCACCGTCCTTCCTAAGTATTTAGGCTTTTCTTTAAAAATGTTCTCAGGAAAAATAAATCTGTTTCAAGGTCCATGAAAATACATGTAGTCCCGTGTATCTTGGTGAGTGCTCTCAAAACATTCAGCTTGGTGTCCTTCCAAATACTTTTTAAAACCCACTGCTCCAGGACACTGATGGATTTAAACACAGGGGCTGGAAGCAAAAAGATAGGTGTGGTGATTGAACACTGTGCACAGAGTTTTCAAGATAATCCAAATGAAAGCCTTAAACCAGCCAATGTGGGACAATTCAGCATCTCAGAATTATTGCCAACAGCGAGGCTTAATTTATTTTAATTATATTCATTGTTGTTGTTCACAGTTTCTCATCAGTCATAAGATTATAGCAGGGAAAGAATAAAAAACTCTGATCGTGTTTTACCACAGAGTTATAATTCATGTGCTCAATAATCCAAGTCATGTGAATAAAACACATGCACTAATTGAAAAACAGCTAGGACAATAGCATTAAATTTCTATGTGGAGTAATTTCTAGCTGGTATCACACACTCCAGGTACAACTCCCGACTCCCACCAAACCAAAGAGATGTCCCAGCAGGGGATGCTTGCTTAACAGGGGAAAAATCCTTTAGTGACAGCGCATAATGCATACCCCATGCACAACCACAGGGAAGGCTGATTTCTTTTAACCCCTTTAGATAACATTCACAGTCAATGGAACAGTTATTCTTGTCTGCTTCTGAATTTTCTCTATATTTTGTATCCCCTTATTGACCTCAAGTGACAATTTTTATGCATTTATATTTTATTACTTCATAGAAATTTCAATCACTTAAACCATGGACACTTTTTATTGTGATTTTTATTGTGATATATATATTGTGGTATATATATGGCTATTATTTGCAGTAATGTCTTTATATTTATTTTATAAATATGGCTATTATTTGCTAATATATATGTGTATATATATATATATGTTTTATATACATATGGCTATTATTATATAAAAATAGGACCACTAGACTTCTCTATTCTGGTTATCAAAGAGAATTTGGTTGGCTCATGGTTTTTTTGTTTGTTTGTTTGTTTGTTTTTAAATCCTCACCTGAGGTTATTTTTCCATTAAGTTTTAGAGAGAGTAGAAGAAAGAGGGAAATATAGAGAGAAATATCGATGTGAGAGAAACACATCATTGATTGGTTACCTCTTGTTCAAGCCCCAACCAGGGCCCGGGCCAGGGAGGAGCCTGCACCAGAGGTAAGTGCCCTTGACCGGAATGGAACCTTCGGTCCGCGGGCAGGCCGACACTCTATCCACTGAGCCAAAGTGGCTAGGGATGGTTGGCACATGTTCTATTCACTATTCAAATCTAAGGCCCCAGAGTGTAGTTGGAGATGGAAAGAAAAATGGTGGTTATACACTGAAGAGAGCTCAGTTAAATGTATATTTCAAATCCATATTGGCAAAGGTAGCCATGCTTTGAGGGCTGATTTCAAATGTCAGGACTATCAATGTGTTGTCTTTTGTACCCGAATGACACCCCTCACCCACCATCGGGCCTTGTCAGCTCTAAGCTGAGGCCTCCTTGAGAACAACTTCCTGATTTGTAAGATAGCCGATTTGGAGATGTGGATGTCCTTTGTTACTACAAAGCCAAACTATTTATCTTCAGTGAAAACAGGCACGTTAGTGGAGCTTTGCGTTGTAGTCCACCTTTGACACTCACACTCACTACACTTTTTACCTCAGTATTTAAGCACTTGTCAAAATACATCATTGACACACCCTGGTGGGAGGCAAACAGCAGAGTCACTTGGCAGCCCTGTGAGGATGGGTTACAAGAAAACTGAAAGATGCTTATCCTTTGTATTCATTTTTCTTCCAAGGACTTCTAGGTGCTTTCTGTCTTGTTCATTCTCATGCCTGGCTTTCCACTATACCTCGAGAATACTGATTATAATACAGTACAGTGGGGCCTTGACTTACGAGTTTAATTCATTCCGAGACCGAGCTCTCGTTAAGGAGCTCATTGAGGAGCTGGTTAACTCAAATTACTCTATCAACTCAATGCAAAAAATCGGCTGAGAGACAGCTGGTATCTCAAAAAACTCGTTAGTTGGGACACTCGTAAGTCAAGGCCCCACTGTATGTCTTTTCCCTCGTGGTATTCATAATAGAGTAGGAGAGACAGGCACCTAATTAAAATAAATACAAGTGCTATAGAAAATTATATGGAAACCTGCAGGAAACAAATAGGGACTGCATGATTTTGAAGGATATGACTAGTTGATCTAAATCTTAAATAATGATAGTGAACCTGAGAAGGATGAGGTTAATGAGGGGTAACATAAAGTGTATGAACCTTACCCACAAAAGAGATAGTATGAGCAAGTAAATGCATTATGGAAAGAAAAAAATTAACATGGTGAAAGCAGGCAATTGCAAGTAGTTTGGTGTTGCTAGCACAGGGCACAAATTGAGCCATCCTTTGTCCTAAAGATTTATTGCTCTAACACAAATAACTTCAAATGGGGGGCAGGTTGCATACTTCAGGTTGCCACAGTTCCAAGAACACTTCCTACTTCTTCTACCATTCCACTTTACTTATCTTAGTTAACTGTCTAGACCCCAGGGGTACGAGTTTGCAAATCCAAAAATGTTAAGGTAGGAAATGGACAGAGATGAAGCTGGAATGGTCGGCAAGAGACAGATTATGGAGGGTCCAGAAAAATCATAAGTTATAAAACATCATTTCTACCTTCTAGGCAATGCAGAGTCACCTTAGAAAGGAAAGCCATATGGACAGATGAGGCAATATTTTGTCACTTGTATGGTAGATGAACTAAAGGCAGGAGACCAGTTTCAACTTACTTTGCCTAGACCAGAGGAAAAAACATGTGCCTGGGGTCTGAACTGAGGCAATAAAACAAGAGATGGAGATGAGCATAAAGAGTCAAAGAATGCTTTGGGGGGTTAAATTTGGCAGAACTTTGCCCTAGCTGGTTTGGCTCAGTGGATAGAGCGTCGGCCTGTGGACTGAAGGGTCCCAGTTCGATTCCGGTCAAGGGCATGTACCTTGGTTGCGGGCACATTCCCAGTGGGAGGTGTGCAGGAGGCAGCTGATCGATGTTTCTAACTCTCTATCCTTTTCCCTTTCTCTCCGTAAAAAAATCAATAAAATATATTTTAAAAAATTTGGCAGAACTTATATGAAGAAGAGTGAGCAAAGGAGAGCCAGTGGGAAGAGAGAATGAGAAAATAACCAGAAAGTAATGTTTTCATGGATAGGTTCCATTAAGAGGAAGAATGCAAAAGATAACACAACAGGTAGGAAAGCACAGGCTGAAGGGTGGAGGCTTCAGTGGTAGAAGCGAGGAAATATGTTTACAGGCATCACTCCTCTGTGATTTTTCAAAGTTAGTTTCCTCCAGTAACTACACACTAACTTCTAACTTACAATTTTCATCTCTTTTCACCAGTTATTACGTAGGAGCCGTGAGCCTTGCATTTGACTTATTACTTAATTGCCAACTTGAATCCTGGCCAAACATATCCCCATTTCAAATTAACATATACAAACACATTCACTTACAAGGCAACCTCTTCTCCCATGTATAACCCAAGACCGCACCTCACAGAGACTCTCACTGGATAAACTAAAGCTAGTCTGAATAATTACTAAAGACTCCCACCACTGTCATATAATATTTTAACAGCTGAGGAATATGTAATAACACAAACCTAATGCAACATTGTACAGTGACAAAGTTCTCATTTAACTTACAATGATAACAAATTGCCACATCTGATTAATATTACCATTCCATTAAAGAACCCATTATGGCGTTAGAACAGAAAGTCAAACGGTTTCTATTTTATATTGAGATTTCAATCCTGGCCAAAAAAAAAAAAAAAAAAAATTAAAAGGAAGGCATTCACAAGTTCATGTTGAATATAGCTCCATTTAACCATTACAAAGTTCATGGAGAGTACAGGAAGTGAACTACTTATTGCTTACATTGAAAGGAACACTCCATGTACTCAGCCCCTTCCCAGTTAGATGTCTCAGCAGCAGAGAAAAGGAAATAAAGCAGATATTTCTAATACTAATTAGCTCGCACTATATAAACACTTTATACTGAGAAAGGGCTTTGTTGTTTGAATTTAGGGACATTAATCTATGGTCCTTATTAAGGGGATAACTTTTGGCAAATACCATTATTTGATTTGTCCTTTCAATGTGAATTCTCCTGTGCTGGGCTTCATGATTCTATGCACCACTCTCATTGAGTAACCAGGCTATTTTTATACTACATATGTAAAGTTTGATGAAACTGTCATTAATATCCAGTTCTTAAAACATGGTGAACCCTTGGAATTTCGGCCAATGACTCAGAAAGTGAAGGTACTCTCCTCATGTTGCTTGACAGGTTTATCTTCCAGTGAAAAGGGGGGAAATGTTGATTAGTCTGACCTATAAAATAGCAAATTGTATAGCACTAAAGTATTCAGGAAGGGAAAAGATAGATTTTTCAGGGCAGGAGAAATCACTTTTTTTTCCTTCCATAAAAAGTTCTAGCAACATTATGATAAATTCACATTTATTTATAAACTGTTGATACAACATGTTTCTCTCACAGTATTAGACATCTCTGGAGATAGTTGTTCAAGCTTATATAAGACTAATTTCAACTAATGTCCTTATCAAAATCTAAGCCAATGTCTTTACAAACTTGATCCTAAAATCTGTGAACTCTGGGCAGCTCTTGTCTAAGTTTCGTGACTCTCAGTTTCCAGGTCAAGTTAGAAAAGCTGACATGAACAAGCTTCTTTGTGTTGCCCTCATTTCTGGCAAGAATTTAGGAGGGGAAAAAAGAGCAGGGTAAGATTAGAGTCCCTTTGAACCCCAATATAATCCAGGACTCTGGTTGAGTGAAAGTGGCTTTCGGGTGATGATGTCATTTACACATCAATGTCTGTCTCTCCTGTTATCATTATTCTACAGGGGCTGTTTCTGTTAGAACTTCAAACAGTCTTTATGGCTTGCAAGTGCGTGTGAGCTATCAACAGCCAGTTTCCTTATTTGTCCTTTTCTCCCTTGGCTCTTTTTCTTTTCTTGACTCTTGCATTAACACAGACTTGAGCTTACTCAGTAGTTTCGTTCTAATAATGCTAGCACACTCTGCTGTACGCTGATACAATCACAGCATGCTCAGGGCTCTCTGACATTATTCTGCATCTCAACATAGCTGTCTGTCCCAGTCAACTAATTTGGAGCTGATATTTATTCTTCCTTCAGCCTTGGCATTATTTTGGTACTATTTCACAACATAATTTGTTAGTGTCAGATATGTAAATGAACAAGTCACTTCAGTCTTTTTGACCACCCTATTTATTTTATCTTCTTAATGAGATATATTACCAATTAACTGACTTTCATTTTTAAATCTTCTTTCCTCTTATTTTTTAAACTCTCACCACACCCATCCTATTTAAGTATTCATTAGAAGAATGCCACAGATGGTTTTGGTGCTTTAAAATAAAATTCTCTCTTAATAATATTTTTTAAAAACCTGAAAATTTTTAAGTAATAAATAGTAATGTCTTAGACTTTACCTACTTATTGACAAATCTTTGCTGTGAAAAAATCATGAGAGTTATTTATTGAGACAATCCATTAGATTTTTCAGAAATTTCATCAATGAATATTGTGAAATAACTAAAATGAAGAATGCATATCTTTCATTTAAAATCAACATAAACCATTAATACATAGATCTGTATTTATATAGATTGTAAGAAAAAAAAGTGAGAATAAAATAGATAAGATGCTTTGAGAGATGGTAGGTCAATGGAACCATCACTGCATTTCTGAGGTACTTTTCCTAGACCCCAAATCACCAGAGTCTCATTATAATAGGGATCAAGGTCTATGTTTAAAGATCTTGTAATAGGACAGACTATGATATAAAGCTCTCAGTATTAAGGTAAGCCTGTGTAGAACAAGACTAGATATGTTTCATATTGAATGTTTTTAAAGAAGGGGCTTCAATGAATAAGTCTTAAATAAATCTTAAAGTATTTATTTTGAATATGTAAAGTATATGTATCAAATATTAATATATAAAAATAATAAATAGTGGCATTGTTGCTGAGCCAGCTAATGAGGGACTCTGTTCTGAATCTGGCCATGCCAGGTGGCACCAATATGAATAGGAAACAAAGATGTTTCATTTCCTCCTCCGAAAAAATCAGTAAGCCCATCTGTAGGCTTTCTTGTCTCTAATAAATGTTATTTCCAGTTTCTTACTTTTCCTGTTAGCAAAACATACAGCATTAAAGAACCCCTTCTGTTTGGAAGTACTGCGAACAAGTATAGCACAACTATGTCATTTACCAGCAAAACCTCACAATTTCAGCATAAATATTGAGAAAGTTAAAGATGCTAAAATGGTTGATGTCAAGTTACTTATAATCAAAAGAGGCAAACAAGGACAGAAATACACCAACCTAATCAGAACTATCTGAGATAATGTACATACAGAGGCCTCACATGATCCCTTGCGCAAAATCCGACTAACCCTTTCTCTCCACCATGTGAAACAGCCCTCAAAGACACCTGAAACTAAGAAGGCATGGAGTAGCCTGTTTCTTCCAAACTTGGTGAAATTAAATAGCTTTTGTATTAACAACAAGAAAAAAGCATTCTGCAAACCTGTAGCCTTGAATTTAAGCCTTCACATCAAATTAAACAAATGAAGTATGATCTGAATTAGAGCTAGGAATATCTCAGGCACAAGACAGAATACAATTTACTTCCCTATAAAATCATTATAAACCTATTAAGTGCCATGATTTACTGTTCATCTATAAACCTGAATTCAAAATGGATGTATTCTTCAAAGAATAACAACAATATTGAAGTAGTTCAGGAAAAATGTCACCTACTAAAATAAGAGGATGGTGGGAGCACAGATGGGAGACAAAGTTGAATAGGAAGTTAGCTAGTTCTTAAATCTGCAGTGGCACTTTCCATGAACAGAATACATTTTGATAAGAATCTTGGCCCCAGGCAAATTGAACCATGAAAAATCAGCTCCCTGAGTGTTCCTGTCAGAGGCCCGTGATGGAGGGATCCCTGTAAATTCTTAATCTGCTTTTTTTTTCAGGGCAGGACAATATAGCTCTGCTAAAAGGAAAGTCGAGCTGCTGAACCTCCACAGTAGGTAACCCAGAAACCAATCAAGTTGAGCTGGCAGGGAGTGGATTCCAACTGAACTCTGTAGTGAGGTCTTTTCTCCCCCACTGCAGGTACCATACAGAAGGGAAGATTCCTAGGACTTGTGGCTTAATTTCTCTGGCTACCGCACTAATCACACGCATCCCATAATTACTGTCTTTCTTTCTTCCTCCAGACTGTCATTCTTCTGTCTTGTAGCTCCATCCCACAGGCAGACAGTGTCTACACAAAGGCTGAGCTAGTTAGCCAGCCACCTGAGGGAACTCCGTGCCTCCATCACACTCCCCCATGCCTTGTTTCTCTTTTTTCTTTTTTCCCCTTCACTTGTCACCCCACCCATCCTCCTTCCTAAAGAATATTTAATTTGCATTCTTTCCCAGCTAAAGCAGAGTTAAAGGGCATTGCTTCATTAAATGAGACGCCTGTGCAGAAAAGCCTCAGCAATCTGTGAACCAAGTCTGGGTTCCTATAGAAATAACAGCTTATTTCCCAGATACAGCCAGGGTACCACAAAGAGATGCCCTAAACTGCCTCCAGTGGTGTCAGACCTGGCATGGCCCTGCCTTAAGCGTTTTAACAAGTGTGACCGGTAACCCTCACGATACACTAGGCACTGGAAGGCCTTCTCCATTGATTTATGGGCTTTCAATAGTCACGATTGAGGTTGTTGAGAAATTTCTACTCAAGCTAGCCAAGAAGTTATAATAATATGTGTGACTATCAAACTGAACAGGAGTGGGGCTTGTACCTTGTACAACAAACCTAGTTTGCCTTCTTGTGGATTGTGAACATCCTTCTTAGTCGGTGTAAGTCCATGAAGAGTCAGTCTAACAAAAGAATATTCGAAAGGCTCTGGCAAAGAGAATCATATAGCTCTTTCAGCTTTGTTGCTGGGTGTCTTGCAGGGACCCTGGGGTAGGCATGCTAGCCACGATGTAAAAGGTTGATTGGTTTCCAGTCCTGGAGCATCTGGAGGCATTGTGGGGACAGTTTATGGTAACCCTGGAGGTGCAAAGCACTTCATGCCATGCGGAGGTGACCCCATCGGTAAAGTGTTAATTGGCTCTGAAGGGAGCCTCATCTGGTCAATCCAGATGGAGGTGCAGATTTATCTTCCTAGATTGAAAACACCACAAAAATGCCAAGCCATCTTCTGAGAAGAATGGGGTTGATGCTAGGCAATAACAGATTGTCAATAGAACGAAAGGTTAAAGAGCAATCAAATGACTCGTACTTCCCCATTTACTATAATGAACCAAGTGGGAGTGTTTACAGAGCATAAAAGCCATTCAATTTACCTGTTTTGTTTAATTTTGAAAAATATTTTATATGCCAATGTCAATTGATTATTGAGTAAAATACACTCAATAATTATAAATAAGTCAGAAGGAAAAATGATGTATGCAGACATAGTTTAATTCACAGTAGGCACCTCCTGTATACTTTGTCAACAATCTAGAGCTCTCTTACAATAGCATATACCTCAAGAGTACTTATTAAAGTGCATTAACTCTGGTTTCCCCTAAAACTAAGCCTAGGAATTAAGGACCAGTTGTTTCTCAATTTTAAATATGGCTATTTTATTGTTAAATATCTAACTCCTCAGGTGTGGGGATTATAGGACACTTATACAGCATCATGAATGTAGAGTGATGACAACAAAGCTTGGTACGTGGCATCTGCTCGCTATATGGAAGCCACCATCTTCATGCTTAACAAGGAATTAGAAAATGGTGAAGATTACAGTATACATCCTCCTTTATGGAGAACACCTTGCTTCAGCTCATTGTGGTCCAAAGATGATTTATAACTATTACTTATCCCTTATCAGTCACTGTGCTATATGTTTTATGCAGGTTTATGAAACCTCTAGCCTCAGGACCACCCTGCAGAGTAGCTATTATTAATCCAATTCAGCTACCTAAATCTCTAACATCTTTAAAAGGAGAGAAAATATCATAATATATATCAAATACTGATATCTTTAAATAACTTGTTATTCTGGATTACAGAATAACATTACTCGTGACTCTGCTCATACAAGTACATGTTCATTTTTACATTTTAACACCAGACTGAAGACACGGGAAAAGAGCCAGACGTGTAATCTTTACTTAGGTGACTTGTGAACAATACTGACAATAGAACAGGCTACCCTCAGCCCTTGGAGACAGATGGGATCAGCTACCGCAGAGAGAATAGAGACAAGTTGGGACACAAAACCTCAACTATTTCTTTGACCCCTTTGATGTTCTCTGCACTCCAGCTTCGATTTACACAGTGAAAGGGCTGGTACAATCATGGCTATTACTGCTGCTTCAATATGCTTTAGGCGAGCTGCTAAGGAAATTTTCCTCACCTTGGCTATTCCACTCAACAAAAATAGTTTGGAAAAGGCTATAGCATAAAAGATTATATAAAAGCTCAACCAGTATGCTGGGCTCATCACAGAGGTTTAATTATTTGGTGTCATGGTTGTTCATGTGAAGAAAAATTAACTATGTTTGTTTGTTTGATATATTTTCTCACCAGACAGCCTCAAAAACAGTTTAATGACTAAGGAATGGGACCATGAAAGGCTGCATTTTCTAAAACCTGTTTTTCCCTCATCCTTACACATAGAAAGTCATTTTAAGAAACAGGCTTGTTTGTTTCTTTTTCTCAAGAATTAAAGCATTTCTTCATTTATCTAAGCATTCCTGGAGAAAAAAAGTATTTATTATCTAGGTGAATTTTCTACATAACTGAAGATTACCCCTGTTAAAGCCAAATTGTTTTAAAAATCAGTTTTGGTCAACATTTTCCTAAAACCTCCATCTAAATAATTGAATCTTTTAAAATTAACTTCTTAAGTAAGAACAAGATAATGTTCATATTTAATAAGTCATGTTCCTTGAAAAGGTTTTCTAAATTTAGGCTGCATAAATTAATCTCATTCTCACAATGAAACAATAAGCCAGTTTTATGTCCTTAGCCAAAGGCCTGTTGTTGATTGAAGCAGAATCATAAACATTATATTTCACCATCTCTCTGATCAATCCATGCAGATTCACATAAATTAAAAAAACACACACACACAAATTTAGTATGTTACTGACATCATAATGTGGGACAGTATAATTAATAGTCAACATTAACTGAATTCATTTCTTAATTTTGTCTGTAAAAAGAGGACATGAGATAAAGCAACAGCTTCATTCAGAACAGCTTTCTGGAGGTTTCATAGCAATCACTGAGGAGAGTTTTACCAGGAACATGGGACTAGTTACAGCACTTATTAAAACGAACTCAGGAACACATATTGTGTTGCCTTTTAAAATTCTCATTGCATATTTCTCTTTGTCAAGCATAGACATTTAACATAAAATAATTTTTCCACTTTGAAATAAATTTCTATTTGAAAATGCCATTTTCATCAATATAAACAGCTTTCCTTGTGTCTTTATGAAAGTGGGTACTGCATTTGAAAAAATATGTCTATTCAATTTTATATTGTTTCATTACCCATTATTGAATTGTCTTTTATAGGCAACTCAGAAACATGTGACATTAAATTTAACCATAAGTCTACAAAATCAAATATCTTTGCCTCTTAGTTAAGCACTTTTGTACAGCTAATTAAAAAACTATTGAATTAGCCCTAGCCATTTGGCTCAGTGGATAGAGCCATCAAACCTGCGGGTTCGATTCCCGTCAAAGGCACGTACCTTGGTTGCAGGCTCAATCCCCAGCCCTGGTTGGGCACATGCGGGAGGCAAGCAATAGATGTGTCTCTCTCACATGGATGTTTCTCTCGCTCTCTCTGTCTCTCCCCGTCCCTTTCAATCTCTCTCTCTAAAAAAAAAGGGGGGGGGGGGGGAATATCCTTGGGTGAGGGTTAAAAAAACAAACAAACAACTATTGAATTATTATGCATAGTCCAACCAGACCAGCAACATTATGAGAGATATTAAGAGTAAATAGGAGATAGTTTTACAGGTTTTGTTTGTTATTTGACATTCCTGTTCACATCTTTGAAAAATCACATTTTGTGATATTGGTGGTCTAATTTTGAAGATGATTCCTAACAAAACTAAGGTAAATGCCTTAAATACTTAAATACCTAAGAATACTCAAAGAGACTATCAAGAATCAAGAAGGAAATAGACCAATTAACTTAAAGCTAGTTTTGCTAGAATCCTTGACAAACCAAGTGCCCAGCTGCAAAGGCCCAGTAAGTTAACCATTCAGCCACCACAGATTGTCAGAGGTTGTTTCCAGGAAGAATAACCAAGTTCTATAGCCCCTTAGAGTCATGAAAATATACAGTCCTGAACTTATAATGGTTTGACTTATGACTTTTCAGTTTTACAGTGGTACAAAAGTGATACACATTCAGGAGAGAATGAACCTCAAATTTTGAATTTTGATTTTTTCCCAGGCTAGAGATGCGTGGTAAGATACTGTTGTGATACTGGGCAGTGGCAGTGAGCAGCAGCTCCCCATCAGCCACGTGATCATGAGAGTAAACAACTGATATTCTACAGAATCTATAGTGTACTATGTTGCTGGTGGTTTTCAGATAGTACATTCCATCATCCTATAAAATGCCCATCTTTGTCTCCTGTGTCTGATGAGAAGAGGAAGGCAATTACTCCAAAGATGAAGCTCAATAAAATTATTCAACTATAGGCTACTAATATAAGTGTTCTGAGCATGTTTATGATGGTCACTAGGTTAGGTATATTAAATGCATTTTCAACTTGCAATGGGTTTACTGAAACATAATCTGATTGCAAGTTGAGGAGCATCTGTATTAAAATCAAAGCACTGGTTTAACGTATTGAAGATATATACTCTTAATTCCTACACAAGATTCCAGGCAACCATGTGTTATATTGGAAAAAAAAATCTGTATTTTTGAAGATGGCACAAGGATGTGGAAAACATCTCTTTAATCTTTATCTTTGAGGAGAAAAAGCACTCTTAAACAAGGGAAAAAAATTAAACCAAGAAAGAAGTTAAAGAGAAAAAGATGCAATAGTAGCAAAAAGAGAGCATAATCAAAGTATAAAAGTTTGAGAGTGGAGCAATGTGATATTATGACAAAGATAAAAGTAATTGAATATCAACAATATTGGAGAAAAGTATAACAGAAAATTCATAGCCTCCAGTTATAGCAAGACAGCAGTATACATGAAATTATCCTGTTAACAGAGTGGAGAAATGTAAAACAAACAAACAAAAAACAAAACAAAACAGAAAACAGTAATATAGAAAGTGTTATAAGTATTTCACTGAGTTTTCAAGAAATAAAAGAAAATATATAGGTTGGGAGGCAAAAAAACAACACAAAAACAAACAGGGAACTGAACACAACAGCAATTAACAATTTGTGGTTTCTGTAATACTAGTGGTAAAATGTAGGGTGAGAGGGTTAGTTTGGGAGTGGCAGTCAATATTTCTAATCCATACTTTGATTTTAAAGTCTATGTGTGAAGAGGAGAAGAGACACTGTAGCTTTCTGAAGGAGTAGTTTGAAAGCATGAATAAAGGCAGGACTCTCAAAGGGACACACCCTTGGCATAGGGTAGACCCAAAAATTCTGTCCAACACCACAGGGAGATATTTAGGCAGATGTTTCTGTCAGAACTCTGAATGACCAAAAACAAATTAAATAAATAAAAGTTCTCCTGAGAATTCCATACCTGTCCCTATGTTAATTTAAAGTTTGAAATCTAATCTCTGCATGATCTGGAAAACCTCAAGTCAAAAAATGAATTTGAAAATTTATCTTGATCTGATGACACCACTGAGGCACATGGTAGAATATGAAACTGCTAGAGAAGTGAGAACCATTAATTCAGGTCACACACAATTCTCATTAACAAAGTCACAGTGAAGATGAGTTCACAATTAAGAATTGTAAAACATATAAGAAAACAATTCATTATGAGCTAGAGTCAACAGAAAAAAAAACAAGAGGATTAGCAACCCAAGAACTTAAAATCAAAATAATCTACTAGATATTATAAAATATGTTTTTAACAAAGATATAAAGAAATTTTAAAAGAAATACACACACATACACACACACACACACGCATACAGAGCTGAGCAGTAGGAATAAGTGGATGTGAAAAGAACAAAGAAAACCCTAAAAAAGTAAGATATGGTCAGTGAAATCCTATAGAATAAAAGGCTAACATGCAAACTGTCCCCTCGACTGGGAGTTCAACCGGGAGTTCTACCAGTGAGGAGGGCCGGCCGGCCAACGGCCCATGGCCCCTCTCCCCAGCCAGCCCAGCCTGATCGGACCAGCCAGACCCCACAGGTGCACAAATTCATGCACCAGGTCTCTAGTTTGAAAATAAATAGCAGAGCAGACATGTTTGAAAAGAGACTTAATGAACTGGAAAAACTAAGTGTGAAGAAATTCCATAGAACAAAGCACAGAAAGATTAAGAGATAATAAACACAAAGAAGACTTTAAGATATGTGGAAGATAGGAAGAAAGGATTGTTTTACTTCTGATAGGAATTACAGAAGGAGAAAAGAGATAAAGGATAGGAGAGAAAATATGCAATAAAATAATAGCTCAGTTTAAAGAAAGACCACAAGCCCTAAATAACATAAATAAAACTAAATTTCTTTCTAGAAATGTTGTAATGAAACTGCTAAATGTCAAAAAGGAAGAGCTCTTAAAACAAGCCTGAGATAAAAGATTATGTATAAAATAATGACATTTTAACTAATAACCAATTTCTTACAGCAACAGAGAGAATGAAAGACAATGGAAAAATATCTTTATAGTACTGATAGACAATATCTGTCAACCTTGACTTCTACAACCACATAATCATCATTTACTACTGGAGATGAAATTAACATATTTTCAATAAAGACTATATTTTCCATTAATCATGATTACTGAAAACTACTAAAAAATGTATTTCAGGATAAAGAGAGAATAAAAGAGTTTATATTAAAATACAAAATGATAAAAACCTAGGAAATATCTACATACACAGCAATTAAAAATAGCAAATCCTATGAAACAGATATAAGCAAAAATTGGTTTTGTGAAATCCAATGGAATCAATGGAGAGAATCAGAACAGATAGCTTAACAAGTTTTCTAGATGAAAGAAAACTCACAAACATTAAGCAACTCATGAATATAAATATCCTTCTTCCTTCTCAGTAACCACCTAGAAAATATATAGAAAACTAGGAACCCAGCGCGGGATTTGAAATCATGCAGTGCCGCCCACTCTCGAGTCACCAGTCTGGCCCTGCCTCACTCCCCGGACCCCGCAGCAGCCACAGCCATGGCCAGTCCAGCCCTGCCTCACTTTCTGGCCCTTGAAGCAGCCGCGGCCGCTGCTGATCAGGCCCTCCTTTAGCGCAGGGGCAAAGGCCCCTGCCACCCCACACTCAAAACTGCGCGCGCAACCTCCTCCTGTCCGGTCGACCCATTATGATGTCCTGGTTAATTAGCATATTTCTATATTTTTATATATCCTATCTAATAAAAGAGTAATATGAAAATTAACCCTCACTCAGTCACAAAGATGGAGGTGGCCACGGAGCTGGAGTGAGCAGGAGGCTTGAGTTGCCCCCGGTGATGGAGGTAGCCAAGCTTCCCGCCTACCCTGCTGGCCCTGAGCTCTGCTCAAGGTTACAAAGTTTCAATTATAGAAGATAAATAAACCCCAGATACCTGCTTCCAGCCAGCATGGCCTCCGCTCAAGGAGGGACTGGGAACCTGGGTTGCCAGGGGCAACCCAGGCTTCAAGCTGGACCAAGGCAACAAAATTTCAATTATAGAAGTTAAATAAAACCCAGATACCTGCTTCCAGCCCACAGGCATGTCCAGCCTGAAAACAGCCCTCAGCCCCTCACCCAGGCTGGCCAGGCACCCCAGTGGGGACCCCCACCCTGAAGGGGCTGTGGCCAGCCTGAAAAGAGCCCTCAGACCCTCACCCAGGCTGGCCATACACCCCTGGGGTGAGGGTCCCCACTGGGGAGCTTGACCAGCCTGCAAACACCCATCAGCCCCTCACCCAGACTGGCCAGGCACCCCAGTGGGGACCCCCACCCTGATCCAGGACACCCTTCAGGGCAAACAAGCCAGCCCCCACCCGTGCACCAGGCCTCTATCCTATATAATAAAATGGTAATATGCAAATTGACCCTAACAGCAGAACGACTGGGAATGACTGGTCACTATGACACACACTGACCACCAGGGGCAGACACTCAATGCAGGAGCTGCCCCCGGTGGTCAGTGCACTCCCACAGGGGGAGCTCTGCTCAGCCACAAGCCAGGCTGACGGCTTCCAGTACAGCAGTGGTGGTGGGAGCCTTTCCTGCCTCCTCAGCAGCACTAAGGATGTCCGAGTGCAGCTTAGGCCTGCTCCCCGCTGGCAAGTGGACATCCCCCGAGGACTGCCAGACTGCCAGAGGGATGTCTGACTGCCAACTTAGGCCCGATCCCCCGGGGAGCTTTTTTGTGCACCGGGCCTCTAGTATATATATAGATAAGATGCCAGCCCTAGCCCGTTTTGCTCAGTGGACAGAGAATCGGCCTGCAGACCAAAGGGTCTCAGATTCAATTCCAGTCAAAGGCACATACCTCGGTTGCAGGCTCCTCCCTGACCTGGGCCCTGGTCTGGCTCATGCAGGAGGCAACCAAACAATGTGTTTCTCTCACATCTATGTTTCTCTCTGTCTTTCCCTCTCTCCTCCACTGTCTCTAAAAAATCAATGGAAAAAATATCCTCAGGTGAGGATTAAAGAAAAAAGAAAAGAAAAGAAGATGCCACTCTGAAATGCAACAGAACAATAAACCATCTATAAATTAATCCAGCAAAATCCTCATGGAGAAATTTTTTTTAATATTTTGAATGGCATAGAAGTGATTCTGAATAAATGGAGGGATATAGCAGTCATCCAGAGGTTCTGACATTTCCTAGCCCACTAGTCTAATCCTCTGCATGCTTTGCATATTTTTAAACTGATGTATAGTATTAAATTGTCTGAAAATAGTTATAATTATGGACCTCTGGTTCAACTCAGAATACCAAAAGGCAAAAAAATCTATTAAATTAATGTCTGAATGTAAACTTCAGGAAAATGGATTGAATTCTGTGTATATTTTGGCCCATTAAATCATGATCTTACTGTGTGTATGTAGAGGTCTCCTCTCTTCAATTCAAACTCTCCTGAAATTCATTCATTGTGTAAGTCTACTACAAGAACAGACCACAGTCAATCACTTTTTCTCTTTTACAGAACATTTAGGTTGATAACAATTTATATGAATTTCTCTAAATAAAGCAAAATACTCTAAGTGTGTTTTTGTACACATTTGTGAAAATTTATGTAGATTTTTTTCGTTTTAAGAAAGTTGTTTGCTCTACATTCTTTGCCAACACTTGAAGTTAACAAACCTATTAATTTTGTCAATCATATAAATTACTGTTTACCTCTTTACTAGTGAAATTAATAATATTTTCATGCAATTACTGACTACCCAAATTATCTCTTTTGTGAATTGTCTGCTCGTAACCTTTTGCCCATTTTCAAAAGAAAATTTCAGTAAGAATTTTTTGTATAATGAAGTACTTTTTATTAAATGAAGTACTAAAATGATAAATAATGGGGAAGATTAGAGACATCATACAAATGAATTCTGCCAGGTATTTTATTTGATAGTATCTGGAGCAAGGTAAATATGGACTTAGTGATATGATTAATAGGTGGAATTGCATTGAGCTGAATGATTTTATAAAAGGTTTATGACTATTGGATTAATGTCATTCTAAAAGAAGATTGCTTAGGATTTTCTCTTTGGCCCAGTTTTGTTCAATATTTTTATCAATAACCTACAGAGAGAAATGGTGTGCATATTATTTACAGACATTATCTAAATGTGGAGTTTAATACACTGAATCATATGCATCCAATTTATTATATGAATTAAATATAGGGTGTTTGGAGATTGTTTTTTGGGGGGGGAATATGACGAAAATGATGAATTAATTAATCCAAAAATATTTCAAAAAGTTAGAAAAATTGAGTTAAATCTTTGTGAAATTAAACAATCATAAATACTTATACTTAGATTAAAAATGAGTAAAACAAAAGCTACGCATAATGAGCTATACATGCCATTAGCATTTGAGATGAAAAAGACAGCGATTCTACCTCCTTGAAAGCCCTAAATGACCAAAACCCTAGTGATTCTTTTAAAAAAAACTAATGCAATCCTAGACTGTGTATACTCTGTGTGTCACTATGTTCTACTCTAGTTATAGCCATTTGCAATATTATTGTTCCACTTTTAGTTTTTTTCCCCATTTTTTAAAAATAGAGGGGTCAATAATTGATGTATAGAAGGGGAAAAGAAAAGCCAACTATTTTTTCTCTGAGGAAAGGATAGAACAACTATTGCTGTTCAACTGGAGGAGACTCAGATGGCATGTGAAAGCAGTCTTTAAATATTTAAAAGGCAATTGAACAGCAATTAAATCAGTTATGTGTGTCTCAGGAGGAGACACATTAGCTAAATATAACCAAATGATGAACCATTATCATGAGGCAAAATTTGACTCAATATGCAGAATTCAGGTCAATTCTAGCCATATAAAAACTGAATCAGTGATTTCAAGTGGTAGTGATTTCCATATCACTGGGAAGATTGCCATGTACTCTGTATATTGTAATGCGCATCCAAGCTAGGGTTAGAGCAGAGGTTTTGTTGGTAAATGTCAACATTAATCGTTTTTCATTTTATAACAAAGACAATTTTTTAGTTACTTATTGACTCCCCCCTCCTTTTTTTTCAATTGGTTAATAATTAACAGCAAAAATTTCATAATCTGACAATTGATAGTTTTATGATCTGATTATCCTTCCATAGTCAAAATTGTTAGTAAGAAAAAAATCTTCATCTCTTAAAATATCTTCAAGAGATGAACTTCAATTCCTTAAGGTTTCTTTCAGGTTTTGTCTGAAAATACTAAGATAGTGAAATTCTAAATATTCTGAGTCATCAAATTACTCAGTAGAAACTACTAATTAACTAACTATGGATTAGTTAGTACCATAAGTATGAGAGATTTTGAATATTTTTTTAATCAAGGAGAGAAAAATGGTTTAGAAAACTAGATATTATAACAAAGTACAATGTAACTAAGTGTGTGTAAACAAAAGAAATGTATGAAAAGTTTTATATATTTCAAGGTCATAATAAAAAAGTAGACAGAATTCAAATTGAGCAGTGGACAAAAGCTATTGGTGATAACTAATCCCACTTTAAAGTGCATTTTTAAAACTATAGCGCTACATACTTTAAACTAACATCTATAAAATGATAGAGTTTTGAATAAAATGGCAAAAATGAAAATTTATAAATAACTCATGATTTTGTATCATCATTAAACCATTATTGTTTTGGCACCTCTTACATGACAGGCACTATTTACTCACATATAATATTTAATTAAGAAAGGAAGTCAGTAGCCCTGGCCAGTTTGCTCAGTGGATAGAGCATCGGCCTGCGGACTGAAGGGTCTGGGGTTCGATTCTAGTCAAGGGCACGTGCCCGGGTTGCGGGCTCAATTCCCAGTGTGGAGCATTCAGGAGGCAGCCAATCAATGAGTCTCTCTCATTGATGTTTCTATCTCTCTCTCCCTCTCCCTTCCTCTATTAAATCAGTAAAAATATTTTAAAAAAGGAAAGGAAGTCAGTAATCAAGTCTAACAAAATATGCAAGTTTCATATAGGATTTACTGTAATAGCACTTTTAGTTAAATGTAGTGTTGGATATTTTAATTAAAGGAGACAATTTTATCCTGGGGACCACAATATAAATCTTCTTGATTATCATTCTTCTCTGTAAGAATCATAGAAACACTTTCTGGCATAGACTTCATAACATCTAATTAATTCCTCAAAAGAAATATTTTCTCTTTTGCTGGGTTCTCATCTATGTATACAGAACCCTAGTTTAATGCACTCTTTGATACAGTTTCAAACCTCACAACATACTAGTTAAACAGAAAATCTGTATATATAAAAGGCTAAGTGTCCATCAAACCAGTAGCTATGACACGCACTGACCACCAGGGGACAGACACTCAATGCAGGAGCTGCCATGATGCACACTGGCCATTTAAAAATAAATGGCACCACAGACCTGGCACTGACAAACCAACACTCGGCTTCCCCCAAGTGGGACACAGGCCCCGCCACCACCCCAAAGCAACACCCCACCAAATCGAAGCCAACACTGCCAAAACCCCATGGCACAAAATGCAGCTCACAGCCCAGCCCAGCCCTGAAACAGTCGTTGTGGGCTCTGGGTAATGACATCACGTATCAATGCCCAGCTTCCTCTTCCTAGTGACTAGCCTCCTTGGAGTTTCTTTAGCCCAGGAACACGACTTGCTTTATAGCCAGGTGCAAACATTTCACACTTTAACCAAATGTCTGTGAAGCGTTTTCATGTGCCTCATCTCATTTGATCCTCACAGCAGTCCTGGAGTAGGTAGATAGGAGACAGAGAGGAATCCTATTTTCTTTTCATTAGCTGGAAAATGGAGACTTAAAAAGTTTAGAAACTCGTTCCAACTGAATAGAAGTAAGAAATGGTGGACCTTGAAAATGACTTCAGGTTTTCTCACTGCCCAGAATATAATCAATCACTGCTGCAGTTAAATATTTTACCCTTTGTTCTCCCTGTGTGATCTACAATAATAATCTGCTTCGTGTTGATATTTACTGCTGTGTTACTGACAATTACCTGAAAGACAAGTTAGGGTGCTTCATTAGTCTGGAATAAGTTTAGCTAAATCAGAAAGCAGGTCTAATTAAGCAAGCTTATCTATCTAATCTAATAAATGAGAAACATGCAAATTGACCATACCTCTGCCACACCCACCAGCCATGCCCACCAGCCAATCAAGAGCAAATATGCAAATTAGCCCAACTAAGATGGCGGTTAATTTGCATTCTAGGCACCAGTGGCCTGGGTCCGGGAAACATCATAGGGCACCCAGGTCACTCTGAGGTAGGCCCCATGTGGGCCCTGAGCAGCCTAGGAAGGGCCTGAGCCAGGGGGCTCCTGGGCAGGGCCTGAGCCTGCAATCAGAGCCGAGGGCACCGCTGCCCAGGCCTAAGGCTCCGCCAGAGGCTTGAGGCCTGGGCAGGGGCGGAGCCGGCGATCAGAGCGGGCTGGGGGTCCCCTGCCCAAACCTAATGCCCTGGCCAGAGACCTGAGGCCTGGGCAGGGGCAGAGCCAGCCATCGGAGCGGGCTGGGGGTCCCCTGCCCAGGCCTAACGCCCTGGCCAGAGGCCTTAGACCTGGGTAGGTGATTGGAGCGGGCTGGGGGTCCCCTGTCCAGGCCTAATGCCCTGGCCAGAGGCCTGGGCAGGGGCGGAGCCTGCGATCGCATGGGGCTGGGGGTCCCCTGCCCAGGCTTAGTCTTGGCCAGAGGCCTGAGGTCTGGGAAGGGGCGGAGCCAGCCATTGGAGCAGGCTGGAGGTCCCCTGCCCAGGCCTAACGCCTGGTAGGGGCCTTAGGCCTGGGCAGGGGCCAAGCTGGGGATCAGTGTGAACTACAGAGGAAACACCTTTACTGACCACTCATTGGCTAAGCTCCCTGTATGCCACTGGTAATATTCTTAGTAACTTGGGTAATAAGAATCCAAGAAGGTGATGTAGGGTTTTTCCCCCTCACTCCTGGAGAAAAAAACAAAGGTCCGCTGCTGGAGGGCTAAGAAATGTCATATTCTGCCCTAGCCAGTTTGGCTCAGTAGATAATGCCTGGGCCTGCCCACCGCAGGGTCTGGGTTTAATTCTGACTGAGGGCATGTACCTAGGTTGCAGACTCCTCACTGGCTGAGGCCCAGGTCAGAGCTCATGCAGGAGGCAACCAATCAAAGTGTTCCTCTCACTTTGATGTTTCTCTCTCTCTCTTTCCCTTTCTCTTCCACATTCTCTAAAAATCAATGGAAACATAACCTCAGGTGAGGATAAAAAAAATAATAATAAAGAAATGTCATATCCTATGAAAGACACATCTTGAAAATGTTTAAAGAAAGTTGTTATTTTTTTCATGGTGAAGGGACTGGAGTCTGTGTTGATGAAAACACCTTGGTGGCTGCGGTGACTGGCAGTGGATGCAGCAGCAGGGTGATGGGGCTGGTGCCTTCCCCTGATCATCCCGGTCGCCTCCTACAAAGGGAGGCCAGACTGAGGCATAGGCCTGCTCCCCAAGGGGAGCAGGGAGCCGGCCTAAGCCGTCAGTAGGACATCCCTTGAGGGCTCCCAGTATGTGGGAGGGGGCAGGCTGGGCTGAGGGACCACACCCCCCAGTGCATAAATTTCATGCACCGGGATAGATATAAATATATATATGGCTAAGTTGACTCCCACATATACGATACATACAAAGCTCTCTCTGGCACCAATCACACTCATGTGTTTTGATCTGTCATTGTCGATCGTGAATTTGGTTGATACTTCTACTAGGGAAAGGGCAAATAGCAATATTAAAATATTTCTTCTAGATGAAATATGGAGAATCGAAGATGGCAGCATAGGTAAACACCGGAGACTGCTGCCGCAAACAACCATTTCAAAAATACAACTAAAAGACGGAACGGACATCAACCAGAACCACAGGAAGGCTGGCTGAGGAGAGACTCTTCAACTAGAAGGAAAAACAACAGCATTATGAGGCTCAGAAGAGGCGCAGTGTGGAAAATTTAAAGGTGCGGTGGTGCGCGCGCAAAGCGGGCTGGTGGCTGAGGGCACAGTTGTCGTTTTCAATCAGGAGGGAGTCTCAGACTCTGGGCTACAGATCCGGGCGAGTCTCTAGGGACCCAGACTCAAACGGGAGAAGCAGGACTGTCTGGCTACGGTCCCTCCGAGGTTTGCAGCGGTTGCTGGGACAGAGAGGCGGAGCCCCTGGGGACGGACTGAGAGCAGCCATAGCTGCTCCCTCCACCCGCCCTGTTGAGCCCGCCCCGCCCAAGCCCTACGCAGAGCCATTTGCCGGATCGCCTCAGGCAAAGGCTAGATTAGCACCTCCCTAGAGGACTGAAGTTTTCCCACAGCTGATTCTCACAGCCAGTCGGCCTGGTGGTCAAATTCCTCTAGTATTAACTACAACAAATAAGGCTTAACTAGAACAAGATTGTGCACAAAGACCACAAGGGGGTGCACCAAGAAAGCATAAAAGATGTGGAGACAAAAAAACATGACAGAAATGGAGGATATGGAGCTAAAAATTGCAATTTTGAGGGCTTGCAATAAACTTGAGCAGAGCCTCACGAAAACTAATGAGACCCTCGATGCTACGATAAAGAAATTAGAAAGTAAGCATACACGGACTGAAATAAAGAATATTATACCCAATAGCAGACCAGAGGAGCACAAGAATCAAACCAAAGATTTGAAAGCAAAAAACACCCAACTGGAAAAGCAAAATGAAAAAAGAATCCGAAAGTGTGAAGATAGTGTAAGGAGCCTCTGGGACAGCTTCAAGCGGACTAATATCAGAATTATTGGAGTGCCAGAAGATGAGAGACAGCAAGATATTGAAAACCTATTTGAAGAAATAATGGCAGAAAACTTCCCCCACCTGGTGAAAGAAATGGACTTACAGGTCCAAGAAGCGCAGAGAACCCCAAACAAAAGGAATCCAAAGAGGACCACACCAAGACACATCATCATTAAAATGCCAAGAGCAAAAGACAAAGAGAGAATCTTAAAAGCAGCAAGAGAAAGAGACTCAATTACCTACAAGGGAATACCCATATGACTGTCAGCTGATTTCTCAACAGAAACTTTGCAGGCCCGAAGGGAATGGCAAGAAATATTCAAAGTGATGAATACCAAGAACCTACAACCAAGAGTACTTTATCCAGCAAAGCTATCATTCAGAATTGAAGGTCAGATAAAGAGCTTCACAGATAAGGAAAAGCTAAAGGAGTTCATCACCGCTAAACCAGTATTTTACGAAATGCTGAACGGTATCCTTTAAGAAGAGGAAGAAGAAAAAGGTAAAGATACAAATTGTGAACAACAAACATGCATCTACCAACAAGTGAATCTAAAAATCAAGTGAATAAATAATCTGATGTACAGAATGAACTGGTGATTATAATGAATCAGGGACATAGAAAGGGAATGGACAGACTATTCTTGGGGGGGAAAGGGGAGTGGGAGATGCAGGAAGAGACTGGACAAAAATCGTACACCTATGGATGAGGACAGTGGGTGGGGAGTGAGGGTGGAGGGTGGGGCGGGAACTGGAAGGAGGGGAGTTTTGGGGGGGGAGAGGAACAAATGTAATCTGAACAATAAAGATTTAATTTAAAAAAAAATATATTTATTCTAATTAATTTCCTTTCAATGTGCATGAATCCATGCACAAGGACAATAGTAATAAAATAAATAAAAGATAAGGGCTGCTCAACTGTGACACATTGTCAAAAGCAAGAAATGATAGTTAACCTCTCTACAGAGGAGAAAATGAAAAAAGGTACTAAATTATTTTATAAAATAAGCTATAGATATTTAGTATGAGCATATACTGTCAATAATCTTGGAAGAAAATGCAGTTTGTCTAATAAAGTTTTAACAAAAACTTGGTTGGTTGATCTATCAATCAATTCTTAAATTGTGTCAGATAGTATTTAAGAAGGCAAAGGGAAAGATAAATCAAAAGTATTCCCAACGAAATAGTTATAATGACAAAATTTTGATCCTTAAAGGTATGTTTCAAATATCTGATGCCAGAAAAATAAGCTTTTATTTTTAAATTAATTGTCAATTGTTTTAGAGAAACTTTTTGGCCAAATTAGTTGAGTCAAACTACCAAATATTTTAATGTTTGTGTTTCTTAAATATTTTTAAATGAAAATCACTTTAATTTATAAAAATAACATTTCTAAATTTAAAGGAATTTAAGCAATACAAAAAAGTATTTAAAAAGCAGGTTGAAAAAACTCACCTAGAAATAATTATCATATATTTATATGGAAATATAAATGGAGGATAGATGGATGAATGGATGGGTAATAAAAATACTTGTATAAAAATGAGCTATCATATGTGTTGTTTTAATGAAAATAATTAAATTTAATTTTACTTTGCTGGAATAGAAGATATATTTAATAAATATGAAGACATTCCTAAGTACCATATAAATATTTATTTACCACAACAGATAGTATTTCTTAAATCAGTTCAATTCTGACATGGGCATAAATGAAGCATTTACTATAACAGTATTTTGTCGGTTTCCTTATAGTTTTATTTTATTGGTTTATTTGCTATCATGGATGCACACAATTTTGTGACTTTTTAAAAAATTGTGCATTTTATCGTAATGAAATGTCCTTGTCCTGGTGACTGCTTTTGTTTAAAGTACACTTTTTTAAAATATAAAATATGTACTGAAAATTGCACATTATAAATATACAGCTTGATGATTCTTCAAAATTCACCAAGCATATAATCACCAAAAGATCAAGAAATAGAAAGTTACCAGCAATCCGTAAAACTCACTCATTGCTCTGCCAGTAACTACCATACTCTGATGCAACCGCTTTCCTAATTTCAATCACTGTCTATTGCTTATGTCTGTTTTGAAATTCATGTAGATAGAAGCTGGCTGCTTTTGCTCACTGTTTGTGAGATTCGTCCATTGCGCTGCATGCTTGTTCATTTCTCCTTGCTGTAAGGAATTTCTTTATATAATACAAATTTACCCATTTACTACTGATTGATATTTGGTTGTTTTAGATTTTATTACAAATGGTACTGCTACAAACATTCTTATTTCTGCTTCATGATGGATATAGGCACTCATTTCTGTATGCTATATACCAGAGGGTGTAATTATGGGTCAAAGTAAATGCCCCCAAACAGTTTCCAGTGTGGCTCTACTGAGTTATTTAAACTGTTGTTTTTTCCCCATACAATATACAAACAATAGCATGTTTACAAGATGCCATGCTATTCTCTTGTTGCTGAACCTTGCACAGACCTGTCTGTTCTGATGTTCCATTTCTCTGATGTAGTGGATGAATTCCAAACTCTCCTTTATCTGAGAATAGTTTATTTTCCCTGATGAGCTAAAATGTCAGGGATGAGTATCTCATGTTCTATTCATTTATTCTCTCTCATGGAGACATAGCAGAACAGGGAAGAGGTCAGGGGGACCTGTGCAAGAACCATTAACAGTTCCTGGGCTTCTTTATCATTTGTGAGGTTCTGTGAAATGCCTATACCAGACACTGCTTCTATTTGAGGGTGTATTAAATCCCAATAGCTTGTGAACCAGAGGCCCTTCCCAAGCATGTAAAGGTGAGTGATGCTTATAGTTCTCTTCCTAGCCTCTCACTTGCCCCCCCCCCCCCCTTTTTCAGAGGACAGAAAGGAAGGGCAAAGAAGATCCAGGTTATTATTTAACTTGGTTTTATTATTTCAAAAATTCTTTTCTCTATACAGACATACAGAGAAACAAAATAGTAATAGTTAAGACATTCCAGAGTGACAAGAAAAAAGTTAGAGGAAATAAAAATATTCTTTTAGTTTAAATACTTAATTTCACCATTGGTATCAATCAATGAAGAAGAGATTCAAAAATAATGGAACAGGAAATCTTAATTATAATTCAAGAATAGTTTACAGAAAAAAGGCTTGTATCTATAGATTAAAAGACTAGTACAGTGAAAATGAAATACAGTCTACTAAAATACTGGTCTTCAAAGATAAAGGTAAATCTTTTGGCCCTTGAAGTAAAAATAGAAAATAAAAAAGTAAGAAAAATCAAAACACAAGCTGTGGCAGGCTGCATAGATGCAACCTGTGATGAACTGAATTAAAGTAGGCTGGCCTCACCCTTGTCTATAACAAGAAGCAAATCCAGAAAGTAGAAGACAGTGAAACAATCAATGACTACAAAATACTCAAGACAAAAGTATAACTTTAGATTTTTATACACAAACTATTATTCAAATAGAAAGTTTAACTATTTTGCACATGGGAGAATACAGGGAATATAGTTTTCCTAAGTTTGTAATAAAAAGTCTACTAGAAGACAGAAATACAGAATTGAGCCAAGAAATCTACAGAAAGAGGCAAAACAAATAAAACAAAATAAAAGTGAAGATTATGATTGTATAATATAATGCAAATATTATGAGAAGTCAAGGGTATATTGTTAAGGGACATGAGAGATAACTGAAAGAAGGCTGATTTCATTTTTAATTTTTTTTTATACCCAGGGGTCAAAAGACCACATTTAAAGCTGACACTTCAAGCAACAGTGGCATTAGTACAATTGTTCTGCTACAATGCATTTCTGTAGTGCAAGTCAGTTCATCATGGATTATTGACAAAAGAATGATATCAATTTGTATGGAAATTACTTGTATCATAACAGTTTTTACAGATGAATAGAATCAGAAGAGTATATGTAAACTTTTCAGTAGAAGGGTAAAAGCTCTCAGCTACCTTGCTGATAGCAGGAAGTCTTAGGCATATTTGAAGAAAATTAAAATGAGCATCAACACCCTAAAAAGGACCTCCTGCTTTGTTTGCATGGTTGTCATATTGTGGCAGGTGGCACTGCTTCCCCTGTATACCATAATGGCAGCCCTACTGGCTCAGAAATCCTTTTCCAACTGGATTGTGTCAGTATCCATCAGTCCAGCTCTAATTAAAGTGGCAATAGCATTTCCATTTAAATGTTTTGTGTATTTTATTTTTATTTTTTTATTTTTTTATTTTTAAATATATTTTATTGATTTTTCACAGAGAGGAAGGGAGAGAGACAGAGAGTCAGAAACATCCATGAGAGAGAAACATCGATCAGCCGCCTCCTGCACATCTCCCACTGGGGATGCGCCCGCAACCCAGGCACATGCCCTCGACCGGAATCGAACCTGGGACCCCTCAGTCCGCAGGCCGACGCTCCATCCACTGAGCCAAACCGGCTTCGGCATGTTTTGTGTATTTTAAATCTCCACTGTGGCAGCCTCTCTTCACACTGAGATGCTTATAGTGTTCCAAGTTATTTCATCAGAAACCAATTATTGTTTTGTTAGTTCTCCTGTCTGCACTGATTTGAATTACCTTCTTCTAACCCTCTTCTTCCCAGAAGTCATACTTTCGAGAAAGCAACTTTGCAGAATACAGATTTTCAAAATTAAATACGTGTCAAGGCCAAAATGATTTTGATATTTAAAGGTGTAGAATTAACACCAAGAGCACTAAGTTTATCAACTAAAATAAATAATGGTTATGGAGAAGGAAAGAAGTGGAATTAAGTTAATTCTATCCTTGATCATCATAGGTCAGAGTTATCTCTAAAGAAATAGAGAATTGCCCTAGCCGACTTGGCTCAGTGGATAGAGAATTGGCCTAGGACCAAAGGGTCCCAGGTTCTATTCTGGTCAAGGGCACATACCTTGGTTGCAGGCTCATTCCCGGCCTGGGCCCTGGTTGGGGCATGTGCAGGAAACAACCAATTGATGTGTTTCTCTCACATCTCTATTTCTCCCTGTCTTTCCCTCTCTCTTCCACTCTCTCTAAAATCAGTGGAAAAATATCCTTGGGTGAGGAGATATATATATATATATATATATATATATATATATATATATATATATATATACATATGTATATATATATATATAGAGAGAGAGAGAGAGAGAGATAGATATAGATATATATAGATATATATTAGAGGCTCTGTGCATGAAATTCATGCGCTCGGGGGGGAGTTTCCCAGCCTGGTCTGCACCTCCTTGCAGTCCAGGAGCCCTCGGGGGATGTCCGAATGACACGGGCCTAAGCCGGCAGTCGGATATCCTTAGTGCTGCCACAGGGGCAGGAGAAGCTCCTGCCACTGCCACTGCACTCGCCAGCCATGATCCCGGCTCAGGGCTTGTGACTGAGCAGCGCTCCTTCTGTGGGAGTGCACTAACCACCAGGGGGAAGCTTCTGCATTGAGTGTCTGCCCCCTGGTGGTCAGTGCACATCATAGCGACCAGTCGTTCCGCCATTTGGTCGATTTGCATATTAGTCTTTTATTATATAGAATATATATATTAGAGGCCTGGTGCACAAAAATTTGTGCACTCGGGGGGGAGAGGGGGTCCCTCAGCCCGGCCTGTGCCCTCTCGCAGTCTGGGACCCCTCGGGAGATAACGACCTGCTGGCTTAGGCCTGCTCCCAGGTGGCAGAGGGCAGGCCCAATCCCTAGGTGCAGCCCCTGGTCAGGCTCAGAGCAGGGCCGATTGGGGAGTCGGGCACTGCCCCCTGTCATGCACAGAGCAGGGCGGATTGGGAGGTTGCAATGCCAACCCTAGTCACGTTCAGGGTAGGGCCGATTGGGGGGTTGGGGCACCGCCCCCTGTCACACTCAAGGCAGGGTCGATGGAGAGGTTGCGGTGCCACCCCCTGTCACGCACAGAGCAGGGACGATCAGGGGGTTGGGGAGCTCCCCCCTGTCACTCACAGAGTAGGGCCGATAGAGGAGCTGGGGCACCGCCCCCTGTCACACACAGAGCAGGGCCGATCAGGGGGTTGGGGCGCCGCACCCTGTCACACACAGAGCCGCGGGGCGATCAGAGGGTTGGGGAGCTCCCCTCTATCAGGCACAGAGCAGGGCTGATCAGGGGGTTGGGGCACCTTCCCCTGTCACGAACAGAGCAGGGCGGATAGGGAGGTTGTGGCCCTGCCCCCTGTTACACACAGAGCCGCAGGGCGATCAGGGGGTTTGGTCACTGCCCCCTGTCACACTGATCCCGGTGCCGGGAGGCATATTACCCTTTTACTATATAGGATAGAGGCCTGATGCACGGGTGGGGGCCGGCTGGTTTGCCCTGAAGGGTGTCCTGGATCAGTGTGGGGGTCTCGCTTGGGTGCCTGGCCAGCCTGGGTGAGGGGATGATGACTGTTTGCAGCTGGTCACACCCCCTTCAGGGTGGGGGTCCCCACTGGGGTGCCTGGCCAGTCTGGCTGAGGGCCGTTTTCAGGCTGGCAGGTGACTGAAGCTCCCAACCTGTTCTTTTTTTCTTTTTTTTTTAATTCTGGGCCAGCTTTAGCTCTGAGGCTTGGCTCCAGCTCTGAGGCCTCGGCTGCTGAAAGCAGGTACTGGGTTTGTTTGGGTTCTATAATTGAAACAATGTTGCGGTCCTGCTGGCTGAAGCCCAGCTGGCTGAAAGCAGGTTACTGGGGTTTTGTTTAGCTTCTATATTTGTAACAATGTTTCAAACTGCAAGCTCAGTGGCTGGCAGCAGCAGGCGGGGAATGTCGGCTTCCTCTGTCACTGAAGCAAGCAAGCCTCCTGTTCGCTTCAAGCTGCCTGGCTGCCGGCCGCCATCTTGGTTGGCAGCTAATTTGCATATTGCCCTGATTAGCCAATGGGAAGGGTAGCGGAGGTACAGCTAATTACCATGTTTCTCTATTATTAGATAGGATATATCAACGTATTATGCATATAGTGTGTGGCAAAAGTAGGTTTACAGTTGTGAGTACATGAAACACAGTTTATTCTTGTATTATTATTAATTATTGCATTATTTTCCATACAAAGAACAGTAAGCTTACTTTTTCCCCACATATGGCAAGGAATGATAAGAGATTATATTCTTTGCTAAGTGATGGCCAAAAACCAGTCACTGGCAGAAACATGGATACAAAAGGCTGAGTCCATTGCTATAAAATGAGACAATTCTGTCTTGTCATTAGATGATCCATATCTCCGTATGGCCATAAAAAAAGTAGATTTCAGCAGAACCCAAATCTTTGCCCAGTTTTCTTTCTTTCCCAGTCTTACTGTATTTTTCCTACTCCCTCACCACTTACACTTTGAAGCACTCTCTAAATAAATGATGTACTTAAGAATCTCTATCTCAAAAAAAAAAAAAAAGAATCTCTATCTCAGGCTCAGCTTACAGGGAAGCCAACCAAAGACACTAATATAATAGAACAATAGAGGAAAGGATGTACAAAATATATAAAAATGGAAAATTATAGCAGAAAGTTATCTATTAAAAATGAAACAAATATTATAGAACTGAAAAATATCTGAAATTAAAAACTCATTGGAAGTTGATAAAAACAGACTGAACAGAGAAGGGAAAAAAAACACACAAGTTAATGAATTGGAGACAGGGCAATAGAAAATGTCCAAACTGAAGCAGAAAGAGAAACGTGAATCAAATCTCATAAAATATTATAAGAAACATGTGAGCCCTGACCAGTTTGGCTCAATGGCTAGAGCGTCAGCCCGTGGACTGAAGAGTCTGAGGTTCGATTCCGGTCAAGGGCATGTACCTTGGTTGCGGGCACATCCCCAGTAGGGGGTGTGCAGGAGGCAGCCAATCCATGTTTCTCTCTCATCGATGTTTCTAACTCTCTATCCCTCTCCCTTCCTCTCTGTAAAAAATCAATAAAATATATATTTTTTAAAAGAAGCATGTGAGACATGTTGGAGTTAGAAGGGCTTGAGAGAGTGGGCAGAAGCAATATTTAAAAGTGAAATGGCTGAGCATTTTCTAAAACTTATAAAAGACATCAACCTAAGAAAGGAACCTATAGCAGTACAAATATAGCAAATGTAAGAAATAGGTACATTATAGCTAAACTATCAAAATATAAAAACAGAATGTAAACTTTAAATTAATTAGAGATTTCACCTACAAAAGAATAACTGTAAGATTCACCACTAAGTTTTCAACAAAATCAATGGAAAGTGGGATGAAAAATTTAAAGCCCTAAAAGAAATTAAAACATGCCCATTGAAAGTATCCTTCAAAAATGAAGGCAAATACAATGTAAGACTATAAAATTTCTGAAAGAAAACACAGGAACAATATGTGTGACCCTGGATTTGATTATGAGTTTTTAAATGCAATACTAGGTTTTGATCCATTAAAAAAAGTTGTACTATCTTAAATTTTAAAACTTCTCTGTGAAAGACAGTGTTAAGAGAATAAAAGGATGAGTCAGAGATTAGAAGAAAATATTTCCAAATCACATATAACTGACTTATATCCAGAACAAAGAACTCAACAGTATGAGGACAAGCAGCCAAATTAAAAATAGGCAAGAGAGATTTGAACATCTTACCAAGAAAGTATACAGGGAGCATATAAGCATATAAAAATTGCACATTACTTATACCTAGGGAATTGCAAATTCAAACAACAATGAGATACCACTGTATACCTACTAGAATGACTAAAATTCACAACACTGACAATACAAAATGTTGGCCAAGATGCCTAGCAATGGGAACTGTCATTTGTCATTGGTTGGAATGCAACATGATAGAGCCACTTTGATAGACAATTTGGCCGTTTCTTATAAAGCTAATCATAGTCTCACCATAATCCAGCAATGTGCTCCTAAGAATTTACACAAAAAATTCAAAAACTTTGTCCATACATAAACCTGCACATGTATTCTTACAGCAGTTTTACTCATAATTGTTAAAAATGAGAAATAATTAAGATGTCCTTCCATAGGTGAATGGATAAACAAACTGTAGTATTGTTCAGTGATAAGAAGGAATAAACTATCTATAAACATAAAGCATGAATGAATATTAAATGTGTAATCCCAAGTGAAAGACACCAGTATGAACAGGCTATATACTTTGTGATTCTAGTGAAGCTAAAAATAATTTAAGACAGTGAGAAATTAGCATAATAATAAAGTACACAAGTGAAATAAATTAGAGAGTCCAGATACAGACCTAATCAAAAATACTAACCTGATTTTGATTAAACACTATTTCAATGTAATGTAAAAAGGATGATCTCTTCAACAAATGTTCTGGGTCCATATGAAAAGAAAATAAACTTAATCCTTATGAAATACCATAGAGAAAATATATTCAAGAACCATCAAAATCTAAATGTAAGAGATTAAACAATAAGGCTTCTAGGAGAAAACATAAAAGACTACTTAATGACCATTTCTTAAAGAGGATACTTTAAAAGAAAAAAGATTGATAAATTAAACTTATATAAATAAAATATTTTTATTTTAAGTCATCAATGTCATAGTAAAACCATTGACCACAAACTTGAAAAAAATATTTGCAATATATATTTGTCTGACAAAATATTTGTATTGGTATATATAGAATGCTCATAAGTCAGTAAGTAAAAGACAGCACAATCGAATAGTGGGCGAAATGATTCAGTAGGAACTTAACAAAGTAAATAATAAGGTAATGAAAATGTGTTCAATATCACTAGTCATCTAGGAGATGCAGACAAATACCAAATTTAATATTACCACTTACTTATCACAGTGCCAAAATTAAAGTAATTGACTATCCAGTGATGGCGAACCTATAACACGCATGTCAGAGGTGACACATGAACTCAGTTTTATGGTTGATTTTTCTTTGTTAAATGGCATTTAAATATATAAAATAAATATCAAAAATATAAATCTTTGTTTTACTATGGTTGCAAATATCAAAAAATTTCTATATGTGACACGGCACCAGAGTTAAGTTAGGATTTTTCAAAATGCTGACATGCTTTGCCATCACTGGACTATACCAATTGTAGTGAGGACATAGAGTAATAGGAACTCTCAAATGATGCTGGTGTAAATTTAAAATTGGTTTATCCGCTTGGAAAACTGGCAGTTTTATAGCAAACATATGTCTAACATAAGACCCAGCAATTACATTTCTACATATTCATCCAATAAAATTCAATGCTTACTTTTACCAACTACACAATCCAAAATATTAAAAAATCCAGAATTCCATGTTTGAGGTCAGATCATTGGAAACTAGAAATTTCAATAAAACATATCCCACCAAAGATGAAAAAAATATAGGAAGAGGTAGAGAAAAACACGAATGCAATACTGAAGTGATGAATTTAGTAAATTAGTCATTACCACAGGAGAAGTCTATTAAACCTACCCATAATTCATGCATGTAGCAGAGGTGCAAACTGAGGCTGACTCCATTTGACCCAATGATCTTATTACCAAGTTATGTATGGTGGTTGAGATTTTTGGCATTCTCTTGTTCCCTGAGGTAAGAGACTTTAGAGTATAAATGTTTTACCTCTGGTAAAATATAGCACATTGAATGCTAATGTACTTGCTGGAAGGCACTCATCTGGCTTCAGGAGATATACTTATTTTATTGAGCAGATCATATTTTACCCTCAGAAATGTTGGACTGAGAAAATCAAGCTTGTTCAAATAGCTCAAGAAAACTATGGCATCCAATAAAATCTAAGTCAATGTCTATTCTCTGAAATAAAAAAAATTGCTACCACAAAAGAGGCCATTTAACACGAGGGAGTTTCCTCCAGCATTTTGAGATGTTTTTAATGAGTACTTGCATAGTATGCATGTTCCCATTCATTTTGTGGTATTTGAGGTGACCTATCAATAACAAATTAAATATATTATGATTCTAAAGAAATCAGCATTTCTTAGATTCCTGACAAAACATCAGGGCATTATTTATTTAGCTGAATTGTCACTCAAATTAATGATCTCCATGTTGACTAGAAGTCATGAGGTAAGTGAAATAGGGATATCAGGCAATTTGTCCGTGGCCACCCACTGCGCTAGTTTTAGAGCCAGTATTAGTTAAGAAAGTTTCCTGGTTCTTTGCTTCATGTTCATAGACCACAAGCCCATGCCTCATAACGTAAAATGGTGAAATTAAGTATTTTAAACTATAAGAATATTTTTATTTCCTCTAACCTTTTCCTTGCCACTCTGGAATGTCTTATATTATTACTATTTTGTTTCTCTGTGTGTCTGAATATAGAAAAGATATTTTTGAAATAATAAAACCAAGTTAAATAATAAACTGGGTCTTCTTTGCCCTTCCTTTCTGTCCTCTGAAAAAGGGGGAGAGGGAGAAAGTGAGAAGCTAGGAAGAGAACTATAAGCATCACTCACCCTTACATGCTTGGGAAGGACCTCTGGTTCACACCCATGTCCTCCATGCATGGTGGGAGGTCAGTTTGGTCAGAAGAGTACTTATTTTTAAGGCATTGAAAGCCATATATTAAGTGGTTGTGTAAGCAGTTAGGAAAAGCATTGGGAAAATTTTCCCAGAATGTTAAGGAAAAAAAAAAGGGTAAAAATAAAATAAAATTATGGAATCTGGAAGATACTTCTTAAAATTATAGTGTTCTCATGTAACAAGTGGAAGATTTTATATTACAGCAAAAACCTGAGAGAAATTAAAGATCCAAATACAAATCCTTGCTTGCTAAGAAGAAAAAACAAATTCAGAAAATGGGATTTGAAAATACCAGGGAAAGGGGTCTGTGTTCCCTTTCTCCCACACCATCAGCCTTTCTTAATATGCTAAAGAATATTTAAGAGATAGAAGGACACATTTTTAAAACTGATAAATTATGCATCACGAGAGAAAAGAAAATTCAGAATGTGGCCCCTGATTTTTTGGGAAGGGAGCAACCAGATGAATGATAATGATTATGGTGGAAGAGAAGTATTAAAGAGAAAGAAGATAAAGATGATTAGGTCTCATGTAATGGTGTAGAATCAAGGTACTCATTGAATATCCAGGAGGTAATAATGTATATAGTTAGTAGGTACAGGTAAGGGTCTAGAGCTATGCATAGAGATTTAGGTTATAGATGAAAATTGGAAAGTTACTTGTTTATAAGTAGTATCTGATGGCATAAGGCAGAATGGGGTGTCTGGATAGGAGGCTGAGTAGGAATAGAAATGGATTAAAGCCCTGCTGGTGTGGCTCAGTGGCTGAGCATTGACCTATGAACCAGGAGGTTAGGGTTCTATTCCCTGGAGGGCACATGCCTGAGTTGCGGGCTCGATCCCCAGTGTGGGGCATGTAGGAAGCAGCCGATCAATGAATCTCTCTCATCATTGATGTTTCTATCTCTCTCCCTCTCCCTTTCTCTCTGAAATCAATAAAAAAAATATTTTTTAAAGAAAATGAATGGATTAAAGACACAAAGTCCTGGGACAACAATCTTTATAAAGAAAGCAGTTGAAGAACAGCCTACAGTGAAGACTGGGAAGGAGAACCAGAAGAGCAAAGAGATAAAACCAAGTAGGTGTGACACATAAACCAAGAAAGAGGAAAGAACAAACTGTGTGCAGCAGGCCAGGAATCGGTTGTGCAGGATTGCCTGAGGAGCTGGTAGGGAGTACATGAGAAGGTTTATCCAAGCGATTTTGGCTAAAGAAGAGAGGCCTTTCTTCACATATGCACCCTATCAAGAGAGAGGCAGCTGCAGAAGCCAAAGTTTTTTCATCAGAAACTCTGAAACATGGAAGCCCAGCTGTGTTGCTTTTCATGTCTAGATAACAAAGTGAGAATGAGCCAAGAAGATTCTCCTATTTCTTCACAAATAAGAGTGTGGCTGTGGGACTTCAATTTTAGCAGCTCTTGTGCTCTGGGACATTTGGGGCTATCATTTTTGCACACCAGTAGCAGTGAGCCATAGACAGGTAGGTCAACTCTTTTTAAAAATGGAAATGACGGAAATCCAAGGGCAGCTAGCTTTAGTAAACATGGGTTTTGTGGCTCACAAACCTGGGATAGACAGGAAAGGATTCAGGGACTCAATTCCTTCAGAGCACTTTCCTTTTTCTCCAACTCTTGTTTCAGCTTTCTCTATGCTAGCTTCATTCTATTTTTCTTCAAATGTCTTCTTCCATAGTGTGTGTGTGTGTGTGTGTGTGTGTGTGTGTGTGTGTGTTTTCTATTTGGAAGGAGGTGGACACAGATGGCTTCTGGCAAAGCTTGGCTTTTCTTCCAGCTTAATGACCTGGAAGAAAAATGAGGGACTTCTCGTTCTATTTTCTTATTTAACAATCCTAGGAAAATCACCAATTCACTCAGATTGGCTGTTTCTTACACAAAACACTACCATTGTCTGACTGGGTAAACTCCCTTCTCCAAGTAATGGAGTCAGGGGAAGCTCTTCCCTCAAAGGAATAGCTTTGCTGGTATCGGAATGAGGGGGAAAGGAACAGTGAGTGTATAAAAATGAAATATAGGTTATTCCTGTGAAGTTGACCAATGGCAGATACAGCCTTTTGAAGTCAGAAAAGGCTTGGATTACAAGGATTAAGTGCTGCCTGGGTCAACTAAGGAAAGGATTGAAAAGTGTTTGTAGAATTAAGAAATTAATGATCATTGTTCTCCTATAGACAAAGCAGTTTCAAGCAATGTTGAAATAAAAAGCCAGATGGCAGTGAGCTGAGGAGTAAACCAGAGGTGAAGAAGTACAAACTCCATCAGAGAGGACTCCTGCTGGAATCTAGAAGCTTTGCTATGAAAGAAAAGAAAGCAAAAGGATATGAGGATCAAAAGACAATTGGGGGAGGGATTCATTTGGAAACATCTTTTAAAAGTTATCATTTAAGTTTCTTAAAATACTTGCAACCCTATCACATTTCTGTTCTTCACTCATACAAATTCAAACCTTTACACTTCAGGATATAGAGTCCATTAGTCTTCGCTCAAATCCTACATGCACAAAACGGAGCAAGACATTTACTAGTAACCTCTTTGAGTCTGTTTCTTTATTTTGGAAGTGGAGTAATAGTACTTACCACAGAGAAGTGTATGAGAATTAAACAATATTAATGTTTATTTGCTGTCAGAGAGTTCTTGAAAATAGTTCAATAATCTATCACAAATTTGCTCATGTAAATGTACTATGTCATCATGAAAAAAAGTGTTATTGAATCTTTTCACTTTATCAAGGTCCTTTTGGATTTGTTCTCATGGGAACCTATTTTGTTTGTAATGATTTGCAATTTTACCTTTTACTAATGTTCTTTATCGGTATCAGCAAGCTGGTTTTTAATTCTATCAGTCATTCTTTTGGGGAAGTAAACAAATTTTATATTGTCATTGTACTCTCCTAGGGACGACTGGTGTTTGTTCAATAGGATGTTGAAGACAAGAGGATGTTAGCAAAATCAAGGTTAGTGGGGAAAGTGTGACCCAGAATTATTGAAGGTAGGTTTGAATTTTCTCTAAGTCCCTGTTATCCTCATGCTTTCATTATGGAAAGAGATTTCTTTAGCTTTTGTTTCTCTAATAAACTTCAGTTTATTTTTTGATTCAGGATATTTCCTTTTCTCATTTGCTGTATATAGAGAACTGAGTTAGGAGAGTCACACATTTAAACTGGTAATGCTTCACATATACTTTTCACCCTTCTGTCATTAGACGCTTCCAGAATTTTGGCTCTGAAAATCACACAGATGACATATAAGGTCAGCTCCCATCAATTTCTCAAAACATCTGCCTGTATGAATGAGAAAGAGGTTGTCTAACTTATGTTACACCTCCTTCAGAAGAGGTTCAGATACACCAATATTTTCTCAACTTCAGATACTGTAAATGCTACAGTGACCTAAAAAATATAGCTGGGAAATCTTACATACAATCCCAAAATCAGAATTGCAAGGACCGGGAATCAGAATCGGGGTGCTAATGAAAGCCATTTTGCAATCCTCAAAGTGACACACAATGTGACTTCTCCAGTACAAAGATATCCGAACTGTGGTTTCCATACAGGATTCACTTGATAAAATCAAACACACAGTGGGAAAAAATATTGCCTCCAGATAAGCCACATTAAAGGTTTTGAATAAAAACGCTGATTCTCTCATGATTTAAAATCAAAATGGAGTTTTAAAAGATTTGATCATCACTAATGCTAATAGAAAAACATTTAGAGTCTTTCAATAGAAAGCTAAAGGACATGTTGATCTGTTTAAATTCTTCAAAGTAATATTTTTAAGAAAAATTAACAATAGGAAAATCACCACCAAATGCACTGCTCAGTGGCAATTGTCCACAATGCACAAGACAATTAAACAAACACAAACTATCCTCTAATTAATAGCCAACTATCCCTGATGGGTAACTGGGACATAATTCTACTACATTTCTATTAAGTAGGAAGAGTATAAGTCCTAACAGGAAACAGTTAGGTGATTTTTTTTCCTCCTAAAGGTAAACTAGAAAGATGTACTGGCAGTAAGGTAGAAAAACACTGAAATTACAGTCAGAAATTTAATTTCTAATATTAGCTGTGCTATTAATGCTAGCTTTGTGACCTTGGGTAGCTCTTAACATGATGGTGATGGTTTTCTCAGCTGTAAAATGAGGCAGTTAGTGGCAATTAGATAATTTCCAAGGTCTTTTTTTTAGCTCTGGCATTTCCTATATAAAGATGCCATAGCTGCCGAAACCGGTTTGGCTCAGTGGATAGAGCGTCGGCCTGCGGACTGAAGGGTCCCAGGTTCGATTCCGGTCAAGGGCATGTACCTGGGTTGCGGGCACATCCCCAGTAGGAGATGTGCAGGAGGCAGCTGATTGATGTTTCTCTCTCATCGATGTTTCTAACTCTCTATCTCTCTCCCTTCTTCTCTGTAAAAAATCAATAAAATATATTTAAAAAAAAAAAAAAGATGTCATAGCTATCAAGAGTAGTATAAACTAAAGAATGAATGCCTAAGCAACCTCAGATACTGTATATACCTGTAGATAATAACATCATCTTTCAATGCCTTAAAAGGCCTTATGTCAAAGGTCTTATATGTATATAGTTATAATTTTTAAAAACTATCTTTCACAGTAAATTACTGGTAAGCAGAAAAAAACAGACTTCAAACTACAGTCTGCTGGATATAGATATAGATATAGATATAGATATAGATATAGATATAGATATAGCCGAAACCGGTTTGGCTCAGTGGATAGAGCATCGGCCTGCGGACTGAAGGGTCCCAGGTTCGATTCCGGTCAAGGGCATGTACCTGGGTTGCGGGCACATCCCCAGTAGGAGATGTGCAGGAGGCAGCTGATCGATGTTTCTCTCTCATCGATGTTTCTAACTCTCTATCTCTCTCCCTTCCTCACTGTAAAAAAACAATAAAATATATTTTTAAAAAATCTATAGATATAGATATAGATAGATATAAATGATAGATATAGATGATAGATATAGATATAGAGCCATTGTTCTTCCCAACATACCAAATATTTTGCCAGGTTATGGAGACTTTGACAAAGCCTGACTAAACATGACTCTTTGTACCCCAGCCTTTATATGTTGAGAAAATGAAATTGGACTGCAACTCATAGATTCATAAAACCATTCATTTCTTGTTGTAAAACCTTCTACTAATATAGAAGTATCACTCACCACTTGTATTATTTTGGTATACTTTCAAGTTTTGCATTTTCAAAACAAGTACTATTATAAAAATAAAATCAGGTTAAAAATAAAAATGGAAAATTCAAAGATCTTTAATTTCAGAATTTTCAGTTGTTGCTTTTTCCTTTTTCAGAAACAGATGTTCAAAAGGATTGTTTGCTGCTTCAAAGTATTCACCTTCCACATGCCACATATAATGTGATTATGAGCCTTGTAAGATATACAGGCTAGTGTAATACAACCTTTCTCTTAATCATGTGCCTAAAATTTGCTTTTGTATGTAGGAAAATAAAATTTATGGAACCGGATAATGTAGCTGTTTTATTTAAAACCACTTTATTTTTACTAGCTAGGACTAATAAAACTCTTCAATGGATTCCATGTTTACTTTTAGAAATCTTTACATGTCACCGCAGTTAGTGATCACAGGTGAAGAGAGAGCAAAATGAGTGAGTGAGAATAGATGCTTGGTTTGATGAAAGGTAGTGACACCTTTTGCATATGACTTAAATTATAAAGTATTTCCTTCAGAGGGTGATAAAATATTCTAACCATCTTCAGAGTGATAGTAATTTACTATCTTGGAGAGTAGAACCTTCCAGACATGATGGTTACAGGAGATAAAAAATGAGAATTCTCTCTATTGACTTTAATAACTTTTTTGGGAAACACCTGTTATAGAAACATTCTAAGTCGTTTTTGCTCTGGGCCACATACAAAAAGCCCCTATACCCTCAGTGAGAAATATGAAAGCTGTGTCACAGTGTGGGATCCCAGTAATTGGTTCAAGCCCAGAATTTCTGAGCTTTTAAACCCACAAGATTTTCATGTGGAAAATTATATTATACTGGATCCTTAGCAAGCAGTATAAAAACGTTTAAGAGCCTAATTGTTCTGGCTGAGACTGCCAATAATACATTGAACAGAAATGGCCAGAATGGGCACCCTTGCCTTATACCCTAACTTAAAGGAAACATTTTTTGTCTTTCACTGTTGTATAAGAAGTTAGCTGTGGGCTTTTCATAAATGCCTTTATTATGTTAACGTCATTTTTTTTCTATTCCTAGTTTGCTGGAAGTGTTTATCATGAAAAGGTGTTGAATTTTGTCAAATACTTTCTGCACCTATTTAAATGATCATGTTCTGTTAATGTGGTATATCACATTAATAGACTGGCAGATGAGAAGCCATCCTCACATCCCAAGGATAAATCCCACTTGGACCTGATGTGTCAGCCTTTTAATGCTATGGAATTCAGCTTTCTAATATTTTGATGAGTATTTGTGCATCTATGGTCATCAGGGATATTAGCATGTAGTTTTGTTGTTGTTTAAGTGTCTTTGCCTGGCTTTGGTATTAGAGAAATGCTGGCCTCATAAAATGAGTTTTGATGTGTTCCCTCACCTTCAGTTTGTCTGTTGTTATTTTGTGGGGGGAGGGAGGGGAATTCCAAAAAGATTGGCATTAATTCTTCTTTAAGTATTTAGAATTTACAAGTGAAGTCATCTGGTCCTGCATACATAAAGAAAATGAGAGATATGCATACAGTGGAATATTACTCAGTCTTAAAAAAGATGTAAATCTTGCAATATGTGATCATGTGGATAAATCTGGAGCGTATTATGATAAGTGAGACAAGTCAGTCACTGAAGGACAAATGCTGCATTATTTCATAAAAACCAAAATCATACTTACCAATCCTAAAAGCATTTGTTAGAGCCAGAAACAAGTCAAAGATGTTTATGGTCACCATAATTATTTAACATTGTTTTGGAAATACTAGCATAGTTACAGAAGAGAATATGAACCTAGATTAGGAATAAAGACAGGAAAAAAATTCAAGAGGTTTGGTAGCTAAGGGCTAAGTTCTTTCCCTCAAGAATGTTTATAGTGGATTAACCGAAATGGGCACAAACATGCAATAAAGCATCTATCAATTACTTCCAACTCTAGCAGCACATGGTGGCTTGCCCAAGAGCCAGTCTCTAATAAAACTACCAGTAGCAGATGAAAAATTAGAGAATACAGTACAGAATTAGCATGTCTGTTTTGCTGAGGTAAAGTTGCTTGACTTTTTATTTTTTCAGAGTAAATGTTTTTCTGAATTATGTCATTGTTTAAAGGGAATTGGCAAGATTTCATATTCACCTTATAAGATATTCTCACACAATTAAAAAGAAAAAGAAACATAACTAGTCCAGGGTGATAATATACATTGGGGTCTGAGCTTGGGGAACTGAACAGTAACCAAAGGCAATTGCATACAGTAACATATCAATTAGGATCCTGAGCCTTGAACCTGGGACCATCTGAGTGGAGCCAGAGCCTTCAATATGCACAATAACTCTCAAGAGTATCCATCCAAAGAAATGCAATAGAGTGTATACATTCAAAATCAATGAAGAGGAAAAGTAAGACAAAGTACAAATAAAATTATATTGATTCAAAAGAAAAAGAAAATGTAAGTAACAGCATGAGAGCACAGAGAGAGCAACACAAATGAAAATCAAAATCAGCCTGGCCAGTGTGAGCTTCGACCTATGAACCAGGAGTTCATGGTACCATTCCCGGTCAGAGCACATGCCCAGGTTGCCAACTTGATCCTGAGTGTGGGGCGTACAGGAGGCAACCGATCAGTGATTCTCTCTCATCATTGATGTTTCTATCTCTCTCTACCTCTCCCATCCTCTCTGGAGTCAATAAAAATATATATTTTTTAAAAACCCACTGTAGTACATGAAGGGGTAACATATTAGGGCAGAGTATTGACACTCAACGCTGGAAAGATGCAGTAGGCTCCTCTTCTTCAAAGTGCTTGCATTACACAGAAAAGCAATTGTGCAAACATGGATAATAAAGTCAAATTTCCATGACTTTCAGGCCAAATTCTCTGAAACATCAGTTTGAGTATTAAGAAGCTTTATAAAACAATATTGGTTACATTGGTTCTCAACAGAAAAGACTTTAAAATCTTAAATTAAGAGTCTCAAGTGTAATTCAGGATTCCCTCTTTAAATAAATTTAAAACAAATCCCAACCCTTGATGCAAATTGTTTCCACATTAACACATGTGGTTGCAAGTTTAAAGACTCTCGTGATAAATATAAATAATTAACTAAATTACCAAAATTTTGGTTTAAGTTTTAAACTCATAATTGTCATCAATTGAATATATTTTTCTTCCAGTTTAAATGTGAACAGCAATCCTGCATCTTTGTTTATTGAAAACATAATGAGATTTAGTTGTTCAAAAACAAATAATTAAAATTCAACCACCAAATAAAGTGTGTCTTAAAAAAAGAAATAGTTGGACTAAAGGACATGTTGATGTTGACAGGATTTATTTTGAGGCATCTAACAGTTGTTACTGCTTACAATTCGTGTTTCAGGCTGAAGAGATAACTCTCCTGAAGTCCTTAGTCAGGAGCATAAAGGTATGGAGAAACAGAAACTATTAATGGCCTGTGGAATAATCTCATTTCATACTATGGTTCTCACATGACTTGATTTGCTTACAATGCAGCTAATTCACTCTTTGCTCTTGAAATCCCTGAGATACATCTGATTCTTCCAACAGGGAATGTTGGGATCTTATTGAAAATACACAAAAATTTCTTAAACACACCACACCTATTTTGTCCATTTGGAAATTATTATCAGTGACCAGAAAACATAAACACTGTAGAGAGAAGAGAAAATAGGTGAGATGGGGGTATGAATTGGTATTCCTAGTAGGTCAAGGGAGAGTTGAGATAAAGATGCCAGAAATAGAGAGTTGGAAAGATGAAGATGATAAACAGAGAGTCCTGTGCATGAAATTCAGGTTATTTGGTGATGACTTACATGCCTTGATTCTGGGACCCACATATTCTTGCTATGAGGAAAGCTGTACAAGAAAATGGTCTGAAAGTCAAAGGATATACTTCATCTTGTAAGAACCCCATCCTTTCAGACTGTTGTGTCCCAATGGGTGCATAACTGAATGTTTAAGAAGCCATTTCACCTTTCACTTAGGCCAGCCACTAACAGGTGATGGTACAGGTGATAAAACCAGTTCATTTACAGGCATGAGCCCATCACTGTCCCTCCTTTGCTGTGAAATTAGTTCATTTCACAATGTTATGGAGAATGTCGTGACAGCTGATAAGACCTTCTCTGGGTGCACAGATGGTGTTATTAGCAGAAGCATTACAGACAGAAAGGGAAAGCAAATCCATATCCAGAATATGTTTCCATTCAAGTGAGGACAAATACCTGCCTCTTTCATATGAAAAATGTCCAATGTCACCACCCAACATTGGTTAATTGCCCCCAATCCTCCCTGCCAAGGAACCGTGCCATTCAGAGAGCTCATGCGGGTTTTTCTGTTGATAGATTAAACATTCAACAGTATTATAAGCCAGGTGATGCCTCCCACCGGGTGTTTTTTACAAATGTCACCTTCTCATTTAAGCCTTTGCTAATTGCTCTACTTAAAATTTCACTTTTCTTACTTCTCCTCCTACAGATTCCATCTCCATTCCTTGCTATCACCTGTCAACTTCTAACATATCCCATGACTTATTTATTATCTTTATTTTTGTCTCCACTCAGTAGAGTGTAAGTTTCATGAGGGCAGAATTGCTGTATTTTATTCACTGCCAATTCCTCAGCATCCTAGATCAATGTGGGCCAAATGTTGGATGCTTAATAGTATTTGTTAAGCAATAAATGAATGAAATCTATATAAACTACATATACTCAGTGAGGAATAAGTATATTTCTTCAAATCAGAGAAAAGAGAGGCAATGCCCACCCTTGTCTGCAAACATATACAGCAGTATCTTGTCACTTTCTTCCAGTTTCTTGCGCAGATTTTGATGATCAATTGTCTTTCCCCGCCAATCATGGATGTTATTTGGTGCCTAAATAGTGGCCCTCAAACTTGATAATGCATCAGTATCACCTGGAAATCATTTTCAGAATATAGTTTCCTAAGCCTCAACCCCAGACATTGTACTGAATCAGAATCTCCAGGTGAGAAACCTCAAATGTAAATTTTTCCAAAGATCTCCTAGCAAAACTGATACCCAATTAGGTTTGGGAACGCCTGGATTAAATTATTCATATCCTGGTGTTAGCTACTCAGCTGCCAAGGCAACACAGAAAAGACATCAATTACAGCTCTACTTGTCTTAGGCTAATGTCCACAATGCTGAAAATGATATCCATGTCTACCGTTATTCATCCCCTGGGAGTATAAAATCTGATGTGCTTTTTATGATGCTTACTCCACAGTATTCATTCAACAGTTATCTAGACTTTTTGTGAAATGACAGGAGATGAGGTTAAGGTTAATGTGTATAACCCACACTGGACAAATGAGAATAAGATGAGGAAAAAACAGTATGAGAAGAAAAAGAAAAGAGTATCACTGGTATTGGCTAAGAACATAGTTTTTCTATTTTATAAGTTATGAGTAGTACCCTCAAAGACTAGTTTAAAAGAATAAATAATTATTTCTGTTTAGTCTGATATGCTTCCAAGGAATAGTAAGAAAAGTAATGCTTTAACAGACTCATTTTAAATTCCTCTTTCAACCTTTATCAAGTTTTTGTTTAAAATTTTTCTAGTTTTATGCACAGCCGGTGTGGCTCAGCAGTTGAGCATCGATCCAGGAACCAAGAGGTCACTGGTTCGATTCCTACAGATTCAATACCCTTTGGGTGGTGTGCAGGAAGCATCCAATCAATGATGCTTCTCATGTTTTTTTTTTTTTTTTTTGATATTTGGAAACACTGATGCAGTAAACACTTTTTGGAGGGTATCATGTTTGAGGCTCACTGAACTTCTTGAATTTAGGTTTATGTCATTTGCCAAATGTGAATTTTTCAGTCATTTTTCTTCAAACTTTTTTCAGCACTGTACATTTTCTTTCTTTGGGACTTGAATAGCATAAATGTTCGACATTTTACTATTGTTTTACAGGTCCTTGGGTTCTTTTCATTTTCAAAAACCTTTTTTCTTTTTGTTCTTCTGATTACGTAACTTCTATTAATCTATCTTCAAGTTCACCAACTTCTCTGTTATTTCCATTCTGTTCTTCAGCTCATTCAATGGTAGTTTGGCTGTTTTTTGTTTGTTTTTGTTTGTTTGTTTGTTTGTTTGTTTGTTTTGGTTACTCTATTTTTCAGTTCTAAGATTTCCAATTAGTTCATTTATATATCTTCAATTTCTATGCTGAAACTTTCTATTTTTCTTTTCATTGCATAAGTGTTTACAATTGCTTGCTGCAGCATTTCTATAATGAGATGTTAAAGTCTCTGTTAGATGATTCCAACACCTGTATCATCTTGATTTTGACATTTTGATTGTCTTTTCTACGTAAGTTAAGATATTCTTAGTTCTTCATATGCCAAGTAATTTTGGGTTGAATCCTAGACTCTTTGAATATATATTATCAGACAGTAGGTCCTATTTCAGCCTTATTAAGAATGTTGCCCTAACCGGTTTGGCTCAGTGGATAGAGCGTTGGCCTGCAGACTGAAGGGTCCCAGGTTCGATTCCAGTCAAGGGCATGTACCTTGGTTGCGGGCACATCCCCAGTAGGGGGTGTGCAGGAGGCAGCTGATCGATGTTTCTCTCTCATCGATGTTTCTAACTCTCTATCCCTCTCCCTTCTTCTCTGTAAAAAAAATCAATAAAAATATATTTTAAAAAAAAGAATGTTGACATTCTTGGTTTAGCAGGACACTGATCTGGTTAAGTTCGGGCTGTAAGTTCTAAGTCACTTTCTGTATGCTATGGTTCTAATGTAGGTTCTGTTTTCAAAGTCTTTGCAGTTCTGTTTATATCCATCCCACATGAGCACCAGCCAGTGAGTACTCTGTGACTGGGATGGTATCTATTGGTTAGTTCACTTCTCAGAGTCCTTAGTATGGTGATTAGGCTCAAATCAGTACATGCACAGCTCCAGGGTGAGCCCAGAAGTTAATAATCAACTTATGGAATCATTTTTCATAGTACCACCCTCTCCATGAACCCTCCCAAGTTTATTAATTCTCTTGGGCTCCCCTTTCACACTTATCATAAAGCTGGGATTTTAGTCACTCCACCCTGCTATACACTACTGGGACCACACCCATATCTAGAGCCAGTGGCAGGAGGACAGAGAAGGGAAGAACAATAATTGGTGGAAAGTGAGTTTATCCAAACTTCTTGGATTAGCGAACCAACTCTACTACTTACTAACTCTATGACATGAGGATGCATCACTTAGTTCTTCAGACTTTAGTTATCTCAACCATAGAAAGAGGTATCCCACCAGATTTGGTGTAAGATTCATCTTGAATACCTAGTAAAAATGCTTACTTCAGGGCTTCACCCTAAGACCCCAATTCAGTAAGTTAGGACTACAAAATTACACTTTAACAAATATTCAAAGTGGTCTAATGCATGTTATTTAACAACTGCAAATAGAGTTAAATATTTCAAGTTCCTTCTGGTTTTACCCTGAGCCTTTCATTAGAAAACAAATAAAAGCAGAGCTCAAATGTGTTTTTAAAAATCCAGAACTTCTAACCATCAGTGTCCCTGGAAACTTGCTTTACTAATTCACTTAGGTCATTTTTTTTTTTTAGTTTCTCATTTCCCATGAATTCTTTCAGTACTTCTGTCCTTTTTCCCTACATTAGTGAGCAAGACTATTTATAAGAAGGCTTGATGGATAGGAAATTATTCTGAGGATTTGAAGTTATTACATTTAAGAGCTGAGAAGGGTATGTTTATAGTAGGGATAAGATCAACATTAGTTATTTTCTTTGTGAAATTATTTACTAGTTTCACCTAATCCACAACCCCTTTTGACACAGCAGAGAAAACAGATAAATTTTCAGGGTTTAATTTGTCCCTGCCATTTCAGTGTATCAGTCAAGTAGCTTCTTAAGGGTTTGAACTCTGAGTTATCTTACTAGTTAGCCAGAAGTTTGGTTAGCAATACACTTTAGAAAGATGGGATGAACAAAGTTCCAGCACTTGGAATGAGCAAAGAGATCATTCTTTTTTTTTCCATTCTATAAATATTTATTGAGGTTTTGCAAGGCACCACTAGGCACTGTGGGGATTTCAAATATAAATAATATCCAGCCTTTGTTCTCTAGAGGCTAACAATTTAGTGGGAAAACAGACACATGTACAAGTAATTACATTACAAGGTAGATTATGTGATAAGGGTTATAATTTTAGTAGCATTCTAATGAAATAAATATGTCTACTCATTCCAACAGCACTCAGGGGACTTGGACTATGTTTGTTCTCATTTCTCTTTTCAAGAAAACTCAATAAAGAGTTGTGATATCTTTAAGAGATCAAGCAGGTTTTTCAAATACATATTGTGAGGTAAATATCTGCAACTTTTATCTGTAAAGATGACATTGCATCAGTGTAATTCGTTCAGAAATTGTAGTTCATGTTTAACTTACAGTAATGACAAATAAGATGTCACAAACTCTCTAAACACAGCTTCTGGTTACTGGCAAGATAGTTTTACTGAATACTCAGTTTGAATATTCAATTTGAATGAATCATGAAAATATATATATGGATATTCTCTTGCTTCTTATTACTCTACTTTTGGGGGAGGAGGAGATGTATAGCCTTAGTATCATTTTATTTCTATTACTTGGTTTCTATTATTTCTATTTCTATTTTTGTCTCAGCACCTGGCTTGAGGGTGGAGCAATCATTTGCAGGGAGTTATATGAATGGCGTGTTAAAATCTATTACAGTACCAGTGACAGCAAAGCTCAAATATATGGGTGCTTCTTTGACCCTGGGATTTACCCGAGGATCTCAGCTGGTTTTATAGGCATTAAGTAGTCAAGCCTCAAATCAGCTCTGAAACATGGATATTACACAGAGTTGGTGTTATGAAGCAGAGGGGCACTGGGAGATATATATTTAAACTAAATCCTTGGGGAAGCATCGAGCTAAGACTGAACAGTGCTGCCCTCTCTCGAGTGCGGGCAAGTGTGCTAATGCAGATGTTCTCTAACTTTGTTCCGCCTGAAAACCATGGAGGTGACTTGTTAAGTGCACAGTTATCAGTACTTCTAGAACCTGGGTATTTTGTTAAAATACTGATTTTGCTTCAGCAGGTCTGGGATTAGACAATATTTTTAAAGACCAGCAGCCAACACTAGCATCATCTAAAACCAACAAGTCCAGGTGGGGCCTACTTGTTAAAACACAGATTGATCGGCCCCACCCCCAGCTATCCTGATCCAGTTTATCTGGGGTAGAACTCAATAACATGTTTCTAACAAGCTCCCAGGTGGTGCTAATGTTGCCTGTCCGAGTATCATACTTTGGGCAACACTGAACTGGATTGCTCACAAGAACTACTGGAAACTAAGCATTCTTACTTTAAACATACTCCCCTGATAATTTCAGTGGACATAAACATTTGAGAACCATGAGGTCAGTAAAGACTGACCTGGCTATAGGGGGCTGACTCTGGAACAGGAAGCAAAGGGCACATATCCCCAAAGCCACATATTACTATAGTCAATGCCACAAGAAACAACATACAAAGTAGAACAGTGAGTGGAGGTAAGAGCTGGGTGTGAACTTGACTCATGATCCAGAGTCCTAGCATTTCAAGGCATGACCTGGCTCATACTGGTAGGTAGAGGAAGTGGTAGCTTCCTAGGCATAATCTACCTTTATTATGACATAATCATAATATTGATTGTGAACTTTCAAGTTATTTCACTTGAGATCCCACGTAAAGTAGACATAATCTACCTTGTAATGTAATTACTTGTACATGTGTCTGTTTTCCCACTAAATTGTTAGCCTCTAGAGAACAAAGGCTGGATATTATTTATATTTGAAATCCCCACTGGCCAAGGCAGTGGACAGTAATGTAGCCAGAGCTGGCATGGCTCAGCGGTTGAGCATCGACCTATGAGCCAGGGAGTCATGGTTAGATTACCAATCAGGGCAAATGCCCGGGTTGCAGGCTCAATCCCCAGTGTGGGGCATGCAGGAGGCAGCCAATTGGATAGGTGATTCTCATCATTGATGTTTCTCTCTCTTTCCCTCTCCCTTCTTCTCTGAAATCAATAAAAATATATTTTTTTAAAAAGAGAGAGAAGTCTAAATTGTGATTAAAGCAAGAAAGCCAAAGGTCAAAGACAGTTCTGGGGATTTATTAGCAGAAAAATGAGTCATGGGGTAACAAGCTAGGAAATCACCAACGGGTCAGGACACAAAAGTATGAAGTAGTGCAGAGCGAGCTGCTCAGGACAGTGGCCCAATTTTAAGTTGTACCAGCTGGCCCAACACCTGATCTGGAAGAACTGAGATGAATCAGTATGAACATTCAAAATATATCTATTTATTTAGACACTAATACCTGCACACTAATGTAAGTTTCTAATACTTTACAAAACATACTTCCATTCGCTAATCAGTTTTCTTTTTTCAGCTATCATTTTCGTAACTTTTGTTCATATTTGTCCCAACTTTTTCTCTGCCACTGTTTAGAGTACAACTGCAAAATATCTTTTTCAGAAAATAATTCTATCTTGGACACTAAAGTTCCCAAGTTGTTTTTAGATTTTTTTTTTTTTTACATCTAAAATTCTAATGACATTATTTCTCAAACTAAGGCCTGAAGACAATCTACAGCATCCTGTTATAAATGCAGATTCCTGGGCATCACCTATTCAATCTAGGACTGAGCCTCCTTGAAGCATGCATTTTAAGGGGTTCCCCTAGAAATGTTTATGTATGTAAAAGGCTGCAATTACTATAATTATTGTTCTTTCCACTCTTTTCCCTATTTGGATAGGCCTAAACTAGTAGCTTAGGTTATTTCTTTGAGATAAATAATTCAAAATATCTTATTAATGGCACAACATCTATATCATTCTTGGACATCCTGAAATTATCCTAATAAAGTTTCTATTAAAGACAATTAACAATTTTTTCATGTTAAAATATATAATGTAAAGATTGTTTTAGACCAGATCCTTATAATATTAAACCAACAGAATTATACTGTTGGGAACATGAGGTAAAAAACTAGCTCCAATGTTAATTTGAGGTAGCCCTATGAATACTAATATCTACGAACATAGAAAATAAATAAAATCAGGTAGAAGGCTGAGTAACATTGTCCTCCACTTTATAACCCAGAACATCATGTTCATTCAATTATGTATTTATTGATTTTGGGTTATATTTTGGGAAGGATAAGCCCATCACAGTAGCCTGTGGGCACATTTACAGCATTTTGGACAAGACATTCTACAGTTTCTGTATAAAATCCGAGCAGCTTAAAGTGAATACTAGCTCTGTTATTTAAAAGGATTTCTGGTTTGTTTCAACTTGAAAGTGATTTAATAGGAGGCCCACAGAGAAAATCTGTCTCAGTAATCAAATTATAACAAGTAAGGATTAAAAGTATTAAGAACTTTAAGCAAACTTTTCAGCTGCCCTGGTTTTTTCCTGGTTTGGGGGGTGGGGTGGGGTGGAGGGTCATTTAAAGTTGGCTGTGGGAATAAGGACAACAAAATTATAAGAAGGAAAAACACAGAAACTGCAAAAAATCTTGAATTCACTGTCCTTCTCCAGCAATAGCGTTTTTCAAACACTTGGGTTTGGCCAAAACCTAGCAGCCTTTTTCCCAAAGACATTTTGTCTCAGTCTACCATTATTTTTTTTATTATTTTAGTTAATAAAGCCAACTGTATTTTCCAGGTAAATTTAATTTACGTTTCTGGATGCATTTGTACATAAGTCATCAAAGTGTTTTGTCAAGTGAGCCACTGGGTCTTGGAGAAGCCTTGTGATCTTTTCAATCGACTTTTAGAGCTTTTTTCTCCCTTTCTTAGAAACAGGAAACAAGCAAACAAGGTTAAACTCCAAAGCATTCGATCAGGGCTTGACATTTAGAAACCACAGATCCAAATGGGTCTTGAGCTTGGCAAAACATTCCATCCCTTCTTTATTAGGTGAGAAGAAAACATTTAGGGTAAAAACAAAAATGATTAGAGTGGGAATGCATTGCTTTTGTCTTTTATAAGCAACAATAAGTCCACATATTCTTTTTCTAATAAAAAAAATCTTTTAAAAATTTGAAAAACAAATTAATTTTCATATACCTTTTATTACATATGCTGCATATGTAGTACATATAGTAAATGTATGGATATATGTATAAACATATATTTCTAAAGTTATAAATCTATTTATAAAGTTTCTATTTGTTCAGAATTTATTTAGTCACTACTTTTCTAAAGTGACTTGTATAGGACATAATAATGGCAAAAGACTTCAAAAGAACATATTGAATTCACAGATTCCTAACATATCAGTGTCCCAAATATACAAAATTATTATTAATTAATTAACCTACTTTTAAAACTCTTCAAGGAAAAAAAGTTCAAATCCTTTTGCAGTCATGAGATAAGATTAAGGATAAATGGATTAGTGGTTTCCGGCAAGGTAGTATAGGCAATACTGGCCTAGTATTTTATCTTCCCAAACCCCCAATAAAACAGAGAAGCTAGAATGACCAAAAAAAAAAAAAAATCATGATCCAAAATTACATCAAAATTCAAAGAAAGGGTATTCCTGCAACCCCCAAACTTGGACCTGCTATCAAGCCCCACACAGTATCAGCCAACCATATGGGAGAAAGTGGAGGGAAGACAAAAGCATTTCTAATAAGTGAAAGAAGCAGAAAGCAAATTACTAATAGGTATTTCCCCAAAAAGTGAGATGTCTTCACTAATGTGAAAAGCTCAATGAGCCAATTTATAAACAGCAGACACATGTGGGAGATACAGTCTGAAGCAATAATTCATCAGTGAGTTCAAGGAACCACAGAACAGACAGATCATGCAGGGGGATATCCATACCAAGAACCTTCCAAATTGACCAGCCTAAGGCCCCTTTCAAACAAACCCTCAACCTAAGGAGAATGGCTGGGAAGAGAAGCTAAACTGGGGTGGGGTTGGGGAGGAGCCTAAGCAAGGGAAAGAGAAGCTACTGAATAAAAGTATGGGGAGAAGGGCAGACCATCAAGCTAGGAAAGCTCATTCAACCCTCCCTTTCTTTGAATACAGGAAAACCCTTCTTATTTAAAATCAGAAAGAGGAATACATTATGGACAGATCGCACATAAAGTTTTGTAAGGGGAAAAAAGTAATGATCAATCTAATATTCATGTAGACAATAGAGGCATGACAGAAAACATCCCACAAAATAGATAAAAATATTCCCTAATGTTTCAAAACAACAAAACAAGCTATAAGAATTTAAGAAAATAATCAAGACTATTAAAGAATACCAGAATTAGAAGCACTCAGAAATGAGTTGATTGGGAGGAGGAGGAAGGAATATTTGAAAAGAACAAATAGAACTCAAGAAAGATTTAGGAATAAAAGTAAAAAATTATTTCAGAAATAATGTCTAAACTGGAAGGAACAAAGGAACAAATAAATGGACTTGGATAAGGGATAATGCCTTTGGATACATATATAATGCCTTACCAAAAAAAGAATATGAAAAAGAGAAAATTACAAGAAAATATAAAAGTTAAAAAAAGAAATTAAACCATTTAAAAGAAAGCAATAGAAAAAGGCAAACAAATCCACCACCTATGTAGAAGTCCCCAAAGAAGACACCCAAAGAAATAGACTCAATACTAAAGTACATAAGTCAAGAAAACATTTCTAAAATAAACAAAAGCTTTAAGCTATTTACATATTGAAAAGGCAAACCACATACCTAGAAAAATTTAATCAAAAGACCTCATACTATTAGAGTAATACTAACTTTGAAGAAGAAAAAAAAAACCACAATAATCTTTTGAGTATCTAGACCAGCCGTGGGCAAACTACAGCCCGTGGGCCGGATCCGGCCCATTTGAAATGAATAAAACTAAAAAAAAAAAAAAAAGACCATACCCTTTTATGTAATGATGTTTACTTTGAATTTATATTAGTTCACACAAACACTCCATCCATGCTTTTGTTCCAGCCCTCCGATCCAGTTTAAGAACCCATTGTGGCCCTCGAGTCAAAAAGTTTGCCCACCCCTGAACTAGACAAAAAAGACAAGATCACTTATAAAGGGAAGAAAACCTGATTGTCATCTGGCTTTTTAACAGAAACACTTTATGACAGAAGACAAGGAAATATCTTAATATATTTGAAATATTCAAGGAAAGGAGGCATGATACAAAGCTTTTGTATGTAAAGTAACCTTCAAATAAAAACGCTGAACTTTTTATTAACATACAAGAATTCAGGAAATATTGCCCCATGGAGACCTTCCTGAGTATCTGCAAGAGAACAAACTTTGGACAACCAAAATGACTACAGAGCCCATGGCATAAGGATGGATGGTGAGACTTTAATACATGTTGCCTATAGAACTAAGGTTAAATGATGGATACAAAGAAAACATTATAGTAGAGAATGCCTACATATTCTGATGACGTACACACAGCACAATTATTAAGCAGTGAAAGGAAGGAGAAGAGAGAATATAGGAAATAGAATAAACTTGCTAATTACCTTAAAAAGTTACTAGATGATCAATGAAAATATACAGTTAAAATATCACTAACCTTAACGAAATAATGCATCTACACTGTAATTATTTATGGCAGTTAACATCATAAAAAGTGAAAAAACTAGACAAAATGTGCCTCCTGATAAAAGTACACATGACTATCTATGAAATATCCTATCTAATAATAGACAAACATGGTAATTAACCATACTTCCGACATGCTTCCCATTGGCTAATCAGAGCGATATGCAAATTAACTGCCAACCAAGATGGCGGCCGGCAGCCAGGCAGCTGAAGCGAACAGGAGGCTTGCTTGCTCCAGTGATGGAGGAAGCCAAGGTTCCCCGCCTGCCGCTGCCGGCCTCTGAACTGCACTCTAAGCAACTATGTTGCAATTATAGAAGCTAAACAATCCCCAGAAACCTGCTTTCAGCCAGCGAGATCTCAGAGCTGGAGTTGCAACAATGTTTCAATTATAGAAGCTAAACAAAGCCCAGATACCTGCTTTCAGCAGCCAAGGTCCCAGAGCTGGAGCCAAGCCTCAGAGCTAAAGCTGGCTTTCAGCTCCAGTGACAGCCATAGAAGGTAAATAAATCCCAGAATAGAAAAAAAAAGAAAAAAAGGAGAGGCTGGGAGTTTCAGGCACCTGCCAGCCTGAAAACAGCCCTCAGCCCCTCACCCAGACTGGCCAGGCACCCCAGTGGGGACCCCCACCCTGAAGGGGGTGTGACCAGCTGCAAACAGCCATCATCCCCTCATCCAGGCTGGCCAGGCACCCAAGCGGGACCCCCACCCTGATCTGGGACACCCTTCAAGGCAAACCAGACGGCCCCCACCTGTGCACCAGGCCTCTATCCTATATAGTAAAAGGGTAATATGCAAACTGACCCTAACAGCAGAACCACTGGGAATGACTGGTCACTATGACACACACTGACCACCAGAGGGCAGACGCTCAATGCAGGAGCTGCCCTCTGGTGGTCAGGGCACTCTCACATGGGAGGAGCTCTGCTCAGCCACAAGCCAGGCTGATGGCTGCCAGTACAGTGGTGGTGGTGGGAGCCTCTCCTGCCTCCTCAGCAGCGCTAAGGATGTCCGACTGCAGTTTAGGCCTGCTCCCCGCTGGCAAGTGGACATCCCCCGAGGGCTCCCGGGCTGCCAGAGGGATGTCTGATTGCCATCTTAGGCCAAATCCCGCAGGGAGCAGGCCTAAGCCAGCAGGTGGTCATCCCCTGAGGGGTCCCAGACTGCGAGAGGGCACAGGCCAGGCTGAGGGATCCCTCCTCCCCCTGAGTGCACAAATTTTTGTGCACCGGGCCTCTAGTTTTGTTATAAAAAATAAAACATGAATTTGAATTCTAAATTTCACTAGTTTACAGAAAATACAGGGGAAGGAGCATGTTAAATAATTCCACAGAATTACACTGAGGAAAACCCAGACCATGGTAAATTCTTCAGTACAAATTACTCAATCTCTTTTACAAAGAGATTGCCAAGGGGAGAGGGGTGAAATGAGCTTATAGAGCAAAAAAACTTAAGATACACACCAAATAATTGCAATATATGAACTTCATTTGAATCCTGATTTGAGCAATCTTAAAATTGAAGCAATTGAAATTTGAACACTTTTTGAATACTGTTTAATAGTAAGGAATTAATGATGGATTTTAAATATGTCATAGCTCTCTTCCTTGGAAAAGAATAAACAACTGACCATAAAAATCCCATCTTTATTTTTTATAAGGTCACATTATTTAAGTTACCAATATGCTAGCATAAAATATTATAGAGCACCTTAGAGCCATTAACCTCAGATTACATTGGTCAAATAGAAATTTAAAAGTCCTGTGGATAAAAATAAAAAACTAAAATGCTAGAAAATATGTCAAATGAAATTTATAATAAATGATTGCTTGGCCGCAAACCCATTTTAAGGATTTTCACTGGTGAAATTTTGAGTTCACTAATTCATCTAGTCCAATGCTATAATAAATCTTCTATGAAATTATTTATTTTTGTGTCTAAAATAAGCTCTATATGGTTTACATTTGAACCAATTTCCTGGATTTGACTAGCTTTTTGTCAGTGACCACTGGGTGGTTTTGAGAAAAAGCCTCATGGAGTAGATATAAAGAATAAGTGAGAGAGAAAAAAATGATTAAGTGAGATCATATTTTAAAATGCATGTGAAAAGCATTCACAAGTTATTATCATCATATAACAATTTTTATTTATAGCTGTGTTATACAGGATCCTTACAGAAAAAGTAATCCACTATAGCTACTTTTAGAAGAGAATTATTAAAAAGTAAATTGAGGCAATTTACAGAATCTCTGCGAGAACCAAAGTTTGAGTTTGAATACTATAAAGCCGGGAATAGAGTTCCAAAGAAAAATGACCAAACCTCCATGCACTATTCTTATGTACCCATGACAGCTAGCCAGGTATCTGTCACCTTGCTGCTTGACACCTAAGACATCGGGGACTGGTTCCCAGAATCTCCAGAAACGTAAACTCCAGTTTGCCTTAAAGAACTAAGCACCTCCACTCTCAGGATGGCCAACTGCTTGATCTCAACATCACCACGACTGCTCCCTTCTGCCTCCAGGTCTCCATCAGGCGTGTCAGGGTGGTGGAAGCTAAATCATAAGTGGAACCCTGGCCTGGCTACACAGGGTTCTCAGAAGTACCGCTTTAGTAGGCTAGTCTCTATCGTACAAAAGTTATGATAGAAGCAAGTCAAATACTAACTAGGTGAACTAAAATGTTTCCATTGCGTTCTAAAATATTTACGTGCTATTTATATTTTCCTTCTTTAATACAAGCCTTGTTGACTCCTCTAATCCTCCTCAAAGGGATCAGTCTTTTGTGAATGCCTTCATCTTTACTGGGCTTCTCCAGCCTTCCCACATCCTGTATTAAAATGTTATTAAGCTTCTCCCTGTATTCTAATGTATCTAACACCAAATAGAGCAGAAGGATGACTTCTTAAAAAAGTATATGCATGCTAAAATACCCCACTGTATTCTGAACTTCATGAAAATAAATTGACTTTGCAGATACATGTTTGAATTGTTTGGTATGATTTAGTTTTCTTATGTAGTCATCTATAACATATTGCTTATATGTTAGCTTATATTCTTTTTTATTGATTTCAGAGAGGAAGGGCGAGGGAGAGAGAGATAGAAACATCAATAATGAAAGAGAATCATTGATTGGCTGCCTCCTACACACCCCATACTGGGGATCGAGCCTGCAACTCAGGCATGTGCCCTGGCCAGGAATCAAACCACAACCTTCTGGTTCATAGGTCAATGCTCACTCACTGAGTCACGCTGGTTGGGCTTAGAATGTACTTTTTAATTAAACCTATAGTGGTTTTGGATTTTTTTCAGGTCATTAATAATACTTTTGCAAATTTTTAAGATATGTTAGATGATACTTTTTAAAAGCATAAAAGAACATATATAACCAAATTATTTTTTCAAAATAACAACCCCAAAATGACACTTTTGCTAAAAAAAAAAAAAAAAAAAAAAAAAAAAAAAAAAAAAAAAAATGGGGCGGGGGGTGGTGGGGGCAAGTTCCAAAATTCAAAATCTTTAAAATAGAAAGTCCACTGTTCCTCTCCTTCTCAGCTCAGCACTCACTGTTCACGGCTACTCTTGGGGCTTAAGGAACCACACAAACTATTTTTATTTGTGTTCTCCCCTCCAAATAGAATCCCTTTATTAAAGGCCTTTTTTATTTTTTTCCCGACAGCCACACACACATAAAATCATTTAGATATCAGGAAACCCAATGAAGGGTGAGGGACTTTTGTCTTCCAAGGGAAGTGAGTTAATACATGCATCAGCTCATGTGAGTTTGCCTGCCAGATGTGATCTGACTTAGACATTTCCTAATTCTGTTTGCAATCAAAATGGGAAAGAAAACAAATGGTCAAATAAAAGTTGTTGAAGACCATGAATTGAAAAGTAGGGAAATGTGGAAAGAGATGAAGGTAGGGCTGAGGAAATTGCTTGAAGGCAAGGATGAGTGGTTTGAATATGATACAGAAGTTATGAACAACAAATGGTTTAATGATGCCAGGGGAACACCATGACTCTGGCTATAAAACTCTGAAATGGCCTGGAATATAAGAAGGTGGAAAGAGAGTGGTAAGAAATCTTTCCTTCATTGGCCTAAAACAGGTATATTTCAAAGTCCCCGGTTTTGCTAAAACTACAGGCTGTTTTCAAGTGGCCAAAATAACAAATCAACTTGGTACAAATATTCGTGTACAAATATTAGTGGTCAGTTGTTCAGCACACAGTGGCAATGGGCTGATGAACTGAGACTTTGTAACCAACATAATAAAGAAATAATAAATAAAACCAAAGGAGAGAAGAAAACTACAAACTGTAAAGTGTGGTCTGTGCCCCTGAGATCTCCCAGAGTCACCCTCACTGATAATATCCAAGTTTGATAGACCAGAGAAAGACTGGTAGTTTCAGGCTTCCTTCTTGCTCCAAGAGTATTGGGCCACTGTCAGAGACAATGACCAAGCTCTTTCAAGTTGGCCCAAAGGGGTCTGGCAACCAAAGTTCAAATCTCTGGAGAATTTTTCCATCCTTACAATGAACTACAGGCCCTGCTTGTGTTTACCATATGGGCTTATTCTCCAGTCAATTAAAAGATAAGCAGCCCCAGAAACATGTGGCACAGATTCCATAATAGAGAAACTACTGTATCTTCCATAGGATCTACAATTTAACAGAGAATAAAAGTCTGCATGACAGTCGCACGAAACCTGCCAGTATCAGATTGTTCTTAGGCACGAGTAGGTATATTTATTTTGCCATTCTTAACAGAAGAGAAATTGCAGACTATATAGTGTAGTTAGTATTCTGCAATTTTTCTCCTTTTAAAGGCAAAAATATAGTCTTTTTCTAGCCATAATATAGTAGCTAATGTACTCTGTTTTGTATCTATGTAAGCCACTGTCTTCATAGCATGTAATGCAGTTTAAGCAATTTTTGTCTATTGTGCCCTGAAGAAACATATAAGATGATTCTATCAATTGATGTTGATATACTCTGTTTATTTAAAAGTATATCAGTATGCAAATGCTTTTAATAATATTTTCAATCATGTTTTAAGTCCTAACTCACTTAAGCATGATTTAAGATCATAATCTTTTCCTCTGAATAGAATAACATGTCAATTTACAAGGTATACCCAGTAAGTACTCAGGTATATCTATTGAGGAAAGTGTATTGGGCACCCAAAGAGGGTGACAAGATCCCTTTAATTTACAATGTATAGCAATCATGTTATTTTACCAGAGGCAATTTTTTTACTTCTCTTTTTGTCTTTATTTTTAGTCTCTATGATGTTTTGTTACCAGATGTAGGAATGTATCTGAACAGGGGCTGCTGCTAATTATTGAGCAAATATCCACATGAAGTCCAGATGTTAATGTGTGATCATTTTTTCTATCAGCAAATAGATTCCTTCCTGTGTGATGTTGAGATCAGATAAGATTCTTCCTACCCTTTACATTAGTCATTTGGAGCCCTTCCTTACTTTTTTTAGTTTTCAATCAGCTACATATCATTCACCTACACACTTATGAAAGGTTTATATCCAAATGAAATAACTTCATTTATGTCTCTTATTTTGTTAAGCACAATCTAATTTAGGTTTCCATAAAAAGGGAACCCTTTAAAAAAGATAGTTTATTTGTAATTTATAAAGTAAACTTGAAATTAAGCACCAAGAGAATGTCTGGAGAGAGAAAAAATTAGATAAATACTATATTTTGCGGGGGACGAAACCAAGATGGCGGCATAGGTTAACGCCGGAGTTTGCTGCCTCCAACAACCACTTAAAAAATACAACTAAAAGACGGAACGGACATCATCCAGAACCTCAGGAAGGCTGGCTGAGTGGAAGTTCTACAACTAGGAGGAAAGAGAAAAGCATACCAAGACTCAGAGGAGGCGCAGTGCTGAAGTAAAATACTAAGGTGCGAAGTGCATGCAGAGCGATCTGGCGGCTGAGGGCGCGGTTGTCTGTTTCAATCGGGAGGAAGTCTCAGACTCTGAGCTCCAGATCCGGGCGAGTCTCTAGGGACCCAGACTCAAATGGGAGAAGCGGGACTGTCTGGCTTCGGTCGGAACTCAAAGGCAGCTTTCTCTCCGAGGTTTGCAGCGGTTGCTGGGACTCTGAGAGGCAGAGCCCCTGGGGATGGGACTGAGAGCAGCCATAACTGCTCGCTCCACCCGCCCCATAGATCCCCTGGGACCCGCCCCGCCCAAGCCCTGCACAGAGGCATTTGCCGGATAGCCTCAGGCAAAGGCTAGATTAGCACCTCCCTAGAGGACAGAAGTTCTCCCACTGCAGACACAGCTGATTCGCACAGCCAGTTGGCCTGGAGGTCAAATCCCCCCCAGTATTACCTACAACAATCAAGGCTTAACTACAACAAGACTGCGCACAGAGACCACTAGGGGGTGCACCAAGAAAGCATAAAAAATGTGGAGACAAAGAAACAGGACACAAATGTCAGAATTGGAGGATATAGAGCTCAAAACCACACTTTTAAGGTCTTTCAATAATTTTCTAGAAACTGCCGATAAACTTAATGAAATCTACAAGAAATCTAATGAGACCCTCGATGTTGTGATAAAGAACCAACTAGAAATTAAGCATACACTGACTGAAATAAAGAATATTATACAGACTCCCAACAGCAGACCAGAGGAGCGCAAGAATCAAGTCAAAGATTTGAAATACGAAGAAGCAAAAAACATCCAACCGGAAAAGCAAAATGAAAAAAGAATCCGAAAATACAAAGATAGTGTAAGGAGCCTCTGGGACAGCTTCAAGTGTACCAACATCAGAATTATAGGGGTGCCAGAAGATGAGAGAGAGCAAGATATTGAAAACCTATTTGAAGAAATAATGACAGAAAACTCCCCCTACCTGGTGAAAGAAATAGACTTACAGGTCCAAGAAGCGCAGAGAACCCCAAACAAAAGGAATCCAAAAAGGACCACACCAAGACACATCATAATTAAAATGCCAAGAGCAAAAGACAAAGAGAGAATCTTAAAAGCAGCAAGAGAAAGAAACTCAGTTACCTACAAGGGAATACCCATACGACTGTCAGCTGATTTCTCAACAGAAACTTTGCAGGCCAGAAGGGAGTGGCAAGAAATATTCAAAGTGATGAATACCAAGAACCTACAACCAAGAGTACTTTATCCAGCAAAGCTATCATTCAGAATTGAAGGTCAGATAAAGAGCTTCACAGATAAGGAAAAGCTAAAGGAGTTCATCACCACCAAACCAGTATTATATGAAATGCTGAAAGGTATCCTTTAAGAAGAGGAAGAAGAAGAAAAAGGTAAAGATACAAATTATGAACAACAAATATGCATCTATCACCAAGTGAATCTAAGAATCAAGTGAATAAATAATCTGATGTACAGAATGAACTGGTGATTGTAATAGAATCAGGGACATAGAAAAGGAATGGACTGACTATTTTTAGGGGGGAAAGGGGTGTGGGGGATGTGGGAAGAGACTGAACAAAAATCGTGCACCTATGGATGAGGACAGTGGTGGGGAGTGAGGGCGGAGGGTGAGGTGGGAACTGGGAGGAGGGGAGTTATGGGAGGAAAAAATAGGAACAAATGTAATAATCTGAATAATAAAGATTTAATTTTAAAAAATACTATATTTTGCTAGATGTTAACATTGAATATTTTCTTCCAGACTGGTTATTAATAATAGAAGAGTAATACAAGACCCTCAGTTAATTTGGGGGATTTTGGAAGTCTTTCTGCTGGAAGAAAACAAAACAAAACACAGTCTCTCAAGGCTTGCCAATAAATCAATAAATGTTCACCACATAAAAAAAGATTTTATATTTTAATTTGAAATTTATTTACTGAGTCTATACTCCAGAGCAATACAGCTGTTTAAACAGCAACAATTACCACAATGTTCTCTCAAAGTGAAACCCTTATTGTACACTGACTTTACATTGTTCTGAATCCTCAATTAGCACTATAACTGAACACTCAACACTAGAAATGTTGCTTTTCCTTTTATACCTGTTACACCAGAATAAAACAAAACCAAAACTGATCATTTGACATGAAAAATCAATGAGCTTAAAATTGTTATGGTAACTGTCATATAATTCTTTTTTTATTCTTGGAAATATTAAAAATACTTTTAAAATATATTTTATTGATTTTTTGCAGAGAGGAAGGGAGAGGGATAGAGAGTTAGAAACATCAATAAGAGAGAAACATCGATCAGCTGCCTCCTGCACACCCCCTCCTGGGGATGTGCCCGCAACCAAGGTACATGCCCTGACCAGAATCAAACCTGGGACCTTTCAGTCCGCAGGCTGACGCTTTATCCAATGAGCCAAACCAGTTAGGGCTAAAAAATACTTTATTAAAGCATGTCTCAGTTACTCCATAAATACATACATTGATTTCCATTTATAGACAAAACCAGGTGAAGAAATCCAGGAGACACTATAATTTCAAGCTGTATTTTTGCTCAAACTGAGGTTCTGACATTATAAAATCTTCCCACTAACCAAGGAGCCAAAGAGCCTACTCATTGTCGGATTTGGCTCAAGTGATGGGGGCCTACGTGTTGGCCTTAAGTAGAGTTAGATGGAAATCAAGTTCAACTGGGTAAAGATGTACTTTTTGTTGTTGTTGTTGTTAATCCTCACCCAAGGATATTTTGCCATTAATTTTTAGAGAGAGTGACAGGGAAGGGGAGAGACAAAGAGAAACATCAATGTGAGAGAGACACATCAATTGGTTGCCTCTCCATATGCCCTGACCAGGCCCAAGGATCGAGCCTGCAACCAAGGTACGTGCCCTTGACTGGAATTGAACCCAGGATCTTCAGTCCACAGGTCCACACTCTATCTACTGAGCCAAACCAGCTAGATATCTGTAATATTATCAACAAAAAAAATATACTTTTAGCCCTAACCGGTTTGGCTCAGTGGATAGAGCGTCAGCCTGCGGACTCAAGGTTCCCAGGTTCGATTCCGGTCAGGGGTATGTACCTGGGTTGCAGACACATCCCCAGTAGGGAGTGTGCAGGAGGCAGCTGATCGATGTTTCTCTCTCATCAATGTTTCTAACTCTCTATCCCTCTCCCTTCCTCTCTGTAAAAAATCAATAAAATATATTTTAAAAATATATATATATTTTTTTTAAAAGTTCAACTCGGTCAGATTCAAATTCTGAGCATGATACTGATACATCTGATAGCTTGTGTAAGAATTTATAGTATGAAATGATTTAGTTAATAGATATGTAAATGAAAACTGGCTTTAGTTTATTTTTTAATTTTATGATAAATTTAGGTTGATTTTTGCCATTTTTGTCATGGAACTTTGCTTAGAGGAAATGAGCCATTCAAACACTCAGAAAAAACTTTTGGCATTTAAAATAAAAAGTCACCATCTGCAGACTTACCTTTGGTGTGCCTGATCTAGGAAAACCCTTCAATGATTCATACACAGGTCAAGTAAATGTAGCTTATTAATTAACAAGCCAAACACTATGAAAAACGTTTAATATATATTATAGAGCTGTGAATCATATAACATTAGAACACTAAATCTCCAACAGTAAACTATTACTTCTCACATCATAATGAATAACAATCATATGAATTAATCCATTAATTTGGCACCAGAAAGAAAGTAGGTCACATGCTTAAAAGAAATTGGATAGTATATCTACAAATTCTATTTCTCTTTTCTTCTATTAGTAAACTAATATATATAACAGGAATAAAAATGAATGGGAGCATATAAATTGTGTGTGTGTGTGTGTGTGTGTGTGTGTGTGTGTGTGTTTCATTTAGCCTAATGGCATATGGAGACAAGGAAGGTTATGATTAGCTATTAGTAAACATTTTAAAGGAAAGGAATGTGTTTCATGAGATCACAGGTCTTTTACAATATTTTCCAAAGCTGCCATCTTTGGCATTGTGCTTCACATTTCAGGGGCTTGAACCCCCACCTGCATACCAACATCAGGGAAGTATTTGAAATATTAGATATCCTTACAATGCCAATCAATATCTAAAATTTAGGAGGAAATAGCATATTTGGGGGATGCAAGTGAGTAAAGCTTCAATTCATAGCCCTTACTAAAGATTGGCCCCTAAAAGGCATTATAATATAAATTTCATAATAATTATGTTTCAACTAACAGAATAATGATTGTTATCTTTATGTAGCACTAACAATCTGGAAACAAAAAGTATCACCCTAGCTGGTTTGGCTCAGTGGATAGAGCATCAGCCTTTGGACCAAAGGGTCCCATGTTTGATTCTGGTCAGGAGCATGTGCAGGAGGCAACAAGTTGATGTATTTCTCTCATATTGATATTTCTTTCTGTCTTTCCCTCTCTCTTCCACTCTCTCTGGAAATCAATGGAGAAATATCTTTGGATGAGAATTGAAAAAAAATTATCTTTGGTGGTCTGAAAAGCATCTTGTTAAAATTACCATTTCCTTGACTACTCAGTTTTATAGAACTATAGATTAAAAAGTCTTTTGAATGTGATTATTACACCTACCTGATTCCAGGCAAGAACACACCTACATTATTTAGTAAATGTATTAAGTGGGGGATGGGGGGGAGGAAGGCAGAAAATACATAAAATTATTTATTATCATTTCTAGTCTCCGAAATTTTATTGTTAGGAAATACTTGTATATATCATTATAAGTCGTTTTACCCTCTTTAACTCCAGAACACAAAACTCTGAACAATAAGGTTGGTCCTAAGATGAGTCATTTACAGACCAACTTTTTAATGATAGCACAATATCATTTGACATTATTTTATATCAAAAAATATAGTATTTATTTTCCAAAAATTTCCACTGCATTTCTTAGTACATTTTTCTCAAGAACAGAAAATTAAGCCCTTAGAGTACAAAGATTTAGCTACACAAATAAAGTGAAGTATTAGCAATGTGGTCTTGTGGGAAGAGCAGGGGCCCAAGGGTTTCCAGGTGACTCTGACTAATAATCCATAACACTCTAGGCAAGTGACTTGGCCTCTCGCTTACTGTTTTTAAACAGCAAAATTGGAATAATACTGCCTATCTGAGAAAATTAATTAAAACAAATAACACATATAGCAGGGTTCATAAAAATGCCTAATCCACCTTTTCACTTAACAGCAGGATATGGGCCTTAAATTAACTTCCTAATTTCCACAACAGATATAGTGTCTTGAGAAGTCCCAAAGTTTTCCTAAAGCATCTAGAATTTCCCCCTCCAAATAAACAGATAGAAGATGGATGAAGTCTAGTAAAGCACCAGAAAGGCAGAAAATAAAACGTACTACAATCAGAATGGCAGAGAGGTTAAACACCCTATTAGCACAAAAAGTAAGCTTACTATGAAAATATACAGATTTACATAGACAATAAGAAAAATAATGCACTTTTCCTTTTGTACACTTGCATTAAAAAGCTTTATTAAATTTTAGTGTTCTCCCTTCTGAAAGAAATATTAAACACAAAATTTCCAGAGTCCAAGAGAAAGCTATTGAAAGGACAGAAAGGCATTTTTACTAAACACAGGTAAAGAGGCAGAGATGGTTTAAAATGAAGAAGAGGATGCTTTACTACTCTCTCCATATGAAAGGCCATTATGAGGGAATGTTAACTGATTGCTCCATACCATGACAAGATGAAAGAGTTTAAAACAATAGCAGACATAGCATACCTGGGGGATACTAGTAAGACTTAGCAGGACAGGCTGTAATTGGGATTATTACACAACGTTTCATTATGTGGATAGGCATTAAAACAGGCTGTGAAGACAAGGCATGTGATCAGGAAATTTAAGAATAGAAAAGATAGCAATTCATTTTGAATGGGGTGCCTGGTACTTAACTACTGACCTTTGAGATCACTTCTAGCATTTATATTTTATAGCTTATTCTCAGGAAAAGCAATGAACATTCTCAGATTGACTATGGTTTACAAATTCTTACTTTATTACACTTATTGTAATTCTAACACGCTAGATTTTTGCCAGGTTAACAGCAACATGTTAGAGGAATATGAGAAGCTCTGTATTCAGTCATGAGTTTAACGTTGATCTAATCACTTTAACCAGGGCAGTTTTGACACAGATTAGCTATAAATTGATTGAATTTCTAATTTAGTTTAATACACATGGTGAATACTAATCGGTTTCCATTTCTAAAGGTAAGCATAATTGCACATGTCTAGCCAGGTATAATTAAGTCTGCAAAGTTGAAATATGTTAGCCAGTATTCAGAAGAAATGTAATTGTACGTTTTCATTTTTAAATGTTACATGCCCTATAAAATGCCACAAAAGAGACATTTCATTTTTAACAGATTATTGGTTATATTCAAAATGACCTTCTCTAGACCATTAGGTAGATTTGTTTCCTTGGAGAACTGAAAGTGATACAGTCCTCATCATTTAACGGCTGACCTCTTGGTTCCCACATATTCCAAAACTAGGATTTGGCCTGCTGAGTTTTGGCAAACTTTATGTTGGTATCAAGCAAACTCCCTTCCAAAAAAGTGTTGGATAGCACAACCACAACTCTGAATTGTACTGAAATCCAAATGTGAATTTCCTGGAACACATATGGGAACATGTAGTCAACAGATTTCTGAAACTACGTACTAGCACTTTGCTTTGTCTCTACAAGTGTTTCCCTATCTTGGGAGAAAATCTATTAAATTCTTTTCCAATGGATTCAGAGAGAAAATGCTGCAACTTAAACAGCCACTTTGCCAGTCAGCTTCAAAGTGTTATACCTTAACTTCCATATAAAGCCAGGTGAAGATAAAATGTTTATTAATGTACATATGAGGGCATACTTCCGAAAGAGCAGAAGACTAGAGTGACATTAACAGGATCACACTCATCATCATTATCGTCTATGCAAATTTCCTTAAATTCTACCCTTTTGTCCCCCATGATTAGGACAAGGTTGAATATCAAGACACAAACATTCTATTTTGTACTTTTGTCCATAAGAGATTTTGTTAAAGGCTGTTTTACATTGCAATTTCTTAAACTACTTAATTAAAACATTGGTTTCCACATATTTAAGAAATTATTTTTACTTATTCATTTCCCACCACCTTCCACCCTTATTTCTACAAGAATTCTTGTGTTCCTTACCTGACCATGTTCTCCAGTCTTCAGATTTCAGGTACCTGGAAAGAAATGACAAAGTTGAGCCAGTTTCTGCGGTGTCACACTGTTCATCTTAGAAACTCGGGTTAACTTGAGAAATGCTTCGTATGCTCTCCATAAGTAACCACTAAATTTCTGATGGATGCAGAGTATTTTCCAATCTGGTTCATTCAACCACTCAGGTAACCATGGACATTTTTAATTGTCATGATAAATAGATTCTAGCACAAGACCTCCTAATACATAGGAGAAAGAGGGGAAAAGAAGGAAGTACGAAAATACCTTTTCCAGAATTTAGGAACTACTAAATACAGTAGACATGATATCTCTCCTCAAGATAAAAATTACTTTAGAAAGAGGATCATATATTTTCTTAAAGAAAATTTTTCATGCATGATCTAAAAAATATAAATGACTTTTCTTTTTAAAGACAATATACTGATGTATAGCCTGGATATTGATAGAGATGAGCCTCAAAGCAAAGAATCAGGGTTAATAGGCCTCTGCTGAGCCTGAGCAAGTTAGACAAATTGACATGAATCCAGGACAGCTGGCACAAAGTCAGTGTTTTTGCTTATTACCACTCCCACCCCAAAGTGGTTTTGGAAAATGTGTTTTATTCACAAGATGACCATCTGACAAAATGCCTCCTGACTTTGCTATATTAGGTATGAGTTTTTAACCATATTTATGGCAATCGCTATGTATTGGAGAGATTGTCCCACGTAGATGTGTGCACAGCTCAGATTTACAGTAGACAGGTATGTTCAGGTCTGGCAGACGTCAGGCAAGCAAGAAAGATGTTTATCTGAGTGAGGGGCAAAGAATCTTCTTGAGTTCATAGCCCAATAAAAACAACTGAGTTGGGAAATAATGGCGGCAGAGTAAGTGGATGCTGCATGGATACGCTCCCAGGTCTAAACTGGAATTACAACTAAAATACAGAAAAACTTACTGAATAATCAACAGGAGACTCGCTGTAGAGAACCTTGATAACCGAAAACTGAAAATGGAGACCGGAGAGAGGCTGGTAGGAGGGACTGAGGCTCGAAAGGGCTGGCCAGGCTCCACAAACAGCAACTGAAGACCCAGAGAGATATCTCGGATGCGGGCAGTTACCACTGAGAACTCTGGAGTCTAATTCCCAAGCTGGTCCCTCGAGCAGAAAGCACCAGAACTGAGAAGGGTACCCACAGAATATCTGGCTGTGAAAAGCAGCAGGGTTGCCGTCTGCCCAGGGAGAGACGAGAGACGGCTGGAAATTCAGGCACCCTCTTAAAGGGCCAACACACAAAATTCCCTGTGGAGCCACCCACCTGGTGCTCCAGCAGAGGGAGGAGATGTAGAGGACTACAGCTGGGTGAGCAGAAGCCAGGATCAGGGGCTCTGGGGTTAGAGCTCAGAAGGTAGACATCCTGGTTTCCTGTGCTGAGCCATTCCCTCACTCCGTAGAGGTAATCTTCCTCATGCAGACACTTGCAATACAGGTGGTATTGCCTGGGGGGGAACAGCTGACCCACCCTATTGGAAAACACCTTGCCCCTTATGAGACTGAGAATAACAATTAGCCTCCAGGCAGAAACAATTACTGCACCCAGTTGAAAAAAACTCTTGCCACACCTGTGGATGATTGCCTGAGGGCAGATCAAGAAGAATCCTATCAGTCTGCAGCCAGAGGCAGTCTCTGGAGCAGGGGTCCTCAAACTTTTTAAACAGGGGGCCAGTTCACTGTCCCTCAGACGTTGGAGGGCCGGACTATAGTTTAAAAAAAAACTATGAACAAATTCCTATGCACACTGCACATATCTTATTTTGAAGTAAAAAAACAAAACGGGAACAGATACAATATTTGTATTTGCATGTGGCCTGCTGGCCGTAGTTTGAGGACCCCTGAGCTATTCTATTCCAAGGACTGGTGGAGACATCTTTACTAATAAAAGGGTAATATGCTAATTAGACTGGAGGCTTTGAGTCTTTGCCTGATCTGATTAGTCAGAAACAGCATTTGACACTGTCCTGCACTAGAGATTGAAAGGCATAGCAGATCTACCTAATACATAGTCACAAACCCAAATATGCAGCCAAAATGAGGAAACAAGCAAACAACCCACAAATGAAAGAATAAGAGAATTCTCCAGAAAAAGTGATAAATGAAACACAGGTAAGAAACTTATCTGAAACAGACTTCAGAATAATGAGAGTAAAAATCCTTAATAGCATGAGAAAAGATATAGTAACTAGGAAAAAAAAAACTAAGTTGGTCAATGGGGTTGTACTAAGTGTTATAATGAGTACAATAAATAGTCTACCACTAATCAGATTTACCTTCTGTGTCAATTGGATGTGTAAGTAATAGGGAGATAGAGAATGAAAATTAGAAAAGAAATCTAAACTTATAAAGCTACTTAAATAAAAAGCTATTTAAAATATTAAGGTTCAAGACAATTTTTAAAGATATATCCATGGGGGAAAAATAATGCTAAGTCAACAGAAAAACATATTCCCCAACCCCCTTAGAGCATTGTGGGGTTCAGGACACCCTGGGAAGTGAGATGCAGTGCACAACTAAGAATGCCTGCAATGGTAGTATTTCCCAAGGACAATGGTATTGGGAATGCAGGAGGTAGAAGCCATGGGCTACCTGTGGAGGTTGAGAACTTGTTAGAGATCACATGTATGTTATCTGGTGTAATTCCAATAAAGTGAGAAAGACTTAGAATAGAGTCAAGTCTTAAAACAGCAGATGGAAGTGAGGCCAAAGAAATATTGCCCATTTCTAGTAATCAATCTCTATACACCTTCCTCCAGTTTACTCTGGCCTGGAATAACATGGTTTGCAAATTTATCACATATATCAGGTAGGATTAGAAGTAGTTCAGATTACAAGAACTCAGGAAAAATCTGACACTTGGCATTTCCAAGCAGAGCAGTTTGCTAAAATCTAATGGAAATATACTGTTTGATAAACTCACTAACTTGGTTTCTTAAAGCATATACTGGTCTATATTTTCTTCAAAGAGGAAGCAAGAGGGAGAGAGAGATAGAAACATCAATGATGAGAGAGAATCATTGATTGGCTGCCTCCTGCACATACCCTAATGGGAACCAAGCAGCAACCCAGGCTTGTGCCCTGACCAGGAATCAAAGTGTGACCTTCTGGCTCATAGGTCAACACTTAACCACTGAGCCACACAAGCTGGGCTCACTAGCTTATTTTTAAAGCAGTGGGTAAATCAGAGAATTGACTAAAATATCAAATGCTCTTAGAATTAACCACTACTTTCTTCTTATTTAAATTCTTCCCTTGGTTTCTATAAGCCTGATTTTTATCCTAACTTTCTATCCATTCCAATTTAGAATTATCTCAATTTCTCCTTCTTCTGTTCACCCCTTAAGTGGCTAGGTAGTCCAAAGCTCCATCTTTTTGTCCTCGGATCCTTCTCTGTACATTTTTTTCTGGGAGATTTCATCCCAAATAAAGTTTCACTTATAATTTATATGCCAATAATTTTTCTAATTGACGTGGTTAAGAAATAAATCATGACAAGTTTTCAAATCTCAGGGGAAAAGTGAGGACTGGGGATCTGGTGAGCAGAAATAAGAGTAAATAAGGTTCAGGTAGAAAAAAAAGTGTCTTTTTAGCATAGCACCTACAACAGTTTTCAGAAAACTGGGCTACTCAAAAGACACTTTACTTAAAAGCGGTAACACTCTTAACCAACGAGAGGCATTTGCAGTCTTTTCACCAACATAATCAGGCCCAGTGTGTGTTTGGAGAAACAATCCCCAAATCTCATACATTTTGTTTAGCCAGAAAAAAAAAACACAAAAAAAATGTGAAGGATGAGGGAATCTCAGCCATTGCTCTGTTTTATTTCACCGGCTAAATTGTACATCTTTTAAAAATGTGATCCAACATTAGCAGATTCAGAAAAAAAAAACATTGAGGTCAGAACACTTGGGAGGTCAAAGAGAAAGTCAATGCTCAATATGCCAAACTCTGGCCCCGGGGGACAGTCATTCCTCTAATCATCCAATGGGTTAGAAGATTATGTACTTTTAAATCAACAGGTGTTTATCTCATAAAGTCCAATAGTATACTATTTTACAGGCTCCTTGGCTGCCCTAAAGATACTTAGGACAAAATAGGAGGAAAAAACTCTTTTGTCCCTGAGGCAATGATTTCAGCTGGCTGGACAATATCTGTGTACATGTGTGTAGGCTCATGGTGCGAAAGATATAGTAAAAATATGATCACCCTTATTTTGTAAAACATTCACTAGATGAATTGAGGACATCAACTATACAGATGTCAACATCTGGCCTCTCCCAGACCCACTGCTCTAAAGAGTTCCAATCCTCCCCAGAGCAGTGAGCATGGCTGCCTCACCAGGACCCACAGCGAGGAGACCTTAGATTCATGTGCAAAATATCACTCTGCCTGCTCCATATCTAGCAAAGATATGGGTCTTAAGCAGTGTGAATATGTCAATTATACTGACATGTGTCTTTTATATTTTATTTGAATGGGTCACATGTAAGCAGTCTTATAATTCTGAATTAAAGTTTAAATATATTCTAGGCAAATCATCCTTTTGTAGTTTGCATATGGGTTCATCTCACTTAAGAGAGTTATAAAGTGCCAAACTGAGCTGTACTTATACTTCCCTTCATCACCTATTTGTACTGCAGGCCTCATATGCTCAAGATACTGTGCTAATAAATCAAGGGTGGAGGGGGCCCAGAGAGAAATAACATGTGGTCCCTGCATGGCATAGCTCAAAGTTTGTTCCAGATACAGACACAAGCCACTAACCCTAAAGCTAGGATTCCCATGATAAGTGAGGTAACAGAGACCACAAAATACTGTGGGAGAACAGACACTTGAGTGACCTTGGAATTTGAGGACAAGATTTCCCCAAGTGAGGAAGGGTAGTATAGGCAGAAGGACAAGCAAGGAGAAAGACAGAGAGGCATGAAGAACATGTATCAAAATTAAAATATTTCATGTTTCCCCTGGCAAGAGAGGAAACAGTTTGGGGGATGAGTAGAGAGGCATTTTTAGGATTACATATCTCCATGTATCTGGGGAAATTTCAGATCCGTGTGGAAATTGTCTGACACACAATAAGCCTACAAAGGAAGAAATATAAATGACTAATAAATACATTTTTATTTTATTTTATTTTATTATTTTTATGTTATATTGAAACACATCAATAGGTTGCCTCCTGCATGATCCCTGACCAGGACCCAGGCCAGGGAGTAGCCTGCAACCAAGGTACATACCCTTAACTGGAATTGAACCTGGGACCCTTTGGTCCGCAGGCCGATGCTCTATCCACTGAGCCAAACCGGCAAGGGCACATTTTAAAAATTCAAACTAACCAGATATTAAAGAAACACAAATTAAAATGAGATATTTATTTTTCACTTATCAAATTAGAAAATTAAAAATAATAAACTATGATTTGGCAAGAGTTTCCAGAAAATGAACATTATTACATATTTCTTGGGATATATGCTAAGGAAATAATCACTAATCTGCAAGAAGATATAAAAACAAAGTAAGATTTATAGTGATTATTTAGTAGTAAAAAGAAAAAAAAACCTTGGGAAAAAATTAAATGTTAAACAACAAATTACTGTACAAGCAATTTACTGTAAAAGCATACAATACAATATTATGCAGTCATTAAATATATTTAAGAAGAATAGTTAATGAAAAGGACTTCTGTGCATCCTTTATTTTAACTGAAAAAAAATTATGTCTGTGTATTTAGAGACAGAAAACTGTGATAATACACACAGAAATAGTGGTAAATCAGTGGTGGACATAATGCTGATTTTTGTTTCCTTTTTATGCTCATAAGCATTTTCTGGTTTTTCTAAAATGAGTATACAAGATTTTTATATCCAGAAATATTATATACCCAACTTTACAAAAAGCAGAGGCACAGTTATTGTCTCCTATATTGAGCCAAGAGCAAGGTACTTTGTGGTAGTGAACACAGTTTTTCTTCTGCCAGAATTGAGTAGACAGCTTCCAGAGAGTTCTCTTCTCTCCAATATTGCCCTCCACTGGGCCATTTTGTTAGAAATCTAAGGGAACATATTAACTCTTTGATATTGCTAGGGTATATCTCATACTGTACCATAGAAAAATACAGATGTTCAACCAAATAAGGGGAAAATATTCAGTTCAATGACATTATTTTAAAGTATATTCAAACTACATTTGTCTTCAGCATTCCACACACTCTGTAGTTTATTGATTACAGAGGAGGTATAGTTTCTTCCAGTGGGTTAAGGAATAAATGTCAAGACACATAGATGTCACATATGTATGTGGAAAGTGAGTTTAACTCTGATAAGAATTCCAGGAGAATCATACAATATCTATAAGCCATAAAACCCTTGCCCAAGAAGTTGATGAACGTGAACAAGCAGTAGTTCAAAATACAGCCACATTAGCTATAATATTGACCGCTCAAAGTATTGTCATGTCCATACAGATCTCTCTAGGACCTTTAACATTTCTAAATAGATCCAGGAAATAAACAAAGAATATATAAGATTAGATAATTTGGTCAAACTACTATACAATGTACTGAAGGCCCTAGTACTTATTGGGAATGAGATATATTCTCTTGATGCAATTAGGGTTCTAAGATCCTGGCTTAGGAGAGGAATACAAATTCTAGTCCTTCTTAGTATTTGTGTCTGTTACAGAGCTAAAATCAATGACCTTCAGAGTTGTAAATGTTGCACAGCCATTGTCCATTCAAATGATCCAACAAATGATCATCCAAAAAGAGAGCAGGAAAACCACCACCTAAAAAATTTCAGTACGAAAGCACGACACCTAAAACAGTGGTGAATATAAGGATCAATCGTGTCTCCAGAGGGCACTGGTCTATCCTCCAGTTTAAGCTAAAGAATTACACAAAGTGCAGAATTAAGAGTAAAGTCTATCTGCATGGCCTAAATTCCCTTCCCCACAAATTAATTTATGTTCACAAAAGTACCTATACTCACATGTCCTAGTCAATCCTTGAAACATGATTTGGATTGTGGGAAAGGACCCAATTACTTGTGCTATGAAGTTATAAATCCCTAAATTCAAGTGGAAAAAAAATTAGCAGTAATTTAGTATGTTACATAGATGAATAAAATGTCTTTAGTGGTCTAAAACCTCATCTAGACTTTCTCTAACCACATGTTCAAATATGTCATGATTGACTCAGCCACTTGCCCTTCTAAAATTATAAATTAAATGCAACTCAGTTTGTCTGTGTGGGGTCTTCAGGATGAACCTCACAAAATATATTTATCTTAAAAGGACATCAAAGTTTGGAGAATATTTTTTATATCCTTTTGGTCAAAGTTTTTGAGACTGAATATATGTTGGTAGGCTAAGTATCTGTTCTATATATTATTCACCATGCTGTAAAAAGAAAGGAACATAAACAATGCAAGTTAATTTTCTTCATATGTAATTTCTTCTAAAAGTTAAACAAAATCTTTAATATAATTTTTATAGAATCTAAATTTATTAGTCGTTAAAATCTTAAAAAACATTTTACTTCAGGATGATAAAAAATATATTTTGTCTTTTACTAAGATCAATGGTCTATGAATACTTCCCATATTTCCTTATTAGGAAAATGCTATATTTCCAAAGGATATCTCATGTTACATACCAACACCACCCTCCACCCACCCCATACTCCACCACTGCAGACATTTTATTTTTTATTTTTTATGTAAAGCAAAGACATAAAAGATGACTTTGACCTGGTTCTGTTACTAAAATTATCTAGATCATACGTATGTGGATAACTAGTTTCTTACCTGGAAGTCATTTTATATCATATTTAACAATACTTTTTTTTTTTATCAACCTGCTCATTTCTGCTCACACAAGAGAGATTCCATGAAGTGTCCCACTGGACATTAGCATGGTACTTTTCCAGGTGTCAACTTTTCTGCATCCTTTCTGTTTCTGTTTCAAATGGAATGGATGTGTATTATAATGACTCATTCTCCTTTCTTATGTTCCGCTTAGAAAGATCTTTCTATTTTTAAAGATATACTTCATAGAGATGAAAGAAATTCCTACAGCACTAGGTGTCATTGTGATGTCATTCAAATATCGATGGACAACTATATGTCTGATAAAATTAGAAAGATTATACAATTTTTAAGGGAAAAGCATATGAAATGTTGTCATTATCTTAAAGTTCCTACTCTCTGCTGAAAAGAATACTCCAAACCTTGATAAAACAATTAACTGTGGTTCTCTAATATCATGCTAGTTTTACTACCGCAGAAGATGCTGTTCACTCTACATATGTTTTAATTCTGAAATCTTCATCTGCTACTGTTGTCACCTCCCTAACATTAACTGGAAGGACGCACTGAGTGTGTGAAAGTTGTTGAAGTTAAACTTTCAGGTGAAGAGGAGAGGGGAGAAAGATGAAGAGGTTCTTCCCTGATAGTCCCTATTTTTTATGAGTTAGAGTAAAGGCAGGGTAAATTTTTTGAGTGAGGAAAGGAGTGGTGTGTAGTTGATAGATGAAGAAAGGTGAAGGTGTGACATCTTTTGTAAGAAATAGAAGAGTGTTGTGCACAGAATTATGTTCCTCCTCAACATTCATATGTTAAAGCTCTAATCCCCATTGTAACTTTTGTGAAGACAGGGCCTTTAAAGAGGTAAATCATGATAAATAAGGTCATAAGAGTGGGGCCCTAATCCAGTTGGAACTAATCTACACTAATAAAAGAGAAACATGGTAATTAGCGTACGACCGCTACCCTTCCCATTGGCTAATCAGCATATCCTTATGCAAATTAACTGTCAGCCAAGATGGCGGCCAGCAGCCATGCACTGAAGTGAACAGGGAGGCTTGCTTGCTCCAGTGACAGCTGACTCTAACATTCCCCGCCTGAGTTGCCGGCCTCTCAGCTGCAACTCTAAGCAACTATGTTGCAAATAAGAAGCTAAACAAAACCCCAGAAACCGGCTTTCAGTCAGCCAGGTTCAGCCAGCCGGACTGCAACATTGTATCAAATACAGAAGGAAAAACAAAGGCCAGAAACCGGCTTTCAGTAGCCGAGGCCTCAGAGCTAAAGCTGGCCCAGAATTAAAAAAAAAAAAAAAAGAAAAAAAGGAGCTGTTGGGAGCTTTAGTCACCCGCCAGCCGGAAAACAGCCCTCAGCCCCTCACCCAAACTGGCCAGGCACCCCAGTGGGGACCCCCACCCTGATCCAGGACACCCTTCAGGGCAAACCAGCCGGCCCCCACCCGTGCACCAGGCCTCTATTCTATATAGTAAAAGGGTAATATGCCTCCCAGCACCAAGATCAGTGGAGCCGCAAGGCCTCCCGGCACCAGGATCAGCGTGACAGGGGGCAGCGCCCAAACCCCAGATCGCCCTGCGGCTCTGTGTGTGACAGGGGGCGGGGCCACAACCTCCCTATTCGCCCTGCTCTGTTTGTGACAGGGGAAGGCGCCCCAACCCCCTGATCAGCCCTGCTCTGTGTCTGATAGGGGGGAGCTCCCCAACCCCTTGATCGCCCTGCAGCTCTGTTTTTGACAGGGTGCGGCACACCAACCCCCCCTACCCCCCCACGGGCCCTGCTCTGTGTGTGACAGGGTAGAGCCATAACCTCTCCATCGGCCCTGCCCTGAGTGTGACAGTGGCGGCACCCCAACCCCCTGATCGGCCCTGCTCTGTGGGTGATAGAGGGTGGCGCCCCAACCCCCCTCCACAGGCCTTGCTCTGTGTGTGACAGGGTAGAGCCATAACCTCCCCATTGGCCCTGCCCTGTGTGTGACAGGGTGCAGCGCCCCAACCCCCTGATCCGCCCTGCTCTGTGTGTGACAGGGGGTGGTGCCCCAACTCCCCTATCAGCCCTACTCTGTGAGTGACAGGGGGGAGCTCCTCAACCCCCTGATTGGCCCTGCCCTGTGCATGACAGGGGGGAGCTCCCCAACCCCCTGATTGGCCCTGCTCTGTGAGTGACAGGGGGCAGCACCCCAACCCCCTGATCGTCCCTGCTCTGTGCGTGACAGGGGGTGGCGCTGCAACCTCCCCATCGACCCTGCCTTGAGTGTGACAGGGGGCGGTGCCCCAGCCCCCCAATCGGCCCTACCCTGAGCGTGACTGAGGGTGGCATCGCAATCTCCCGATCCGCCCTGCTCTGTGCATGACAAGGGGCGGCGCCCCAACTCCCCAATCGGCCCTGCTCTGAGCCTGACCAGGGGCTGCACCTAGGGATTGGGCCTGCCCTCTGCCACCTGGGAGCAGGCCTAAGCCAGCAGGTCATTATCTCCCAAGGGGTCCCAGACTGTGAGAGGGCACAAGTGGGGCTGAGGGACACCCCTCCACCCAGCCAGTGCACAAATTTTTGTGCACCAGCCCTCTAGTGTTTTTATAAGAAGAGAGGGGGACACTGGGACATATGTGCACAGAGAAAAAGCCATGTGATGACAGAGTAAAAAAAAAAATGACCATCAGCAAGCCAAGGAGAGCAGCCTTAGGAGACCACTACTTAGTTATGGCAGCTCTAGCAAACTAATACTAAGAGGTACATAGCTAGGTAATCACAGGAGGATTACTTGAGAAGTTAACATAGGAAAGCTAATTTGTAATGATGCTGAGGTAGGTACCAATAGTGACTTCCCAATATCCATTCTCCTCCTCTTCTTACGAACACAATGGGATTTCATTTGGAACAGCAGTGTGTCCATCTTATACATATATTCACAGCCCACAGTTATAACTGGTGGTTCTGGCCAATGACAAAAAGTATGCTGGCAATTTCTGAAACAGTTTTGCTTTCCTACCATAAGCATTGTCACTTTTCTTTCTTTTTTTTTTTTTTTTAAATATATTTTATTGATTTTTTACAGAGAGGAAGGGAGAGAGATAGAGAGTTAGAAACATCGATGAGAGAGAAACATCGATCAGCTGCCTCCTGCACATCTCCTACTGGGGATGTGCCTGCAACCCAGGTACATGCCCTTGACCGGAATCGAACCCGGGACCTTTCAGTCCGCAGGCCGACGCTCTATCCACTGAGCCAAACCAGTTTCGGCATGTCACTTTTCTCTTTGTTACATTCTTACTTTCTTTTTTTTCTGCCTGTTCTTTGGATGTGAGGCTGAAGATGGCAAACTGCTTTTGGCTTTAAAATGATCTTGATATAACTATGAGGATTAAAGCCAAGTGACAAGGATAGTGGAGCAGAAATATAAAAGGAGCTCAGAATACTAATAATATAGCAGAACTACTGTGCCAGCCATCTACTGTCAGCTTCTGGACTTATTATTTTTACTAAAACAATAAACATCCTATTTAGTGAAACCATTGTATTTGACTATCTTCTCTTGCATGAATCCAACTGCAATCCTTGATTGATAGGTACACCAACTTTGTAGACAGAATTACCTAAGATTGAAGGTTTTGTCAGGCAGTTATTGCAAAAAGACCAAAAACTGATGGAAGTCCAATCTAGATTACATGGTGTAAAAAAAAAAAGATAAAGTGTATAAGAAAGGTAGTGTTTTATGGGGAAAATTAGAAGGAGAAAAAAGAGGCCTTAAAAATGTTGGAGCCTGGCTGGTGTGGTTCAGTGGTTGAGTGTCCATGGTTTGATTCCCCATATGAGCACGTGCCCGGATTGCAGCTACATCCCCAGTTTTGGGCATGCAGAAGGCAGCTGATTAATGATTCTCTCTCATCATTGATGTTTCTATCTCTCTCTCCCTCTCCCTTCCTTTCTGAAATCAATAAAAAAATATTTTTATAAAATATTGGAGAATGGATGTAGAATTAAGTGAATAAAATGACCAGAAAAATAAAAGTGGTGATATTGGGGTTTAGGATTTCATAAAGGAATAGTTCCAGATAGCAACAATTTTCATGATAAAGCCAGAGGCAACAGTGGCTCAAGTACAAAAAAGTAAAGCTCTCTGGACTTGAGATCAAAGAACTTGTCATCCACACAGACTGTGATGACAAGCAGGAAATGTGGCAGGATATGATACTATACGCTATATACTGAAAGTGTTAATGAAATCTGTAAATGTTATCAACAGTCAATGTGGAAGAGTAGAGGGTAGTATAGCTAGATCACATGAATTTCATCAGGATAAACCTTCATAGGACAAGAGAGCAAAAAGGAGCTAAGAATACATATTTTCCTCCCAACCCCTTGGTATTTGGATTAGCTACCATTTATCTTCCCAATTCTCTTTAAGCAGATACTCATTAAATGTTTAATAAATTAATAAAGGGTTCTTGTCTTCAATCCTAACCACACTCATTCCCCTATTTAGAAGCCCTGTGGATACCAAGAAGGAGCTAATCACACATTCCTAATTTTTTCCCCATTTCCCTAAGAGAGCAGATTGCCATTTTAGACCGTCTTTAGACATTGAAAAATAAAGCTCGGCTTCAGCCATGTTTGTGTCCCTATTTTAATGCAATTGGCAGCTATTAAACATCTTTCCCTTTGAAGGGCCTATTTAAGTGGGAGTCCTTTCTTTCCGTGGAAATAACCTTTCTTCCTAGTTAGGGCTCAGCGTGGAACTTTCCTTAAAAGCTGCTTCGTGAAGAGGACATCCATTGCCAAGGTGTTCATTTCTAAATCAATCTCCTTTCTTCACTGATCCTCCAGTGAATCTTTGCAGAGTATTTGGTCAACATTATGCAGACTCTCCCACTACAAAGACGGGATAGACATACCACAACATTGCCAAGACAAATCAAGCTTACTTGTCTCCAATCCTCACCACCAACAGCTTTGATTTCCAGTTGCATCAGGTTACCTAACACCGCTTTTAACCCTGACTAATTATGTAAAGTTCATCTTTTACTGCATACTATTGTTCTCTTGAAATGTGGTTAGTGAAGGTAGCAGAAACAAAGATACTTCTCCCTAGTTTACTGAATCCTACATTGTCTGGCTTCAACCCCCCTCTCCCATCTCTGCTCTGAGATCCAGGCCTTCTTTATTTTCTTTGCACAGCCAAACTTGTTTCTCTTTCTTCTACCTGGAATCCTCCCTGACCTGATATTCCACGGTGTGGTTCCTTTTTTATCTGGATCTCATCTTAACTCTACTTATTCAGAAGGATGTTCCTGACCACCTAAAGAAGCAAGTCAATTGTACTCCATAGTGCCATCAGTATTCATGCTCTCATTTATCACCATGTATGGTAGGCTGAATAATGGCTCCAAAAATGTTCACATCCTCATCTCAGACATGTGCATATAGTAAGGAAAAAGAGATTTTACATGTGATTAATTTAAGAACCTTAAGATGAGATTAGCCTGGATTAAACAGGTAGGCCCAATACAATCACAAAGACCATTTACAAGAGTAGCAGGAGGATTGGGTCAGCCAGAGGAGATATGATGATGGGAGGAGAAGGTTGAGTATTACATTTTGAAGATGGAGAAAGGGGCCACAAGCCAAAGAATGCAGGAGGCATCTAGAAGCTGGAAATGCAAGGGAATGGATTCTTCCCTAGGTCCCCCACAGGAAGCAAACCCAGCTGTCATCTTGATTTCAGCTCAGTGAGAACCATATCAGACTCCAACCTCTGTAACTAATAAATTTGTATTTTAAGTCACTAGGTTTGTGGCAATTTGTTATAGCTCTAATAAAAAATGAACGCCCTAGCTGACAAGTTCTTGTTTTGTTCATTTATTTAGTATTTGTCTCCTCTTACTAGAACATAAATCCTATAAGGACAAGAGCCTTGTTTTCATAGTTATTCACTTAGAGCAGTGCCTGGTATACAGTAAGCACACAATAAATTAAATTGAGTGAATAATTGTTTTGGTACACAAAATCTGAATTCTGTCTGCCAAGGAATTTTATTCTTTCCCTAGACTTAAAAACTTTATGCTTACTAACTGGAAAAGGGTAGGAAATGTTTGGCAGGGATAAAAGTGCATTGGTCATTTTAATCTCAGTATCAGAGGACTGTGTTACTTAACTTTCCTACACTAAGAATATGTTCCTTCTTATCCTGATTCAGCTCTCTTATAAAAAGGACATGGTCTGCCTTGATATTTGCAATCCTTTGCCAAGGTATATGCTGATGGGTTTTAATTTGAATCTTTAGATTTCCATGTAGTCTATTAAATGGAAAGTTAACATAATTATTTTAGAGCTATAAATGCTGGTAGAGCTCCCATCATTTTATCTGGAGTTTATTTAGAACTGAAAAATTATTTCATCATAGGTTATTTTTCTAGGGATGTAACTATATGTGAAAAATTTCTAAAAATATTGATTTAAAAATACATTTCAACATTTGTAAGTTTTAGCAAATAAACGTAGGGATAATTTTGCTGCTATTTTAAACTAATAGACTTATAGACTAACACTCTATTTATAAACTTTCATGAGATGGATTCAGTAGATCATGTCAAAAACATTTCCAAGTTTCTTTAACCACTGATATAATTTCCCCTGAGCCCATGTACATCCAGAGTTGGGCTGGTAAGTTACAGAGTTGAAAAAACTGAGATGGAGTAAAGGTTATCTTTTGTCAACTAGAAGATTTTCACCAGGTCTGTTCTCATAGACTCCACTTATTTCTAATTAAAATCTTACTGTCAGAGATTGATCTCAGTATTGTCTATAATTAATGTTTATAAGCTTCTCAATCCAGGTCAAATAAAGATTACTAAAAAACAAAATAACTTTAATTACATTTTCAATAATATATCAAAATAGAAGATTAAAAAGGTATTCAGAAGCAAACAACTATTATTAGAAACTATGGGTCAAATATATGGTGACAAAGGCAACTTGACTCTGGGTGGTAAACACAGGACACAAAATATAAATGAGGTATTACAAAATTTTACACTTAAAACCTATATAATTTTATTAACCAATGTCACTACAATAAATTTAATAATGAACTAAAATAAAATTGTGTTTAAACAAATTTTTTTGAAAAAAAGTAAATAAGACTTCAGTAACATTTTAAAACTTGACCAGCCCCATCTGTAAGTGAAGATAGCAATTATTTCCCATATGGTCCCACATCACAGTGTCATGGCAGCAGTAGAGATGGCTGGAAATTTCCTGTGTTGGAAAGGGATTGGAGGAAATCTTACTATTCATCAGTTAGGGAATGATAGGTAAAATGTAGCAAATGCACACGCAAATATTATGCTACAGTTAGAAGAAACAGATCATATAAACAAAGAACAAAGCTCTTAAAACAATAGGGCTTAAGGAAAAATTGGAAAACAGAATGAAATTTATAACTTTACCATTCATATACCACTCATTCACTCCCTCCATAATTATCATATCTATAGAAACTTTCTGAATACTTTCTTTTCCATCTAGTCATTGAACAGATCTTTAAGTCCCTATTGTGTATCACCCCCTGGGCTATCTTCAGGCTATTCAGTATTGAAAACGACATATTTTGGACACTCAAGAAGCTTAAATTCTAGTAGGGAAGCAGAAAAATATATAAAGATATCACAATTAAATTGAGTAATTATTCACATGTACTCATTCGCCTTTTTACTATATATACCAAGACACACTTGAGGGGCGCCAGGCACCGTATTAGTGCTTAAGAATGCAAGTGACTATAATGGCCTCTAAGTATGTCAACCAAGTGAGCAATGTCTTATACATTATCTCCAAGACAGCTGAAACTCATTAGTTTTTTGGGCAGGCCCATGAAATATGTCCTCCACCCAAACATGAACAACAGTAGGTCCTGACCTTAGTCAGAAAACAGACAACCAAATGTCCTGTGTGCTATCCATCTGTGGTATTCACTATGACAACAAGAACCACTTCAAAAAACAATATGTGGCATTTGATAAAATAGAAGGTGCTGGAGGGAAGAGGCCATCAGTTCAGTGAAATTAAATCCAGCTGTGAGCCACTCAGGCCAGGGCTATCTGTAAATCTCTTTTTTTCCCTGCCCTGTACATTATAGCAATCTACTACAGATCATAGGAGCACAGCCAAAAGCCATATGTTTGGCATCATGTGGACAGCATCTGGTATTTTTTAAGATACAACTAAAAATGTTGAAAACACAATAAAACAACTGTCATTCACTTAATGCTTATGCTTATATCTTAGCTCATGGATGGTTTTATAACAAATAAACAGTTGTATGAAGTCTCAGTTTAGTCACCTTCCTTTATATATATTTTTTCCTTTGGTGAATTTCTCTTTCTTCTCTCCTTTTGGCTTGGTCCAACTGTACTTTTGTATATGTGCGTGTGTGCTACTGTAGATGGTGAAACATTGCTGTATAAGCAGAATGAAGCTGTCTTTTAAGGTGGATTCAGCCAAGTAGTCTACAAGGTCATAAATATTATTTACACTCAATTCTGTTTACTAAAAGTCAGTAGGGGTCTGGCTAATACGTTTCATAATGTCTAGAATTCAAGCTTACATTGAAGAAACACATGTGGTTGGTGCTTAGGAAAGTAGACACGGGCAGTTTTGCTAGCCCTTCTGGATTATATATGAATTAACAATCCAGATCAAGTCTGTGTAAACCACAGAGTAGGAGGAAACCTGTTAGGTATTTGTTTAGGAAGACATGTAACCAAACCCCGCCCCCCAAATTACATTATTGATCAATTCACATCTTCTTTGCATCTGTCCATACAACAGTGCTATTAGAAAACAGAATGAGATTTATAACTTTACCACTCATTCACTCCCGCCATAATTATCAAATCTATAGAAATTCTTTGAATACTTTCTTTTCCATGTAGTCATTGAGCAGATATTTAAGTCCCTATTGTGCACTGGCCCTTGGGCAACTCAAGATATGCAGTGTTGAACATGACATATTTAAAATTCTAAGGTATGTTTGCTTTCTCACTTTAGCTGCTGATTCAGAAAATGACAAGCACACTAACTGCCTTTGAAGGCATTTAATATATATTATTTTATATGGTGAAGACAGAAAAGTTGTTATAATAGGTTAGTTCAAAAACCAAGGTTAAAAAAATAGCAACTTTTCTCTGTAGAATTTGCATATAATTTCCAAAATCAAGGTATACTGGATATAAAACAACAAACTTGTATTTAATTCCTCCAACTTTTTTTTTACATACTTCAGAGTTTATGTTTTTAACTGTGATTCATTTAGGACAGTAGCCAGGATGTGGCCTGGTCTGGGAATACATAGATTTCATGTCTAGAAAGACTATGGTAGAGTTCTGTCATTGGGAGAATTAGGACAGTTTCTCAGTGGAAAGTAGAAAGGTATAGGATTTATTTCTAAGGAGGAAAAACTAGAGAATCATTTTCTTAGTTTAGTTACTTAATTTATAATTGAAATTAAGGATTCATAGTCTGGACTTACTCTTTTGCTAACCACGAAGTTCTTTAACTAAGTTAATCTCTAAATAAATTACTTAGTCACTTAAAAACATATAATTTATGTGTGGTGAATTATCATTGTTTTTCAATTAGTAATCATGCTTACTGGCATTACTACTAAATTCTAAAGTCTGTTTTATTCAAGTGGAGAATGTCCTTTTTAATCTTGCTGCTTCCCACTTTTGTGCTCCCACACAGTTTATTTATATACCAACCACAATACTTATCAATATAAACTATAATTACTATTACTAGACCATGAGTTCACCTAGTATTAAGGCCATGTCTGATTCATCTTCGTGCCCCTAGTATCTACCTAGAAGCAGACTGGAAAAATGAACATTAATATGTTGAAAGATATTGCCTACCTGTGAAATACAGGCCCATGAAAATAGAACACAGTATACAGGAATATGCACACTGACTAATGGTGTACAGGAATGAATCCAAAGAACAGTGGAAATTGACTAATGGAACTGATGACCATTATGTTCTGAGCACGGAGTCCAATACAGTCAAATAGTACAGGGTGTAAGTAATAAGACATTTTGTTACTTTTATTCAATCAGCCAATGCTGCCCAGTTGGTGTGGCTCAGTGATTGAGCGTCAACCCATGAACCAAGAGGTTCCAGTTAGATTCCAGGTCAGGGCACATGCTGGGATTGCGGGCTCCATCCCCAGTAGGGGCCATGTAGGAGGCAGCTGATCGATTATGTTCCTCGCTGACATTTCTATCTCTTTATCCCTCTCCCTTCCTCTCTTTCTAAAAAAATCAATAAAAACATTTTAAAAAAACAAACAGCCAATGCTAATTTGAGCAGAGGGCAGGGCATTGCAATACACTGACAACACTGACAGCATTGGCCTCACGGGAAGTTTCTCTTCCCATTGATGTACATTGCATTTGTTTTATAACTGGGAGGCAGTGAAACAGTCTCATTGTAGCAGATGTCACAAGTAGGAAAGAAGAAAGCCTTTGTTTCCTATCTGACCACACAGACTGGACTTGAGGTTCTATTAGTAAAGGGTAGAAGGCCAAACAAAAATTAATTGAACTTAATGCAGATCATGTTTGTGGTTAAAAAAGAAAAATCAAAATCTACAGAATGGATTAAAATGATTAACTACTTCCTCTACTCCTGTATCTCATTCCCCAGGTAAAACCACTTTTACCTTTAATAAAATCCCATATTTCAAGAGTACATTTATGGATTTTAACTAATTGAATTGTGTTTATATGAAAGTTTAGCTTATTTACAACTGTTTCTTCTTCTTACTAATATGGAAGTGGGTAGGTGGGTCACTGGGGGACTAGGGAGCATGGGCCAGGAAGGTGTTTGAGGGGAGGAGTGTGTAGTAGATGGTACCAAATGCAGCACTTTGAGGTGATGCCAAATTAAAACCTGGCCGACTGCCCAAAGACATCATCAATACAAAGGGCAAATAAGATAAAAAGATCCTGGAGCAAAAGCAATAAAATACAGCTTGGGAAGTCCAGTCAAGAGAAGAGGTTAGAAGCAGAGTGGTGGGTGGAAGGGCAAAGCAGAGATGGATGCAGTTCTGCAGCCCTGGCCGCCCTTACAAACTCCTGCCAAGCAAGGAACCTGCAGCAACAGTGGGCTGAAGGGTGGCCATTAGAACCGAACACTAAAAAAACAGCAGCATAAAGCTAAAGCCCTTAAAAGATTTTTGCTTAAATCATGTCAATTTTCAATAATTTGTGTAAAATAAAATGTTTGAAACATTGTAAAGTCTTACCAACTAACCAACCATCCTGGTAAACTCTAGCATTTGTAAGCCTGGGCAAGACTACAAATGGAGGCCAACATATCATACTCTATATATTTAAATTATGTCAAGGCAACTTTTCATTAAAATATATTCTATCTTCCTATATTGACAAATATTTCAAAACAGAAAAATAAAATGTTTAGCTTTGCTTTATAACAGAGAAAATTAAATTTAATAAGTATAGTATGTAAAGTGGTCTGTGGATGGACTGAGTAATAAAGAACTATATCATTATATTTTTTGTTGTTGCTGTTTATTTATTTATTTATTTATTTTTTAATAATTAAATCTTTATTGTTCAGATTATTACATTTGTTCCTCTTTTTTCCCCCCATAACTCCCCTCCTCCCAGTTCCCACCTCACCCTCCGCCCTCACTCCCCACCCAATGTCCTCATCATAGGTGCATGATTTTTGTCCAGTCTCTTCCCGCATCTCCCACATCCCTTCCCCCCCAAGCATAGTCAGTCCATTCCCTTTCTATGTCCCTGATTCTATTATAATAACCAGTTCATTCTGTTCATCAGATTATTTATTCACTTGATTCTTAGATTCACTTGTTGGTAGATGCATGTTTGTTGTTCATAATTTGTATCTTTACCTTTTTCTTCTTCTTCCTCTTCTTAAAGGATACCTTTCAGCATTTCATATAATACTGGTTTGGTGGTGATGAACTCCTTTAGCTTTTCCTTATCTGTGAAGCTCTTTGTCTGACCTTCAATTCTGAATGATAGCTTTGCTGGATAAAGTAATCTTGGTTGTAGGTTCTTGGTATTCATCACTTTGAATATTTCTTGCCACTCCCTTCTGGCCTGCAAAGTTTCTGTTGAGAAATCAGCTGACAGTCGTATGGGTATTCCCTTGTAGGTAACTGAGTTTCTTTCTCTTGCTGCTTTTAAGATTCTCTCTTTGTCTTTTGCTCTTGGCATTTTAATTATGATGTGTCTTGGTGTGGTCCTCTTTGGATTCCTTTTGTTTGGGGTTCTCTGCCCTTCCTGGACTTGTAAATCAATTTCTTTCACCAAGTAGGGGAAGTTTTCTGTCATTATTTCTTCAAATAGGTTTTCAATATCTTGCTCTCTCTCTCATCTTCTGGCACCCCTATAATTCTGATATTGGTATGCTTGTAGCTGTCCCAGAGGCTCCTTACACTATCTTCACACTTTCGAATTCTTTTTTCATTTTGCTTTTCCGGTTGGGTGTTTTTTGCTTCCTCGCATTTCAAATCTTTGACTTGATTCTTGCGCTCCTCTGGTCTGCTGTTGGGAGTCTGTATAATATTCTTTATTTCAGTCAGTGTATGCTTACTTTCTAGTTGGTCCTTTATCACACCATTGAGGGTCTCATTAGATTTCCTGTACATCTCATCAAGTTTATCGACAGACTCTAGAAGCCTCTTGAGAGACCTCAAAAGTGTGGTTTTGAATTCTATATCCAGTAGCCTGCTTTCCTCCGGTTCTGTCCTTTGTGGCCTGTTTCTTTGTCTTGGCATTTTTTTATGCTTCGCTGTGTCGATAGAGTGGCTTTCCGTGTTAAGTGTCCCAATTACCTGAGGTAGACACTTTGGTGCACCCCCTTGTGGTCTCTATGAGCAGTCTTGTTGTAGTCAAGCCTTGATTGTTGTAGGTAATTACTACTTGACCTCCAGGCCAACTGGCTGTGAGAATCAGCTGTGTTTGCAGTGGGAGAACTTCTGTCCTCTAGGGAGGTGCTAATCTAGCCTTTGCCTGAGGCTATCCGGCAAATGCCTCTGTGCAGGGCTTGGGCGGGGCGGGTCCCACGGATCAACAGGGCGGAGGAGGAGCAGTTATGGCTGCTCTCAGTCCGTCCCCAGGGCTCTGCCTCTCTGTCCCAGCAACTGCTGCAAACCTCGGAGGGACCGAAGCCAGACAGTCCCGCTTCTCCCTTTTGAGTCTGGGTCCCTAGAGACTCACCCGGATCTGGAGCTCAGATTCTGAGGCTCCCTCCGGATTGAAACAGACAACCGCGCCCTCAGCCACCAGCCCGCGCTGCGCGCACTCCGAACCTTAGTATTTTACTTCAGCACCGCGCCTCCTCTGATTCTCGGTTCCTCCTAGTTGTAGAACTTCCACTCAGCCAGCCTTCCTATGGTTCTGGATGATGTCCGTTCCGTCTTTTAGTTGTATTTTTGAAGTGGTTGTTCGAGGCAGCAAACTCCAGCGTTAACCTATGCCACCATCTTGGTTTCTCCTCATTATTTTTTTAAAATATATTTTTATTGACTTCAGAGAGGGAGAAAGGGAGAGAAACATCAGTGATGAGAATTATTGATCTGCTGCCTCCTGCATGCCCCCTACTGGGGATGGAGTCCGAAATCTGGCATGTGCCCTGACCAAGAATCAAACCGTGACCTCCTGGTTCATAGGTTGATGCTCAAACACTGAGCCACATAAGCCGGACATCATGCTTTATTTTTTTAAATCATTTTTTTTACCTTCCTTTCAGATAAATAATTATTATATTGTTTAGTCTTAAAGGTAACTAAGAATTTTTTAAGTGTTTTGTTTTGTTTTTGTCAATCATCACCAGAGGAATTTTTTCCCCCAATGATTTTTAGAGGGAGTAGAAGCGGGTGGGGGGGGAGGGGGGGACAGAGAGAGAGAAACATTGGTGCAACCAGGACTGAGCCTGCAACCGAGGTATGTGCCCTTCACTATAACAGAACCTGGAACCTTTTGGTTCACAGGTCGATACTCTATCCACTGAGTCAAACTGACAAGGGCAATAATGAAGAATTTTTTAAAATATAATCATAAATTATATGAACACTAGAGGCCCCGTGCATGGATTCGTGCACTGCTGGGGTTCCTCTGCCTGGCTTGCAGGGATTGGGCCAAAACTGGCTCTCCGACACTCCCCAAGGGGTCCCAGATTGCAAGAGGGCAATTCTCAGGTGATGCACCCCAGAATCGGGCTCCCTTCTCTCTGGTTCTGGGTGTATCACCCAAGAACTGCAGCTGCCACGTCACCACAGCTCGGCGGCTCCTGCGATGAGTGTCTGCCCGCTGGTGGTCAGTGTGTGTCATAGCTACCAGATGGTCATATGGTCGCTTAGGCTTTTATATAGAGAGATATTTTTATAAAAATGTAAATTAAGGTAATTTTAAAAATCAAAATATTAAAATTATTTCACATGCATATTTTCAAAATTAGTTTCTTCTAAAATATTCAAAATTCCCTATTGGAAGTGAAGGACAAGATCATAATTCACATCAAAATCTTAAGTGTAGCCCTAACTGGTTTGGCTCACTGGATAGAGTGTTGGCCTGCGGACTGAAGGGTCCCAGGTTCGATTCCGGTCAAGGGCATGTACCTTGGTTGCGGGCACATCCCCAGTAGGGGGTGTGCAGGAGGCAGCCAATCCATGTTTCTCTCTCATCGATGTTTCTAACTCTCTACCCTCTCCTTTCCTCTCTGTAAAAAATCAATAAAATTTTTAAAAAATCTTAAGTGTAAAATATTTAAATGCTGAAATTTTATTTTTTTAAAATTAAATGTATAAAAAAATTAAATGTATTAAACATTTTAATAAAAAACTATTAGCAATTCTAATACTTAGTGCATATTACATGTATACCTACATAAATTTAAATGAAATATAAATTTTTAAATATTGCACAATATTCTTCACCTGCCTCATGCAAAGTAAATACAATACTAACTTGTGAGCATCTTCAGAATCAAATTGAAACACAAAAGCAGCAAAAAAAAATAGATGTCAGGAAACTTTGTTAATAAGAATTTATTTCAGTCACTTGTGGAGAATGGCTACAGTGTTTGGACAGGTTCAAGCCTCGGACTAATGAGAAGGCACAGTCCTCTCATGGCCACATGCAAGTCCCAGCTTGGAGGGCAGAGCCCTCCCAGCACAATTATAGCCAACAGCTATAGTTGTACGCTTGAACCTATGGCCCGAACACGTGGCCCCACATGCCTGAGTGATGTGGGCTTGATAGGTTCAGGTGCATGTAATTGAGTAGGATCGAAACTCACGAGAATGTTGTAAACATCTTGGCCACGCCCTTACTTTGCCTGGTGGAATCTGGCTATAAAATAAAGACATGGCTTGTAGTCCATGGCGCTGTCACTAGCTCTCCATCAGAGAGGCTCTCCATCAGAGGACAGCGTCCCATCCAGACCCAGCTTTCTTCTCTTGTCTGTCTTTTCTCTGCCCCCTCTCAGGCTCACCGAACCTGGCTGAACTGGCTCAGCACATAAGGTGCCCAACGTGGGGCTGAGTATGCCATGGTCGTGCTGGCTCGCTACAGTAACTATCTAAGATTCAACAAGTATCTAATTCAGGGGTCCTCAAACTTTTTAAACAGGGGGCCAGTTCACTGTCCCTCAGACCGTTGGAGGGCCGGACTATAGTTTTAAAAAACAACTATGAACAAATTCCTATGCACACTGCACATATCTTATTTTGAAGTAAAAAACCAAAACGGGAACAAATACAATATTTGTATTTGCATGTGGCCCGCGGGCCGTAGTTTGAGGACCCCTGATCTAACTAAATACTTCTTCGACTCAAATGGGTCACAGAGGTGTTAGCTAATGCTGTGGTAGTAATCATGAAACATATAAGTGTACCAATTCAATTTGTTGTACACCTCACACAATGTTATATGCCAAGCGTATCTCAATAAAACTGGGGGTGGGGGGATTTTTCCTAAACCCTGAAGCTGCATCTATCTCAAAAGAGCAGCAGCACAATCTACAGACTCACCACATTCAGAACAGTTGCCTTTTGTTTCAAGAACACAGCAGGGAAGAAAAAAAAAGTGGAAGAGCATTTCCTCGGGGTCTGAAAAAATGTTAGTCTTAAGAGATGTTCGGGATGTTAAAGGTTCCTGGTTGCTCTATCAGGGCTGAGTACTGGTCATCAACTAGGTCTTTAAAGAAGCATAAGGTCCAGGGCTGAGGCCCCTTTTGCCTTGTTCTAAGGGCAGTACTGCCTGCAACAGAAGTGACTCGGATGCCAGTGAAGGTCCTATGCAGAATGGATTAATGTCACTAAATAACAATGACTCAAAAGTTCCTATGCTATTGTTATATCAGGACAAACTAAATAAATTTTTTATGTTTAAAAAATATATTCAACAAACTCTAGATTGCAGGTTCTTGATGATGGTATCATAACTGTGGAGGCCACTGCTATTTACCCTGTATACTAGGCGTATCATACTTATTGCATAGTAGGAGTAAATGCTTATGACATAAATTGATGAGTGAAATATTTTATGCCTACTATGCATTATGTGACAAGCTAGAGTTAAGACACTGGGTGCCCCCTGCCTATAATCTCAAGGAGACACCTGAGACATGATTCACATGCCAGAGTAGAATTTATTAACCTCTTTGTTGGTCCTTTCCATGACTTCTATGACAGTGCAACCCAAAGCAGAGAGCCATCCTGCTATGACCATAAAGAGCAGAGTCATTGCTCATCACTAAATGCCGAATTAAATCATTACCAGATATGAGGTCTCATTACTTTCAGTTTAATACAAAATTTGAGAACAGCCCTGTGAATCTTGGAGGATGTTCCAGTACTTGGACAGCCTTACTGCAGCTTTAGTCTGGACTCTGGCTCCTTCTCTGCCTCTGCTCCAAGCTGAAATCAACTGCCAGTCTCTGTTCCAGATTGGAGCTGTGCCATAAGCATTTCCCCTGGCAAATGAGTCACTTCCCCATGACTTTAGGGTTTGGTGGCACAACCCACGAACTCAATCGGGAGGGTGGGTCATCTGGAACTGGTAATGAAACTAGGTACAGTGCATCAGTGCCAAGCTTTGAGTGAAATATTTCAATACATCCATCCAAACTTCAATTTATAGGGACTTTATAAAAAGGAACAGAGAAAAATAAAAATTGGTACAATAAAATGAAAGTTTTAGAAAATGCCTACCTTTATAACTGTCAAAGATTATAGTTTCCATGAAATTATACTTTATTTTTTTCTTATTTTTCTTCCTCCAGAATAATCACACTTACCCAGACTCCCAGCCAGGTAATTACACTGAGTATGTCGACTCATTTAATGACAGTGTGTTTTTACCAGTTATGAGTAAATAATGTATTTGTACAACTGGTAATGATTTGCAACAAATTTGACGTATCAAGCAATACTGAGTTTAGCACTGATAAATATTAAAATGTTGGATGAAATTCAGACCACATTGGTTGGAATATACCAGTGTAGGTTTCAGGGTAAGCAGAGCAGCATAATAAAAATCAAGCACCTAAAAGGCCAGCCTGACAGCACTGGAGACCAGTATCTTTCCTTTATTCCCAAGGCACATGTAACATAGGTCTCAGGCTCCAGTAATAGCAAAATCTCCTTCAAAGTTCTTCCAATGAACTTTCCCATTTTCCAAGGAAGAACACCTTATAAGGAGAAAAAGGCAAAGTCTCCACCTCACAATTTAAGATTTAATTTTAAAATTTTTCAACAGCAACCCAAAAAATGTTGCCTAGGATTAAGGGCACCTGAACTGTGGATTTTATGCATTGCGAGTTCTTTGGAGAGTGTTTCTTACCTGTATAATCACTGTTCCACCCAGAGAAGACTTGGTGCAAAGCTGGTGCTTTGCCTATGCTTATTATAGTTAAATAAAGTGTTTTTTCTTCTACATTTGATATAGGGTCAAATTCTTTAAGTTTCTATATACAATGTATTTCTATTTAAAACAATAGTAGCTAACATCTGCTTCTTCTTCAGACTTATTTATACATAACCTTCTTCCATAAAGAATATAACATGAGCCCAGCCCTCATGGCTCAGTGGTTGAGCACCCACCTATGAGCCAGGAGGTCACAGTTTGATTCCCAGTCAGGGCACATGCTAGGATTGTTGGCTCAATGCCCTGTAGGGGGCGTGCAGGAGGCAGCCAATCAATAATTCTCTCTCATCATTGATGTTTCTCTCTCTCTCTCTCCCCCTCTCCCTTCCTCTCTGAAATCAATAAAAATTTATTTTTAAAAAGAGAATATGAGATGAATTTCCTTTTCCTCCAAGGAGTATAGTTATGAGAATCAGGAATATTTTCAAATTGCCACATAAATATGTCTGACATTCTGCAACCTGTTGTGTGCACACAGCTCTGATCCTCTTCTTTAGGGCTTTAAGTTCATACTTTCAACATAAGATTAATTACTGTTCCCTGTGTTTGCACCCAATGTGAACCAGGTAATATCACAAGAATGGATCCTGAAGCACTATGATAAAATATCTCACCATCATAACTTTATTTTATTCAGGAAGAGAGTGTTTAAGGCCAGTACATTATTTTTATTTTATCTCCATCTGTAGTGTTTGCAATTAACTTAATGTTAAAAAGAAACTCAAGGGACATTTTAACTTTAATGACCCCTGGGTGTGGGGTTATGGCTAAGTGCAAGACTTCTGGAGTTGGTGTAATTTGGTTTCATGGCACTATAGTAATTACCTGGGAATTGCATCCATGCTGGAAAAACGCCACAAATGATCAATCATCTTGTGCTCTTCGGAAGAAAATAACCAAACGAATATACACATAACTGTGCCTTTATGTGGAGTCACTAGGAGTCAGCTGATAAGTGTATACATAGCAAGAAGTACAAAAGAATCATAAATTAACATCACCTATCATCCACCCATACCCACGCCTACCTTCATTCCAGCAGGTTAACAATTACAAGTATTTTGGTGGAAAAGTTAAGCTTCCATTTTCTTAAAACCAAAGATGAGATCATGCATAGTGCTCAGATCCTGAGGGCCATGGGTACAGCCAAGGCTGTAGTTAATTTAGAGTTTCAAAGAGGGGACAGCATCCCCTGGTTATTTCATACCACTTTCCCTTCCGAAAGAATTCTTAAGCAGATGTTTACCTTGTCAGCATGTGTAACTTGGGCAATATGTTCTCAGTTTTAGGGGGGGATGTGCTCCTCCCCACTGTGAGTTATTCACAAAATTTCTTGAAGTTGTACAAAGCAAGTTATGGTGAAGGTTCTCCAAGGTTCTGGTTGACTTACGTTTGGAATAAGTCTTTTGTTGTTATTTGCTTTCTGACAGAGGGACTGGAAATTGTCTAGACTCTGGAACTGACTTTGTGATGTTTGGATAAGTACTCTTAAAGTAAGTGGTGTATTAGCATGTGGTTTACTTATGCAAAGCAAGTTAAAAGATGGATTAAAGTATATTTCTTAAAAGTGTGTTTTTTAGAAAACTTCCTAGCTGTCCCAATTTTGTGGTACAACAGACTCACACAGTCTAAAAAATTGGCACGGTACTTAACTATCACCTTCTGCAACTGATTGTAGCAATGCTGCAGAAGCTGTTACTAGGCCCTTCCCGCCACATCACCACTTAAATTAAGTAGACAGTGATACTACTTGCGTGCTACATTTACCAAGGTTTAAAATAAAGTTTTTGAATAGTAGCAACTCAAATCTCCATTCTGCAGCAACTACCTCTGGCCTTTTTTTTCTTTGTAATAGGGGCTGGGGAATAAATAACCTGATGAACATGTAGTGAAGTCAATTGGGGATGAATGTTTCCATAAAAGGACACATCTTTTTTCTAAAATTGTGTCTCTCTGTAATCATTTACATAACTTTAGTTGAAAAATAGCAATTTAAATGTGATAACCTTTGTGAATAGAGGTCTAGGTTGAAGGGTTCTCTTGCTCTCCCCAATTCACATATCCCCCTTTCTGCACACCACTAGGGTAAAGACCCTGCACTGTATTATCCTAACTTTGTCCTCAAATCCTAGAATCTAAAAATAAAATAATTCATTTACTTGATGTATTGCTAGTGTTCCTTCACAAAAATAGAACATCACCCTTACCTACAAATACGTGCACACAGGCTGAACCGTGCACACAGAGTAAATTAATCCCATGGCGGCATTGTCAAAATGAGAACCAAAGCACCAATCACTGCCCCACCCCGAACACACAGGTGCACCAGGCTGTCCCATGAAGGCACCTCTCTGCTTCTCTCCTTGTATTAGGGGCACTTTACTCACCACGTGCAACTTTCCTGCTGCCAATTCCTATGACCACGGAGAAGCATTTTGAGCTCTTCAGTTTGCCTTTAGAGAATAAAGTATTTTAACAATACAGCTAGAAGTATAAATTGTATGACAGAATTAGCCCTAGAAATTGTGTGAATTCCCAAGAAATGCCCAGTTCTTGGACGTCAGCTGCAGTATCTACTCTGGTTTTGCTCTTAGCTGTCCTTAGCCCCTGCCCTGTCAACTTTATTACTGTGAGTGGGAGATGTAGCTGGTTCCTGAGTTACTACTTTTAAACATTAATGATAGGAATGAGGAGAGGCCGACTGTTACAAATGTAACAATATACAAAACTAGAGATAGTTGGAATCCCAAGTCAGGAATACGTTGACCTTGAAAGATGCCCATTTGTCCCAGGAGGAATGTGGGCTGCCTGGCCCATTTGTCCACCTAGGTCCAAAGCATTTATCTAGGATGTGAAAGCCACTAAGGTATAAATTTTTCAGCCATGTACACAGGGATAGATGGCTTGTGTGGACCAGAAAATTTTATTTCCATTCATTCATTCATTCATTCACTCATTCCCAGCAAGATTCTGAAGTACAGCCAAATCAAAACTGGGTTAGTAGCTCAGCCAGTTCCAGCTTCAGGACATGTATATTATATTTATTGATAGCTTCCTTTAATGAGCCACTACAATTTGATACCTTTCCAGTGCTAGCCAAAGCTACAGAGAGCTAATTCCACAGTCCCCTCTGTAAGAAAGAAAGACCAGGTCAGAATATTGTACATTTCCCAGGATGGATAAGCTAGAAAAGACTGGCCCCTTCATATGCCTCTTCAAAGGAGTCAAGGTTTAGTCTATCACTGAATGAGAGTAAGATGATCTTTATAAGGCCTACATATAGCTCAAGTAATGAAGAGGGGAAGAGGGAAAAATCAGAAAGGAATGAGATGGAAAAAAAAAAAACAGAAAAAAATGGGAAACAATAGAGAAGAAAGTAAAGCAGGAGAGAAAAGAGGGCTAGACCAAGGACAGGCACTCACCAACTATTGCAATGAATTAAGAAAGGGGCAATATGTGGAGAGCAAAGACAGGCTAGACCCGTGGTCGGCAAACCGCGGCTCACGAGCCATATGCGACTTTTTGGCCCCTTGAGTGTGATTCTTCCACAAAATACCACATGCAGGCGTGCACATACAGTGCGATTGAAACTGTGTGGCCCATGCACAGAAGTCGGTATTTTGTGGAAGAGCCGGTACTTTGTGGAAGAGCCACACTCAAGGGGCCAAAGAGCCGCATGTGGCTCTCGAGCCGCGGTTTGCCAAGCTGCAGTTTGCCGACCACTGGGCTAGACAAAGGAGTGAGGGATAGATAGCATCCAACTTCTCAGTAATTCCACTTCCACCTACTCCAATTTGCCATTATCCTGAGGATTATTGCAATAGCTTCTTGGCATCTTCCTATCAGTGCTCTTCTGTAGTTTTCCCTTCTATCCAGAATCAGAAATGATCCCTATAAAAGGTAAATCATAGCCACATTTCTTCCCCGCTTAGAACATACCCCAACCTTCCCTTCATACTCAGAAAAAACTCCTACGTCCTTACCATGGATTCAGAGGCCACCCTTATCTGGCCTCATCTCTTCTTCAGCAGCTACAGCAAGGCCAACTCTATTCCTGTTCCTTGAATACATTACGTTTACTTCCTCGTTAGGGTGTGTGTGCTCAGTGTTGAACTCTCTGCCAGCAGATCTTCCCAATGCTGACTCCTTGTATTTCAGGGTTATAGTTCAAGTCATTTTGAGTGTGTTTAACTCATAGATGACATTCATTGTCTGCTGTAGGAATGAATGAGGATTCTTCCAAATCAAATTTCACCATCTTATTTCTAAGCTCATAATGGTTCAATTCTAGAGTCATTGGCTTTGCTGTGGTTAAAGAATATGCTCCCTATTTAGAACTATCAGCCTTTCATAAGCATTTACTTCCTACGCATTTCACCAGTTCTATTGTAACTGAAACAAGCAATGCTTTGGGGGACAACTTCTAAAATTTTTTATTAGAACTCTTATTAACGTAATGACTTTGTTTTTCTACCTGTGTACTTTGCATGCTATTCTACCTATAGCAGATCCTACAATACCCACCACACACCCCTTCCCTGCCATCTCCTCTATGCTCAGCCTTAACTCAGAAGTAAAGCCTTAGCTAATCTTTGGAAACTTCCTTAGTCACCCAAACTCAGAGAATCATCTTTCTTTGAACTCCCACAGCAATTAAAACCTGGACCACCACTCCAGGCATTGTGGTAACTAATCTCCCAAATGACCCACAAAAATGCCTCCACTAGCTATCTGCTGTTACTCACATCAAGAGCTAGAACTTATTCCCCGAATCCATCCCACCAGCACAGGCTGGTCTTGTGACTATCTTGATCAATAAAATGGGTGAAAATGGATAGTACTTCTGATCCCAGGACTTGAGTACTAAAAATTCCACCTCCTGACCCTTGGATCCCTACTCCGTGATATAAGGCTAACCCATAGGAGAAAAAAGGCCACAGTAAGGTGTTCTAGAATCTAGAGAATGAGATATTATGGGAAGAGAGAATTCACTTGGAGACCAAAACCCTCACACATGTGCATGAAGAAGTCGGCTTGGCCATCCCAGCCCAACTACCATCTGATTGCAGTGTGTAAGAGACTTCAAGTAAAACCAACAGAACTACCCAGATGAGCCCCACCCAGCCAATTCACAGAATCATGAGAAATAAAAGTGCTTTTGTCTTAAGCCGTTAAAGTTTTAGGATGATTTGCTATGCAGCAATAACCAAAATAGGCAGTCATGTCAGCAGCATGGTTTTTTTTTATTGCTGGAATGGTTTTACATATCAGTAAACTGTCCTGTCATGAATTATTTTCTGTTATCTGCTCAAACTATAAGCTTCTCAAGGGCAATATGATTTTTAGCATAGTGCCAGCATAGCTAGTGCCCTAAAAACAGGAGGTACTGAAATAATATTTATTATCTTGGCCCATCTAATTTCTTTTGGTTGTTGAAAGTTTTAAAATAAAGCTAATTTTGTTATAAAATTATTTTCCTTACATATAAAAAGTCTTTGAGGACTCTGTTATTAACAAGATTTCAGAATTCAAAAATCATTTTGATATAATTTATACCTTGTACATTTTTTCATGTGAAATATTATTACATAGTTATTCAACTGTAATAATATAAAAAGAAAATACAATTATTTTGAGGATTTCCTTGGAAACCAAGAAGAAAAATGACTCTACTGTATCTAGAAATAAAGCAACATTTAAAATTCCAAGTGACTAAGAGTAATATTTTATTTTATTACTCATGGGCACAGAATCTATATTACTGGTGGTATCCCAAAGCACTTTAGAAGACTTATGTGAGTAACAATGAAATGATTGCATTTCCAGAAAGGACACTTAGCAAGTTTATTGCTGGTTCTTTCTGCACTTCTTCAGTGATTCAATCTTTTGGCTAGACCTTTTAACTTCTACATCACTGGAAGCTTGTCCAAAATATATTTCAAATAACTGCATACCTTCAGAACCTCATTCTTAAAACCTTCAGGAATATTTTGCCAATTTGATGATCTCACTGGAAATATCTTTAGCTGTACAATTTTGCACCTACATCACATATTATTTGCAGGAACAAAGTGTAACTACGTATATCTGATAATCTATCTGGCTATGTTTATTTCCTATTATAGAATTGTTATAAGCATATTGATCATTTAATTTGAAAGCTTATCTTCATCTGAGATCACAAGCAACATAACAAAATAATGCACATTTGAAAATATAATTGGGCCCTGAATGGGTGGCTCAGTTGGTTGGAACGTCGTCCCAGTACACCAAAAGGTTGTGGGTTCAATTCCCAATCAGAACGTGTACAGGAGGCAACCAATAGATAGTTCTCTCTCACATTGATGTCTTTCTCCCTCCCTCTCTTTCTTAAAAACAAAAACAAACTATAAGCATGGTATATAAATTTAAAGATGTTTGAAATCACATATTTATGTACTATTTTTCATATTTATAAGTTGGTCCTCAGACTACATGCATTTTCTACCATTTCTCGCTGGTATATTCTGGGTTCCTCTGGCCACAGTCTGAGAAAGTACTCGGATCAAAAACAGTAACAAATGTCCTTGATTCAGTATTCAAACAACAGAAAGAATTCCAGCCCAATAGGTTAAGGTTTTTAATTTTCTGATTTAATATATTTTTTGGTAGAATTAATGGGTTCTATAAAACAACTTTTCTGCCAGAAATGCCTACCTAATATATGCTTCTCCTTCCTTTAATGACAGAACCTTGATTGTGCTCAGAGAGACAACGTGCTCAAAACAACAAAATACTTAGGAATAAATTTAACCAAGGAGGGAAAAGATCTGAACACTGAAAATGGTAAGACGTTGATAAAAAAGACTGAAGATACAAATAAATGAAAAGATATCCTGTGATTAGATGGAAAGGATATTAATATTGTCAAAATGTGCATACCAAACAAAGTGATCTACAGATTCAATGCAATCCCTAACAAAATCCCAATGGCATTTTTCACAGAAACAGGAGAAACTATGCTAAAATTTGTACGGAACCACAAAAGATCCCAAATAGCCAAAACAATCCTAACAGATAATAAAGCTGGAAGCACCAAACTTTCTGATTTCAAGCTATATTACAAATCTATAATAATCAAAACAGCATGGTACTAGAATAAAAAACAGGCACACAGACTACTGTAAGAGAGTAGAGAGCCCAGATATAAACCACACATATTTAAGCGAATTCTGTAGTAAATACTAGTTAGATGATAAACTTGAAAGCAGGGACATTGTCTCTCTTTCACTCTACATGAATGATCAGCACATAGAAAGTGCTAAGTAAATAAACATGCCCAACATGATTATTTGAGTGTATGGTATACATTTACAAAATCAGAAACTATTCACAAGATAACACTCATAATGGTATTGGATCTAAAACACCTATGCAGGTATGATTAATACTTAACCCAGTTAAAATCTAAATTAACCAAAAATGTATACATATCACTGAAAATAAATGAGTTTGTTTCATTAGATTTAGGTATGTTCTTTCCCTCTGGGCAACCTTAACAGTTCAATTACACTACAAATCTAAAAATAGTTATTTTTGCAACACGGTACTCTACGCACAAAATTGCTGAGTTAGAGAAATGTAATCAAGGTACTGATTGGGTTGCTGCCCCATCCCATTCCCTAAGCACTCTAAACTGGGATTTGCAGCTAAGTACCTTCCATTTATAAGTATAATATATTTAAATACTAATGACAATTTAAAAAGTAGAAACTTCAATGTTTAACTTTCAACTTCAAGTACAAAGCATCAATAAATTTTCTAAAATAATTAAAAATTTTGGATAGTCTTACACATTGCCATTATTTCATTTACCAAACTGTTTATGCGAGGAAACTAATGAAATATATGTATTATTTTGATATTATGGGCTTTATAATATAAAGAGTAAGGTAACATAAAAAACTAGAGTAAAATTTTACAAAACAAATTTTTAAGGCTCTAACGTGAACTTATAATACAACTCAAATGTAACTGTATAGCATACCTATATTAGATTGCATTTTTCCATGCAAAGTAAATATAATAAAAATAATAACACAATTGCAACTTTATTTTCAAACTTGAATTATTTTTAGTATTTATGTTTTACAACTACAAAGTCTTAAAATTTAATGTCAGTAGGGATCAAAATGTTTTTCTTCCTCATTCAAATCTTGGCAGCCCTAACTCTCAAAGCTCAGAGATAAAATTTGATTTAAAAGCCCACTAAGAACAAATTGCTTAATCAGAAATCTGGACTTCACTATTAAGAAATTTCATCACCCACAAAATATGGGGGGAAAACTCATACAGCCAAAAACATAAAAATGCTCATTTTTATTTAATGCTTTGTGGATCAGAGCTAAGGAAAACAAAAATAGACATTTTTCTTACTTTACTAGTTACTGAAATCCCTAAACAGTAGCTTTAGAATAGCCTATTTTCATTATAAACACATATATTTTTACACACAGGTAACATTATTTTTCTTTACTCTGTGATAGCCTAGTTGTAGTTTAATTCCAAATCATGCAAATTTCTAAAAATGTATAATCTGGTCACACAAAAACTGGTGAAAGACACCATCTCACCATTTCAAAAAAAGGACTACAGAGGGAAGGCAGGAGTGGGTGGTTGGGTGGAAAGAGCTCAACCAACAAACTTGTATGCATATATGCCTAACCCATGAACACAGACAATAGGATGGTGAAGACCTAGGGTGGGGGAGGGCTAGAAGGGGTCAATGGGAAAAAAGGGGGACATATGTAATACTTCCAATAAAAGAGATTTTTTTTTAAAAAGAAAACAAATGAACAAAACAAAACAAAGCCTAAGGGAATTAAACATAATAAGATTGCTGAAAACCAAAAAGGTTTTACTGGAAAGCTTTAACTAATAGTAGGGGGTGGGGGGAAGAGTGGGGGGGGGGACATATTGCTTTAAGACTTACAAACTTCTCAAAAATGGAAGCCTGAAGATGTGGAATAACATTTTTAAAGTGCTATAAAAAAGTCACTCATAATCAAGACTCAAGATCTCAAACTGAATAATAAAAAATGAATGCTGACACCAAGATGGCACAATGTTAGAATCATGAGACAAGGATTTCAAAACAGCCATCATAAAAATGCATGAGTCATTACAAACACATTTGAAATTAATTAATTAATTAATTAATTGAAAGTCTCAGCAAAGATATAAAGAAGACATTCAAAGGAACTCTGAAAACTAAAAAATACATAACTAAAAATTAAATAAAACCACTCAATGGGTCACAGCAGAAGGGGAAACACAGAGAAAATAATCTGTTAACTATAAGATGAAACACAGAAATCAGCCAATCTAAAGAACAATAGACTAAAAATAAAACAAGCAAAACTCTGTGGAACTATAAAATAACATCTTACATCTGTGTCATCAGAGACCCAGAAGGAAAGAAAAAAGAAATAGGGTTAAAAAATTTTCAAGTGTTAAAAAACAACAACACTCTCAACCCCAAATTTTATATCCAGCAAAAATATGCTTCAAGAATTATGGGGAAATCAAGACATTCTCAAATAAAGGCCACTAAGAAAATTTGTCACCAGCAGACCTACACTAAAACAATGACAAAAGGAAGTTCTCTAAACAGAAAGAAAATGAAAAAAATAAAAACTACAAATCAAAGATATAAATAAAGATACTCCACATACATGGACTAGAAGTTTTGATACAGTTAAGATGCCAATTCTCCCCTACTTGATATGCAGATTTAATGCATACCAATGAAAATTCCAGCAAGATTCTTTTATAGATACAAACAAGATTATTCTAAAATTTCTATGGAAAGGCAAAGGAACTAGAAAAGCCAAAACAATTCTGAGATAGAATCAAGTACGAGGAATCATTCTACTAATTTCAAGGCTAATTATATAGCTATTTTAATAAAGTCCATATGTTATTGGTGGAGGATTGAAAAAAAACACAGTGGAATACAGAACCCAAGAATAGCCCATATAAATATGACCAATGAATTTGTGATAAAAGTGAAAAACAAATTCAATGAAGAAAAGATAGCCCTTTCAAAACTTGGTGCTTTAACAATTGGATATCTACAAATATAAAAATGAACCTTGTCCTAAACCTCACACCTTATACAAAAATTAACTCAAAATAGATCAGATATTTAAATGTAAAACAAACTATAAAACCTGTAAAAAAATAATATAGGAAAAAAATCTTCAGGACCTAGGATTTGGTGAAGAGTTCTTAAACATGACACCAATACATGAAAAAAAAAAAAAACAATAAATTAGACTTCATCAAAATTAAAAACTGTTGATCTTCAAAAGACCCATTAAAAATATAAGAAAAGCTACACAGTAGAATATTTTCAAACCACATTAAATGACAGAGGCCCATACCTAGAAAAAAGAACTCTCAAAATTCAACATTAAAAAAACAAAAGACCCGGGGGACTCTTTCCCCCTCCCCACGTGGGAGTCTGTACTTGTTCTTCAATAAATCTCCACCTTTGCTATAAAAAACAAACAAACAAAAAAAAAAACAATTAAAAATACCCAAACAGGAAATGTACCCCCCAAAAAGAAATATTTCACCAAAGAGGCAAAGTGGATGACAAATAAACATATGAAAATATGTGCAACACCATTAGCCATTAAGGAAATGCAAATTTAAAAGCTTAAAGAGACACACTCCAATGAGAATAGCTAAGATAAAAAATAATACCAAATATTCATGAGAATGTGAAGAAAGTAGATCTTTCATAACAGCTGATGGGAATATAAAATGATACAGCCACTCTGGAAAATAGTTTGCCTATTTCTTTTTTTTTAAACTAAACATATACTTACCATATGACCCATAATCACACTCCTGGGCATTTATCCCAGAGAAATGAAAATTTGTATCTGTATAAAAACTCATAAATGATTGTTTATAGCAGCTTTATTTGTAATAGTAAAAAACTGGAAGTAGCCAAATGGCCCTCAGTGGGTGAATAGTTGTACAAAAACTGTGGTATATAAATACCATAGAGTACAACTCAGTAAGTAATGCAGTTCACAAAGGCATTAAAGGGTTAAAATTATTTAAATGAACCTAGATTTGATTGCACATTGTACTTTTTCAAAGAACAAATTGATTCCATAGTTAATTGTATGTAAAGGTAAATACTTATAAGCTTAATTTCAAGAAATACATCTCTTCAGGCTACTTCATATACTAAGATTTCATTTTTATTATGCAAAACGTTTGCAATACCAACCAAGCCATTATACTCAATTAACATTTGACAAAGGAGGCAAGAGCATACAATAAAGTCAAGACAGTCTCGTCACTAAATGGTGTTGGAAAATTGGACAGATATATGCAAAAAAATGAAACTAGACCACCAATTTACACCATACATAAACATAAACTCAAAATGGATAAAAGACTTAAACGTAAGATGGGAAACCATAAAAATCTTAGAAGAATCCATAGGCAGCAAAATATCAGACATATCTCGTAGCAATATCTTTACTGACACATCTCCTACCCGTGGTCGGCATACTGTGGCTCACGAGCCACATGCGGCTTTTTGGCCCCTTGAGTGTGGCTCTCCTAAGCCTTAGGAGTACCCTAATTAAGTTAATAACAATGTATCTACCTATATAGTTTAAGTTTAAAAAATTTGGTTCTCAAAAGAAATTTCAATCGTTGTACTGTTGATATTTGGCTCTGTTGACTAATGAGTTTGCCGACCACTGTTAGGGCCAATGGAAACTAAGGAGAAAATGAACAAATGGGACTACATCAAAATAAAAAGCTTCTGCAACCACAAAAGAAACACATCAACAAAACAAGAGAGCCCACTGCATGGGAGAACGTATTAGCCAATGTTACATCCAATAAGGGTTTAATCTCCAAAATTTACAGGGAACTCATACAACTTAACAAAAGAAAGATAAACAATCCAATCAAAAAATGGGCAAAGGACCTAAATAGACACTTTCCAAAAGCAGACATACAGAAAGCCAAGAGATATATGAAAACATGGTCAAAGTCACTAATCATCCAAGAAATGCAAACCAAAACAAAAATGAAGTACCACCTCACACCTGCCAGAATGGCTATCATCAGCAAACGACAAGTGCTGGCAAGGATGTGAAGAAAAAATAAACCCTTGTACACTGCTGGTGGGAATGCAGACTGGTGCAAACACTGTGGAAAAAAGTATGGAGTTTCCTCAAAAAATTAAAAATGGAACTCCTATTTAACCCAGTAATCCCACTTCTAGGAATATATCCCAAGAAACCAGAAACACCAATCAGAAAGGATATATGCACCCCTATGTTCATAGCAGCACAATTTACAATAGCTAAGATTTGGGAACAGCCTAAGTGCCCATCAGCAGATAGGTGTGGTACATCCACACAATGAAATACTACACTACTGTAAAAAAGAAAGAACTCTTACCATTTGCAACAGTATGGATGGACCTGGAGAGCATTATGCTAAGCAAAATAAGCCAGTCGGAAAAAAATAAATATCACATGATCTTACTCATATGTGGAATATAATGAACATAAGTGGATGAACAAAAATAGATCCAGAGACATAGAAGCATCGAACAGACCATCAAATCTCAGAGGGAAGATAGGGGAGGGTGGGAGTGGGGGTGGGGTAAGAGATCAACCAAACCAAAGGACTTGTATGCATGCACAGGAGCATGACCATTGGACACAGACAGTAGGGGGTGAGGGCATGTGCTGGGGGGTGGGAGTGGCCAGGGAGAGGTCAATGGGGGAAAAGGAGACATATGTAATACTTTAAACAATAAAGAATTTTTTAAAAAAAGAGTTTAAATTATTTAAATGGACGTAGATTTGATTGTATATTGTACTTTTTCAAAGATTAAATTAATTCCATAGTTAATTGTATGTAAAGGTAAATACTTATAAGCTTAATTTCAAGAAATACATCTCTTCAGGCCAGTTCATATAGTAAGATTTCATTTTTAATATGCAAAACATTTGCAATACCAATCAAGCAAAAGTAAAATGAACTTGAGTCCATTTAAAGTGAATGAAACATAATTACTAAAAAATAAAGTTAGATATTGTTTGAGTTGTTTCAATGCTAGTAAATGAATACACAAATGCACATATCCCTCAAGCAGCCAATATTTTAATACACAATATTAACTAATATGTAAAAAGTGCTTTCACAATCTGTTACCAACTAAAATAAAAAAATTCATCATATAAATTTCAAAAATGTGTTCTTTGACTTCTACCCTCTGCTCTTCTTTAGCATTACCTGTGAAGGAGAAAAAAATATGAAGATTCATATTATAGCTATAGCAAATAAAACATAATTCCTCAACAAAAAGTTAAATATTCCTATGTTTATAATATGTAAGACTGAATTTATAAAACCCAATACAGAAGATGATTAGGGAATCCTTTTGCCTTATAAATGGTCTGAGACTTCTATTTCTCTCAAATAATGTAAAACGTGCCTAGATTCTCAAAATCTGGTTTTATAGTCACTTCTAGATGTTAATTTCTTCAATTGTAAGCCAAAAGTGTCCATATTAATGGTTTCTAACATCTGTAGACAATTTAGTAATCCTGGGAGTTACAGAATGTTCTAAAATTCTAAAATCCTATTTATAAATTGGGCATTTAACAACTATAAAGCAATACAAACCCATTGCAACACCATATTTCTTACATTTGTTCTGGAATTATAGCAAGTTAAAGACCAAGACTAGTCATCTAATGCTGTAAAGCTTATTAGGTAGACAATTTTCAAAACATATAGTCCATGACAGAAATAAAACAACGGATCTTTAGTCTTAAAAGACAGGAAGCATTAGACCAGAATATATCCAAAATTTTTTTTAAAGAATTTACCTACTTTTAGGTTAAGCATACCTATCATTTGTTAATAAAAATAAACCCTAAATTTAAAATACATACATACATTCTTCAAGCTCTTAAACCCTGATTTACCTACAGAAAAACTGACTTTAATAGTCTAGAATCTTGTTAGAATGTTTATAATTGTAAGAAAATTTGAAACCTCTAAAAAAAAATGGCAGGGCATGCACATTTCTAGGCTTGCTCTATGCCACCAAATAGGTTTTTACCCTAAGTTAGTACTTCTCTGTTTTATGTTAGCATGGATACGACAAAAGGAAGTACTATGTACTCAAATGAATTTTCAAAATGCTGAGTATATTATGTATTCAATTTTATAAAATGCTAAATTAAACAGAGTTCAACAAGTTTCTTTACTACTATGTTTTCCATAACCTTTTAAAACTTTACATAACTATGGTTATATAAAGATGTTAGCATTGTGTAAAGATGAACAAAAAGTACATGGAACTCTCTATACTGTCAACTGAGTAGACAAAGCTGAATAAAAAAATCTAAATCAGGCAGAAGTGATGAACCAAGTGGTACTTTTAAAGTCAATTCTTGCTCAAGAAAAGAAACTCATGCCTGGCCAGTGTGGCTCAGTGGTTGAGTGTGGACTTACGAACCAGAAGGTCACAGTTCCATTCCTGGTCAGGGCACATGCCCGGGCTGCGGACTTGATCCCCAGTGTGGGGTGTGCAGGAAACAGCCGATCCATGATTCTCTCTCATCATTGATGTTTCTATCTCTCTCTCCCTCTTCCTTCCTCTCTAAAATCAATAAAAATATATTTTTTAAAAAATTAGGCCTTACCTTTGCTGCAGCTAGTACATGCTGGTCTTTAATGATTCCACACTTAGTCTTACAAGCATCTGTCCTGGCCTCTTCTGCCAGTCGACGAATAAACAGTAAACAGTTCAGATGCACCTTTAAAAGAGGAAATTCAAAAGTATTTTTAAAATATTGATGTTCTGAAATATAAAGATAACAAAATTTAATGTTGTGCTAATTTAGTATTGTGATTTAAATCAATTGTTTTTTTTTATTTAAAGTAACAGGATCTAGTTTAATATGTAATCTAAGGTTCATCTTAGATTCCATACAAATAAGACTTAGTTATTGAAATACTACATGAAACAAGGCCATGTAAGGCTAACCAAAGGCTATAGACAATAACATTATTGTAAAGCATCCTTAGATCAAAATTTATGTAGAACTTTATTAAGTAACAAATATTCCTGCTTCTGATCCCAAATAAACTTATGTTTTTAAAATTTTTCCAAAATTTAAAATCAAAACAACATATTTAAGGCTAATCATCTTTCAATATATAATCCAAGGTCTAAAGATTTTTTTTTAACCAGATATCTGAAAGACCTATTCAAAAAAAAAAGGTAATAATTGAAATTCTGAAGATTTACTGAGTTGAAAAGTATATGTACAAAGGTCATTACTTATTATCTAACAATATCAAAGTAATCATATCTACTATTAATAACCTTTAAGTCACCTTTTAAGAAATTATTTAAAATAGATAATATAAGCAGACAGAACAAAATTAAAAACTCCACAAAGGACTGTAGTTAAGTAAGTTGTTAGCATTGTGGCAAGCTAGGTAAAAGATACATCAGTAGTCTCTACTATTTTGCCACTTCTTGTGAATCTAGATTGCAAAATAAAAATATAAAGCAAGAGTCTACAAAAGGGTAGACTGTCAAAAATAAGTCTCTTTTCCATGCAGTCCCATATTAACTGTACACTCAGAATATGCAAGGTGTTAGGTTAAACATTAGGAATATAATAGTCCCAAACTTCCCAGGCCAATGGCAGGACCAAACCTATAAAGAAATTAAAGGCATGTGTGACTGTAGATGATGGAGTAAAATAAGGTTAATCCTTTCTAGGAAGATTAAGAAAGGTTTCACTGAAGAAGTGGTATTTGAACTGGGTTTTGAAAGAATTGGAGTTTGCTGAGTGGAGTGAGGACATCTTCAGGCAGAAGAAATATCATATACAAAACACAACATAAAGGTGGATTAGTTTTGTGTTAAAGATAACGGGAGACACAAAAAGAGATCGGTATAGTATAGTTCCTTCCCCGGAAGAAGCTGCACACCACAGTCGGAGACAACACTGACATATGAAATTCTTAGTGAACAGTGTCAAATTACCAATAGCTACACTGTATGATGTACACCTTTCTCTGCTATCAAAATTCAGAAAAAAATAGGTCAGAGCAGACTGCCTTCACTGTAGAAAGGTTTATGGAAGATGTGGGACATCTGCTGGGTAAGATTATGAAGTGTCAATGGCAAGCAGGAAACCCTAAGCAAAGAGACCAGGGAGATGCATGGCATACACAGAGAGTGAGGAGAACAAATAAAAGCCGAAGAAAAGCATGTGACCCAGGAATAGATAGTGGCCTAAAGCAATTCCTTCCCCTACCACTGAAAATGCTTGGAATTTCAGCCCACCGTCTTGCCCGAGCCACCTGGATCCCACCTGTTGTCCATGAGTCACTTTGGGGCAGACCGGTATGAATGTAAGAGGAAGCTGGTTACTTGAGAAATTTTTGCCAATCTATTCAACAGTCTCCTAGATATCCTTGAGCAGGTACATTTCTTCCCCATCCACTTGGGACCCCAGGACCAATGAAAACTCCAGAAAAAAATTACCTAAAAATGGCTTGTAGCCCTAAGCGGTTTGGCTCGGTGGATAGGGCGTCAGCCTGCGGACTGAAGGGGACGTGCAGGAGGCAGCTGATCGATGTTTCTCTCTCATCATGTTTCTCTCTATCCCTCTCCCTTCCTCTCTATAAAAAATCAATAAAATATATTTTTTTAAAAATGGCTTGTAAATCAATTTCACTTTAATCCAAGGCACTTGTGCCACCTTTAACATCACCACTGGGAGGGGTAGAGGTGGGGGTTGGGGGAGAGAAGGTTACAAAACAGAACAATATACATTGTCTTTTCTTATGGGATCTAAGACAGGAACCAAAAAAGGAGGGTAGGAGATATCAGATGGGCTACTTTTTCAAGCCAGAAACAAAACAACAACAAAAAGTTTGTTTTGACTTCAGAGACCAAAAAAAGGAAAAATGACGACGATTCTATAATGTCCTTGTTGGGCACAAATTCTTGACCTTGATCTCCTGAAAACGAGGTGCCCGCCTACAATGAATGCCTCCTTTACCCAAAGAGCTCTTGGCACCCACCACAGGCATCCCCGTGGTTGAGACCTGGGGAAGCCGTGTTCACTCTGCCGGGGGTGCAGGTGCCAGGCGCTCAGCGTGCAAACTCTGCACGTCCTTCACGGCGGCTCGGCCGCGGCTGTTCGCCAGCTCGGAGATGCTGCAGGTACCATGGGCCAGACGGTGGTTTGGCCTGAAAAGCGCACTGACAGGCGTGCTTGTCTGTCTCGGTCGGAAAAGGGACTCACAGCCGAGAGCAAGCTGCTTACAAACTCGTGTCTGGATCGGGGCTCTGGAGTAAGCAAGCTCCGGTAGAGAAAATCAGCAATCTATCTGGTTAGCAAGTCAGTGACGCCTTTACAACAGCAAAATAAAAACGGCCCGGCCTGAATTCCAAAGTCCCCCTATAAGCGGCCGTCTCCTTCTTCCCGGGGCAAGTGCACTCCACTCCGTTCCCTACTGCGCTCCTGAACAGCGACAGTTAAAAGCGATAAGCAGAACTTACCGCTAGTTTCCTCCTTACGTTGAGGCGGCTAATAGCCTCCTAGACTAACCAAATAAAAATAAAAATAAAAAGCACCGATATCTACATTTCCGTGGACTCCAAGCGCCGGGAATCTGAACGTCCGTGCGGGGCCGGGGCGAGCCCGACAGGTCCGGGCGGGACGCGCCCCACACACAGGCCTGGAAGAGGGGCTGGTCCGGGGGCGCGAATGGAGGCTGGGGGCTCCTTCCCCTCCTCCCCCCGCCCGGCCCCAGCCCCGGCCCCGCTCCAAGCCCCAAGGCAGGGAACTCACCAGTAAGTCGCAAGTGGCCTCCAGACGAAGGTGAGGCTTCTGTCGCTTGAAGACGCGCCTAAGAAAGCCGCGGGGAGCCTTGCGCTTGATCCGCTTCCTCTGAGAGATGGTGGCCGCGACCGCCATGCTCCGCCTCGGGCACCGGCCGCCGCGGCCTGCGAGGTCCTCCGGGCGCCGCACCGGAGCAGCCGTCCGCGGGCAGAGCGAACGCAAGCGCGCCGACCTGCAGCTGCCTCCAGCCCGAGGTCTCCGCCGCCCAAGCGTTTGAATCCGCCGCCGCAGGAGCGCGCCCGGCGCTCGGCAGTGACGTCATCCCGCGCGAGCCCCGCCCCCGGGACGCCTGAAGTTGATGGAAAACACCCGCGGGCGCCCGGGTGCTGTCCTTAAAGGGCCAGGCCAATGTGATACACGGATTCTGAGGAACGATTTCTCCCAGGTTTCATAGAGACGTCGGAAAACTGTGGGAAATGTGGGTAAGCCAGGGCAGCCACACCTTATCTCCAAGCTCCCACTCTGTACTGAGCCCAACAGCAATGGACTTAAAAAGTAGATGTATTGAAAGACGTTTGTGATGTTGTGTCAGGATTCCCAAAGAACCAATGTCTTCCTAGCAAGGCATGACTTTCGGATATTAACAGCTAACACTTTACACTTTCACAGAATTCCATTCGATTCTTTCCTGAAGTCTTTTCATGAGTCTGTCTTTTCTTTATAAATGCGGCTCCCTTTCATTTTAAGGTCCTTCCCTGTAACCTTGCAATGACTTCAGTTTTCTTTGAAAACTTTGCTACTTCTTCAAGCAATTAACGTCTCTATTATCTAAGCTACTAGAGCAGTGGTTCTCAACCTTCCTAATGCCGCGACCCTTTAATACAGTTCCTCATGCTGTGATGACCCCCAATTTCATTGTTACAAGTTGAACATAATTAAAGCATAGTGATTAATCACAAAAATAATATGTAATTATGTATGTGTTTTCCGATGGTCTTAGGTGACCCCTGTGAAAGGGTCGTTCAACCCCCAAAGGGGTCTCGACCCACAGGTTGAGAACCGCTATACTAGAGGCTTGGTGCACGAAATTCGTGCACTCAGCGGGGGGGAGATCCTCAGCCTGGCCTGTGCCCTCTCGCAGTCCAGGAGCCCTCGGTGGATGTCCAACTGACGGCTTAGGCCCACTCCCCATGGGAGAGGCTCCTGCCACCACCGCTGCACTTGGCAGCAGTGAGCCCGGCTCAGGGCTTCTGGCTGAGCGGCGTTCCCCCTGTGGGAGTGCACTAACCACCAGGGGCAGCTCCTGCGTTGAGCATCTGCCTGCTGGTGGTCAGTGCATGTCATAGTGATCGGTCCTTCCGCTTCTTGGTCGATTTGCATATTAGCCTTTTATTATATAGGATTGCCTAGGTAGTTCTCAAACTTCAAGATCCATCAAATGAAGCAACCACCCCTGGGATTCTCATTCAAGAAGTCTCAATGAAACTTGAGAATTTGCATTTCTAATCAGTACTCAGACCTTGTTGGTATTGCTAGTCTCAGGACCAGTCTGAGATCATTGCGATTTTCATTGCACCTCTAATACTGTGCCTATAGTAATTATTCTGATTTCAATAATCACAGAGATGATCTTTATTTCTGGTCTTCCATTTCCAACACCTCCTCCGTGATCTTATCTTTCATCCCGTGAGCCACTTGCCACTTACACCTGCAGTCATACACTAAACCTTGCCATTACCAAACACCATACCCTTCCATATTCTCAATCCAATCATCTCACTCTTCAGCCTTATCTCCAATCTTTTGAACTCTCTCCAGTATCCAAATTGCAATAACTTGTAGATGCCATTGGGATCACTGTTCTCTCTCTTTCAATCTCTACCACATTCTAACCCTACTCTACTCTTTACACCCCCCCCCCCCACCGCAGTCTATTATGCACCATTCTAATATTCCCTTGCATTTATTCTCAGCTCTCTAGCCCTTCTCTTTTTTCTCATACTCACCTTACAAAACCCAGCCCCACTTACACTGAAATATCAATCCACCTTATGCTGTGTCTGTGCACTGATGTTGCCTAACAGATAGGTCTGGGTCTTGCCTCAATTTAAATTCATGACCACTCAAGTGGGCTCTAAGTACTGCCCATAATAGAGTATATCTTACACATTGCCTTATTTTTTATAGACTTTCACCTTCATGTATTAAAGAGTTACAGTGTAAAACATTGGAAAATTTTTGTCACAACCTAAATTTTCAAAATGTTCTCCTTTAAAAAATTTTTTTTGTTTTCAGTAATTTAAATTCCTTTGATTCAAATGGTTAAAAAGGACAAGGCCACTAGCTCCCAAAACTTCCCAAATTTGAAATATCTTAAGTGTGGACAACCCTTAACTCCAAATCCAGGGAAAGTAAAAGGGAGTCTAAAAAAGAGGACAATCTGGACAGGAGTAGTATTGACACCACAAGGATAAATACTTCCCTTTCTTTATCTCAAACATTTCTTCTTCTGATATAATTTTAGTTCTGATTTGCAAAGGTTAAGGTACTTTTGATACTGCTGTTTACTTTGGAAAGACAAAAAAAAATGTTTAAGGAAAATTATTGAAGAATTCTCACCACCACCACCCCATCTCATGCTATTCTTAGAAGTTGGTGTACATAAGAAACAACTATTATTATATTAAGCTATTGAGAATTTTTGCCTTTTTTGTTGATGACATCTCAATATCTGATAAGATATTCTTTTAAATAGTAGTTCCTTTTTTTAAGAATCTTTCCTAAAGAAATTCATCCTAAGTATAAAATACATTTTATGAACAGAGACTTTAAAATATTTTTTAAATATCTAATGTATAAGTTTGAGTACATGCGTTCAGTTAATTATTATGGCCATATTAAAAATAACATGAAAAATTGTAATAGCCTAGAAGAAGGCCCATGGTAATGCCAAGTGCAAAAAAACAACAACCTATATACGAAGGTAAATGTAATATGATCTGCAGAATATTAGAAAATATGCGTGCGCGCACACACACACACACACAACACTGGGAAAAATATACCAAAATCTGAACATAGTTTTTAGATAATGGGAATATGATTTTTTGATCATTTTAAATGTTGTTCAATTTTCTGTAATAAACATACTTGCAAAAGAGATATTTCATATTTTAGCTAATTAATGTTGAATATAACTTAAAATGTTTACTGAGTAAATGTCACTAAAATATTTCTCTAAGGAAATTATTTACACTAGAAAAAATTTTAAAATTAATTGACAGTACCTTTTGATGTTTGGAACAATCTGAAGAAAACATTTGATTTTGCTTTTCATAAATTATACTAATGCACACATATGGTATATGTTACTAGTTAATGTATTTCTGTGAATAAACATTTTTAAATCATTCTATGAAATGAATGATTTATAAGATTGTTACTGTCTTGTGTTTTTGTGCTCATTAGCAAAACATGAGAACAAATGTTAACAATAATTAACACTAGGTAGAATCTCATAGTTCGCAAAAAAAGTTTTTGACATATTGTTTTCTTAAACACTTAAAAATTATGCTGATTATAATACTGGTTAAATTAAAAATTGTAATCTGCCAGATGCAGTACAGTTGCCAAAAAATTTTGTAATTTCAAAATACTTCTGTCATGGCTTCATTCATCATTTGTGAGATACCGAATCTCACAAACTTTTGCAAACTGCACTATTTCAGTTGATTTGTGTGTGTGTGTGTTTTTTTCATCAGTCCCATGAGTGGTAAGACAAATTATTTCAGAAGCTTTGAAAAATTTCACCTTACTTGTGTAGTCTCTTAATTCATATTTCAAAGGTTTAGCTCAGCTAAATGCATCTCTTCTTAAACCTCTTCCTTTCACTGACTATCCTATTTTTAGATTGAATATGAAGTGGTTACAGGAACACAAATCTATTTTCCAGTGTTGATGAAAGACACTGAATTTAAAACAAATTTTTGTTATGAATACCAGAAACCTTAGACATTTTTATGTGTTTTCCAAGATTTAAAAGATGACTTTGAAATAGGAAATAAGAATCCAAAAGAAATAGATATTGTGAGGAAATATTAAGTAAAATTAAAAACTATAATTTGGGGTAAAAGCCTCATTGCTAAAAATAATTTTCCTGTAACATTTTATTATCAGTTTGTACACTATAAAGAATAATTGCTGCTAGAAGATTATTTGGAACAGATTAGGACAAAAAGAAATACTGCAATTTATTTTTTTTTCCTCTTCAAAAACAGGTTATTTATTTTCATGTCTCCTTTTATGCCTTTCAATAAACTTTATTTTCCCTCTTTTAAACGTTATTTTTATTGTTGACATTATCACAGATAATGTCTCCCTCCCTTTGCACCTCTACTCAGCCCCTACCCCCCCTTCCCTTGGCCTATCACCAAACCATTGTCTGTGTATATGGGTAAATTTTTACCCAGTTGGTAATGGGCCCATATCAAATCATCAGGAATTTTTATTTTTAATTTAGTGACTCCAGGGAGTCTTCAAACTGACACTACTTTCCATGGATACATTGTTAAAAAGTCTATAAGAAAACTGAATGATATCAATTGACTGTCCGGGAAAGAAGAAAAAACTATTCCTTGCCAAGTAAAACTTTTTCTATTCTATCCGAGAACAATGACAATATTTGTATAGGGGAAAATTTTAAGCAATGGGAAATATTCCAACATAATTTATTATTTAGTAACTATTAATTGAAAGTAAGAGGGAAGGGACAGCTAGGATGTAGTGAAAGAAACACTGAACCTCCCTTTTCCCACTCCAGGCTTCCCAGTCTAGAATCAGGCACAAAACCTAGGAGAGAGAAACTTAGGAAAGCCTAAGAGTGTTAAGTGTTAATCCTTTCTCCAGGCTGAATTATAATAATGGAATAATTATGAGACTAAACTTTTTAAAAAATATATTTTATTGATTTTTCACAGAGAGGAAGGGAGAGAGATAGAGAGCTAGAAATATCGATGAGAGAGAAACATCGATTAGCTGCCTCCTGCACACCTCCCACTGGGGATGTGCCCGCAACCCAGGTACATGCCCTTGACCAGAATCGAACCCAGGACCCCTCAGTCCACAGGTCGACGCTCTATCCACTGAGCCAAACTGGCTTCGACTAGACTAAACGTTTTATCATTAAAACAGAGGAGCTTTACACCCTAACCGGTTTGGCTCAGTGGATAGAGCGTCAGCCTGTGGACTCAAGAGTCCCAGGTTCGGTTCCGGTCAAGGGCATGTACCTTGGTTGCGGGCACATCTGATCGATGTTTCTCTCTCATCGATGTTTCTAGCTCTTTATCCCTCTCCCTTCCTCTCTGTAAAAGATCAATAAAATATGTTTTTTAAAAAAAACACAAACAGAGGAGCTTTACGTTTACTTAAGAGAGACAGTAAAATCCTGAGAGTTCCATCTAAGAGAGAGAAAAAAGAACAGGTTTAGAGGGAAAACAAGAGAAAGAATAAAATTAATTTCTCCTTACACTTCATCAAGTCTGGCTTGTGCAGTATACTCAAGCCATTACAAAAAATGTGATAAAAGAATCTTCATGCTTTGCGTTACCATGTGCCAGGAACTGCCCTAAACAACAAATATGTGTGTGTGTGCATTTATTTTTCTCTAAAACTTTCAAGGTAAGTACTATTATTATTCTCATTAATAGAGAAGAAAAACGAGACTCAAAGGTAACTTCCCAAAATTTAAGCATTTCGTATTTGGTGGAGATGAAACTCATCACTGGGCACAACATAAAATGTTTGAATAAATAAATACAGTCTCTCTAGGGAATACCATGCACACACTTAAAATAATGATTTTAACCACCAGGTAGAAATATGATAGATGAAAAAAATCAAGATATTCTATTATTGGTAGTTTTGTTTATATGACTTTTGTTAAAATTAAAGCTTTTAAAAATGGCTAGAAGAAAAATCACAAAATGTGAATAAAAAGATGTTAATTTTATAGGTGATTTTTTTTCTCTGTAATTTTCTATTTATTTAGTGTGGTAACATTACTTCTCTACTGAAAAATATAAATTTATAATAAAATGGAGAAAGGAATCTACTTTTAAAATTCTTTATCCAAACCAGTAGAGTGGTTTGTTATAAAAACTGAATTAAACTAGGTTTTTTGTATTATAAGACTAGCGATGACAATAACAAAATAGTCTTAAGCATTATTGAAAACTAATTTTTCAACATGGGCACATCATTAATTTTCTGTGGGCACATCTATGTTCCAGCAAATATAAAGGAGGAAGTGGGAATGAAGCACACTCCCCCTTTCCTTAAAGTCAGTATCTGAAAGTTGCACATACCACATCATTTATATCTCTTTGAACAGAATTCTGATACATGACCACACCAAGAGGCATATTAGAACAGAAAATGCTATTTGTCTTTGGGCTACCATGTGCCCAGCTAAAAATCAAAGAATGTGTAATAACTGTCAGCTTCTGACATATGTGGCTTTACTGGGAGACAGTATAAGTAGAAATTAAAGTGGATTGTAAAGTCAAATAAATTGAAATGAGTAAGGGTCTATCACTTATTAGTTTTGAAACCTTGGGCAAGTGGCTTAATCTCTCGAGACATGAATTGCCTCATCTGATAAGGGAAAAATAGCTAATGCTATCACTATTGTGTATATTTCCCATATTTTGGCAAGAAGATTGAGTTTTGTGGAGCTGCCATCACACTACACAAAAGACAATTTTTTAAATTTATATAAAGTGCTCCTATATGATTTATTATTGTTTTCTTTAAGAATTTTCTAACCAAAATTAATCTTTACATTCTACAGTTAGTTGCATTTTCATAATAAATACCAAACATTAAGATGTGTTTTAACGAGGAAAAAAATCTTGCTTTTGACTGCAGAGCAGATGATTAAAACAGTATCCTCGCAATAGCCTCCAAAATTTAAGCTTCTATTTTCTCTATTCATCTATCTCTGTATATAAATTTATAATAAAAAATAAAATCATGTAAAGAAACTAACCAGCAGCAGCAAGTACAAGAGAAGTAACAGACACCTGAAGTAGATCCCCAAAAACATCAGATAAATAAATGATTGAATATATAATATAAAATGTATGCTTAATTTTTTAAATTAGAAAGTAACAAATTATTACCAAAAAAATGAAGTCAGTTATACTTTTCCAAAATAAAATAAAATATCATGAATTTTAAGAGTATTGCTTGGAGTCAAATAATTAATTAATTAATTAAACAAGACATTAGAAACAGCAAAAGCAAAAAGTAGTGACTTGTAAATTGAGGAAATTACAAAGTGACTAAAAGATAAAAGAAAAAATTTTAAATATGAAGAAAAAAATAAGAGTTCCAGGAGGAGAGAATACACTGAATGGGAAAGAAGAAATATCCAAAAAAGAATGGCTAGAATTTTCCAGAACTTAATTTTCCCTTTCAATGAACATTATGCATCTCAGGCAGAATGGATAAATAAATAAATAAAATCCACACTTAGAAAAATGTTAGAAAAACTGTTGAATACCATTAACAAAACAAGTATGGTAAATGCATCTAAAGATTAACTACAAAAGAAAATAAGAAGAATGAGCTGAGAACATAATTAAAACAACTTAATAACATTCATTGTAAAATTTTATAAGTAAACTATCATTCAGAAATAAGGGTAATAAGGGTGGAATTTAAATCCTGGTCAACAATGACATGTGAGATAAAAGGAAAAATAATCAGAATGAAATAGTCTGATATTCTTCTACTTGAGGGAAGTAAAGTAGAAATGTTCTATAGTTTCATATTTTATCAGGTATTTATGTTAAAATGTTGAAAAATTTTTAAAGAATGAAAAGGAATAGAAGATATAACTTCCACCAAAAATAAAAATTCAAAAGAAAGCAGAATGAGCCAAAGTCAGAAGGTACAAACAGCAGCATTATATCCACAAGTATGTGAGAAAATAAAACAAAAATTTGAAGGAGAATTTAAATATTAGTATTCTGAAAATGATTAAATACAAAAAAACTAGAGAGAATTATTGATTTTTGTGTTTTTTTTATATGAGCTCTGTATATAAAATCAATAATGGTCAATATACTTGCACAACAAATAGAAATATGTACTTTAAAAAGATATCACCTACAATAGTAACAAAAACCATAAATTTCCTGAGAATAAATCTAATAAATGAGTTACAACAACTTTTATGGAGAATATAGTAAAACGTTATACAAAGGCATATAAAAGTCTTAAAGAAATGCTATAACATGTTTATATATAGCAATCATAAGTAAGAAAAATATGACAGTTTCCCCCAAAATTAATCTATAAAGTAATGCAATTTCAATTCACAAGATTTTTGTGGGGCCTAACAGGCAGATCCAAACATTTATATGGAAAAGTATAGGAACAGGAATAGAAACTGGAATAGAAAATAAGCGTATAAAAATATGCTTAAAATCATAGGAATACAAATGCAAGTAGCAATGATTTACAATTTCAGAATCATCAGATTGACACAAACTTTTAGATCAGATCATATCAAACTTTTGTGAAATATAAGGAAAGATAAGTTATTTACTACATTCCTGGAGAGACTATAAAAAGTCAAAACAAGATGCATATGCTCTACTAAATTGGGTTTCTATACTTGACAAACTTTCACATATATGCACAAAGAAATATCTGCAAGAATGATAACTGAGCAGTCTTTGCAACAACAAAACTTTGAAAACATAAAATTGCCTCCCAATGAATGGCTTACTTATGCAGTGGAATAATACTACATAGCTGTTAAAATTGTTGAAATAAATCTACATGTATTAATATGGCTAAATCTCAAAAACATAATTTTGAATAAAAATAGAAGCTGCAGAAACTTATGCAGTGTAGTGCTGCATAAGTAAACTTATCAGTGTAGTACAGTACCACAGATATAAAAATGATCAAATTCAAAACAGCAGTATAGTTTTCCAAATATAATAAACATATGAAGCACACAGGCATGACACATACCAACTTCAGAGTTGTGGCTGCCTCTGGAAATGGAGGAAGATAAATCATGGGGATCCAGCTTTTCCATTTCTTAAAACCAGCAAAGAAGATATTCACAAAGTTTGAGACAATATGAAAAGTTACATTATCTCAGTGGTGAGAACATATATTTTGTATTTTTGAAGTTGCACAATTACATTTAAAAATATTTATAGAGCTATATATACACAGATTTTTATTGCAGCATTGATCGGTGCAGCCACTGTGGAAAACAGTATGGAGTTTCCTCAAAAAATTAAAGAGGGAACTCCCATTTGATCCAGTAATCCCACTTCTAGGAATATATCCTAAGAAGTCAGAAACACCAATCAGAAAGAATATATGCACCCCTATGTTCATAGCAGCACAATTCACCATAGCTAAGATTTGGAAACAGCCTAAGTGCCCATCAGCAGATGAGTGGATTAAAAAACTGTGGTGCAACTACACAATGGAATACTACACTGCTGTAGAAAAGAAAGAGTTCTTACCATTTGCAACAGCATGGGTGGACCTGGAGAGCATTATGCTAAGCGAAATAAGCCAGTCAGAGAAAGATAAATATCACATGATCTCACTCGTATGTGGGTTATAATGAACAACATAAAGTGATGAACAAAAACAGATCCAGAGTCATAGAAGCATCAAACAGACCATCAAACCTCAGAGGGAAGGCAGGGGAGGGTGGGAATAGGGGGGTAAGAGACCAAGCAAAGGACTTATAGGCATGCATATAAGCATAACCAATAGACACAGACAGTAGAGGGTAAGGGCATGTGCTAGGGGGTGGAAGTGATAGGGGAGAGGTCAATGAGGGGAAAAGGAGTCATATGTAATACTTTAAACAATAAAGAATTTAAAAAAATAGAGTCAATTAAATATATATCAATAGGGAAATGAGTGAGTAAATTATAGTAAAACATACCCATACTATTAAAGACTACCTGGTAGTGTAAACCTATATGAACATATGTTCCATTGACTGCAGTGATGGCCCTAATTTTGTACTCCTCCCATCAAAGTCAGAGCCTTCTGCCCACTCTTTGACTCTGGCTTTGATTACAAGACTTCCACTGGCCAATGGAATGTTATCAAACAGGACACAGTCGAGAAAAGTTCTTGTGCATTGGACTTGCTTTCTTGCTGCTCTTGCTCCTTCACCAGAACCATGAGAACATGCCCAGGCTAGCTTGCTGAGGAAATGTGAGGAACACCTAGAGGAACAGCTGGAGGGACAGCTGTCACCACTATGCTGACCATCTTACACCAGCCAGCCCCCTCAGAGCCTCCAGCCAACAAGAGATAGATGTCTCAGAGAGTCCCACTGAGATCAATCAAGATGAACCCAGATCAATTTTAATAAAAACAAAAAACTGTTTAGCCAATCATAGACTTGTGAGACAAAAATTAGTAGTTTCAAATCCTTTTACCAAAACAATAAATTACCAAGGAAAATTCTGATTGGAAAATAACTGACATGGAATGCTTACAATGTCATTTTCTAATCAGATTTTTTCCCAATAATTTATCTTTTTGGTAAAAGAACCAAAACAGCATTCTTCACCACGACTTTCCCTTAAATGTCTCTTTTCTAAATTGGCTCTAAAGAGAATTAGATTTGTATCCAGTACTCCAGTTACAATGAGTATCTAGAAATTTACATTTGCTAAGAGTTTAGAGTTAGAAAACCTCAGCTTATATAAAAAATAAATTTTTGTAAGAACCAATTGCTTCCACAATATAACATTTTAACAAGCTGTTAAGGAGAATTATTAACAAGATTTTAAATAAGTCTAAAAGCAGTTTCTTCACGTTAAAATTGTAAATAAATTTTACAATTGTAGAATCATAAAATCAGAAGAATCTGCAAGAGATTGCTTGATTCTAACAGCTGGTATATAAGTTAAAATTTTAACTCAGCATATTAATATGTGCATCTCTATTTATCTCTGCTCTCTATCTTATAAACAACTATGCTCTACAGAGTACAGTTGTGAGTTGTTGCCAAACTTTTGCAATGCAGGTACTTTCTTGGCAAATAAATAGCAGACATATTTTTCTGTTTAGGTAAATGTTAATAATCACAGCTGGTTTGGTAATTCAGTTATTCGGCAAAGACATTGTAAACTACTTGAAAAGAACCCATCTGGTTTGCAGTTGTAAAACTGAAACCAATTAAAACATTTAAACAGCATTTTGTTTTTCATTTTCATCTGTAAAAATATATTTTGCAAGTTCTAATTAGTGGTTGATTTTTTTCTATTGCTTTTATTATATGAATCTAACACTCAAATAATTTTTAAGTTCAACAAAACTGTTCTTATAATTAATATTATATTGGGACAGCAGATGAATTAAAGGATAAAGAATATAAAATATACATGGATTGATACACATAGACACAATAATGTAGTGCACAGAATTTGTATGTATCAAACCCAATAAAATAGGATAAAATGTCTACCAATCACAAGAATTGATTGGTTAGGTATAGCCTAAGAACCTGACAATTTAGTTAATGGACTACATCTACTTTTAAAAAAAATAAAGGAAGAAATGAAGGAAGGAAGGAAGGAAGGGAAGGAGGAAGGGAGGGAGGGAGGAAGGAAGGAGAGAGACACAGAACTCAAAGACTATAATAAGAAATATACTTATCCACTCTTCCTTTAAAATTTATTCAGTGATAAGAGCTTTTCACTTTGACTCTGGAATAAAGTACAAGTAGCCCCATGACTGTCCTTCTCACTTTCAGATAATAAAAAGTACTATGCTCACTTTGGATTTGGTATTTAGAATGACCAGTCTCATGTAATAGTCAAAAGTATTCAACCTCATTCAAAATTAGAGCTCTGCCCAGTCCCCCAGAGGGAGCTTGGAGGCCTGCTGTAAGTGAGAAACCAGTAAAGAGGGAGGGAGTACTCACTTTGTACCTTTCTTACTTTCTATTGCGTCTTCACTCCTATACCTCCATCTTGCTAACTGGTTTTTGATGCCTCTCTCCAGAGATAATATGAGAGAAGGGACAAGAAGTGAGCTGGGGCAGAAAAATTCTTAATTGATTGCCATTGTCCTAAATTGTTTTTATCTCTCAAGGGCTAGCAGGTGTTTAAAGTAACACTTTTTGCCCAGACGCTCAATGGTTGAGTGTCCACCCAGGAACCAAGAGGTCACGGTTCAGTTTGATTCCCGGGCAGGGCATGTGCTTGTGTTTGATCCCCAGTGTGGGCTGTCCATGGTTGATTCTCATCATTAATGTTTCTCTCTCTCTTTCCCTCTTCCTTCCTCTCTGAAATCAATACAAATATATTTTTAAAAATAAAGTTAACACTTTCCTTCTGGGAAACTATCATATTTGTTTGGAATGCCCGATCATACCCTCCTCTCATTCAAAGTGGTCTCTTACATGCAGTTCCCTTAAGTAGGACTAATGTACTCCATTTCCATAGTTGCTTACTTCTTTGCTTTAAGTTTGATGAAATACCTTGAACTTCTTTTGGGTTTGTTTTCCCTCTCATGAATCCGCTTGTATAATATCTAATAAAGCATCTACACCGCCTCTCTCTCAACCACATAAGATGTGTTTAAAATGCTCAGGCATCCTTGAACCCATACATCTAGAACAGTGGGCCTATACCAATGAGGGAGCCTCATTCTGCTCCCACTGCAGCTAGCCAGGCCCTTGCCCTGCGACTATATTTTGCTATAACTCCCTAACTACAGGGCCATAGCTCAGCCTCTCTGAGTAATTCTGTTACAAATCCCCGCACTTGACTTGAGATAAAAAGGGAATAATTTTGTTTAAAAAATCCTCTTCATGAATCGCCCCTCCCTCTCCGCTCTTTTTATTATTTATATTTCCAATGAGAATATGGGTGGGTGGGTTTAGAACCAAGAAGCTCATTTATAGACATTTTCTTTGAAAATTTTCATCTTGGTCTGGCATCTCATTTTACAATTTCATAACTCATTACATTCTAATATTTCAATTAAATTTTCACTTTAACATCTGGCCTTAATAGTGGTTTTTGTTCATAATAATACCTAGCCAGAGCAAATATTTAAATACTATACAGACAACATATTCCCACCTTTAAATTAATAGTACAATTATAAATATTTGACACCTGATATAAATCTTTTTTTCTATAATCTCTACGATGTTACAGAATACATAAAAGGTGAAAGAAATAAAATGGTTGGTTTCTCTTTGTAATGGCTATTGCCATTGCTGAACTGGCATCTCCACCATTCTTCTTTGAAGAACAGCCCCACATCAAGACCATACAGGTCATCATGCAACACGGGCTGGATTATTCCTAATTTGCTTTAGTTCTGGACATATGGATTGGTCCAGGGATGGGTATGTGCCTCCAGGTGAACCAATCAGAGGTCTTCCTTGGGATTTTTCTGCTAGAGATAAGACTCTCTTTCCTCCTTAATTGTGAACCTCAAATTTGAGATGCCACAACTTTTAGCAGCCTTGTCCCTAACGCCCAGAAAGAAGCATCGGTTAGAGGTAGAAACTTTCTGACATTCCTACAGCTACCCTAGCTCCTGACATTTTCCTTTAGGTCAGCGGTTCTCAACCTGTGGGTCGCGACCCCTTTGGGGGTCGAACGACCCTTTCACAGGGGTCGCCTAAGACCATCGGAAAACCCATACATAATTACATATTGTTTTTGTGATTAATCACTATGCTTTAATTATGTTCAATTTGTAACAATGAAATTGGGGGTCACCACAACATGAGGAACTGTATTAAAGGGTCGTGGCATTAGGAAGGTTGAGAACCACTGCTTTAGGTGTTCCATCCCAGCATCTTTCCTATAAATCTCCTTTTTCCACATAAGATAGTTTGAGAACTTTTTTTTTATTACTTTAAATCAAACATGATAGGCTCTTGATTATTTAATTCTCAAAGTGTATATAGTGTCTGGGATTTTAAAATGTTTTAAACCCAAATAAACAGAATTAAGCTCAAATTTAAGAGCAGCTATAATACCATTGATACTAGAAGTTGCTGCAGTCATTCTTAAAGTGTGGACAAAGAATAAAAGAAGATATTCTGTATTTAACATTTAAGGCAATGAATAACAGCAGCAATAGAAAATGATAAGCATATATTTTAATTTTTGTGATTTTGAGACACCTAAGTGACTGTGCTCCTTTTACTTTAAGGGGATTAAAGGTCAAGGTAGCACATTCAAAATGACTAATTTTTTTATTTTTTAAAAAAATATTGTTATTGATTTCAAAGAGGAAGGGAGATGGAAAGAGAGATAGAAACATCAATGATGAGAGAAGATCATTGATCAGCTGCCTCCTGCACATCCCACACTGGAGATCAAGCCCGCAACCCAGCCGGGCATGTGTCCTGACCAGGAATCAAACCATGACCTCCTAGTTCATAGGTTGATGCTCAACCACTGAGAGACATCAGCCAGGCCAAATACACTAATTAGTGGTTAATGAGAGCATTCTTTTCAATTGCAAAATATATAATAGGAAGATAAATATGTAAATTTCCCTTCTCAATTAAAAAAACCATAAGAGAACATCTATCCTAATATATAAAGAGGCAGGGTCCATCATGACCAAATGGACAACCGAACAGTGGGCCCCCGGACCTCTGGGGCGTAGCGGTGGGAGGGATCTGTGGGCCCTGGGCCGCCAGGGTGCAGCAGCGGGAGGGATCTGAGGGCCCCAGGCCGGTTGTTTAGGTGCCAGGCTCAGGCAGCCATGGGTGGCTGCAAAGGGCCGAGGTGCGGCTGCAAAGGGCCCAGGCGAGACCAGCAGTGGCAGCAGCAGTGGGGTAATGGGGACGGCGCCTTCCCCTGATCCACCAGGTCACCTCCCGCAGAGGGAGGCCAGACTGTGGCTTAGGCCAGGGCCAAGGCAGAGGCCGTTAGGGGCAATCAGGCCAGCAGGGGAGCAAGTTAGGGGCAATCAGGCCACCAGGGGGGTAAGGTAGAGGTGATCAGGCCAGCAGAGGGGCAAGGTAGGGGTGATCAGGCCAGCAGGCAGAGGCAGTTAGGGGTGATCAGGCAGGCAGGCAAGCAGTTAGGAGCCAACAGTCCTGGATTGTGAGAGGGATGTCCGACTGCCGGTTTAGGCCCGATCTCACAGGGATTGGGCCTAAACCGGCAGTCAGACATTCCCTAAGGGGTCCCAGATTGGAGAGGGTGCAGGCCGGGCTGAGGGACACTGCCTCCCCATGTGCGAATTTTGTGCACCGGGCCTCTAGTATATATATAAAAGCCTAATATGCAAATAGTCCCCTCGGGAGTTCAACCAAGAGTTTGATCGCTGCTATCACATGCACTGTCCATCAGGGTGTGGCACAGAATGAAGGAAAGCCCCAGCCAGCAGCCGGCAGCTGGGGGAAGGAAGGCGCCAGCTGGCAGCAGGAAGGCCCTGGCCGGCCCTGATCGCCGGCCAGGCCTAGGGACCCTACCCGTGTATGAAGTTTGTGCATTGGGCCTCTAGTATAAAATATTAATTACCTAAATCCAAACATATCAAAATACATATATATTTGCTTTTACCTATTTATCACTCTCGTCATTCAAAAACTACCTGAAGTAGAAAGGGAGCATTCCAAACTTCCAACAATTGGAATACTCCATTCAAAAAGTCTCCAAAGTACTTAAGATACATTATGTTCATGAAATCTTCTTATAGTAATTTATCCATTATTATTTTCTTCTGGCTTCAGATATCTTCCATAGAAAGTATAAAGGTGAAATCCATTTAATTCTCTTAGAACGTATAACCATTTATCAGATATTTAACATAATTTCATGTTTAAATAGAAAGTTAAATTAAATTATAGTCCTCATTTTGCTATTGAAGGAATTTTAGGTTATGAGCCTAGATACAGGTTCAAATAGAGTAAAGAGTCATCCATAGAATAATTTATTTTTTATATGGGATTTCAAAACAAATTTTATCTTAACTACTTTTAATGAATTAATTTGTTCACTTGCTCATAACATTAATTGGGGTATTTTATTTATCAAGTGTATAGTAAGAAGATATTTTCCATGTTTTACCAGAATCTTATAATCACATAGAGAAGTCCAGACAAACTCGGGAAGTGTGTGTCTAAGTAAAATGTAACAGGATTACACAAGGAGCAAGACCTAGACATACCTTTGTTGAGATGGGATTAAGAAATTGAAGAAGATAGAAGAGGGTATGGAAGGATAAATGATAATGGAAGGAGACTTGACTGCAGTGGTGAACACACACTACAATCCTATATAATAAAAGTCTAATATGCTAAGTGTCCAGTCGGCCGGTCGGCCATTCAACCAATCAAAGCGTAATATGCTAATGATATGCTAAGGCTCCTCAACCACTCACTATGACATGCACTGACCACCAGGGGGCAGATGCTCCAACTGGTGGGTTAGCTTGCTGCTGGAGTCCGGCCGATAGGGACTGAGCGAGACGGGCCAGACATGCCCTGGAGCCCTCCCACGGTGCCTCCCTGGCTGGCCCCAATTGTGCACCGGTGGGGTCCCTCGGTCTGGCCTGCGCCCTCTCGAAATCTGGGTTGAGGGACCCCCCCACTGAGTGCACGAATTTCATGCACCGGGCCTCTAGTCTACACTAATAAAAGAGAAACATGGTAATTAGTGTTCGACCGCTACCCTTTTCATTGGCTAATCAGTGAGTATATGCAAATTAACTGTCAGCCAAGATGGCAGCTGACAGCCAGACAGCTGGAAGCGAACATGAGGCTTGATTGCTGCAGGGAAGGAGGACTCCAACATTCCCTGCCTCACTTGCCGGCCTCTGAGCTACAACTCTAAGCAACTATGTACTATGTTGCAAATAAGAAGATAAACAAAACCCCAGAAACCGGCTTTCATTCAGCCGGGCTTTAGCAACATTGTATCGATGTTTTCATCGGCGAGGCCTCAGAGCTAAAGCTGGCCCAGAATAAAAAAAAAAAAAAGAAAACAAGGAGTGGTTGGAAGCTTCAGTCACTCGCTTCCGGAAAACAGCCCTCAGCCCCTCACCCAGACTGGCCAGGCACCCCAGTGGGGACCCCCACCCTGATCCAGGACACCCTTCAGGGCAAACCAGCCGGCTCCCACCCGTGCACCAGGCCTCTATCCTATATAGTAAAAAGGTAATATGCCTCCCAGCACTGGGATCAGCGTGACAGGGGGCAGTGCCCAAACCCCCTGATTGCCCTGCGGCTCTGTGTGTTACAGGGGGAGGGGCCACAACCTCCCTATCTGCCCTGCTCTGTGCCTGATAGGGGGGAACTCCCCAATCCCCTGATTGCCCTGCGGCTCTGTGTTTGACAGGGTGCAGCGCACCAACTCCTTGATCAGCCCTGTTCTGTGTGTGACGGGGTGCGGTGCCCCAACCCCCCCCCCCCCCAGGCCCTGCTCTGTGTGTGATGGGGTAGAGCCATAACCTCTCCATCAGCCCTGCCCTGAGTGTGACAGTGGCGGCGCCCCAACCCCCCTCCACGGGCCTTGCTCTGTGTGTGACAGGGTAGAGCCATAACCTCTCCATCGGCCCTGCCCCGAGTGTGACAGTGGTGGCGCCCCAACCCCCTGATCGGCCCTGCTCTGTGGGTGATAGAGGGTGGCGCCCCAACCCCCCTCCACGGGCCTTGCTCTGTGTGTGACAGGGTAGAGCCATAACCTCCCCATTGGCCCTACTCTGTGTGTGACAGGGGGCGGTGCCCCAACTCCCCTATCGGCCCTACTCTGTGAGTGACAGCGGGGAGCTCCTCAACCCCCTGATCAGCCCTGCTCTGTGCGTGACAGGGTACGGAGCCCCAACACCCCTGATGGGCCCTGCTCTGTGCGTGACAGGGGGTGGCGCCGCAAACTCCCCATTGACCCTGCCTTAAGGGTGACAGGGGGCGGTGCCCCAACCCCCCAATCGGCCCTACCCTGAGCGTGACTGAGGGTGGCATCGCAAGCTCCCGATCCGCCCTGCTCTGTGCATGACGGGGCAACGCCCCACCTCCCAAATCGGCCCTGCTCTGAGCCTGACCAGGGGCTGCACCTAGGGATTGGGCCTGCCCTCTGCCACCCAGGAGCAGGCCTAAGCCAGCAGGTCGTTATCTCCCGAGGGGTCCCAGACTGTGAGAGGGCACAGGCCGGGCTGGGGGACCCCCCCCCCCCGCAGTGCACAAATTTTTGTGCACCGGGCCTCTAGTCTATATATATAAAAGCCTAGTATGCAAAGTGTCCCCTCAGGAGTTTGACTGACCGGGAGTTCGATCACTCACTATGACGTGCGCTGACCACCAGGGGGCGGCGTGGAACAAAGGAAGGCCCTGGCCGGTAGCCAGCAGCTGGGGAAGGGAGGCCCCGGCTGACAGCTGGCAGCCACTAGGGACCCTACCTGTGCATGAATTTCATTTACTGGGCCTCTCGTATACAAATGATGCATTATAGAATCATACACCTGAAACTTATATAATTTTCTTAACCAACCTCACCCCAATAAATTAAATATAAAAATAAATTGAAGAAAACTTCACAGAGGATATAACATTTGATTTAAGAATTCAATTCAATCTTCAGTTTATGCATGAAAAATTTATATGGGTATTTATGTGATGGTGGTTTTGGTCACCATCTTTCTTTTTAGGGGTCTATATGCCTATGTTTATAAAGTTAGTGGGGCATAGATGCTGGGTTCAAGTTGAATATAATAAGTATTAAATACAAGGCTGTCTGGAAGGTGGTTGCCAAATGAGCCACTTAAAGTCTATCAGAACTTCATAAAACATGTGGAGCTACTTAATGTCTTCTTTCTTAATGCACTATTGAATTTTAAGTTATATTTTTCTGTTAATTATAAATGAGCATTCTTAAAGTTCTATACCACTAAAGTAAAAATGTATTCTTTATTAGACATTCACTTAACAAAGTTTATTTTTAAAAAGAAGACAATAGTGTGCCAGAATCTTATCATTATAAAGTAACTTTTGTTGTTAAATGGGAAAAAAAGGCCATAAATCAAATTTAATTTATATTTTCTCTTTTAAAGTAGAACATTCAGAACAGAAGAAACTTTGAACTCTGTTGTCAAACAAACATGTATCTATTACCTTTCATATGTTTCTCATAATCCTTTTAACTATCCCAGACAATTGTCAAAGTTACTTATATTTAACAGGCTTTTGCTTCCTCCAAACTTAAGTTCTTCATCTATTTGATCCTAAAGTAAAATGTTGAATTTGTGACATCAAAATCCCATCTAGGGCAACCATTTCTTATGTGGTCAATTTTGACTTTATGGTTTCACTCTAAGAAAAGAGAAGAATTAAAGGAAAATAGAATACTTGTATAAATTATTCAAACAGTAGTAAAAGTTATCCTCAGGGCAATAGAAATAATAGTTAATGGAGTTCCTTCTTTATTATAGTCCCCAGTTGCTATATGCATAGAAGTATAATTAGCACCACCACTTTTTTAAAGATCATATTCTTAAATAAATGCAAATATACAAAACTTGTATGAAAATCACCATGCAATGTCTCCATTTAATCCCATTAAATATTAAAGGGTGTGGGGGACCGTGAGAGCCCAGAAAGGAGGTGAGTTGGTCACATCTTCACGGGCTTTGAGCCACATTTTTGGCATCTAAAACAAAGACAAACATATTATTCATTGGTGCAGTACTTTGGTAAAAATGTGTTTTATGCACAAGAGTCATATATTTCTATTTTCCTCTATTGTAATGGATTAAGGTGGAGTCCCATAGCACTATAATATTTGTATTTACAAATAGAAACCATATTTATCCTGAATGCATTTGTAACTAAGTCTACAATTCACAGCTCTATCACTTGTTTTATGAGTCCATTTGGCTTGGCACAGAAAAAAAAATAATTAATCAAGTCTGTAGATTTCAGGGCCTGGTCTTTACTTATGCAGAAACTGCTTGTTTATTAACATTAAGCATCTCCAATTTGGTCTCAAAGAGACATATAGTTACATGGAAACAGAACAGCTTTCAGTAGATGATTGCCCAACTACAGATGCTTTTTTTCCGACACCGTCACAGCTGAGGAGGTCCGACCAAATGAAAAACAGTTCTGATGAAGTGAGAAACAGAGAAGCGGTACCATGCAAACATTATTACATAATAAAGTGCAGGCCAGCACACATTTTTTTACTCTCTTTATTAAATTTATGTGAATCTAGAGAAAAGGGTGAAAAGTATATTTACTGCTGATAAAAATTATTCTCTGGATAATTTCAGTCTTCTCATTTAAAACTCATTCTTTACAAGTTTCTCGTTCTCCCCATTTCCTTTGAGTTCTTTGTCATCTACTCCAAGGTTAAGCTTTGCGGATTTAATAAAGAAAGAGAATTTGCAGGTGGCATGTTCCTGAACACACAGTCTAATATCAAGTGATGTTACGAAGCACTTAAATAAAAATTAGGAGGCTGTCCTCACTAATCCTAGTCTTAAAATATTTTCAGATGATTTATCCGAACCTGTTGCAAGAGCTATGTTAGTATATGTGTCTATCCTGCCCCACCGGGAACGATGCCAGCCGAGTAATGCACGAAATCATGGGATGTGTTATGATGCTATCCCTGAAAGATTTCCAGCCTGAGTTATACTCACAGCATTATACTACAGGGAGCCCAGCACCCCAATGGATTCGCAAAGTACATGCAGATGTGTTTTTCTGAAAATACAGTACTAGAAATATTGCTTATCCTTCTGGAATGTGCTAATGTAGATACAGATACAAATATTAGAATGAGTAATTGTAAAACATACACAAATGGATCAAGCACATTCATTTCTTCCTACCAAAGAGCATTTTTTCTCCATTACTTTGTATCTATAAATATGTACAGGGTGGGGCAAAAGTAGGTTTATAGTTGTATGTGAAACACAGAGTTTATTCTTGAGTTATTATTTATTAATTACTAGAGGCCCAGTGCATGAAATTCGTGCACAGGGGTGGGGAGGGGGTACCTTGGTCTGGCCTGCACCCTCTCCAATCTGGGACCCTTCAGGGGATGTCCAACTGCCAGTTTAGGCCCTGTAGGATTGGGCCTAAACTGGCAGTCGGACATGCCTCTTGCAATCCAGGACCGCTGGCTCCTAACCACTCGCCTGCCTGCCTGCCTGCCCCTAACCCCTCTGCCTGTCTGCCTGATCTCCCCTAACCACCTCTGCCTGCCTGCCTGATCACCCCTAACTGCTCCCCTGCTGGCCCGATCGCCCCTAACCACCTCTGCCTAGGCCCTGCACCGGCACCCAAGCTTTCCTCCCTCTGGCCAACCACAGGCACCCAGGACTCGGACCAGCTGCAGCCGCAGGCGCCCGGGACCACAGGGCAGGTGGCTTCAGCTTCTCCCAGGCTGCAGCCACAGGCACTGGCGCCCAGGACCATGGGTGGGCAGCTTCGCCCAGGCCCGGTTTTGTCAGGAAGGACGTCCAGAAGATGTCCAATCTAATTAGCATATTACCCTTTTATTAGTATAGATTGTAATAATTTCCATACAACAATTATAAACCTACTTTTCCCCACCCTGTATATGTGTTTGAGTGTTTAACATATATTATCTCATTTAATTCTTAAAAATGACCTTATAAAGTAATTCTATGTCTGTTTCACCAATAAAATTATGCCTCTAAGAAATTGGAGGTTATGTGAGACAATTAATTAAGTAAGTGGAGAAGTGAAAATTAAACTTAAAACTCTAGCTCTAAAGCCATTGCTCTTAACTAGTATTTCTTTCAAGTCAACTAACCCAAACCTAACTCAATACATTAGCACAAAAGGGATATGAGTAATTCTAATTAAGTACGCTTCATTAAAAGGATCATAATAAACGAATAGAACATATTCATCTTAACTAAAAGCAGTAGGATGGAATTTGTACTCTACTAAATCTCCCACTCTAAATGTCTTTCTGCTCCCCCACACCAACATCCAAAAATATTTTAGAGGAATATAAACCTACTAGAGGCCTAGTGCATGACATTCGTGCACTGGAGGGGGGGGGTGTCCCTCAGCCTAGCCTGTGCCCTCTTGCAGTCCAGGCCCCTTGGGAACGGGCCTAAGCTGGCAGTCGGACATTCCCCGAGGGGTCCTTAGTGTTGCCACGGAGGCGGGAAAGGCTCCTGCCACCGCCGCTGGGCTCGCCAGCAGTGAGCCCAGCTTCTGGTTGAGTGGCGCTCCCCCTGTGGGAGCCCATTGACCACTAGGGGGCAGGTTCTGCATTGAGTGTCTGCCCCCTGGTAGTCAGTGCACGTCATAGCAACCAGTTGTTTGGTTGATTTGCATATTAGGGTTTTATTATATAGTATTATAGCATCTGAGATATTTTGATGATTTACATTTCTATAGCATTTTTAAAATATGTTTTATTATTTAAATGTCTACAGCATTGTCATCTGCTCAAGTTAAAATCATCCAAGAACACTTTGCATAATATTCCTTCAAGAAATGTGTCAAATAATGAGAGATTAGAAGTTAATACAAATGCACATGCCCTTTGAACTGAGTTACAATGATAAGAATTGACATATGCCAGTATACATGGCTATCCACTGCAGCATTCCTATAACAACAGATTAGAAACAACCAAACCAGATTTTCATAAAAAAGTACTAGTTTTCTAAGTAATGGTATATCCATGGAATAGAATACTATGCAACTATGAGAAATACTAAGGAATCTCTATGCACCATCTTTTTTTCTTCCAAATTTTAAATTCTTAATTGTTTAAAGTATTTCATATGTCTGCTTTTTCCCCCATTCAGCTCTCTGAGGACACCCCTACCCCCAACACATTCACTGTGTTTATCAGCTTGGGCTGCTGTAACAAAATGCTATAGACTGGATGGCTTAAACAAAAGACATTTATTTCTCACAGTTGTGGAGGCTGGGAAGTGCAATTATTAGATTTGGTTCCTAGTGAGGGCCCTTTTCCTAGCTTGCAGATGGTCACCTTATCACTATATTCTCACATGGTAGAAAGAGAAGGGGGTGCCCGGCTGGTGTGGCTCAATTGGTTGAGCAGCGTCCCATGCACCAGGAATCCTGGTCAGGGCATATGCCCAGGTTGCCAGAACGATCCCCAATAGGGGTGTGCAAGAGGCAGCCAATGGATGTCTCTCTCTCATCATTGATGATTCTCTCTCTCTCTCTCTCTCTCTCTCCCCCTCCCTCTCTCTGAAATCAATAGAAAACATATTTTTTGAAATAGAAAAAGAGGGGGGAAGAGGGAGGGAGGAAAGAGGGGGGTGGTGCTCTGGTCTCTTCCTCTTCTTATAACGGCACTATCTCATTATGGGGGCTCCACTTTCATGACCTCATCTAAATCTAACCACCCCGCCCCCCCGACAAGGCCCCACCTCCAAATATCGTCAGCTTGAGAGTAAGGTTTCAACTCAAATGTGAATTTCAATGGGAGACAACATTTGGTCCATAGCAGCACTGATAAGAAAAGCTTTCCAAGATCCATTAAGTGAAAAGAAAGCAATGTCCAGAACCATTTCATAGAAAGTTATGTGTTTAAAAGGGGGAGCAAAGTCAGAATATATATTGATATTTTCTGTTACTTGCATTTTAGAAACTCAGAGAGCTTATACCATAGGAAACTAATAAAAGTATTTATGGAGAAAGAGTGGGAACCCAAAAGGTGAAGAATAAGAGTATTTACTATTTTTTTAACATCTGAATAATATGATTGTACTAAGCAAATGTTTTAATTAAACATGAAAGGGAAAACCAATATTAAAATTGGGCATTGCCTACAAGTTGCAGTTGAAGTCTATTTCACGTTTGTCATACTTTGCTAATCACAGGCCATCTTGTTGATTATAGGTGAACTTCAGGACTTGAAGTTTTGGGTAAACGAACATGTGTCTTGTTTATAATAAACCTACAAGGTCATGATTATTAATCATTGTTGTCTGCGATATAATTCAATATGGTGGTAAGTTCTAAACACCTGGCTTCAAAGCCTGTGCCTTGACTCTAATCAATGCAAAGTTCAGATTTGAAAGTTAGCCAGTGTGGGATTTATTCCCTTTATAAATCCCAATAAATAAGAGAGCAGTTGGTATTCTTCGGAGTCTCATGGCAATTGGTGTCTATCCACCATCTCTGTTGGCACATCATTCCAGATAATATTCTCATCATTGTAACAAGTGCTGTCATTTATCAGGTGTTCATCACATTCAAATGAAACTAAACTTGAAAAAATTGAAAGCAAGACTTCCTAAGATGTCTGTGCACTCTAGAAATAAGAAGAGGCTTGGCAGGCATAAATATGTTCTGGCAACACATCTCTTCTCATATATCAAGGACAAAATTGAAACCATATTTCTACGGGGTGCAAACATTGATTGCTATATGTTCTTATAAACAGAGAACTACAAACAGTACTGTGCATTCTCTTGATCCTTCTCTACTTTTATGTGAAGTCCAAAAATGTATCAGTTAAAGGAGGCTTCTGAATTCTATTCAGCAAACCGAGATTCATATGTCAAGAATAGAGGCAGATACTCTAGGTGAGAGTGAAAACAAACAAAACCACAGTTGTGTTCAATTTGAAGGATTTAAAACTATTGTTCACTAATGGTTATAAAATGAGTATTGGTAAGTACAACTCTATAAATTATCTCAAAGCCTTATTTAAGTTGGTTTGTCTTTTCATTTCTCTTCCTTCCTTCACTAATGGTCAGGTTGGTCATTCAGTTCCATGAACTCAAAGTACTTTTTAATCCCTCCCATTTAATTTCCTTCAGGAGATGTATCATTACCCACAAGGCATTGCATTGTTTACTAGTAGCTACTACCATCCTTTGGAGCCTCATCTCTCATTACCTTCCCTTCTTTCTCTAACAAGCTCCAGACACACAGAATTTCCTTTGGTTCCTCAAATGCTCCCTGTGTCTTTCTGCCTAGGACATCAACACATGTCACTCCCTTTGCCTGAAAAACCATTTCCCATCAGAGTTCACCTGGCTAACTTCTAGGCATTCTTCAAATTTCAAGTATAATAAATTTACCAGTACACCGAGAAGATGACAGCCCACCCATTAATATTGTCTCGAGGCCTATCATGTTTTCTTTTCCATCACATCCTTTGCTTCTTTATAGCACTGATGATTAGAGCCAAATCATTAATTTTGAAATTGTTTACTTAGTGTTTGAGTGTAGGTTGCTTAAAGGCTGATATCTTGCTTATCTTGTTCTTCATTGGGCTCTAAGTACCAGTTAGTGATCAAAACACTAGAGTGCATGAATAAGTTTTTGGGAGGGAAGAAAGATAGGTAGAGAAGGAGGGAGATAGAATAAAGAATGAAGAGAAAGGAAGCAAAAAAAGAATAAAGGAGAAAGACATATGGAAGGAAGGGGGAACGCGGAGAGAAAGACAGGGAGGAAGAAGAAAATGGAGGTAAAACTGAGTGCCTATTTGGCATGGTTCTGCTGTGTAAAACTAGAGGACAATGATCAAATGTCATGTATAAAGAGACGATTACCTGGTGGGAAAATTATATTTGAAACCCATCACAAGCAAGTGTCAAAACAAGGGGAAGAAAATCAGAGAAGTTGAGCTCAAATAGCAGCAGGTGGGAGTGTATAGTGTGATGGTTAATTTTAAGTCAATTTACTGGCCACCGGTACACCCCAATTAAACATTAATCCTGGCACGATTGTGAAGATGTTTCCAGATGAGATTAGCATTTGAATTGGTGAACTCAGTCAGGTAGATGGCCCTCCCTGATGTGAGTGGGCATCAATTCCTCAGGGCCGGAATAGAACAAAAGTCAGAGGAGGAAAGCTTTCATTCCCTCCTTTTTCTTTTTTCCTTCGTGCCTGCCTGCTTGGGTTGGAAAACCTCTTTGGCTCTGGGACTGGGATTTAAACAATTGGCTTCCCTCGTTCTCAGGGCTTTGGACTAGGACTGACTTACACCACTGGCTCTCCTGGGTCTTCAGCTAGCAAAGAAAAGGTGGTGAGACATCTCAGGCTCCATAATCAGTGAGTCAATTACTCAGAATAAACAAACAAACACTGATTCTATTTCTCTGGTGAACCCTGACTAATACATACAGGTAGAATCCAGAGATGAGGAAAGCAAGGAAAGGCCAGTGCCTGCAAAGAATTTTTTACACACTGTAAAAAGTGTATAAACCTGGCCCATAAAGGAAGCTGCATTGAATAATTTTAGGCCATTTGTTTCCATCTGGATTTTGATTCTGGTTAACCTGCATAGTTAGGTCAAAATATACTCGTGCCTGGCTGTCTGTCAAATATTAGATATATAAAATTTAACTTCCATTAATGAACACAAGTGTCCTTAAATGAAATGAAATTCTACAGTCCCAGCAAAATGTTTAGTGAGGTTTTATTCCCTTTATTAAATAGATGTTATACAAATAATACCTGTGCATAATTTTTGTGAAAAGTAAATTCTATTGAAATGTAATATTATTTCTGGTTACTTTTAATAGGATTAATAAACATAAGTAACATATATCTGCCACATTCTTAAAACCATTTTCTCTTTTTTTAAAATTTGTTTACCAATCACCCAATAGAATTTGGAAGACACAAATAGAACAATGCAAGCTAGAAGAGTCAAACATGAACATTTTGAGTTACTGGAAGTTAGTCACTAATATTACTAAAGAGTTTGGTGAGAACATACAAGACGTTAAATCAGATTACAAAACAAGCAAACAAAAATTCTTCTTAAGGCATTGTGCTTTCCTGAATTTGTCTATTCTGGTTGTTATAGAATTCTCTGTTTAAATCAGACAGAGTCTGCCATAGCTGGTTCGGCTCAGTGGGTAGAGCATTGGCCTGCAGACATTCAGCAATGTCAACTCCACAGGCATATAATACATGTTTCCCCAGGCAACGCAACATGATAACTTGCCTTGCAAGAGGCTTCTGTCACAACTTTTTTAGTTTCTAGCTTGAAAAACGGTAACAAATATTTTTGTTTATTAAAAAGTTTATCATGTCTACATTTAAAAATTCTGAAAAACAGTGTATGGTTAGTCTCAGAATGTCATTCTAAGGTAACTGGCACCACACTATTCAAAATGTTCTATGGAATAAGACACATAAACGTAAATTATTAACATCTATAAAGCCTGGAAAAAACAGCTTTATTATATTTGTGTTTTTTATTTATAGTTTCACACATTTTTAATTAGATTCCTCCCTTCCATGAATCAAACTTTATGATACGTCATGTCTTCTTTTTCCTTAGTTTCTTTAGACATGATGAAGCAGCTGTGGGTTGGGAAAGCAAGCCTTCTAATCGCCTTTTAAAAGCCAAAATTCATTCACTCTAAGATGCTGCAAATGGGGAGCTAGAGTTGGGCACCATACATGGCCCAAGGTCACATACCAAGAACAGAAGAAAGGGCCTCAATTATTATTTAAGTAATTTATTTTTGTTCACTGGGGATATGTAGAACACACTAGAGTGTGGAACTCAGAGGAAAGAGCCTTCTTCTATGGGTTTAAGGTATTACTTGAGGACACCCCGGGCAAGCCAGCATAGATTGTCTAAAACTTCCTATATAGCCCTTTCAGGCAACCTGCCTCTCCAAGAATGCTCAGGGGGTTGATTCAGAACTGGGGGTTCCTTAGCATATAAACTTGAACCAAATGCATTTTCTGTAGAAAACCAATCTACTCATTTCTCAAATATACAGAGTTCTTATGTAATTTTTATGCAAACAAGTCTTCAAGATGCCTATTAAAAACCAAGTCATTTTACTTACAAAACAAAGATTAAAAAAACAAACAAACAAACAAACAAACACTTAAAATCCCAGGACATGAATGCTTTAATTATAAACCAAACATCTTTCCATTATAATGAGTTTCTAATCTGAATCAGCATCTCATTTGTATTTTATATCTGACCTAAGGAGGTTCTAGTCTAGGGCTTTCCCCAGTTAAGGGTCAATGCCAAATCAGGATTTATATGGAAGAGCCATTCAACTCTCAAGTTCACAGATTTTTGGCTTGTGCAACCCCAGTGAACCCTCCATAATTTCATCACCCACACCCATATCCACCCTGGACCTTACTTCTACTCAGAACTGTTTTATTCCTTAATCTTAAACTTTCATGTTTATCTTTATTTTGACTAGAGTTGAATTAGTGCATGTAGGATCTATGTTTATCTTGTTTACCGTTGTATCTTATACAATTTATATTACAAGGACTTATTTCCTGGTATTACATTTTATATTTTTTTATTTTCTCTAATTCCCCTTATAAGATCCACGAGGGCCTAAACTTTGTTTTATTCACTGCTGTGTCCCCAGCATCGAGAACAATTCCCCAACTTATCATATGTGCTCAGTAAATACTAATTGAATGAACGAATAAATGAGTGCCAGGGTCAGTACAGTACTGTGAACATAACCTGTGGTTAATAAATTTGTATTGCCTACGTGAATAAAGAATAACAATGACTAATACTTAATTGAGTGTTTAATCTATGCTCAGAACTTTCTAATTTCTGTAAATGGATCAGTCTCTTTTTATTTTTAAAATGCCCTGTAAAAAAATGTTTGTTTAATGCCCTGTAACATATGTGGCATTATTATTAGCATTTTGTAGAGGAACAGATTTAATTCTGCAAATATACAGACAAACCCAAGTGAACTTACATACTGTGAAATTTCAAGTAACGCACAAAAAAAACAGCGATGGTGGTTGCGGGGAGAACACTGGAAGAGTCCCAGCTCCTCACAACGTAGCAGTGGGCTGTGCCTCCGGAAGACAGTGGGAGGACTATAACTTGCAAGTTAATTTCACCCACAGCAAAAACATTTCTATACATCCACATTTTTTTTACCCATTTTAATGTATCCGAGTTTCTTTGGGGAGCAAGTAGAAGGATTAATGTAGTATAACCTGCTTCCATTCCCTTTTCCCAGCAAAAGTACATTTAATGCTTCAGACCACCAGAACAAGGTAAACTCATGAAACCTCTAAGCAGTGAACTATTTCTAAAATGATTGGGTCCCATTCACTTAGTTCTTGGAGATCACATTTAACTCTTTTTTAATCATCTCATACATATAGAGGACAGAATCTTTGCCATCTACTCTAGTGCAGCTTTGATCCATATTGAGGACTTTTTCTAGGACTTTCCATTTAGTGTGTTGGTTAGGAATAATTTATGTTAACAATAAAAGAGATGAAAAGTTCTTTTTGGCTTTTGTCTTCACTCCCACTGAAAAAGTAACCAGTGACATTCAATAGCTTAGAGGAAAATTAGCCTCACCACTGAATTAAACTTTTTATGATCTGTGAATTTTAATTAGGGAAGTTTTTCAATTGCTCCTATAATGAGCTAAGGTGTCAAGTAAAAGGAAACTGAATCATGGACATAGATGTCAAAGATCTAATAAAAAGTAAAACATGCTGTAGCTGGAGTGATTAGGACTTGAGTGGTGAACAGTACCAAAGTGGCAATGTATTTTGAAACGTTTATAGTTTAATTTACAACAGTCACACAGACTTCTGTTTGTATAGGAAGAAGATCAGGGACAATATAATGCCACCACAGGGTGTAGTCAATTTTTATCCAGACTACCCATCAACAAGGGAAGAAATTAATCATAAGCCATACAAAAATCAAAAGCAAATTTAACTTGGGCATTTTAGAGGTAAAACACACATAAACATATAATTTACTCTTCAGAGAAAACATAAAGTTCTATTGAACAGTTAATAAAATATCCCACGTTATTGATTGTTAGGGAGATGAACTCAACATTGAAGAGATGTGTTGAGTTACTTGACCAACTCCTCCTTCCCCTGTGCTCTGAGACTCACCCTACCTTCTATTATTCTCTTCTTCTATTGTATGGGCTGTTAGCCAATTCATTAGTCAATAGGTTTCTCCATAATTACAGCCTCCTTTGCTTCCAAGTGCAAAGGAAAAACAACAACATACAACAAAACCCTCCCTTGAATGTATGGCTTCCACTAGTTACCACTATTGTTCCCTTTTTACCAAGCTCCTAGAAAAATAAAAGCTTTCTTCTCTTTTCAAAACACTATAATTTCCCTAGCCAGTTTAGCTCAGTGGATAGAGCGTCGACCTGCAGACCAGAGTCCCAGGTTCAATTCTGGTCAAGCACACGTACCTCAGTTGCAGGCTTCTCCCCGGCTTGGGCCTGATATTTCTCTCTGTTTTTCCTTCTCTCTCTCTCCCTCTCTCTAACAATCAATGGAAAAATATCCTCTGGTGAGAATTAAAAAACAAAACAAAAAACAATAACACTGTAATCAACCTTCTATCCCTACAACTTCATCCCAACTGCTCTCATGTAAGTTCAGCATGGTTTATTTTTTTTTCTGTCTCATAAATACTGCTCAATATATTCCCTCTTCTCAATATCCCCCAACTTAGTTTAGACATTTATAAGTTCCCCTCTAAATTATTTCAATAAACTTTATATACCTCTTCCTGTCACCAGCTTAATCTTTCTTTTATCATTTCTATTGATTCCAAATTTCCATTTCTCACAAAGCAGACATAAGCATTTCTTCCCACATTTGAAGTCCTATAACATCCAAAATAATTTCTATAACATTCAAAGATTTTACCAGAGTCTTGTAGGTCAGGGTAAGGCAATTAGATCGCACTTTAAGTGGGATGAGATTCACTGAAAAGTTTTATTAAGGTGTGTGTAGTAATTAATAGACATTTTGGTGAAATCACTCTGGTTGTGGAAAGTTGATTATAATGTGGAAATATTGAAAGTAGGAACATTGTTTCAGTCCAGGTAATGGCAGTATGCTTTAATTTATGGATTGGAGAGATGGAGAAAAGAACAAATTCAAGAAATTCAATGGAGATCAAAGCAAAGGGTCTTTCTCTTGTGTTTGACATGCAGAATAAGGAAATGAGAAGATTCAAAAATAAATGACTCCAGGTTTTATGCTTAAGCAAGTGGCCAGAAAATTGTGCTGATTACTAAATTGAAGAAAAATATTATGATAGGAAGTTTTGGTAGGTAAGGGTGTGGGGACTGAGAAGAACCAGGTGATCTTTTTAGACATGTTAGAACTTGAAATTCCTATTAGCCATTGCTATGGAATGAACTAGCACCCCCGACCCCCAATTCATATGTTAAAGGGCTAACCCCTAATGTGACAGTATTGAAGATAGGGTTTTTAAGGAGACGATATATTTTAAATAAAATTATGAAGGTAGATTCCTTATCTAATAGAACTGGTGTTCTTATAAAAAAGAGACACCAGATATATATCTCTCTCCTACTTCCCCCCTTCTTTCCCTCCTTTTCTCCCTCCTTCCCTCTCTCCATCCCTACCTCCACCATGTAAGGACACAGCAAGAAAGTCACCATCAGGCAGCCGGAAAAAGCGTTCTCACCAGAAATTGAACCTTGCCAGACTTTCATTTTGGACTTTCCAATGTTCAGAACTGTGAGAAAAATAAGTGTCTGTTGTTTAAGTCACCCAGTGTACGTCATTTTGTTATGGCAGCCTGAGCTAATACAGACATCCTAGTAGGATAATAACTTAATACATTACCTGATGTTTACTTCTCTCCTCAACCCCAATTCAAACAGCCATGCTACTCTGGACTTAATTGATTTAGAGGATCTGACTATAACATCCAGAGAAAAGAGGGAGTCTTCCTGACATTGGATCCCTTTAGAATATAGAGAAGATTCCTAACATGGATAAAATGTTTGGGAGAGACATAACTAGGGAGTTCAGGCCTTTGCCCCACAGTGCCCTCACCTACTCTTGCAACCCCTTTCCCAGCAGCCAAAAATGAAAATATTGCCTGGAATTAAAAAAAAAAAAAAGAAGAAGAACAAAGAGATGAAAGTGATGAGAGCAGAGAGGTTGGTGGTATGGGTCAAGAGGGCTAGACCTAAATGGGCCACATGGACAGGAATGGGAACTGGTTCAGCAAAGGGCCACAGTGAGGAGCATGGCTAAGGTACCTAGAAACCATGTGGGAGTCATCATCTGATGAGCATCCGGGTCTACTTTTATGTAATCGCTGTCCATCCCTTGTGCTCAGAGATTATACAAGCTGTTCTTGTCATCAATGTTTAATAAAGGTATCTCCTCAATAGCTTCTGGCACTTCTCCCAGTCACTGCTCAGCAGGAGTGACAACTGTTGGTTCCTCAGATTTTGCTTGACCCTTCTCTGACTTACCCCATATGGACAAATAGACAAATCATTTTGTACTATCCCAATGACTCACAATACGCGAGAAAGCCCTAGATACTCAGTGGTAAGATGATGGTCTGGAAGGGAAGACTTCCCACACCTGTAGTGAGTGGAGTGGAATGACAAATGAGGCCACCTCATGATCCTTTCTGAAGTGAGACAGTAATGAAATATATTCAACTAGATAATTAGATATGACTCCGAAGCTCGAGGGAGTCATGATGCAATAAAAAATAAATAAAGCCATGGAAATGGGTGAGATCATTATATAAGAAAATTCAGCCAAAGAAAGGGGAGAGCCAAGTCCTAAAGAATTACTGTTGTTAGAGAGAATATCAAAGGAGAATGAAAGAAAGAGTGTTCGATGTAGTAGGAAAATAACCAGGAGAACAGATACAGAAGCCAAGGTCAAGGAGAGCTCTGAGAAGGACCTAGATACCATGTTGTATGTTGCTGAGAGGTCTAAAAAGATGAGGACAGAAGAAGAATGTATTGGTTTAAATGACAAAGATCAGCATCAATGAAGTTATGGGAATGGAGCCAGATTGGAGGAGATTGAAAAGTGAAGAAGAGGTGAGGAGGCAGAAGCAGAGTATGTAGACAGTTTTATTCAATAAATTTGGATGTGATAAGTAGGGCAGAAAAATAGGTTGGTAGTTAGAGAGAGTGCTTAAAAGACAAGTTTCTTTTCTCCTCCTCCTCCTCCTCCTCCTCCTCCTCCTCCTCCTCCTCCTTCTCCTCCACCACCACCTCTTCCTCTTCCTTCTCCTTCTCCTCCTCCATCTTTTGGTTTTCAACATGGGAGATATTAGAAGATGTTTAAGCTGACAGGGTGCTCTAACAGAGAGGGAGATATTAACTAAGTAAAAAAGAGAAACAATAGTAGAGATAAATTTTTATATAAGGCAGAAGTGGAGGCTCTGACTTTTAATTGAAGGAGAAACACTTGCTCCATGATTATAGGAAGGAGGAAGGCAATAACCTGCAGATGCCTATAACCTGTAAGTTTGATAGTGGTAAGATGAGGGTATTATTGTAGGGTCTTCTAGTTTCTTCTTAATGAGGTAAGATTTCAAATGAGAGTACTTATTTAAAGAGTGGGAGAACAGGGAGGTTTAAGAAGTGAAGAGAAACTGGTAAGAGTTCTGTTAAAGAATTCCAAATTGAGCCTACAGAAAGACATTACAAAATTACTGAATTTTGCTGAGAGCTTATTTGGAGTATGTAATCATAAATTTTAAATCAATCCACTGGCCTAGTTGTGGGAGTTTTTCAGGTTTGGGTTCTGAAGATGTAAGAAAGATGGATTTTTTTTTTACAAGTGTATGGTGGAAGGAGAAAGGCAAGGAATCTGACAGATTTTTGTGGCTACACAGGAGATAACGCTGCTCTGAGATAGCACTGCCTCCTGTGCATACTTTGAACTTATTTGTTATCACCCAGAACTCTGATTGTTGGTTATGTTCAAGCTTTGTTATTGCACCATGAGGCTACTTTAAATGGTCTATATTTCACCTCTGTAGTTTCAAAAATCAGTAGGCACTAAAATGTTTGTTCGAGTTCATAGCAAACCTTGGGAACGAGGTCAATATAAAAAAAAATTATTTTAAATTTCACAAGTGAACTTCAGTACCTGAGCTCACATGGAGATGGGAAGCACAACTATAGACCTGGATTGATCAAACCCCAAGAGAAGAAATGTCATCAGGGCACAGACTGGTGCAAAAGCATGAGTCCCAGGAAGAGCCGTGAGCCCTGAAGACAAATGCCTTCTTCAACCTGGGCAGAGGTCACAGAACATTGAGAAAACAATCCTCCAATGGTTAACGACATGATCTATTTCAGCATGCTAAGGTTTCAAGGCTAAGGGGTGTTTTACAACCACCAAAAGTTCTTTTTCTTTTCTTCTTTTTCTTTGCTGAGCAAAGGGTTTTAATTACAAGGGATCATAATAACTTAGTTTATCTTACTGTAGGCAAAAAATAGCTTCAGTGAGTGCTATAGGATTTTGGTCTTTGGAGGTGGGGGGATAGGCTGGGGATAGTACAATGTCTACAAAATAAAATCAGTTCACTTCAGTAGATATTTATTGAGTACCTACTATATTCGGGCACAGCATTCAGTTGTAAAGCTTCCAAGTATACAGCTTATGTCAAGACTGCCTGCTCCACTTACTCAGGGACAATGCATTTATTTATTTATTATGTGCACCTCTGTGTGTATAATACTTTATATTTACTTATATTCTATGTCAACTGTTCCCAGAGAATGTTCCTTAGAATACTAGAGTCCCATGTGCTATTAATAAGTGATCTGGAGAGAGGAGAGCTTCCAAAGATGAATAAGTTTTGGATACATTAAGTTAAACAAAGTTAAATGGGTATTTTTATGGCAGAACTTCTAGAAGACTTTAAAATGCTAATAAGTATAAGGGTTTTCTAAGAAAAGAGGAATAAAATAATAATTCAGCATTACCAAACTTACTTGATTTTGGACCCTTTTCATTAAACAATTTTTAACACCTCAGAGGATTACTATTTCACTACTTGAGAAATTCTGAATCATGTAATATTATATGTTTTATATTAAAACTGCAGAGTGTGTACTATATGTGTACGATTATATGTTAATTATGTTCTTCTATTCCCATTCTCAACCTCAACTTTGAACAAATTGTGAAGATATTTTACCATCAGTTCATTTAAAAAATATAAATGTGTTCATCCTCATTAAATTTAGATATTTTAATCAATAGCAAATAGCTATACTTATACATATTCATAAGTTTATTTTAAAAAATGAAGTAAGAAAGATAACATGAAATATTTTATCTCAAACTAGATCACCAAGTAGATTGTAAAGTCCTAGAAGAGGTACATTTCAAACTATCAATCCAAATATTTTACAATATACAAGAATATTAAGATTATTTCAATGTCTTGGATTCTCAATGCAATGATACTTGATGCCTTACCCAAGGATTTTTATTTAAAAAAAAATAGTGTTCTACAACTGTTTCTTAAGTCAGTTTTACAATTAATTTTTAGAATTCATTGTGCCCACAGAAACTTTGTTTGGCCAACACAATTGAACCTGTTCAGATTTCTTAATTTTCAGTTAGATATCTCCATGTTTCATGTGTAATATCAGCTGTCTTCAGCTGTTTAGAACCAGCTGAAGTGGCAATTAAATAGTTAATGTAAAAACATGGACTCAAACCAAATGCTTCAGGAATATATGTTACATTGCATGACTTGAGTTCTCCTTAGGGGTTACATTTACTATATCTTTTCACTTTGGCACAACTGGCATGGACTTAAAGACAGTTTATAATGGAAGTAATTCAGAGGCAAAGAGTAGGTCAATGAGGCTCTAAAGAGTATAAAAATTATGATACTCTGAGGATCCCCATAGCAGGTCATTTAAATAAAACTAAGGAAGGATATAAAAGAGATTATATACCATACATTCCCTTTTAAATACATTGAGGTTTTTTTTAAAATTATCATTGAGACCTTTAATACTTTTAATGATTCCCCAATATCTGAAGGATCGAGTTCAGACATTCTAATCTGGCAAAAAAAAAAAAAAAATCTTTGACTACGTACTTTTTCCATCTTCTTTCTGAATCATACTATCTCTCTCTTCATTTTCATTTCCTCAGGTTATGCTGTTTCTCATTGTTGCTCAAAAACACTCACTTTTCCTGTTCCTTCTCCCTGCCCTACAAGATTCAGGGCCTATCTCACTTTTCCTCGGAAGATGGCCCTGACTCTTGTAGACAGTTTCTTTCTTTCTTCTTTTTTTCACCTACAACACTTAGAAGATTTCTCATCTGGAGAACTATTTTTTTTCTCTAACTAAACTGAATTTCTTGGAAACAAGGACAAATGACTTACTTATCTTTGTATCTCTACCACCTAGCCCAGAGGCTGGCCCAAAAAAGTGTAAATATTGAATAAATTTTTAAATAAACAACTTGAACAAAAGAACAGTTCTGATGCTTTTAATTATTTAACTACTAGTGGCCCAGTGCATGAATTCATGCACATTGAAAGGAAAATAAATTGGAAGAAATATTTTAATATCACTATTTGCCCTTTCTTTATAATAGAAGTATCAACCAAATTCATGGTCAACAATGACAGATGGAAACACGCATGAGCAGTTGGTGAGATTTATATGTATCATGCATGTGCAAGTCAACTTAGCCTTTTATAGATATAGGATAAACTTGCTTAATTAGACCTGTTTTCTGATTTAGCTAAACTTTTTCCAGCCTAGGGTAGCACTCCAACTTCTCTTTCAGGTAATTGTCAGCAACACAGCAGTAAATATCAACACGAAGCAGATTATTATTGTAGATCACGCAGGGAGAACAAAGAGTAAAATATTTAACTGCAGCAGTGTTTGACCAGTGATAAAACCTGAAGTCATTTTCAAGGTCCACCACTTCTTACTTCTTTTCAGTCGGGTCAAGTTTCTAAGCTTTCTATATATCCATTTTCTGGCTATTGAGAAGAAAATAGAATTCCACCGAGTTTCCTATCTACCTACTCCAATACTTTTGTGAGGATCAAATGAGATGAGGCATAGGAAAACATCTCACAGACATTTGGTTAAAGTGTAAAATGTTTCCACCTGGCTAAAAAGCAAGCCGTGTTCCTGGGCTGAAGAAACTCCATGGAGGCTAGTCACTAGGGAGAGGAAACCCAGCGTTGCTACGTAGCATCATTACCTGGACGGACACTTAGCATATTAGCCATATATATATAATTAGTGGGTAGGTTAAAATACAAAAACGGTATTAATTACCTAGGATCACTATTTATTCAATTTTATCAAGAGTACATGTATTTTTTTTCTCCCTGCTTTAACTCTATCTGAAATTATATTTTATCAAAAGACATAGAAAAGAACTTTAACCAATTTTAGCTATAAAATCTCTACAATACGTTGACAATATAAAAAATTTTCATTAGTTCTTCATAGCACAAAGAATATACAAATTTATATATAGAGTCATTAAGCCAGGTTTGTTTTTATTTTGTTTTGTTTTGTTTTTACCATTCTGCAAAATGCAGGGCACCAAGAGGCCAGAACTCCTTGGCAGGTGTGTATGAAAGTGTGGATCATGATAGATCTGTTTGAAACTGGTTTAATAAATGTTTCAACCAAAAATATAAATGTACTAGAGGCCCAGTGCATGAAAATATAAATATACTAGAGGCCCAGTCCCCTCAGCCCGGCCTGCACCCTCTCCAATCCAGGACCCCTTGGGAGATGTCTGGCAGTCAGACATCCCTCTTGCAATCCAGGACTGCTGGCTTCTAACCACTCGACTCCCTGCCTGACTGATCGCCCCTAACTGCCTCTGCCTGCTGGCCTGATTGCCCACCCACTAACTGCTCTCCCCTGCCAGCCTGAACACCCCTAACTGCCTCTGCCTTGGCCCCTGCCACCGTGGCTTTAACCGGAAGGATGACCGGAAGACGTCTGGTCTAATTAGCATATTACCCTTTTATTAGTATAGATATTACTTCCCATAACTATGAATTTAAGGTTCTGCTAATAATATACCAAATATATACAAGCTTTTCCATGTTCATGGCTGAGTGTAAATTAAAAAGATGATTCCTTCCCCTAATATCATGACTCTCTCTCAGACTTCCAAAGCAATGCATGATGACATAAACACTATGGAAAAAAATCTAAGTATTGATGCCAGTATTTGGAAGAATAAAAAAAGTCTTCTATAACCACATTGCTAAATGATTGATGAACATTAAGTTATTAGTGGGTGAGGTAAAATGGAAAAGTGAATTTTTTAGAAAGCCAGGTGGTTGGGGCAGGTTTCTATCCACAGATGATGGTATGATGCCCATTCTGAGAGTTGCCTGGAAAGTTGAGTGGTGAAGATTTTGTGGACACCATTGTAGGTCAGAAAGAAGAGCTGATTAAAGGTGCAGAAAACCTGGGAATTTCTTTCAAAGTGGCAACAATTACAATATCAAAGAATTAGAGCCAGCCATTTGAGATCTTTGAAAATATACTGAGGCCTTCCAATATGCAACTGGAAAGCTGCTAGCACATAAATTTACTAGTCATAATTAATAAAAATATGTTAACTACTTTAAAGGAAATGCAAAAATAATTGCAAAAGTCAAAATAACTACCATTTATAATATTCATTAATAACTTATAATTTCACAAGCCACCTCCTTTCTGGTATCCTTCCATACAAGTGCTTTCCCATTTTATCCCTATGTACTACCACCTGTTTCTTTTGTCCATGAAGGTCAATGTGGCTGCCTCAACAGAAGGTAAGAAGGCCATTGTTAAGCATTGGTGATCCCACCCTTACTAACTATACAACTTATGTCACCATGTCTCCCACCCACTCTGTACATGCATTGTAAAAGAGACACTCTCATTCAAAATCACTATTGTCAGATCAGTTTCAAGTTAATATTACAAAAATAATCATGCCTATAGTGTCATGCAGAATTTATTTTTTTGTGGTAGAATTCGTGTATTTATTGCAGATCTCCTGATGAGGTGGCAAAGAGGAAATTACATTGTGTCACACAGCTGAACTTTATAAATAGCTTTATAAATGGCTTTAGTCCTATACTAATAGAATCAAGAATGGTCTGAATGAGTCACACTTTTCAGTTATGTTACCACGTTAGAGGGAGAGAAGTAAAGTATGTGTCATAAGGTTATTTGGAAATTTGGGGATTCACAGATTTCTAAGGATATGACTCAAGGGCACACACACCAGAATGAATAAAAATTACCCTTTACAGCTATCCTTTGGCATGAAAATAGAATATACGTATGTTGTCCCTCACTTAAGTTTGATAATTATATTTTTAATTTGTAAATGGAAACCATCCTCCTCAGAACCTAAAGTTGGTATTTGTATCCACAAAAGTCTTAAGTTAAAATGCTTGAGTAGAGAACATAATTATTTATACAGCCTGGGTGTTTCATTTTTATTAATACTATGTTTTTTTAAATTTTTTTATTGATTTCAGAGAGGAAGGAAGAGGGAGAGAGAGATAGAAACATCAATGATGAGAGCAAAACATTGATCAGCTGCCTTCTGCACACCTCACACTGGGGATCAAGCCCACTGTGCCCTGACCAGGAATTGAACCGTGACCTCCTGGTTCATAGGTCGATGCTCAACCACTGAGCCACACCAGCTGGGCGATACTATGTTTTGATAACTGTTGAATTTTAGAAGGAGCAGGATTTGTATAATTGGCCAAATTCCTAGACTTTACATTGGGTATACTCGCATTGGGTAGAATTTTAAAGGAGATAAAATGTACAACGTCCAAAAACAAGAAGAGTCTCTACTCAGACTCACTCTAAGAATCGATGTAGCTCTCTCACTTTTTTCCCTCTGAGTTAGCCCTTTTCCCAAAGGGGTGGCAAGATCAAGATATTTAGGTGGAGTCTGCAGAATGGAGGTACATACAAAGTGGTATTTTAGCTATTTTAAAACATATAAAGAGGGAAAGTGATCAGCTCCTACGAGAAATGAGTAAGTGATTAGGTTAAAGTAATTAGGGAATTTTTAGAAAGTTCTGCTCTGTGACACAACGTAATTTCCTCTTTGCCACCTCATCAGGAGATATACAATAAATGCCTGAAATATTTTTTAGGCTTTATGAAGTTATATTTGTATTTCTTTTAGACACTGTTAAACTGGTCTTAAGGTGATAGCTTGGCCAATACTGTCATTCAGTTTTAGCATTTCTTATATTGGCTTTTTGAATCAATGTATTCTGAAATCTAAAGTCCAATATCATCATTATTGGTGCAAAAATACTAAAACATAGAAATATTTTTTTAAGTGAAATAAAGTTATCTTACTTTAAAATAGGAGGAGCAGCCATAACCGGTTTGGCTCAGTGGATAGAGCGTCGGTCTGTGGACTGAAAGGTCCCAGCTTTGATTCCGGTCAAGGGCATGTACCTTGGTTGCAGGCTCATCCCCAGTAGGAGGTGTGCAGGAGGCAGCTATCAATGTTTCTCTCTCATCGTTGTTTCTAACTCTCTATCCCTCTCCCTTCCTCTCTGTAAAAAATCACTAAAATATATTTTAAAAAAATAAAAGAGGAGGAGCTTTTCTATAAAACATACTTTTGAAAATTTTCTATGTAATGGTTATGATCATTTAGTAAGTATTTTAACAGGGTGTAGCAATATGAACTAAAAGTTGCATTTATTTATAGCATATTTATTCTGAATTCTGGTTAAGGAGGATGGAAATTAAGAAAGAGAAATTGTAACTCATCTGGAGCCACAATCCACCCCCACTTCCATCCATAATTGTTGTCGATCAGAAACACGTGAATGAACTAAAGAACCAGACTATGACTTCATGAGTTATCAAACACCTCACACTCCCAAAGGATTTTATCTGGAAAATAAGTTATGCTGATATAAAACTACTTTTTAATTATTTTAAAATTTTAAACTCCTAGTTCAATAGATGTAAAATCTTAATAAGAAAACACTTGCTATTTGTCAAGACCTTACCCTGTGCCAGCCACAGATATAAGTGCTTTATGTACATTATCTTCCCTTAAGCCCTCTCAACAACTCAGCTGAGGCAGATACCACTTTGACCTATTTTACAGATGAGGAAAAGGGCACGTAGAGATGAAACATCTTACCCAAGGTCATGGGGGTAAGAAACAGGGCCAGGAGCTAAAGCAATTTAACTGGAAGCCAAACCAGTACTCATAATCAAATGTTAATTTCTAAGAATTTTTAAAAATAAAATTTGCTCATGTAAATGGTTCTATGGTAATATGTCATCATGTTAGTGTCCAAAACAATACTTGAGCCCTAGCCAGTTTGGCTCAGTGAATAGAGCATCAGCCTGCGGACTGAAGGGTCCTGGGTTCGATTCTGGTCAAGGGCACATGCCTGGGTTGCGGGCTTGATCCCCAGTAGGGAACATGCAGGAGGCAGCCAATCAATGATTCTCTCTCATCATGGATGTTTCTATCTCTCTCTCTCTCTCCCTTCCTCTCTGAGATAAATAAAAATATATTTTAAAAAGACAAAACAATATTTGACATTTTGAAACTTGCAGAATACTGTACTAATCAGACACTACTAAGAGAGTTTGTAAACAGGCCCAACATTTCTCCAGGGCAGTTTGGCACCGGGTGTCGAAGCACCCCCAGAGTATACATTCTCCAGAACTCAGCTTCTAAGGATTTACCCTTAGGAATTGACGGGACACACATGTAAACATGCACATGCCAGGGGTGGGGGCAGGGGGTCATCACATCGTTGACTAACAGAAAAGGGAACACAAGTATCATGAGCACTGGTGACCTAGGGGATGGGACATCCATGCAACAGAGTCCTCTGGCACAGAAACGTATTGTGTGAAATGGAAAAATATCTGCAAGAATGTTAGACAAAAAAAAGGTGGTTAAATTACTTGGATAGCAGGACTCTGTTTTTGATAGAAAATAAGGATACTAGTCAGAGAAAATATACTGAAGGATGTACACCAAAATGTTAAAGCAAGTTATCTTTTTAATAATTAATGGAGAAATTAATGTGATGGTGACAAATTTGCTTTTGGGAAATAATTTCTATCACTTGATTATGTGAGGTTGGTTATAACAAGAAAAACAAAAAACATGACGTGGCTACAATGAATATTAAAGTATAATCTTTATAATAAAAGCCTAAGTAACCGTTATGGCAGAATGACTGGTCACTATGATGAGTACTGACCACCAGGAGGCAGATGCTCAATGCAGGAGCTGCCCCCTGATGTTCAGTGCACTCCCACAGGGGGAGCGCTGCTCAGCCAGAAGCTGGGCTCATGGATGGCGAGCACAGTGGCAAGTGGCAGGAGCCTCTCCCACCTCTGCGTCAGCGCTAAGGAAGGAGCAATGAGCCGAGCAGTAAGGAGCAGCAAGCAGGCAGGCAGTAAGGAGCATGGAGTCCTGGATTGTGAGAGGGCGTAGGCTGGGCTGAGGGACCCGCCCCCCCAGTGCACAGATTTTGTGCACCAGGCCTCTAGTGTATTATAATATAATTAAGATTATATGTATAATATAATTAAGATTATAATATAATGTATAATAATAATAAAGTATAATATATTTTAAAGTTTTAAATCTAATACTGTGCTGGTTATTGATTTATTACCTATCTGCTCCAAATGTATCCTTTTTGCCTGCTCTGTGGATATTGAACTGGACCCTTTAAATCTTTTTTCTTTGCCAGCTGGCACTGAAGTGCTCTCAGTAGAGGGCTCTCAACAGACATGACAGGAGGAAAAGAGCCTTTGTTTCCTGGTTTCCACATTCCCACTGGACACACTCCTACAGCATCGGCATCTCTTCCAGGCCTTGCACCCCACAGTGCAGAATGCCCAGCAGCTCCCAGCTCCAGTGGTTCTACAGAGCATTTCTGATGAGATGCCTCCCTGTGAAAAGCTTTCCCAGCATGCTAGAGGGCAGATTCTAGCACTTTCCATCAGTGTGGCATCACAGAGACTTCTCTGCCATCCAGTGAGACACGGCTGTGTTCTCTTCAACAAGACCAGGATCTTAGCCTTGGGTAAATGGGGGATTTTTATTGATTATCTGTCTCAGCCTTCAGAATAGTGACCGCTTCTATAGTTGCTATTCATGTGCAGCAGTTCTCAACCTGTGGGTCTCGACCCCTTTGGGGGTCGAACGACCCTTTTACAAGGGTCGCCTAAGACCATCGGAAAACACATATATAATTACATATTGTTTACAGTAGCAAAATTACAGTTATGAAGTAGCAACGAAAATAATTTTATGGTTGGGGGTCACCACAACATGAGGAACTATATTAAAGGGTTGCGGCATTAGGAAGGTTGAGAACCACTGCTTTAGAGTCTTCTTCACTTCTTACTAGCCAATCCCACACAACACCAATTCTAATATAGTTAATAACATACGACATTAAACTTTATTCAAATTACTGTGTGGTTTCTCTCCTCATATTGGGCTCTGACAGAGCTATTTATCTCAAATGAGAAATTTTATTGAAAGTAAATATGTGAAAAGTGATTAACCAAAAGTATTTTGTTAAATAATAATAAAAAATTAGTAGGCAATACTCATGAAAAAATATTATTTACAAATAAAGGTTCAATTACTTTATTTATAGTTATTAACTTACTTGAAAATAAATGTTAAATGCAATAATCATAAATCAATTCAAGTTGAAATCTGTAATATTTTTTCTTGTAAAAAGGAAGTCATTTTATCTATTATTTTATTTTCTATTTATTACAGCATCAAATGGGAATTAAATAAGGAAAGCACTTAGCATACAGATCATTACTATATATTAGAAAGTTAATAATTATATTTATCCTAATATATCAAATTTAATAAGGTATGCTGTAATCATTATCTGACTGCAAATTTATATTTAAATGTCTTTTTTCTTTTTGACTATAAATAATAGTCTGAGCTTATATTGTGCAAAGCCTTGGGAATCATTCAAGCCAGAAAGAAAAAAAATATATAAGTTGAATTTAATTCCTTTCAGCCAGTTATGCCTAGGGAAATACATATTGGAATGTAGAAAGTCAGTTTTCATGTGTTTGAAGTGAAAAATTAATCAGAAAGCAAGTGTGTGGAACTCAGTAATAGAGCTATCGGTAACTTAAAAAAAAATCCATAAAAGTTAAATCTAAGGAAAAGTTGGCAGAGAGCAACTGATTTTCAAACATGATGAGTTTCATCACAGGTCTAAGCTATTCAGTTAAAGGCAAATGTCTAGGAGTGCTTACTGAGTTCACTGCCCATTGAAAACATATGACTCTTAAAATTTTTGTTTATGCATAGAAGTGTGACTTTAAGGATTGGAAAAATCTATGTTAACAAAAGCTAAACTTTTCTGAAACTTAAGACCACCCTGTGCTGTGACTTTCTCAGTTCTCATAAAATAAACTGGGTCATACTTTGTCATTACTCAGAAGGAAGACCACCAAAGAAAATCCAAGGTGTGACTACATGCGGCGATTCAATAAATAGCCCTTTTGGTGAAATCAGTATTTAATATTGCCTTCAAAATAGTGTTCTAACCTGTCGCAACCACACACATAGTTTACATGTTCTGTTTTGGTTTCCTGATTTTGGATTTAGACATCAACCCCTTGGAGACTGTGAAGAAGTCAAGGACTAAAAGTAGGAAATGTTCTAGGATTTATTCAACTCCAAGGGTACTGGGAAAGAAGCAGGCTTCGGTATGCTGTCTGTATTCAGATCATTTCTGGGTAGAATCTTGGCTCCCTTCTTTGGTACTATTAGACTTAAACAATTCACTTAACGTTTTTTATCCTTGGCTTTCTCCTCTGTAGTAGAGAAGAATTCCAACCTCAGGAGTTCCTATTGAGGAGTAAATGAAATAATGTACATAAAGTGTCCTGCACTCAGTAAATGTTAGTTTCCTTCCCTACTCATCCCCATTCTCAGGAACCTATTTTTGTCAAACACCAGTTCAGATGTTCTGGCCAGAGTTAAGTAATGACAAAAAGAAGGTAGAAAGGAAGGCATGAAAGTCATGAAAATGAGAATTTAAAAATGGGGAGACAAGGAGAGGAAAGTACAAGGCAATACATAGAGACATTAAAATGAATTTGTTGCTGTTTCTGCTTAAATTCCTTTTTTTCCCCTTTTTACGCTCTAAGCTTTCAGTCATTAACAACTTGCAAGAGAAAGCAAACAATATACTTCACCACACAATCAAAACACAATTTACTGAAGAAACCACTGGTTCCAGGTGGTTTTTTTATTTATATAATATGGGCAACTTCTAGGTTAATAGGAAAAATAATGCCCATGTAATACAAAAGATTCTAATTATTTGAATGCCTTTACTGGTTTAAATTATATAGCATAAAACTAGTCACAGTAATTTTCTGGCAACACATGCTTGTCAACATTTGTATTATCATTGTATTATTTTGTTTATTCCTTTTTCATAAAGCACTTAACATTGAAAAAGTTTTACTAGTCCATTGTCAATAGTTAATTTTAAAACAATGAAAAAAAGTTAAAAGTTTTTTTTAAAAGTAAGTTAAATTTTATAACTCTACTCAGAGAACATGTAATATGTAGAAAGTTTAAAAATGAAAGAAGCCACTTGCATTTGGAAGTCTAAAAAAGGGTCACTTACTTGGTTTAGGTTGCTTTGGGCGCCAGGATTTTGTCTATAAAACTCAGTTCAAGCACCTATAAAGAATACTTACATGTGCTTTTTAAAAAGGGATTTTTTTTTTTTTTTTTTTTTTTAGAGAGAGGGAAAGGGAGAGGAGAGAGAGATGGAAGCATCAATGATGAGTCATCAATTAGCTACCTCCTGCATGTCCCCGCTGGATATTGAGCTCGAAATCTTGGTGTCTCAGGATGATGTTCTAACCAACTGAGCTGGTTGGGGCAGATTTTAATATAATACAATTTTTACCCTAGTTATTAAAAATATATTTTTGCATGTGATTCCTCTTGACATATATCATTAATGGCTATTAACATTTCATATGTAGATTCAAACATGAGTTATCTCTCTGTAAACCATTTGGGAAAGAAGAAAGCAAAATGGTGGGAAATGGAAATTAAAATAACACATAGGTCAGTTTTGCCCTCAAAATTCACTAAAATGGCTGAAATCAGTGTCCCAAACCAAAACCATGTTATTAACTTTCTGTAAGACACAAGCTCACTCTATCTCTTAAAAAATATGTGTGATGAGAACATGTTTGGAATCAAATAAGAGACTAACCTTCAGAAACACTTGTTTTATGTAGTTTTATGTATACATAAAGTTAAATCAACAAATATTTGGAATAATGCAGCCAAAAGAAACAGATGATAAGCTCTGAGAAGTAAGAACACATGATGTGCTTTTCAAGTATTGATAAAATCGCAGAAAGGATAAAGGGTGAAAAACATAGGAGAATAACAGAGGGACATAATGATACATGGCTGTATTTTATTTTACTTGGCAAGCAAAATATCAGGGAATAAATTTAGAATGTTATACATGACTTTTTCTTTGGCTCATTATTTTGAAACAATTTCAAACTTACAAAAATGTTTAAAAAATTAAAGGATATATCCTTTACCAGTTTTTTTAACATATTGCAAAATCTATTTTACCATTCTCTCTCTGGACATTTGCCTCCTTATACTTCACCATGCATTTCCTAAGAATACAGATATCAGCTTATGTAACCAAGTACAGTTCTCAAATACTGTAAGTGTAAAATTGATGCTCTACTTTTATTTATTCTACAGTCCATATGACCATTTAAAAAAAAAAACCACATTCCTTATAATATTTTTTTCTTCTGTCCATGATCCAGTCTAAGATTATATATTGCATTTAGATATCATGTTTCTTTAGTGTCCTTTAATCTGGAAAAGTATCTCAGCCTTTCTTTGTCATGCATGACATTTACATTTTTGAAAAAGATATATATTAGAAACCATGAGGTCATCCTGTTACCACCAATTCCAGTCCAATTTCACAAGTGTCTTCCTTTCCATCCCTGTTCCATGTCGCTGTCTCTCCTCCTCCACAGTGAGAACCCTGGCTCCCACCAACAACACACTAACTCAATGACCTAACCCTATAGTAACAATAAATAGTTTCAGAATTCCTACCTTCATACGACTAGAAAAGAGAAATAGTCAAATTTTATATCTAATTTTTAAAAAAATATATCTCATTGCTTTTTTACAGAGGGGAAGGGAAACAGATAGAGAGTTAGAAACATCGGTGAGAGAGAAACATCGATCAGCTGCCTCCTGCACACTCCCTACTGGGGATGTGCCCGCAACCAAGGTACATGCCCTTGACCATAATTGAACCTGGGACCCTTCAGTCTGCAGGCCAACGCCCTATCCACTGAGCCAAACCAGTTAGGGCTTATATCTAATTTTTATAAAAAGTTAATGGTTATAAAAAATTTAGTTCAAAGGGTTTCTCAACACTAACAAACTTTTATCACACATTAACTCCTTATCCGAGATATGATTTGCAAATATTTTCTCCCCTTCAGTAGCTTGCCTTTTCATTTTGCAATGGTTTGCTTTGCAGAGCAACACATTATGCACTGCGTTTTAATAGGGCTTGGGAGTGTAGGCCACTGTGGCAGAACGTTCCAGCTGAAAAAGAAAGAGGCTCAGTCTTGCCCAGAAGATTGAAACCGTGACAATCATGGACCAAAGTTTTCTTGATTCTATTGAGCTCAGTTTGCAAATAAGTGATCTCGAAGGATGAGGGTTCAGGATACTTCACATAACCTGTCTGTAGAGGTTGGGTTATTACGGCTACACCCTCTTGTCTCAGCCTCTTCTTTGCTCCCACACTGTTATTTTGATACAGCTGAAACTTCAACTCCCCAGCTCAACTCCAGTCCCTCCTAATGAGGGAGCGTAACACTATCCAGGCGTCTCCCAGCACAGTGATCTGAATCTCGTTGCTCTGCACAGTCTGATTTATGTCAGCTTGGTTAAAAATCACCCACATGCTGGAAACCCCCTGTGGAGAGGTGTGCACTGGCCCCAGACCATAGCTCTCTTCTTGTTTTCTTCTACCTGCTCAAAATCTGTGGTTGGAGGGACCTGCTGTGTTTTTGTAAAATTATCCTCACAGGGACACAGAGAAGAACTTTGGCCTCCTTGAAATAATTTACACCTAATTTAGTTAAAGAAGCATAGATGATGGGATTCCTTTATACCATCCATAAGAAGTATCACTTGCAAAATTTTTCGTGCAAGGTTTTGAGCACACACAGCAAATTCTATCTTCTGGGGCTAGACAAATCTCTCAGAGTAAGAGATTATTTTTGACAATTTAGTTCTAAATCCTTGGGGGGAAAAAAAGTCAGGGCAGATGGCCTGGGGCCAGTCAGGAAACCCTTAATCACCCAGAAAAACAAGGAACTGGGAGAGGTCATTACTCTTAGTGGGCCAGACTGTAAAACAATGTTTTTAAGTCTTCAGATTTATAGCAAAGCACCTTGAAATATCTCAGGCAATTATGAAGAACAAGACTGCTCCAAAAGGCATTATGCAAAATTTTCTTGCTCATTTTTCTTACAGAAACAAAAGTGCCTAACCATCTCCTAACCTCACAAGAGAGCTGTCCTATCGTGTCCATTACTGAATTCTTTCACCATGGTAGATTTAGCACAATGACTAAATTAATCCTAAACATCATCACAATTGAATGAAAGAAGAAATTAATTGGGGATAATATGGACACATTCATTTGCAAGCCTATCATTTGACTTTAATATCTTCCATCTGTAAATGTGAAAAAGAGGACGAGAGATGACTGGAAGGCTTTCAGGTGGGTGGGCCATATTGGACCAGGAGTCATAAATTCTGAAGTTAAAGGCAGCAGTAGAGATGAAGAAGAAAGAAATTAATACTTGCTGAGCCCTGCAATGTGCAAGGCTTTTGTCTCAACCCTTTTATTATATTATATCATACATACATTAAATCCTATAATAATTACAACTATAAAACAAAAGCTTATTATCAACATTTTTATAAATTAAGAAATTGTGATGTCAATTGGGGAAGTGGCGTGCTCAAGCCCACATAGCTGGTGCAGGACCAAGTTAAAAGCCATTCCCAAAGCCCATGCTTATTCTGGTTTTCCAAATTAACAGGCCCGTTTTAGGAAAGAGGGCCTAAAACATGGTAAACCAAAATACTCAATGACATTTTACCATAATAAAAATTAATAACAACAATGACCTATTCACATGTCACTCTTACTTCCTGTGCATGTTCAACAACACATCCATGATGCTGTTGTATCTCACAGATAAAGGAAAGAGAGTTTAAGAAAAGCTATCATCTTAACTGTTTGCCTGTGCCGTCATGAAGCTAACACAGACTATTAAGAAACTGATTAGGCATGAAAGGAAATCATTGCAAAAGAACAATTCCTTTTTAGAAATAGTAGGAAACCAGGGAAAGTTGTTGAAATCTTTAAAACTAGTTGATTACAGTGGCAATGCAAATAAAGTCATTCTGTTTGAGATGATAGTAACATGTAGGTTAGAACAATAATAGAACATGAGAGGAACACACCTGGCAACTCATTTGTGTTATCACCTAGGTAGGAGATAAAAAGATGGGTGGCTTTCATAAAGAGGAAACCCCATACTGAGAGCAGTCCTATATTAACGAACGGAAACCTAAAATAAGAACTGAATATAGGGGTTTTGTATCAAGCACAGGCATAGAGAATTAGTGAGATGTCTAAGCTCATAAGAGCCACACAAGAAAAGCTGCCACTAGCTATTAAACACAAAGCCATACCGTGGGCACACCCAAACAGATACCTTAGAAAGCTCTGCCGCTAAACGGGAACATAGTAATCAGGTCACAGATTAAAGCTTATAGTTCAGCCCTCACCAGGTGGTTCAATTGGTTGGAGCTTCCTCTCGTACGTACACCAGAGGGTTTCGGGTTCGATTCTGGTCAGGGCACATACGGAGGTAACCGATTCATATAAGTTTATAGTTCACATTCTAAGTGATCCAAGTAATATTTCCGATGCTGGAATATTTTAGGGCTTTTTTCATAAGGAAGGCTACATACTTTCTTGAAGAAATAACTGTGTTTTAATCCAGCTGAGTCACTGAGATAGGTCACTTAACCTATCTGGGCCACAGTTTCTTCATCTATAAAATATAAACAGATGCTAATTATGTTATTATTAATATTAAATAATAATTAGAGATCATCGAAGATCATTTTCAAGGGTAAGATTCTGATTGTGAGCTATATTTTTGTCAGTAAAAAATTATTATTTAAAAAGATGGCTCATAGTCCTGATTTCCTGAAACTGTTCCCTGAAAGGAAATTAGATGCGGGGCCTATGGGAACATGGATAGGAGATCTCTCTTAGAGACAATTCCAACAAATTATAGACTTATGTTCCTTTTGACTTTAATATTTACAAAGTTATATCCTGCTGATACGCCTTAAAATGATATATTATGTCTCTGAACATAATATATCTTTTTTACAACTGGCATACAATGGTGAATATTATTGATAATAAGATCAGATGTCTGGGTTCTCAGCTAGATTCATTGCCTTTGTGTTAAATAACCATTGGAAATCTGGTAATTTTTTATCCAAATGAGTAAGTAGCTGCTGTTAGAAAGAAATAACGGATCAAAAGTATCAGGTAAAGTTACACATAATAGGTAAAAGCTATAAGTTATCAAACTATAACGTGACAATGGTAATTAAGGTTACACGAAGAAGTCAACTACAAAGTTCATAAATTACTAGAAGAAGAAACACACATCAATCAATGTGTAAAAGTATACCTACAGATGAAATAGTGAGGATTTTTTTATGAGAACAATAAAAATAGAAAATAGAACCTAAATTATGCTGAAAAAATTAAGACCACATGTCTAAAAATCAATAAATCAATATGGGCCAAACTCATATTTTAAAGAAAAAAAAAGCTCTCATTTTATATCACAAAGTAAAACCCTATTAATTGTTATTTACATTTAACATTTTCAAAGTTGATTCTGAAAGGTAAATAAGAATAGTCATAGATAAAAATATGAATGCAAGATATCCTATTCCCAGATATATGGGCCCTGCACAATCCCCCAGACTGTGAATATGATGGATTTTACTCCCAGGATTAAATTATGGCATATGACACAGTTGCACTTAAATGGGAAAATTATTTCGGTGGGCCTAATCTAATGACATGAGCCCTTTAAAGCACAGAGTTTTCTCAGTTGGTATAAGAAAAAGTCAGAGATCTGAGGCACTGGAAGGATTCCACTCACCTTTTCTGGCTTGAAAAGAAAGGGGGCCACTTGGCAGCCTCTACAAGCTGTGAACAGCCCCCAGCTGAGAGCCAGAAAGGCAATAAGAACCTCAGTCTTATAAACCCAAGGAACTGAATCAGGTCAACAAGAATAAACTTGGAAGCAGATTTTTCTCCCGAGTCTCCAGACAAGAACTACGTCCTCCACTTTGATTTTCATCCTTGAGAACCCAGTAACACTGTTCCAAATTTTTTAAAATATATATATATTTTATTGATTTTTTACAGAGAGGAAGGGAGAGAGATAGAGAGTTAGCAACATCAATGAGAGAGAAACATCGATCCGCTTCCTCCTGCACACTCCCTACTGGGGATGTGCCCGCAACCAAGGTACATGCCCTTGACCAGAATCGAACCTGGGACCCTTGAGTCCACAGGCTGATGCTCTATCCACTGAGCCAAACCGGTTAGGGCTGTTCCAGATTTTTAAAAAATATATATATTTTTATTGATTTCAGAGAGGAAGGGAGAGTGAGAGACAGAGATAGAAACATCAATGATGAGAGAATCATTGATCAGCTGCCTCCTGCATACTCCACACTGGGGATCAAGTCCGCAACCCAGGCATGTGCCCTGACCAGGTATCAAACCATGACTTCCTGGTTCATAGGTTGATGCTCAACCACTGAGCCATGCCAGCCTGGCTATTCGAGATTTTTGACATGTGGAACTGTGAGCTAATAAATGGTAGTGTCTTAAACCATTAGGCTAACGGTAATTGTTATGCAGCAATAGAAAAGTAATATACAGAAAAAGCTATTTTAATATTTATTTAAGATTAAATTAAAGCCATAATATATTAAACAAGATAAAAAAGGCATCTTATTACAGAAATGATGCAATTCATAATGAATATAGTGTAAAGCAGGTATGAACAGATAACCGCAAAATAACCTCGCTCAACATTCATAGTGAAAAAGACTATAGTAAATACAAAGATAAATACATATATGAAAACACTAGTAAAAGTCAACTGTAATTAACCTCTTGCAACTCATATTGGATGAAGTGGACAAAAACTAACTAAAAATATAGGAGACCTAATAACATAACTAGAGGCATAGTTCTAATTGAACTTTGCTTCCTAAAAGAGATAATACAATTTGCTACTACAAGTTGTAATAGCAATAAGTGATAGTGAATGGGATTGTCTTTTCGATTTCTAGTTTTAATTATTTGTTAGAAATATTTATCTGGGTTTGGATTGCCACTTTTTGTGAATATTACATAATTACAGTTCAAGACTATTACTCCCATTATAAGTGTACAAATGTTAATTGAAGTGAACACTAGAGATGAAATCACCTTACCAGAGAGTGGAAAATGCAAAAAGGACCTAGAGAGGTCCTTGAGGAATCCTAGGATTTGAACAAAGGAAGAAATGAGTGGCTGAGACAATGTGTGTAGAAAAATAAAAGGAAAATCAGGAACTTAAGCTTCTTACACACAGGAAAGTTTTCAGGAAGGAGATTATATGGACAATGCAAAGTGCTGCTGAAAGTTCAAAAAAGACAAGGAATGAAAAAAGTTCTATTGACAAGCTTATTGATGATCTTAGCAGGGGACATTTCAATGGAGAATGTGAAAAAGTGAATAAGGCAACTTTTCCCTAAAAGTTTGTTAACAAAAGGGTCAGAGAAATTGGAAGTAGCTGTCGGTAGGGGGGCGGGGGGCGGCAGGTGGTGAAGAGAGTGGTGTCAGAGGAAAATTATTTGTAAATAGATGGAGAAGATATAAGCATATTAAATGCCTGTGGAAAGAATCTAGCAACCAGTGGGAGGGAGTAAGGGAAAGGGGGAGGGAGTGAGGGTGGGGGAGAGAGAAATAGAGGGAGAAGAAGAGAGAGCGTTCATGAAAGCAAAGGACTAATGTAAGGACTTTTTTTTTTTTTATGAGGTGAACACTATTTTCATTCAAAGGTCCCTCAGTGTCTACATGTGACAGAAATAAACAAGATTGAAGGTTTGAACCAGTACCAATAGCCAAAATGGAAAGGACATATTCGAAAGCAGAAGGTTCAATTTAGTCCAAAGGCCAAGAAGGGGTTTTAGAGGCATATTCTTCAATGGCATCCAGTAAAATTGGAAAACTGCACTTTAGAAGTAGACAGATACAGATTTGTATTCTCCTATGCCATGTGCTAAATAGTTGATGTTATACAAACTTCTCTGAACCTACAGTTTCTCATTTATGAAATATGGATGGTAACTTCTATCTTATAATATTGTGATTAGGTAATTAAGGTGATAAACATAAAATACATAAGGTAATGGCTGGCATATAAAAGATGACGAGAAACAAATGCTAAATGTACAGTACCACTCCCCTATACACACACATATACACACATACCTAAAGTCTTTAGTTATGTTCATATACTCTAGTTCTGACCACTATGTCTCACCTAAATTGTACTCCCAAGTACAAATCTAAGCTAAAACTGATATAACAATGAGGGCCATGATCTACCAGAGAGATACAGAGATTGGCAAACAAACAGCTACAAAACTAGCTAACAAGATAGACAGGTTAATAGCTACAGGTAATATTACTAGAAATTCTTCTTATTTAGGCAATTTTTAGAAGGCCTTTAAAATAATTTTACATAGTATTTTGCTATTGTTTCATGTCTGAATTTTCTATATGTTTTCTTTTAGATGTTTCAGCTTCATAGTTATGAGTGAGAACTGAATAATCAGATAGAATTATAATTATTTTAACAGTAAATTTTAAAAAAATACCTTCCATGAAGTAAAAATGTTGGAAAATTTAGGAAAATTTTTTCAATTATTAGGACTTAGGAATAAATCCCAGATTTTAGGGATAAATTTAGCCAGTAATAATATCACAGTGGCAAAATATTACTATTGTGCAATAGTTAAGTATGGTAAAGGGCATCTATCTTCATATGATTAATTACATGTTTAGGACAAAATTCATCATTTTGTTTGATTAAGCAGTTCCGTAGCTAAAGACAAAACTTCATAACTTATACATATACCAATGGCCTGGTGCATGAAATTTGTGCATGGGAGCGGGTGTCCCTCAGCCGGCCTGCACCCTCTCCAATCTGGGACCCCTTGGGGGATATCTGACTGCCGGTTTAGGCCCGATCCTGGGGATTGAGCCTAAACCGGAAGTCAGACATCCCTCTTACAATCCAGGACCACTGGCTCCTAACTGCTCACCTGCCTGCCTGCCTGATTGCCTCTAACTGCTCCCCCCCCCTCCCCCGCCAGCCTGGTTGCCCCTTACTGCCTCCCCTACCGGCCTGGTTGCCCCCAACTGCCCCCCCCCGCCAGCCTGGTTTTCCCTAACTGCCCCCCTGCCGGCCTGGTCGCCCCCAACTGCCTCCCCCCCACCAGCCTGGTCACCCCACGCAGCCTGCTGTTCAGTCATCCATCTGGTTGTTTCGGTCATGATGGCCCCTGGCTTTTTATATATTAGGATAAACAAGACAACATAGCAGACACTCAACAACTAAGTATTGACATGTATGTAAGTGTGCCTGTCTTTATATAAATGTAAATGTGACCGTATAGTTACAAATCAAATTACAAATTCAGTAAGCAGAAAAAGAAGTGTTTCTAAAAATGAGATTTGCCATAATGCTCTGAAAGTTATCAGAACGAGGTCTAAACCTTGGCTTCCCCACTTACTAGCTATTGGTGCTCCAGGGAAATAGCACCAATATGATATGTGTATATACACAGATAGAGATTTATTTTAAGGGGTGGGCTCACGTGATTGCATTAGCTCAGTGCATACAAAATCTGATAGGGAAGGCCTACAGGCTAGACGCAGGGGTGGGCAAACTTTTTGACTCGAGGGCCACAATGGGTTCTTAAACTGGACCGGAGGGCCGGAACAAAAGGATGGATGGAGTGTTTGTGTGAACTAATATAAATTCAAAGTAAACATCATTACATAAAAGGGTACGGTCTTTTTTTTTTAGTTTTATTCATTTCAAATGGGCTGGATCTGGCCCGCGGGCCGTAGTTTGCCCATGGCTGTTAGAGACTCAGGAGAGAGTTACATTTAGAGTCCACAGTCAATCTGCTTGTCAAACCAAGAAGAGCCCATGTGGCAGATGAAGTCCAAAGGAAGGCTGCTGGTGGAATTCCCTCTTGCTTGGGGAGGCTCAGTATTTTGTTCAGACCTCTAATTGATTGGATGAGGCACCCACATTAAGGAAGGCAATCTGCTTTACTTAAAATCCATGGATTTAAATGTAAATCTCATCCAAAACACCCTCACAGACACATCCAGAATAATGTTTGACCAAATATCTGGGCACCATGGCCCAGCCAAGTTGACACACAAAATTAAGCATCACTTAAGCTGTGCAAGCTGAAGCAATTAAACAGCCCCCTCTGAACTTAAGTCTCTGTAAAATTAGTTAATTTACTTCTTAAAATTTTGTGAGATCATGTGCATATAGTTAGCACATGGTAGACAATTAACAAATATTAATGCTCTATATCTATGCATTTGAATGTTCAAAATCCCTCAATTATTATTGTAACTTAAAGTGAAAAAAAACTGTAAAAATGAAAGAAAAAGCAAACAAAAAATGTGTTTTGAATGCATACTCACAGAGTTGATAAAGAACGTCACAACAGAGAATATTTTGTTGTTTACTCTCTGTGCTTACAGTGGACTATATTTTATGGGGTTTCTACAACTTGATTTAAGATTCCATTTAGTTTGATGCCCCAAACCAAACCCAGGTATGTGTCAATGATTAATGATATCCACTGTGCCATTCTGAAGCAATTATGTGCTGTCAGATTCTTACTTGGGACATGTAAAACCACCACAGTCTCACTGTTTTAAATAATGTTTCACTGTATTATTGCCCAACCAAAACTAGAAAAAAATATTAGTGACCTTTCATTTGGAAGATTAAAATTTTTAAAAAATTTTTAAGGCTGGATGAAAGAAGCCAGATAAAATAGAATCTGCTCATAATCCCTAACCTTTGCTCCAAATTTAACCAAAGCCTCTTTCTGAGATTTGAAGTTCAGTGTTTACCCCCAATTATTCTTTATTTTTGCCTCTCTCTGCAGTTTCAAGTTCCAGCTGGAATCACACAGACTTAAATATCCCAGATGAGGTTGTTCTCAAGATGTCCAGCCCAGTTTTCAAGACTTGAGAGGTTCAGATAGTTCAGATAAGGTTTGGGACCAGCAGCCAAGCACTTGGATGCTTAGCTAAACTGAACCTGCCAAGTCTGCCCAATATTAGTGCCTATAACTGGAGATAAATATTACCTCTAATTAGTTCTCCATGTCTTAAACACATCTGGATCTCACACAATGTTAAGATATTATGCATTTGACATTTTGCATGTTTTTGTGGAGATTTTGTTTTGTAATATTTTAATAAGTTGAATTACAATCAAAAGAGGAAAACGTGCTTAATGATTCACTTATATTTTCTCCAATTATAAATATTATTTTATATTTTAAAATGCACAAGTTTTAGACTTAGATATGGGGATCACCTAATTCTATGGCAGACAAAGACATATGATGTAGTCACCAGTATCCCTTGGTATCCATGGGGGATTTGTTTCAAGACCCCCACGGATACCAAATCTATGGATAACAAGTCCCTTATATAATATGACAGGCATAATATTTGCTCATAACCTACACATATCCTTCTGTATACCTTAATTCAACTCTAGATTATTTATAATGCCTACTACAATGTAAATGCTACATAAATAGTTGTTATACTATATTGTTTAGGAAATAATAACAAGAAAAAAGTCTTTCTATGTTCAACATACACAACAAAGTAGATCTAACTACGTAGTACATGTCAGTAACAATGCAACACTTATTTCGAATGTTTTCCATCTGTGGTTGGTTGAACCCACAGATGCAGAATCCACAGATATGGAGAGTCAACTGTACAGAATTATGGTTTGCTATTTCCCTCCCCCCCCCCTAGTATAACCAGCATGAATAATAGGAAAATGTTTCAGAATCTAGATAGAATATCAAGAGCAGCTAATTAATTTTTATTTAAAATGAAACAAACATCCTAACCTGTTTGGCTCAGTGGATAGAGTGTCAGCCTGTGGACTGAAGGGTCCCAGGTTCGATTCCGGTCAAGGGCATGTACCTTGGTTGCGGGCACATCCCGGTGGGGGGAGTGCAGGAGGCGGCTGATCGATGATGTTTCTCTCTCATCAATGTTTCTGGCTTTCTGTCCTTCTCCCTTCCTCTCTGTAAAAATCAATAAAATATATTTTTAAAAATAAATAAAATGAAACAAACAAGTGATGGGTTGAGAGGACAATGAGCTGGACATAACTTCCCCTTCCCACTAGGATTCCCAATAAAGTGATAGTAAAGGCTAAAACTTTGACAGTAAGGAGAGTAGGAAAGGGGTTCTAGCAGTTAAAAGACTGCAACAAATATATACAAATTGAAAATAAGATGGAAGGTGTTGCTGTGGTTAAAACAGGGCAACCCAGAATATACAGGAAGGGATTTCAGTAAGAAGAAAACTGACCTGCCACCCAAATGCAAAATAATTGAAGGCACAGGATCGGTGCTGGATCAGTGGACAGTGACAGGGGAGGCCAAACAAATGGACAATGTTAGTGTTGTGATCTACAACAACCCTCGTGTACATTATCAGGGATCTCATTCCCTTTGAAGCATAGCATTAATCAAGGTAATTCCTGTGGGAGTCCATCACCCAACCACCGAGTCTTATTCAACATCTCAGTATGATTCTCCACGCACCAGGGAAACAAACCTCTGCCTTTATTGTAGGAGGAAGAAGAGGGAATGCAGTAGACCAAGGTCAAGGTCAAGGCAGGAATCACAAAAAATAAACTATCTAGAGCAGTGGTTCTCAACCTTGGCTGCACATTAGAATCACCGGGGAATCTTTTTAAAATCCTGATTTCTGGGCCTCATCCTCCGGAAATTCTATTTCTTTGTTATGGGGTGGGGCCACAACATTAGTAAAAAGAAACTGAATTTCCGGGGGATGAGGCCCAGAAATCAGGATTTTAGAAAGATTCCCAGATGATTCTAATGTGCAGCCAAGGTTGAGAACCACTGATCTAGAGGAACATTTTGCAGCTTAAGTGATTAGTAAAATTGCCATATTGCTGAAAAGGAGAAACAGTCCAGCTTCTAATTACTTTGCTCTAATATGTTTTGAACTTATGAGGATTCTCTGAGCAAGTTGTGGGCTCTAGTTTTGAATAACCTACAGCAGTGTGAGGGGATGAGAGACATGGGAGCTAAGTCCTTGTCCTGAAGTCAATTAACTGCTTAATGCTCGCCCAGACATCTCTGGGCCTGAGTGTCCTCATCTTTAAAAGTGGAAAGGGGGATTGGTAGATGAGTTTTTCTTCAAGCATTCTGCAGCTCTAGCAATCAATTGTACCGAGAAAGATGAAAAATCACATTTTTTTAAGGAAAAAAGATATTAGAAACTGAAAGTTATCGAGCATATTACAAGACTTTCAGGAATCTTGCGCAAAAGTCTGGCAAGACTAAAAAAGGAGTTAGTGGGGAATTTCTATATATCCTATAGAAACATATAGTAAATAACCAAAGAACTTAAATCTAATAATATTTACTAAGTACCAAGTATGTGCATAGCATAGAAGCTGCATAATGAGCAGAAACTGGAAGGACTTTGAGGAGAGTGTGAAAATCGAAAGGGTCTTATAAACAGAGTCTGAGCAGAAGTCTGACAGTCTTCTACAAGGTTAGTGGTGACAGTAAAGAAATAAGGAAAATGCTATTGGAAGAAGAAAGGGAATCTTGGTTATGCTGTGGTAAAGGCTTTAGCAACATTGTTAGCCATGATAAGGTGGAAATGTAAAAGTTGTACCTAAGGGGCTGGATGATAGAGCCATGCCATAATTTGCATCTAGGTGACCAAATCCAAGAGCCAATGAGGAAATGTGGTATAAAGATTAAACTAGTGTGAGAGGGCAATGGGGGGAAAGGAGGGGGCATATGTAAAATACTTTCAACAATAAAGATTTATTTTTTAAAAAAGGTGAAAGTAAAGGTGTCACAGTAAAATTCTTTGTTTTAGACCTTGGGAAGATCTAAGGTTGTGCCTCAGAGAACTATTTAGTCCCTAGAAAGGCCCTCTAGGGATCTTAATGGTGTACCTCACAATAAACCATTTCAATAAACCATTGAGCTGCTAAGGTGTTGTCCCTCAGCAACCTCAGCAGAAGCCCACAGTGGAGCAGGGCTCATCCCAGAGTTTTGTGAATGGGTTACTTGTCTCTTGAATGAACCCCAATAATATTTATATAAGACTCACAATGTTTTTAAGAGAACAGTATTACTATAAATAACACCAGTCTGAACTAAAAGGGACAGGGAGCATAAAGAATGCAAAGGGCCTTTACACCCAAAATTCTAAAGCAGGCTGAGGAAACTACTCACTTGGGAATACAAACTACTGTTTGTGGCAAATAGGAGAGCAAGAGAATTGAACTAAAATCCCAGAGATTAGATGCAAGAATCATGGAGAACCAATCTGGAGAACTAGTAGGAATGAGATCTTGTCAAGAAAACACTGGCATAATCTCTGTCAGATTTCAGAATTGTTATGAACTAGTGATTCTTATGCGCCTCCTATCCCCACCCCTTTTTGTTTTTAATGGAAAGCAAATATCTTATTCCTGTTTCACCATCATGGTATGTTAGGTGGAGATGGGGGAAAGATGACTTGTTTCTTTATTTCAGAACTAGAGGCCTAGTGCACGAATTCACGCACCAGTGGGGTCCCTCAGCCTGGCCTGTGGGATCGGACTGAAAGGGGTCCTGGATTGTGAGAGGATGCAGGCCAGGCCGAGAGACTCCACTGGTGCATGATCAGGGCCAGGGAGGGATGCAGGAGGTTGGCCAGCCGGGGAGGGCTCCAGGGTGTGTCCTGATCGGCCAGACCCCAACAGCAAGCTAACCTACCAGTTGGAGCCTCTTCCCCCTGGTGGTCAGTGAACATCATAGCAAGCAGTTGAGAGCCTTAGCATATCATTAGCATATTATGCTTTGATTGTTTGAATGGCCGAATGGACACTTAGCATATTAGGATTTTATTATATAGGATACTTGGACTGGTAGGAATTAGACAAGCTTTACTTTGGGAATTTCATACAAGGAGCTTCATCTGTACCTAAACCTGATTTAGTTAATGAGATCCTGGTCCTCAAGCTAATAGTATAGTGAGAAGAAACTTTTGAGGTTATTAGAAGAGTGTAAGTGTATTTTATATTTGGGAGTAACACCAACTATGAGGCATCAAAGAGCAGCAGACTGGAAACTCCAATGAGCCTCACCTCCCCTCCCACACTGAACCAAAACTGGTGTGTGTTTTTTAATTGACCTGTAGACTAAACAAAGAGTTACTTTCAGTTATAAGAAGAGAAGTGATATGAGGCCTAATATCATAAAGTGTGAGATAGTGCCTTAAAAGGAGGAGTCAATAAATAGAAGGTTGTGTTTTATTTGAAGACATAGATTAGGAAATAAAAAAGACTTAATAAATAAAGACATGCCTTCTAGTGTTTGAAATGAGTGAGGATAGAGAGATGAGAAAGCAGTATAAATCAGCAAAATTCCTAATTCTTCAATGATAGCAGTATTCTTCCCAGTGATGTTTGAGTAGATTTCTTTTCATGTCAAAATTGCAGTAAAAGTTGGTAATCTCAGTTAATAGGCAATATTGGGTAGTTGCAATTTTAGTATTTGGAAAGCCTGACTATTTTATAAATAATGACAATTTACTTATTACTAATGTTGGTAATATGAAATTATTAGTTCATTCAATAAATACTTATCAAGAATTCAGTTTGTTCTTAGCACTGTTCATGTTTGGCCAATATAGCAGTGGTGAGAGAGAGACAAAAGACAAGAATCATATAAATAATAAATATACAATAGTAATTCCATTGTAGATGCTAGAGGTGGGATAGAGAGTGCTGGGGAATAGAGGATGGGGATGGAATGTTAGATAGGGTGTGTCCTAGGTGAGGGAGATGCTGGAAAGGTGACTTCGTTGTGTTGTTTTTACCTTTACCAGTTTCTTCCCTTCATTTCAGTTTTTTAAATTGTTCTTAGTTCAAAATAATTACAAGGTTGCAGAAAAGTTTCATGATACAATACAAAGCATATTTTTTTCTGAACCATTTGAGAGTAAGTTGCTGCCTTGTTCCATCATTTCTGAATACTGCAGTGTATATCTCCTACAAAACAGGGAGCTTCCACTACATACACACAATACACAAAAGATAAGCACCTATTCTGTGTTGTGGGCCTTGCTTTTTCCTTTCTTGAATTCCTTTGTTGTTGTTTTTGTTGTTGTTGTTGGATAAGTAGCAAACAGGGCTTTCAAAAAGGATGGTCTATAACTGATAAATTTTCTGAGTCTTGCATATCTAAAAACATCCTTGGTTTACCTGAACTCTTTTTAAAAAATATTTTTTTATTGATTTCAGAGAGGAAGGGAGAGGAAGAGGGAGATAGAAACATCAGTGATGAGAGAGAATGATTGATCAGCTGCCTCTTGCATGCCCCGCACTGGGGATGGAGCCCACAAGACAGTCATACCCCCAGGAATCAAACTGCGTATTCCATAGGTCAATGCTCAATCACTGAGCCACGCTGGGCTTACCTGAACTTTTGATTAATAGTTTGGTTTGCATGTAATTCTAGATTCCAATGATATTTTTCTCAGACCTCAGTCTTCAAGCATACAATATCTCTAATGAGAAGTTGGATTCTCTTTTATAAGAGGCAATAATGGAGGCCTTTGGGGTCTTCTCTTTATCTCTCACAAATATCTGTCTAGATGTCGTCTTTCTTCTTCACTCATGGGTGCTTCACTCTGTGTGCCCTTTCAAGCGAAGAACCTATGTGTTACTGTCTTAAAAATAAATTTTCTTCTATTATTTCTCTGATAATTTCTTTTGGATATTTTGTTTTCTCTTGTGAAACTCTTTTTGAAGGATCATAGCTCTCCTGGATGGATCTTCTAAGACTTTAAAGCCTTCTCTTATATGTTCCTATTTTTCTTTCAGCCTGATTTCTAGGAGGTTTCCTCAGGCTTTTATTCCAAAACTCCTTTTTAATTTTTATCATTTCAGCCATTGTATTTTTAAAGTTCCAATAAGTCACTTTTTTTTTTTAGTGTCTATGACGATATACAGTTGGCCTTTGAACAAGATAGGTATTGGGAGTGCCAACCAACTGCCCAGTAACTAATACTCAAAACTAAGTACCATTGGTATCCATAGGGTGCTGGTTCCAGGACCCCACCATGGATACCATAATCCTCAGATGCTTAAGTCTCCTATGTAAAATGGCACCAAAAATGCATGCAGTTGGCCCTTTGCATTCGCAGACTCTCGACTGTGAATAAAAAACAATACAGGTATTTACTGAAAAACAAAACACACATATAAGTAAACCTGTCCAGTTCAAACCCATGGTGTTCAAGGGTCAACTGGATATAAAATTACATTCATGTCCCAAATTATCTGTTTCTTTGTGGGTTGAATCACTGGTTCTGCGTGTATGTGTGTGTGTGATTATTTTTCCTCTAATATGATATTCATCATTTAAAGTCATGGACTAAAAGTTACACTTCACTGGCCTGGGTTTCCTGTGCCAACATGCAGTCCTGTTTCCCACCAGGCCTCTTTTCAATGAGAGATATGGATTGTGAGCTCTGAGCCCAAAGAAAACTTTCCTTTAAACTGAGAAGAAAGCAGAGAGCAAGCCAGGCCCAGACTACATGGTGGTTGTTGTTGGTTTTTGGGGGGTAGGAGCATGGGAATCTCAAACCAATTTCTTTGGCAAAGAGGATTTGAAGAGGTGCTAACTTGCACAGCTGGTCTGATCTCTAAACCACCGCCTACTCCTGAAACTGGAACATTTCAGAGGCACCATACATGAGAGCATGGCTTCCGTGTCCATGACAGTCTCTGTGTGTGCACATCTGGGCTGTGCTCCTGCTCCTGTATTTCTTAATATATCACATATTTTCCATCTTCCAGAAACTCATCAAGGTTAATGGTTTGTGTGTGTCTCTGCCTGATTTGAGAACTGCTATATTGGATGAGGACAAATATGTAATACCTTAATCAATAAAGAAATTAAAATGCAAAAAAAAGAGAGAATTGCTATAAATGTATTACCTTTGGTACGTTTAAATTTTATTTCAATGGGATTTGGGAAGAAGAAGCGATATATGTCACTCTTACCAGCCTCACTTCCTCATCAGCCTGCTCTCTGCCATGTTCCTGATATTTATTTGTCCCATTAGTGCTGGCTTATTTCCTCTTATCTTTCCCTGAATGTTGATGATCCATCCTTGTCTATCTCATCTTTTTCTCCTATTTACTCAATGTGGATGATTTTTCACTCACCCCCATAGATTTTACTCTCACTTCAAGTCAGTAAACCCAGTATACATGACCAGCTCTCACCTCTCTTCTGGGCTCCAGTTTTATATTCTCTATCCACTACTCTCATTTATACTGTTTAATTTTTCCATCCAATGTTAGAAAATTGTATATAATAATTCAATCAATTAACTAATTAATGAAGTATTAAATGCTTAAAGGATCTAAAACTAGTTTTAAGGTGATCTTTCTTAAAAGATTACCTTACCACACCACACTACTTCCCAAGATTTTTCGCAAGTAATTGGCAATAATTAATGAGTCTGAATGACTAATGAATAATCTTTTTGTTTACCTTGGTGTGAGCTCAACCCTGGGCCTCTTCTTTACCAAAAATGTTATATAACCCATTTTCTAATAGCACAATAAAGTCAAACTTTAAATATCTCTCCCCCTCCAAAAAAAATTGGATACTAAAAAACTTGAGGAGAACAAGGAACCAAACCAGTTTCCACTGTAATTCCATTTCTAATTTCAGTTACTATGTTCAAACTTATGTTATATCAAGTTTTTTGAAGCTAAAACACTTAAAGCAGAAGTTTTCACTTACCTAATTGGCTACCAATGCAAGTGTAGATTCAATCCATCTGTCCCTAAGTGGATATGTGTATCTCTCTGCCAGTTTGCCCTTTGTTTTGGCTTTAAATTACCCTTATAAAGCTTGATTTCCTGTGGAAGAAAAGCTAATAACAGGCACTCTTCTAGTCTGAACATTTCAACTATAATATCTTTTGATACTAGACATAGATTCTATCCAATTCTAGCAAAATAAGGAAAAGTTTCAAGTTAGCTAAGGTTTCCCACTACTGTGGATTCTTTATATGCTGAGGAAAAATCCCAGGTTCTTCATCCACATGGTGCAATTATCTGACCCCCATTAAAGTGGTGTACTATTGACAGTGAAACCTCTTGTTCCAGCTCTAATAATTTATGGGTCCAGCCAATCTGCTCCTATATCCAAGGGTTCAAAGAATGATTACTCACATATTCTTACAATAAAATCATAAAACCTTTCTTAAAGTTGAGAAACTGTAGACAAATGGGATTTTCACTGATTTGGAATCATAGGTCACCCTTTCTCTGAATATTGCAAATAGAAAACACTTCATATGCATTTAATAGCAATAATAATGAAAGCAGATGTGTATTGAGTGCCAGGCACTACTCTAAACCCATTACATAGAATATTTCACTTAATTTTTGCAATAATGTTTTGGGTAGGTATTACTACTCCATAAAGAACTGATGCTTAGAAAAGTTAAATGTCTTGCACAAGTCATTTCCACAGCTTCTAAATGGTAGAACTGAGACTTAACCCAGGAAGTCTGATATCAGCGTGCACAGTTTTAACCATTAGGTAAGGGACATCAAACAGATTCCATTTGTGTGTCAGCATTGATTGATTGACTGTATGGAACAGGGTGTTAAAAACCTCAGTCATCAGTGTGACAGAATATCAAAATGAGCTATAATGTTAACCATGAATGCATTAAAATTATAGATCATATTCTTGGGGAGAGAGAGAGAAGGAGAGAGAGAGAGAGAGAGAGAGAGAGAGAGAGAGAGACTGATTACTGACCTATAAACAACTTTCAGAAAAAGCATACATAGTTTATGTTAAGAGAAATTCACAGAATGTGCCAAACCCTGCTAGGATTTGTCTTTCTTTATGCTAAGGTGATAACAAAACACTACTAGTGATTGGAATTTTTGTTCTACTTTATTTTCCTTCACCCACATATTTAAGGAATTTGTTGTTGTTGTTTAATGAAGGAAGTAATATGAGAAAGAAAACGAAGAAACAAATGCTTAGAAAACCATCACATGGATGACGGAGTCAATTTTCTTCAAGCCCAAGGACATTTCAGAAACAAATAGAGAACACCTTAATTTTCTTTTCAGAAGGCTTAGTGTTGACCTATGCAGATAATTAAGAACTAAATGTGAAGAAATTCTATTTCTATAACAGCCATCCATGTTGCTTTTTTCCCTCTGGTATTTCTTGCTTTCCTTTCTCCTAATTTGACCAGATCGTCAGCCCTGTGTTCCTTGATTTAGGATTGAATTAAGGAAAATTTTCCTAGTTTTTGTTAAAGATTTTTTTTTTAGCTGAAGATAATCTGACTTCTATCCAAACTAGAAAAAGATTTTCCAGTAGGAAAAGGAAGTCTAATAAATAAAAACCACCCTGGATCCCAGAGAGAGGGTCTTGTGTCCTGCTTCCCAGAGAAGAGCCCAAGCAAGACAAAAAGATCTGAGATATTTTGATGGTCAACATAAATAAATAAACAAACACATAAATAAATAAACAAAAATTTTAAAAGGTACCTGGTTTCCAAGAAAGACCTCCAGGAACCACAAACTAAGTATGCTGGTTCTAAGAGTTGTTTATAGACACACGTGTCAATAAATTTCTCTCTCTAGATCAACAAGTACCTTGAAAGACAAAGGCTCTGTGATACTTGTAGTTTATGACACCACAGGCAGCTTCAGAGATGTCAATGTCTCAGCATGATAGAGAGAAGCAGAAAGAGAGCCCTCACAGGCAAAGAGGGAGCCCAGGACATCGCAGCAGCAAGCCACCTGCAGGGTAACTAAAACCAGTGAGGAGAGTGGATATCTCACTTGCTATCTCCAAGGAAATAGGACACAGGAAGCCCATGGATGCCCTCCCCCACTGTCTTACCACATAGCCTCTCCAAAATCTTAGATAAATTCTTAGATGTAAACCTTACAGCAGTGATTTTCAACCTTTTTCATCTCATGGTACACATAAATCAATTGCTAACACTCTGCAGCACACCAAAAAATATAATTTTTGTTAATATGAGAAAAAATAGATATAATTTTGATTCATTTGCACTAGACGGCTATTGCTATGTTGACTGTTGTCATTTTTTAGTTTGATAATCTAAGAAAAAGAAGACAATGTCCCTGACTAAACAGTCAAGTATTGAATGTTTTAAAAATTCTTGCAGCACACCAGGTTGCCACAGCACACCAGTTGAAAATTGCTGCCTTAGAGAAATGTGAAGGAGGGGAAATCATAAATTAATGCAAATATTTTATTCCACTATAATGTGGAGCTGAATAAATAGTAAACTGAATTATATAAAAATTCAAAAGTTATTCTTTATTCAACTCTGTGCACAGAGATTCATCCCCACTACATCCATGTTTACAATCTAAGAAATGATTAGGAAGATTGGGCGTTAATAGTATTTAAGGCAAGGTAACTTCTTGCCTCACAATGTCTGAATACAAGTTATACAAAATGTAAAATTAAATTTGAATAGGTAATCAAGTAACCTAGGAATCCCTATCACTCAAGGATAACATTCATATGAAATCATATTCATGATAAATAAAAGGAGTTCCTATTACTCAAGGACATTAACATTAGAACAATGTAATGAAAGGTTTCAATGAGAAACCAGCACAGAAGAGCCTGTAGTTTGTTTAATCTTGCCTCTCTATTCTATGTGCTATATCCTATACCATGTCAAATACTTAAGGGCTAATGAAAACATGTTCCAAACCTAAGCTTCCACTTGAAAGTTTTCTTCCTGAGTATAACTGGTTAAGCCCATTTAGAGGAATCCTAACTCATGTCACAAATGTCTACTTAAGGAATCAAAGTAATAAATTACTGAGTAAGACCAAGTGACATGTGCAAATACACATGCTCCAGGTGCCAACATACTCACACAGAATAACTTAACATGCTCTGTCTACTGAGCCAAGGCAAAGAGAAGAGGGACTCAACTGTCAAACATATTTTCAACCAACCAGATTCATGTGGATGATTCCAAGAAGTCAGGCCAAAGAAAACAGCCATCCTTGCCTAGTTGGAAGGGATTGATTAGAGCCAGTAAAACTGCTAAGTACTACTTGGTTGCCAGAAAAAGACCAGGGGGAAAAAAAGTAAATTTGTTAAGCTTGAAAACAGACCTCTTAATTTTGGTAAAAATCTCCAATCACCAAAAAGAGTCTAAAAAAAAAAAAAAAGAGGTTATATCCAAGCATTTTGAGACCTGCCCTTTCCCAAAGGACACAGAAACATGTTACAGATAACCCAAGTTGTTAAGGATGTGAAATCCAGATAATTCACCCGAGATATGATAATGCTAACAAATGGCTTTGCGAAGAGCCTGACTTGGGTGGGCTCACCTCTGTATAATCATGAGATAGAGTCTCCTCCTCAGTAGCCATGACTCTTCCAATGCAATGGGCATCTATCTGGCTAATTCCTACTTGATCGTGTCAGGTTTCTTGCTTCTAATGGGAAACCTAGAGATCCATACCATTTGCTGTATCCCTGTTCTGAAGCTGGATCAGGTAGAACCCCAAATACTTAAAGTAGCACTTCCCTACCTTTTATTACTGAAGTAATCTTAAGGACAAGAAAAATAAGGACTCCATAGGTAGACTCAAAAGTAAAATGGATGCTTCAAAGAAATGCATGGTGCTGATCTGTGATTTCAAGTACCTCATTAATATATGCAGAATACATTATCAGCTTGGAAAACAAGGCCTTTGGGTTATTTAAAGAGATTAGAGCTTTAATCACAGTCTTTGAAAAAAGCATGAATAAAAAATACTACTGATATTATTTAAAAATATATGTTCATCATTTAAATTTTAAAATATTGATATTTACAGAATATTACATTATTTATATAAACATATCCCAGTAGAGTAAATAAATTGCCTGTTAAAATTTTTGCAAAAACATAGAACAAGGATGATACAGACCATCCTTGCAAATCTGGTATCTTCTTGATTTCCTTCCAGGAATACCTCACAATACCTTATCTAGGGCTTGTTCTCAGTTAAAAGATAACCACCTTACTCAATAAAACAAATTCAAATGAGTTGTCACTGCTAATTGATCAATATATTTAAATTTAAAAACCATATTTATTGTGTGCCTCTGATTACAAAAGTAATTTATTTAAATTATTAATTAAATAAATATGAAAATAGTAAATAAAATCCCACTGTGCAATGGAAATTTTCTAAACTATTTTTTGTTTATCTTTCCAGATAGATAAAGATCTAATATTTCACATTTTGTGGGGGGAACTTTTTCAAATTGTGTGTTGAACATTTAACTAGGGCATCCTAGAGTCAATGTCTTTAAGGCAAGGAGGGTCTCTAACAGGGAAAATCTGTAGGTGAGAGATTTGGGGGCAAACATGCCTTCTGATTGTCTTCAAACTAGATGATCTATCTCCCCATTAGAGATATAAATATGACTATATATGGAAGATGAACATCAAATGAAGATGATGTTGCTAAATTCAGAAGTTAATATCTTTAGAGCCAACCAACACAATAGTGATAATATAAGGATTGAAGGCAAAGTGAGAGGAAAAGAGTGGAAAAGTAATTACAATATCTACTGTGCCCTGCATTTTCTCTACCTTTACAAAACTGTATGGAAGGCTTCATCATCCCTAGGTCTTAGTCTACATCATGACTTCTAGGGGGTCATAGTCACTTTTTCCTTTGTGGCCCACCTCCTCTATAAGAACACATTAAAAATTATATTTTATATCTGCATTGGAATAAAGGCAAATACAACCCAGGATGAATTTCATTAGTATATATCAATTATTATCATATGCATTTTTTTCTTCTGATTTTAACAGAAATTGAAACTACTTTATTTGTTGGCCCTAAACATATTGTAGGCACAGTGTCTACTGGCTAATGTATAAGTCAGTCCTCTCTATGGCAGATAATGGTGGTTAAACCCCAACAGCTATTCACCCCTCATTCTAGAATAAAGAAATTCCTAAATTTTAGCCAGGCACATGGCCATCCAAAATAAAGGATGGCAGTTCCCAGCCTCCTTTGCAGCTAAGTGTGGCCAGATACCAAGTTAGCCAGTGAAATGTGAGTAGAAGCAATGGGCACAATTTCCAGGTTGTATTCCTTTCCCTGGAGTTGGAAGTCAGCAGTGACTTCCAGAGCAGAGTCACAATGCAGCCCAGATTTTATCTAGTAAATGAATAATACATATTTATGTAGTTTAAGTTCCTGCCATTTTGAGTCTTGGTTACATGCAGCCGAACCTATATCCACAGTAATAGAACTGGCCTTTACAGTGAGGAAACGGAGGCACTGATGTGACTTTCTCAGTGTGATTTAGGACAAGTTAAAATGTGGCAAAAAGGTCAACCCTGACCTATCCATATTCAAACTATGTTTTATTCACTGCCTTCCCGCATTGTCCTCTCCCTTCACAGAAACAAAAGGCATGGAGAACAAAGCAATTATAAGAGAAAGAAGAAGAGCATAAACTTTATGAAGCAATAAGTGTCATCAAAAGGGAATCCAAACAAAAAACAAATGGAAAGAAAAAATAAAACAGATTCAGTGTGGATTTTTGCCAGCACAACATGACTTGACACTTTGAATTATGCCTGCTTACAGGAAGTATTAGAAACTTTCCAAGAAAAGAATAGTGCACATAAATGATGGGTCCAGTACATTTTGCTTATTTGTTAGCTTTGACTATAAGTTTATTAGTTTTGGGCTCTGGTAATTTCTGATTTCCACTGACACAAAGCACCACACAGAGGTGAGAATCCACAAAACATATCTGGAAAAAACATCTCAGTGAGAAATATTTCCAAGTACAGATCTGGTCATGTCCTTCTAACCTGTGGGATATAAGATCATCTCTCCCAAGTACTTTCTTGCCTTACTCATGATTCCATCAGGGTGAACAAGGACCCTGTCCAAGCAGTTATTTCTGTTCTTTGAATACACTAAACAGTATAGTTACTAATTGAATTTCACTTTTAAAGATTAAGAAGAGTCTCAGATCTTCTCTTTCAAAATAGCTGAAAAGAAAACGAAGTTTTATACTACTCTATAAAAGCCATATTGTGTTTAAAAGGGAGTCTTTCCATGAGTATGAGGGTTTCTCCCATTCACTGTTAATTAGAGCAAACAAAATGAAAGTGCACAGACATCATTTGCTCCATGGAATCTCTTCCTTTTTATGATTGTCCAGGTTATTTTAGATGCCGTGTATGTGTGTGTGTGTGTGTGTGTGTGTTATTGATTTTTTTTTAAGAGAGAGAGAGGAAAGGAGAGGGAGAGAGAGAAATATTTATGTGAGAGAGAAACATTGATTGGCTGCCTCCTATATGCCCCCTACTAGAAATTGAGCTCAGAACCCGAGCATGTGCCCTGACCGGGAATCGAACCAGTGACCTTTTAGTGCATGGGACAATGCTCAACCAACTGGTGGGTGATGGGATGAGCCACCCCGACCAGGGAAATTTTAAATATCTTAAAAAGAAAAATTAAGTTTCTCTCTCACAAATGTATTCATGGAATATGTAGCATTCAGCTATATTTACTATATCCCTCAATAATAAATGTTTTAAAATATTCAACTTTTTATTTGGATATAGCAATAGGAGTATTGCCAGACAACTTACCTGTGACTATATATGTTAAACTCCTAAGATAAAAATTAACCCACAAAGACAGAAAACAACTTATCAAAGTCATATCATTGCCCATCCTGTCACTAAGATGCTGGGGGCCACAGCCAGAGCTAGACAAAGGAATGTGAGGCAGAGATACTTCTCTTCTCTCTTCAGGAGTGGCCCCCCAAGTGGCATTAGGGAAAGACAATTTGTAATAGTGTAGGGGAAAATATTAGAACTGTATTTTTAATCTAAGCCACAAGGAAGCAACTAAGCTATTTTACGTGGGTCAACACCATTTCCCTCTTCCAGTCTGCATGTCAGAGCCTTCAGCCCCATGCAATGAGCAAAGTATCCAAAAATAAGAGAGGAGGCACTTGTTTCAAAAATGTCAGGGTGACAGCAACATACTGGCTCATGTGCTTGTTTCCAGTGTATCTATTATGTTGTAGTTTTTGTGGACCCAGTGAAATAGACTAGCCAATCAGGTTTTAAATGAATATTCCCTCACAAAGTAGATTTAAAAAGTTTCTGTAAATAACCCATGGTTCGAAAACCGCTAGCAATTTAAACATAAGCAAAACACCAGGAAAAAAATAGCAAAATTAATGTTTTAGCTCCTAATACAATTTTTTATCAGCCACATCATATATATATACAATTTAATATGTATATATTAAATTAATGTGTCATGTACAAAAAGATCTCAGTCTGAAAACTTCAAAATTATCAAGAACACTATTTGAAATATGGGTTTACTTTTACTATTATTAATAATGAAGAGCCACAGTTTTTATCAATGAACCTTATGTTAAGAACCAATTGTACATTATGATATTAACATTATATGAAGCAAGACAGTTTTCATGTAAAATGTAACAATTATTTTTTTAGCAATGTGTAAAGCAATGCTATATTTTCAAGCCAGTAATTTATAACATTCTACTAAATTTAATGATAACTACTAAGGAGCCACTTCTGTGGTTCTCTAATAGTAAAAGCCATACACCATTGGGGAACACTTTCTATCCCTAACAAAAAGTGTCCAATATAATTTATAGAAATCAATATACTGACAAACTACAAAGATTCCTTTATCAACAAATAGATTGGGAAGGTGCATAGAAAGCATTGCTGAATATTTGGCAAAACAAGCATCAGATCACATCATGAAATATGGGAGATTTGTTATAAGTCGGATAAACATCGCGATGTTCCCTCAGCTTCTAGTATCTGTCAGGTTTTGTTTAAATAAAATACATAAAGAACTACTTTTTATTGGCAACCAAAGGAAAGATGAAATAGAAAAGGTAGATTCTCAATAGCATAAACATTCTTTAATAAAACAATGCTGGTGTATACAACCATATCATACTATCATTGCTAGAGCCACGGCCTTGACTAGAATATAAGAAAAGATTCCAAGTTAAACTTACAGAGGTAACTGGAGAAGAGTTCACTTCCTGCAGCATTCATAGGCTGTGTGTGTGGTAGAAAAGAAGTTTAATCCGGTGGTGCCCTTCAAGCTAGAAGATGCTAATAGTGCGATATATTTTATAGAAATAAGACTTTAAAAAATAGTCAAATTTTTAGAATGAGAGAGGAAAAATCAGGAAATTGTTTTGTACCTCAGTTTTACTGGTTAGCTCATGAAAAGTTCTCCCCCCACCCCCATGGCAAAGTTCTTAAACGAACTGTTGGACTTACAGGTTAAATACATTTCTTTTAAATGTTTAAAATTTGTCAGCCTTTTCAGTATGATTACAATGACTGCCCATAGGATCCTCCGGAGATTTTTTTAAAAATATAAGCACATATAATCTATATGCTGCATTAAAGTTGGATGTTGCAACAATGACTATGCGTAATGGCTTTTCAAAAGCAAATCCTACAATCGAGACAGTTTTGAAAAAGATCCTTGGAAATGTTTCTACTCTTATAGTATTTTGTTACTAAAATATATAAAATGGGCCATCTATTTTAAAAACATCCCTATATCTTTCCTTCTTCTCTATATGTTTATGAGACTGAAACAGGAATTGTCCATCTATTTAAAGACCTTCCATATAAGGAATTTTCAGTGTTTTGAACCCCTGTTAAAATGTTAAACTAGAACACAATTTTTATAGTTTGCAAAAACTTATTAATATCAAAGAATAGAGAAGTATACCAACTTTCATGAATAGATTGTATATTTGGAGAATACCATTTAAAAAATGAGTATCTTGATTTTAAAAGTACAACCAAAATATGCTTCCTTCCTTTATAGGCACATACCTTCACGAAGTATCTTCTTCTACTATAAGACCATTAAATCTACCAGGAGATTTCGCAGACATTAAAATTACCGGAAGTACTTTTAAGGAAAGAATCACTGCATTGCAAAGGGTTAAACCAAGATTTCCAAATGTTAATGAGAAAGAAGTTGATAGTAGTAACTACTGGAAACCCAAACCTGTACCGTCTCTTTAACTGTCCGTGCCCAAATGCTCGTGGTTTATTGGAGATCATTAAAACCGTGCACTCTCCCCAGCTGATATTAATAAGGCCACACCATTCTTGCTGCTCCGAGCGCCTCTGTGCAATTCGCCAAGGCCCCCAATTATCTGTGGGCGATCTGCAGGCCTGTGGAGGGGGTTCCACATGGGCAGGCGCTTAATGAACAGACTGGCTTATAAACACAGGCTAATCTCTCCCACATGAGCACCTGAGGAGGATCACAAGTGACAGCTGTTTAAATTTCCAGGGAAATTAATGACCCCTAAAGAGGCAGCGCTTATCAGGCTTGGAGTAGGTTTGATAGAGGAGAGTCACCACGGGGCAAAATGTTTATAATTGTCCATAAGTGCCTCATTCTATGGCTTCATCTTGGGAACTTTTATTGACACGGTCTCTTCTATTAATGCTCGTGTTGGCAGAGCGACTTGGTTCAATCTGGTCCTAATGTTGGGCTCCCAGGGCCGCTAATGAGCATCTCCTTGTCCTCAGATCACAAGCCATTTTTAAACGATCGGGACCGTGGTTGGCATTCTGACCACTTAGGGAAAATCCCATCAGACACATACATTGTTTTGCTCCACAAGGCATTTGTAATGCATCGGCTCAGCCCCAGAGCACAGAGGGAATGAGGAATAGACCGGCCACACTACTGGCTGGCTGGGGAATAGAGCGGGAGCAGGTAATTAAGTGCAGATTGGCCAAGGGGCCAGAAGACTCTTAAAAAACAGATCTGGAGAGAAATCACACATGGCGAAACTCACCACCCTCTTCTTCTACGCCTGCTCCCTCCCTGCTCTGGTGTTCTATGGCTTTAATGTATCTTTTATGGCTTTTATGTATCAACAGGACATGCTACCTTGTTCTCAGTGGTCTTTACATTCCGCACACTCCACTTAACAGAAAATGGTCTTATTTCCAAGGGAGTTTTGCAGAGTCTCGTGTCATGTGAAAGGAGCTACAATGGAGAGTCAGAGACAAAGAGAGATGATAGATATGCTGTTCTAGAAATAGTGTTAAAGTGGGAAAGACCTTAGCTAAACTGAGGGCAAGGTTTCGGGTGGAGGACATGGCAAGGGTCGTCTCTGAGACTGAGAGCTAACAGCACAGAAAGGTCAAAGCTTGGGAAACAAGGGAGAGTGACTCAGAAGAGTGACATGCTCAGAAAATATACTTTCCTCCAGGAAGACAAGATGGTGGCGGAATAGGCAGACGCATCCCAAGGCTTGTCCCGGAGCAAATAGAATGAGCAGCTGAAACAGATAACATCCACCCCCGAAGTGGCGAAGTATACTCAGCTGGTGAGATAGTTTGCAGCTGGGAAGGGCAGAGTTCCCCTGGAAAGGTAAAAACCAGGGACCAGGAAAGTTTGCCAGATCTTTGAGCCCAGAGGGTCAGAGGGAGACAGCGCAACATCCAGCCGCGTCCCTTGGGACAGGCACAGCCCCTGACTGGGGAAAGGAAATCTGCAAGACTGTTGGCGCCGGGGGATTTGAGATCTGGGTTCCATAATTACGGAGGACTGAACCTAAAGGGGGCAGCCTGAAGCGCTGACCAGACCATGCAGTGCCGGTAAGAGAGGAGCTTACAGAGACTCAGTCTTCCTCGTTTCTGCGGCCGTCATTTGTTTGTTTGTTTTCACTGAACCCTGTTCATAGGACATTTCGGATACAGACACTCACCCATGCTGAGGAGCAGGAGAAGGTGCGGATGAGTGGAATCTGGAGAGAAAAGAGGGTGGAGAGAAAAGGGGGTCCAGGAGAGGTGACAGCAAATTGAGTGCTGAGTCACGCCTGAGCCCAGGACTTGGGCAGCCATTTTCTCCTGAGGATATAACTCCTCCCTCCAGCCCCCAGGCAAGGAATACAGCCACATCCAGATTCCACCCTGAATGGTATGAAGGATTAAACAAATCTGATTAGTCTCTGGGAGTTAACAGGGTCTGTCCTATAGAGGGGCCTTCAGTCCCAGCAACAGAAAAAAAAAAAAATCACAGACACTCCAGAAAACAGGGATCTTAAGCCAGCCAAAGGAATGACATTTCAATTTTTCATTTTTATTTTTTTATTATTATTTTATTAGCTTTTTTTTGCTTTTTTCTGTTTCCCTTTTTTTTGTTTGTTGCTCTTTTTTTGCTTTTTCCTCTGTTCTCCTTTTTTGTTTGTTGCTTTATTTTCTACTTCTTTTCACATTTTTCATCATTCAATTTTATTTTATTTTTACATGTTATTTTCTATTTTTATACCTTTTTTAAATCAATTTTTTTTAAAATATATTATTTTGTTCCCTTTCTGTCTCTTCTTATCCACTCATCCCTTTTCTGCCTCCCCTATACTGAAGTGAGGTCCTCCCCACATTTATACAACTCTTAACCTTATTTCCTGTATTTCAGCTCAGCCTCTATAGATTCTGCCCCCATCCTCTTTACTGGGTGTTTGGTGTTTGTATTTGTTTGGTTTATCTATTGGTTCTGTGGTGTTTTCTCCATATACATATATATATTCTCCTTTTTCTTTTCTCTCCTATCTTTTTTTTTTCTCTCTCTCTCTTAGATATCATTTGTATACTCTTTTCTCTCCCCTAATTCTCTTTTCTCAGGTAGTTACTTATATTGGGGTTATTGGTATCATGAGTACATTCATGCTTTGTTCCCCTTGAGTCATGTCTTGTTAAGGTGAATTTTATCCTGTCTGGCTAAAGTGCTAGAGAGCAAGCCACATAACCAAACACCTGGAGAGGAAGAGCAGTGACGCGTGCAGCTCACCCCCATCCAAAGAGCAGCAGCTGTGCAAGCAGCCCACCCCTATCCAAGGAGCAGCAGACTTGCAATCAACCTGTCCAAGTCCAAGGAGCAGTAGCCTCACAAGCAGCCCACCACATCAGAGGAACAACAGCAGCATGCAGCCAGTCCCCATTTAAGGAACAGCAGCCACGTGAACAGTCTGCCCCAGTTCAAGGAGTAGCAGCTGCGTGTGTAACCCGCCCCCACCCAAGGAACAGCAGCCTCGTGATCAGCACACCCTCTGTCTGAGGAACAGCAGCTGTGTGAGAAGCCTCCCCCCACCAGCCAGAAGAGCCACCACGGCTGTGAACAGCACCCACCAGAGGAGCTGCTGCCAACCGAGGAGCAACTGCTACCACAACCACCGGAGGAGCAACCGCAGCCCGAGGAGCCACAGCCACCCAAGGAGCAGCCCCTGAACGACTCAACATCTAGATCTGTCAGTGAGATCAAACATGGGTAGACAAAGAAACCCCCAAAGGAAAGAAGAGGAGGACTCGCCAGAAAAGCAGCTAAGTGAAACAGAGGCATGCAACATGTCAGAAAAAGAATTCAGATTAAGGGTCCTAGAGTGCATAAACCGGATGGAGGAAAAAATCAACAACTTATGCAAGAATCAAGAAGAAACAGATGAAAAAATCAACAACTTATGTAAGAATCAAAAAGAAATGGATGAAAAAATCAATAACTTATGTAAGAACCAAGAAGAAATGAAGAGTGATATAGCTGCAATAAAAAACACCATTGAAAGTTTCAACAATAGACTAGGAGAAGCGGAGGATCAAATTAGCGAATTAGAAGACAGGGAAACAAAACACACCCAAACTGAACTGCAATTGGAGAAAAAAATTAAAAGACAGGAGGAGAGCCTAAGGGCGCTATGGGACAACATGAAACGAAACAACATACAAATAATAGGGGTGCCAGAACAACATAAAGAGGAACAAGGGTTAGAAAACCTATTGGAAGAAATAATATCAGAAAATTTCCCTGAGGTGGGGAAGAAAAAAGTCACACAAGCACAGAGAGTCCCAAACAAGATGAACCCGAAAAGACTCACGCCGTGGCATGGCGCATTGTCTTGTTGGAAGAAGCCATCTTCATTGGGATACACCATCAACATGATAGGATGAACTTGATCAGCAACTATACTTAGGTATGTTGTGCTATTCAGACATTGTTCCACACAAATTAAAGGGCCCAAATCATGCCAGGAAAACATGCCCCAAACCATAACACTGCCCCACCAGCTTGAAGGGTTGTACTCATGCATGTGGGGTGCATACTTTCATGCTGTTTCCACCAAATTCTCACTCTGCCATCTGCATGATGCAACTGGAAACATGATTCTTTGGACCATATGACTTTTTTCCAATGCTCGACTGTCGAATCCTTGTGTTCCTGTGCAAATTGGAGACGTTTTATCTTGGTAACTGCAGACAGCAAAGATGTTCGAAGCTGTCTTTCATATTCCATACGATGCAGTGTATGGCTAATTTGGCTAATTTGCCTACAAATGTCAGGTGGTCATAATAATCTGGCCACTCAGTGTGTGTGTGTGTATATATATATATATATATATATATATATATATATCCCATGTTCAAAGGCTGTTAAGTTGCATTGTTTAACCCATATCTTCAGAAAAAAATCACTTCTACTGTCGTGGTAAACAACCTGCTTCCCTATTTATAATGATCTGGCCCTCTAGCAACTTCAGTGCGAAATTATAGCTAATTTTTCTACAAACGTCAGGTGGTCATAATAATCTGGCCACTCAGTGTATGCCTCTCCCCATGGCTCTCCAGGGAAACTGGCACACCTAACTGCTTGTTTCCATGAAGCAAACACTGAAGCCTGGGTAAGCCTTTATTGCAGAGCTATGTTGGTCCTTTGTGGAGCTTTGCTAGTTATTATAACAGTTGCTTAAGGATAAATACTTAAAAACCAATAACTGAATGTTTTACAATTTGGTTCATTAAAAATGTAGATTTTTAAATGAGGAATTCAGAACTTAAAAAAAGTATGATGGTAATAAATTCATATACACAAACAATTTCTTCACTGTTATTATGTTTCATTGAACTTTATTTCTTCTTTTTCTCTCTTTAGTGAAAGTATGCTCCAAGCTAATGACTCAACTACTGTTATATGTGCATTCCTATACATACTCCTATAGGCAACAAACTTCATTTGATAAACATTTCCAAGTAGGAACAATCATAATTCATCTCTATATGCTAAAAAGGGAAGTAAAGTTACTCTACTGTGAGCAGAGAAGATATTGTTATCAGGTAATATGACTATTTTGGTGAAATATTAATGCTTACAAAATGTTCAGTAAGTAAATCATATCCTTAAATAATTGATATTGGTGTTAGCAAGGATTATACAGCTCTTTGCTTAATTGTATATTTTGAAAAAAAAGCATCTTCTGCTAACTTACAAAATAAATCCTAAATAAGTCATGAGTGGAAATTACAAATTTCTTTTATATATTACTCAAAAGCCAGTACATGACTAAAGCCAGCACACCCAAGCCTCCACTCTCCCTTCTCTTGTCCTATGGTTAAAAAAAAAAACAACACAAAACCTAACTTTATTTCTTTATTCTGTTATGTATTATATAAAAACTAGTTTAAAATTTGAATTTTATTTTTATAAAAGCCCAAATAAACTTAGAGCTACAGATATAATTATTCATCATGTTCTTATATGCATTCAGTAGTCCAAAGTGACATTACCCAATGAAATTTTTTTCTGATTGAAAAATAGAACACATAACAGACGCTTGCAAATCGATGGCAGAAATAATCAGAAAAAAAAACTTTAATATGATCAGATTGGTTTAAAGTTTATATTTGAGGATTACATTTGACTACATATATTTGACAAAATCATTCTTCACCTACAGCATACAATTATGTTAGGGTGGGTAGAAATGAGCTCTTTTTTTTTTTTAATTTTTTTATTGCTTAAAGTATTACAAAGGGTATTACATATGTGTCCTTTTTTCCCCTGCCCTTGACAATCCCCTGGCCTCCCCTACCCCCCAGTGTCTATGTCCATTGGTTATGCTTATATGCATGCATACAAGTCCTTCGGTTGATCTCTTACCCATCTCCCTCCTGCCCCCCAACCCTCTCTGGCCTTCCCACTGCAGTTTGACAACCTGTTTGAGGCAGCTCTGCCTCTGTATCTATTATTGTTCAAAAGTTTATAATGGTCTCTATTATCCATGAATGAGTGAGATCATGTGGTATTTTTCCTTCATTGACTGGCTTATTTCACTTAGCATAATGCTCTCCAGTTCCACCCATGCCGTTGCAAATGGTAAGAGTTCCTTCTTTTTTACAGCAGCATAGTATTCCATCGTGTAGATGTACCACAGTTTTCTAATCCATTCATCTACTGATGGGCACTTAGGCTGTTTCAGATCTTAGCTATGGTGAATTGTGCTGCTATGAACATAGGAGTGCATATATCCTTTCTAATTAGTGTTTCTGGTTTCTTGGGATATATTCCTAGAAGTGGGATCACAGGGACAAATGGGAGTTCCATTTTTTGTTTTTTGAGGAAACTCCATACTGTCTTCCATAGTGGCTGCACCAGTCTGCATTCCCACCAGCAGTGCACAAGTGTTCCTTTTTCTCCACATCCTCTCCAGCACTTGTCGTTTGTTGATTTGTTGATGATAGCCAGTCTGACAGGTGTGAGATGGTACCTCGTTGTTTTGATTTGCATCTCTCGGATGATTAGTGACTTTGAGCATGTTTTCATATGTCTCTTGGCTTTCTGAATGTCCTCTTTTGAAAGGTGTCTATTTAGCTCCTTTGCCCATTTTTTGATTGGATTGTTTATCTTCCTTTTGTTAAGTTGTATGAGTTCCCTATAAATTTTGAAGACTAGGCCCTTATCAGATATGACACTGGCAAATATGTTTTCCCACGCAGTGGGTTTTCTCGTTGTTTTGTTGATGGTTTCTTTTGCTGTGCAGTAGCTTTTTATTTTGATGTAGTCCCATTTGTTCATTTTCTCTTTAGTTTCAAGTGCCCTAGGAGCTGTATCAGTGAAGAAATTGCATCGGCATATGTCTGAGATTTTGTTGCCTTTGGATTCCTCTAGAATTTTTATGGTTTCCTGTCGTACATTTAAGTCCTTTATCCATTTTGAGTTTATTTTTGTATATGGTGTAAGTTGGTGGTCTAGTTTCATTTTCTTGCATATATCTGTCCAATTTTCCCAACACCACTTATTGAAGAGACTATCTTGGCTCCATTGAATGTTCTTTCCTCCTTTGTCAAATATTAATTGAGCATATTGGTTCGGGCCGATTTCTGGGTTCTCTATTCTATTCCATTGATCTATATGCCTGTTCTTGTGCCAGTACCAGGCAGTTTTGAGAACAGTGGCTTTGTAATACATCTTGATATCTGGTATTGAGATCCCACCTACTTTCTTCTTTCTCAGGATTGCTGCAGCTATTTGGGGTCTTTTTTTATTCCAAATGAATTTTTAGAGAGTTCGTTCTAGATCTGTGAAGTATGCTGTTGGTATTTTGATGGGAAGTGCGTTGAATATATAGATTGCTTTGGGTAGTATGGACATTTTAATGATGTTGATTCTACCAATCCATGAACACGGTATGTTCTTCCATCTGTTTATGTCTTCCTCTATCTCTTTTTTCAACGTCCTGTAGTTTTCTGAGTAGAGGTCTTTTACCTCTTTAGTTAAGTTTATTCCTAGGTATCTTAATTTTTTTGGTGCGATGGTAAATGGGATTGTTTTTCTAATCTCTCTTTCTGAAAGTTCACTATTGGTGTATAGAAATGCCTCAGATTTCTTGGGGTTAATTTTGTATCCTGCTACATTGCCAAATTCATGTATTAAGTCTAGTAGCTTTTTGATGGAGTCTCTAGGGTTTTGTATGTATAATATCATGTCGTCTGCAAATAAGGACAGTTTTACTTCCTCTTTTCCAATTTGGATGCCTTTTATTTCTTCTTCTTGTCTAATTGCAATGGCTAAAACTTCCAGTACTATGTTGAACAGGAGTGGTGAAAGTGGGCATCCCTGTCTTGTTCCTGTTCTTAGGGGAAATGGTGTTAGTTTTTGTCCATTGAGTATGATGTTGGCTGTGGGCCTGTCATATATGGCTTTTATTATGTTGAGGTATGATCCTTCTACTCCCACCTTGTTGAGAGTTTTTATCAAAAATGGGTGTTGGATTTTGTCGAATGCTTTTTCTGCATCAATTGATATGACCATGTGGTTTTTTTCTTTCAATTTGTTTATGTGATGTATCACGTTTATTGATTTGCAGATATTGTACCATCCTTGCATCCCTGGAATAAATCCTACTTGGTCATGGTGTATGATCTTTCTGATGTACTGCTGGATCCGATTTGCTAACATTTTATTGAGGATTTTGGCATCTATGTTCATGAGGGATATTGGCCTGTAATTCTCTTTCATTGTGTCGTCTTTACCTGGTTTTGGTATTAGGGTGATGCTGGCTTCATAGAATGTGTTTGGAAGTGTTCCTTCCTCTTGAATTTTTTGTAGTAGTCTGAGGAGGATAGGTTTTAGTTCTTCCTTGAATGTTTGGTAAAACTCCCCTGTGAAGCCGTCTGGTCCTGGGCTTTTGTTTGCTGGAAGCTTTCTGATGACTGCTTCAATTTCTTCCATAGTTATTGGCCTATTGAGATTTTTAGATTCTTCCTGATTGAGTTTTGGAATGTTGTATTTTTCTAGGAATTTGTCCATTTCCTTCAGGTTGTCTAGTTTGTTGGAGTAGAGCTGTCCATAGTATTTTTTAACAATCATTTGTATTTCTGTGGGGTCTGTTGTTATTTCGCCTCTATCGTTTCTGATTTTGTTTATTTGGGTCCTCTCTCTTTGCTTCTTGGTGAGCCTGGCTAGAGGTTTGTCAATCTTGTTTATCCTTTCAAAGAACCAGCTCTTGGTTTCATTGATTTTCTGTATTGTTTTTTTGGTCTCTATGTCATTTATTTCTGCTCTAATCTTTATTACCTCCTTCCTTCTGCTCACTCTGGGGTTTTCTTGTTGCTCTCTTTGTAATTCTTTGAGTTGTCGAGTTAGATGATTTATTACCGTTTTGTCTTGTTTTTTGAGATAGGCCTGTAGAGCTATAAACTTCCCTCTCAGGACTGCTTTCACTGTGTCCCATAGGTTTTGGATTGTTGTGTTTTCATTGTCATTAGTTTCCAGGATGTTTTTAATTTCTTCTTTGATCTCATTGGTAACCCAATCAATATTTAATAACATGCTATTCAGCTTCCAAGTGTTTGAGTATTTTGGGTTGTTTTTATTGTAGTGTATTTCTAATATTATGCCATCATGGTCTGAGAAGATGCTTTTTATGATTTCAATCTTCTTGAATTTGGGGAGACTTTGCTTGTGACCCAATATGTGGTCTATTTTTGAATCTGTCCCATGAGCACTTGAGTAGAATGTATATTCCGCGGCTTTGGGGTGAAGTGTTCTGAAGATGTCTATTAAGTCCATCTGATCTAGTGAGTCATTTAGGATTGCTATTTCTTTGCTCATTGTTTGTCTAGAGGACTTATCCAGTGATGTCAGTGGTGTATTAAAGTCCCCTACTATGATTGTATTGTTGTCGATCTCTCCTTTGATATCTTCCAGGAGTTTTTTTATGTATTTGGGTGCTCCTGCATTGGGTGCATATATGTTTACCAGGGTTATATCTTCTTGTTGTATTGATCCCTTTAGTATTATGAAGTGGCCTTCCTTATCTCTGGTTATGGCCTTCACTTTGAGGTCTATTTTGTCCAATATAAGTATTGCTACCCCAGCTTTCTTTTCCTTTCCATTTGCCTGAAAGATATTTTTCCATCCCTTCACTTTCAGTCTGTGTGAGTCCCTTCTAATGAGGTGGGTCTCTTGTAGACAGCAGATGTATGGGTCATGTTTTTTTATCCATTCAGCCACTCGATGTCTTTTGGTTGGAGCATTTAGTCCATTTACATTTAAAGTTATTATTGAAAGGTACTTGTTTGTAGCCAAGAAATGAGCTCTTTTAAAAGAACAGAAAGAAAAAAGGGACTGTTGGCATATCTGCTTCACTGCTTCAGGGAGTGAAACTGGCTTCATTCCTCTCCTTTGGAAGTAAAAGCAATGGCAGAAACATGGTTAACCATTTGTTCCTAGTATCTCCATGAATGTGTAGGTGCCAAAGTGGACAAAGAAGAATAACAAGTGTTCTGGGTGGTGGAGGGGAGGTTAAACTTCCCAGATAGAAATCCTGGCTCCTCAAGAGCAAGCTGCTTTTCTCTGTGCCTTTCTACTCATTTATAAGATGGGAACAATCAATGTGGTAGATCAATATTTTATCTGATCACCAATATTTGCTGTTCTCTTCCTGCCAGGTACCTGGCAGGATACATCTCTACCCCTTGTTGTTGGACTTGGCTGGGTGACTAGCTTTGCCCAGCTGTGTTACTTCTGGACAGAAGCAGTTAAAAGCTGATACATGATTCTCCATCACTTATCTTCCATGATGTACCATAAAAATTGTGGTGGTATGTGTCAAGATGGGGCATACGACCTGGCTCCTCAAGGAATTATAATAAAGCCTGCCACATGCTAATTATAATTGTACATGAGGCATAAACAAGAAATAAACCTTGGTTGAAGTCATCTTACACCACCTGATTTAGGGGCTTATCTGTTACCATGGCATTGCCTAGTTTATCCTAATTGATAGAATAATCCTACATGCCTCTAAGTATTTTGGTAAGGATAAGCTGAGAATAAACATTTTGAAGCATACCTAGAATATTATAAATGCTTCATTCATTCATTATTCAAGTACCTGCTAAGTACCAAGCCCTATCCTAAGTGGACAGAATATAATGTAAAAACAAAAAGTACCTGCTCACACGATATTGACCATATAGTTGAAAAGGTAGCTGGTGATCAAAAGATGACACAAATACAAAACTGCAACTCTGCAAACTAGAATTCCTAAGGGCCAGATGGCACAAGAAAGCACATGAGATAATTGACCAAGGCAGGGAGGTCAGCAAAGGCTTCCTTCAGGATTGGTGCAGAATTAGTTTAAATCTGGAGGTCATGGAGTGATAGTAATTGGGGAAAGTTGAGAAGAGATAGCTTTTCTTGAGGAAGAGACCTGTGTGCAAAGATCTGTGGTGGTCAGGTGCACCGTACCTACAAAACACTAAAAGTCTCTGGCTGGAGTCATGACTAAAGGAACAAGATTAAGAGAGAGAGTTGTAGGCTACTGAAGATTTTGGTCCTTCTCTAAAGAGAAATGGGAGCCTGACCAGTGTGGCTCAGTGGCTGAGTGTCAACCTATGAACCAGAAGGTCACAGTTTGATTCCCAGCCAGGGCACAAGCTCTGGTTGCAGGCTTGAGCCCCAGTAGGGGATGTGCAAGAGGCAGTCAATCAATAATTCTCTCTTATCATTGATGTTTCTATCTCTCCCTCTCCCTTCATCTCTGAAATCAATAAAAATATATTTTAAAAAAAAAGAGCAAAGGGAGCTATTGAATATTTTAAGTGGGGTGGGATTATTCAGGCAAAAGGATAGAGTGGATTATAAAGAGTTATGAGGGGGCATAGTGGATACAGAGGTTAACTAGCTAAGAGACTCTTGCTAGAGCCAATGCAATAGATGATGATAGCTTGTAATAAGATCATGGTAATAGCGGTGGGGGAGATTGAGAAAAAAGATAGAGTAGGTCACTTTTTAAATATATATTCATCACCTAATCTAGTGTAAGTAAAAAAAAAAAAAAAAAAAAGCAGATATATCTCAAGGTATTAAGTAGTTTACAAAATTTTTAGAAGGGTCAAAGCTCCAAACTGGTATGCTCCTCAGCCAGAAACAATGTAATAAATAAAACAACCACACAAGACTGACTATTCTAATGGAAACTTTATGGCCCTCAAGATGCTGAGGACCAGACTGTACAACTACTGCCTTAGCTGCCCCAGAAGAACCAATCATCTTCACAACTGAGCTTATTAGATGCTCTGAGCCGCTCATACATGGCTGCTACTTCTCAATGCTCACGTCAATCTTAAACCAAATTCACATGAACACATCTATCACATAAAAACTCAGTCTCATGAGAAACCTTAGCTACAAAGAAAAGTAAATTTTATTTTTAGTTTTTAACCTTGAAAGCACAGGGAAGGCATATTTAATGGGGATGAAGTAGATGTGGAATGAACCATACTGAAGTACTTGCCACAAAAAACTGAAATGAATTGGAATTTTTGATGGATCGCATATATGAGATAAAGCTGGAAAAGGTATCAAAAACCACTCCCAGGTTTTTTGCTTCCCAACTGGATTGATGATAGATGCTGTACACTGAACTTGGCTTGAGAGTAATGAAGAGGAGTCTGGTATTGGGCACATTTGAGACAGCCAAGAGAAAATGTAAAATATACAGTGGGATATGCAAGAGAAGGTCTTGCTGGAGATAAATTTATGAGTCATCTGGTGATAATTAAAGTCATGTGGTATTAGTTTTCTGTTGCTGCATCACAAATTACCACAAGTTAGCAGCTTAAAACAATACCCATCTATTACGTCAATTTCCATGAGTCTCGAGTCTAGGCAGGGGTGAACTGGGTCCCCTGCTCAGGGTTTCATAAGGCTGTAAACTGTCATCCAAAACAGCAATCTAATCTGAGGTGCAGGATCCTCTTCTAAACTCACTGGTTTTTGGGCAATCATAGGACTAAGACCCTCAGCTCCTAGAAACCGCCCACAATTGCCACTTTGCTTCTACAAGGTCAACAAGAGAGCTTCTAATTTCCCTCATTTCAAATATCTCTCAATTTGAACCTCTAGACTCGCTTTTAAAGAGCTCACCTGATTTGGTCAGGGCTGATCAGGATAATATCCCTTTTGATTAACAAAAGTCAACTTAGTAGGGATTTAAATTATATCTGCAAAGTCCTTTCATCTTTGCCACTTAACATAACGTAATCATAGAAGTTAAATCCTCCCATCTTGTTCACGGTCTCACCTATACTAAGGGGTAAGAAATATAGAGCATGTATTTACCAGGAGTTGGGAATACTGGGTTCCATCTTGGACTTCTGCTTACCACACATGTCCAGAGGTGAGATATTCCATGGAGAGAGTATCAAGTGAGAAGAGCATAGCGTTTAGGAAAACAACCATGAAGATTTCCAATACTGAATGATGGAATAGAATTATCTGAAACTGAGATAGAGAAGTAGAAGCTCTATTAGTTGTATTGTTATCATAATTGAAAGTCCAATATACTAACCATAATACATCAAGTATTTTAAATCATTGATCTATTTCAGACTTTGCAACCTTATAAAGAAGTTTAATGTGACCTGAAAAGATTGCTAATATTTTAGAATCATAATGCAGTAGAGTTTCTAAATAGAGTGAAAGTTAGAATGACCTAATCAAACCACCTTATTTGACCAAGGATGATACAGATAAGAGTGACTTTGCCAAAGTCATTCAGCCAATGAATAGCTAAACCACAGATCTCCTGACTCTGAAATCACACCTGTTTGGGGGTTTGTTTTTTTTTTACTATTATTTAGTCTATCCCATGAAATTAAAATTGGCCATGATGCTTTATGCAGAAAATTATACTCAATAAAATTAGAGTCACAATTCTATTCCCTATTTTGTCCAGACCTTAGGAAGCAGCAAGGAAGCCTGAGGATGCTCTTTGTCTTCAAAAGATAATCCTCACAAAATCCCTTCACCTGTCCTACCAATTACACTTTCAAACACATTGAAGAAGTCATATAAATATGTTATCAAGCCATTCTGTAGAGTGATTACATACCCTAACCTGAGTATTTGATCTTCCCCTACTGCTTCAGGAAATATCCCTCAATGTTTTCCTTTATATAACCCATCCAAAGGGCTACAGACATTAATAAATATCATTTGATCCCACAGCAAGTATATTGTCTTCATTTCTGTTGAAAATACTTGAACTACATTATAAATCCCTTTCTATTGCAAGTATGTTGTATTCATTTCTGGTGGAACACTTGAATTATATTGTACATTTTCAATGTTGGACTTTCCCTACCAGTACTTTATGTCTACGGGCAATCAATAGATATTTTTTTACTCATCCATAGAGGTCTACGGAGCAAACACTAGTAGATTTGAGTCCAGCCTCTTATTACATTACACTGTGTGATCTTGAGCAAGTTACTTCTCCAAGTCTGTTTTATCTATTAAACACATATAAGAATATGGTAAGTCTGCACTTAATGTCATAGATAGGTTCTGTGACTTTAAAGAAAATGACATATAATGAAGCCAATTTTACCATAGGCTAACTGAAATAACCGAGAGTTAAGGTCCTATGGCATCACATCAACACTATAACAATGTTATTTGAGGACCTACTATACCTACCTCACAATATTTTTATGATAACTTAAGGAGGTGTAACACATATACTCCACAGAGTGCATCATAGATTAGCAATGTGTTGGCCACTTTCCTTCCATTGCTTCTTGGTTCTTTTATGGACAGGTATCCCTTTTTGTCATACTTGTAGCCATTTTAATAAATAACGGAGCCATCCTGTCTTTGTTCACATTATATGCACTTTGGTTTTCATATAAATAACTATCGCCTTTATTAAAAGTCTATATAATTGAGAAACATTATACATTCACGTTAATAATTATTGTTCCCTTATTGAGATTCTCACGTGAGAGTGGGATTTGGCACGGGGCGGGGGGGGGGGGGGGGGCGGGAGGAAACTCTCTAGAAAAGCAAATGAGAACCTCCAAAAAGGGAGAGCAGCAGGAATCACATGAAAAGCCCTCCAGGTGATTCCGAGATCTGCCCCAAGTAGGGGCTGCTGCTTCCCCTCCCCTCTTCCTCACTGAGATCCCTAGATACTACTAGTAAATTTTCTGATGCATTTATTATAGAGAGTAAAACAAACTCCAGAGTACTTTTTCTTCTTTGTGGTAAATCATCACTCACCAGCAATCCTTTGTTTCTGTTCAAATTGGTCTAAGCTGCTTTTTCTTTTTCTATTTTCAATCTTACAATGGTCTGACCTCATTTACTTTTTGGGCCAGGCAGATTTATTTTTCTATTTCTTTAATCAATGTCTTTAGTTTAAGCTTAATGTTCATTTTATGTACTTTGTATTCAACATGTTCCTCTTCAGCCCAACTTGTCGTGACAATAATTGTACTTATTACAATTCCTTTTCAGCCCTTTGATATCACTTACTAATGTAATGTACTTGCTGGCAAACAAAGACATGTTTCAGTTGTTCTTCATTAATTCTGATTCTTATTTGCAAATTGAGTTTACACACACTGACTGCAGCATGGCCGTGAGATACAGCAGTTTCAGTACAATACCACTCACTTCACAATGACGTTCTAAAGCAGTGGTTCTCAACCTTTCTAATGCCGCGACCCTTTAATACAGTTCCTCATGTTGTGGTGACCCCCAACCATAAAATTATTTTCGTTGCTACTTCATAACTGTAATTTTGCTACTACTGTTATGAATCATAATGTAAATATCTGATATGCAGGATGTATTTTCATTATTCGTGACCCACAGGTAGAATCTAAAGAAACGTGCGCTAGATATTTAACAGGCTTCTTTCGGTTCTAACAAGCAATTCAAACACCAATGCAAACTGGCTTTACAAAGAAGGAATTTAGTCGTTCACAAGATCTGAGAAGCTCAGACACTTGAGCCAAAGGGAATCAAGACAACTCAGATCTTCAGGGACTAGAACAGGGGTCCTCAAACTTTTTAAACAGAGGGCCAGTTCACTGTCCCTCAGACCGTTGGAGGGCCGGACTATATTTTTAAAAAAAACTATGAACAAATTCCTATGCACACTGCACATATCTTATTTTGAAGTAAAAAAACAAAACGGGAACAAATACAATATTTGTATTTGCATGTGGCCCGTGGGCCGTAGTTTGAGGACCCCTGGACTAGAACTACTCACTTATGCCTTTTGCCCTGTCCCTTCTTTATCTAACCACCTCTCATCTCTTCTTCTCTTTGAGCGGCTTTATTCCTTCCCAACAGAATCAGCATCTTCTTATCCTCTGACTCACCTCCTACCAGCTCCACGACCCAGATATAAAGCGCCTTCCTATGCAGCTCCAGGACAGAACAGTTCCCAGGCGGCCTCTGATTGGCTTAGTGTGGGTCACTCACCCTCCTTTGGACTAAATCATTTTAGACAGAGAATGCAACAATGCAATTGGTCATGCATTCACCCTCGTCAATGCAAGGCAGAGTGCCATGAAAGGAAGGCCTACAGAATCACTTCGACTGGAGGCAGAGAGAATACATTCTCAAAGGAAGGCAGAACAACATCATGTCCACCACAGATAGCAATCATAGATGTGAAAGTTAACATTAATTATATGGCATAAGGCCTTCAACTTCTCCTGCCAAGAACTAGAGAAAAGCATAGTTGGCTAAAAGACACTGTTTTAATTTACATTTTATTTTCTCAAGGAAACAATTTCCGCTTCTTTACACTCAAAAAAAAGAATGTAGGTGTTTTCCAAATCAAAATAGAGTTTAATGTAATGTTATATTAAATTACGGTGAATTTTCCTCAAAGAAATGGCTAGTGGTCAAATAGAACCTCATTGACAAGGCAGCCATAAGCCTATCCACAAACTTACCAGTGTGCTTGAAGAAAGCCGGTGCGTAGAGGCCAGATGCAAGGGAGGCTTAAGGAGTCCTATGAGTTCTGAACCAGCGCTCAGCAAACAACCCAGATCAAAATGAGCTTCTCCACAATGCTGTGAACAAAGAGATGAAATGTTTTGAGTATTAGATGACTGGTTCCAGCCAGGCTTATCCTTTTCACATTCCAGCCCTACAAGATGTTGAGAATAACATTAACATAACTAAAGAGCACTTGTGCTATGAACTCAAGTGGAGCAACCTAATCCTGGCTACTCAAGTGTGATCCACAGGCCGGCGGCACGGACATCGCCTGGGAGCTTGTCAGAAGGGTAGAATCTCGGGCCCTGGAGACCAGATTCCCAAAGACATTCAAGATTTGGGAAGTTCTGACTTAACAGTACACTTATGAAAGCGTCACCACAAAGGCAGGCTAGGTTATTATATCAAGCAATCTAGACTAAATGTGGATCCTGGGAAACAGCTTTGGCCAGCTCGACAAAAACTCTTAGAAGGATGGCACTTTTCTGAGTTAGACTGCAGGTCTTAAAAGGCAGAGTAATAAAGAGAAACAAATCTCCTCCACCCCCTCCACAAAAAATAGCAGTGGTTATTTTTACTACTACAGCATTTATATGGAGACACAGCTACGAACAGCAATGGGGAACCTCAGTTAGTAACGGTATGTTTGAGTGGAAAGCTCAATTCCTGCGTGTTGTGTGGCTACGTTCTCTCACGTGCACACATGCTTGGGTTTGTTGTCAGTGTGTCTGTCTGAGGTTTCTGCCATCTTCCTATTGCCTCTCCCATTCCCATCTCCTAGATGTTCTCCATAACGACATCTTCCGGCACAACTTTTCATTTACCTTCTGCCAGGGAGAAATGAAGACAGGGTACTTGACAAGTAATACTGCTTCAATGTATATTTTGTTACACTTAAGGAACAAGTGTAGGTGTTTCTAAATCAAAACACAGTTTAATTGACTATAATTCAAATCAAAGTTATGAAAAATGAGGGTAAATTTTCCTTACAGTAATGACTGGTGGACAATCATCTTTAAAACACTATGCTCTTTTATCTTAAAAAATTTTTTAAATACATTTTTTTGTTTTTATCATTTTTGGAGTTCAAGCAAATGAAAAATAACAGTTTTTCTATTTCATTTCCTCTCTCTCTAAATGCACTTGTTTCAAACTCGTGCATCTGTTCAAATCTAAACGGGAGTCTGAACACACTAGCACTAAAATACATTGCTAATTGCAATGTTAACATGGAATTTTCCTCATTTATTGTTAAAAATAATATGTATTTACCAAACTTCCTCAGACATCTATAATTAAAAGAAAAGGCTATATTGACTGAATGAAAAGAGAAAGGGTCCCTCGTTATAAATATTTTACAACATACATTATCAAATCCAGTTACCATAAAAATGCTATCAAAAAGCCAAGAGGTCCAGGCAACCAGCCCTGCCCAAGTTGCTAACTAATCCCTGGCTCAAACAGGTGTTGCTATTGCTGTAGGCAAAGCTATAATATACAATATTGTACATTAGTTAGTACATAATACTCCATAATGTTGGCAGAAGTTTCAGGTAGAAACAAAGAACCATAATTCACTTCCATCAACACCCAAAGAAATGAAATTTGGCCACCACGAAACAAGTTTGGGCTGGTGCCAGTCTGTCATATTAAGCTGTAATTGACCTATGGAAGCCAGGTCTAATAGTAGGGAACGCATACATGTAAGTACAGACAGGATGATTTTACAAGCGTTCAACCTTGTGGCTGCCCTCTAACCTGAGGTTCAGAGCGAAGTGGACTGTATCCATCAGAATAACCTGTGGTAGGAGAAATCAAAAGAACATACTACTCATAAGCCTTCTGGTATATACAATAACTTCTCTTCTTCAGTGGTTGTGAGAGCCATAGTCTAACAACAGAGAATAAAGATTTGGTCCAGAATCCTTTTTATCAAACTGGCAAGCAGTGCAGTTCACAGATGGGGGCTTTGCCACTTCTCTCAACACCTTTACGCAGTAACAGCTGAGCTGATGCCTTCTGCACCTGCCACAGCTTCTAGAGACGTTTCAGGGGAAGGCCCAAGAACAGGAAATTATAGCTGACTAGCCCGAAGAAAATGAAGATGATTATATCTTTAGTGGGAAGAAAATAATATCCCATTGAAATTTTCTCTTTTATTCATGGTTGCTTCTTCTATGCCTATCGTTTAAAAAAAATAAAAAGTCATAATAGTTTTCTTGAGCATGGAAACAAAGCTTAGCAATGATTGCTTTTTGCTTGCTTTTTTTGGTTGTTCTTTTTGCTCTACAAACTCTAGAAAAATTTGAAAATACCAATATGCTAAAAAAAAAAAAAAAAAACCACACCTATTATCCAATTACCTAGAGATAACTACATTGTGCTGGACACCTTTGCAATTGTTTTTTATCTATGCATAGATTTTTAATGGATTATACTATGTTGTAATATGATTTTAATATTTAATAGTATACATGTATACTAGCATTTTTTTTTATTATTACCTTGAGATATTTAGGATAATTTACTGATATCTGTGAAAATTCTGATAAAAACGTTTAAAATAAACTTGAAATATTAGAAAAGTTTTAGATTTAGAGAATTATTGCAAAGATAGCACACAGAGTTCTTATATACCCCACACTCAGTTTCCTCTGTTGTTGATAATCTTCTGAGCCCTGGTAGGTTAGCTCAGTTGGTGCTGAGGTCCAGCCCCAGCGGGTCCAGGGGTCCCCAAAGGTGTGGATGGAGTCGGCGAAGAAGGAATGACATGGAGACTGGGTTCAGTTCATCAGCATAGCGAGGTTCTCCCTTCAGGATCTCCAGCGAAGTTCTGGTCAGGATCTCCAACCAAGTTCTGGTGCCATGTTCTCTCGCTAGGTTCTCCAGCCAGGTTCTCCAGGTTCTCCAGCCAGGTTCTAGCCAGGTTCAGTCGCCATGTTCTGTCTAGGTTCTCCAGTGAAGTTCTGTAGCCAGGTTCTGTCCAGGATCTTTTGCCATGTTCTCTCCCTAGGTTCTCTCTCTAGGTTCTGTCTAGGATCTCCAGCCAAGTCCTGTCTCTTGGTTCTCTCTCTAGGTTCTCTGTATATATACTAGCATTTTAATTGCTGCCTGATATAGCATGGAGTGGAATATAATTTATTTAAGTAATCATGTATGATAGACATTTAATTCATTTTCAGTTATTTACTATCACAAATCTATAATAATAAAAGCATAATATGCTAATTAGAAGACTAGACAGCCGAACGACCTTCCAGACATCCTTCTGGACAAAGCCGAGGCAGCAGGGGCCAAGGCAGAAGCAGTGAGGGGTGATCAGGCAGGCAGATGAGTGATTAGGGGTGAATAGGCTGGCAGGCAGAGTGGTTAGGGGTGATCAGACAGGCAGGCAGGTGAGCGATTAGGAGCCAGCAGTCCCGGATTATGAGAGGGACCCCTGCAGGATCAGGCCTAAACCAGCAGTTGGACATCCCCCGAGGAGTCCCCTGTTGCAAGAGGGTGCAGGCTGGGCTGAGGGGACCATCCCCCCCCACATGCACAAATTTCATGCACCAGGCCTCTAGTAACATTATAATGAACTTGCTTGTGCATATAGCTTTGCACTCTCTGTCCTAGGGGTGAAATTATTGAGCTAACAGGAATATGTATTTCAAGGTACAAGTTGGTTTTGAGTAAGTCTTTCTTCATCACTATATAAATTGCTTTTCACTGCCCAACAGATAAATTGTTCTCAGCCAATGGTGACCAGGGAGGGCTGAAGTAATGAAACAGATTTCTAGTACATATGGAGGGTGTCAGAGAAAAGGCTACTTGCACTGATATTTCTACTCACCCTCTTTGAATCTTATGCTCTTAGGGAGAATCCAAATAGCCTCTCTTGACTTTGAAAATGGTATGAAGGGTAAGTCTCATGCAGTCCCAGTGAGATCATTTGCAGGGCTCACTGCAAAATGAAAATGAGGAACCCCTTGTTCATAAATTCTTGAGAATGTTTACACAGCAATAGCAGAGCATTGAACCAACCCCGGGCCTTCTGAGCACAGGGCCTGTGCAACCAGACAAGTCTCAGGTGTACAAAGTGGCCCTGGTCTCATGCTCACTCAGAAGTCACCTGTCTGCTTACTTAGTTGTCCACCTGCAGTTGTCAGACCTACTGCATTATATCTCAGAACTTCGTATTCTTGCTGAATAGCAGGCAGAATCCTTAATGCAACTGCTGATGTAATCATGTGTTATTTCCCATTAACCAGATCCCACCACTTTCCTTACACTTCATATAGGGGAAAAAGTCACTCTAATTCTATAAACAAATAATGTCCTCCTCTATCAGTGAGAGGTTGAAATTTACAGCAAACCCACTTACCCCAGTAAAGATGAAGCTTCCATAAAAATAACCTTGAAACACAAACCCCTTTCACTAATGTTATTTTTCCACTCCCTGAAAGTTTGTGTATGTTTGTAAGTACATGTTTTAACTCAATAAACACAGCATACTTTTTTTAAGTTTTTAATTTAAAAAGTCCTGGTCTGTGTGTTCACATTGAATTAAAGAAATCAATGCAAAACTAAAGGAAATCAGGCAATGGTCTGAAATTCGGCAGCCAAGAGACATTTTATAAGCAATGCCTCCTTTGCTATTGCTTTTGGCTTGGTTTCCATGGAAATGTATATTCACTGCAAGCCAAGGTTTTTTTGTGGTCTTAGCTACAGGAAAAAAAAAAGGTAGAAAGAAATGCGGAGAGGTAGTCAGAAAAAAATTTTATTTAAAATATGGACGAGGAACATGAAGCCTTAGAAAGTGAATGAAATTCTATTGGCCCATCAAGACCTGAATACTCTGTGAGTAAATAAATCATCTCTGAATATGGCAACATTAACCAAAGAAAGACAGAAAATGTGTTCATATTACATTAAAAGAGGCTTTAGGTGTAATCTTGGCCTTTGGTTATTTATTCATTAAACAGACCTATATTAGGTGCCCACTATATACCAGATACCAACCATGCTATGTACCACGGTTATGGAGGAAGGACTTTAGTTTATTTCTGTGTCTGGTAAAAAGGTTAAAGAATGTTAACTTCCTCAGCATTAAACAAACAGGTATAGGGCATCTTCTTGGTGTTGGACTCAGCAGAATACAAAGACAAATATAAAAGCAAGTAAAACTGTCCCTATGGGGTATAAAACCGAATGGTGGAGGAGTCAGAGAACACTCATAATAATTGCAATTTAATGCAATAGGATAGGGCACCACTGAACAGGCTAAGTTCCCAGAGGTACAGTCCATACAAGTTAATGCACAATATGAACGTACTCTAAATTGGGCTTTAGTTATAGGAGACAAAATAAATAAATAAATAAATAAATAAATAAATAAATAAATAACAGAGTCACATGAGTAAGGAATATAAGAGAAAATGAAAGAATGAAGGGGTAGATGAGTAACTTAAGAGAAAAAGAAAAGTAAAGAGAGAACCTAAGGGGGGAAATTCTAGAAGAGCAGAGAATAAGAAAAGGAATAAGAAGAAAAGGAACAAGACATAAACTATCATGAAGAAGGAGAGATATTGGAGTCAAGACCCTCAAGAAGGAGAGAAATGTAGAAAGACGAGGTCTGTGAATTAGCATTAGAACAAAAACAGGACAGTGAGCTTATTCTATACTTTCCTAAGTCCTTTGTATAATTGATCAAAGTAGAACCAATTCACAAGGAAGGATATCTGTGGAAACGCGCTCCAGTTTTTGGAAGGCGATGGTTCCATATGGAGTATGTAGGATGATGGCACATAGAACAGGCAGCATGCAGGATATACAATATAGATTGCATTCCTTATAACTGCCACCTTTTACACCTTTGTATTATCTAAGAAAAGCAATTTGTCCAAAGGGCAATTTAGACTAAAATCTATTTTTTCTATTAGGATTTTCTTTTTATTTAACAGAAGCACATTTGAAACATAACCTTCATTATTTAACATCAAAACAAATATTCAATATTCATGATGAGCGCTATCTTAGCTCTCCCAATATGGGGAAGAACTTGCTCATAGACCAAGTAGTTACCTAGGAAACTGAGCCAACAAATATATCATTTGTTAAAGATGCCAAGACTTTCTACGAAATATAATATTGGCAGACAGCTCATTTTGGATGGTTACTTGGGTTTGCATTTGAAACCATCTAGCTTAATATTTAATCGGATTGATTTTAATTGTGTTATTAATAAATGGAAAAAATTAGAAAACAATGTTAACAGACAGATCTCCACAATTTTTGTCTAAACACTCTCTACTCAGATGTTTCAAGATTATGTGTTTACACCATTACCTAAAAGCCACTGCCTCAACAGAGAGAACTACACCTAGTCAGAAAAATCAAACAAGCCAATGATGAGTCAGTCTTTCTTTATAAATGTATGTTAGACCAGGATGGAAATTTAAACAGTAATGAGTAATGTTTTATCACTCTATGTTGCTTAGCAGTGAACTCCTAACTAGGTATAAACTCCAGAGAGTTTAATTTCTGACTTTTTATTTTAAAAAAAACAACACCACTGTTCTCTTATGAGAAGAAGGTAAACCCTAAGGCCAGAGAATACTGGTAATTACAGACTACTATACAATGTGGTTGTCTTCCCTACTTATGCCAGCCACACACACCCCACTCAGCTACCACCACTTCCACCATCACCACTCTTTGCTAGTTTGCTTAGTTTTAGTTTCTCTTCGGTCTACAGCAGATTAGCTTTCCATAAAACATGTCCACGATAGTCCCTGTCTTCATTGAAATAACGTTTTGTTCTGTGACAAACTACATTCTGTAATTTATAACACACTTCCAGAGCTCTGGATGAATCTAACACATTTGGACTCTGAAAGTAACTGCAAATTGTTCCAACGGGAGAGCAGAAAATGTGAACATTGGGGTGTGTATCTGATCTTTGACCAAAGCAAACATGATCTTTTGGAACATTCGAAGAGCAGTCTGCAGAGCCATGGGCCTGAGGATTGTAGGGGGAAAAACCTCACAGAGCATATTGTATCTACATACAGAACAGAAATGGAGTGTTTATCACCCATGGATGTTTCTACCGCAATGGTTTTCCTGTAAGGCAGGTGCTCATGACATCAGGTGACGGCGACACCATACTAGGAGTACTCAGTCTTCGAGTCCTTTGTTGACTTTGTGCTCACATATGTTATAGGAACTTTTCTCTGTTAAGCCAGTTTTATTCCCAGCTGCCCACCAATAATTTAGTGGATGTCTAGTTATGCAAACACACTATAGAAAATTATCTTTGATCACTCCTCCTAGAATTCCAAGTACTTTGGTTAAAGTCCTCCCAGTATCATTGTCATTGAATCCAAAAACACAAACCTTTTAAAATAGAGGGAGGGAGGGTGAGCTGGAGTGTGGAAGTAAGGGAGTCAGGGGAGGCCCTTTCTTGGTAATCTTAGCTACACATGTCAAGACCCTTGGAGGTTGTGCTACTTAAATTTTAGCGGGGGGGGGGGGGGGGGGGGGCGGGGGGTGACAACAACACCTGTGCTCTTCTCCATGATGATGATGATTTGAAGAATGAACCGTAGAGGTCCTTCACCCTGGAAAATATCCCTAGGGTTTCTCAAAGAGAAAGGGCTTATGAAAGTGAGTAGTTATTTTTTACTGTCTCCCTACCCATAATGCAGAAAGTTCTCCTGTCTGGTTTGCAAATTGCATTGCTGAATTTCTGTGGCAGCCTGTCAGACAAAGAGAGAAGGGGTTTTGTAAACTGAGATTAACTAAATAGTGTGGTCTAATCCCGCCTAGTTTGTGTTTATGCATGCCTCACTGTGGGATTTGCAGCCTTAGCTCATGGAAAGACAGAATAAACGCAGTGAGCACAAAGAATCCAGGCTTTGTGTTTCTGGAATTAGGATCAGGTTCAGGTGGGAATTCATTGGAAGATGTATCTGCAAACAAGATACAGAAATAGAGAAAGCTAGGAAAAAAGTTAAACTTCCTCTTGGCTTTCATTTAAAATTCTCTCAAAAAAGGAAAAGCAGCATCCTGACATACACTGGCTATGCGAAGAACACACCAACAGATTTGTTTTTTAATAGAAAGTCGTCCTCAGTTTTGTTCTTTCCCTACACGGTTTCCTCCATTTCTGACCCTAGGTTCCTGCCACCAGAAGCACCAACCCAGTGTTAGAGGTCTGTTTTTTTTCTCTGCCATGTATCTGGAAAATTCTTACTTATAACCCATCAGGCTTGTCAGTGGAGAGATGGCAGTAATTGACAGAGGGCAGGGACTGTGTCCTGAAAGGTTAGGAGTAGAATGTAAGCTATGTCTAAAATGTCCCCACCAAAGCTATTCTGCCTTATTAAGCTTTTTCAAAGACCGCATTCATTCTTCTCCACTCCAGATCAAGTTGACTGATAAGGAGCTTTTATTATTTCTTCTCACCTGGATAAGAAAGGGTCCACGTGTTATGAGAGGACCTTTTGTTAGACAGGTCCGTGTCCTCTGTGTTCATGTTTTCCTTTGGTCCTTCATGGCCTTCTAGATTTTACGAGTTTTCACCTTGGGAGAGCTGAGGGCAGCTGTGAAGCAGGTTTGCGATACTTTGAGCTACACAAAAGTGGTAGGATATGACAATCATAGCAAAGGAGCCAAAATAAGAAAACCTATGTATTTGTGACCTTATTGCATTCCTATCTCATAGATTATCTCATCAGGGATATAATAAAGCTAATTTATGTAGGAGCAGGCCTGCATTGTTTAATGTCATCAAAATAATGAGTAAGGAATTTGAGGAACATACAGAAATCTTTAGGGATTGGATCAGCCATAAGAAATTGCACTAATAATCTCCCATAATGTGAATTATCATGTAGCCTTTAAAATGGAAAAATGTTTCCATTATATGCTAAAAATAAGAAGTATAAATGAGAAAACAGTTTGCTAACCTCTGGCTAAAACATGGCAGACTAAACAATTCACTTATCTTTGTTCCAACCTAAAATCCCAAATTACAGTAAAACTTTTTTCTAAGATATAAATCCAAAAAGATAAAATAAAAGGGAAAGGAAATAACAACAATTAGAGATGTCAACAAATGTTAGAAACTGAAAAGTGGATGAAGGAGCAATAACTGGTCAAGTAGAATAGAGGTAGGTAGGTACCTCTATTGATAAGTAGGTAGGTAGGTAGGTAGGTAGGTAGAGATAGATAGATAGATAGATAGATAGATAAATAGATAGATAGATAGACTGATGCATGCTTTAGGCACCAAGAAAATGCCATTGAAAATAGTTTATATAATGAACTTCAAATTTTTGGGCTAGTATATTTCATAAAATAATTTGCAAAATTATGTCCTCTCACCTTTTTAAGTTGACATTAAAATTTTAATCATAATTTTAACTATTTGAAAAATACATACTACCTAGCATATTATAAATATCTATATATTTGAAATCCAAATTTTGAACGTATGCAATATAATTTTAATACTCTTCCAATTTTATGGCTACCGTCATCCATTTAAAAGCCACATTAACAAGGTCTTCTTTGATGATCATTCTTTTTTCCCCTTGAATTTGTATTTTTATTATACCTCTCTCATAGCTATTATAATGAGGTATGTACTTTTATGCTTCAAAATCTTTTACTGATCTTCCATCATACTTCTCTGTAACAAAAATATATTAAACATTTTAAATATAAAAATTAATTTCCCGGTACCATAAAGCTCTAAGTAATCACACATATTCCAGTTGAGTTATTAGTCAAATATTAATACTATATAATTGGTCAAAATACCATAAAGTTTTAAATTATTATAACATTTTATAATTATTAAACATAAAAAATAAAATTCTATTGGAAATGTAGTTCTTTTTTACTTTTTAATTCTCTTGAGGATATTTTTCCATTGATTTTTAGAGAGAGTGGGAGAGAGAAAGAAATATTGATGTGAAACACATCAATTGCACTCGCGCTTGACTGGTATCGAACCGGGACCCTTTGGTCTGCAGGTTGATGCTCTATCCACTGAGCCAAACCAGCTAGGGCAGAAATGTAGTTCTTAATTAGATAAATGAGGGATTGGTTTGGGCACCTTAATTTAAAACTGTTTCCTGAGGTTATATTACCCCTGGAGCCTTGAACCTCAGCAAGATTTGGAATGGTGAGTAAAGTAGAAAAAGAGGTGATTTTGAAAGAGAAGGTGGGAAAGGAGAGCCACCACATCACCGTCTTCATTTCATGTGCGCTCCGAAAGCCAATCAATTTTAGAAAAGAGGTTTTAGAGATATTGAGGACCTGAAAATCGATTTCTTTAAAGCTGTCCATGCCCATTCACCCCTTAGAAAGCCTAGGACTCTGCAGGGTACAGGCACTTCATTTGAAAACTACTGGCTTAAATAAGAAGGTAATTTATCTCACTGAACAACAAGAGCGGAGATAAGCTTGGTTAATTTAGCAACTCAATGATGTCATCAAGGACTCAAATTTTATCTCTAGCTTTCTGCTCTGCCATTCTTTTCTTTTTTAAGTTACAAAATGTTTATTAAAACGTTTCTTACATACCGTTAGACTGGCTGGGCTGCAAAAATATTCGTTGTGGGCCGCCTGCAGCCCACAGGCCATGAGCTTGACATTGCTCTGCTGTTCTTAGTGTAGTAGACACTTAACCTTTTAAGCTAGCATCCTGCCTGGCCACAAGATGAAAATGTGTGTGCAGGCCACACACAGATATGAAAATGTCCAAAGAAAGAAAGGAGCCAACTCATTCTGTGTGTATCTCTTAGAAAAGAGAACTCTTTCTCTGAGATGCCAAGCCAACTTCCTACAGTTTTCATTGGTCAGAATAGCATCACATGCCTAAACCAATTGCTAGCAAAGTAAACAACCACTATTGGTTTAATGATTCAGGATCTACCCCTGGGGCTAATGACAAGGTCAGCCCCTCTCTCCAAAGCTCAAGGCCATGGGGGAGAGGGAGGATACCTGGAGATTCTGAAGGAAGGATGAAGGGAGTTGAGGGGTGTACACTGGAAAAACAATCAGCAGCATCTCCAGAAATGGACATTTTTAAACATAGAAGGAAAAACATCAGAATGTTAACATTGGTACTGAGTGGTTTTTACTTTCTTCCTTTTGCTTATTTTTACTTAAATTTTTTCTTAAAACTTATCATCAGAAACACAAGATGCTAAAAATTTTGCCAAAATACTTGATATATAAGATTATCACAGACAAAATTTGAGTGAAGGCAAAACTATCTCAGATGAGAAGTAAATTAGGGTCATTGCTCTGTGCCTGTGGCTCAAATACTTTCTAATAACTAAGGTTTTGCAGATCTAGTAAAAGTATACTTCTACCTTTTTAAAGAAAGAGCAAATAGCTTTATAAATGTTGATTCACAAAGCTGAGACAGTGAAAAATCACTTAGTCCATTGCCCCAACAACATTTGGAACTAAACAAGTGCAGTGAGATAAGAAATAATTGAGTTTTTAATAACATGCTATTCAGCCTCCATGTGTTTGAATACTTTTTAGGGTTTTTTTGTTGTTGTGGTTGATTTCTAGTTACCTGCCATTGTGGTTGGAGAAGATGCTTAATATGATTTCAATCTTCTTAAATTGATTGAGACTTCTTTTGTGTTGTAACATGTGGTGTATCTTTGAGAATGTTCCTTGTGCACTTGGGATAAATGTATAGCCTGTTGCTTTGGGATGAAATGTTCTGTAGATATCAATTAAATCCATCTGGTCTAGTGTGCCATTTAAGGTCACTGTTTCCTTGTTGATATTTTGTCTGGAAGATCTATCCATTGTTGATGGTGGGGTGCTAAAGTCCCCTATTATGACTGTATTGCTGTAATAGAAAAAAGTGAATTTTTAAAGACATCTAGAGCAGATTCTAAAATTTGATTGTCTAGGTTCTAGATTCTAGACAACCTTTAGGTTCTTGGCTCTGGGTTCTAAAGTCCAAAGCCGACAGACAATAAAAAGAAGCTTTCCTTTCCTAAGTGCACACTCTATGCCAAGCACTGTGCTCTATAAAGGTACAACTCATTCAATGCCACCCAAACCCTAAGGTGATAAATCCGAAGCAAAGAGAAGGTAATGACACAGCAGGTATGCACCAGAACTGCAATTTGAACCCAGGGCAGTTTTCATGATTTTTTAATACTATGATATACTACCTCAACTATGCTAGGTATAAAATATATGGAAACTATATAGTACATTGAGAAAAAAAAATGATTTAATACCTAGGTGGACCAGGGTTTGAATCCTGGTTGTGTTACTTATGATCCTGAGTTTTCCTCTTAATTTCCCCAAGAACCTAGTTTTCCTTCTTAATAATATGAGACAATAAAAACTACTTGAAGAAAGATCTTGTAAGGTTTAGAGTCTATGTCCATCAAGTAACTAACCTAAGAATTTGGCCCAGAAAAGGTACCAATTAGCTACTCTGCAAGAAGCACTTGAAACAACATAGCCATGAGTTGACGAGCACTGTAGAAATACAGACGGGATGTCTCCCTCCTAAGCCTGCCCCCAAATACTGAGTTCCCTTCCTGAGGCAAATAAATACTTGTCAGCTTCTGTGTATCACCCCAGATGTCTGTGTATCTCTCTGGGTATATAAAAAAATTTGGTCCTTTTAGATTTAAACACATGGGTGTGCACACACACAGTAACATTTTATACATGCACACTGTTCCACAGCTAGCTGGCTTTTCCCACAGAACAAAATTTGGAGTTCACTGCATGTTGCTATATAGAGAGCTGATTCATCCTTTTTCATGGTTGTACAACATTCTACCATGTGACATATTTTATAATTCATTTCAACCAGTCCATAACTTCTATGTTTGGGTTGTTTCCAATCTTTTATTATTGCAATGTGTTAAAAATATCCTATGCATATGTCTTTGCACACATAAATAGGACATCTCACTAGCCCTGCTAATTCTGGATGAGGTGGACAGTAAAGTCATTGATGAATCTAAAGACTTGAAAGAACTTTCTTTACAAATGCCTCCTGTAATGTGTATCTTGATCATATTGTGTTAAACTTCAGGTTAAAATCTTTTAGAAGTTTTTCAACAACCATTTTGACGATGGTCATGTAAGTCTTTGCTGGTGGGCCTACTCCCATGTATCCTGAAAAGAAATGCAATCTATGACATATTTTCATAAACAACACTTTCCTCATACACACACACACACACACACACACACACACACACACACCTCTTTAAATTCTTACAAAAGTGCTCAAAGGGACAGGGTTTGGATGCTTCATCCTGACAGTTTTTCCCATAGTATGAGCCTAAGAATTAGGGCAGCTCTAATAATATTGTTGAGAAACTATGAAAAATTAATTATTGTTAGTATCCTTTACTGATGGAACTCTGAAAATGAAAATGGCCAAGGTTTATGCAGAAATCAGATCACAGAGGCTAAACACTCAATCCAATGGTCTTATAAACATGAAATAACATAAAACATACATATATACAAAACATACAGATGGGGCTAAATAGGGTACCAGCTATCACACCAGCTCGTTCAGAGGCAGGATTCTCTAACAAAAGCAATTTAAAAGATAACGTGCTGTGAAATCTGTAAAAACATAATACACTTGCCTATAACTTATTAATGACAATAATAAAAGATATACATGAACACAAGATATTAAAAATAAATAAACAGTGAACATCTTGAGAGACAAGTAGATAACATTATTATATGCTAAAGTACTACACTTGAACTTTTGCAAATCTATCCACTATGCTACCTTATTACTAGATCAGAACTACCCCAACCCTGCCCAACCATAAATTAAAACCCAAACAATCAGTGATGGGAATCACAGGCAAAGTGAAACCCGTTTTTACATTTATTGGCCATGTAAAGAACGAAACCTCAGAACCCAATACTACAGGTACATGGTACCTCCTTTTCCCTAACTCTCGGAGAAATAATGAAGTAACAATTTTCCTATGTTCTATAAAAATGTTATTAGGTAACATAAAAGAAATTAGAATACACAAAGCAATAGAATGTTCATGGATTTATGTTTTTTAAAGAACTACAAGATATTTTTGTCTGTCAAACTGACAAAGATTATGAAGTGGTACCACCACCATCTTCTTTAGGATTTGAGGCACTCTTGATCGTATTGATAAAAGAAATTTAAAAAGAATACACAAATGCGCATTTATGGACCTGAAAACAAATCCATGAGATATTTTTATCATTAATGCTCCCCTATAGGGACGGTCTCCTGAAGCTCCTCTCAGGCTTCTTAAATTCAAGATCAATGGTTTCTAATCCCTTCTTTTGCTGGTAAATCTCACAACAGCAAGCACTGACATTTTTCATTGTTCCAATGACTTTCAAATTACATTCAAAATTAGGGACATGTTTCACCAAAAAAAGAACTTCATTGCTTATTTGATGTGCTTCCCAAAGGTCTTTGAGTGGGAAATGTTGGCAGAGGAACATTTTCCATGGTTATTTCTCCAATTTTGTCTTGCTACAAAATTACACACACACACACACACACACACACACACACACACACACGAAAGCTCTGAAAAATAGTATTGGTTCTCATCAGAGCTCCACATTGAGTTAGCTGAGTGTTCACAGGCTTTGCCTGCTGGTAAGTTTTATCACACACTAGGCATTCAAATCAGTCGTCATCAGGTGACCTTGCTATTCCTGGTGTCCTTGTTTCAGTAATTAAGGCGCCTTTTACTAAGATTTAGAATTTAGTGAGCACCTTCAATACGTGAAGCACTGTCTGAGCACCTTCTTCATTTAAAACCTCACTAAACTTCACTTAAACCCTGAGTCCCGCATCACTATACAGAAGGCAACTGAGACCCACAGAAGGTAACAATGAATCTGCATTCAACTCATTGGGAAATAAAGAATCTGAACTCGGGCCTGTCTGACTCCACAGTCCATCTCTTAACCCCTTTACCGAATCACCTTTTCCAACTTTTAGCACTGAAAGGCTTTGTGAAATCATAAGAAAATCTCACAGTGGAAGTCAATCTTGAGGAGTAAAATATTTCCTTAGAAAGACTTTTAAAATGTACATGCCACTATGGAGGGTTAACTAAACCCTGAAGCCATTCTCTTAAAATGTGGTCTCACTTCTTATAGTAGCAACTTTTTACCCTGGGAAGCAGTTAACGAGAGACTAAAAGAACGTTAGAAAGGAAAATTAAGTATTAAAGAATAGGGGAAATTTTTTAAATTAGAAACGCATATTGGCAAGAGAAAACAAGTGATCTCTCCTTAAACTCCACAGACTCAGCAGACACACAATATTTATTTTAGGTGGGTGTTGAGCATAGCCTGAGGCAAGGATATGCAGAGGAGGCCTGGCTCCTCAACAGATCACTGTTCTGGAAGGTGAAGAGTCCCCGAAAAGGAGAGTCAAGAGTAGATTTGGAATGGCATCCTGAAGAAGATTGAAAAAAGTAAAAATAAACTTTGCTGACCAAAACAGCTTATCTACGCTAGTTCTACAGACTTTACTGTTCACATAGGAATAAATCTTCATTACCAAATAAATATTTCAAAGAAAACCTAAGTTATCTACAGAATATTTTGAATAGAGGGGGAAAAGGTGACTTATTTCCAGGAAGTGCCCCAAAATACCTCCTTCTTATCTGTCATGTATACTCCTCCTTTTGATCCTCAACAATTACAATTAGAACCACTTCTTTAAATAAGAACATTGTTCCTCAAACTTCAGCCATGAAGAAAGAAATAATCTCAAGAACCCTAATGTTAATATTAGATATACTTCATGTTGTGTACAAATGTAAAACCAGGTGTAAGTATTTTGTAAGTCTTATGAAATGATAGAGTCAAATAACTATAACTTACTAGAGGCACGGTGCACAGAATTCGTGCATGGGAGGGGGGTGTTCCTCAGCCTAGCCTGCACCCTCTCCAATCTGAGACATCCCTCTCGCAATCCGGGACCACTGAATCCTAACCACTCACCTGCCTGCCTGCCTGCCTAATGCCCCTAACTGCTCCCCTGCCTGCCTGATCACCCCTAACCTCTCTGCCTGCCTGCCTGCCTGATCACCCCTAACCGCTTGCTTCGGGGAGGGGCCAGCCCTGCAAGGGGCCATCTGCCTACCTGATCACCTCTAATTGCTGGCCTGCTTACCTAATCACCCCTAACCACTCTGCTTGCCTGCCTGATCGCCCCTAACCACTTGCTGGGGGGCGGAGCCAGCCTCGCGAGGGACTGTGGTGGTTCTGGTCTAACAGTCGTTATGGTTGTGACGCCATTATGGTCTCTGGCCTTTTATTATATAGGATTTTAAAATAATTGAATAGCTCATGGGCACAGACAACAATGTGGTGAAGGCCAGGGGAGGGGGGTGAGGGCTGGGTGGAGGTGGGCAAAAGGGGGGAAAATGGGGGACATCTGTAATAGTGTCAGCAATCCATTTAATTAATTAGTTAATTAAATGATATAATAAACCATAATAGAGAACGAGGTGCAGGTTCATCCTCGTCTTAGAACCCAGCTGTCCTTCAGAACTCTCCTGCCTAGAACGTTTCGTAACTGCTTTCCTCCCATTCAGAGAGCGAGGAGGGGCCTGAAATCTGACCTGAGGGAAGCACTGATTAAAAAGATATAAAGTGGGAGAAAGCAAGTCAAGGAGACAAATGACTAACCACCCTGGGAAACAGACAACCTCAGTCCATATCCCATCTCTACTATATTGGCTGTGTGATTAGCCACTGAGCGTCAGGTTCTTCATCTTGAAAATGAATAATAATAAATAAGATAATAATATATGTAATGATCCTGGCACAGTGGAGCAGCTCAAAAAAATTATAACTATACCATTACTCTACTCTGAACTCCAAAAGAAGAACATTGTCACCTAAATGCCTAAAAGCTTCATTAGTTCTGTGGGCAAAACATTAACAGTGCTTTGTTAATATTTGAGCAATATGTAAGCTGTGGAGAATTAAAGCCAGGTACATAGTAGTTACAATAGATACAAAAAGGATGAATAGCATGCTCTCCTTGCCTTCAAGTATTTAGTTCAAAGAAGAATTCTAAACTATTAAAATTATACTTTTGAGAGGTGTAGAAAGAACTAGAAATGAAAGGGCTGGGTTCCTGCCCCAGTTTGCACTACATACTTGTTCTGGTTCATATGCAAATCACTTGATGACTCCAAGCCTCATAATGCTCCTCTTTAGGGCAGAGATCCCGTTTTCCATTACGCCTACCTCAAGGATTATCATAAAGCCAAATAGGCCCTCGGACACCAGTAAATGTAAGATATTATTAGTGATTTTCAAAATCAAAATGATATCTTCCAACTCCCTCATTTTACAGATGACAAAACAGAATCTCAGAGAGGTTTCCTGATTGTCTACTAACATAAAGTTAGAGCTGGGACTTGCCCTGAGCATTGAGGATGCCTCTTGCCCAGGTTACCAGCATCAGCTACCCCAACCTACCTCTTCTCTCCTCTCTCCTCTCTCTCTCTCTCTCTCTCTCTCTCTCTCTCTCTCTCTCATCACAAACCCAAAGCACCATGTAAACACTGAAAATTAATCTAGAATTCTTGTTTCCAGTTTTGAAGTGACAGACTAGGGAAGTAACCAGAGTTGAGAGTCAGAGAAGGTTTAATAAAGGTGCAATTGCAGCGCAGGTGCCCTGGAGCTCACAGGATCTTATTTCAACTCCCTGCCAGTGCCTTGTTTATGAGCACATCAATAAACTGCCCCAGCACTGAGCAGTCCCTGGGACCTCTTTAAAGGGCTCCCGGCTCGCCTATGCTGCCCAAGGAGGCTAATTAGGGAGCCTATCTCAGATCCTTTGCTGCAGACTTTCACAGAGCGCGCACTTTGTGGGCCTATCAATCGCTTCCCACTTTTCACGAGGTGGCTTATTTTGTTCCATGTGACACCCTGACACCTCTGCTCACTCGTGAAAACCCTCACCCTGGCTGGTTCGGGCCCTGTTTACGGGAGAAAGTTTTATTCTCGGTACTTTTGACTTGGAGCGCTCTTTGAAAAGACTCAGCTCATAAAGTCTTACAGTTCCTTTGTTGGCCTTATCATGACCTGAACATTTTGTTAACAAAGCACCCTGTTAATGTTTTGACCACGAGAACTCATGTGCTCGGGGCTGACAATGTTGCCAAAGTGGTGCTTGCTCCTAAAAAGGGAAAGTTTTAATTCTATTTTCAAAATAAGTCATCTTACCGCAGCTATATTAGGAAATGTCATCAATCAGCCCAAGAAGCCTGCAGTGTGTGGGGGAGTAGTGTTGGGGGGAAGGGGCTTCTGCATTCCCTTGTTGATATGGCTTCCAATACTATAAACCTCACCTCCCTGTAGGGAGCAGGTGAAGTCCCACATATATGAAGTACAACAGCCCCGATTAACACGGGCTTGAAATCGGGCATTTTAATTATAGAATACACAAAGGCACACTCAGTGGGTGCAGCCAGGCTGATACCTAATGACTGGGCAGAGACTGCAATATAACAAAGGTCATTTGAGGGTCGAAAGACACAGACAATGATTCAATTCATTTCTGGACAAAGTCACTCTCAGCTCAGGACATCCCCAGAGTCCTGAGAGTCCTAAACATGATTCCTATAGAGGTAAAAATTTAAAGTTGTCCACCTACCTACCTACACCAAGAAAGAAGGCAGTGATCTCATGCTCCGAGGGAGGAAAGGTGTTGTCAGGAGGAAAGGTATTGCCATACTGCAGGTGCTCAAGGGAAGGAGTTAAAATACTCTGCAGGGAAGACAGGCTACAGGGAAGTCAGACCATGCCATTCTCAAGCACAGATTCCCATAGAGGGAGAGGACAGAAAGAGTGCACAAACAAGAGATTGCAGGAGGCCTTCGGTAATAAATCCCATCTGCCCAGCTGCAAGACAAAGCAACCCTATGCCAAATACCTGAGTAGCAGGGAGAGTCTAAATTCTCTTGAGGAAAAGACCACCAGGAATGGAGCAAAGAGGAAGGAAGAAATAACAAGATAGCTAGGCACTGGGCATAAACTTATTCGACCCTTCTGCTCTGTAGGGATTTGCAGCTCATCTAAGGGTGCCCCTATACCTCAAAAGAAAACCTCTTCTTGCCCCCAAGCTTTCCCAGAATCCAGAAAAATCATATTCTTTCCCTCTCTCTTGAAGAAACTTTCTCAACCCCATTTTGCTTTGATGAAATCTGTACATCCTAGAATTTCTGTCAGAGTGTAATACTTCAGTCTATAAAGTTACAAAACCTTTTATGGTTTATATGCTTTGTGAGTTATTTGTCTCCTTTCCTATCTTCATCAATTTGTAAATTCATTGATAGTAGGAACTGTCTACAACTTCTTCTAACTTTCCCTCCCTACCCCAGGGAGTTTGCTCTTACAGTATCTATTGTCTGACAGGGTGACCTGCTGTTTTTAGCAGATTACTTTCCTTACCTCTCAGTGTTGACAAAAACTCACTAAAATAAAGGAATCCGTGAAGGAAAGAAAATAAAGGTAGTGAGAACTTTGGCTCAGTAAACTGTCTCAGTTTCCTCAATTCTCCTAAAAACAAGCCAGATCCTAGCACATCCTCAACTCGCAGGGTACTGACATCAATCCCAGGCTTGGGAACATTCCCTGCCCCTCTCCCAGGGCCAACATGGCTGACAATATTTTCTATTAACTACCACAATCACAGCCCCACTGGAACAATGGTGCCCTTCTCTTTTAGGTCAGAGTTCATCTTGGTCAATTTACATTTCTGAGCCTTTTAAGATTAAGTCTTCTTGTTCCATGGCCCAATCCACAAAGCACTTTAATAGGTAGGAATCTGTATTAAAGTGAAATATCTCCTAATGACCCAAGCATTCTCCAAGATACCTAAATTGGACAAATTTCTGGATTGCTGAAAGTAACCAAAATGAAGTGGGGTGATAATATTTAGCAAGACAATTGTCAAGGGAATTCAGGAATGGAACTATAGGTCAACACACACATTTCTAACTGTTAGGGCTTTGGATTATGAGTCTTTCTAACAAAAAGAAGATAGAGGATTGAGGTGAGACATTTCTACCAGTTCAGTCACTAAGCCAGAGGGAAACTTCACCCAAACACAAAAGCTAAGTTCAAAGTAGTATTGCAAGAAGCAACTAGAGATGAAAACAGTTCTATTATCAAGCTTATGGAGAATATTCAAAAAATAATACAGGGCAAAATTCGGTAACCTCAAGCACTCAAAGAATTTTATGTTTTGAGCGAGAGGTAATCACTAAAATATCCCTGTAAAAAATCTTTCTAAATGTGCGTCCTATTTATGGAACAATGAGCAGTTTAAAGCTTGAGAAAACTGTGTTCTTGTAAATACCTATTACGTAAATAATAAAACATAAAATAAAATTTGATTTGTTTAAAATTTTCCAGACAAAAGATTTTACTGCTTAGGAAATGCCCTTTGCGCTTCAAACTATTAAATTAGGTTTTGTAATTAGTTGGGCTTTGTCATTCGAGCCATGTTTCTATTACGTGAAAAGACAATAGGACAGAGTTTTAGGGGTCAGATTAAGACAAGCAACTCCCATGACTCATAAACCATAAAACTGTGTGGCCAAGTGACTGAAGCATGGGCACCTGTCTCAGGCTCTTATCACCACATGCACGCCTAAAGGATCGTTGACGAAAAATAGGCAGCTACTCATGAACTTTATGATTGTATTAAAAGCATATGTATCATCTTGCTTCTATATGCTATAGCTCTGACCTAAACCTGTTGCAATCTCTAAATTAATCCACTTAAGGACTAACATTCTAGGAAATATTTTGTTTATAAGTCTAACATGTAGCTGGCCTTGCCAAACACTTCCTTGCTGTAAACATGATAAAACTATCCAATGAGGGTGTCAATGGGGGGAAAAAACCCACAAAGGAGATATCTGTAATACTTTCAACAATAAAGATAAATTTTTTAAAAATGTAAAACAAGTAAAAATAAATAAATAAAAATCTGAGGGAAAATCATTTATATCCAAAATGCCATATTCAGCCAGGCTTTAATAAAATGTGAAGGTAAAAAAATAAATTTTCCCCCATTCAACTACTTTTAGGAAGTAACTGAAGAATGAATGCCAGGAAAAGGAGAGAACAAACCAAGAAAAGCATGTGATTTGGAAAACAAGAGCAAAGACAGGAAAGAAAAAAGAGAGCCCCCAATTTGATATAGTGCAGGGAAGACCCAGGACTGGGCTTAGCAGGAGGCATAGGGAACGACCTGTGGTGAGAAGGCAGCCAAAGGGCTTGGGGGGGAAAGGAGATAAATATTCTAACAAATCAAGCTGATAGATTACTCATATTTGACTGGATTGAAATGAATCAGTACTAAGTACATAAGAAATAAGTTACTAAAAAACAATGCAATCTTTCATTCAGGGAAAAAAAAAGCTAAAAAGACATTTCAGAGCACCCTGCCTAGCTCAGCTGTGCACAGCATTTATATGGTCACTAGAGGCCCAATGCACGAAAATCGTGCAATAGTAGGCCTTCCTTCCCCTGGCTGCCGGCATCGGCTTCCCTCTGGCACCCAGGACCTGGGCATCATCCGGAAGGACGTCCGGTCTAATTAGCATATTATACTTTTATTATTATAGATGGGAAAGTTAATATCACACATAGGTTAAACTAAAAATAATGATTTAACTAGATATTTAGGAGATGAGGAAATAGAAAGTGTATATCAAGTGGTGTGGGGCAAGCTGATAGGGCTGGATTCTTTTATTCTATAAGTGGAAGCAATAGAAAATATCTAGAGCTTAATCATACACATACAAGAAAGTACAGTATAAACACGTGGAGTTCCATGCCAGGAGAAATAGCTAAACAAATTGAAAGTGGTTTCATTAGTGCATCAAGAGTTGGGGATGACAAGTGGTTGAGTAAGGTGCTGCTGTTTTTCATTATAAACTTTACACTACTATTTGACTCTATATACTACATACCTGCATCCAATTAATAAAAATAAAATATTAATTAGAAATTTCCATATCAATAACCATTTTATATCTAATCCCTTTGAAGTTTTGATTGATAATGCTACAATTCAATCCAAGAGGAATGAACACATATTCCAATATTTTTTATGAGCCCTGGGGGAAAAAAGAAATTGGTGAACCAATGGTGTTTGCACTCAGGCTGGCTTTAATGATTTGATTTTCCATCTTGATTCTGATGAAATACAATGGCTTTCCTGGACTGCGCCCATTTTACCCTTCATCTCAGCTAACTTTTCTTCAGCCCCTGTTAAACAAAAAGAAACAGCTGGTGGTGGAGTCTAGGTGAATGTTGTAATTTTGATTCCTCTCCAAATTTGACATTTAACCTGGATGAGTGAGTGAAGGGTTGAAGGATCATCGCTTTCTCATGTTATAATTTATGTTTATGTCAGGCAAGTGAACATTGTTCATATATCAAACTGTCAAGTATTGTCACCTTAATAGTATAAACAATTAAAAAGAAGAATTGTAACAACCATTTTAATGGGCTTCTTGTTCATTTATTTTATAGAAAAAACTAAAACTGATTTGTGAAAATAAACCATACTTTGCCTCTTTCTCTCTTTTTAAAGTGATCCATCAACCAGACCATCACAAGTGTTCAGTAAATCTATTTTATTCCCTTTATTTTAATAGGAAAATTAGGAAATGAATCCAAGTGGAGAAAAGGCCATTGCCTGGGTTCCTGTGACCTTTTTTTTAATCCACAGGTCACAGGAGATTTTCAAAGTTCTTAAAATTGCACATTATTAAAAAAGAACTGGACTCCTTTTCCCAAATAAGATAACCCACCACCTCCCTCAAGTGGTCAATTGGATTAGTTTTCTGTTTCCAAAGCTGACTTGTGGTTTATTTCCAAGAACCCTAGAGTCATGTAAAATGGATTCTTTTTCTTTAAAAATTCTTTGGCCTTTGGGGCGAAGGGGGCAGATTACATTAAACTGTGCTAGTATTTTAACTTCTCTGTCAAGAGAAAAAGATCCTTAAACAGGGGTGAGGAGTTGTTCACGGGCCAACTCAGCCTTGCTTTTCCTCCCACCCACTCTTTTCTGCTTAAGTGCTTAATCCAAACTCCACCATTTCTAGTTACTTAAGGTCTTATGACAATTTTATTTTTCACTAGAGTGGAGGTGTTAATTCCTGCTTCCTGAACAAATTGGCCTTTTAGTGATTACACACTACTCACCAAAACTTATTTAGTAATGTTATTTCCTAACCAAAACGAAATACTTTTACAAGGTTTCCTTAGTTACCCTAGCCAAGTAGCTCGGTTGGTTAGAGCATTGTCTCAATACACCAAGGTTGCAGGTTAGATCCCTGCTCAAGGCATAGATAGAATCAACCAAGAAATGCATAAATGGTGGAACAAAAAATCTCTCTCTCTCTCTCTCTCTCTCTCTCTCTCTCATCCCTTCTTTCTGTAAAATCAATAAATACAAAATATTTTAAATTATTTTTTAAAAAAAGGTTTTCTCCATTAATCTCTGAGAGGAAAGAAGGAAAGAGAAAAGAGGCTGAGGCTGTCTTTCTGATGAACAACAGCGAGTAAAGTTGTCATTAATATCGACACTTAAGTCATTTTAGTACCAAAACTTTAATTCAGGACACACTTCTAAAAGTCACTGCTAAGTCATTCGGCTAATTTCAGTTCTCACAATTCCCCAGAATGAAATATGCCAACAAGGATGTCTTCGGGGTATGAATTTGAATAAAAATATATGAGTTGATGTTACCACCTAGTTACCATCCAAAAACATGTTGATGCTTTTGGAGAGTAACTAAGTGAAATTCCTTTTCTATTATGTTCACTCCTCAGGCTCCTCAGGAAGGATTGAAAGGAACCCCAAGAGCAGTCAGCCTGGGAGCCAGACAGATATAAGAGCTGACACAATTGAGGAGACTTTTATTGCCTTTACTGTCTAAATAATGCTTATTCATCGTTTTCAAGTTGATTTAGATAGTCTCGCAATCAGCTGAATCGGATTTTGGGGGGGCATTTCTACATTTTTTCTCTTTCAGCCCTCAACCACAAGATAAACTAACTCCTACTATAAAACTGTCAGTCTCTCTGGCATTTTGGCTTCTCAACTAACTTCTCAATGAAGCCAAAAACCTAGGAATGAAAGAATGTCCACACATGCACACAGAACGTGCTAAACCTATGTTTCAAAAAAAATAAGCCAAGCGTGGAGACGGTCCTGGACACTCTAATCTCAAAATAGACCGAGTAATAGCGAGGTCTCATGCTTCTCCACCTCATTTTACTTCTAAAAACTGCCTCAGTCATTCTTGACAGGAGACCTGAGTTCATTACTACCCCAGTGCTGAGTGTGAGACAATCGGGCTGAGAGAGGAAAAAGGAGCCAGTGATGTAGAACATTTCAATCTATGTCTCCTACTGGGTGAAGGTAATATGTTAATATTGTGATAGAATAATTAAAAGCCAACCTGGGAAAGCTGCCTCAACCTTGCACATATAATAAGCTCCTTTTCTGTGAGAAATCACTCATCTGTGCTTCTGCCAAAGAAAGGATGTGGTTGGGGCGCATGAGGGTGCTTCATTCCTCTCTTTCATTTTCTTTGTCTCTCATTTCTTGCTTTTCCGTTTGTTCTTGCTCGCTCCCTTTTTCTTTCCCCTGAACTCCCCCTCCCCCCAAAACACAGATGCACAATTATAGCATGAAGTTGCAACGTTGGCTGTACCTTTCACCCACAACAACTAAAAGGGCAGGACCATTTAGCTAGATAAAACTTTAATTGAAGAGTTTTGCCATCTACTCCAGAGATCTGTGCTCATCAAAGGGACTCAGCATAATTTCTATTTTACAGGAGGGGAAACTTCATTTATATTAACTTCCAAGGAACCAATATCTTGGTTTATTTTTTGTGTAAATTGCTATATGGGAAAGTGTGGTCGGGGATAGTATTGCTTTAGGGGCCTTGGGTTGAGACAAACATCAGCATTTTCCTCGTTATATGGATAGAATGCCATAATGAAGTTTCCATATTTTGGTAAATTGAAGGTCATGGCAGCCAAACACACGTCATGAAGTACAGATTCAAAATTCACACCCTGAAATGTCTGGGGGCTTTGTCTGGGTTTCCTGAGGTTTAACCAGCAGGTTTCTGAAGTGAGATCGTCCCTTTGTTTTCTGTGACGTACACTCTCCTGGGTTTGGAGTCCTAGTTTAATAGAGAACTGAGTGCTCTATTCCCTCACTGAGGGCCCATCCAATGCCACTCCTGAGGGTAGCCCCTGGCATAGGGGATTGCGAGGAGTGATGGGTATAGAAAGATGAGACAGAAAAGTGCATTGCCTAGGCCAGTGCTGCAAATGTAACTTCCAGATTCTAGGGTGGAATCTGAGAGTCCAGATGTCTAACAAGTCCCCAGGACCACATTTTGAGTAGTGAGCACCCTGGACCAGGGCTTCTCACACTATCAACTGAGAGGGACTAGTCCCCACCCAGCCACCCACCCACCCAATCTCACACAGGTCCTTGCTCCAATTTTCCTCAGACATTCTCCTGAGCCAGAGAGAGTCCACAGTGACCCACTGATCACGCCTGCAGCACACCAAAGACCAGACGCAGGGCCAGAAAGTCTGCTGAGCTCCAGAATGGGTGTCTGAGAAAGAAGACAAAACGAATTCCTCACTCCACTGCTTGAGGCCACATGGTCTCTTTAACACACGGGGGAATGCTGAGTTCCTTTGGTTTTCCTGAAAACAGCCGCTGACACAAGCCTTCTATTTACAGTATTTAAAATCCATCCACCGCCTCGGCTTTTTAAAGAAGCAAGTCATGAAGTTAGCTTTCCATATGCTTCTCATCTCCGGGGTCTGCTCACCAATTGACTCCTCATCGTGTGTTTGCCCCGGCTGCCTTGCAGTCTCTCCAGATGAAATTCAAGATTCTTCGGTAACTGTAGCAGGACAACTCCTCAGACCAGTGACCTCCCAAGTAACCTCCTCATTCCTCTCATGTTCAGAGAACGGGAAAGGATGCCAGAGAGCTATGTGAGGGTAAACGAGGGCCAGAATTGTAATTTATATCTATGACCTGACAGAAAGGTGGAAACGGAGAGAATGTTACTCGGTGTGTTTTCCCCCCACTGTCCTAATCTGTTCTCAACAATGTTTGGCCAAAACAAAGCATATATTTTACATGAAGTGTCTCCCATTTAAACATTTTTGCCATAAATCGGTATTTTAAACTTAACAAGAGGGAGAGAACTCTTCTACTAGAATGTTAGCTCTTTGAAGGTGGGAATTCTGTCAGCTCATTGACGGCTGTATCTCCAACAACCAGAACAATGCCCGGCACATAGTAGGTGCTCAGTAAATACCCGTTGATAACTGGCTAGCCGTATGAGGAGTGAGGGCATTGTGAGACTTCATGCATATCTTCTAGCCTACTTATGAAACACATACTTATCCGACCCAGTTCACCTCCTGCCAGCCTCCTCCGATTCTGTCCTCATTTTATAAGCTCCCTTCTCTTCTGCACAAATTCCTTCCCCAGTATCCTCACCTCCACGTGCCTCCTTTGTTCTGCATTTTCCCTGATCTTGTATGTATCAAAGGCCCAGTTTGCAGCCCAAGCTTAGGAAAGGTGTAAGTTATGGCACCATTATCCTTTCTAAGGACTCTACCCAGAGCCACTGAATGGATTCATCACCTACAACAGGACAAACTGGATCTGAAAGCGGACTTACTGTAAGTAAAAACAACACAACAAAAACCTCACTGATTCAGAATCTACCCATTTCTCATGTTGATAAAACCATAAGAAATCAAATTTTAACCATCCTGGAAAAGTAACTACTTTATGTGAGTGATGGCCAAAAATACATGCATATTATCTATTTTATTAAAATAAGACCCTTGCTGTGGCTGGTGACTCAGTGGTTAGAGCCAGTGCATAGAAGGGTTGTGGGTTCAATTCCTGGTCAAGGGCTCTACCTGAGTTGCAGGTTCATTTCCTGGTCTGGACACAGGATGTGCAGGAGGCAACCAATCGATGAGTCTCTCTCACATCCATGTTTCACTCTCTCTCTCTCCTTCCCCTTCCCTTCCACTCTCCCTAAAATTCAATGGAAAAAAATATCCTCAGGTGAGGATTAACAATGAAAATAGGATGGACCCTAATAATTTTTCTAAAGTATACTCTTCCCTGGAATCTGATACACACCCCATTATGCCACAGCACAGACCCACTTCTATAGGGAGTGTTATAAGAAAATCTCTGTTATAGATAAGAAAGTGTGATGCTTCTATGGTGTGTTAGAAAGAGAAATGACTGAGAATTACCCACTGAAAACTGGCTGCTGGGGGTACTTCTGGGCTGCCCAATCCCCCTCCCTGCACCACCTAAGGTGTGACATTTTTCTATAGCATCCCAGATTCTGGACTCTCCCTCTCACTCCAGAAGCAAAATATATCTCTCTTATGCACCCTCTCTTCAGAGCACTTTCTAAGACCAAAATAATCCAATCTATTAGTCCAAGAACTAAAAGAGCTTGGTCTTCTCAGACACCTACTATTGGCTCATTACGAAAGATTCTAACTACCAAGAAGGGCTTTAAAGACGGATGCCCCATGGGATAAATATGCAGGAGAGCCCTGTTACTGATGTTTTCAGACCTTCATATAGCACTAGGTAGTGCCAGGTAAGTTAGTTACCTTTTCTACTCCAAGTAGAAGAGGCTCCTAAACATGATACGATTCATCCTAACACGCCCATTAGACTTCTTATTTGAGCAGAACTCTCTGGCTCAGAGACCGTGTGAGTCACAATAACTTCTTCTCCATCAGCTCTTGTGCTAACAGTTCAGGTGACTCAAATATTTGAATCTGATGACTAAACAATAAAATAAGCCTTCCAATTTCAAGCTTTGGGTTTATTATTTTATTCATCCCTCTGCAATCTGGAAATGGTGCAAAAATCCCACCAGCCCCTGGGAAAACTTGTGAAGGAGAATAGTGAGTGAAATTTTCATTAACCCATAGCACATTCCAAATACTCTCAGGAGAAATCACATTCTAACCAGCACCAAACCTGCTTTTGTTGTTCTTTAAATTTTCAACAGTGTTAACGAGAGTATGAGAATTTTCATAAGACTGGAGTATGCTCTAACTCAGTGGTTCTCAACCTGTGGGTCACGACCCCTTTGGCGGTCGAACGACCCTTTCACAGGGGTCGCCTAAGACCATCCTGCATATCAGATATTTACATTATGATTCATAACAGTAGCAATATTACAGTTATGAAGTAGCAACGAAAATAATTTTATGGTTGGGTCACAACATGAGGAACTGTATTTAAAGGGCCAGAAGGTTGAGAACCACTGCTCTAACTGAAGTGGCTACACCACAGTTTAGCAGCAGCCTTGGGATAAAAAGCACTAGAAGTAACTTACATTAAATGCTATTGGAGCTTGCAGGTCCAGACACTAGTTCAAGCTAATTATATTTTCTATTGGCATATTGATTGATTCAAAAGCCATGAATATGAATTTTTTTTCATGAATATGAATTTAGAAAGTGCCAATAACTCAGAATAAAATGATTCCAGACCCATAAAGGTTGGGTTTGCAAAGTCAGAATTATTGTTCAATTGATAGCTATATCTATAGCTAAATATCTATACATATATAGAGATAGAGATAGAGACAGAGATAAGAGATGAAGATAGAGGTAGGGATGGGGATGGAGATGGGGATGGGGATGGGGATGGGGGTGGAGATGGAGATATAGAAGATGGGGTTATCTTTTTTTATGTAGATAAATTTTAACACCACAAAATATACTTCCATTTAACATCACATTTTCTAAGACAAAAATACTTTAAGGATTAAATTAAGGAAAAACTCTAATTTGCTTGACTTCCAAGCTTAACCCATATTTCAGCACCACCTACCACTCAGATCCCCCAATACCACCACCTCTTCCTCCTATCTGAATGGAACCCTGGGAAAGATATTTTCTACTTAGAAAGTTCAAAAAATGGGAAAACTTGACACTTTTATTTAGCTTTGAAATGTAGACTTGTTTTCTTTAAAAGTGAGGGGTGAGATTCAGGAAATATTTTGGAATTTTTGCTCCAAAATCAAATAAAATAGCCATCCTAGAATGGCTCGGTCAAGTTTTTGATGGAAAGCTTTTCAATGTTCTCCCCTTTACAATGGAATTAAGAAAGCTGAGAAGATATATCACACAATGTCAAAGGAAGACATCATGTTAATAAGAAAAGTATGTCAGTTTAGTGATTTCTTTATCCAGAAAAAAAGTGAATAGTAATAGAGTGGTTTGAAGAAGTTGTTACAAAGATTCCCTAGGTAGGTAGCAGCTGGGAGTGGACCAAATGGTTACAGAAGAGTACGAAGTAGTGCCAACAATAGGGAGAGGCTTTTCAATAAGAGAGAGAATGCAATTGAAGGGAAAGTTTCCAACTGCACAAGGTTTACCAGGGCTTGAGTAAGTATGTGAGGAAATATCTGTTGAGTCTTCACAGGATTCAGAGCGATGTGTGAAGTAAGAATCACATCACTACCAGAGACTCTCTGCAGACCCGATGAAAGGATGGCCCAACCCTGACTAAAGACCCACCTGGGGATCTGCTACACAATGGGAACGACAGCTGTCCAACCATATTCGTGTTCCTCTGCTCACAGAACTTCTTGGAGTAACACTCAAGGACCAAACCAAATGACATCGTACTCTAAATATCTCTCTTCCTCAATGTGACACCTCAGAAATCCCCCACAACGACAGAATGTTGGCTCCTCAGCTAAACTGAATGCAGAAATAATTCAAGGCCTAAAAACTGAAAAAAGAAGGTGCTGTGCTAAGCAAAAAAACAAGCAAAAAAATGCTTAAGGAAAATACATGTTTTCTTTATTTTGATCAAGTAATTTGATCACTCTAAAAATATAATCATTTGCTGGTGTGTCTTGTTGAGAACTGGAGAAAAAATTATATCTTAAAAAAGAGTTAAGTTCATCTTTAAAGACAGTTGCCCTAGGTCTGACTTGGAAAACGATAACATAAAAGATTTTCCCATAATGGCACTATCACACCTTCCACTTGTGACAAACTGCTTTATGACTATAGCTTCCCCAGTTCTCACACTAAAAATACTGTATTGGAAGTTTTAGAAAAAAAGAAATCTGTTGGTTTCAATTTGTTTTAAATAAACTGCAATTCAACAACATGAAATAATCAAAAGGAAATTGGAACTTAGTGGTTGGGTAACCCAATCATAGCATGCGGCTAATTGTGCTCACCCAGTCAACACCAGCACCAAGCTCTGATGAAATGAAACCATTCTACTGAAATATCCACCCCCACTCCCCACTGCTCTAGGGGACAATGTCATATCTATCACTCACCAGGGGTTACTGCCTTCTTACTACAAACCCTCCCATTGTCAGCAGAAGTTTGTGTGAGGCTTGAGGGGGAAAAATTAGTGAGCCTTGCTTTTTGCTCTCACGATGCTATAAAAATGCATAGCGTCACTTTCAATAATTACCTCCTTACCCTAGAATATGTTACCCTCCCCAGAATATCTTTTGGTGGGTTTAAGTAGATAGCAGTTTGGAGTTCCTCACATTCAAAAGGAAGCCAGTGCAGATGGCATCGGAAGAAGTAAACGTTCAAGTAGTGTATGTATCTGAGTTGTTCTGTCTGCTCATGTAAATCACCTGGGACATGGGGAAAATACCATTCCCCATCCCTGGAGTTGGTCTGAGGGAGGAGCCCAAAACATTGGTTTTTTATCAAAGATTCTTGGGTGATTTTACTGTGCCCTGTGAGCAAGGCAGTTTTCACTTTATTTTTTCACTGACGTTCACTTGCTAAAATGTTTCGCATATTTTCAGCAATCTTAAAGCTGGGAAAAAAAAACACCCTTGGAGGTCATCTAGTTTGCGCTTCTCAAACTTCGATCAGCACATATCAGTCAGTCATCTGGGGATCTTGTAAAACGGCAGATTTCAAGTCGGTAAGTGTCAGGGAAGTTCTGAGGTTGTTTATTCCTAACAAGCTCTCAGATGACTCCGAGGTGGCTGGTCTGAGGACCAGACTTAGAGCAGCAAGGAAGCTCTTCCTCTGTAGCCATCACAAATGAGGAAGCTGAGACCCACAGATACTGCGGCTTCCTGACAGCAGTATAGCTAGCAAAGGGACAAACTCGGGTCAGAACCTGCATAATGACTTCCGGTCCAGGGTTGTCACACAGCAGGAACCAAATGGAAATAGCATTTATTCCTTTAAAATAAATAAATAAATAAATAAATCTTCAAATTTTTTATGGAAATCCTATTATAACATTTTTTATAATAGGATTTTGGCAACTTAGAGTTAGTGTCAAGAAACTAAGGAGATAACTACAAGTAACACAAGTAAGAATCTTATTTGTGTTTTGGGGGGGTGTTTGTTTTTAATCAGGAGGAGGAATAAATATAGGGTAAGAAAATAAAACAAACTGAACAGAAGAGAGAAACAAACAGACTATGTACAATGATGAAGGAGGGTACCAAGAGGGAGGCCATGAAGCAACAATAGACAGAAAATAAAAGAGGCCAGGCTGGATAGGAGACCAAGATGGCGGCGTAGGTAAACACCAGAGACCGCTGCCGCAAACAACCATTTCAAAAATACAACTAAAAGACTGAACGGACATCACCCAGAACCACAGGAAGGCTGGCTGAAGAGAGACTCTACAACTAGAAGGAAAGAGAACAGCAAATCGAGGCTCAGAGGCGGCGCAGTGTGGAAAATACAAAGGTACCGAGGTGCGCGCGCAAAGCGGGCTGGTGGCTGAGGGCGCGGTTGTCGTTTTCGGTCGGGAGTGAGTCTCAGACTCTGGGCTCCAGATCCGGGCGAGTCTCTAGGGACCCAGACTCAAACGGGAGAAGCGGGATTATCCGGCATCAGTTGGAACCTGAGGGCAGCTTTCTCTCCGAGGTTTGCAGCGGCTGCCGGGGTTCTGAGAAGCAGAGCCTCTGGGAACGGGACTGAGCGTGGCCATAACTGCTCCCTCCGCCCGCCCTGTTGATCCCGCCCCGCCCAAACCCTGCGCACAGCCATTTGCCGATCGCCTCAGGCAAAGGCTGGATTAGCGCCTCCCCAGAAGGCAGACATTTTCCATACAGCTGATTCCTATAGCCAGTCGGCCTGGGGGTCAAATCCCTCTAGTGTTAACTACAACAATTAAGGCTTGGCTAGAACAAGACTGCGCACAGAGACCACAAGGGGGTGCACCAAGAAAGCATAAAAGATGCGGAGACAAAAAAACATGACAGAAATGGAGGATATGGAGCTAAGAATCGCAATTTTGAGGGCTTGCCATAAATTTGTGCAGAGCCTCACGAAAACTAATGAGACCCTCGATGCTACGATAAAGAAATTAGAAAGTAAGCATACACGGACTGAAATAAAGAATATTATACCCAATAGCAGACCAGAGGAGTACAATAATCAAACCAAAGATTCGACAAAAAACACCCAATTGGAAAAGCAAAATGAAAAAAGAATCCGAAAGTGTGAAGATAGTGTAAGGAGCCTCTGGGACAGCTTTAAGCGGTCTAATATCAGAGTCATTGGAGTGCCAGAAGATGAGAGACAGCAAGATATTGAAAACCTATTTCAAGAAATAATGGCAGAAAACTTCCCCCACCTGGTGAAAGAAATGGACTTACAGGTCCAAGAAGCGCAGAGAACCCCAAACAAAAGGAATCCAAAGAGGACCACACCAAGACACATCATCATTAAAATGCCAAGAGCAAAAGACAAAGAGAAAATCTTAAAAGCAGCAAGAGAAAGAGGCTCAATTACCTACAAGGGAATACCCATACGACTGTCAGCTGATTTCTCAACAGAAACTTTGCAGGCCAGAAGGGAATGGCAAGAAATATTCAAAGTGCTGAATACCAAGAACTTACAACCAAGATTACTTTATCCAGCAAAGCTATCATTCAGAAGTGAAGGTCAGATAAAGAGCTTCACAGATAAGGAAAAGCTAAAGGAGTTCATCACCGCCAAACCAGTATTATATGAAATGCTGAAAGGTATCCTTTAAGAAGAGGAAGAAGAAGAAAAAGGTAAAGATACAAATTATGAACAACAAACATGCATCTATCAACAAATGAATCTAAGAATCAAGTGAATAAATAACCTGATGTACAGAATGAACTGGTGATTATAATAGAATCAGGGACATAGAAAGGGAATAGACTGACTATTCTTGGGGGAAAAAGGGGTGTGGGAGATGCGGGAAGTGACTGGACAAAAATCATGCACCTATGGATGAACACAGTGGGTGGGGAGTGAGGGTGGAGGGTGGGGTGGGAGCTGGAAGGAGGGGAGTTATGGGGGGAAAAAAGAGGAACAAATGTAATAATCTGAACAATAAAGATTTAATTTAAAAAAAAAAAAAAAAAGAGGCCAGGCTGACAAAAGGGAAATAAGAATAAAAATAGAGAGCTGGAAATTTACCACAGGTTCTAGAATAAAGGGAGAAAGGAAGGAAGGAAGGAAGGAAGGAAGGAAGGAAGGAAGGAAGGAAGGAAGGAAGGAAGGAAGAAAGAAAGAAAGAAAGAAAGAAAGAAAGAAAGAAAGAAAGAAAGAAAGAAAGGAAGGAAGGAAGGGAGAAAGAAAGAAAGGAAGAAAGAAAGGAAGGTGTTCCTGGAGAAAAGAAAGAAAACATAAAATGAATTGCAAAAGAATGGCAGTCATAGGAAAATAGAGCATTAAAGAATCAGAAACATGGGCATGTATAGAAAAATATTTGCCTTATCCAGTACTAAAAACAAAACAAAAAGAAGCAGTTTTATTTAATTCATCAAGGTTTGCATATGTTTTCTGATTATATTTTCAAAATAAAAATTCTAATTTCTCCATAAGCAGCTGGAATCTAAGGATAGGCATGGTCTTGGGAGAAGAAGCAAGAACTCCTCTGAGGTTACCATGTCCTCCAGGAAGAAAGAGTAGAAGAGAGGACAAGGTTTAACTAAATTGAAAAGCATTCCTTCTCTCTTGTCTTGTGTAATATATCATAAGACCCAGAAACTTTCTTCTCTAGCCAGGTGACCACATGTCCTACCATAGCGCGGGACAGAGAATCTTTTGAAGCCATAGTTCCCGCTCCATAAACTGCTCCAGACAGGGAATACCCACAGTGCTGGCCTTCTCTGGGCAACATCTCCCCTCAAAATGTATCTACAAAACTAAATCATACCGCCAACCGAGTTCTGGCTGTTCTCTCGGTCTTTCAGACATGGGAACACTGAACCCAGTAATTGTTGAATGTACGTAGGTTGTGGCTCTAGAGAAGTCCATTTATCTACATGTTTTCATGGGCAGCTTCCTCTCCCTGGCTGTGGCTCATTTCCCATTAAAAACACAAAAAGCAAACTTAGAATCATAAAGAAGAAAATAAAAATTGATGAAACTTGCTTTCCTATAAGTCAGTCAGTATAAATTCAAATGCATACAAGGACAAGGAAGGTCTTTGAATAAAGCCGGCCTGCATTAATAAGATCATGTGTCCCTTCTAAACGTGACTCATCTACCCAGCTTCATCCAGCGTGTTGCTACCAGGCAGAAATGCAGGCTCAATGCTGCCACAGGCAATTGTTTTATAAGAGATGCAAGAAATTCACATTCTTATGAGCAATCTCCCAATTTCTAAATGTTGATAATTAGCTTATGTTTTATTTTTGTTGTTGTTGTTCTATAATGAGTGTGTCCAATTCTGTTTTTAGATTCTGCATTTTCTTTAAAGAAGGTGGAAAGTTTTACTGGAGAATCAAAAACTAAGGGGGTTGCCATGATGGTCTGGGACAGGTGGAGTCACCACAAGTAGAACCCATAAAATAAAGCAAGAGTGACCTAACCGGTTTGACTCAGTGGATAGAGCATCGGCCTGCGGACTGAAGGGTCCCAGGTTCGATTCCGGTCAAGGGCATGTACCTTGGTTGCGGGTATGTACCCAGTTGGGAGTGTGCAGGAGGCAGCTGATCAATGTTTCTCTCTCATCGATGTTTCTAACTCTCTATCCTTCTCCCTTCCTCTCTGTAAAAAATCAATAAAATATATATTTAAAAAATAAAAAAAAATAAAGCAAGAGTGATTCATACTTCTGTAAGATATCTTTTCATCCTATAAAACTGGTATGAAGGTAATTCTCACGTGGTGGCTCATGTGATCAGTAGCACACTGCTGGCCAAATAATTAATCTTCCTGCTAGCATTTATTCCTATGTCTCTGTACATGGCAAGCATTTTCTTTCCATTCACAAATGATATTATTCATGTCTATACAGGAACAAGTTTAGTTCTTGGATTTTGACTTGAAATCCCCTGGATGAACTCTTTTTATTAGGAGTCAATGACGGATGGAGAAGCCATGGAGAGGAGCTCACCCTGGCACTGGTTCGTACTATACACATTGTCTGGAAGGGCCGAGGTTGCCAGTGGAAGAGAATTCCCATGGCCTCACTGTTCAGTATCAATATTTAATGATAAAGAGAGATGTGTTCTTTAACGTGATAACCTGCTCCTAGCGTCTCCTGAGGCCCCAGTGTAGCTGACTCTCCAGGGGCCCACATCAATCTTCCAAAACACATCTGAAACCGTCCAGTGCACATTCCAGCTGTAAATGGGAGGCACTGACCCAAGTCCAAACAAAAACAAAAATCATCCAAAACCTCCTTTCTTTCCAACATCACAGGCCTCTGAGTGATGTGTTTAGATTCTCCCAGGCTGGAGTTCTTCCAGACAGGGCTGGAGACCGAAGTTACAGTGAATATCTCAGCTGACTGATTAGAGATCAGCGAACCGACCTGCAAACACATGGCTGAGGTAGGAGAACTGGCCTGTTAAGTGTATGAGGACTAGGGAACATGCTTCTGTGCTAATCACTGGCATAAATTGGAGAAACATTAATGATTAAACACAGACACAAGTACAGACACACACACACAAACATTGCTTTCTCAAAATTCACCGATTCCCACATTTTATTTTTTCTTAGGCTGTCCACAGAATAGCAAATTAATGTTCTAAAAACTAAAAAAACGCCCTGACTGGTTTGGCTCAGTGGATAGAGCGTCGGCCTGCAGACTAAAGGGTCCCAGGTTCGATTCCAGTCAAGGGCATGTACCTTGGTTGCAGGCACATCCCCAGTAGGGGGTGTGCAGGAGGCAGCTGATCGGTGTTTCTCTCTCATCGATGATTCTAACTCTCTATCCCTTTCCCTTCCTCTCTGTAAAAAATCAATAAGATATATTTTTTAAAAAAAAACTAAAAAACTTTACCAATTAGTAGCTATCAACATGGACTCTAGATGGAGTTTTTACCTTTCGATGCACCTCGGTTTGTATCTTTGTTTCGAACTTTTGCTTGAAAGAAATAGTCTAAATCGGTTTTCTGACACGCTCCTGTCAACCAGTTCCTTCTGTTCAGCTTCATCTAAACACAGCCCGCTGGTTGGAGATGGAGGTGGAGTTCTAACTATTTATCTTTGGCTCTCAGGAAAGTACATGAAGCAGGGGTGTCTGCAGCGTGCAGGTTATGATTAAACATGTCTGGTCATGTCTGTGGGGGTGGTAGCTGCAGGGTCGGGAGAAAAGGAAGTAGTTCTGCCAAGAGTGCATTTGACTAATGAGCCTCCTGGAAAGAGTTCATGCCGAGGGAATCGAGCAGAAACAGAGCAGAGCAGTCCCCATGAGCAGCAGGTGGAACAATGCTCAGGCACAAAGCCTACCCACTGCTGAGATAGCTGTCCCTTCTTACCTCCCCACCCCCACCTCTGGCTTCCTTCCAGTCCTCCATGGACAGGGGCATGGATTCTAGAAAGACGGTGGCTCTTCTGCCAGGTGAATAAGGTGTTGTACATGCACAATCACAAACACACAGGATTCTGAGACACATTGGGTGAGGTACAAAGGTGTGAAGAATAAATTTTTCCAGAAGCAATGAACTACAGCATGCCATTGATATGGTCATAGTCCAATGGGCCTCAGTAATAAATAAATCCTCTGAAAATGTATAATAGCTTTTTGTAAATTGAACTGTGTCCCCTACAAAATGATATGTTGAAGTCTTAACCCTTGGTACCTGTAAATGTGATCTTATTTGGAAACAGGTTTTTTGCAGATGTCATTAAGATGTAAATGAAGACGAGGTCATACTGGAGTAGGACAGGCCCTTAATCTAGTGTGACCATTGTCCCTTTAAGAAAGAAGAGACACTGAGATACGCAAGGAGGGAGAACGCCATGCAACATTAGGGGCAGAGATTGGAGGGATGTAGGGAAGGACTCCTCCCTACAGGCTTCAGAGGAAGCATAGCCCTGCCAACACCTTGATTTGGGACAGCTGACATCCAGAATTGTAAGACAATAAACTTCCATTATTTTAAACCATCCCATTTGTAGTACTTTGTTATGGAGCCCTAGTTAACTAATACACGAACCAAATACAATAAAAGTTTATTTCTCCCTTACCTGACAGTCAAAGGTGGCTGGTAGGTAGTCTGCCTTCCTCCATACTCAGCATTCAAGCTCTTTTCATCTTGTGGCTCTGCCATCCACTGGTGCAAATACCAGAAAACTACAGCCCCTGTGTCTCATTGAAAATGAAGTCAAACGCAGCCACACTGACGCACTTACCCGCTGTCTATGGCTGCTCTTGTGCATCAACAGCTGAGTTGAGCACAGACAGTTCTGATTTACGATGATTTGACTTATAATTTTTTTACTTTACGATGGCACGAAAGTGATATGCATAGTAAAGTATAGGAGATATTCAACACTTTATTATAAAATAGGCTTTGTGTTAGATGATTTTATCCAACTGTGGGCTAATATAGGTGTTCCTAGCAGGTTTAAGGCTAAGCTATGGTATTTGGTAGGTTAGTTGTATAAATGCACTTTCAACTGAAAATATTTTCAACTTAGTGTGTTTTTTGGAACATAATTCCACCGTAAGTCGAGGAGTATCTGTAGTTGCAGGAGAGACCCTATGACCTTCAAAAGCTAAGATATTTACACTCCTGCTCTTTGCAGAAAAAAATATACATTTCCATCTAGCCAGGGAGACTGTGGAGGCGGCAAAGCAACCTTCCCAGAAATGGCACGTATCATTTCCAAATATCTAGCATTGTTTGGAAACAATCCAGTTGCAAGAACAAGTTGGAAATGTAATATAGCTGTAAATCCAGAGGGAAGAAAAAAACAGATATTTGGGGAACAATTAGCAGGCTCTGCCCCTGGGCATCAGTGGGACATGTCACCCACATCAATGCAGTGGCAATAGCCATGAGGAGCCACCTACATGGGTTTCATAGAGTCCAGAAGCTTTAAAGAAGACATCACCAAAGGGAGTGAGAGCCAGGATGGGTGACAAGAGAAGAGACAGAACGATGCTCATGGTAGCTGAGAATGCTGTTTTCTAGAGCATACAGGAGACAGTGCCTGGGGACATCTAGAGAACTGGTGGGAGGAGGAGACCTTTGTAGGAAGGAGAAGTACTACTACAACTGCAGGTGGGGGATAGAGACAGAGAAATTGCTTTTTCCTGTAATTATGGCTCTGCATTTGTTCCAAGCTTGATATGGCCTTGGCAACCCGGTTTAAACCAAATATAAAAACAACTAAAAAAACACCTACAAATTTTAAAAATTACAGTACCATTTGGAAAGCTTATCTCCAGTTTACCTGCAGTTTTCTTAATCTAGATCTTAAACTAAAGATCCAGAGTATGAAGGTGATGATACTAAAGAGTATATCATATAATAGATTTACACACCGAAGATCAATTGCTAACATCATAAAAAGAGAAACAATCACACAGTATGTGTCTTTGATAGTCTTCCCAAATACATCTAGTTTTGCCAAAGAGATTGAACTTGAGTCTGATATCACCTCTAGAACAAGCTGCCAATTTGCATAAATACAAGAAGACAAAAGAACATAGTAAATTGTGAGTGTGCAATCAGCAAAATTCACACTGTGGGACACTTGACAGGTCTTTAACCAAATCATTAGAAAGAGAAAGTGATCAAGTGAGGAAACACAGATTTTAAAAATTCTTAAAACCTTATCAAATTTTAACTAATGCTCAAGACTAAACTCTAGTGTCTAGGGATGCACATTTGAATGTTAAAACTAAACACACACACATACATACAAGGAAGTGATTCCTATAACATTCAGGATAATAGTTACATGTGGCAGAAGGCAAGGGATTATGTGATTGGGATGTAGCATATAAAGAGGGCTTAAGGGTGCTGGCTAAGTTCTATTTCTTGACATAGTGACGGTTACAGACGTGTTCACCTTAGAATTCATTAGGCAATTCATTAAGGAATACATACATTAATTTAGAAGAGATCTGTATCTGCATTTTATTTTACAATAAAAATGTAAATATCCTATATAATAAAAGCCTAATTGTTAAGTGTCCGGTCGACTGGTCGGCTGTTCAACCAATCAAAGCATAATATGCTAATGATATGCTAAGGTCACTATAATGTGCACTGACCATTAGGGGCAGACAGTCAACCTGTCGACCAGTCGCTATGATGTGCACTAACCACGAGGGGGCAGACACTCCAACCAGTAGATTAGCTTGCTGCTGGGGTCCGGCCAATTGGGACTAAGTGAGACAGGCCAGACATGCCCTGGAACCTCCCTGCCATCCCTCCCTGGCTGGCCAACCTCCCGTGTCCCTTCCCAGTGACCATGCACCAATGGGGTCCCTCGGCCTGGCCTGTGCCCTCTCGCAATCTGGGACCCCTCAGGGGATGTCAGAGAGCCGGTTTTGGCCTGATCCCACAGGCCAGGCTGAGAGACCCCTCTAGTGCACGAATTCGTACACTGGGCCTCTAGTTAAATTATAAAAAAAAGAAAAATGAGTAACAGCAAGGTAAAGAAGACTAGAATGACTCTTATTTTTAACAAAATACGGGGTGTCCCTAAAAAACGTATACACACTTTTTTCTGATAGCTCATTTGATGTTTCTTTCTTTTCAGGTTTAACCCATTGGAATTAATAATTATTCCAAGTGTGTATACATTTTTGGGACACCCTATATATTGTCATTAACAGAAATCCAAATGTGAGTTTAATTTCTTTTCATCAAACCCATCTTTAAAAATCTCCACACTAAACTGGTGATTTAGAGATATTGGCATAATGGGTATAATGTTTTTTTGAAATTAAACCAATGTAGTTTCATCCCCGGTAAAACTTACATCCCGTGTTCCTGTAGTTTTCCCTGTAACCTCTTAATTCGTTGGGGTTCATTGCTTCAGGAAGAGGGCAGCACACAGCTAAGAACAGCAGTCATCAGTCAACTTCCAGATTTACATCTATAGCAAGACTACTGCCTCTATGCACAGGCTTTTGACTTAGCAGGGGCCAGGCTTTCTTGAAGAAAGAAAGGGGACTTTGCCAAAATGTTCAAAAATGAACACTTTGGATAGAAAAGCCGAGCCTAAAGGACTCAGATTAATAATTACATATCAGAGAGTAGAAAAGAAAGAGGACATGACCCCAGAGTCAATGCTGAGAACATGGGAATTAATCAAAGAAAAGACATTTCTGTGTTAGAAGAAATAGCAAAAGGAGAAAGAGAGGGACAGGTATCAAATGTGAGAAATCTACTTCCCTCCTCTCCACCCAGAGGTCAAATCTCAGGGACAGAGAGCAGTCAGTCAACAGAGGAAGCACTTTGGGGGCACCCAAGGAGCCACTGTTTATCTAATTTGGTGGGCGCAGCCCAGGCCCCTCACAAACCATCCTGAGAAGCTCTGCATTTGGATTGGCACACCACCCAACACGGTGGTAGCAGTGGGACGTGCAATACAGTCTCTATAGTTGAAGAAGGGGCCTGTGTGGGAGTTGACGGATTAGTCCCAAGAGGTTCACACACTTCAGTGACAGGCGGAGAAAGAATTCAGAAGAACCCATGTGCTCTGGTGGGGAATGTGGAGATGTTCATAACCTGGTCCAAAAAAGACCTGCAACATTGATCAGAAGTCTCCAGATCAAAGGGACACAAGCATCAGTTACTGAAATTAGCAGGATGCTCAAAAGGTGAGTAACACCCTGGGACCAGGCAAGCCAGGTGCTGCAGGGCGAGGCCAGCAGAGGCCAGGAGGACAGAGGAAAGATCAGAGTCAAGCCCTCTAGTGCCACTGCCTTCACTGTAGGCACACCCCGCCCCGCCACCTAGCTGCCAGATGCCACTGCAAAAAATGGAAAGAAATCTTTCCAGATGCCACTTACTGAAAACCAACCAAGCTTTGAAATAAACAATGACTAAGATATCTAATTTTGGCTAAAAACTCACTGGATCCAACTAAGGCTACTAGACTAGGAGAAATTATCTCCTCTGAGCAGAGTGGAGCCTGAAGAGTAACATTGAGATTGATTCTAGAAAACAAAATCACATTTCTGCCTTCCTAAGTTGTGGTGTATAAATTCCAATCGCTGCAATAGATGAAAGTTTTCCATACTTGGATCAATGCTACTGCCTGTCAAAAAGTCACTTCACCTCTAAACTCCTACTACTACTATTTCTACTACTATACACGTGCACACACACACACTCACACATAAGCTTTGCCACCTTTCAGCACTGATATCTGACACTATCAAAACAACAATGCCATCATAAATTGCTAAGAAAACTAAATATGACACAAAGAAATGTTAAATCTCACAAGGTTTATAATTCCATGTGTCAGACAGCAATGCTCTATAAAGGTTGAAATCTCATTAGGTAAGTGGGCGTGAAAAGATCTGGTTTGATTTATTCCAGAAGTAGGGGGCTTTTAAAAAGAGGCAGATCTCATGGGAAAGTTTCAATTGCCAGTAACCTAAGCATGGCATACACTCCTCCCTAGTGTTTATGGCACCAATATGGAATAAACATGCTTGGCATCTGCCACGCTGTCTCCAACACATCCGACCGCACATGGGGGCCCCTGTGTCAACACAGCAAGAATGACTCACTGACAGTAGCCCAGCCTGGGTATGTCATTGGAAAAGGAATGCTGGTCGCACATCGGTCTTTTCAGCCACACCCACACACATGGTTTACAATCATCGTCGGCACATCATTTAAAAATACAATGTGCAAAACATGCAATGTGGAATACATTGCTGAAAAAGTTAAATTAGACATTAATAAGGGTGAGGTGGTGAGTGGATGCAGACTGACAATTTGAGTGGTCTTTTCCCACTTTATTATCTGTGATGTGGTTGTGTGCAGATTTGGTTTAACAAGTTTATAAACAAATCAATCTGCCCTTAGCAACTAAGAGATTAACCCAGCTAAATAAAGAAAGCACAACCACTAAACATATTTCCTAGTATTTTTCAAAGAAAGGCTTAAAGTAACAGTATCTTCCCAGTTATATAGTTATATTTTTATGTTACAATATATATATTTTAATTTTATATCAATTATAAGTACATTATTGAAACATGGACTTATCTTTATAGGAATTATATAACTAAACGAAATACTTCAAACTAAAAGTAGACAGACATCATTTCGTTTACTAAAATGTCACTAGTTTTGCATATTAGATTCCACAAACTAGCAATGTTTGGACTAAAACATGCTTTGGGGAAATGTTTAAGTGTTTTATATTTATATTATTAATTTATTATTCTTAAATAAAATTTTTTAGGCCTTTTAAAATTAAATCAGTTATCCCAATAGGGTCTATATAAATCTAACAAATGTTATGGCCTTCTTAAAGGGAAAACATTCATGAACTTTCAACTGACATTTCCAAGATAGAATATCATTGAACAACTAAATAGATTCCCAGTGCTTCCAATTAATCTGTTTGTAGCTTGGCCGAATGTTGCAGGCTGGGGCACAGCGTGGGCCTCTGGGCCGCCCAGTGGCTCTGCATGGAAGCCGGGTGGGCAGCATGCTCTCCCCTGGCCGCCCTCACAGACCAGCTCCTGCGCAAACCCATAGGGAACCCGACTGGCCCCTATGGTCTCTGCGGCTGTGGCCTGGCTCACCTAGAAGAGGCCACGTGGGTGTGAGGCAGGATCCTCGCAGGCACCCAGCACCTGAGCATAGGGGCTTCCCTGGTGAGCAAGCCATGGCGTCCAGGGAGAGGGGTGGGGGGGAGTTGGGGGGGGAGAGCGAGCTCGGCAGACACCCCGCATTCTCACCAGACCTCTGTCCCCATCACTCCCACCCCAGGTAGCCGGTGAGAGGTCACAGCGTGTTGCTGACACCTGCCATGTTCTGTGCTGCCCCCTAGTGGCTAGCGCATGTCATAGTGAGCAGCTGAACTCCCGGTCTCCAGGTTGAACTCCCGCCCTGGAGTTGAATGACCACCCGAGGGGACAATTTGCATATTAGGCTTTTATTATATAGGATTTAACCTTGGAAAGACAGTTAATACCACTCTCTATTCATTGTAATCTCTTAATTCTCATTGTCTTCTTCCAGCTGCAGGCATGTGTATCTCAGTAATCCCTTCATTTCATAACCATAATCTGCCATTTCTCCTTTCATACCCGTAATCCTGGGATTCCACCCAGGGTGGGGGGCAGTGACTTATCAGACCACTCAATGCCTTGTCTTTTTTTCAAACACATTATTGAGCTAAAAACCATTCTCTTTCCCCACTTACAGCCAAGTATTTTTGTGTCCATTGTCCTTTTCTTCATTACACATGTTCTATAAATGGTTTTTAAAAGTCATAAGTATGATGATTGATTATTTCTAGCCCTTTGATGAAATTGCATTAGTCCACAATGGACCAGCATGCCACAACCTAATTCACATTTTAGAAAGTCACAATGTTTCATTCAACTAGCAGTTTTAAACTTTTCTGTGTGGAGAGAGAAGATAAGAGAGAATAAAACTAGAATACATGATGCCTGAAACAGAAAAAGAAAGATGCTTCAGTGAGAAGAGGTTATAAGAGTGAATAAAAGAGTAGATAAGGCTGAAAGATGGGGGATAAAAGTGGTCTTTCTTCAAGATATTGGTGAAAGGTATTAAGAATACGGGAGTTCCTTGAGAGAAAGAAAAGAAAGAAGACAGAAGCTAGGGAGGGAAGGAGGAAGGAAGAGAAAAAAAAATGTTGAAGCCAAATAATTAGAAACCCAAGGTGTTTCCTTATTTTAACCCCTAAACTTACTTGTTAAGGGACCTTAAGTAAGTCCCATGACCACTGAAGACTCACAAATAAAATGGGAAATTGATTAGTTCTTTGTAATTAGTCATTGAAAAGAGCTAGTGCCAACCTGAGGTGCTCCATACATTAACAATGAAAGAAAGCCTATTTGAATGATAAGAAAGAAAAATAGCCCCGACATACTACAAGGGCCACAAGGGAAAAAGAAATGATAATAATCTTTCTAAGTTCAACAGGTAAAACATGAGAACTAATGATTCTGATGAATTAAAGCGCTACTTGAAAAAGCAGAGGTGATGCTTTTACTCTGGCCAACCCTTTAGAAAACAGAGCCCCCGCTCCATCATTCCAAGGACCTAGAGGGGAAAAATGGAGCCACAACTTAACAAAGTGAAGTGAAAGCTAATCTTTGTAAGGCACAGAAGCTCAGCCAGGTCAAAAAGCAGAACTTTCCTTTCTAGAGGGTTGCTGGACTGAATGAGAACCCTAAGCTAGCAGAGCAGTCATCAGCCAGGAAAGGAGCAAGAATACCATGTGGTATACTTAATGACCACCCAAACACTAATGTTTTATAGCCAAGCTAGGGAGGTGGCTTCAAGCTTGTTTCCCCAAGTCAAGTCTCCTTCCATCACCATTTATCCCCTTTACCTTCTTCTATTACATTTATTAATAGTCACTATTATTGTTATTATCTGTTACCAATTTTAATAATGGTGATTCACTATGGTCAATCGTTCTACTAAGTGAGTTAAACACACTTTCTTTTTAAATCTTTTTTTAAATAAAAAAACATTGCAACAAATACTATTAGGATCCCCATTTTACCAGGGAGAAAAACAGCTTAGACAGCTTAAATAAGTTACCCCAAATCATACAGCTAGTACGTGGTGGAGACAGAACTTCAACCCACATCTGGTTAGTTTCCAACTCGCTTGGCTCTATTGCCTCTCCTCACATGCTTTTAGTGATGTTCAGGTGCAGGGGCCGGGAAGACCTGTCAGTCCAAGAGTTTGCACAGAAAATTAAGTGCTTTGGGAAAGAGTGTATGTGATTAAATAGATCCCATAAACTGCCCCTACATTGAATTAAGGGGCTAAAGATAAAAATGCATTTATGATATTTTCAACCACCCCTATGCTCCGGTTGGTAGGCTGGGCATTGAAGGAGGCCACGTTGCCTTTCCTGGTGAGGTGGTGTTGGCCAGTACCCCATGGCTGGCCTGCCAGGCTCTGGCCATGGACCAGGCTGGTTGAGCGGCCAGCAGGGTGATAACCAGGAGTGTTAGTAAACAATATTTCTAGCAGGTAAAAACTAAATGAGCAAAAAGCTATGTACAATTTAATTTCACCTCTCTTTAAATTGTATCATACAGAGCACCATACAATCTCAGGATTTAAAAGAAATGCCTCCCTGATCTTCCAATTACAGTTACAAAGAGACGTTCTGGATTCTGTTTTTAACCTCCTTCCTTCATAGAGTCCTCCGCAGCCCCCTGGCTCCCTGGGTGCTCCACCTCACTTTGCTCACAGTTGTGACTGTGATGGAGCTCTGAGGATGAGAAGACACTGTAGGAACAGGACATTCCAGTACCACTGTGTCTGCCTACAGTAAACCTCTCAATATAATTTCCTAAATGAAGTCAGGAATAGCCATCACAGACACTAGATGTTTCCTGGCCACTAAGTACAATGCCTTTCCTTAGAAATTCAATGCTGTCCCTAGCAATACAAACTTTTCAATTTGCCTAAAATATGTAATCTTGCAAATATAGCTCCCTAGAATTAATTCCAAAATAGTATGCTTTCAACGCAACAGTGAATGGTAAGACATTCTAGTTTTTTAAGGATATAAAGTGACATGATATTATAAGGATATATATTATTTTGACACAGGTAACAGCTAAAAATGTGTAATTTAATTTAATAAAAGGATACTGCCATAAGGAAAAAAAGGGACGTAGAATAAATGCTGCCAATTGACCCAGAAAAATAGCTCTGAACCCCTTCCCGTTTTTGTTGTTCGCTTATTCACACTTTTCTCCCCTGACCTTCTCTTTCTTGAACCTTAAATTCCCTTTCGAATATTTTAAATTCTCTCTACTCTTCTAGGCTCCATTCAGTCCTCACCTCTTCAGGGAGGTCTTTCCCCCCACCTGTGGGCCCACATCAATCTTTCCTTCCCATGAGTGCCTGCAACTGAAAATGGTTATGAGCATACAGTTTAGCGCTTAAATATCCTTACAGGCATGTCTGATCGTCTTAACCCCTAAACAGAAGATGAGCTTCTTGAAGTTATAACTAACAGTTATCATTAATATAAACAATTGTAATAATGCCAGCAGTTACTATTTGTGGGGACCTTATTATGGTACCCATAACATATCATTTAGTCATAACAACCTTGTGAGATAAATATCATTATATCCTCATTAAACATATGAGAAACCAAATGATAGCTATCAGATATGTCTGCAATAAGAAGACAAGAGCTGGTATCATAGAATTGTACACTTGAAAACTATGTAATTTTGTTAACCAAATGCCACCTCAGTCAATTTAATTTAAAAATAAATAAACAAACAAACAAAAGAGAGTAATAAACAGAGACAGAAGGCAAAGTGACAAGGCTGTAATCGGACCTGAAATGGACTGAGGGTGCTGGCTGTAAAAGCCTCCCCCCCTCCCCTTACATTCCTGGGCAGGCCCTTCTTCTGGGAACAAAATGCCTGGCAGCAGGAGCAGCGTGCAGCCAGGCCCACGACAAGATAGATTGCCATTTCTCCACTGGGCGCCTGGTGCCAAATGGAATGCTGGCGGTAAATTTCCGGAAGCCCCTCTCCCTTGCCTTCTCTTAGGACTTCTCTCCAACCGGCTAGTCCAGCATTCTCTTCCCTCTCTTCCAGTGTGGCTCCTGCATCTGATCTCCTCCCTTTTTCCTGCACTGTCTTCCTGTTTCCACTTGCCTCCTCTGTCCTACAGGGTGAGGGCAGGTGAGTGACAGACAAAGCAGATTCAGAATCCCAGAGCTCAGGGCTTCGATTTCCAAAATGCTCACTTACACCGAGTGTAAGTGCAGTGAGGGGCAGTGCCCTAAAATCTATTGATTCCCACCAGAAGATGATTTCTTTCAACCTTTTTTGTTTGTTTGTTTTGTTTGTTTAAAAATATTTTCATTGATTTCAGAGAGGAAGTGAGAGGGAAAGAGAGATAGAAACATCAATGATGAGAATCATTGATTGGCCGCCTCCTACACACCCCACACTGGGGCTCGAACCCGCAACCGGGCATGTGCCCTGACCGGGAATCCAAAAGTGACCTCATTGTTCATAGGTTGATGCTCAACCACTGAACAATGGTTGTGCTCTTAAAAAGGTTGGGCTCTTACAACCTTTTAAGCCTGTTTCTCCTCATTTTTCCTTTCTAAAAGAACACTAGTGTTAGTTATTTAATCTTCTCTTACTATTTCAAATCATGTCATTTTCTCCTTATAGCCACCCTAAAGCCCAGGACCATGAAGATACAATACTTTTGCTGTCAGTCTTTAAAAATTGCCATAAGATCTCTATTTCCTTTGATATAGAAAGAGTGTTATTTTAAATTATGTGACAAAACACTTTAAAGCATAAACACATGCAAAATAGTCACAGATCAAAGAATATAATTATATAGAAAAAAATAGAAAACCTGTTTTAAAATGTTGAAAGTCTCTGGTTGGTGGGACTTTGGCTGATTATTTTCATTTTCCACACTTTCTTGAATAATAATTTTTAAAAAATAGACATGCATAGCTTGATTGACCTAAAATAGACAAAACAAATAAAAAAAAATTGTAAGGCTTTACAAGAAAAAGTGTCTGAGAATTAGATGAGCAAGCGGGAAGCAACTGGAGGAATGTAGACATCCATCCGAAATTGGGAGTTGGTGACAAGGGTCCAGTAAAAACTGGGGATGTTGTCACCGAATGGAAAAGTTTGGGGAAAAGTAAAGTTCTATTTATTATTCAGAAAAGTGTTTTCATCATTACAGCCACTCCAGCCATACAAACCTCTTCCTTGCAGCTTCGCTGGTTGATTCTAAATAACTCACATAATCCAAAATTAAGGGAAGGAAAAGTCGGGTCTGAAACCAAGAGGGGCTGACATTGCTCTTGGCAAAGAGCAGGGAGCTCTTCTCCAGGAGAAATGAACTAAGAATCTCCAATTTGGACATGAGCCCGTGCAAGTGATAACCCCATCCAATTCCCAAGAGGAAACGGCTATAGAAATAAAAGGAAAACAGCACATCAATGTTTAAAGCTGAAGAACACAAAAACACTAGACGGAGCCTTACAAAATGGAACAATGGTCCGAGGAAAGCCCAAACTGTGGGGGCGCCAGACCATGAAATGGAGAAACAATGCCTGCTGGAGTGGCATTGAAGACTCAAAAGCATCTATTAATTCAAGCAAGATCAAAACAGAGATCAATCTATTCATGGGACTTCCAAAAGATCATTAAAAACTAATTACTTTCTGTTTACCTCAATCGCTTTGTTGCTTTTAGCTGTAAATTGCTCTTCCTCACTTCAGTCTAGATGGCGGTGGAATAAAACAGTCTGTTCCAACTCAGATCACAGTGGGTCAAGTGGCCCCATCCTAGAGCCCAGACACTGAAGTATTGCTAAGCATTATCACAGACTCTCCACTTTCAAGCCCAAAGCTTATGTACCCAACCGAGTGACACCTAATTACATAAAGCCATGTCATGAGTTATTCCAATTAAAAAACAGAGAGAGAAACATACTGAAATTTCTCAAAGTTTTAGACGTAATTCATTTAGGGGGGAAAAAAATAAGTCAAACCCTTTTTTTCTAGGACTACAGTCAGTGATTTGACATGGTGGTAAATCAGTTCTATTGTTCTGAAAGAGGCTATAGGACAATAACAGAGACAATTCTTATTTATTTTCCAAATCTGTTGCAATTGTCAAAAAAACAAAAGAAAAAGAAAAGAAAATCTTCTACCACTCAAGCAAATTTATTCTGTCAAGTGGCATTCTCAAGACAAGTGTAGCTTTAAAAAAAAAAAAATTCTAACAATATTTTCATTTGACCTTGGTAAATAATTTCATTTTCCTTTCAACCTAAAGTTTTCCAATTATTTTCTTTCAAATTAAAACCCCTGATCTTCTTCTTCCCATTATCTGAATATATTTTCTAGGAGAACATTCGATGTGCTCTCAGTTGTTTCTTAGGAAGCCAGGAGGCTTGCAATGGCCCACAATTATATTTGTAAAAGAAGAAATGTCAAGAGTCAGGAAAAAAATCAGTTTTTAGAATACTATCTTCCCATGTCTTTGATCGGAAATTTAAGGGCAATTTCCGGGAATTTTAAGGGCAATTTAAGGGAAATTTAAGGGTAAGAAAATGGTCCTTCTAGGACACATATGTAATACCTTAATCAATAAAGAAAATAATAATAATAAAATTTAAAAAAATATGGTCCTTCTAGGAGGATATCGAAGCACTCTCCCTAGTAGAGTATAACAGAGAAGGGGATGTTCACAACAGACAGAAAAATTGAGACAGAACATCTTGGAATAATGAAGTCGAAGACAACACTATGAGAAAGGAAAAGTCATTTAATTAACTAGGCTGGATTTCACTTATGCTGAAAATAAAAGACATTTATCTTGTTAAGAAGGTCAAAGATAAAGGGTGCAGCTAAGCAAGTGGTGCTAAAGAGAGGTTGTTGTGCGGATACTGGCTACTCGCCATCTATACCCTCCTTTTCAAAATAATGATTTAAGTTAGTTAACTATGTGTCCCAAACTTAGCAGAACATCGAATTGAGCTTCTTGACCTCATCTCCTAGTGTTTTCTTCTCACCTCTCTTCCCTGTCCTGCCAGGCTTGGCAGGCAGCAGAGCACTTTTTCTTTATGCCAAATACATTTTAACTTTTGCAACAGCAGACAAACCCATAGATTGATGGCTGAATAATATTTTCAGACCTGCTACTTTCATACAATCACTAGTGAGCCAGCAAAATTTCCCTTACTGGTTCAATGTGTATGTGAAAACATAAACACTTTTGGCTATTGAACTTACCTGACTGATTGAATTGATTAGAACAATTGACTAGGTACAATCACTTTTTGTTTGTTTTGCTTTTAATTATGTTTGATAACTCAAATTAGACAAAGTAGTCAAATTGTGCTTTGTGTTGCTAATTAATTAGGATGATTAGACAACAGTTCAAAGCCTCAGGTTCAATTCCAATTACTTATATAGAGAGGAAAAATCTCTTGTGCAAATACACTAAGTATATTTTCTCTAAAGCAAAGGATATGTATTAGAAAAAAAAACTATCCCTATAACTAAACCCACACAAATTTTGGAGGGAGGCTAGTTGATTCATTATGTGCTTTAAAATAGCCACCCCTGTGAGTTAGCAAGGTAGTTTTTTCAATTTTATTGGTGAGGAAACACATAGAATTTAAGAAAATTAGAAGCATTTTTGGAATTATTTGGTTCTTTAATGTGGAATTGGGGGTGGCATTATTTAAATGCATTGCCACTGGTTAAAAAAAAAATCCTAGGGTCATTTGTTTGCATAACAACTAACTTCACTGGGGACATCACAAACACTGGAGTGGCATGTAGGTTGTTTTTGTTGGTGGAAGAGTTTAAATTACCTTGGCAAGAAAAGCAATTTCTCAACCTCTAGCCTGAGACATGGAAAATAAATAATGCATATTTCATCTTCAGGTGGCAAATTTCGTATATATAGATTAATGTTTAGCTGAAATGAACAATTTTCTAAAAAAGGTATGTGGGTCACCAAAATTGACCAAAAAAAAAACAAAAAACCCACACACAAATTAAACTAATGGTAAAAATATACTTCTGAAGACACCAACCCAACTTTCTACTTAGGAATTTTATAACAGTCTTAAGGAACAGGTAATTCTCATGTTAAACAAACTTTTCAGAGTAAAGAAAAAGATGACAAATCATTTGACCCATTTTTACCAAGCAGATATAGCACTGACACCAAAACAAAAAAAAGTGCAAAAAAAGAAATTATGGCCTAATCACACTTATAAAATGAAGGTATATATACTTTAAGTAAAATATTAGAAAATAAAATTTAGAGATTTTTTTTTAAATTAAGTATCAGGACCTAATTGGGTTTATCTCAGAAATGGATGGATGAATTCATACTAAAAAAAAATCTATCAATTCTCTGTATTAGAAGACAAAGACAAAAAGTTAATAATGTACTAGTAAAGGCACTGAGTATAATTTAACACCTGATTTTTTTATCTTAGCAAACTAGGAATAGAAGGAAAATTTAACGTTCATAAAGTATTACTAGTGGAAATATATAATAAGTACCATACTTAATGGATCAAAGATTAGAATCAGTATATATTTATTAGTTATACTATGGAAAATGGATAAATGAAATTGAAAATATAAAAGAACTAGCTTAAACTATTTCTACAATTATTTGAATAACTTCATACTATTCCTTCAAGTTTGAATTATTACTTAGCTCTAGGATGGCATCAGAAAATACAGAAGTACATCAAATATAAGCTCATAAAAGTTAACCTTGCTGCTAAGTGTGCTCTAGTGTTCTGAGTTAATATCTATGAAAACTGATGTATTGATGTTTTTTAAATTTAATAAATAAAATTTAAGGATGCTAAGGCCAAAGATGGCTAAGGTTTATATATGCATACATATAAATGTCTAAATATATCATTTTCCCCACAATTTCACTAACATTATAATATAAAAATAATAAACTGGCCATAAATTCAGGTCAATTAAATAGGTTTAGTGTGGAAAAAATATTGAAAGTTATTATTTAAGATTATGACAACAAAAAATTTTAATATTATTTTTCATAAAAGGTCACTATATCATTGAATTCCTCCTTATCTCTCAGAGATATTAATTATCTGGTAGCCAGGTTCCTTTGTGTATTTGTCATAGGCTTTGGAAAGTTCAGAATGATGAATATCTGTTCCCACATCAAATATTTGCCTTAAAAATAATAGATTTTTTAAAAATTCCATGTAGATTGATAGCTCATTTATAGGCAATACAACACCTAATTGTCAGGGACAGTCTCAGTGTGTGCTCCAAATGATAAATATTCCTTAGGTTCAATGTTGGGACAAAAGAGTACACATTCATTTTAAAATGAAATACCTAAAAAGTTACACAAAACTGCCCTTTCAAGCTCATTACACCCCGTGAATATTGCACAACAAACTTAATTTCCTATAGTAAAAAAAAGCAGTCTTTTAAGAAATAGAATGTACTCTCTGGTGTTCAGACTGTTATCATCTTGTAGATTTTTATTTATGTCAACTGATACTCAGCTAATCACAAAACACTTATATTTTACTATGAACTATAAACATCTTATTAATTTTTACTCACATCCTTCTTAATTGAAATAGATTTTTCACTCATCTGCCCACTCAAGCATGAGAAGAAAAGTGTCGACAACTCAACTCACTCCAGAAATTGTGCTCAAGGAATTGAGGCACGTGGATGAATTTGAATTTTAGAACATGCTGTTGTTGTTTTTGTTGTTGTTATTGTTGTTGTTGTTGTTGTTGTTGTTGTTGTTGTTGTTGTTGTGAAAGGGTCATTATTTTCCATTGGATATTGAGGCTCAGTGGACCAAACTTGTTTCAAAAGTGCTCAACTCTTCCCTGAGATGATGAGACTATAACTTCAGGCCATTACTGACCTGAACAGCTTTATCACTCCCTCAACTTTTCAGAGACATTGCCTATGTATACCCTATAAGGCATGCACTAACTTTCTTGGATTCTCTCCCAGAATGTCTTCAAAACCTAAACTTCCTGGGAAATACTAGACAGACAGACGATCCTACCGTATCAGAGTCATCCCTCTACCTAGTAGGAAAAATCTGAGGACTCTGGAGGTGCAGAGGATATAAACACTGTGAGATTCTGTGCAGCGGTCTATCCCCACCTCCCTGAAACACGGCAGAAGAAACTCTGAGGGAAAGAGCAGGCAGAACTCTGTGGAAATGCTAGTGGAGAGAGAAAAGCCACCCTGAAGATCCCAATGTATAGCTCTGCGTCAACCTCAAAAGTAGTTTAGAGCTCACTCTTTTGTACATCCTCACTTTTTGAACATTTTTTGTCTTTGTTTTATTTTTTTCTTTATTGATTAAGGTATTACATATGTGTCCTTATCCCCCCATAGCCCTCCCCCCCCACCTCCCCCACTTGATCATGTTTTTATTCTTTATATTAAAGAAGATATTTGGGCAATAAGCATTCAGACATTTAACTTTGAAATAAAGATTTAATAGATGATCAAATTTAGCATCTTGGCCAAAGCATATTGGTACTTAGAAAAAGTAACTAAAAAACTACAAGAGCATAATATGCTTTTCTAAGGGAAGGTTGGTGGCTCTTAAAAATCTTGTACATTCTCAACTTTCATCCAAACTTAATTATTTTGTGGATTCAATTTCTGTTTCAAGCAAAACACAACTTCCTAGTACTGCGGAAGAAAAGACATAAAATGGGTTTCGTGGCTCTCAAATAGCTCTTAAAAACAATATCTTGATGAGTTAAGTGTAAATGAGCCAAAACATATGGATTAAATGTCCCTTTAAATACACATGGCTTTAAAAATTAAGGGAAAAAAGGTTTTGGCAAATGTGTTTCAGATTTGGTTGAAAGAAAGCATTTGAAAGAAATAGTTTGAGGGACTGGACTAACCCAAAACATACCTGAGCTCTTCCAACCTTCTATAGTACAACCAACTCTAACACATATGGATTTTATACTATAATTCCCCTACCACACCCACCCTGAGTTCTGAGTTCTGAGTTTCCTTTCTATGTTGGAAGTCATTAAAAACAGTCATGGTGTCATTACTGTATTGAAGAGACTATAACCTACTACTGTGATCAGTTTCAGTCAAATACAATGAATGTATTTGGTCATCACTCGATAAAAATAAAAACATTTTTGCTTGAAACTCATAATATAGATTTCTCATTAGCTCCTGATAGTCAGAATACATCATAGATACACATTCAGGTAGACACAGGCCAGAATATGAAATGTCAAGATACTCATGTTCTGACTCTTTACTTAACCAAAGTCAAGTAACAGACAAAAGATCAATGGGAGAAACACCAAAGCACAACTTGAATGATGTTAGGTAATTTTGACCTACATGGAAAAGTTCAAAATGCACCTATTCAATGCAGGCAACTAGGAGCAAAGACAACTGGCCAATCCAGAAGTGGATCCACGGAGTGACAAGTCCTAAAACCTGTGACACCCATGTCTTATGTTTGTCTTCAAAGTGGCCATGCCCTACACACACCACACAGATGATAATGCTATAGGCAATGACATTTACTTCTGACATGTGCTTGGGGCTAAAAAACACTAAAATGTAGTTATCAAATAGATAAACCATTAGTTTTATAAATTTGTGAAATTATCTGTGTTGCTATCCCATTGTTTCAAATAAATTCCACTATCTCTATTGGAACAGGTGGAATGGTTATTTATTGTCACTCTCTCCCAGCTAACACTTGAAAAACAACCAGTGAGGTAAATAAATGTCCCTACTCATTATGCTTCTAAGCTGCCCTAATGAGCATATACCCTCATCTAAGCAATCTAGTTATTATGCCACTAAGGGGTATCGTATTTATTCAAAGACTGAGGGTTTTTACCCAGTTTTATTGAGTTTATTATATATAACTTACATATGACCCTATATAAGTTTAAGATGTACAGCATAATGATTTGATTTTACATATATTGTGAAATTATTACCACAGTAAGTTTAGTTAACATCCACCATCTCATATAGGTACCAAAAAAAAGAAAAAATATTTCTTCCCCTGTGATGAGAACTTTTAGAATTTACTCTCTTAACAGCTTTCATATATATCATACAGTAGTGTTAACTATAGTCATCATGACGGACAGTATGTCTCTGTCTTATAACTGGAAGTTTGTACCTTTTAAGCATCTTCATCCAATTCCCACTCCCCACTACCCCCAGCCTTTGGTAACCACAAATTTGATCTCTTTTTGTATGAGTTTTGTTTTTGTTTTCAAATGTGTCACAAAAAGGAGTTGTGATCTGCTTCAATTTGCTAGAGGAGCAATGTCTGAAGCAACAGTTCAAACTGCTAAATGCTGTTTGGGGCCTACGGGAAAATCCAGAGCCTAAAAGTGGGGTGTGGTGGTGTAGCTGAGGGGTTGCTGGGAGGGGAGGTGAATGTGCTCTCAAGGAAAGTGATGGCCTGTCTAACATGTGGCTGAAACAGACTGGCAGGGAAATTGAAGAGATGAACGGTGGATTTGTCTCCGGGAGGGTCAGCCTGGCCTCATTCCCGTGCTCTAGTTTCCTTTTAAAGGCGTGGTGTAACTGCAGCTTTATGTGTTGAGTTGAGGATTTAGTTGAAATATACTTAGACGTACTGCTTCTACACCAGGGAACTGAGGCAAGTTCTTAAAATTCCTGCAGTTCTCTCCATGGGGAGCAAACACTCTGTAGCTAAATCCCATAATGCGCCACCTTGCCAATGCTGCTAAACCCCAGATCAGATATCTCCTCTGTAGACTGGGGTCTGTGGGGTTGGAAGCTTTCAACCTAAGAGTTATCTAGACTGTGACAGGGTCAAAATTTGCTGTAACAGCAATTCTCTTGTCCAGGATAAAATAATTCCCTTATATTTTATGCCTGCCTGTTGTCTTCAGACATGGAAGCTATTATTATCCTTTCCGTGGCGGATTTTTTTAGCATATTAGTTTTCTGCTTTGCTTTTTCGCAGACTTGGAAGTACTTTTCAAAAAATGTGTTTGCCCACATCTGCTGCAGGAAATAAATCTAAGTACCTATAAACATCAATATAAATAGACTTAATTCCAAGAAATAACATGTTCCTCTGCATGTTAGGTAACTACAAAAATTCTCCTGCAGGCTAACAGATTATACACAAAATTGTTCACATGATGTCTTTCAAAATTACTCATGGCAGATACTCTGATGGTGGCCTCCTCTTATGGAGGAACAAAGGTTCAAATTTACCTCATAGTCCAGCGTTCATCCAGAGTCATTTGTCACTGCTAATGTTTTTCCCATGAAACTAAACTGCATGTGGGGAGAAAAAGCCCTCTGGTCTCCTAGAGGGAATCTGGAGAGCTGGCTGCTGTGCGGTTGGCAGGGAGGTTGTGGTGAATGTTGAGAACCACCATCTCATAATCATATGCTCGAAGCTTTAAATCACGACTGTCAAAATTTGTAGCTGGAAAATTGCGGACCACTTTGGAAAACCAGAGATGTACGACAGACTCTCAAAGCCAGCAACATGTACCAGGAACCTCTGCATTTTACCCAGCGTTTCTTTGGCATAAATGCCACGACGGTCCCCTCAATGCCTTGGAGCATGCACCCTAGAGGCAGAAGACCCAAGTTCATGTTCTGGCTTGGCAATCCGCTGGCATGGTGTTTAACTCTCTGAAACTCAGTGGATCCTTGCATTTAAAAAATCACATATGAGTGATAAAGAATTGAAGGGTATTACATATATAAAATTCTTTTGTATGCAATGAGTTTCTTTGTAGCAACGATCATTATCTAAGGCATACTGGTCTCAGAACACCTAGAACACCACATCAAGTAAGAGTGCACATTTCTTAAGACCAAAAAACCCCCTGATGATGCCATCATATCTTTCTCTCTACCACCTTCAGTGGATGTATTTCCTCACACACAGAAACTAATACAGAGCTTATCCTAGATCAAAATGCCCAGTAGATTTAATTAAACTTCTACTAAATTGAACTGAAATGATCGACCTTCGGTTACATCAGTGTAACAGCATTGCCCATGCCAAAATAAAGGTTCCGGAAGATCAGGCCAATCTCAGGCTGAGCCTTCCATAGACTATCAGCCTCAGCTATCCCAAAGACACCATCTCTGGGTGCCAGTTGTCTCCATCCAGGCCACTGATGAGTTCTATGAACGTGGAAATGGCAAGGGCAAAGTCTCGACATGCTCCCCCGGAACATAGGACAATGAGCCAGAATCCAAAGACTGGTTGTACCAAAACAAACAAAACAAAACAAACAGACAAAACCCCACAAGGAGATAAAATAGCAAACTGTGGACCAGAGTGAGTGAGTGATCAGGATATTCTAAGAACAGATGGCAATACAACTTGGTAGAATGCTGCTTGAAAGCAGAATGATAAAAAATAGATTTAAAATCTGCATCCGGTGCACTCCCTGTGCCCGGCACCAGGCCAGGAATTAGTTCGTAATTTTGAACAATTGGAGGTAGACTAACATATTTTCAACAAAGTAGCAAAATAAAAGGCCTAACATTAAGTTGGAGCTTATTCTGCATCAGACACTGTTCCAACTTCACATGCATCTTCTCATTTAATCCAACAACCTGTCTGAAGTTGCACACATTATAAGGAGTAGATAGAAAGGAACAATGTCAGAGGTAGAAGGAATCGGCCCACTCACTATCACGAGATATTTCTGGCTTGTAGGGGCTAGAAATCCAGTGAATTTCAGTCCGCCCCCTCCCCCCCTGTTGTATAGATGAAGAAGCTAAGACCAGAAGACTCAGTGCTTGGCCTGACACCGCATTGCTAATTAGTGGTAGAGTTGGGACTGGAGCCAAGTGTCCTCAGTTCTTTAACAACTCTGCGTAAGCACGGGAAACAGTGGCTCCAACCACAGGAAAGGCTCTCCCCACTTAAAAATCCACATTAAAAACAAAACAAAACCAAAAACAGCCAGATGCATTTTTTTTCACATCATGCTCCTATATGTTCAGAGCCATGAGGTCTGTCATCTTTTCACTTCCAAAGCAAGTTCATCACCATCTCATAGGGGATATTTAAGGAGTGCTTGCATAGGAACGGCTGGACCCAACTCATGGTGAATAAACAGAATGAGCTTCTGATAGAAATCATTTAAAACACAAGTATTTATTGAGAATCGCTGCACACAGGGGAGGGCACGAGGTGTTGTGGGGATTACAAAAAAGAACAGATTCCTGTTTGCCATCCACAGGGGGAGAAAACATGTTCACAAATGACCACTCTCTACTCAAAGCACAAGAAGTGGCCTGGGAAGTGGAATAAAAAGGAAAGAACTCAGATTGAGAAGAATGGGTAAGGCTACGGAGAGAAAAATGAATCAAGTTGAGCTTCATCCCATGTGAAAGAAATGAGACTGCATTATCCAAGTACAGGTCCTCCTACCTAGACTTCCCAGGTTTAACATATTCTGAACTCTCAGTGATAGTATGAAAAAGGTATTTATGTCCTTCCTCTACTAATTTGGAAGGAAAAGGAATAAATATTCATTTTAACCTAGAAATCCAGGCCAATGCTGACATTTGTTATGTTCTTATCTTAATTGACCTAAGCAATTCATTTATGGAAAAAGCAGCCAAATTTATTTCAACAATGTGTAATGGTACTTGCTGACCAAACAACGTGTCTAATTTGCTATCTGAGTAAATACCTACACGTTAATATTTCATTATTATCATTATAATGGGCAGAAATGAATCAACCCCTAGGTTCTCTAAGAAAATGCGCACATGGCTGGGATTTTAAGTTTTAAAATGTGCAGGCATCTTCTGTCATGACAATGCTAAACTCTTTAGAATCTCAGGATTAAGATCCTGTGGTCCGATCATCCCATCAATGAAATCTCTTCTACAACATCCCCACCAAGTGGTCATCCACTTTATGCTTGGTTGCCTAGAGATCTAGAATATTCTTCCTAGGCAGGAAATTTCAGCTTTGAACTTTTTTTTTTTTTAAAGCCCAAATATGTCTCCCTCAGGTTTCTAACTCTGCACCAATTTACCAACGTCAATCTCTTGGAGTCATCTGCTCTCTCTTCTACATAACAATTTGATGGCTCTGGTGATAACTAAGTTCCTTGTCCTCCCTCTCTCAGACAGCCCCATGTTCTCTATTCTCCAAGCTTACTCTTCCCAGACTTCTCAACCTCTCCTCACATACTCCGGCTTTAGATTCCACGACCTACCCTGAAGGTTCTCCTCAGGGCTCACTCTGGTTTATCCACAGCTTCCTCATTTGGTGGTGCACAGGTTGAAACACAGTGCTCAGAAGTGGATGGAACTCTGCAGGGAAGAATGAGACCAATAGTCAACCTCCTTCTTCTAATATTGTCCTCCTACTACAATGCCCTAGGATCCTGTTTGCTTTTATTAATTTTGTCCCTAGATAGAATCAGGCAAAATATAAGGGTAGAATATAGTATTTGAAGAACAAAGATTTTTTTTGTCCCTAAGGAGCTAAGGAAAACCAGCCTTTGTTTACAGGTTTACAAGGTGAAACCAATTATAAAGTTCATTTTCAAGGGTTCAAATCAATCTCAATATACTAAGGATGCTCTACCTGGTATGGTAACTATCGCAAGACCTTAAGGTGACAGAATATCTGAGCCCCCTTTTTAGATTTGGGCAGGGGTGGGCCTCAGCAGGGTTGGACCAGCCACAGGCCTACAGTGATGCAGGAGCCGGGTATACAGGTTGTCCATAAATTTAAGGAAATCTCCTAACACAAAAGGCAGAAACAAAACAAGCTAAAAAAAGAAGAGAGACAGTGGTGCAGGAAGCAGAGAAAAAAAAAATGTTAAGCATATTAAATCTGTCAAATTATAAATTAAAGTGATTAAGTTTTTTAAAAAGAAATTCAAAAGAAGGGCAAAAGTCCAGAGATAGAACATTAGGAGAGAAAGAAAAAAAAAAATCTAATAGGTCATTAGAGGAATTTCAATATCTGAAAGTGAAGGCCTATTTGCAAGAAGTTCCCTGAAACATCAAAGTGACTTAGGCACAAGTATAGATCAGGTCACCAGAGCAAATTGTACATGTCCTTTATTTCTTAAGATCAGATGATTCAGTTATTAGGCTAGCCACACAGGCATTCTACTTCATTTCTATCGTATTAAGTACCCAAGTTGTGAATAGAGACAGGACTTACATCAGAAGAAAAAGACATTTCATTATCAGGAAGTTACAGTGTTTGTTTATATGGTCAGCAGCCTCTGAAAAAAAATCAGTGGTGTCAAGGTTGGAGGACAAGATTCTTAGGCAGAGCCATCACCTCCCTTGTCTACTTACTGGGAGTGTTCAAGTGTGTCTCTGCTCACAGAACCCTCCTTATCTCATTTGGCGTCTGGCAACTTTTTCGGTGCACTGTGTTCCATGACTAGTACTGTTAACAAATCCATTGTAAGGCACAGTCTCCAAGGTGCACGCCCCTGCCTCCCCCCAAAGATGGTACCAGGACTACAATGAAAGCTTCAGTTCATTATTGGAATATTTGGCTCAACGTGGTCCTTGAAGAATGCTACCTTTTCAATCAATTTATTAGAAGGTGCTAGCTTTGGCCAATTGTTTACTATTTGCCAGGCATTGTTCTAAGTGCTTGGCAGACAAAAGCTCAAACCAGCTCTAGATAGCAGGTGGGATTATTAATTTTTTAATATTATTATTATTATTAGTCCATGTTCCAGATAAGAACCTCTCTCAAAAACAGAGAGAGTAAGTACACCAGCAGGATTTTTTAACCCCAACAGTTTAGCTCTAGAGCCCACTGAACTCTCTGGTTTTGAGGATATAAAAGATTCAGACATTATATACTTTTACTGCAGAAATGTATTTAATATTCCAGCTTGGTATTCCCTCAAAATGTTGAAAGGTGCCACTGATTGGAGGCCTGTATTGTGCATATAGATTAGTGATTTCAGAGCAACAGTCCCAGAAATTAAGTAAATAACACCCTGCAAAGTCTAGGGGTCTTAGCCCTAGCTTTCTAAGACGGCACAAACTGTCCAGGACATGACGGATCCTCTGTGTTATGAACACAGAGACTTCAATCTGCGCCAGGCACTATGTTAAGTGCTTTCATGCATCATTTCATATAATCCTCACAATGATGGGAGACAGACCTTAGTTAATTCCACATGTTATAAATGAGGAAACTGAGGCATTTACCCAAAATCCCACTGCCAATAAGGTTAGGTTCAAACCCAGTTCTTGCTAACACCGAAGCCCACATATTCTTGCATACTACCAACGTTAATAATCCACGGTGAGGAGTCCTGGTAACATGCGTGTTTTACGGCTCTGTGCTCCGTGCTTTCTGCCTATAGTCTTCTCTAGAAAGATAGCTCCTGAAAAGTTTTTGAAAAATTCATTCTTACCCTTACTTGCAGTGATATTTTTTAGCTGATGGATGTGCATTATAACAAAATTGCATGAAGAGAGGGAAGTAGTCTCTGGGCCAGCCAAATTAACACCTGATTCACTAAGTAAATAAGTCTAATTCTGCTAAGATGGGCAAGGCATGGGCGATGAAAGCCATAACCGCCCTTGTGCTTCAGAAATAAACAATCTAATAGAAAGTCGGTATAAAAACACCGTATGTGTGCCAAGGCAGTTCAAAGGAGGGGGTGATCACACTCATTAGGGGCAGCAGTAGAGGCTTTAAGGAAGCGGTTTCAGGTAACATTAGCCTAAAGAATGAGAGAAGACATGATTTTTTAGGCATTCCAGGTGAAGGAAAGACCACTAAAATGGTACCAAGAGAGTGAGTCCAAATTCCCTCTTCAAATACTCAAATATGTCTGAAACATGGAAAGCAAACAAAACGTAGAAGAAAGATTCTGATGACCCAGGTCCATGTCCAGTGAATATATGTTGTGGCGAGAAGGGCCTAATTCAAGTCTCCCTCTGCATCTTGCATGTTTCTGCCATTGCCTAGTTCTAAGAAAATGGTTTAGATAACATCTCTCTGTGTGAAACTCCATCCAACTTGTTTTTATCTCAAATTTGGCAACAGCATACTACAATACTATCCAAAGTTAAACATCAGGTGCCAAATTTCATCCTATGTAGACATCTTTATGTAGAATTAGAGCCCTTGAACATAAAGGATCCATACTTAAGGGAAAGTCTGACAGATCTTTGATTAACCACCGGGAAATTGCTATTTATGCAGCAATGGTCAACCTCCTTAGAGGACACCCATATGTTAGGTTTATAAGTTTGACACAAACATTTGCTCTTAGATAAAGTTTTAATAACATTTTTCTATATCTAAAGTAATAAATGACCATTGTGAAAAATTTGGAAAATACAAAAAGGAATAAAAAGCCCGGCCGGAGTGGCTCAGTGGTTGAGCATCAACCTATGAACCAGGAGTTCATGGTTTGATTCCCAGTCAGGGCCAAATGCCTGGGTTTCGGGCTCAATCCCTAGTAGGGGGCGTGCAGGAGGCAGCCAATCAATGATTCTTTCTCATCATTGATGTTTCTCTCTCTCTCTCCTTCTTCTCTGAAATCAATAAAAAAAAATACTTTTTTATAAAAAGGAATAAAGAAAAATAATAACCATTTATGGACACTACTAATTCTGTCCTTTTACCTGTGCATATGTATTTTATATGCTTGAGATCATATTATGATATCTTCTATATACTGCTTTAGTCACTTTTATAGCATAAATTCATTCCATGGTATTCATTCTCCTATTAACAAACTTTTAACTAGTTCTCTTATCCCTGCCATTATAAAGAATGTCCCAGTGAACATCTTTGGGTCTAAATTTGCTCATTGCTGATTAAATTTTTAGGATAAAATCCTGCAATTGAAATTATTGGTTCTATATACATGAATATTCTTTAATCTCCTGATAAATATTTCCAACTTGTTTTTCCAGAAAGACAGTCTCAATTTATACCCAGCCAGATGCTCATGGGCACATTCCAAAGTGCACATCCAATTCATAAATTTGAGGCATCTAGTAGAGAACCAGGCTGACTCTCATTGGCACACTGACACTTTGTCTTTCATTTTGTGCATTTTCTTTTTTCAACGCCTTTTCCCTGCCAGTCATCCAGTTTTCTCACCTTCCTCTATTTCTTTTGTCAAAAGAGAAAGGATCTTATAAAATTAAGCACGCTCAGATAATCTATTGCCATATTTTAAAGAGAATGGCCTTGAAAGGCAAGATTTAACCTACAGTAATCAAACACTCTTAGTGAAGATGTATGGCTCTACAGGAAAAATACTTCAGATAAAAGATTCAGGATTTCTCAAATCACACCACATAGGCAACCCCGAGCAAAACTGTACCTGTTCATATTGTGAAGAACAAACCTCTATTGAGGGAGCTTTCCCTTTACAAATGGCCCACAGTCACATGTTTATCCAGTGGCTAACGGCTGTGCTAAAAGCCTCATCAGAAAGAACTCTCCTGGGCCAGCCATCAGAAGGATTGCAGGATCAGATGTGGGAAGCGAGTGGCATATATTTGGACCCAGGGAGTTGGATCCAGAGCTCTGTGGAAATAAAGCAAAAGTCCATGTCTGTCAACGTGGCCCGTTGGGAAAGTCTATGAAAACCCTATGTACCTAAGGACATGTTGTACCTAAGGAAATGTCAAACAAGATTTGACAGCCTAAACAGCTGTCATTCTGCTTATTAGTGAATAGTGATACATGCAATTTAGCTTTAAGAAAAGGGAAATGTCTCCAAAGTGAGTAGCTGTTGAAAGATGATAAAATAATCTTCCTCTGAGCTTTGCCTTGTAAACAAAGTACCTTTTATCACTTTTCATTTGGTAATTTCTATAATTAAAATTTCTATGAGGGAAAAGATAAAGAAAGTTTGTTTTCAAGCTTTCCTCAAAGAATTAAAAGAAAATAAGAAGCAAAGTCAGAAAACCATCCATAGGAGCTGAATTCAATTCCTGAGTCATATATTTGAAAACTAGTCATTTCTTCAAGAAATAGGAAGAAAGGATGTAAATTCTTCCACCTCCCTAGGAACCAATGTTTATTTTCTAAAGAAAACAGCTTCATCAGCCCTTTACCCCAAACCTGCCAGATAACAACATTACTACAGCCACCTACTCCATTCAGATGAAAGAACTTCATTCTGACTGGGCAGAATGGAGGATTTTGTTGTTGTAGGAAGGGAGATTTTTTATAAAATAAAGAATATGTGATCCCCCCCCCTCCCCAGGAACGTCTAGAACACTTAGAAGATAAGGTAGCATCCCCTGAACTACTAGAAACTACTGAGGACTGACAGCCACTTAGAGTGTTATCATTTTCTGAGAGGGTCTGCTGCTGGCTTTGTGAGCACTATCTCCACAGTAGCAGGCACTTAGTCGGTCAATGTTATTTGAAGAGGCTTAAGAGGTGCTACAGCTGCTGTAGCTCAGGATTCTATTTTTAATTGGGATGAATTTAATCTCTTCAAGAGAGAGAGAGACTCTCAAGAAACATTTATGGTAAATCTACTGACAGCAGCCGAATATAAAGATAACTCAATAATCAAATCCTCTGAGAATAAAGCACGTTTCTAGAATGTCAACCAGAATGGAAGAGTTGGGTGATTTAAGTGTCAATGGTCTATGAGGTGACAAAATGCATGTTGTAACTTACATTTTGCATTATAGAACGAGAACTAAGGTTCAGAGAGGTTACATGACATGCCCATAGTCACACAGTTAATAAGCAGAAGTGGTTTGACTAGAATTTACATTTCCTTACTCCATTTTCAGTGATATTTCTTTTATTTACTGCTTTCTAGTGACATACGTATTGAATGAATTTATTGTCATCGCTGTTATCCCAATTACATGGCAGGGTTACAGTTAGCCATCCTTATTCCTTTTAAGTTAATGAATGGATCTGGGGTCCTATAGAATAATCACGGGTCAGAATGAAAGGTTCAACTGAAGGTCTAGATCACACAAATCCATTCAAACTAACTGCTAGAATCAACAGGAGCATGAAATAGACAATGTTATAATATGGCTTGACCTACCCACTCAAGGTGGGAGAAGAAGGATAACTGTTCCCTGATTGTTGTCGTACAATAAGGAAGCCATTTTCAGATGACAAACAGGAAGTGATTTCCCTGATAAAGAAGGTACAAAACATCCCTTCCAACACCATTGAGAATGCTAATCCTACAGAGAAAACAGATTCATCAAAGAAAAGGCAGATGATATTCTCTGGAGTAGGAAAAGAAAGCTGCAGTATCACTCAGCCAATTCCACAGATACTAAAACTAAATTTTTTCCATTGCTAATAAGTATCAGAAGCAAAATATAAAGATCTCAGTGGAGTCCAATGGGTATAGAACTCTTAACAGACAACCCAGGCTGAATTAACTTTCCCCTAAATATACTGGCTAATAGTTATCCCATTTCTTTAGCAAGAATAGAAAAATGTGATGTATAATCTTAACATTGGTGAACATACGATAAAATAGCACCCATACATTCCAAGATTTAATATTTGTGTTTTCAGTCATTGATAAGTAACCCCCCAAAGTCTACCTTTGTAAGTTTTTGGTGTAACAATTTGAATCATGGGCTGGGGTTGAACCCTCAGCTAGTGGTTGGTCCTAGGTTCTGCATCTTAACAAGGTTTGGTTTTTATTTGTTTTGTTACATATGCAAAAATTCACATGAGGTGATTAAAATTTTTTTATTATTAACACAAAATAACTTCAAGGAATTAATAGCAAAGTGTCAAGACAGTGAAACAGTGTAGAAAAGTGATGTGTGAACTTAACTCTCTCTCACAAGTGCTCAAGTCCACTTATTACAGTGTATAAATCAATGCATTGCTTATATAAAGATGTTGTAAAGTTAAATATATCAGGGGCAGTAGAGAAACTTGTACCAAATAGATCCTCCATTATTTTTACAGTTAAGACACTGCTGACCCAAGTGGACAAATCTGAGAAAGCAGAACCTAAATTATTGTCTTAGGGAAACATATCCAGACGGATTTACTACATGTTATGAAAGCACAGAGCATGGTCTCAGGTGTGCTCCTCTTGACAGTAGGGCATCTCCTCAATGCCCAAGAGAAGATGAACAACTTGCACTACCCTGTAATTAAAGACAAGACCACACATATAGAAAAAATATTATAAACTCTGGGCTTAGATCAAGGAAAGGGGATGGAACCCAGAAGGTTTTTATTATTAATAAAAGTCACTATGGATTACTATGGATTTCTTCTTGCTTACCATTTATCTTTTATTCGTACTCCCAGAGTTTCTTAGTTGAGACAGACCAATCAAAGTTATACCATGTGCTTTCATCCCCCATGTCTGCCCACCTCTTCTTCATTCTAGCATCCTCTCCCCTACCCATGGCCTCTAGGAAGATTTCAACACATTCTCATTGTCCCATATGGAAACAGGCTACCTGAGCTTCCTTGTCTCTGCCTTCCTAGAAAGCCAACCTTGATGCAGAGCCCTGCTGGTTACACTAGACCAGTGGTTCTCAACCTTCCTAATGCCGAGACCCTTTAATACAGTTCCTCATGTGGTAGTGACCCCCAACCACAAAATTATTTTCGTTGCTACTTCATAACTGTAATTTTGCTACTGTTATGAATCGTAATGTAAATATCTGATATGCAGGATGTATTTTCATTGTTACAAATTGAATATAATTAAAGCATAGTGATTAATCACAAAAACAATATGTAATTATATATGTGTTTTCCGATGGTCTTAGGCGACCCCTGTGAAAGGGTCGTTCAACCCCCAAAGGTGTCGCGACCCACAGGTTGAGAACCACTGCACTAGACCATCTGAAGGCCAATTTGAAGCAAGGTGCTGTGACAGTCAGATTCAGTCGGAGGAGAAAATAACAGATATTCCACATGGTAATTTAATATAGGAAACTGATTCAACAATTGCTGGAAGATTTTTTTTTAAAGACACTAAAGTCCACAGATAATAACCACAAGGGATTACAGTAACCTAGAATCTTGGAAGAGGAGCTCACAAGCTGGGACCCACTCCTGATTGCTCCTTGCACCTGTACTTAAGGGGTACAGGGAAACTGATTGTGGGACACCCAAAGAAGCTGGAACCTAGTACCGCCTGCCCCTCCAGGGTGAAATGTCACTGGTAGGGGCAGGAAGGATTAAGTTCTTTCTCCCTCCTGCAAGGATCTTCCTCTAGTGCCCCAAGGAGCCAGATGGCTAAAAGCTGTCATTTGCAGAGCCCCAGCCCCAGCCTCACAACGTGGAATATAAAAAGATGTGCCTCACTGAACAAACAGCTCAGTTCTCCAATAAACGGGCAGTGGCCTCAGTGCCCTGACCAAGGAGAGATGGGAGGAAGGGTTAACGCTGGGCAAAGGAACACTCCCATAACACAGCACATCCCCTGGGAGAATACAGCCCAGTTTGAGCTTTTTTTTTTTTTTTTTTTTTTTTAAATATATTTTATTGGTTTTTTACAGAGAGGAGGGGAGAAGGATAGAGAGCCAGAAACATCGATGAGAGAGAAACATCAATCAGCTGCCTCCTGCATAACCCCTACTTGGGATATGCCCGCAACCAAGGTACATGCCCCTGACCGGAATCAAACCTGGGACCCTTGAGTCCGCAGGTTGACGCTCTATCCACTGAGCCAAACCGGTCAGGACAGTTTGAGCTTTTTATCCTGGATTTAGAGCAAGGCATACATACATAAGTGTATATATATGCCATCTTTTACGCTTAGTATTCAGGAGTTTAGAAGAGCATGAAGTGGAGTAGAAAGAAACTAAGAAGCATCATTCATGAAGAAGTTACTCTATGCTAAGCACCATCTTCCCTCACCACATTTAAGATTCAGTCACCCTAGAAATTAGGAGTCATTATCCCCAATTTACATAGAGTTACTTGCTGAAGATTTCACGTACTCGGGAGGTTGCTGTACCAGATATCTGCACTTGGGTTGTTTTGGCCTCAAAACTCCACTTGAAACTTCCCCAGTGGTCATAGAGGCAGGTGATGGGAAAGCCCTCCTCTCTGCACTGGCCCTGGGAGGAGGTGCCCTGCAAACCTAGATGGCAACTTCCCCGCGTGAGCTGCAGAAACAGCACGCACGTGATTGCTCTGGAAACCTGGAGCTTATTATTCCTGCTTTACTCTTAAACACAGGGTGGTCATAGCAGTTGGAAACAAAATAGGAGGTGACCTGGGCCTGGGAAAGTGAGCAACCCTGTAATTTGCAAAGTTACTAGGGTGCAGTTTCCATAAATAACATGCAGTTCACTTTTGTTATTAAGAGACATTTAATATTTAAAAGGGTAGGGGGTATCTGAGGCAGAAAAATAAAGGCATGTTCTGAGGAACATATCTTGGAGGGGGAAAAACTTATTCTAAGTCTTTATTTTTTGTCTTTATTTTGTCTTTATTTTTTATGTCTTTATTTTTTGAATGACCTTTATATCCTTAAAAAAATCCCCTCAGGGTTTCCCTTGAAGCTTTTGGACTTGATTGTTAGTCGCACTGGTAATGTGTGTAGAGAGTGAGATTTCTACCTGAAAGTCAGCCTATGGGGAGGGCAGCTTGCTATTATCCAACACAGGGAGTCTCCTCACCATGACTCCTCCCATGGGTCTGAGCTGTGGGAGAGGAAGATTAAAGTGTTAGATCATGCAGCCTCCAGGGTCCCTCCCAGGATTCTTGGAAATAGCTATAAACCATCCCTAAGCTAGACATTTAAGTCTTCTCACACTTTCTTCATTTCCAACTGCCTAGGTCAAACTTATTTCTCCTTCCCTACCTTTTCTGGGAATGCATTATTCACTAATTCTGTTTTGTAAGTATCATCCTTTTCTCTTTTATGGCTTTGCTATCTAAGTTCAAGCATAAATCCAGTAAGCAGAGTTGACATCTAATTCCAGGGTCTGTCCAGAGGACTATAGACATGCAACAAGTGTTAAATCATGACCACAAAAACAATAGACTCAAATAGGAATGCGATCACAAGAAAACACTTCATGTTCCCAACTGGATAAGCTCTGCAAAGCTTTGACCCCAGACAGCTTTATACACACGCTTATGCACAAGTCCACACACGTGTTCCTATGGTTTCTGTAACCAGGGTTCCCATTCTGCCCCAGGGCTTGTTCATAGAGCACCTCACTGCTATGCTCTCTAGGAACATTGTTTAAATTAAATGCATAGGAAATGTCATGGGAGAAGAAAAGAGTTAAAATAAAAGAAGCTGAAAGGGAACAGAATTATAGAGGGTAGGAATGGGTGATGCTTTTTAAAAGCAATTACTTTCTAAAATAATTTTATTCTGGCACAGTTCTTTAACAATGCATACTTCTTTGAACATTCTGATTCTCTCCTTCCACTTTCACCCAACTCAGAGGAATGGAAAGGAACCCATATTTCTCAATCGTAAGATATTTCTTGGAAGGGTATGGGGCCTTGACTACATCATGCTATGTGTTTCTCAGCCACAACAGCATTGCACCATGATCTATGATTGCAGAAAAACCTTGAAAGAGAGAAACCTTCATAAAATGCGAAGAAGAAGAAGAAGAAAAAGGAGGAAGAGGAGGAGGAGTAGGAGGAGGAGGAGGAGGAGAAATAATGATGATGCAACCGTAAGGGACTGAAGCTTGGGTGAGGCGAGTATTAACTGCTCACACTGATTGCATAATTGCTCATTAATGAACTTCAGATCTTCAATAGCAAGAGCTGGTCACCTTGGATCAGAGACCCTGTGACCTGCTTCTCCCACTACTGGAAATTTCCTCCTTAAGCTCTAAGACCAACCCAGACTTTAGGCTAAAAGATTCACTAGTTCTCTAGCCTCACTCATGGGAAACTCTCATGTCACACTTGGCACCAGCCCAGACTTGGTCTTGTACTCTGAATCTGTAATTTCCTGATTTGTTCCCTGGGCTGGAGTACTTGTCTGTTCATCTGCTTAATGCCCAAAGCCCTTTATGACTGGGTTCTCACCTATCTTTCCTCTTCTAATTTTCTTCTTTTTCTGCACCTCCTCCACTTATGAACCATCCTCATTTCCCCATATCTCTCTCTCTCTCTCTCTCTCTCTCTCTCTCTCTCACACACACACACACACACACACACACACACACACACACACACACACTGCTGGAATGCTGGTGAATACAGCTGCCTGATGTCTGGACACATGCCTCCTCCATCATTTAATGTAATCACCAAGTGTTCACAAACAGTGCTATCCCTTATTGCCCCTTTGTAGGAAATAATGTTCAGTCAAACTGAGCTTCCTCCACCCCAAGGGAAAGATGCTGTTTCCTGCCGGAGTCCATTCATTGTCTTCACTAGCTGAGTTTAGACAGAGACCCCCCAAAAGCTAGTAGCCCTTGAAAGTCCTAGCAAAGGTTAGGGCTGTGCACCACCCAGTTAATTAAGACACCACCCAGTTAATCTAGCTAAAGCATCATCCCCACCTTAGTTCACTTAATTCCTTAGATACTTGTGTAGATCCTTGTTGATTATTGATTAGATACCCTGCTTATTTCTGGAAATTATCTACTGATGAGCTAATCAGATACTTTGTCTATTCCTGGAAATTGTCTGCTGATCTGTGTGTCATTGAAACCTCCTTACCCTAAAGGCTACCCCGACCTCAACAAAGGATCGGAGTGGCCTGAGCTTAGGTGGAAGTCCTTCGGGACTTGCCCGCCTGGTCCCCCGATATTGCAAAATTATCTCGTGTCATTTCTCTCTCATTTGTTGTGCGGGCCCTCTTTCAGATACTGAACCCTACTCCATGTGGGACGTGGAGGGAGTTCTACGCGACAGTTTCCAATGCCAGCCCTTCCAACTTGGCTCAATCCTACTGCAGGGATTGGGTCTCCAGACTAGATATGAGATGATCTACCTCCTAGTCCAACAATATCATAGAGCTAACACAACCACACCCTCCATTCCTGCCCTGAGAGCAATTACTCTAGAAATGGATCTACTCACTCACAATCTGAATCTATGATAAAAGTTATATCTAGTTTTGACATATAAATAGTTTGATATTCTACTTATCTCACTAATGGTTCACCAAATAACAAGACACTTTTCTAAATACAAACAGAATAACAACTTTGAGATTCTAGTGATGACGATGGGACCAAGGTTGACTCCCCCTAAGGGAAGGTCTTAGCTCAATCACCACTTCCCACAGAGTGGTCCTCACGTACAGGTTAGGAAGCTAGTTTTTTCAGAATCCTCAAAGCTGCTTGGGTGATGGACCTGCATTGAACCAAATTCCCGGAAAACTGGTATCTAAGTCACATTTTAACTATAGTCCATTGGAACACTGTAACTCGACAGTAGAGAAACCTGTTAATATGAGCAGCAATGGGATAAATTAGCATCAGGTACAAATTAGCTCCCTGATGTGATGCACTGGGAAGAAGAGAGCATTGCCTCAGTGTTAGTCCTGCCCAAAGTGCACACCTTCAATCCATGAGGAAACATCGGACAAACTGAAAAACAGTTTGCAAAATAGCTGATCTGCACTTTTTAAAAATATCAAATGGAAAAAAAGACAAAGACAGAAACTGTTCCATACCAAAAGAGACCAAAGAGACAAGACATCTAAATGCAACATGTGGTCCCTGAACACACCCTCCCAAAATATTTTTATGGGGGCAACTTGTAAAATATAAATAAAATCTGTAGATTCAATATTAGCACTGAATCGGTGTTAATTTCCTGAAGATAATGATTATAATGTGGCTATGTAAAAGAATTTACTCATTCTTAGAAAATGCACACCTAAGTATTTAGGGGTAAAATGTCATTGTGCCTGCAACTTATTCCCCAATGGTTCTTTAAATAATAATAAGTACCTATAGAGAGACAAAATGGTTTTTCTAAAAGGTGGGAAAATGTTAACCAATGGGGAAGTCTGGGTGAAGGAATATTTATGTTTTTTGTAACTTTTTTGAGAATCTAAAATTATTTCAAAAAATAAAAAATTACCAAAATATATATATATATATGTAATCCTCTATAGAAAAAGATTTTTCTTTCCTAGTTCTTAGACTGTGTACCCACATCACTCCCATTAACAAGACACCCGAAAAGCCAATTCAATTAAACAAGAGTCAATTGTATAAGATTCCCTCAGTTCTTGTGTTGGTAAAACTCTACATTTAGCTCTAGCCAGTTTGGCTCAGTGGATACAGCATTGGCCTGTGGACTGAAGGGTTCTGGGTTCCATTCTGGTCAAGGGCACATACCTTGGTTGCAGGCTCCTCCCTGGCCCAGGCCGTGTGCAATGTGATATTTCTCTCTGTCTTTCCCTCTCCCTTCCACTCTCTCTAAAAGTCAATGGAAAAATATCCTCAAGTGAGGACTTAAACGAACACCTCTACATTTAACCTTCTTTCTTCTCATCCTCCTCCTATCTTCTGTTACACCCATGCTTTTTAAGGTATCACGGTCGATGAACTATAAATTAATGTTAGCAAGAGAGTACATAGTGCAGTGCACTCTGGCTGTTAGCATGAAATTCTAAGCTCTTTTTTTAGTAGCAGTGTGTCCCAGGGCAACTGATTTTTTCATCTCGGAAATGAAGGTGATAATAGCCCTTACCTCATGAGAGTGCTGTGATGATTAAATAAAATAAAAATGGGAGGTGCCTGCCATTTGACAGTAAATATTCGACAAATGTCACCTATTAATTGTTTAGCTCAAACATATTGAGAACCTTAAAGAAATAAGAAAAGTTAACACTTAAAAATAAATAAGTTGGGCCCTAGTCGGTGTGGCTCAGTGAATAGAGTGTCAGCCCTTGGACTGAAGGGACTCTGGTTCGATTCTGATCAAGGGCAGGTACCTCGGTTGCAGGCTTGATCCAAGTGCAGGAGGCAACCAATCCATGTGTCTCTCTCACATTGATGTTTCTCTCTGTGTCTTTCCCCTTCCCGTCCACTCTCTCCAAAAATCAATGGGAAAATATCCATTTTGATTAACAAAAAATAAAAACAAACAAACAAATAAATAATTTGGGCCAAGTTAGTGTTGCTCAGTGGTTGAGCATCAACCTATGAAGTAGGAAGTTACAGTTCGATTCTCAGTCAGGGCACATGCCTGGGTTTCGGGCTCTATCCCCAGTAGGGGGCGTACAGGAGGCATCCAATCAATGATTCTTTCTCATCATTGAGGTTTCTCTCTCTCTCCCTCTCCCTTCCTCTCTGAAATCAACAAAAAATATATTTTAATAAATAAATAAGTTGGCACTATTTATAACATGTTCACATTATTAGAACATCATGGGCTAGAATTCAAAAGGAAATGTGAATTCAAGCAACTATGCAGCCATGACCGAATTAAGAATTTCCCCAAATCCAAAATAATAGAAGACATGAGCATAAATAAGCAACTTAATTCCACTTTAGGGCTCAGACAAATCTAAAACAAAGTGGAAATTACAGGCAACAGCTTAAGAAAAAATGAAACAACAACAAAAACAAACAGTACTTTGCCTCCCATTGGGAAACTTTAAAAAGATAGGAAAGAATATTTGACTATGAGACAAAAACATGAGTAACTTTCTCATTTCCTGCTCACAAGATGCTCTGGCAGCCATTATTTAAGCTGTGTGGAGGACATATAATAAGAGACTAAGCAGATATAAATGTTCAGCAGGACGGTTCTTTATGGCTCCTTGGCACCCCGTGCCAAACATTAATAAGGTTTATGAGAAGCCAGTGAGCGCTGTAAATTGCTCTCTCTCTCCTAATTTGAATCATGCTGCAGACTTCATTTATTTCCTGCCTGCTGACCTGACAATGCGAGATAAATCTGATAAAGTTCTCTAACTTGGAAAGAGATTTGTTTTCCGTCCAGGGAATCTATCTCTACGAGGAAAAGGCTATTGGGCCTGGAGCCACAGGCAATAACATGTGTACCTGAGCTGCCCCTTTGATATCCGGAGTGTTGTCGCACAGGGTACTTTGCTTATTCAGCCTTTTTAAATGGTCCTGAAGGAATGTTCTCGTGCAACCCCCTCGGCCGCAAACTCGCCTGCAGTGAAGTGATTTAAGGCTGAAATGTCATTAAGGGAGCCATATTTTACGAGCAAGGGCTGGGTGGCCATCATTTTGGATCCTCTGTTACTCCAAACTCCATTGCTTATTTCCATTTTTTAATATTTAGGGGGTAAATAGTTCCAAGATGCATATTCCAGTGCGTAGCTTGTCAGGGTATTCTGCAAGTGGATCGAAGAAAAGGGAATTGACTTCATTTTGATTTTCGAATATTTCAGACTGGTTTGCATTCTGCCCCTAGTGATAGCCTTCGTGAAGTGTGTTATACTATAATTGCATTAGGCAAAGCCATAACTGACAATTGCCAGGAGGGAAATTTTTCATTTTATGGGGGGCGGGGTGGGATACCAGACACTTTTTATACATTATATTCTCATTCTTTCCTTAAAAGCAGGGAATTGCAAAATCTGGATTTCAGAGTAACAAGAAATTCAAGCAGCACTCTCCATCCAAAATAGTGAGGTCCATTTAATAAGAATGAGGAATATTTTTTTCTTTTAATGCAAGGATCTCAAAATACACGCTGAAAAGCTAAAGAAATGGTTAAGTTAAAACTACGATAAATTTCATAAAGGACGGTAGTTACATTGGCATGACACGATCTGAATTTTAACACAAAAATCAGTTGTAGCTAATATTTATTGATATTTACTACAGTGTTGCCAGCACTGAACTAAGCACTCGACATGGATGACCCCTTTGAATCCTCGGTGTACCCCCCACATTGTACGCATAAAGAGAGTGTAGCTTAGTAGGAGACTATTCTGCCCAAGGTCACAGTGCTTTTAAAATGTAGAGACCAGGTCTCTCTTCGGAGCTCAAGCTCAGCCACTTTGCCACTCCCCCACCCCTCGCCCCCATCTTCTAATTCTGGCCTGTTTCTCCCACAACAAAACTCTTTCCAAGACTGAGCACTAGAGAGGCCATAAAGCTAGCAGTTTCTTAGAAGACCCATCTGAAGTTCTAGTGAGGAAAAACACTAGGATATAAAAATAAAGATGTTAACTGAACTTGGAATAGACAAAGGAAAATTCTAACATCCCAATAATGTCAATTAGCCCATTTGTTGGAAATTCAGCAAATATGCATTGAGCACCTACTGTGTGTCTGGCACTGTTCGACACTTGCATGTATGGGGATAGCACACCCTTAGATTCTCTGAGTTCATTTGGTGCTTTTATCGAAAGCCCAGGTATCAGATTCTCTACTAGGAGCCACGATTTCCAAGTTAAATAAGGCAGGCCCTGGTTTCCAAGTCCTCACAATCCAGTGCCAACCTGGCAGAAAAGAATCAGGAGTGCTGTGGTCTTTACCACTGTTGTGCCTTCTCTCCTTTTCCCTTAAAACACCAAGAGTTATCCACTCACATCCAAAATCAAACGCCGAATCTCTGAGATATATCCTGTTGGTTTTCCTAATTACCCCCTAAAAGAAGCGACGTGCCAAGAACCACCTTCCACCTGTAGAATCAGAATGTGTGAGAGCTAAAAGGAAACTTCAAGGTTACTCACCTGAACCTATAGGTGAGGAAGCTGAGGCCTGATGGTGGTTCTAACCCATGTCATCTGGCTCCAAAGACTTTGCTCTTCCCCAGTGCATCTGCTGAGCTACCTCCAGTGTGATCAACCCCAGTCCTTTCTGCCCACCAGATGAAATGAAAAATTTTATTGTTCATCATTTTGGATAAGTCGCAATATTGTGGGTTCATATAAATTCCCTCACAAATTATACTCAATAAACCCCAGTGAGTAATTTAAAGGCACGATACCACCCCCCACTCTTGCTGGGAGGGCAAGGTGATGATGGAGCAGGAGAGAGGAGAATGGGGAAGCTCATAAATTATGAGAAGCAAAGGAGTGATTTCATCAAAGTGCCAAGCTCAGTCCATGGAATGTTTCAATTGTATAAAATTTATAGTTTTCTGAGGGGAATGATTTACGGGCCCTAATTTTCCACAATAAAAAGCTCAGTGGGGATTCTGTGAATGAAATATCTTTTTAAAAATAAATAAAAAATGTAATTCGAAATGAGGGTCAATGGTGCCACGTCTGGAGAATAACTCCTTCTCGGATCAGCTCCAAAAATGAGTCACGGGAGAAAGACTCTATAAAACATGTGTTATTTTAAAAGGCATAGGAAGTTGTAGAATAAATAAGCAATATGCAGAAAAGTGTATTTGATTGGATTTGTTCAATTGACAGGATTATATCTTTATCATTAGGTTTCAATTAAACAAGAATAACTGGATAGAAGTCTAAGGATTTTAATGAAAGCTAAGGTGTTTAAAGAATAAGAAGGGAAGAAGAAAAAGAGAAATCTTATTTAATACAATTAAGAAAGTATGCCTTACATAAATGAAAAACAAAATATAAATATCTATTGCTTCCCACAGATTTGATCAAGATGGAATCAGAGCCTAGATTTCTTGAAATAATTCTAAGTCCCTTTCTTCAGGGATGTCTTTCACAGGGAGTATGTTAGGAGCCTTCCTTCTGCCCACAGATGCAGCCAAATGCTAGTCCTGTGAATGGGGGATAGGCCCACTGAGTCATAATCCAGCCTCAATGCCACCTTCATGGTGTTCCGTTCTTCATAGCTGCGGCTCCACCTCAACTTCCTACTGGCATTGAATCCCCCACTAGACTATATCCCTGCCCTTCCAGGCTGAGGTCCTGATAAACTACCTGGACCTCTCCAACTTCTCTCTCTGAGGGACTGAATGAACTCCAAGCCTTTGTCACCCATTCCTGGATAGATGACTTTGTATCTCAACTCCAACAAGAGTCAAGTTTGAGTTGACCACACAACTTTAGACAGTGACTATTCATAGCAAGTTACCTTCCTCAACACACACAGTAGTTTATAAATTCCTGGGCTCCATCTGCACCAGCCAGAACTTGCCATTGTAGCCAAAGCCATCTCACTATTGGTGGTGATGAGTTTGTAGTTAGCACAAGAAGATGAGAACCAAGTTTCTGAATTCTACTTCAAGTACTATGATTGATTTGCTAAATGAATTTGGTAAAGTGTCAAATATTTGCAAATTTCTTGCTTCTTTCACTTTTGTGTGAATAGACTCTAAAGTAGTCACCTCATGAAATTTACTCTTATTGTTCAAGTTCTTGTATAATTCTATTCCATTGAGAGTGGGCAGGATTGTGACTTGCTTCTAAAAATAGACTATGACAAAGATGATGTCATGATTATGTTACATTATGTAACACTCCGTCTTACTAACAGACTTACTCTAGGGACTCTAAGTGGCTGGCTTTGGAGAGGGAATGTTCAAATTTGGAAAAGGACCTATAGGAGAGACCCACTAGCATGGAACTAGGGGCAGCCTCCATCTGCTAGCCAACGAGAAGATGGAGCCCTCAGTCTCACAACCACAAGGAGCTGACTTCTGCCAACAACAGTGATGGCGAACCTTTTGAGCTCGGCGTGTCAGCATTTTGAAAAACCCTAACTTAACTCTGGTGCCGTGTCACATATAGAAATTTGTTGGTATTTGCAACCATAGTAAAACAAAGACTTATATTTTTGATATTTATTTTATATACTTAAATGCCATTTAACAAAGAAAAATCAACCAAAAAAATGAGTTCGCGTGTCACCTCTGACACGCGTGTCATAGGTTCGCCATCACTGGCCAACAACCTGAGTGAGCTGGGAGGCAGATCCATCACCACTCAAGCCTCCAGATGAGAAGTGAGCCCCAGCTGACACCTCAATTGCAACTTTGCAGAAGACACAGTTAAGACAACTTCTGACCCACAAAAATTGTAAGATAATACATGTGTTGTTCTAAGCAACAATATATAATGAATACAACTTTAATTCAAATAAATACAAAAAATTACAATGCACACTTCAGTAAATGATATAGAAGACATTTTAAATCCCTAAACCACCAACAAGGATGTATAGTTTGTATGGAAAGATTAAGCAAAGTTATTGTATGATAAGTGAACGTTACCTAGGGCAGTTCAGAAAAGGTTGCCAAATAAATGAGGTGGGCTTAAGTGCCCTAGGGGCACTGTAGGAAGAGAGATGACTGGGTCCCAGGAAGAGTTTATGATGGAAATAGAGCTAGTTCCACAGTTCTGGCAAGACGGATAGGGCTTGCTCTGGCAGAGATGAGGAGTAACACATTTGTGGCTCAAGTACCTCTGTTAGAAAATGGTGAACACACCCTGACCTCTGTAGAATGAAAATGCACTTTTCTATGGGATCAACCATTCTATGGTCCTACAATTATATGATCTTGGCAAGTTATTTTATTATCTCAACCTCAATTCCTGCCGTTGTAATACAGAAATAATTGTATCTTTCTCCTTAGGTTGTTTTGAAAGTCAAATGAGGAAAAAGGATTAAAGTTCTTAGTACACATAAGCATCTGATACATGTTAGCTCTTATTATTACCAACTGGACTGTTAATACTTATTGGAAGAAGAGAGCACATTTTAATAGTGAGCTCTCTTTCCACCAGATCCTTCAGCCAGCTCAGAGGCGAGCGAAGAGTCTCAGACTCTCCCAAACTGGATCATTCCCAAGAAATGGTGCCTTTTAGCCTTCCACTCCTGCTTCCTGACTTGTTAGGTGTTTTGTATGACAATGGAGATCCCCTGTACTAAACCATGAGTGACAAAGGCCTATTTCACCTTCTTAACTTGCACCAGGTCCAAAGTAAATCCTCCTGAAGTGGTTTTGTTTTTTGTTTTTGTTTTTTTAGTGATGATTAGGCCAGCATCTCAGGAGGCTGAGGGGGGTGGAGGGGAGGGGAGACATTTTTCAAAATTCTAGCTTCTATCCTGTGTCCTTTGAAATGTTTTGCTTGAGATTCCAGGATTTAATCCCACCTTGTCCAGCCTCAGGGGATTTTCCTAGCCCAATTAGTATGGATAGTTCAACTTTTTTCCCCAACATATCCCTCACTTACCACTTGCACATTACTCTCTTCTTTTCTTTTAGAATCCACCTTGAGATTCTCCCCATTTTGAAATTCCATTTTGAAATTCCAAAATCATTACTAACCACAGTAATGATTCCTTGTTTGCAAGTGTTTCCACAATAACCAATTGCTATGATCAATAATGACAGCAATAACCCGAGGAAGTCCCATCAATTTGTGTTTTTGCAAGCTGCCAACTATCTCCATGGAGAGAGCATGCAACACCTCTATCATACTAAAAAGTCAAATTTAGAATGCATTACATCTATTGGATATTTATAAATATGAGGCATGTGTGAGTCTTTTGGTTAGCTGATGGAATTTACAGATCTTCCCTGTTGTTCAGCGCTGAGACTGGAACAAAAGTCCCCAGGAGTTTACTGGAATATTCACATATGGTTAGATATTACACATACATTTGGCATCTTGGTATATTTGAGAAGCAGTGTGTCTTCACACAGACAATTGGCATCTGGCTTGAATACTCAAAAGTAGGGAGGGAAACAGAGATGCCAATAAGAAATCAAAAGAAAAGAGGACGCGGACAACGGCTTTTCTCTCAGCCAAAAGGGAAATGGAAACACTCCAGCTCAGTCAGATGATCAGTTGCCCAAGTCCGAAAATGTAATCTGCCCTCAGGGTACTTTTACCTAAAATTAATCCAGACCGTTGTTTCCTTCAAATAAATAAAAAAGATCTGAACAACAAAGGTGATTTATTTTAAGAATCAAAGTCTCTGGGAGGAGGATGTGGTGGAAAAAAGCTTGAGTTCCATCTGCATAACTTACCCGCTGTGTCTTTTTGGGCAAACTGTGTAACCTCTCTGCACATTGGTTTCCTTGTTTGTAAAATGGGAACAGACACCCACAAGACATCACTGTGATTCAGAACAAGGTCAGGGAATGGATACACTCTTCTAAAATATTAGTATTACTGGCTTCATTGAATCATTCTGTAAGTAAGTAGGGTATACGTTACAATTAATTTCAAAATCATTACTAACCACAGGAAACATCTTTGGGGTCTCCCTTCTTCTGGGAACTTGTGCCTCAATTCTCCCCTCCGGCTCCCCCAGACTAGACTTCATCAGTAGTGTGGGTACCACCATGTTAATATAGCATGAGTTCAGCCTGGCCCCAGATGATTGGGACAATGTTCCTGATGCTTAGCCATATTCTGGCCCTCAGATATGTGAAATAACCCCCATATTCATATAGCCAATCCCATGTAGCAATTTTTTTTCTCAAGCCTGTTCAAGTTGGGTTTCTGTCACCTACAATAAAAAAGATTTCTAAAATGATATGGGAGACAATAATGATTAAGGTTCCACAGAAATGGAGAGAATTTCAAAATGGGGAGAATATCAAAAGGCAAGAAAAGTAATGAATCAGAAATGAGACTACCTAGATATCTGGTTACAGCTATTGAAATACCAGCATTTGTGACTTACTAGTCATGTGACTGGGCAAATCACAATCTTGACCCTAATGTATAAAATGGAATTGATTTGAAATGCTCATAACCCTTGGAGTACAAATGTGATCCTATCTCTTATTTCAGCAAATACAATTAAAACTAACTCAAGAATCCTATTCTAGCTCAGTCTTCCACTTCACCTTCCCCTGCATCGGCTGAGAATCCCAGGAGGCTTAAATAAACCAAAGGGAGGGTCCCCCAACTTTTAATCCAAAGCATGTAAAAAGTGCCATAGGTTGGCGTGGCCCCTGGAAAGAGGGGAAAACTGCCAGTAGCACAACTCCCTTGCCAGTAGTGCCAGGCACACAGTCGGCTAGTACCTTCCAAAGTCCCTACTGCCCACAGGCTCCATGCCCAGACTGGTACAGATGCCTATTTTGTCCAGACCCACAACCACATCTTTCTTTCCAATCCCAAAGATCACCTCAAAAGTCTGATTGCTTTCCTTTTCAATCTCTGGAATTAAAAAAAGGGGGGGGGGGGCGGGTGCTTCTTCCACTTTTTCCTGTGATTCTGGTGCTACCATGTACCATCCTTCCTCATCCCACCTCTTCCTCAGAGTAGCTACTTGATCTGTCTTCCTCGCTGAAGTGTCTCCACTTCACTTACCCTCCCTCCCCACTTCCTGGAGAAGAGGAATTGGAAACTCCTCGCGCCGCTCAGAGCTTGTTTCCCTTCTAAGACAATGAGTTCCTTGGGAACTGGGAGAGCATTTTTCGTTTTCTTTTTGTCTAACCATATCCACCATTATTATCACCCAAAACCTAGCCAGTGCCAAACACATATTTCACTCTTAAAAGTGTTCATCAAATGTAAAACTGCAAGATCTTTACCAAAGAAGAGGATTGGTTTGGCTCTGCTGTTCCTCCAGCTCCCCACCTCCCACATCACGCCATGGTGGGGCTCACTGCTCAAGGGCAGAGGTCAGGCCTCTTGCTGAGGGCAGAGAGGTAAGCTGTGCTACCTCCCCTTGCATTTGTTTTTGGCATCAAATTAAAACAAAGAAGCATGAAACAGAGGGAGGATGTATGGTGGACTCACATGATGAACAGTGTCTATTCTCATCATGATTTTCAAGAAGAATTAGAAAGGACAATTCTGTGCCTCCTTTTTAATAACATTTTGCATTCAGGTTTGACTCTCCATGTACCTATTTTATCCACTACTCTTACCCAGGGAAATTTGTTAACATCTTATCTTTGGCCTTGGTGTCATCACAGTAAGCAAAGAGCTTAAAATAAAAGGTTGGATCATACAGACATTATAGAATCCTTTGGACCTGATATAAAGTTTCCATATCATTTTATATCCATCAGAAGTGAAAATTCTGGAGCTATCATATATTCATGAATATAAACCTGGCTTTTGTCTTCCCTCTAAAACTATTCTTCAGAATGAGAGAAGTATTGTATATGGAAGTCCTAACAAAGTTGCTAATAATACAAGGTACTTTCTCAATTGTTTTAGTTTGAACAGTAAAGTAATGTTGACTGAAATTACATCTCACAATGTTTATAGAAGTCACCTGAAATAATTTATTTTTAAAAATGAAATGGGAGGCAAAGAAATTTAATACAGATTTAGCATTGTAAGCAGGCTTTTTGAAAATAACTTTATAGTAAATGATTATAATATAGAAATTACAAATAGAATAAAATTTCAGTACCAGCATCATACACAAAATCAAACAATATTGCCCTAACTGGTTTGGCTCAGTGGATAGAGCATCGGCCTGCAGACTCAAGGGTCCCAGGTTCGATTCTGGTCAAGGGCATGTACCTTGGTTGCGGGCACATCCCCAGTGGGGAGTTAGCAGGAGGCAGCTGATCGATGTTTCTCTCTCATCAATGTTTCTAACTCTCTATCCCTCTCCCTTCCTCTATGTAAAAAATCAATAAAATATATATTTTTTAAAAATCAAACAATATTATGACTCAAATAGTTAGGTGAAGGTAAAGATAATATTGTTTGGAAAATTTTGACAGGTGATTCAAACATTCTTCTAGTGGTAAAAAAAAAAAAGGCTAATAGACTAATGCTGAAGATGTAGGTGTGGTATTAGTGAACTTTTTTCATGAAATGTAAGGGTGGAAAAGAAGCATTTCTAAATCATATACTATTTTATATTAATATATCAATTCTAAAATGAATATATTTTTTATTTAAAATATATGTAGGCAACTGATTAATCAATCACACATTATAGATACAAATTACCTATTTTAGCTAGCCCTAAAAGAGTTTTGTATTCAAGCTGGCCACAAAATTTATTTTATTATCTTTTCATGGATAATGGCTTAACACTTTGGGTTCTTTCATATTAATACATATACAACATATCAAAATTAAGAGATATTTAATTATGTGAGGCAATATACATACATTCATGTATTCCTGAAGGGCAATCAAATGACAGGCTCTAACTACAAATAACCTAAGGATGTCAGCACCAACTTTCTAGCAATGAGAAGTAACTCCTAAAAGAGAGAGTCTCAGAAGCAACTTCTCAGTAAGTTTCATCCTATGCGAGAAGCTGCCTGATTTGCTGACCTCTCAACTGTCTGGCACATAGCTGGCACGCAATACATATTTGTGAAATTATTGGCTGTCAAATGCCTACATCCTCTTAATTAATTAGTAGCTTAAACTCGTATTTCTTACCCACTTTTTTTTAATCCCCTTTTTGAAAATTTCTTAGACTACTGAAACATCAAGTAGCAAAATGGTATAGGCATCTGTTTATGGAGGTCCATTTGACAAACAGGGACACTGATCCTCAAATAAACACCAATGTAAGGGACTGGCACATAGATATTAATATTCCTTAGTAGGCTCCTATTAATTATACTGTTCTCCAACTTGCCCTGCCCCCACGCCTTTAATCTTGTTTCTAAATCTCTAACAAGAAGGGTAAAGATAAGAGGTGATTACAACAATGTCAGGGGGAAAGACAGAGAATCGCTGCTGAAGAAATAAGCAGGTTAGGGCCGGAATGTAATAGGGTTGCACAATAACTGTGTCACAGGGTAGGCTTTTAAAAAGCTCAAACCTTTATGGAACCTGAAGTAACCACCATTCATTTCTTTGTATTACAATAAGTCCTCTGAAGCATCCTCTTAGTTAAAAGGCAAGTAAGACAATAATGCTGGAAACAGAGAAGGCAGCAGGAAAAACGGAAGACTAAATATGAGATGGACTGACTCCAGAAAAGAAGCCATAGGCAGGAGTCCACAGGAGCCCAGCAGGGCTGTTGAGCACAGGGCATTGTGGACATCACCCGTTCACGGGGTGGCCAGGAGTCAGACATGACTCCACGGCAAGTAACATACACACATGCCTAAGAGGAATATTTCTAATTCACACTGAACAATTCTTCAGGATTTAAATAGCACCAAAGGCAAAGAGAAGTGAAATTCTAAGGAGCGTGGGGAAGTTTGGGGTGGGCAGGAAACATCACAGAGAGAGCTTTCCAAACACTGCGAGGAATAGAGGAATAGCTCGCTCAGGGCTGAGCGCCACCTCACTGAGGACCTGAGGGCAGCAGCACAGAAGACATGGAGGCGGGCAAAGATGGGAAGGGAGCAGACACCAAACACAAGAAGTAACTGCCACAAATTATAGACTAGAGGGCAGGGGAAGGGGTACTGAGGAGCGCTCTGGCTGCTCAGTGAGAGGAAAGGACGTCTCCTTTGGGTGGCCTGCGGAGTCCAGAGGTGTGACTCGTCCAGAAAAACAGTGGGGAAACTCCAGATTGGACCACACGCCCTTCCATTTAGTGTTCTGGAAGAAATTTTGAATAATTCTTCAGGTCATTAAAATCCAGGGAAAATTTCAGGGAAATTATCCTACCCAGCACTTTGTAAAACCACTTACCATAAGAATAAACAGAGTTTGGAGATATTTTTTTAAAATGGTAAGAGGCATTTTTAAGTGCTTTTCTCCACTTCCTCTCCTTACTGCCCACACACACACCCCTCCCCCGCCCTGCCCCAAGAACACACACATATTGAACTATAAAAGGGGAGAGGAGGAGTCAGGAATAAAGAGCTTAAACAAATTTTAGTCTTCATAAGCCAACTAAATCTCTAGAGTTGAGAGAAGTAGAGTTGAGATGAAGAAATCTTGGTTCAAGTTCAGATTACTTTTTATTTCAACTGATTAAAAGCTTTGAGAACACTAGTGCTTCAGAAATCATTAAAAACAAAGGTTCACTTAATATACATGCAATAAAACAGAAATTGTCATATTTCTTAGACATGTACCATGACATACTTTTGCCCTAAGGTAAGGAAAGCTAAAATGATGTGCACTGCTCTTTTTATTCACTAGCTTGGCACACTAAAAATATATTCTCTAGAAGTTTGCCTTCTCCTGAGTACTATTTTAAATAATTAGCACCTGGTACTATATGATCTTAATACAGAATATAGGTCCTGTGAGGTAAGCATTATTTATTGTTGCATTGTAGTAGCTAGTTGGATACCAATAAGCAGGGAGATCACCTTCCCAAGACAAAAGTCATATTCTAACCTAAGTGTTCTATTAGAACCCTAACAGTTTTCCCCTAACAATACTATCAGAACATTCCTCTATTTCATATCCATCTCCATCAAAACACATATTTGGGGAGAAATACAAACCCACTCATTTCTTTATCTTGTCACCTTTAGTTTCAATATGTTAACATCAAGTAAAAGTTATGCTGTTTGAAAGAAAGAAAAGTCGGCAAGTTGGAATAATCTGATGAAACAAATAACATTCCCTGTAATTACAAATGATTCTAGCCATTGACTGTGGTTATAAACCCCAAGCTTATATCTGTAGCAGTGACTCACTGCCTTGAATTCTGTTCTCCAAAATTTAGCCTTTCACATCTCTGATATACTTAACCTCTTCTTAAGGAAATTCTCCAAGAAAGTTGGATCAACGTAAGTCAGTTTCATAGTCATACATAATGCAAAATAGCAAGAGACAGATTTCAGATGTGACCTAAAAGTTCTTTAGAGGAGAAATATGATTGTGAAGACATCCTTCAGTGAATAGCCACTGAGATCCTACTACATACATAGGACTGTTATAGGTACATTGGAGATACAAAGATTAATAAGACCCATTTTTATTAGAGGTTTAAAGACAAGGCCACAAATAGTAACAATGCCCTATTGCCCAAGATCACCATGCTATCTGGAGTATTTGATGCCCATGAGAAAGAAACTTGAAATCCAATTTACCTGGACTTTTGAAACAGAAGTAGCATGACCTAATAATGTAAGCAAATCAGCTAAGAGTGAGAGGATCTGGGATCTAAACTCAAACTTGTGTCTACTGAGAGTTGGAGATAAGCTGGTGAACAATGTGGGAAACATTAGAGTGATCCACTGAATGGCATTCCATCGTGCAGATCCAGAAAACAGCCTTCTGAAATTATCCAGAACTGATCAGGCCCTAAGGAGACTGAAACTAACAAGAATTAAAATAAACTGAATGGGAAATTAGAATCCCACTTACCAATTTGCACTGAAAACTCAGGTTTTGCCAATGAACCTGGAATCCTATGGGTCTACTGACCCAAAAGAGAGACTTCACTGAAAAACCAAATTATTCTACTCTGCATTTAAGAGCTAACTTCTAAGAGAGCGAGATTTACACCACTGGTTAGATATAGCAAACTTCTCCCTCTGCTGGCTCACCATTTTGTGCAGAAAATCCTTGGCCTGGCAACTAAGTACCTCCATGTCTGATGTAGCTTGACTCCAATTTTAACTTTATTCTTTCTCCGATGCCTGCTTGTAACGCCCCCAAAACCAAGCTCCAATCAAACAAAGTCTGCCATTCATTCCTCAGTAAGCCATGATTTCTCATGCCTTCATGCCTTAACAAATGGCTGATAACACCTAGAAAGTTCTCTTCTTCTCTCTTCATGTTCAAGACTTGGATCAAGTTCTAGCAACCCCTGATCAGACAGTAATAGAAAAAAATGTGTCCTGTTATCTTCATTAGGGTAACAAATGAAACAATCTTGGCTAGTGTACTGAAGACTGAAGCAGCATCACCCCCTAGTTTGTCTCAAATCCTATTACACTAATAAGAAGAAAGCTGAGCCCTGGCTGGTGTGGTTCAATTGGTTGGAGCATCTTCTTGTGCACCAGAAGGTCGTGGTTCGATTCCCAGTCAGGGCACATGCCTAGGTTGTAGGTTTGATCCCAGTCAGGGCGGATATAGGAAGCAAACAATCGATATATATCTCTCACATCAGTGTTTCTCTCGCTCTCTCTCCCTTCCTTCCTCTCTAAAATCAATTTTTAAAAAGAAGAAGAAGATCATGCTGGAGGCAAGCCCAAGGTGCTTTTTTCCCCCCCTAAAACCTTTATAATCCTTTAAAAAATATCTTTATTGTTGAAAGTATTACATATGTCTGCTTCCCCGCCCCCCCCCCCCATTTAAACCCCTCCAGCCTGCCCCCACCTTCCCCCCCCCTCTGCTTTCACCACCTAATTGCCCATGTCCATGGGTTATGCATATTTATTTATTTATTTATTTATTTATTGTCTTTGGTTGCTTACCTCCCCTGCCTTCCCTCTGAGATTCCCCACTCTGTTCAATGCTTCCATGTCTCTGGATCCTCTCTGTTCATCAGTTTATTTTGTTAATTATATTCCACATATGAGTGAAATCATGTGATAATTGTCTTTCTCTGACTGCTCATTTCACTCAGCCTGATACTCTCCAGGTCCCTCCATGCTACCTCAAAGGGTAAGAGATTGTTCTTTTTTACTGCTGCACGGTGTTCCATGGTATAGATGTACCACAGCTGTTTTAGCCACTCATCTACTAATGGGCACTTAAGCCTAAGGTGTTTTGTAAATACCAGGGAGAGGCACTTGGCAAGTCCTGGGGCTTCACAGGATGCTTCCTGACCAAGATCATGTGCCATTAGTAGGTGAGGCCCAGGACAATGGTAGAGGTTTGGTGGTGAGTGGAGCGGGAGAGCTGTGTAAGCAGATAGAACAGCACGGGAAAAGGCTCAGAGATAGTGTAACAGGACAATCAAAGGGTCTGGGCTGCCTATCACTACTTGAGCCAATTCAGCAGAGACAGGTTTGAATCATATAAGTGTTTATTATAAATAATAAACTCATATTAAATAAATATGATTGTGTATTCCTATACTGCCAGCAGCATGGGAGAGCAACAGGTCATCCACAAAAATCTGCTTTGCAGCCCCCTATAAGCCAGCTGCTTATCTGTGGTAAAACAAAGATTATATAGGGAAGGAGGGATTACAGGCAGGGAGAAGTAGGAGGCTGGGGTGGGACTCCATTCTTTGGGCAACAAGGTTGTTAATCTTTTCATGATAATAGGTTGTTCTTGAATGAGAATGGACCACATTCCAAGGCTGACTCCCTGGTCCAAGATTGACCCCCAGGTCCGGGGAGGGGGGGGAGGGGGGGACATACAACTCTTAGCCAGGTCAGAATGTCTTTTCTTGAACCAACACAAGGCAATCATGGTTAACAGAGCACAATTAATATTTCCCATAACCATAAATAATCCCCCAATATTCTATTTTTTTCCCTCTAACCATAGCAGCAGCCTCTGTCTCTCCTTTGATCTATTGACCTGCCTTTGACCTTCCTACACAGATTTCTTCCTAGGGCAGTGGTGTCCCTGGCTCTCTCAATCCTGGGAGAGAAAAGATGATTGGACCTCTTCACTAGCCAATCAAGCCCTCCTAACGCCATACACCAGCTGCACTCACATTCCTAGGTTCTCCTTGACCCACCAGACACACATGTACCCTTGGAGACTATCCCTCAAAATCCCATCAATACAGGATCCTAAAAGAAGAGTCTTTACACCCATTACCCAGTTATATACCAATAATAATATAGGGCTATTCTTCAAAGGAGGGATTGAGAATATTTTAGTGTTTAAATGATGGAAGTCAGTGTGTGTGGCAGATGGAATTTACACCTCTCTATCAAATAAACCACCCTAAATGTCTATTCCTGAAAAAAGGCAAATCAAATTCCTCCCAGGGCACTAAGAGGACCCTCCACAGGTCAGAGTGTTTCTCTGGTAGGAATCCAGAAAAGTGGAGAGAAGAAATCTAGCTGCTCTCAACATGAGAATGGAAGCCTGTCTGAATGGACAGGGCCAGTCTCAGCCCATAGGAATATTATGTTCATAGTGGGCAGATCCTGTGAACTTTTTTTGAGGGCATCCATTCACCCAAGGAACTAGCAAGGTTAGTCACTTGAAAGTAAAGAACTGAGGTCAACTGAAAGTGAAGAACTCAAGTCCATCCTTGCTCACATGTAGGAGCCCATTCCTACCAGGGGCCTGAGAGATTTGGCAGAGGCTGGGTGAAGGCTGAGCATAGAAGAGATTTCCCTTATGGAGTTCAAGGTCAAGTCAACCTACAGTCAATAGCTCTGCTCTAAACTATAACAAAATACCACTCAACACTCAGTAGGATGGTTATATTTTTTTAAAAAAACATTCATGAGAATTTTTAAAAATTGGACCCCTCGTACATTGCTGGTGGAAATGTAAAATAGCGGGGCCACGTTGGAAAACGAGAGTCACCAGATGGCCCAGAAGTTCCACTTCTAGGTACATACCCAAAAGAAATGGAAACATGTTCACAGAAAAAACTTGTACACAATGTTCATAGCAGCGTTATTCATAAGAGCCTCAAACGGAAACAACCCAAATACTCATCAACTGATGAATGGGTAAACAAAATGTGGTATGCCCATACACTAGAATATAGCATTCATAAAACTTTAAAATGTTATGCTAAGTGAAAGAAGCCAGTCACAAAAGACCAGATATTATGACTGCATTTATGTGAAATGTCCCCCCACCCATAGACATATCCCTGGAGGCATATCCATACAGAAAGCAGATTAGTGACTGCCTGGGGCTAGGGCGGGAGGACAGGGAGGGGGCACTGGGAAAGAGAGGCGACTGTTTAATGGTTGGGTTTATAGTCCTATAATTGGCTCCTCTCTGGGGGGCGTGGCTAGACCCTGGGGGCGTGGCTGGACTCCTGGGCGGGACACAGAGGCCCATGCTGTAGAGGCTATTACACCTGGAGGCATGGAGGAGTGCGCTTACCTCTGCAGCGTGGGCTCTTCACCGAGATGTCGGTGTCGTCAGAAGCGCCAGCGCCCAGCTGAGATGGCAGGAGCCGACGGCAAGCCGGCCCCGGCCCCCGCAGTAAAGCAAGTCGAGGCAGACGCAGCAGTGCGGTGCTGTGCGGGGAGTGGAGGAATCGATAGCCCCATGGCTCCCCCGCACTGCTCGCTGCAGGACCTGCCGGTGGAGATGCTGGTGGAGATCTTTGCCTCGCTTCCCGGCACCGACCTGCCCAGACTGGCCCAGGCCTGCACCAAATTCCACCACATCCTGCACATCGACAGCATCTGGAGACGGCGCTGCCGGGAGGAGTTTGGCGTTCCTGAAACCTTGCAGAACCTGGCGATGATCGGTATGTCTTATCGAGAAGTCTATGCGAAGCTGTTCCACCCATACAGACACATTTTGGGATTGTGGCAGCTAGATAATAGCAATAGAACACTGCTGAATGTCGTGGCAGATGGCTTATGCATTACTGGTTGGACGTTCAGGCCTTCCCTTAACACCCATGTGGATGGCCCACTGCAATTCAAGCCCTCGTTCAGAATTCGCCTGACGGAGAGGAAATCAGCCACGGTGGAGTGCATGGAAGGCCTTTATTGCAGGCCCCACAGCCACCACATGCAGATTCGGAAGGACAGGTTCAGCATCAAGTGCAACAAGACAGTCCACCGAACGGATTCACCCACGCGGCTTAGGGGAGAACCGGGGCTGGTGCTGGTGCAGGAGGACAGACAGGTGTATGACTGGCTGACCTACCGCCGCCTCTACCTCCCGCCACGCCACCCTGACGACCTCATCAGGCCAGGCCTCTTCCAAAGCAAATACCAGATCTTCAGACTAAAGAAGATTGCCATGCTCAGCTTCCATGGGAAGTATGCCAGGGTCACGAAGATCATGGGAGAGTCCATCGCGATGTTAGAGATCCACCTCAAGCGCCGCATCCAGCTGCGAGATGGCGAGATCTTCCGCAACTTCAACGAGCTCTCCCGCGTGGTCCAGGAGATTGACGAGCAAGTGTTCCGGGAGCAGCAGCAGCAGCAGCAGCAGCAGCAGCAAGAAAACGGGACTGAGGAAAGCGAGGGCCATGGCTGGCAGAGCCCTGCCCAGCCCAGCGTCGGGGAGTCCGGGGCTGCAGCTTCCGAGGAGCAGCCTGTCCCGTTTGTTCTGCCTGCGGACGTGTTCTCAATAGAACAGAACTACCCCCAAACCTGCAGGATGTGTTTCTATGGCGTGGACACTGTTACCAGACATGGCTTCGCCTCCACCCGGCGCTACCCTGGAGTCTTCATCTTGTTCGATGAGAACCACTTCGGGTTCATCTGCCTGGAGATGAGATACTTCATCCTGTTCGGCAGAGTCCAGGACACCTTCCAGAATGTGGAGGCACCATCCCCGCAGGCTTTCCTGGAGATGCTCAACCACATTCTGTCCGGACCCCCTGGGAGGAGCAGCTTGCACGCACTTTGAAGATTTGACCTTCTGACCAGGTTACCCACCTTTGTTTGTGTTTTGTTTTGTTTAATATATTTTATTGATTTTTTTACAGAGAGGAAGGGAGAGAGATAGAGAGAAACATTGATCAGCTGCCTCCTGCACACCCCCTACTGGGGATGTGCCCGCAACCAAGGTACATGCCCTTGACCAGAATCGAACCTGGGACCCTTCAGTCCGCAGGCCGAGGCTCTATCCATCAAGCCAAACCGGCTAGGGCAGGGGTCCTCAAACTTTTTAAACAGGGGGCCAGTTCACTGTCCCTCAGACCGTTGGAGGGCCGGACTATAGTTTAAAAAAAAACTATGAACAAATTCCTATGCACACTGCACATGTCTTATTTTGAAGTTAAAAAAAAAAAACGGGAACAAATACAATATTTGTATTTGCATGTGGCCCTCTGGGCCATAGTTTGAGGACCCCTAGGCTAGGGCTTTGTTTGTTTTTTTTTAATCCTCACCCGAGGATATTTTCCCATTGATGTTTAGAGAGAGTGGGGGAGAGAGGGAAAGACAGAAATAATCGATGTGAGAGAAACACATCAGTTGGTTGCCTCCTGCCCAAGCCCGGACCAGGGCCAGGCTGGGTAGGAGCCAGCAATTGGTGACCCTTTAATAAAAGTTCCTCATGTTGTGGCGACCTCCAATTTCATTGTTACCAATTGAACATAATTAAAGCATAGTGATTAATCACAAAAACAATATGTAATTATATATGTGTTTTCCGATGGTCCTAGGCGACCCCTGTAAAAGGGTCGTTCGACCCACAGGTTGAGAACCTCTACCTTAGACCTTTCCATACGCAGGTCCAGGCTCTATCCACTGAGCCAAACCAGCTAGGGCTGAGCATGTCTTTTTAAAAAGAAAGAAAGAAAAAGGAAAGATCCTAAAATTAGATAGTGGTAATTGTTAGATTGTACAACTCTGAATATAATAAAAACCATTGAATTGTAAAAATAAATAAATAAATAAAAGACGAAAAAAGTTTCTACTGGTCTATAAACTTCTCATCCTACATACTTATATTGGAATTAATTATCTTTATAATCAATATATCTTAACATTCCAAATACAAAGCATATAGAGAGTGTACAATGAAGAGAAAATCTTGTAGTGTAGGAGTGAAGGAGAGTCAATAGTATTTACTTCTGCCTCTCAGGTGTCTGAAGTTCAAATTATGCAATGTTAACATGCTAGGATAAATTAATAATTTCGTATGTGTTTTTATTCTATCAGATAATTCATATTTATGACTGACCAAATGTAAAGATAAGTTACAAAACTCTCAAAATTATATTTGGGCTTGTACAGAAATAATGTAATACCTTCCTAGGAAAATATAGTCCTCTTTCTACTGCCATTAAATAAGCAATATGGAAAATACTTCATAAGTAAGAAACAGTTTATGGGGTGGATTAAAATATTCCTTTTCATACAGACAAATTCAAGTACATAAGAGACTTGAGTGAGGGGTCCCTAGGACACTGAGATAAACATAGAAGTCCTGCTCCATTTCTAGAACTGTGTCACTTAGTTCCACCAAGATTGGCAGAGTTCACATACTTTCTGAGTCAAAAATTAAGAATATTTCATTTTTACATATTTGTGAGAATTCCAGTATCTAATTGATCAGCCAGCAAATAAATCTTTAGAAGCAGAACCACTGGATTGGTCAAAGTTCCTGACATTTCTAGAAATAGCCATGACAGATGCAGGAGTTCACAGTTGCTATGGGCTCCAAATATTTTAACAAAAATAAAGAAATAAGCATATATATTGACCACTGAGGAGAGCAAAAGACCCCAGATTATATTCACCGAGTTCCTCCTTCTGACAAAGTTAGAAAACCAGGTGTGGTATTTGAATTACAATTAAAACTAAATCTACACAGAGAATTCAACCACTATGAGCAAGTAATTATGATTAATCATACCAAATAAAGTTTTATAAGACTACGTAAAACCTGAATCATCTGAATAACTACCTTAACTGGCCATTTCATATTTCTTACACAGCTCCTTAAATTTTGAAATCATATGATTGTATATAACTTATATGTTTATTAGGACCCATAAATGTAGGTGATGAGTTATTTTTAACTCTTCTGAATAGGTGGAACACATGGGATATGAATTAACAAGTTAATAAGTTAGAATTTGAGCAAACTGAAAAGATTTCAAGATATTAAATGAATTTCCATATGGTCATTTTAAGGCCAGAAAATATTGAAGAAAAGCAATCAGTATGTCATCAACATACACAATATTCTTTAGACTGAGATATAACTGTTTGAGTTTTACTATTTTAACACAAAAGAAGGCAACTAGTGCTCCTTAGGCTTCCATGAAAACAATCAAGTTGCCACAATAGATAACCACACAGTTCAGCATTGAGGACTCACACAATCCTACACAGATCGTACTTGACCCGGTGCACCCTAGAGATGTTTCCCCAAATAGCTCCCCAGAGCACATCTCTTTCAAAGGAAAGCTTTGGAAGGGAAAAAAAAAAAAAAGAGGCTGGATTTAGATGCTGTTTCTCATATTAACAGATGGACAGCCACGCCCCACATGTATGAATTCTCTCTTGACATGGTTTAGTCACAGAAATCCCACAGATGACTGCCAGGATGGACCATTATTATGCGCTAAGGATGCCTTGTACTAAGCATTAATATTACACAGAATCCAAATTTCAAAAGAGATGAACTGACTCCATGAGACCAAGTTTACATCGGAACTTATGGATAAATGCTGCTACCAATGGCCCTATAAATCAGTGAATTGCTTCCAGAGAAGACTTTATCTTAGTTCAACACTAAATGTATTTATTTGTATATGTATACCTATCCTTCCCTTAAAAACATTTTTTTTGAGATGACAAGTTTTCAATTAAAACAAATCTAATCTGATCAAGCTCTACTTTTACAGTATGTTTTCTCCAGTAAATTCCAATTTTCGTAAATGATAATTCAACCAATCATCACAAAATATATGCTAGGCACTGAGAAGTAGTCTTGCCCCAAAGAAGCTTCCCACCTCCATGGAGAGACAAGTAAGAAAGGATTGCCATGGAAACTAGAAATTATAACATAACAAGTCATACAATGCAGCCAGAAGTAGAGAGACACAGGAAAATATTTAGGCCACCAGGGAGTTGGGGGTTAAAAGAGTTCAACATGGGGAAACATGTCTGAACATCTTGGAGAACCCGCTGAAATTTGACAAGTAGAAATGACCAACCAGAGGGCGTTGGGGGCAAGAGGCACATGGCCAGCTAGAGCAAATAGCCCGTGCACACCCACCGAGGCATGAAACAGCACAGCATGCTCGACAAACAGTTGTTGAACTGGCATTGTATTTACACATAGAACAGTTGTGTTAATATATTCTATAATTTCCTTATAAATAAACTTTGCATGAAAGCCACATTGCTGCTCTTCCCCATCTTAAATGGGTGGGTGTGGTGGAAATCCCATGAATTTTCTAAGAAATTTTGCAAGATCATGCAAAACACATTCTGGTGGAAAGTTACAAACACAATTACAGCAGACATAAATTCAGAAATGACTTACAGTTGAACTTAAATGAAGAGGAAGCCCCCTCCAATTTATATCTTTTCCATCACCCTTGGATTTCAGGGTTAGCATTTTATTCAATAGTTTATTCAGCAGCACCAGGAGGTAGAAGTTTTTCCTGCGTGCACAGTGCAGAGGTTAGAACTTTGGACGGACCTGAGAGTTAATCTTGTCTTTGTTTCTCAGGAATTATGTGGCCCTGGGTAAATGTTTTTATCTTCTCAAGCCTCAGTTTCCTTGTGTATAAAACAGAGGTTATACTAACACATGCCTCAAATGGATAGTCTGACAATTAAATGAAGTTCTATCTAAAGATCTTTGCAGAGAGCCTGGTATGCAGTAAGAGCTCAATAAATAATTTTAAAATAAGAACAAAATAAGGCAATACATTGGTCTGTAATGCAAGCAAAACTAGGAATTTACGCAATTATCAAGATAATTGAGAACGAATCCTCATTCTTGAGACATAACCAGCCAGTTTAGATATAAAAATGATGTGGGTTTCAGATGAAAATGGTTCAGGATTTGATTTTCCTAACAGAGACAATTCTTTTTCCTTTTAGCCTATAGGGCCAACCTCAACTTCTGATCTCACTAAAAACTGCCTAGACTTCTTGGACCTTTTTGTCCCATTTAACTCTGTTGTTAAAAGATACTTATATTGTTTCTTATAAATAGATGTCCAAAAGAAAAGTACCTTCACACCAAAGGATGCGGTATTGGGATATTTGAGAAGCCTGAAGCTCATAAACAGCATGGCACACTTACAATAGCTGGTGGAAGCCCACACACAGGAGCAGTTCCCATGGACACTGTGATATCTTAACACTGTCCCCATTGACTGGCTCATCAGTTGATGGTACAGCACAGTGTTTTTCAACACTGGCTGCATGTAAAAACCACCTGGGGCCCCTTTTAAATTCCCTTGTGTCTTCTGGTGGAATTGGTCTAGGCAGCAGCCTTGGCATCTGTATTTTTAAATTTCCCGTGTGATTTAAATGCGCATCCAGTATTGAAAACTACTAGTGTGGCATAACGTCCACTTATAATTTGGAAAACAAGAGAGGGAATAAAAGGAAGTACTTGTTATAAAATACTTAAAGATGTTTGTGTGTTTTTTTAAATAAATTACAAGTGGGAAATAATTTGTCATTAAATGCCTTTTGTTAAATTTAATTCAATTAAACTGTAATTTTTACTGAACGCTTATTATGTACACTATACATTGTGCTAATAACTGTCAGGAATATTTTGAAAAGTCAATTCCCTTTTTGGCAGAGGGAAAAATCTGATTAGGAAGACATTTACACACAAAAACATGATTAGCGATAACTATAACACAGTAATATGAACAACTGAATAGTCTGATTCTAAAGCTCTGAGAAGATCAGGGAAAATGGCCAAGGTGGCTGGGATTTCTGGGGAATACTTCAAGGAGGCGGCGGGACACAAAGGTCTGAAAGCAGCAAGGTTTGTAAAAGAGAAGAAAGAGTAAGGACTCAGCCTTTCTTTTTGGGGTTGTACACTGGGAAGAATCCCGTTTTCAAGTTAGCTTTCTAGGCAGGCCTACTTTATTGTTACCTAGTTTAAAAGCATGCCCAGCCTGCCCTAGCCTCATCTGGGCTCTTCTTTGTTCATAATTCAGAACCTGTGTAGGATGTGAGTAAGCATGCCCCATGATTAAATGGCAGCCGTAACCTCTTTCTGCAAAGGAAAACTCTCCAAGATCACAAATCTGTAGAAATTAGATGTTTGTAAAACTCTTAAACTTATTTCATTTTCACTCACTACCCAAGTGGGTTTCCTGGCTTTTTTTTTTCCTTTGGCTAATGTTCTTTAGTTTACCATTGGTCTTCATTCTACCATTTTGGTCCCTGGTTGTGTCCTCCCTTTAAAATGTTGGCAGTATTTACTTTAAAGTAAGTTTTAATATCGGTTGAGAATTTTTCTTTCATTTGCAATTTGTGGTTGGGAAGTGATCTGCTTTTTGTTTCAGGTTGTTTTAATAGTTTCCAATATAATATTCCTTCTTGCACTCCAGTGGGTTCATTTACAAAACACTTAATGTTATTTGTGTCTTTGAAGAACTATATTCAGTGAGAACAAAAGTAAGTTCCTTCACAGAGCTTGTGATGGTTTGTAATTGGCAAACTACTAACTTGGCCAGGTTTATGAACTAATAAAGAGAAGGAAACTTTCGAATGTTTACTCTTTTCTTTCTATTCACTCATTTATTCATTCAACAAATGTTTATTGAAACGTCTTCTCTATGTGTCAGGCACCACACTAGGCACAGATAAGGCTCAGCCTCTGCCTCCAGATGATGTAATTCTTTGGGAGGAGGGTATGGAGAGGAGACAGAAACATAGAGAGACAAAAACACAATGTGAATAATGTCACGACAGAGGTATGCACAGGAAGTTACGGGAAGCCCAGAGGGAGGGGAAGCTCACCCCTAAGTGGTGGGGCAACTCTAGTAAAAGCATAAGGTTTTAGCTGCACAAATAAGAGAGAAAAAGTCACGTCATACAGAGGAAGCAGTTTGTACAAAGGCCTAAAGTCACAAGATAGTATGAAGCTTAGAGTGTGGAGGAAGTGACCCAAGATAAGACTGAAGAGATGAACAACAACCAAATATGAAAGATCTGGTAAGTGGTGCCAAGAGGCATGAACTTAACTGTATAAAGAACGTGGACTTACTAAAGTGCCGTAAGTAAGAAGATGAATGATCTGGCTTAACATGGCTCTGGTTTGGAAAACAGAGTGAAAACAGGGAGAATAGAAGAAGTAGATGCAGTAACCTAAGCGAGAAATAAGACCATGAACCAGACTAATAGACATTTTTATATAGGAAAGGGGATGAATTTGAGAGGCAGTAGGAGGTAGAACTGACAGAATACATGGATGATTTGAGGAGGATATACTAGTATATGTAAATGGGGAAAAGGCCGGCAGACAAGCATCATGTCTAGGTTACTAGCTTGTAATGTCTAGGTTTCTAGCTTGAACAATTGCATGGATATGATGCCACTACCTAAACGTTCCTCTCTGACACTCAATGTGGCTTAAGTAAATTTTGCCCAGAACAAAGTTAAACAAATGGGTGTAAGTAATAATGAAAGTTTAAATGATTCATTCATGATTCAATGAATAAAATGGGCAAAATTTCATTTGTGGTTATAATATTTGGATGATATCTGAATGGAGTACTTCTTAATCTGAGTCTATTACTTTTAAATAAATCAGCACAGGAAGTAGAGACTGGAAAATGTACCCTTTTGATATGAATAATCTAAACACATTTTCCTCTGCTTATTAAAATCATAGACCTCTGATATCACTTCTCATCCATTTGTTTAACCTCTGAGTCCAGAAAAGAGACAACAGGCAGACATCAGCTTGACCATAGCCAGGATGTCAACTGACTGAAGAATCCCATTGGGTCAAGGATTGGTCTATAGATTACTGATTCTGTGGGCCTTCATATGTACATGGCAGACCCTGAGGCATATTTAGGGTCACAGGGAGCAGACTTTCTCATATTAAATATGTTATGCTACTTCACATAGCAAACATTTTTCTGATGTTTGATATGTTTAGAAGGCAAAGAAATTTGAAATGGCAAGAAACCAAAGAAAAAATGGTAAAAGGGCCTAGCCCTCAAATGAAATAAAAATGGATAGAACTATCCATTTCATGAATAATGAGTCTGGAGCACTTCCTGGCATATGCTCACCGGTACTATGTGTCAGAAACCAAATCAGTTTCCTGTCCTACTGGAATGTGCAGGCTAGTAAAAAAAGACATTTAACCAATGACTAAAGTTTGCTGAAAATTCAGAAAATAAACCAAAAAATATACAATTCCAAAATGGTAAAAAAATAAAATGAAATAAGAGTCTCTTGGCTCATTTCTAGAACACTGAGACACCTTATATAAAGTAGGCCAAAATGGATAATAATAAAAGAATTTTAAAGAACCGTGGACATGCATATAGACTCATTTTCAAAATGAAAAGCAAACTATAAAATGTGAACATAATAATAATTTGGGGCAAGAGTCTACAGGGTGGCAACCAAGTCTTTAAAGAAGAAAACACATAGTAAATGATTGATACTACATTATTACATGTATATTATAATATGCAATTGATATTATAATATATAATATTAAAATTACCATAAAATACACAATAATATATTACTAACATATTACAATACAACATATCGTACCACAATAATATTGTGTATTGTATTACCTGAGTTCAAAGAAACAGAAACAATAGGATATATGTATGAGTCTCACCCCTAAGAGCTGTCATGATACAGATGTCCACTTTTGGTGGTATTGGTATAACATGCAGAACCATCTGTAAATTAGGCTCAAGATCTTTCTTCCCTGCTGATTTGGTTCTAAGGAACTCCACTCGGGGTCATAGCATGAATTGAGAGTGAGGAGGCAATACAATAGGAATCAGTTTTGAAAGAGTCTGAACCACTTGCTAGAGCATCTTACTAGTGTCTTCTAGACTTGTCCAAGCTCAGTCTCATAGATTTCATTTCAACTTGAAGACAGGTTGTGCTGTACACACCCAACCTTGTGGCCGGATGGGTCAGACAACATGCAATTCATGATGGGAAGCTCAAGCCACATAGTCACATGGTGTCCCATGGTTAGGCAGTCAATCTCTTCATGGTACAGTAACAAGCCAGATGCTGTTTGCGAAAGAATAATTGCTTAACAGAGGAAGGCATAAATCTGCTCTAAAAGCCTAGAGAGCTACTAGCCAGAAGCTCCATACAGCATCCCTATTTGCTATGCACACATTGTCAGCGGATCTGCTGGATCATAAGGCCCAGGTGATGGAGGATCAGGCACTGAGGTCAGAATTGCTGCAGAGACTTCTCTTGCTTTGTTCACACTCAAAACTGGCAGCATTATGGGATAACTCTGCACATAGCTAGGAGTAGCATATTCAAATGTGGTATAAGTGACCTCAAATTTTTCTTTAAAACTACATACCAAGTACTGTACTTTTTTTTCATGGTAGATAATGCAAGGTACAAAACTTATCTTTTACCTTACTCCAGACCATTGAACTCCCAAAACTTCATGGAGGGCATGGGCTCCTGAATTTTTGTGGAGTTATGTCCCACTCTCTTATTTAAATATTTATTACGAGGCATCTGATTTGCTACTTAGTGTTCATCAGGTGCAATCAACATATTATGATATATAGGACCAGCATGCACTGTCATTACAATCAGTTTTTCTGCAACCTATATTACAGCAGACAGCAGAATTGACATAGAGCCCTACCTGACTCAAGTGTGAAGGTCTACTGGTGGCTGTGCCAGATAAAAGCAAATCTCTTCAAGTTTTCCTCGCAAATTGGTTTGGAGGAAAAGATATTATTCAGGTCAAGAGCTGAATTCCAAGTTCCAGGGCCTGTGTTTATTGGTCCCCAAAGAGCAGGGATGGGGAACCTTTTTTCTGCCAAGGGCTATTTGAATATTTATAACATCATTTATGGGCCATACAACATTATCAACTTAAAAATTAGGCTCCTATATTTGTTCAAACATTTAATTAACTCACCCTTAAAGCCTTGGCAGGGCCAGACCAAATGATTTCATGGGCCTTATACGGCCCACAGGCTGGACGTTCCCCACCCCTGCCATAGAGATACCATATTTGGGATAGTAGCTGCAGTTGGATTTACCACCTGATTAAGTTTATGATTCTTAATAATTATCCAAGATCCAGCCAATTGCTGCATAAAAAAACAACAACAGGTAAATTAAATGGGGATGTGATAGGCATTACTCTGAACCTTTTCAAGTCTATGATGGTGGCACTAATCTTTACAAATTGCTCCAGGGATATGATATTGCTTTTGAATTACTATATTTATAGTGATGGGAAGTTCCAGAAGCTTCCATTTTGTTCTATAATGTCCCTTACTCCATGGGTCAGAGAGCCAATGTGGGGATTCTGACTATTGCCAATTATACATTCCGATGATCCCAATGATACATTCAAGACTGAGGAAATAACCATAGAATGGGTCAATTGCCCAACTGGGCTCACTGTGAGTTAAACTTGGGCTTATATGTCTGTCTTCTGATCACTGAAAATCCCCATTTGCACTGGTAGGCTACAGTGGGTAGGTTAGGTCATAGGAATTAACATAATTAAGAGTCAGTATCCAGTAATTCCTAGAAGTTCTGGGTATTTTCTTTTTCACATGCACAGTCATCTATCAAATGGCTACAGATCCCTTTAAGAAAAGACAGAAAGATTTATGGCATTTACTTGAAGTGATAACAAAAGGTCCTTCCTCAAGGAGACCTAGACTTCCCTAAAATCAAAAGTCTTTGAATCTGTGAGTTCAGGTCAGGAAAAGGTGAATGACCCTTACTCCCCACTGTGGCAGCTCTAGTAGCCTGCCCAGCGACTTCACTCCTAGGGACACTAGGATCAAGTAGCCACCACCAAAGCTCTCTGTAGCCCAACACACTCTGACGATTACTATGTCCCTGCTGCCTTCTACATAAACTTACAATTTCAGTACAAAGAACCCCATATAACGGGGAGAAGAAACATGGAGCTTACTTATCATGAACTGGTACTTTCATGGTAAAGATGATTCCCTCCGGAGAAACTGTGACCTAGGCCAGTGGTCGGCAAACTCATTAGTCAACAGAGCCAAATATCAACAATACAACGATTGAAATTTCTTTTGAGAGTCAAAATTTTTAAACTTAAACTATATAGGTAGGTACATTGTTATTAACTTAATTAGGGTACTCCTAAGGCTTAGGAAGAGCCACACTCAAGGGGCCAAAGAGCCGCAGTTTGCTGACCACGGAGTCTAGGCCAACTTCATGCAGGTTTGAGGTTCTGATTTATTCACCTTCATGGTCCAGGGACTTCCCAGTTGAGAAATGAACAAGCAACCATGCCTTTCTAATGCCATAGTTCACGCATCTGAAAGATCTATGTACTAATACTATCTCTTTCAAAGGGCTATTGTGAGAATTGAATATGACAATGAATAAAAGCACATCGCATAATGTAGACTATATAGCTAATTCTTGATAAATATTAGTTGTTACTATTATTTTAAAAGAGACTATTACACAGAAAAGGGCAGCTTGGCCACCATACACTGGCCAGCATAGCAGGACAAGAGCACACGAACTTCAGAATGTTGCAGGGTCGGTTTTTGCCACTTGACTTTCCCTGAGCAGCTGTTCTCCCTCAAGTTGACTGAAGTTGTATACCTTCGGCTCCTCTGGCGGGACTACGTGCATACCCTCGGCCCTGGCTGAGCTTGTCCTCAAAGCAGCCTGACTCTCTAACCTTAAGTAAACTCAGCGATCCAGGGCCTCTGACAAATGCACGGTAAGGACGACGTTACGACAGAGGAGCTGCTTGATTTATTGTGCCTTATGAAATAGAAACCTCCTCACATCATGGGAATTAGTGATGGAATTTTTCAAAGAATAACAAAATGAAGTCAGGAATGGAAGAAAAAAAAATGCCCGGGTCCAACCAAAAAACTTTCTAATAAAAAATGCAAACCAGATGCAGTTAGAGATGACTGATAATTAAGGATGATAAATGACTAATGTTTTCTATTGAATTATCCAGTGCACACTATTGTTTCTACAGGAGGGAATGATTTACATATGGCTGCTGGGCTACCTTTTTACCTAAATTTGATTTCACAGGCAATTCTCCCAATCCCAAAGTGCCCTCTCCATCACTGAATCCTGTACTTACCTCAGGTGACCATCTTACCTTTCAGAGGCTTCTTTTAGAACAATAAGAAAGGATGGAAGAGATTATGGATAAATATTCTTTCCAATGAGCATAAAATTTATGCAACAAAGCACAATAAGTAGGATTCAAATTCTATTTCCTCAGTAAGGATGATGCATTAGCCTGAAGCTACTATTTTCCCAAACCAGTCTATCTTGTGACAAAATGTACGTATTTTTCAGGCACATGTAGGGGGTGAGGTACCTGGTCTGAGATTAAACCTTCCTTAAATCCCAGAACAATCCCACACTCTTGTTGCCATTTATCAAGAGTGCAGCCTGTTGCGTGAGATCCCAAAGAGTTTTGGTCTACACCATCTAACATAGTATTAAAGGTAGGCTGCTTTTTACTATTACCCATTGTTTAATCTGTACTAGCATTATCTCACCAACTAGGTTATGAACAAGGACTAGATTCGCTGCCCCTATTCATTTAATACCATGTGAGCATGAAGAGTATCTCAACAAATATTCAATGATTACTTGACAAAGGATGCTTGCTCCATTATTAGGACTATGCTAATATTCAACTGAGACAACCAGCTTCAGCCAGACTTGGTATGTAACTTCAGGAATATTTTAGATATGAGGTGATAGTGTTAACTACAAGAAGGAAAGGCTTTTTGTTTGTTTTGTCTTGTTTTTCATTTATCTTTATTGCTGAAAGTATCACAGATGTGCCCCATTTTTTCCCATTGACCCCCTCCACCACGCCCCTGCTCCCTGCCCCAGGCCTTCACCACACTATTGTCTGTGTCCATGGACTGGGCATATATGCATATGTTCACTGGTTAACCAAAGAAGGAGAGTTTGTTTTGTTTTGTTTTGTTTTGTTTTGTTTTGTTTTGTTTTTGGTTTGTTTTTAATCTTCACCCGAGGACATTTTTCTATTGATTTTTAGAGACAGTGGAAGAGAGAAGGAAAGACAGAAAGAAATATGGATGTGAGAGAAACATATCAATTGGTTGCCTCCTGCACATGCTCTGACCAGGGCCCCGGGCTGGGGAGGAGCCTGCAACCAAGGTACATGCCCTTGAGCGAAATCAAACCCAGGACCCTTCCATCCATAGGCCGATGCTCTATCCACTGAGCCAAACTGGCTAGGGCAAGAAGGAGAGTTTTAATGAAAAAAAGACTAATAGTCGAATGATCAACCTCTTTCTACCCCTAGAGAACCTTACTAAAGCGGAAAATAGGCCTTTTCTAGTCAAAGTTGCTGTGTATCCATTATTGTCATTTGAAATTGTCAATGGAGTTGTTAAATCATCACTCTAAATAGGGAAGAAAAATAATGTTTACTTTATATATTTTGAAGGAAAAACAGCCCCAATCTGGGAAGAAAGGAAATGTCTTCTAAGAAGAAACTTGATTCCTCCCGCCCACCCCTGTAGGGCCAGTAGGAGGATTTCGGTTTAATCCACCTGATTACCTGAGGACATTCTATGTAAAGGGATTTAGGGGATTTTTCATGTGGATTCTTAGTCAGCGCATTTAATTATCTCAGACAATATAACTCTCTTTACCTTTGCTGCCTTGCTTGTAAAAGAGGCATCCTGCTTTCCAGACAGAAGTTTCCAGCAAACTTTGACGGAATCAGATGAAAGAAACTACATAAGAAAGGAAAGTAATCTGTTGGAGCCTCTTATCTCATTTTGGATGTCTACGTGTCTTGTTTGATTTCCTAATCACACTCTTCAAAGCCCAGATGTTGCACATCTGGAACAGAGCAGGTTGGACACTGTGGTGATGACAACGTTAGAGAAAAGTCACTCTTCGGTTCCCCATCAGACAGCCAAACTGCTCTGTTCGTTTTAAATTTAAAAATTGGCCCCAGCTGCTCCAACTTCTTTTGGCTCCTTATTTAGAGCACTAAATAAAGACAAATAATTAATCAGCCCATTGGAAAGAAAGTAAGCAAATGTCATGTGAGTTAGAGACTGACTGAGGTTACAACAGTTGGGGTCACCAGAGAGTTATTGCATATCTTCTTTCAAATTTTCTCCAGAAGTGTTGGGTTAAATGGTACAACTGGGCCAAATCTCCTAACACACACTGCAAAGCTTGTGTCTGGCTGTGGGATCTATACCCTTGCAGTGAGATGGCCAGAGAAAACATTCATATTTATTTTAGATATTTGACTGAAAGTCTATTTTTATGGAGCTGGTAGGGAAGAAGGGGGGTTTCTTCCTTAATATTCTTGAAGCTGATTTAAATATTTGACTTTTCACAAGTGAAAATTATCTGACAAAAAATCCATTTTGAATACAGTGGCTATCAGCCAACACTAGTAATTATTAAAACTACTGAGAGTTGATCTAGGATGAAAAGAAACACATATAAGACCATTTAGTCCCTCCTCGTTTACACAGTATCTGTATTACAAAAGCAACAGTTCTGAAATGTAAATGTAGTTATAATTATCTGTACTTGCTTTGTCAGCTGCTAGAATTTGGGGTTTAAAGACAAAGGGGTGTAAGGATGCTGTTTTGAAGGTTTTTAGTGACAATTGCTAGATCTTCTCTATTAATCACAAGTCACAGGAAGCACATCCTCACTCACACTAAGGATATACATGGCTTACATGTCTGGGGAAGTTGAGGCATGAACTGGCACTCCTTGTTCCAGGGTTTTCAATGTCATACACACTGTATCTTTCTCTTGGCTCTACAGTCTCTGTTTGACTTTATTTTTTTATTTATTTATCTATTTATTTTTTGTATTGCATGAATCCTTAGTTTGAGAGCCCTGAAGCTCACAAATTCATTCCAGGAAGCTGAAATAGGGCATTTCATATTGTTGCCCCTGCAAGGACTCTTAGGAATACCAAGAGACCAAGCCAGAAGGTGGCAACCCATAGGGTGAGCTGATTGGATCGGCAGTTAGCATGCAACTAATCAGAACAAAACAGGGCCCCAACCCTGCAGGTTCAGTGAGCTTCCTACTAATCCTTGGCTGTAGAGTGGACCCTTAGCCCAGCTGTGTCCAGACTTAAATATGCTACAGATCTCTCAACCTCATGAAAACACCATTTAGACACCATATTTTCTTGAAGATAGATCAATAATGTATTTTGATATGAAGGGTGGCATTGGTTCATCCTCAGAGGTCCCTAGAAATTGAAAATCTCCATCAATGTTGTAAACAAAGCAGATCCTACTCAGACTGGAAGGACCAATGGAATAAATAGCAGATGCTATTAGATATATCACAATGGTTCTTAAACCTGCACCAGAGGAAGGGCAGGTGATTCGAAGAAGTGTTCAGGTCACACAACTGGTTAGCATGAAGCTGGGACTGGAAGTCAGACTCTCAGAATTTGGTGCCTGTCCCAGCAGAATCAGCATCGCCTTAGAACTTGTCAGCAGTGCAAATCTCAGGCCCCAGTCAAGACCTACAGACTCAGGGACTCTAGCCTGGGGCCCAGCAATCTGAGTTGTGGGAACCCTCCCAAATTATTCTGATCCATGCTGAAGTTTGGGAATGACTGATATGCCACAACAATCAGCAAACCTTAGCTGAGACTTGTTTTTCCAGCTGTGGCCATTATGTTCTGAACCTGTTCTGATGCTACATCTTAACACTAAAAGCCAATTATAGTGTGATTTCTAACCCCATATTCTTCTCCCCAGCTTTTGGAAGAGTTCATTTTAGCTTCTAGGGGGAAAAAAATGTCTCCCTCACTGATCAATGTGCCAGCTTTTATTCTTAGAACCAGGCCTGAATTGAATTATCTGTAAAGGTCTTTAATATCTCACCAACACATGGGAAAATAAACCAACAATGTGTTGATTTTTTTTTTTTTTTTTGGCTTTCCTTTTCTATGATTGAATTACTGAAAACAACTCATAGCTTTGCAATCCTGAGCTCTGTGGATTTACAGGAGATCTACTAAAAATGCCATAAACTCAAAGCAATTCGGTAAAGGAAAATAGGAATTCAAGCTATCACACAAATGCCAACGGCCCGAGTGGCTTATGATTAAAACATAAGGTCTACTTTTCATCATTTTTATAGCTAATTACAAAGATTTATCAGTATCTAAAAGAAGCCCCCCAGAGGAAACAGGGCGGCATGCAGTGATTAATGATAACCAGTTTCTACTCAGAGTGGAAAACTACCACACTCCAAACTCTCATGTATGCAATGCAGATCGCTATTGCTTCTGAAGGAAAGAACTGGTCAGAGTTGAGGGCATACTCGGGCCATAAATGACACTCACTTGCCTACTTCTTCCATCCCCAACTGAAGTCCCATTAACTCCACAAAGCTTCCCTCACTGTAATGTTATTTCCTTCTCTTCAAGTCGAAATTATATTCAAGGCACCATGTAGGGCTGAATTATCAAAGTATTTGGAAGTCAGACCAGCTCGACCCTTCCACTTAGTAGATGTGTGGGTACCAGTTAAGCTATTAATCTCTAAGCCTCAGCTTCCTCATCTGTAAACATGTGGTGAATAATAGTACCATTACAGATCTGTTTTAATAATTCAATGTGATAAAAGATATAAGATGCTTAATACATTGTTTAAGTAAATGCTGAATAAATGGTGCTATTATATTGGTACTAGAGGCCCGATGCACAAAAATTTGTGCACTTGGCGGGGGAGGGGGGGGGGGGTCCCTCAGCCCGGCCTGTGCCCTCTCGCAGTCTGGGACCCCTCAGGGGATGACCACCTGGGGGATCGGGCCTAAGCTGGCAGTCAGACATCCCTCTGGCAGCCCGGGAGCCCGCAGGAGATGACCACTTGCCAGCGGGGAGCAGGCCTAAGCTGCAGTCAGACATCCTTAGCGCTGCTGAGGAGGCAGGAGAGGCTCCCACCACCACCACCACCGCTGTACTGGCAGCTGTCAGCCTGGCTTATGGCTGAGCAGAGCTCCCCCTGTGGGAGCCCACTGACCACCAGGGGGCAGCTCCTGCATTGAGCATCTGCCCCCTGGTGGTCAGTGTTTGTCATAGTGACCAGTCATTCCCAGTCGTTCTGCTGTTAGGGTCAATTTGCATATTGCCCTTTTATTATATAGGAGTGCCTGGCCATCCTGGGTGAGGGGCTGGTGGCTGTTTGCAGGCTGGCCACAGCCCCTTCTGTGTGGGGGTCCCCACTGGGGTGCCTGGCCAGCCAGGGTGAGGGGTTGAGGGCCATTTTCAGACTGGCCACAGCCCCTTCAGGGTTGGGCGGGGGGGGGGGGGGGGGTCCTGCTGGGGTGCCTGGCCAGTCTGGGTGAGTGGCTGATGGCAGTTTGCAGGCTGGCCAAGTCCCCCAGCGGGGACCCTCACCCCATGAGGGTGTGGCCAGCCTGGGTGAGTGGCTGATGGCTGTTTGCAGGCTGGCCACAGCCCCTTCAGAGTAGGGGTCCCCACTGGGGTGCCTGACCATCCTGGGTGAGGGGCTGAGGGCTTTTGTAGGCTGGCCACAGCCCCTTCAGGGTGGGGGGTCCTGCTGGGGTGCCTGGCCAGTCTGGGTGAGGGGCTGATGGCTGTTTGCAGGCTGGCCACAACCCCCAGCCACCCAAGCTCCCAGTGGAGGCTGGCTGGAAGCAGGTATCTAAGATTTGTTTATCTTCTATAATTGAAACTTTGTTGCCTTTAGCGGAGGCCACAGCCTGCTCAGGGATGGTGGGAAGCTTGGCTTCCTCCATCACCAGGGCAACCAAGCCTTCTGCTTGCTTCAACTCCATGGCTGCCGGCCGCCATCTTGGTTGGGTTAATTTGCATATAGTTGCTCTGATTAGGGTGTAGCGAAGGTATGGTCAATTAGCATCTTTGTCTTTTATTAGTGTAGATTATTGTTCAAATGCAGTTTATGTGTGATGGTGTCACAGAGTAGGATGTAAGTTCCTGGAAAACAAGCACTAGGTGTATGACTTCTATAGGAGAAAATGGAGGAAGGGAGAAGGTAGGAAAGGAGGAAAACCATTCAAACCCTCCCACCATTCAAACCCTCCCACCAACTGGCTGGTTCCTGGAATTCTAACTTCAGAGCTCCAGTCCTTCACTTCCGGTTTCTGACCTCATGAATCTATCTGGTTTTGCAAACATCTCTCCAATAGGATAAATACAAGATCTGAAAGTTGTTGTTTTTTTTTAATTCAAATTTTGGAGAAAGAGAACATGTAAGAGTATCAGATACAGGAGAGGGGGCACAAGGGAATAGGTGTCCATGCACCAAGAACAACCCTTGCATCTTTCAAAGCTCTCTGGACCCCAACCACCGGCAACAAACTGGAAACCAGTGTAGAAACCCACATGTTTCTTATGCTGATACAGGAATCCTAAGAGAACACAAAAGACATGTAAGTATCTTCATTCTCTGACAGAAAACACATCTTGATCACTGTCTTCAGAGACGAGTCTCCCTTTCCTGATTAAGCGTCTATCCAGAGAACTCAGAAAAAGAAAGGGAGCACATGGCTACCACTCAATGTGTCTTCTGTATATTTGGTTTCATTTTGATTCATGTAGTTCTGCTTTTATAGGGCCCTGTAATTGTTCCAAACCCTCCCAGAGGGACCAATTGGCAAGTAGCTATATCTAACCTTTTTAATTTGAACCTTCAAAAACAAAGATAATTTTAATGGCATTTCTGACTGATCCTTTTTTGTTTCAATGAAACAGACAAGAAACCTCCTTCATCTATAGTAACCAAAGGTATCATACCGCTGATCTCTCCCCTTATGTCCACAGTCACAGCCTTCAAAAACAAAAGAAAATTGTTCCTGAGACGTCTCCAATAGCCAGAGCACATGACGCCTCTGAGTGCTGGCAGGTCCTGGATGATGGTTCCGGAAGGCGAGACACCTGCTGGCAGCCGCAGCCGGGGAGCTCCCAGCATGAAGCTGTTAGCAAAGGAGTCAGGATAACACCAGCTTCCTGGCTTGATGGCTGTCTCCAATTGCAGGGCTCGGACAAGGGTCCCAAGCAACTCACCCCGCAAGCACGCCGAGGTATAATTCAATGTTAGAGTTTCATTGTTTAGAGAAGCTTGCTTCATTTAAGTTTTAAATGAAGCAAATGATTATTGTTTAGGGGATGTTTTCAGAATTCTTCCAGAAACAGTCAAGCTAAAACAAGGCACAGTCAATACAAGATCAGCATTTTACTGGTGCTCACAACCTTGTCTCTTTGGAGTCGTGCACATGTTTGCTCAAAAGGAATTCCCTATCTCTACTCACAAACTACCAAACCATTGGCCTCCTGCTGCTTCAGCACACTGCTTCGCATTTCCAGCCAAGTCTTGCTGTGCGCTCAGTCAAGCACAGCCTTGCAGATAGTTAGGGTAAAGCCAGGGAAGGGAGGAAGGTAACGCAGGAGCATCATCTGCAAATTGGCATTGTCTGGGGCAAGTAGGAACCCTTCAGTCTTTCAGTCATCATGGAACCAGAATTATTTCATTTCACCAGCTTCTAGAGACACACTGGGACTCCAAGTTCTACCTCCCCAAATTAGCAGACTCTTGTCCTTTCCTGCAGCTCCCTTTTCATACATCCAGGAACCCGCAGATATGCTTACTCATCTCCTAAATTATTCCTGGCCCTTCCCCTAGATCAGGAAATCAGATGGCCCTCAAGCCTGAACAGCTCCACAACTGCTGGTCTGAAGTCGGTTCCTACAAAGCCAATGCCAAACGCTGTCATGGCCATCACAGCTGGAGTGCACCTGAACTTGGTAGACCTGGACTATTGTGATTCACAAGGTAAGAAGAAATCATTTTTCTTGGATTCACTTAGTAAAAATGGGGCGGGGGCCGGGGGGAGGTGATGAAATGAAGAAAGTCTTTCAGTCAAAATTCTAACAGACTTTTTTATGCTACTTGACACTGTGATTTTAAAACTTACAGGGAAATGCAAAGAGTTAAGAGTAGACACGATGCTTTTGAATAAAAAAGAAAAAGGAAAAGTAAGATGACTTGCTTTTCCAAATGTCAAATATCAAATCACATTCTAAAGTTATAGTGATTAAAGCAGTGTGGTATTGGCACAAATATATATAATTATATCAATAGAATAAAACAGAAAGCCCTAAAACGAACCCATGCAGAAATGGATACTTGATTTATGGCAAAGGCACAGCTGTAGAGCAGTGGGGAGAACAATCTGGCATCATCTGTTCAAATCGAAAATATGCATAACAGTATGCTATATCAAGTCAACTCCAAGGTATAAACCCAACCAAATGCAAGTAGATGTTCACCAGGAGACATATAAAGAATGCTCACAGCAGCATTATTCATAAATGCCCAAAACTATAAATACCCAAATGTCCATCATCACTATCACTGAACAACTGTACGCTATGCTATGTGCACACAGCAAAGGACATGAACAAAGTTCAGGAAATGTGTCAATATACTAGTAGATGAGTCTTACAAAAATGTCGAGCAAAAGAAGCTACTAAACTATGATGTTTAAAGATACACTCACAGGTGGGAAAGCTGTAAGGTAAGCAATGCAGTGGTTACCTGAAAGTCAGGATATTGATTAATTGAGCAGGCACCCAGGTGATCATGTTAGAAAAGTGGTCCACAGAAGGCTTCCTGTTTTGGCAATATTCTATTTTTAAATTCAACTTATTGGAGGTGACATGAGTTAATAATTATTCTATTTCTTAAGAGATGGTTACCTGCATGTTTACTTTGTGATAATTTATTGAGCAATAAACTTAATGTTTTATGCATTTACTGTATATGATATATTTTACAAAACAGTATTTTTCTTTAATTGAAAAAATGAAGTTGTGGGGGGAGTTGCTCAGGCCCCCCAACATTGCAGCCATTAAGTAATGCACCCTCACCCTTTTTTTCACCTTGGCTGGTGGAGCAAATGTCCTGGCTGTCCGCGTGGAGGGCACTCCAGCAAGCCTCAGCTCTGCAGCCCCATGTGCCTTCCCTCCGCCCTACCCTCAGGGCAGACCTTCCAGCATCTCTAGGCAAGAGGATGGAGCGTCCCAACAGCAGGCTTATTTATACTCAGCCCACAAAGGCCTGCACCTGCGATTCACCCGCAGGAGTGGGGAGGATACGTTCTGGGCCCAGAGCACCTCTCTTCACCCTGACCCAGGGGCAGAAGCCAGCCTTGGTCGTAGCCTGCAAAGTGCGTTTCTACCAAAGGGCTTCCTTGCTCACCTGCTTTCACAGTCTGGCCTTGATCGTGGCTCCCTGGAGTCATCAAACAAGGGAAGGGATCTGAATCCTCGTCCATTTCCCGAAGGTAAAGGTAAATGGCTGTGCAAGCACAAGGATGTTCCCAATTCCACCCAGCAGCATTCAAGCTCCACCTGCCCATAGTCCGGGCATCTGTCTCAGCTTCTATCCCTTTGATGTAAGCTTGTGAAATAGGGACCATTATCCTCACTGTTTATAAAAGCAACAGTTCCAGAGAAATAGTATAATTTGCACGTGACTGCATAACTAAAGAAGAATATAATTTCAATTATTAAGTATTATCTATTGAGTAGTGACTGTGTGGCATCACTTTACATGGACTAATTTTACAATCCTCACAATAACCCTAAGAGATAGGTCCTATCATTTCCATTTCACAGTTAAGAACATCAAGAGAGAAGACTACGCCATTTCGCTCAAGGGGTTGTATAATTAACACAGGCATTAGGGATTGAACCAAGCTTGCCTCACCACAGTTTAGCAAGCAGGGACCCCCACCCCTGCCCGGGGGGATCAGCCTTCCTTTCTAAAGTATCAAGTCATTCTCTTTTTAAGTATCCCTCCTCTGAACCAAAGGTACTAAACAAACAAAATAAAGCTGTTAGAGGAACAATAAAGAGACAGAATATACACTACTGAGCCTCTGAACTTCCATGATGTTTTGGCCTGCATAAATCATATTTCAGACCTAGTGTTCGCTCTCAAAATTGTCACCGTTTATTAAATCCGCAGGTTCAAAAGATTGTTTCAAATCTTTGACTGCAACTTCGATTGTATCTTGGATGCAAATTATTTTTTTCTTGTGGGACTGCCGTTCCAGATTCAGAATGCAAGTTAATCGGGAAATGAGATCTAGCAGTCCCTGCCTCAATTTCCCCTACACCACTTCAAGCCAGGAGCCCACGGCTTTGGCCTACTCTGGCAGCAGCTTAGTAAAGGTATTCTAATTCCCATTTCGAGAAGAGAAAGCACTAATCTTTTGGAACTGTTTACAGGTTCTTAAAAAGGGTCCACAGAGTTCTGGTTTAATCCAGGGTGTCAGCACACAGACAGATTATCAGAGACGACCTGGGCTGCCCTCAGACACACCAGGGGTCAAGGGTCCCAAATTGTTGCCTGGTCCCTGTATCGCAGGCCCACGTATGCTCAGGAGTCAGCACCAACCTTCAGACTCACCACCACCTTCTCCCTCCTCTCCCTCCATACGCACAAACTGTCAGTTCTCTCAAAATATCTTCCCCAGAGTTGCCATCTTTTATTTAGTTCTAATTCCCTGGGTGATGGGAACCAGCAGTGGCATCTTCAGGAATATTATACCAGATAATAAGAAACAGCCATGTGATCAGACAGCCTCCATCAGATGCTCCCCAGCTCATCTCCATATGTTCTGAGCCACATCCCACCTTGCCTAGCTCTCAGACCTCAGAGGGGTCTGACGAAACATTCAGGCCCCAGACCCAGAAGGCTCAGATCCTCTCAGCTCTCTGCCCTGGGCTGCAAAAGCTTTGCTCACCGATTGTTCATTTTTTCTTGCCTTGGAGTGATTTCCAACATCACTAAGAATGACAGCTTCTGTCTAGAGACACTTGCCACTCAAAGCATGGCCCTGGACCAGCAGCATCCAGCTCCGCTTGGAAGCGTGAGGAACATGTAAAATCCCAGACCATCTGCACTTTCACAAGATTCTCAGGGGATTCATCTACAAATTTGAGAAACTGGTCACAAAACCGGACCAGTTTCATCTCAGATTAATCTGCACCTCATCCCAGACCATCTGCACTTTCACAAGAGTCCCGGGGGATTTGTCTACAAATTTGAGAAACTGGTCACAAAACCCGAAATGTCCTTTATAACACAAGTTTAATTTATTCTTTCTTTTTGAATCCCCAACTGTAGCATGTTTTTATAACATTAAACAGAACTGTTGGAAAAAAATATTTTCTTAATTTAAGTTCCATTGAATTTGGTTAATTAAAAATAATAACCTAATAAGACTTCTTCCACATTCTCAGAAAAATTTAGTATCCAATATAATAAAAGCCTAATATGCTAAGTGCCCAGTCGTCTGGTTGGCCGTTCAACCAAAGTGTAATATGCTAATGATATGCTAAGGCCACTCAACTGCTCGCTATGACGTGCACTGACCACCAGGGGGCAGATAGTCGACCGGTCAACCAGTCGCTATGACATGCACTGACCACCAAAGGGCAGACGCTGCAACTGGTAGGTTAGCTTGCTGCTGGGGTCTGGCAGATCGGGACTGAGCTAGATGGGCCAGACATGCCCTGGAGCTCTCCCACAGTCCTTCCTCAGCTAGCCAACCTCCCGTGTCCCTCCCTGGCCCTGATCGTGCACCGGTGGGGTCCCTTGGCCTGGCCTGTGCCCTCTCGCAGTCTGGGACCCCTCGGGGGATGTCAGAAAGACAGTTTCAGCCCAATCCCGCAGGCATAAAAGGCTAATATGCAAATAGACCGAACAGAGGAATGACCGGTAGCTATAATGTGCACTGACCACTAGTGGGCAGATGCTCAATGCAGGAGCTGCCCCCTGGTGGTCAGTGCACTCCCACAGGCAGAGCGCCACAGAGCGCCACTCAGCCAGAAGCCAGGCTCACAGCTGGCGAGCCCAGTGGTGATGGCGGGAGCCCCTCCTGCCTCCGCAGCAGTGCTAAGGATGTCCAACTGCTGTCTTAGGCCTGCTCCCCATCAGTCAGACATCCCCTGAGGGTTCCCAGACTGCAAGAGGGCACAGGCCGGTCTGTGGGACCCCCCATCCCCCTGAAGTGCACGAATGTCGTGCATCGGGCCTCTAGTTTCTATATAATTTCTACATGGTAAAACAAGGTTTAGTCTAGATATCTAATCCTTGACATACCTTCCCATATTAGTTTATATGCAAAGACCACTAATTTTCTAATTTATTTTCAAGTAAAAATAACCTTTCCTTTTTTCATGTTCTAAGAGCCAAACATAGTTTTATAGAAAAATCAGAAAATATACATAACTGAAATGAAAATCAAACAAATCAATAAAACTAAACTATACTACGCAGAGCTAATCACTGTAAGACATTGGACTACTTCCATTTATATGTAACATTACAATAAATAACAGATTGTAAAATACAATCACATGGTACATACCCTTTTTTACTTATTATAAATACACGTCTAATAAATATTAATCTATATTTTTATTGGTTGAAGAGTATTGATTATTTATTTACATTAGCCAATGCTTCATCAGGCTCTAACTCCAACTTTTCTGAAGGCATTATAAAAATAGGAGCTACATGTTAGTTATCCTTTGGGCTTGATTCAATTTATATTTTATATGGGAGTATTATTTATTTATTTTATTAATCCATATTCACTTTCAGCCCTTTGTGTTAACGAATAAAGTTAAGAAATACATTTGTGGGAAAGTTGTGTGAATTTTTATGCAGCTCTATGAATAAATAAAACTAAAATCAGTCAATAAAGTAACATCCTTTGATGGTCATAAAGTGGGTTGGTCTGTACTAACATTATTGTTTCCCATATGACAGATAAGTTACACATGTGTCCTTTCCTGTCCCAAGATTAATTTTGAACTCGCTTGGGATGTACTCAGAGCACCTGAAGATCAAAATCATAAGTTTAAAAACGAAAAAACACACTGAAGTCAAGTTTGATGTTGCCTCCTGATGATTATTAATCAGTATTAGCCTTTTCACAGATATACACATAATATTAAAAAAAATACAGCAATGTAAGGGAGAAGAATTATAAGTAACATTTGAACAACCTTAAGATTGTTTATACCTGGTGTAGAACACACCCAGAGAGTAAAACAAAGTGATAAGTTGTGGTGATTTGTTAAGTGCCTTCCCTCATCACTAAGAACAAAATTGGTTGTCCATAACATGAACCATATTTAGGTTCCTTTGCTGAGCTGGGGTTCTTTGGTTTGAATCAACAAAAGGAGCTCTAGCTACCTTTGGCAAATAAAATGAACTGTATTGCAAGAATATGAAGTAGTAGCAAAAGAAAAAGCTGGCCCTCCAGGCCTTGGGCAGCACAGCAATCCAGAAGCTCTGGGATCTAGACAGCTATTATGAAAGAATAAATGAACACTAGTTTCACAATCAGAGTGTCCCATTGGCCCCACTTTGGTCACATGCCAACCCTCAGCCATTGGAGGGGGACCTTGATTGACAGTCCCACCTACCTGCAGACTTCTGACCAAAAAAGTGCTATCATGAAATACAGGGAAAATAGGTGCCTGGCAAGCAAACCCAACAGCTGTCCACAACAGCCACTATCTTCCAACAGTGCTATGGCTACACACCAGCTATGGGTGGCAAAGAAGGACAGCAACATAGTCAAATATCAGACTGAACTGGCTACAGCTATCCATGGCTAAGAATTGACTGGTTCTTAGTTCATTCTGAGAATTGTGATGCCTGTGGGGGGAAAAAGAAGAAGAAGAAGAAGAAGAAGCCTATGATTTACTGCTTCACAACAAATGGTTTCAGATAAAGCAGGCCATCTTAGTTTAAGTAAACAACTCATTAACCTTGATAACAAAAGTTTAAGAACTCTGTTAATGACTGTAGCCATCTTTCTTCCCTGCTAGCAGGCAATAGTTGTAATATATGTGGTATTAATGGAAACTTGTTTTGTGTTTGGAGCAGTGCCTATCAAGTTTTAGTGTCCATACAAATCACTGGAGAATCGTGTGAAGAAGCAGATTCTGATTTGGCAGGTCCATTATGGGGCCTGAGAGTCAGCCTTTCCAACCAGCTCTAGTGTGATGCTGATGAACAGCCACATACAGAGGACTGAGCCTCCCCTACCTGCAGATCACCCATGGCTGTGATTCTCCCCGCACATCACACCATCACTCATTCAGCCACTGCACGTCTCACCAGCACTTCCAGTAGCAGGAAGCCACTTACCTTTTGGCAACTTTTAGAAGAATATGGTGGGGAAGGAGCTTGAAGCTGTCCATTAAAATGAGTCTTGTGGATTTTATTCATATAAGTACCATGGACTGAATGCTTGTGTCCCATCAAAATTCCTATGTTGAAATCCTATTTCCCGGTATGATGTTCGGAAGAAGTAGGGCCTTTGTGGGTGCTCAAGTCAAGAGGGCAAAGCCTCATGAATGAATGGCATTAGTGCCCTTAGGAAAGAGGTCCCAAAGAACTCCACTGTGCCATGTGAGGGCACAGTGAGAAGACGGCTGTCCCTGAACCAGGAAGCAGGCTCTCACAAGACACTGAATCTGCCAGTGCCTTGACCTTGACTCCCTGTCTCCAGAACTATGAGGAATACATTTCTGTTGTGTATAAGCCACCCAGTCTATGGTATTCTGTTAGAGGAGCCCAAGTAGACTAAGACACCGACTGATCCCATTTCCCTAAGCACAGACACTACACAAACAATGTATTTGTCCCCTGATCTGAAGCAGACAAGGGGTCCATGTTGCTTTCTCCAAGTGCTGCTTGATTCAGAAATCTAATATAATGATTTACCCCAGTCTTAAAATGGGGCATTGTCTGTCATCAGAGTTGGGAGATTCATTTCCCAATCAAAAGAAAAAGTGGGAACTTGGAAATGAATCTATTGTGTGCCTGCTGGACAGAGCCCAGGCCTTGTCCTCACGCCTCGCAGTGACTGGCCACATCCTGTGAGCAGGGCCAACCCAGACCCTCTGGGTGCTGTGAGGAGCTTTTATCTGCACCTTGTCACAGATGCACTGAGTGATGGAGCCTGGTGTGAATGGCCTATTCTCTCTTTAGGGACAGAGAGTCAACAGGGTTCTTGTAGAGCACTTGGCCTTCCTTGCCTGAAGGAGCAGTGGGGGCATCACACACAGCCCTTCTGGCATTTCACTTCCCTGGGTGGACAGCTGGCGCTGGAGAGCCAGTGATAAGATAGAAGTAAAACAGAAACAGCGGATGTCAGGTCTTGAGGTGAAGCATTATTTTTAGAGACTGTAGGTAATGGAGCAGCTAACCCGTGCAGTGGTTCTCAACCTTCCTAATGCCGCGACCCTTTAACACAGTTTCTCATGTTGTGGTGACCCCCAACCATAAAATTATTTTCGTTGCTACTTCATAACTGTAATTTTGCTACTGTTATGAATCGTAATGTAAATATCTGATATGCAGGATGTATTTTCAGGGGCTGCGACCCACAGGTTGAGAACCATTACTGAGAGGAAAACAATTCCTCAATTTTTAAAATTGAGTTCTTGACCTAAGGTTCTGAATTTAAGAAATAGAACAAAAACCCTGCAATCAGGTCAAGGTTGGGTCTACAACATGAAGAAAGGACGAAGAAACCAGAAGTAAATGTTACAATGCATTTGAAATAAGTCCATAGGCTTTAGATAACCTTTCTCTGGTTCTTGATGATCCCTGTCCATTCATTCTCACTAGAATGCTGGTGAGTGGAAGGCTTGTGAAATCACCATGGTCAGCAGAAACGGTTCTCGCTCACATTTCTATTGACCATGATTTTTTTCCCCAGTAAGTTTCCTCCCATATAAATTTTCTGAATATTTTCTCAGAGCTGTCTTTGGACATGACTGTGGACAGTTCCATGTCAATAGAGGCCTTATAGTTTTGTAAGAGGAGGATTTAAATCCATACAACCAGACACTATAATTAGGCATGGAGAACATCCAGAAGAATGGGCTGGAGGCCTTATTGCAGAGAAACCTACTGTCTACAGGAGACAAAGGCTAACAGCTTTGGGTAACAATGCATAATGGTCAGAAGTACAGATATCTTGTCAGATGTAAGTTCAAATACCACCTCTAACATTACTCACCATTTAACAGGTCACTTTGCTTAATCTCTGTGAATTTGTTTCTTCATCTTTAAAATAGATATAATTCCTATGAGTTAGAATGGTTATAAAGATTAAATATTATATATAACAAGCACTGATCACAATATCGGCTTATTAAATATTTAGTACAGGCTCGTAATTATTATCATCATTATTGCAGCTCATAGAAGCTCCTTATTCCCAACCTCTGTCTTCAGTCCACTATTTGCTTTTCCTTCTGTTCGTGTTTTTGTTCTGTTTATAAGAACTGTTATGGACACTCATTTTAGCCACATGAAGTCTGGTCTGAAATACATTGATGGAGGGGTGGGGAGCAATGGGGGGGATAAGGACACATATGTAATACCTTCATCAATCAATCAATCAATCAATCAATAAAATACATTGAGAGAGTAATGAGAATCATTCTAAATAGTGTGACATACTGTTATTTTGTATCACCTCTGGGACCTTCCTGGGTCCTGAATCTTAGAAGCTGTTATCTGCCCCATCTTTGGCCACCAACATGGACAGAGTGGTGTCAATAGAGAGCAGAAGTGCAAGGAGCCGATACATCCAGTGCTGTGGTTGGCAAACTGCGGCTCGCAAGCCACATGTGGCTTTTTGGCCCCTTGAGTGTGGCTCTTCCCAAGCCTTAGGAGTACCCTAATTAAGTTAATAACAATGTACCTACCTATATAGTTTAAGTTTAAAAAATTTGGCTCTCAAAGGAAATTTCAATCGTTGTACTGTTGATATTTGGCTCTGTTGACTAATGAGTTTGCTGACCACTAATCCAGTGTAGTATAAAGGAATAAACACAAGACCCCAGGCAGGTTCCGAGGCCTTTCTGAAGGGCAGTAATGAAATCCAGCCAACTCCGGCATTGGCACTGGCCAAATCCTTTAGGAATCCCACTGGGAGATGGACCTGCCCAGTCAAGCCTCTCACTCCTTCCCTTCTCTTTAGCAAAGATGCTCTGCTAGGAAGACTTTGAAGACAACAAGGCAATAAGGAGGTAATCTCTTAAGCTGCTAGGTCTCGACCTAGGTTCCTTGAGCTCCATTGCTGTCAAAAAACTAAAACCCTCTCACTTACAAATGGTGGGTTTGACTGACCGAAGGCAATGGTGTAAATGACACATCTTCTGTGTTTTTCCTGGAGGCTAAGTGCTGCGTAGGCAGAAGCATTTTAACTATTTCAATTATTACCAAACCCATCACAAGGCTCCTGGTGACTGTGCGTTCTATATGGTTTATTTAAGCAAGCCTGTTTGATTCATTGGTCACTGTGATGTCTCCTACAATCTCAGAGCTCTAATTTATATTCAACACTGACCAAGAAGCCACTAATGCCTTCCAATCAGTGGAGGACTCCAAAGTTCTCCAGAGATCGCCTAATAGAGCAACTAACAAAACCAGTGTCTCGCCCGGCCAGCGTGGCTCAGTGGCTGAGCATCAACCTATGAACCAGGAGGCCACGGTTCGATTCCTTGTCAGGGCCCGTGCTCAATCCCCAGTGCGGGGCATGTAGGAGGCAGTTGATCGATGATTCTCTCTCATCATTGATGTTTCTCTCTCTCTCCCCATCTCCCTTCCTCTCTGAAATCAATATATAACAGTGTCTCCAACCAGACGTTCCAACATAATTCACCAAACACCCTATTTGAAAGTATCTGATTTTTTCCTAATGCATGGAAGATAAGTAAGTTCAAATATAACCTAAAACATAGCACTGCAGTTCCCAGCATCAGAAAGACGAGACTACCATCGACACCATCGGTTACCTGTGGAGTAACCTTTCCTTCTGGCTGCAGAGGAACGGAGAAGACAGAGGGGGAGAGGAGGCTGCAAAGACTTGCCAACCTCGGACATTCTTCCATGCATCCTGGGCTTTGCTTAGGCTGCTTTGTAAAGGAAAAGCAATGCCCAAAAGAAGCTTATCATGTATTCAGTCTCTGCAAATAGATCATTGTCTCTTGAAAAAGAAATGAACCTACAGAGGGCATCAGCGTAGGGTTCCTTGGATAAAACTGCACCCGAGTTCCCCGACCCGAGGACACCGGTCCCTTCTCTCTCTATTGGCACCACACAAGTCTCAGAGGGCTGACCCAGGCCCCTATCTGCACTAGACACAGGCCTTCCGGGGCCAGGTGCAGGGACACACAAGTGAAACCCCACCTTATCTCCGCTCCTTGCTCCCTATCTTCTGTGGATAAACAAGGGCTCCAGCCCCCGATTATCAGGCCAGTCCCCGGCACACACGCACATTTCACGGGACATCAGAGTCTGCATTCCTGTCCCAAGTGCAACTGCCTCTGAAGTCCATGGCAAGCTTTGCCTCGGGGAGGAGATGGTATCAATCCTGAAGAAATAGCCCTACAGCAGCCTGTATTTTCTCCCAACTCACACATTTTTCAAAGTAGCCTTGACCATATCTCTCTTTGATTGAAAACCACTCTACAAACCAGAAAGGAATCAAGCAGCCCAGGAAATAAGCCTCAGCTGACCCCAACGGCGGCAGCTACAAAAGGAGTTGCATTCTTTGCTTAGTTAAGCATCTAAGAGAGGCCACCCCTTCCTGTAGGTGATGGGAGAACTCAAGAGAGGATTTGAAAACTGACAGGAAATAAATCTACCTTTTGTCCTTCCCTATTGGGCCCAATAGCCTCTCCACATCTCTTCACTGGAAGCAAATAAAAGAGTTTCTTGGGCAATATCCTGGACAAGTCAACTCCTTCCTAGGACAGACATGACTGATGGGTTTAGCTTTAGACTCTGGGCTTTCTCTTCCCTTATAGAACAATTTTTCAAAATGCAATCATACACATCATCTCCATAGATTCTCAGTCCAAGGGAGATAGCTAAGGCAACATTATTATTATTATGTCAACAATGAGAAATAGATGAATTAAAGCTGTCCAGATAGGGCTGGGATAAACCCCCTAACTCCTAGTTCTCTGTTCTTGCCACTGTTTCACATGGCTACCTATGTTGTTGGATATTGAGCTAAGCCATCAGTGAGCAGTGGTTGTTTCCAGGGCTGGGAGCTGAATGGCTGAGGGACCCACTGGGAGGGAAAAGGAGGGAGGGGGAAACTTCTTATTGGGTATATCTTTTTGGATTGTTTTGAATTTTAAACTGTGTAAATGTATTGCCTATTCACAAAATTTAAATTAAAAAAAATAAATAACTAGAACTTTATAGAACACTGAGGAAGCATGGAAAAGTTGGCTGTAGAACTTTATAGGAGCAAACATGAACATGTAAAGACAATGGTTAACACATGAAAAGAAATATATACACTATATGAGAAAAATGCTCAATTGCTTTAAGATTGAATATATCCTCCCAGCCACCCTGCCTCCCCACCATTCCCAACCTCCCTGGCACCTCACCAGGAGAACAGTATATGGAAAGTGGTACAGTCTTGTTTTTGTTTGGCATTTTTGTCTTTTTTTTTTTTTTTTTTTTTTTTAAGTACCAGAGTGTGGGACTCAGAGTAAATATGATGCTTTAATAATTTAATAAAAATTAGCTTAACCAAAGACTATGTATAGCTTTTTAGCCTAAGAAACATGCCTTTTATCATCTTTGTGTCCTGAGTGTTTGGTTTCAAGCACATGTCAAGGCTGAAGGAGCAGCGAGCAGGGAATGACAGAAGGAAGGGACCAGAGAGGAAAGGATGAAAAACAAGGGCTTAGGGGGATTCCATCCTGCCCTCCCTCTCATTCTCACTGATAGGTTTTTATTTTTTTTAAATATATTTTATTAATTGTTTACAGAGAGGAAGAGAGAGGGACAGAGAGTTAGAAACATTGATGAGAGAGAAACATTGATCAGCTGCCTCCTGCACACTCCCCACTGAGGATGTGCACGCAACCAAGGTACATGCCCTTGACTGGAATCGAACCTGGTACCCTTGAGTCTGCAGGCTGACGCTCTATCCACTGAGCCAAACCAGGTAGGGCGCTGATAGGTTTTTAAAAGAATATAATGATCCAGCGGCATGGCTCAGTGGTTGAGCATCCATATATGAACCAGGAGGTCATGGTTCAATTCCTGGTCAGGGCACAGGCCCAGGTTGCGGCTCCATCCCCAGTGTGGGGTGTGCAGGAAGCAGCCAATCAATGAGTCTGTCTCATATTAATGTTTCCCTCTCTCCCTCTCCCTCTCCTTTCCTCTCTTAAAACAATCTACAATAATAAAAGTGTGATATGCTAATTAGACTGGACAGCCAAATGACCTTCCAGACGTCCTTTCAGATGACCTTCCAGACGAAGCCGGGGCTGTGAGGACCAAGGCAGCCACTGCAGCTGCGAGGGCCAAGCCCCTTGCATGAATTTCGTGCATCGGGCCTGAGTAAACATATAAATAAATAAATAAATAAATAAATAAATAAATAAATAAAATAATAAGGCTAGATGTCTTTGGTTGGCTGCTTCAATGAGATGAGAAAGAGAATTGCTAGGGTTTCTGAGCCATTTTCCTTCAGGGAACACTTTATATGTTAGAGGACAGAACAATGGACCCCAAGGGAAAGTTCTGAAATAAGCAACAGTGTTTGAATCATGAACCGTTTTTTATTTATGACAGATTCCTTGAGGTTGATCAGGAAAATGTCCTTTATGTGTGTTGCTAGGATTTCAAAACCATGACACTTCAACAGCTCATTTGTCTTGGAGCAGAGAGGCAGCTCCCGGAGACAGGGCCTGTGATTGTCCTCGGAGCTGAGGACACACATGAGCTGGCAGCCCACCATCCTGATTTTCATCAGCTCGCTCTTCTGCAGGCCTACACCGTCAGCACTGTGTGAAGAGCAAAATCAATAAAAGTCATCTCCCTCCTTGCAGGAGGCCAACTCGAGACTGTTTCTTGGCTCTGGAGCAAGTATCTGTCAGCCAGGGTCAGGGAGGTTTCTGCTGCACTTATTTGAGGAATCTCTTAGATGGTGGAACTGGGAACCTAACACGGCTTAGATGAAGAGACTGAGGCTCCGCGAGGTAACACTTCAGGCAGCCTGATGTATGTAGCTCGTCCAACTCAGAGGTCATTACCTGAGACCCAGAACCAAGGGAGAAAGAGCCCCTGGAGCAGTAGCAAAGCCACAGACCTACCACAGGAAGGACCCCTTTGTCAGGGAAGTCAGGGCACCATTTTATAAGAAGCTAAAACTTCCTGAAGAGCCTGACATCATCATAAGAGCGAACATCACAGGAGGGAGCTTCTCCCAGGATCAAGTCCAGACTGGGTATCAAGGTGTGAAAACCCTGTATGATCTGGCCTTCATTTCTGCTCCAGCTTCATTTCCTCCCTTCATCCAACAACACATTTAGTTCAGCTCCAGGCATGGGAACTAGTACTTGAATTGTCGTCCAGATCTGCTTTTCCAGATGCTGATCCTTGTGCTGGAATCCCCCTCCCTCCTCACCACCTGACATCACCTGGCAACTTCTATTCCTTCAGGAGTCTACTTAGATCTCTCCATCTCTCAGAAGTTTTCCTTGCTTCAATCTTCTCCCACCCCTATGTTTCAAAATGTGTATTTTATGATTATTCAGCTTTCATGAGACCAACAGGCCAGAAGACAATTGCCATTGAAAAGATCGTTTGCTCCTTGTAGTTCCCAAGAGAAGAGGGCATGCTTAGCCACGCAGGCCCACAGGGGTGTCAGGAGGCAGAGGGGAATGCGAGAAAAATGTGGACAACATTCTTTGTTGGGTCTGATGGGAAGGAACGAGTAAGGCAGGGTAAGCAGGTTTGGGATGGGCTAGTGTGAATAGTTTCAGTGGGTGCTGTGGTGCAGGGTCCATCCCTAGTTGCCTGGGGCAGGCTCTGGGGGGATCAGACAGGGGAATAGGGGCCCAGAGCACTAAAGTCAGAGAGAAGGTGGTGGCACATGTGGGCTCTGGACCGCATAGTTTGCATATATGAAACGTACCCTTGCAGATGAGTCTTTTACCACCTCTAGGAATTGGCTGACCCTGGGAGGAGCCGTCTCTCCAGAGTCAGCAAGGCCCCAAATGTCAAAATACAAGAAACACCTGGTAATACCCCCACCACTGTTAGAAGTGGCTATGTGCTCCTTTTACACTTACCCTGGGCTTACCCTCTGGAAAGACTGACTATTAATTTAATCGACTACTTACCTCTTTTTTTAAAAAAATATATTTTTATTGATTTCAGAGAGGAAGGAAGAGGGAGAGAGAGATAGAAACATCAGTGATGAGAATCATTGGTCCGCTGCCTCCTGCACGCCCCACACTGGGGATAGAGCCCACAACCCAGGCCTGTGCCCTGATCGGGAATCAAACCATGACCTCCTGGTTCATAGGTCGATGCTCAACCACTGAGCCGCACCAGCCGGGCTTACTATTTGCCTCTTTGTTTAACACCATCCCCAGTCCATGCTGGTAAGCTCATTGAGAACAGGGCTGTGTCTTTTTCATTGCTGATAATGGCACGAGGTCCACAGAGACCGTCTGGACAGGCTTCCAGGCATGGCCCTTGGTTCTGATACACTAAGCGCCATCACCTGTAGGACTGAGTCTTCTGGGCCACTTACAACTGGTGGAAGTGGGTCGTGTCTTCACCAGGAGCCTTGTTCATCACACAGCACCAGCTTGCCCTTCTTCTTTTTTGGAGAACCCACTTAGCATTGTTAAACTTCCTTTCCTGGGGTTCAGAAAGCCAGGCTGGAGGCCAAAAGTTTGGTTTGTTTTCAGGTTCCTGATCTGCTCCTCCAAAACTAAGAAAGAAAACAAGCTAACAAAGGCAAAATAAAAGAATAGATTTTTATTCATTTATTTTGTTCCAAAAGATAAGAATCTCTGTAGAACTGACAAGGGACCTCAGGACATTTCCTGACGGAATTTCTGTGTGATGCTGTCAACCAGTCAGCCTAATCCAAATGAGTAGGAGCTTCAGAAAAGGATTTTGGCTGGTCCACAGCTGGAAAGAGGTTTTGTCATGCACTCTGCCAAATGCATAGGCTATATAAAAAGGGGGGTGGGGAAAATTGGGATTTTTGGCCCAACATTTTTTAATAAATGAAAAAAAACAAATGAAACCCCGATTTAATTAAAATTTCCCCCATATTCTTGCCTAACCATAATTTTCATGTCTCTGCCCAAAAGCTATTATGTAGTTACTTAAATAAGAGAAAGGAAAGGAAGTATTTTTAATTTTAAAGGATAGGAGAAGAGAGAAAAAGTTCTCTGAGTGTTTCTTTTTCCACGTCTTGAGTCCAAGCTGTGGTGGCCTGTGGGTTTCTTTAGCAGGTTTTTCTTAGAGGCACCAACAACAGCTTATCAGTTTAAGTCCATCTCCATGTGTAGCACCCGAACTCATACAACCAATGGAGCACACCCATCCACTTCAGTCAGAGGCCCAGAGGCCCAAAGCCAGAGTTATTCTCTGTAGCTCCAAGTAGCTCCAAAGTAATTTCATCTCGTTAGTAATTCAAGTATAAATTTCTTGTAATAAAAATATGTAATTGCCTGACCCAATCTCATGAAGATTAGGTTGTGCCAATTCTCTTTGCTAAACACACATATTGTGAAGGAGAGAAATTCGACAGAATGAAGCTCAGAGCTGTACAGTGTGTCTTAAATCAGTGGTTATGTGTCCCATACAGAGACCTCTGCTCCCCACCAACACAATCACTGTCCAGCTTTGGTTTTGCATACGCAGTTCTCTGTGGCCATTCCGTAGATGCCTCATGTTCAGGTTGTCCAAACCTAAGCAAATCTTTTCCCCACCTTTCCATTCCAGTTTGTGTCATGCCATCCACCCAGTCACCCAATTGGAACCCCAGTCATCATCCCATACTCCTCCCTCATCCTGTTCCTAGTCAATTACCAGGACCTGCTTATCTTCTAAATATTCTCCATTCAATCTCTAATACCACTGCTCTAGTTGTCACCCTGACATCTCTAACCTTCTATCTAGCATTTTAGCTGGTGATAAACCGAGCCCGATAATATCACATTTCCATTGAAGTTCTGAGATAGCCCTTGATGGCCCTAAACCTAGCCGTAACCCTAACCCTAACTCTAGCCCTAACCCAAACCCTAACCATAACTCTAGTCCTAGCCCTAATCCAAACCCTAACCCTAAACTCTAGTCCTAGCCCTAACCCTAACCCTAACTCTAGCCCTAACCCTAACCCTAACCCTAACCCTAAACCTAACTCTAGCCCTAGCCCTAGCCCTAGCCCTAACCCTAGCCCTAGCCCTGCTTCAACATTGATAATAAAGCATACCAGGTGGAGGAGTCCTGTTGGTCTGAATTGTCACAGCACCCTTGTTAGTTCTGGTTTTAGAAAATATTCCCAACTTGAGACTCAAGGAATTAATCACTAATCGTCACTGAGTTGAAACAAACTCATTAAAAGACTAAGGGGTGACAAAGGACAACACTGCACCATTCAGAGCTGACTCTGGAGCAATGTTCTGAGCCTCTGAGAAGACTTGTAAAGGACAGCCAGAGAGAAAACACAACAAATGTAGAAAACATTCCCCGAGCTGAAAATGCCAAATGCCCGTGGATGGTATAGAGCATGGAAAGTCTATCAAATGCCTTGACTATCAGCCCCTGGTTGAGTGGCTTCTGCAATAAAAGGTATAATAGACTAAATCTAACCCTAACCCTACTACTAGACCTAGCCCTAGCCCTAAGCCTGAGCCTACCCCTAACCTAGCCCTAGCCCTAACTCTAGCCCTAGCCCTAACTCTAACCCTAAACCTAAACCTAGCCCTGGCCCTAGCCCTAACCCTAACCTTGAACCCTAACCCGAGCCCTAACCCTAACCCTAGCCCTAATCCTACCCTAACCCTACCCCTAGCCCTAACCCTAAACCTCCTCTCCCCAGACTGCCCAGCCCTCAGGGCTCTAAAGAGGACAGAAAGGATTCCCTGGGCTCTAAGAAGGACAGTCTGCCTCACCTCTCAGGTCCCAGCTTCCCTGTGACCTGCTCATCTACCTCAAAACTACCTGGGTAGGTGTTTAAAATGCACTTTCTAGGGCACCACAACTGATCTTTCGGACGTGAGCATGGAGCCAACCCACCAGGTGGGGACCAGATCCCACAGGCCAGGCTCAGCTAGGATTAGGGTTAGGGCTACTGTTAGGGCTAGTGCTAGGGCTAGGGTTAGGGTTAAGGTTAGGATTGGGGTTAGGGCTAGGCTTAGGGCACAAGGTTAGGGTTAGGGCTAGGGGTAGGGTACGGTTATGATTAGGGATAGGTCTAGAGTTAGGTTTAGGGTTAGTGTTATAGTTAGGGCTAGGGTTAAGTTTAGGGCTATGTTTAGGGTTAGGGTTAGTGTTAGAGTTAGGGTTAAGGTTAAGATTAGGGCTAGGGCTAGGGCTAGAGTTAGGGTTAAGTTTAGCCTCTGGGTCCTTGGACGCATATTGAAATCACTTGGAGATTTAAGGTAAGGTTTAGAGTTACTTAGGGCTAGGTTTAGGGTTAGAGTTTGTATCCATGGCTGCATATTAGAATCACCTGGAGAGTTAAGGTTAGTGTTAGGGTTAGGGCTAGGGCTAAGGTTAGTGTTAGGATTCGGGTTAGGGCTAGGGTTAGGGTGATGGTTAGGGTTAGGGTTAGAACTAAGGTTAGGGTTAGGATTAGGTTTAGGGCTAGAGCTAGTTTTAGGGTTAGGTTTAGGGTAAGAGCTGCAGTTAGGGTTAGTGTTAGGGTTAGGGTTATGTTTAGTGCTAGGGCAAGAGTGAGGGTTAGGGTAAGCGAAAGGGTCCTTAGATGCACATTGGAATCGCCTGGAGATTTAAGGTAAGGGTTAGAGTTAGGGCTAAGTTTGGGGTTAGAGTTTGTGTCCATAGCTGCATATTAGAATCACCTGAAGAGTTACGGTTAGTGTCAGGGTTATGGTTAGGGCTAGGGCTAAGGTTAGTGTTAGGATTCGGGTTAGGGCTAGGGTTAGTGTTAGGATTAGGGTTAGGGTGGTTAAGGTTAGAACTAGGGTTAGGATTAGGTTTAGGGCTAGAGCTAGTCTTAGAGCTAGGGCTATGTTTAGGACTAGGGGTAGGGTTAGGTTACAGTTAAGATTTGGACTAGGGTTAGGGTTATATTTAGGGTTAGGGGTAGGGTTAGTGTTAAGGCTAGGGTTAGGATTAGGGTTAGGGTTAGGGCTGGGTTAGGATTAGGATTAGTGTTATTTTTAGGTCTAGGGATAGGGTTAGGGTTAGATTTAGGGTTAGTGTTAGTGTTATGTTTAGGGCTAGGGTAAGGATTAGGGTTAAGGTTAGGTTTAGGGTTAGGGCTCTGGTTAGGTTTAGGATTAGCATCTGGGTTCTTGGATTCACATTGGAATCACCTGGAGAGTTTGGTATAGGTTTGGAGTTATGGTTAGGTTTAGGGCTAGTGTGAGGGTTAGGGTTAGGGTAAGGGCTAGAGGTAGTCTTAGGTTTAGTGTTAGGGCTAGGGTTAAGGTTAGGGTTAGGACTAAGGTTAGGGTTAGGGTTTGGGATAGGGCTGTTTAGGGCTAGGGCTAGGGATAGGGTTAGGGTTAGGGTTAGAACTAGAGCTATGGTTAGGGTTAAGATTTAGGCTAAGACTAGGGTTAGGGTTACAGTTAGGTTTAGGGCTAGTGCTTGAGTTAGGGTTAAGATTAGGTTAAGCAGGGGTCCTCAAACTACGGCCCGCGGGCCACATGCAAATACAAATATTGTATTTGTTCCCGTTTTGTTTTTTTATTTCAAAATAAGATATGTGCAGTGTGCATAGGAATTTGTTCATAGTTTTTTTTTAAACTATAGTCCGGCCCTCCAACGGTCTGAGGGACAGTGAACTGGCCCCCTGTTTAAAAAGTTTGAGGACCCTTGGGTTAAGGGCTAGAGCCAGTCTTAGGTTTAGGGCTAGGGCTAGGGTTAGGGTTAGGTTTAGTGTCTGGGTCCTTGGATGCACATTGGAATCGCCTGGAGATTTAGGGTAAGGGTTTGAATTAGGTTTAGGGTTAGTGTTTGTGTCCTTGGCTGCATATTGGAATCACCTGGAGTGTTAAGGTTAGTGTTAGGGTTATGGTTAGTGCTAGGGATAGTGTTATGGTTACGTTTAGGGCTCTGGCTAGGGTAAGGGTTAAAATTATGTTTAGGGCTAGAGCTAGTCTTAGGTTTAGGGTTCGGGTTTGGGCTGGAATTAGGGTAGGGCTAGTACTAGGGCTTAGGGTTGGCATTAAGATTTGGGCTAGGACTAGAGTAGGGTTAGGGTTAGGTTTAGGGCTAGGGTTAGGATTAGGTTTAGGGCTAGAGCTAGTCTTCTGGTTAGGGCTAAGGCTAGGGCTAGCCCTAGCCCTAACCTTAACCCTTACCTTGTGCCCTAACCATAACCCTAACCTAGCCTTAGCCATAATCCTAACCTTGTGCCCTAACCCTAACCCTAAGTCAAGGTTTAGGACTGCAGGAGCAAATCCAAGGTACAGAGGAGCTTCAGATGTGGACAGGCCTCAAGGAGTTTGTAAGCTTTTTAGATTGTCAGGTCCTAGCCTTTCTCATCATCACTACAATCACTGTTATGACCTACTTGTCTGGCATTGATAAAAAAAAAATCATTTCCTTCATCGTTTTCCCCCTTAAAAGCACTGAATACTACAACTTTAGAAATCCTCAATTAGGTTTATTAGTGGCGATGTAAATCAATTACAATAAAAGAAAACAATTAACTCTAATGAATAAACTCTCAACCACTATTAACTGCCTATAATATAGTCTGAAGATAACTGTTTAAAAAGTCAACAATAGTAGTTCCCGTTGTAAATTAATTACCAAAAATATAACTGTTTTTAATTTCCATAATTCTTGAAAGTACAAATATAAATTAAATAAAGTTCAAAAGACCACATACAACAAAATAGTTCATAAAACAAGGCTAATTTTAAAAGAATTGTTCAATTTACTTTGTAGCATTTTTTTGGTTATATAAAATTATTTTAAACAGTGCGTGTTTTCTGTATCACACATGAAAGTTCACATCCAGATGTCCTTTTTATGAAATCCTTATTCTTTCTTCATTGTCAAAATGTTCACTCCTGGCTAGATTTTTCTTCCTTGGCAATTCTTTTTGTTATCCCACTGAAGTATTTCTCACGGAAGGAATTATGACCTTGGTATGGCAGAAACTGATCACTTAGCAGATGTGAATACTGGTCCTGGTTCTGGTTGGTTGGTAAATACAGAAAATAAAAGAGTTTGAGTTAATTTCTTTAGTTACCTTGTAACCAAAGCAGTCATTTACTGTAAGCAAAATCTCCCTCTGTGGTGCATATTGGTTTTCCTATTGTTGTTTTATTACCTGAATGAAAAACATATCATCCACTTTATACTTGCTTGGGTATCCAGTGTTTTCACCTACTTTTCCTCATTTGATCCACTGTCTTCAGTGCTCCTGCTCCAGTCTATTCCTCATATTGAGACCAAACTCAACTTACTAAAGGCAAATCTAATATGCCAGCATTTCTGGCTAATATCCAAATGGGTTTAAACTTTCCCCAATTCTGAGGCTTTCCCTTAAGGTTTGGGAGGTAGATTCAATTGCACATCAGGTGGCTGAATGTCCTCTCACTTTTCTTTCCTGTACAAGAAGGATCAGCACACTGTCGAGCAATGAGGTCGCCCTGCTCTGCCATTCTGTACTCTTCTCCCTGGGACTCCTCCAGGCTATGCAAAATCACCTCTACGGGAAATGCCTGTGGACTGTCCTGGAGCTCAGTGGTAAGGAGGGTAAGACAGGACAGAAATGTGTGACTCCAGCAGCCGCAAGCTTAGAAGGCAGAGGCATGGAGGACAGGCTGGGAACTGACTCGGGCTCAGGTGCTTGCATGCCTAGCCGGCCAAAGCTGCCAATTGTGCAGCTCACCTGAGGAAGCAGGAGGCAAAAGTTGAAGCACAATGGAAGATGGGCTTCCTCTTAGACCAAAGAGAAAGCATAACAAAAGTTTGCCTTTGAGCAGGAGGATATAAATGGGGCAAACTGATAATAAAGAACAGAGAATTATGAAGATTAGAGTCAGACGGGGAATAAACAGAAGAAGCGTGGAAAACCCAAAAGTAATGATTAAAACGTGTGCTAATTAATGGCTATCTAGACAATATGTAGGGACTACCTATGACATTCTTTGTCTGAACAGTTTAGATTCAAGAATCCCTCAGAATAAAATAAAAGCAAAAAAAAGCCCCTAAGACTCTAACAGACCTTGGGTTGAGTTCAACAGGAATCCAGTGGCAGAGAAACACACACTACTGGGAACGTTGGAAAGACTAGCAACCTTAGAAATGCAACCTCGGGTGGGATGGAGGGGAGGAGGGGGAGACCTCTTTTCTGTCTTTACCAGGAAGTAGAGAAAAATCCCATGAGATATACGCTGGAAAGATTCTTCCTGCAAGATTGGCTGGCCCTGAATATAAAATAAGTCATTATAACAAAAACTACTGGATAACCCAGTATCTCCAAATCCCTTATGTATGTAGCCAGGGATCTGGCAAGAGCCATTCTATTATTACTTAGCAGCATAAGTCCTGCTTCCGGATAAGCCAGACACTCCAGGGACTTTGGCTACCATTTTCATCTAAATGGAAAGTCCTGGTTCCTAAAATGTTCTACATGGAACATTCAGTATATTTATGGGCTAATACATACTATTACATATATTCATGTCAATATCCTATACCTATGAACAATAAACATTTCAAATATAACCTGGTCTATATGAAATACACTACTAGTATTTGCAACACTCAGTATTTATGTTACCTCAATGCCGAAGAAGATGGCACACTTTTTTCTCTCTCATCCTATCTTTAGTTCAGTTTACCAGGGCTCACACTTGAGATGACGATAGTCAACTGCACATATTTTTCACCACCTGTTCATGCCTCTTCTCTATTTGAATTCCCTGCCCATCTCAAACAAGAATATCTGCAGGGGTTTTTTTCAGCTCACTATCTCAAAGGCCAAAGTGTTTACTTAAAAGGACAAGAGTATCCTCAGGCAACACAACTTGATGTCTCCATTAACTAGAGCTCGTCCCAGTCCCAGTGTTTAACTTCTGGTTTCCCTAACACTTCCAAATCTGTCTTCCAGTATACCTAGGTGTCACATCCTTGAGTTGTACCAATTTTTAGTAAACAAGAAATACTTCATGAAAAATAAAAACACAGAGAGAACTGGGAAATGCCAAAAAAGAAAACTCTGGCACTGAAAAATTACAGACTACCTTTCTCAAATTTCATTAACTACCGGTTAAATTGTGGAGCGTGGTAGGAGTTAAAGAGATATGAATAAAATAGGGATTGTTGACTACACTGTCTATTGTTTATCATCTTTTTATAACCAGAAATTAAGAGTTTCTGTAGGAAAGTCTGTGCTAGCTACAGATGGCTTCCTAATGGAAATATACAGCTTTCAGACCTATCACTTAACCTTGTAAGACAAACAGCAATTGTAAATATGACAAGAAATATACCAGTTCCGAGTCAAGAAAGCAAAAGTATATATTTACAACTATGTGTTTTATATAAATCCACTATTAAATTGTCTGCATCTTTTCACAGCAGGTTATCATCTAAATTTTTAAGCTAAGGAAAGGGAGACTGAAGGAGTTTGAATAATCTGCCACTGGTCACACAGCTAGTTAAGTAGCATTGGTAGAACTGTAGCCTAGATGAGACTTCAAAGCTTATACTTTTTCCAACACTTCTATTTTTCTTTTTTTAGTAGAAATTACATCAAAACAATGGCTGAAAAGTTAACTTCCCACATGGTAGACTAGTAAATAGTTCAAAATGGAGTTTGACATTTAGAGGACATTCCTCACTGAACAGCAACATTATGGTAGCACATATTTCAGGTCTAAACTTTTAGACAGAACCCTTTAACCACTGTCCCACCCAGCCAACTTCCTGTCCTATCAGCACTGCTAATTCTAAACATAAACCACTCGAGGAATTTTAACACACTTGCCAATGAAACCAAAACCTTACAAATTGTAGTATAGTACTTATATGTGTACACTGCCCTCTGCTGGCAGAAGCAGATAGGATTTCCTGCTGTGGATAAAGATAGCTTGGAACAGAGCTGACCATATGTACACGAGCACTCTTTCCCTCTCTGTTTGAGTCCTGACTACTGTAAACATCTAGTCACTAGTTACAGAGAACCAACATGACCAGGGTGGCTATTTTTCTCCAGGGAGCATCAGCATTTCATTTTTTAAAGAATGATGTGGAAATACACATTACATATTCACATCGGTGACTCTAAAGTATAAAATTGTCATTGGTGTCCAACCCAGAATTACAAAGTATTCTCTAAAATAAGAAAGAGTACATAAACTAGACCTTATTCAAGCTATTCCTTAATTATTTTTAAAAATAACCCTACATCAAGACAGAGCATCACCAAAAAAAAACAAAAAAAGACATTAAAAGGAAAGCACTTTAGCCACTTATAACATAATAATCTAAAAGGAAACAAATTCTCAAGAAACTATATGTTCTGTAGTAACATTTGAAACTGACACTGTAAATGGAACTAATGACACTGGATTATACTACGAGATAAGTATGTAAGAGCGTTTCCCAAATGGAGTGTCACAGATGACTCAAGACGACTACATTGAGAACTCCACTTCAGTAAAGCAATCCTTCCAACTACTGCTTCTCCCAGAAACCTGCCATTCTTTGTTATCATCATCTCCTGAATAGAGGAAAGGTGTTGGGATTTTCCACAGTATGGTGATTCAGCTGCTTTCTGGTTTGCTTCTCATGAGATATGAAGTTCAGGTACCACACAATTAGAATGTTTTGTAATGCTGATTTTTAAAATATATATATATATTTTTATTGATTTCAGAGAGGAAGGGAGAGGGAGAGAGAGATAGAAATATCAATGATGAGAGAGAATCACTGATTGGCTGCCTCCTGCATGCCCCCACTGGGGATTGGGCCCGAAACCCAGGCATGTGCCCTTGACTGGAATTAAACCTGGGACCCTTCAGTCCACAGGCTGATGCTCTATCCACTGAGCCAAACCAGCTAAGGCTGTGACGGTGATTTCTGAAGAGTGCTATTAAGATAATAAAATTCAGTACATTTTCAAACAGAAAATTTTAGCTAGCTATAACTATCTGTTCCCACACTTCCTTCAAATAGGTAGTTTATATACTGTTAAATTTGATTGTCTTTTTATTCAGGAAAGGCCCAAAATAATCAGTGAACAGTTACTATTCATTTCCTAAACATTTACTCAGTGGTGGGCAAAACAGTCAAGGTCTGTGAGTTGAGAGCTTATATACTAGAGGGAGACACACGTTAAACAATATATCCCCAAACATATACTTGCAAACTGTGATTAAACAGTGAGAAGGGCACTATTCCTATATAATAAAAGGGTAATACGCAAATAGACCGAACGGCAGAACAACCAATCAAAGCATAATATGCTAATCATATGCTAAGGCTGCTCAACTGCTCGCTATGACGTGCACTGACCACTGGGGGGCAGATGCTCTGACTGGTAGGTTAGCTTGCTGCTGGAGTCCAGCCAATCGAGACTGAGCAAGATGGGCTGGACATGCCCTGGAGCCCTCCCGCGGCCCCTCCCCAGCCCGATCGTGCACGAGTGGGGTTCCTCAGCCTGGCCTGCGCCCTCTCGCAATCTGGGACCCCTCGGGGGATGTCAGAGAGCCAATTTCAGCCCAATCCCACAGGCCGCTCCTCTTGAGAGGGCACCAGACACAGGGCTCATGACTGGCGAGCGCTGCTGTGACAATGCGAGCCTCTCCAGATAGGGACTGATTGGGCACGAGCCTGCGGCAGACACAGTGGGGCCAGGATTAGTGGGAGCGGCAGGTAGGAGCTGCAGGCAGCGCTGGACTGTGGGTTTCGGCCCAATCCCTTCAAACCACCCAGAGGGACCCCACCCAGGCATGAATTCGTGCACTGGGCCCCTAGTCTACATATATAAAAGCCTAAGTGACTGTTACAACTGAACGACCGGTCGACCAGTCGCTATGATGTGCACTGACCACCAGGGGGCAGACACTAAACACTGGAGCTGCCCCCTAGTGGTCAGTGAGCTCCCAGAGGGGGAGCGCTGCTCAGCCAGAAGCCGGGCTCACGCTGGTGAGCGCAGCTGTGGTGGCAGGAGCCTCTCCCTACTCCGCAGCAGTGCTACAGAGCGGGACGGGATGAGCACGAGCAGTGTGATGCGGGCTCGGGCTCCTCCCTGGCTGCCTGCCGCTTGGCGCACTGCTACATCCCCCAAGGGGTCCCAGATTGCGCAAGGGTGCAGGCCAGGCTGAGGGGGAACCCCTCCCCCGGTGCGCGCCCCCCCCCCCCCCCCCGCCCCCCGGCATGATTCCATGTACCAGGCCTCTAGTACAAACATAAGGGCACACCTAGTTAGATGGAGTGAAGAAAATGGACAAGAAAGACTTCCCTAAGGAAGTGATGTTTATCTGAGACCTAAAGGATGGGTTAAACTTACAGAATGAGAGGGTAAAAAACATTCTAGGAAGCAGTGAGAGAGGAAACACAATGGAGAAGACTGAGACTAGAAAGAGGTGAGGACATTCTGGGAACTAAAAGCACACCAGTGTGGCTAAGGCTTGGGAAACAAAAGGGAAAGCAGCACAAAACAAAACTGGAGAGGCGCGTCAGTAGATTAGGTTAGCTTTGAAGGTTAACTGAAGGATTTTCAATTTTATTCTAAATTCCATAGAAAGTCATTGATGACTTGTACGCAGAGGAATTTCAGTACTTATTTACATTCTCAAAGATACTCTGGCTACTGTATAAATATACAATGGCAGGATCAATCGCAGAAGCAGGGGAACCAGCTGGAAGACTATTGCACCAGCCCAGGGAAGCAGCACTGTGCCACGTCCTTCAGAGCAGGGGGTGGATAAAAATATATGCAAAACTACCATCCGCTCAGTTATCCCAAGCCAGACTCTCAAAGTTATCCTTAACTCCGGTCTCCCTCACCTAAGTATCCAATCGGTCACCAAGCCTGCCAAGTCTGTTATCCTCTACAATCTCCAACCCTACCTTTCTTAGGTTACAGCCTCAGCATTGCACAACCATGCCAGCAGCCTGGGCGCTGGTATCACAGGTTATCTTTCCACAACTCAAGCTTGCCTGCATAAACATAGTATTTTGAAGTAACGTTTGTAAAACTCCTGCCCCTCTCCTAACTAACATCCCTCATGGGCCTGCCATCACCAACAGGATAAACTTGGAACTCTTTGGTCTGCAAAGACCTTCATTCAACTCTAGGAATTCCTTTGGTTTTCTACTTCATCTCCAACATTCCTCCCCCAAATACATAGGATTTCACTCATACTAAAATGTCTAGGGTTCCCTGAATGCACCACAACCCCTCAGTCTCGGCACCTTTGCTTAAAATACTGGCTTCCTCCCTTGACTCAGGCACCATCTCCTTAGGTAGGTGCTCTCTGGTGCCTATACACCTTGCACAGGTCACTACAGGACTCGACACAGTAAGGTGAAACGGGCTGGGCAACCATTTCTCTCACTGGGCAAGTTTTCTAAGGATAAAGACTACACCTTATTAGTCTATTTAGTCTCAACACCTCACACAAATGGTTCCATAAATGCTGAGTGATGAAAGCCATGGCTTTTCCCTCATGGAACAGGTGATCAAGGCAGGGAAAGAAAACATACAAAAAATATGAAAAATACTTCAATGTAAAAATTATTAAAAAGTTTTCTTTCTCATTTCTCATAGCATCTTTTCCACAATTTCACCTGCCTGGAAACCCTTATATTAATAACCATTTATTCACTCCCAGCAAACACCTCCGTTTTTACAGAGAAAAAGGAGTCATCCGGTGTGAATTTCCTCACTTCCTTGCTGCCACCCCATCCTCTACTACAAATTGGATCCCTTGCTTAACTCTACAGCCTCATCTCTCACCCCAGTCCCCACTCACATTCTGACTAAAGTCAAAATGCTCTCTCATGTCCCTTTACACACAGTCAAGAGTTACTTTATATAATTCCCCTAAACTTCAGTGAAAATACTTAAGGATAATCATCAGTTTAACTAAAACTACTGTTTAAAAACAAGAGATTTTCCCTAGAAAGGTGTCACTTTGGGGATGAAGAAGAAAACCAAATGGCTTCTACATTAACTATAGGTCAGGTTTAAATTGTCCCGTTACTGACAGTTCCTGATAATGAGATAATGATTTCTTCTACCTCACTAGTACTGACCTTAAGTCATTCATATTCTTAAAGTGACAGTGGTTTATATAGAAAAGCAGTTTCATTGCAAACACTTGAATACAAATGGCTTAGGGAACTTATTCTACGATAAGTGAAAACCAATGATACTGTCATCACAGTAAAAGCCATCAAACAGGCAATGCTCATCGAATTGTGTCAAGAAAGACTTTGGATTCATGAAATATTAAAGCTATGATATATATTCTTAAATAAGGTCAGAGGAAGAAGGCAAAGACATGGAAGAGAAAAATAGTGCGTAGCTTTTCTTTCTTGTAATCAGCAGAGAGTGAAATGAAATGTAAATGACAGTGCTGAATATAATGGGCCTCAGTTCAGCTTCAGGGTAATTACCCATGTCCGGCTTTTGTTTAAAAATCCTGCTCCCCTTATCACAGCTTCCCACTGTTCTACATCTGGTACTGGACAGTAGCTATAGAAACCACTTGTGCTAAAGTTATACAACTATAAACAGCACTCGGCCATTTCCAAACCAAGGACAAGGAGGTCAGAAGTCTGGCATCTAATACTATTAAGAGAAACCAGCACGATGCTTAATGGGAACAAGGTAAGGCTGAGAATCTTCATCCCAAAATTAGGTATTTACATGTGGTTTGTACCTTTTAAAAAATGTCATTACTCTTCAAGATATTAAATTACCTAAAGTCTATTAAAATATTTTTATATTAAAATCTTCATATCTAGAGTTCTGAAAATGAGTTGACATTTAACAACTGAACTTTGACATCTGGCACTCAGCACATAATTTCTTTCTAACTGTAAAAAGAATATCATGGATAGTCATGTTCTCATGATGAACAAGAACATGAGTATTTTCTACATGCTCTCCACTACAATCTGTACCTTTATAAAACTTAAAACCTCAATTATTAAAAGAATTTAGGTTCAACACACCAGGTAAAAATGTAATGACAACTTATTAGTTACTATATCTAATATTTAATTAAAATTAAGAACTGTACTGACCCTAACTAAGCAGCAAAAGATGAGTAATACGCCAAAACATGTGCAGACACACATATACATACTCTCTCGCTTTAATTTGGAAACTTTATCTCCTAGGCAACTTTTTAAAACTGTCACAATTCATTAAAAAATTAATAAACACACTTACATTTATATAAAGAGCAAAAACAAGCAAAATTACTTTGCTTAGGGATGAATTCGATAGTGAAAATATTACAAAGGGAAACAAGCAAGTAATTACCATAATAGTCAGATTAGTGGTTACACCTGCTAGGAGAGGTGTTTATGATCAGAAATAGCCACAACAGGGGGTGCTTCTGGGGTGCTGCATGACTCAGTAATCTTGACCATGGCGGTGGTTACACAGATGTTCACTTTACAACTATTCATTAAACTGTGCACTTACGTTATGGACAAAAAAATACGAGTTAAAATCTCAGGGTTGCATTCTTGGTGGGTTAGGAATGGGAAGAAGTCACAAGTTCATGTTTGAATTTGAAGAGCACTAGAAAGATCATTCTAAGTTAAATAACATGATAAATAAGAAAAAAATACAAAGTGGAAATTTTGTCAGATGAGAATTATAAAGGAAGCTCCAGGGGATTATGCTAATTCAACACATAAACTTCCATGTATCTAAACCAGTCATACCTTGGACTCCCAGATTGTACTTTATATTCTGCAACTGACATCTGCCTAAGATTCTACAGCATCAGTACGTTAAAGACTATTTTACTGTCAAGCTTGAAAATATGAGCATTAGAGCTAGAACATAAAAACACGTGCTCTGCCTTGAGGGAACAGCTCTGTCCTACAAATAAGAGTCATATCCAAAGAGCACCATAAGTGGCACCAGAGATCTTAAATAATTGCCTTGGGGGGGGGGGGACACAGACAGACTTTTGCTGTTTCTTGATTTGCCAGAAACAATAACTTAAAACTATTACAAGACCATTAACTTAACAAAAAATCCAATTTGTTTGGCAAAATTATTTAGTTGCAGAAGTATAAAAGAAAAAGTAAAATGATAACCCTCTAAAATTTAAATTCAAGGAAAAGTACCTTTAACAGCAAAGCAATTCATTCAGAAGTAGGTGACATGATCCCTAAAATGGAATTCTGTAACACGATATGCAGCATCACCAGGATTCTGCTTTTATAAGCCTTTCTCAAACATTTCAATGTATGATTTATAGATAATGCAAGTACTTTCCTTCTGACCTTTTCGCAAAATAAATTTTAGAAAGATCCTCGCTCATACACATACAAACACACACACACACACACACACACACACACACACACTTTCACACTTTGATGATAATGAATATGGTACTGTATTAAGACCTAGAATAAGTCCATATCCAATTACCAATGTTCTTAATTGTCTTATTTTCCTTACTGATAAATGAAGTAGCATCTATTTCCCACTACCATGCTGTATGATTAAAATACTTCATACCTAATCTCTAATCTTTCATAGTTCTAATCATAAGGAAACTGTCCACCATCCTACAATGGACAGGCAAAAAACAAAAATATTTCAGCAAAAAAGACAACCAGAAGGAAACACCTTTAATTCAAACAGCTGCTAAAGAAAAAAACAACTATTGACTTTAATTCTAATAATAATACAAATGGAATCAGGAACTAGCATTATTTCAGCAAAACACCAGTTTATGATTAGCAATATAACTTTACTACCATTCTACTACATAAACTACTTATCACAAAGACAAATTTCTTCCACTTCAAGCCATCAGTAAGTCATTGTCTCAAACAAGTGAACTCAGTGTCTCTTCTCTCCCTTCCTCATCTAAAACATGTTATAATGCTCATTCTTCTTTCTCTCTCCACAGCTTCAAACTCTTTCAGTCCTTCAGTCAAAGCCCTCAGTTTTGGCCACCTTTCATTCTGATTAATGAAGCAGTCATCAGCTTCATGTTACTAGACACTTTCATTCAGTCCAAAATAAAAAATTACATTAACTTTCATCACCTGCCACTATGATCGTCCACTATTCTTTATTTTAAATAATCTGAACTACTCTGACTAGCTATAAAAAATAATGGCAACTATTTTACAGAATATTTTAACACTAATCTAAATTAATGTCCATATACAACCTAGAATAAAACTTACCAATACTTTAGTACTTCTCAAAATAACTAGGAGTATAAGCTACCAAGTCAGGTAAACAAACCACAAAACAAAGAGTGCACAGGATGGCCCATTTAGTGCAATGACAATTTTAAATAATTTTTTATATTTAAACAAGTACTATAGAATGTAATAGTGGCACAGACGTATAAAAAAGACTTCAAGGAAGTCTTGAAAATGGCTACTATGGGACCTTTTTCATCTGTCCAAGTATACTGGTAGGAAAGGTTGAGAGTATTGTTTTAGGTGACTTTCACTGGAGATGTAACTATTACACTCATATTCCAATCTGCTATGCACAACTCTGGAGATCAGCATTTCTCTCCTATGAATTTCATAAGAGAAAACTACTGTATAAGAGTAACCACTCTGACCAAAACTATATGTAGCAGCATCAGTTACATGTTGTATCAACAGGAGAAATGAGTCCTGGTAAAACAAATCATATTCTACCATGGTCCCACGAGTGATGAGGAAAGACTATCTTTAAAAGAAACTAGTATCTGCCTTTTAATCTTGGCATATTCTAAAGCTAGAAATGTGTTTCGGTAAAGAGGCGACATGACGCCTAAAAAAGGGTATAGAATTTCAAGTACAAAGAAGAATTTTGGTCTCAACTCAGCCAATTCCTAGTCTCTAAAATGTACAAAATAATAAGGTCAATGGATCTAAAAGCTTTGTAAACAATAAAGCATTATTAACGTGTTATTTATCACTCACCTAGCTTTCAGACTATATAAACATGGAATACTGACCAAAAAAACTAGCTTTCCTTATCAGGCATCTTCATAATTTCAACATGGTTGGCAAGAATGTTCTTCTTTACTACTAATGTTCAATAAATCTAAAAACTATTGCCAATAATCTAAAGATACAAAATTTTATGAAAAATCCATATTCTTTACACAGTTCTTGCATTTGTTTACATTTTAAAAGGAGGAAAGGAAGAACATTTTATAACAACCTAGCAAGTGGGCCAAAAGTCATACTGAAGTTAAACCTAACAAGTGACAAATCAAAAATGAAGAGATACGTATACAAAAGTGTAAAAATCTAAAATTAATAGTCTTCCACTGCCAAAACCAACAACACTGAACAAGTCGAAGAATAATTTGTTAGACGCGTGTGAGAACTGTTTGACAATTTTATGTCATCACTTGCATTATAAAGGACTGAGATCTTGCTGCAATTATATACACTTCTCGCCATACAAACAGAAGGTAGAAATGAAGTAATTAATTAAAAACCAAGCATGATGAATTTAACAAGAGAGTATTTTAAGTTATAGTAAATCCCATACTAGTTAAAACTCACTGATCAAATTTGATCTTATAAGATATCTCAAAAATTACTTGAGTATTAGTCTTTATCCTTTAAAAAAATAAATTTTAAAAGGAAAATGATATAAAGCAACCAAACAAAAATTAATACTGCTTTAAAGCTTTAAAAATATCTAAGGTGAGTGCCCTTATCATTTTCATGTAGAAGAAATTTTCTCAGAAGCATCCTTATATCATTCTCTAGTTCTTTTCAGTATCAAATTAATTTGCTTAGAAAAATATTATAAATCTGGAATACTAGACTTTCTTAAATTAAACTCAAGGGAATGAAAATGTGAAATTGTCCACAATTAAAATAGAAATGAAATAAAATCAGAAGAAAAAGGAGGCATTATAAGTGATACCACAGAAATACAAAGATTATAAGAGACTACTATAAACAATTATACGCCAACTGGGCAACGTAGAATAAATAAATAAATAAATTCCTAGAAACATACGACCTTCTAAGATTGAGTCATGAAGAAAACAGAAAATCTGAACAGACAGATTGCTAATAAGGAAATTAAATTGGAAATCAAAAACCTCCCAACGAAAGTCCAGGACCAGATGGCTTCATTGGTGTGCTCTAACAACCATTCAAAGAAGAATTAAAACTCAAAGGCCAGCATTACCCTGATACCAAAACTAGACAAAGACATCACAAGAAAAAACCCTATATCAGATACAGGGTTAATATACAACATATATAAAGTACACATACAACTCAGTAGCAAAAAAAAAAATCTGATTAAAAATGGAAAGAGGATCTAAATAAAAATTTTTCCAAAGAAAACATACAGATCGATGGTCAACAGGTATGAAAAGATGCCCACATCGCTAAATTCTAAGGCAGTAACACTCTGTTCTTTTCTGTTCACTCTATAGACCCAAAGCAAAGATGAGGCTTGCCCAAGTTTCTAGTAAATTTGGGAGGGCTTTAGTTGTCAAACCAGGTTAAGTATAGTGCAAAGAGCATTCTTTGCATTTAGTCAAGCTCCATTATAAGGCGTTACTCATATCAATTCTGTTCTGATCTAGACATGAGATAACGGCAGATGTTTTGTTCTTTCTTCTCAAGCATAAGTGTGTTGGGGGTGGGGGGAGGAAGAGGAGGAGGAAAGAAGAAAGATGATGTGTTGGGCCCTAAAAGACTACTTTCTCCCTTATATAAAGTGATATTTCCTATTCAGTATAGTCTACAATCAAGTAGGTTATGCTCTTGGAGAAAAATGGTAACCAGCAGTTTGCTAATTAAATGAGAGTTATATTAAGAGTGCTCTGTTTTATAATTGAGTTAGCAACAAGTTTGTCGAATAAAGTCTGAAAAGTTAAGGTCAACTTTAATTCTGTACTTCTATTCAATTTCTTTTTTTTTTTTAAATATATTTTATTGATTTTTTACAGAGAGGAAGGGAGAGAGATAGAGAGTTAGAAACATCGATGAGCGAGAAACACCAATCAGTTACCTCATGCACATCTCCTACTGGGGATGTGCCCGCAACCCAGGTACATGCCCTTGACCGAAATCGAACCTGGGACCTTTCAGTCCGCAGGCCGACACTCTATCCACTGAGCCAAACCGGTTTTGGCTCTATTCAATTTCTATATCCTACTTCAACCCTCTAACGCAGGGGTGGGGAACTTGCCACGGGCCATTTGACTATCTGTAACATCATTCACAGGCCATATAAAATTACCAACTTAAAAATTGGCCTGCTATATTTGGTTAAACATCTCACTAACTCACCCCTAATGCTTTGGCAGGGCCTGACCAAATGATTTTCCCAGGCCTTATACGGCCCACCGGCCAGATGTTCCCCACCCCTGCTAACTCCACCAAAGGCCACATACCTCTTCACCTTCCGACTTTTCCTGAATTCACTGATATTTTTTTTCTGAATTCATCAATAATTTTTTTTTATCAAGGACTAACATTTCCAAACTCCATTGGAGGAAAACTAAAAAAATCAACTTGTGATCCTTCCAGAATTTATGCCAAAAGTATTAGGATAACTTACCTCAAAATTCTTCACCTTTTCCATTGTTATCAAGCGCCTTGCTGTGTGACTAGAAAGCTTCTGCTCACAGTTGCTAATAAGTTTCAGGCAAGGATGCCAGGGTACCATCTCTTCAGTGTATCTGAAGGAAGAACAGCTGACTGTTACAAACACTTCGCATGTACACCCCACACAGGATGGTCACTGGGGTTACCCGGTGTGTACGAGACCCCCTCCCACTACAGCCATGTGGTACCATTTTATTTAATATTCACCGTTTACATAACCCATAAACAATCTAGGTTTTTTAAAAAGCAAGGTATTCTAATACTACCACATCTGAGAAAAGTAGTTTGTTTTACCTGTAGAATGGGAATAAGAGAATATAAGTATGTTTTATTGAAGAATTACAAGAAATTAAACCACAAAAATACAAGACAATCACCCTAAAGGATCCCACAAGAACACCTAAAACAGATAAATACATTCTACAACTTGACATTCATGAGACTGATTCATCAGGAGATTTATAATTTCCTAAAGTATGAAGTCCCGCCGAACCGGTTTGGCTCAGTGGATAGAGCGTCAGCCTGCGGACTCAAGGGTCCCAGGTTCGATTCCGGTCAAGGGCATGTACCTTGGTTGCGGGCACATCCCCAGTAGGGGGCATGCAGGAGGCAGCTGATCGATCTCTCTCATCGATGTTTCTAACTCTCTGTCCCTCTTCCTTCTTCTCTGTAAAAAATCAATAAAATATATTTAAAAAAAAAAAAAAAGTATGAAGTCCACTATGGCATATACTTTCCCTAATAAAATTTTGCCCTTGCAAAATTTTAATGGCATCCTGGGACCTCCATTAACTTTGCAAAAATACCAGGCTAAAGTTATTTATAAGATATTTCAAATAGGTTACCACTACAATAAACATTACAGATGACACCAGTTCTCTGGCCACCTTAACCATGAAATAAAACTGAAGGGAGCCATGATAATGAGCAGTGGTAACCGCTACTGTGCAGCACAGGAACCATGTGAATGGAGATGATGACACATAGAAAACAGGACAGTCAGGCTGCAGTAGTTCAGAACCTGACATCGGACAGGTTATTGGTATCAACATTGGCAGAAAAAGCAGGTGACAGACGTGGGGAAAACAGCTATAGAACAGAATGCAGAACAATGGGGACGGTATGGGTACCATTAATAACACTGTGATGGCCAGTTTTTACTTTTCCTTTGCAAATCTTTATACCTTTCTAGATAGTCTCTGGAAACATTTATCACATGGGGACATTTAAAGCTCCCAAATGGGTAAGAAGCTGACCGCACTTCACGTGAAAGACTAGCCTGTCAGCTAGCCTGTTCCAACGCGTCAACGTTGTCTTCAACACCCGTTTTACTGACCTCTAGGTCTCTCTGACCTTCAAGGCACTCTCCCCATTACCTCAACCACATGCTCAAAACCCTCATCACCCACTTACCAAGCAACATCTATAACGCACTTCATTTTATTATCAGTGGGAGGAATTCTCTTGAAGTCTTTCTCAGACTACTACCTTAAGGCTTCCCAACAAATAATGACCATTCAGGTTTTACCTCATCTAATAATTCTCTAACGTTTACTACATTGTTAGAAATGTTGTACTTCTACAATAGTTAAAATCAATTTGGAGTCTTCATACAAAGCATTTATGATATGAAGGAATACATTCAGCACCATGATTGACAGATTAAAATAAAAAGTGAAGAGAGAGAAGATAGAGCCTTGACCTTACACTTGCGAACAGCAGGGTTTACAGATGTCTAATACTGTTTGTCAAACTTTGCATTCAAAGGAAAAAAAGAATCTTTTATTCCCTGGTAGAGATGACAAAGCATCTTTATTAAAACATTACTTAAATATATACAAACATAAATTAGAGATAAATTCCTTATGCTCATATCCCCTATATAACTACAAAATAAAAAATAAACTTATAAATCAAACCAGAAGTACAAAACCAATACAATTTTAACTAATACTTATGACTTCAATGATGGTAAATTGCTAAAACAAAGTCACCAGTGTTTGGCTTAACAGCAGAAAAAAACATTTACATGTTTTAGATTCTCTTTCAGACGTGATCTGTAAGTTTAAGCAGGAAGGTACATCATTTGGGTCATCATTATCATTAACAAATTTGTTTTTAACCACTACTCTATTATGTTAACAAGACAATCAATTTAACAGTATATTCCCAAAATACCATCTAAAAAAAAAGCAGTAAAGTAAAATTTCTTTACTATATATTTACTAATATATTTCATAGTCATGAACTATGTGCAAACTATTAAATGGAAGCTATAAATGGTACTATGCCTGTACTATAATGATACTGCTGCATCCTATCTTAATTCCATTTGATTACTTTCCTCTACAATCCAAGCATCTATTTAAAACCTAAATCAGCCAGAACAGGCAAATCCACAGATACAGATAAGCAGCTGCCAGGAACTGAAGTGATAGATATTTCTTATGTGCACAGAGCTTCTTTGGGGAGAATAAAAATGCTCTGTAGCCCTAATTGGTTTGGCTCAGTGGATAGAGCATCGGCCTGCGGACTGAGGGGTCCCGGGTTCGATTCCAGTCAAGGGCATGTACCTTGGTTGCGGGCACATCCCCAGTGGGAGGTGTGCAGGAGATAGCTGATTGATGTTTCTAACTCTCTATCCCTCTCCCTTCCTCTCTGTAAAAAATCAATAAAATCTATTTTTTTAAAAATGCTCTGTAATTAGACAATGGATATACTAAAAACCATGGACTTTAAAAGGGTGACTTGCATGGTATACAAATTACATTTTAACATTTTTATAAAAGCCAAAAAAGACTATATATATAGGCCCTAGCTTTTCCATGAATCAATTTTGAAAATCACTTATTTTCTTGTGAATTTTCATGCCTCAGGCTATTTTGAAATGCTACTACAGTTTCACCTCCCATTTGAGAAACAGATTTGTTATTATTGATTGGAGCACTTACTGAAAACAGTTTAAGAAATCACTTTTTTCTGTTTCCTAGATGAGACATGAAAAACATGTTCTGTTCATTGCTTTGAGCCACAAAATTAATTTTATTACAATTAAATTTTATCCCCCAATACTACTTTGAGGCACTTTATTAAGCTTCTTCTCTTTGTCAGCATTTTTATCATGAGCACTACCAACTGGATCTCTATTAAAGGACATCCATCGTTCACAAAGAAACGGTTTTTAATCACTTCAGAAAACAACCCCATATGGACATGTGGAACCTGGTCAAATAACTTAGCAACTCCTATAACATCAGTCACACAGGAGTGGAACTCATGCCCTGTCCAAAGGAATATTACTCAACTCTTCAGGATCATTTTCAAGTAGTTATGATTTTGAATAATAAACCCACAAATACCAATGGTCTACAGTAATTTTATGTTGCAAGTCTCTCTGAGTGGCAAGAATCCTATATAATAAAAGGCTAATATGCAAATAGACCAAATGGCGGAACAACCGAACAACTGGTTGCTATGACGTGTGCTGACCACCAGGGGGCATGCATGGAACATGGCGGGCATCTGCAGTGGCGAGATGGTGGTGCAGGTGAGCGGGGTGCCAGACCAAGGCAGGGTGCCAGTCGCTGTGATCAGGGCGAGCCTCTGGTGGTTACTAAAAAATCTTTGCTCCCGCACACCACGGTCTAGCCCGGTGCTCGCACCTGCTGCCAGCGCCAGCCCCGGTTGCACCCGCAGCCGGCACCGGAGCCACTGCTTGCACTCACTGCCGGTGCCCAGCACCAGTATCGATAACTTGGCACCATCACTGAGTGTGAGCAGCGGCTGCCGGCCCTGATCGCCCTTGAGGACTTCTCCACCTCCCCCTGCTCCTGAGGGATGATTGGGGCAGCAGCTGCCATTTGTACCCGCTGCTGGTGCCAGCTCTAATCGCTCCATGCTGTCAGCGGGTGCAAGCGAGGCCAGCAATGTTAGCACGTAGGAGTGGCAGCAGCGGGAGCGTGGCTACCAGCAGGCAGGGGACTGGGGGCCATGGCGGGAGGGGCCGAGTGGGAAGTGCAGAGGATGCGCTGAGACCAACCCTGTGCCTACCACCTCACAGCCCACAGTTCCTTTCAAGGTGCATGAATTTGCGCACTGGGCCCCTAGTAAACTATGAGAGCTCAGATGAAGGATTGAGAATTCTGCTGAGAAGGGTTGGGAAAAGTTCACAGAAGTAGGGACAATTAAGTAAGGCTTTGAAAGAGGACTGGAATTTTACCAGCTGAGGGAAGAAGAGTATATTAAGCTATGGGGACAGAATACACAAAGGAGAAAAGATACAGAGCATCTAGGTACCGGTAAAAAATCTGATATACTAGAGTGGGGAGAATCTAGACTCAAGGAAGAAAAACAGAAGTTTGTTGACTGCACTTTAAAACCAGACAGTGAGAAAATCCATTTTCAATCATCAGCTCTAACAATTCTTCACAAATAACTAAGCTTTTAGGTAGTATTTTGTTTTTACTATGTCTTATACTTTTCAAAATGTCCTGGGTTTAAGGAATAATACCAGAACTTGATTATAGCATGTAATTTTTCTTTTTCTTACATTCACTATACATAATTATACAAAAAGCATTTTAGAAATGTTAAAGTTGTCTGTCTTTTCTTAATGGCAGTTGAAAGCTGTGCTGTTTTCTGTTGTTTGTTTTATAAACATTGCATTGGAAGTTGCAAAGGCCTGGCCTAACTTTAGCCATGTATTTGTTTATTAGCTGATAAGAAGACTACACATTCATGCCGATTCAGCTTATGTTTTTGTTGCCAGTGTTTATCTCTTTCAACCTCTTCATTTTAGAAATAAGGAAAGTTAATTCTAAGGAGTGAAATGACTTCTCTAAAGTAAAAAGCAAGCTAGCTTATTGGTTTCTTTATTCCCAGTACTATGTTCATGTAATCCAACATTCTGCCAGATCCCAGGTATCTGGTATGTGAACTGATAGATGGGGTTTTATTAATATTTTCAGAGAGAACATTTATTTATGTCTGTGCAAAAATGGCTCTTGCCTTAGATAAGCTAAATTCCAGCAGCAAGCTTACTTGCGTAAAGTAATTTTTTTTTAAAGATTTCTAAGGCAAATTGAAGAATAGCCCAATTTTGATCTTGCTACTATCTTTCCAATCTAAGGATCTCATCTTGTTCAAGACATCTTGTCTTTCATTGTTGATATACACAGCTCTATTTATAATTAATAATTACTGAATAATAAAACCCAAACCAATAATGTTGAACATAATCAGGACCTTAAGCATATGCATAGCTTTTATATTGGTGTTAGCTTTTTAAAAAGATGCATTGCATTCAATGTGATCATTATAGCCAATATCTATTAAAGCTAGCTAGTAGTAGGTACATGAATCACTCAGTAAAGTTGTTAGAAATTACCTCTTTGTGGCCTGGAAAAACAGCCACTGAACAGCAGCTATATCAGGCACTGAGTCCAGTATGGGTACAACAGGAATTGGCAAACTTTTTCTCTAAAGGGCTAGAGAGTAAATAGTTAAGCCTTTGTGGGCCATGTATGTTTCTGTCACATGTTGTTCTTTTTGTTGTTTTTTTTAACCCTTTAAAAATATAAAACCAGCTTTAGCTCAAAAACCTTACAGAAGCAGGCTAAGGACCATATGTGGCCCACTGGCCATAGTTTATTAACCCCTGACATCAAATAAACAGGTCAAAGTAATCCCATCAATAAGAGGAAGGGGCCAGTTTTATACACGTATGTAGGTAAACAAAGACTACCATTTTACTAAGTAAAGATATTTATCCTAAAGACAAATAGTGAAAAAAATATGCTATATATACAAACATCATATAAAAATAAAATAATTTAATGTTACATACTCTGGTGTGTATACTGGTAACCAATAGACTAGTCTTCCACCTAATGTGAGGGTCTCAGCTGCAAAGTTTAACAGGTCAAAAAACATATCACTCAGATGATAATTCAAGGAAACAGGAACATGGCTTTCTGGACTAGACAAAAAAAAAATCAAAATGAGTAAAAATCTTTAAGGCTGTTAAAAACTGAGTTAATTAGCAAGAAGCAACATGCTTGTTCTCAAAGTAGAAACACACCATATTTAGCTTTCACTTACCATTTTTCAATCCCCTTCTGGATTTCCTTCTGTGAACCTGTTCTTCTTGTAGATTCTCTGATACCATACGGAGCTAGACAGAAAACACAGGTAACACAGGTAGTCAAAAGTCACCTACTCCCCAATGAGGGGCAGATGGACTCATGTGCCTCCAGCTGTGACCCCGAGAAGGATACACGTCACCTCTGCAATATTCCAGCTGAGAATGTGTAACACAAAGAACATTTAAATGTTCTTTAAATCAAAGAACATTTGATTTAAAAGATTTGGGAGGGCAGGCAGGCCATGTGTTCTTCAAAAATGTCAGTGTCATAAAGACAGAAAGGCTTTGAAAGTGTTACAAATTAAAGGAAGCTTAAAAGATATGATTACTAATGCAATACCTGACACTAGGATACTATGCTAGAGGAGGAAATATGCTATAAATGATATTGGGTCATTTGACAAAATTGATGGCAAACTGTAAATTCAACTATTGCATTTGGTAGCTATACTTTTGCTATCTAAGAGTCTATCCCTATTCTTAGGAAATGACACACTGAAGTATAGGGGTAAAGGGCCACAATATATACCACTTATTCTCAATTCATCAGAGAAAACACTATATTTTATGTAAATATATAATGAAAGCAACAATAAAGTAGATTGTTAAAAAGTTACCCAGTTTTCATAAAGTATCTTCATGCTGACATTATAATGCCTTGGTAATTTTTCTTTTGTTAGATTTGATACCATCTAAGTTACCTAAGAAATAAAGTGAGCTGAGATGGAAGGGTTGAGATACACTTGCCACTATTTATAGATTTTCTGCCAAATACTTTAGAAAAGGCAGATCTGTTCTTATATAGGGTGCCGGAAAAGCCCAAGAACTCATGAGGCACAGAACAGTTGTCCTGTGTATTCCTGAAGCTCAGTGCGTTTGCAAGCCCAGTATCCACAGAATTTCTTATAACTCTAGAAAGGAGATATCAGTGCAAACAGGCACCACAAAAAAACACAAAAACTTACACATGGAAAAAATGTGTGATACATGAAACTCTCTTCTTCGAAATCTGATACCATAATTGCAAATGACATTTTGGATCCAGTGGGTATACTAACGACCAACTGTAGCCAAATATAAAACAAACACGAAAACAAATATATGCCTCAAAAAATGAGCAGAAGAAATAAAGGGATGACAAGTTAATATACATAGTTTATGAAAACTAAACAGTAAACTCTTTACTATTAAATGGGTACCCTACCTATATTCACAATTTTTTTCCCTTCTCACTATATGAAGATGGGGGTGGGGGGAATACCAGTACAAGGTGGCATCGTGTGTGTGTGTGTGTGTGTGTGTGTGTGTGTGTAAAGTTTGTATTTTAAATGTGAATGACTTCAGGAAACGAATCCTACTCCTACTTTTGTATAAAAGCAAACTTACGATCAGTGATGATTGCATCAAAATATGTGCCCTTCTTCCAGGAAGGTTTGGATGCATCAGAAACCAGGACATCAAGGTAATACTTCTCTAACCCATACTGACGGAGATTTGCCCTAATGTTTTCATCTGGTCCTCTCCATTTCTGGTTTTTCCTACTAGCCTTTCCTGAAGTGAGAGAAAAAGAAAGACAGGAAGTACTAAATCAAAGTAATATTTAACTCATCTAAACCTACATTTATTCAAATAAAACTTGCTTTCACTTAAAAAAATCTCCCTTTTATTATACAAATAAACATTTATTTCAACTTATTATAAAAATATATTTTGAACAGTAAAATGTACTGATGCCTGGTATTGTTCTGTCACTTTTCAAGTAAAACTGCCTTAAAACACTAATTCAATACTCACTGAGTTCAAAGCATATACTAGTAAGATACAGAGTTGAATAAAATACGTCCCTTTCCTCTAGCACCAAACAGTCTGATGTAGTGATGAATCAGATCAATGAAACAAAAACTAAGAAAGCTAATTTGGGAAATGCATGTGATCAGGAAGTGGGGGGGAAAGGGGGAATGGAGACATTACAGATGAAAAGTTACACCAGGATTGAAGTTGTTCAAAAGTACTAGTTTAGGAGACAAAAGTGGATGATGGGATACCATCAATTAAGATGACAGAAACCAAGAGGAAAAACAAGCTTAGGAAAAAAGATGTGATTCACTTGAGATACATCAATCTTGCTTGTAAGCTACCTACACAACAATCAGGAAGAGCTATTCAGCAGGTAGTCGGAGGTCAGAATATACACACATAGGAGTCACCAGTATAGAAACTTAACTTAAATCCATAAAAATGAATGACATTATTAACCTAGGTGGCAGTTTCATAAGTGTTTGTTTTATATTTATTCTATTTTTATACACTCATCTGTATAATGATCTACTTCACAATAAAAACAAAACTTAAATGTCAAAAGGAGAAGAATGACATGACTGCACAATGTAGTGTTGACAGGAGAAGGGGGCAGAGAGATGGCGGAGAAAAGCAATGTGTAAACACAGAACAAAGAAAACTGTGGGCCTTACAGAGGCTGCAATGGAAGCCAAGGACATAAAGTACGACCTGCTGAGAGTACTGTCTCGGGGACCAAAGGAGACATTATAAACGTCAGCACTGCCAAATGCTGTAAATCTGTGGCCTAGAGCTTTCAGTAGGCATGAAAGCTGACAAATAATGGGCACCAGAGAATGAGAGATGAAGAAGGGGAGATAGCAAGAAAATACTAGTTTTTCAAGAAGTACTTTGGCAAAATAAGAGGAAAACAAAATGGCAGCTAGGAGGTGTCTACAGGATTGACAGAAAAGGTTTTGTATTTTTAAAAATAGGAGAAACTTGAGGATATTTGAGGACAGTAAGAAATCAGAATGAACATATCTAACAGCATCTTGGATGAGCTCTGAGGAAATGCTACGTCCATCAGAATTCTACCCAAGTACATTGAAAGGTTGTAACAAGTTTTAAACACAACTTTCATAAATAAAAATTCAAATAAATTACATATGACAATTTCCTTAAAGCAAACATACCACTTCTACTAAAAGCAAGCTGTACTAATACTTTGTCTACTCTAACATATTGCAGACAAATAATATTTTTTTCTGGTTAGCTTACTTAGGTGAACTTGATAAAATACAACTCATTTTCCTTATGATAAATATTACTAAATTCCTTATAGTCAAGACAGGAAAAAAGACAGGTCATCAAGTACAATATATCAAATTGCTTTAGCAAAAGAAAAGAACGCATAATAAATTTTCACCTATATAATAATTTATACTGAACGGGAAAAAGGAAAAGAGTATTTTAAGGGCTGATTCTAGCTGCAATAATTTAACTAGTATATACAAACAACTTTAAAATCATCAATGAAACCTGACATTTCTAATACCATTCAGCTATAAGGAATTACTTTTACAGTGATTCAATTTCATTGAATAACACATCATCAGCAAAGCTTCCAGATTTTAAACTACTTTCCAAAATCCCCTCAAAAGCAAGCAATCTTCAGATAAAAACTGTATGTTTTATTAACACAGTCATGCTGATTACAAAATGGCTCTCTCCTAGTTCTTCTCTCCCAATCCTAAAGTTCACGACCGTATAGTTCGCCTCCTTTTAAAAAACCTCTCTTACTAAGACCACAACACCTCTGAGGGAGGGCCTTTTCTTATTCATCACTGTGTTCCCCCAGGATCACTTCATAAAAAGCAGATACCCAAGGAAGTCTTATTGTAAAAATAAGTAAAACTATATTATACCACAACTCTTCATTCTTAACAGTAAAAGTGGATGTATAAGACCATATAAAAATATTTATTTTAGCCGAAATCAGTTTGGCTCAGTGGATAGAGCGTCGGCCTGCGGACTGAAGGGTCCCGGGTTCGATTCCGGTCAAGGGCATGTACCTGGGTTGCGGGCACATCCCCAGTAGGAGATGTGCAGGAGGCGGCTGATCGATGTTTCTCTCTCATCGATGTTTCTAACTATCTCTCTCCCTTCCTCTCTGTAAAAAATCAATAAAATATGTTTAAAAAAATATTTATTTTAAAGGCACATTTGGTACAAGAGCAAAGACTGCAACAGTGTCTAGAACCATACTCACCCAAGCCATGAACTGTGTTGTAGTCTATGTCTGTCCCGTATACATATGCTCCAAAATGAGCAGATGCTATCAGAAGGCCACCTGAAAAAAACCACAGTTATGATATGTTAACCAGAAAGTCCCAGACTCTTATTTCTTCCACTTAAATTCTTATAAACTAGCTGCAGGCAGAGTATCCTAGAAGGACAATGGCCCTGGCCTCCAAACTAAAAGAAACAAATCCTAAGCTATGCTCACTACAGTGGTCAGAAAGCAGATAATTAATGTATGACTTGGCATCATTACTCTAAACAGCAATACTTATAGAAAATTATCTTTTGGGGGGGGGGGTTCAAAATAATGTATATTTAGACATTATTTTCATCTCATTCTGAGAGATCCATGCAAAGCATCTTGCTCCTTTTTCACAAATGAGCAGATGACTGCTACACAAAGAGCTGGCAATAAATAAATTCTGACCACTGGGCTCAAAGGCACTGAAGTCAGAGTTTCAAATAACTCAAGCGGACATAATTACTATGTAAGACATTAATCCTTGCAAAAATTAAAATATTAGAGTAAAAAATAGTTATTTCTATAACTAGTAAAGCAATGACCTCATTTTAAAACTATAAATATTAAGCTCTAAATAACTACTATGAAACACACAATTAATACCATTTTTCTGTTTACTATTCTATAGAAAGGTCAAACTGAAAACAGAAGTACATTCTAGACTGTACACAGACTTGGCCAAGGGAAAATAACTAGGGCTATTTCCTTAATATACTTTGAAATATAATCTCTAAAATTAAGATGGGTAGTGCCTCCAGAGGGTCAAGATCTATAAATGAATAGTGCTCCCCCACAGCCATTTAAAACACAGTCTGGTAGCATGTACTTACAAATACTTTTCCCATGAAAAATATTGTAACTGGCTACTTCCTATTGGAATCCCTGAAGAAGAGAAATGCAGGACTAAAAGCACAGCAAAAGCCAAAACCTAGGTTCCCTCATACGAACTACAAAAGCATTCGTGTGAGAGGTAAGGTAAGTAGGTCCTCATAACTCTTACTCTACAAATGGAACAGTCCCTATTTGGGAAAGTTACTGTATGTGATCAGGTGGAATACTCACAAAATCACTTCACCCAAATCATGAGGAATTACTACAAGTCTGCCAATTAAGGCAGATACTCACCTAGAAGAGCTAGTTGTCAAGGGAACAGAAAAGCTTTCCTGTGCTTCCTTAAACAGAACCAATTTTGAGCAGACCCAATTTAGAGTACACTGCTGCAAGGAGATGAATAATCTGTTAGTTAACTCTGTGCCCTTTAAGCTTTTAAAGTTTTAAATAAAATCATTATGAAGTAGCTTCTCTGATCTAGTCACTGAATAACCACTGTCAATCATCTAATTGTTTTTTTCCGTTCAATTGAAGCACTTTTTGCATTTAGCTATACCTCAGTTGGACTTTCCTGGAAGCTTTCTGGTGGACAAAGGGGTGATAAAATGCAGGGATGAAGTGTTGAGGGGGCAGGTAATGGACTCACCTGATATTACATGCTTTCAAGTGTAAAAATACCACAGATTTGGTGTTCTGATTTCTCATTACTTAAAAAGCAACCACTTTAAGGTTAGGGTAGTATCATATAAGCAAAAGGACCCAATACATGAAATTTACTTATGACAAAGAAATTAATGCCTGATTTTCATCTTTAGAGATTTATGTGGAAAATTTCACAAAGTGTGAAAAATGAGAGACGGGCTTTGGTTTTGCTGAAAGAAAAGGAAAAAGGAGAAAAATGGAGATACTATTAACATCTATTTTATCCTTTAAAAAAGCTCATATAAATTAAACTAGCAGCCTAAGCAAGAGGATATTGCTAGAATAGAGAAATTTTCATAGATAAACTATAAAACTCAGGAAAAGGAACTACAGAGAACTGTGGACACAATGGGAAGCAGAGACTGCTCCCCAGACCCACAGGGATCGATTCCTCTCTCCTCACCTTTCCCTCTAGTCCCCCCAGAACCAGGACGGTCAGTTTCCCAGCACCTGTGTCTATCATTTCGCAATGACAACATTTCAAAAGGAGCCACACTCCTTCCCTTACACCTCCGGGCCATCTGAAGGCAGAGCCAAAGGAACAGCAGTCTCCTGGGAGTATTCTCTCTCAGCTGCCAGAGGAGCCGGTTCACTTGTGAGGGAAGGTGAGAAGGATCAGAGCTACAGCTGCAGAGTCCGTCATCAAATCACACCACAGCTACCTACGCTGGCAGACACCTGGACCAATTATTTTCATCACTTTCAGAGAATGAAAGTTTACATTTTAATCCTCAATTTCCTTGCTTGCTGATATAATCTGCCAACAGTTGCAACTTAAGAATATTTTGAAAAATTAGCCAAAGAAGAGACTATAAAATAAGTTCATGGCCCAATTGTTCATCATCACCATTCCATAATGGCTATATCTAACATCTTTACCAAAAAGGCACTTAAGTTCTTAATAAAATAATTTAAAATAATAATGATAATCAATACAGTTCACTGAATGTCTACCATGCATCATGCAGCTTCCTAAGGATTTCATAGACATATATTACCTCACTTAATCCTCACAATGTATTACTTATTACCATATCACAAATGATGGAAGTGAGGCCCGACACATTAAGAATGTTGCCCAAGTTCACATAGTAACTGACAGAGTAAGGATTTAAAACTATTTGCTCTCATGGTAGTCTATGCCATACTGTCCCCTTTGGGGTCAACAGCAACTGAAGTAAATATACATTAGCTTACCAATTAGAAAAACAAAAGTAAAATTTGTTATTAAGCAAAATAAGTTAAATTAAGTAAGGCTGCACACTTAGTGTGAGCTGTATACCATTCCCAAGTTTTATACCATACAATAGGCAGGCCTATGCCATTGTATGTATTCAACACACTCATGCTGATCACTCTTTTAGTCATGCTCATATCAGAACAGTAGTGCTTAACTATTGAGAATTGACCAATGACATGTATCTTCCCCGTGAGGAAAAGAGATACACACCTTTTAAAAAAATCTTAAAATGAGAATCAATATATTTGCTAAGACGGAAAGAAAAGTGTGTTTCTACAGCTCATGTCCTTTTAGATAATGTAGCAGACTACCTCACAGAAAAAGGAAAGGTATTTGGGCAGGAAAAGATTGTATCTCTCCTTTCAGTCTCCCAGAAGCTTTCTACCCTAGTCTATAACCCTGAGAAAATCATATGGCCATGGAGGAGGGCACAGAGCTTCTTATTTCTCCAGTCCTTCAGAAGGTACTACCCATCAATGAGACAAAAGGGCCTAGAAAGAGGACAGACTGTGCTTAAGAACTGTGTCTATTCACAACTATTGGCTATTACCAGTTTCAAAACAAAAACTAGCTAAAGTCCTAATTCTATGCTTAAACTACAAACACAAATTATAAAATACTAGAGGCCCAGTGCACAAAAATTCATGCACTTGAGGGTGGTCACTCAGCCCGGCCTGCGCCCTCTCGCAGTCCGGGAGCCCTCGGGGGATGTCCAACTGACAGTTTAAGCCTGCTCCCTGTGGGGAGCGGGCCTAAGCCACAGTCTGGCCTCCCTCTGCGGGAGGTGACCAGTGAGCTGATGGGAAATGGCACCAGCCAGCAAGGAGCCAGCCCCGCACCCCAAGGGGCCGGCCCCACCCCCCATTGCTGCCACTGGTGGCCTCCTCCCCCCGATCGCCCCGCTGCCACCAGTCGCCACAGTCCCTCAATTGCCGTCTACTCCCTCTGCCCACTGGCACCCGCCTTGGCTGGCCTAGTGCTGCCTGCTGGACGGCCCCGCCCACCGACTGATGGTTCTGCCATTCGGTCGATTTGCATATTAGGCTTTTATTATATAGGATACTTTAGCAACATCTTTGTAAAGGGCTTCTTGCAATTTTCCATTAACTGTACCATATATACATAACCAGTAAAATGACCAGGCTATGCTACCCACTTTCAAGAGCTGCCATAAAGTAATTTAGGGGCAGGTCTCCCCAGTCCTTACCAAAATAAAAGTAGTGAAAACCTCATTTGCTGTGGAAGTAAGCATTTCATAATATACCCAGTCTAATCTGCATGAAGGGAAGAAAGTTTTACCTCTACTGGTAACTCTATTTTTAAACTTTATGATCTGGTCTATGTGTATGTGTGCATACTAAGCTTTATATACATGTATGTATCTCAAAGAATTATTCTCACTTCACAGAAAAAATGTTTTAACGTCTAAGAACAAGTTTAGGGATTAATAAAGGCCTTAGCGTTTGGAAAAAGATAAATTAAATCCATTCTTCACAACGTGTAAGAAAATAAACTCAAAATGGACCAGAGATCTAAAAGGAAAAAATTAAGACTACCAAAGTACCAGCCAAATGCATAGCTTAATCCCTTTATAAATTGGATGTAGGGAAAATTTTTGCATGGTAAAAAGCTATTATATGCTAAATCAAAGGATAAATGGGAAACTGGGAGAAAATATTTTATATACATGTATGGGGAAAGAGGAGGCTAAAATCCCTAACATGAAAGTACTTTTTAAAACTGAGGAGACCAAAAAGTCTACAGAAAAATGGGCAAAAGACATGAAAGATAATTCAAAAAAAAATTCTAAAAATGACCATTAAAATATAAAAACTTATTACACTTCACTCATAACAAGAGAAACACAAATTAACACTACATTAAGATACATTTTCATCCAATGGAATAGCAAAATTTCAAAAGCTTCATAATACAGTCTGCTGGTGAGGCTGTAGGGGAACAGGGACTCTCATATATTGCTGTGAAGAATGTAAAATGATGTAATTGAGAGGAATTTGGTAACATTTAACAAAACTACATATGCATACGCTCTTCAACCCAGCAATCCAGCTTCTAGGAATTTACCCTAGATATATACATATATATATATATATATATACACATACATGTCTATGTGTGTGTGTGTGTATAACATTATGAAGATATAAGTGTACAAGATTATTCATTGCAACCCTTAGTTGCAACTGCAAAATATTGGAAACTACCCACGCCCAAGTATAGGAAACTGTCTGACTAAATTACAATATATACACCCATGGGGTACAATTATAAAAAAGAACGAAAGATACAGAGAACAAACTGATGGTTGGAAAGGGGAGGGTGGGGATGGATAGGGGAAAAGAGAATGAAGAAAATCTCTATGAACAAATAGAAAGTGATTTCTAGGAAATACTGTTAAGTACTAAAAAAAGAAAATTTAAAAACAACATATATAGTATGCTATCTTTTATGCTAGAAAGTAGAAATAAAATGTACATATATCTGCTAATCACTACCAAAAAATAAAAATAGAAAACAACAACACAGGAAGAATCAACTAGCAAACAAAAAAAGGTGGTTACTTACAAGGGATGGGAAAGTATACGTTTGTCAATTTTAAAAGATGGACACATTTTTTTTGTCACTTAAGTCTTTCTTCCCCCCCAAAATTTTCCTATTTAAATAAACTAGATAGCTTCATAACATTTCCACAATGTATGATATTGCAATGTTTGGTATGCTTCCCCCTAGTGGTTTACTTGGAAAAAAAATACACAAATTCATCTTTGAAGTGGCAAAAGTGTTAAATACAGGCTATTACACAAATATGTGGTTATCTCTTAGGCACGAACTAATAATAATTAAAAGATTATTCTGTCGCCGAAACCGGTTTGGCTCAGTGGATGGAGCGTTGGCCTGCGGACTGAAGGGTCCCAGGTTCGATTCCGGTCAAGGGCATGTACCTGGGTTGTGGGCACATCCCCAGTGGGAGATGTGCAGGAGGCAGCTGATCGATGTTTCTCTCTCTTCGATGTTTCTAACTCTCTATCTCTCTCCCTTCCTCTCTGTAAAAAATCAATAAAATATATATAAAAAAAAAAAAAAAAAAAAAAGATTATTCTGTCCATTTAACCTTTTAGCAAAAATATTACTATGAAAAAATATATTACTATTACTCTGATTTATATTAACAAGCAACGTCTCTAAGCTAGCTTTAACAGTTAAATCAAAATACCTGTTCCAACAAATGGATCAAAGACAATATCATTTTTCTTTACTTTTCCATGGTTGGCCATGATGAATGATAAACCAGCATCCATGCTTGTATTTCCAATGTAGTGTCTCTTTTTGACACTGTATGACTCTATAAGCTCCCTTTGTCCATCTGCAATCTAGATCAGAAATGTTTTTCAAATTAGTATAACTGTACAGAACAGATCTAAGCTAATCATTCACAATAAAACCACCATAGTATCTTGATGATGAAAACTTCTTTCCACTTACTACTGCTCTAAACTTGTTCCTTTAAAAAAAAATGTGGACAAATACCTTGAGTTCTTATGTGTTGTCACTTACTTTGACTTTTCAAACCAAATCTGAATTGAATTTGAATGCAATTATTGCAGGGGCTTGTGGTGAGTAAGCTTTATCCATCTTTTTTTTCTTCTAAATAATATTCTGTAACATAAGCCACAGCTTCCACTCACCCACTTAGAGCCTCCGGGAAGTGGACAGAACTACTCTACAGTAATTTCATTTCTTTTCAGAATGGAAACCTAGACTGGAGAGCTCCGCAAAGGAGGTCCCTCAGCTACCAGAGCACTCGGCCCTCGCTCGGCTTTACTGAGAAAGCAGTTCAGACTTTCTGACAAGTCTTGTGTTAATGTTTTCAGGTACACACCTCCTACCTAGGCCCTAAATCTCTAGAAAAACAAACAAACCAAGAAAAAAACAAACAAAAAAAACAACCAACCAACCACATAACCACATATTTTTCACTGACTTTAATTCATACAGTTCTGACTCTTCAGCTGCTATCAAGTTCTACCTCTAGAGTTAAATAAAAAGGCCCAGAATTTAGCTTTGAAAGAAAATAAACTTAAATAGGTAAAAAGAACATTTCCTTACCCATCTACCAAAATAAATATTATGTGGATTCTCAGGAATGCAGTTGGGGTCCAAACCATAATCCTCCAAAACAGAGAATATATGCTGTGGCTTCTTTAAATTTACTTTTCCTTCAAATGGCAGAAACTCAAGAGCCTACAAAATAAAAGTAATTCCAATGTCCTATAAAAATGTAAAAGGGAAAATAGTGCTTATATAATACCTATCTTATAAGTTTGGCATTAGGATTTAATTCGACAAAATATGAAACATACTTAGCGCACAATGTGCTACTAAATAAACACGTAACAAACATTGGAATTATTATATATCAACAGGGGTTAGACTATATTAATTTCACAGGTTTTTTGGTTTTGCTAAATTCACTTACATCTATTCGTTTGACTTTTTCTTCTTGTGTCAATGTTTTATTGAATGTGTGAATCTTTATTTTATATGTAGAATCTGAATGTAGAAATGGAACCTGAAATAAAAGCAGGTAAGTTCTTCAGGCCTAGGAATTCCACAGTATCTGCAGACAGACTACATGACACCACACTTCACTACGCACCATCTTCTCCACAGGGTAGTTTCTGAGAGAACTATACAGCTCTTCTGGAGATTTCCCATGACCCCATAGCTCAAATATGGACCTAGGAAATAAATGATCAGTACTAACCTCAGTTAAGAGATCAGTTCACACAGTAATGTGTCACAATGATTTCACTAGTTCTTTATGCTCGTTCCACTAAAACAAGTATTGTCTATGTTTTCTAAACTATAAATGAGAATATGTATCCAGAAACAAATATAGCTTATGCCCAAATCACACAGAGGAATTGAACTTTACACATAAGCAGATAAATTTATCATAAATCACAAATGATGTAGTAAAATGTCTGAAGTTATTGTAGTAAATGGGTGAAAAGCTACAGGAAATCCAATTTTTCCCAGTGTCTTCTCCATAAAACAAAAAGAAAAATGACCAGATAAAAATGTTACTATTAATATTTAGCTATTACTTAGTAACATTTAGTAACTAACAATTACTTTTATAACTATTACAGAAATTCTTACATTAAAAAATATTCTTAAGCTTCCATATATTTCTAGGAACATTTAAACAATTACAAGCAAGATTTCATTGCAACGAGTGAAATAGTTCTTAGAATTAGTTGAAACAGAACTCAATCTATATATTAGCACAGTTCTGTGCATCTAAATTTAAACTACTTTATAACTGTAATTAACAATGCCATTAGAATTGAGATTATCTTTTGAAAATGAATTCCTCCTCTCCTTTGTATTGAATTTATAGAAAGAGAGCCTCTACAGTAATTCCACGTTTACACAGTTATCACTTAAGGAGTGGCCTCAGCTATACAAAACATACAGAAAATAAAAAACAGCCACGGAAATTATTATGTACTATTATATAATCATTACATAATTGTTAATTGTACCATTTATAAAATATATGCATCAGAAGATATGAGCTTTCAAGGAAGTGTACAAGTTCTTGGTCCTCAAGCAGCTACTTTAAACCTAATGAACCACATCTTTGGAAATCAAACACCTTTGAGAGCCATAACTTTTAATATGCTAATCTAAAGAAGTAATTAATTAAGGATGTGTTTCTCTAGTTATGCTTCCATTGTCTAGTCATTTTTATTAAATACATTAGACCCATTAACAAGCTTTAGTGTAAGAGATTAGAGGTAGTACTGTGATGAATTTAACTAAATATTGGTTTATAGTCTACTCAATATTGCCACCATGTTAATAAAACTAGGTATACATAAATTCATATTTGAACTGCATTATTAAATGTTATTTTTAAAGAAAGAAGGCATTCAGTAATCTGCCAAAATGTTCAGAAAACAAAGCAACTCAAACATAAGTTGGCCCAATTTTAAGATGAATGTTGAAAATACAGTTTAACTTCCAAACCCCAAAATAGAAAATTTTCCAATAAAAAGAGAAACAAAAGGAAAAAACAGAAAATGCCAATGATAAATTCTAGAAAACACTCAAGTAGGATAAACAGTGTAATTCATACCAAATTACGATAATCAGAACTCCTCTAAAAACTAAAACAGAAAAACTTATTTCATGGCGGTCCTCACTTTTTGTCATCTTACATTCAACAATCTGCTCATCCAACTAAAAACCATCTACAAGAAAAACAGTTTAGATTTTTGGTTATAATTAACTGTGGCATTTATCCTATGTAATAGCATAGCATTTTCATCTTATACCATACTTCTGCTTAATACAGAAGTTTTAAAAAATTATTCTGAACTAAGTGTTTCTGCATTTCACACTGAGATTCTTTCACTGTTTTAGCAGGTAACTCTCCTCTGTCCCGCCAGCCCCATCCAGTGGCAAATGCAGGTAACTGCAGGCTAAATTGACTTCCCCCCCCCCCCAACAACCAACCACTTCTACTTTCTGCCAATATAGCAAAAAGTAGGACAGAGTATTTATGAGAAGTGTTGTACACACCGATGCAGAAGAACATTATAAGTTTTCCTTACTTGGCACACACTGTCCGTTTCATTAACTTTCTGGCAATCTCTTCAGAGGGAATAGTAAGTATCCAAAAAGGAGACTGAAAGAAAAAAACAACATACAACTTACTTCAAATGGGCGTTATGGCCTCATATGCTTTTATTCAAGAAGTCAATAAGGAGATAGTCCTACTTGCTACTTTTAGACAATATGTGATCTGACTCTAACCAAAATTAACATTGTTCTAATAGTAAAAAAAGTAAATCATTTTAATAAAATGTTGTTGTATGATATCAGAATGACACTGTTGTAATTCATCTAGTTATTAATAACAGGAAGGAGCAAAAGGGCAGGCCAAATATTATAGGCAAGTCATTGGGCAGCTCTGCCAGGAAGCTGCAGTTCAACACTCCTCAGAGAGCCACCAGTCCATTCCCCACAGACTGCTGGGGGAGGAACTGGACAGGTGGGAGAACAGGTGCCTGGGGTGGCATTAGGAAGGTACCTGCCTGTCAGTCAAACCTAGGACTGGTCACTGGCCAGAGTAAGCGTAGCCACTGTAAACTCAGGAAGATTTTTGAGATATTTAATCCCCTAAATAAAGGAGTTTGCTCTCTTGGTTTTTTCCTGGTTTCTCTTGGTTGACTCCTGGCTCGAATCCTGCTTCTTGTATTTGCGCACATGGCCCATGTGGACCCCACACACAATGGACTAATGGACTGCAACCAGCCTGATGCTAAACTGGACCCGACTGCAAAATGGAACAGAAACTCTAGGCATTGAATTGCTTTAGCTCTGCTGAATCCCCAGCTACACTAAGGGAAATGGGACTTAGGAAGCACAGAGATGTAATTCCACACAAGTAACATTCATTCATCCTCTCGTGCAAGTCTCAGAAAATTCTTTTTCCCGAGATATAAGGATCCACCCCAGCACTCAGTGGAGAAAGGGATATCCTACTGCCACCGGTAACAAGAACATTTTTATAAGTGACTCTATAAATGACAATACTAGCAAATTTAAGGTTATTTAAACTTCAGATTAATTTTGTAGTTGCTCTCTTATGTAGTTTGACCAAAATAATGCATATAAAATCCCAAAGTATAATCTTGAATTTTTTTAAATTTTATAACTTTAACATTTGCAGTTCTTCTCTTTAAATCCAAGGTTCTATTTATATTATGTATGATTTACTGAAAAATATAAATTCAACTTACCTTTCCATAAGTTTCCTGATTATTAGTGAACTGACCTCCAAAAAGTGAAAGCAAAGACTTTATTTCCTATATTGAAAATATTATAGAGAGAACACGTTTTAATACAGAGAATGCAAAGTATATTAAAAAACATAAGTACAATACAATTAAAAATGAAAAGAGTGGGCCCTGGCTGGTTTGGTTCAGTGGTTAGTATCGGCCCTCAAATGGAAGGATCACGAGTTTGATTCCCAGGCAAGGGTTCCCCAGCCCCCGGAGTGGTGAATGTGGGAGGCAACCAATCAACGTGTCTCTCTCATGTGGATGTTTCTCTCTCTCCCCCTCCCTCCCTCCCTCCCACTCTTTCTAGAAATTAATGGAAAAAATAATCTCAGGTGAGGATTTAAAAAAATAAAAATGAAAAGAGTGGGTTGAAGACCTACCTAAAGCATTTAAAATTCAATACCTCACAAATTACATCTCCAGGTTCTAAAAAAAAAAATTTAGAGTCACAAATAGTAAGTTATTTCTGAGAAATTTTATACAATAAAATTGCTAAAAGATTTGATCAGAAATTGTCCTAATTTTGAAAAGAAAAAAAGCACAGATTATAAGAACTACAGATTAGTAAAACTGATACTAGAGCAATAAAAATAAATTACATAGATGATTTGAGAATGTTCAGAAAAGAAATAACATGTTTGCAAACATGTTTAAGAATCTCTTTTCTTCTCTTTGAATCGTAATAGCATAAAGATTTTCCTCCTTGGCATCAGTATTGCAAACTTTTCAATAGGAAACAATATACTTTAGGCTGAATATTTTGGTGGTTTTCAATTCTATCAGTTTAAAATAAGGCTAACATATACATTTTATGAGTATATGGCTTTTCCCATATTTTGGGTTTCTTTATGAGTCACAATATGTAGGGTTAATATATCCAGAGAGATGACATTTTTATGGCTTCTTACAGTTTATATGCCAAAATACTTTCTTAAAGGGTTGTCCTAAATTATAAGGTAAGAGTATTGATTTCGCTTCACTACTTCTCAACTGGCTGTTGTACCATTATTGTGTCAATTGATTTTAAAAAAGGTACTTTTAATGTATTTTAATTTTTTTATTACTAGCATAGTATTGTTAATATATTTGTTTACAAGCCATATTTGGAACTATTCTTTCTCTAGAAACTAAAATAACTAGTGATGTATTAATTTGTGATTAAAAGACCAACAATTTTACCAAATAACAGGCAAAAGTGACAAGAGTCCCATTGCAAATTAATTTTGCTGTCCTGATCAGTTAATTAGATGACTATATATATGTTGAATTAAGAAAAAGAAATAAATGATTAACTAGGGAGCATCACTGTGAATTTATTAAGCACAAATTATGGTAAGTTAATATTTAACCTAGTAACTGAAATGTGAGGTGTAAACATTGAGTGTTCTTAAAGAAGCAAAGCAAAATATATATATATAAGTTATATTAGATGACAAGGGAGGAAAAGACTACTTCAGTTTTAGAAGAAAAGTTTCAATGGTGGCTGACTTCCAGTGATGGAAAACCGGGTAATTCAGATTGAGTCTTCTGCTGAGAACTAGAAAAACCTGGCATCTGCTAGAGGCATGGAGAGATTACAAGAATCGTCAAACCAAGATCTGGGAGAGGACAACCGCCCAAGGTGCAGCCGCAGGCTCCCCAGGAGATTTACCGACCTTCACATCAGCTGTGAAGGCAGGCAGCCCTTTGGACAGCTTAATGAAGATAGAGGGACAAAAAGAGAATAGGGCCACCCAATGGGGAGGAAAGGAGGCTGATAAACCACCCAGTTTAAACTGGAATCCCCAAAGCCTACAAACCCCAGGAGTACCTGTGAATCAGAACAGAAACAAAACTTAACGCCTGAAAAGGAGCTCAAGTGATCCTAGACTGTTATGACTCTGTGTGCTATCTTCTTCTTCATAGGGCTTACATCATCCTAGGCCTCATATTTTATTTCTTCAAATAAATTTACAGATACAACATTTGGCACATATTTAAAAAATAACCCAATGCACATATGAAAAAGAACCTGGGGGGAAAAAGCCATACATAATAGAAACAGACCTACAGGCCCCTTTTAGCAGTCACATACTTTAACAGAATTGTACTTTCTATGTTGAAGGGAATAAAAGACAAAATCAAGAATTCTGGCAGAGGATCAAAACTATTAAAAAAGGAAACTGACAATAAACAAATATGTAGGTCAGTTAAATGAATATTGGCTATATGAAATAAATAGATTGAAGATTGAGAAAGGAAAGATCCAAATTAGATAAAAATGGATTACAGGCTAAAGCAGGAAAACAGAAGGCATCATTCAGGGAATGATGGGGAATCAGATGTGGCTGCATTGTGTGTGTGTGTGTGGGGGGGGGGGCGCGTTGGGGTGCCATGAGTCCCAGACTAAGGGGTGTCAGCCTTAGGACAATGTATAATAATAAAAGCGTAATATGCTAATTAGACTGGACGTCCTTCCTTCCATCAAAGCCGCAGTGGGTGGGGGCCGCAGCAGAGGCAGCAGAGGCCCCCGGCCATGGTGGTGGCAGGCGGGGGCCAGGACCAAGGCCCCTGCACGAATTTCATGCACCAGGCCTCTAGTGAGGATATAAACCTTGGGAGATTAAACTAAGAAGAATTCAAGTAGGAAGAAACAGGTAAAATCACCAAGTACCAGAAATGCTATATATATTGATTGATTGATTTTAGAGAGAGAGGAAGGGAGAGGGAGAGAGAGAAACATCGAATGGCTGCCTCCTGCACACCCCATACTGGAGATGGAGCCAACAACCCGGGCATGTGCCCTGTCCTGGAATCAAACCAGTGACCTCTCAGTGCATGGGACTAGGCTCAACCAACTGAGCCACACTGGCCAGGGCAGGGACGCTATTTTCTAAGACTGCAGCCTAACCACAGCCTTCTCAAAGCGTTGCCTGACCACAGGCACTCACCCTGCGGCCTCAGTCTAGTTCAGGGGCGGGCAAACTTTTTGACTCGAGGGCCACAATGGGTTCTTAAACTGGACCGGAGGGCCGGAACAAAAGCATGGATGGAGTGTTTGTGTGAACTAATATAAATTCAAAGTAAACATCATTACATAAAAGGGTACGGTCTTTTTTTTTTTAGTTTTATTCATTTCAATCCAGCCGTAGTTTGCTCACGGCTGGTCCACTCCAGTATTCCTCTAAGCGGTATCCTTTCTTTGGTACTCCAGAATTACCTTTTTATTGCACAAATGATTACTAGTCACTTCCTGGCTTAAAAAGAAAAAAACACTTTGTCACCTCCTGACTTAAAAAGGAAAAAAGAGTCAATGGCTCCCATTTAACTTAAAATTAAATCCAATGGTTACAAAACACTCCAAAATCCGGTTCCTACCCTCATCTCTATCCTCACTGCCTCCTGCTTCATCCTCCCCCCCACACCTCCCCCCGTGCCAGGTCACCACAATCAACTCCCCTGCGTCCGCATACTTGCTCTTGTTTCTCACTGAAGTGGGCTTTCCAGCTCTCTTCGCCCACAGAACATCTCCTTTATCAATTAAGAGCTAATTAAAGTACTACTCGCTCAATGAAACTCTGCCCTTGCACCCCTGTCTTGCCCATACATCCTCCCGGCAGAACATTAATTCTGAATGACACAATCTGTCTTTATTAAGTCCTGAGGCCAGTGAGTTGAGCACAACCGAAGAAAATCACAGAATCTGGCAAAATTACAAATACAGGCTCTTCGCCCTGGGCCGAGTGGTCAGCATTGCTCTGACACCGGTATTCTTCTCTACTCAACTGTTTTTCTTGTCAGCTCCCTGTTTTGCTCTCAAAGGTTATTCCAAAGTTTACTATTTCTCTCAATTTCTCCATAAAACTGCTGTGTTCCCCATCTCTCAAGTAAATAACCGTGACTCACCCATTACCTGGAAAGCAGGCCTTGGGGCAGCTACCCCGCACTCATCCTTTGCCCACTCTTCATTTCTACTGAAAGACCCAACACCTCCTCCACCTGTGACTTTATATCCATTTTTCCCTGTCTCTTCAGCCTATTAACTAGCCCATCTCTGCGGGAAGGGGTCCTCCCTTGACCCTAGGTCCCTCAAACTATTAACCAATCTTACGTCCCCTTCTTATGCTCCATCAAGCTCTAGTTAAGAGCACTACTCTATCTTCCCTTCCTCACCCTTCGTGACCATTAAGCCAAACAATCTAGCCCCACCCCCACCCCCCAAAAAACCTTACACAACAGCTGGAGCAAAATTCCTAAAACTTCACCCTCCAGTTTTCTGTGGTCTCACATCCTTCCTGTTATGACACTTGCCTATCTTCATGGCCTTCTCTTCTCACTTCTCCTTAATATGTCCAAGCACCTGTATTTGGCTCACCATTCTTCTGACACTACGCTTTCTCTGAAAAATTTCATGTTCTCTCCTAGTATTCCTGTGCAGAAGACTCCCAAATATTTACTACCGGTCCAGACCATTCTATCATGCCCTATGCATACTCATGTATGTACTCACTGCCTTCTGGTCATCTCCATTTGATGTTACAGTTATACATTAAATTCAGCACAGCCAAAACTTAAAGCTTACATCTGGCTATGCTCTCTATGTTAATAAATAAAGACACCCTTATGTCCACCCCAAGACTCATCCTTCATTGATCCTTCCTCCCCCTCCCCACTCCCACCCCTATTCAATTGACTATCAAGCCCTGATCATTTCATCACCGATGTTGCCCATCTAGTCCATCCTCTTACCCCTTGCCCTAGTTCAGGCCTTCTTACTCCATTAACAAGGCTACTCCAACAGACTCCTAACTGGTCTGAGTCTAGACTTGCTCCCCTCAGATCTATCCTCTGCGTTGCTGCCAAAGTGCCTTTAAGAGGAAAGTCTGATTCCGATTCCCTCGCTTCCTGACTTAAGGTTCTTCAATCAACTCCCCTTCCAAGCTCCCCAATACTGAAGGCTTTGGGTCTCCAGTCCCTTTCCACCTCTCCTGTCCTCTTCTTATCACTCTCGGCTGCGTATTTTGTAACCCGGTAATAAGAATAGCTTGTAATTTTAATTTACTTATTTCTCTTCTGGGCCTGGTTAACTGCTCCTCATCCCTCAGTTGCTATTCATGGGAACCATCTCAAAGGCCACCCCCCCCGCGCCCCCCCCCCCCCACACACACTCAGGTGGATTGGATTCCCTTTCTATATGTTCTCCTATTTCCCTGCGCCTCTCTCTAGCACTGCACTTACACCGTTACTTCAAAACACTGTTTATGCATCTGCTCAGCCCTTGACCTCAGCGGCAAGCTGCTGGCGGATGGACACTACCTTTGTCACCATCGCATCCCCAGCGTCCTGCATGTTCAATCGCGGGCACTCTGAGCGTGTTTCGTGAATGAATGAATAACACGCTTCCCCGGCTTCTCCATCAACTAAGCTGCACCACCCCCGCCGCCACCCGCTCCACCGAGTGTGCGCGGCCCGTCTGAGACGGAAACGCCGCACTGACTCCGCTGTCGGCCGGCTCCCCCCCACCCCCGCCCACGGGGAGCTCCGGGTTAGAGGACCGTCCGTTCGCCCGCCCGGCCCCGGCCCCGGCCCCGGCCCCGGCCCCGGCCCCGGGAGAGGAAGGAGTGAAATGCCGGCGGGGCGGGAAGGTCTGTGTGGGACCTCTCTCACGCACACCCTGCACCGCGGGGCTGGGAGGCGTGATGCCCGACGAACACGCCCCCTGCACCCCCGCGTGCTCGGCTGCGCGGCTCCCGCCCCCCGCACCCCACCCCCACCCCCCACCGCGCCGCCCCCGGAGTCGGGAGTTGTGGAGGGTCCGCAGGCTCACCGGCAGGCGGAACTCCAGGTGCTCCTGCGCCATGAGCAGCAGGTACCGATTCAGGGAGCACGGCAGCGCCATGGCGGCCGCCAATGGTGCGCATGCGCCGCCCCGCGCGGTGTTCCTCCTCCCACACCCCGCCCACCCCCAGAGTCGTTTCCGCCGCAGAGGGGCTAGGAGCGCCGGAAGCGGAAGCTCCGAGGGGCGGGCGCCGCCCCGGGATCCGCACCCCGCGGCGCGGGAGGGGCTGTCCTGCGGCGCGCCCTCAGGCGGAGGCCCCGAGTGGGCGTAGCCGGGAGCGCGCTGCGTCCGGAGCTGATGGCGAGGAGACTGGCGGCCCCGCCACTCGCTCTGCACCTTTCTCCAACCCGGGTTCCCCTCCTCGCGCAGACTTCTCTGATACTCCAGGCTCTGGGACTGACTTCCCTGAACCACTCACTCAACATTTCCTATACTTCCTGCATTTTTGCAATAACCTTTTAAGGGTACATGCTTTGTAAGCCAATTATAGTAAACTCTGGAGGGCCAAGAACATCTCTTACGTTCATTCTGTACCTCAGAGAAAGCAAAACAATGTCCTCAGTGTAAGCACCAATCACTTCGAGGTTGTGATGTTAGACCGCCCTGACCGCAGCCAACTGTGTTAAAACCATGATGGAAGGGGCTTCCAACTGTTCGCTCTAGCACATTCGCCATAGCAGGCAGCACATACAAGTTTTAATAATTTGCATGTTATACGTATATGTGTTGTTGCTTTTGAGAGTACTGGATCCTTCATTGAGAGCTATTTCGCATTCCACTGTAGTAATGTGCAAAGTACAACAGGGTCGGTATCCTACATCTGAGCATCCTGTGCCAAGAAGGTAGCTGATGCTTAGCTCGTGATTAAGAACATAAGCTGTCGGTGTTAATCTTAGGTCCAAACCTCGGTTCCACTATTTACCAACTGTATGTTTGTAAACAAATGTCTTAGTCTCTGTTATCTAACATGTAAAAATACTGCCTCCTTCAAGGGATTGTTAGGACCAAGCGAAGTACTAGTAATGTACATAGTGTTTAATATAATACCTGGCATATTGTATGGGGCTGATAAATGGCATTTAAGGAGATATTTCTTCTCTTAAGAAATTAACCCTGCACAGGCAGGCCATTAGGGTTAGTGTGGAACTACCTTTGAGGGACTCACAGCCTGGCCTGTTCAATGTTTTTCAAGTTTACTAGAGTAGTTAAGGAACCACAGAAGAGTTTGGACTTTGGAGGGTGGTGTTCAAACTAGAATCTAGAAACTTCCAATTTTTTTTGTACTGACTGAGGCAAGGAGGTTCATTGTCTGTCTTCTGGGAACTTACCCAAAGCTGGAGCCCTGCTTCATCCACCAGGGCGGAACTCTGAGAGACTTGGCTCCTCCCATGAGAATTACTGTTGTTCAAGCATGGAAGCCTCTGGTACAGACTGTTGATTATTTAAAAATCCAGACACGTTGCTGGGAAGTAAGGACCGGGAATTGGAGAATGCTGTGTTGTGTAATGATTATAACAAACCACTACAGTGTTGAGACTAGTAGCACAGAGTCAGTAAAGAAAGGAAATGAGCAGAGTTAAGTTTCCAACAGCAGGTGTCATGTGTAATGTCAACACTGCTCAAGCATCTGTATCAGATGGAGCATCTAACACCTGAAAAGGGATTGGGTATCACAGAGAACCATAGGGATTTGTGCGCCAATGAGAGGGAGAAAATGTGTCTTCGTATTGGTTACTAAAATAGAAGATTTTTGCAATGAGTAAAAAACAAGGGGGTTTTTGAACAGTTTGGAGAATAAAATTTTATTGTAAGAAATTATATAAGAACTATAGAACAGAAGAGTCTCCAGCATCATCAAGCTTAATGGAGAGGATTCAGGAAGAGAAGGAAGGACACCAGGTGCTCTCTGGAAGCAGACCTGAACAAGCTGGGAATCTGAGGAACCAACTCAAACTTAAGCAGCTGCAGTTGATTTAAGTGTGACTCTGCTCCTTGAGGTTAAACTCCCAATTAGCAAGATATCCAGAAGTGGAGCAAAGTAGATCTTGTCCTTTGGTCAAAAGACTCTCCAGAGCAAATCTGAAGCCCTAATTGCAATTTCAGCCCATTAATTTCTTACCTGTGAAACAGGTTCTGAGCACAGAAAAAATGTGAATGACAATGGGCTGGAGATTCAGTCTTCTCTCATAGTCATTCTTAAACTATAGTGCTGCCACAATTCAAATAATCAAGGGCCATACATTTCCAGGCAAATGTAAGATTCAGCCTGATTGAGCGAAACTGTTCTGCTGCTAGCTGAAATAGAAAGTTTTCCAAAAAGAAGCCTAACCCAGGGCCTGCCAAAATTAGGGATGCCTTTGCTCTTTGGGCCAGTCCTTAATTTTACTTAATTTGATTCTTTTGTTTACAATGAGACTGAGATTGCAAGATACCAAGTTTATTTAAGCTGAATCAGAGATGTTTTTTATACAGGGTGGGGCAAAAGTAGGTTTACAGTTGTGAGTAGATGAAACAGTTTATTCTTATTTATTATTGTACTATTTTCCATATGAACAATTGTAAATCTACTTTTGTCCCATCCTGTATTATACTACTAGAATAAAAGCTAATTCATAAAAATTAGCATACTTTTTTAAAAAACATATATATTTTATTGATTTTTTACAGAGAGGAGGGGAGAGAGATAGAGAGCTAGAAACATCGATGAGCGAGAAACATCGATCAGCTGCCTCCTGCACACCCCCTACTGGGGATGTGCCCGCAACCAAGGCACATGCCCTTGACCGGAATCGAACCTGAGACCCTTCAGTCCGCAGGCCGACGCTCTATCCACTGAACCAAACCGGTTAGGGCAACATACTTTTTTTAGAATTATTTTAAGTTCGATACTACTTAAAACATTTTAAAGCAGGTTTTGAAATAGCTTTGTGTTGAGCTAATGTTATAGTTAGAGAGTTACCAAATTCTTAAACTATTGAAAAGGCTGTGTAAGTTTTATTTGCAATTATTTCATTATCAATCTTTACAAGTAAAATAAAACTGATAAAAGTGTGAGGTTCCAAGGGTTTTTCAACAAAGAAGAAAAGCGTACTGTGAGAGTATAAACTTATATGAATTAAATCAACTGGCTAATCACATTTTTAAAAAATGTTTTTATTGATTTCAGAGAGAGGAAGGGTGAGGGAGAGAGAGAAAGAAACATCAATGATGAGAATCATCAATTGGCTGCCTCCTGCATGTCCCCAACTAGGGATCAAGCCCGAAACTAGGGATCAAGCCCGAAACCCGGGCATGTGCCTTGACCAGGAATAGAACCATGACCACCTGGTTAATGGGTCGATGCTCAACCACTAAGCTACACCAGCCAGGCATACATTTTTTAAAAGGTTCATAAGTCATTGAAAATTCCGTAAGTACTACATGTTATTACCATAATTGTCAATGATGTCATTGCAAGTTCACATAGTACAACATGAAGCACATGCTGAATATTCCTTTTCTGTATCTGGTCATATTTGAACTGATTTATATAAACTTGTAGCTGCTAATCTATGTAGGTGCTCAGCAAGCTACTTAACAAAGCAGTGCTCAAAAACTTGTTAATCTAATTTTGAGAGTCCATAACCCCTACTCCTGAATTCCTCTCTCCACCTCTGATGAATAAAATGGAATTTAGGCATTCATGTCAATTGTAAAGTAAATTATAATGGAAGCAGAACACAAGAAAAAGTACATTTGGGTCTCAACCTAAAGTTCCACTGTCTTCCTGCCTAACATTGAGTCTTAAATACTCAATTCTACTGCCACCTGCTCTCAAAAGTGTTTCCCTCTCCACAGCCTCTTCTGTAGACATTATAGCACTTAACACATTTAATTGTAATCACTGGTTTTAGCCACTGAAGGCAGTCCTTTCCCACTTCTATATTTGCTGATCTTGGCAATGGCTAATACACGTTGAATGCTCAGTAAATGTTTGCTGAATGAATGAATATAATCCTTACATTCCTAACATCAATATTTTAATTCTTATGTTCACTTATATTCAAGTACATAGTACTAATATACACTGTCACAATGTAAGATTAGCTTTCGGTACCTGCTATTCTTCATTCACATAGTGATATTATTAATATAGATTAGCAACAAAAGGCAATTCCTAAAGAAATATGTCTCATAAAATAATACATCAATAAAATTAATATTGTGTTACTAACATACATTTTCTCATCCAAGACGGTCTCTCTCTACTTTCAAACCAGGATGTTTTCATGATTAAAACTAGATCTAATTACTTTTCAATTCTAATTTTCCTTTGGTGCCGGGAGCCGGTCCATCCTTGCTGTTTCAAGGGACCTGGCGTATATGGCATACTGTTCTTAATATGTTTGCTCCCCTTCTTGGCGCTATGTGTTTTAACCAAAGTCACCTCTCCGAGAAAGGTTGTTTCCCCAGGTAGGAATTTTTCCCTGAGGTTAGGGAGGGGATACAACCCCTTAATTAAGTGCCAGGCAGGTAGTTAAGCTACATAATCTTTACTCCCTGGAATGGAGATAAGAAACGCCCTAACCTTTGCAATAGAAATTGACAGGATTAAAATCAACTGGTATAAATACAGATGTAACAAGACAACAAGACAGAGAACCTAGAGGGAGAACCAAGAGACAGGACTTGGCTGGAGATCCTACACAGACCCTGGAGACCAGAACTTTGCTGGAGATCCTGACCAGAACTCGGCTGGAGTTCCTGGCTTGAGATCCTGGAGGGAGAACTTTGCTATGCTGATCAACTGAATGCTGACTCCGTGTCATTCCTTCTTCACCGACTCCGTCCACACCTATGGGGACCCCTGGACCTGCTGGGGTTGGACCCCAACACTTTGGCACAGCAAACAAACCATAAAACAGCAGTTTCTGCCCGTTTTAATAAATTAATGTAACTATTTTATCTTTATTTCCCACATATGTTCTTACAGGTAAAATTCCATTACAGTGAATTCTCTTAGATAGCCAAATTGATTGTTATTGCATTTATATATATTATACAGATTTCAGGACTAATTTATTACACAAATGCTAGGCTTCAAGAAGTAAAAGCCAACATCTGAAATCTGAGTAAAAGTGACATATAGCCCTAGCCGGCTTGGCTCAGTGGATAGAGCATCGGCCTACAGACTGAAGGGTCACAGGTTCAATTCCAGTTGAGGGCACATGCCTGAGTTGCAGGCTCGATCCCCACTAGGGGGCATGCAGGAGGCATGCAATCAATGATTCTCTGTCATCATTGATGTTTCTATCTCTCTCTCCCTTTCCCTTCCTCTCTGAAATCAATAAAAAATATTTTTTTTAAAAAGTGACACATATAAATTCTATCAAGATCAGAGATCACTGTGTAATACAGTACTTTACTTTGAAATATGTACAAAATTATGAAACTGTCAAGAGATAGTTAATTTCTTTTTTCTCTTTCATAATAATAAAAACTCCAACAAAGTACTTTCTATACCCATTTATTCTTCATAATAAATCACTATTATAACTGACAATAATGAGAAATGAAAATACTTGAACTTTTAAAAAATACAGAGCCCTTCTTGATTAACAGAATTTGTTTTAATAAAATTTTATCTGTAGTATCTTATACCTTAGACAAGTAACCATTAAAACAAAGAAGACAATGCCAGAGTAGTCATATATTACAGATCTCAGGAAATAGAAATTCAGAAAAGACTTAAGGCTACCCAGTAATAGCCTCTTATAAAACCCAACAAACCTTACCATTGTAATTTGATTTAAAAGGGACCAAAATATTAGTGTCTGTTGAGCCAAGAATAAGAAAATCTTCCACTGCTGTCATTTTCATGTTCTTAGTTTTTCAATCAAATAGTCAGCCTGTAATTTTAAAAACACAACATGTTTTTTATCACAAATATGGGAGCTGGTGTGAAAAATTCTACTGGCGTCCCTATTATAATAAACCACAGCAGACTAGCTGGATAATACATATTCTCTTCCTAAAAATATCTTACAGAAAACCTAAATATAAGTGGAATCATATACTATTTGGTTAATTTCCCTGAGCATAATGTCCTCAATGTTTATCCATGCTGCAGCATGGGTCAGAATTCCCCTCATAAAAAAATCACCTTTCAAATACAGTGGACATATAATATTATATTAGTTTCAAGTGTACAACATAGTGATTAGATATGTATGTACCTTAAGAAGTGTTCACCTCAGTTAAGTCTGGTAACTTTCTGACACCATACATAGTCATTACAATATTATTGACTATATTCCTTATACTGTACTTTATATCCCCATGACTATTTTACAAAAATGTATTTTTAATTAGTTTTTATTATAGAAGCATGGCTCATGTAGAAAATTAGAAATACAAATACAAGAAAAAAATCTTGTTTTTAGTTACACTGATATTTTAAAGACCACACCAACTGTCCTACAAAATATCACACTATTTCATTTCAAATACACACACATTCCTTAAATATATTTTAATTAAATAAAATCATTTAAGCAAGTTGAAGAAAGAAAAAATAAGTTTGAAATATGAGGTTTCTAGAAATCAGGTGTTTTTGAATTTCTTATTTACTATGACTATTATAATATGCATTAATTAATGGTAATTATTTAATTTACAATTTGATAATTACTCAGATATTGCAACTCTAGGTCACCTTATCATCATGGACACATAAAATAAGAGACTGGTAAATCACTAGGCAAGTGGCCCTGGAAGGACCAAGTCATTTTTTAACCTTGACTGTCAGACCACAGGTCTATAAGCAGCTGAATTCTATTCTACTTTTCTCCTAGCAAAGCAGAATTTTGCAATTTTTTAGGCTCAAAGCTTCAACCTCACATCTGGTAGTTGATGCTACTACTACAGCCCTTTTTAAAGAAGTTTAAATATCAAAAATTATAAAATCTCAATTTCTACAATAATGTTGCTAATGAAGACAGAGGCTGCAGGTAACATTTATTGAGTACTTACTATTTGTAAGGTACAGTTTTAAGTGCTTTACATGTAAATTATTTTATAAATTCTACAGAAATAGGTACTATTACCTATATGCAGGTAATAAAGAACTTGGGCCTTAAAAATCTTAAGTAACTTGCACAGGGTCCCTCAAGTAATTAATGAAGCCAGAATTTGAATCCAGATTTGATTCTGGATTCTGAACTATAAATGCCATGATTCTTCTATATCACATCCTCTACCTGCAATGGAGAGACTCAGCCTTAGCTTCTCTTCTACAGATCTGATGACCTGAAAAATCCCCCAAATTAAAAATATTATTTTGGATTTGTGCAAGCAGTATGTTAAAATAGATGATCAAGCCTATAAAAGCTGTCTCCAAGAAAAGAAAAGCTACATAAAAAAGGACAAATATTTTACATACTTTTTTTAATGCTGCTAGTATAACAATAACACTTACTGTGATGAACCAATAGGAATTTGGTCTATAAACCAATTTTGATAAGAAGCCAAGCTGATCAACTGGTGCTATGACATGAAGGTGCAAGTGGGAAATGGAACAGAATGGTGGCATATGGAAACCCATTCTAAAACAGAAAAGTAAGAGATAATTGACAAATCAGTTCTACTACAGTTTTAAGCTATTTTTTCATGTTAAAATGCATAAATGTCAAAGAGATCCAACACAGGTTACCTAAGATAGATCTCCACTCAAACATCTCTTTTACTGTTTTTCTTTATACACTTTAGAGTATTCACAAAGTTCCTCTTCTTTTCATGTTTAAATGCACAGTAACCTAAACTCTTCATCAAGAAGGTTTTACAGTATATCATGCCTTAGTACAACGGTTCTCAACCTGTGGGTCGCAACCCCTTTGGGGGTCAAACGACCCTTTCACAGGGTCGCCTAAGACCATTGGAAAACACATATATAATTACATATTGTTTTTGTGATTAATCACTATGCTTTAATTATGTTCAATTTGTAACAATGAAAATACATCCTGCATATCAGATATTTACATTACGATTCATAACAGTAGCAAAATTACAGTTATGAAGTAGCAACGAAAATAATTTTATGGTTGGGGGTCACCACAACATGAGGAACTAACTGTATTAGAGGGTCGCAGCATTAGGAAGGTTGAGAACCACTGCCTTAGTATAACCTTTATGAATTTGGAGTTGGCATTCCATCCTATCACTTTCGGCCTTTATCATATTAAGACATGCTAAGATATTTAATTATCTTAAGATATTTAATTATCCTAAGATATGCCTCTTCAATGAAGCTGAATAAATAAATAATTACTACAGGACACTCAAGTATGGTTCCATTATTCCAAGACACAGCCAGTAGATGGCAAGCATTCTCCTTTAATAAAAGTGGTAAATCATTTCCTTATGAACCAGGATTTTAGTAGTGAAATTAATTATGTATCTAAAAAAATTATCAGTTGTTTCTTGTTTAACAATAAAAATTTAGATGACAATTATTCATATTCATTTGTTTTAAAATACATAAAAGAATTCTTTTGACTAATAAAAATTTTTAAAAATATGATTTAACCTCTTAAAAATTAATTTACAGTTTTGCAAGTCCATTTATTCTAAGTGGAAGAAGGCACAGGAGAAGTGCTATATTGTATCAATATAGGACAATGTAAGTCAGATATGCAACACATATTGAAAAGCTTTCACCACTACCTAGAAAAGGAGACTAGGTTTTCTCTCTATGGAATACAAATTATGTAATGTAGAATCAAGTAATCCAAAAGCTAGAAGAGACTCAGCCTTTTTATTTTAAATACCAGCACACGATTGAAATCACACAAGGAGGCACCCCGCCTTCCGCTGTGCAAGGAGGCACCCTGCAGGCAGCGGGAGTCAGGCCTGACTGGCACCTCGGGTGGCCGGGACCCACGCCTGACTTCCACCCCAGGCCCTCCCAGCCCCCCTGCCTGTGTCCACTCTGGGCCGCTGGAGCCACTTCACTGGCTCAGGCAGGCCCCCGTGTCTGTCTCTGTCTCCGCTCCAGGGTCTCACCTGCGCACACAACCTCCTCCTGTCTGGTCGTGACCCATTATGGCATCCCGGCCTAATTTGCATATTACCTCTTTATATGTTTAGACTAGAGGCCAGGTGCACAAAAATTTGTGCACTCGGGGGGTCCCTCAGCCCGGCCTATGCCCTCTTGCAGTCTGGGACCCCTTGAAGGATGTCCACCTGCTGGCTTAGGCCCGCTCCCTGGGGTATTGGGCCCAAGCTGGCAGACATCCATCCCTCTGGCAGCCTGGCAGCCCTCAGGGGATGTCCACTTGCCAGCGGGGAGCAGGCCTAAGCTGCAGTTGGACATCATTAGCACTGCTGAGGAGGTGGGAGAGGCTCCCACCACCACTGCTGTACTGGCAGCCATCAGCCTGGCTTGTGGCTGAGCAGAGCTCCCGCTGTGGGAGCGCACTGACCACCAGGGGGCAGATCCTGCATTGAGCATCTGCCCCCTGGTGGTCAGTGTGTCATAGTGACCAGTCATTCCCAGTCGTTCTGCTGTTAGGGTCAGTTTGCATATTACCCTTTTATTATATAGGATAGAGGCCTGGTGCATGGATTGGGGCCAGCTGGTTTGCCCTGAAAGGTGTCCCAGATCAGGGTGGGGGTCCCGCTGGGGTGCCTGGCCAGCCTGGGTGAGGGGCTGATGGCTGTTTGCAGGCTCGTCACACCCCCTTTAGGGTGGGGGCCCCCACTGGGGTGCCTAGCCAGCCTGGGTGAGGGGCTGATGGCTGTTTGCAGGTTGGTCAAGCCCTCCCCAGTGGGGACCCTCACCCCATGGAGGTTTGGCCAGCCTGGGTGAGGGGCTGATGGCTTTTTTCAGGCTGGCCACACCCCCTTTAGGGTGGGGGATCCCCACTGGGGTGCCTGGCCAGTATGGGTGAGGGGCTGAGGGCCGTTTTCAGGCTAGCCAAGCCCCCCGACGATGGAAGCTCCCAGCCTCTCCTTTTTTTCTTTTTATTCTGGGATTTACTTACCTTCTATAATTGAAACTTTGTAGCCTTGAGAGGAGCTCAGAGCCGGCCAGGGCGGGTGTTATCTGGGGTTTATTTACCTTCTATAATTGAAACTTTGTTGCTTTGAGTAGAGCTCAGAGCCTGCCGCGGCAAGCGGGAAGCTTGGCTTCCTCCATCATTGGGGCAACCAAGCCTCCTGCTTGCTCCAGCTCCATGGCTGCCGGCCACCATCTTGGTTGGGTTAATTTGCATATAGTTGCTCTGATTGGCTGATGGGCGTGGCTTAAGGCATAGCAAAGGTATGGTCAATTTGCATGTTTGTCTTTTATTAGTGTAGATGGGGAAGCTAAGATCCAAAAAGTTTAACAAACTTCCTAAAATCACAATATTAGGGAGTGGTAGAGTTAGGATTTAGACTCCAGGCTCTTAACTCCCAGTCCAGTGTCCATTCCTATAACAAGCAAGCACTCCTGTGACTAGGAGGGGAATGTACCGGTTTTGACCAAAGGACATCAAATACCATTTGTTCTTTGTCATTATCACTCTTGGGTATTGCTTAACCATTTTCAGAGGATTTTCACACACAGTCTCACCTGAGCCTACAAGTAGGCAGAGCAGATATTATCTTGGAGAGGTTAAAAGACTTGTCTAAAATGACACAGCCAGTACAAGCACAGTACGCAGAAAGCAGCATGGGTAGCATTAGAATTCAGGTCTCTCTGAATTCCAGTTCAGAGGTGTCAGAGGCCATCTCCACTATACATGCCTTGGCATTGCTTTGGTCACACAGGAGAAGTCAGAAATATTTAAAAACAAAAAAACAGTTGCCAAATTGAACATTTTGTGCTTTTGCTCAAACTTGGACAAATGCCAGAGTTCAGCAGGCAATGAATTCAAGTTAATTTCATGCTAAAAGTATAATAATGTATTTTTAAACCACATAAAATATTTTCTAAGAAAATTCGATTTATACACAATTTTATAGAAACGCACATATTGAACAAAGAAAAGTGGACTCGTAACTATTCTAACTACCCACTGATTGAATATACTTGTCTGTCCAAACTATAAGTGGTGATTATTAGATGTTGAGACATGAGAGGAAGAAGTTTTTTTTCATTGAATTTACATTATCAATGAACCATACATTCACTTTCAGGAAAACTGCATTTAAATTATAAACTCGGCCAGCTCTGCTTTCCTTTCCCATGAGGAAATAACATTTCAGAAAAACCAACTATGAATATTGGTTTCTATATGGAAGTATACATACCTCACATTTTCGAAGTCAGTGAAATTATTCTTTTTAAGAATGGTTTTTCCAGCAGTAACCATGCTCTCAACTATAAAACGGGAAAGAAACTACATTACATTATAGAAGACATTAAGTTCACTAAAGTGTTATTAATCTTAACTTTTGGGGTCCTAGCCAAATTTACTTATTCTAGGGGGGTGGGATTAATTCTAACTGCGCAAGACTGGTACAATATCTCCAAATCAAAAAATGTGATACAGCACATTAACAGATTGTAAGACAAAAATCACAAGATGATATCAATAGATGCAGAAAAAGCATTGGACAAAATCCAACACCCATTTTTGATAAAAACTCTCAGCAAAGTGGGAATAGAGAGACCAAGATGATAGGATCATGAGGAATACTGCCATCATCTTACCAAGTCCTATTTGCTCTTTCGTTAGATCTGTGCAGTTTCCAATATGCTGCTTTGTCACCACAAGGTAATGATGAGATGCTGCTGGTTTGATATCTTTAAAGCAAACTAGGTCTTCATCCTAAAGCAAAAAACATATCATTTGCCAGTGAATTTTTTAAGAATTAACTAATATGTCCTGGCGAGAGAGGGACAGTGGTTAGAGTCACTGAAGGGTCGTGAGTCCGATTCCCAGTCACAGGCACATACCTGGTTTGCAGGTTCAATCCCCAGTCCCAGTCAGGAGGCAACTAATCAATGTGTGCCTCCCTCTCTCTCTCCCCCCTTCCCACCCTCCCTTCCACTCTCTCTAAACATCATTGGAAAAATATCCTTGAATGGGGATTTTTAAAAAAAAGAATGACCTATTAATGTTCTGGCATATCTTAAACATCATAAATCTCAGTCTAATAGGAAAATGGTACTTAATGTTCCAACTATCACATCAATGTTTCTCTCTTTAAAATTAATAAAAACATATCTTCAAGTGAGGATTAAAAATAAGAAATATTGAATTCTGCAAAGTTAAGAAACTCACTTACCTCTTGCTAACCTAATTGTATATTTAGTAAAATAAAGAATGAATGAGAAGGTAGAGCTGGGTCCCTTCTGACTCTATTTTTTTTACCCCTACTTTGCAGGGAGACAACTTATTCTTTCTCCCTGTCAGGTGCTCCCTGCCTCCTCCTTCCCCTAGCCCAGTGGTCGGCAAACTCATTAGTCAACAGAGCCAAATATCAAAGTACAACGATTGAAATTTCTTTTGAGAGCCAAATTTTTCAAACTTAAACTATATAGGTAGGTACATTGTTATTAACTTAATTAGGGTACTCCTAAGCTGGCCTTTGCTATAAATGTCCTCAATCTGATTGAGGTACGTTCGCTGAGGCCGACCTCTTCCAACTCTCCCATCCACACTCGTCTTGTATAATTGTTTCGTCTATCTTTTGTCACCCGTGTGGAATTTGCAAACACGACTAGCACTAACCACTGCACAATGAGGCTGCTGACTGGCTCACTCACTCGTGCATGAATCACGCGCGCCTCCCCCCCACCCCCTCGCGCTGTGTATCCCGTGGCCCGACCCACCGACACCCCCCACTTCTTCTAACGCCACTTCTTCAAAATAGACTCGCCCAGGCCGAAAACCGACTTCTGCACACGGGCCACGAAGTTTCAATTGCATTGTATGTGCGCGCCTGCACGTAGTATTTTGTGGAAGTGCCACACTCAAGGGGCTAAAGAGCCACATGTGGCTCTCGAGCCGCAGTTTGCCTACCGTGGGCCTATGCTCATGAAGACAGGAATTTGTTGTGTGTTTTGTTTACTGCCTCCAACAGTACCTGGAGTAGAGAAGGCACTCAAATACTGAGTGATGAATACATGAGTGAGTTCCCTCTTTCCCACGGACAAAGCTCTAACTCACCAGTCTTCAGTGCTTTCAGAAGCATTCTCTCAACCCCGACTCCTCCTGTAGTCACCACTCCCTTTCCCTCCTCAAGATTGCCAGACTTCTGTCAAACGTTGTCTGTATTTGCTCTCTTCAATTTTTCATCCCCAGAGTCCTCAGTCCACTACAGTCTGCCTTCTGCCGCACCACTGCTGCAACTGGGCTCCTAGAGGTGAATTCATTTTGGGGGCAAAACCAGTTCTGATATAACCTGACCGCTCCACAAGCAAGTAGGAGTCACCTCACCCAGACTTGAGGATAGGGAAGGCTCTTGACATTCTCCCTTTTCTGAGCTTTCCTAGTTTTCCTTGTTTCTTGGGCGGCTCCTTCTCTGTCCCCGTTTCAGGTCCCTGTCCTCTGCTTCTCCCGTATGACATCAGTTATCCTTAGGACTCTCAGTAGGCCCCCTCCCCTCCTCCTCCACATACACTTCCTAGGTCAGCTCATTCCCCCTCTTGTCAATTTCCACCTATACGCTGGCAGTTCCTATTATCTGGGCTGGAAATCCACATCTCTCCACTGTACAGACTATCTAACCACTCTCTGCACATCTCTACTTAGATGCCTCACACTCACCTCAAACTCCAAAACCGATCTCATCACTTCGGTACTTCCCACCACTCCCCTGGCCATAGGCTCTCCCCCTTATTGCTAATCTTCAGGACCTGGTACCAGAGTACCCTCGCCAGACATCTGGAATGATCCTCGACTTGCCCCTTTCTCTTCCTCGTTCTCCCACACCGAAATCGGGGCTTCTCAACCTAGGCACTGTTGATATTTCGAGGCTAGATAACTCTTTGTTGCGGAGAGCTGTCCTGTGCATTGTATAATATTAGCAACCTTGGCCTCTACCCATTAGGTGCCAACAGTCCGCCCTGACCCCACAGCTGTTACAACAAAAAGTGTCGCAAGGCATTGCCAGAAGTCCCGGGGAACAATAGCCCGGAGGTAAGAACCACTGCTCTCCATCCCTCAACAAGTCCTGCCTGTTTTACCTCCTAAGTATCCTTAAATTGACCCACTTTTCTTCATCCCCACGGAGGCCGGAGGCCGCTGCATTCTCATTCCAGGCCCTTGTGGGGCTGGATTCCTCCAAGAGCCTCCCCACAGGTCTGCATGCCTCCAGGCTGGTGCCAGAATGAATGACCTTTCAAAGGCCAAACCCCTCGGGGGTCACTCCACCCCAGTATCAAACAGAGTGGGGCTTCCTGTCACTGTTCAGATAAACATAAAACTCCTTAAAATGAATCACAACACCCTAATCACCGGGGCCCCTGTGAACCTTGCCAGCCTCATCTTCCACCTCAGTCTCCATACTCTCCTTAGCCTGGGTTTCTGGTAGTTGCCCCGGGGCACAAATCGAGCCCCCGGGGTTCTCCCGGCCTTATTGGCTCTCCTGGCCACCTCCTACTTGTTTCTACTCACTTTCCCTGGAAAGCCTTCCCTGGGCCTTCAGATCTGGGCGAGGGGCCCTCCCACAGGCCTGCCAAATCCTGCAGGTGGCTAAGTGCTCTCACTGGGCTCCGGGCATTGCAACCAGCCGTCTCCATCTCCTCCATCTCCATCATCTCCATCATCTCCATCATCTCCATCATCTCCTCCATCTCCATCATCTCCTCCATCTCCATCATCTCCTCCATCTCCATCATCTCCATCATCTCCATCTCCATCTCCCCTCCCCCGTCCGCAGGCATCCCACCCATCAGGGTGTGAATCCTAATCATCCTCATCCTCCTCCTCCTCCTCCCCCTCCAACCGCACGCATCCCACCCGTCAGGGTGTAAACTGGACAGGAAATGCCCTTTATCTCACCACCGACTATCCAAGTACTTAGAGGGAATTCAATTTCACTTTAACAAGTGAAGGTATAATGAACTACAAAAACAAACAAACAAAAAACACCCACAATCTTTGGATTCTCTTTTGGATTTTCAAAAGGCGGTTTCTTTAAAGGCAGGTAGAACCGACGGAAGACGCGTGTACCTGATGCCTGTTTTAAAATAAATGTGCACACCTTCCAGCCCATTGCGCTTGCAGGAGCCGAGCCCCGCCCCCGGGGCGACCTGACCTCCGACCTCCTCCCCCAGCCCATTTCCGGTCACTATGGCCCACGTGCTCCTCGTCCTCGCCTCGGTGTCCGTACCGGAGTGCGCAGAGCCAGGGCGCGGGGTGCAGCAAGGCGGGGCCGGGGGCGCCTGGGGCAGAGGCCCAACACTTGGTCCCCGCAGACAGGCAGGTGCTGGGCTGTATCACCCCCCCCCCCCAACTCCCCGGCTCCGAGCAGCAAGTCTTCATCGGCACTAGGACACCTACCGCCCTGGCGCGGCGCTCGGCCCGAGCCCAGCTCTCGCTCCCGCAGCTCCCAGGGCGGCCCCCACCCCGCCCGTCGCTCGGCGCCGCCCACCTCACAATACAGGAGTTCGGTGCCCGGCTCCTGCCGCCCCGCAATCCGGCAGAACACGCACTTGCTGTTGGAGTCCGATGACTTTGAGGCGACCTCGGCGGTGGCCAGTGAAGACCCCGCAGGTTTTGCGGTGGCCCCTGTCTCACCGCTGGAGCCACTTGGCGCGTCGGCCATCGCTCCTGCCCGCCGCGGCCCAGAACCTCGCCTTCTCCCGGACCGCGGGGCCTAGACCGAGCCCGCCTCCGGCACCTGCTCGCTTTTACCTCCAGGCGTCTCCTCTGGCCTGGCCCGGCCCTGGGCGGAGCTAAGTTGGGCGCACGCGCCGATCCCGGCGGACGCCACTGGGGAGGGCGGCCCGGTGCTGGACCTCGAAGTCGGCGCCCGGCCTCGAAGCCGCGGCCACGAGGGGGCGCGCGAGTAGGACCAGGGCTCTACAGGGAGGAGCCGGCGGCGGCCGCGGGAGTGGCCCCGCCCCCTGCGTCTCCTTGGTAACGACGCACGACGCCCGCCCAGACGCAGGAGCCCGCCTCGCGTCCTGGTGACTCACCCGTGCGTCCTCATGGCCCGCCCAATGAGACCTGTTAGGCATCCGGGACCTTCTTTCCACAAGCCCTTTGCTAGAGAAGACCCCCAGAGTGTACTACCCTGTCTTAAAACAAGGGTTTTCCAAAGTCCGTAGGTCTTAAGAGGATGAACAAAACCCCTAGAGCTTTCTTTTCAACATAGATCACGTTTGATGCTTTTGCATGCATACTCAGTCCAGTCGTTTTAGGTGCTTAAGATGAAATTGTCCAAAACTGAACTTCACCTCTGTTTCCCTTCGGCTGTTGTTAATAGCACCCGCTAACTCAAAGAGCCGCCTAGGTCCTGCATGCGGAGTCCTGCAGTTTATAGTCAGATATCATAAAACTCACTGCCGATGCCTCGTGATGTCTCGCCTCGACCACTGCAATAACCTTCCGAAATCATAGTCTCTCCACGATTCTCCTGTTACTCAAACAAAAACCCTTCAGTAACTATCGCACCCCCCCCCCCCAAAAAAAAATTCCTTAGCTTGGTATTCAGGTGGATCTGATTTGATCTCAACTTTTCATTTCATAGCACTTAGCTTTTTGCAGAACACATAAAGTGTGGCAGGTACCTCTCTAATCCTTGAAACAAGCATGGTTGGCTTTATCATTCGCACTGCAGAGATGAAGAAACAAACTCAGACTTGCCCAACACTAAACACAGCTAGTCATTGATAGTGACAGGGTTCAAATAAAGGTTTATCCAACCCCAGAACCCACCAAGCTTTCTGGACACAACTTTTTTTTTTTTAACAATGAAGTTTTTCTTAGGCTAGATCATTATAGCAGTTTACCTCTGGGGATTTGTTGATTTAGAAAGTAAAGTCCTATTAGTCAATTTAGCGATGTTTCTGAATGAATGCATGTTGTATTAATACAGTGGTTCTCAACCTTGGCTGCACATTAGAATCACCTGGGAATCTTTTTAAAATCCTGACTTCTGGGCCTCATCCTCCAGAAATTCTGTTTCTTTGTTACTAATGTTGTGGCCGCACCCCATAACAAAGAAACAGAATTTCCGGAGGATGAGGCCCAGAAATCAGGATTTTAAAAAGATTCCCAGGTGATTCTAATGTGCAGCCAAGGTTGAGAACCACTGGATTAATCAAAAGCATTTATATGTTAAAAGTAGTTGTAGGTTCAAGACAATTTCATTCCTTTTCCAGTTTGCCAGTGGTTTGGGGGACAACAATAATAACTTCATAGGCCCTCAGGAGCCTGAGGCAGGGTTCAGAATCAGTGCCTTACTTTGCTCAATGTAAGTATTCACTATTTCCATGCATGGAATACACCTTCATGCCTGCTTTTTGCAGGAAGCCACCCATTGTCTTCACTAGCAGAGAAGTGTGAACAAGAATCCCAGAACACTGGTGAACCTTGAACCCATGGCAAAGGCCAGAGTTTTACACCGATTGTCTAGTCCTGACAATGGGGGCTCAAGCTATTTCCTGATCAAATAGTCTCAGAGTAAATCCTTCTAAGATTTACTGACCTTTAAGATAGTCTGTCTGCTACCGCAATTGCCTGCCTGACTAAGGGCTTTATGTGTACCCAAGTTGAATAAAAGGCTGGCGAGGCCTGGGCACCAGTGGGAAGTCCTTCCTCTTGAGTTGGGCTTGCCCGCCTGGCTCCCCAATATTTCCAAATTATTGTTTCTTGTCTCTTTCACTTGTGTGCGGCCCCTCTCCCTGATCCTGAACCCTGAACCACGTGGGACGGGGGAAAACATATACACTTTTATCCATGCTGTTGCCTCTGTTTGAGATATTGTTTCCATCTCTGTAGATCCAACTTCCACCTTCAAAGCCACTCCTCAAATGCTACCTCTTTCATGAAGTTTTCTTTATCCAAACTGAAAAAAAGTACTTCCTCTTATGAATTCACACAGCAAATTTTAATACTTTGTCTGGTAGAACTTATCACTTTGTATTACATATTATCTATGTACATATTTTTCCTATTATAAATTACTAGAGGCCCGGTGCACAAAAATTTGTGCACTCAAGGGGAGAGGGTCCCTCAGCCCAGCCTGTGCCCTCTCACAGTCTGGGACCCCTCAGGGGTGACCACCTGCTGGTTTAGGCCTGCTCCCAGGGGATCGGGCCCAAGCTGGCAGTCAGACATCCCTCTGGCAGCCCGAGAGCCCTCGGGGGATGTCCACTTGCCAGCAGGGAGCAGACCTAAGCTGCAGTCGGACATCCTTAGCACTGCTGAGGAGGTGGGAGAGGCTCCCACCACCACTGCTGTACTGGCAGCCATCAGCCTGGCTTGTGGCTGAGCAGAGCTCCCCGCTGTGAGAGCGCGCTGACCACCAGAGGGCAGCTCCTGCATTGAGCATCTGCCCCCTGGTGGTCAGTGTGTGTCATAGTGACCAGTCATTCCCAGTCGTTCTGCTGTTAGGGTCAGTTTGCATATTACCCTTTTACTATATAGGATAGAGGCCTGGTACATGGGTGGGGGCCGGCTGGTTTGCCCTGAAAAGTGTCCCGGATCAGGGTGGGGGTCCCGCTTGGGTGCCTGGCCACCCTGTATGACGGGCTGATGGCCGTTTTCAGCTGGTCACATCCCTTCAGGGTGGTGGTCCCCACTGGGGTGCCTGGCCAGCCTGGTTGAGGGGCTAATGGTTGTTTGCAGCTGGTCACACCCCCTTCAGGGTCGGGGTCCCCAATGGGGTGCCTGGCCAGTCTGGGTGAGGGGCTGAGGGCCATTTTCAGGCTGGTGGGTGACAGAAGCTCCCAGCCTCTTTTTTTTTTCTTTTTTTTTTTTTATTCTGGGATTTATTTACCTTCTATAGCTGTCACTGGAGCTGAGAGCTGGCTCCAGTTCTGAGGCCCCGCTCCAGCTCTGAGGCCGTGGCTGTCTAAAAGCAGGTATCTGGGTTTGTTTAGCTTCTATAATTGAAACATTGTTGCTTCCGGAGCTCAGAGCTGGGCCGCGGCAGGCGGGGAACCTTGGCTTCCTCCATCACTGGAGCAAGCAAGCCTCGTGTTCGCTTCAGCTGCATGGCTGCCGGCCGCCATCTTTGTTGGCAGTTAATTTGCATATCCTGCTGATTAGCCAATGGGAAGCGTGGAGGAGGTATGGTCAATTACCATGTTTGTCTAGTATTAGATAGGATGTTCCTTAATAAAAACAACAGGTGTCTTTGAATCTCCCATAGTGCCTGGTACAGTGCTTTGCATGGAGGTAGGCACTTAACCATTGTCTAATGAACAAAAGAATGATTAGGAATAAGGTTACTGCATAGGAGTGTTCGGTTTGCACACTGTACAAGAATAGCACATATAAGAATGTGCTACTTGACATCAATGGCAAACATTAACTTTTATAAAAGTACAAACAAGCCTGGAGATTCCAGCCTCTTGGTCAAGTTCTGGAGAAGGGATGAGCTGACTCCTACAAAAACCCATCTTAGATGTATATGGCCACACACACACACACACACATACACACACACACACACTCAGGAGAACTTTCACCTACATACTATCACACACATCTACACAAGTTATACCTGCCCTGACTTCATTTCTTATGAAACCTACAATTGCTTCTCTCACTTACCGGGCACTTTCAAAGATTTGCTTCCCATTTCCCAACTTTGAACTTGATATAATTGCCTACCATGCAGTGGGAGGAGCAACACAAAGTATTTGGAAATTGTCTGGAGTGTGTGGGAAAAGGCAAAAGTATAGGCAGCTGTGTTCGCACAGACAGAGCTGCCACAAGTGGTGCTCCGGATGGCTCTGCTGGGAAACAGCCACTCAAGTTGCGTGATAACAAATTAAATTTTAGTTGCAAAATAGAGTGCTGTTTTCTAATTGTATAAGAGCACCATATGGGCTGGCAGCAGCCCTGCTCCAGAGCAGGTTATGGAGTCAGAGAACTCTACAACTTACCATCTGTGAAGACTTGAGCTACGTTATTTCTCTTTCTGTGCTGAGACTTTCTGTTTCTTTGTCTATAAAATGATAATAATAATTCCTAATTCAAACACTGTTGTGAGAACTAAAGCCTGGAAGCCTAGCACAAAGCTATCAATTGTAACGATTATTACCAATGGGTAGTGATAGTATGTAAAACAATTTAAGTGATCCAATGGTTCACTTTCATTTAAATACAGAGCTTTAATGCTCCTAAGACAGAGACTGGGTTTTGCTTTAAATATATATATATTGATTTCAGAGAGGAAGGAAAAAGGAGAGAGAAACATCAATGATGAGAGAGAATCATTTATCAGCTGCCTCCTGCACACCCCACACTGGGGATCGAGCCCACACTTCAGGGATGTGCCCTAACCAGGAATTGAACCGTGACTTCCTGGTTCATAGGTTGATGCTCAACCACTGAGCCACACCAGCCGGGCTAGATTGTGCTTTTGTAATGACATTTATCCTGTATGATACTAACCAGAATAAACATGAAGCAGTTAACTATCTGGTTATTATTTTAGAAAATAATGTTTTCAATTTTAGAGGTCAAGTTTCTTATTTGCTAGTATTTACTACATAGTTACTATGAATAACTTATAAGCTTAATTAATGGGGGTTTTAACCATCGTTCTAATTTCTTTGGCTACTTTTTTTGGTTAAAAACACGACTGGAGAAAAAAATGAATATGTTTCATGTACTCTGATGCATCAGGATATTATCTTATTTAAAAACAATTTAAGATATGGATGTAACTCACATTACCATTTTCAGTAGCAAGCATTTATTAAGAGCCAGCTTTAAACATCATACCATAATTAAAGCTTCATTCGTCCTTACTTTCCCCATCTCTTACTGACCCATTTCTCTGCTCTCCTTTGCAACCTAATTCCCCCCAAAAGTTGTCTATTCTCTTCACAACCCCTCCCTGTCTCTCCTCTCATATTCTCCTAACAGGCTTTCACTGCCACCATTCCACCCAACTGTTAAGGTGACCAATGACCTTCATGTTGCCAAATCTAATGGTCACTTCTTAGTGGTTATCTTTTCAGTAAGTTGATCATTCTCTCCCATTGATAAACTTTTATTCTCTTGGTCCAGGATACCACACTTCTTCGGCTTTCCTTCTTAGTCTCCTTGGCTGCCTCCTCTTCTTCCAAACCTCCCTCATTACTAATATTCCTCTCTCTCTCTCTCTCTCTCTCTCTCTCTCTCTCTCTCTTACAAAAAGCTGTGCATATCCATACCAATAATAGAGGAATATGCAAATTGTCCAGGACACCATCACAGTAACAGTAACAACTGAACAGCAGGATGCATGGGGCGACCAGGCTGGCACGGGGGGGGGGGGGGCAGTTGGGGGTGACAAGGCCAGCAGGGAGGGCAGTAAGGGGTGACCAGGCTGGTGGGGGGAGGGCAGTTGGGGGCAACCAGGCCAGCGGGGGGGGGGGGGCAGTTAGGGGTGATCAGGCAGGCAGGTGAGCAGTTAGGAGCCAACAGTCCTCAGGCCTAAACTGGCAGTTGGACATCCCCCAAGGGGTCCTGGATTGGAGAGGGTGCAGGCTGGGCTGAGGTGGACCGCCCCCCCCATGCACAAATCTCGTGCACCGGGCCTCTAGTTTAATATATACAACTTAATGAGACTCTTCTCTTTAGCTACACTCAATCTCTTGGTGATCTCACAGTCTGTGGTTTTAAACACCATATACGTGATACCTTGTTTTATTGCATTTGCTTTATTGTACTTCACAGACAATTCATTTTTTACAAATCAAAGATAATATCCTCCACCAGCAAAAGATTACAACTCAGTGAAGGCTCTGTTGATGGTTAACATTTTTTAGCAGTAAAGTATTTTTAAATTAAGGTATATACATTTTTAGACATAATGCTATTGCACACTTAATAGATTACAGTACAGTATAAACATAATTTCATATGCACTGGGAAATACAAAATTCTGTGACTCACTTTATTGTGATATTCACTTTATTGAGGGGGCCTTGAACTGAACCCAGAATATCTTTGAGGAATGCCTGTACATGCCAATGACTCCGAAATAAAATCTCTAGAAGAGACATCTTCCTTGAACTCCAAATTTGAATATCAAATGCCTATTAAACCACCCCATAAATGTTAAAGATATGTCTGAAACAGCTCTTATGGTGAGAGCTCCTCTTTTCCTTTAAAAATCTTCTACCATCTTAGTTAAGGGAAACTCCATTGTGCCATCTACTCAAAAAAAAAAAAAATTGAAATCACATTTGATTTCTCAGCTTTTCTTTAACTCTATATCCAGTCCTTCAGTAAATTCTATAGAGTATACCCAGAATCTGATGTTATCACTACTATCAATCTTGATTGAGTCACCATTAGCTCTCATGCGAATTATTTCATAACCTAACTGGTCTCTCTACTTCCAACCTTCCTCCCACTCTCAATACTGTCTAGTCTCAACTCAACAACCAAAGTGATGCTTTTAAAATGTAAGTCAAATAGTGTCTCTCCCATAGAAACAGCGATCAGATTGTCAATCCCCGGAAGGAAAGTAGGGGAGGGTGAGGGTAAGGGGAAGAGAACAACCAAAGGACTTGTATGCATACATATAAGCCAAACCAATGGACACAGACAACTGGGGGATGAGAGTATGAGTGGGGGGCGGGGGGCAGTTAATGGGGGAATGAGGACACATTTGTAATACCTTAACCAATAAAGAAATTAAAGATAAAAAAAATAGTATCTCTCCTCTGCTCAACATTCTCCAATGGTTCCTTTTCCTACTGAGAATAAACGGTCAAGTACTTACCTATGAGGACCCAGAAGTTTCCACATTACATACTATCTCTGTACATTTTGACATCAGCTACCTCCAATATTTTCATCCCTTTCTCTGCTCCAGCTACACTAGACTCCTTGTTGTTACTTGTGCCAGCCAGGCATGGTCCCACATTTGGGCCTCTGCACTGGCTGTCCCTTTGCCTGGAACACACTTTCTACTATTAGTCATGGAGATTATGCCTCTCACATCCTTCAAGTCTTTACCCAAAAGTTGTTCCCCAATGGGATAAACTCTGACCACCCTGGCAACCTACCTGCTTACTTGTACCCTCAACTCTCCCTTCCCCTTTACTTTGTTTTATTATCTCCATTGTACCCATTGCCGTCTAGATATTTAAATGTAAATATTATGTAGTAATAGTATTATATATAAGTATTTATAAATGCTTAATATTTAACTTACTATGATTATTATTGTCTGTTTCATCCTCACTGATTGTAATCTCAACAGAAATTTTTATCACTTTTGTCTATTATTCATTCATGTAGTGTGAGATACTGAATATAATCAAGGGCAATGCAAAGGCTCTTGGTCTGAAAACTGAAAGGTTGAAGCTGATGTTTGCTACAATGGAGAACTCTTTTTTTTTTTTAAATATATTTTATTGATTTTATACAGAGAAGAAGGGAGAGGGATAGAGAGTTAGAAACATCGATGAGAGAGATCGATCAGCTGCCTCTTGCACGCCCCCCAGTAGGGATGTGCCCACAACCAAGGTACATGCCCTTGACCGGAATCGAACCCGGGACCCTTCAGTCCGCAGGCCGATGCTCTATCCACTGAGCCAAACCGGTTCGGCAATGGAGAACTCTTGAAAGAGGAGGCTTGGGGCAGGGAGGACCAGGCATTTAGTTGTGAGTATATTAAATTGAGTGCTATATCAGTCTGTTTAGACCAAGTTTTTTTGCAGTAAATAACTCCAAAAATCTTTTTTTAAAATATATTTTTATTTATTTCAGAGAGGAAAGGATAGGGAGAGAGAGATAGAAACATCAATGATGAGAGAGAATCATTGATCGGCTTCCCTCTGCACACCCCACACTGGAGATTGAGCCCACAATCCAGGCATGTACCTTTGACCAGAATCGAACTCAGGACCCTTCAGTCCGCAGGCCGATGCTCTATCCACCGAGCCAGCGCAGCTAGGGCAACTCCAAAAATCTTAATGCTTTGAAACAAAAGGGTTATTTCTTGCTCATATTTGTGTCCATAGCAAGTTGGCTCTGGCCATGCAGACTTCATCCCATGACTCAGGCTGAAGGATCAGGGATGTTTCTGGTGTTAGAACAGAGGGAAAAGAGGGCACATAGAGCCACACGATGACCCTTAAGGCTTCTCAGAATTGGCATATGTCGCTTCAAAGCACATGTCATTGACCAAAGCAAGACACATGCCAATCCTGACATCAACAGAACAGGGTTAAATGTAATCCAACGTCTGGAAAAGGCAAACAATATTTTGAACAATGATGATACACTATCCTACAGATGCCAATTTGACATGTAGGTGGCAATGTCATTAGGTAGTTACATATATGAGCCTGAAGTTCAAGAAAGAAAGCTTCAGAATACAGCATTTACATTCATGAAATTAAAAGAGATCACCAATGGAGTAAGTATAGATAGAAAAGAGGAACGTTCCAAAGACTGAGCTCGGGGCATCCCAGCATCTAGACCAGTGGTTCTCAACCTTGGCTGCACATTAGAATCACCTGGGAATCTTTTTAAAATCCTGATTTCCGGGCCTCATCCTCCGGAAATTCTGTTTCTTTGTTATGGGGTGAGGCTTCGACCTTAGTAACAAAGAAACAGAATTTCCGGAGGATGAGGCCCAGAAATCAGGATTTTATAAAGATTCCCAGGTGATTCTAATGTGCAGCCAAGGCTGAGAACCACTGATCTAGACATTAGGAAAATGAGAAATGGTCAAGCAACTGAAAAAAAGAAAAAGTGGCCTGTGAGAACCAGGAGAACAGGAGAAAGTGGTGTCCTGCAGGGAAAGCAAAGGTTGTTTCAGGCGGGAGGGAGCCATCTGTCAAAGGCTGCTGACAGGATGAGAAGAAGAGACCTGAGAATTGAGTGGAGATCATTGATAAAGCTGATAAAAGCGCTTTTACTGTTGGGGCTGGGGAAGAAGCCTGATTCTTTCCAGTGGGTTTAAAAGAGAATGTAAATACATGAAAGGCAGCAAGTCTGAACAGAACAAACATTATTCACAGGAAAAAAGGAGGTACACACACAAAGAATACCGGGAACCATAAGCCACACTGATAAGGATCAGGAAAGGCAGAGATACTGGCATTTCTGAGCACAGGAGCAGAATGACTGCTGCCAACTCCAAGTAAACACGTGTCATTCAAGTTCATCTACTCTCGTGTCTCTGTTCCTCCCAACCTGAGGAAGCTGCATTAACTCATCAGACTCTCCACAAGAATTATCACCACCTTGATCGCATTTTATTTTATTTTTTTATAAATATATTTGTATTGATTTCAGAGAGGAAGCAAGAGGGAGATAGAAACATCAATGAGAGAGAATCATTGATTGGCTGCCTCTTGCACTCCCGTATTGGGGATCAAGCCCGCAACTCGGGCATATATTCTTGATCAGAATTGAACCTGGGACCCTTCGGTCTGCAGGCCGACGCTCTATCCACTGAGCCAAACCAGCTAGGGCCCTTTATCTCATTTTAAATTCCCTTTCCTTGTATCTCTTCTCTAAACTCTTAGTGTTGGAGTACCCCAGGGCTGACTCCTCACTCTTCCTACCTACATTTACTCCCTTGATCTCATCCAGTCTCAAAGCTCTAAATATGTATATGCCCATGACTCCCACACTTCTAACTGTATTCATACCTTTCTCTAAATCAAAATCCAATTGCATACTGGATATTTCCACTCAGCTGTCCAATAGATTGAACTGCTGATCTCCTCACTACGAGCCTCTTTTATTCACAGACTTCTGATCTTGGCTGATGGCAAGCTAAGCCATCCAGGACGAGATCCTGTCAAAACCTCCATTCCCATCAGCAGGAGAAACGTGCCCAGTGTCATCCTATTAGTCCTTGACAAAGCTGCTACCCAAACTCCAGCAGTCTGATGGGACATGTACTCTTAACTATGGTGCGTTGGCAAGGCTGCACAAGGATATGTCTAGAACAGTCCTTTTTAAAATTTTTAAAATTGATTTTTAGAGAGAGATAAGAGAAAGATTGAGAAATATTGATTTTGTTGTTCCACTTATCTATGCATTCATTGGATCTTCTTGTATGTGCCCTGACCAGGGATCAAACCTACAACCTTGGCATATCAGAACTATGCTCTAATCAACTGAGCTACCTGGTCAGGGCAGAACAGTCCATGTTTGTTAAATATACATCTGGATTTGTAAGAAAATGCCTAAGAGGATATATACCAAATATATTTGCAATGTGATCTCTGGATCCATAAATTAAGGATTGATGTTTTTTCTTATTTATATCTATATTATACATTTACAACAATGAAAATATATTACATTTGTCATAAGGAAAACATCCTAACAATTTTTTTAAAATTCAGCGTTCCAGATGGATTTAATTTCCTTTGATCATTCTCTGTGTCATAAATAATCTCATTCTATAAATTTTTAAACATTTTATCTTTATTGTTGAAAGTATTATAGATGTCTTTTTTTTCCACCATGGACCCCCTCTCCCCCACTCCTGTCCCCTCCCCAGGCCTTCCTATTGTCTGTCCATGGGCTATGTATATATGCATATAAATTCATTGGTTAATCTCTTCCCACCCTCCCTTCCATAAATTTTTTAGTTGTTCAACCCTGATGTCAGAAGTTCACAGGGCATTCTCAGGCAGATTTCTTGGTATCCCTGGCTGAGACGAACTGTAGAGCTGCTACCACCATATGTCTGACACAGTGTAGTGTTTCCATTTTACAGTGAGGCTATAGTAAGGATGTTGTTGGGTTTGTCTTAATCTCATAAAGTATCATCTCAATCTTTGAACACCCTTTTTTCACATCCTAAATAGAAGTTTTCTGAACATAATTACAAAGACCTCCCCTGGCTTATATTTATTAAATAGAAATAAGTGTTTGCTATTTCACCAGTGTCTCAAGAATATTAGCTTTTCTGAAGGCGAAAGAAAAACAAACATGTCCACATTTCTCCCTCCTTAAGAAAAATAGTATAAAAGGAAATACTTAAGCTAAAGAGGCTGTTGCCTGCTACTAACTATTGCATGTATGCTGGCCTCCACTGCTGGAACGAGTGAATTGTCTAGGCAAGAGAAGAAGAGAAGAGAGTGTCTGTGTGTAGGAGAGGGGAGAAATTTCCAGTTTCTGATTATTAAACTGCCTTTCTTAGAGCTCTCTTTGAACAAATATTGGCAAGTGGCCCAGAGTCCCAACTTGTGGCTGTTTGAACTTTGCTAAAGGACTTTAAGGGAAGTCTGTTGTTCTTAAATGGAAACTGTAAATCATTTGTAATGGAAAGAATGACAAAAGAAAAAAACCCCTTCCCTTATAACGACTTTCTTATTCCCGTTATTTCCCTGACAAATGATTTCACTTGTCTACAGAATATAATGCAGACACTTCTGTTGTTGTTGTTGTTTTTTTTTCACAATGCTTTCTTTCCTAAAGGCCATGTTTTCAAACAAATCATTGAAGGTAATTCCTACTTTTTAAATCAAGAACAAGGTTACACTTGGACTTTGCATTTCTGATAAAGAATTCAGCAAAACAAAGTTTGATATGACTAACACCATAATAGTCCTAACTTACCTTTGTCTGGCTTTTACAATTTTTGAAGGCACTTTCATATACATGCATTTTATTCTCTTGATGTCTCAGATAGTAGATATTATTAACCCTATTTTAGAAATGGAGAACATGGGACACAGGGAGATGAGTCAGCCTACTCAGGACCATTTCAGCTGGTGGATGATAGAGGGGTCCATCTTGCAGGCCTTTTAGGAGCACCAGAGGCACGTCCTGTTTCCCTGAAATCAACAGAAAACAGCTACTGTGCAAATGAGTACACCTCCACCATCTTCAAATTAATGTCAATTTTCTTGTCAAATTCACACCTGTATTTCTCAAAGCCAATAAATCACATCTATAACATTCATTGTGGTTCTTATTAGCTACCCTCAAAGAAAAAAAAAATCTCTTTACTCATACCCAAACTATCCTATGCTACTCTCCCCCCAACTTTTCTCACCACTGCGTCTTTTGAAACTCTTTCCACGATAAAGGCACCATTTCACTGTAAGTATTCTAAATCTATAACCTCAACCTCTTCACCGAACCATACCTTCACCTCTTTTAACTGAACTCGGGCATTCCATCAAGACGTCACTTCCCTGAGCCCTGACAAACAAGAATGTCTTTTCTCCCCACCTTCCAACATGCTAAGAGATTTGGAAGCACTGTTGGCTTCTCTGATTTCTAACTGCCAGTTCCAGGTGGCTCCACTTCTACCGGTATGCAGCTTCCCACTCTCTGCCCCCTTTTGAATTGCATGCTATAGCATGAAGCATAGTCACCATCATCCACTGGGTTCTAGGCCACTGCCCCTGATGCACAGGAAGCTTCAGCACCTGACCCACAGATGCTGCCAAACTCCAGCTGTTATTTCGGGCAACAGCCTTGGCATCCGAGTCACAGCTTCTCAAGCACCTGGATTCCAACGCCCTTTGCCTCCATTCCTCTTCAACATAGCTCATTCCTGTGGCAAAATCCTAACTTTATGTTTACCCAGAGTCCTTGAAAACCTGAACTTCAATTTCTCTTACAAACCTCGGCAAGCGCTCATCCCAGCAACTTTCAACTCTCCCAACTTCTTAGTACTATCTGTTCTGGATCTTTCTTCAATCCTTTGTCACCCTGCCATGAGCTGGGGAGTCAGGCTCCCTCAATTTGAAGCCCATTTCTACTATTTAGTAGTGATTACACCTTGAACAAGACCTTCATTTTTCAGGTCCTCCATTTCTTCGATTTGGACATAATAATGATTGTGCCTATCTCATGATCACCACAAGTTATTATGAAGCTTAATTGAGATAATATATGTCAACTGCTGAGAAGACTACCTAGCACAAGTGTTCAATACATGTCTACTGTTATTACAACTGAACTGCTTGATGCTGCTTCTATTTAAAAAAATCACATAACCAAATTAATAAGCACCAACACATGCCCAAATCTATAAAACAAAACACAAACCAACAAACACCTTCCTTTTTCACCCCTCTCTAGATACCAACAATTTAAGGACAATTCTTTAGAAAATAACTTTGTAGGGCCTCAGACCCTGTGATTATCATCATGTTAACTATCTATCCTCCTCATCAGTAGATAGGATTAACTGACTAATGTCTATAATTCTTAAAGCAGGAACAGCAAGGATTTCATGTGACCTCTTCCCAGAAGACAGACTAGGAGAACAGGCAGAAGACATGAATAGACATCTCCCAAACAAAAAAACGTGAATGGCTAAGAAACATATTTAAAGATGTTAATAGATAATAGAGACTTGTCTTTGTTTGTTGCATGTATTTAACATGCCAGGTGGCTCAACTGGTTGGAGCATCGCCCCATACACCAAAAGGTTGCAGGTTTGATATCCTGTCAAGACATGTGGAGGAGGCAGCTTATCAATGTTTCTCTTTCTCTCTCTGTCTCTCTCTCTTTCTCAAAATCAATAAGGAAACATATCCTTGGGTGAGGATTAATATATATGCAAATTACACACATATATGACATATGGCTAATTTTGTGAATATATAAAGAAAGCTTACAAATCAGTAAAATAATGAATAATTCAGTAGGAAAATGGACAAAGAACTTGGACAGAATATTCAGGAAAAGAGATATAAACATAGCCAACACATAGAAAGCTGCTCAACATCATTCATAATTAAAAAATTAAAATTAAAATAAGATACCACTTTGTCAAAAATTAAAAAGATATTAATATTACCAGTGTTGGTGAGGCTGTGAGGTAACTAACTGAGATACTCATACACTGATGGTATAAACTAGTATAACTTTTATGGAGGAATAACTAATAGCATCTTTTAAAATAAAAAGCACACTCTGACTCACTGCTAAAACTTATCTCAGAAAAATACAATCATAAAAGCACAAATCTTCATATACAATTCATATACAAGAGTGTTCATGAAGAATTCTTTGTAAAAGCCAAAAAAAAAGTTCATTAATGAAGAACTATTTCAGCAATAAAGAATGGGATGCATCTACAAATACTGATACAAAATACTGTTGATTATATATTGTTAAATTAAAAAGGAAAACTGAAGAACAGCATGTACAGTATGCTTGTTTATATGAAGATATAGGTAAGTATATATGCATAAAAATATTCAAAAAGGAAATACATGGAACTTCTTGTGGTTGTTACCTCTGGAAGTATAGGGAGGGAAATGTTTGCTCTTCATTAAACTCCCTTCTGTACTGTTTGAAAACTACCATGAACATGTATTAGTTCTATAATTCAAAAAAGAAAGCTTCAGTTAAAAATATCTGAAGAGCAAATGGGAGCCATTGCAATATGTCTGAAAACGAGTTGTTAGAAACTATGTTGTTGTCTTAGAAGATGAACTTTTCTTTGCAACTTTCACATTATTAGTTGATTCCTCAATTTGAAGAAGGAATTTATCCATTATTTTATCTAATAATTAGTACTGCTTATTTTATGCCAGGTACCATTTTAAGTGCTTTAATCATCATATAGTCATGGGGTGGTTGCTATTATTATTATCCCCACATTGTAGAGAAGGAAAATGAGGCACATAGAGGCTCAATTACTTAACCAGGTTCTCTTCTCTTAGGCCTTTTGATCACCCTTCATTTTAACAGATTGATGTTGAAACTTTCTCCACATGGAAGCAGGTTGCCTGGGTATGCAGAGCTGTTGTCTGAGGCATTCTTGGTGGTTCCTTGGTGGTTCTGAGACTGGATGCATAATTCTATGTAAAGAATTAAATTGTTTAATCTTCTGTGGTCCCTCATGCATTATGGATGGGTTGTGCCTACTGAGGGATATGACATCCTACAGGGCTGCCATGGGCAGTAAACTGTCCCCTGTAAGAACAAAACACATGCCAATGGCCAAGGCATGACATTTTTGAGACAAGGACTGGGCAGTGGGAGAGTTTTTATTACCGTTGGTTAGTGATGAGAATCAGTAATCCTATAGAGAGCCAAGTTTTCAGTTTGAAAAGACTCTCAGGGAACGTAGCCTTTTGCTTACTTTATTAACTGACTACGTAAACAGTGAGACACACACCATTATGTTAGGTGGTGTGAAGATCCATAATAACAGAGACAAATCAAAGTACTCAGAACTAAAGGTTCTCTTTTGGTGAGGGAGTAACAGTCCAAGTTCATTGCTGATGAAATATGATTTGGCTGAGCCATCTCTTGATCTTGATCTAGAGCTGTGTTGTTCAATACAGCAGCCACTGGCCACATACAACTAAATTTAAATGAATTAAAGTGAAATAAATAAAAAAAATTCAGCTCCTCAATCACCCAGAACCCATTTCAAGTGTTCAAGACTAAAATGGGAGCTAGTTGCTACCATAAAGGACAGTGCAAATTCTGGAATGTTTCCATTATTGTAAAATGTTCTAATGAGCAGCATTAATCTAGAAGATAAACAATATGTCACCAAAGATATTCTATAAAGAAACACCATTTTGATGGCTTGATTGACCACACCAGAGAGGCCCTATCTAGTTTTTATTTTCAACCGCTGCAGATTTTAAATAGAAGGGATGACAGTAAGAACTTAAGATTTTGGTGTGAATTATAAAGCCTAATTTGAAGGCACCTTCCTTCAGGGGATCACTATGGATACTGGTCATAGAAAAGGAGGTGGGAGCAGAGGATGAATGCTCTGAGGTTAGGATTTTCCTTGAATGAGAAGGAGTGTGTGACCTGATTAGGCAGAAGGAAGTGGTTAAAGGTACTTCTGATACTTACACAAGGGGCACATATGGCTGACCTTGTTTCTGGAACTTGCTTTGGTTTCTGGCCTCCTTACTTTTCTTTATCTGATTATATTGGTAAAAATTGGTTAGGCATCTTAAGTACACACATCTTAGCTCCCATTTCTGGTTTAAGAGATTCTCAATGCCTTTCTCAAGAGGAAAGTAGTTGTTTTATTTGTCTTGTTTCACATGCCTCTAAACTTTAGAAGGAATTAAAGCAAGGGAAATCAAATGAAGGGTAATAATACTGCTCACACTAGTTCAGGGTATCCCTAGTGGCTTGTAGCAGGGAATTTATCTAAATCTTTTTCAACAGAGTCTGGGGAGACATTTGATTGCCCTCTCCCACCCAAGTCTTTTGATGTAGACTCAAACTGAGGAAGTGAGAATCAATGAAGACTTCCCGAGGTCTTCATCTTTCGGGCTGGCAGACAGGATGCCAAGGAAAGCTGATCAGAGGATAACGTGTCCATTGAAATTAGAAAGTAGGTCAAAAGAGAATGTTAAAAGGAGAAGAAAACTATTCAAAGAATAGCTAGAAGGATAAAAAACAGGGAAAGTGGTAGATTTTGGGCCAAGATTGTCTCTAGTAACTACAAGAGAGGCAGTTTTCATGAATTGGCGAGAGAAGAGGAGGATGGCTACAGGGATTGAAGAGGGCATTTGCAGGGTGGCATTAAAAATAAAAATAAAAACATGAGTGCTGGACCTTATTTAGTCTTGGCTATTTCATCATCCTCTCACACAAATAAAAACTCTAGTGTCCAATACCGGCTGAATGAATCCTTGGGAAAGAAAATCAGATTGAATGCATAAATTCCTTTATTGAAAATATTGGGCTAGCACTGCATTACATATATTCAATATTCATAAATGAAGGGCCACACATTTCTGATTGGGCAACACTGTTTTAAGTAGAGAACACAGCATCTGGATATGCTCTCACAAGTACGTGTAATATCATGGACTAAACTAGGTAAGAGGGAACTATATGCAAAATGACTGTTTTGTTTGTTAATAGCATATGGTTGCAAATGGCATAAATGGTAAACGTGATCATCATGAGACATTCTTGGTATCTCACACCAACACATTATTTAATGAGCAGATTATGGTTAAACTGCCAGTATATTTTTCATCAAGAATTCTCAATAGAAGAACTCAGGAGAAAGCACACCCAGGCTACAGACTTCAGGTTTTACAGCATTCATTTCAACTTGTATGGAATGTCAGTGGAGTTAGGTAACTGTTGATCTGACAAAAGGCCACTTGGCAATTTGTTCTCTTTTATAAATAGTCTAAAATAAGAGAATAATCTAAAGGAAATATCCTGCCCACTTCAGGCTTACATTCTAAGAACTGTTTTATTTTTCTAAATGCAGTTATATAAATACTACTTTTGTTATTAATTTTTTTTCCTTCCAAGATTGCTGGGGATGTAATTTATGACAGGCCACTTCTCAGCTTTGGCTATTACTTGAACATGTTTTACATTAGCAGTCTTTGGCTTTCATAAAAGTCTGGCAATCAATAATACTGGTTAAACTTTAACAAGGTTTTATTATTATAGTTAACAAAACGGTGTTTTACGATGTTAAAAATGGGTTGATGTTAAAAAATAGGTTTTACTTTTTGTTCCAATTTTGGTATGAATGCATTTCTTTGCATTGTTTTTTCTCAAACAAGGGAGTCTAGAGACCAAGACAACTGGGCTAATTTGATATTTTCCATTTGATATAAAATATGCAGAAATTAAAATACTCAGTCCCTTTAAAAACAGAGGCCTGTTTGTTAGTGTAAAAACTCGGGGGAAATTATGTGAAAACACTATGAAAATAAAGTTTTTGTTACTAGCCACAAATGAATTTATAAGAAACAAACCATTTTCTATTCCAAAGCAGGGTTTGTTCTACTCTAGGTTCATAAAGGTATCCACTTCTGTAAATATCAAGTCATAACTGTGAGAAATGGCTTATTCTTCTTTACACAACTATGTTCAGAGCAAGTAACTAAAAATATGCCTTTTTAATGACTACATGGAAAGCTGGCCTATTACAGTCAAATCAATGAACATTGGTGACGAGTTTTCTAAAGTTCACAATTAAGCATATATATCCATGTATATGCTGTTTAAGATCTATCACCCTAAACAATCAGGGCAAAAAAAGCTCAATATAAAACTCTATAAATCAAGTGGAATTGTCGCCAAAACATAGCACATTTCTTTATTTCAAGATTTGACACATTAAAAGAAAAAAACTGGCAACACATTTCAGACAATATACTAGAAATAATAAATAAAAGTTTCTTTTAAAAAAATCATATACAAATTCCCTTGAAGTGCTGTACACTTTCAATTTTTCTAAACGAGACTAACCTTTCCCATGGCAAACAATAGTATGCTGTACATTTTGGTAATGAAAATTATGTTGATAAATACACAAGGCATGTATATATTTCCACAGTATCTTTTTTTTTTCACAGTTACCAAAAATAAAAATTGCATTCAACTCATACATCTATAAATACTCTGATTCTTCACTGTATGGATTTGATGAAACTGGGAGTACAAGTCTCTCAACAATCTGGACTTCCAATCTCTCTCGTCAGTGTCTGCCCTCCACAGGCGCCTCCCAGGATCTCTCTGCAATGTGGTCATGCTCTGAGATGATGGCAGAAAGAACGCTTCGCGGTGGGAGGAGGCAGTCTGGGCTGGGGCTTTGTCTTCCAGCCAGCTTTAGGAGAGCTGACCAAACCCATTCCTTTTAATGTTGTATTTTAAGGCAGCCTGAATTTCACTCGAATGTCCATACCTCGAGGTCCTGAACTATGAAGTCTTCCTTTTTGGAAAGAATATCATTATTGAAAGTGCTACAGGAATTGCTTCGGCCATGGTATAAATCAGCATCTAGCCATAAACCAAATCGTCCCCTGAAAAGGTTAAAAAAAAAAAAAGGGTCAACTCATTTCAATCTTAGGTGGCACACTTTCTGTCCTCCCCTGCCCCGTTCTTCTTTCATTTATGCTACAGAGAGACAAAAACCCTAAACTGCTTGTAAAACAAAGGGTAGATGTCCTTTAATTCATTTAAGTGACCCGTCTTTCCTAAAAGGCAAGTGGTAGCAGTGCCTCATTTAGACACATAAATAAACTATTTCATCTCTCATTCTTAATGCCATGGGAGGCCACTGTCCTATCCTAATTCATGTGAGCACCAGGACTAGCTAACATCAGCTGGCACCAAGGTTTTGGTTACCACTCCAGTCAGGTGGTAAATTAGTGACAACAATGAAAACCTTACCCTCCACCACCAAGTTCTAAGGAACTTATGTCTCCATTGATAAAGTATGAGTTTTCTCCACTCCACTTAAAGACCTTAGGAGAGAAACACAAGACAGAGAACAGACATTTTAATCTGGAGTCTTAACAAAAAAAAGAAACATTCGACTATTTCTCTGGACTACCCATTGGCTGAAGAAGCACCTGATTGCCAGGCCTTCTCCACCCCAGGAGGAGACCTCCTAAGGCAGCGGTTCTCAACCTGTGAGTCGCGACCCCTTTGGGGGTTGAATGACCCTTTCACAGGGGTCGCCTAAGACCATCGGCAAACACATATATAATTACATATTGTTTTTGTGATTAATCACTATGCTTTAATTATGTTCAATTTGTAACAATGAAATTGGGGTCACTACAACATGAGGAACTGCATTAAAGGGTCGCGGCATAAGGAAGGTTGAGAACCACTGTCCTAAGGGGTTACGAAGTTAGAGAGATCTCCCAGGCCATGTTCACTCTGACCTGCAATCCCTCCCTAGACTCCAGAGCAGGCAGAAGAACAGTTCCCAAGGTCCCTGGAGGGACCCTGAGCAGTTTGTGTACTACAGTCATCCTGTTGACCAGGCTGGAGGGAGTCCAGATGGGGTCACGGGACAGCTGCTGCTCCAACCTCACCCACACCCCTGACACTGTGACCCTTGGAAATCAGATATCCTCCTATCTAGGTACCTTGAAATTGGGGCTAAATGTGTAGAGGAAAGTTTCTCCTGTGCCGTAATAGTGGTCACTGAACTTGAAAGGATGAGTGGCATATGCTCCGAAAATCTGTTAAAAAATAGAAAAGAAAAAGAAATGTTATCTACTTTCAAACCTAAACCTCCCAAAGACTTTCTGAAATGTGTTAACACAATCCTGAGCTCTCGTTATACCTCTTTCAGCAAAGATCCTTACTCAATTGGAGCTCTTAAATAAGAAGGACAACCAACACAGAGATACAGCAAACGTCCCCAGCTCTAACTAGGATCCAAGGGGCTCAGAGAACTTCTCTGTCAAAGGCCAACAACTGTTTCCATGTTAAAAGACGTCCAAAGTGCACCAGGGAGACAAGTTTCCTTTAGTGACTGCAGACAACACCATGGGAACATTAAACAAGAAGCATCTTGCACGCAGAAATGAGTGGTTGAGAGAACAAAGTCAAATCTTCTTTGTTTTATAAGTGGAACTGTAGCCAGACATTTTCCCAGAGAAAATCAATTTTTCTCTCTTTTGATTTGTAAAAATGAGTTCTCAACATGCTTACTAAAACTCTATCCTTAACATGACTGATCCCATATATCTTGGTTCAAATTGGCTTTTAAGAAAAAGCCAACAGTTCCATAGACTATGGGCTTTAAAGGTGATTTTGATGTATTAGAATCAATGGTTCTTCTATTTTTTCTTGTTGGGGGTTGGAAGGAGCAGCGTTTTCAGACGTAGCATGTCTGCAGCCTCAGCGTCCTCTGCTTCTGTCGGATCCTGGTCAGTAGTGCAGGAGTGAGAGTTGGCAAGAGTGAGCCTATGTGTTTTCAAAAATGTAGGTAATTCTGATATAGCTTCTATTCCAAATCCCTATTGAGAAATGCTGCCTTTAAATGGGGGTTATCTGGAAAACGTAATTTTTCAAAATTATTTTAATTGAATTCTAATCATTGTGGAATCTCAGTTCCTGGCTCCTTGAAATGCTAAAAATTAGGTAGAGGAGAAGTCTAGAAACCCTTCCTAACCAATGTGCCTCATACTCCCTGCTACCAAACCTTCCCATACTTCCTGCTACCAAACCTTCCCAGTTTGCTGCTAAGAATAAACGAAAGCAAAACTAACAAAAAGATCAAAAATCCATTTCCCTTCTTCTGGGGATCTTCCAGTAAAAGAGCTAAAATTCAATTGAGCTAGGCATCTATCTTTAAAAGCATGTGCTAAAATAACAACAAGGGCAATGGCCATACATGGAAGAGAGTGGGCCCCCTCCTGATCAATGAACAGAAAAAGGCATCCTTACTCTTTTATCTTCCACAAGAGTCTTAATAATTAGTTTCTTTCTTTGCTAAACTTTTCTTAGCAACATGGAAATCTGTATAAGGACCAGGATTGGATGAGACTAGGGAATTATTATTGATTTTGTTAGGTACTAATATATAGCATTGTGGTTATATAAGAAAATGCCCATTTTATATTAACTTTTCTATTAACTTTTTAGAAAATTATATAAAATAATATGCACATAATAGTATTATTGGATCTATAACATAAAAATTTAATATATTAGGCAATGTCAGAACACAGGAATCCATGAGGATAACTGAAGACAGCCAGAAGTGGTAAAAGGAAGGTTAATATAACAAAACTGGTAAATATATATTTGCTCTCCTCTTTAGTAGATAAAAAAATTATATAAAGTAGTCATAACAATTTATTGATGGGTTGGTGATATATATCAGTGTAATATGTACAAAAATTACCATAGAAAGTGGAATGATATAAAGACAGCAACTGCCCTGTCTGGTTTGGCTCAGTGGATAGAGTATTGGCCTGCGGACTGAAGGGTCCCAGGTTCGATTCTGGTCAAGGGTCTAAAAAAATAGAATAAAATAAAAATAAAGGCAGCAACTTTGAGGAGAGCTTCAGAGCTCTGAGTCTTATGGTCTGTCTCTTCCCCTGGAGGTGGAGCTTGGGACTCTGCAGAGCTGGAGGCTAGATAAATGATCTTGTTTTATGAGCAGGATGCGGGGCAGGCAGAAACTGGTCTTGGCTCACCTCACCTGACATGACACGTCTGCCCCACAGGCTGGGACAACGGCAGGAGAAACCCCTGTGTTCTCAGCCTGCCAGGCCCCAGGTAGAGCATCTGTCCTATGAGTAGGGGCGGGTGGATGAAGAGAGCCCTTTACCTCTAGGCCACAGGTATGGAATTTAGCTCCTGAAACGGTGATCTCAGTCAAGCGCTGGGGACCTGCCCCTAGAGAAGGTGTATCATAACCCTGGCCTGGGAGAGGGAGCCCCACCTTCTATCTGTCAGTCTGAACTGGGAGTGAGTGGAGGCAGCAGGCTGTGCTTCAAGTGCCACGGAAGCTCACCATTATTACCGAAATTCATTTTATTTGCTTGAATAAATGTTTCTTCACTCGTATGCCCTTAGGACAATTTCCAGAGACTTTATGTGATGACTATTTTCGTAATTCCCACCAGTATGGCTGTTTCACTGGGGACTGAATCTGCAGAGCTCCTTCCTGCTGCCATTCTGCATAGGTAATATTTTTATATTAAAATGTTCACTTCCAGAGAAATTTATAACTATTGTTCTACCGTGTTCTCAAACACAGCAAAGCCACAATCTTGCCTTGGGTGTAGATGGGATGGGGTAAGAAAGTTAGTGCTTAGGTGTCTTCAAACAGTACCAGTGGCTTGAGAGTACCAGATTCTGTAAGATCCACCCCCGACAAGCAGCGTAGAGGCTTTCTTTACATATGTGCCAACAGGAAGCTGGGTGGAGATGTGCTTCATCAGCACTTGCCCCAGGCAGCCAAGACATTCCCCAACAAGTGTGTAATCTTATGTGAGGATTTATGTATGTAGTCTAAAGCCATCTAGCCTTATCACATCTAAAACACTGCACCCAACCTCTCAAACATTTCACTAAATCCCTAAGTAATTCTACTTTAAACCTCTGTTTTTACTATTTTAATTTTTGACTTGACTCTACCCACTATTCAGCTGAATCATGGTTAAGTATATTAACCAGGAAACAATAATTGTGACAATAATAACATCTAAACTCCTCCCCAGAACTCCTAAGCTGCAATAGTCACAGGAACAAACCCAATTGAGAAAGAATGCCTCAATACCTTCTTTCTCTGTTAATTTTCCCCAAGGCAAATTATGACAGTAAAGATCTATTTCCTCTAAAATGATCACAATTATATGGCTTCACAGCAAGCTCTTCAATGCTTAATAGTGTCTCACATGTAATAGGCATTCATTATACATTTTCTGAATGAATGAATGAATGAATGAATGAATGGCGGTTGAGTAAAACCTGCTTCAATACCAGAAAGAGAAAAGAATAGCATCTATATCTTAAAAAATGTAAAGGAATTTCTTCTTGGTATACAATACACAAAACAGAAATAAAGAAAGAACAGACTTGAAAGAGACCTTCCTTTTGTGAAGCAGGAGCCTGACTGGGTGGTAGATAAAAGATTCCAGGGAAGATTCTACTTGCATGCCAAGCTGATTGAGGTGAGGAGTACTAGTATCAGGTAGATGGGGAAATATCTAGATTTCACCAGTGCCTCCAAGACTGACCACCACAGAGGTAAAAGTGCAATGAGCCACAGCAGAGCATTCTCCCTGCTGTTTCATAACAATTGGGCTCTTCCAGTACAACACACCACGGCCTTGTCTAGCTCTCCATCTCAGCAACCATACAGGCAAGGTTTGTGGGTACTACTTCAGCCACCTTGAAAAAGTCCTGGTAAGGCACTAGAATTTCTTTCTGCAGTTACCACCAAATCCAGACTTGACTTTCTCCAACTTTTCCAGCTTTAGGTTGTAGAGTATCATTAGAGTTTTCTACTGTATGGTAAGTACATGTCAAAAACTCCTCAGAATGTGACTGTATTTGGAGCTATGCTCCATTTTCTTTTTTTAGAGATGCATTTTTGAAGTGTGACATAATAATTGGGATTTACTCCAAAACACTCCAGCAAAGAAAAGGCAGATGACGCTTATGTGGCAAAATCCTGCTAACTTGTGGGATCTGGGTGATGGGTGTTCCTGGTACTCATCTCTACCGTTGTGTAGCTTTGAAAATAAAAAAAAATGTTTTCTAAGAGAGAAAGAAGCCTCACCTGATTATCCATGTCTTTGATAACCAGCAGGACAGGACTGTCTAGCGATGCTGATTTCCGATAGAGAGTTTTCAAGCTGGTCCCGTGCTCCAATGTGCTATATGCGAGTCTCCATGGATACCCTTGTACCCTGGCTGGAAGGCGTCGGGCCAGCTACGAATCCAAAGATGGACATGTAAATAGACAATTCACCCACAAACTACTCATGAGCTTGAGGCACAAAGGACATGCCTGTGGATCAAACTTAAAATTACACTGATTTACATACTGTTCCCCTTTACTCTGGGCAATTATTTGCCACTATAAACCAAGGGAGAAAAGGGGAAGTTACTTGTTGGTGGTGTTGACCTTGGCAGGACGCCTCCCTGAGCACAGTATAACTCTCAGGGGCCTGACTGTGGGGTCACTATGCCATTATACACTGGGGGGTAGAGCACCTACCTAGCTTGATAGCGAAGCATGAATTATTAGACATATGCTCTCCGTTTTACTCTTCAGCCTGGCTTTCATCAAACAGTTCATGTTTCTCCAATTGTTCTTTCTACTAGTAAACCCTCGCAGGCTCAGAGCTGCTACTGACCACTGCAGTTTCCCACAGAAGTGACAAGAAAACTGTTTTATGCTGGCAGTCAGATGTAGTCTGTCCTCAATCCATCCGAATCTTTCACTACATTAACATTTCACTTCGGCCTGATGGCCATGAACACCAATAGTGCATCTCTCTTCAAAAATACTACGAAGGAGATTGCTGAAGTCTTCAGAATGCTGCATATCATTCCAGTATCAGAACAAACCCCATTTCTGCAACTGCTTGGTCAAATCTCTTGGCTTTCCTGGGCCTTTGCAGACGCATTTGTAAATTGAGGGAGTTACACTTAACGATTCAGTAAGGTCTCTGAGACTAAGGTATATGCTGACTGATGGGGGAAGTGGAAGAGGTTCCTGACTCAAGGTCAAATGCAAGCACATTATATAGCATTTCATTAAAAGGAAGTAACATTTTCAGAAAGCATCAAGTAAAACTACAGAAAAAGGAAAACTTTCCCTAGGGGTAGGTAGTTTTCATAAAGCAAATGAAATGTATTTGCTAAATGGTTTTTATTGAGCCTGATAAATTAAAAACAAACACTGGAACTCTGCAGTAATCACCGGGATAAATTTGGATCCTAAGTGCGTTAGTTTAGAACACTTTAAATATTGATTTGAGGCCCTGCCTGGGTAGCTCAGTTGTTTAGAGTGTTGTCCCACTACAGTACACCAAGGTTGTGGGCTCATTCCTAGTCAGGGTATATGAAGAATCAACCACTAAATGCATAAATAAGTGAAACAACAAATCAAAATCTCACTCTCTCTTTTTCTCTCCCCTTCCCGTCTCTCTCTCAAATCAATTAAAAATTGTTTTGAAAACAAGAAACAGCATTTTGTTCAGGTTTGAGAGAGGGTTGTAGTGTCTGGCCAAGACCACACACTCCTGAGAAGGCAGCAGGGAAGGCTGCCGTAACCTTTCAGAAGCAGAGAAAGGGACTCTGGCCTTGGTTAAGCTGCTGGTCTTCATCTAAAACCTGGCTCATCCCTCACCCGGAAGGAGAGCAATGTGGTCAGGGTGGGGAAATGCTTCTTAAGGCTGGGAGCCCCGAATCCTAAGCCCCCGGGGAGGACCACCTGCTCGATGTGCATGTTCTCCAGGAGCGCGCTGTGGGGCTGCAGAATCGGCAGGGCTGTCTCGTCATCATCTTCATAGTAGCTGCATGTGCTCTTCCTGCGCTTCGCTTCCTCGACAGTGATGATCTGAAATGCAGAAGACAAGTAAGTTAAAACAAAACAAAAAACAGAAAAACCCTGATGTCTGCTTTACCTTAGCCAGCTAAAATCAACCTCAGGTACACAATATCCTGCAACACGTGGAGTTTTAGCACCAGGACAGAAATTGAACCGGGACTTTGGGAAATGGTTAATTTTTCAATTTCAGAACAAATGCAGAATTTAACATGGTACAGCTGAGGCACTTAATATGTACAAATTAAAGTTGCAAGTTTTCCCTTTTATTATTGCTGTCGACTGCTCAGTCCTTGAACAAGAATTATGTGTAACTCCACAAGCAACTTATGCCCTTGAACTGCTCCTAGTTATTCCCCTTTGACTTGCATCTAAATTTGAATTAAGGGACCAATCAGAGATCATTCTATGAGTAAGTCTTCTATAAATAGGGATATTGGGAAGATAAGATACTTCTTTAAAATTAAGACTCCTAGTAATGTTTTCTCTTAAGATTGTGCACATAACAACCAACCCTGAAAGAAATGACAAATGGTAACAGCTACCAGAGCAACAATCCGAAGAAACACAAATTTAGTCTAAATGACAATTAGGTTATGATTCTTTGTGTACAGTCCAGGAGCTAAAAACGTAGTCTCTCCTTCAAAACTGAGAAAGGTGATGCACACAACATTATTGCATTATAACTATGCTTATGAACTACCAAAATCAAGTTCACCTTAAGATCTATTTTTTTTTTGCCCCTCCTAAAGTCTGGATTAATCACTGAATTATTTTTAAATTAAAGACTCATATAAAGTGACTAATTCACTAAAATTCCTGCATACCAGTATTAATGACTTTTGCATTATAGAGAAAAACATTTAAGTTATATATAGTAAAAGTTGTCAGACAACACACTACTGGATTTCCAAAATGCACGGTCATGGATATAAAGCACCTGCCATTGCCTGAGCCAGACTTACAGGTAAGGAAATTAGCTTACACAGGCTACCATCTTCTCAAGGGGGAATTCTTAAAGGAAACACTATCAAGGAATCACAAATCCAGCATCTTCAATGTATTACATGAAGCACGTATTTTTTTTGTGAACTCTACATTTAACGTGGGTTCAAAATGAAGCTGTGGAAAGCAAAAATCAAATATGAACCCTTTTGCTCCAAAGAGACGGGCAAACCACACCATACCCATCTTTAAAACCAATAAAATACCTGCTGGGGTTGAAATGCCTGCACAATCCTTTCTAATCAAGGAAGCATTTCAAAACACAGCGTGGCAGACCTCTGAGGATTCACAGGCACCTCATTCGCTCTCGGGGACAACGTACCTTCACAAAAGGTTCTTGGTTAGGTCTGGCACAATAGAAAATCTGAATGTCCAAGGGCAATCTTCGGACCCTCATCCTGAGGGTGAGAACTGCCTGCTTGCTTTCTGAGGAGGAACAGGTTCTTTCTCTGTCTGCTTTCACACCACGGTTCCTTGTAACCACGCTGAGCTACAACTGTTTTTGCAGTATCTCGTTTCCTGCATGGTTGGGTTTCTGTTTCCCTTAGGAGAGGGTTCAACATTTCTACAGGAACACACCCAAATTAGGATTGAGAACAAACACACACTTCCTGTCAGGCAGAGCTGGGAGGCTGTAAAATGACACTTTCACCTTTGAAACGGTGGTTTCCTAACGGTGGTACAACAAACCGCCTTGCTTTCTTCTTTTTTCTTTTTCTTCTTATACGCGTTTTCCTAACCGCCCTTTGGCTAAGCCAGCTTTGACCCCGCCTTCCCGGGCTTTTTTTTCAGCACCTTCTCTAAAGCTAAACCTCCGTGTTCAACTTTACGTAATTTCCCTGACATCAGCTGGAATCTCAGGGGAAGGATGAAAGGGAGCCTTTCCCCCGGCGAGCCAGGCTCACTGTACTTAGAACAATGGCATTTCACTTCAGTTCCGTGTGTGCAACTTAAAAGAATGGGGAAACATCTGCTTCATGTGAGGCTGGGGAACATGTCACTTTAGATTCATTTTTTTTTCAGAACAGCTGGTGAAGTAATTTTAAAAAAGGCAAAACTTTTTACTTTTTAGGATATTAATCTTTTTTTAAACGTTTTAAATTTACTGGGGTGACGTTGTTTAATAAAAGTCTATAGTTTCAAGAGCACAGTTCTATAATACATCCTCTGTATATGGCCTTGTGTGTTTACCACACATTTAGGATATTAATCTTAATGACTAAGAAGCATGATGAGACGTGCTCTACTCCTCAGATCTGAGGTCAGGGGCGTGGAAAGAAATGCAGAAAACCCTGGCTCGGTTTTCAGTGATCTTTCTGTGCCTGTTCCAGATCCCAAACGGCCTTTTGGTCCTGCTGAGGGGATGGGCATAGCTCATCCTGGGGTCGGATCCACTGAGGACTCTGGCAGGTGCCTGTGATCAGTCCCAGGCTCGCCAGGACTTATCCTCAGTGCAAGAGCCTAGGCACAATCTGGGGCACAAGCACTAGGATTCCGTGCCAGGGAGACGGCATTCCTTTAAGTTCCTGGCACTTCATGACAGTGAACATTGACTGAGCGCTTTCTACCTGCTGGCGAGTGCCAGGTGCTTTGTCAGGCACAGTCTCCAGTGGGTGAGGAGACAGCAGAGAGACGTTTACAAATACATGAATGCCATTCCATGTGATACGAATGCTAACAGCAGCTCCAAGGAGGCTGGAGCCATCCAGAGAGTTCGGAGAGCAGAGGTGGGGTATGGGGAGATGTCCAGGCAAAGGGCACAGCAGGAACACACAGCTGTGTTCTGTGTTCACTGCGGCTCGAGAATAGAGAGCAAGGGAAGTAGAGAGGAGGCTGGGGAGGGGGCAGAAATGGAGAAAGTAAGAATCTTGACGCCTTGAAGGGACTTGGAACTTATCGGGTAGCATTTCTAAAAACTGGCTGTTCTTCAAAATCATCCAGGAGCTTTTAGAAACACAGATTCCAACATTCCTCCCCCAGACCCACTGAATTACTGTCTCTAGTGATAAGGGTCTAGGATTCAGTTAAAAAAAATAATGTGCCAAGTGGTGGTTTGGAAGATTGGCCAGGAGGGTAACGATTGCTACAGGCAACAGAGAGCCATTGAGTGCTTTAAGCATGTGCGTATAGACCACGCTTGGGATCACTTGCTTGATCGCTTATTTGGGTCTTCAAGCCTCAAGGGTTGTTCATCTCCAGTCTACTGAACAACTGTCAGCCAGAGAGCTCTCCAAAATGCATATCTGTGTATACTTCTCCAGGCTCAAAACAGCTCAATGCCTTCCTACTGCCCTTAGGAAAATAACCAAACTCCTACCCTTGGTACATAGATCCTTTGTGATCTGCCCTTGCTTACTTCTCCAGCTTCATTCCTGCTATTCCCTCAGCTTTGCACTCTATGCTCCAGCCACACTGAATTTTTGTTAGTTCACCAAATGCTCTTTCTTTCTCCCCTGGGTCATTCCTTTGAACAGACCTTTCTCTCTGGCCAGACCATGTTCCATATCCCAGTCCCGCCACAACTGCCTGTATTCCCACTTCTGATCTCAGTTCAGATCACTTCTTCTGGGCAGCTTTCTCTGCTCCCCTAGCTCCTTTCAGATGGCTGGCTACAGCCTGCTGTAGAGCTTGGCACTTCATCTACAATGACAATTATCTTGTCATAATGTAATGATTTATCTATACTCCTTAATGCTAACTTCTACTTATCTCACCCGCTGTGCCCCTAACAGGGGAAAGGTTTGGAAAGTGCTCAAAAAAAATTATGAAGGGCTTTTCAAGCCACATTAAGGAGCTTGAATTTCAACCTGTATGTAAAAGGGACACAGCAGAAATTTTTTATAGGAAAAGTGAAATGACCCAGTAGTGGTGGTGGTGGTGGTGATGATGGAGTCTTTCTGTATAACTAGCTTCAAGCAGGAATAAGGTTATATCCCACTGTAACTTCAAAGCTGCACAGGGAACTTCACTTCTTATAAGCCAAGAAGCTCTTGGAATCTGGACACAAGAACATTCTGACTGAATACTGTAGCTCAAGGACCATGATAGTCTAGCTCCTACTTGAGTGCTCACCTCCCAGCTCTTGGTGGTCGGCTCACTGAAGAAGTTGTCGATCATATTCAGTTCTTCCTTTTCCACCACCACAAAGCCTTGCTCTTTGGCATCCTTCCCATAGACGTCAGGAGACCACTGAACAAAGAATGTGTACAAGTGATCCACCCTGAAAAACATGTTCATCATAGGAATTAACACCAAATCCACTTTCCTGGCAGGCACTGGTAGGGACTTTGGCACATACAACCATCTTGTTCCTGCTTGGCAAAGCCACTCTGCTAATTGGGAAATTTCTCACTGTGAAGATTATCTCTATTAGTGCATTCCAAACTCAGAAAATAAGTCAACAAATGAAAGCAGAAGTCCACAGACGTGGAGCAACTCTTTCAATCTGAGGAAAAGATCAAGCGATAGATACAGAGGCAGAGCTGCCTCAAACAGACTGTCAAACTACAGCGGGAAGGCCGGGAGGGTGGGGGGGCAGGAGGGGAGGGTAAGAGATCAACCGAAGGACTTGTATGCATGCATATAAGCATAACCAATGGACATAAGACACTGGGGGGGTAGGGGAGGCCAGGGGATTGTCAAGGGCGGGGGAAAAAAGGAGACATACGTAATACCCTTTGTAAGACTTTAAGCAATAAAACAATTAAAAAAAAAAAGATAAGCAAAAAAAAAAAAAGACTAAAAAACACAATGAAATATATCAATGTTTTCCTCACTGGGTCTTCATTTATTGTACACCTGTATTTATTGGGAAAAAATTAGTCTGAAGCTTAAGATGGGAACCAAGATAAACACGCTAATGGGTCTTTTTGTAGAGTGAAGCACTATTATAATTTTAATGAAACACCTTTAATAACTACAGAGTGAATAATACTAGATATTGTTTAATATTAGCAACAGAGCTAATTATATGGACATGGAAATGTCATTTGCTTCCAATTTCTCTGTTCTCATATACAGATTTAACATCTGAAGGTTCTGAAGCATCTCTCCAGGCTTCATCAATAGAAAGATGGCTGGTTTCCAAGCAGAGAATGAGAGCTCTCAGTCCCAGCACCTGCAATAGTGTGTGTGTGTGTGTGTGTGTGTGTGTGTGTGTGTCGGGGGTATATGTCAATTTTGGTATAAAACATTCTTGCTTGCATATGCCATTCTATTAGAAATATCTCAACCTGAGTAGGAACCTGGGGTGACCAGGTCAGTGGGCTTCTCCCAAGCCTCTCCTCTTGGGCCTGCTAGGTTTGTCCCTGGAGTGAGTGGCTGCTTCTGCAGCAGTCAGGGCCAGCCCTTTAAACGGAGTAAGCACTGGGTTTCTTAGACTTACCACAGGAGCAAGTCTCTAGAAAGGAGGGAAAAGGCATTCTCAAAATATCAGAGTCATAAACATTTTTAAAAAATATATATTTTATTGATTTCAGAGAGGAAAGAGGAGGGAGAGAGATAGAAACATCAATGATGAGAGAGACTCATTCATCAGCTGCCTCCAGCACGCCCCCCTACTGGGGACCAAGCCCTCAACCCAGGCATGTGCCCTGATGGGAATCAAACCCTGATCTCCTGGTTCATAGGTCGAAGCTCAACCACTGAGCCATGCCAGCTGGGCCATAAGCATTTTTAATGTTAAACATAGAAGCAACCTTACAGTTTTTTATCAATGCTGATGAAATATACCTGCTCCCTAAAAAGAAAAGATGTGATTCCCTGACTCAGGGACCTTCCATTGCACAATAACTCTAAGAGGCAAGTGTTACTATGCCCAGTTTAAAGATTAAAACACGGAGGTTCAATAGACTTAATAATGTGCCCAAACTCCCCATCCCTGAAAACGTCCCAGCCAATCTAAGCTAACTGGCTCTTCTTTTATGAATGCTGACCTCCAAGGGGGACACGTACATTTCTGTACCTGTCCAGTCAGACGTCTCACAGTATGGGCAACTACTTCTTTGGCTTTGGTTTTATTAATGAAGCATAAGTACTAATAGTGAGAAGCCCTGGGTGGCCCTTAGGGCTGCCTGCTTCCTGTTCCTCCTCCTACACCTTCATCAACAGGCTCACAGCACTGCTAGCTCTGTGCTCTGTTCCTGGAGACAGCACTGTGGGGCAGCCGCCTCACCTCAGGCATGTGTCTGGGGATTGTTCTCCACTGGCTGTGGCAGGGAGGGCAGCAGCCCTGAAAGGCCTCCCTCTTCTCTCAGTTGGCGGTTTCTACCTTACAGCCAACAGTCATCCTGGCCTTGGAGGCCTCAGGTAATATGAGACGAGAGACCTTAAAAGTATGTTCTGCAATGGGGCATCCCAAGGGGAAAGGTTCGTGTCTCTTCTCAGACATTCAGGACACTGTCACACCCTGGTTTCCTTGCTCAGAACATCCCCTCATTCTCTTATGCAGAGAGGGCCCTCATACCAAGCTTCTGATGGAAAAGCAGGAGGAATGGGGGAATTGGCGAGGCTTGTTCCACAGGAGAAAATTAGAGTTCATTTGGGACCAAATTGCTTTCTTAATTCTTAGGCCCCTGGAAACCAAATGGATGAATCAATGTCCCTCTCCCCAGCTCCCCTTTTGCTCAATTCTCCATCCTTTGTTTGTTATTTTTACTAATTAATTGGGGAGGAGAGGAAAAGGATATGACGTCATCATTTTTCTTTCCAGATTAGAGTAGAAATTTATTGAAGTTTATTTAACCTAATTCTTGGAATGGCTCTTTTTGGCTCACTGCGTTTTCCTGGTGATTAGTTCCCAGAACTCAAGCCTCCCCTGTGGAAACAGGCCTCAAGTTCTGAAAATTCCCCTCCTGGCCCTCTGCCGCCACCTCACCCACTCCTTCCTTGAAGACTGTATCAGTTAGCCTCTCACCGTGACCCCCCTCCCTCCTCTTTCCCCAGCCATTACACCCTCCTGGGTGCACATCCTTCCAGGACAATCTTTCCATCTGCCCCTCGCTGCTGTCCCCTAGCGGCGCGCCACTGAGCCTTCCACAGCACCTGCCCTTCCAAACACCTGCCCACAGAGAGAAATACTCATCTTTCTAACTCCTCCCTTTCCATGGAGATTGCTAGATTTGCTGATTCATGCTTAAGGAATCCACTATAAATCAAAGGCTGCTAACCTTGGCTAGGAAAAAACCCTCCCTCCAGCTCTCTTCCTTGGCTACTCCACACACAGCTATTCCAGACCTCTGCTTTCTCAAGCTCTCACCCTCAACCTCGTACCCGCCTCCCTCTCTGAGCACAGCTCCCTTCATTATACCATCCTCATGATGCCCTCCCCTCCGCTGTCCCTCTTAGCGATCTTTCTCTGCAGAAAAATGAACTCCTCTCCAGCTTTAACCCTCCCCTCTGTATTTTCGACAGGTCCCCTCCCTGGTGAATTCCCTCCATGTCTTCCACCTCACCTCTCTGTCCTCTCCATCCCTTTATCTCCATCTTAATCCACAAACCTGCTTGCATTTCCCCATCCTAAACATATAAAAGCCTCTAAATTTTGTTTTTCTCTAAAGCTCCCTTCCCATAACTCATCTTTCCTTTAGAGTTCATTATTAACATTTGGCTTAGTCTATTTTCCACCTTCTTTTCATTCCTGAATTTTTTTCCATTCTGATTTTATTAACCTTTTTGTATATGCTCTGTGTTAAATCTGCTTCAGATACGGTCTAAAAAGAGGTAAAAAATGTTAAATCTTGTTCCCTCCCTCATTGCTTCAGTGAAGCTCCTTTTCTCCAAGTGACCTATTATCACACCGAACAGTATCTTGGGCATCGTTTGTCTTGACCTGTTGATGGCTTTTTCGAAGCTCACTCAGCGACTCATCCTGTGGTCTCGATGCATCATATTTCTCAGCCTCTGTTAGCCCAGGACACTTCCCCTAATTGCCACTCCACTGGTCATTAAGCTATGGATGTGGTAACAACATGTGAGCAGGAAAATGGGTCAAGAACTGGGTCCTGACAAATGCTAATGTTTAAGGAGGAAGCGGTAGAAGTGGTCCTGGAAGGAAGCCAGGAAGAAACGGCAGAGAATCAGAAGCGATTTTATAAAACGCAAGTCTGATCACTTCACCCAGCTATGTACAATTCTTCTAAGAACTCCCCACAGGTTTATGATAAATGCAAACTCCTTGGTGCTGCCAGAGAGCTTTGTTCTGTGTTAATCCCCAAATGTACTCCTGGTTCCTGCCATATGCTATTATATGTTTGCTCCAACATCCACTCTGGCCCCTATGCCCAAACTGCTTTCTCTTTTCTCTTATCTTTTCTCTTTTTTCTTTTCTTTTTTCCTTCCTTCCTTTCCTTCCTTCCTTCCTTCCTTCCTTCCTTCCTTCCTTCCTTCCTTCCTTCCTCTTCCTCCCTTCCTTTCTTTTCTTTCTTATTTTTTTAAAAATATATTTTATTGATTTTTTACAGAGAGGAAGGGAGAGAGATAGAGAGTTAGAAACATCGATGAGAGAGAAACATCGATCAGCTGCCTCCTGCACACCCCCTACTGGGGATGTGCCCACAACACAGGTACATGCCCTTGACCGGAATCGAACCTGGGACCTTTCAGTCCGCAGGCCGACGCTCTATCCACTGAGCCAAACCGGTTTTGGCTTCTTTCTTATTTTTTAAAAATATATATTTTTATTGATTTCAGAAAGGAAGGGAGAGGGAGGGAGAGAGAAACATCAATGATGAGAGAGGATCATTGATTGACTGCCTCCTGCACACCCTCTACTGGGGATGGAGCCCACAACCTGGGCATGTGCCCTTGACCGGCATTGAACCCGGGACCCTTTAGTCCACAGGCTGATGCTTTATCCACTGAGCCAAACCAGCTGGGGCTTCTTTATTTATTTTTTAAGAAGAGTGATGACAAAGGTTAAGCCCAGGGGAGAATCACCTTAGGGTAGGGCCCGGTAAGGGGTCAGGGTAGGGCCCGGTCAGGGGTCATGGTTAAGCTCGGTGTTGACAGAGGACAAGTCAGTTACAGGAAGAAGGGGAAACGGCATTCCACAGCAGGGAACATGTGCAAACACACATGGCATGTTACAGCAGGGTGATGCTGGAGGAGGTCACCCTGGACACAGCAGAGAGGAAGAAGGGCAATGCAACAGGGCACTGGCGACTTCTGACAGACAGAAAAGATGGGAAGCCCCAGTCCTCAGGTTGAGGGGCGTAAACAAAACCTCCTTACATAATTCCAGCGACACCCGACCGAAGCCAGTGGGCACCTGGGCCGACTGTGTAGAACAGAACACATCAGACAGGGGAGGAATTCCTAACAGGAGGGATGAAAGGGCCAGATTTATTCTTTACTTAATGGAGTGGCAGGAGATGAGAAAGAAAAAGCCAGAGGGGCTGGGTCCCTGGGTCACAGAAAGTCCTGGCACAAGACCAAAGGCTTGGACCTTACCCTGAGACTACTGTTTCCCAAAGTGTGGCTGGGGCGGCTCCCATGACTTCGGCGGATACACAGAGGAACATATTTAGATAGGTACATCTTTATTTAAAGAGTATCAGCAGTAAATACAGCGAGCATATTGTACTTCTGATTTCACAGATACTACTGCTCAGGAGAAGGCTGAGAAAAAAAAGAACGATTTAAATCCTTTAAAGAACAATTTCAGTCGATTTAAAGACAGCTGTGGAGCGAACAGCAGTACAGACAGCATGCAGATACGGGGGATCTGTGAGGGAAGAGTGTGAATGCCTGAAGCCTGAGCAGCACTGGGGAGACGACAGCCAGGGCTCTAGCAGGGAGGAGGCCAGGCCAGATCCGTGGTTTAGAAAGATTGCTGTGGAGCAGGGGTCCTCAAACTTTTTAAACAGGGGGCCAGTTCACTGTCCCTCAGACCGTTGGAGGGCCAGACTATAGTTTAAAAAAAAAAAACTATGAACAAATTCCTATGCACACTGCACATATCTTATTTTGAAGTAAAAAAACAAAAACAGGAACAAATACAATATTTGTATTTGCATGTGGCCCGCGGGCCGTAGTTTGAGGACCCCTGCATGGAGCCACACAGGGAAGGTCAGGGGACGATAAAACCGACTAGAAACACAGGCTTTGTTGAGAAGGCTACAACAGTGATCCAGCCAGGAGAGGATCAAGGCCAGAGCGCAGGCGTGCAGGGGACATGGTGGAGACGCTTGCCGTACATACTCCTCCAGGCACAGAATTAGTTCAAATCCATCTAGCGACAGTTACTAGTGACACCTGGCACTCAGGCTTTCTGCACACTTCCCGTCAAATTATAAATTTGGGCTGAATCAGATTTCTTCCTGAACTCAAAGGTCTTTATCATCAACACAGGCTCGTCTCAGGATTCACCCCAAAAGAAACTCCTAATTCAAGTGACAGATCTCTGTTTACCAGAGGAAGCTGCCATCACTGAAAAAAGAAATGCAAAGAAGGACCTTGGAAGGCAGCAAAGCCCTGCAATTGTGGGAGAGGTCATAGCAGCAGCAACAACTGACTTCAGCTAGTGCCTGGGCAAGTGCATTCCTCCACAGTAACCCCACGAGGTGGCCACTCCAATGGTCGTTCCTGAAAGGGCGAGGACTACGCCCTCCATCTTACCCTGTGTCCTCCATTTTGGGGCAGCCACGTGCTTGGCAAGGAGCTTCTTCCCGGAAGTCTAAGCCTCTGCTAGCCACACCCAGGAACAAGACACCGACTTGCGCCTGGCCAATCAGCAGGGCCCACAGTCCTTTCTCCTCCCCTTACTCCAACCCCCCTATAAAACCCTTCTCCACACAGAGTTCTCTCTCTCTGCTTCCTGCTGCTGTGTCGGCGAGGTGGGGGAGCGGAGCTAGCTTGAATACAGACTCTTATGCTTTTGCATCGGACATGGCTGGCTCCCTGGTGTGGTTTCTTGGGAATCTTGAAATCTGGGCATAACAGTTCCCATTTAATAGAGGAAGACACAGGTGCTTCCACAGGTTAACTTGCCCAAGGCCACATGGTATGTTATGTTAGAGGTGAACCTGGCCTCAACCTCAGATCAGCTCATGGTCTCAACCTGCTTTACCATTTCCTTTAGCGTGAGTCCCACTGTCCTGGTTTCACTAGTTAAGAAAAGCAGGTCGATGACAAAGCTGCAGGGTTGAGGGATATAAAACCTGGTTAAAAAAAAAAATCTGAGTTGATGCTTGGAACAAAACATTATTCTACTGTTCATACTTCAGGTGTATGAGCTTTAGGTATAATTACAATCTATCTTATCAAAAAAGACTACCAATTATGGTAGTATTTAATTTACTGTTGCTTTTTTACTTTTTTTTTTTTAATTCTAGCTGTTAGGTAAAGTTTTTAAAAAAGTACACATTTCTAAGTTAAAGACCTGGATTCCCAAATTGGTTCCACTTGCTACTAGCGGCAGGGTCTGGGATCATTTGGCTGGAGGTAGTGCAGGGCTCTCAGCAGCTGTTCCTCAGAGCGGTTAGTTCACACTAGCCTTGGAGCTGCCCTCCCTCCATTCCTCGGTCTGCAACTACAGGCATTTAGGCTTGCAGTAACTAATAGCTAATCTCTCCGAGCTTCTGAAATGAAGATAAGAAAACTTATATAGGCGCCTGAAGCATCAAATGTGTAAGAAGTTCATTCTACTTTCACACAGATCCTTTAGAAAGTCCCTTCTGTGTGGTGATCTAAAACTTGCTACCATATGAACCAACAAACTTGACCAAAATGACTCAGAAAGCAATTCTTGTTTTATCAAAAGTCACTTGATTGGTAAGAAAACAATTGTGACTGTCTATACAGAGCAAGACATAACCTCCAAACCACCCACCTGATGTAAGAAGTATGAGCGGGAACCATTAATCAATCCATCAGCTATTACATTAAAAACAAACTTCAGAATACACTATGGCACAGAGAATGAGAAATAATGAAACAAGGGCAGAAGAAAGAATACAACCTGGCGAGTGCTGACATATATATGTATGCAGCCCCACTGTTCACTTGTTTTGTGGATTATAATTAAAGGTAGTTCCATGCATTCCAATCCAAAGCCTCCTCAGGCTCCATCCTGAATACAGACACAGAAGCCCAACAGGGAAAAGCACTCTTCACTTACAAAGGTTGTTACTAGCAAACTGCCACCTTTAAAAACCCACCTCCATGGCCTGACCCGAGATCCTTTTATGAAAAAGGTCGCTTTCCTTGCCCTGTAAAGTCCCTTCTGAATGCAATATTCTGCAACTCCAAATGAAACCAATGGTTGGTACTGATGCCCAGGTATAATTTCCATTCTTAAAGGGGCTCAATGTGCCTATAAAAGACAGCTTTATTTACATACATAGAACTAACTAAATATGCTTCTTCGTCTGGTTCACCAAAAATAATAGGAAATTTCTTTGAGAATCACTGATCAAAACCACCAGTTTTAGTTATAAAAAGGCTCACTCAAAAATAAGTGAAAACTAAACCTTTTTATTTAACACCAATGCCGGAGGCCCTTTGGCTGGTAGCCCATAGCTTGGACTCAGCAGCAGATGCATTCATTTTGGACTGAATATTACTTAAAAATTGGGGAGATTTGACACATGATTCATATTTTAGCTTTTTACAAAAAAAAGATGGGAAAACCTAGCAACACCAGGCTCACCTTCCCTCATAGCAACAATCGGCTGGAGATAGCACAGCGGTTCTCAGCAGCTGTTCCCCAGAGCCCGTAATTAACACTGGCCGCGGAGCTTCCCTCCCTCCAGTCCTTGTCTGGCTCCCACAGGCATTTAGGCTTTCAGAAAGCACTGTTTCTGCATACTTACTCCCAAACGCTGTGTGCAGCACCCATTGGTCCTGCACTAGGAAAGGCCGACGAGCTACTCTCCAAAGTGCTGGCGCTCACTCCTCCACCAGAAAGCACAGCCACCACAGTGAAGAGCTCACTTATAAAGGGTGATTTTTTCATGAGCTTAGGTCCTTCCAGCCACAGAGTCACTGATTAACTCCAGGCACCTGCCAAAGCTGGTTAGTGAAGTTACGGAAGAGTGGCTGCCTAATGAGGTCCTTCTGGAAGGTAACGATGAATTTCTAGAACTTTAAGTTGATGGGGAAAATGTGAAACGACCAGGAAAAGCATGAAAGAAAGCAGTATCATTTCAAAAACGTTTTAAAGTATTTAAATAAAAAAGAAGTGTGGATATTTACATAAGCAACTAATAATCCTATACCTTATACTGTATTTGTTCAGTCGTTTTCCAAACTTGTGTTATGTTAAATACAAGGACAGAAAGATAATTCCTTTGCAGTGGTTCTCAACCTTCTGGCCCTTTAAATACAGTTCTTCATGTTGTGACCCAACCATATAATTATTTTCGTTGCTACTTCATAACTGTGATGTTGCTACTGTTATGAATCGTAATGTAAATATCTGATATGCAGGATGGTCTTAGGTGACCCCTGTGAAAGGGTCATTTGACCGCCAAAGGGGTCGCGACCCACAGGTTGAGAACCGCTGCTTTAGGTGTTGCTTTGAAGGCCTTTTTATTTTTTCCTTTTTTTTAGTGACATGCCTTACAATATTATTATAAAATTATAGCATGACATAACGTTGTGTGACACTTAAAAATAGTTTTTCAGAATACAGTTTGTATTATGAGGTATACCAGGTTTGGCTAATTAGGCCTTCGTTGTTCCAGAAAGTATACTGGTTTGGTTTTTTGGTTTTTTTAAAATGTATTTTTATTTATTTCAGAGAGAAAGGAAGTGGGAGAGAGAGAAACATCAATGATAAGAGAGAATCATTAATTGGCTGCCTCCTGCACACTGCCTACTGGGGATGGAGCCCACAACCCCAGGCATGTGCCCCAACTGGGAATGGAACCATGACTGCCTGGCATTCATATGTTGATGCTCAACCACTGAGCCACACCCGCTGGACTAGAAAGTGTACTGTTTTAAAGACTAATGAACACTATGGTCTTCTCAGCAATGACAGTCAAAGATTTCAACTTAGCCCTGATCCCATGAAAAGTCAGGTGACTTTTGATCAGAAAATTTAGAATTAGCTATGGTTAAATTTTTCATACTAGGAAACTAGACCACTTTGTGATTCCTTTAATTCATTTTTTTCTCTAAGGATAATATTCTTAAGAGCATTTTGCTTAGTCTTTATGAGGGTCCTTAAGACTCAGATTTCATCCGATTGTGAAGTGAGTTTCACAGGATAATCAATTTTCTTTTTTACTTTACTTCCCGTTACAAAAGTAATATATAGTGTGCTCACTAAATGCAGGCAGATAGAATAATGACAGAGAAAGACACTCTTAAGTAAAAGAAATTTATAAAATAGTGTATAAGTATGTATGATTAATTATTGCATTAATCCATGCATAGAAAAAAGGCTAAGCCGAACCGGTTTGGCTCAGTGGATAGAGCATTGGCCTGCGGACTGAAGGGTCCTGGGTTCGATTCCATTCAAGGGCATGTACCTGGGTTGCTGGCACATCCCCAGTAGGGGGCGTGCAGGAGGCAGCTGATTGATCTCTCTCATCGATGTTTCTAACTCTGTCCCTCTCCCTTCTTTATAAAAAATCAATAAAATATTTTTTAAAAAAAAGAAAAAAGAAAAAAGGCTAAGAGGCTACAAAAATAAAAATATAGTTAGCTTTGAGTAACAAAAGTATGAGATTTTAATTTCCCTTTTGCTTTTCTGTATTTTTCTAAATACTATATAAAGTCTATGCATCATTTTAATTATAAGGCTAAGTTATTTAAACATCTTTTTCTATTTGGACTATAGGCTAATTTATTCATGCATCCATCCAACTAACATTTAAGAGTATATTACACAGTAGACCCTATGCTGTTTCTAGGATACAAATGTCCTAGGACTTGGTCTCTGCCCTCAGAAGGTTAAGGTCCAGTAGGAAAAAGCCACAAGAAGTCCACATTGTAAAAGAGTGTAGTAAGTGCTATGACAGAGGTGGTACAGTAGAGGGACATCTAACCCAGACTGGGAAAGCTTCTTAGAGGAGACATTTAACGTGTGCCATTAAGTGAGGTGGGGACAGAGGGAAGTCAGGCATTCCAAGCAAACGTCAATAAGTCTGATTCACATTTCTTAACGTCGACACATAGCTAGTTATCCATGGAAAAGCCAACATGGGAGCAAGAGATCCTAGAGATGTTAAATGGATAAAATTAACTAGATGAGGTGACTGACCGATGTGGGGAGATGACTGCGAAGCAAGCTCATGCCCACAATCTGGCCCCAGGGACTGAATGGCTGGTGGTACCAGTTACCATGACGGAGAACACAGGAGGCAGGAGTTCGGGGGCCAGTGGCAGGGACAGAGATGGAAATTAGAAACCCAGTTTGGGGCATGATCTGTCTTGTGTTTGTTCCATCTATGGATGATCCCCAAATTGAAGACTACGAGGTATATATGTGTTTGGAGCACAGTGCAAAGCTCTAAGATAGCTTAAAATAATGGGCATATAAGAAAGAATGAATTAGGTGCAGGCAACTGTGTATATTGAGAAAGAGAGAGGGCCATTTAAAGGGTAACGTTTAATGAGGAAACCGAGGAAGAAAAGATGGGGACGGGATGTTAGAAGGAAAGAGGATGTCAACTGGGGGATGGTCAATGATGTCAAATGCTACAGAGCGTTCATGTAAAGCAAGAATAAAATAATGCCCTTTTGTGTATCTATTACCTTATGGAGAATGATTAAGAGATTATAACCCACATCCAATGCAGCAGGGTGTTTGAAGGACTTGAGGACTCTATGTTTATAGGCTCCTATATGACTTTATTACAAAGTTAACTTTGTCATCCATTGATTTAAGCCATGAATCTTTGTTAACTCCATACATTTTCATATTTATGAAACAGAATAGATTTCTCCACAGGCGTTAGTCCACAACATTTCAGAATTTAGAAAATGAGATAGATTGCGACTGTGAGGGGGGGAAAGGCCAGACTTTGATGCCTTCCCCCAGTGCCTCTGTGCCTGTGGGTTGCTCACCAGACAAGTGTAGGTTGGGAGAGGACTGTAGTTGCCAGTGTAGGGAGAGATCACTGTAGAGTGCATTGTTTTGGGAAACAAGAATCTACACTGGTAGAGAAGAGAGAGTGCTGGAATTTAGGAAATAGTATTTGGAAAATGTGCAGTCTACAAAGGTCCTAGACTTGGGTAAAACTCATAAAGTGACCCATCTCAATAAACCTGCAGATTCAGGCAAATCAAGAAAAGGCTAGAAATGTAGGCCAGTGTGCAAAGGGCTGTAAGAGCAAACACGGGGTTTGAACTTTAATCCTGAAGGCTAAAGGTGTTTTTTGTGGCAATGTGACAAGACTAAAATACCTTTCTACAAGGTTTTTGGGGCCACAAGGTACAAAACAGATTTTAAGTGGAAGAACTAATGAATAGGAAACTGCAGTTTAGGTTCATGGTGCTGTGTCCCAACGAGTCATGTAAAATAAGGTAACTGGATCTTGTGATACTAGCTTCAGAGAAGAAAATTTTGGCCAGATAACCGCTGTAGCACATATAAGTTCATTCTAATAATGAGACCATGCTAGAACCAGCCTGCAGCTAAGTTAAAACATCTACTATCAGAAAAAGGACATTTTAGTCAAGCTCTTTGTTTCCATACAATTTTGAGTAGATCACTCTCCGTTCAATTAATAAGCATACACGGGGTGTCACCCATCAAATGTCAGTCACTTCCTCTGCCCATAATCCCTGAAACACACTTAGAAAAATCCAAGGAGATGAGTCAATTTGGGGACGCTGCAAATTTCCATTCCCTCATTAACCAAGAAAATGACTTTGAGTGTATGAAGAATCCCTTTCCTACTCCATTTCAGTGACCTGTCAGCCTAAATAGTGTAATTATCAGCTTCAACTGCCTGCTCACACACACTGCAGGAAGTACTGCTACTGCTCACAAATTGGATCTGAAAAATACAGGGGTTGGCAAAAAGAGGTTGACCGTGTGAATACACAAAACAATGTATTCTTGTATGATTTATTATTGTACAACTGTAAACCTACTTTTGCAGTGTATATACAATATGTGTATTACCCCTGTGTATATACAATATGGACAGCACTTGTGGGCTCATGGGTACATAACTCATTTTAATTTTGAAAGCATAAAAAACAAACACCCACCTATTAAAAGTGCTTGGCAACTTCAACTATTCTTGACATGTAAGGAAATATCATGCTTGCTAAAACAATAAATTTAACATATATGATGAGCTTATTCTAAATGTGGGCAGGTACAAAATATAACTATCCTTTATAAATCAAAGGGCATGCTGATCTTAATTAGAAGGTGATTAGAGGAACATGGTATTTTAGAATTTTTAAGAATTAAATATATACAGGGTATCCCCCCAAAATGTATCCAGATAAAAGCCCTTAAGACAGAGATCCTACACGTTCTCTCTCTTTCCCTCCCTCCCCCTTCTCCTTCTCCTTCCCCTACTCCTCCTCCTCTTCCTTCTCCTTTCTCTCTCTCTCTCTCTTCCCCCCCTCCCCAGGTCCAAGGACTCTTCTTTTGCCTCTATAACTCATTTTCTGAGCCCATTTCTTCTACAGCTTACTTCTTCTGCCTCTGTGACTTTCTAAATAAACTTTCTCTTACAGTTTGAGTCTTGGCTCTGAATTATTTCTTAGCCAGAACTCAAGTACTGAGGTTGCAGAACCTATGTCCAACACCTGGTGCTGTTTCATAGCCAATAGAGGGGCTTTCTCTGGAGCCACCACTAGGAAGATTCTTCTTCACTCTGCTAGTAACACTCCAGTGCATGCAAGAATCCATTAAGGAGGAAGGCAAGTAGAAACACTCAGTTTCAAGTAGCAAGGGAATCCAGAAATCATCACCAGAGTAAGAAAATCACTGCATGCCACTTCTTGGCTCCTTAAGGACTTTGTTGAGTCTAAGTCCTGAAGCATTTCATAAATCAAAAATAAACTTCTTATTTCTTACTATGTACTTGGAGTTCTGGATGGGAATTAACTACAGGATTTCTCCATCTTTTCCAGTCTTAAATTACAATGTGGCTTCCTTTAGGGTAGGTAGAATTGAAAATGCATAAAGGAGAAATTAAAACACAAATTTCCAAACATCTACACAAAGAACCCATCATTAACACAGTGAGATATAATGCCCCCCAGACAATCTTTGGTTAATTAATAGCTGGTTCAAGACAGAAAACGAAGTGTTGCCAAGTAATTTGCTAGCCAAATAAGTCAAGGACGCGATAAAACACGGTATAACAGAATTTAACAAGTGACCTACTTTAAAAAGCTCACTGAAACCACTTGCATGAAAGGTCAAAGAGAAACACTACTTCAGCATTACAGACTTTTTCTGGGTTAAAGAATGACCATAGAATTAACTACATGTGTGAGATTGCTCTAATTATTCTAGAAGAGTCCCATTCCTATAATACATTTTCCCAGAGCAAAAGTGACATATGTAATATGTAGTTTTTCTGATAGACCCAGGAACTTCACGTGGCTGAGAGTTTCAGTGCTCTTTTTTATAGACCTAAAAATCAGGAATTGGTTTAAATCTCTAAGGTACTGTCTAGCTGTGACACTTGATTTTCAAACACTGATTTTAACAGGGCTTCACAAATTTACACTGCTTCTGTTAAAACATTTTAAAATAACAACAAAGGACACATTTTCTTTTTATCTTCACAGTATCCCTGGTTAAAAATTTCAATGAGATACTGTGGGGATTGCAGGCATAGGTAGAGGAGTAGATTATATAAATACAAAACAAATTGTTTAATGTTCACGTTAACGTGGGTTTGTGACTAAGACAGCAAAAAGATATTCACGAATTCATTAATTAAAATCCTGTCAATTTTTCCAAGCATTTTAATCCTATTTATTTTCCAGATTAAACTATAATTTATTAAAATGAGGCAATTCCTGATGAGAATTCTCATTCTGAGTACTAATCAGCCCGAAAATGTACCCTTGCTTGGAAATTAATTTTGTTTTATGAGCAATTCATGCTCAAGGAAGCCTGCCGAGTATATGTGTTCTTGGCAGGTGTGTGCCAAAATGTCTGCCCAGATGATGAGGCTGGATGAATAATTAGGAAAAAGAAATATGTGTGGGTTTAACAATTTTAAAAACCAACTGCAAGGCCTTTATAAAGACATTTTTATTCTACCACATATACAAAGGGAGAATTGTTTTTTTTTCTAAAAATAATGTTCCCTATTTTTATTATAAAAATGTGTTCGGTGATGCACCGCTGAAGAATTCCTATGCCACTACCTGCCATCCTGGACTGTGACACAACCAATAACATTTCTTCTTTGGCAATTTATAATGCAAATCTCTCCGAGGTGTGCATTCCCTCTACCCATCCATGCAATCTCATGTCACATTTCTCCAGCTGCCGAGTCACAGATACGCCTTCCACAAGGCCAAAGCAATCCTCAGTTCCCCAGAATAATGAGCACTTTAAAAGTTACACTTGGGCCTCTCTATGGCACTTAGAGGGTGTGGATCTGCTTCATGGAATTCCTCTCTTCTCAACGGAAGAACGCTTCCAATTACCAGCACTTGAGAATAGCTAACTCTTCCTTCATTTAAAATTCCACTGCTTAGAAAGTTATGAAAGTGGTTCACCATGCAGTTCTATGATGGCCTGTAGCAGAAAGCTATACTCAAATAATATTCTTCTAGAAATTCTAAAATGTACAAGAGAAATCTCTTATTTAAGAATAAAATGAAGTATCTTAAAATTAAGGTAAAAAAAATTGCCCGGAAACCCAAGATGCAATGAGGATCTAACCGACCAGATTTTCCATGCTGGCCCACACTCACCTCTCCCGAGGAACAGCGAACCAGTACTCGGGCTGCTTCCTTCGCTTGCCGTACTGCTGGACCATGGCTGCCGTGTGTGTGGCAAAAGATTTCCTCATCGGTTTTCCCACTTTAATGCACAGAAACATGGGTGGAGTCTTGCTTTTCTCTTCTTTTGAAGGAAGCATATCTGAATCACACATGCAAAATATCTTCCTCAATACTGACAACACTGGTGGCAGCAAAACCTTTCAACTTACAAAGAATAGTGTTTAATCCCCTCATAGTGATGGAAAGTCAAAACATATGGCAGAAACATCACACATCATCATCACATTGGGACTAATTAAAGTTTTCAGAACATAAAAGGAGCTTCTTGAGCACGGAAGGAGAAAGCTTTGGACATTTCAGCTTGGTCTACATCACATGAGATGCTATGTACTGTGAATAAGCATAAAAACCAACATAATACCAACCAGTGAAGAATTGTGACAAGACACAATAATACTTTTTTAAAAAGTATTATTTTTTATTGATTTCAGAGAGGAAAGGAGAGGGAGAGAGAGATAGAAACATCAATGACGAGAGAGAACCACTGATTGCCTCCTGCATCGAGATCGAGCCCACAACCCACAATCCGGGCATGTGCCCTGGATGGGATTCGAACTGTGACGTCCTGGTTCACAGTTGGTAGCTCAAGCACTGAGCCATGCCGGCCAGGCAAAAATACAAGAATGATACTGAGGACACAGTCACATCATAATGCAACAGTTTAGAATTATCTTCAAAAATATTTTAAACTCCTTTAGATTTAGAAATTCAATGTCAAAAAGGAAATTTACTTGAAAGATAAAAAAAAACAACTACTTTTGAAATAGAAATCTACCCTAAAGTTCCAAATTAGATAGCATATATTGCTAATTTTCCCAAGTATTAATTTATCAGTAAAGATATGCTCTATTGAGAAAACACTTCTCTCAAATGGTACTACTTGTGCATGTGCTTATGTAAGAAAGGCCGACTATACAACAGAATAGAAAGACAGTAAACAGAAGTGGCTTACCTTCAATAGGTACCTGAATTCTCTTTAACAGCCATAACTGGATTTCAGACTTATTATCCATTTGTGCGCCCTGGCAGCTTTTGTCCTGGGTAGCTTCCAAAGAGTTGCCTAGAGACTCTTGACTCAGATTTTCTTCTGTAGAAGAGCCCAGCTGTAGGGGATGGGGTGCTCTCTCCTTCACCCAGTTTTTATCTGGCTCTTTATTGCCCTCCGTTGGGGGCTCGCTGCCCTGGGGAAGAGAACTACTGAGAGTGATGTCTATTCCCCCTGGCTCAATCCTTTTGCCATCACTTAATTCCGCCTTCTGCAAGTTCTCAGGTGACCCTTCTTGGTTCTTACTAAGGTAGTATTCGATGAGTTTAACTTTATCTAGATCTTCATGTATGTTCAATGTGTTTTCCACCTGGCTTCCGGGAGAACCAGATTGCTTGTCCACCTCGGGCATTTTATCTTGTTTCTCACAGGTTTCTAAATCTAGGGCCCCCTTCAGTTCAGCATCACTTTCTGTTCTTGAAAAGCTCAGGGCTGACTGCGCCTGCATGTCCGTGGCAGAACTGATGACCTGTGACTCAGCCTTCCTTTGCTCCTCTGGGTGGAGAGAAAGGCACTCCTTTGAGGTGTCTCTTTTGTCCGTTCCACTATCATTTTGGGAAGGCAGCTCATCCAAGTCAACGAAGTCATCTTCTTCTCCTAGAAGGGAATTTTCTTTGGCGACAGACTTAAATTCAGTAGGAGGGTCAGGAGGCTGCTTGCTGACTTGAGTTGCTGTGGTAGATCCCTCGGTTGCCTCCACAGAGGATTCCAGTTTCTTTAGCTGTCCTGACCCAGAGCTGTCTGAGGGTTGCGTGTGTGTGTATTCTGTTGGTTTCTCCAAAGGCCTTGTGGATTTGGAATCTGCAGTGATGGTTCTCTCTCCACTGTGCGGCCGTTTTTCCTTGCTGAGGGATTTAAACTTACTAAAGGGGTTGATATCCTTTTCCGAAGCCAGGTCTTCCCATTCTCCAGGCCTGTACAGAGGACAAAGATCCTGAGGTAGGTCACTGTTGAGGGAAAAATGGTGGGTGCACATGGAATGTTAAAAGCAAAACAAAAACAAAATGGAGGAAAAGCAAAAACCAAAACAAAACCCAGCTGAAAACCAAAACATAAATAGACCACAACTTAAATATGTTTAAATGATTTCAGAATAAGAAAATGAAATTTAAAAATTAACTTCAAAATGAAACATAAGAAGTGGCAAAACAAAGAACCATGGAAGCTGCATATCCTGCTAGAAGACATGGAGGGTTTTGGAAGTCAATCATGAGCATGGAGATGTCTCCCACCAGGCTTCCAATGATGAAATAATGCTCCTGATTTTCATGAAGGAGAGGAAAGGTTTTAGTACTATGACTAAACTTCCTTAAATATTTAAAATGTTTCCTTTTTATAAAATAGTAAGTAAACCAACTACATTAATTCTGAATGGCTCCTTGAGTAGCTATACATTTAACCATTCTATAAAGTGAACCCTAATTTGGGGTTTCATGGCTTAGGATCTAATGCTTCCAAACACAGATATCCTTCTATTCCCAAGGGAACAAGAGGAAGCTTCCACTATTAACGTGAATATATAGTACCTGTTCCATTTCACAACTTAAAAATTTAATAGAAGTATAAATAAGCTAAGTAAACTCTTACTTATAATACTTAGTTCACACTTCTTAGCTAAGCTTAAACTTCTTAACTCCTTCATTTTATAACCATTATCATCTTATTTTATGGCAATGGCCAATTGGTTTATAAGCTGAAACTCACTATCCTGGGCTGCAGTCAATTTATTTTTCCTTCCTATCCAGTTTGAGTTATACAAAAATATTGATTAAACATGTATTCCAAAGTTTAAAATAATTGGTAAAACAAAACACAACCACACATGTTAATCCATGACTGGAAATATCTTGAGTAACCTATGTGTCTCAAGTAGGTTTTCACTTACCTTAGTGTTAAAACAGAGATATAAAAACCCTTTCAAAAAATAACATTTTCAGATTTCAGAAATCATTTTATTTTCTAAAAAGGCTAGATCATATTCAGGTAATACTTTATTATTCTGGCTTTGAAATAATTATGACAATAAAACAACAAAGAACCACCAAGTTCTCAAGTTATAAGACTGTCCCCCAAGTTATTTAATAAATCACTTGCATGGAACATCCATGCTTTTTCCAATAGAAGATAAGAGCCTACATAATTGCTAGACTCTGACAAATGCTTTAAAAAGCCTCTTTAATTCATAATTCACTTCAATTCAATAAGCATTCGCTGAGTCCCTAAGTGCCACATGCTAAATAATGACTGACGTCTCTGTTCCACAGGAACCTGCATACACAGAAATGTGCCGCCCAACACCAGCATTCAGATGTTAAAGATGCTTCAATCCTAGCGTCAAACAAATGTGTAATGTGGTATCCTTTCCATATTAGGACCAAAATTTAATTTTTCATATTAAAGGCTACAAGAAGTCCTGCAACAAAGAAACCCAGCTCTTCACGTTCTTGGTGTATAAGCAAAACTTTCTTCCATTATCATCCAAACCCCTTTCTCATCGCTTCCTTATTTACCTAGCTTGACCCCCAGAAAGAATACGCTTGACTGCACTCTAATCAGCCTCCTGTACTACCTTTATTGTCTACCCCTCCCTTCTCGTTCTCCTACCTATTCCAAGCTGAGATTAATTTAGTCATCTGGGGGTTTTTTTTGTTTGTTTGTTTTGTTTTTGCACCTCAGCTGCCAAGCACTGCTGGGGCAAAGTACATAGCTGTGTCAACCAAATCTGCTTTTGATTAATGTTTTCTAGACTCAGCCAGGAACCTAATGATGACCAATAATCCTTTCAGTTGTTCCCTTCCTATTTTCTGTGGCAGCTGGAATTGCAAAATGTCCTACACAAAAAATACAAAGCCCTAAAGGTGAGGATGGAGAGATTTTACACACACACACTTAAAAACTATTTGCACACTGCAGCTAATTTATAGTTGTTTTACCATGCAATTTTTAGTAATAATAAAATTTTAAGCTATTTTAAATGTTTAAACAAGTGATGGAATTCTGAGCCAATAATACTAAGTTCATTTCACACGGATTCCACTCATACAACCTATTTTGCTCATTGTTCATTAGACTGAAATGTCTTTATATAGTGTACAACGCAGAAATAATTTCAGCATATTGGCAGTCAATCCTTAACTCTTCTCTCTTCCCAGCTATGGCATTAGCCCTGTATCCTGGATCATCAAACACAATCTCATAAGGAGAGAAATCTTTCTGTAAAGATATACCTTCCCTTTCTATTATTAGTGCACAAATCTCCACCTTCAAATTTACCTCCACAAAATCTCTTGCTCCTGCCCATGCTCTCACCTTTTAATTGCATTTAATACTCCCAAGAACCCCTGCCCCCCCCCCCCTTTTTTTCCCTGATAAACAAGAAATGTCTCTTACGATGGCAAGGCATCTTTGATCTTCATGTGGGAAATGTCATTGTAGAGGGCAATGGAAACCACCTCTTCCATGGGGCAAATGAGGCCATACTCCTCACACCCATTTTCAATGACCAGGGGGTCGGACTTGTGAGGATCAAACATGATGTTGTTAGGAGTGACAATCATGACACCTCCGACCACACCCTGCAGGACAAATGAACAGGACAGAATCACTACAGGCAGAAATACAACCGTCACAGAGCTTTAATGAACTCATGTTGTCATTCCGTTGACTCTGGTGAACCACAGACTCCTACATGACAATCCTGTCCCCTTTAAGAGGGCTGGAGAAACAGGCTGGAGAAATGCAGTGTTGGGTACTGTGGGGTGAGGCAGAGAAAATCTGTGGCAATCAACCGAGCCTGGTTCTGGTGCAGCTGCTACAGTAGTATAATTGTGCTGGGATCTTGGGTTACACACGTAAGTCTCAGGTTCCCCAATTCCTGTCTGTAAAATGAGAGGGGCTGTCCCAGATGCATTCCCGATGGAGAACTGGGTGCTTTACAATTCACTCAGCACGTATTCACCATGTGTCCAACAAGTGTATGGTACTGGGCTAAGGGACCAGCTGTCTCCGACTCACGGTGCCAAAGAACGGTCCTAGTATTTCTCTCTAAAATGTTTAGAAAGCCTACATCCAGGAAAATTTGACACCAACAGGAATATAACATTTTTGCAGAAGTGCATATAGCTGAACTATGGAAATTCAAAGCAAAAACCAAGTTTTTTGTCTGAAGCTTGGTCAGTTTATAATATAGACCTGGATGGCCACAGGGATATTATCTACCAAAGACAGGAGGATACAGATGAATCCCTTTAGGTAAATAATTTATTTTGTGCCCTTAATGACTTCAGTAATAATCTTTGCAAAATGTTGTGCATCTCAAGCATTACTTCTTTTTGACTGAAAAGGTTACAAGTCTGTATCAATACCCATTTTCCTGTTGTTTGGAACATCTCTACTATGAGGATAGGAATTCCATTTTATCAACACAACTGTTTCTTCAGAGGAAGAAAGTTGGATTTTCTCTTTGTAAAAAAAACCCAACAACCAAAAAACTAAACACACGACAGCAGACATTTTAATACCAGCGTCTCCAGCAGAAGGGCGGAGAACTCACCATTTTCCATGTTAGGTACTAAGCTCTTCACATGAATTTTCCCTTTTAATTGCAATACCCCACTAATTAAATTTTATTACTGTTCCTATTTTATAGATGAGGAAAATGGAAGCTCGGGAAATTTAAACACCGTGCCCATGGTCTCATAGCTAATGGGTGGCAGAGTTGGAATTTAAATTCAATGGGTCTGACTCAATCATTTGCTGTTAAACGTATACTACACTGTCTCCCTAACAATTCATAGGCCAAGAACTGAAAACAAAACGCTGAATCCAGGGTCACAAAGAAGCACTGATCACATTTCCCTCAACAAGTAAAATGCCAGGCATTCAACTGGGGAGAACTAATGGGCATGTGTGAAATCTTATGCTGAAACAGGGTGAAATCGGGGGTGAGACCGTTTAAGGTAGCCTGCCTTCAGTAATTTAAAAGCTAGCTTTGTTTCCCATAGATTTCAAGAAAAGGAAACTGCACTGCCACATACCTTTCCATCGGTGAAGTATCGACAATTCATTTTTAAAAACTTTACCACGCCAGGCTCGTCTTCTTCAGAAGTAGAGGACAAGACTCTTTCAATGGGTTTTATGGCCTTTCTTGCTAAGTCAGCATCCTTTACCAAGCAAAAATTCCCAACATCAAATAGAAGCAATTTCTCAAAACAGATGACTTATATAAATCAAACCACACAAGTTCCCTGTAAATAACCTGCTTCTATTTAACTTAAACATATATAAGACAAATGTCTTTGGTCATTCAAAAATATTACATATATATAACAAGTAAGTAAATCAAACGAAATATGTGTAAAAAGTACATATCTATGAACACCCCAAAAATGGCTCACCCAATATCTTAGAAAATAACCTAAATAAAAGAATTCACAGTTGACTCATGGTTCAATTTCTTTAGAAAAAGGAATAAAAGGAGTGCAAATAAACTACCGGTTTTGGTGAGAGTTTAACTTCATACCTATGTAAACAAGGCATGTGTTTTGCCGTTGAGACTTTAAATGTGAACAGGCTTCTTCTGAATAAAATGCATTCTCTCAATTAACAACAAGTTACACTTAACTCCGCTCCCCTGGGGAAAATTTAAGTTGAAGTCTTGAGAAAAAGAACATGGAACATATAAGGTGTCCCCCAAAACTGTATACACATTTTAATGGCTGCTAACTCCATTTTCACTCCTTTTCATGTTTAACTGATTTGAAATAATGGCTGAAGCCAGTCTAAGCTTTGAACAAAGAAAATTTATCCTAAAGTGCCACTAGACTTTTTTTTTTATGGGGACACATAAAAATTAAAGTTTACGGTACAAAACCAGCAACAGTCAATAAATTGAAGGTGCACAAATACCGAACGAAATGATTCTTGATATTTGCAATTCTGTTGCTTCACGTTATCAGCAGTGCCTGGACCAGAACGGTCATCAGTTTGAAAACAGACATTGACAAAATAAAGTATTCATTGCTGCAGATTCTTTTAATTTTGAAAATGAACTGTATGTTAATAAACACTAACTTTATAATCATACAAAGTGTGTTTACATTTTTGGAGACACCCTGTATAGTCTATATTTATAAGTTCACACACAAATATGCACTTCAGTACATGAATGACATACATACAGGCAGTTTGTCATATTCTGCATCTGATGATGAAGGAGAGACAGTAGCACCAGGACTGGATGATGATAACTTTAAGGTACTAGAGGGAAAGTTGGCATCTGGCACAAAAAGAACCTGAGAATAGAAAAGAAAACCAAGGTGAGTACCGAGAATCAGGCAAACCCTAGGCAACGTTTAGAGCAGTTACTCTCCGCACAGTATCATGTGATGTGCACGACTAAGACCTAGCTGGCTTTCACTGAACTCATAAGCAACTTGAGGTCTTCAGACTAATCCGTGAAACAGTATGCAGCAATATGAACGTGTGCAGTGCAAAGGGCACCGAACACACCTACAGACTACAGAAGCTCATAAAGTGGAGAGCAAGGTGGGTGAGTATTCTGCACAAGCCATGTGAAGCAGGTGGGTCCAATGAAGCCTGGAGAGCACAGTACATAGCAGTACACGGTATGCTTCTAAACATAACACCTGTGTTAGGAAGAGATGAAAACAAATCCAGGTTTGCTAACTCCAAGCAGGACCTGAGTGATAATGTAGCGAGGTCCTTATATGATAAACTATACACCGTATTATCAATAATCTCAATACTTTCCCTTCCATCACTGTCTCGATTACCTAGAAACAAAAATAAAAATCTGGTTCCGAAATGTTATTATGATCTTGTCATCCAACACTCTTTTAATGAGACACGGCACCTTTTGGTATATATTAAAGACAATCTTAATATTATGGTCTCTAATGTTATAAAACACAATTCAGGGCTAATAATATAACAGCTGTTCAAAACTGTTATTCACTCTCTCCCAACCCTCCAGGCATATCTCTGTTTTAACTTTAGTTATTTAAAGCTCTCTTCAATCCAGAAAAAATAAAACAAGGCAACAACAAAAGACACATTAAGATTAAGGTGGGAAAATCTACATCAAGAAAAAATAAGGAGAAATTACTACTAAAAATCTGGGCTCCAAAATGGACACATAAGCCATAAAACTGGCTGTGAAACATCAGAAAGTCTAGAGTAAAGTTTTAGTTCAATAAGCTCCTGCGTAACCTCCTCTGAAAATCACCTCTGACATGTGGTGGGTCACTCACCCAGCCATACCAGTTCTCTTTCCTACCTCAAGGTGACCATCAACTGAGTCTTTAGACAGGTGAGTCTCAAATTTTCTGAAACCAGAGCGGATAAAACCAGTTTTGATTAATCAGATGTACTGAGATGAGAGGGATGCCTAACCCTCTGAGCTCCAAGACAGTCTATGTCAGTGATGGCGAACCTATGACACGCGTGTCAGAGGTGACACGTGAACTCATTTTTTTGGTTGATCTTTCTTTGTTATATGGCATTTAAATATATAAAATAAATATCAAAAATATAAATCTTTGTTTTACTATGGTTGCAAATATCAAAAAATTTCTATATGTGACACGGCACCAGAGTTAAGTTAGGGTTTTTCAAAATGCTGACACGCCGAGCTCAAAAGGTTCGCCATCACTGGTCTACATAGAAGTCTTTGAAAGCAAAATATCATCTACAGTTTTTGAAAGCCCCTCAATCAATGTTACTCTTCTCAATTCCTTATCTTTGCTGGCAAAATCAAGAGGACAGCCAAGTCCTGGCGCAACTAACCGCACCTAACTGTTTAGTTAGATGAGTACTGAGCAGCACAACAACGGCTGGAGGACACCTAAGACAATGCAGCCCAACCCCTAACTTCAGAGACTAGAAAACTGAAGTCCAAAGAAGAAAGTGACTTGCCCAAGTCAAATAGCTACTCCAAGGCAAAAAAGAACAAACTAGAGTGCCTATTCCTGGTATTGTCATCCTTACAGTAGGCATATTTCAACAGTCCTTATACCTCTTGTTGCCTACTGGACCTTAAGTACCAATAAACTATCTGTTTATGGACAGAGTAAAAGAATAGTGAATCAGCCTGTTTTACTGTGCTCTAGTAAATTCTAGCCTTGAATTAGTAAATATGTGCCCTGAGGGTCTCTCCTATGGGTCAGTTATACAAGGAAAAGGGTTCCTGGACCCAATTCCAATATGGAGGGCAGGGGTCCCCCACCAATAATTTTCAGACACCATCAGAGTTCCAAGAATCCAACTCAATTCTGACACTATCTACCCGGAAATAGCATCAGATTCCACAGGTTACGGGTTCAGCCCTACAAGACTGCACCCCCTCCTCTCACACACACACTTCAGATACCAGCCGCATGCTTCTGGCCAAATGGAGGTTCCAATGAGCCCCTGACTCAGGATGCCAATTGCAAATCCAGGTTGTCATCTATACTTCTGAGCAACTGGCTATAAATCAGAGGTTCCTACAACCCCTCCCTGGGTTAGATTAATCTGCCAAAACAGCTCACAGAACTCACAGAAACATGTAACATACTAGGTCACTAGTTTAAGGAGACAACTCATGGAAGTTGTAACTTGGGAACAGCCACATGGAAGAGATGCATAGGGCAAGGTATGGGGGAAGGGCAGGGAGCTTCCATGCCCTCTACAGGCTCCCCAGTCTCCCCAAATCTCCACATGTTCATCAACCTGGAAGCTCTCCTAAGCCAGTCATCTTGGGTTGTTATGGAGGCACAGCCATTCATGACTGACCAGATCACTGGCCACTGGTGATTGATTCAATGGCCAGCACCTCTCCTCTCCCTGGAGGTAGGGGTGGGGTTATTGGGGGAACAATCAATTGAAAGTTTCAAACCTCTAATAACATGATTGTCTCCTGGCAACCAGCTGCCATCCCTAGGTGCTTCCAAAAGTTACCTCAAAACAAAGTAAACTCACAACTGCAAATCTACTTTTGCACCCCCACCCCCATATATATGAGAAATATATATATTTTTAGTCATTCTTATAAACTACAATAATGCACACATTATGCAGCAATACCCCATTAATTTTCCCAGAGGTGAAAATTTATTAATTTTTAAAAAGTTCTAATGCATATTTCCCCTCAACTAGCTGGTACTGGCAGTATCCTAATTTCCCTTTTGACAAAGACATAAATACCAAAAGCACAACAGTACAAATTGGCCAACGATGGCCTATTGGCTTCATGTGCTTCCCTTGCGAAAAATGCAAATAACAGTATCGCCATCGCCTGAATGAAGTTCTACTTAAAGCAGCAGCATCTGTCCTGAAAGAATGAAATGTCACTATAACGTAGAGGTGCAGGAAGATGCTCTAGTAAGTCAGCAATGAAACCAGAATGTGCTCATGGCAACCAAGCAGGTCCATGATGGGATTGAAAACCTGGCCTCAGCTCGATTCCGCAATGACTGGGTCAATTACACTGATTGTCTAAATAGAGTTTTCAAACAGAAATACAAGAATATCTTATCACATAGAAGATATTTTAAAAATTTTGCTGGATTAATCAAGAATGGCACAATTGTACAACTTGTCAGTTTCATGCAGTTTAACAAAGAGAGTACTAACATTCTGAAAAAAGTCTCTGTGCCTTTTCTTTTTTAATAATTTTTTAGGTTGAGAGTGAGGGTTAGTGTTAGGGTAAGGCTGGGGATTAGGGTTGGGTTTGGGCTAGGGTTAGTGATAGGGCTAGGGCTAGAGTTAGGGTTAGTGTTCTCTGTGCCTTTTCTTGATGGTCCTGCTGAATGAATGTCTCTGCCATTGGCTAAATTGACTATGTTTGTCAAAAGGGTATTAAATCAAAACAAAAATGACAAAAAATTATGTCTAATTTAAAATAAAATGATGGCCATAATATATCCCAGGAGTGGACTAAACTAAAACTTGCAATTCTAAATTAAACATTCTAAGAATATCTGAGTGATAGTCTATAGGAAAAACTTTTTTTGATGCCCTAAGGGGTAAAAATCTATAACATAAACTAGTAATAGTTAAGGATACTGTGTTAATTATTTGCAAAGCATTCGTCTCTGAACAGTTCCTAAGTACTGCTTTCAGAATTCTCGGACCTAAAGGAAAGACTCAACCCAATGCACATGATCATTGATGATAACCCGATGTATGACACTAACAGTGAGGCGTTAAAAATGGCAATAACAGATAAATGTAAAATTTTGAAAGTAATATGCAACAAGAAAATCATTACCTGGCCTGGAACAATAGTATGTGTGAAAAGTTTATTCATTTCCACTAGTTTATTGGGAGTGATGTTAAATTTCAGTGCTATGGAGTTTAGGGTGTCCTGGCTTCCAGCCTAGAATAATCCAACAGACAAGATTCAATATATACAGCAAAAAGGAACAAAAAAACTTCCTTTTGATAGACAATAATCTATTGGTGATAAGAATGAATAAAAATTAATAAATACATCTAGACATATTATGAAAAAGAATGAATACATTCTCAATTCGTTTATTTATTTATTTATTTTAATCCTTACCCAAGGGTATTTTTTCCATTGAATTTTAGAGAGAGTGGAAGGGAGGGGGAGAGACACAGAGAGAGAAACATTGATGTGAAAGAGACACATTGGTTGGTTGCGTCCACATGTGCCCCCACTGGGGCTGGGGATTGAACCTACAGCTGAGGTGTGTGCCCTTGACCAGAATCAAACCCACAACCCTTCAGCCTGAAGGAAGAATGTTTTATATGTTACTCATTCCTGGGCTCCTTTATCTTCAAGTGCACTGTTCACTAAGAGATATCTAAACTTACTTTGGCACAACTTCGGTGTATGGAGCAGAGGTCCAAAAGGTACAATACCAAACTGGAAGAAGAAAAGAAGTAAAACATGCACACAGTACCACCCATCGGGGAAATGGGACTACTTACTTCCTCTGTTTTCTGACCACTTGCCTGGCTCTTCACTGTACTATAGGCTACTGCACGGTGGCCTGTTAATGGCCATTTCCCTCCACAGTGCCTGACACGTAAAAGGTACTCAGACATTTGACGCATGAATACAGTCAAAAGCTGAAAGAAATCTAGATTAGCTATCAATAATTGTTCAATGTCATTAAAAATGACCAATTAGTGTTAATCTTAAATCTATAAACTGTGATACATGGTGTTCTTTTCTCTATAACACAGAGAGAACAGGAATAAAGAGGGCAGTGATAAGATGTGAAACTTCACAGTAAAAAAAAGCCCCGCCCGAGAAAAGGAAGTCGCTGCCTCTGGTCAGTTCAGTATCCCTTCCAGGACCGTGGGACGGACCTAGTTAGTGGGAGGTCACACTGGGGACCATCACGGAGACGATCCCACCTACAGCACTGTGCGCAGAGCTGTCCCACCAGATGAGCCTTGCGTTAGGTGGAGATTTGATATGGCTGCAGGAGACTGTGAACGGATGCAAAGAATTAAACTCACCACTGCCCTCCATCAAAACCCCACCAACCAGATAAACTATCTCAGGCTAATCAAATTCATAGTTACAGGTGACACTGAAATTACTTGAAAGCATTCCTAGAAAAAGTTAGGATATAAATACATGTTTTTAAATCATAGAAAACTTAATATATGCTCTAATATCTACCCTGAGCAAAATTACCTGTACTAAAAATGAAAAAAAAGTTTAAATATAGATATTTTCCCAATATTAGATATTTATATAATTCAGGGTAGACGAAAATAGTTTATAGTTGTGAGTATGTGAAACAGAGTTTATTTTTGTATTATTATTTATTAATTGTATTATTTGTCTTACAACTGGAAACCTACTTTTGCCCACCCCTGTACATGTAAATCCAGGGATTTTAAGAATTTGGAGTCAATACAAGACACAGTCTGAGGATGCAGACAACAGCCCAATCTGGTGGTCCTGAATTCCAGATCTTCCATGTGCTAGCTGTGTGACCTTGGGTCATTTGCTTAACCTCTCTGGGTCTCTGGTTCTTCATCCACCAAATAGAGATAATCATAATTTCTGCTTGACAGCACTTCATATTTTTATGAAAAAACTTGTAGAAGATACTGTGTATAGGGAGTTAAGGAAAGAAGAGACTTTAACAATCTAGAGTTAAAGATTGTTAACGTATAATAAAACATACATAGAGAACCAAGTCACAGATCCTCAGAGGGATTCTGATTATCACTAAATATTTGAAACTAACCAGAATGCTTGAATATCTACAGCTCAAGAGCAATATAAGCAATCTAGTAAGAACTAGCATGGTTCTCTATAAACAAAGTTATGAATGGCTTTTTATTTCCAATAAAGTACACATTAAATAACTTGCCAAGTAAAACTAATATCCATAACATAAACCAAACAAGTAGGCATTTCTGCATTACTAATTTGACCGCCTGTTGATATGAATTAATTCGGAGTTTATCTGGACTCTCGCTGCATTGTTCAGTGATGCTATGTGAAGCATCTCCTAGCAAACAACACTTATCATTGTTTTGGAGGGGCCTGTGGATGCACAGACGGCTTTAGACAATTGTTATTAATGACAAATACTCCAGCACCCCTTGAGCACTGTGCTAGGTGTTGTGGCATCAATGACATATGGTAAACACAGTGGTAATGTGAGCTATATAATCACCCCAAATCCTTCCTGGAAAGGACTAAGCCTGTAAACCACAGAAAGATGTTTAGAGATGTTCACAGAGCACTGAGCAAGAAACGCCTGTGCCAGGGCTCCTCTCAGTGACTCCGTGGAAGCTTGGAGAAGATGCACCACTCCCACAGAACCACCAGGGAGGGGTCTTGTCCTGCTGCTTGCCTTATATCGAGCCTGGCATGCACACAAATAATCGGTGGAAACGAAGTAAACATGATGGAAATACAACCAGGCAATGGCAATAGCACTTAATTTCTTCTTAGAAGTCAGCACACTCCTCAACAATGCTATTTCCATGTGAATTAAGACAGATCTATAATTCAGTGGCCCACATTAGGCCAGGCCTAGGATAAACAGAAACAGCTCCTGGCTTCCAGGAGCTCATGGTGTAGCAAGAGCGATGAGTATACGCCACATAACCTGGAGGCGCAGTAATGAGCACATGCACAGCGCTACTCAGCTACTGACTCCGCAGTACGGAGGTCTGCACCCTGCAAGCAGCAGCAGTACAATGGTGGCCAAAAAGGGGTCTCGTGTCTATCCCCTAGTGTCCAGTGGATATATGAAATAAGGCATAGGATAGACATTAAAGTGATAGTCACACTTGTGAACCAATAATGTTAAACTGAGATAAACTATGTAGAGGAACATGATTCTATGAGAGAATAAAATGAAGAGAGATCTGGCCTAGACTTGCTGGGTGATTACATAAAGCAAGAATAAACATGGAGAGCAAAGGGGAAATGTCAAGAATAAGGTTCTGGCTTGTAGAAAGGTATGGATGATGGAGCCACTGCTGCTTTAAAAAAAGACCCAGCATGAAGGTCTAAGTAGATATGTTGAGAAGTCAACTGAATCTATGGTTCTAGAACTCAGAAAGCATGTCTGGGAAGGAGTCCTAAAACTGGCTGTCAATCACAGGTAATTCAAGTCACAGGTTTACATGAGATTGTCCTGGGAAAAAATATGGAGAGAAGAGAATGACTTAGAACAGGTCTTAAGAAGCTTCATTGTTTGCCCTAGCTGGTTTGGCTCAGTGGATAGAGCGCTGACCTGTGGAATGAAGGGTCCCGGGTTTGATTCCAGTCAAGGGCACATGACCAAGTTGCGGGCTTGATCCCCAGTAGGGCGTGCAGGAGGCAGCCAATCAATGATTCTCTCTCATCATTGATGTTTCTATCTCTCCCTCCCTCTCCGTTCCTCTCTGAAATAAATAAAAATATATTTGGAAAAAAATAAATCTAGTAGTATTAAACATTCATACTTCCTGTTTATACTTACAGTGTACTCCACAGTACCATGGGGCTTCTGAACCACCATCTTCTTCTCTTTTTTATCATGTGTTTTGTTTTGATTGTCATCTGAGGAATAAAATGTATGTAAATGAAGAATTTAATCTAGGGAATTGAGGATAGGGCAATGTATAGTATATTAAAACCACTTTCAAATTGACTATTTTAAAAAAATGACACCAAAATAAAATGGACTAAGGGTGCAGATAGACCATACTTCTAAAAAAAACATACCATTCATCAATGAACACCTGAATAAATGATTGTTAACTGTAATAAAATGGCACAAGTAACAAGCTAATGTTTTATTGTTATTAAAGTAATCGTTTGACGGCCCCGGTGTGGTAGGGACAACCCCGGTCAGGTTGAAACAGCCCCGGTGTGGTAGGGACAACCCCGGTGAGGTTGAAACGGCCCCCGTGAGGTAGGGACGACCCCAGTCAGGTCGAAACGGCCCCGGCGTGGTAGGGACAACCCCGGTCAGGTTGAAACGGCCCCCGTGAGGTAGGGACGACCCCGGTGAGGTTGAAACAGCCCCCGTGAGGTAGGGACGACCCCAGTCAGGTCGAAACGGCCCCGGCGTGGTAGGGACAACCCCGGTCAGGTTGAAACGGCCCCGGTGTGGTAGGGACAACCCCGGTGAGGTTGAAACGGCCCCCGTGAGGTAGGGACGACCCCAGTCAGGTCGAAACGGCCCCGGTGTGGTAGGGACGACCCCGGTGAGGTTGAAACAGCCCCCGTGAGGTAGGGACGACCCCAGTCAGGTCGAAACGGCCCCGGTGTGGTAGGGACGACCCCGGTGAGGTTGAAACGGCCCCCATGAGGTAGGGACGACCCCAGTCAGGTCGAAACGGCCCCGGCGTGGTAGGGACAACCCCGGTCAGGTTGAAACGGCCCCCGTGAGGTAGGGACGACCCCGGTGAGGTTGAAACAGCCCCCGTGAGGTAGGGACGACCCCAGTCAGGTCGAAACGGCCCCGGCGTGGTAGGGACAACCCCGGTCAGGTTGAAACGGCCCCGGTGTGGTAGGGACAACCCCGGTGAGGTTGAAACGGCCCCCGTGAGGTAGGGACGACCCCAGTCAGGTCGAAACGGCCCCGGTGTGGTAGGGACGACCCCGGTGAGGTTGAAACAGCCCCCGTGAGGTAGGGACGACCCCAGTCAGGTCGAAACGGCCCCGGTGTGGTAGGGACGACCCCGGTGAGGTTGAAACAGCCCCCGTGAGGTAGGGACGACCCCAGTCAGGTCGAAACGGCCCCGGCGTGGTAGGGACAACCCCGGTCAGGTTGAAACGGCCCCGGTGTGGTAGGGACAACCCCGGTGAGGTTGAAACGGCCCCCGTGAGGTAGGGACGACCCCAGTCAGGTCGAAACGGCCCCGGTGTGGTAGGGACGACCCCGGTGAGGTTGAAACAGCCCCCGTGAGGTAGGGACGACCCCAGTCAGGTCGAAACGGCCCCGGTGTGGTAGGGACAACCCCGGTCAGGTTGAAACGGCCCCCGTGAGGTAGGGACGACCCCGGTCAGGTTGAAACGGCCCCCGTGAGGTAGGGACGACCCCGGTGAGGTTGAAACAGCCCCCGTGAGGTAGGGACGACCCCAGTCAGGTCGAAACGGCCCCGGCGTGGTAGGGACAACCCCGGTCAGGTTGAAACGGCCCCGGTGTGGTAGGGACAACCCCGGTGAGGTTGAAACGGCCCCCGTGAGGTAGGGGCGACCCCAGTCAGGTCGAAACGGCCCCGGTGTGGTAGGGACAACCCCGGTGAGGTTGAAACAGCCCCCGTGAGGTAGGGACGACCCCAGTCAGGTCGAAACGGCCCCGGCGTGGTAGGGACAACCCCGGTCAGGTTGAAACGGCCCCCGTGAGGTAGGGACGACCCCGGTGAGGTTGAAACAGCCCCCGTGAGGTAGGGACGACCCCAGTCAGGTCGAAACGGCCCCGGCGTGGTAGGGACAACCCCGGTCAGGTTGAAACGGCCCCGGTGTGGTAGGGACAACCCCGGTGAGGTTGAAACGGCCCCCGTGAGGTAGGGACGACCCCAGTCAGGTCGAAACGGCCCCGGTGTGGTAGGGACGACCCCGGTGAGGTTGAAACAGCCCCCGTGAGGTAGGGACGACCCCAGTCAGGTCGAAACGGCCCCGGCGTGGTAGGGACGACCCCGGTGAGGTTGAAACAGCCCCCGTGAGGTAGGGACGACCCCAGTCAGGTCGAAACGGCCCCGGCGTGGTAGGGACAACCCCGGTCAGGTTGAAACGGCCCCCGTGAGGTAGGGACGACCCCGGTGAGGTTGAAACGGCCCCCGTGAGGTAGGGACGACCCCGGTGAGGTTGAAACAGCCCCCGTGAGGTAGGGACGACCCCAGTCAGGTCGAAACGGCCCCGGCGTGGTAGGGACAACCCCGGTCAGGTTGAAACGGCCCCCGTGAGGTAGGGACGACCCCGGTGAGGTTGAAACAGCCCCCGTGAGGTAGGGACGACCCCAGTCAGGTCGAAACGGCCCCGGCGTGGTAGGGACAACCCCGGTCAGGTTGAAACGGCCCCGGTGTGGTAGGGACAACCCCGGTGAGGTTGAAACGGCCCCCGTGAGGTAGGGACGACCCCAGTCAGGTCGAAACGGCCCCGGTGTGGTAGGGACGACCCCGGTGAGGTTGAAACAGCCCCCGTGAGGTAGGGACGACCCCAGTCAGGTCGAAACGGCCCCGGCGTGGTAGGGACAACCCCGGTCAGGTTGAAACGGCCCCGGTGTGGTAGGGACAACCCCGGTGAGGTTGAAACGGCCCCCGTGAGGTAGGGACGACCCCAGTCAGGTCGAAACGGCCCCGGTGTGGTAGGGACGACCCCGGTGAGGTTGAAACAGCCCCCGTGAGGTAGGGACGACCCCAGTCAGGTCGAAACGGCCCCGGTGTGGTAGGGACGACCCCGGTGAGGTTGAAACAGCCCCCGTGAGGTAGGGACGACCCCAGTCAGGTCGAAACGGCCCCGGCGTGGTAGGGACAACCCCGGTCAGGTTGAAACGGCCCCGGTGTGGTAGGGACAACCCCGGTGATGTTGAAACGGCCCCCGTGAGGTAGGGACGACCCCAGTCAGGTCGAAACGGCCCCGGTGTGGTAGGGACGACCCCGGTGAGGTTGAAACAGCCCCCGTGAGGTAGGGACGACCCCAGTCAGGTCGAAACGGCCCCGGCGTGGTAGGGACAACCCCGGTCAGGTTGAAACGGCCCCCGTGAGGTAGGGACGACCCCGGTCAGGTTGAAACGGCCCCCGTGAGGTAGGGACGACCCCGGTGAGGTTGAAACAGCCCCCGTGAGGTAGGGACGACCCCAGTCAGGTCGAAACGGCCCCGGCGTGGTAGGGACAACCCCGGTCAGGTTGAAACGGCCCCGGTGTGGTAGGGACAACCCCGGTGAGGTTGAAACAGCCCCCGTGAGGTAGGGACGACCCCAGTCAGGTCGAAACGGCCCCGGCGTGGTAGGGACAACCCCGGTCAGGTTGAAACGGCCCCCGTGAGGTAGGGACGACCCCGGTGAGGTTGAAACAGCCCCCGTGAGGTAGGGACGACCCCAGTCAGGTCGAAACGGCCCCGGCGTGGTAGGGACAACCCCGGTCAGGTTGAAACGGCCCCGGTGTGGTAGGGACAACCCCGGTGAGGTTGAAACGGCCCCCGTGAGGTAGGGACGACCCCAGTCAGGTCGAAACGGCCCCGGTGTGGTAGGGACGACCCCGGTGAGGTTGAAACAGCCCCCGTGAGGTAGGGACGACCCCAGTCAGGTCGAAACGGCCCCGGCGTGGTAGGGACGACCCCGGTGAGGTTGAAACAGCCCCCGTGAGGTAGGGACGACCCCAGTCAGGTCGAAACGGCCCCGGCGTGGTAGGGACAACCCCGGTCAGGTTGAAACGGCCCCCGTGAGGTAGGGACGACCCCGGTGAGGTTGAAACGGCCCCCGTGAGGTAGGGACGACCCCGGTGAGGTTGAAACAGCCCCCGTGAGGTAGGGACGACCCCAGTCAGGTCGAAACGGCCCCGGCGTGGTAGGGACAACCCCGGTCAGGTTGAAACGGCCCCCGTGAGGTAGGGACGACCCCGGTGAGGTTGAAACGGCCCCCGTGAGGTAGGGACGACCCCGGTGAGGTTGAAACAGCCCCCGTGAGGTAGGGACGACCCCAGTCAGGTCGAAACGGCCCCGGCGTAGTAGGGACAACCCCGGTCAGGTTGAAACGGCCCCCGTGAGGTAGGGACGACCCCAGTCAGGTCGAAACGGCCCCGGTGTGGTAGGGACGGCTCCGGTCAGGTTGAAACAGCCCCGGTGTGGTAGGGACAACCCCGGTGAGGTTGAAACGGCCCCCGTGAGGTAGGGACAACCCCAGTCAGGTCGAATCGGCCCCGGCGTGGTAGGGACAACCCCGGTCAGGTTGAAACGGCCCCCGTGAGGTAGGGACGACCCCGGTGAGGTTGAAACAGCCCCCGTGAGGTAGGGACGACCCCAGTCAGGTCGAAACGGCCCCGGCGTGGTAGGGACAACCCCGGTCAGGTTGAAACGGCCCCCGTGAGGTAGGGACGACCCCAGTCAGGTCGAAACGGCCCCGGTGTGGTAGGGACAACCCCGGTCAGGTTGAAACAGCCCCGGTGTGGTAGGGACAACCCCGGTCAGGTTGAAACAGCCCCGGTGTGGTAGGGACAACCCCGGTGAGGTCGAAACGGCCCCCGTGAGGTAGGGACGACCCCAGTCAGGTCGAAACGGCCCCGGCGTGGTAGGGACAACCCCGGTCAGGTTGAAACGGCCCCCGTGAGGTAGGGACGACCCCGGTGAGGTTGAAACGGCCCTGGTGAGGCTCAGACGGCCCTGGTGAGGTTGAGACTACTCCAGTGAGGTTGGGACAAATAAAGGGGACCGGTATGGACTGATGAACAGGTGTAGATGCAGAAGCAGAGCAACATTGAACGGAATGTTAAACTACAATGGGGAGCCTGGGGAGGGTTGGGGGGGGGATTAAGAGACCAACTGAAGGACTTATATGCATGCATATAAGATTAACCAATGGACACAAGACACGGGGCGGGGGGGGCGGGGGGTGGGGGCCGGGGGAATGTCGTGGGGGGGAGAAAGGAGACATGTGTGATACTCTTTGTAATACTTTAAGAAATGGAAATTATTAAAAAAAAAAAAAAAAAAAATAAAGTAATCGTTTGAATGATAATGTCTAATGGTGAAGTTAGCGTAAAACTAGTACAGTCATGGTAATGTATACTGATCTATAAGTACAGCCCTTTTAGAAAGTGACTTGTCAACATGCAACAATAGCCATAAAAAGGTCCATTCTTTGACATCCCTTCCCTTACGAACTTATCCTAAGGAAAAATTCAAAAGAAGAAAAATGCTGTATGTAACAGTGTATGCAACCCTTCAGTCTGAAGGAAGAATGTTTTATATGTTACTCATTAATTGTATTATTTGTCTTACAACTGGAAACCTACTTTTGCAATATTATTACTAATCATGAAAACTTGGAAAGACCTATCTGTCCAATAATATATTAAGTTGAATCATAGATTTTGCTGTTTTTATAGATCAGAAGTGGCCAACCTATCAGCTTAATCAACCTCAATGTTATGCTTAAATACGTCCAGATATTGAAAACCAGAGAGACATATAGCAATGGATAAAAATTTAAGTGAAAAAAAAAAATGAAATAAAAGTAATGGAACTTCCCCTCCACCCCAAAAAAAGAAACAAACAAAATAAAACTTTAAAAAAAAAAAGTAATGGAACCCTAAGGGCTGTGTATAGAAAGCAATTTACCACAAGAATGAAAACAGAATGGCTTCATGATGTCACTTCCATGGGTGCAGTAGCTCATTAATTACCAAACTGCAGCCTGAATTAGGCCCTAGTAAGGCCCACCCAGCTTTACAGAAGAAAGATGACAGGGTGTGCGGTGGGAGAGATACCCACAGGCGCTGCACAAGCTCCACCCCAGTCCCTTCGTTCCTACTTCTGTGGAAGACAAGTGCCTGAGAGCAATGCCAGCAAAGCTCTTAAGGCTTCTGAGCATAATATCTTCCATTCCACTAAACGACAACAAAGAAGCTAATCTAATGTGAGGCGAGGCTAAACCATAAGTACTTAAACTGTAGTGGAGTTGAGAGCAAAAACACAATAAACATAATGGAAACAGTTTGGAAACCCCAAGCATGAAGAGGAAATCCCTGCCATTCACTGGAGGCTCACTGCCATAGCAGGGCAAGGCAACAACTGGCAGGATGTACTCCAGGTAACCACCTGTTCCTCAATGGTCTCTTTAGAAATGAAGGACTACTCTAAACTCTCCTAAAGCATACCTGTATAAACTAAGATGACTCCTTATTTTAGAAACCAAAAGCAAATACTAAAAGTGAAACACTAACCAATATAAATACAAGAATTCCTACTATCGTGATTTATAGTCAACTTTGTTCTAGAATCTCTAGTCAAAGCAACAGATAAAGAAGTTTACAATAGCCCTAGCTGGTTTGGCGTCAGCCTACGGAATAGAGTCCCAGGTTCGATTCCAGTTAAGGGTGTGTACCTTGGTGGCAGGCTCCTCCCCTGCCAGGGCCCTGGTCAGGGCTCCAGCAGGAGGCAACCAGTCAATGTGTTTCTCTCACATTGACATTTCTCTCTCCATCTTTCCCTTTCTTTTCCACTCTCTCTAAAAATCAATGTAAAAATATCCTCAGGTGAGGATTTTTAAAAAATGATAATAAAAATAAGTAAATAAGTAAAGGCTATATTTTAAAAAGAAGAAGAAAAAAGAAGTTTTAAATAATGAAATGAAAATTTGATTATTAGCAGGTGAACTGTCTATCTGAAGAACCAATATCATAAAAAATACAGAAATAACATCGTTCAGTAAGATGGCTATATATAACAATCTTCTACACTAATGATAATAATGTATTTGAAAGAGTCTCAGGTATGGTGTTATCAAACTAGAAAATATCTAGGGTGCCCACTTCAGCAGCACATATATACTAAAGTTGAAACAATACAGAAAAGATTAGCATGGCCCTTGTGCAAGGATGACATGCACACACACAAAAAAGGAAAATATCTAGGAATAAATATACCAAGATAATGGCAAGATACATACAAAGAAAATTTTAAAGATTTACTGAAGTATATAAATGGAAGCCTGAATAAAAGGAGGTACATATAATGTTCCTAAATAGGACATTTCATTTTTTATAAATATTCCACTTTCTCTTCAAATAATGTTTAAATTAAAAGCAATTTAAATCCAAATGATTAAAAACATTTGGAAAAGGGAAATAGGCCAAACTGGTAACCAGCTTTATCTAGAAACATAAATATATAAAAGTATCCACAATTATTTTTAAAAGAGAAATGAGGGTAGGAACACTGTGTGGACGTTAAAACACAAGCTAGAGGCATAGCAATTAAAACACTGTGGTAAAATAACTAAATAGCAGAACTGAAGAAATGTAGTGTAAAGTAAAAATGCCTTAATAAACCAGTCAGAAAAGGCTGGCGTTTCCCATAAATGTCATGTAGCTTCATGTTAGAGGGGAGACTCTGGCATCAGACAGACTAAGTGAGGAGTCCTGGGCTGCCCCTGGCTCACTGAGTGACGTTGGACAGGAAAATTTCCTTTTTCAAGAACAGTTTCCCAGTGTGCAAAATGGGGATGCCAACCGGACTCCCAAAGAGATACTGTACGGATTACATAAGGCAATTCTTTTCAAGTAGGGCACTCTGCAATGTGAGAACTAAGGGCTCAAGAAACCTTAAGAATTATTATTAAATCATGTTGGGTAAACATTGTTAAGATCTGGAGGAAAATCTAGATCACTCTCAAATCAGCACAGATGGATACAAAATTTAATAGTAAAAAATAGAGTCATCAATGTCTTTGAAGAAAATATTGGACTTGTATTTCCTTAAAGAAATACCATCTTCTTTATTGGTGAGGCACATATCTCAAATTACTGGTCTGACTCTGCAATTAAAATGTTCAATGTTAGCCCAGCCGGTGTGGCTCAATGGTTGAGCATCGGCCTATGAACCAGGAGGTCACAGTTCGATTCCCAATCAGGGCACATGCCCAGGTTGCAGGCTCGATCTCCAGCAGGGGGCATGCAGGAGGCAGCAGATCAATGATTCTCTCTCATCATTGATGTTTCTATCTCTCCCTCTCCCTTTCTCTCTGAAATCAATAAAAATATATTTTTAAAATATCCAATGGTATTATTTAGCATTTTAAGGGTAACTTCTGGAATATTGGAATCATAAAATGTTATAATAGAATTTTTTAAATATTCTTTTTATTTGATTTTGAGACAATTCTGTTTGGAAGAGATTTTTTTAAAAAATAACATATATAAATATATATAGTTTTAATCCTCACTCAAGGAGTGAGGATCTTTTTTCCACTGATTTTTATTTTTATTATTTTTATATGTTTTTATTGATTTCAGAGAGGAAGGAAGAGGGAGAGATAGAAACATCAGTGATAAGAGAGAATCATTGATCTGTCGCCTCCTGCCCACCCCTACTGGGGATCCAGTCCACAACCCAGGGATGTGTCTTGATCAGGAATCACACCATGACCTCCTGGTTCATAGGCTGATGCTCAACCACTGAATTACACCAGCCAGCTCCACTGATTTTTAGAGAGTGGAAGGGAGGGAGGAGGGGAAGAGACAGGAGAGAGCGAAATATGGATGTGAGAGAGACCCATCAATTGGTTTCCTCCTGCACATGCCCAAAATGGGGCTGGGGATTGAACCTGCAACCCAGGTACATGTCCTTGGCCGGGAATTGAACCCATGACCTCCCAGTGCACAGACCAATGCTCTTACCACTGAACAACACCCAACCAGGGTTTTAAGTGTGTCATGAGGAGCCTTCCTCCCCTGAGTGTGGAGAGGGCAGGGATGTGGAGAAGAATTAATGCTGTACTCTATATGAACTCCATGTTTTATCATCTGTTGACACAAAAGGAATGCAGCAAATTGTCCTTCCTTCAAGCATATCATAGGCGACATAGTAACTAAAATGAGTCACACTGAAGTAATATCTATATTTGAGAAGGGCAGGGAGTTGTCTCTCATTGGTTGCTTTACCTCAGAGCTTAGTAATGCCCTCAGCTCTGAGCAAGCCCTCCAGCATTTGTGAAATAAATGAACTCTTCTCACTCTGTATTTGAGGAAACCGATGATCTTAGCTGTTCTGTGAGCCTCTGACTTATCCTATATAATAAAAGCCTAATATGCTAAGTGTCCGACAGTTTGACCAGTCACTATGATGTGCACTGACCACCAGGGGGCAAATGCTTTGACCACTAGGTTAGCTTGCTGCTGGGGTCTGTCCAATAAGGACCGGGCGAGATGGGCCGGACACACCCTGGAGCCCTCCTGTGGTCCCTCCCTGGCCCCGATTATGCACTGGTGGGGTCCCTCAGCCTGGCCTGCGCCCTCTTGCAATCCAGGACCCTTTGGGGGATGTCGAAGAGCCGGTTTTGGCCCATCCCCACTGGCCCGGCCAAGGGACCCCACTGGTGCATGAATCCATGCACCGGGCCTCTAGTTTTAGTATAAAACCAGTGAGAGCTTTCAATGTAACAACATCTATGACCAGGTCAAATAGTTAAGCCTAGAGATAAATGTCAACCTTATCATCATTTAAATCATAGCTCAGGGGAAATGAAACACCATGCATAGTCATCTTTTTTTCCCTAAGAAACAACAATGTTCCTGGGGCAGACACTAACATTTTATCTAATGTTTGCCTTCTTTTTCTCTCCCAGTTGACTCCGGGAAAGCATGATGTACAAGGTTCCCCTGGGGCTGTGGTGCCAGAGTGGGGCTTGCTGACCAACAGTGACACCTCTCTCAATCACTGGGCTTCTAGGTTTTTCATTTGTAAAATAGGCTACTACTTCCCCACTGTGCATCACGGTGAGTAGTCAATTAAATAATGAAACAGTGCAAGGAGCCCACAGGAGATGCTCATCCAAAATAGGATCTTTCTCTTCTTCCTCAGGCCTGACATTGCTTCTCCTTTTTCCTGCTCTCTCTCCCAGTCTCACAGCTCATTCAAAATGCCTTCTTTGCTCCTTTGCAGGTAAGACTTCTTTTTTTTTTTTTTTTTTTTTACCACTTATCCATGACCTGTAAACATTTGCCACAGTTTATCAAAGTGCTGAATTTCCCCCTTAATGCAGTCTAACTGTGATGTGAACTCTTTTGATTTGTAAACTCATGTATGAGCTTCAGCTCATGAAAGCATTCTTCTTATATTATGTTTGACTGCTGCTTCCATTCCCATTGTTTTGACCTGTTCACCAAGAACACCTCTGATTGTAGACTCTTCATTCAAGCCCCCATATCTGTCATCTTCTCCCTTATCAACTGCATTCCTTCTGCAACATTCCTGTACATTTTGGGGGGACTCACCAGATTTGTCCTAGTTACCACCTAGGTTTTCATAGAATGACTTCACTTAAACATTACTCTGACTTCCTAGATGGCCCCTAGAAGCATAAGCCTAATTATTTCTATCCTATTAATTTCAATTTATTTTATACCCAAGTCCCTCAAGTCTTTAGATTCTATTTGATTAAACTATATATTAATACCTGGCCAGTATGGCTCATAGGGTGTCGATCTATGAACCAGGAGGTCATAGTTCTATTCCCAGTCAGGGCACATGCCCAGATTGCAGGCTCAATCCCCAATGGGGGACGTGCAGGAGGCAGCTGATCAATGATTCTCTCTCATCACTGATGTTTCTATCTCTTTCTCCCTTTCTCTCTGAAATCAATGAGAATATATTTATATATATCTATATCTATCTACTAGAGGCCTGGTGCATGACATTCATATACTGGGGGTAGGGGGGTGTCCCTCAGCCCAGCCTGCGCCCTCTTGCAGTACGGGACCCCTTGCGGGGGGTTCTTAGCGCTGCCGCGGAGGCAGGAGAGGCTTCTGCCACCACCGCTGTGCTCACCAGCTGTGAGTCCGGCTTCTGGCTGAGCAGCACTCCCCCTGTGGGAGTGCACTGACCACCCAGGGGCAGCTCCTGCATTGAGCATCTGTCCCCTGGCGGTCAGTGCACATCATTACGACTGGTCGTTCCACTGTTAGGTGGATTTGCATATTAGCCTTTTATTATATAGGATATGTCTATATATCTATACATCTATATATACATATATATGTATATATCCTATATAATAAAAGCCCAGTGGCTGAACGTCAGAATGACCAGAACGACTGGTTGACCAATCGCTATGGTGCGCACTGACCACCAGGGGGCAGACGCTCAGTGCAAGAGCTTCTCCCTGGTGGTCAGTGCACTCCCACAGCGGAAGCATTGCTTGGTTGACTGGGATGAGTGGCTGCAGTGGGAGCAGCCGCTCAGAGGGCGGGTCCACAGTAGCTCAGCTGACCGTGATGAGCAGCAGGCCTATCCCCACAGGTCACGCACCCTCCACCAGTGCACCAATCCCATGCACCGGGCCTCTAGTATATATATACTAGTAAAGTGCATTCTTGCTATTCTCTTTCCATGAGTCCATTTTAATTCTGTATTCTGTGATTAGAGGTCTAAAGTACCAGAATAATCATTATTTTTTAATAGAAGAACAGTGCTATTATATGTCTGTGGCTTTGTTATAGAACAGTGAAAAGCTAGGAAAATTTCAGAGCAAGTGGAATAGGGAAACTGAGACAAGAAGATCAAACAAGGCCAAACAGTGTGGGCAATTTGCAGCCAGCTGGTAAACTGCAAGCCCTTTATCTTCCCCAACCAAGGACACTTGAGAGCAAATGGCTAATACCCCTCTCCTAACTAATAAAAAAAATATGCAGGAAGGAGGGGAAAGGAAAAGGGAAGAGAGAAGGATTCTCAATGCAACCAAAGAATACACAGCATAAATCACCTTGGAGCAGCTAAAGACAACAGAAAGGGGGTGGGGGGTGGGGCAAAAAAAAGGACAGTTTTATTTTCTTTTACTCCCTAAACAGAAAGCCAGCAATCTCAAGGCTTGGCAAGATAAAATTGCCAGGTGCTTCTCATGAATTCTAGGAAGGCCACAACAAAGTAAAAGGGACCTTGAGAATTAATCTGTACCAAAATATTCAGCAGAAGAATTCTGAAACCAATAGACAGAAGGGTATCTAACTCCTCAAACCCCCACCACACTCACTTCCTTGGCACTAACCGGGAAAACCCATATGCACTCTGGCTGGATGGAAGAGATTTGCTTACCTTGCTTCTTTAATAAATGTGCTTGGTTTAACTGCTTTAATAAATTAGCTTTATCACAACGTAATTAGGGTTATTCATTTAAATTAATTCCTATGAAAACCAAGAACCGGGGAGGGGACAGCCCTCTCCCTCCAATTCAGGGGACTGGCCTATAACACCTTTTCTGGGGCCTCTGGGTTGCCTGCAACAGCTTGACCTGCTTATATGTTTGGGAATTAATTTATCAAGATAACAAAGCTTTGGCTTTCTGAACTTGCTACGTGAAACAAAGAAAATGATAGGAAGTTGCAATTTTGTGATTTATAATAAATCCATATTTGGTCTTCATCCACAATTTCTGACTCACAGCTCCCAAAACCTTTGGAATTTCCTAAGTGTTGAAAGTAAAGCTGCCTTTTGTCATGTTAATGACGTGACCTTTAGAAAGTACCTAGAGATGGTAGCCAATGGAACCAATCCCTGTGTAGAGGGTTGAACTTCCAAGTCCCAACTCCTGATTTCCAGGGAGGGGAAAGGAGTGAGAGATTGAATCAATCCCCAATGGCCAATGATTTAGTCAATCATGACCCTCCATAAACACCAAGAGGTTGGGGTTCAGAGAGCTTCCAGGCTGGGAGTACTTGGAAATGGGAGAGTGATGGCTTGGAGAGGGCATGGAAGCTCTGTGTACCTTGCCCTATGCATCACTTCCACCTGGCTGTTCTTTTTTTTTTTTTTTTTTAATAAACCAGTGACCTAGTAACATGTTTCTCTGAGTTCTATGAACTATTTCAGCAAATTAACTGAACTCCAAGGAGGTGGGGTGGGAACCTCTGATTTATAGCTAGTTGGTCACAAATTTTTAGAATTGGCACCATCTATAATAAAGTATAATATGCTAATCAGACCAGACATCCTTCCGGAAAAAGCTGGGGCTGTGAGGGAAACCTGGGTCCCGGGTGCCAGAGGGAAGCCGGTGCCGGCAGCCGGGGGAAAGAAGGCCTACTCTTGCACGAATTTCGTGCATCAGGTCTCTAGTTTTGTTATAAAAGGCAATTCTAGTGACACCATCTTTCCGTAACATTTTATCAGTATTTTAACTGTTCTATTCTTCAAAGTGTCAGGAAGTAGCAATGATTTGTTTTCCAAGGCTTACATGAGGCACAGATAAACCTAATTTAAAAAGTAAAAATATTACTGTTAGACTGCCGCAGAGCAAGGATGATGGATGAGTCAGGTACAGAAGCTCACCAGGGCAGAAAGCCCCGGTTGCCTAGCAAGGGTCAAAACTGGGAAAACAAGAACTTGACCCCCAGGGTAACCTCTCCTCCCCTAGCATATCCCTGGTCATGCAGTTTGAACCCTGGATCTTTCGTATCCCTGGTTAGGCGGTTTAGACCTCCTGACCTTTTCTTCCCTAAAGATAACATCTAGGCTTCAGTTGTATTTCAGCGCCAGAAAAGCAGCAAAACCAGACAAGTGACGCTATGGCTGTCTCCGGACCAGCTGCATTGACTAATGACCCCCTGTCCTGGCACCGACCAATCAGTGAGACCACGACCCTGAAAGAGCACAGCTGGGAAGCTGATGAATATTCTATTAAGTCCCTCCCCTGAGACCTGACCTAAGATATCCACCTGCAAGAAAGAGATAAATATGCTCTGGACAAAGGACCCAGTGAGTGCTCTCCCTCCTAGGAGCACGCCCTTGCCATTCCCAATGGGCACTTATCCCCCAACCTCTAAGGGACCCCATGAGACTTGCAACCAGGGGAGCGATGGGCAGCAGCAGCTCATCCTGGGCTAACCTGTCCCCTTTTCTCTGTGTAGCCCTTCCCTTTGGATATCCCATTCCCCACCCCCTTCCCTTAAATAAATTCAATTTTTCTTTATCCACAGTCTGAGATGGCTATTTAGTCTGCCTGGGTGCACCATCCATGTGAACCTTTCAATTATTTGGTCAAAGTATGCTTCCATTTATTATCTTCTTTTCCTCCTTCCTGAGTTTTCTAGTTTGAAAATTCTTAACTGTTCTCTTACTCTCTCACACACTATATTAATAACCAAATACTGCTGCTTCTAAGAGCAAAATCTCTCTTCAGGGTGCCTATCTTACCTGACCCAGTCTCCCACCGCCTGGTCAGCTCACTTCCACCATTACCCTGAGATGTGTCATCTCAAAACAAAGAGTTGATGGAGTTCCCCCAAGAAATAAAGTCCAAATCCTTAATGTGGCAGATAAGACCCTCCCATTTTAGTGACTTCTTCTCAGACTAGAGCCACTGAAAGCAGTGACCAGGAACTGGGATCACCATTCACTTGCAGCCTCACGCTCCACCTAGTGGCACAGGACCACATCCTGGGATAGGGTTCTAGGGAACATGCAGGTCAGGCCTGTGAGAGCAAACAAACCTGCCAAGATGGGTTTGTCAGCTAGAGTCAGATATGAACAGAACAGGAAGCCTGGAATTCAAAGGCCCACCTAGTAGTTTCCTCTAAGCACTGGATTCTCCTATGGAAATGCCCAGCCTCCAAGCACTGTTACCATGGCCATTCCCGAGAACAGATGAAAACTACGATGGCATCTCTCCTTACTGCTACCAAATAAAATCACAGACTAATTCTGACCCAACTATCGTATTGAATATATTGTCCGGATCTATATCCCTCCAGAATTTTCATCGAAACTCAAATCAAAAAGAGTATTCATTCATCTACAGATTAATTGACCCACTCACTCATGCACATTTAAAGATCACCTATGATGCCTTAGTGGTTCTCAACCTTCCTAATGCCGCGACCCTTTAATACAGTTCCTCATGTTGTGGTGACCCCCAATTTCATTGTTACAAATTGAACATAATTAAAGCATAGTGATTAATCACAAAAACAATATGTAATTATATATGTGTTTTCCGATGGTCTTAGGCGACCCCTGTGAAAGGTTCGACCCCCAAAGGGGTCTTGACCCACAGGTTGAGAACCACTGCCTTAGATACTGCACAAAGCAAAAAGTACAGGGTCCGAGTCATGGCTGCCTCTAAATAGGGAAGCAGATAAATAAATCCACAGAAGGGAAGTCTAACCTGAACAGGAGCAGGGAGGACTTTCTGGAAGAAATGATGACTGAGCTGATTTTGTGAAGTCAAGTGGAGTTAGTTGGGGAGGGTGAAGGATACTGTTTCAGACTCAGAGTTACACATGCAACAGAAGGCACCGCATTGAAAAGCTATCTAATGCAGCATCCACAGTCAGACTAGTATCATCACTAAAATGAAAACTCAGTGGGTAGGACTATCAGCCTCCTTCAGAAAAACCCTACAGAGCTAGATGTCTCCACTTTGCCTCTTAAGCAACAGCATTTAAAGTAAGGATGGAAAAGGATCATACAGGGCGAGCAAAAGTAGGTTAACAGTTGTAAGTACTCAAAACACAGTTTGTTCTTTTACTGTTTTTATTAGTTGTTGCATTAACAACTATAAACCTACTTTTGTCCACCCCTGTATTTTAAACTGCACAATTATAAACACCACAAATGTCCAATGTATAAATCATACGTAAATGAAGATGTAAAATGAAATTTTCCTTAATCCTCTTCCTCTTTTGGAAATAAGGGATAATATTCAACACTTTAAATTTTAAGAGGAAGTTTACTGATCACACAGAAGTGTCTTTCAGTAGGTTGGCAGTTATAGTTTTCTATAAAGTCCTGAAAGGCTTGGGATGAAAAGCATCCTCTAAGCTGTGTAATATGTACATGATATAATCTCACATTAGCCGACTGGAATGCTGGAAAACACACGCTTTCTGCTATAGACGCTCATCTGCCTCTGTTGGAGCGATGACAGCACAGCCTCACTTACTACCAACCCAATGGCGGCCCATTTTATCTTTGATGAGCACCATTAGAAAGTTGTATTACGCATGGAGACAAGATCCGTCTCCTGGTCACGTTGGCATTAACCATGACCCCACTTTGAGGCCCTTTGGAATAAGTCTCTGCTCTAAGACCATGTTTCCCATACTGTACTGCAACAGGCTCTCAGAGACCCCCGTCTTCTCTCCATCTAGCAACCTTGAGTACTGCCATTTGTAGACCACATAGGTTTGGACTCAGGGTTCTCTTTCTTTGCATTCTCTTTTAAACATACTCCAGGCCTGCAAGCAACAGGAGCAGTAGGTGTGAGATGGATGATCCAAGTAAAGCAGGATTATCACTTTCATCATGCTGGATATGCCACTTTTCCTAATGCAGTTTCAGATGCAATGGCTATTCCAAGAAACTGTTGAACACTGTGATTCCCCTTAACTAAAACTCCCAATTTTCTTCTTTAAACTGACAGATGCTAGGCCATGTCTCTATCTATTTTCTGTTGCTTAGCTGATGCCAAAGGTGCACCCATTTCTACCAACACTTTTATGGCTATTTTTCATATTCTGTGATTATTATGAAAAATATTTCTCATACAGGGGAAGTGACCATTCATTTGACAAATATTTATCAGCACACACTATCTGCTAGGCACTGAGCTAGATGATGGGAACACAAAGTTGAAGGAGACACAGAAACGTTATTTCATCCTCATCCCTTTACAAAAGGTTACGAATAGAAAGCAAGGGCCATTAGCACATAGTAGCTGTTCAACAAACTGTTACTATTATTATAATCACTTACAAATTAGTCTTAAAAATTACTACATATTTTTAAAATGAAAATTCCGCAATATTGCCACCAATACTCACCAGTACTATAATACCTCTTTAGTTCTGTACGTCTGAGCTCTTTCAACTGATTATTTTTTCTCTTTTTTTTCTCATCAGTGATATATCCCTCTTCCACAGCAATGTTGCACTTGTCTTGCTCTAAAATGGCTGTATTAACATCTTCTTTCCCAGTATGAGTTCTTGTAGCCAATGTTGAGGCTGTCTCTGCATTTTGTTTGGCTTGTTTTTTCTTTTTCAATCTAGGAAAAAAGAAGTGGAAAAACATTGGAGAATGATTTGTTAGGAGGAATTATATTAATTTCATGTGGTTGGGATTTGAGAAACTAATTGATATAGAAAACATTTATGTAATTGTTAACTACATATTCCGGTTATATTTTTCCATTCCTAAACACTTAAAAATTCTTACAGAGAGACTCGTGGCCTTTTCTCAATTTTATACCCTTAATACTAATGTCTCAGAAAATGAATGGAAAGTGCTCTAGACCTGAGAAAAAACTAGATTATTCTATAGGCTATGGTGAGTATTTTTTGTCAAGACATACAATTACCCAAATATATTGCCACATTTGCAGTGTTACATTTCTAAAGTGTTTCTGGTTTTCAATGGGCTGATAGGCAAGCACATCTATTAAAAAAAAAACACCTTTATAATCGGCTCACACGCCGAGTATAAAGATTTGGAAGGGTCAAGCAGGTTTAGGGCTAATAATTCTTTTCCTTGATACCTATGATAGTGTAATGAAGAAAGAGCTGTATTACCTGAGATAGAAAATGCATACTGACAATATGGAGTTATCATTATGATCACTAATAGCTGATACATTAGTTAGCATATTTGATGTTTTCAATTCCGCGCTCCTGAGTCACAGAGGTATGACTCAGGCAGTCAGCTGACTCTTACACATGTCTATTTCCTGTGCTCTCCTGAGCATCCGTACCATTTGATGTTGGACATGGATAAGGAAATGTTTGGGGAGAAAAACAACTGTAGGATAAAACAGGAATTAAGGTTTGATTTCATGCTGCTTTGCTCTGTGATATTGGACAAATCCATTTAACAGTCTGGAGAGGCCCCCCGATGAGAACTAAGCATGGTAAGGTATATAACAAATTCAGCTTTTGAGATAAAGGTCTCATATTCTAACAAAATATTTCAACTAGGCTGTTATTCATGGAACACTGAGCAGCTAAGTCCTTATACTTTCACTGGCTAATAAATGAAATTATAACCTAGAAGAAAGGAAAGCTGGGGGAAAAATCATGGATGAATATATTTCCCACCTTTAATTTAGCTATCTTTTTATGTTTACTTCTTTTAAAAAAACAAAACCATAAATCAAACAAAATTGGAGAATCGTAAAAAGGAACTACATTCAGTGAACACATTTTATTTTCTATCCTCGGATTTTAAACTGTTCTTTCTCTGGTAAAACAGTAGATGGGTCTTTGCAAAATCGAGTCATATATCACTCCTAATAAAACAATTTCTCTCTCATCAAGATTTCCGTATGAGTTGAAGTCACTTAGATATACAGATCAAAGATCAGCTCTTTGCTTAGGAGCTAAGCAGAACTGATTTCTGTATCCAAAAGGATGTACTAATCTTGTTCTGATACACTGGCTTATCAAAACAAGCTGACTAGTCAATAATATTGTAATTACTATGTATGGTGCCAGGTGGGTACTGGAAATATTGGGGGGAATACTTCGTAAAGTATATGATTATCTAACCACTATGCTTTACACCTGAAGCTAACACAAAATAATATTGAATGTAACTGTATCTGAAAATAAAATTTTTTTTAAATGCTCGAGATGAACCTTACTGCCCACTTCCAAAAATTATTCCTTCTAGGAGAGGAAAGAGACATCAAAAATTAGTTCCATGTGGCCTGAGATATATTGCTTTTTAATCTTCTGAATTTTTCCACTTTACGTTGACTTAAATGTCCTCATTTCACTGTCCTCACTCATATCTAGGGCATATATTTTGATGATCAGCAGCACTGTTTCAGGACATTTCATTAGGGACTGGTTTTCACACTTGGAAATAAGAAAATGAAACACATTGTGTTATTCATTTTCTCCCTTTTCCACACAGACGGCTATTGCCAATGCATATAGCCAAACATCATTATTTCATGGGGAAAAAAATGCTAGAGAACAGCAATACCAAACTTGTTTAACAGAAAATAGAGTATAATTTAATACTTAAAAAAATAATTCTTTATTGTTGAAAGTATTATATACGTCCCCTTTTTTCCCCAGTGACCCCCTCCAGCTCACCCCCATCCCAGGCTATGCGTTAATACCTCACTAATTTTACAATCAGCTACATCTTTTTGGACTAGAGAGTACTTGATGGGGCAGGGAGGGAACAGGGTGGGCACTAGTAATTTCACAGCTATTCTAAATCATGTCTGTTCTAAGATTATACGTTGACCTGGTCACTGGGCCCAGATGCTGAGCCCTCCGGGAGTTTGCCTCCGGAATGCTGTCCTTTTTCCAATTCCAGGAACAGGATGGCTGTTGTGACATCGTCCTTGAAGATCCTGGGAAAGATGCACTGAGCACATACCCTCTTCCCCTCCCCGCTGCATTCCTCAGCTGCACGTAGCCTCCTTCCCCCTTACTCCTTATATTCGGGCGACTGGCAGGAGATGTTAGAGCAGTTTTTCAAGGTATCATACCTGCTGCTCTCTCCGATGGCCGGCAAACTGAATAAATGAACATAAAAGACTCAACCCTGCCTCTGCTTATCGGCCCAGTAGGGACAGCTAGTCCCTGGACTCCCTTTAGTGTCCAGTTTCAAAATCCGCAGGGACTGCGAGCAGGACGTTTTCTTGGGTAAGTAGCAGAGGATCCACTGGCTGCCGGCCCAGGGGTTCGTGGGCTAAAACCAAGGCTTTTCCTTTATTCTCCGCGCTGCCAGGAATTTTCCACCTTCAGCTCAACCCCCTGTGTTTTCAGGGGAGGCATCTGTTGCCTCCCAGCTGGATTGAGCCTGATCAGCTCCTGGTTGCAAGCGGCTTCCATGGTCCTTGCCTGGTCTCTGCACCCGACGGGCTCCGGGTGGTCATAGAGACACAGCTGTTGGTTTCTTCTTGAGCCTGAATGGCTCCAGGTTACAGGGCACCCTGTCTGGCTGTACAGACAAAAGGGAAAGCCTTCGTCTGTCTGTGTGTGTAGTGTAATTACTGTATAGAGAAATATTTTGTTATTTGTTGATGTCTTTTCTTTACTGTTTGTTTGGTTGAATTTGCTTGGCAAATGGGTGCAGTGGTTCAGTCCCAAAGGCAGCCCACTAGGACCAATCCTGACAGAATGGGCTACCTATGCATATCCACCTATGACACAAAGGAAAATGGTATTTTACTGGAATATGCTTGGCCTATGCATAATTTAGATTCTGGAGAGAGGTGGCCGTTGAATGGGTCTTTGAATTATTATACCATATTACAACTGGAATTGTTTTGTCAAAGATCAGAAAGTCGCCCTAACCGGTTTGGCTCAGTGGATAGAGCGTTGGCCTGCAGACGCAAGGGTCCCAGGTTCGATTCTGGTCAAGGGCATATACCTTGGTTGCGGGCACATCCCCAGCAGGGAGTGTGCAGGAGGCAGCTGATCGATGTTTCTCTCTCATCGATGTTTCTAACTCTGTATCCTTCTCCCTTCCTCTCTGTAAAAAATTCAATAAAATATATATTAAAAAAAAAAGATCAGTCAAGTGGGGAGAGATGCCATATGTAAAGGCCTTTATGTCACTGCGTAATTCTGATTCTGATGAAAATGAAAAGGGACTAAGTTAATATTTTGGAGAGAGGATGTGGTATTGGTAGTACCGGAAACTAAGGATCAGGAATGGAAGGATAGGGGATGAGCTGCCTTGCGGTCTACTATTAAGGCACCCTCTCCGAGTCCTCCAAGAACCTAAGAGCTTCCCCCCTACCCTGGACTCTTAGGGAAAACAGTCTTGAGACGGTTGCCCCATCTCCCTCGAGGACGAAGCAAGGCACTCAATTTGGAGAGGATAAAGCTACCTCCTGAAAGGGCAATTTCCACTTTGCCATCAGGAGCGACTGAAGCTGGACAACCCACAAGACTCGGCTGGGCCCACACCCCTTCTCTACCTTGAATTTGCTTCATTGGAAGAATTCCAATCCCTCTTATCAGGAAGATCCCACCAAAGTTACGAACCCGACAGTTTCTACTTTGCTACGCATAATCCCAGTTGGGCTGATATCCAGGCTCTGTTAACGTCCTTTTAACTGGGAATAAGAGGGGATAGTTTATGACAGAGCTAGAGAGGAAGCACGCCGGCTCCGTCAGAAGATCCGGCCCATGCTCCAGAGCTGGCAGGAGCTATCCCATTAGTCAAACCCAACTGGGATCCTAATGACAGGGGGTTGCCTGGCTCAAGCATCATCGGAGATGCATTATAGGAGGGTTCAGGGAAGGGGTCCCCAAACAGAAGAGCTTGAATATGGTACAAGCAGGCCAACAAAAATGGACGAGGGTCCTTCTGCTCTTCAGGAAGGACTCTATCAGGCCTACTGGAAATAGAGACACAGACCCCCTCCCTCCCCAACCAAAGAACGTTTGCATTGTAAACTGGGCTTTTATTAGCCAAAGTGCTCCAGATACCAGGAAAAAGCTACAGAAAGCTGAAGGGGCATTTGGGGATGAATCCTTCTCAACTAGTTGACATTGCCTTTTAAGTCTATTATAACAAGGAAAGTAAAAAGGCCCAGATGGCTGGAAACCAAAGGCCCAAGGCCGGAGGGCCAACAGGAAAGGGGGAAAAAAGAAGAAACCCCTTAGGCCCAGATCAATGTGCAAACTACAAGGGTAAAGGCCGCTGGAAGAAGAATGCCCCAAAAAGCAAGGAGGCCCAGAGGACCAACAGGAAAGGGCAAAAGTGCTCACTGTGATGTTAAACACGGGAATGGACTCTGAGAAGGTCAGACAGGCCCAGAGGCTCCACGGCTTCAGCTGTTGATCTCTATCCTCTCCCAGGTGCCTCGGGCAAAACAGGGTGGGGGTGGGGGGGGGGGACGACAAAAAGGAGATTCTCTGATACAGGAGACACCTATTCTGTCCTCATGCCCCTCTAACTAAACTTTCATCTCAAACAGTGGCTTTGACTGGAATCTCTGGAACAACAAGCCTTTTTGAACCTGTTAGAATGTGCCACTGGCGATACAAGTCTAACCCATACATTTCTGTGCATCCCCAAGTGCCCCATCCCTCTTCTAAGGCAGGACCAATCACCTTTCTCCCGGATGAGCAATAGCTCCATCTACAGGTCCCACAGGAGCATGTCCGGCAATGTCTTATACGGGATCAAGGAAAGCCCGAACCTGCCCCAGTGCCAGCTGAACTAGAGACCCAGGCACAACCATTCGAATGGGTTCAGGAGAACTGGGGAGGGCAAAACGGGCTTTACCAGTCAAGATGGACTGGAAACCAGGGACAAAGATTCCCCACAAAAAGCAACACCCTTGAAGGAGGTACCTGAGGGGATTCGGTCACTTATTCAGAAATTTCTTAAATTTGGTTTGATTTGACCATCACTCCCCATACAACATCCCTGTGTTGCCAGTAAAGAAACCTTAAAACAGAGGAGTACCGGTTTGTCCAGGACTTAGGGGCCACAAAAAATGAAATTCCCCAGGACATACATCCCACTGTACCCAACCCTTTTACTTTGATTAATGGGATACCTGGGGACAGGGAATGGTTAAAGATGCTTTCTTCTGTGTGCTGGTTAACCCAGACTCAACCACCTTTTGCCTCTGAATGGCAAGACCCAGAGACTCTGGTCAAGACTCAGTACTGCTGGACAGTCCTCCCCTAGGCTTAAAGCCTAGGGCTTTAAGAATTCCCCCACTGTTTTCTAGGAAACGCTAAGCCAGGACCTGGATGAGCTACAGCTTCGGAAAGGCACACTGTTACAGTATGTGGGCCCTCCTCATCAGTGGACCCATGCATGAGGACTGTTTGAAGAATACCATTGATGCCCTCAATCACTTAGCAGACTGTGGCTATAAAGTTTCAGCTTCAAAAGCCCAGATTTGCACACAAGCTGTTAAGTTTCTGGGATTCCTCCTGGAACCTGGGAAAAGGAGTTTAATAGGGGACCACCGGGAAACAATTATTCAAATACAGTCCCCTAAAACAAAGATACAATTGAGAGAATTTGGGGGAATGGCTGGGTACTGTCATATTGGGATTCCCAACTTTGGACTCTGGGTTAGGCTCTGGAAGGGCCAGAGGACAGCCCCCTCGAATGAAACACGGAATGTGAATGGACCTTTGAGACCTTGAAGGCCTGACTGGCAGTGGCATCTGCTCTGGGACTCCCAAATATGTTGAAGCTTTTCCAGCTATATGAGCATGAAAGGAAAGGAGTTGGAATTGGGGTCCTCACTCAAACTCTTGGGGGCCACCCCATGCCAGTTGCTTACTTGTCTGTGAAATTGGACCATACTGTTCAAGGTTGGCCAACATGCTTAAGATCGGTAGTGGCTACCTGTGAGCACCTACAAGAAGCAGAAAAATTCTCTCTTGGTCAACCAATTACTACCTTGTGCCTCACCAAGTTCTTAGTCTACTGGAACAGCGAGGAAATTGCTGGCTGACAGCAGGAAGGATGGGAAGATACCAGGTGGTACTCCTACTAGACAGTCCCAATGTCTCTCTCAAAACCGTAAGTACTCTTACTCCTGCCACACTGCTCCCTACCCTGACAGGACCACTCTGCCTCATGACTGATCATGGACGAGGTGTATTCCAGCAGGTCAGATCTCCAGGACTACCCACTAGAAGGGGCTGATTGGACTTTATTCAAGATAGGAGGAGCTATGTAGATCAGGGGGAGGGAAGTGGGGATACGCAGTGGTCACGCTGGACAAAACAACTGAGGCTAAGGCACTGGCTCCAGGAACTTCAGCACAGAAAGCTGAATTCATTGCTTTTACTAGGGCACTAGAATAATCTAAAGGAAAACGTGTAAACATGTACGCTGACTCTAAATATGCCTTCGTAATCCTGAATATGCATGGTACTATGTGAAGAGAGAGGGGGCTGTTAACGGCCAACAAAAAGGACATGAAACATGCGCCGGAAATTTTGGACGTGGTACAAGCCATTCTCGGCCCTACCCAAGTGGCGGTAATACACTGCCCTGGACAGAAAGAGAAAACAGAGAAGCAAAAGGAAATTGGCAAAGGAAGCCCATTTACTAGTCAAGACTGAACTGAAAATGGCAAAGGAAGCAGCAAAAGGAGAATATTTACTACCACTAATACCCGCATTAGATTTATTCAAGTTTCAATCAGAATATTCAATTTCAGATCAGAAAAGAGCCGAGAAATGGAAGTTCGAGGAAATTAATGATGACTGGAAAATCAATGAACCAGGGATTATTCTTCCGCCTGAACGGTTAAGAGAAGCATATGTCCTGAAGCATAGTCATGAGGCAACCGATTATGGAAGAGATACCTTGTCTGCCTATATCAAACCCTGGGTCACAGATCCAGGAATTGCTCAGGCAATTTGTCCAGTCACAGGCAGGTGCCTCCCATGCCAGACAAATAATCTCAAGGCAGATCCCCAGCAAAGGAAGGAAGGCGGCAGCACCACAGCAGTCCCTTGGAGGACTGGCAGAGAGACTTTACCTGGATGCCAAAGCCTGGGGGTTGACGATACTTACTTGTTCCTATTGGCACATTTTCAGGATGGGCCAAAGCCCTTCTGGAGGAGATTATTCCTCAATGTGGACTCCCTAACAGCCTGCCAAGTGATAATGGACCTGCCCTTGTTTCTGAAATTACACAGAAGGTCTGTAAATTCCTCGGTTTAACTTGTAAATTACATACTGCACGGAGACCACAGGCCTCAGGAAGAGTTGAGAAAATGAACCATACCTTCAAGAAAAATACAGCTGTGTCAAGAATCTCACCTACACTGGGGTCAGGTGTTTGCCAATTGCCCTGCTCAGGATGCGAGTAGCTCCCTGAAGCAGGATTGGCTTAAGTCAAGTCCCTACGAAATAATATACGGGTGACCCTTTCAGGTCACTATAGCAACAGGAGGTGTATATATAGATCACGATATGAAGGTTAAAAATAAAAGTTATGTCCAACATCTTGTTCAAACATTAACTATAATTGATGATTTGGCATCTTTGGGTCTTTTTGTCTTAGGTCCACTGCAGCCCTTTGAAGCAAGAGGCAAAGTCTTACTCAAGACATGGAAAACTGGATGACCAGAAGGTCCACTGGAAGAGAGAGAGACCAGGCCATGGGTTGTCCTCCTCACCACCCCAGCTGCTTTGAAGCCGGCAGGAATAAAAGCCGAGATCCATCACACCAGCATCAACAGGGCACCAGAGGAAGAGTGGACCGTGAAAGCCAACGAGGACCTAAAAGTTGTCCTCCAAAGACAGCCCTTGTCCTAATCCTGGTTTTGCTTCTTACCATCCCAGCATCAGGAGAGATAATCCCTTTGAAGAGAGATGAGAATATCTGGGTCTATTTGGCAAGGAATGTGCTTAATGTCTCTGACTTTTGCCTTTCGGGTGGAATTTCTGAAAAACAGACTTTCGCATCGGGCCTAATCGGAATTGGGACACCGATTGCTAATATAAAAAATTATACTCATTTTAGGCATTTTAGGAAAGAGATAACCTATTGGGACCTTTATGCGGTAGGACCAAGTGTCCAACAAAAAGACAAGGACATGTTTTCTCTGAAGATTGCAGCAGTGGTCCCCAGCGGTGAATGTCTCTATTTCACTGGCTGTACTAGGTACTGTCTCTCCTTGTTTCATGATTACAATATGAGCTGTTCTGATAACTCATCTATCTCTTACGGAAGTGGACATACCAGGTTGCCAGCCAGTTGGTTTCTCATATGTGGTCTCACTGTTTACACCTACATCCCCGCTAACAGCACAGGGGGGCCGTGCTCTTTAGGGCGACTGACTGTTCTTATGCCTCAGAAACACCCCGTCACCCAAGCTGAACAATACCTGTCGATGACCCTGCCTACGGCCTGCAATGACAACCTTCATTTGTGGAGCCCGGCTGAATATGTTTCTTTCACCGTTTTTGTCATGTCGGTCATGGTAACTTCTCCCCAAGCAGAAAAAGGTCGGCTGGCTTGCAGCATCGTCAAGGCGCTCAACACCACCGCCAGGGCTGTCAGCGCCGAAAACCTAGAACTGGGTCAGGTTGGGGAGGCGGTTCTAGAACACCGAGCGGCACTTGATTACATACTATTACGACATCATCGTGGATGCGATCACTTCCAAGGATTATGTTGTTTTAACCTTTCTGACAGTTCTCAGCTGACAGAACATAACACTCAGCAAGTCAACGAGACCATCCCCAAGACAAAGCCATGTGAGGGCTTTTTCGGGACTGACCTAATCGTTCTTATTTTCCTTCCTTTATTTTTTGCAGCTTCTTGTTGCTTTCTATATTTTTTCCACTTCAGGTCCCGCATGCACTGTATTTCCTCACTGCGATCTCTGAGGCGAAGGAGAAAACTCTTCAACAGGGACAGAGATTTCATCTGACACTAATCTCACAGATATAAAATGGCAATCCTGACAGTGGGGAAGTGATAGGGCAGGGAGGGAACAGAGTGGGCCACTAGCAATTTCACGCGTATTCAAAATCTTGTCTGTTCTTTTCAAGATTAAAAGAGGGTTCACTTTGACCTGGTCCCTGAGCCCAGATGCTGACCCCTTCGGGAGTTTGCCTCAGGAATGTCTTGTGCTCTCCAATTCTGGGAACAGGATGGCTATCGTGGCACTGTATTTAGAAGGTCCTGGGAGAGATGCCCTAAGCACATACCCTCCTCGGCCTCCCTTGCTGCCTTCCTCAGCTGCAGGGAGCCTTCTTTCCTCCCTACTTACTAGTATATTCCACCAACTGGCAGATGTTAGAGCAGTTTTTCAAGGTATCATACCTGCTGCTCTCTACAATGGCCGGCAAATCGAATAAATAAACGCACGTAAAAGATTCAACCTTGTCTCTGCTTATTGGCCCAGTCGTGACAGGTAGCCCTGGGACCCCCTTTCGTGTCTGGTTTCACACTCATGAGATTTTGTTTCTCTGGAGGTTATCAGCATGACTGGAACATTCTGATCCTGTAACTGGACATCAGAGGTGAGTTCCAGAAGCCCACTATAAAATCTTTCCTTCAAAGCATGGAAATACACTTTTAACACCTCTGCCAAGAGGGAAAGGCTGCCAGTCTGATGAATGTGGTATAGTTAATGCTCCTCAAACATTCCATTTTAGGCTTTTTTCTTTGGGGCCTTCTCTTTTTTCTCAGGTTAGTATCTGTCATGCTAAGGCATTCTCACAATAGGGTTTTGTTATCACTAAATGAAGGTACACTGAAAACAAAAGGTGTACAAGAAAATAAACTCCCCTATTTCACCTAAGCAATTGTAATAATCCCAAATGTACACTTATTAATATTGTGGACTAAAAAATACTTGGTAAATCATCTTAAACAGATGAGTGATTGAAAATAATGTGACATATTTCACGTTTGACTGCTGTGAATATAAGTTTAAAAAAATCTTCGTTATGCTGCCATTATCTTTCTTTAGAAGAGATCACAATTACATAAAACAAGTGTTTATTATTTGACTCCTTCCCACTGTTATAACTAGACCCTGTCAGTTCTCTTTCCTGCATCTCTCCTTTCAAATGCACTCTCTCTTCTTGAGCTCTGCTTCCATCAAATCATTTCAGGCATTCATCATCTCTCAAACTGGACTGTTTCTTACAATATAATTTATTATGCTTTGTTTTATTACAAATGTAATGCATGTTAATACTATAAAAGTTTGAAAATGTAGAAGAATAAAAAGAATAAAACAAATCAAATAAAAGGCTAAGACTAAGAAGCAAGTACTCTTTTGAGGAGGTCATATAAAAGCTATAAGATAGGTCTGGCCCATGTGGCTCAGTGGTTGAGCATCGATCACGGAGGTCACAGGTTCGATTCCCGGTCAGGGCACATGCTTGGGTTGTGGGTTCAATCCCCAGTGTGGGGCATGAAGGAGGCAGCCAATCAATGATTCTCTCTCATCGTTGATGTTTCTATCTCTCTCTCCCTCTCTCTTCCTCTCTGAAATCAATAAAAATGTATATTTTTGAAAGAGCCAGAAGATAGGGTAACTAAACTATTCGGACCTTCCCTCAAAGGCAGAAGAATGAGGCAGCAATGGCTCATCATGATTCTGAGCATCTTAACTGTCCCTTCCCATAAAGGACTACTAAAGGGCTGATTCTTGGCTTTTTCACATAAACATTGTGTGCACTTGTAGGACACGTGCATACCTCATTTTTTCCCCTACCAGTATCACAACCCTCAGCAGACTGAAGGAAAAAATAAGGTGACACTGCTAAAGAAAGCACTTTTCACAGCCGAATGAACGGTTTTCCTCTGAAGCTTTTTCCATTACTCAAGGAAGGAAGTTCAGGGTACTGGCAGCAGCCAACGCCAGGGCCTTGGGCCAGCGCCTTCCCTGGTCTCTGCAGAGCTCGCTCTGTTGCTTGCTGACATCCAGTGGAACCCAAACCAAAGAGGCACCAAATGATGAGAGGCTCTCGCGCTGACGGGAGAGCTTTGGGAGGGTATGGCTGTGTCTGTGTTTTGTATTCCAAGGCCTAGGCATGATATACATTAGGCACTCAATAAGTATTTCTTGAATGAATGAATGAATGAATAAATGAATGAATGAATAAATGAGGTTATGATCTAATTTGGCTGAGATCTGCTCTCCCACAAACATGTCATTTCACAGCTTCCTCTGATTAGTAGCATGGTCTCAAAAACAAACTCTCATCTCCTTATTTAGTCTTTTATATAAAAAGAAAATATATTAGCCACCTGTAATTTAAAATGTGTTAAAATACAGACTTCTTTAATTAATATTAAATTAATGACTCCTTAATTCCACAATTTGAGGTCCACATGTTTCTGTAAAAAGTGCCATAGACATAAATACCTAGCATGGCACTGTCCAATACCGTAGCCACCAGGCAGACACCTGTGGTTGTTAAATTTAATTAAAATTTAATAGAAACTTAAAACTCAGTTCTTCGGTTGCAAGAGCCACACAATTCAAGAGCTCAACAGACTTATGTCTTGGTAGGTACTGAATTAGATAACATACGTGTAAAACACTCTACCATCACAGTAAGGAATATTACCACTAATTGTGTTCTCTCTAGTGTATAAAAGTCAAAAGAAAAATTTTTTAAGTACTTAGACTCTGAAGTCTCCTTCTTACTATAAGAATAATTTAACACATTGTCAATTTTTAAAAATTAAGTTTTACTTTTTAAAAAAGGTTATCATGAAAAGTTTAAAAGAGCATCTTCTAACAGCAACTATTGAGTTGGCTAAGGAATGAGGTGCTGTGTTACGTACTTTACAAATATTATTCTATCCTCAAAGAGCCCAACAAGGTAGGCAATCTTATCTCCATGTGACCGATAAGAAAGGAAAGGATGTGAAAAATTAGGGCCATTTCTTAAAATCACAGGGCATCATTAAGTTGCAGAGCAGAAATTCACAACACAAAGTTCAAGCCAATGGCCACAACACTTCCCACGACCCCTCCTAAAAGTGTCCTATGGCATATATATGTACAACTTGACTTTAAAATTAAAGCCACTGGACTTTTGCAATTCTACGTACTACTTAGAGGAGAATGGCCTGGCAATCTAGTGGGCTTCAATGAGGAGTACACTCACAGGAAGGAAAGATTTAGCTTCTGGGTGTGGCTCTCTGTGTATCAGCCGTGACCTCTGCAAATGCGATAAAGTCTCCAGCACTTCTAAGGTGAACAAAAGCAAAAAGCTGGCATGATTTTCAAGGTCCTAACAGCTCACATATGGTTGAGATTAGGAGATGTGCTGAAGCTGCTGTTTTGAGGTAAAAAAGAAATATATATATATGTTTATATCAAAACTAAACCTTCCCAAGAGTCCACACTTTCCTGTGCTCCCTCACATCCGATTCCATTCTCCTTACACCTCAGAGTTCCCAGGCCTGCAGAGTCAGAGGCAGAACATCATTCTTATACAAAGAATGATAAAGGGGGTGAGGGGTGGAGGAAGGAAAATAAAAAATCCTATATAATAAAAGGCTAATATGCAAATTGACCAAACAGCGGAACGACCGGTCGCTATGACACGCACTGACCACCAGGGGGCAGATGCTCAGTGCAGGAGCTGCCCCCTGGTGGTCAGTGCACTCCCACAGGGGGTGTGCCACTCAGCCAGAAAGCCAGAAGCCAGGCTCATGGCTGGAGAGCGAAGCGCAAGCCTCTCCTGCCTCTGCGGCAGCACTAAGGACCCCTTGGAGGATGTCCAACTGCCAGCATAGGGCGTGGGGAGTGGGCCTAAGCTGGCAGGTGGACATCCCCCGAGGGGTCCCAAACTGCAAGAGGGCGCAGGCTGGGCTGAGGGACCCCTCCCCCCACCCCCGGTGCACAAATGTCATGCACCGGGCCTCTAGTAAAAAAATAAAAAGCATTGTTCTTTGATTTGGAGCTAATGGCCCATGAATGAAAGTAGAAAATGTCAAAAATGACCAACCCTGAGGGCAATATAGTATTTTGTTAGCTTCAGTTTTTTGTGTTTTTATTGATTTTTTTGGAGAGAGAGGGATATGACAAAGTAACATCGATCAACTGCCTCCTGTGGGGATCGAGCCCTCAACCTGGGCATGTGCCCAGACTGGGAATCGAACCTGTAACTTCTTGGTTCATAGGTCAACGCTCAACCACTGAGCCACACCAGCCAGCCTCAGATTTTTGTTTTTAATTTCCTTAAGCATACCAACCACTACTGTGTCTCATTTTATTGTTACAGGTGAAGAGGAGAGATTTGATCTAATTCTGGAGAGTATATTAATGAATGGAGGGAAATAAAACCTACTTTGGGCCACCCCTGTATAGCTATGGAAAAATGGCTGAATGGTCAATAGGGAAGAAGAGGAAAGGGGGCAATTTTATTTAAATTTATATAATTTGTTATTGTTGAATATTTTGCACAGCAAGCATATATTCCTTTTGCAATCATAACATAAACACATGTGTAAAAGTTAAACATCTGCAGCTATGGCAACATGTCTGTAAATCTCTGTGCTTATTCTCCCCAGTCCAGCTATCACAGCGATTTCCTGAACTGCAGCCCCGCTTCCTTCCTTATCGGACGGCGCTGGTCTGTCTCCCTCAGGAGACCTTTACAAGGATCTTGTTCATGCCTGTTCCACTGCAACCTTGTCATGGACTGTTCTGACCTTCAGGGTGCAGGCTGTTTTTTCCTGGTTGCCTAAAAGTGACTCTTGCCATTTCGGGATTGACGGAAATGAGGTGCAGCCAGAGCCAGGGACCTCATTGTTCCTTCGTAGGTATGCATCCTTGGGCAAGTTACTAAACCTAAGCCTCAGGTTCCTATCCTTGAAAGGAAAGTAATGGTTTGTGATGTCTAAATAGCACACAGAAAGCTGGCTTTTACTACCAACAACAATCCGTGCCTGGTTCTCGTAAGAGGTCAGCCCAATAACCAGAAGTTACGACTCTGTTGTCCTGCAGCTGCTGTCATTACTTGGGAATTTCTCAGCATCTAAGTAAATAAAGTAGCATATAAAGCAGTAAGAACACAACAAAGAAGGCATTTGATAAATTCTCGATGTTAAAATTGTGTGTTCACATTATTTTTCTCAGTGTATGTAAATAACTTTATTTAACTCTGCTAGGAATTTAGTCACCAGTACAAAGCCATTTTTTATTATTTTTTAAATATATATTTTTTATTGCTTTCAGAGAGGAAGGGAGAGGGAGAGATAGGAACATCAATGATGAGAGAGGGTCATTGATGAGGTGCCCCCTGCACCCCAGGTATATGCCCTGACCCAGAATCCAACCTGTGACCTTCTGGTTCATAGGTTAATGCTCAACCACTGAGCAACACTGGCCAGACCAAAGCCATTTCTTATTTATAAGAGAACACCACTTCTAGTCTATGGCCATACCACCCTGAACGTGCCCGATCTCGTCTGATCTCGGAAGCTAAGCAGGGTCAGGCCTGGTTAGTACTTGGATGGGAGAACACCACTTCTAGTATTCCACTTCATCTTGTGATTTCACAAACAGGTCAGCTTGCAGTCTCCAGTGCAAATCCCCAAGTGTGATATATGTCAAACAAAATCACCCTTAAAGCCAGAGGTAGAAAAATCATTTTTAAAAGTAAATCACTGTTGAAAATTCTCTCTTGAAAGTATGACCAAACAAAACCAAACAGTTTAGGGGTAATCACTGAAAAAATCTTCAGCTGCTCCTGATACTAGGGACACCCTTTGTGCATTCTTTTTTTTTTTCACTTTGTCTGATTTTGATAAGATCCCCCACCCCCAAGAGAATTCATCAATTCAACTGGAAACACCCTGGTTCCAAAGGACCAATGCCGTCAGAATAAGAGATCCTTTGGCTTCAGGTTCAATAACTAGCGATATACCCATCCAGGTGAACAAAGATACACACAATGGAATTTCTCTGACCTCAGGAAAGAATGCCTTCTCACAGAGACCCCTCAACATACTATGATCAGGGAAAAACCACAAAAATTCCCTTTTTAAAAATCCTCACCCCAGGACATGCTTGAGTGTGTGTGTGTGTGTGTGTGTGTGTGAGAGAGAGAGAGAGAGAGAGAGAGAGAGAGAGATTAATGATTTTTGGAGAGAGGGGAAGACAGAAAAACATCAATAGGCTGCCCCATTGATCGGCTGCCCATCCCCCACCCCCAGCACCTGCCCGGATCTAACCACAACCCAGGAATGTGCCCCGACCTGGAATAGAACCCACAACCCTCGGGTGTATGGGATGATGCTCCAACCAACAGAGCCACCCAGTCAGGGCCTCAAATTTCCCTTTCTATGGAGTTCTTTGTGCTATTAAGACAGCAATGGGGTCGGCAATCATAGGTATTCTGTTCATCAAAGGCAGGTGCCAGGAATGGGTGCAAACTGCCACCCTTTCAGAGGAGCTTTGGGTGGGTTCGTGAAGAATATTTCAGAGAACCTTACATCCCCCCCGCCCCCAATACCAGGATGACAATGGCACTGTCACAAAATGGACGCAGAGAGCATAGAACGTTTGCCTTGTGTTTATGAAACCAGATAGGCTTCTGTTGTGTACACAGACTGCCTGTGTGGGAGGGAATCTGGTTCCCTTTTCTGAAAACCAGGAGGCTGAGTCTCAGCCTGAAAAAACTAGAGAGAAGTCTGGGGCACAGACAAGGGTCACACATACCTCCCCTGGAAACTGAGGAGGGGAACCTGCTCCCGGCGATAACGGAATTGTGTTGTCCTAAGAGGAAGGAGCGAAGTCCGGGAAATATGGCATTTACATAGTAGGAATTTTATCCACCAGGAACAAACTGATAAGCTAGCAACACAGAAGTTCGTTAAAAATCTGCCAAGAGTAATGTTAAGAAGTGAAGACTATTTGGGAGCTTTTAAATTCTCTTTCGCTTTACAACATTATTATATTCTGTATGTGGTTTATTTAACTTAATACAGTTAAACAAAATACTTAAAACAACACAAAACAACACACATTGATTGCCTTAGTCTGGAGGTCCGTCGTCTGAAATCAGTTGCAAGTCCACACCACACACAGAAAAGGCTCTTTTCTAGCCTTCTCCAGCTTCCAGAACTGCATTCCTTGTGGTCCCTTCCTCCACCTTGAGAGTCAGCAACATAGGATCTGTCTTCAATGTCACGCTGTCTTCTCTGTCCTCACATCTCCCTCTGCCTCCTTAAATGGCCTCTGACATTGCATTCAGAGGCCCACATGGAAGATCTCAGATAATCTCATTTTAAGATCCTTAACCATATGTTCAAGTTCTCTTTTGCCATATAAGGAAGCATTCAGAGGCCTAGGAATTCGGGCCTGGATATCTCCGAGGGCCATTATTCCGTCTACCACACGGAGTAAATTAGCTTTTGTGTTATGAATAATTGTAAACTGAGCATCCTATCACTGTAGGACCTTAGTCCTCCATGTCCAAATCATTACTACGTCTACACAACGCATTCTGTTACTTTAAGAAGTTCACTGCTGGCAGTGACTGGAGTTAGCACATAATTCTAAGGAAAAGCCCAAAAACGTTGATTCAGGACTCTCCTAAAATCTTAAGGTGCATGATAATATTATAGATACTGAGCTTTCGTTTTATGTTGGGTGACTCCAAAACAGCCTCTTGGGAGTGGGGATAGTGTAAGAATTTTTAACAGGATTTCTAAAAGTTTATATATCGTTTTTATATCTGATTAACTTCACTCTTCCCTTAAATCTGTCATTCACTGTCCATGATCATTTATGAAGTCAAGGAAATCTTCCAAATATCTTTTATTAGAGCTAATTAATGTGCCTAGAAATCTTTTTGTCAGTTAATTTAAAAATATATATGTTTTACTCAAAAGGAAGCATATGCTCACACTCCCCAATGACCTTCAGAGAAAACAGCATTGGGATTATTTCAAAACGACATTAATATCACAGCACCACAGCAATATACTTCAGGGACACAATTCTTCTGGAGAAACAGAAAGATTTTGGTTTCTTGAAGCCATTTCAGCAAACTAACACAGAGCTACCTTAAAAATTATCCAGCATAAATACGCTAATGTCAGGGATTCTATTCTCAGATTTTTACCTAATTCCTTGTTCACTGCTTAACCTATAGAAAAATGGAGAAAAATAATGGCTAAAAAAATTACAATCCTGAAACTAATCAGTTTAGTATGTAAATGAATGCTCTCCTGAAAGTGTAGTGAAACAGATTATGGGCGACCAGCATAAATGGCTTCTTGACAGAAAACAATGATGACTGGCATAAAATTAGAATATGTTCTAACTCAACTATCCCCCTCCTTCCCACTTTTAAAATATAGTCTAATAATTTTTAGCTGCTTTTGAACAATTTGACATACACGTATACTTATCCTTTTATGATCACGTTATTTCAATGTCATAAGTTAGAAGTGGCTTCATAACTTGTCCTGTCCTTATGGGCACTTTCGGAAAGAAGAATCTAACATCTGGTATAAAATTTTAAAAATTATTTTGGCAGATGCCCACAATTTAGTTGGTTTACATCCAATATGTCCATTCAATTTCTTAGAGGTATTTTTCCAGGTGACCTATCCTGGCTGTATCCTTGGGAAGTGACATTGCTCACAAATAGGATTCAGGGGGTGGGAGACTGGTGACACCTACCTTGAAAAATTTCCCTTTTAAATTAGTGTAGAATTCTGGGGGATTCACCCATGTGTAAGGGTGCACCAAACTAGATTTTTGAAGAAAAGACCCCGGCCTTGCTTTCCTATATCTGAGGGCCCATCTCTAAGGTGATGACCACCCAACCACATGGCAGTCCTGGTTGGGCTCTAAAAAAAGCCTCATCAGTGATCAGTGCTCAAGTATATTAGTTTCTCCTCACCAACCAAAAAGAACACCTGTGGTATAATAAAAAGTACAAATTTTATCTTTGTCCCTCCCTGGTTCCTGCACAGAGTTCCTGGAACATTCTCTGAAATGATAAGAATGTCTTTTCTATGCTAATAAGGTGACTCCTAGTACGTTTGGGTGTGGAGGGAGACAGATAACTTCAGGATAGGGGCTGATTACCAGAAACACCAAATTTTTTGTTTGTTTGTTTTTTTAATCCTCACCCAAGGATTTTTTTTCCCATTCAATGTTAGAGAGAGTGGAAGGGAGAGGGAGAGACAGACAGAAACACAGAGGTGAGAGACACACATCGATTGGTTGCCTCCCGCACACCTCCGACAAGGGCCAGAGCTTGCAACTGAAGTACGTGTCCTTGACCGAAATCGAACCCAGGACCCTTCAATCTGCAGGCGGACCCTCTATCCACTGAACCTCTATCCAGTGAACCAAGCCGGCTAGGACTCGTCTTTTTTTATTATTATTATTAAATTTATAGGGGTGACAATAGTCAATTTTTAAAATTAAATTTATTGGGGTCAAGTCTTGATTATAAGTTTAGAACTTTCAGCCCTACCCCCATATCTTGAAAGAGGTATGGAGAGATGCTGGAGATTTAGTTCAATCACAAATGGCCAATGAATTCATCATGCCTATATAATAAAACCTTCATAAAAACCCTTACATGACAAGGTGTGGGGAGCTTCTGGATCGGTGAACACATTGAGGTACAGGCGGGTGAAGTGCCCAGAGAGAGCATGGAAGCTCCGTACACTCCCACCCCCACACTTTGTCCTATGCATCTCCTTCATCGGGCTGTCCTCAGTTATAACCGTCACAAAACATGAGTACACCGAAGTAGTGTTTTCCTGAGTCCTGTGAGTTGTTCCAGTGAATTTCAACCTGAGGAGGGAATCATGGGAGCTTCCAAATTTGTAGCCAAATCAGACAGAAAAATGGGTTAACTGGAGACCTGGAAATTATGACTGGCGTCTGAAAGTGAGGGCAGTCTTGAGGGACTGAGCCTTTAACCCTGTGGAGTCTGAACCAGTTGGTGTCCGAATTGAATTGAATGGTTGGACACCCCTTTGGTTGTGGAGAATCAGAGAACACCAGATTCTAGACTTTGCCAGAGGACCAATCTTGAGTACAGCAGAGAAGATGGGAGTGAGGCTGATACTTTTACAAAAAAACACGCAAGCTAACCTCTTCTCTGATCGGAGATGGGTGACTGAATGCCTGCTGGTATGTTCTGCTTGGCCCACAAGCACTTCTTAAAAATCCAAATGACTGAATGATGAAGTGGGGACATTTCACATAAAATTGGACTTCAAGCTCACCTTGAAGAATCAGAAGACAGAACAGCATGCTCTAGAACTGCCCATGGCCGAGCAGGATGGAGATGAGCAAAAGGAGCTGCCCTCCTCCCACAGGGCATGGGTGGTCCAGTCCCCCCTTGTCTTTCCCTAGACTGCCCCGGCGCAAGAGGCTGCCATTACACCTTAGTCATTCTTTCACATCACTGCTTTGGTCCCTGAACATCATTGTTTGCATTTTTTTGCTCCAGAAGCATAAAGTTTTATTCTTGGGTCAGTTCAGATCATCAGAAAGCTGCAGTCTTGGACCACATTGTGCTGGCCCATGGCCAAATGTCTTCTACTGAGTATTACATTGGCACCATGTCCTCTCATGTCACGGCAGTAAATTGCTCTCATTGATGTTGTTCAATTCGCTACCACTCCATTTTTTAGTGTTCTTTTACAAAGGACGTGATAATTTTAGAGGTAAGGGCCAGGAAAGGCTTTGTCACCTGGGGAATTGTTATGTGCCGTACTCATGAATGGGGAGAACCATGGAAAGAAGTTCTTTTAATTTATCACTGACCATGAAGTAGTTCTGAGTCAACTACCTAACCAATAGCATGCAGCTTGGTGTCCTACTTTTCATCCTAATTTACATATTCCCTGGTCTGGACTTCCAATTTTTAATTAGCATTGTGTAATTTTTTTATAAGGGCAACAAAGAAAGAGTATTTTTATCAACGGATAATTGCAGTCTTGTTCCTGTGTGACCTCCTAAGGGAAACTCTGGGTTTGATTCTCAGCTTTTTTCCTTTTCCCTTCTTCTGGGCTTATTAACACAAATGTGAGAAACGAATGAGGAGGGAAGTGGGAAAGGACATATAGTGAGGAGGAAATAGAAGGAAAAATACCTAAAAAAGATGGGGGAGAGAAGGGGAAAGGAAAGGGCTTCCTAGATTTGGGAACAGCTTGTGTATAAGTTTCAAGAAGAAGAAGACTGAGTTTGGGCAAATAGCTGACAGCACGTAAACAGTAGAGAGATGGGAAAAGAGGATTTTTTTTAAAAGTTCTACTATATGTATATAACACATTTGCCCTCCTCTTGGATATTTGTGAAGCTAATATTTGAATTATTTTCAATTATTTTCTGTCATACTTATTTTTGAATGTGACTCAATGCTGGGACTGGACCAAAACAAGGCTGGATACACATGGGTGAATATGTGTAGTTTTTTTAAAATGTGTTTTTATTGATAGTAGAGAGAGGAAGGGAGAGGGATAGAAATTTCGATCGGCTGCCTCCTGCATGACCCCCACTAGGGATTGAGTCTCCAACCTGGGCATGTGCCCTGACTAGGAATCGAACTCAGTTCATGGGTTGACACTCAACCACTGAGCCACACCAGCTGGGCCATATGTGTAGTTTTTATATGATGCCTCCAATGTTGTGGAATAAGGTAGGGTGTGAATGAATGAATGAACATATAAACAAGAATCAAATAAACTTCGATCCTGGAATAATAAAGCAGGCTAATTTTAAGTTGAGTTATCTATGTCAAATTTTGCAAATTGATAAAACCCTTGAATCTGACCATGTCACAGAGGCTCAAAGGGACCAATATCGCAAGTAAAGTTGTTCTACACCCTTACAATAGTAGAAATCAAACTCCACCCAACACCAATCTACTAATATAAATAATAATATAATGTTTTTTAGGTGAACAAAAAAGACCTAACAATTCCCCTACCACTCGAACACCTGCTCATGTCCCCCAGAAAAAATAACCCACTGGACTTTGGGTTCATTAACTCTTCTTCCTATCTAATACCTCACTTGGCACACTGAGGTTTAACAAAGTACATTATATGCCATAAACGGAGTGATTAGACCACCCTCTCCAATAGCACTCTTTACCAAGAAACTTTCACTTGGACCCTACTGTACTTTCTTTCTGATGTTTTATTAGTTGTTGACAAAAGGCAAGGTAATTTCTCATAAATATTTGTTTATATAGTTTTAAATGTTCTGGTCTCAGAAATTCTTTTCAATTTTAATATGTATTATGAGACTCTTTCAAACCTTCACAATACTGGAATAATAGTCTTTCAAATTTCCTGTGGATTTCCATGTCCCCGCTTTAATCCACAGGAAAACTCAGCTGGACTTTATTTTGGCTGAGATTAAAGAAGGCTTCTGAAGAAAAAAAAAGTAATGATTATAATATTTCATAAGATGAGGGAAAATAAATATGTTTTTTAACTATTACTGAGACTCTCTGCAGAGAGTATAATAGCTACAGTTCAAATGAAAGTCAAATTTAAAAAGTCTCATTGCTGCTTATATGAGTTAGGACAAAGAAGCTCCAGTTAATATTGAACCCACATATACATTACAATTTGCATAGGTAAAATCTCAAATAGTTTATCAACTATTATATCCTTAGTAAGACTACTATACACATAAAAAATAAGGTGCTCTTCATCAACATATTAATTTTTCTATTTTCAGATATTGTTTTGGGGGACATGTAATGTTAAAGAGAGCACTGAATTGAGTTTTCAGAATTCTACATAAAGCTGTTACAATATCAAAAATTCTAAAATGGTAAAATAATTTAAGATGATACAATAATTACCTAAGCTAATAAAAATTATCTTTTCTGTTTTGTTTTCCAAGAAGCATCTATACTAATAAAAGGGTAAAATGCTTATTAGACTCGACATCTTCCGGACATCCTTCCAGACAAAGCCACGGTGGCAGGGGCCTAGGCAGAGGTGTTTAGGGGCAATCAGGCCAGCAGGGGAAAGCAGCTGGGAGTGAGATCAGGCCAGCAGGGGAGGGCAGTTGGGGGTGGGATCAGGCCGACAGGGGAGGGCAGATAGGAGTGATCAAGCAGGCAGAGGCAGTTAGGGGCGATCAGGCCGGCAGGGGAGAGTAGTTGGGAGCAACCAGGCCAGCAAGGGAGGGCGGCTGGGGGCGAGATCAGGCTGGCAGGGGAGGGTAGTTAGAAGTGATCAGGCAGGCAGAGGCAGTTGGGGGCGATCAGGCAGGCAGGCAGGTGAGCGGTTAGGAGCCAGTGGTCCCAGATTGCAAGCCGGACATCCCCAAAGGGTCCCCGATTGGAGAAGGTGCAGGCTGGGCTGAGGGAACCGCCCCCCCCGCCCCCCATGCAGGAATTTCATGTACTGGGCCACTAGTACATCATAAAATCCCAGGTAGGAAAGCTCCTTAAAAGTCATCTCATGGAATCATCCAATGCTGGAGTTAACTACTATATTTGCCGATCTTTCTAGAAACTCACTGAGACTCAACATTCACCATTCTTCTTTTTAACATGCTAACTCCAGTGCCTAGTTCAATGTCTGACACACTCCAGAGAACTGGAATAGGCTTTGGTTGGCCTCCCTACAATCTTTTACTCCTTGTTCTGACATCCAGGACCCTTCTCTCCAACTTTTAATAGCACATCTGGGTAGGACTCCACTTCACCTCTAGGAATGAAATACTTGACCCAGGACTGTCCAATCAGAGCACTGAGGCCCTCTGGACAGCTGCCCAACTGCAGTGATTATGCCAAAAACCGGCACATGTTCTAAGCTGGTCCAATCAGGGTGAATCTCAGGACTGTATCAACTACTGGCTTGTGAACACACTCGCCTTGCCTGCTGTTGTGCAAGAGGTTCCTGAGTTGGCAGTATCTAACAAGGAATACAAAAGAATGAAAGAGCTTAGATACAGAAAAACTGAGTCATGATGACATTATTTGGGCCCAAATCATTCCTCTAGTGAAATCTAAATCTAACCCGGGCCTTTTAACTTATGTGTTCCAATAAATCCCAAACTCGATTTCCCCCCTAAGCTAGTTTGATCTGTTTTCTGTTACTTGGTACCCCCTCTCCCCGAAGAGGGGAAGAGAGCCCTGACTATTATGGAAATGTATATGCGTATGACCACAAAATGAAGACTGGCTGAACTGGGGTTGGATGGCAGCTGGAAAGTTAGCCATTGTTATCATGTGACAATAAAATGGATGACTGCTGATTTTAAAACTAGATCATGTGTGTATCAGTACTGTATTATCAGGGGACTTAAGAGAATTTGGGGGAATTCTGGAAATCCTAAAAAATTTTTGTTTTAGCCTTCCGTAAGGTCTTACAAAAAAATACTAGACAAGCTCTGCTAGGAGAGAACCTTTGTTTGTGGCTTACAACAGCTGAGAGTCTGGTGACCTGGAGTCTTGCAGAGGTGGGAAAGCCAAAAATATTTGCCCAAAACTAAAGTAGTTCAGGAAAAGTGTGGAACTTCACTGTACACAGATAAGGATCATGAGGACCTGACCTTCTTCAGGCCCCTCCCTCCCCAAATACCTCTAATTATTCCTCCTGCCAGACTCATAGAAAAATGGCACCACTGATTGATGCCAATACAGTCCAGGGCCCCTAAGAAGCAATTAAATAGTGTCTCCCCAACTCACTGCACTAGTTTTTACTGCCCTGATGCAGAGAGCCAGAGGGCAGTACTATTCTGAAGGCCAGGGGATGGGCTGAGCACCAGTTCACTGCTGAGAGACCAAAATTTCCAAGCCAAATTCTATCTCCATCCAAAGACCATGACTCAGTCAAACCTATGTTCTTGCTACTAGCCCGTGGTGTTTGGCCAATGAAAACAGAATGACAGTCTGCAAAATTTTAAAACGGGACTGTATTGCTAGAGAGCCCTCTGATTTGTCAAATAAAATATACTTTTAATCACTCAACTCCAAACATCATCACTAGGTCCCCAAATCTATGCCATCAGAAAATGGGCTGCTAGAGAAGTCAGCACCCAGAAGGGCTCCTCCTCGGTGTTGCCAGGACAATGGACAAGAGCGAGGCACTCTGAGCCCCGAAGCTGATCGGGAAACCCACTCCAGGGCCAGAGCAGGGAAGCCTTGCCGGTCCTGGTCAGCCATATCCGGTAAGTGCAGCTGACTACTGGCCAGGGCGTGCTTCTCGGAGCTCCTTTTCCCAAATCAGAGTTTTCACTGTAGTCCGATGAGGGCGACTCTGAGTTGGACTGAATGAGCTACCAGATAACACTGTTGGTCTTTCCTACCCCAAAAAATAGGAGGCTGGAGTTGCACCAATCTTCCTGTCTCCACACAATGAGAGTCTAGAGCAGGGGTGGGCAAACTTTTTGACTCGAGGGCCACAATGGGTTCTTAAACTGGACCGGAGGGCCGGAACAAAAGCATGGATGGAGTGTTTGTGTGACCTAATATAAATTCAAAGTAAACGTCATTACATAAAAGGGTACGGTCTTTTTTTTTTTTTTTTTAGTTTTATTCATTTGGGCCGTAGTTTGCCCACGGCTGGTCTAGAGCCACCCCAGGAGCGAGCTATGGGGCCTGAGAATACAGGGGAAACAGTCGAGAGATGGAGTTGATATACGAACCCCAAGTCCACTCTTAGTGTCATGCCTACTCTTTGAAGTTTTTTCCCTACAATTCTGCCCCCTCTCCCCACTCCTCCAAACAACATTTCAGAGCCAAAAGCAAGCCCTGTGCTTCTGGCTGACTGGCTACAGATAGGAGTTTCAAACGACCCCCCTCAGAATGCCAACTCAGAATGCCAACTGCAAGTCCAGGTTGCTAACTGTTCTTCTGACCAACTGGCTATAAAGCAGTTTCCCACACCCCGTTTGGGTTCAAATAATTTGCTAAAACAGCTAGCAAGTCATTGACCAGTTCACAATATATACATAAATCACATCATTATGTTGAATATAATGTTATATGTCAGTTAGAGCTAAAAAAAAAAAAAAAAAATCCAGTCACAGTTTAATTTAAAAGTTCATATCTGTAAGGAAAATAGTTAATACCAAGGTACTCTAATTCCTAGCACTGTACATCTGTTTCTTAAAACAATATGCAAAAGTTCTACTCAGTAAAAAACAATTGGGAATTCGCCAACTACCTTTGGATACATATTATAGAGAGGGCACATTATAATAAATTTTTTACTAATTGTTATAAAAATTTTTATTTAAAATTTCTAGTTTTCATTGAAGATAGTAAAACTGAAAATTTCTACTACGGAACAGATTTATTCTAACTAACCTGAGATATCTTCGGAGGGTACTATGGAGGTATTCTAGAATAAAGGCTTTGGCGTTAGGCACCAATAGGAAGAAGTCCTGGCACCATTACTTGCCAGCTGTGTAACTTGAGAAGTTACTAAACTACTCCAACCCTGTTTCCTTGCCTTTGCCTGTCAAAATGAGGAAGATACCACCACCTACTTTATGGGTTGTTCTGAGGATTAAATGAGATCAAATTTGTAAAGCACCTGGCAGAGTAAGCAATCATAAAAAGAGAATAGCCCTGCCAGTGTGGCTCAGTGGATGAGCACTGACTTATGAACCTGGAGGTCACGGTTCGATTCCCGGTCGGGGCACATGCCTGGGTTGTAGGCTTGATCCCCAGTGTGGGGTGTGCAGGGCAGCTGATCAATGATTCTCTCTCATCACTGATGCTTCTATCTCTCTCTCCCCATCTTTCTTCCTCTCTGAAATCAATAAAAATATATATTTTTTAAAAAGAGAATATGGTACCACAAATATACACAAGTAACATTTTATAATGTGTTCTAGGCCCTGGGTGGACAGAGTGCAGACAACCTGGTGTGTTTTATCTCCTATCTTCTGCTTTATCACCTTGTTGATGTCCTCTTGACTTTTTGTAAGGGTCAGTCTTCAAGCTGATCTCTCTGAGGACCCATCTCTGATGGATCATCTGCATCAGCTAACAGACATGCTCTAATCCCTCCCCTTTCGCCTTCCTCTTTAAAAACCTACCCTTCCTTGACCTCCACATCTCCTTCCTACCATGGCCCTAAGTTTCGGCTTCCCTTCCCAGCCAAGTTCCCAGAAGAACTGCCAAAAGCTCTGTCTCCATTCCTTTACTTCACATTTACATTAAACTGGCTGCTCCTACCACTGCACCGGAACAGCTTTTATTCAATTATCAGTGCTGTCCACTGGTCACACTTAATGGATACTTTTCTGTCCTCATCTTAATTTGCACCTCTCACTGCTATGAAAATTGCTGGTCATTCTCTCCTTGAAATGCTCTCTCTTGGCTGCTGTGAGTCCACCACTTCTGGATTTCATCCTATTCGAACACTAAATGTTGGAGTTGTCCAATTGTGCTCCCGTTCCTTTGTCCTGGTCTCTTTTCAGTTAACACTCTTTGCCTCTATGATCTCATCCATTCCTATCAATTTCTATCTCAGCCCAGACCACCCTGTTTTCACTCTAGATTCACAGACCCAGCTGTGCAGACATCCACTCGGATGTCTCATATGCATCTCAAATTCAACACATCCAAACTGAAATTCTTGAAATTCCTTCTCAAAAGGAATGTTAATTTCTAGTTTTCCTATTTCATGTAATGGAACTCCATCCCTCTAGTTGCTTAATCCAAATTCCTAAACAATGGTCAACAAGGCCCTGCATGCCCTACCCCAGCCGACCTCTCCACCTTCTGTGCTATCCTCCCTAAGAGCACTCTGTTCCAGCCACACTGGCCTACTTGCAGCTCCAGGAACCTGCCCAGCATTTTTTTCCACTTTAAAATCTTTCCATCAAAGTGTCTCCCCCGCTTAGAACCGTCCCTTCCTTTCCTTTCTCCCAGCCCTTCTCTTAAACACATAGGTCACCTGGCAAACTCCTGCTCCTACCCAAGGTCAGCTTAAATGTCACTTTTCCTTGAACATCACTCCTGTCTAAAGTGGATATTACCCTTGCAATTATTTCATAACATCCTGTTATTTTTCCTCATAACAAACACTGCAATTTCTAATGACATATGCATTTATGTGTTTACCTATTTAATGTCTTTGTGAAAAGTAATCTCCATAAGAGCAAGACCCATATTTGTAGTGTTTGCTGCTCTACCATCTGGGCTTAACAGTACAGGCACATAGGTCTGTCTGAGATATAAGCAAAGTAAACATTTATTCCCATAACACAGTAATTTACTTCAAATCCAAGGATAAACATTATGGGACTCTAATAGAGTCTTATATTTGGTTAAGTCAAAAAACTGGAGATGTCCTCAGTATCTACCTGCATCAGATAATATAATAACCAAAGTGGTCATTTATTCAAAATTAGAGGTAAGTTTTCCTCTGCATTAAAAATAAACAGGAAAAGGTAAACATTATGTATATTAGGTTCATAAGTCAATTATTTTATAATTTTAAGTTTTTAAAAAATTGTTAACTTAAAGATAAAAGATATATGTGTATATATATAATTTTTATTATTTAAAAACCCATACACTCTTTTAAAAGAAAAATTATCCTATAGCCTATATAATAAAAGGCTAATATGCAAATTGTCCCCTCGACTGGGAATTTGACAGGGAGTTCAACTAGGCGTTCGACCAGGGGGCGGGGCCAGCTGACCAACCACCCATGGCCCCTCCCCCTGGCTGGCCCCATCCCTGATCGCCCCCCCACCCCGACTGGGGGCAGGGCCAGCCTGCCAACTGCCCGTTGCCCCTCCCCCCACTGGCCCCATCCCAGATCGGGGGTGAGGCCAGTTGGCCACTGCCTTCAGCCCCTCCCCCCAGCCGGCCCGGCCCAATTGACCTGGCCACAGGATCCCACCTGTGTACGAATTTGTGCACCAGGCCTCTAGTATTATATATTTGCATATATTTGTGTATGTACATATAACTCATTTTTCCATTTAAAATACATCTATGCTTATTAAAAAAGAAAAAAAGAAACCCCAAAATTCTGATTGTATAAGCTCAGAGTTGTGGTTAAAAAATTTTTTAATTCCTTTCATTATCAAGTAAAAGCAGTTGATTTAGCAGAGTAAAAGGTAATACCCCCCACTTAAAAAAATAATAATACAGCCATTGAAATGGAGATGGCTCCATCCCAAATGACCTCACCACCAGCATCTGCTTCAATTACCTTCTGAAAATGAAATAACCAAATTACTGTTCAGCTTTCTGCTGTGCTAACAAAATTAAACTGAAATATCAGACTTCATCTGCTTTAAATTATACAACTTCTAAAACCAAAAGCTCTTTAGTTGTAAAGTGTTAAGAACATGTACCATAATCAACAATAACATAGTCTCACATGCAGATAAAAAAACAAATGGAATGATTAATGACTTAATTCAAATCATCCACACAATGATTTGATTTAAATCATTCCACCTATTCAAAAATGGGATTAATCAATTTTTATTCTCTTCTTCCTTGTACAACAGATGTGTTATTAAAAATACATACACTAAGCTGGATTTTTAAATGCCACAGAATGATGTAGAAATACAATTAGGTTTCATTTATATAATATAGAAAAGAATGGACACAGACACTGGGGCGGTGGGGGCTTGCCTGGGGTGGGAATGGCGGGGGGGGGGGGGGCGTCAATTGGGGTAAAAGAAGACATATGTAAAACTTTAGACATATATATATATATATATATATATATATATATATATATATATATATAGCATGAATAATTGGCCCCTAATTTAACTGTTTCCTAAATACGCTAGTACCATTTAAAAGTTTTGATGTAATCCATATATTTGTTCTCTGGTTTGTCTACATTTAAATTTCCTTCATACTCTCCCTTCATACCTAAACAATTCTTAGCTCACAACCATCGAATTGTATTTCTCATTTCAGTCCATCATATCCCCACCTCACAGTCATCTTTGATTCTTCTTCACATGAGCTCACTTGCACAGAATTCTTGAGGGAAGCCCTCCTTGCTCCCCACCACCCTCTGCCTCAGCAGATGTTAGATCCTGTCATGCTTTGGAAAGAGACCCAGGGAGCCCTAAATCCAATTTACTCATCTTACTTCTTGTCCCTCAGATTCATGCTCTATGGCACTGACACATCCGTGGCTTTATTTGGCACTGAAGCACATTTGCAAACCACAGACCACCCTGTGTCTTGCTCAGACTTCTTCAACCTGACCTGTTATCCTTCTCACTACCATTTTGATGTGTGAGAAGCAAAAAGCTAAAACAAGTAGGCAGGGTTGCTGCACTTTTCCCGATGTCATATACCATAAAATGAGTACAGGAAAAAATGGGACATTAACCATTTTGTTTTTGCAAACTTTATTTGGAATGGTAAATGAAAAAAAAAAAAAAAAAAAAAAAAGGGAGGGTAAAATGCATGACACTATGCCCCTTGGCCCAAGCACCAGGTCAAAGCTAAGAAAATTTCAGCTGTTAGAACCTCCAACTCTGAATCTAGGAAGGAAATATTAGGGGAATTCTTGCCACAACCCAAAAATATAGAAAAAGGTCAGGAGATGAATGACATTTCTGTTGGTACGTAGAGACATTCAAAGTTTCCTTGAAAGAGCAGCAATTCCCTAGTTTATGTTCTAAAGTTCCTTAAATACTTTTACACTGAAAATCAGAAAACATGTTTAGTAATTAAAAACATTTCATCATTTAGATCAGGGAGTCTCACTTATCCTTGTATGAATAACTAATAAGGCTCTATAAAATTCAACTCAACATTCACAATAATTAAGAACATGGGCTGTGAGATCAGGCATACTGCGGCTGAGTCCTGGACCCTGCACTTCATAGTGTGTGACCCTGGACAAATTATGTATCATCCATCGTAAAGCTTAGCATCTTTATTTGTAGTTAGGATGATAACAGGACCTACCTATTTCATGAGGTAATTATGAGATTACATGAGCATGCAAATCAGCCTCTGCTGCATGGTAAATGTTCAAACAATGGTAGCTGCGACTCATTGTAAATGACTGTTATTGCAGGGCATGAAGCTAGCTAGACCTTATGAGGAATAGAACAACGAAAAGGGCTAACAATAAATAACAACCGTCAGATCACGTGGAGAAGATGCGAGTGTTGTCACTGGGTGTATGAAGGATTAAATGGAATAGGAAAGGCCTCAAGGAGACAGCATCACAATTAAAGATGGCTTTGCCAGAGTGATGGGTTTGACATCATGGTTTATAAGGACAGGACAGTGAAGAGCAGTTCTTTGTATAATGAAAGCAAAGTTCTGAGGCGGGGTGAAGCGTAAGAGAGTTACAGAAAATCAAAGTAGGAGATAAAGACAGAGGTAGAAATGCAGGACCTTAATTTTAAGAGAAGAATTTGGGATGCAGAAGTGACATATTTGAACTGAGGCTCAGGAAGACTAATATGGGAAGATAAGTGGGAGGATATGCAATTACATTTGACTTAGGATGGCAGAGGGGGAATTTTCAAATATGAATTTTTGGGGGGAGGATTTCTACTAAAAGGACCAACAGTTGGATTATAACCATGAGCTGTAGTTTCTAGATCTGTGTGCAGAAAGCATTTTCTAGTTCAGAACTCAGTTTTCTCTTGCTGAAGAGTCGTTGTACCAACAATAATGAAAGGTTTCAAATGCATGTGACAAAAATATTTGAAGCTGTCAGTGCCAAATGTAAGTCCAAATTCAGGAGTCAATTCAGCTGAAGCCTTCCTCAACTGTCAGCAACAACATTCAAAAAGGAGGAGGACAGCTTAAATCATTTACTTTTCACGAATTCTGATCTTTTCTGTGAATGGAGTCTGGAGTCTTGGGTCTTGCCCTGCAGGCTTGTGACTAGAACATGTCTATGGACATATTTCAAGGGACACATAAACTCCTGAAAATGTACATAAAATTGCCTATGTATTTATTCTTACTTTTTCGCATTTATTCTTGTGTTCCTCAGTTAGGCAGCGCGCTTTCACATTAAAATTCCTTACGGTTATTTGTCATTAGTGCCAATTCTAAAGACTTTATGTATTTTGACTGTCAGTCCTCTCAACAACCTGATAAGGTAGGCACCGTTATTATTCTCATTTTAGAGACGTGAAGACTGTAACCAAGGCCCCACAGTTAGGAAGTAGTTCTACAGAGGAGAAACCTGCAGGAGGCTCCCAAACAAAAACTGCCCACGCTTTGTGACCACAATAGTTCCATCTGGTGCTTTCATTAGGTGACAGTCTCATTGGGTGTCTCTGGGACAGTCCAGATCAGCCTGGGATTTCAGGTTAAATGAAGACATGCTTATCGCTGACATTGATTTATCACTTGAAATTAATTTTATAAGGTCCCAATATCCTGCACTGTGGGAAAGTATATTTACACTAGAGGCCTGTTGCATGAAAAGATTCGTGCAATAGGCTTTCCCTTCCCCTGGCTGCCGGCACTGGTTTTCCTCCGGCACCAGGGACCCAGGCCTTCGCTCCAGCCGGAGCCGCCTTCAAGCCTTCACTGCCCCGCCTAGCCTCCCCGGGTCGGGTCGCACACGGGATGCCTGGATGGTGGCCAGGTGGGCCAGCTGATTGCTGCTGCACCGCCCGGCCGCCCCGGGTCGGGTCACACATGGGACGCCCGCCGCCCCGGGTCGCAGATGGCAGGCCCGGATGGCGGCAGGGCAGGCGGGATGGCACTGTCCCGCCCTGCCTGCAGTATGCAAATTAACCGCCATCTTTGTTGGCGGTTAATTTGCATATTGCACTGGGATTAGCCAATGGGAGGCATAATGAAGGTACGGTCAATTACCATGTTTGTCTATTATTAGATTACTAGAGGCCTGGTGCACAAAAATTTGTGCACTCGGCGGGGAGGAGGGGTCCCTCAGCCTGGCCTGTGCCCTCTTGCAGTCTGGGACCCCTTGGGGGATGACCACCTGCTGGCTTAGGCCTACTCCCTGGGGGATTGGGCCTAAGCTGGCAATCAGACATCCCTCTGGCAGCCCGGCAGCCCTCGGGGGATGTCCACTTGCCAGCGGGGAGCAGACCTAAGCTGCAATCGGACATCCTTAGCACTGCTGAGGAGGCAGGAGAGGCTCCCACCACCACTGCTGTACTGGCAACCATCAGCCTGGCTTGTGGCTGAGCAGAGCTCCCCCATGTGGGAGTGCACTGACCACCAGAGGGCAGCTCCTGCATTAAGCATCTGCCCCCTGGTGGTCAGTGTGTGTCATAGTGACTAGTCATTCCCAGTCTTTCTGCTGTTAGGGTCAGTTTGCATATTACCCTTTTACTATATAGGATAGAGGCCTGGTGCACGGGTGGGGGCTGGCTGGTTTGCCCTGAAAGGTGTCCTGGATCAGGGTGGGGGTTCCGCTTGGGTGCCTGGCCAGCATGGGTGAGGGGCTGATGGCTGTTTGCAGCTGGTCACACCCCCTTCAGGGTGGGGGTCCCCACAGGGGTGCCTGGCCAGCCTGGATGAGGGGCTGAGGACCGTTTTCAGGCTGGCCTGCAACTGAAGCTCCCAGCCTCTCCTTTTTTTCTTTTTCTTTTTTAATTCTGGGATTTACCTTCTATAATTGAAACTCTGTTGCCTTCACTGGCGTTCCCAGCTCTGAGGCCACGGCTGGCTGAAAGCAGGTATCTGGGATTTGTTTAGCTTCTATAATTTCAACTTTGTTGCTTTTGGAGCTTAGAGCAGGCCGTGGCAGGCGGGGAACCTTGGCTTCCTCCATCACTGGAGCAAGCAAACCTCCTGCTCGCTTCAGCTGCGTGGCTGCCGGCCGCCATCTTTGTTGGCAGTTAATTTGCATATCTCGCTGATTAACCAATGGGAATCGTAGCAGAGGTACGGTTAATTACACTTTTTGTCTTTTATTAGATAGGATTAGATTAGATAGGATAACAGATACTTTAAGTACAGCTATCTTTGAACCACTGGTTAACGTGTATTAGAGCGACAATTTTCAAAGAACTTCATTTTCAAGTGAGAAATAAACTCACTTCCAGTGTACTAACCACCAAAGATCCTCTAAATCAATGAGTCATTTTCTTATCACATAAATGTAAGTATTTAAAACAGAAATTTCATGTGACTACATACAACACACTCTGATATTTTCTAATCTGTCTAGCTTAATCCAGAGTAATCGCTTCTGTTCCATTCCATTGAAAAACCTGCTGGTTCCTACCCATTCAATTGATTTCATGAGGCTTCAATGGGTTTGTAATCTACAGGTTGATAAGCAGTATTCCACATGAATTAAATTAAGTAACTCTTCCTGTTCATTGAAAGTGTAGCAAAAAGTTATGAGTTCAACTAAGACTGTGTAAATGTTTATAAGCCTTTTTTAATCTGTAGAAAAAAGTTAATGATTTCCTGAAAATGTTATCAGATCAAGCTTATCCATGGATGTTTTCCCCATAAACGTATGACAAACAATATGTAAATGTTTCCTGAAGAGCTGCCTAATCTGAACTCCATCAAGAAAATAGGAAACATCAACCTTAACAACATTACAGCTCATGCAAGAATTTAATTGGTAATATTTTCAAATGAGGCACAAACAGCTTTTTCACAGGAAATGGTTTTAAAATATTCCTCATCTTTGTTAAGATTAATAACACTGCTGAATCCTGAAAAGTCTGCAGTGATAAACATGAAGGCTCACAGACCATTTAAATTCTATATTAAAGAAGCTGTTTTAGATATTCTCAGTCTCCAGTTAGCAAAAAAAACAGGAAACACATTACATGCCAACCACAATTTGACAAGGCACAGGAAGGGTTACTGAACTATCATAGGGTCTCCACCCTCCGGATGGCCCATCTGTGAACATGCAAACAAACAAGAGTGAGGACAATGAGACAGGAAAGTATCCTGGGGAGTGTGTGGTCACTTCCGGCACGTGTCCCTAGTAGCAACCACAGTCCTCTGGGATGCTCCTCAGAAATCGAAATCAAACATGGTTTCCAGTCAAGTCAACTAAAACATTCTACTTTCAGACCCAGGTACAATGTTTTCTACTTATCACATTATGTTGCTAACATCATGTTCTAATCCCCCCTCTCAGACGAAGTAAAAATTTATGCTTAATGTAATTTAAACTGACATGACATGGAATGAAAAAAAATAATCAGAGATACTGACAAAGTGGGTTGGGATTCAGGGCTCAGACCCTCCATTTAAAGGCTAAGTGATTTGAGGCAAGTTATTTAACCTCCTGAGCTATTTATTCATAATCTGCATTGCTATCTACTCATAAGATCACTGTGGGGACAAAGGGACAGAAAGCACACTGTAAAGTACTAACAAATGCTATGATTAAGCTTTAGTAGAATCCGTTGGCATTGTGAAACTGAGAAAACAAAGTATTAATCAAATATTGAGAGTTAACAACTGCTAAGCACTGCAAATGGTTCTACTTGCTTTTCAAGTAATGACTCAGTTGAAATCTGCAATCTGACTAAATATCTAATCCAACAACTGGTAATAATAAAGTTTCTCCTCAAATCCTGGACATACTAAGGTTCTTCTTGAATATTTGGTGTATTAATTGTTAGCAAGACATACCACAAAGAGACAGCTCCTTCCTAGGGTTCAAAGACTGCCTCTGCGGGGCTGGAGAGGGGGAGCACTCCCTGTGCCCTCAGCCTCGTTGCAGATCAAGCAGCCACACCCATGCAGGTGACTTCTGCCACTGAATCTTAGACTCTATACCTGACCAAGAGGGCAAGCTGAGGTTTTCTGTCCAAATGTATGTGTGCAATCATTTCCATTTATTTTATTGATTTCAGAGAGTAAGGGAGGGAGAGACAGAAACAGCAATGATGAGAGAGAATCACTAACCGGCTGCCTCATACATGCCCCCTACTGGGAATTGAGCCTGCACCTGAGCATGTGCCCTTATGGGGAATCAAACCCCTACCTCCTAGTTCATAGGTGGGAGGTCGATGCTCAATCACTGAGCCATGCCGGCTGGGCTAGGCAGCAAGTATTTTTAGACAAGACACAAACCTAGAGAGTAAAATGGATCAAAACCTTGACTTACACAGGTGGTGTATACCGACAGCATGCTTCTTACTGCTTTGGTGGGTTAATACTCTGACATCAACTATACCATGGATGGATAAAGTTGACAAGACACATAATATGGGATGTCTTCATGTTATAAACAAATTATTTTACAAAAGGTTGCTTATAAGTTAGGTCTCACAGGTACAATGTTTTCTACTTATCACATTATGCAAATTAATTTCTACTTAGCACATTTCTGCAAATTAATTTACATTGGTGTAAATTAATGTTACGTTGTCAGGATTGAAAAAGCCAAATAAGCCCTAACCGGTTTGGCTCAGTGGATAGAGCGTCAGCCTGTGGACTCAAGAGTCCCAGGTTTGATTCCGGTCAAGGGCATGTACCTTGGTTGCGGGCACATCCCCAGTAGGAGGTGTGCAGGAGGCAACTGATCGATGTTTCTCTCTCATCGATGTTTCTAACTCTCTATCCCTCTCCCTTCCTCTCTGTAAAAAATCAATAAAAAAAAATATATATTTTTTTTAAAAGCCAAATATGCCAGGACATAATTGGAGATGAAAACTTTTTTATATCCAAGCCTTGGTATGAAGATAATTTGGACCACTTCTCCCAAACTTTATCACATCAAAGCACGTTCAGAAGAAGGCAATACTTACACTGCACCCTGGAGTAAGACGCTGCTCATGGCTACAGGTGACCAGCCTGTCTCTGGCCACCTGAGGACTAAGAGGTCAGGGTATCTGGCACAACTACTTGAGTCATGAGATTGTGTCAAGCAACACCAGTGGTGAGGCTCTGATTAGCAGTTTATCTGTCATATGTATATGTGAATCAGTAGGCGTTGTGAAACCGATACATATATATATATAAAGTGCCTGGCATGGGACCAACACAGCATTAACAATTTCCCCTCATGGGTTTAAGGTCCAACTGTTAAGGGTGACTCAGATTTTGGAAAGCCCTTCGGACTATACAATTAGACTTCATGATACTCTAGAAACTAGCTGTGCTCATAACTACGTGCCTTTGGGAAAGTATGATTCACTTGGCATTGTTGTAACTGCTCCTGCCTCGCTGGTCTGAACAAGGGGAGCAGCTCACGGGATGGGAGTGGGGTATTAAGATGAGGATTCTTTTGGGTAAAGAAGGTGTAGGTAGGCACAGACGTTAAGGTCATGATTTGTTTTCACAGGAGTGACCGAGAACTCACTGTGCCAGGCACTCTGTGCATGTTACACCAATCTTCACAGCTATCTTGGTTTGCCGTTTGCTTTTGTTTGAGCAAGAGAGCTACACAGCTTACTATGTAGTATACGGAATAATAAAAAATAGTCCAGTGGTCAAATATCAGGTCCTCCTCCCTGAAGAAGAGGTCAACCCTCTATCAGTGTGGACAAGGGACAGAACTGGTTCGGTCCCCTTTGCTGTGTCCCATTTGGGCTTCTTCTCCTGGTTCGGCTGGGATGCTTCCTTCTTTGAAGACTTCTTGTTAGTGGGTTATTATTAGCCACATTGAACAATACAGCATGAAGGATTTTAGAAAACTTGGCCAAGATTATACACTGACGTGATTTTCAAACATTAGCTGAAGAACTGGCAAAGCAAAGGCTGGAGACAGAGGTGGGAGATGTCCGGGGAGTGGGGATGGGCGCTAAGATGTGCTCTATATTCTGCATCCTTGGGGGTGGGGGTGAGGCAGAAGGAAGAGCAGCATCTCCCTTTTTGCCGCTTACCACTGGCTCTGCAAGGGGCAAGTGAGCAAAGAGAATAGGAGACAGGCAGTTCTGCTTTTCTTAGTAACCAAGAAAGAGTGGGAGGACCAGAAAGTGCAGGGAGAGGAACGAAAGTGAACAACACAGTCCCCTGGGGGGTTTCTACCACTCACGGTCTGCTAACAGGCTCTCTCAGATCTCATCAGAGGGGGAGACACCACGTTGGGTTCACTAAAAATATATTTTTGATATCCTGAATGAATCCTCCATCCTGAAAATTATGTTCTTGAAGAATTTTCAAACACACATACAAAGAGCATAAAGGGACCTACAGAAAAATCACTACATGGGTTCTAAATTCTACCAAAGCCAAATAATATCAAGATGAGTGTTGGAAGAGGGGATGAAAGAGGGCACAGGAGCCATAGTGAATAAGGATCACTCCAGAGGGTAGGACAGGGAGTATAATTTGCTTTAATAATTCAATTTTTCATTTGGTTTCAAGACCTGTCAAGTAGCAAGGAACTGATACACACATATATGACATAGTAATTTGGTATATACAAATTCTTTGGAAATGCATGGGAAAATGTCTCATGAGTTGTTAGATCTGGAATAAACAACTGGTACAAAACAACACTGAGAATCCTGAAAACCAGGTGGGCTAGGGTCAGGAGATCCTCAAACTCCTTAAGGTTTATCCAGAATAAACTTATCTAGTAGTGATGCTAATTCACTCTTTGCATTTAGAGTTACAAAGGTGTATTTCAAGATAAATTATAAGAAAGGAAGTGTTGAATGATCCTCAAATCGCTAATTTCAAACCAAAATTTTAAGCTTTTTTTTTCTTTGATGCTAAATTCAGAGAGAGAGAAACGTCAGCAAAGGAGGTAAATAAAGGATTATTTAGCAAACACAATCACATGATGTTTATGAAAATACGTGGTAAAACAGTGCACCAAGAAAACAGGCTACTCGCCCTAACCAGTTTGGCTCAATGGATAGAGCATCAGCCTACAGACTGAAGGGTCCCGGGTTCAATTCCCAGTCAAGGCACAAGCCTGGGTTGTGGGCTCGATCCCCAGGAGGGGGCATGTAGGAGGCAGTAGATCCATGATTCTCTTTCATCATTGATGTTTACATCTCTCTCTTGTCTCCCTTCCTCTCTGAAATCAATAAAAAATATTTTTTTAAAAAAAAGAAAGAAAAGAAAACAGGCTACATAACTACTCTTAAGGGAAAAGGGATGGGGGAGGGTGAGCAGAGTTTAAAAGCAATACTGCGGGTGGTAGCAGGCAGAAATCAGAAGAGACCTTCCTCTTGATCTTCCCTGCACACTCCTAAAGACTTGTGATTGCATCAGCTTGGTCTTGCCCTTTGCCTGACTTCACATTCTTCTCTGGAGATCTTGCTTGGACTGCCCTTAGGCACACGGCTCCAGAGAAATCAGCCCTGTGTAGTCAGAAACTGGCCTTATCAGTAACTGATTTTATGGAATGCCACAGTTTTAGTCAGAAGGTCTTTGAAAAGATTTATAACTTTGGCTGCCTCTTTCCTGATAATGAAGGGTTTTTTTTGTTGTTTGCTTTTTGTTTTCAATAAGTTGACCAATTTTGCATTATAATGGTTAAACTATGGTTTTGTCTTTTTGTCTTTCTCTCTCAATTCCTACTAAATAATCAAGTTGACATACTGTCTCAATAGCACCACTGATTTTTGTTCTTGTTCTAGCTCTATACTTCTAAGGTCACACTTTATTTTTTTACATGCTTTTCTTAAAGTATTTAGAATAGTTTTCACAAGAGATCAAAGCAAACATTTCTGAGTTGAAAACACTATTCTGTTTTTCATGTCATCTTGCATTCTCAGTTTAAGGGACTTCCCTAACTCTACATCCTAAGAACAAGAAGTGGTTAACTTTGAGTAGGTTGTTCACCAGTCACCCTTACTCCTGGAATCAATTTGGATTCAGACTGAGAAGGCACTATAACTTTTCCTTTTTGAGTTTTTTTGTTGTCATTGTAATGCTCACCCAAGGATATTTTTTCCATTGATATTTAGAGAGAGTGGAAGGGAGGGAGGGAGGGGTGGAAAATGAGAGAGAGAGAAACCTCAATATAAGAGAAACATTGATTGGAGGGGTTGCCTCACGCACGTGCCCCAAACAAAGCTGAGATTGAACCTGCAACCCAGGTACGTGCCCTTGACTGGGAATCGAACCTGAGACCCTTCGGTACAGAGGTCGAGGTTCTATCCACTGAGCACATCGGCTATACTAGTAGCTTTTGAAATCACTATTTAGGGTACCCATAGGCAAAAAATAAAATAAAAAATCCTGATCTAAATTCACATCTTCTATAAAAATTAACTCAAGCTTGTTACTAACTTAAATATAAATTACTATTATTAAACTTTAAGAAGAAAAAAAATCTTCAAGATCTATGGCTGGGCAAAGAGTTGCTAGATTTGACATCGAAAGCACAATCCATAAAAGGAAAAACTAATAAATGTTGAAACTTAATGCCCACTGTGGTAGCATTAGGAGGTGGGGGCCTTTGGGAGGTGACTAGGTCATGAGGGTAGACCCCTCATGAACGGGATTAGTGCACTTGTAAAAAAAGGCCTGAGAAAGCTCCTTGCCCCTTCCATCATGTGTGGTTACAGTGGTTCTCAACCTCCTGGCCCTTTAAATACAGTTCCTCATGTTGTGACCCAACCATAAAATTATTTTCGTCGCTACTTCATAACTGTGATGTTGCTACTGTTATGAATCGTAATGTAAATATCTGATATGCAGGATGGTCTTAGGCGACCCCTGTGAAAGGGTCCTTCGACCACCAAAGGGGTCGCAACCCACAGGTTGAGAACCACGGGGTTAGAACAAGAGGACAACCTTATACTGTCACTGTTGTAATGAGCTAGCTAATATTAATAACAGGAAGAAAGCACAGGAAGGCCAGACATTCATGGTCATCCAGGCACCCTCACCAGGAAGCTGCCATTTAACACTCCCCACAAGGAGCCACGGATCCATTCCCTGCAGATCACTGGGGGAGGGGACTGGACCAATGGAAGATGGACGCATGCACAGTGAAGTCGGGGTGACGTAGGGAAGACACTTGCCTGTCAGTCCAGCCTGGGGAACCATGGATTGGCTAGAGGGGGTGCAGATACTGCAAGCACATGAAATCTTAGGATAAAATCCCCAAAGCAATTCTCTCTCTTGTTCCTCTGGCCTGGCTCCTGCTTCCTTGCACTTGCCCATGTTCCCGCCCTAGCCATGCGGCCCTAGAAGCTGCCTGGCCCATGGCCATATGGGCCCCCACACAATGGACTCCAGCTGGGAACACAAGCTATGCTCGCCTGATGCTGGACTGGACTGTGCAACAATGGAACAGAGGCTCTGGCAGTGGCTTTAACCCCAGCTCTACTGAAGACACAGCTGGACTTCTTCCAAGGCAGGATGGAGGGAGAGGGGACCTTGGAAACTCAGGGGTCCAATTCCACACAAACAAGTATCACTCATTCTCCTGTGCGAGTCTCAGAAAATCCCTGTTCTCATGACATCGCAAGAAGCCCACTACCACTGGCAACAGGTGGGGACAGGAGGTCTCCCCACCAGGAACAATATGAACCAAGAAGTGGGCTCTTAGCAGACACAGAACCTGATCATGCTGGTACCCAGACCTCAGCCAGCCAGCTCTAGAAGTGTGAGGAATAAATTTCTGTTGTTTAAAGGCCACTCAGTCTGTGACAGTTTGTTACAGCAGAGTGAATAAGCTGAGATAGCAAGAGAATTATACTGGGTGAAAAAAATCTAATCTCAAAAGGTTTTATACTATATGATCCCATTTAGCAATATTTTTTAGAAACATCGATGAGAGAGAAACATCGATCAGCTGCCTCCTGCACATCTCCTACCGGGGATGTGCCCACAACACAGGTACATGCCCTTGACCGCAATCGAACCTGGGACCTTTCAGTCCGCAGGCCGACGCTCTATCCACTGAGCCAAACCAGTTTCGGCAAGTAATATTTTTTAGATCACAAATGATAGGGATTGAAAACAGATTAGTGGCCTGGCCAGCATGGCTCAGTCAGTGGTTGAGCATTGATCTATGGACCAGGAGGTCAGGGCACATGGCTGGGTTGTGGGCTCGATCCTCTCAGTATGGGGCGTGCAGGAGGCAGCCAATGAATGATTCTCTCTCATCATTGATGTTTCTATCTCTCTTTCTCTTCCTTTCTGAAATAAATAATAAAAACAAAACAGATTAGTGGTTCTGAGGGGTGGAAGGTAGAGGAAAGGAAGTGAATATGGCTACAAAAGGATGGTACATGGGATATTTTTGACAGAATTGCTCTGCATCTTGATTGTGATGGTGGCCATACAAGTCTACACATGTGATAAAACTGCACAGAACTAAATACACACAAAAAAACACACAGAAACACAAATGAGTGCTTATGAAACCTGGTGAAGTCTGAATTAGGTCAGTAAATTGTATCAGTGTCAATTTTCTAGGTGTGATATTATAGGATAGTCACATAAGGTTTTACCATTGTGGGAAACTGGAAGAAAAATATAGGATACCTCTGTATTATTTCTTACAACTACATACGAATCTATAATGATCTCAAAATAAAGCGTTTTTTAAAAATCACTATACACTTCTTATTTATTCTAAGTGTCCTACCTTTCTAATGTTTCACCCATTTGATGCCTGATGTCTTCCTTGCCCAAACAATCTTGTTACTCTCTATAGTCCTAATAGTGAAAAACATTTCAATTCACTACAACTAGTAGTTTAACTCTTGCTTTCCAAAACCTCTCATTCATGGTTTACTATTACTAATTGGAACACACCCTTTGGAAACAACCCTATATTTGAATACAGACTCTTACATGGCATGAAATGGACAAAATACTTACTTTCTTAATTACCTCATTGGTAAAACAGGGGGAAAACCTAAGACACAGGTTTATTATGAAGATTGAAAAAAATAGTATAAGCACTTGGCACACAGTAAGTAGTTCTTTAAATATTCACTTCCTTCCTTTTTCCATTAATAATCCAAAACCTAGCTTAATTTCTGGATGAAAACATCAACAAATAACTTTGGCTGTTAGTTTCCAAGGCTTATATTTGGAAAACAGGACATGCATTTTTAAAATATGTCTTTATTGATTTTTTTTAGAGAGAGAGGAAGGGAGAGGAAGAGAGAGATAGAAACATTGATGAGAGAGAAACATCGATGGGCTGCTCCTGCACACCCCCTACTGGGGGTTGAGGCCACAACCTGGGCAAGTGCCTTGACTGGGAATTGAACTGGCGATCCTTGGTGCCTAGGTCAATGCTCAACCACTGAGCCACACCTGCCAGGCAGGACGTGCATTTTTAATGAGCATAAATAGGGGGCTGCGGATGTGGTGAGCCTGAATTCAGTTCTTAAGTCGTATTTCAGTTTAGGAGACAATAATGATCCTTTTAAGCTTATCTTCTCACTCTGATTTTCAAAACATTCTAATTATCAAAAATGATTTGATTTACAAATGTTTTAGCTTATTCATTTTATTGTGATTAGTGAGTGGCTGCCATATAGATGTTTAAATCTGTAAATAGTAACTGAGAATGTACTAGATTACGTCTCCCAGATACTAACAAATGTATATATGTTGGATGAGTTCAAGCCTTAAAAAGGACATGGACACACAGTCCCTGGCCCAGTAGCTCAGTTGGTTAGAGAGTCGTCCCGATATGCCAAGGTTGTGGGTCCCATCCCCGTCAGGGCACATATAAGAATCAACTAATGAATGCATAAATAAGTGGAACAACACATTGATGTTTCTCTCTCTCTCTTTCTCTTCTTTCCTCTCTAAAATCAATCAATAAAAAATGTTTAAAAATGACATGGATACTATTGATAGAATTCCCATCCATTCCAACCTCCTACAAAAATACTATTTATTTTTCTGTGTCTATGAGTTCTCATTGCTTAATTCCTTCGCCTTTTCCACCCAGCCCCCAACCAAAAATACGTAATGGATACCCCACACAGAAGGGAGCAGACTTTAAATATGCCATAGATTTTTAGTGATAGCTCAACCAATTAAGCTACAGAGCAGGAAACAAAGTATATTTAACTTCTATAGGTTGCCTACTCTGTTTATGAACAATCACAAGCCACAAAATACCAAGAATATAGACAAAGTCCTCTCAAAATTTTTTTTTAAAGTACTGATATAACTTTGCAGAGCAAATGCTTACCGAGCAAAATAACTTTGTTTCCGTTCTTTCTTCTCTTCCTTGGTATCCATAATATGAAGATAAAAGTGCAAAGTATTTGGGGAAGTTCTTCTTTTTAATCAATGAGTCATAACCCTGTAATAAAAAAAGCAACAAAGCGACTATAAATTAAGACACTTACAATGGCCAATATTAAGAATAAGGCAGAGGGAACATATCCCATAATAAATGGAAGAAAAGCTTTACCAGTCAACACAACCACATGAGTCATATGAAGTACAAACGCCCATGGGGGACTAATTTAAACAAAACTAAAAAATAAAAGGTGGCTAGAAAAAGAAACTGAAGTGTTCTCCTCCTAATTAACAATGATTTCAAAATGCACTGAAATGAAAACCACAGGCTTTGGAAGAGCTTAGGCTAGCTATCAGAAGCTAATTTTTAAAAAATATTTAAACTCAAAATCACTCTTTTCAAGTAATGAATAATGACTATGTCTCATACATACGAAAATGGATCAGCTAGGTGTTTTACAAGAATGTTCTTTCTTTAAAAATAAAAATCACGTCACTGTTCTATTTTGTTTTCGGAAACAGGCCAGCGAGACCATCCCACTGGAGCACACGTGGAAATGAAAGTGCGAAGCCTCTGGAAGCTGTTCCCAATGGCTTCACCCACTTGCCTCTGCCTCTGCCTCTCCACCCCTGCTCCCTGCACCTACGCTTCCTGGGAGCACTTTAAACCTATAATACAAGGTTGTCTCCTGATCAGTCTTCCTTAAATACCACTTTCATCCCCACGGCCCTGCTCAGAAATTCCCAGTGTCTACTTACTACCTGATTAACGGACCTGACTTTCCTGCAGAGCACCAACCTTCCCGACATCTGTCTTTACACCCTAAAGGGGTATCAAAGTAAAAGCAAAGAGTGTGGAGCAATCAAATTATTTACTAATTCATTTCAACTCACTAAACAATGCACAATACATATTACATGAAAGGTGCTGGAATACGTACCAGAGACCAAAGATAAATATAACATGATATTTGCCCTAATGGAAGGTACTGTCTTGCAAGGGAAACACTTAGGATTCCCAGTCAATGGGCTGCTTATGGAGAAGGCACAGGTGCCACTGGAGCCTAGAGGAAGAACACTCAGCCTTATGCACTCCTCACACACACCAAGATCTGAAGGATGAGCAGGGGTTTCCTAGTTAAAGGGTGCAGGGAAGCAGGTCCAGCTTGAACAAAAGCAAGAAGACAGTATTTCCCTCCTATGCTAGGATTACTAGTAAATGTGCAGCAGAGCAACGGTGGGAGCTGAGGATGAAGACATGGCCAACATTAGGTCATGGAAGACCCTTTGTGTCACACTAAAAAGCTTGAGCTTCATCCTAGCTATGCATTATGTGCTGCCCACCCCCTTCACTACACCACGCAGTCACACCGAACCCAATGGCAGCCCTTGCAGAAGACATCACCAAACTGACCAGAGATGGTTCACAAGATTAAATATCTCTGATGTGTATGAAAGGAAGCCACCATAGGGTTTTACATGAGGGAGTAATATATGCAGATTGTAGAAAATGGACTTAAAAGGATACAACATAGCCCTGGACGGTGTGGCTCAGCTGGTTGAGCACTGTCCCATGCACCAAAAGATCACCGGTTCAACTCCCAGTCAGGGCACATGCCCAGGTTGTAGGTTTGATCCCCAATTGGGGCATGTGCAGGAGGCAGCCAATCAATAAACATATGGATGTTTCACTCACATATGGATGTCTCTCTCTCTCTCCCTCTCTCTCTTTTCCCTTCCTCTATCCTTCCCTCCCTCTCCTTTCTTCTCTCTCTCAAAATCAATTTTTTTTAAAAAAAAAAAGAATGAAGCATAGGGTGAAGCAGATCTATTAGAAAGAAATTACAGTAAAACTACTTCAGAGAGAAGGCCCACATTTAGGTAGCAATATTTAACACAGAAAGAGGAGGAATGAATCCAAAAAATATTTAGGAGGCAGATTAGTTGAGATTTGATGACTCATTCAATGTAGGCAACATGGGAAAGGAAGAAAGGAAGAATGTCCGAGTTGTTGCTTCAGGGTCTGCGTAGACTGTGATATCACAGATATGATACAATTTACATGAAGGGGTCAAACAGGGGAGTATAAACAGATGAAAGAAGGTTGGGGCCATGTTGTTTTGGAGGGGCCCATAGGCTAGTCAGCTAGAGATATTCACAAGATGTGTGATTACATCTAAAGCACAAGAATGCAGTTAGGGCTAAAGAAAAAGATTTAGAAATTGCCAGCATATGGTTGTGGTTAAGGAGGGGGGCCAGGATGGTGATGAGAACACCCTGAAACCATGACAACTACGCACAAGTCCCTGTATGGAAACACAGTCTGGGGACACCGCCTGAACTCGTACTGTTTTATCTCCTCGTCCCTGACATGGGCCCCACCCTCAAGTTGACCAACCTGTAGGGAAAATAAGAGTTATGCAAATAACTAAAATGTAGTAGGGTTAGTAACTTGGAGCTGTCCCAAAGACTACTACTGGAATCCAAAGAACCCAAAGTTCAATTTTGATTGAGATGTTAAAGTAAATCTTTCAGGGCAGTGACGATTTCAATAGGCAAAGAGGAAAAAGAGAGAGCATTCCAGAAAAAGGGAACACACCTGAGCACAGGTAAGGATGTGAACAGGGCAAGACACATTCAGGCAAGGACAACAGGGGGGCTACCAGGTAGGAAAAGCAAACAAATCATGATGCCTGCTTACTGTAAGTCATTTATTTTAACATATTATCTACGTTATCTCTTTTAATCCTTACAACCACATTATGAGTTCGGTATCCATTAAAATGAGGCTGAGAGGTACTAGTTTCCTTAGTTCAACAGCAGCAGTAGAATTGGCACAAATCCAGTTTGGTGTACACTTCAATGCCAGTCAATAACCGCGGAGCCAGAAAGCGTGTGGATAGAGCTAGAAAAGAAATCTGGAACCAGCAGAAAAGAAATCTGGAACCAGCAGCGTCCACTCTCTCAGCATAAATTCTGCAGGTTATGACAAATGCAGCTGGCACTTCGGGAGTGGGCCACTGAGACCTCTGACAGGACCGCATTGATGGAGAAAGGCCAGGCCTACATGAATTACCCAGCTCGCAACCTTCATCTTTTACTCTTTCCCCAACTCTGAAGCAACTCTGCTATAGTCTTCCTTCTGACTAGATCTAGCACAAGGCCCGCTTCTGCTCTGAAGCCTTCCCTGACCACTTGTGTGCCCTTCTCTCTCTTCGTTAAGCTTATTTCACATGCCCCTCTTACTGGGAGGCACTGAATTACACTGGGTGACAACGGACAAGGCCACCTCCCTTAGCCTCTTCCCCAGCTGCCAACAAACCGAAAGTTCCTTCAAGTCAAAAACCACCATGTTTCATATTTTCTTTATACTTTATACTAAATAGGTAACATAGAACGAAGAAGAAAACCCACGTAAAAGCCACGCAAGTAACTAAACTAGACTTGGGGTAAGCTCAATTATATGGCAAACTGATTTGTATCACTAATGTGGCAAACTGATAGAAATCCAAGGATTCCTCCCAAATTCAGAACTACTTGGGGACGGGGGATGGAAACTCAAGCCAGCCTCTCTTGGACTCCAGAAAGCATTAGAATGCCAGGTGGTTTATTTTAAAGTTCCTCGCCTGCACACCGCCATATGCGATGATTTCTCTTTATTAGATTTCCCCTCATGAATAAAAATGAAGTCATAACAATCTAATTGGAAAATTTTTATATTGCAAGCCGAGCCAGAAACGCATATTTAGTTCCAGTGGAAAAATATTGACAAAAATATGCACAAGAGAAAAATGATTAAATGATCCAAGAACTGACATCTGGTGCTGCTGTATCTCTCTAGAACTGGCAAAGCTTTTTTTTTTTCTTCTCTCTAATATATTCTATTCGATAAATTTAAAATATGCTAATCGTTGATTTCTTTTCAATTTTGGGGAATTTTTATATTCCTTAAACAAGACAGATGCAGCCCTTTCAACTCCAGACACCGACAGATTAACCAGAAAGAGATCAGCGAAGGATGCTATCAACATCATTTGCACAGAGCACCACACGGCAGCCTTCATGCTTCAGTGAAGAACCAAAGATCCTTAAATCAATCTCTAATGCGAACTACATTTTCCATTACAAGTGGTTATAATGGGCTTCTTAAAAGCCCCTCTTCCACCTACTGTTGACTTTTCCTCACATCAATAAACTCTCGATTCATCCAAGCACTGAATTAATTACAAGAGTATCTTGCATTTACGGTGTATTACAGACCAAAAAGAATTTTATGAGGAAGCACTTCTATCTAAATATTTACTTTTGTGATCTTAAATCAGGATAGTCCATTTAAACCGACATCTAGTTCATTATTCAAATAAAAATGGCACATCCACCATCCTTACCGCATAAGAGCGTCTTGAAGACAAAGTAGGTCTGGATTGCCAGCAAAGTGCTCCCTGTTTGAGACCAGGTGCTGCTACGCAGAAGGAACTGAAGCACAGAGCTATTGGGGACTTCCTAACTCCACCCAACCAGTGTGACCTGCACCATCCAGGTGGCCTCAGGCTTCACATCTCACACATTCAGGTATAACCAGTCCAGACTGGGGGGAAAAACAGTGTCTACTCATGATGTCCATCAACTGTTTTCCCCAAAACATGTTTCTTATTATACAAATGAAAAAATGACAAGCACATACTTTGAGGCTTGGTCACACTAAGTTTGGCCATTTAAGGAACAGACCAAAAATGTTTCTTTCTATGCAGACATTCCCTTTTAGAAAATACACATAAAGAAATAGAATGGGTGTTCAGTCTTTCTCAAAGCCACGCTGTCATTTAAAATAACAAAGGCAGCCGTGGCCGGTTTGGCTCAGTAGATAGAGTGTCAGTCTGTGGACTGAAGGGTCCCAGGTTCGATTCCTGTCAAGGGCATGTACCTTGGTTGCGGGCACATCCCCAGTGGGGTGTGTGCAGGAGGCAGCTGACCGATATTTCTAGCTCTCTAACCCTCTCTCTTCCTCTCTGTAAAAAATCAATAAAATATATTTTTTAAAAAATAACAAAGGCAGGCCCTGGCCAGGTGGGTCAGTTAGTTGGAGCATCACCTGGCACACCAAAAAGGTTGCAGGTTCAATTTCCAATCAGGGCACATACCTAGGTTGCAGGTTTGATCCCTGGTAGGGTGTGTACAGGAAGCAATGAATTGGTGTGTTTCTCTCTCACATCAATGTTTCTCTCTCATTCTCTCTCTCTCTCTCTCTCTCTCTCTCTCTCCCCCAGCCCTCCTTCTCTAAAAAAAAAAAAACCCAAAACATCAATAAACAAAATACTTATATACTATATACTGTATATTGGTCAAAGTGCTGGTCTGGTTTACCCTGGAAAAAAATTGGGATGAAACGACAGCTATTTTCAAATATTTTAAGGGTCTTATCTGGTAGAGGATTTAGGCTTATACAATAGACTTTCAAGGACTATACCTAGAACCAGGCATTAGCTATGGAGGGAGAGGGGACTTGGCTCAAGTAAGGAAGAACTGTCTTACAGACAGATGCAGACAGCTGCCTCCAGAAAGAGTGGCTTCTGACTCATCTTTAGTTATTGAGCACAAGCAGAACGACCACGTCATGAGATTGCTGTAGACCAGCACTTCGCAACCTTATCAAAATCAACACCCCTCATCTAAATAAATACGTAAATATTTTCCAAATACTCCTTTTATAATATTGAAATGAAGTTCATATAACCTACGTATACACTTCATTTTATGAAATCAATATAATGCCCAAAGAAAAGCAACTGGTAACAGGTATTTCAAAATGTACATTCTCAAATTTAAAAAAAAAAAAATCTACGTAATGCCAAAAAGAAAAGTAATTTATAACAGGCATTTCAATTCGTAATTTATAACAGGTGTTTCAATTAGTAAACTTTCAAGCACAAGTTCATTAGAAGACATAATGAAACACTTGGATGCCTACGCTTACTTACATAGGACAAGTTTAGCTGTAGGAGACATGAGATCAGGAACTATTTCACTATATAGAAAAGTACAGGAAAATGAAAGAGCAGAAGGAAGAAGGAGAGGATGGGTAGTGGGGGGCGGGGTGCATGGAACATTAGAATAAAAACTAGAGCTATAGTAACCAGAGTGATATTTCTATGCATGGCAATTTAGATGTAATCTTCTTTTTCTTTAAAATGTCCCACTAAATATTCACGTAAGTCCTATAGAAGATAGGAAATTCCAAATACAGGGACAGTTCTCCTTTGTCTAAGACTATCCCCTTCATTGCAGGGCACTTGGCAACTCTGCTTCCCCCATCTCATTGCCAGTAGTGCTCCCCCAATAATCATGCCAACCCAACTGCACCTTGGTGGGAGCTAATGCCCTCAACGAGAACAACTATTCCAGAAGAAAGTTCAGTTCTATGGGGAAACTCATATTTTAAATGATTTTTTTAATTGGAAATATTTTATTTCCTTTGAAGCTGATGTTTTATACACATTGCACGTGAGAAGTTGCCTGTTTTCGATATGCTCTGTGCCTCACTGACTGACCCCTTTGACCCATGTTGGTAAGGCAGCACGGCACCTGTACAGCAGGGCAGGCTTGGTTGCACTGCAGACTAGTATTTCCAAGAGATGTAGCCACGGGCAAGTTACTCCATTTCTCCAGCCCTTTTACAGGTAAGGAAATTCTGTAAAATTTCTTTATCTGTAAAAGGGCTGTAATAGCGATTAAATGTGTCCATGGAACAGAGAATTCTAGCCACTGAGATTCCAATCAACCCAAATGTTCAAGTGTTTATGATTCCTACCTTCAACAACACCTGTCGCATTAGACTCAAATCTGCCCTAAACATTAAAATCATATAGTGAACTAACTCAAGCTAGGCAGTTCTAGTGACTATAATGATGACAACAAACAGCAACAGTTAAACATTTATTGAACATGAACCATATGCACCACATTTTGGGGTCAGTGCTGTTCCACACAGAATAATCTTTATGACTGTATGAAGGTCTCAATATTTTGAACCTTTTCAGATAAAAAAATGTGCAATCTAGAAAGGGTAAAGAACTTGTTCAAGGTCAAAGAGCCATGAGTTAAAGCCAGAATGGTCAGTTTTGTCTTATACCAGAATCAGAACCACTGATAACAGCCTCTAACGTTAGGCCATGTTACTGCATAGTTTTCACTTCAACTACCCACCATTCAAAAGTTCTGGCCAGTTTTCCTTTAGGATGTAATTCCTAAACTCAATATTCTCCAAGGAAACTTCCATTATTAACAAGGGAGATAAAGTTTACATCAATAAAGCAACCAGGAAAAAAGGTATAATAAAAATTAATGCCAAATAAAATGTGTTAAGCACAAAGAGGTACTAAGGGAAAGAAAGGGGCCATGGTCACGTAGGCCAGTGTTGTTAGGAAAGGTGTTTGAAGTGGGATGACACCCACAGCAACCACTCGTGATTACATTTCAATTGTGCTACACAACCAACAATCATCTGTTCACCAGAAACAGTTTTATCCTTAATGCAAATGTTCTCCCAGAGCATGCTCAAGAGGACAGCAATTCTATCTGGTTTCGCCTCATGTGTCAGGCAAAGACGAGGCAGAGAGAGGCAAGCAGTGCTTTGGTTATGTGAAGGCAAACCCCTATTCTGTAAAACTACTGTTTGGAATTCTCTGCTATTCTTTAGACGGCCTCTTATTCTGAAAAAATAACTTTGCTTTCTAGCCTGCTTGAATAATGAAGAAGATAAACTTAGCTGTCTGACCTTGTAGGCCAGAGACTAGATATGCCCAATGCCATGCCAGGCGCATTTTTTAATTGGATAGAACTGTGTAGTTTTCAAGGCCGCCAGCAAGCACACAAAGGGCTGGCTCTTCCATAAAAAAGGAAGTTCTGCTTGTAGCTTTGCTTAGAATTTGGATTCATTTCCCTGAGCCCACCGCGGTGAATAAAGTGTAACTCCAAACTATCAGAGCGTTGCTTGGTTCTTCTCCGGTTTTTCTGTAACAGTTAGTACAGGCATAGTCTAAAATGTGGTAAATACAAAAATGTGGGTTCAGGACAAAGCATAATGAAATGTCTAGGGGCAAGGAGCCCTGCCCAGCAGGAAATGAAGTCAGCACTGTGAAATACTATGACCTCTTCTTGAAGACAAATTATGCATATGAGTTTCAACTAGAATTTTCCCAGAGACTGGGTTAAGAAACCAGTCCATGGTTTAAGTGCCTTTCTTTTAAAGGTTTATTAAGTTGATTGATATAAAAGTTATTGTAGCCGGTCGGCATGGCTCAGTGGTTGAGCGTTGACCTATGGACCAGGAGGTCACAATTCGATTCCCGGTCAGGGCACATGCGGTCAGGGCACATGCGCCTGGGTTGCGGGCTCAATCCCCAGTGGGGGGGGCGTGTAGGAAGCAGCGGATGATTCTCTCGCATCATTGATGTTTCTACCTCTCTTTCCCTCTTCCTTCTTCTCTGAAATCAATAAAAATATATATTTTTTTAAAAGTTCTTATAGAATTCAAAAGAGAAATGGCCCTTTGCTAGGCTGGATTGCTCGTCTCAATTGTGAATTCCTTCCCTGAAAGAGAATAATACAATGGCTATGCCACTTTGTGGTGCTTTGCACTAGTATGAAGAGTGTATATCTTCCCCCACATGACCATGTGGCTTGTTTTGACCAACAGACTAAGGATTAACAGTGTGCCTGATTCAACTAAGAGGCCTGGCAAGTGTCTGCACTCCACCAGAAGAGTACGGAAGGGTGCTGAGGACGCTGCCCTCCTGGAGTGCTGGAGTGCAGGGGGAGAGCAGGGGGCCAGGCTGAGTGCCTGAAATGTGAAGAGGACACAATTCCATGATGACCTAAGCAGCATTCTCTGGCTTAAACTTCCAAGAGGAAGCCACCACCCATAAAATCTCATGAATCATTCCTCTTGGTCTACTTATTCTTGAACTAGCCTGGAGCTGATCTATACACAAAGCAATGGAGCTAAACACAAGAAAATACCAAGCAGATGGCATGTGGGTGAAGACGATGGGGAAGTGAAATATGAGTAGCTTTGAAAGGAGGAAGAGAAAGTAAAATATGTAAAAATGAATATGCATTTGGTAAAGAAAAGCACAGAATGCAAGAATCCTATCGTCTTAATAATTTCTAACAAGTATCACTGCAATACATATGGATAACAAATAAAAATGTGAAAAATGAAAATGATCCCATCATTCCTATGATTCCATGGGGGGGCGGGGCTTTAACAGTCTGTGACTTTCCTATCTTTCTTCTCTGCAGGTGCAATTTAAAATCAAATCAGGATCTTTTTGTACATACAGTTGGGTATACTATCATTTAAAAAAAAGTCTCCATTGTTGGACTTGTCTCAAAGGTTCACAATATCACCCTTGATGATAACTAATACGTATACAGTTGCTTACTCTGTGGCACACAGGGTTCCAAGTTCTTTACGGATATTTACTTACCTGATTCTCAATACCTTGTGGGAGACGGGTACTATTATCTTTATTTTACAGCCAAGAAAATCAAGGAGAAATTCACTTGCCTAAGTTCACAAAGCTGGTAAATGGTGCAACAGGACTCCAATCCAGGCAACTGGCTCAGAGTCCCAGCTCTTAACATTGTCTACCATACCACTTGCCTCCCATAGAAAAGGTGCGCATCACTGAAATTCAACCGCATCTCTGATTTCCTTAGGATGTACGCTTAGAAAAGAATCGCTGGTGCCAAGGGATTCCATGAGCTAAACTGCTCTTCATCCATAGTTTACCAACATACCCTCACCATCCACTGAAAGGGAATGTGACCCAACCTAAACCTTGCCAGCATTGTTATGAACTTTTAAAATCGAATTATAATTTGTATTTCCCTGATGCAATCAAGTTGGCTTTTTTTTTTTCATGCCTTGGCAATTTGTAGTTCCCATTTTGTGAATTCTCTATTCCTGGCATAGACTGAATGTTTGCGCACCTCCCTCTCCCATTCATATTTTGAAAACCTAATGCTCAAGGTGATGCCATAAGGTGGGGTCTTGGGAGGTGATTCGGTCATGAAGGGAGTCCCTTCATGAATGCGATTACAGCCCTCATAAAAGAGGCCCCAAGAGACCACAAAGGAAAAGAAGTTAGCCATCTGCAACCCGGAAGAGGGCCCTCACCACACTCGACCATGCTGGCACCCTGATCTTGGACTTCCAGACTCCAGAACTGTCAGCAATAAATTTGTGCTGCGTAAAAGCAACTCAGTCTATGGTATTTTGCTATAGCAGCCTAACTGGACTAAATTCTTCCTCCAACGCTTTTTAAAGCGTTAAGGCATGTTAAATTGGAACTACTTTGGAAGGTGCTGTGATTCAAGGTAACAGAGGGCTGCTAAGGAGCTGTTTCAGTGGGACCCTATAGGCGGGCAGGACCTTGGGGTAACCACCAGGACCTCCGCTGAGGGCTCAGCTCTAAGCTCTAAGCACCTGGAACCATAAGGACTGAGCAGGCTGTCCCAACAGACGAATAGCCTGAAACTGTGCTTTATACCGTACAGCAGGGGCTGTACTCACCCAGTGATTATAGAAAGAAAATGAAAGATCTTGAGGTTTCTCACACCTATGGCGTCATCTCACGTTTTTCCTATTCTACACAACATAGCAGGTTAGTGATCAGAGTCATCCACCAGGATTCCACGGGAACTGTGCTGAACAAACACTATTCAATTCTTACTCTGTGAATCCTCTGTTAATCAGTCAACAGCAAATTACCTCATGACAGGCCCTCTGCGATAAAGCTGAGCACCGTGGACATCATCTGGTTACTGGACTTGGAATTAAAAATACCTCATTCACATACTGAGGACCACTCTCCCCAGGTGGGTCATATCATCTATCAGGGTCAACATTTCATAGTTTCTATTTCTTTCTTTTTTGCATGAATCCTCACTTGAGGACATTTTTTCCATTGATTTTTAGAGAGAGTGGGAGGGAGGGAGGAGGAGGGGTGGGGGGGAGAGAGAGAGGAAGAAACACCGAGACACACATCGCTGGCAGCCTCCCACACATGCCCCAACTGGGCCAGGGATGAACCTGCAACCCAGGTACGTGCCCTTGACTTAAATCGAATGCTTCTACCAATTTTAAATTGGTGATAAATGGACATAAACTTAAGTTAAAAAATAAGTGCTAAAATTTAGTTTTGCAAAACTATATAACATTGTTTCCCATTTGGCTATATAAGCTCATTCATACTAAACTTGCAATATTTGTTCAAAGCATATTTAATGGAACTGATTAAATTGTTAATCAAAAACATACTGTGTCCAGAGATCAATTTAGCAAATATTTTCATTTATTTGGTTTTATATTTTGTCTTGTCCCACAAAGGATGTGAACCAGCTAAAGAATAGAAAAATATAATTAGATAAAAATCAGAATCAACAAAAACAAGGTAGAACAGAAGCTCAAGATCAAAGGGAAAGTTAGAATATCAATATTAAGGTCACAGGTTTTTAAAGGGTTATTAAAACTGAGTTGCAAATTTGACTCAGTGTTTCCTCATTGTCAAATGAGAAAGGGAAATGATTCTAGTTCTGCATGATGAAAAATAGACATACTAATTGTTCAGTGAAAATAAAGCTTTCCATTTAGAACTGAATGGAATTTCATGCATTGGTCTTCAAACAGGAGCTGTAGAAGGGACCATGATTTAATAACCTCATCTCCTAACATAACAGTAGGTTTCTTATAACTGTCTTTATTAATAGAATCCCTCAGTGTGAACACAAGAGTGGGGGTGGAGGGCTGCAAAGGATGCAAAACAAGGTAACCAAAGTATGTCGTTTCTGAAGATCAGGCTAGACTCCTAGTCTAATACCCAGAAAAGGTGGATGTCATGGCCTTTGTTCAGCCAACCCTCTAGAAACATTATTTCTCTCAATTAAGCTTCTGATCAAATTTATGAGCAGACAACTCATATTCTCTGGTATGTGCAGAAACAAAGGCATTCTACACCACTGTTGAGGGGAGATTAATGCACAACAATTACTCTTTAATCACCAGTTCCCCACATTTGAAATTCAAGGCTATACAATTTTTCTTTTCTATACTTTTTCTGCAACCATAACAATTTTGGTTCCAACATGTGTGAATTGAGTGAATCCTACTGGATGTAAACAACAACAAATATATGGGCTGGGGTGAAATGGACTGGAATAAAAAAATTATGCCAGGATAAAAAGGACAGTAAATAACATTTAGCAAGGAAGAGATAGAGGTTTCTGCAATAAAAACTTAAGATACAGAAAAATAAGACAGAGTAAATCCAGGTCTTAGAATTGCATTCCAGTGGTGCATTTGGAGAGGGATTCTGGGGGCACACCAGACAGGTCGTGAGCCATGGAATCACAGAGGCATGGCACATTTACAGGCAGGATACACACAGAAAAATGCCTCTTCCATTCTGAGATTAGGAACCGGCTCATACTTCATTTATCTCAAGGCCAAGTGTACCAGCAGCTTAAAGGTTCAACTTCTATTTGTCAAATGAACAAATAAGTATTTATTATCTACAACAAAGTAAAAAGAGTTTACTGAAACCATATGGGAGGGCTCTTTTGAGAAGTTTAAAGTGTGCAAGGAAGAACAATGTAAATTAACTGCTCATTATCCTCGATTACAAATTTAAGATGTGTACAATGTAATTATCTGTATTTCTTGAGGGAAATTTTTGCTTTATTTCAAGGAATCATATTTTTCATAAGTGCCCTCCTACTGTAGGTTCCTCCAATCTTAGCAGCTTTTGCTTAAAAGTATTATTTCCTTCCCATCTAGAAAGAATCCAAGTAGACTAGAGAAGCAGTAAGAATAAACTACAGCTTACTGTTGTTTTGTGAAAATAAGTCTTTTGGGTAATATGTAGTAAGGATGGTGAAGAGGTATTAAAATGACAAAAAAGGGAGGCAAGGAGAAAGCAAGCAAATGCCTGAACCACACCCATATAATTTTGTTAAACAAAGCGATTGAAAAGAGGTTGATACTGACTCAGAAAACTTACATATCAAAAAATAAAAAATAAGAACAGGAAATATCATAGTGCAAAAAAATAAATGAAATGTGATGCAGTTATCCTTGATTTCTTTCAAGAAAACATTAAATTTAAAAGCAGAAAGGCACTGACTCTTCCAAGCCCCTGATTTCACAACCACCCTGGTTGTCAAACTTATATTCTTATATACTGATATCTTTATATACGGAGGAAAACCCATATAGTTAAAAATATGTAACTATAAAATATATTTTGAATCATTTAAGAATCCTAGACAATTCTACATGCTTTGTTTTTTACCTTTCCCTGTAACAAAATACATTATAATTAGATCAACCATAACAACTCAACTTTGAAGCGAGTTAATATGTCACTTATTAACCAAACCCACTATTACCTCTGGAGTAACTTCGAATTTTCTTTTAAACATGAATCGTACTTTTAAAAATCGCGTGTCAGAGTTTAACTGAAATAAGTGTGATTACCAGCGGGACTGGAAAATTTGCAAGCTGAGACATGAAATGAGCTTATATTAAGAGTCGGGGAGAATTACCCATATGGTCTTAAACATGGCAAAATTCAAACGTAGATGCTAACCGAATTTGACTATTCACACAAAGAAGGAGTTTTACAAATCCAGTTAAACTTCAACGGCCACAGGACAGACAAATACTAGTACAGTTTGACACTAAATTGTCTTTAGATGAAGCTTGAAACAGTTCTTACAAATAACTAATAAGCGCACCGTAAGCATTAGAGGCAAGGGATTACGGGATTGAACAAGGCTTAGTCCTCCTGGAGTTTACACCGGTTCGTCTTACAAAGCTCTAAACCTCCATACGTCCATGTCCAACTGGACCTTACAATGTTTCACTTTCCAAAACTGTAAACCTTACTGTTTAAAATAAAACAATAATAACCTGCTAGAATGCATCACCAGTTCCTCAGAAATACAAACCGTAACACCTCGTTGGAAGCCAGGCTGCTCCCAAGGCTGCCTTCTGCTGGAGACTCGGTGCAAGCGCCCCGACACCTGTAACAAACTTGCCACTTGACACACATCCCTCCACCCGAGCAGGAGGCTCCCGCACGGGGAAACCCCAGCCTCGTGCATCCCCGGAATAAATCTGACTTCGAGAAGCACCTTGTCTAGCGAGCCCTCAAATGTGGGCTGTGAGGGGTTGAGCCACCTGTTTTATAGACCAGCCAGCCAGCTCTGAAATGCACAAAAATCCACGGCGACTTCTAGGTGCCAAGAACAACGCTTTCCATGTCTCCACGTTCGGCTGAAACAGAAAAACCGCATCTGCTCACGCAGCCGAAAAAAAGACGATGACATATGTTTCCCTGCGCTGCTGAAAATCCAACGGTCTTCCCCCCAAAATGAGCCGCGCGCCAAGGTGCCTTCCCCACCCCCGCCCGCGGGGCGCCGGGCCGAGGGGTGGGCGGGGAAGGGGCGAGCTCCGCTCCGCCACCGCTCGGCCACCCGGGCTCCCGCGGAGGCTGTCGAGTGACCCAGGGGCTGCGCCAGGGTCATCCGCTCACCTCGGAGCGCCCCCCCGACCCGGGCGGGAGGCAAGTTTGGCGGGTCCCGGGCCCGGCCCCCGCCCCCACCTCCCCAGCAGCAGCATCAGCAGCGGAAGGCGGCGAGGACTCCTCGGTCCCGGAGAAGGGGCAGGGGATCGGGCGCACCTACCTACAGGGCGGGGGCGCCGGCACAGCGGGTCCGGGAGCAGGCGATCGGGCGCACGCATTTCTGGGAACCGTGGCCTCCGCTGCTCGGCGCGGGGGAGCGCATCCTCCGGGGCGGCTGGGAGGAGGGGTCGTGGGGGGGGGGGGGGGGGGGACGTGCGCCGAGGAGGAGCCGGGCCGGGAGGGCGGAGCGCCGAGGCGCACGACCCCGGGGACCGGCGTCGGGAGCGGTGGACGCGGCCGTGCCCGGGACAACGCGGGCCTCTTCCCACGCGCAGCGGCGCCCGGCCCACCCTGCAGCTGAGCCCGCGGTCAGGGCATCCGCCGCCACGGGCTCGCGGGCCTGGCGGGGGGCGGGGAGCTGCGGGCGGCACGACGCGGGAGACGCCCGCCTCTAGCTCCGCCCGGCCCGCGCCACGCTCGGCGCCCCTCCGCCGCGGCGGGGGCCCGGGAGCTCCGCGACCGAGCTCGGCGGCCCGGGCTGCAGCTGCGGCATCCTCCTCGCCCGGCGACCTCCGAGCTGGGAGCCTGGGTCCCCCCGCCCCCCGCTGCCCGCGCACGGCCCCGGCTCGGGCCCCGCGGCTCCGCCTCGCCGAGCTGCGCGCGCGGCCTCCGCGGGCCTCGGCCCCTGGTGACGCCTCTCGAGAGCGAGCTCGTCGCCGCCCCGTGGCCGGACGCTGAGCTGCAGAGCCCTGGAGGATCTTCTTACCTCGCCCCGGGCTTCGTCCCCTCCAGCGGGGCTGCCGTGGCCGCCAGGCTTTGAGAGCGGAGCTGCAGTGAGAGGCCCCCCCAAGCTCCAAAGCCTAGGGTTTCCTTCCAGCTCGGGAACCAGTCCGTTCAGCCTTCAGTCCTTTGCGGCGTTGCGTTTTGCAAAGGGGCCCACCATCTCCTCCCCCTCCTGCTCGCGTCCCCGGTACAGCATCCCGGATGCAGCCAAGTTGCAATCATTACAGGATTGGACCCTCCAGGCCGATTCTTGGCAGCGACCCGAGAGAGCTGGGAGAGAGCCCGGGCCGGGAAGGTTTGCATCAGCGGCTGGGCAGTACCTGGGGGCCTCGCATCCCCACTTGCTGCTCCCTCTGTGGTCCCCTGACCAGCACTGCAAGATGACTAGGAGGGTTTGGCCGCGGGGTTCACCCTTACTCGCAGAAAAAACCCTCAAAGCGCAGCCTGCGGCTGGTCTGATAATACTGGGGTGTCAGAGGCCACACAGGAGACACACCAGATAGTGGCCTCCTTGGGGTTGCTGACGCTGTTTGTGCAAAGCAATTAACAGTGTTGGCTTTGGAATTTCAGTTACAAATGGTCGTTGTGCTGTCTTGCAAACTGGAATAATTGCCCAATTCTGCACTCAGCTCGTATAGAAGTGGACTTCACGTTTACATCTTCATAGTTTCTATATGAAAAATTAAGTGTTTTTTTCCTCTTTTTTCTTTAGGTAAAGTGTTATTTGCAAATTATTTTCAAGGGGGAAATTAAGCTCCTAAAATATAGAACTGATTTTTTTGGAATCAAAAGATCATGGTTTGAGATGTCCAGAGAAACTGGCCCGCTCTCACAGTTCTTTGATGAGTGCTTTTATGATTTTAACATCTAAAATCACCTTGCAGGGCTGGTCATGGGACCACAGAGGGAACAGCACCCAAATGGGGATGGGAAGCTCACAGCTGCTGATGCAAATCTTCCCAGCCTTGGCTCTCTCCCTCTCTGGGCTCTGGCTACAGTCAGCCTGGAGGGCCCAATTGCTGTAATGAGTATAAGTTGGCAGCATCCGGGATCCTGACGGGGACAAGAGCAGGAGGGGGAAGAGCTGATGGGCCCCTTTGTGAAATGCAAAGGCTGGGAAGGACAGAAGGCTGAATTTATGTGGCCAGTGGTTTTGAATAAATAAATAAAAAATTGTTAAAAGGCAAAAGAAAAGACATGTTCCATAACAGTACAAATTGTGATAAAATCCCTAAGACTTTTTGAGGGGAGTTCCTTTAAGCAAAGTGGTGGTCCTGGGCTGAGCAGGGAGAGGCGCCTCACCCCTCTGGGCTCAGGAGACATGAGCCCATGGCTGGGCCACTTCCAGGGACTCCAATTGATCTAGAGCCCCGTTTATTTTTTTAAAAGATACCTATTATTAATTATGTTTTGCCCTCAAATCAAAATAACTGGGTTATAGGAATGTGTGTGTATATACTGAAGTCACTTAGTGAGAATTTGGCAGTTGTTTAACAATATTTATAAAGATGTCTGCCATAGGACATAGTTTCTGCAGGAAATGTTGATTGAGTTGCAATTCTAGGCTCCATCCTTTCCCCACCAAAAGTTCCCTTTTGTCTTCCTCCCTATGGACCCAATGTTCTGTCAAGAAATAAGTTAAGTAGTGATCTTTTTTAATTAGCCAAAGATAGAACTGAGTATCCACAGAGTTGGGCAAAAGTAGGTTCACAGTGGTTTGTATGGAAAAGACATACAAGTTACGATTATTACAATAGTTTTATTAACTCAAAAGAATGTCACAGTGCAACTTCTTTTGCCCACCCTTGTATTTTAGTAGAAGTAACCATCAGTTATAAAATGTTTGTCAGCCTTTCCAAAACATTGCATGTAAGTTAAGGATCCTCTTTACTATCTTCATGAACACCTCTAGGACTGCATGCTGTGTCATATGTTTATTATGACACTAGAGGCCTGGTGCACAAAATTCATGCACTGGGGGGGAGGGGCTGGTGATCCCTCAGCCCAGCCTGTGCCCTCTCGCAGTCCAGGACCCCTCGCTCCTTACCACAGCCTGCTCGGCTGTTGCTCCTTAGCACTGCCGTGGAGGCAGGAGAGGCTCCCACCACTGCCGCTGCACTCACCAGCCGTGAGCCCAGCTTCTGGCTGAGCGGTGCTTCCCCTGTGGGAGCACACTGACCACCAGGGGGGCAGCTCCTGCATTGAACGTCTGCCCCCTGGTGGTCAGTGCGCGTCATAGCGACCGGTCATTCCGAAGGTTGTTTTGCAAGTCGTTCCGCCGTTCAGTCAATTTGCATATTAGTCTTTTATTATATAGGATTTTATTACGGTGAAAGTGCCAGTGAAATAAAGATTTCTGCTCCCTAGCTTAGATGGTGGGGGAATTCCCTCTTAAAGATTCTTCACTCATTCTGTTTCATCAACTCAACACTTACTGGTTTGTCTACGCCTTGTCTTTATACAGAAATCAGAAGAAATAAAGCCATTTCATTTCCTTTTAAATCTGTGCTGTTCAATATGGTGCTTACTAGTCACATGTGGCTATTTAAATTTAAATTAAATTAAAAATGTTTTTTTATGCCAGTAGCCATATTTCAGGTGCTGAAGAACCACACATGGCTCATGACTGTTTTTTTTGGACAGAACAAAATAGAACATATTATTGCAGACAATTCTTCCGATAGAACTGTTCTAAATAGAGGTGAAATTTTAATTGGGAGATAAGATATAATGCATAAAATAATTTGGGAAGTCTTAGTACACTACAGATCTAGCACATCATAGTTTTCATAGTTTTTAGTATAATGTAAATAGGTTCTTTGGTGAATGGGCTGAGGTTTGGTGCTTCTCTTCGCTTGTTATAAAGTCCAAAGAAGAAGTAGAAATCTCCTTGTCACTGGAAAGGAGGAGCCTACCAGAGTGTATTGAGAAAGAAATACTGATGTACATAGAAATGGCCTGTCAGCACACAGAATTTATGGCAGATTATTTGGATTAAACCCAATAAATTTGCCCTTTTCTCTTATTTACAATAAATTTAAAACGTGTGTTCTTGGACAGTTCCTGCTGTCTTTTTTCTGCTAAGAATAGTTTGTTCAATAGCTTGAGACTTCATCCCATATTTTTTACATTTTCTGAAAAACTTATTCAAATAAGCTGGTGCTAAGACATTGGTGCTAAAATATAATTTAAAATTCTGAAACGAATCCCTAAACTCAAAGTGACATTAGGAAGTGTCATTTGTTTGGATTGGGTGAAAGAAATTTATAGTGCAATAAACTGAAAAGGAAGTTTTTTGAAGGAAATAATTATAGATTCACAAAAAGTTGCAAAAAATGTAGAGAGGGAAGTCCTGAGTTTTTTTCCCCACCCCCACTGCTCTAGTTGTCTCCCAATGGTAACTTGCATCACTACAGTACAATGTCAAAACCAGAAAATTGACACCTGTACAACCTTTAGAGCATAGTCAGATTTCACCACTTTTGCATATACATTGTGTGTGTGTGCACGTGCATATGTTTTTCTATGCAATCTTCTCATCTGTATAGTCTTCTCCCACCACCACAATATGATGCAGCACTGTTCTGTCACTGCAAAGCACCCACAACCTAGCCCTTTACAGTCACATCCATCCTCCACCTAATACATCTAATTCCTGGCAATCACCTATCTGTTCCCATCTCTATAATTTCAAAAAATGCTATATAAATGGATACATATATAGTATGTACCCTTTTAGCTTGGCTATTTCCCCCCACTCAGCATAATTCCCATGGAATGCATCCAAGTTGTTATGTATATTAATAGTTGTTCCTGTTTTGGATAAATATTCTATGGTGTGGATGTCCCACAGTTTATGCACCCACTGGAGGACATTTTGATTGTTTCCAGTTTGGGGATATTCTGAATAAAGCTGCTATAAACATTCAAGTGCAGATTTTTGTGTGAACATAAGTTTTCATTTCTCTGGGATAAATGCCCAAGAATAGGATTGCTGGGTCATATGGTCCCAGCATGTTTAGTTTTATAAGAAACTGCCAAACTATTTTCCAGAGTGGCTGAACCATTTTACACTTCCATCAGCAAAGTATGCGTGATGAGGGATGAGTTTTTAATCTAGTAAATAAACTTATGGTATAGCCTTTTACTACACACATTTCTTTTACTACCCACTACGCTACTGTAATTGCTTGTTTAATTGAACCCCACCAGACAAAACTTCAAGCCATGGATCCTACTTTGTTCATCTTGATGTCTTTGGTGCCTAACATAGTACCTAATACATATTAGATAGTCAATAAATATTTATTCAGTGAATGAACAAATTAATGAACAGAAGAATAGCTGAGTCAGCTTGAAATCATATTGAAAATAAAATTGTCAATAAATTATAACTAAAATTGAATTGGATGTCATGGTTTTTCCTCCAGTATATAATGACATTTCCAAATCAGGTATTGGCACTCTATAATGTGAGTCACTTGTGGGCAAATAAATAAAAACTAATTGCTAAATTATGTCAGGTCAAGGTTATTCATTGTACTGCTTTGATAATAGCAAGAGATCGGAAATAATCTAAATGACCAATGGTAAGAAACTGCTTTAATAAAGTAGTTATACAATGAAATACCACACAGTTATAAAAAATAATGAGAAAACTATGAAAAGAATGGACATGCTTCAAAAGATAGTAATAAAAGGTTACAGAAGACTATGTAGAGCAGTGATGGCGAACCTTTTGAGCTCGGCGTGTCAGCATTTTGAAAAACCCTAACTTAACTCTGGTGCCGTGTCACATATATAAATTTTTTGATATTTGCAACCATAGTAAAACAAAGACTTATATTTTTGATATTTATTTTGTATATTTAAATGCCATTTAACAAAGAAAAATCAACCAAAAAAATGAGTTCACGTGTCACCTCTGACACGCGTGTCATAGGTTCGCCATCACTAATGTAGGGTATACCAGTCTTTGTGGGCAAATAAAGGACACTAAAAAAAAAAAGGTATATGTATAAAGATGTTAATTTTCCCTAATTCAATCAGTAAAGTACAGGGTGTGCCTGGACCATCTTATGCCACAAATTAAAGAATTACTCAAAATTTATAGGGATGTGTCAGAAGAATACAGGAGTCAGCTTAAAGGGACTCCTGGCCAAATTGGGAATAATTTAAGTATTATGAGTAATGATAGCAATAGATTATAACATAATGAATTAAAAAACCCATAAAGCCCAGCTAGAGTGACTCAGTGGTTGAGCATTCACTCATGAATCAGGAGGTCAGGGCACATGCCGGATTGTGGGGCTCGATCCCCAGTGTGGGGCATGCAGGAGGCAGCTGTTCAATGATTCTCTCCCATCATTGATGGTTCCATCTCTCCCCCTCTCTCTTCCTCTCTGACACAAAACAGAAAAAAAAATATGAGTCCACACTGATTTTAAAACTTAAGTAGAGAATAAAAAAAGGGAGGAGAGAAAAGAAAGTTCTTTACATGGAATGATGAAATTAAAATATCACAATTTTGTAATCACTATAGTGATAATTGATTCAGGCCAAGATCATCAGTGGATGTGAAAACCATTGCGTGAAAGTTTGCTTAGGAACAGAAAAGATTCATACATTTTCAAAAGTATTACTTCAATGGGTGATATTTGCTTTTTAAAATATTTATTAATTACAGGTATAAATGGTAACTTTGCAGTGGAGAAATATGATAGACACCTTAACCAAATGATCAAACTTCCTGTATTAGTTTCCTATTGCTGTTGCGAAAAATTACCACAAACTTAGAGACTTAAAACAACAAATTTATTATCTTACCGTTCCGTAGTCCAGAAATCTGACACATCTCACCAGGCTAAACTCTACTAGCAGGTGTTGGCAGAGCTGGTTTCTTTCTGGAAACTCCAGGCGAGACTCTGCTTTCCTGGCATTTTCCAGCTTCTGGAGAGCACCTACATAGTCCTTGGCTCATGGTCCCTTCCCTCCACCCTCAAAGCCGGCAAAGGCGGGCTGAGTCTTCCTCAGAGCCCATCAGTGGGACTCCGACTCCTCTGCCTCCCTCCTTCACATAGATACAGCGGTTCTCAACCTGTGGGTCGAGACCCCTTTGGAGGGCGAACAACCCTTTCACAGGGGTCGCCTAAGACCATCGGAAAACACATATATAATTACATATTGTTTTTGTGATTAATCACTATGCTTTAATTATGTTCAATTTTTAACAATGAAAATACATCCTGCATATCAGATATTTACATTACGATTCATAACAGTAGCAAAATTATAGTTATGAAGTAGCAACAAAAATAATTTTATGGTTGGGGGTCACCACAACATGAGGAACTGTATTAAAGGGTCGCGTCATTAGGAAGGTTGAGAACCACTGACTTAGAAGGACCCATGTGATGATTTGGGGCCCATCTGTCTCAAAATCCTTAATTTAATCACATCTGTGAAATTTGTACTGCCAGGTGAAGTAAGGTTCTTGCATTTGGGAGGACCGGGACACCTCCATGGGCACCATTTTTCTCCCTACCACATTTACATGACACATAATACCATACACCAGCATTATGTGCATTTTGATGTAATGCACTGATGTAATTTCTGAAACAACTGTCCTTCACTATTCAAAAAGGTCAATGTTGTTATTATTGTTTTAAAAAGGAGTTATTTCAGATTAAAGGAAGAAGACTACAGAAACATGACAACCAAATGCAATATATGCCCAGCTGGCGTGGCTCGGTGGTTGAGTGCTGACCTATGAACCAGGAGATCACTATTCCATTCCCAGTTAGGGCACATGCCTGGGTTGCAGGCTCGATCCCCAGTGTGGGGCATGCAGGAGGCAGCTGGTCAATGATTCTCTCTCATCATTGATGTTTCTATTTCTCTTTATCTCTCCCTTGCTCTCTGAAATCAATAAAGATATATTTAAAAAATAAAAAATAAAAAAATAAATGCAATCTATGATCCTTGAGTGGATCTTGAATAAAAAGAAAAAGCATAAAAAGTGTTATCAGGACAAGAGGAAAATTTGATTAACTGTATAATAATAGTATATTAAGTTTAAATTTTCTAAGTTATAAACATTGTTTTTAGAAAATATGATAAAGTATTTAGAGGTAAAATATCATGATATTTGCAACTAACCTCAATTGCTTCAGAAAAAAAGATACAGAGAAAACAAATATGGCAAAATAGTAACAATTGGTGATATATCAGTTAGGTAAAATAGAAATATAATGCAAACCACATATGTAATTTTAAATATTGTATTCTAGTAGCTACATTTTAAAAAGTAAAAATAATTAAATTAATTGTAATAATATTTTAACTCAACATGTTAAATTATTTTAAAATGTAATCAAGGTAAAAATATTAAGGTATTTTACCTTTTATCCAAAATAAAGCCACTATGCATTCAACACTTATAAAATATGTAAATTTCTTCCAGTCACATTTCAATGCACAATATAATGTGTTTCTGGTGCTACTAAATTGGATAGCACAGGTCTAGATGAAGGGTATATGTGTGTTCATTGTCCTATACTTCTAATTTTCTATATGTGTGTTCATTGTCCTATACTTCTAATTTTCTATAGGTTTAAGATAAAAAGAGCAAAAGGGATATAGATATTGTATAGGCACAGACTATGTCTAAGACAGTGGTCGGCAAACTCATTAGTCAACAGAGCCAAATATCAACAGTACAACGATTGAAATTTCTTTTGAGAGCCAAATTTTTCAAACTTAAACTATATAGGTAGGTACATTGTTATTAACTTAATTAGGGTACTCCTAAGCTGGCCTTTGCTAAAAACGTCCTCAATCTGATTGAGGTACTTTCGCTGAGGCCGAGCCCTTCCAACTCTCCCATCCACACTTGTCTTGTATACTTGTTTCATCTATCTCCTTTCCAAAAACCGACTTCTGTGCATGGGCCATGCAGTTTCAATCGCACTGTACGTGCGCACCCACACGTGGTATTTTGTGGAAGAGCCACACTCAAGGGGCCAAAGAGCCGCATGTGGCTTGCGAGCTGCGGTTTGCCGACCACGGGCCTAGGAGGTTACAGAAGAAAGTGTTAACACTGGTTACCTCTGGGAAGGAAAACTGCGGAATGATTGGGGATAACAGAGGGATGGTAGTTTTCGCTGTAGCCTTTTATGCCTTTTGTACAATATTGTAACTAAACCTATTAAAACCTCATCTAAATGTAATATCTATTTTATCTTTTTATTCAAGACTAGATATGCTATAGTGTATACAGATATTGAATTATAATGTTGTACACCTGAAACTTATGTAATGTTATAAATAAGTGTTACCTCAGGGTTTTTTGGGTCCCCCCCGCCCCCCAGTTTTTGTTTTGTTTTATTTTAAACACAGAAACTCTGATGTTAAATTCTGGCGACTCTTAGCTGAACTCAATTTCCTAAAACTTCCTTGTGGGATAGAGGTTGTGTGTCTCATATAAAATACAATAAAGTTTAGGAATTTCTCCTGATTTTACCATCTTTATTTATTAGCACTAATAAGTCCTATTAATCTTCCTGTTTCCATGCTATTAAATAATCTTTTTCAAGAATCTCTGAGTTGCTGAAAACAGGAAACAATATGCAAGCACAGGCTCACCTAACTTCTATGGTGATGGATGACAGCAATTTACAGTGGCGCCGGATGTTGTGCGCAAGTTCATTACAAATTTATATCTGTTTTACTTAAGCCTCCTTGCATCTTGCAGAGCAGCAGGGTCTCTTGGGCTACATTTGACTGTAACGGTTGGCACTTTCAAAGCCGAGTTACATCCTATTGCCTTCTACTCGTATTTCAGGAGCGTTTCTGAATCCAGGGTGGGCTGTAAGATTTCTTGACTCGTTTGGCAATTACATCATTTCCTGGCCGCGTCCGGTACAAAACGCGGAGAGGCGACGCAATGGCCCAGATAATAACACTGTTTGGAAAATAGGAGGATAATGGAAACAGGGGGTTTGGAGGGCTTATTTGGATTCGGTTGCAGAGGCCCTGGTTCTGCACCAGGCAGCACCCACAGGTCTCTTAGCTGACTCCCAAATACATACTGTATATAACACCACGCGTCCCTAAGGCACATGGCCCTTTGTCACCCACATTCACAGAGCATAGAGCCTACGCATTGTGCCAAGGATGTGTGCGGTGCCGCACCCAGCTCTACAGCGTGCAAGGTTCTCCGCCGGTGGCTTTCTATCGTCAGATTTAGTAAACTGTTTAGTGGGACTTCACGTCTGCTGCAGAGAGAAAGACAGATAGAGGTTACATTTAGAAAGAGCAACAAGATGATTAAGAAAACAAGGTTCTGGGCCCTACTTTAACATTTGTGTAGGTGTAGATATTTACATGTTATGTAATTAGAAAGCAATTTCAGCACGTCTTTTCCAGCATCGGAAGAGATTTGGATTTGGAGGGTCCTTTTTTTTAATTATTATTATTATTTAGGAGCCGCTGCGGAGCTCCGCTGAGGCGGAGAATTAGCTCCAGTTTAGGAGACTGAAACCCAGAACAGGACGGAAGTGGGGCGGAGCCTGAAGACAACAATCTTAGTTTCTATTGGGCAGGTTTTCATGATAAAGCACCAAGTGTGATTTAGGAAACCCCGCCGACAGGTTCCCTGGTGGTCTAGTGGTTAGGATTCGGCGCTCTCACCGCCGCGGCCCGGGTTCGATTCCCGGTCAGGGAAGGAACGTTTTTATGCTTTTCTTTTTATGACTGCTGCTATTTTTATTCATCACAAAAGTTCAATTAGTTTCTAAGTGTTATTTAACCCAAGGTTTAAAATATGTCACACCTATGTACAGGCACTATTTACATTAGAATAAATAACATAAAGATCTCTGATTCTACTCTGAAGTCCAGATTCTTGCCCAATGTATCATACATACTTCCTGCTCCTTTCCCGGATTCTAAAGTACTCTAAATACATTTGTCCAACAACATGCTAAACCACTTCTAAAACTGCATGTTCCAGCTTTTGAAGACAATCTGGATTAATTTTTAAAAGTTTTTGTTTAATCTTGAGCTATGTTTCACTAATAACAGAAGGAAAATTATTTTAGGAGGGATTATAACTATTTTGCATCATGGGCCGAGAGGAGGGGAGTAAGGGGGCGGGGAATGGGAGATATCTGTAATACTATCAACAATAAAAATATATTAAACAATAAAAAGCAAATCGGAACAGGATAATCCCATTTTATATGAAGTTTTAAAATGCTAAATTAAAAATATTGTTTCTTGATATGTACATATATATTAAACTATAAATGAAAACAAGATAGTAGTTATTCCTGGTTAATGGAGAACATCGAGAAAGAATTTGCAAGAAGCATAAAGGTGTTTTTTAAAATACTGGTAGTACTAATCTGGGTGGTGGATACACGAGTGTTAATTCTCATTTGATTATTCATAATTTATATATAGGTTACCCTATTTTCTCTACCAATTCATTATTTAATTAAAATAAAAACAAAAAGAAATGAATGATAATGTTTAATAAACTCTTTGGGATAATGGCATGCAAGCAATATTTAGTTGAGCAAAATTCTACTCTTGTCTGTTGAATAATTTGTAATGGTGCTTGTCAGGTTAGAAATAATAAATGTGGAAATAAACCACAAGGTGGCATCATAGCCTCATGTGTCTCACTCAAACGCATTTAATCCAAATCACCCAGACTGACTTTGGAAATGTTGGGTAGAGTTAAAATCCAGTTTATTGTAGTCATAGGTAGCAGCAGCAGATTTTTTTCTCTCTAAGCCTCTCTCTTCTCACTTCATCAATTATGCTTGATTTGACTTGTGTATATACTGTGCTATCAGATTAAATTTGGGGAAAGAAATTCAAATCAATTCAATGCAACTAGTACACAGGTCCGGCATATGACATTTATTCATTCATTCCTCATTCAGTCAGTTGTGCATTCAGGTATTCATTCCCTTAAGCAATATCCACTAAAATTAGTTGAGACAAAGGCAAAGAGGCCCTGGACATTAATGGTGAGAAAAACCTAACCATTATCATTTGCTTCAGTGTAATGGTGGAGACTCAGATGGTAGTCATACAATAACACATTTAAGTCGCAATTGAAAAATTCTTCTGTGAAGGAGGTGTATGTGGTTCGGGTGATTCCACAATAAGATTTTGAACTAGTTGGTGTTGTCGGATCTGTAGAGATCTGAAAAATGAAGGTGAGTTACCTAGGTATAAAGGAGAGAAAAGAGCATTCTAAATAGAAGGAACATGTGCAATACTTTGTAGCAGGAAAGAGCAAGGAGAATACCAGGGACTGAAAGGAAGCCAGGATGGCTGGATGGGAAGTCAGAGATAGCAAGGAAAGGTGAAGAGGAGCCTAAGAAGTGGTCCAGGGACTGATCTTATATGGCCTTGTAGCTTGAGGCGAAGGATTTGTCTTCATATGAAGAGCATCGGGAGCCACCGAAAGGAGGGTGGGTACAGCAGCATCTCAAAGCCCATGCCGGGTCTCTGATGAGTCAATAGCTTCATTAGTATCCATGAAAGATTCTGCCCTAAGTGCTCGGCAGTGGCACAACTCTGCTCACCTATGTGTGATTAGTTTTTTGTGTGTGTGTTTTTTTTAATGGTGAAGGACATTATTTAAACACAATAATACAATTTCAATCTCAGCCATATTCATTAGATTTATGATTTTCTTTTAAAGAAACATGACTCCATTGTATATATTTTGAATCAGACTAAAAAACATTGCTTTTGAAAACAAGAAACATAAAGCATGGTATCTTTAAAAGAGAGAAAAAATAAAAATAAAAGAGAGAGGGAGAGGGAAGGAGAGAGAGAGAGAGAGAGAGAGAGAGAGAGAGAGAGAGAATAACATGGGGGCTAAAATAGATACTCTTCCTCTCACCTTCTAAAGGCTTCTATCTGGGCTAATTATCAAATTAGCGGGGAAAAATCTACAAAGTTTATTATGGATGTACATGCTGGGGGTGTCATAAGATATGATGGAACACACTGGTAGTTGAGGTTATATGCCATTATGGACAAAGGAGAAAGAACAGGGGTCTGAGACTTCGAAGAAATCAGGGAATTTACAGGGAGCTGAGGGAGAGTGAAATACAAGTGGTAGGCAAATTATTGCTAGGCAACCCAGAAACAGTGGGGTGGGCCTGGAACCTTTCTCTCTAACGCTAAGGTGAATATGTTAAGGTTCTCTTCCCGGAGCAGGTCTTTCCATCTGCTTTAGTCAGAAAGGAAAGGGTGAGGGTCAAAGGTTTCTTTCTGAGTTCTTTGTTTCTTAATAACCAGCTTAAAATCAATATCCCCAAAGTCCCAGTTTTGCAATGGCAAGCATTTGGTCCCCTTCCATACACTTACAGAATTTTAACTCCTAAGCTAATACATTTAAAAGAACAATTAGACAAATGACTCTCACTTCTTCTCTCACTATGTCATATCCTGAAGACAAGCAATGGTGAACTGTTTCTCCTTTTGCCTCAAGCGCCTGATACCCAGAGCGAGGAAGCTGCCTCCAGACTTGGTGCTGGCAGAAGCGGCTAAATGGATTTATATTGAGTTACTGCTCCTGTGTTGTTTTGTCTGTGGTTCCTGTGCTTGGGGTTTGATGGCCACATCAAAGGAGTAGCTCTGTTGTAAGAATTGGTCAGCAAGGGTCAGATAAATCATGGTTGTTACTGAGACCCAGTCCCATGATAATTATGGACAGAAGACCCTTGGTGTGTAAGTCTGTTCTCTTGGTGCAACACATATGCCTCAAGCTGGTTAAAGACTCAGCAGTGATGGACTCATGAACATCTTTCTTGGAGGGGAGGTGGCTTACTGAACCTTGAAAGAGGGCACGATGGCCTATCAAGTCTCCTCTACTGTGGCAGTCAAGGATGTTTGTTACCAAGGCAACGCTTGCCCCTGAGCATGGCGGTACCCTCCTCTGGTAGTCACCAGGCCGTAAAAAGGTTGTGATGATGATACCACAGCCTGTCATTTGTAGTATTCTACACATATACTTCTGCTCTTAGAAATAATAAAATAATAAAATAAATCTAAGTGGCTGCTTGTGAAACAAAAAAAAGGGGGGGGGGGTGGGGGAGGGACTGGCTTAGTTCCTGTTTAGGGGGTGGCTTGTGACTGTGACAGATATAACGAGAGTGAAATATGGTCTGTGTGCCTGTTTGCTTTGCCCTCCCGACTGCAAACACATCTCCATCATCTTGCCAGACCCCGAGGGAAGCCTATTTACAGCAGCTGGACTGGGACTGACTGGCTCGGATAGGGCAGAGGCCAGCCGCCGCTAGTCCACAGGAAAGTCTACACAAGCTTAGCTACACAAAGCTCCAGTCGTATTGTTTTCGTGAAAAAAAAAAAAAAAAAAAAAAAGGGTCTTTAGGTTTTCTGTAATTAAGGAAAACGGTTTAAAAAGAAGTAGTGAAAGATCTAGGAAGCAGAGTTTTATACTATGATAAATAATCTTCGGTTTGATAGTTTATAATTAGGGAAGGAGGGGTTAATTCCATTACGCAGTTGTTTTAGGAGTTTATGAGCAATTTTAAATTTATCACCCGACTTGTACAAGTGGAACATTATGAAAATAGCCATTCTTTGCAAAATTCTTATTCGTACACACGAGAAAATGTGACTTTGTTTTTGCTGCAATGAAAACTCAAAACTATTAACAAGGCAAACTTATGTGCAAGAAACTTTAGGTTAACTTGCCAAAGATATTCAACCTCTTTCTCTCCCTTAAAGAAAAGTTTATATATAAGGCATTCTATTACGTACATATACCACTTCACATGCATAAATTTCTTCAGTCCAACAGACAACAGAGGTTAAGGAAACAGAAAATTCAGTTCTAGGAAGACTAAGAAGTTAAAGGCACATATACATGCCTCTGATTATAAGGTTTTTGAAAAATAATACACATAGTAAGCTGTTAACTGCTATAGAAAGCATGCTTAACTGTAGGCTGAAGTTTAAGTTAGTTGAAAAGCCCTTCCTGATAATGGGAATTATTTTTTAAAATATTTTATCGTTTTTTTTACAGAGAGGAAGGGAGAGGGATAGAGAGTTAGAAACATTGATGAGAGAGAAACATCGATCAGCTGCCTCCTGCACACCCTGGGGATGTGCCCGTAACCAAGGTACATACCCTTGACCAGAATCAAACCTGGGACCCTTCAGTCTGCAGGCTGACGCTCTATCCACTGAGCCAAACCGGTTAGGGCAATAATGAGAATTATTAAAGTGAGTGGGTTACTGTGCAGGTCTTCATAGGCCAAAGGAATAATGTTATTTTATGATATGATGGACTTGGAATGTGTAAACATTCAGTATAATCCAGCATTCTCTTATCTTTTACACCCAATGAAAGACAGGGGTTTTTTTTGAAACTCAATTTACTCAGAGGTCTAGTCTTAACACTTCACCATTTTGCCTCATATTTACAGTTAAGTTCACAAATGAAGGTAGGTGTGACTGGCTTAAAAGTTGAAAGTTAAAATTAAGGAACTGACAAACTCATTTTCTTTTATGTTATGTGATAGAATGGAGTTATTCTTCTCTTATCCTTACATAAAAGGGTGATATGGTGGAAATTTTTTATCCTAAAACCATAGACAGATTTACTCTTGTCATTAGTTCAAAGTGATCCCAGGCAAGTTGAAATATTTTTGGTTGGTCTGAATGAATCGGAGTCCAAAAAAGCACTGTCTAACTCTAAGGTAAAAGGTATGGGCTTCAGAATCGGCAGGTTTGGTTTGAGTCATAGCTCAAACTGTTAAGTATAATCGTGGACAGTTAACCTCTTATTCTCCAATAGTTAATATGCAATGTCAAGATAATAATGCCATCTATGTCATAGCACAGTTATGGTCTTAAATAAGAGATTTCAAGCACTTAGCATGGGACTTAGCACAGAGAACAACCAGTATTACATTTCCTTTTCTTATTTTGGATCTGTGACTTACAGTGGGTCCTGTCAGTTACAGCAGAAGGCCCGGTTCTCTGACCAACCCCACTCCTGTCTATTCCTTTGAAGTTAGAAATGAGGGAGAAAGTGCCACCTAGTCCCTAGGGAACCAGTTCTCATATGCCTCTGACGCCTCATACAAGTGTCTGTGGAAGCTAAGGGACTTTTCTTTTCTTTTTAGGATCTCCCACTGAGTTCAAAGACTTATCCTTCCAAAGAATATGAGCAATAGTCACCGTTTATGATGTCATATTTGCTGTAATGCTTTGTTGTAGTTGCTGAAATGTTCACAGACTCTGTTATTGCTTAGATCTTAAAACAATTACAAGGGAAGTCAAATTCCATTCTCCAGTAAAATGCAGAACTAGGATTAGTCCCATTGTGCAATAAAAACATGAAAAGCTTGAAAAACACATCTATCTTTAGATTATTAAGTTTACAAAGTCAACCCAGATTCTTTGATTTGACTACGATCCTATTCTGATATATTTAAAGTAAGCTAAATCAGCAACATTGTAATCTATTCTTATCTTAGCCATGGGTTTTTCAATTTGCATTCAAATATAATATTAAGTGATATTATTGCCTCAAATCCAAAATGCTTGTGTGTGTGTGTTTTTTTTTTTCATTTTTCCACTTTGGAAATTGGGATACCTTATGATTAATGTGTGAAGTTATGTTGTGGTGGTTCTTTTCTATAAAAACTGACCCCAAACCAATAGAAGATCTTTAGAGTGATGAAATCTTAGACTTAGGAAAATATGGAGTTCAAAAATCATCTTACTTTGTGTTGATATTACCTAAGGTGGCTTTGCGCTTACTTTGTGGTAACTTAATTATTGGTAAAAGAAACAAGTTTAATATATATGGAAGATAATCCAAAGGCTTCATTAAGATTTTTGGTACACATATATTTGTAGGTCAAACAGCCATCACTCTAGTTAATAGCTGGTCTTTTTAATGTTTCAACATTGCTTTAAAAGTACCACAGATTTCTTCCAATATGATAGGAAATACCATATCTGTAATAGCAAGATTCCAAGGAGAGAAAAAGCCTACCCAGCCAGTTTCCAGAAACCCCTTTCCTCACTCTTAGGGCACCTCTTTCTTTTGAGGGTCCCTGTAAAAGCTAGGGTGGCAGCCATACCTGTCACTGTCATGTGGGACAACACACCATTCAAAACCTGACATACATACAGCACAGTGCTGAGTACACAGCAGTTATTCAATAAACCTCTCCTGGCGCACTGATGTGAAATACAAAACTGTTCTAGTTAGGCATGCATACAGCTTTTAACATTTGGAAAACTCAATTTTCTAAAAATGTTCCCTTTTCCTTTCCTCTCCTCCACCTCCGCCCGCCCCCCCCCCCCCCCCCCTTTTTCCTACCAAAAATCCTATGAGTTAATTTTGGGACTTTTACACAAATAAAAGCCACCAATAAATCAAATCCTAAATGTTCTTTTTTCCTTTGAAATATAAAAAGTGGTGTGTTTTGTTTTGTTTTGCTGTTTGTTGGTTTTTTTCCATTTTGGTAGCAAACATGAAAATCACCACACCTAAAGGTAGAACACCAATTTCAAAAAAGATTCGATCAGCCCAGTTGGTGTGGCTCAGTGGTTGACCAAGAAACCAATAGGTCTCCCATTTGATTCCCGGCCAGGGCGCAGGCCCTGGATGCGGCTCTATCCCCAGTAAGGGTCATGATGTTCATGCCGGTCAATGATGTTCCTCTCTCGTCGATGTTTTTATCTCTCTGTTCCTCTCTCTCTAAAAAACAGTAACAACATACTTAAAAAAAACACATTTGATCAGAGATGGAAAACTCAATGGTAAAGTTTATAGAAATGAGTGAAATGTAATGTTAAAAGCTGACGATGTGAAATACTGATCAAGAACCAATTAATAAATTACTGATAATGATTTTCTTTAGGAACACTGATAACCCTTAGCAACTAGGTGGCAAGTTGGTTTGAAAATATTTCAATCAATTAAACTGAAAAGTAATAACCCTTATGAAACGGGGAAGAAAAAAATGTACAAAAAAAACAAAGAGGAAAAGAGAAGAAAGGAGGAAGGAAGGGGATTTATCTTAAAATATTTAATCTAAATTTTAAAAAAAATTCCTGCTTTCTAAAACACTTTACATTCCAAAATAGGAAAAGAATTCTTTAAATGCTGACATTACAATAGGCACAGGATCAACTATTAGATAATAAAAATCATTTCTAGGCCAGCAGCCCACAAATCGTGATTAAAAAGCAAACTTCAAATACTACTAAATCCATTTTCTTATTTGCTACCTAATTCCATCAGAGCTAACAGAAAATTTAATAACCAGAGAGCTTCACAGAGAAGGAACATGGTGATCTGTTTTTGCTCATTTTTTTTACCCACTTCCAGACAGAAGAAATTAGATAAACTATATGCTTGATTTTTTTAAAACTAAAAGCCTCCCACTTTTTCCTTTAGCTTTAAGCATAAGTAAAATGCATAATAAGAGCATTCTTTCTTAATTTTTCATATATTTGGCCCAATAGCTTTGGGAACTCTGAAATGGTCTCTTTCAGGCTTCATTGAAGGGGGGATATTTGCATAATTCCTACAGCATCAAAAGAAATTGGCATTGAGGTAGATATAGAGGATTCATCATCAGGAGACATATATCTGCCCTTCATGTATGCATGTGATTTTTAAAAACACTACAAATGTTTTTGAGTTATAAAAAGTATGACACATTCTAGCATATTACCCCACGTCCGGTATACTACTAGTATTATTTAGACTTCTTGTATTTGCACTTTTCCAAGAACCGTGGTTAAGAATAAAAGGCAAAGGAAACGGGTCACTTCCTGTCTCCAAATAATGCCTTACCCACCTATGCTTAATAGATTTACAAGCTCAGATAAAAACTAATTTCAAGCAAGCTGTGAAAGAGCAAAAGAAAAGCCCTGGCTTAATTTGTTAGTGAAGGAAAGCCTTGCTTGAAATTCATATCAACTTTACATTCTGCAAAGCAACTCATCCACATAAAAATAGTCAAAAAGGACTTCATTTAATTAGTGATATGTAGACTTTTGCATAGAAAAAGGTTACAAAATAATGCAAAAAGGACTAGGTACAGTAATTTTAAAACAAATATTTCAAAGTATAATGTTGCATAATGTTTAACATTCTTCTTTATTGCTTTCTCCACACAGCAGAGAAATGAAGTGCATAATAATACATGCTGTGTCTTTATCTTTCAAACATAAAATCTCATGTGCTCAATTTCAATGTATTAAGAGATTATTTTGTCATTAAACAAAATAAAAAACAAAACAAAATGAAACCAAAACACCATTATGTAGCACTAGTCTAGGCATGGACAAACTAATTTATGTACATCCCATTGCATACATTCATCTTGATTTGGGGCCAAACGCAATCTTGAGCTTGACAAAGAGCATTTAAAAATCGTGGCTTTTCTGTTCCAAATGCTATCTATCTACCTACCTCCCTGTCTCATCACCTCCAGAAATGCTACTTCTCCCACAAGGATGACAAGGATAGTACACGTCATTGGGGCAAAATGAAGAGGATACATATGTGGAAATAGTCCAAATGAAACGGAATAAATTATGCTAAACTTTTACAAACTGGAGTTTTCAAGTTGGCACGAATCAGCTAGCCTCTGGTGGGCACACAGTAGGTCACTGCTCCTGGGTGTACTCTATAAATGTATGGTTTATAGAAGAAGCACCACATTCTGAGCCATGAAAGAAAAAGGTGCCTCGGGGTTTGCAGACCAGGCAGAATGCTTGCTAATCTGAGCACTGATGGAATAATTGCTTATACCAGTGTATTGCTGAATGTCACCACTTGGCAAGTCTGTACAAAGAAAGCAAACTAAGATAAAACTCGGTCTTTCAACTTGAAAATTATTTTCAGCAATCCTTTTGGCCAATAAAAACCTGTTGGTTTCAACAGAGTACTCTTCCCTGGCATTGTATGTCTGCAGCCTAACGCAAGACTTCTGTCCCTCTCCCTTCTTAACCTAACTTCTACACTCGTCACTTGTGCAATGTTCCATGCTCAGAACAAAACTTCACTAGCTCAGGCACTTAGGAAACAGGAATATTTTTTTCCCATCTAGTTTCAAGAGAATTCAGTCAGAGCCTTTTCCTTCTCCAATTTGGATATACCGAGGCAAGGCTGGATGGTACAGTCTTTTACTTTCCGGGAAAATTCTACATGGAAGCAAGTGTGAAGTTCTTAAACGTTGCTGACGTCAGTTACCAAGCTGCCTTAACCAACCACAAGAAAGAAAACAGATCGCTAATACCACATTTCCACTTGTGAGGTGTGTGTCTCAAATAGCTTTACTGTTCCTTGGTGGGTCTGTAGACATCTGTATGGCGGCCTTCCGGTGCAGATGCTGAAATGCAGGACTTTCAGTTACCATGGCAACAAGTTCAATGACAACTCAAAAAGCGCCCACTTCTGTCCCCCAGGGTCGGTAAGGTTTACTGTTAGTTCCACTGCTCGTCTGCTGAGGGCTGGATGTGGCTGATACGGACAAGGGCGGGCTGATGGCTGTGGCGGCTGCCACTGCGGCAGCGGCGGCGTTTGGGGGGAGCATGGGGAAGGCCCCCGCGAAGGACAGGGGGAAGCTGTGCGCCGCCGCGGTGGCGGCTGCGGCGGCCGCGTGGACCGTGGCTGAGAGGGACAAGAGCGAAGTGGAGAGGGGCGGCACGCAGGGGGCCACGCTGCCCGTCGATGGCATCCGCAGGGCAGAATCCGCGTGGGCAAACGTGGCCGTGAGGAGCGCGGAGCCGTGGGCGGGAGGCACGTCTGAAGTCGTGGAGAGGCGGCAGGGCGTGGACTCCGAGGCGTGGAGTCCGTTGGGCTGGAGCAGGGCTGCGGGCAGATGGTGGAAGGCCGCAGCCCAGTGGTGCGGGTGCAGCGGGTGGTGGTGGTGGGCCAGGGAGGAGGTCATGGCCGCTGCTTCCCGCTGCGAGGCGCACGTGCTGAGATGGGAGACCAGCCGCACCCGCAGGGGGTCCGCGGAGTCCAGGCCTTCCACGGAGCTCAGATACCTGGCCACTTCCGTCAGGCACTCTCGGAACCCGATGCTCATGAAGTCCATGGCAAGCGCGTGTGCATCGAAGTAGCCTAAAGGGAGGTTTGAGCAAAGTGGGGGCCAGGAGAGGGCGAGGAGAAAACAATCCAGTTACTAAGAGTCCTACCAACGAGGTCCCACTCTGCCCTCAGAAGACTGAAGCAGAACCACGATCCTTTCTGACAACGTTGCCAGCTACTTATGGTTGCAATTTGTGCAGAAGTGAAGAGAGTGGAGAAAGTACACTTTGCAATTCACATGTGTGACAACTCTGGCATTGCTGGGTACTACAGTTATTCTTGCAACCAAATTTCATAGTGGGGGCGGGGGTGTGTGGTGTGTGTGTGTGTGTGTGAGATTAAGAACATGCATGTTTCAAATACTTCCAGGGGAAAAAGTGGTGTTTCTCCTTCTGTATTGTGGACTAGTGAAATTCCCTAGTTGAATTTTTTCACGGTGACACAGAGTTCCAGGCGCTGTCTCTGTCACGAGCTGTAGATTAAAGGGCTTTTCTGAAACATCCGCACTCTCTTGGTGGTAAACAGAGAGGTAAAATGCATTTTAGCGGCTTGGGGACTTTCTAATAAAGGACTTTTCTTGCACCAACACTTACTGTCTCTTAAATTTTTTTAAAAAAAATGCTTCTTGACTCTCAGTGGTTTTTTTTTAAATCAACAAAGTGAAAACCTGTTGTCATTACTTGGTATGAAAAAATCCAATAAAAACAAAATGTTTCATTTATCATCTATTCATTATTAGACTATCTTATTCTGTATCTCAAGCACTTTGGAAAATAGTAGTCATAATATTCAAAAGTCCTAAAGCTAGAATTCGAACTGAAATTTGGAAGGCCCAGAAAACATCTGGAACAAAAATATACCCTATTAAAACAGTAACAACAGCACAAAGCTGGTATAAGACAGCATCATGAAATGTGGAAGATGAGGACTTAGGCAGAGTTAGCAACAAAGTCCCTGGGATTAGAAGGAAAAGCTCTCCCTAAAGAAGCTGCCTCCATGGAAAAGATTTCACGGGAGCGTCCTCAGGGTTCTCTGTGGGCCTTTGGGGACTCTGTCTCCCATGAGAGAAGAGGAGGGAGGTAATCACCAGTGTAGACCGAGTTCAGAAACCCAGAAGGATTTAGAAATTTAGGTTACTCTACTAAATCCTCTCTAGAGACCATGGCAACATCAAGGTAGACTGTAAAAAAAACGAACCAACAGGATTGTAACCCTTAGAGCTTCCAAGAATTTTCATGAACAGGCATGAAAAAATTTGAAATCTGTGGTTTGCCAGCTACATGTTGCTGTATATCACCGAGTTCTCTGTTGCATCTTAAGGAACAGAAAGTATGCCAATTCCTATCCTGTTGGTGAATACAGAGGGAAATGACGATGAGCAGCTGCCTCCTATGAATGAATCTTGGCCAAAAATTATAGTACAGCACATAGGTCTATACCACATCACCTGTGCCACCACTGTGCTACAGCTTTCAGTGAACAAACTCACAACCCTGTGAAGTGGACACTAGCACTGTTCTCACTTTACAGATGAGGAAAATGGGGCTTGGAGAGGGTTAGTAATTTACCAAGCATCACAGAGCAACTACAGGACAGTGCCAGGATTTATAAACAGGCAACCCAACTAGAGTCTATGCTGTAAGACATCAGCACACTATGAGGCCCTTATAGCAGTTGTGAGTCTTGGGCGATGTGAGCCCACACTGCCCGCCCCCCTTCTTCAAGGCCCACATATTCTCCAGCTTGGTGACCTGTTTAATGACCTGGCAGTCAGGCCACTTGTATGTGCTTGCTGGGAAATGTGTGTTCATAAACTATTCTGGTTTGAATTTTAGGACTGTTCAGGTAGCCAAGAATAGCAACCAAGACAGAACTTAGTTTTTATAGTAAGGCATAAGAACAATATTACTCTTTACAAGTATAGCTCAGGCCAAATATTTGAAATGTTGATAAGAATTCTCAGTCATGTGGTTAACGATGCCAAGGGAGGCAGAGCAAAGAAACAACTTTTCTTGCACCACCACTAACTCAATCGGTGCAGACGGAAATGTGGGGCTGGAGGGGCCTTAGAGCTCAGATAACTACTGTCGGCCTCATAGTGCAACAGTGCACTTTTCTGTGTCTGGTCACAGGTGAGGCAGTGGCCAACCTGGGCTGGATCCTTGGCTCTTAAGATTTCATCCATTCTCTTCTCCATTCTGTAAGAATGCTTGCATGCTATACTGAGGGTTACATTTTAATGAACAGAAGTTTAAAAACCCACGCCCATTCATTCAGGATGGTTCCTTGAGAAGGTGCAACCAAGGGTAAGTCACAGCACGTGGGCTTCCCTGTACAATGATCAACCTCTCTGACACACAAATATCGGAACAAAACCAGGAGGTTAGAGGCAATCTTTTCTCTTGTTCTTCCTTTCCTTCCCCCAAACCTCTATTAAATCAGAGCTAGAACTCAGTATAATGCAGCTATTCTAAAGGAAGTGGCCCTAGAATTACTCTCATGTTGTTTTCAGATTTTGATTGTCTTAGATTTAGAGGTGATGGCCAGGGCTGTGTTCCACAGGTCCTCAGCAGCATGGCCATAGTGGAGTTAAATACTGAACTACTTCCATACCAACTGGTAAACAGTTACTTGCCTCCAATGCCCCTTTCCTGCCTTCATCTATGGCAAACTATGACAATACATAGTAAAAGGCTGCTAGCAAGCACAGAGAAGCTTCCAGAGTATAGGTGCAGCAGCACTTAGCCCCTGGTGGTGTCTTGTACTTATCCAGTTGTCAAATATATTAAACTAGTGACCAGGTGCATGATTTCGTGCACACTGAAAAGAAATTAATTAGAAGGTGGCTGGCAGGGCAGGACCTGGGCAAGATGGGCCTGACACTCCCTGGAGCCAACCTCCCATGGTCCCTCCCTGGTGTCTTCAGGGTGAGCGGATCCCTCTGGCAGGTGGGGTCCCTAGGCCTGGCCTGTGGGGATCAGGCCAAAACCAGCTCTCTGACATCCCCCAAAGGGTCCCAGAGTGCGAGAGGGCACTCTGCAAAGTTGCTGTCCTACAGAGTATGGAATGCAAAAGCAAGTGTGCAGTAAACCAGATTTGGGGCCTGACAGTGCCCCAGCAACAACATAACCCACTGGAATCATGTGGCCCTGCGAGGAATTGGGCTCCCTTCTCTCTGGTTTTGGGGTGCGTCACCCAAGAACTGCTGCTGCCAAGTCACTGCAGCTCGGCAGCTACTGCGTTGAGCGTCTGCCCCCTGGTGGTCAGTGTGCATCATAGCAACTGGTCGGATGGTTGGACACTTAGCATATTATTAGCCTTTTATATATATAGATAACACCCTTGGCTAAGATGAATACCAAAGGTTTGTTTGAAGGGTGAAAAAGATACAAAAGGGTGAAACCCAGTCAAGTGGAACTGGGATGATAAAATTTGAATGAGAATTACAGCTTTCCCATCTCAAGTATATTTTTAGTATGAAGTAAGGGTCTGTCTCTGACCCCCTAAAGAATTCTTCCCCAAATCACTATGGAATACAGAGAACATCTCTCCAGGGAACTGGGCCCAGGGAACCTTCTCCTATTTGCTCTGGTTAGGAATGACTGCTCCATTAACGGTTTCCAGTAGAGATTCACTACCTGCACTTCAAATGCTCTGTCTGGTCTGAATCCAAAACCAACCCCAATCTGAAACAACAATGAGAGTAATTCTAGAGTCACTTCCTTTGGAATAGCTGCATTATACTGAGTTCTAGCTCTGATTTAATGGGGGGCTTTGGGGAAGAGAAAGAAGAAAAAGAGAAAAGATTGCCTTTAACCTCCTGTTTATGTTTGGATGTTTGGTGTTTGTTTTGTCTTTCTGTACAGATTCCAGCATGTGCTTCTGAAGTCCCAAACAAATCTCTGACCGGGCTGCTGTGAATGAAGCTTCACTCCCACAGTATTATGAAAGCAAACACAAGCCAGGGTCAAGTGCCCCTTTTGTTCCAGAAGTTCTTTCCCACGAGTTCAATCCTGCCATTAGCATTGATTTTCATGGCTTTAATCTGGGACCTCCTATCCCAGCTTGTTAAAGAACCGCTCAACTATGACTTCCTTGCAATCTTGGGGAGGGGAGAGGAGGAGGGGTAAAAAAAGAAAGGTGGAAAGGGGTTGGGAAAATGAAGTCACCTACTTACCTTTACCCCCTGTTGCCTGAAGCATCTTCAAATGATCCACTGTCATTTGTAATATTTCAGCTTTTTCTAACTTTGCAGATCCCTGCATAAACAAGTAATAAAGTCTTATAAGTTCTATGGAAACAAATTTGGGACATTTTATACTGGATTTTCAATTTTCCTTCTCACTAGAAAATTCTAAGTTTAATTTTTTTCACAGAAAAATCTAAATTCCTTCCAAACTTTAAATGAAAACTCTAATTACTATGTCACGCCTAATGACAGATAGTTGCTATGTCACACCTAATGACAGATATTTCAACTTTTAAAGGTTAAAAAGTATAATAAATATTTTTATCATAAGAATAGCTATACTCCCCAATGTTACTCCACCAAAATTACAATTGTGAAAATCTCAAACTTTGCATCCAATCAGTACCTTGGTTAATAGTATATTTAATTGCATTATCTAGTTATATAGAACATCCAATAGTCCTATATAATGCTCAAGTCCAGATCAGTTGAATACAACTCTGGAGGATAAGGAAACAGAATCTCAAATTATTGTTGAACCCTTACTTGGTGACTTTGTTTGAATAATTAGTTGGTCTTGATATTTTTTCATCATATCAAGCATTATTGGTATTAAAGAAGACATATGGTAGAATAATTTGCAATTTTTAACTCTCTGAAAGTGCCTGCCACATTTTAGAAGATTTAATTTCCAAATATTTAACATTCTTGGTTATATAACGGAGAATGCTTTTCTAACATTTTAAAATAAAATGTTTTAATGCTTTTCTAACATTTTAAAATAAAATGTTTTAACTTTCCAGCTAGAAAAATAAAATAAAAATAAAAAATTTTAATAAGTCTTTAATTCATACTAGACCTCGGGTAAGCAGAACCAAAAATAAAAAAGGGAAGACTTTTAATATGTTTTCCAATAATTACCAGCAGGTGTCACTGTGAATTTCAAGATCATAAATAAGAAAGCATAATTTACTACTTATCTAGTAAGCATCAGCAACATGTAAGGATATTTAAACCCTTTAAAATAGTTCTTAATAAAATTTTCTTTGAAATGTATTTTTATGTCCCCACTTTTAAAAATAAGGCAACTTCTGGAAACCAACTGAAAAAAGTGCCACCTCAAACCGTCTCAGAGTGCTGTGGGTGGCTTCTAATTTCCTGAAGGAGCTAAATAATTAAACCAATATGTTTTTTTCAGAAAAGGAAATAGAAGTTTATTTCAGGTTCCTATGCGTTACTTGTTTCGTGAAAATTATCAGCTCAATGCCAGTTATTTAAACTGCTTGAATAAATACCCTTCTAATCATACTGTGACAGGGCCAGCTCACTAAGGGTTGGTAGCCAAGCTCTGCAAATGGGAAAGTCTGTGTTTATGGCAACTGGCTGCCAAACAACTGAGGTTTGCTTTTAAGATTTGTTTTAAACTGACATTTAAGAAAAGAAAGAAAGAAAAAGAACAACAACAACAAAAACCACACCAAACTGATGGTTCCTCATAACTAGGTATTTCGGTACTCAAAGTAAAAATATCACTAAATAATGATATCTTCAGTTTCAGCCTACTGCTACTAATCCAAACTACTGTTTCCACATTACATTTACCTAATCAAAGGCAGTTTCAGCATATAGAATGGGTGCCTGTGTTTCTCTTAAACATATATAATCAATAGCATATTACATCTTGTACTTCTGTCAGTGCTCAATTTTTCCATGAAGATGTACAGTAGTTTCAGTGAACGTGACTAATAACAAAATTGTAGTTTCTGGATAATTTCCGAGGGCTTTGTAATGTTAGTTTGGTTCATGAAATAAACAACAAAATGAAATAAACAAACAATTGCTGTCTTATATTCTATTTGAATTAAATTGAAAGTATTTTCAACAAGGTTATGATGCCACATTCTTTGAAAGATGCTGTTAGAAATCTATGCCATTAGCCATGGTGGCAGGAGGAAAAACTTTTCTGAAACAACAAAGAAATATTTACATATTTGGCTTCCTACTCTATTAAGTGTGAAAAAAAAATTTTTTTTTTGTAAAGGAATACGTGAATTCTGAAAAGGGCATGTGGCTAGTTTGATTTTTACTAAACTTCCAAAAAGATGCTCCAAATCGAGCATTATTCTGTTAACCCAGGGATTAAAAATGAAACCATGTGGGTTGGTAAATAAATTGTATTCGTATAAGTTATTTAGAAAATAGAGCTGGAGATGTTACTTCCTGGGCTTTGGTAATTTTTAAAATAAAAAGCTTATTTTTCTTAAACTGTTTGAAACAAAAATGAAATTTCACACATGATATCCTTCTTTTTTTAAAAAAGAATACCACATACATCTTGGTTTTAAACAAAACCACCACTGGTCTTCATAGAAAGAACAGAGAAAGAATGAACACTGTTACCCTTAAGGGGAAAATAAGCCCAAGAATGGAAATGTTTTTCAACTTCACGATGGATTATGTTTTTAATAGTTTTGCCACAACAAAGCATTTTATTGAAATCACTGCTCTGTGCCAGATCAGGGCACATACACCATTATTTTAAAAAGCCTTAACAGGCTTTCCCAGATGAGAGAATCAGATTTTTTGAGCTTTTTGGTTGGGGTGGTCAGGGGTGAGGATAGCTTACTTGTTTTTCAAAAGCAGTTGGCACCAGTCGCCTCAACTCGGATAAACTGTTATTTATCCGATCTCGACGCCTTTTCTCTATTATCTATCCCAAAGAAAGCAAAACAAAAGTTTATGAATACACAAATGATAAAATTACTCATGATGAAAAAACACAACTGCTACACATTAGGCTGCATAACATGGAATAAAAAGAAAAAAAATCACATACCCCTCTCCTTTTCTTTCTTGCCATAATCTGAGATGATGTTGTTGGAGAATTCGATCTAATCACAGAGCTAGAACTTTGCCTATGAAATAGGAAGAGTATGTCAGGTGCTTCATTAACATAACAATAGTTTCTTCTGAGTACTTGATGCCACCTATTAAACACTGAGGGTGATTTCGCAGTTCAGGTCTGTGTTACTTTATTCTTAATTCTTGCTTTACTCTTAACATACTTTGCTTCCAGCCTATATCTCTTTTCAGGTAGGAATGAATGGTGGCTTAAAAAAAGAAAAGTTTTAATGAGTAATTTAGATGCCAAATCCATTGGCAAAAACATCCCTAAACTTTTATTAAGTCTCCTAGTAAAATAATTACGGGCAGTCAGGGTGAGAAATTAGATATTAGTACTTCCTAGTGCCACTCATAAATGTTTCTTAAAAGTCAACTAGCCTCTAGTAGCATCCTCCTCCTCTTTCCGTTCAAACATACTGAACAAAGCAAAGCTATTTTAAAATAAAGGCCATGTTTAGCACCACTACCAAACAGATATACAATCATCACATGTCACACGGTTGTCTCTAGATGCAATCTTTAAAATAAACACACGTTATCTTACTATTTCAATTAGTCATATCTCACAACGGGGGAAAAAAATGACAAATTTAATGTTTTGTATCCGAATCTTCCAAAAGAACGCTCCAAAGTAAAAATGCCACTGATAAGAAAATTAAAATCAGATCAGCTACCAGGTAAGGGTTTTACTTTGAAAACGAAACCTCTAGGAGCTGCACCTCATCTTGAGTTTCCTATTGAAAAGATTATTTTATACTGAGAGTTCAATCAAATCATTATTTTGCCACTTAGAATATTTGCCATCCTTTCTAGTTTGTATCTGTTACTCTTCATAATTCATGGATTCTATAATTCTTTATGTTCTCAGATTTTCCAGGGTTCCTGTTATTTGTTCTTCCATTTTAGAAATGTTGCACAGATCAGGTTGTTAGTACTTCATCTTCTCACTTCTGGATCTTATTTCTGAATTAAACGTCCTCCTCGTTCCTACCCATTCTCAGCTGGTTTCGCCTTTCACAGGGCATCTTCTGTTTTTCTGTTCTTATTTTTTAAGATGACCGACACTTTAATAATTAGAAGATACTTTGTAAACAATGTTTCAAGCAAATGTCTTTGCTCTTGCTGATATCAGGCTTTGGTTTTGTATGTATTAGAAGAACAGCATTGAAAGAAAGAAAGAAAGAAAGAAAACAGCATTGAAAGTTTTCCAAAAGGTAGGAAGAATTTTGCTCTTTGAGTGACAGTTGCAGATAAATAATTAAGGTGCTTCTGGGGATGCCAATTAGAAGCAATTATCATTTGACCCGCCCGGCACTAAAATGCCTCGGTAATCTCCCCCTGCCACTGGGAAGTGGAGGTCTGGCTTCTGTGATCGCGACCCCGATCTTTCCCAGACTTAAGAACCGGCAGTCAAAGGAATAACGCCTGAAACGATCCTTACATCTGTCACTCACTTTGCTGTCAGCCAAGACACACATGGTCGACCCGGAGCGCGCACCCTGCTTAGCGGGGACACTGCACGTTGCTTCAATTTCTCCATAAAGCAACTTAGCTTTTTAGTCTCTTTTAAAAACATCAATTTTTCTTTGCTCTTGGCCCATTTCGACAGTTTCAGTGGCGGGGGCGTCGCCCGTCGCCGGGACCTGTTTGTCCGCCGGCCCGGTGCAGACAGCCGGGCAACATCGCGGCCAACTCCCGCACTTTCAGGCGTCCCCGTCCGCTGCGCTGCACCCCTAGAGTGAAAACCCACCTCCCTCGCCCCACTCCACGCACGTTCCCGAGCGCCCACCACTCAACGTTTCTCCGGCAAAACTTCCCCCTCTTCGTGAGGACGCCGCGAAAAGGAGCCTGGAGATTCCCACGGAGCCGTCCCACACAAAGCTCCCCGACGCCTCGGGCTCCGAGCGCGCGCTCACCCCGAGTAATTGTTCTCGCTTCCCACGTCGATGGTCTCGTCCAGGTCGCTCTCCGAGGTCGTCTCCTCGCAGGGGCGCTTCATCGCGGCGAAAAGGGCGCGGGGCGCAGCCCGGCCGGAGACACGGATGCCAAGCGCGGCACAGCGACCTCCCTGCCGGCCTCCTCACCCGCTCCCCGGGCCCGGCAGGCGCGGTTCCCGCGGCGGCGCGGTCGGCTCCTCCGGGCTGTTTCCCACGCCGCAGCCCAGCTCTGCGGCAAGACCGGCGCCGGACACGCCCCCCCGGCGGGCGGGGCCCACGCGCGCACCTCCCTCCCGCCGGCCCCCGGCGCCCCGGCGGGCCCCGCCTCCTCGGGGCCGGCGTGGCCCGCGATTGGCTGGGGCGGAGAGGAGGGCCGCCCCTGCCCTCGCCCGCCTCCAGGCTGGGGCAGGAGCGTGGGAACCCGCCTCCACACCTGGGGCCCGGGAGCGGCGCGCGGGCGGGCACGGGCGGCGGGGAGCGCGAGCGCCAGGTGGCCGCCTGCAGCGAGGGAAGCGCGCAGACCCGGGCGCGGGCGCCGCGAGGGAGGGCTGGCGCGGGGGCCTCGGGGGCCTCGGGGGCCTCGGGGGCCTGGGGTTGCGGCCCTCCTCCTCCTCCTCACCCCGCCGTCCGCCGGGAAGTGTGGGGCCTGGGTTTAAAGAGGAACCCGAGCGCGTGGCTGCGTGTGAGCGGGCGCGTGTGACGTCGGGAGCCGCCCGGCTCGGCAGTCCCTGGTCAGGACCCACACTGCCGACTGGCTGACCCTGGCGGTCACATTTGCCCTCTGGGGTTTTTGAAAACCTTAAATCAAAGTTATTTTTTTTCTCCCCCGGCAACTCCCGAGGCTACTGCTGCGGCCTCCGGGCTGTGAACAGATAAGGACGCGAGTTTCCCCGACGAGGTACATAACCCCTGACGGTCGGAGGGGGTGAGGTTGGCCCCCGCACGATGTTCGATTTGCTGTAAATCAGTTATTTCCATTCCCCCCCCCCCCCCCCCCCCGGGACTGTGGATCCCGCTGAGTAGACCGTGCCCGGAGCTGTGTTTACGTTGGTGGCCGGAAGGACTAGGGCAATAACGCGGGTGTTTCAGGACACAGTGTTAGTGGTTTTTCAAGTCGGAGTTTTTCGGGCTTGGGTTCTCCAGATAACGGCAATTCTCCCCTCGCCCTGATCATGTGCAGTCGCAGCGGTAGGTGTAATTAGAATCTGGACACGAAAAACCGCTCTGGAAATGGAATTTGTTTTCTAGAGTTCGAACTCGTGTCCAGTTTTCAGTGCATTGGACACCGCGGGCTGTAAAATCTCTAGATGCGTTTTCAAACCATGTTTTCCAGCGCCTCTTTCCATGCTCTGATTTTTGAACCGGCTACGCCGATGTGTCTCCGCGAGGGCAACCGGGGTCGGTTTGCTCGCCCGGGAGCCGCGGTACCGGGAGGCGGGAGCGGGTCGGTGGGGATCCAGCCGGAGACGCCACTCGTTGCGCCGGGACGGCTCCGTGCGGGGTGGGAAAAGCCTCCGAGAAAGGGGCCTCTATCAGTCACCACCACCTCCCGCCGCGGACCGGTTCATTTTTTTCTGGGGATCTGCTCGCGGCGCCCCTGTGACCATCTGTCCCCTCCCTCCACCGGACCCGCGCCGGGCGGGGAGGAGAGGAGGAAAGGACGCGACGTGGAGGACCGGGCCCGGCGGGGCGGGGGAGTTGGGCAGGGAGAGAGCGGGAAGGACCGGCAGCCAGCGTGCTGAGCTCGCATTAAAACGCAACCCCCCTTCCCCACCCCCCACCCCCACTCTCCCTTTTTGCATCCCCGCGGCGGTGCCTGCAATAACCGTGTGAACAGAAACCCGAAACGTCCCATCCTGACTGCTGAAACTTAACCCGGGGCAAAGCACACAGTCGGCGGGGACCGGGCGAGGCCTGGCGGGGCGGCACCGGGTCAGCTCAGGACTGTGGGGCCGCCAGGGGCGGTGACACCCCCCCCCGCCCCCCCCCCCGCCCCCCCGCTCGGCTGTCGGTTTCAGGGCGGGTTCCGGCCGGCGCGGGCCTGCGGGCCTCTGCGCTGCTGCAGCGCCCAGGTCCCGAGCGCGCGGCGCGGCGCGGAGCCGGCCCGCATCCCGCCCGCGACGACCTCCCACGGCGCCACCTGGTTCCCGGTCTGCGCGGCCCACAGTCAAGGGCGGGGCGCTCGCGGGCCCGCCACCCCACCTCGCGGGAGGACGGGCCAGCGGCCACTGCGCACGGGCCACAGGGGAACGCGCGAACCCGACCTTCACGACTTGCGGCGGCTTGTTCTTCTGAAAGCGAATGCCTGCAGGTGCAATTCACGTTCGCCACGGGAGCAAGTTAGCGGTCGCTTCCAAACGTCAGGGTCACAACTTGAGACCGTCGCTGAAAAATAAAAGAAAAGAAAAGAAAAAGAGATGACTTCCCTCCTCCTCCTCCCCAACCACCACCACCACCATACTGGGGCGTTTGATTGTAATCATTGCGAAAAATTGCAACTAGGGAAAAGGTTTACTTGCAATAAAGTAGCAACTGGGTATAGTTTTCCCGTATTTTTCTTGGTAGTCTTAACTGCTGTAACCGTGTTATAAATATATATATATATATCAGGGACGTTCGAAAAGTACACGTGGATTTAATGTCGCTTAAGCTGTTTTATAAGCAAAGGATCATATTCTACAAGTGTTCATTCTACCAGTTCTTGGTTGGTACATGGTAAGCGATATGTAAGTCTGTTAAATAGACGAACGCATAGGGCAAAAGACATCGGTGTTTCGAACACCATGAAATGATTAATATGCTCGCTTATCTACAAAATACTTAACCGCGATTAGGCAGCGCGAAATGTATCCATTAGGTCTTGTACTCCCCTCAAGTATCCCACCCGCCTGTCCCCTAGTCAGACTCATTGTCTGGCCTGTCTCCCACTGAAAGTGCCTCCCGGGTCAGAGGGAGAAGTAGAGGGAGCAAACTCTTAAAGCTCCCAGCACAGGTAAAAACGGTGGTGGATTGTAGCGGGCTGAGAGAGGGAGGTGTAGGGGTGGTGTTAGCGGGCAGAACGAACAGAGAAGGTGAGAGAACCGAGGGATTTCAAGCCTCCGCGCCCCTGAGCGACATCCTTTTCAGCGAACGTTGGACGAAGGCTTGCTAAGAGCCCGGAGAAAAGATATCCGCGCGGAGAGCAAACCCAGTTCTTTCCTTTTCAAAGATTTGCACAGTGAGATAATTAGACCGAAAGATACGAGGGACTTTTCTAGAAACGAAATGCAATTAAAAGAAAGCCCAGGATTAGGGACCTAAAGCGAACGGAGGAGAGGAGACTCGGGCGCCTTCCCGAAATTGGTCATCTCGCGGGTGTTTTGTGTTGAATGTGATTTAACTCAAGGGTGTGAAAGTGAGGTGTCAGGTGCCAAGATCTGGAAACATCTGACTCTCAGTGGCCCTGGTCCTCCTCTTCCCCCTCCCGTTTGATACAATAAAGTTACGGTTTTTGCACCTGTATTCCTAAGTTTGGCGATCTTGACTGAGGCTTATCTTGTCCCACAGATTTGAGTTCTGTTGCACAAATTAATGATGTGATTACTGCAGTTCTAAAATTCCCCTTGCAGCATTCTGGGAAGAAACGTGGGGTCTTTTAACATTCTCCTTGATCTGGTTTTCTCTTCATTAGAGCACGTTGATTTTTCAAGATCAATGGTCACATTTCATTTGTGGCTTCTCTGAATCCTTTGAGGTGCAGCTTCCAATTACTTAAAAAGTTTCTGGTCACTCCAGTGTTTGGGTTCTCTTAGAAAGTCACCAAAGCATGACACCACTTAAAAAAAGTTTCTCGGTGAAACAGGGGAAGCTCTGTTATTTTAAGAAAGTTGTTCGTCTAAGAAGCCTAAATGCACATACTTCATATCAAGTCCAATATTTTGCTCTATCTGAAAGATTATAATTGCTACACAGTTTCTGGTGCAAAGGCAAGACAAGAGGGCTGCCCTGAGAAGTACTAGTCTATTTTCAATTGCTGGGGCAGACGGCACATACCATGCATCTGCAGGCAGCCTTGTTGGGCTGCTTCCCTAACTAGGAGGCTGTGGTGAGCTGGCAGCACATTCAAGTGTGTATGAGAATACTGCACCCTGAGAGTGGAGGCCAAGGGCAAAATCCTTGTAAATTTCAGTACCTTTCTCAGCATCGGGCTGGCATCAGGCAGGCCCACCTAAGGTCACTGTGTGACACATATTTTCAAGCCAGTAGAGCAAAACAGAGCTGAAAACAAGGGCAAATTTAGGCCCTCCAACCTTGAAGTCATCTATGAAAGGGAACTGCTTTACCAGATAACAATTATTCTCGCCTGGTCAGCCACACAAAGTGCAGAGTATTTCTTGGCTTGCTCCAGTAGGTGCTACTTATTTGTTTCATCAGAAGTTCCGAGGCAGGAAATCTAAGACCCAAAGCCCCCTTTCTGGAAGGTTAGAATGTTTAAATCGATCTCTGTTATTAAGGGGCAATTTATGTAAGAGCTTTTATTTCATGAGTGGTGTGCTTAGTGCTTACTGCAGGCCCAAGGATGAAGGCTGCTTTTATTGCAGGAACTTGAGAAGAAGATTGCATACTTAAGTAACCAGTTTCCCTGTAAGCAGTGGTCAAAAAACTCACTATTTTAACGTCCTCCTTGTGAGGGTTAAATTGATGTTTGCAGGCTTTTCTTTTAAGGAATTAAAACAACACCACCTTCCATTTTCTTCATGTTGGTTTGATTGACAATTCCTGTCCGCCCCCCCCCCCCCCCCCGCCCCAAGGATAGATTTAGATCTATCCACTTCTCTCATGAAAAATCATCTTTTAAATGAACTATAGCCCTGGCCAGTTTGGCTCAGTGGATAGAGTGTCGGCCTGCGGACTCAAGGGTCCCGGGTTCGATTCTGGTCAAGGGCACCTGCCCGGGTTGTGGGCTCTGTCCCCAATAGCGGGCGTGCAGGAGGCAGCTGATCAATGATTCCCTCTCATCATTGATGTTTCTATCTCTCCCTCTCCCTTCCTCTCTGAAATCAATAAAAATATATTTTAAAAAATAAACAAATAAAATGAACTACATCCCCATCTTCTAGAAGGAAATGACACATAGTGGATGCACAATAAATGGTTTGGAATGAATTTCTTGTTGAAATTAATGAACTCACTGTCTCTTTCCATATATGTATGTAAATTTAGATATATTGGAAATATTTAAAATTGAAATAAATAACCACGACTAAAAAAAAATCATGTGAAAATGAAGAGAATATGTTTAAGTATGAGTAGGAAAGCATTTATTATGAATGAATTAGTTCAGCCCTAAGCTTCCTGGGAGCCCAGTGAGAAAGAGAAACACTATTAGTGCGTTTTCTAATTCTTGTAATCAGAAAAGGTGAAGCACATTGCTTTTCAAAAAAGAGATACTTTATCCAGTTGCTGAATTCTAAACGAACTGCCTTATTCACAGACCTTAAAAATTTTATTGTATTTAAACATTTATTTCCTTTGTCTAAAATTATTCCCCAAATATGCATATTAATTGTAACATGAATAATAACATTTATATTATGCAGAAATGAAGACAATAGTTTATCTTCTAATAGTTGAAATCTCAAGATTACTTAATTGACATTAATAGGACAGTGCCTCACAGAGCTACAAAAATGTGGATTCTCCCTAAAAAAGATTTTGCTTTGAGTTGAAAAAATTTAAATCAATGATTCCTGGATCTGGTTGGTTGGCAGTACTTGATGAAATATCATGTGCTATGGAAGATTTTTTTTAAGACTAAAAGAATGGAATCAAACATCTCAATTTTCTTATCACTTTTATTAGAACTTCTTTTTAGATATATGCCTTTATTTTTAAATTGATAGATGACTTTCTAAAGATCCCTCACAGATTGTAAATAAGAAGTTTCAAATTTTAGACTTTCTCTGGAAAAAATACGGACTATTATTGGACCATCATGCTTTGCAAACCTATTGAAGTACGTACTTTAGGAGAAACAGAAAAATAGCAAATTTCTTTTTTCTAGACAGGGCTGTTTTGTTTCTAGCAGATAAGAGTTTAACATTCTTGGTACCTATTGGTTGAAAGGCACAGCCCAGAAATTTGTTTTTCCTGGCATTAGTCTTTATAATAATTTCATAATATAATAATGTATTGGGAACATTGGACTAAACATTTTTAGAGATAAATTGGGTCTTAAGAAATAGTCCATTCAATTTCTGGGAAATAAATACTTTAAAGAAAAGAATAATTCTTTGAGGAATTGTAATATTCACCAAGGCAATGCAATTTCTTTGAAAACAAAATGTCATGGTGCTTAGCAGTTGCAGGGTGGAGAAAGGCTATGTATTGTACTTTGAATATGTAAGAAAGGTACACTGTATGTTTCCATAGCACTTTTGCCTGGGGCATGATTGAATCACGAATCAAAACTCACAGCAAATGGAAAATTAAAAAAACAATATAAATGGCCCTAACGGGTTTGGCTCGGTGGATAGAGCGTCGGCCTGCGGACTCAAGGGTCCCAGGTTCGATTCCAGTCAAGGGCATGTACCTTGGTTGCGGGCGCGTCCCCAGTGGGGGGTGTGCAGGAGGCAGCTTGTCGATGTTTATCTCTCATCGATGTTTCTAACTCTCTATCCCTCTCCCTTCCTCTCTGTAAAAAATCAATAAAATATATATTTTAAAAAAACACAATATAAATGATGTATATAGGTATATGTGTGTATACCTATCTATCTACAAATAGACATATCTATATGTGGATAGATATAAAGAAGCACAAAGTAAAGGTTTTTTAAAAAAAATATGTTTTTATTGATTTTAGAGAGAGAGGAAGGGAGAGAGAGAAACATCAGTTGACTGCCTCCTGCATGCCCCCTACCAGGGATGGAGCCCACAATGCAGGCATGTGCCCTGACCGGAATCAAATCTGAGACCTTTAGGTTCCTGGGGTGACCTCACCCGATTGAGTCACACTGACCATGGAAAAATAAAAGTGTTTTTAACTGACCTGACTTGATTGTTAGTATATAAAAGTCTATAGTGATATCTGGCACAGGACAGTAGCTCAAGTCAGAGAGGAAAATGCTGCATTTTGTAATTAAACTATTTGTAAAATGGAATTAACAACATTTATATTTTTGTGTGTGTTTTCTCTATTGTGAAAATTAGAGTCACTGTATGTCAATTTATTTTATTTTAGATACTAAAATACCTTATCTTTTTTTAAAAAATATATTTTATTGATTTTTTACAGAGAGGAAGGGAGAGAGATAGAGAGTTAGAAACATCGATGAGAGAGAAACATCGATCAGCTGCCTCCCGCACACTCCCCACTGGGGATGTGCCCGCAACCCAGGTACATGCCCTTGACCGGAATCGAACCTGGGACCCTTCAGTCTGCAGGCCTACGCTCTATCCACTGAGCCAAACCGGTTTCGGCAAAATACCTTATCTTTTGTCTATTATCTATATATGCATATAAAAGCCTAAGAGCGACCATTTGACCATTTGACTGGTAGCTATGATGCACACTTACCACCAGAGGGCAGATGCTCAACGCATAGGCATTGCATCATGGAACAGACTGATGAATCTCAGAGGGAAGGTGGGGGATGGCAGGAAGCGGTTAACCAAAGATCTTATATGCATACTAGCAGCCCGGTCCATGGATTCGTGCACTGGTGGGGTCCCTTGACCTGGCCTGTGGAGATTGGGCCGAAACTGGCAGTCCGACATCCCCAGAGGAGTCCTGGATTGTGAGAGGGCGCAGGCCAGGCCGAGGGACTCCACGGGTGCATGAATCTGTGCACCGGGCCTCTGTATATCTATATTTTTAAATCAGTTTTTTAATGCAATTTTTAAAATGTCACCCCTTAGAAAAACAGACTTTACTATTTTGAACCTCTTGATGCAATGGGAATATTAAGGGGTTGGAAGAGTGATTCTGGTGTTCAGGTGGAACACCTAAAAAATCATGTTCTTTTTACATGACCCCATGAAATATTGATACATTAACTAATTAGATGCTCGTGTGTCTAAATTCTAATTGAGATAACAAAGATTGGAGCAAAATTTAGAACTGAAAAATTCTAGTCATGATTTTGTTCTGAGTGTGAATTGGGAGAAGAATGGCCATACTGTAATTTGAACAAGACACTTTGTTCTCATTAAAAAATGTAGTTTGAGAATGGATATGTTAAGAACATCACAGTGGGAACTGAGTAAACAGAACTCTGGGGAGAAATGATCTAAAAATGAAACCAAGGAGAGTACAGAGATCACCGCTGACAGAACTGTTAGTGTGTGTACTTGAAAGCAATCGTGGCCCGATTTTCAAGACTGTGCCTCTTTTAATTTGTCTGTTGTCATTGCCAAGCCACCAAAGTATGGAACACCTATAATGCTCTCTGTTAAGCAGTGTGGGTGGTACCTGGCGAATACACCTCAATTCCTGCTCTCAGGAAACAGCTGGGGAAATATTATAGGAGTCTAAACATAAACAACTGTTACACAAGATGGGATGCATTCAAGGCCAAAGTAAAAGAAAAACTGCATGCTATGGGCACAAAGGGAAAGAAGATCCATTTAAAAAGCAGTTCCAAAATGTTGCATAGGATCAGAGGCGACAATCCAGTTGGAAGCATGGGGGTGGCCCAAGGACTTTTCTATTTCTGTTTCTGTGACAAGCACACCATTTTAATGTAGATGTTCTGTTTATTGTGATGTCTTTGTATTGCTGATAAACATGAGGAGAAGGGGGAGGTGTTGCACCCTCTGGTGCAATCTCGGTATTAAGGGGGAAGTGGCCTTGAGGGAGTATCCTTAGTGGCTACAATCTTAAAAATGTTCTCTTGGTGAGAGATGGGCATTTGTAAAGCCGCAGGGAAGCTAGAGAGTGCAGGTGATTCCTAAGGAAAGATGGGTGATCCTTAGCGGGAGTGAAGGATATGGAGGAAAGGAAGGGGGGGTGGTGTGGAAGGGAGAGACTTGTCTTGGGAAAATGAATTAGGCTGTAGCCAAATCATGGTGGAGCGTGTGTGCCCAGGTGGGTGTCTTCTTGAAGTCATTTGAGAGTCACTGGATGTTTCTAAGAGAAGTGACATGTTCAGAGCTATAATTCATTAGATTGGTACAGTCAAGTTTTTTCCTTGTTTTAGTTATCATTACTAATTTGAATTGAAAACACTATAGTAGAAGAAAAATCCCAGGACAATTTTATTTTGTAAATCCAACTTTTGATATTCTTTGTTTCTCAGTGCAAATCATTTAACCACCAGAAGAGCATTGTCAGGTAGGACTGTTGACTCAGCCCTTAGGAAACTCATAGCTTTTAATTGGGTTCCTTGGGTTTATTTAGTGTGGCCTGATTTAGACAAAAGTACATGTTCACTGCCTGTTTTGTTGCACATTCGCAGAACTATGCCAGGACTTGCACATCAATATTTACAGATTTGTTTTAAAATCTGCCATGTCATAATTAAAATCACACTGCTGTACTCTCAAGGATTAAAAGAACTTTCTAAAGTGAGATTTTCAGCTTCATTGACTTCAAAGTAACACACAGTATACGAACACTGCTAGCTATCTCAGATTTATCCAGATTAAATACTTTCAGTGAAAGATTGAGCCATGAGTCTTTCCTGCTACTTTCTTGCTAAAAGGGAGAAATAGGTTATGGTTACTTTTCTACAGGGTGCCATACATAAACATTCAAGGATGTTTCAATTCAGGTGTTACTTAACTCTTTTTAGACTGATAAAGTTATATGCTTCCCTGAAGTAACTTGCATTTAAATATCGAATATGGGATCAGTAAAGAACGGTAATGATTAATAAAGAAATGCAAGACAGCCTTAAAGCAGTGATTTTCTTTCAGTCACTGCATGGCTGGTAAGAATAAAACAAGGTTCCTAGTAGTGAACAAGGTTAACAGGGTTAGGGCTCTTGTTGAGTCAGAGCAGAAGACATGCCCTGCTGAGACTTCCCATCCAATACTACCTTCCGCCCAGCTTCAATCCATTGATCCATCATCAAGTGAGTTCTTTAGGGAATGCAAAAGCTATGTAACGTGTGATTTTTGCCCTTGGGAAATCTACTGTCCAGAAAATACTTTAATGATTGGAACACTTAAATGACTTATCAGATGCTTGCTATGTGTCAGGCATTTAGCTAAAAAAGCACTGTGTGGATTAGTTTATGTAATCCTCACCGGGACTTCTTGAGGTAGGACAAATCTCAGTTTTATTGGTGTGGAGTCAGGCCCAGTGAGGTTAAATCAGTGCCCCTGGTTTTTAAGGGGTAGTCAGATTTGACCCAGGAAATGTAGTTCTGGCACAGAGCTCTGACCCATTGCTGGATATTACCTCCAGGAAAGATGCATGTGACACAGACACAGGCAGTGTAAACAGAAGCAATGTACAGTTTGTAAGCCGATGTCATTGGTGTCAATTAAATGCCCACAGGAATCCCAAATTTGAGGTGCAGCGAAGAAGGAAACTTTATTCAGTGCAAAACAGCTCAATTGCGATACAGGATGGCTGTGAAAAAGCTCAGCTGTGAGGCAGTCCTGGGCCCAGGCCCCTCTTGGTCTGGGCTCTTGCTCTCCTCACTGGTCTGCTCTGCTCCAGCCTGAGCAGGTCGAGATGTTTTCTCAGTGGGACTGCAATCTTCAGTCTTTTGTGACAAGGGAAAGTACACTCCCAGAGCCAGAGGGGATCTGGCTTATACAGAGAAAAGTCCCCACCCCTAGGCCCTGATTGATCTGTCCTCATGCAAATGAGGACTCCAAATCCTCGAAGCTTGATTGGTCCAAAAGGCACTTTCCTGATTGATTAAAATGGAGCTGCTCTGATTGGTTGGTGAAGATGTTGATGGAGATACCGATGGGGAAAGCCTTAGTCCTATTGGTTGAAAGGGGATTCCAGGAACTCCTTTAGAAGGGCTCCGATGGCAGGAACACAGTGCAGGCAGGCAGTTCAATGCAGCGGAAGGGAGTTCAGTGCAGGCTTCTCTACGAGTGCAGTTTGCCTGAGAGGCCCCTGTGTAGAAATGACTGCTAGGTTTTGTTTTTTAAATTTTATCCCACGTATCCCCTAGGAGCCCTTCTTAGTAGGTATCTTCTTTCTCAGAGTCCACACGTTTAAGAAAAACAATGTTTCCTAAAGACCATTTGTAAGTGTGCTGCCAAAACTGTGTTATTATATGTGGTGGTTAGTTTTTTTGGTTTACCCTCAAAAAGCCTAATTACTCCACAAGAAGCCCCAAAAAGTTTGTGGTAAAGAACAAATTTTCGCTTCAGCCATGGTGTGTGTGAATCCCAGCTCTGTCACTTGGTGCATGGCTTTGAGTACACTCCTTTTTCTGAAACCAGGGCCTCATCCATGGGGTAATGATACCTAATAAAAGGGTAGGTATAAAATAGAATAATGCTGTTAAATGCTGAGTAACATTTTTGACAGATGGAAAGAGACAGATATTATGGCTGATTAATTATGGGTCCTGAGAACAGGGGATCAACTTCCTTGTCATGTTTTTATTTCTTTATTAAAATGAAAACTGTCTTTTATTGCTCTTTTATTGTAGTAGCAATATATATTCATTGCAGGAAAATTAGTAAAAAATTTACTTAACTATTCCTTACTTTGAGCATTTAAATCTTTATAATTTTTTTCTATTATGAACAATGCTGGAATAAACAACCTTGTAGGCAAAAAAAAGTGGGCATGTTTTTATTTATTTTCAGTCTAAATTATTAAAAATGAAATCAGGTGACTAAATGGTATTCACATTATAAACACTTTTGATGCTTCCTGCCAAATTACCTTCTATAAGTTGGACTAAATTATATCTGTGTCAGCAATATGTGAGAATACTCATTTCCCTGTAGAATTAACAATACTAGATTGATAGTTGCCCACCTGATAGGATGGTAGCATTTTTTTAATTTTAATTTTAATTTTTTTTTTTATTTGAGGGCCAGTTTCTTGAGTCTGCTTGCCCATACAAGCTACCTTTAGGCATTCTTGTTTTGTCACGGTATTTTCTGTTTGCACTGATGAACCCATTAATTTTCTTTCCTTTTGGAATTCCTACCCCAGTGATGGCATTGCTATCTCCAGTGATGGTGGAAGTGTTGGAGATGGTTCATGTGTCTGATTGGCAGTGGGCAGTTGTAATCAGGTACTGTTTTAAAATAGAGACTTCCTGTAGATAATCAAATGCTAAACTGGGTATTCTAGTCCAGAGTTTAGGGATGGAAAGAGAAATGAGAGCTGGCTTGGTATAAGACAGCTTCATGAGTATTCCAAGAATAATTTATTTGAAAAAGTTATTTCTTTTCTTTTTTTGCAAAGGTAAGGACAGGCTCCTAGAAGAAAGAAAGTTCTAGACTAGTGCTGTTTATTCCTTTATTGTTACATGTACAGTGGAAAGATTAATGGCTTTGGAATCATGCAGACCTGGCTTAAGTTTCTGGTTCAGTCACTTAAAAGCCTGTGTTCTTTCAGTCATATTAATTGTTCTTCTAAGCCAGTGGTTCTCAACCTTCCTAATGCCGCGACCTGTTAATTACAGTTCCTCATGTTGTGGTGACCCCCAAGTTCATTGTTAAAAATTGAACATAATTAAAGCATAGTGATTAATCACAAAATAATATGTAATTATATATGTGTTTTCCGATGGTCTTAGGCGACCCCTGTGAAAGGGTCGTTCGACCCCCAAAGGGGTCGCGGCCCACAGGTTGAGAACTGCTGCTCTAAGCCTTAGCTTTATCAACTGTAAAATATACCTCACTGAGTTGTTTTAAAGAGTAAATAAGATAAGTAATATGAAACCTTCTAGTAAGATATAGTCCATTGTATATTCTCAATTAGAAGGTCAATTTCCTTTCCCTTCCTTTCCTAAATAACAGCAAAAGTAGTCTGTATGGGGGAAAGCGACTGTAGCACTGAATGTTGGACCTTCTTGACTAATGGCTGAATAAAATTAAAGTCTTAATTTTTTTAAATGCCTCAATTTTCCTCTGTGTAGCTTTCATTTCATGATTTGCTAAATTATGGTTCTTGCAAAGTGCCTTGAACTTTTTCAGTACAAAGCATACTGTAAGCAGGATGGAATTAACATTATCCTTGGTCTATAAAGTATTGTACCTGCATTCTTAGTGATTGACAGGATACATGTTTATACAGTTGATGTCGCCAGGGACGTATTCTTGCCTGAGTCCTACAGCAGTGTTTTGCCACCTGTAACTGTGCTGAATAAAAGTGGTCCCATCTATCATTTCTGTAGCTTTTCCTCATAGAAGCAGTCTTGATAAGTATAAGAAATCCAGGACATCATAGTATCAACAATTCTTTCCTCTTCAAAAGACATCTTTCAGACAAGGCTCTAATGGTCCCTTACAAACATTAATTACATAAATCTTACACACTATTGCTTTGTGGGAGGTGAAGTGTTTAGTAAAAAATGATAATCTAAACAGAGGTTGGCTGTGTGGGGGCAGGATGGAAATGTGAAAAGTGGGAAGTGGGTGCGTAGCCTGCATTCATTGCTGATACGAAGTCAGCTGTGTGCTTGGCTGGCTCTGTATACAGTTCTGCTAAGTTTTTGTATAAGATACAGGCTATTCTTTGTTAGAAAGAAATTTGTGAGTGGTATGAGTTACTTGAATACTAAAGTTATTAAGTCTTAAGGTTAATTCTGCATACTGCTTACCCAGTGGCACCCTGAAATTTGGGGTTTAGTTGCTCTGTGTCATATGATGTAGAAACAACCCCAGGCTGAGCTCAGATTGAGTTGTGTGGCTCCATCTGACTCCTCCCATAGGTAATTATATGGTGAATAAGACATTTGCGAATCCCTGAACAGAGTATATCTTATTGCTAGATAATGATTTAGTGGAGAATTCAGCTTTAAAGTTAATAGCAAGAGTATATAGGATTTATAAGTATATTTAGTGCCCACACTTTTTGTCATTGATCCTAACCTAGGGTCCTTGTATCACTAGTGATTCATAACAGTAGTAATGACTAATTTTGAGAGGAAAAAGATATTATTGATGAAATCTTAAAAGAAATCATATTGTTTATTTAAATCTTTGATAATGCTTGTTAGGCTACCAGAAATAATATATCTATTTACTTATAGCATAATGATACAGAATAGACTAATAAACATGTCAACTGTTTTCAAAGTTTCAGCTTTGGTCATTTTTTTACCATTGGAATTTTTTATAATTTATATCTTTGATTACTCTATAAAATAGGAAAACAAGTTAATATTTTTATAGTTTGTTTGATAGGGAAATTTTTTTTTGCAATGTAGAATTAATGTAGAAAAACAAAAAAGAGATCTTTGGTGTCCAAATCTAGCACAGCACCTGGTACATGTAAGTTACTCCGTTAATATTTGCTAAGTGAATCAGAACCAGTGCCATAAACCATTTCCCTCGGTTGAGATCCTTGCTAATCTGATTCCTTGATTTGTTGCTCATAATCCCATTGATTATTTCTGCATTTAAAAAACATAATTTAGAATGGAAGGATTTTTTTTTTTTTTTAGCAAAAATCTTAGAGTTATACTTGCTGAGAACATATAACAGCTGCTGTGACAGTTAATAGGACTGACCTGTAGTGAACATTATCTTCCCAGTATCCATGACCCCGTTTCTCTCCTTCCTTGCAGTACTCAGATTTTCCTTTGAAGAGCTACCCTCCTCACTGTGTAATAGCCATTAGTTGGGGTGGGATTGAACTGACTACTGTTGAAGGGTGGATCCTGAATTGATGTAAATCAACCAAGGAGACATTCCCCTTCTGCTTGCTATAGGCTTACACATGCATGTATGTCAGTCCCAAGCCACTGGGATTGGCGTAGGGGAAGTTCCGTCAGTGAGCAGACAGAGAGAGGTGAGTGGGAACACATGAAACCCATCTTCCCAAGAATCTTGCCTTGGAATCATGAAAAAAGTCTGAAGATGACGTTATGGAGAAGGACAAAACCAAGAAAACTGTAGAAAAACAGCCAGGTCACTGACTGAGCTATATCTGAAGCCAGTCCTAACTCTGAACTTTACTGTTATGAGCCATCAGAACCCTTTTATTTTCAAAACTAGTTTGTATGTGGTTGTCTCTTTTTTGTAATGAAAAAAAAAAAAAAACACGACAGATCTTACTTGATATGTAGTCTTATTCTAATCATATTATTACTTTACATGTAAATGATAAAAAGTGCTAGCTTCTCCACAAAGTATTTTGTTTTTGCTTTTAGAGAGAGGTATAACTAATTCCAAAAGCACGAACATTTACTTCTGGCTAGAAGACAAAGATACATTTATGTATTTTAGATAACAAAGCCACTAGTGATATAAAAGTTTATGATAAACTCACAAATACTCCCCTTTTAAGAAATTTTCATGAGTATCCAAGGTATTATGGCACAATTAGTTCATCCATCTTTACAAACACTTTTAGGCATTTTTCACTAGGAAAAATCCTATTATGAAGGAAGTTACAAAAAAACAATCATGTTAACAAAAGTCCCATTTAGGTAACCTTTGCAGAGTTGGTGTTTTTTTCATGTTTTGCTTTATATTCTGCCTTGGTTTCCATCATTGTTCATTTCAAAATCTCCCTAAGTCAGTTTTTCCATGAAGAGTCATCCAAGACTGAGAATACATTTGGAATTCTACTTCTCATGACCTAGTTGTATCACAAGAGGGATCAAAGAGGTTTTGTTCTGTTTCTATAATCAGCTATTTCTTTCAGAGGGCAGATTCATAAGAGTTTGAATTGTGCTTGGAAATGCATACAAGGCAAGCCGCTACATGGCATTTTAATTACCTCCCTCCACTCCAATGAAAAACAACACCAGGCACAAACAGATGTCTAAGGTTATATTCAGCTTGACTCTCTTAACACAGCAAATAATTGGACTGTTTCCTTTCTTCCTAGGCTTTTTCGTTTCTCCTACCTTCAGTTTGTTTGCTCCCCTAGCTGTTCCCTTTTATTTCCTAAGCATTCACCTTTTGCTAATGTTAAGAAAAGTTTTACCTGACAAATTCTTCTCCTTGCTAACCTCTATGTGACATAAAATTACGAATCACAAAGGGAACAGATGGCTGCCTTGGAACCCACCAATTATAGTAGTACCTTGCTTAATCTAAACTAATTAAACTCCTCAATTAGCTGGGATTGATAATTCAGCATATATGACTCTTATGATGACCTCATGATATAGTGAGTTTGCAAATGAATAAACATTCAGAAGTTTTTTCCTGCTCTTTGTCATGAAGAGATAAAAACAAAAGGCAAGGAAACAGACTCTTCTAAGCGATTTATTAAAACTCTGAAAAAATTCAAACTCTAGTATCCAAGGTTTGCTATGCCATCATTATACATCTAAGTTCACATATTTTCAAGTTATACAGCTGTAATATTGTTTTTTAGTCATTATTGAAGTTTAGATTAATCACCAGTACTTTGAGATTTTTTCATTCTATTTGATGAGTGTCATTGGATCTTCCAAAATATTCAAAATACTATGCTAACTGTCAAGGAGCTAAAAGAAAAAGTTTTCCAGTTACTATTGCTGCCCAAGAAATCACTTTAAAAACTATTGTCTTAAAATAACAGTAGTCAGGTTCTGTGAACAGGAATTCAGAATGGGCTCAGATGGGTGGTTACAGCATGGAGTGTTCCCTATGGTTGCACTCAGATAGTGGTTGGAGCTGGGAAAGCATGGAGCTCAAGGAGCTAAAGACTCTATCATCCTCCAGGTAGCATCCAGGGCCTATCCTTGTGACCTCCTTAAGTGGGCTGGTTTGGGCTTCCTTACAATATGGCGGCCTCAGGGCAGTTGGCAGTCTTATGTGGCAGCTCAGAGTAAGTTTTCCAGCTAACAAGGTGGAAGCTATAGTACCTTTTATGACCTAGCCTGGAAAGTCATGAGGTGTCATTGCTGCTGCATTCTATTGATTACAAGTGAGTCAACAGTCCCTCCGAATTCAAGGGGAGGAGAATTAGATTTCATGTCTTATTGAGGGAGTGGTAAGTTTTTAGAAAAGCACATGGGACTGGAAGTGTGGTCATCTTTTGAAAATACACTTGCCATGATCTTTTTCAGAATCTAGTGGATAAAACCAGGTCCCTGTGGCAAACTCACAGTGTAGCTGCAGGATATTTTTGCATTTTTGAGGGAAACAATGTGACATCTGTCACACACCATGTGAATTACTACTATTAAGCTGTTTGGACCTAATTATGTAATAAGTGTAACTGTTAGGCATTTCTTTTGTCCTGGAAATGTCATGAAAAAAATTACAGAGAGAGAAAGTTTTGGAAACATCTGGAACAGCCGTGGGCAAACTACGGCCCGCGGGCTGGATCCGGCCCGTTTGAAATGAATAAAACTAAAACTAAAAAAAAAGACCGTACCCTTTTATGTAATGATGTTTACTTTGAATTTATATTAGTTCACACAAACACTCCATCCATGCTTTTGTTCCGGCCCTCCGGTCCAGTTTAAGAACCCATTGTGGCCCTCGAGTCAAAAAGTTTGCCCACCCCTGATCTAGAATAAAAACAAGACATAGATATCCAACTGTAGTCTTAGCAGGCCCATAACTGACACTTGTCGGGTTCAGACCTGAATACACATGAAATTACTAGTCTGATCCTTTCTTTCCCCACTCCAGCTCCTACCATTGTGGGGTCACATGCATGTATGTGGACACTCCAACCTTTATATCCAAACATTGTACCCTCTCTCTCCCACTGCAGTAACAGCTTCTTCTTCTCCCCAGGAGGGAGCACACCAGAGGCAAATCAGCCCTCTGGAGGACGGCAAGAGGAAGAGGCCCACAAAGAAGCAGACTCAGTATGGATTTAAGCAAGGAATGCTGGAGTCCCAGGTATCTAGAATGTTCCCCAGGGAAGACCAGGGCTCTGGATGAGCATGCCCCCTTGGCCTCAAAGACCCTCAGCCCCTGTGGAAGGGCATGGCTGAAGGGCCTTCAAAAGTACAGGAACATAGAAGGTACTGAGAACCTGCATATAACTAGTGCTCAATACATACTTGATAAGTAAATTACTCCAGGACAGACTCTGGAAATTGGGGGGGGGGGGGGGGGGGGGGGAGGGGGGGGGAGAGAAGAATCATTAATGCTGACTAGGGATCTTTCGAAGGCTTCTGTGTATGTTACCTTCAAGGATAAGGGAGCAAAGAAGTAGGGAAAGGTGGGATGGGGATTTGGTAAAATGCAGGGATTAATGAATCTGCTAGAAGCAAGCATCACAAGAAAATCTAAAACTATATTCATTGTCAGGGGTGAATCTGGGTTCAATGGCTTCCTGAAGCTTACGCAAATTGAGGGGCCCTCTTTTAAAATAAGAATATAAAATAAGGTACAAAAAGATCACACACAGTACACATTTATAAAAGCTCACAAAGCCTCAACTACCACAAAGATCTAGAAGGAGTAATTTTTTTTTTTTTTTTTTTTTTGTGTTCAATTTTTTTATTTATTTTTATTTTTTTTATTTTTTATTTATTTTTTAATTTTTTTTTTCGCTTAAAGTATTACAAAGGGTATTACATAAGTGTCCTTTTCTCCCCCCCGCCCTTGACAAACCCCTACCCTCCCTTACCCCCCAGTGTCTTATGTCCATTAGTTATGCTTATATGCATGCATATAAGTCCTTCGGTTGATCTCTTACTCCCCTCCCTCCTGCCCCCCAACTCTCTCTGGCCTTCCCACCGCAGTTTGACAATCAGTTTGAGGCAGCTCTGCCTCTGTATCTATTATTGTTCAAAAGTTTGTAATGGTCTTTATTATCCATGAATGAGTGAGATCATGTGGTATTTTTCCTTCATTGACTGGCTTGTTTCATTTAGCATAATGCTCTCCAGTTCCATCCATGATGTTGCAAATGGTAGGAGTTCCTTCTTTTTAACAGCAGCATAGTACTCCATCGTGTAGATGTACCACAGTTTTCTAATCCATTCATCTACTGATGGGCACTTAGGCTGTTTCCAGATCTTAGCTATGGTGAATTGTGCTGCTATGAACATCTGGGTGCATATATCCTTTCTGATTGGTGTTTCTGGTTTCTTGGGATATATTCCTAGAAGTGGGATCACAGGGTCAAATGGGAGTTCCATTTCCAATTTTTTGAGGAACCTCCATACTGCCTTCCATAGTGGCTGCACCAGTCTGCATTCCCACCAGCAGTGCACAAGTGTTCCTTTTTCTCCACACCCTCTCCAGCACTTGTCGTTTGTTGATTTGTTGATGATGGCCATTCTGACAGGTGTGAGATGGTACCTCATTGTTGTTTTGATTTGCATCTCTCAGATGATTAGTGACTTTGAGCATGTTTTCATATGTCTCTTGGCTTTCTGAATGTCCTCTTTTGAAAGGTGTCTATTTAGATCCTTTGCCCATTTTTTGATTGGATTGTTTATCTTCTTTTTGTTAAGTTGTATGAGTTCCCTATAAATTTTGGAGATTAAGCCCTTATCAGATATGACGTTGGCAAATATGTTTTCCCACGAGGTGGGTTTTCTTGTTGTTTTGTTGATGGTTTCTTTTGCTGTGCAGAAGCTTTTTATTTTGATGTAGTCCCATTTGTTCATTTTCTCTTTAGTTTCAACTGCCCAAGGAGCTGTATCAGTGAAGAAATTGTTTTGGCATATGTCTGAGATTTTGTTGCCTTTGTATTCTTCTAGAATTTTTATGGTTTCCTGTCGTACATTTAAGTCCTTTATCCATTTTGAGTTTATTCTTGTGTATGGTGTAAGTTGGTGGTCTAGTTTCATTTTCTTGCATATGTCTGTCCAATTTTCCCAACACCATTTATTGAAGAGACTATCTTGGCTCCATTGTATGTTCATGCCTCCTTTGTCAAAAATTAATTGAGCATATTGGTTCGGGCTAATTTCTGGACTCTCTATTCTATTCCACTGATCTATATGTCTGTTCTTGTGCCAGTACCAGGCAGTTTTGAGAACAGTGGCTTTGTAATACAGCTTGATATCTGGCATTGAGATCCCACCTACTTTGTTCTTTCTCAGGATCGTTGCAGCTATTCGGGGTCTTTTTTTATTCCAGATGAATTTTTGGAGAGTTCGTTCTAGATCTTTGAAGAAGGCCATTGGTATTTTAATGGGAAGTGCGTTGAATGTATAGATTGCTTTGGGTAGTATGGACATTTTAATGATGTTGATTCTACCAATCCAAGAACATGGTATGTTCTTCCATCTGTTTATGTCTTCCTCTATCTCTTTTTTCAACGTCCTGTAGTTTTCTGAGTAGAGGTCTTTAACCTCTTTAGTTAAGTTTATTCCTAGGTATCTTAATTTTTTTGGTGCGATGGTAAATGGGATTGTTTTTCTGATCTCCCTTTCTGAAAGTTCACTATTGGTGTATAGAAATGCCTCATATTTCTTGGGGTTAATTTTGTATCCTGCTACATTGCCAAATTCATGTATTAAGTCTAGTAGCTTTTTGATGGAGTCTCTAGGGTTTTGTATGTATAATATCATGTCATCTGCAAATAAGGACAGTTTTACTTCCTCTTTTCCAATTTGGATGCCTTTTATTTCTTCTTCTTGCCTAATTGCAATGGCTAATACTTCCAGTACTATGTTGAACAGGAGTGGTGAGAGTGGGCATCCCTGTCTTGTTCCTGTTCTTAGGGGAAATGGTGTTAGTTTTTGTCCATTGAGTATGATGTTGGCTGTGGGCCTGTCATATATGGCTTTTATTATGTTGAGGTATGATCCTTCTATTCCCACCTTTCTGAGAGTTTTTATCAAAAATGGGTGTTGGATTTTGTCGAATGCTTTTTCTGCATCAATTGATATGACCATGTGGTTTTTTTCTTTCAATTTGTTTATGTGATGTATCACATTTATTGATTTACGGATGTTGTACCATCCTTGCATCTCTGGGATAAATCCTACTTGGTCATGGTGTATGATCCTTCTGATGTACTGCTGGATCCGATTTGCTAAGATTTTGTTGAGGATTTTGGCATCTATGTTCATGAGGGATATTGGCCTGTAATTCTCTTTCATTGTGATGTCTTTACCTGGTTTTGGTATTAGGGTGATGCTGGCTTCATAGAATGAGCTTGGAAGCGTTCCTTCCTCTTGAATTTTTTGTAGTAGTCTGAGGAGGGTAGGTTTTAGTTCTTCCTTGAATGTTTGGTAGAACTCCCCTGTGAAGCCGTCTGGCCCTGGGCTTTTGTTTGCTGGAAGCTTTCTGATGACTGCTTCAATTTCTTCCATAGTTATTGGCCTATTGAGGTTTTTAGATTCTTCCTGATTGAGTTTTGGAATGTTGTATTTTTCTAGGAATTTGTCCATTTCCTCCAGGTTGTCTAGTTTGTTGGAGTAGAGTTGCCCGTAGTATTGTTTAACAATCATTTGTATTTCTGTGGGGTCTGTTGTTATTTCGCCTCTATCATTTCTGATTTGGTTTATTTGGGACCTCTCTCTTTGCTTCTTGGTGAGCCTGGCTAGGGGTTTGTCAATCTTGTTTATCCTTTCAAAGAACCAGCTCTTGGTTTCATTGATTTTCTGTATTGTTTTTTTGGTCTCTATTTCATTGATTTCTGCTCTAATCTTTATTATCTCCTTCCTTCTGCTCACTCTGGGGTTTTCTTGTTGCTCTCTTTCTAATTCTTTGAGTTGTAGAGTTAGATGATTGACTACCATTTTTTCTTGTTTTTTGAGATAGGCCTGTAGAGCTATAAACTTTCCTCTCAGGACTGCTTTCATTGTGTCCCAGAGGTTTTGGATTGTTGTGTTTTCATTGTCATTAGTGTCCAGGATGTTTTTAATTTCTTCTTTGATGTCATCGGTAACCCAATCAATATTTAATAACATGCTATTCAGCTTCCAAGTGTTTGAGTATTTTGGGTTGTTTTTATTGTAGTTTATTTCTAACATTATGCCATCGTGGTCTGCGAAGAAGCTTTTTATGATTTCAATCTTCTTGAATTTGTGGAGACTTTGCTTGTGACCCAATATGTGGTCTATTTTTGAATATGTCCCATGAGCACCTGAGAGGAATGTATATTCCGCAGCTGTGGGGTGAAGTGTTCTGAAGATGTCAATTAAGTCCATCTGATCTAGTGAGTCATTTAGGATTGCTGTTTCTTTGCTGAGTTTTTGTCTAGCGGATTTATCCAGTGATGTCAGTGGTGTATTAAAGTCCCCTACTATGATTGTATTGTTGTCGATCTCTCCCCTGATATTAGAAGGAGTAATTTTTAAATTAATTGTCTGCTACCTCTTTATAATACTTAAAATTAATACTATTTTGGCTGCATACTCTTTGATTGCTTCTTTCTACAAATAAATTTTATGTTCTGTAGAAAGAATAGAAAGATAGTTAGCATTGACTGAATATTTTCTAAAAAATATTGATCATTTATAAAAGTTTAGCACCATTGTTATTAGTGATGTCATGTAAATTTTCACAGCTGTTGTCAAATTGGGAAAACCTCTTACTATGGTGTTGAACTGATATAGACCTGCTCTCTATGTCTAGTAGTTATGGGTTTGTTCCCTTCAAACCTAACAATCCTGACAAATTCTGTTTCACACAATGACTATAAACTGAAAAGTCTGGAGCTTTTATAATTGTATGTGGTACCGCATTCTCTAATATATTCCTGACAGGAGAAAACATCTGTTTTGATTAGATCTTGATGAGAACCAAATCCTCTGTTAAAATTTTATGCACTTGATGATTGAAAGAATTTTCTACAGATTAGCTCCTGGCTCCATACATTTCAGCCTCCTTTCTGCATCCCCACATGCTGTCAGAGCCGAGCCACAGAGGAATCAACCTCTGGCCCTGCACTTTTGTGCAGACTAAGAGAACTGAGACAGTAGGCAGTAAGTGGATTTTTGCAATCTATACTACACTGGGATAGCGGCAATAATTTTCACGGAAATAAATGTGAACCATATAGATGTGGTAGTCCCTCTTACCCACAGTTCTGCCTTCCATGGTTTCAGTTACCCGAAGGGCAGTTGCTGTCTGAAAATATTATATGGAAGATTTCAGCAACAAACAATTCTTTTTTTTTTTTTTTTGCTGCAAAAAGCTTTATTGTTTCATTTGGTCCAATGCATGGGAGAGGGCTTCAGGGTAGATAAAAGAATGGCTAGTGTTTCAGGGAGAAGCTCAGGTAAAGCCCAGACACCAGGGGGATGCAGAGGGGCCCCTCAAAGGCCTCTGGGTTCCAAAGGCTGCTAGTCGTTCTTGAAGGTGAGCCTTTCGAAGGGATACTCGCCTAGCCCAGCCTGGGGGCCCGGCAGCCTGCGGAGGTGAGGCAGGTGTCGCCTATCTTCTGGATGAGTTTCACCTCCTCTCTCGGAAGTGGTTCTGCAGGAAGTCCCAGAGCTGAGGGTCTGCGCGGGTGGAACCCAGGGCCTGCAGCTCCACAAGGGCCTGGTTCAGGGTCCTCTCCAAGGCCTCTCCAAGGTTCCTCTCCTGAGTTTTGCCCATTCACCTTGGGGAGGCTTCAGCTTATCCTGGAGAGAATGCGGCCACTGCGCTGGTTTTGCATCTTTAAGATGCTCAGCGCCCTTGGCTTCTTCTCCATCAACTCATGGAAGAAGTGGCCCACGCCCTCCAGAGCCACATTGTCAAGGTCAAAATAACAGCCCAGAGAGAGGTAGGTGTGTGAAGCCTGCAGGTGCAGGCTGGCTAGGCGGTTGTTGGCAGCCTCCCCCTCGGTGGAATAATTCTGACGAACTTGGGTGCTCATGGTTGTTTGGCAATGAGGAGTTAAAGTAGAAAAAAAACTCCAGTGTGTTGGCTGGTCTTAGAGGTGGTTCTGGATAAGATGCAAGAGAGAGACCAGAGGCTGGAAGAAGGGGTCTGTTCCGTCCAAACACTGTTGAGGCTAGAGACAGATCCGGGACCTCCGAGGGCGCTGCCAACAAACAATTCTTAAGTTGTAAATTGTGTGCCATTCTGAGTAGTGTGATGAAATCTTGCAGCATTTGCTCTAGCCCAACTGAGGCAGGAATCATGCCTTTGTTTGGCATCTGCACAGTGTACACGCTCCTCCTGCTTCTGCTCACTAGTCACGTGGCAGCCACCTTGATTATCCAAACCAACTGTCCTGGTGTCACAGTGCATGTGTTCAGATAGCACTTAATCATGGCCCCAAAGGACAAGAGTAGTGATGCTGGCAATTCAGATATGCCAAAGAGAAGCTGTAAAGTGCTTCGTTTAAGTCAGCGGTTCTCAACCTGTGGGTTGCAACCCCTTTGGGGGTCGAACGACTTTCACAGGGGTCACCTAAGACCATCAGAAAACACATATATAATTACATATTGTTTTTGTGATTAATCACTATGCTTTAATTATGTTCAATTTGTAACAATGAAATTGGGGTCACCACAACATGAGGAACTGTATTAAAGGGTCGCGGCATTAGGAAGGTTGAGAACCACTGGTTTAAGTGAAATGCTGAACATTCTCTACTGAATAAGGCTTTTATCATCTCATATCATCCTAAGAAGAAAGGTGAGTACAGTACAAGATATTTTAAGAGAATACATTCACATAATTTGTATTATAGTATATTATTATAATTGTTCTATTTTGTTATTAGTTATTGTTGTTCATCATACTATGCCTGGTGTGTAAATTAAATTTTATCATAGTCGTATATGTACAGGAAAAAAACATAGTTTTATATAGGGCTTGATACTACCCACAGCTTCCAGTACTCACTGGGGGTCTTGGAACATATGCTCTGTGGATAAGGGGGGACTACAGTATGTGACAATGTACTGACACTATATGTATTCCCAACTTAGTCGACCACTCCTTAATCATATCTTCAAAAGGCACATGGCCACCCAATGCTACTTAGTATGAGGGGAAGCTGGAGTGAAAGAGACAGAGGCCGTAATCAATTACTGTCCAAAAAGTAGTACAAGTGCCCATGTGCACCCAATGCTGCAGTCCTCACAGGGCCTTGGAGAAGGCCCGTGCAAATGAGGCCCTTGAAGTTTAAATTCATTCACTCGAATCCACCTGTGGTCACCATTCTACCCACATTCACTAAGGCAGAGAAGTAAACCAAACTGAGACAGTGTGTTCTGTAATAGAAAGGACACTGGACTGGGACCCAGAGAACTGGAGCTTTCATCCCAGCTCTTGCAGCCTCTCTGTTCCTTTGGGCCACCCTCTGGGATTTACAGTTATTATCTGTTAAGTGTTGGTCCTTCTTTATCTGCAACAGGAAGTGGGAAATCAGCATTCCAGTTATGGGAACATCTGTGGAAGGGTAATCACATTAATGCAAGTTATGAACATTTAAATCCATATTATTCCCACCAGTTGATGCTGCCATTTTCATAAACTCACAGTAATGTCATTTAAACAATGAGCAAAACCTTAAAAAATAGTTGAACTCTACCATAGAGAGGTTTTCTCCCAGAATACTCACGAGAAGGGAGAACAAGCGAGTTATTCTGAATAGCACTGCTGAAAGTTCACTGGAGCAATTTCTTCCAGTTTTAAAAAAAGGTAGTCTTTCAAAAAATTTGCAAAAGTCATACAAGCTCTGTGCAAAAACACTTTCAATGTGGAGTTTTCTATGGCAAAAAATAGAAGTCTCATCTGCAAATCTCACTCCTGCAGGGAGTGACTGCTAACAGTTTAGACAAGTGTGTGGCCTTCCAGAGCTCTTCCAGGCACACACCATGGCAGGATGACATTTTGAAATATTAACTGAGGTTTTTTTGGTCCCCACTGTATTTCCTGGTGGTCCTGGCCTTTCACCCATCCCATCAGCTAGCACATTCTGCATTCATTGCCTCAGGGAAAAGATGACCCAGCTGAATGCTTTAAAAAGGGAAGTCAACAGTGTTTGAGTGTCAAATTTTAGAGTTTCTAGCCCTTGTGGGAATAAAGAGATTTGGAAGAATATATAATAAGTCAGAAGATGCCTTAGAGCTTGGAGAACTAGATAAAAAAAGATTTCAATTCTTGGGAGAAGAGAGAGGCTCAGAGAGGAAGAAAGAACCTTGGACAGCTTATGCTGCTTCTCTCTGAAGTTTAGAAAAAGGCCACATTTTGGTGAATGAATTACAGTAAGGTGCCTTGATGAGTGGATCCTTTCCAGGGACTCCGGTTTAGAGAGCTGACAGCACCGTTGGCAAAGACAAAGGCCCCTCCTTTATCTGGCACGGGGCTGAAGTCTCAGCTTTTTAGATTTTAGCCCTTCTCATGTCCAAACAAGTATCTTTGTGTAGTGTTCAAATCACACAACTGAGGCATCCTTCATCGGTGGTTCCCAAGAAAGGTCCTCTGTCCTGTCTCTCCAGTTCAGGCGAACTTGGCAGTGGAGATGGGACTCAAGAAAGGTTTAGGGAATTGGAAGGTAGAGGAGTTGTGCCTGCTTTCCTGGTAGACCATCAGGCGGGTGGTGGTGAGGCCCCTGGAACAGAAGGAATGCCAGTGGGGTGTGTCTGGTCCAACTGGATGTTAGTCTCTCAGAATTTCCTATAGCTAGCAAGAATGGAATGCCTCTTGGGAAGGGCATGGAAGTAGCTGGGAGAGCCAGACTTAGGAAGGGGAGGACACAGAAATGCCTTGCATGAGTGTAAGATGGGTGACAAGACGGTGAGAGTGGATCCTAGGACACAAGTACCGATAGAGGATAAAACCAAGGATGATCAGTCTCTTCATCCATATCCTGGCCCTAGACAGGCCTTCCTGGAACTCAAATGCAACATCAGGAATTGGATTTTTATTACCACATAAAAATAAGCTTAAAACAGAATATAAACTTATTCTTTAAAAAAAAGTTACATTTCTTGCATATCTGAGTTTGTAAATCGAGATTCATACTTCAGCCTTAGCCGGGTTGGCTCAGTGGATAGAGCATTGGCCTGAAGACCAAAGGGTCCCAGGTTCGATTTTGGTCAAGGGCACGTACGTTGGTTTCAGGTTCCTCCTGGCCTGGGCCCTGGTCCTGGCCGGGGCTCATACAGGAGGCAACCAATCGATGTGTTTCTCTCACATCAATGTTTCTCTCTGTCTTTCCCTCTCTCCTCTGACTCTCCCTAAAAATCAATCGAATAATATCCTCAGGTGAGGATTAACAAAAAAAAAGAGAGAGAGAGATTCATACTTCATTAACATTGTAATGCTAATAAAATTATATGTATACTTGGCAGTATATCTGGAATAGTCTTATATGTGAGCACATATAAATTTACCTCCTTTAAAAAAATTTCTTTATAATATTGCTGGCTCAGTGTAGCACTTGTCTAATCAATCCCTGGAGGTTGAAGTGTTCATATCAGTGTTTCACTGTTATGAATACTCAGCAATAATCATCCTTTTACATAAGCCAACCATTGTTAGCACAGCCTCTTTGAATAATCTTTTCCTGTACCTAGATGTCACGTATTGAGAGAATTATATTCCAGTTGGAACCTCCTCCCCTCGGTCCTCTTCCCCTCCCCTGCTCTCATATCAATATGAGAAATCATGTGCTAAAATTCACGATCATTTCCATTTTTTAGCACTAATATCGTTTTATCAAATGAAATATTGTTATCTAGCAAGTCTGTATTTTAAAGAAATAAAGTGCAAGCCCTCTGAATGGCTGGAGGGAAAAAGCTAGGAGCTCGGCTGCCCTGGTCAACCCTCTCCCCTCCTCAGGGCCCTGCCTTTCCCCACCCTACCTCTGGGTCAGTGCCAAGGTACAGGGCTGACATTATGTCCCTCCTCCCTCCTCGTGCTCACTGGTTAGGAATACCACAGACAGATTTAGGATGTCAGTCTGGCAACAGCAGGTAGCGTAGGTGTCTTTATAGCTTTCTGACTCTTGCTTCTGTGATTTAACACCAACTGGTATGGAGTTAGTCGTGCTCTCCTTTGTGCTTCTATAATATTTAGACAATAATTCAATTATAGCACTTACCGTATTGTTCTTTCTTTTTCTTTTATATTTTTAAAATTTATCTTTATTGTAGAAAGTATTACAGAGGTCCCCCTTTTCCCCACTGACACCCTCTGCCCTGCTCCCACCCTTTACCCCCCAGGACTTCCATATTGTTCTTTCTTGAAAATACTATTCCAAAGAGAAACTTTTCCTTTAGCTTTGAAATCTATAGAATTTTCCATAAAACTTGGAGAGTACTACTAGTTTTCCTAAAAGGCCTTCTGAATAAATGAATGAATGAATGACACACATTTGAACAACCACTCAGTTATAGAGTGCACAACCTCACCTTCAAATACATAGGTACTTTAAAAAAGTACAAATGTACCTGTTTTAGTGTTTCCTAGTCTTCTTTGGCCCAACTAACTATATAGGTGTCTGAGTGTTTCTGCTTTAGAACAGATTTATAGGAAAGGGCTGGAATTGGCCCAGATGTCCCACATCATATTCTTGCAGCCACCTTTGCTGGATGACATAATGAGAGCAGCATATGTACCTATAACAACTGCTGTTGTGTGTGAAGGACGGGTTTGGTAAATGTTAAGCAAAAATGGAAATATGTCTGCTTTTTACATCTGAGAGTTAGAAGAATCAAAAGGCTGCCTACTCCACCCAAACTTTCCATTTTTTTTTAAAACCAGGATGAGTGGGTGGAAGACCCCATAGAATGGAACACAAAATACAGTAGAGTACATAGCGCATTATATATGCCCAGTAAGTAATGGAGGGATCAACCACATGATGATAATAATTTTTTTCTTATGTGTCTTTATTTTGACAGATAGACTGATAGAGAAGTTGCAGAATTTCAAAAGATTCCTATATACCCTTCACCTAGATTCTCAAAAAGATAAAAATTGAAAGTTGCAGATGTGGTCCCACTTACTCCTAATATTTTGAGTGCATATACTAAAATCAAGGACATTCTTTAATATAATCAAGTATAATCATTAAAATCAGAAAATTGACATTGAGACATAACTCTTCGAATACACAGATGGGTTTTTCAAGTTGTATAGGTAATTCTCTGTATAGAAAACAAACAAACAAAAACAACAGCAACAACGAAAACCTTCCAATCGCTCACATGCTTTCAGTTTAGTCTCCTTTAAGCTGAAACGTTCTTTTCAATCTTACTTCGTATTTTCTGACACTGGCATTTTTGAAATGTATTGCTAGTTATACAATGCTCCTCAATTTTAATTTGTCTGATGTTTCCTTATGATTAGATTTGGGTTACACATTTTTGTCAGAAATTCGACAGGAGGGATGCTGTGTCCTTCGCAGTCCATCATATCAGGAGGCATGGGTGTGGACATATACCATTACTGGTGATGTTTGATCATTTGGTTAAGGTGGTATCTGCCAGATTTCTCCACTATTGTTTTTCATTGTAATCAATATCTTATGGGAGAAACTTTGAGACTGTGTAGATATCCTGTTACTCATCAAATTCATGCATACTAATTTAGCATTCATTAATGATTCTTGCCTGAATCAATTATTTCAGTGATGGCTGCTAAATGATGACTTTCTAAGTCCATCATTTCTTTTATATTTATTAGTTGGCTTTGTGCTGTAAGGAAGAGCTTTCTCTTCATATGTATATATCTATACATGTATGTTGTATGTACATAGGTATATCACTATGGACTCATAAATTCTTACATTTTTCTAAGGGTTATCATAAGTTATTATATTATTTTGATGATCAAATTTCCAAGATTTGCCTAGTGGGAAGGCCTTCAAGCTGGCTTCTTTGTCCTACATCTATATCTCCCCATCATTCTTTGAGAACTTCCTTCTTTTCTGTGACAAAAAGGTATTTCAAACTCAAGTTGTACTGTCCCTGCCACAGATTGCTTTGTTTTCTAAGTGGAGAACGGTGTCATTGCTTCTAGGCCTTTCAGCAGACAGAGCTGGGAAAAGCCACAGGGATCATTTAGACCTTCCTCCTTTCCACAGTTGGAACTCTTCTTTGTCAGTGAGAAATCTGGCTTTCACTAACCAGAGTATATTGAGTATATTTACTTATTTGCTTAATCCTATAACATACAGAAAGTAGTTTCAGAATCGTGAACCTATACATCTATGAGAAAAAAACCCTACTGATTGGACTTCAATAATTAACACTCCTATTTGTCTTTACCCTGAAGGTATATAGTCCAACTATTTCACTTAAAAGTTATTTGAGCCCTGGCCAGGTGTCTCAGTTGGTTGGATTGTCATCCCATACACCAAATGGTTGTGGGTTTGATTCCTGGTCTGGGCGTGTACGGTGTTTCTCTCTTCCTCCCCCTCTCTCTAAAATCAATGAATATATCCTCAGGTTCATTTGTTTATTTCTGTTTTTATTCCAATTTCTAGTCCAGCCTCCCCAGCCACCCTTGTTGTCTTGAGCACATGAAGCATTCACATGGTTCCACAAGTCAGAATTGTATAAAAAGTGGTGTAATTTCCCACTATTCCTTTTATTCTCTTCACCATCTCATTAGTTTCTATTTTATCCTGTCCGTGTTTCGTTATGCACAAATGAGTAGATACATGTATATTTTCTAAATTTCTCTTTCTTACACAAAAATAACTTACGATAGATATGCTTTTCTTTTAAAATTTAGCAATATATTCTCAAAAGCACTTATTGGTTCATTATCTTATTCTTTCTTTTTTTTTTTTTTTAAATATATTTTATTGATTTTTTACAGAGAGGAAGGGAGAGAGATAGAGAGTTAGAAACATCGATGAGAGAGAAACATCGATCAGCTGCCTCCTGCACACTCCCCACTGGGGATGTGCCCGCAACCCAGGTACATGCCCTTGACCGGAATTGAACCTGGGACCTTTCAGTCCGCAGGCCGACGCTCTATCCACTGAGCCAAACCGGTCTTGGCTCTTATTCTTTCTTACAGCTGCATAGTACTCCATTGTGTGGATACACCATAGTTTATTCAACTGCTCTCCTATAAATGGGCATTTAGGTTGTTTACAATACTTAAAAATTATAAGCAATACTATAATAAATAATCTGAATAGTATTGTATAGATATATTTTCATATTTTTGGAAGTATATTTTTAGAGTAATTTCCTAGAAGTGGGATTGATGAGTCATAAGGTAGACGCATATGTAGTTTTGTTAGCTATTGCAAAGCCCTGTTCATAAAGGTTTTGTGTACACCAACCAGTAATGTATGAAAGGGCCTGTTTTAAATATTTTCCATGTGATAAATGAGAAATATTATCTTACTTTAATTGTTACTTTTAATCAACATTTATTTATCTTATTAGAAATGAGTTTGGTTATATTTTACTATTTTTATGGGCCATTTTAATATCCTTTATTTGAAGAATTGGAAGCAATATTTAGTTGTCCCATGGAATAAATGGATTAAGTAAAATAAATATGCTCACCTTTAAATACTTTTTTATAGAGTGACCAACTCTATACACAGAGGATTATGGGTTTTTTTCATCTGTTATCCATTGTCTACCATTGACAGACTCTACCTACTTTAAGCTATCTTAAAGAGCGAGGAATCAACTATGGTTAAAAAGATATTCAAAACAGGAATTTCACAACAACTAGGGACAGTGTTTTTATGTTTGCAATCAAGTTTGGGAAGTCATGGAAGAAAGAATAAAAATAAGAGCTGGTTTTTCCACTTAGTTGGGTGGTTGAATTAACTGACCTTTAAGGTCTCTTCCACCCTGGGTTTTATGATTCCATGAATCATTCCTCTAACTAAGGCCAAGTTAGTGATGAAATGACTGGGGAGGTGTGGGGGTCAGAGGTGAGCTGAAGATGTGGTAAGTGGATGAGAACAACGGGAAAAGGGGAGACATTTTAATTAAGAGTACAGAGTTAGGAAAGAAATAATTTTCCCATCCTTTCAAAACTTGGTATCAGAGGGGGAAGCAAAAATCTATATTGGTAAAAAGGAGTATTGGTTGGATAGAGAATGGCAGAGGTTGGTGACAGTGTGGTCATGGTAGAGGATACATTCAGGAACTTGAACAAGAGTTTAAGGATGAATAAGATGACAGCCTCACCAGCCAGTGTTCTAACAGAGAGAACAAAACTGTTATAGGGGTGCACAAAACTTTACCATGATTTTTTTCCTTTTCCAACTTGTATCTATATATATAAAAGGCTAATATCTTAAGTGTCTGATGGTCCGACTGGTTGCTATGATGCGCACTGACCACGAGGGGGCAGACACTCAATGCAGGAGCTGCTAAGCTGCAGTGACTTGGCAGTGGCAGTTCTCGGGTGATGCACCCTAAAACCAGAGAGGAGGGATCCCGATTCCTCACGGGGCTGCATGATTTCACCTTCAGCCATGGGTTATGTTGTTGCTGGGGCACAGTTGGGCCCTGAATTTTGTTTACTGCACACTTGTGTTTTTGTTCCACACCCTGTACGACAGCAACTTTGCAGAGTGCCCTCTCACATTCTGGGACCCCTTGGGGGATGTTAGTCTGTTTCGGCCTGATCCCCACAGGCCAGGCCGAGAGACCCCACCAGCAGGAGGGACCCCACTTACTCCACAGATGCCCTTTGAGCCACAGCACCACCCCAGGTGTGGCCGGCTGGGGAGGGACCACGGGAGGTTGGCTCCAGGGCATGTCTGGCCATCTCGCCCAGTTCTGCCCAGTCCTGCCCTGTTGGCCACCTTCTAATTAATTTCCTTTCAATGTGCACAAATCCATGCACTGGGTCACTAGTATAGATATAAAAAATTACATTAGATAAGACAGTCTAATATAAAACCTGTACAATTTTCTGAATAAATAATTTTTCAAAAAACGATGTTAAAATGGGCCATAAAATAGTAAAATATAACCAACCTCATTTCTAATAAGATAAATTGTACAGGTTTTATATTAGATTGCACTATATTTTTAAAAACTTATCTTTCAATGAACTATATTTTGAAAAACTATTTTCAGATTATAAGGCCACACTTAAAGAGAGAGACATTCAGGGGAAGATAAGAAGCTTCTATAGATCAGGGTATTTATAAAAAGAGACTGAAAGTATCTTGAAGCAACTGAATGTTATTTAGCTATTTGGTTGTAGAAATATTATCCTTTAGTTGACCAAGGAAAGGTTGAGTTTGTGAATCACTGTATATGAAAGTAGATGTGCTATTTTCATTTCATCTTAAAGACATATTCAAAACAATGATATACAAAGGAAGAGTAAGCCGGGAGAGTGACGGTGGTGATCCTGACACCATGAAGACTTAAAATGGTTATATAATGTTTGCATGTTGCAGCGATGATGATGATGATGATGATGATGATGATGAAGAATAGACCTGCTGGAAAACTTGAGCTTTTTTGCTGGTATGATAGAATCTTACCAACACGGAGGGAAAAAAATCTGAGACTGAAAATTCATGTGCAGGCAACACCAGCATAGCATAAATAAGGAAATCATGTTTCCTTTTAAATGACCTCCAGGGTTCCTTGTGCTTCTGTGTTGGTTTTCCTTTGCTCAGCATCTGAATGGTTGAGCTGTAGAAGATAAACTAAGTAGTCCCTATTCCATCCATCCGTGTCCTACATAGCTCTTCCATCCTGAGTTTAGCAGAAAAAACAATAAAAATGTCTTTTATTTTCCGTTCGGTCTAATTAGCATATTATTTTTTTACTAGAGGCCCGGTGCACAAAAATTTGTGCACTCGGGGGGGGGGGGGGGGGAGGGGGTCCCTCAGCCCATCCTGTGTCCTCTCGCAGTCTGGGACCCCTCAGGAGATAATGACCTGCTGGCTTAGGCCTGCTCCCGGGTGGCAGAGGGCAGGCCCAATCCCTAGGTGCAGCCCCTGGTCAGGCTCAGAGCAGGGCCGATTGGGGAGTTGGGGCGCTACCCCCTGTCATGCACAGAGCAGGGTGGATCGGGAGGTTGTGATGCCACCCCTAGTCACGCTCAGGGTACAGCCGATTGGGGGGTTGGGGCACCGCCCCCTGTCACACTCAAGGCAGGATCAATAGGGAAGTTGCGGCGCCACCCCCTGTCATGCACAGAGCAGGGCCGATCAGGGGGTTGGGGCGTTGCCCCCTGTCATGCACAGAGCAGAGCCCATTAGGGGGTTGGGGAGCTCCCCCCGTCACTCACAGAGTAGGGCCGATAGGGGAGTTGGGGCACCGCCCCCTGTCACACACAGAGCAGGGCGGATCAGGGGGTTGGGGCGCCGCACCCTGTCACACACAGAGCAGGGCCGATCAGGGGGTTGGGGCACCGCCACTGTCACACTCAGGGCAGGGCCAATGGAGAGGTTATGGCTCTACCCCGTCACACACAGAGCAGGGCCTGTGGGGGGGTTGGGGGTTGGGGCACCGCCCTCTATCACCCACAGAGCAGGGCCGATTAGGGGGTTGGGGTGCTGCACCCTGTCACACACAGAGCAGGGCCAATCAGGGGGTTAGGGTGCTGTACCCTGTCACACACAGAGCAGGGTGGATCAAGGGGTTGGGGAGCTCCCCCCTATCAGGCACAGAGCAGGGCTGATCAGGGGGTTGGGGCACCTTCCCCTGTCACGAACAGAGCAGGGCAGATAGGGAGGTTGTGGCCCTGCCCCCTGTCACACACAGAGCCACAGGGCGATCAGGGGGTTTGGGCGCTGCCCCCTGTCATGCTGATCCCGGTGCCGGGAGGCATATTACCCTTTTACTATATAGAATAGAGGCCTGGTGCATGGGTGGGGGCCAGCTGGTTTGCCCTGAAGGGTGTCCTGGATCAGGGTGTGGGTCCCCACTGTGATGCCTGGCCAGTCTGGCTGAGGGGCTGAGAGCTGTTTTCAGGCTGGCGGGTGACTGAAGCTCCCAACCGCTCCTTTTTTTCTTTTTTCTTTTTTTATTCTGGGCCAGCTTTAGCTCTGAGGCCTCGGCTGCTGAAAGCAGGTTTCTGGCCTTTGTTTACCTTCTGTATTTGATACAATGTTTCAGTCCGGCTGGCTGAAGCCCGGCTGAATAAAGCAGGTTTCTGGGGTTTTGTTTAGCTTCTATATTTGCAACATAGTTGCTTAGAGTTGCAGCTGAGAGGCCGGCAAGTCAGGTGGGGAACATTGGAGTCCACAGTCACTGGAGCAAGCAAGCCTCCCTGTTCGCTTCAGTGCATGGCTGCCGGCCGCCATCTTGGCTGGCAGTTAATTTGCATATCGCCCTGATTAGCCCATGGGAAGGGTAGTGGATGTATGGTTAATTACCATGTTTCTCTTTTATTAGATAGGATTATTATAGATAGCATGGTACCAGACCCTGGGCTAAGTGCAGGGAACAAGTAGATAAAGAAGACACAGTCCCTTTGTTCAAGGAGAAATAGTCCCTTTTGACCTATCAATGGTTACTTCTGGTCACTTTTCTTAATAATATTGATTGCTGAACTCCCTAGATTAGGGGCTTTCGTGTTCATGGGCAAACAGTTATGGTGAATTCAAAATAGCACAGGTAGACCTGGGTGTGCCCTTGGCAAGTCACTTTTGCTGAGCTTTTGTTTACTTATCTGTATGATGGATGTAAAAAAATATCCTTGGAGAGAGTTCTAGAAATTAGGTATTTATAAATTTCCTAACAAAGTGTTCTAACACTTAGTAAGTGCTCAATAAATAGCAGCTATTATTACTACCCTCCTTATCCTAATGGATTCCTGGCTACCACCATTGACCATCACTATATATCTATGTATGTCCGTCATGGTGGTCTTGAGTCATCTGTTCTGTCCTTGGTTTTGGCCGTGGCATATTTTCTGAAACATGCCTGGATCCTCACATTCTATTCAAAGCTCTTTAGCTCTTTGCTTCTTATGAGTTTATTTCTGTCCATTTTCACCACTCCTGCTGCCTATATTTGTTTATTTCTAGGAAAATTTTTCTTAATGCTTATACTGTTTCCTGAAGTTTTATTTCCTTGGCTATAACACATGTCTAGGAAGTGTGTACCCTTTAACTCAGCAGACATTCTTACACATTAAAATATCCCATTCTTTCATAAATTTCTCCAGGATGACTGGAAAAGAGCAGCAAATTCTCGCTGACTCCTATCCCTCATGACTCTCTTTTTATTATTATTGAATATCCTACAGCATATGTTTTCTATTTGGCTTACATATAGCATTCATAGAAATTAATTATGAGGGACAGATAGCCATTTAATTGTAAAGCCAGAAGTAATCTTAGAAACTTTGGCATCTGCCTTATTTAGAAGAGGGAGAAATTGTTCCTACAGAAGTTAATTAAATTGCTCATATTCACACAGCTAGTTAAGCAGACACTAGAACCCTGGTGATTGAAGTTGTTCAACTCTATGCTCTTGTCTGTTCTTTATTTTATGTGTCAGTCAATATTACCATCTTAACATTCATGTTCCTAGGGGTATAAATACATGAATCAATATGGTCACCATGGAATTATTCTTTAAGAGCGTAATAAATATGTGAGGGTAGATGTTTTTCATTTACCTTCTATTTTCCCCATTATTCACCTCAGAATAACAGGAAATGGGACAGTCTTTAGCACAAAGCTGTTTTTGTCTGTATCTTCCCTGTTCCCATGCTTCTGTCAGGGATCCCCCACTACTAGTTAGGATGTCTCTGTAATGAGATGCTTCAGGAAGAATTGGGGCCAATTACTTACCTTCAGGTTCCAACCACCTTGTAATCCCAGATTTTCAATGTTAGTTTCCTGGGACCTTCCTTTGGGATGAGGGCAGGACCTTATATTGCAAGCCTTCGAGGAGATGTGGGTATTTACAGGCCCAGCCAGTGTTCTCAAAGCTGAGCTGCTCAGGGGAATGCACACTTAATCAGGGATGGAGAAGAGAGAATGATTCCAGTCGTCTGCTCCTGAGGCAGTTTTATCAGGGCTTGGATGGACACATTTTAATCATGTGAATAATCCCTGGTTGTCTGCCCTCTCCATAAAACAACTCACAGAACCAGTGGCTTCAGGGGGCTATGGGATTTTCCCTTTGTTCAAACTCTGGGTCAGGGTGCTCTTTTCTGACAGTTTAATATATATTCAGAAAAATTCGGTTTGTCTTGGGTCATTTCCAAACCACAGACCTCCCTTGGATTCCTGTCCTTTCTACTGTGTCCTCTGTGGGATTTGCAGAGGAGGATGAGGGAAAAAAGATTAATTATTAATTATAATAATAAATTTGCCAAGTTGGGGAGGTTATCTTTAAGTCAAAGGCTGGATCCTAAAGACCATGTAAGTGAGAAATGGCAGATTATCTCAGGTGTTTCTGAACAATGAATTTTAGGCTTACGCAGCTTCCTTTGAATAACTCAACAAGTTTCAAATTGGGCATCCTTTCTATGTAATGGTTGTTTGGGAAATTTATTTTTTTAATTTTTAGAGTCACAGTTCAGCAAACATATCTTTTCCATTTTTTAAAAAAAGCCCAAGTACAGTTTTCCCTTGTTAATTGATGATAACATGATTTATATTATTAAGAGATTACTGGGAATATAAATACTACCCTGTAAGTCTTTAAAGGCATAGGATTTTAACTTACTCTTCTTCATACTTCCTAAACAACAAAGAGGTCATCGCATACTTTCTTCTTATTATAAACACCCATTCACAAGGATGGAGTGGTGATTAAGAAATGAATGGTCCCTACTTTCCTAGTGTTTAAAGTCTGGAGAGATATCAGAGATTAAACAGGAAGTTATGTACCAGGAAGACATTACCTCCTTAAATACCCAATACTGTTGTTTAATAAGATTACAATTGAACATCAGGTAAGAATTATTAAAAATGGCCAAGGAGATAAATGCACACTAAATATTTCAATCTGTGTTGAATACAGTGGTAATTGGTTGGCCACCCTTACCTAAGAAGGTTGGAGAAGAAAAGTGGGAATTTTCACAAAGATAGCTCTTGTTTGTGAGTTTGTAGTTTTGTTTTATTTTTTTATTTTTTATTCTCAAAAAACCCCTAAAAAATAGCCTTTGAGCTTTGGTTCAGAGCACAGCATTTAATCTGGTTATTCCTGGCCTGAGCAGGGAGGGAATGTCCGCCTACCTTCATTTTTGCTTGCACAGATTCAAAACACTGACTTCTTTTCAGAAACCACGAAGATATTTTATTTAAAATGTAAATTAATAAATAAGAACAATGGAAACTTCAAGAAAAGAGAGAGACTATATCTGAATATCAAGAAGCTTGTATCAGTCAAATCTGCTAGCTTCTGGAATAGCAGGTCCAAGGAAGTATGGGAAGCCCTGTTGCTTGATACCTTTTCAAACTGGAGTGACTGATCTGATAGTCACACAAAAGAAATCACAAAAGCATAGATGAAAAGACTTAGTCAAGATTTTCTACCTCTTAGTATGTATGTATGTATGTATGTATGTATGTATGTATTTTCTACCTCTTAGTTTTTAAATGTAGTTTTCATCCTTGACCATTTTCAGCATAGGAAGGATGATCATTTCCTAGTCTAACAGGTTTCTATTGGATATATAGTTTCATAAACACATAGTGCAATAACAAAAACAAAAAATGAAATCATTACATCACAATAAAATTTCAGTAAGATATATGCTTGCCCAGCACACATGAAAACTATATTTCACAGAATGAAGGAGAATATTGGGTAGGTTTTAAGTCTGTTTTAATTCTAGAAGCTCATGGTGGACACAATGAATTAGAGTCCTCTTTGGCTTTAATAACAGATAGAAACACTCAAAAGTGCCACCACAGCATCAACTGTGATATTGTAGCTGGACTCCTCTGCTACCCACCTATCCCCATCCATCCAGCACTTGATATCATTTCTGAAATCCAGCCTAGGTTGCAAAAGGCAGATTCACTACCATTGTACACTTTAGGAACGCATTGTTTTAACTTCTTAAAGGTTTAGATTCATCCTCTATAAAATGGATGTAGGGAGATATTTGCCTCAGTATAGCGACTATTGAATACAAATAATTTTTTTTTGTTCTTAGAATTATTTATTGGAAGAAAAGAGATGAATCTGACAAACATCCAGATATTTGGAGTCTGGAATATATATTAGCACAAGAAAGTTTTAGCATTTAAACAAGTTAGAAAGGATTCAGTCTTTCCAGTGAATCAGGAGATAGTTTAGAAGTATCCAGACCAGGGTTACAGCAGGCCAGGACAAGTGATCAAGTTCTAGAGATGGAGACAGGGTGGGAGCTCTGAGGCAGGAAACAGCTGAGCACCTGAGCAGGAATGGTTGAGCAAATCCGGTAGGCAGAGGTCAGCAGGCCCAGCCTCTGGGAGGCCAGTGGATAAGGAGACTGTCAAGGTGAGCCATGAAAAGAATACAGAAATGATTTGTTCGCAGTCTCCTTTTGAACTCCTGCTATGTGGGTGGCCACGGCTTGCAGGTGTCTGTAGTCAGCAGAGAGGGGCCTCACTAAGATCAGCTTTCAGCTTTCTGTTATCCTCATCCCTTGTCTCAAGCTATTCAGTAATATTGCATCTTTAATGGTTAAGCTCTGGGGCAGGTGGCTATTTGTAAGGCTACTAATTAGATAAAGGGACTGATTTGCACCAGGATGCAGATAATGCATGGAATTGTGCCAAGACCCACCGCTCAGGAGTTTATGACCCTCAGCTACCATGGCAACCATGCCTATTCAGTCGGAAGAGTCTTTTTGTTGTGGGATAGCAGGCAGCACACAGGGTAGAGCATCAGCTTCTGTAGAGTTTGAAACTGAAAACGGAAGAGAAGAGACAAGTAGGCAAGAGGGCATTAATTTTTCATTTATACCCAATGGATAGATTATTCTGTGGGCTCAGTTCCACATGCTTATTAGAAAAAGCAGGGCCTTTTCTTGAGAGCAACTGTCTGATGAGCCTGAGATTTGGAAGGAAATGCTTTCTTGTGGATCTTTTCTTCTCACGCTGTCTTCACACTCCACAGCCCTCACCTCTATGACTTTGATTTCTTATCTTTATTTTTTCCAAATATTTTGTTGTGTTCACTACACAGAATATATTGTAAGCTGTAAGCTCATGACTTTAGAAGAAAACCTTGAGATTCATTTTCTGCTTTTAATATGTCTAATATAATCATTACATTCTAGAGCTGGAAGAAGCTATAGAGAGAGATGGTCACATGCCCAATTTCAGGTCCTGGTGACCTGGTGTAATGATGAATAACTCCCCCATTTACCCTCAAAAGCAATGTGGTTGGGCAATGATTATCCTACTTACATTATATTATCCAACTCTTCATTTTATAGACAAAGAAATATAGCACATCCATGAATAATGTTGTTTTATTATTATGTTGCTAAGATGCTGTAGAAACTTAACTCTTCTTTATATCAACTAGCCTATGGTAAAATAGGTGTTATTATACTATGTTGTTTTGCTTAAAGTTGCAAAACTTATTGATGACATTAAATGAGGACTTACTACATTTTAAAAATTTGACCTCCAAGATGAGGAGCTAGAACTCTTGGAAATGGAAAGAATCATTAAAAAGGAGGAACCTAGGAGTGAAGACATGAATGATTATTGAATCTAAGCTGGATTGAAAAGAAAATAAAGCCAGAAAGAGGCTAACAGATTGGGAGGAGCATGAGAGGGAAGGATCAGGCACAAGATTAGAAAAGGAACAGACAGATTAAAAGTCATGGAAATAGGAAACTAGAAGGATAGAAAGTTGTGGTCAGAGACTGGGATGTTGAGTTCATGAATTCAGAGGTAGAGCATTAGTAGGGTGGCTGAAGTTATGGAGGCCCTAGCAAAAAACAAATGACTCACTAAGGGGTTTTATTTAACCCCAAATATCTAAAATAACATCACTTCAATATGTAATCAAATAAATATTATTAAGATATTTTTATTTTGTTTTTATATAAAACAGTCTTCAAAATAATGTTGTATTTTGCACTTAAAGCAATCTCCATTTATCGTAGCTACATTTCAAGTGCTCAATAGCCACATGTGTCTTGTGGCTACCATGTTATACAGTGTAGGTGTAACTATTCCAATTACAAGTCAAACATAATCATATTGGATTAAAAAAGTATGACAACTTATATGTCATCTATAAGAAACCCACCTTAAACATAAATACACAGATAATATAACAATAAAAGGATGTAAAAAGATGTCTTGTACAAACACTTATCAAAGGAAAGTTGGAATTGCTACATTAATATCAAAGTAAATTACAGAATAAGGAATATACCAAGAATAAAAAGGGACATTTTATAATGATGAAGTAGTAACTGCATTAAGAGGACTTAGCAAGCCTAAATATTAATCCATGTAATTAGAGAACTTCAATGTATATATGAAATGAATCTGATAGAAATGAAAGAACTAGACAAGCCCACAATTATAGTTGGGGGTTTTAATAGTACTCCTCATTGATGGAATCAGTAGACAGAAAAATCAGTGAGGAAAAAGAGACTAAACAATACTATCAGCCAAAGCGACCTAATTCACATTTATAGAACAATTCACTCAACAACAGCAGAATAAATATTCCTTCCACGTACACATGGAATATTCACCAAAGTTGACCATATTTTGGGCCAAATCCCAATAAAATCAAATTGTTTGAAATTATACACAGCATATTCTCTAATGACACTGGACTTTAAATGAGTAATTAGTAATGAAGAGATATCTGCTTGAAAAATCATCAAATATTTAAAAGTAAATAAGCAAAATTTTAAAAAATGGGACAAAGAAAAAGTTGCAAAGAAAATTAGAAATTATTTTGAACTGAATAAAAATGAAAACAAGCACATCAAAATATTGGGATACAGTGAAATCAATGCTTAGGTGGAAATTTAAAGCATTAATTTCCACTAGAGACACAGGAAGTTCTAAAATCCATGATTTAATTCTCCCCCTTAAGAAACTAGAAAAAGAAGATAAAAATAAATATTAAGTAAACAGAGGAAGGAACTAATAAAGTTTAGAGTGAAATTAATGAAAAAGAAAAAATAGAGAAAAAACAATGAAAATTAACACATTTTATAATAATTTCTTTCCTAGATACTTATTGAAGAAAAATTAAAACATGCCTACAAACAGACTTATATTTGCATGCTCAGAGAAGCTTTATTTATAATAGTCAATTGGAATGAACCCAAATATCTATCATTTGGTGAATGGATTAACAAATGGTGGTATACCCTCACATTAGAATATTACTCAGCTGTATAAAGGAACAAACTACTGATACATACAACAACATAGATGAACCGTAAAAGCATTATGCGAAGTGAAAATATCCATACACAAAATTTCACTTTATATGATTACATGATATGACATTCTAAGAAAAGCAAACTAGTGATACAAAGCAGGCCTGTGGTTTCTGGGATCCAAGGTTAGAGTCACAACAAGCATGTCAAACTCGTGGCCTGTGGGCCACATGCCTTGTTTATTTGGCCTGTGTTTGCCTTTAAGTTTGACATGCTTGGGTCAGGATAGGGGTAGGAGCAAATTTTAAAGGTGATGGAAGTATTCTACCATGATTATGATGGTGGTTACATGACCATGTATATACATTTGTCATACTCATTGAATTGTTCACATAAAGTCAGTGAATTTTATTGTTCTTAAAGGTTGAATAGGAAAAAGGAATAACTTTGAGCTGCACATGATGTTTTATGTTAGCTTTTAAAAATTTTATTTTACATGCTTATTTAAAAGAAATAAATCAAACAAGACAAGAGTATAAAATGAAAAGTATAATTTCTTCTTCAAATTCCCGATTCTTGGGGCATATTACTAAGAACAGTTTCTCATGTAAATTTCCAGAAATTTTCTGTTATTTCTATTGTTAGTTATAAATAAACATTTAAAGTTTTTATTTTTCTTTTCTTTTTCCTCCCTCCCTTTCTTTCCTTCTTCATTCCCCCCCCCTCCTTCCTTTCCTTCGACATAGGGGACTCTTATTCTCTGACTTAAAAAAACAACAACCTTAGACACTGAAATAGGTAACTTTATCTTTTTATTTTTTTCTTATTGGATGCATATTCTTCTATGGAATGAATTAATCTAATTTAGCAATTTTCAACTGGTGTGCCACAAAAAAATTTAAAACATGCAATACTTGTCCTGGCTGGTTTGGCTCAGTGACTAGAGCATCGGCCTGCGTACCCAAGGGTCCTGGGTTTGATTCTGGTGAAAGGCACCTGCCTTGGTTGCAGGCTCCTCCCCTGGTCAGGGCGCGTGCAGGAGGCAACCAATCGATGTTTCTCTCACATAGATATTTTTCTCTGTCTTTCCTTCTCTCTTCCACTTTCTAAAAACAAACAAACAAACAAACAAGCAAAACAATGGAAAAATATCCTCGGGTGAGGGCTAAAAACAAACAAACAAACAAACAAAACCCCTGCAATATCAGACTATTTAGTCAGGGGCACTGACCTCTTTTCCCTTAGATTGTCAAATTTAAAAAATGATAGCAGTCAACACAGCAATAGTTATCTAGTATGAAGGAATCAAAATGATATCTATTCATTTGTCAGACTTGGAAAAAACATAATATATTTTTTGGTGTGCAGCAGAATTTTAGTAATTAATTTATGTGTGCCATGAGATGAAAAAGCTAATCTGCTTCCCAGAACCCCTAACTTCTGATGACGACCTAGCTGGTTCTATGTGCACAGCTGCCGAGCGAAATCACCTGTTGTTTTTGGGAATTAGTCCTCTTTTCTTTCAAGATCATATCCCAGTATGTTTTCCATACAGACCTACCACTTTAGAGCTTACAGAAGTAGAAATATATCCACGTGTCTCTTGGAGTTCATATTTTTAGTCTCTTCTTTTAAATGCTTTTGCTCTCCCCAGTGTTCCTTTCCTCCATGGATATTTAATCATGTATATGACAAGCTATGTGACTTCTAGTAAGGCCATATGTTTCCCTGAATGGGGATGGATGGAAGAATTTATTGACTTTGATCATTGCACTATAACAAATACAATTATGGCATGGGAAATTTCCTACTAGAGTTCAAGAGAAAATGGGGCAACCTCCTTCTTTGGATGATTTGTGTGTCTGAATGAATCAGGAGGTTTTCCCTGGATTCCATCCTTTTTCATATGCAATCATGGAGGTGATGTGCCCATATGCATGACTGGTGAAGCATTCTCTCCATCCCGTTGCCAGTCAAATAATCACTCCTTTAAAACAGAGGGAATGATTTAGCAGTCAAAGTGTTGGCTTTGAAACATTTAGACTTGGTGGCATCTTTCAAAGTTTCATCCGGATTGATTTAGTCCTTCATTCTGGGCATATCACAACCACATGGAATCCTAAGCCATACAGAAGAGCCGTCTTTAAAAAACCCTCAAATTTGGGGGCCCCATTTTCTCTGAGATTGTGGGACACACAAAGCATCATTTTCTGAATTGTGGCCTTACCACACAAACTAAGAATCTAAAATTCTGACTTTAGTTATCCCTGGTAAGTTTCAGAATTTTAAGTAGAGAATTCAAACTAAATATTTAGTTCAATTTTTAACTTATAATGTTATATGCCTTTTCATGTAACGTGCTTTTATGCTTTTGATCATTCCAGAGTTCTCTCTATGAATAAATAGGTCACTTTGTTTAGGAAATTTACCATTTGAGTGTCGTTTTCTGAAACTCTAGCAAAATTAGCCTTCTGTCTAATTTGTGTTCATAAAAATGGGAAAAGAAGACATTAAGTAAGCTTCAAAGCCAGACACCTAATGGGAATTCCTGCGTTATGCACGGGAGTTGGCTGGCCCCTCAGCATCGCCCTGATCTCTTTAAGGGCCTTAACTGTTATTATTGTGACCCATAGTCTTGGTCGAATAATAAAGAATGGGAGAAGTCTCGTGAGCTCACAAAGCAATGTCACATGTAACACAGTGTCTGAGGAAGACAAGTAGAGGTGGAAGCAAGGGGTCAAAGCAAAGGTCACTGGAATACAAGGAACCGCTTTTGTGTGGGAGGCACAACCTGCTGTGTGATTGCCAAGATCTCTCTGAAGGAGAATCAACCAAATTTGTTCTCACGCTGAATGGAATGGAGAAGGTCCCCGTGGGCGTGCAGCCCGTCAGGTGGCTGGGTCACTGTGAGACACAGGAGCCCACTTAGCCCAGACCTGAGCTAAAACCTATTAAAAGAATGAAAACACAGCACTGCGGCCCTTTTTTGCAGGCTTCCTTTACATGGCAACAGTTCTGTGTCTCTTGGCAGCACTAAAGCTTAAGGCCCTGTTGTCCCTGGAGTCGGGCATGGCACAACTTTGGAGAGCCGTTGGGACAATCATCCTCTGCTCTATCTCCCCCGCCTTGAGGACTCCGGGGCAGTGTCTGATCTGTTTTTCACCTGTGCAACGCTGCTTGTGCTCTTGTTTGGTGAGTCTGTGGCAAAGTCTCCCAGCCTGGGGAACAAAGGCATTCTGATAAGTGTCTCTTCAGCAGCTGATCTCTATGAAATGATACATGCCTTTTCTTTCTTTCTTTCTTTTTTTTTTTCTTCTAACACTCTGCCGATTGTCAATGGCACCATGTCCTTCTAGTCCAAACACCACTGAGGAATAGGGTGTGGCGAGTTCTCTTTAGAAAGCAGCCAGTAGGTCTTAATAAGGGCTCTTTTTTAACATCAATCACCATCCTGCTGAGAGTCTTGGGCAGACCATCTTAACTGACCAGAACCCAATCCAGTTGTTTGGTCATGGAAGACAGATGCTATTAGATTGGTTTCCCTTCGCACATGTTGCAGAGTTAAAGATTAGACACACAAGTATTCTGTTATTAAGATATAATAAACCAAATAATTTCAAGGGCTTTTTTATCTTAAAAATTGGATGGAATTTCAAATATCATGATAAAAATATTCTCTGCTAATGCGGGTTCAATGGATGTTTTATTTCCCCCTTATATAACTGACATTGACATAGCATGAACAGATGGTTAAGCGCTTGTTTAACTGAAAATGCAAACTTGGACAAATTTTCTAGTTACTCTATGGCTCAGTCTTCTCACCTGTAACAGCACCTATCTCTCAGAGACATTATGAAGATTAAATAAAGTAATCCATGCCCAATGACTTCCATGTAGTAAACAATAAATGTTCGTGATAAAGCTTTCCCTAGTACAAGTAGGCAGAGACATCATCATCAGCTAGATACATTTGATTAAAATAACTGTATAAAATTAAAGTTTTAGAAACTACAGAGGGAAAATTATAGTTTTGTGTCCTACTTTTGATGGTGTCCCTAGGCTAGATAAAATAAACACTGTCTTGTTGTCTTCCCCTTCCCTTCCTCCCGGGGTTAATGTATCCAGTGTTTGCTAACTCCTCAGGGAGAATTGGGGAGTGTGTGTGACTGATTTCCCCCCCCACTCCCTTTTTTTGAGCCCATGCTCTGTATGTAGCTCTCATAGCACTTACTGAATTGTATTGAGATGATCCATCCAGTGGTCTGAATTACCCACGAGGACAGAGCTCTTTGAGGACAGAGGCTGTGTCTCATATCTTTGTCTCATGAGCATCTTTCCTAGCTCTTGGCACATGGTGCCATGGTAGGTCCTGAATGAATGTTTCATGACTAATTGGATGTATTTTTAAGAACTTTCTACCAGTTGACAGCAAGGCTTATTAACTACAGCCAGAAATTTTTTAAAAATAAAATAAAGCCTAAAATGTGTTCATGTTGAGAAAATATTATTACAGTGACAAATATATCGTATTTTAATTATCAAATAATTTAAAAATAGTTTTAAATTTTTGAAACATTTCTAACATATTAAATAGTTCCCAAACTAAAATAACAGATGCTATATCTGTCACTAAAATTAAACAAATGTAAATACTTTGCTTTAGCTCTTTGTCTTTATAAAAACATAATGTTAGAGTCCCCTTCATCTTTTCTCCCCTCCCCCATTGCTTCTCTCTTCCTTGCTCTCTGGAAATAACTACTATCATGAAATGCATTTGTATTTTCTCTATTGTAAAAGTATAAAACTATTGGAAGTTTATTTATTTTTAAATCAAAGTAGAGATTTTTCAAATATAAAATCATTTTTAACTTTTTCTTTTTTTGTGGCATGCTCTTTTCTCTCTGCCTCAAAGATCACACTAACTAGAACAGGGGTAAATGTCAGAGTACATCTTTGGCCAGAAGGGCTGATTGCAGAGGAGCATAGATTTTAAATGAAATATAACTCTCCCATGACTTTTGTTTGCTTAATAAAAAAGTGTGATTTAGGACTTGAAACACCTTGCACTAGTTCTTGTCTTAAAAGCACGAATGACATACCTAAGTACTAGGCACTTCATTTTTCACAGTCTGCATCAGTTCTGGAAACAGTCACTAACCTCCTTGTCAAGGGTGCCTAGTGCCTAGATATTTCTGCCTGAAGGAAAAAAAAATTTCATTTTGTTCATTTTCCTAGCACTATACCTCCGCCTTTCCTCTTTCCTTTTACCCTCACTTTGCATGTAACTCATCAGACTGTACCCCAGAATATAGTTCATTTTATACAACTTGTTACTTCCCAGATTCAGGGAAGTTTTAAAATTGAGATTTAAATCACCTATCATGAAATTCACCCTCTTAAGGTGTACAATTCAGTGGTTTGTAGTATATTCAGAAGGTTGCACAACCATCATCACTATCTAATTATACGACATTTTCATTATCCCGAAAAGAAATCCCATAACCATTTGTAGTTATTTCCTATATCTCTTCCTTCCCAGCCCAAACAACCACTAATCTACTTTCTGTCACCAAGGATGTACCTGTTCTGGACATTTCATATAAATGGAGTTATATGATCTGTGGCCTTTTGTGACTGGCTTCTTTAAAGGTTCATCAATGTTATAGAATTTATCAGTACTTCATTCCTTTTTATGACTGTATAGATATATCGTATTTGGTTTAACCTTTCATCAGTTGATGGACATTTGTGTTGTTTACACTTTTTGGCTATGATAAATAATGCTGTTATAAACATTCATGTATAAGTTTTTGTGTGAACATATGTTTTCAGTTCTCTTGTGTATATATGCCTAGGTCATATGATAACTCTATGTTTAACTTTTTGAGGGATTGCCAAATTGTTTTCTAAAGTAGCTGCACCATTATTCATTCCCACCAATTTTTCCACATTATCAACATGTGTTATTATATGTTTTTTTTACTATAACCATCCAGTGCAAGCATGTCAAACTCACGGCCCATAAGCCGCATGCCCTGTTTATTTGGCCCATGTTAGCCTTTGAGTTTGACATGCTTAATCTAGTGGTTATAAAGTAGTTATAAAGTGGTATCTCATTCTGGTTTTGATTTGCATTTCCCTAATAACTAAAGATATTGGGCATCTTTTCATATGCCTATTAGTCATTTCTATAAATTCTTTGGAGAAATGTCTATTCAAATCCTTTGCTCATTTATTAATTGGGTTAATTGTCTTTTATTGCTGAGTTATAATAATTTTTTATATATTTTGGAAGCTAGAGCCTTTCCAGATATATGATTTGTAAATATTTTCTCCCATATTGTGATTTATCTTTTCACTTTTTGATAGAGTTCTTTGATGTAAAAACATTTTAATTTTTATGAAGTCCAATTTGTCTATTTTTTTCCTTTGGTTGTTTGTGCTTTTGGTGTCAGATCTAGGAAATTATTACTTAATGCAAAATCATGAAGATTTAGTCCCATATTTTCTTCTAAGAATTTGATAGTTTTAGCTCTTACATTTAGGTCTTTGATCCATTTTTCAAAAAGGTTTATATAAAAGCTTTTTTGTTGTTGTTGTTAATCCTTACTCGAGGATATTTTTTTCATTTATTTTTTTTAGAGAGTGGAAGGGAGGGGGATAGACAGAAACAAACATCCTTGTGAGAGAGACACATCGATTAGTTGCCTTCCACACGGGCCCCGACCTGGCTGGGATCAAGTCTGCAACCCAGGTGCCCCTGACCAGAATCAAACCCAGGACCCTTCAGTCTGTGGACCAATGCTCTAGCCACTGAGCAAGCTGACTAGGGCTCAAAGCTTTATTTTTATATTTATATAACTTCAAGCCTACTTAAGGATTGCAGACAAGGTTCAAGGAACTCCCATGTAATCATTAACCAAATTCACTGATTTTTTAACATTTTGTCCCATTTGTTTATTATTCTCTCTCTCTCTCTCTCTTCTACACACACACACACACACACACACACACACACACATTATTTATTATTTTCTGACCATTTCTTAACTTGGAGGCCTCATGCCCTTTTACCTCTAAATCCTTTCATACGTGTTGGTTTTTGATCCACTTTGAGTTAATTTTTATGTATGGTGTGAGATAGGATCTAACTTCATTTTTTTGAATGTGGATATCCAGTTTTCCCAGCACTATTTGTTGAAAAGCTTATTGTTTCTCCCATTGAACAATCTGGCACCCTTGTCAAAATCAATTCATCATAAATGTATAGGTTTATTTCTGGACTCTCCATTCTATTCCATTGATCTGTATTTCTACTCTATGCCAGTTTCACACTGTCTTCATTACTCTAACTTTATGGCAAGTACCGTAACTTTGAAATTGGGAAATGGAAGTTCTCCAACTTATACTTTTTCAAGATTGTTTTGACTATTATGAGCCTCTTGAATTTTCATATGAATTCTGGGATTAGCCTGTTAGTTTCTGCAAAAAGGGCTACTGGGATTTAAAGATTGTGTTGAATCTGTAGATTAATTTGAGGAGTATTGTTATCTTTACAATAGTAAATCTTCCAATTCATGAACATGTGATTTATTTCCATTTACATAGCTATTCTATAATTTTTCAATAATGTTTGCATTTTTCAATGTGTAGGTCTTATACTTCTTTTGTTAAATTTATTCCTAAGTATTTTACTCTTTCTAATGCCTTTGTAAATGAGATGATTTTCTTAATTTAATTTTTTGATTGTTTATTATAAGTGTATAGAAATACAATCCTATATAATAAAAGGCTAATATGCAGATTGACCAAATGGCAGAACAACCAGTTGCTGTGATGTGCACTGACCACCAGGGGGCAGACGCTCAATGTAGGAGCTGCCCCCTGGTGGTCAGTGCACTCCCACAGGGGGAGTGCCACTCAGCCAGAAGCCCTGAGCTGGGTTCATGGCTGGAAAGCGCAGTGGCAGTGGCAGGAGCCTCTCCCGCTTCTGTGGCAGTCAGACATCCTCCTAGGGCTCCTGGACTGTGAGAGGGTGCAGGCTGGGCCAAGGGATTTCCCCCGCCCCCCAAGTGCACGAATTTCATGCACCGGGCCTCTAGTTATTTTATATTGATCTTGTATCCTGCAATCTTGTTGAACTCTGATGTAGCAATACATTTTGAAGTAGCATTAACTTTGTTTTTCTTTCCCAGTGTGACTGTGAATCCTTTTCTTAAAATTCACTTTATTTGTTTCCAATAGTCCCTGATTTCAATTAAAATTTGTAATTATTTAGATCTCAAATACTTTTTCCTACCCTTCTCCCTGTTTATTTTTATAGTCACTTAAATATAGTTATTGGTCTGGTATAGCTGACAGTGTGTCTTTTCCTATTCTGTAATTTATATGTCCTCTTTCTTTAGAGGTGTAGATTTAAACTACAGTAAGTCACACATTTCATGCATGGCCCATAATTGTATTTATTTTCTCCAATTATATTTTTTATACTCTGCTTATTTTTATCCTTAAGCACATAAGCCAGATTTGGGCTTTTCAAAGTTCACCAATGTCTTCCTATTCCCTTGCTTTTATGAACTCACAATTTTTGCCCCAGTATCTTATTTGACATTCTATCATTATACTTCCAGGGTTCATTTGTAAGAGCCTTAGTGGACAAAAAAGCCCAGGAAACTTAGGACTTGTTGGGGAATTTGGCTGAGATTAAAGATAGATTAATAAAGGATTACCCTTCATTTGTTCAACAAATATTGAAAGGATTTCTACTATGTTGCCAGGGATCATTCAACAATGAACAAAACTGACAAAGTTTCTGGTATATAAAGTTTACGTTCTAGTTAAAGGGGAAAGGTAATAAAGAAGTAAACAAATAAATTCGTCTGTCTTTTAAGTTCTAAGAAGAAAAATAAAGCGGGTCAAGGGGAGACTATTTAAACAGAATATATGATTAGGGAAGGCTCGTCTGATAAGAAGTCATTGACCTGAAACCTGAATAAAGTGAAAAGTGAGCTCGATGGATACCTTGAGATGAAAAAGCAAGCCTTTGAGGTAGGAGTGTGCTAGGTGGAGTCAAGGAGCGACAGGGAGGCCAGTATGGCTAGAGATGGAAGAGGTGAACCAGCAGGTGAAAGCAGAGGTAAGAGGCCAGGTTATTTAAGGCCTTGCAGCCTATGGCGAGAACTCCCAGTTTTCTTATGAGTTTGGTGGGAACCTTGGAGGTTTTGAACAGAGCAGTGACAAGATCCAACTTAAGCTTTAAAAGGATCAGTCTGGCTTTTGTGTGGAAAACACAATATAGGGAGACAGGAGTACAGGCCTAGGGACAAATCAGGCAACTATTTAATATTCCAGGCAAGGGGTTGTGCTGTTTAGGGCCATGGTGGTAGCAGAGTTCTAGAGAAGGACAAGGAAATACTGAGTATTGTTAGTTTGGATTGCTGAGAGGGAAATGGAGGTGTACAACAACCAAGTCACTTTTCTCCTTTTATTTTTCATTATGTATAGAATTTATAGGAACAATTTAAAGATTTATGCTAAGGTGAACACTTGACTATTCATCACCCAGGTTAAGAAATAAAAATATTGCCAGTACCTTAACCAACTTTGTGATCCCCGCACCAATACATTTTTTCTGCCTCTCAAAGGTAACCATTCATTAATCCTGCATAGTTTTGAACACTCTCTTATTTTTCTTTATACATATACCGGTGATATATGTATCCCAACACAATACATTGCCTCGTTTTGGAAAACTCGGTATAAGCACAAACCTAGCTAGAGAAAGGTAATACTGCCACAGTGTGATAGAGGCTTCTAGGAGGAGATAATGAACAGAAGCTACAGTCACAATTCAGCTTCAGCTTCCCCGAAAGTTTACAAGACCCCTCACCTGGAGAAATCTTGTGGCAAAATCTTGAGTGAATCTTGGGAAACTTTGGGCTGACAAAGTGGAGTTGGGCCAGCAAGTGAACTGTGTTGTGGACTGGGTCTAGATGTCTAGCAGAAAAATGATATGGGAATGAGTTGCTCTTTAATTTTTGCTCTAAGCTGAATGCTGCTGCTATAACCTTCTAGGCTTACCTTCAACTCTCAGGAGTAGGTCAAAGCAGAACCCTTCTGTGGGGTGAACTGAACATTCTCAGCTGATTTAGGCTTCAGGGCATGGAGTGGCGAGCAGTAATTTACTCAGCAGGTAGTCAAGACAGGCCAAATACACATAAAAGTCTGGGTCGGCTCACCAAGGCATTCTCAACTCATAGTAAAAAAGAGATGATTGCAAAGTCCTCATCATGGGCCTGTACACGAGTCACATTGTCCAAATCTAATTGCTTTCTCCTTCCAGGATAGCTATTATCTCGATATCTCCCTTTACCATCCTTCTCGAGAGTTCCTCAGTTCTATCCTGTTCCCTGCATCCTGTGCTTTTTGAGTTTGAGTTTAACCCTACCATTGTCATTATTCTCTTATATAGTCAATAATCATTTAGGTTAACCAACATATCATTTTTATGCTCTTTTTTTTATTCTTTCCTGTATCTTTTCATCTGGAATCAATTCCTTTTGCCTTCAGAATTCCTTTGAAGAATGTCTGTGAGTGGTAAACTCTTTCTTCTTATTATTTTAAAAATGTCCTTATCTTACCTTTATTCTGCATTGAGAATCAGCAGCAATATTTTATTTCTAAAGTTTCATGTGAACCTTTATTAACCTCCACCTGACTTTCTTTCTCTCAGTGTTATTTGTTTGGACCTATTTGGCCCTGCATGACTGGTTCTTTTGTGCCACATTTAGCCATCTGGCTCCACTGAAATGGGAACTTCAGCATCTTTTCATCATTCCCATCCTCACTCTCCCTTCTTCACTGGTTTGCCCTGTCCCATATGGAGGGCTTACCTCCTGCTCTTCTAGAATTTCTTGTCCTTCTCTTTCTCTTGCCTTTGACCTCATTTCACATTTTCCTTTTTGATAGTCTTGCTTTGCCCCTTTAGGTCAGCCTTGGCAGTTTCTTGGCTAGGCTCTTGATTCCCTCCTTGATTATTACCCAAGTTCTCTCTTAGTTATGATGCATTTAGCCACTCTGGATAAATCTCTCTCCAAGTTAGACTTGGATCCTGGAAGCTCTGACTTCAGTACAATTTTTATGAGTATAATTTTGGTGGGTTGATTCAGAAAATTTAGATGCTGGTGATGATGTATTTAATAGAAAAAGGGACAGAAAGAATCTTGAGGTGGATTTATCAAGGTAGAATTTGAAACACTACTTAGAACCAACCAAATGAAACTTCCAATGAATACATACAAAAACTTATTTAAATAGATACAAATTTTATCTGAAATATTTAGGCTATTTTCCTGTGTTAGGGGTTTAGGGCAATGTTTTATGATTTTTGTTTCACTAAAAAGAAATAAAAGAATTATTCTTAGAATAATTAGATATGATTATGCCTTGCAAATTCATTGACTATTGGAACTAGAGGGTGAGCTGGGAAAGGGAAAGAAGTATCATCAAATAATTTTCAAATTATTACAAATGAAATAACATTTAGTTTAAAACATATTTTTCAGAATACTGTACAACAATCTATCTTATACTAGATTTATTTGACTGATTGAATACTTTTAAATGAAAACCAACTATTTTTTCAGAAAAGCATGCTATCATGAAAGTAACATTTATAGCAGGTTGTAAAAAAAAAAGTTACAGCTCAATTTGTGGCTCTGATGTCTGTATGTTTGAAGGAATTGTTTTATTGGCCTGAATCTCACTTTCCCCAACTATCAAATAGGGAGACTAATTGTTGCAAAGTATTATGAGAACTTTAAATGAAAGATAACTATTGAAGTGCAAAGAACTACCAGAAATTTTACTACGTTCATGTTCATCTGCTTTCGACATGCTTGCTCTTTTTCCAGTCTCATAGAGGAAGTGCCATTGGCATATTTCATTCTGTTGTGATGAATTATAAGAAGGGATGTGGAAGCCAGCTCTGAATTTCCTTTTCTTTTGGTGTGTGTAAGCCAGTCTTTAATGTTATTCCCCTGTTGTTTTTGTGGTTTCCTTTCCTCTACGTCAACTGCATTCGTGTGAAGGGCTTTCTCCAAGATTAAACACTTGCCTCATTGGCAGCATTTCTGAACTTTATCTGCCAAACTTCTCACATGCAGACGACAGAAGGCCAGTTTTCCCCCCCAACCATAAACCTGATGATGTCCTGGTGTCTCATCACGATCAGGACCTTGACAGAGAAATCAGGCAACTGTTGTAATGCGGTAATGAGTATGGAGAAAAAATTGTGACGTAGGGAAGGAGATGAAAGAGTACCGAAGGGGGAAGTTCTTTCTATTAGTATTAAAGAGAAATCCTTTTTATCCAAGAGTTTGATTCAACAGGAAAATAGTGCCAGTGATGATGAGAGATGCGAAAGTTAAGCAAACTGAGAATGGTGGGTATGTCGGGGTGTTCCTCTGGACCAGAAAGCTGCTCTACTTCTGGAAACTGGAGAGGGTCTGTGAATTTGTGAGGTTAGTGCTGCAGCTGGGAGGCTAAGTCTGTGGGCTCAGTGGTATGTGCAGAATGCGTTTGATCAGTTTCCCCACTTGGGCTCGAAGAAGGGGACATAAAAAGAATATGATCAAAATAAGCTGAAAGTATGAGTTGAGTTCTGGTGAATAAATCGTAGCTTAAATTTAAATTCTAGAGAATTTCCCTGTTGAAATGTTTTGCTAAAGAAAAAGTTAGATTTCTTTTTTGCTTGAAATTTTCAATATATGAAAAGCACACAGAATATTTTAGTGCCTCTGTAAGCATTTGCAAGTCTCCTGTTATTCTCCTCACCACATCTCCAGGAATCTGACACCAGCTCTGCCATTTGGGAAATATAATATGGAAATAAGCATGATGACAGTCTTAATGACCTTATTGTATCCTTGACAACTTAGAGATGTTAGTCAAAAATGGCTTTGAGAAAGTAAGGATTGGAAACCTCACTTTTTATTTTGAAAAAAAACTTTGATAGGAGCCTATTTATAAAGTTTATTGCTTTTATCAGCCCCTTCCCTCATGGGTACAAGGACTTCACAGGCATTCTCCCTCAGAACATACCCAGGCAGTTATACAGCCTAATACCAATAGTATCCTTGGGCTGTAGATCTTTATTCCATGGGTGGATCACTAGCTCAGAGTCACCTGGAATGTTGGAAGAGAGGCTGGGACCAAGCCACAGCCTTGATCTCAAGTCCTGTGCAAATAACTGTCAGCAGCTTTCCTAAATTTTGTGGGCAGCTGATGCAAGATATTCTTGTTGGAAAGAAACAAGAGGGTAATAATATGACCAGGTGCCTTTATTTGTGCAGAGAGTGCTCAAGTGGAGAGGTTATTCCATTGTGCTCTGGCAACTTGAATTCTTGAATTAATTCTGTTACCAGCTGTGCTGGTGCTGGGTGAGTCACTTAGTTGTTCTGTGGCTCAGTTTACTCATTCAAAAATGGGCTTGGCGATGCTTGACCTGTATAGCCGAACACAGCGATATTAAAGGAGATGATGTAGACAATGAAGTGCTACAGAAGCACATAGTATTTGGCATTGGCACCATCTTAAACGAAGGGAATGTAACAAATTATGTCTACAAAGCAAATTTGCATTTAATAGACTCTCAGTGAGGTTTGTCAAATGAATAGGGAATTGTAGAATGTGGGAGCAGGGAGATCCTGGTAATCATGGGAAAACAAGGCCCAGAGTAGTTAAGTAACCTAGCCAACTTTTATAACTTGTTCATGGCAGGATCCCTTGTCACGTTCCCATGTCCCTCACTTGTATTCTGTTGCTCTTTCTGATTAATGTACCATGTTGCCTCACATAGACACCACAGGTAGCTTATATCCTAAATGCAAAATTAAACAACACTAAATTCTAGCTACAGGTAATACTTTTTAAAGGTTGTACAGTTACCTCCATGAGCTATTTAAAACTTTCCAAACCTGTTCTTTTTTTCTATAGTCCTGTACTCAGAGAAATAATTTAGAAGAGTCGCATACAGTTTAAACCCATCACTGGTAAAAATTCATCTTGTTAAACATCCTTTAGCTCAATCATATTCCGGCTTTGATTCTTGATTGTGAGGTGATTTTAAACACAATAATAATGGCTCCTTCGTTCTATTCAAACTACACTCAAGAGATTGTTTTTTTCTTGATTACTTAATGTTATATCACACTGGCAACTTAGGAAAATGAGCCACATGAAGAGGAAGAAAGTATTTACTTTAATTGAAGAGGTACACAACATAAAAATTAATACCTTGTTCACTTAAGTACACTTAGGTTTCTTTTGGTACCGACTTGAAATAATTGAAAAATTAACCTTTTAAAAATTTGTTGAGAGAAACTAATTCAAATCAGGAAAAAAGCTAGAAATATTGGAACTTCTTTGTTTAAAGTTATGGGGGGGAACATACAATAAGGCACTTGTAAGTATTGCTCCTTGGGTGGTTCTGACTCAAATCATGCCTTGAGTTCAGGCAGGACAACTCCCTTTTGGTACAGCAAGAAAAAAAGGGAAAATAAGCCAGTGTTCACAAAGGCACTTCAAAAATGAAGATCATATCATAGTGACATTTATTTAAAAGTTTATATATTCTAAGACCCTTTACAAACTAGTTGAATCTATCAGTGTTTTGTCTGTGCTGTTACAGAAACCACAGTTTGAGAGCTCAGTGAGCAACACATGGATTTCCAAGGCTCTGTTCTGCCAGGGGAGCACTACTTCCTCTTTACAATGGTTTTCCTTTTTATCTGGAAAACCATGGCTAGGCCAGCACCAGTCAGCAGTTGTGGCACAGGGTGTCTAGAAGGCCCATATCTGCTATCACCTAACTTTGATGGAGGCACTTGGAATTGTTAGGAATGTTGAGGCAATGGTGAGGGTAAATATTAGCGATATCTTTGAGACGTTTCCAAAATTTTCTTGGATAGCTTATAAAACCTGATTCCAGAGAGAATAGACAGAAATTAGATGTAAAATGGGAGGAGATAATGTTCTGGGCCAAATACAGTCCTAAGGACTCCAATTCCATATAGAGTGTTTTATGTGCCACTTCAGAGTTCCTTCGTATCCTTTTGAAAAATGAATTCATACTCAATATTTGAGGCACTTGTTCCTTGCGCCAATTCAAGTCAGCCTTGCAGTCTTTCAATTTTCTGTGTTGGGTAGCTCTCCAATCTTTATTTGAGTTTCAGAACAGTGATTATGACACACAGAGCTTGAATGAGATAGGAAGTCAGTATAGGTGTTGCCAAGGGCCAAAAGTGTAACCCAGGCTTGTAGTTGATCCAAGATCCCATCACGTACATGGTTTACATATTTGGAAGATTAAGCAGGAAACAGTGATATGAGAAAGGGAGGCAAATTTAGAGAAAAGAGTAAGCACTGAAAGTGCTTCTGGGAGTGAGGAGCACCAACTGATAGCAGAAGTTGTTATATCTTCTTAAGTTGCTCCAGTTAAAATTCCATAGCAGGCCCTACCTGGTTTGGCTCAGTGGATAGAATGCTGGCCTGCCGACAAAAGGATCCCAGGTTCGATTCTGGTCAAGGGCACTTACCCCGGTTGCAGGCTCCTGCCTGGCCCTGAGTCTAGTTAGGGCTCATGCAGGAGGCAACCAACCGATGTGTTTCTCTCACATCGATGTTTCTCTCTGTCTTTCCCTCTCCCACTCTCTCTAAAAATCAATGGAAAAATATCCTTGGGTGAGGATTAACACACACACACACACACACACACACACACACACACACTCCATAGCAGAAGATGCTGGAGGAGCTAGAAACCAGATCATCAAGGTTTTCTTGTTGTTTATTTTGGTCCTGATGACCTCTAAAAGGTATGTAATTAGCATTACAAATCTCTGTGACAGAATATTTCCTCCATGTTTATGGAAGAGATGTGCCATACTTTGGGTTCCTCAGATACAGACTCTGACACTCTTGAGATTTGTCTGCAGCAGGTTTGTTGGGAAGTGCTCTTGGCAACACTTTTGAGGGGCAAAGAAAGCAGGATTTAGAGAGGAAGACTCTGAATTATAATGCTTTTGCAGTAAAAACCTTGGCTATTCCTATCAAGAGTTCTGGAGCTGGAGTAGTCTGTGAGAGTTATCCCAAATTGGGGTGAGAATGTCAGTTCTTAATAAAAATCATCAGGAGGTTCACAAAGGAAAGATCTTATTTCTATTGTGCAGATAAAGAAACAGGCTCAGGCCCTGGCTGGGTAACTCAGTTGGTTAGAGGATTGTCTGGATATGCCAAAGTTGCAAGTTTGATCCCCGGTCAGGGCACAAACAAGAATCAGTCAATAAATGCATAAATAAGTGGAACAACAAATCAACCCCATTCCTCTTCCCCTTCCCTCTCTCAAATGAAAAACAAATAAAAAAGAAAAAAAAGGAACAGTCCCAGAGTGGTAAATCAAGTGCCCAAAGCCACATAGCTGTTAAGTAGAGTAGCTGGGGGCTGTTTCTGCTGTGGCCTGACTCAAGACTCACAGTCACAGCCAGATAATACGTCACCCCTGGCAGAACGGTGCAGAATATGTACTCCCACTGAACAATGACCTAATAAGTAAAATAAATGTCCCTCTGAGGTCCTTTAGAATTATCGATGTGAATATCGCTTGATTTTGTATAAATACAGATTATAGCATATATTTTATGAAAACTTAATTTTTTATTGATAAACTTTTCAACTTTCTTTGGCACCAAAAGCTTCCTTTTTTACTCATAGCTTAACGGTAACCTCAAATATGACTCTTCTTGGGTCTCATCTTTTCTTAAAAAATAGACCAGAGAAAACCATCTCAATGTAGTAAATACTCTCCCTTGAATTAATGTACATCAAAATAATAAACGTTGTAGAACTTTTGTAGTTTAAAGTTTTCCACATACTGTACACAGGAGCTCATGGGTTTGCGTTATTGTAGCCAGAGCATAAACGTGAATTCCATGGTTCTGAGAGGTAATGAGATTCGCCCAAGGTTACACAGCCCGTGCCAGTGACCCAGGCTTCCCACACACCGTCCGGGATCCCCGTTGCCGGTGTGCTCCCGATATGCTGCTTCACCCCAAGGAAAATCCCCCCGTGGCTCTGTAACGAGGAAGTAGTGTGTTGTACCATATGGTTCAATGGAGGAAGCGGGGCCCGTGTGTTTTCAGTGTGAGAGGAGCAGCCAAAGCCACTGCAAAGAGGGATTGGAACTCTGATCTCCCATGAGCTCCTAAGAAAATAATTGCTCTGGAAAGGGATTAAGAGTTTCAATAGAACTCATTGTCTGTTTTCTTTGGATGAACTTTGTTATTAGTTAATGTGATCTAGGCTGAGTATCATATTAGAACCAGTAACAGAAAATATTGATCCTGCAACTAGTGAGAAGCATCAAGTAGGCATGAGATTATCTCAATGCTTCCATAAATGGTAACTTTTATTCTAGTTGTTTGAAGCTTTCTTGACTGTTATTATTTGAAAGGGGTCCAGCTAAAACAGTATTGCTTGGATTCTTGGGCAGAACTATTTCACTTCTAGTGGAAGAAAATATACTACATAAAAGGATTATGTCTATTTTCCTTAACTTGCCTTTCTTTGTTGGTCCCTTAGCCAAAATGAGGTCCTGGAAAATATTCTCCACATGCTCAAGTGTGGAGAAAATGTGGTGTGAGTGTGTGTGTGTGTGTGTGTGTGTGTGTGTGTGTGAGAGAGAGAGAGAGAGAGAGAGAGAGAGAGAGAGAGAGAGAGAACAAGTGAATTAACTGCATCTGAATGTGTTATAAAAGTAAGTATGATTTGGGCTGCTTACTAAGTGTTATTTTAGTGATGTGTGTATCACATGGCGAGTGTTAGAAGATGAATCCTTGGAGACAGAGGTCAAGGCTGGGATATCTCTATGGCAGGACTCAGGCTCCATCTTAGAGAGGCTGTCTCCCACAGTGCCGATTACTAAGGCACACTGAGCAGTCTAGGCACTCTGATTGAGCTAGGAAAGTGCCACATTTGTTGGGGATAATGACCAAAGATGTGTTTCTGCCAGTAATTGAGATGGACATTATTAGAACAGACTGACGGCATGGAAAAGGTGGCTGGCAATTCCCAAGTTCTACATGGTGATGAGTTTATAGCTAAAGCAGTTTTTGGTTGAGATGGAAATGTCTATGGTTGTGCACAAAAAATTGACTAGGTGTTGTCAGGACCTTAGAGCACTGATTTTAAGAAATAACTCAGGAAAGAGAATACTAATATTAGCAGTATTATCATTTGACAAATTTAGTCATTTAAAAGAGAATTATTAGATCCTGGGGTTTGAGGGCCACAGAAAATTTTCAGGGCTGAATCAAATAATTGTGTTATAGGTTGTAGTACCAAAAACTTTTAAAAATGTTCATAAACTTGATTGAGCACTTGCTTCTGGGAATTTATCCTAAATAATTAAAAATATGTGCAAATAATTGCAAGAATTGCCTTCAAAACTTCTTGTTTATTAAAAGTTAAAATAAAGGAAGTGTTGAAAATCAGGAATTTGGTAGCTTATTGTATATCCATATAATGAATCACACTTAGTCATTAATCTGCTGGAATGGATACATGTGTATTATCTATAATAATAAAAGCATAATATGCTAATTAGACTGGACGTCCTTCCGGACATCCTTCTGGACGACCTTCTGGATGAAGCTGGGGCTGCTAGTGAAACCTGGGTCCTGGGTGCCTGCCGGTGGCCGGAGGGAAGCCCGGGTCCTGGGTGCCGGTGGCTGGAGGGAAGTCGGTGGCAGCAGGTGGGGGAAGGAAGGCCTACTCTTGCACAAATTTCATGCATTGGGCCTCTAGTTTATATATAAATGTAAATTATATATTACTTTGAAATATTTCAAACCCACAGAAAATTTGAAAGGGTGCTGGAAGGAATATCTGTTAATAGCTTGTCATACCTGCCCTCTCTCTCTCTCTCTCTCTCTCTCTATATATATATATATATACATGCAGTCTTTTGCTAACCCTTCTGAAAACAGACTACCAATATCATGACATTTCACCTCCTGATACTTCATTCAGCATGCTTTTCCCAAGAGTAAGAGTATTCTCTTTCCCAACACCATTACTACACCTAAGAAACTTGTCATTATTCAGTAACATCATTCACAAACATACTTAAATTGCCCTAAAAAATTCCTTATCATTTTTTTTTCTGATCCAAATTTCAATGAAGTTTCATTCATGGTATTGCCACTATATATCTTTAGTTCCCCTCAATCTAGAACACTGTTGCCTGTCTTACCCTGGCACTGAATCCTTTGAAAAGTCCAGACTAACCTTCTTACAGAATGCCCCACATTATGGGTATATGTGTTTCATCATGATTAGATTCGTGTTAAACATTTTAGGCAATAACACTCTATAAGTAATGTGTGTACCTCCAACTACATTGTATCAGGAGGTACATAATATCAGACGATTGCATTATTGGCAAAGCCAAGCTTCACTGGTAAGTGCTTTTATTTATTATTATTATTTAAAAATATTTTTATTGATTTCAGAGAGGAAAGGAGAGGGAGAGAGAGACAGAAACATTGATTGGCTGCCTCCTGCATGCCCCACACAAGGGATTGAGCCCACAGCCTGGGCAAATGCCCTGAGAGGGAATCAAACTGTGACCTCCTGGTTCATAGGTTGAACCACACTGAGCCACACTGGCTGGGAATAAGTGCTTTTATTTTAAAGTCACATCTCCCCTTTTGAGAATAAATTGGGCTGGTATTTTGAGGTATAGATATATGTTTATCAATATGGACAGATGTTCATGCTCTAGTAACTATAAATAGAAAATTATGAAATGAAAGAATCTCAATTTTGTTAAAAAGGTTTCTCTCTCTCTCTCTCTCTCTCTCTCTCTCTCATATACACACAGGAAAGTCTAGAAGAATTCATAACCCAAAGCATTTACAGTGGTTATGTCAAGGTTGACTAGAGATAATTTTTATTTTTCCTTTTTCATTTGGTTATTTTTTCTTAATTTTAAAAATAATTACCGATACTGTCCATGATTTTTAGAGTAAATAAAATGGGTTAAATGCAACTGGTGTTTTACAGTCTACTTTAAATGGTGGAACCTAGTATGTTTTGTTCTTCTTTTACCTCTCCATGCTTTGGTAACAGTACTGTTAAGTCTGTTGACTGCAGTGGTGGAGCTACTTTTATTATTATGCCAGATCCTACTGGGTGTGTTTCCCTAGGAAAGAATAGTTAAATTAATTCAAGGACATAATTTTCATACTTCTCTCCAGAATTTCAACATGCATATTTTAATAACTACAGTGTACTTTAATGAGTACAATACTAGCATACGTTCTTTTATAATTTAAAATAAAGTCATCACAGAATTTAAAGCACTTGTTTATTTTTTTCTCCAGGATAATGTAAAAATGCCATGATTTGGGTATTTATGCATTTTGCCCCCCAGAGGTATATATATTGTTATGGCTAAAGGTCACTCACCCTCTGGCTATTTCAGTAAAGGAAGTAACTTTATTTAGCCTAGTCACAGGGATCTGGTGAGTCAAGGAGAGGGGAACCTAGGCTCATTTGTCTGCTGACCCATATGTGTATGCCAGGAGGTAGGGCCACCAAAGACCAGAGGCTTAGGGCTCTGGGGCAAGGCTCTGGAAACTGTCTGGGCTAAATGACAGAGTTGAAGACGGCCAGATCACAGCCTCCTGCCGCCTTTGTTATGGATACGAAGCCTGTTGTTGCTGGAAGCAAAGGCTGACACTGGTGTTCAATGGAAGCTGACCAGGCAGGAGGCAATGATGTTGGGTTCTCTCCTTGGGGAAATCTTCATTTCATCCCTGGGAAGGCAGACAAGCTGGTGCAAAAGGAAACCCACACCTAGTAACTGATACACAGCAATGACGTCTTGCGGGGAGATCTGCAGAGCAGGGCTAAATGGAATCCTGCATTCCATTAACTGTAAGCAGGATGTGAGGGATTAAAGGAGAGTTGGAGTGGGCAGCAAGCACAAGGCTAAAAATTATCTACTAGAGTCACTGATATTTTCCCCTGAAAACAAGAAGGGCACCCTTTGTGTATATTTGCAAAACAAAATCCTCTGGAGTAACATTTCTGGGGAATATAATGAGTTTGGTTCTAGGCAATGCTGGTGAATGGGTGGTGTGATGTTTTAGGACACTACTTCTATTTCACTGTCCATCTCCACCAACCTGGCACCCCATTGTTTATATTGCTATATTCCTTTCTGTGAAGAATCTGTTCTTTATTTTATAGCTTTGAATTCAAGGCATAAGTACACTTTGATAAACATTGGTGGAACTAAAAAGAACCCTAGACTAAGTGTCCCAAGACCTGGGCTCAAGTTTCAACTTCATTACATACTCTTAACTTCTTTAAAAAAATATATATTTTATTGATTTTTTACAGAGAGGAAGGGAGAGAGAGAGTTAGAAACATCGATGAGAGAGAAACATCAATCAGCTGCCTCCTGCACACCTCCTACTGGGGATGTGCCCGCAACCAAGGTACATGCCCTTCACCAGAATTGAACCTGGGACCTTTCAGTCCGCAGGTCGACGCTCTATCCACTGAGCCAAACCCATTACAGCTACTCTTAGTTTTTTGAGCCTCAGTTTTATCATCTATAAGTAGTAGTCACAATCCAATATTTAACATAGGTCGTAGTACATAGTAAGAGAGGGGAAGGGGATGGGAACTCATACTTGCTGGGTATCTCCTATGAGCCAGAACCCATGCTGGATAACTTATGAAGCAGGGGTCTTAGCTTGAATCCAGGGTATAGTCACCACACCACTGGGAGTCTGCAGTTTCCAGGCATGTTTGGTGACCTAGCAAAATGAAACTTCCCACTGAGGGAACTGAAGGGCATCCTGGGAGAGAACATACCCTGAGGGAAGAAAAGGTTCAACAGATGACTTGATTATAAAACACATTATTAGTAGGGAGGAATTTCTAAGTAAAGCGTAGTGTTTGTCACTCATTTGGATTTCAGTCCAGCTTCTCACGGATTTATAGCTGAAGTCTATGAATAAGTGTAGCTATATGTGAAAAAAAGAGAAAGGTCTTTTAAAATAGTTTGTGTAGGGCGCGGCTATAGGGTTAAGCCTCGGACTGACCTGTTGGCAAAGCCACAAACAAGTCCCAGCTTAGAGGGCACAGTCCTCTTAGCATAATTAGGCTTGACCTTATGACTCCCTAGATCTTCTCTGGGAAGCTAATGGGCTGAGGGAGGTGCAGCAAGTGCTGCCAAAACAAGTGAAACTCACAAGAACATTGTAACTATGGTGACCACTACCTTGTTTACCTCTGACTATAAAATAAAGGCTCAGCTTGCCTCTGAATCTCTCTCTGTGGCCTCAGCCAGGCACAGGAAGGTTCACCTAGACCCAGCTTGTTCTGTCATTTCTTCATCCATTTGCTGCCCTCACTCAGGCTTTTGAACCCTTGGCTGAGCTGGCTCAGCACAGTTTGTAATTGAGGCACAAAAAGCATTGCTTTCACACTTTGTGGAAAAGTGTGTGACATTAATGGAGGAAGTGTGGTGTTCTCTGTGGTAGTTTATATCCAAGATGGCCACCATTGATCCCTTCCCTTTCTATATGTCATTATCCTGTCAGGAGATGGAATCTGCTTCTCCCATCCCCTTGAAGCTGGACTAGCCTTCCTGACTTGTTTGATTAAGGTACCATCTAAGAATCATATCTCAAGAGCATCATTCATGTCAAGTCCAAGCTGCATGGAGAGGCCCTGAGGCACCATGTGGAGGGAGCCCAAGAAGCAATGAGGCGCCAGACACTTGAGTGAAGAATCATCATAGGAGTTTCAAGTCCCAGCTATCCCACAATGATGCCATGGGGATAAGAGATGAACAACCCACCAAGCTCTTCCCTCAAAACTTAGAGGAAAATACGATGGTTTATTTACATCACTAAGTGGCTTTAAAAGAAAGGGAAGACTGTGTGTGTGTGATAGAAAACAAGTTTGAAAGCTATTTTTCGCAAAGCAAAACATGTTTTAAAGTGATTTCTGTGCAAAAATACAGAAAAACTATGGGTAAGAGTGAGGGGATGGTTAAACTGAGCACTTTTGTGAACTGTTGCTTAGCCAGCTATAAACATTTTAACCATGACCTTGTCATACTTGGCTTCTATGGGAAGAAATTTCAAATCAAGACATGGGACAGGTGATATTTTGAAAGGCTTATGGATACACTTTCATGGATTCTCTTAGAGTTCAAATCAGGAAGACTTTGAAAGAAGCGGTGAAAGCTCCTTCAAGTCCCAGAATTGGCCCTGGCACTCCAAGTCACATTGGAATGGGGTTATATTGATATGGGTTCAATATATGGATGCAAAGGGGCTCTAGGGCAATACAGAAACTCTTTATTAGCCCTTGACATACTTTATTTGTTCAGAATAAGAGCTTCTTAATTATGTAGGAGACGCAGATGAATGGAAAGTCTCCTTATGAGGGAATTAAAAATAAGAATCATGTGACAGTAATTGCGTACAAAGCCATTGGGTCCTTTTGGCTAAGAGCCTGATCTCTGGACCCAAGATACTGCCTCAGCCATGCGATGGCCAGTGGATTAGACATAGACGTGCAAGGCCATGGCCTCCTATTACGTGTGTTGGAGCTCACTGACCTATAGTACACAGACTGTGCCAGCCATGCTCCACCCCGGGAAGGCTGTGGTCCTGCAGTTCAGGAGAGGCACTCTTGGCAAACCGCATTCCTTGTTAAGGATTGAAGGACTAACCAAGCGGTAATTCATTGGCTGCAATGTTAGAAGTACAAGGGAGTCAATGTGCTGAGTGTCTGCAGATAGAGCGATACATTTATTCCAGAGGTCATGGAGAGGTTATCACAGCTCTACTATATTACACATTTACGTCAGGTATTTTTTCAAGGAAACTGTCTCTTGCTAGCTGGTTGAGGTGTGGAGATGCATAAATGCTGAAGCAGGAGACCTTTGGGCAGTAAGTGGATACAAGGAGGTAATTATTCACAAAGGTGTATTTCTTATATTTGACCATGGCTTACCCCTGGGCATTATACGTGTTGAATCACTTTCTTCTTAGCCATGAAAATAATCACTTGCCATTGGAGATTCACTGTGTTCTATTTTTGTGTGATTTTAGTTTTTTTAAAATTGCTTTTCACTAACTCGAAAACACTGTGTGTGTAGGCTCCAGGTTGTCTGCCCACTTGTGAGTGGGGTCTTGGGTCAGGTCACTCAGATTCCTACAGGATTCATTACTCACCTACGTTGTGGTCTGCAATGTACACCATACGCCAATTGGAGGTAACTATATAGCAGGCTTTTGTCTGCAGTGAAGGAGCAGGAAATCAAAGGGAACAACCACTTCCTAACAAATTCGGCTCGTTTTCTCATTGAGTTGATGCTTGGTTATTTAAACACAGAGGGGGAAAACAAGTTCCAACCTCTGTCGGCAAGCATCAGCTGGGATACCATCTGAACACTTTGGGGCCACTCATGAAGCTTTGTTTTCACCCAAGTCCACTCATGTGTCAGGGAAACTTTCTATAGAAAGTTAGTAATTGAATATGTTCATTGTAGGTACATGCAGGGAATTTTGTTAACAATCACAAAATGGGAGACTGTCAATACTGGAATTTTCTTTTATCCCTGAGATCAGCACGGAGACCCAGGGCAAACTCGATCACACCTCCTACTGCTTGAATGGAAGGTTTTGCTGGTCTGAGGTTTGCACCCATCTGGGTGGGAGAAATGGCCAGTTAGGTCTACTTGGCCTGATGTACAATGAAAAGGCAGCATGTGTCCTGCTCTCACTGCCTCTAGAAAAGCAGATGAAATATCTGTATTGGAGACATAATGAGGCCAAGGCTTCATATAACAGGGGGATGGGTAACTACATGGACATGCCAATGATGTCCGGCTCAGGCAAAAGAAAGTTACAGAGAACAAAACACCCAAATTTACACATATTTTTTCAGAGAAGATCAAAGAGCTGGGTCTCAGATGAATGTTACTATTTGGTTTATGTGCAGAACTTTGCCAGTACTTTGAGGATATTTCTGTAAAATTCAAGTAAAGAAAGTCAGAAATCAGCAACTCAGGAGACTTGTACAGTAGAGCTCAAGAGATCTCAATGAACTGGCTTAGTGCTTGCGGGGCAAGGGGGGTCTGTCCTTGAACTTCCGAGGACTAGAATCCCTTATTCCGGCATGTTCCAAACACATTTAAGGAATGACAAAAATTATTCTTTGGAAGGAAAAGTATGGAAGGAGATGGATGGTAAAAAAAAAAAAAATAGGAAGGGAACAGGAAGCTAATTAAAAGCACTCTCATTAAAGACTTAGATGCAGCGGGTATGTAGGAATTATATTCAAATCCATCTACCCATCCATCCATCTGTCTGTGTAGTAAAGAGAACAAGAGGGACCAACGCTTGCTTCCTCACATCCTTTGAAAGTGGTTTGCTTATTTTAATGCTTCCCAGATGGATGCTTAAGAAAATTCTATGTGGTCCCTTCAAAATGTAGCCTTTGGGATGTTAGGGTGGGAGAAGCAGGGGGTTCAGCCCAAGGGCCAATGTTTAAAACTAATAGCCCCTTTGTTGTTGTGAAGCTATGAGAAGCCAGGACTTAAGGGGAGAAAGGACACAGCTTTCCTTCTCCTTTAATGCCCGGACGAAGGACACATTTGCTAAAGTCCAGTGGGGAAGCGTATCTCTGTCAATGCCGTCTGGGTGAATAGAGAGCTTTTGTCTCTTAGGATGTCAATCCAGCACCTTCCATCAGAATTAAGTTCACTCAAAAGTTTACAGCACCCTACCCCCTACAACCTTTCCTGCATCCCTGAAGGATTATATTACTGTAATCAAAGTAACTCCAGATAGCAAAGGCCTTGCAGGTTATCCCGTTCATCCTCTGTGAGGGCAGGGTTTCTTCCTTCGCCGTGGCCCGCACTGTGTGGCTCTGTGCGGTTTCCAGTGTCCTGAGTGAGGGAGCTTCCCACCCTTCCCTGGGGAGGCCACGCTCGAATCCAGCAGTTCTCACCGCCAGGAAGTCTTCTCTGATACTCATCTCGAGTTTTCCCTCCTTCAGCTGTATCCCATTACCACCAGGCCCTGCCTTTGTACCGGGCCTCCCTCTCTTGGCAGCATGCTGTTTCCCGCCTTTGCAACGGCACCTATTAAAACCCCTTTCATGTCCTTCACTCCCCCTTGCACAGCCTGTCCTCTGTTTGGGAGACTGCAGAGTCACTTTTGGGGCTTCTCTCTACCATATTTTGTCTGCATCTTTCTTCATGTGTGAGCACAGAACAGCTGGAGAGTCTTCATAATAAAGTGGGGTGTCATTAAAAACTGATTTTTAGAACTTTAGTAATTCTTACTATTTTTCTCCAAAAACTGATTCTAAAGCTCTTGTGTGTTTTCTCAATAGGCTTACTCTTCATTTAATCTTAAATTCTGTGCAACACTTGACGACAGATTTCCGTGTGCAGAAATGGGAGGGAAATACATTTAGTGAAGAAAGATACACGTTCTTAGCAACAAGATAAAAGTCAACTTTAGGGGAAGAGCCTGCGGAATTGTCTGCCGTGTACCTTTCTGAGGCTGTGGGCTGGAAGGGGCCTTGAAGTTAATGTACAGGATGGATGCGGGCTGTTTGGTGCAACTCACAGCTGGGAGTTTACGTGTTGATACCTCGAGCCCAGAGCATCCAAGGGCAGATTTCTGAGTCTTTCCAGGTTGTCAAGTTGGACTCTCTAGTTGGTCAGATCATGCCCACGGCATCTCTTGTGGAGACAAATCTCATTTTGGGGGGGGGGGGGGGCGGGGGGGGAGGGGCGGGGGAGAATGTTAGAAGACATGGCAAGTCTGTGAACGTTTTCAGTGGAAGTCTTGACTCTGGAGGCAGACTGGATGTGTGTGGATCATGTCTCTGTTACTTCTGTGCGGACTTGGGCAAGTTACTTACTCTCTCACCACTCAGTTTTCACATCTGTAAAAGGGACTATTCTAGATTATTTTATAAGATTTCGGTGAGGATTAAGGTAATGCTCATAAACTATAGCACAGTGTTTGACACGTAATAAACACTCAGAACATGCTCTAAGTTTACCTAGAACATCTTCCTAAAAGTTGAAAAAGGCTCTACCAAATTTATGCTCAGGGATGCTCATTGCAGTATTGATTAAATGGCAAAAACAGGAAATAACCAACAACAGGGGATCAATGTCTGGAAATTTTCATTAACAAACAATTTAAGTTAATTTAGAAGAGCAGAGTGCAAAGCTGTACATGTAGTGTGATCCTTGTTTCATATTTATAAGCTCTATCTATGCAAAAGACAACATACATGCACCAAAAAAGACTGGATATAAATGCACCCAAAGTGTTAATAGTGGCTTTAGAGGGATAGTGGAATTATGGCTGATCTCTGTTTCTATTATTAGCAGGTGTTTCTTTTATTTTGCTATTTTCAGAGATAGTGTGTTTCATTGTCTGGGGAGATATGGTCTTTGTGAAACAACCTATACAATTTACGTTTTGAGTCTATTTTGGAGTGAGAAAGCTTCTTAGTCTAAACCTCAGCAAAGGCCTGTTACTCCACATTCAGCATCTCGGCATACTTTTATAATTAGCAAAATAATACATGAAAAATGATGTGCTTTATAAGTAAAGCCTTTGTAGGCGGTTGCACCATGACTCATTGGTGGCAGGCAGGACTGCTGGTTCCTTGCCTCTGAGCTCTCTTCACTCTCTGTTCTTGGCACACTCTGTGTCACTTTCCTGCCCAGGGCAGACTTGTCACCCCCTCCTCAGAAAAAAGAAAGATGATATACACCGACTTTCAAACCAGCAGATCTGAATTTGAATTCTATCCTTGACACTTGAGAGTTTTCATGTCCTTGAGCGTGGGGAGAGAAGGAAGCAGAGCCCATATTTTCAGGGCGTGCCAGGATGCACTGTATGTAAAGGTTAAGCTAGAGACCAAACAGCTGTGGATGGTGGGGCAGGGACTCAAACCTGTCTTCTCACCCCACATCCTCTGCTCTTTTCTCTGGATCTAACTGTTGGCTTCTTGTGGGTCAGGTTTTGGTCTACAAAGTGGGGATAATGAGTAGAGTAAATGAGGTAACCTATTTGGCAGTGTGTGGAACACGATATATGTCCAATTTGGAGTGGTGTGACGGTGATCTTGGGTGAAGAGACTGAAAGGGGATGACTTAGAGTCAGAAACAGAACTTCAGGGACCGGATTCCTCGGTGGTATTCTTTCCACCAACACACACACACACACACACACACACACACACACACACACATATTGTAATTATTTCCATGAAAGAAAGGATTTAGAAGTAAATGTATTATTTTTTTTAAAGTAGCATTTCAGGTTCAGGTCAAAAGGAATTTCTGACCCAGATAAAGCTTCCCCCTCCCCCCCGCCATTTTGTGTTCAGAGTCATCCAATGAAAGATATTTTTAAGTGAAAGAATTGACTAATCCTGAAGGATTTACAAGTGAAACCATATGCCTATAACTTCTCATGAGCTAATATTTGAACTCCTTCTGATATTTTTTCAGCCCGTTTCTTGTTTGGCATCTTTATTCACATAAACAGAATGGTCAGGGGCCAGGTCTTTTCTAGATTTTGCCAAGCCCTACGAATATCTGCTGCTCTAAGCAACTAAAGCCCAGTGATGTACTGACTGCAGCCTCAAGGGAGGTGGCCAGCACTTCTCGCATACCCTGCCTCAGGATACAGCTGGCCAGCCGTAGTTTCATCTCCTCATCTCAGAATAAGAGACATTTGATAAATTTTGTTTTGTAAATGGGTTGCCAGTAGTAGCTGAGATGCCATATCCTATAAGGACCATGGTTGTGATATTTATATTTTGGGTGCTATCACTTTCCTTGTTTTTTATTATAATCCCTTTTCCTGCCAAACCCAGGGATGGCTGATGGCTCCCGTGGTGGCTAAGTGCTGCAATATGCTTTCTGTCTGCTCCCCTGACCTTGGGAACACAAAGTGGGCTTCTAAAGATTCCACTGTTTGCTTCAAGCCTCATGCTGGGTCCCTGCTGTTGACCACATTTTGAATGTTTTTCTAATGATTTTTCAACTACTTCCTTAAAAAAAAGTCCATTTCTGAAATCATCTGTTGGTAATTAGAGTGACCAGCTAGCTACTTGTCTCCTATTCTAGGGCCTAGATCAGGATTTCACTGGCAGTGATGTTCAAAGTCACCTTTGTATTGTACAGGAGTCTAGGCTCATTGGAAGAGTTTGGGAATCACTTAGATTCTACAACCTGGAGGCTCTTGGTCAATACATCGTAAAGTTGTTGATAATGATGATAATTGGAATTTGTAAAATGATTTATAGTTACAAAGAAACATGTCGATATTAATTTGTCTAACAGAATTCTGTTTACACAACAGAATTTCCCATTAAATTCTGTTTATCTAGCAGAACTTTCTATAGGTCTGTTATATGCTAGGTACTTAGGATTTAATTATTAGTGAGATACGGTACTACTCTCACAAATATAATAGGGAAGTAAATTACAATTGTTTATTTAGTCCTCACAACAACCCTATAAGGTAGGATTTATTTTCTGAGAGATAATTATTTAGGCTGGGAGAAGTTAAGTTTATGTTAATATTTTCATTTTCATAAGGGGCAGTACTGGTCCTCAAACCTAGACTTCTTTGCTCCAAACTCTTGCTCTTTCCAATGAGCATGGGCTCTGGATTTAGATGTCTGTATTCTCATTGTGAGTTCCACCAATAACTAGCTGTGAGACTTTGCAAAAGTTACTTAGCCTCTTTTAGCTTTGGTTACCCCATCTGTAAAATGAGGGAAATTATTCTTCCTCCCTCCCAGCATTACTGTGAGGGTTATGTGAGATAAGAACGTGAGGCACTTAGCACAGAGCTTGGCACACAGTACGTCCCAACAAATGCTACCTGGGATGAGAATAAAACAAATGATTATGATTATATCTACAGTATAAAGCTTGCCTATTACACAGTTTATGTGATCCTTGAGAAATATATCATGTTTACAGAAGTGCATTTGGGACCAAGGAGGTTGTGCAAGTTTTCATTGTTTGTTAGTGATTATGGAAAAATATATTGGATCATTTATTCAATAATGAATGTTTATTAAACTTATATTCTGTGCCAGACACAGACCTAGGTGCTGGAAGCTTATAGTCTAAGAGCTATTTAGTCTTCAGAATAATCTCATAAGAGATGGTGATTATCCATATCCACATTTTACATGTGAAAAATGAGAATTGGAGTTACATAATGATATATAACATATGTATTATATATATGTAAATTTATATGTACACACACATACACACACATATATGAAATATAAGTATAATTTGCCTGCAGACACCCGCTGATAAGTAGCAGAGCCAGGGGTTAATTCAGGCCCTCAGCCACCAAGTGCAGTGCTGCTTCTATTACCGTCTGTAGCAAGAGAGCGCCTTCATTCCAGATCTGCTTTCCTTTCTTTGGTGAAGGGATGGAAGTGGCCGTGGAACACCACTTATGTTAGGCAAATATAAAGTTTTAGGTACTACAATTATAATTTACTCAGAGAGGTCTAAACAGAATTAAAAAATTTTTAAAAGGGGAATGTTAAATGAGAGGTGATATGGTACATTTCCCTGTATCCAAATAGATCCATTCTACAGACAGGTTGGCATTTAACCTTAAGATCATAAAAAAATACTTCATAATCATTATTTCCCCCCCAACCAATTTTGCTGTCTAATAACATACATGCACCTAAAGCCCTCCTTTTGCTACAACCTAAATAACTATCAAATTTAAGCAGTCACAGCCTAATGTGGGGCTTTAACATGACACTCAGTTTGTGTTCAACTGAGTTAAATTCTTTCACGTTCTAAAAGCAGTGGAATTAAAGATCACCTGAGTCACTCCCTTCCCATAAGACCATTTATATATAATACTTACAGAGGGCTATTTAATTTAGATTAGTTCGCCTTCCTTTTGATAAATGAATTCTAAAGCCCATGCCACAGAGCAAGAACATTCCAGAGGTAACTGGACCGGGGTGCTGAAGGGTGTGGACCCCTCGCTGCTGCTGCTCTTTGCTGTGCTTCCTCCATCCTGGGCCTCGGGTTCACACATGCCTCATTTCATCCCAGTCTTGGGTGTTGGGTTTATTCTTTCTTTGGGGGAAACAAGCTATTGTGCAGCCATTGGTACCTGTATTAGGGAAACACACCATACAAGCAAGGAGCTTACAGGCCAAGTGGCAAAAACCTTTTCTTGTCAGAGACCAAGAACTCTTACAGTTGTTTATGTCATCCCTTCTACAGACAGAAGATACTGAAAAGCTGTGTATCTCATGGATGACTCCACTAATAAGCTAAAATGTCTGTCAAGGTCAACCACAACATGCCGGATCAGTTCCATCAGTGCGAGACGCACCGTCTGATTGCCAAGGGTGAGGGGAAGGCAAATGGAATCACAACAGTCATCCTCAATGTGGTTGACATTGCAAAGGTGCTTAATTGGCCTCCAATGTATCTCACCAAATATTTTGGTTGTGAGCTGGGAGCACAGACCCAGTTTGATGTTAAGAATGACCGTTACATTGTTAATGGATCTCCTGAGGTGAATAAGCTGCAAGACATGTGGGATGGATTCTTTATAAAATTGGGTCTCTGTCCTGAGTGTGAGAATCCTGAAACAGAGCTGCATGTCAACCGAAAGAAGCAAACAACAGGTAATTCTTGTAAAGCCTGTGGTTATCGAGCCATGCTTGACACATCATTCTCAAAAATCCACCTGAGAATAGTGACAATGGTACAAGAAAGGAAGGGGAGGGGAAAAAAATAGGAAGGGCAAAGACAAGGAACATGGCTCCGTGTCCAGCAGTGAGGCACCACTACCACCACCACCAAAGGACATCAATCCTCCTCCACATGCTGTGGAAGAAGAAGAGGACGATGATTGGGGGAAGGATACAACTGAGGAAATTCAAAGGTGCAGAATGGATTAGATCAGTGCCCACGCCAAAGTTCTGACACTCTGTGATGATTTGAAAGGACTATTGAAGAATGGGGTCAATATCCTGTTTGATTTTGTCGAAGAAAAGAAAGAGGAGGGTGTCATCACTCATTTGACAAATCGTTGCCGAAGCAGAAAGAATGGATGTAAAAGCTATGGGCCCTCTTCTTTTGATTGAAGTTCTTTTTAATGAGAAGATTAAAGAACAGATTAAGAAATACAGGGTCCATTCCCTACGATTTTGTCACAACAACAAAAAAGCTCAATGATGTCGTCTTCATGGTTTGGAGTGTGTAGTAGCAATGCACCAAGCTCATCTCATCTCCAAGATTCCACATATCTTGAAGGAGATGTATGACACAGACCTTTTGGTGAGAAAATCCTCTCAATCTTTGGAGTATGATTTAATATGATTTAATAGTAACTTCTATGAGTTTATTTGAGGGAAGGAGGAAAAGGAGCAAAAACAGCATAACCCGTCAGAAAAGCCTCAAAGACATATGTCTCAAAAGTACTCGCCAGGGGTAAGGGGGCCGGGGGAAGGTCAAGGGGGGAAAATAAAAAGGAGACATATGTACTACTCTTTGTAATATTTTAAGCAATAAAACAAAATTTAAAAAAAGAACTCGCCAAAGAGATTTGTGTCAAAGCAGAACCATTTATAAAGTGGTTGGAGGAAGCAGAGGAGAAATCTTCACCATTTATAAAATGGTGAAGAAGATGATGAAGATGAGATATTCAAAGTCTGCCAGTGTACCGAAAATTGAAGCTGTGAAGTCTGACAAGAACAATGACATTGATACTGATGTCATTTAAAGGGGTGGGTGCAGCCCAGCTTAACTGTAACGCTGAGAGTCTGTCTGCCTCATCAGCCAGCAGTGCAACATGCATGTGCAAAAGCTAACATGGTTTCACATCATGCTACACTTTCTGCACAAAACATATTGCTGTGAGTGGTCTGTAATTAAGCCCAACAAGACATCACAGAAGTCCATACATGTGAGTCCATATCAGTGAGCAGATGTAGTTGGCTTATTTATAGCATGTTTTCCTTTGAAAAATTAGTGGTGGACACATTTGGATCACATTTATACAGTTATAAAAATAAAGACTTGATTGTGGTCATTCTTCAGATTTTTGCCTCTGAATGACTTAAGCTGAAATAATAGGCTCCTTTTAAAAACATTGTACTCTCATTTAACCTGATAGAATTCTTGAATCCTGTTCGAAACTGTTAGGTGCTGGGACTGTAAAGAGGTCTTCAGCAGAATGTAAACACAAACTTATTTGTAATTATCTTATTCAGCCATTAGTAAATTCAGTACTTTTTATGTCTTATGGCTAGTTCCTCAAATTGGCCTCTGGTAATGTACATTCTTACCATGTCAAGGTGGACAGTGCAATACCTTTATCTTACTAAGAGTAAAAGTGACCTGAATGTCCTATACATAGTTTTAAATAGTTTTGAAACTTGATTTTTTTTTTCAGTTTGCATACACTTGCCCCAAATTGTAGTCTTTAAAGACATGTGCATTACACATTAGATGAGCCAAGGGAATTATTACATTAACAAATAAGTATTTATGTTTATATAGCTGTTGCTTTGTGCTGAGAAAATCCTCTCAATCTTTGGAGTATGATTTAATATGATTTAATAGTAACTTCTATGAGTTTATTTGTGGGAAGAAGGAAAAGGAGCAAAAACAGCATAATTTTTCAGTTTTTACTCTTATGGCTTAAATTATAATTTCAAAATATTTACACATATTATGTCTTTTGTTCAATGTGGATTTTCTCTGGTACTATGGCCTTTTTTTTTTTTTAAAAAAAAAATGCCTTTTACCTTTGGACACATAGGTTTTGGTTGCTATCTTGCCAGAATAAGTGTTGCTATGTCTCAAACTTGATTTTTTTTAAAGTTCTTATTTAAAAAGAAAACTAGCCCAGCCAGCATGCTCAGTGGTTGAGCATCAACCTATGAACCAGGAGGTCACAGTTCAATTTCCTAGTCAGGGCACATGACTGGGTTGTGAGCTCCGTCCCCAGTGTGGGGCGTGCAGGAGGCAGCCGATCAATGATTCTCTCATCACTGATGTTTCTCTCTCTCTCTCCCCTTCTTCCTTCCTCTCTGAAATCAATAAAACTTATTTTAAAAAAAGAAAACTAAAATTGTACTTCTAAGTCAGCCTGTATATTGGTGGAACACTTAGGGTGTCTTTTATTTTACATTGAACATAATCAGGCACTCATATAGTCTGGTGATGGCCACTGAATACAGGAGTCTAGGGCCTGGCCCAGCCCATCCTGGTCTTTAGATTTGAAAATAACTTTTTCTGAATTCATTGCCTAATTAGCTGATCTAAACTCACTTGTTATGGGTTCTGCCTATGTCTAAGAAATCACTTCCAAAGAAGAAACTTGTTGCATTTATTCCTTTCCATAAAAAGTGGGGATTAAAAAAAAACCCATGCCATTTCCTTTTGGTATTGTTGTCATTATTTTACCATTTTCTATTTATATTTGAAATCCAGCATCAGTCCCATACCTAAGGTGCTTAATTTCAGGCCAGGGGTTTTTGGAAAGAATTGCTCCCTGTCTGTACCTGTGTCCCTTGTGGCTTAGAGCAGCAGGGGCCTGGAAGATACTACTTTTAGGGAAAACCACTTAACTGTAATACAAATGACCTAAAACTGTTCACATGTGAATGAAATGATACCTCTGTGGGGGCAGAGAAATGAAAGAAACCAAATCATTTCTGAATTTTAGGACGATGAAATAATGATAGTAGAAAATGAACTATTCTGTATTCACTATAAATGAGGCTTCTACCTAATGAAAACCTCAATGTAGCGTCACACATTGCTACAACAGATGAACAATGACATAGGACATAGAGAATTCTAAATTCTATGCTCTGATATCTAATATACCTAACATCTGTACATTTCAAAGGGCAATTAGAAAATATTAATCATGGTATAAAGTAATGGAGATGTTTCTTACAAGCACTGTCTCCCCCTCCTAGTGATGTCTTATTTTGGGGGATGATCATGAACAAGCATAGACTTGATACCCTTGTCCACATGGGCTGAGCAGATTGGGATGGGTGTCAGGTTGTTCCCGGAGTGTGTGGATGGAAGGGGCAGCTGCCCAAGATGAGCAGAACTGAAATCATCACTCAGGAAATCTCCAGTGAAAGCTTTTGGGTGGGTGCTCCTAAAACCCAAGTATCCATTTAAAAATTAATTGCATTTGACATTGATGGATCTCATGTGGATGACTTTCCTTTGAGGTCTACAATATTCACTGCTGTGCTGCAGATGTGGTCAGCCCCCAGTAACTACAAAATGTAACAGGGATGAGCCAAAGCTTTACAGTTGGATGATGAGAAGCAATACTCAGAAATCAGGAAATGGGATCAATCTAAAAGTTCCACAGTGTGAGGAGGCTCAATTAGTCTCCCCCCCAAAGTGTATAATATCACCCAAATCATTCCAAACACACTCGCACTTTGATGGTAGCCACCACAATAATCTGTAGCAATATGAAGAATTATTCTGGGTTAAAGTGCTGATATTCCCTGAGCCTTCTTTTGGTAATCCTGGGTTCATATATTCCTTGTTTTTTTCCCTTTGTCGTTTCTTCTTTATAGGTTTATAGATGCAGTGCTTAAAAACTGCATGTTTAATCTTGGGAGCAGAGATTGAAGTTCTGTGGTTGACTTTTTTAAACTAAAGTGTGTGTGTGTGGGGGGGGGGGTGGACTAGCATTTCTTTTTTATTTTTATTTATTTATTTTAATTATTATTTTAAAAAATCTTTATTGTTGAAAGTATTACATATGTCCCCTCTTTTCCCCCATTGACCCCATCTAGCCTGCCCCCAGCCCACACCCCAGGCCTTCACCACCCTATTGTCTGTGCCTATGGGTTATGCATATATTCATACAAGTTATTTGGTTGATCTCTTTCCTCCCATCACTGCCTTATTTCTTTTTAAAATTAATTTTGCCTAGCTTTATTGAGATATAATTGACATTTTGTGCCTTAAATAACATTTTTGGGATTCCTGGGGCAGCCACTTCTGCCTGTGTTGAGCCTGTGGCATCATATCATCAGTAATGGGGCCAGGAGCCCTTTCCTCTCTTCACACATGCCAGTCATCATTTCAGAGGGTTTGTGCTGTTTTCCCGAGGCAGCCCAGCATCATTTGGCTATCACACCTGTCACGTGACCACTCTTCTGTTGTGTGCTGTGACATTATTAGACTCTGTATGTGTCCGTTTTTGGCTTGGGTTGATGAATCTTTGTTGCATTCTCTGAGCAGTTTGCTTTTGTTTAGTGATGAGAATCCGGCCAATTGCTGTGCCAAAACATCGCTATGTATTGAATGGGATGAGAAAATAAGCTGCTATGTTTTACTCAGTGACGATCCTGTGTTTCAGTGAGCTTGCTACGTGAGTCTGCAAACTCAGTGTTCAGTGAGTTTAGGGAAGTTCTAAAAACCAGTAGAATTCCTCATCCTTTCTGTTAAGATGGTAACACAATTCCTATTGAGGACAATGCTTTGGAGCCATTAGTGATTTAGTTATTTGGGCAAAGTAAAAATTCCTCATCTTTGCATAAACGCTAGTCTTTTTAATACTTGATGTACCTGAGGCTTACGCATTGAATCAGTTAAATAACCCAGTCAATAATGCAGTATTAAAATCGTTGAAAATTATAGAAGGAAGGAAGGAAGGGAAGAAGGAAGGGGAAAGAGAGAGAGAGAAAGAGAAAGAGAGAGAGAGAGAGAAGGAAATCTTCTCTCCCTGTTAGCCCCTCAATCCTCAATACCATCAAAAGCTTCCAAAGTCCTAAATTTGCTTCCCATTAAGACAGTGGTTAGACAGCAGCTGTTCAGCCTCTTAAGAGAATACACAATATGGTAATAAACATCATTTCAGAAATATGCTTTTTGTTCACTTTACTAGGAAGCACAATAATGAGCTCTGCGTATTCACTACACTCTTTACTCCAGGCCTTGATTTTGACGAGGGGGGCTCGCTGCAATCGGTGTGCTCCCCACCTAGCAAATGGAAATGTTTGTCTTTCAGTTCCAGCCACCCCTGACTTAAATTCTTTTATGCAGTGCATACATGCTCTTTGAAGTTCACGTGCCATCCATTTAGAATGATCACCACAGGTCGGCATGTGCTCCTCCTGTCTCCAATTGTGTTTGGTGTCCCAGTTTCTCTGGGGAAGGTTCAAACCTGACAGTACCCTTCACTTTGGTGTAGAAACCCCTCCATAATGCTGAGTTTGCCAGATGGAGTCAGAAATTTTATGGCAGCTTACTTGCTGCTCATGTAGGAAATTCAGTTTATAGGGAAACAGAAGGGTGATGATTTTAATGCAATCGAATGTCTTGACAAGTACTTCCTGGATGTCTCGTGCTATGTGCTCAGCTGGCTGTGTGGAGCATTCGTGTGCCACGCCTCTTTCTCTATTGAACTGGGCAGTTCTGGGGAAAGAGAAGACAGATGTGGTTCAGGACAGGGCAGCTGCTTGGGGATGGAGATAAGTGTGAAGGGAGCAGGAAGTGAAATTTTAAAAATGTTCCCGTGTATTTTGCAGGACTCTATTTGGGAACCCACAGAAGCAACCAAATATATCCTGGAGCTAATGTTGAGTTTGGACATCTTAAAAGTTATAGAGTTACAAGTAAAATATTTCTTAGGAGACCATGTGCTCTGCTCTATGTGGGCATAACCCTTTATGGTTTATAGGGAGCTTTTGAAAAAACATTTCTCTCTCTCTCTTTTAATTAAATCCTCACGACATTGTTCTAAAGTTGAGATTAATATTCTCATTTCCTAAACAAGATAGAGCACAGGTTTTAGGGGACTGATACTGGGTTTAGATTCCTGTTATGCCATCTCACCTAATCTCCCTGGGGATTAAAATAATAATAATAGTAATAATAACAATAATAATAGCTCAATAAATATTACTCTCACCCTTTCCTTCACTTTACCAGCTGGATAGGTTAGTTCCTGCAAAAGAGATTGATTGTAAGACTGATGCATATTTTAAGGGTAAAGTATTTGATAAACAGTTCACTCCGGTAACTGCATAATTTCAAATTCAAAATCACAGTAGTGGGGGAACCGAAATTTGAAGTTAATGAAGGCTAGAATTTGAGAAAGAGAAAGTTGTTGAGTTTCTAAGTTGAAAATTATCTCTTGGGTGGTACTGAGCTCTCCCTAACATGTCAGTCTCTTCATGTCCTTTCAACTTTTTAAGTTTTGCCAAATATGTGAGCAGGAAAGCCAAGCATGTCATTATGCCAACAAATCTCCAGTGGATTAATAAGGCTTCACATATTATTGTACAATTCTTCTATTATGGGGTACATTCGTAGATATTAGCTATAGTTGAACCAGGATCAATAAAGCATTCTTAGAGTGCCCAGTAATGTATAAGCCTACACATGCACCAATGTCTAGATCAGCCGTGGGCAAACTACGGCCCGAGGGCCGAATCTGGCCCGTTTGAAATGAATAAAACTAAAAAAAAAAAACCAAACACCGTACCCTTTTATGTAATGATGTTTACTTTGAATTTATATTAGTTCACACAAACACTCCATCCATGCTTTTGTTCCGGCCCTCCGGTCCAGTTTAAGAACCCATTGTGGCCCTCGAGTCAAAAAGTTTGCCCACCCCTGGTCTAGATCCTACTTAAATTGTAACTTTTTAGGCATGCTGTTTAAAAAGTGACTGGCTTACTTTAAGGACCAATCAACTGAAACATCACATTTAAAAACCATCATCATTTAAAAATCCATAGACTTCAAGAAAGCATATAAAAGCAGCATTTTTCAAAAAGTGACAATTAGTGAATGCATGGTATTAATGTTAAATTTGCTGATTTTGATAAGTGTGCTATAATTATGTAAGAGCATGTTCTTGCTCTTAGGAAATATATATTGAAGGAGAGAGATAAAGGGAGAGGGAAAGGAAGAGAGAGTGAGAGAGAGAGAGAGAGAGAGAGAGGAGGTAAAAAGTATTAACAATTTAAATAATTAGCATATCTGGGTAAAGAATGTATGCATGCTCCTTGTCCTACCTATTCTTATAGCTTTTCTGTACATTTAAAATTATATCACACTAAAACTTTTAAAGAAGCAATAATAGAATTCTTTACTTAAAATGGTGAGATATTTTTAGGAGTGCTGTTTTAACCTAGAAGGTATTGCCCCTTCTCCCCGAATGTAGTCACTGCTAAGACTGGCTTCTCTCTGTCGACAGGCAAGGGAAAATGACTATTAATGGTAGTATATTCTGGCAGTCAATATGAAGCTTAATTTGGGAATGGAACATGGCAAAAGGATGCAGAATATGTCAAGTTCCTGGCATTTCAAAGCCTAGTGAACTCTTAATGGGGACATCATGATCATCTTAAACCCGTTGCAAAGTTTGTTCTTATTTTACAGATCGCATTAGAAAGCTTAAGTGAATTATTCTAGTGTTTCCTGTCCCATAGAATACAATCTTGTGGTAACAACTTGGAAAACAGCAAGTCATATCCTTCAGTTCATATTGTGATGTTCAACCCTTCAGGAAGCTGGCAGAGTCAAAGAGAGAAATACCTGTAGATTTCAAGAAAGCATATAGAATCAGCATTTTATTTTTCAGAAAGTGACTGCAATTAGTGAGTGCATGGTATTCACTACTATGCCTTCCACCATTTTCTTCAACAATGAGTCTCCTAGAGCAAATTTCAACCCACCTCTGAGGCTTTAAATTGAGAGGGTTTTCTGAAATAGTCTAATTACCTGAACTCACCTTTGGGAAGATGCTGTGAAAGGTCTCCACCCTCACTAGTCTGTAGTTCTCTTACTTGTGCAATGGGTGATTAGCACCAGATTCTCTTCTAACCCTAACTGTACTTTCTGTCATTACATTATAAAAGTCAATCTCTCTGGTGGTGATGACATCATTGGAAATTTTTATATGTGAAATAATTTTCCAAAATCTACAAGTCTTGTACATGATAAGGAATTATTTCTGAGCTTTTTCTAGTGAAAGAAGGTCGGTCTCCTTAAGTTTTTAGCAACCTTTACTCTAGAAGATAAGAAACTCCTTGGATTCGTATTTTTAGCTCATGCTGGCATTCAAGCTCTGAGTCATTCTATTTGAAACATTGTTTTTTAAATACCAAAATATGAAATATTTATAATGCATATCCACAGTGATTTAATAAACTATTAATATAATGCTAACACAAATAAAGTGAGGTGCATGTTACCACAACCCTAGCGAAAGGAAGGGAATTAAAAGACTGAAGTTAGAAGAGTCAGAGCCCCCATGACAGGTAACAATAATTACAGTAGTTACAATCTGGGAACTCGAGACCAGTGGTGTGTGTGTGTGTGCTTGCTCCTCCCCTCTAAACAAAGAGGGAGTTGATAAACCATGCCTGCATTATAGTTACTTCTTAGTGTTATAGACTATAGACTTTGGTCTGCCTTTTGCTGATTTCACCATACAAATAGGCCCATTCTAAGAAATTCTGATATGTGAAAATCTCTACTTACAAAACATCAATTCTGGAATGATCATTTCTTTGACAAGGTTACTTTACACAGCCAGCCTCATAAGCACATGGAAAGTATGATTTGATTTGTTTACCACATTGACTGTTTAAAGTGAAGTCTATAGTAATCTCTTATCAAAGAACCCCCAGTCAAGCAAACAAAATCAGATACCCCAAAGAGCCCCATTTGGAAACTCAGAGATGCTAAAATTTAGAATTGCTTAGTAAAGTAATGAGATGTAGAGTCCCAAGACAAAATTATTTCAATGGCAATATATTAGGTTCATAATCCCTTGGACACAATTCTGACATACAAAAAGCTTAGAACACTAGTTTTTTTTCCCCTACTCTATTTGATGGCAAAACTTGAGCTGACTTGAACAAATTTGGTAGAAAACCTGCCTAGAACTGATGTGAGTCTATTTATAGTCTTGCTTACTTCATTTAGTGTGAATGTTCGTGCTTTTCATTGCAGAAATATTAATGTGTTTGATTCAAGGGAACAGTGCCAGACCCTGCTGCCTTGTTATATAATAAGCAGCAGATGTGCTGTATTACCTTTGTAAAATCTCCAAATTCTGAACTTTGAAATACATACTGCCACCTGGATTTTAGCTAAGGGATTATGAACTATATTATTTGTTTCTAGTTCTTTGAACTGGCCTCGAATCCTCCATTTGTATAGTGTTTTGTTGTTGTTGTTTTTTAAATTAATAGTTCACACTAATGTCATAGATTTGTTTTTATCTACAGGTATTTCTCTCTTTGACTCTTCCAGCTTCCTGAAGAGTTGACCACAAAATAAAAATTTTCAATGTAAATCATGTTCTCCTATAGATTATCTTAGATCCCAAAGATACCAGAACCCACAGATATCAACAATATGGGATATATATATATATATATATATGACTATATAAACAGCTTTGGTTTCATTTTACAATAAAAATAACATACTTATTAAAGCATATAGTTAAAAGAAGTTAATATTATGATATTAATAAAATAAATTGAAAAATCAAAAACATACTTAGTATATTTTTCAAAATCTAAAAGTTGTCCTTTGGGATTCAACTGGCGTGAAAAGAGATTTGCTATTGCCTTGCAAAACCTTGCCTGGCATTTCTATTCGGATTCCAAAGTGAAGATACACATTGGAAATATAAAGTGCTTAGTAGCTTCCAACAGAAAACAGTGTAGAGAAAAAATTTCCTTTTGACCCTACTGCAAACTTTGAGTGACCTAACCAGGCTAGTTTTCTCTTAAAATTATAGATTATATCTAATTTCTTTCCAAATTTAAATCTATTTTTTCTATTTCCATTTAAAAAGTTACGTTCTGGTTGACTAAACCACAATCAAAGTTCAAATATTGGCTAGGATTTTGGAAACACCAAATCTGTTAACGTGCACATGATGAGCTTCACTGCCCAGGGAGACGCTGAATGAGTATTCTACCGGCACCAGGGCGCTTTTCTGGGATCAGAGCGCAGAGTGCTAGAGAGGCAGGGAATGGAAGGATGTATGCCCTGAGGGAAAAGGGCTGGCAAACACTAAATAAGACTAGTTATGTTCTTCCTTTTGGGGTCACTGACTATACAAGAGAAAATTGAAGAAAAGCTGATTGTTTGGATGGGGGCTCATTGTATAGGAAAGGCATCAGGCTTTTCTTGGAATACACAGAAAACAAATACATATGTAGTTATATTTTCTGGGCCATGAGAACCACAGCAGAACAAAAGCGCAGAGGTTTCAGTACCTGGGAAATGTGCTCAGGGTTCTTGAGATGTGGTAGAGACCTGACCAGCTTTAGGCAAGCTAAGGGAAACATATTGGGAATTAAAATATTATTTTAAGTTGGCAGCCTAAAACAGGAGAGACTAAGCAATGATTGAGAACAATGAAATAATCATTTCTGTGTTTCTTGAAATCTTTGTCTAAATAACCTATATCATCTTTTTTAAAAATATATATTTTATTGATTTTTTACAGAGAGGAAGGGAGAGGGATAGAGAGTCAGAAACATCAATGAGAGAGAAACATCAATCAGCTGCCTCCTGTACACTCCCTACTGGGGATGTGCCCCCAACCAAGGTACAGGCTGTTGACCAGAATCGAACCTGGGACCCTTGAATCCCCAGGCCAACGCTCTATCCATTGAGCCAAACCAGTTAAGGCTCTATATCATCTTTTAAATCTTGCCGTTATGTGTAGATTATGCTGATATGTAATGGAATATAGAAATATATAAATTATGTTAAAGGCAAGAAGGAAACACGTCAAATATTTGTGAATCAGATTGCTTGCCCAGGCTTTCAAGGATGAGTCAGAATTGAGGCTTTAATGTTCTAGATAAACACATACCTGGCTCTCAGACGGCTCTGTTCCACCTTTGAAAAGAGCCTATTCTACTTCCACTCACTGTATAATTGGAATGGCTTTTTGTCTGGTGATGGCACGTCACCGTGTTTTATGGATGATTTTCCTCTCCTTCTCAGATCTGAGGTAACCCCAACTGAATTACTGAAATAGCTTATTAGATGGCTTCCTTCTTGTCTGCAGACTGAGGGAAATCCTGGTGAGATCTTTTCATATCTCAGCAAATAGCTTTTGTCCTCATATCACAAGATGGCCATGCTCCTTTAGGCACTGAAGAAAGTCCAGGCAGGAAAAAAGAAGGACTTTTTCTGCCACACTTTGTCGTTTTATGGGGGGCTTTCCAGGAGCCTTTGCTTATGTTATGGCTTGACTTTATCTAATACTCACCCCTAGATGCAAAAGATGTTGGAGAAACACATGGCTGCCTCAATCAAAATTGGGATTCTTATAGTAAGAAATGAAAGGAAATTTATATTTGGCGGGCTTACTTTGTAATTCACACACACCTTACCAAAATTTCCCCCCAGGTTTTTGTGTGTGTGTTTTGTCTTAATCCTCACCCAAGGATATTTTTTCCATTGATTTTTAGAGAGAGTGGAAGGGAGGGAAATGGAGAGAGAGAGAAACATCAGTGTGAGAGAGACATATGGATTGGTTGCCTCCCGCATACGGCCAGACCAGCTGCCCCAACCAGCTGAAGATTGAACCTGCAGCCTAAGTACGTGCCCATGGCTTCAGTGTGTGGGCTGATGCTCTAACCACTGAGCATACTGGCCAGGCCCCCTCCCCTTCCCCGCCCCCCCACCCCCACTCCGGGTTTTTATTTGTTTGCTATTCTATGCCTAAATAATGTTTGCCGCGCATATACTACATATATATTATTTTATGAGGTCAAATGTATCTTTTCTTTCATGGATTCTGTGTCTCACTGAATATTGAACTTATTCTCATGTGCTTATTTGCTGTCTATCTTCTTTTGATAAAACATCTGTCTTAGTCCTTTGTCCATTTTCTAATTGGACCTTTTAAAAAATGTTGAGTTTTAAGAGCTCTTTATTTTACATACTAGACCTTTATCTGATATTGGGTTGCAAATCTTTTCACCCTTTAACTTATATTTTCAACTTCTTAACAGGGTATTTCAGAGAAAAAGTTTTTAATTTAGATGAAGTTCAGTTTTTACTTTTAAGGATCTTCTTTTTAGTGTCAACTTTAATGACTCTTTATGAGGTTATAGATACCAGGCATTTCTCTTATGTTTTAAATAAAAGTTTTATGTTTTAAATTTGCCTGGGACCCATTTTGAGTACATTGTGTGTGTGTGTGTGTGTGTGTGTGTGTGTGTGGTATAAGGTTTGGGTTGAGGTTCATGCTTTGCCTGTGGATGTGCAGTTGCTCCAGCATCATTTATTAAAAAAGCATTTCTTCCTCCATTGGATTACTTTTGCATCTTTGTAAGAAATTAGTTGGACGTATTTGTGTGGGTCTATTTCTAGGTTGTCTATTCTGTTCCATTGATCTATGTGTCTATTACTCCATCAAGGCTACCCTTTCTTGATTAGCTATATAGTCATGTTCAAATTGAGTAGACTGACTCCTCACACTTATTTTTCTCAAAATGTTTTTAGCTAATCTAAGTCACTTTGCCTTTCCATATAGATGTTACAACAATCTTGTCTATTTTTAAAAAAATCTTGCTGGGCCCTAACCGGTTTGGCTCAGTGGATAGAGCGTCGGCCTGTGGACTCAAGGGTCCCAAGTTTGATTCCGGCCAAGGGCATGTATCTTGGTTGCAGGCACATACCTAGTAGGGAGTGTGCAGGAGGCAGCTGATCGATGTTTCTCTCTCATCGATGTTTCTAACTCTCTATTCCTCTCCCTTCCTCTCTGTAAAAAAATCAATAAAATATGTATTAAAAAAATCTTGCTGGGCTTTTGATCAAACTATATTAACCCTTTGGGTTAATTTGGGAAAGACTTAGCTTCTGTACTACATTGAGTCTTCTAATTCGTGAACATCTTTCTCTATATTTGGTTTCTTCCATTGGCTTTGTGTAGCTTTCTTTCTTTTTTGTTTTAATATATTTTTATTGATTTCAGAGAGGAAGGGAGAGGGGGAGAGAGATAGAAACACCAATGATGAGAGAGAATCATTGATCCACTGCCTCCTGCATGTCCCACACGGGGGATTGAGCCCACAACCCAGCATGTGCCCTGATGGGGAATCGAACCGTGATGTCCTGGTTCACAGGTCGATGCTCAATCACTGAGCCATGCTGGCCAGGTGGCTTTGTGTAGTTTTCAGCATACAAGTTCTATACATACTTTGTTAAATTTATACTTAAATATCTAATTTTTTTCTGTGTAGGCATAATGGTATTGCATTTTTAATTTGTGTCCACGAGTTCATTTCTATCATATAGAAATAAAATTTTTATATGTTGATCTTATATTTTCATTTTAGGATTTTTATTTTAGATTTCTTGGGAATTTGTACATAGAAAATCATGTCATCTGCAGTTAGGGGCAGCTTAATTTCTCCCTTTTAAATCTGTGTGCTATTTATTTACTTCTGTTGCCTTATTCAGTGGTTAGAACTTCTAGTACCATCCTATATAATAAAAGCCTAATATACAAAATGACCAAATCACGGAATGGTCGGTGGGGGGGCAGGGCCAGCAAGTGGGCCAGCCAAGGTGGGTGCCAGTGGGCAGAGGGAGGGGATAGTGATGGGGGGGTGGAGGTGGCAACCAGTGGTGGTGGAGGGGCAATTGGGGGGCAGGGCTGGCTGCTCGCCAGCTGGCACTGTCCCCTGATCGGCCCACCAGTCACCTCCCACAGAGGGAGGCCAGACTGTGGGAGGCCAGACAGAGGGAGGCTTAGGCCTCTGAGGGCTTCTGGACTGCGAGACGGTGCAGGCCGGGCTGAGGGATCCTCCCCCCTCCCCCCCGCCCAGTGCATGAATTTTTGTGCACCAGGCTTCTAGTGTTAAATAAGAGTGGGTATCCTTATCTTGTGCTGGCTCTTAAGAGGAAAGGATTCATTTTTTTTTCTCACTAAATATAATATTAACTGTAGGTTTTTGTAGCTGTTCTTTATCATGTTTAGGGAGTTCTCTTCTATTCCTGGCTTTCTGGGAATTGTTAGCATGAATGGGTGTTGAATTTTATCAAATGCTTTTTCTCCTGTCAGTAGATATGATCATATGATTTTTTTTTACTCTTTTGCCTATAGTGGATCACATTGATTGATTTTCAGATTTTTAGCAAGCCTTTCTTGCATGTCTGAAATAAATCCACTTGGTCACGGTGTACAATTTCTTGGGACCTAGTGGTCTGTAGTTTTTGTTGTTGTTGTTTTGTTTGTTTTTAATACCATCATTGTCTGGTGTTGGTACTAGGCTAATACTAGCTTCATAAAACAAAAAGTGCTCTCTCCTTTTTACAAAATATTTTTTGCACATTTTCTTCTCAGACTTTTATTACTTCTATTTCAATTTTATATTTATCTAAATTTTGTTATGAAATTAGAGGTGAAGTAGGAAAACAAAAACTTAAAGGTAGAGTCAAAGGAACCTGATAATTTGAATTATTTGCAACTTGGGACACAATATATGGAGGTGTTAACAATGATTTCTTCAGAACTTTCTTCCTCTAAGAGGCCTGTTTACGTGAATGTTGCTTAATTGTGTTTTGCCTTTGCTTTATTGCTTTTCAGTTTATGATGACATTTTATACTGTGGTATACTATTGCTTTCACGAAATGTCAAGTTGCTTCATGCTTATGTGGTTTCTCCTATAGTAGTGAATATGCTTCTCCAAGGCCGAGATTATGTTGCTTATTTCTTTATATTTCAGGAAATCTAATGCAGTGTTCTGCCTACAACAGAGTTTTAATAAATATTGTTGACTGATAGGGTGGCCTAAAGGGGAAACAGAGTGTAAGACAGGGAGAACTGTTATAACACAGGAAGATTCAGGCAAATAGACCAGATTCCCACGTTTCTCTCTGATGACAAAGTAGAAACAATCAAAGGAGGCCCCCTGTGTGAAGTGGATTCTTCTGGAGCAGACCACCCGGCCATTTAATCAAGTCTGGTCAGTGCCCCAGGGAGCTTTTCCTTCAGGCTACAGCCTTGTGCATAGCACTGGGCCAACAGCCTCCCACAGTCGTCATTAACGCAAGGGCAACACACACACACACACACACACACACACACACACACCAATTGGTCAGAAAAAGACGGAGCCATTGAAAAAAAACTGCACAAAGTAAAGGAGACTGTTTATATGTTTCAGTTTCTCAGCATCTGCGGTTATCATCTGTTTTCAGTTTGGTAATTTTTATTAAGGGAAAGTAGCACATGCTGTCATAGGAACTGCTCCAGCTCACGCTCCCCAGCAGGACGCTGGGTATCCCTGGTGTGCGGAGACATGATATGTTTTCTGCCAGTGGATGAGGTGGAGGGAAAGCTTTGCTCAGCATTAATTTTTAGTTCACAGAAACAGACAGGCCATGGACAGACATGTGAAAGGCAGAGAACAATTACGCCATTGAAGAAGTTTGTCCATTAATTTCACAAATAATTGTTAAGCACTCATAGTCCCTCACAATGACTTTATTTCCCCATGGAGATTTACGACAGTTGGCCTGCTATCAGGAGGTTAACCTTTGGGCTGTGATCTCCCCCTGTGGTCCATCTACATGCGTGGTCAGTTCCCCAACAGCCCAGTCTGCATCTGGGAGACAAAGCTGCCTGGGTTTGGGAGTGTGGCCTATAGTTAGAGAGAAGAGTACAAAGCTAATTGACTGTAACAAAACCAGAGCTTCATTAGCACCAACTGAGTGAATTGACCACAGTGATTTGGAAGGAGAGTCTGGCCACTGAAAGTTGATCTCTGGTAAACTCTGAGACTAATTTACATTTTTATATGCTTTGAAGGAAGAGCTGATAGCAGGTGTGGCAATATAGGTGGATCTTTCCGCAAGGACATCTCACAGGTAACAGTGAAGGAGAAAGTAATGTTGCAAACACATTTTCCTAGAGTAAGAACTGTGGCGGATGTTGCTGACTTTGAAAATGACCATGATGTCTGCCCAAGGCTGAGAAAATGAAAAGAAAATAAGGTGGGGTCTGAGACTGGAGATTTCTGGGTATTTGTCCCCATAGGCCATGAGGCAACATAATACTTTCAGAAGATGGCCAGCATCGAGTTCAAGACAGAGCCTAGCAGGGGCCCTTTAATGACAGTAGGTCTCTTCTGGGAAGTTGGGTTGGGTTGCTTGGCCTAGCGGCTACTTCTTAAAAGCAAGCAGAAGCCCTCTTGCAGGTGTCTGAGAAATTGTGCCACAGACTTTCCATTGTTGCTATGACTGTGAACTTCGTAAGACTTTTGGACTTCAAATGCTGAAGCTCTTCTACAGAATTATTGTACGTAGCTCAGATCCTCCATGGATGACTATGATCCCACCACTTCCTTGATACTCAACGTCATCTACCTAACTTGCCTGCCTGATCCTGCTGTTTCTGTCACTCACAAACTCATTTGACCTCAGGCAAGGGCTTAATTTCTCTGAGAGTCAATTCCTTTTCTGTAACTCATGGGGGGAAAAAAAGACTGTCTTTCTGGAGGCAAGGAAAGCAACCAGGATGGAAACTCTAGGCTGCACATGGTTGTAGTGTAGATAAAATAATATATGTGTCATGTATACTGTAAAGTTCTGCCAACATCCCCTCCTCAAGGCTGATGTACATAACCTCAGCTTCTGGGAAAACAGATGCTGATGGATCAAAGCTGTTCTCCTCACTGGGAATTGCCCTCAGCAGCAGGAAACTGTCTACCCCAAGGTCACATCTCCTCCTAAGGGAATACCTGCAATCAATGCTTGCCTTCTAGAGGGATCCATAGGCCTGTCCTTCTTACTCTATTTTGGGACAATTCTATAATGGCCATCCCAGCTCTAGAGCTCACCATAGAATCTGCTGAAATTCACCTGTAACCTCTCATGGATCAGCTTCTGCCCCTGTCAATCCTACCTTTTTCATATCCTGACAGGTATCTCTTTCAAGAATAGTCTTGAAACATTTTTTGCGTGCAACATTCCATTTCAGAGCCTATTTTTAGGGAACCAAGTTGAAGACACTTGGTACCAGGAATTGCCACAGGAAACAGACTCTCATAAAAGAATTATTTGCTAGCTGAATGCTATATATAAATAGAATATATATAGTCCATGTCCTGTTGTACTTGTGTAACTGTTGAGATTTTGACTAGTGGTAAAGTGAATTGGGATTTTGGTGGAAGGAGGTATCCTGAATGGTATTGGGAAATACGAGGGGAATTGTAATTATGGGAACTTTGGAATTGATGGCTATTGCTGAGTACCACTGATTCATCAAAGAGGGAATGATGACAGGCTAGGGTGATTAATTACCAACACAAGGCAGAATGTAAAAATTAGAGGACCTCTTTGGTAGCATTTAGGGGAATCCTAATCTCTTGGATTTCCCTAAATGCAGACAAAGAAGAGGATCAAGTTCACGACTTAATCAAAGGGGTAGTGGAGCTTCAGAGAAGGTTGAACACATATCCTGGAAGTTCTCCTAAGCCAATGTCAGTGCCTAACTAGTGGGGGAGTGGGGCCCTGACACTTGGGCTAGGGATACCTGGGTAAATATATTTGTGAACTTTGAAATCCTAATTCCCTTAAATCTGCTGGGCTGTAGAAATGGTGCATCTTCACTTATTTGAATATAGTGGCTCTACTTTGCTTGAAGATCAGGCAGAAGCCTCAGTAATGAGAAAAAGTCCTCTGTCCCCCAAAGTTTACCCTCCTTCCTTTCCTGGTAATCAGCAAATGACAACAATCAAGTCTCTTACCCTACAATCCAGCAATCATGCTTATTGGCATTTACCCAAGAGTTGAAAACTTATGCCCGCACAAATACCTATATGTGAATACTTGTGGAAACTTTGTTCATAATTGCCAAAACTTGGAAGCAACTAAGATTCCTTCAGTAGGTGACTGGATAAATTAACTGTGTACATCCAGACAATGGAATATTATTTGGTACTAAAAATAAATGAGCTATTGGGCCATGAAAAGACACAGAGAAACCTTAAATGCATATTACTAAGTGGAAAAAAATATCCAATCTGAAAAGGTGACATGCTGTGTAATTTCAAGTTTATGACATTCTGAAAAAGGCAAAACTATAGAGACAGTAAAAAGATCACTAGTTGTCAGGGGTTGATGGGGAGTGGGAATGAATAGGCAGCGCATAGGGAAATAAAAATACTCTCCGTGTTACCAAAATGATGGATACATGTCATTATACTTTTATCCAAAAACCATAGAATGTACAATACCAAGGGTGAATGCTAAGGTAAACGCTGGACTTTGGTGATTGATGTGTCACTGCAAGTTTATCAATAGTAACAAGTTGATTACTTTCACCCTGGAAAAGACAGCAATTCATTTTTACTGGAAGCCACACGTGTGTGGGGTTATGAGTTTGCGTTTCCTGCCCACAGAGATTCTGCCCAACACTACTATCTGAGCACTTACAGAGGATTTGATTCATCACCACGGAATACTGCATAACATTGCCTTGGACCAATGGGCCCACTTTACAGCAAAAGATGTGACTCATTGGGCACATGATTATCGATTCTTTGGTCCCATCACACACTGTGAGATGCCAGCTTAGAGATAATTCTTTCTGAGGATAGGGCTCCATCCTCCAAAATGCAGCATACCCTCTCAGCTTTAGGCTCTGTTGGAATAGAGACCCTAGTTCCTAGAGGGAGAATTTTTTCACTTGTCATAATACAGGGTGTCCCCCCCCAAATGTATACATACTTTGAATGATTGTAAAGCCAATGTTTATTAACATACAGTTCATTTTTAAAATTTAAAAGAATCTATAGAAATGAATAATTTTTTTTTGTCAACGCCTGTTTTCAAACTGATGGCCATTCTGGTCCAGGCACTGCTGATAACGGGAAGCAGTGGAATCATAAACATCAGGAATCCTTCCGTTCTGTGTTTGTGCACCCTCAATTCGTCAACTGCCGCCGGTTTTGTGCTGCAAACTTTATCATTTATGTATCCCCATAAAGAAAAGTCTAGTGGCACTTCAGGATAAATGTCTTTGTTCAAAGCTTAGTCTGGCTTCGCCCATTATTGCAAATCAGTTAAACCTGAAAAGGAGTGAAAATTAAGTGAGTTATCAGCTGTTAAGGTGTGTGTACATTTTTTTGGACACCCTATATAATAGATCCTGGTAAGAGGGAAGGATGAGAATGTGGCAAGCTGTCACAAATCCCAGAGCCTCACAGGCCAAAGCAATAAACATTCACAGACCTGAGCGCCCTTCATGGGTCAGTTATTTTACTGTTCATGTTGCACACACTGAGTATTTAATTCTCGGAGGTGGGTATGACTCTTCACATGTGACCAAGAAACTGATGCTCAAGTGGAGAGAATCTATCCACTTTCTGGTGTGCCATTTGCCCCTCAGAATCCTCTCATTTCACAAATACTCTTATTTTCCTGGCAGCATGTCATTGCCCGGGATCGCACTGCTCCCAGTGAGCAGTCCAAGATATCCTGCTTCACAGTGCATAGTGATCCTAAAGTAGGAGGTATGCAGTACTGCTCCCTGAATCTGAACTCTTGCAGGGGTCCTCAAACTACGGCCCTCGGGCCACATGCAAATACAAATATTATATTTGTTCCCGTTTTGTTTTTTTACTTCAAAATAAGATATGTGCATAGGAATTTGTTCATAGTTTTTAAAACTATAGTCCGGCCCTCCAACGGTCTGAGGGACAGTGAACTGGCCCCCTGTTTAAAAAGTTTGAGGACCCCTGTCTTAATGTATAAAGGACAAGGAAGAGAGTGAACTGTTCTTCCTGACCTCAAATTCTAGTAAAGACAATCTTCTAGTATCTGAACATCAGACATTCTTTGGTGGTGGGAAAGTGTTGAAGTTAATATTCTCCAGGGTTCGTTGGCTGGACAGGAATGGTGTAATTAGTGTTGCAATATTTGTTAGCAAGGACGTATGGAAGGATTGACTGCAAGAATCTTAGTTTTGGACATGTTCTTCCCTAGAGAATACACTAGTTTCCTTTTCTGTCTTTTCACCACCTCAAAGTCGGATGGGCAATATTTTTCTGAATAATATGTGCCTAGAGAGCTATTGGAGGAAAAATTTGTTTTGTCTTGTGACTTATAGCAGCAAGGAACTGCAAGGAGGGGAGGGGAGGGAAAGGGAGAGGAGGAGAGAGAGAGAGAGAGAGAGAGAGAGAGAGAGAGAGAGAGAGAGAGAAGAGAGGAGAGAGGAGAGAGGAGAGAGAAAGAAGAAGGAGGAGGAGGAGGGGTGGGGGGAGGAGGAAAGAAGAGAGAGAAGAGGAAAGGAAAGGAAAGGAAGGTGAGAGTCAAGAAAAAGGGATCTCATGAGGGAAAAAATGCCTCATTCTGCCCCTCCATGCCAAATGGGTATGTGCTGTGGCTCAGAGCATTTGGCAGAATGGCCAGCTCAGTCAGCAACAGCAGCAAGAGAGCCGTGGCTCAAGGCCAGCAGGAGGAGGCTGCATGGCAGCTGGGGGCTGAGCACAGGTGAGAGGCTGGCAGGAGAGAGAAGTACCAGGAGCAAATTGGAACTAGCACAGAGACTGGGTAATTAAATTTAAGATCTATGCGGTAGGGAATGAGTGACTAAAAATCATCTTAAAGCTGCTATTGGATTTTGAGGTGAATGTGTTTCTGGGACATTTGCTGAGATGAAAAAGATATAAGATTACAGGGCTATACATTTATGTCCCATGTGTCTGCTTCAGGGGCAGCCCATTTTTAGTAAAACAGAAGGTTCTGGACTCTGTCTCCCTCTCCCAGGACACCTTCCTCTAGAACAGTGGTCGGCAAACTGTGGCTCACGAGCCACATGCAGCTCTTTGGCCCCTTGAGTGTGGCTCTTCCACAAAACACCGACTTCTGCGCATGGGCCACGAAGTTTCAATCGCACTGTACATGCGCGCCCGCACGTGGTATTTTGTGGAAGAGCCACACTCAAGGGGCCGAAGAGCCTCATGTGGCTCACGAGCCACAGTTTTCGGACCACTGCTCTAGAACTTTTGAATAAGATAGGCTGGTCTCTGCTCTGGGTCAGCCAAGCACAAGGTTGCTTCTCTGCTGTTGCCTTCACCTTCCCACTCAACCCCCACTCAACCTCTGCTGCCTTTGCCAGCAATTCCTGGAACTTGGCACAGTCTCTCTCTTGCTTTGTTCCCCAAGGTATTGCTACCGCAGAGGTTTGGGGTGTAGCAGTTCTCACTGAAGGTTTGGAGACAAAGCAGAGCAATAACTGAGCCGCCTCAAAGCAGGTTCTTGTCTGGCCTTCACAAGCTGCAGTGTGGCTGGGCTCTTCTCCCCTGGCTGCTTGTAACATTCTCTTCTTCTTCCTGTTCTGGTCTGAATGGCAATTCCTCCCCCTCCTCTGTCCTCAATGGCTGCCATCAAACAGTAGGCCCGGGCTCCCTGATTTCACCCTGGTGGGTCTTCCATTCCATCAGCCTCTTGACCCCGTCCAAAACCCCTCTTTTGTAGCCAGGCTTTGATAGTGACACACGTCACCCCAAACAGGTTCCTAACTCTCAGAATGAAACATGAGTCTTTGATTTCTAATTCCTCACTTTCCTCTGTTCACTTTTCTTTCCCCATTTCTGGGGCGCGGAGCCCTTGGGTTTATATCAAGCTAATCTCTATAGACCCATCCTGGGGGCATCAGTTCCTTTGTGAGCAAAATGGGAGGTCTTTGATCTAGCATCTCCTCTTTCAACATCTAACCCAGAGCCCAGAAAAAGGTTTAAAAATATGCTTGTAAGATTCTTCACTTTAGTTTAGCTTGTGATAGAGAAAAGTAGGAAAGAATTTAGCCGTTCATTAATACAGAAATAAATACGTAGATTATGGCCTGTAATACAATAAAGTACCATGCAACTATTAAAACAATGAGGAATCTCTATTTTTGCTTATCTTGAATGACTCTAACAATTTATTATAAATTGAAAAAGCACTTTCTGAATCAAAAAGGAGAACATGATAAAAAACATGCACCTCTCTTTCTGAATGTACAGATATCTTGATAAACATAAGAAATAGTCAGAAAGGGAGGGCTCCAGTCTGTTTTTGGATGGTGGAGTGGGAGATTTGTGTTTTAACATCTTACTTTATATTATTTATCATGGAGGTCATTAGGTCATGGAATTATGAATGTCTCTTAAAATATTTTTTAAGTAGAAACATTTACAGATACAGTACAATGGACTATATGAAGCCAATGGACACAAAATAAGGGATCAGGTTAAATAATCTCTAGATCCTTTCAAATTTTATTATTCTGAGAGTATGTATTTCTATGTAAGGAACAAATAAAACTTTTAAAATATAAAGCACTTGAAATAATTTTTTGAATACATTAAGCACAGCATGTGTGACTCTTATCCAAAAATTTAATTGTATTAACACTGTATCCTGTTGCTTTCTTATATTCTTTTTTATTGTTATGTTTAAAGATGCTCAGCAATTTAAAATTATTACTGAAATTAAGTTTTTTCCCTAAAAACTTAAATAATTTACTAAATAATTAAATGTACGCATATGTAAATCCTTTGTAGTATCTAGTATATATAGTACTACATATATAGTACTTAACATTCTTTATTCAACCAGAAAATTAACCACACAACATTTCTGTGATCAAGGTAGGGCTCAGGTAGGAAAAGAGACATCTCCTAGCCCTCGGGCCATAGAGCTGTAGTGTTCTCACGCTGTTTTCACTGCCTGAAGGCTGGAGCTTTGGGGCCCTTGCCTTCTTGCTCATTTCCTCTTGTCCCACCCAGGACCACTGTGTTTAATGGATGAGTAAGTGGCCATGAGGAGAGAGGTAAGAGTAGTATTTCAGGAATATATCTATCAGTTGAGTCACTGACTCTCTATTGTAAGTCTTTATCACATTCTCTGGCCACCAGACTGTCCAGCCTTGATCCAACATGTACCTATGCAACCCTAGGTATAGCATTCTGGCACATCCTGTTGAACCCAGTATTCCAGTATATTAAAAGAAAAACAACACAACAAAACTAGATTTGGCCCTTTAAGAAACTGAATTAGCTCTTTCAGATCAAGACAAGAGTCTACTTATTCTGCGGAAGCAGTAATTCAGTTATAGTTGTCCTGGTGGCCTAAAAAAGTCAGCGCCGCTTCCAGAGGTGCCTGATTTACTCCCTGGACATAATTTATGTCCTGGGAAAGTCTGATTTGGTGAGTCTTTGTTCTGTGAAGCTCAGAAGCAGGTCAAACATTGAGAATTCAGCATGTGACCTTGAAATTTGTGGCACAGATGCAACACCATTCAAAATGGAAATAATAAAGCCTCCACATTCTGGAAGTTTTTTTGATGCATTTTTCTTCTTGTTCAATTTTGCAACCCTTGATCTCGGGAAGAGTTTCTCTAACATAAGGCTGCTGCCAGCATAACAATTCATTCCCACAACATCTAATGTAACTCAATCGCCCTGGGACAGTTGCTGAAGAAAGAACTGATAGCAACAACCCACACTACTAGAGCAAGGTCTCTTTCCCTTCATTCAGTCTCTTGTCATGTTTGTTTTCAATCTGTCCAGGGGATGTTAGAGATTTGGAGCGAAATGTGTAGCTTCACTCAATAGGGAATGGTCTTATTCTTACCTTGCCAAAAATGACTAATAAAGTACAAACCCGGAGAAGATGAGAAGGTTGTATTTTGTCACCAGGGAGTCCTCCCTCTCGGATGTCCCTTCCCAATCTCCTCTACTATTCTGCCCTTCCCTCTTTAGCCTTGATTTTAGTGTTGGGGGTTTTTGTTACTTAATAAGTGGTGGCTTTTGAATCAGGCATTATAGGAAAGCATTTAAAAAAAAAGGAACATGAGGTCCCTGCTCTCAAAATGCCTATAACCAAAGGGCTCCATATCCTGTAATCATTTTTATTTCCTTTTTGTCCCCCACTGGGGGACAGTGAGATGATCACATTTTATTTCTAATCAGGAAAATGTAGATGAGCTTGGAACCTTTAAAAAATATTAGTTAGTAGCAGCCATGTTTGAATTGGGCAGATTCTCATATGACTTTGGGACCAAGAGCTTGAGTAACAGGGAATTTTGACCAGCATGTTCAATAAAGGGGAGCTGGTAGCTTTTATTTAAAAGTTAGAAAGCCCCAATTTATGTATCTCTTGGTTTTGTCACCAGGCTGACTGCAGACAAAGTGGATTTCTAAGCCAGATGGTTCTCCATTTGAGGCAGTCAACAGTATTTGGCAATCTGAACTTTCCATAACTCCAGTGACAAGCTGGGATGCTCTAGCCAGGAAGCTGAGATACTGAGATCCAGAACATACAGGACCAGCAGATGCTGAACAGGGCTGAAGATGTGGTTTCCGGCCCAACTACCTCAGGAGTCCATCAGCCACAGTATGCCTGTTTCTTGCTCTGTAGGCTGGAGAATGTGTGTAAGTGAACATTTTCTTTATTTCCTACTCCATTTTCCCTGTAGCTGGGGTGCATTTGGACACTGTCTACCAGGTTGCAAAAAATATTATTTTCTGTCTCCCAGAAAAATCAAGGGAAGAACCATGTAACTCTTCGATTCCCTCATGGACCCTGTATATAGTAGGCGCTTAAAAATATACTTGTTGATTAAATCAGTAATTGATCAAGTAAAATTTTCATAGCTCCAAGATAGTCACCCTCTCCTTTGGATGAGCAGAAAATCAGTCTCCATTTATTTTAATCCTTTGCATACCCTTTCATATTGACACTTGCTGCCTAGCGACCATGCTTTGAATTAGTGAGGACACTGATGAAGAGATGGATAATGCCACATTAGGTTTGTTGAATATTGCAAACTTCTTTGAGTTCAGAAAAACCCAGAACATGTTTTGCAAAACACTTTCCCCTCAATGTTTTAAGAGCATGTGGACTCAGATGGAAATTTAATCTGCATGTTCATTTACACATAACTCATCAAAACATTTTAAACAGACCTTTGAAGTCTGTAGAGCTTTTTCAATCTATTTTATGGAAACTTTTCAAGCATTTTTTGAGGTTTTCATAGAAAGCTGTGTTTGGCCAAGACCAAATATATTGGATACTGGACCTTCTCATCCCTACTGAATATTTTGTATTGATCCACATTTTATACCCTATATTCATATGAGTTTTGTTCTTGTGCCAAACCATTTCTTCATTTCCAAATTGATGCTGTTCTCTAAACTTTATGAAGAGAGGGACATACAATTGGAATTTGAAAGGAACAAAAACATTGTTAGACTTTGATGGATAAAAGCTGGGCATAGTTATTCTTTATGGCTTTCTAATGGAAGACAAAGGTACCATGGGAAATTCTAACTGGTCAAAAGAAAAAGAAATCCATTTGGTTTGAGAATTACTAGTGTCTCTATTAGTTGGTGAATCTCAATATGCTCAGAAATACTAATTTGGTTTCATTTAGATCCATGAAATAATGACAGATTTTTTGGCAGAGAATGGCATGGTCATATTTGCATTTGTTAAGAGGTTGTTACAGCAGTGGAGGATAGAGCTGAGGGAGGCCTGATTTACATAGTTCCTGCAGTGGTCTAGGTGAGGAGGTGGAAGGCAGGCACACAGATTTGATATATATTTAGAAAGTCAATTAGCAGGACTAGAGCACATTTGGCTAGCATGGGTAAATAGTGGATGATAGTGATAGAAAGTGAGGTAAGGAATACAGAAAGAAGAGCAGGTTTGGAATGAGAGAGTTGGTTAACTCAATTATAGACATGTTGGCTCTAACATGTAAATTAAGATATTGAGGTGTAAGGAGGTATTGGACTTATGATTCTGAAGCAGTGGGCAGAGTTCTGGGCTGGATAAAAATTTGTCAATTACCAGATTATAGTTGGTTAGTCAAAGGTGAAATGTGGGTGAGTTCACTTGTGAAGGTTAGTAGATCAAGTTTGTAAATTGGGAGAGAGAGGAGAACTGGAGAACACAGCATAGAGTAAAGGGGTTTTCTGGGTGATCGAAGAATGGGCATGCTTGTGTAGGCTGAGGAAAAGGGTCCATTTAGAGAATGAAGAATTGAAGAGCTAGGGTTGAGACGGGATTTCTCAGGGAAAATGGTAGAAACAGGATGGAGGGCTGGGTCAAAATTAGGTGGAATTTTGGCATATAGGAGAGAGAGTTCTTTCTCCGAGACCAGACTGAAAGCTTCTATTCTGAAATATATGATAGCGTATATTTCTCAACTTTTTCCTGTTCTCTAAGTTGTAATGTCAATATTTTGGGGGAGCTCTCTGGCCCGGCCCAGTTCCATGCTTATTGTTGGCTCTCATGCTTTGCCAATGATGTGGAGGGTTATGTGTGGTCCAGGTAGGATCAAGAGTCCATCCCTAGACCAGTCACTGTGCTTGTAGGACCTGTAAGACTATTTTTAGAATAAAAACATTGTGTAGTTTGGTGGGTAATGAGTAGGAAACTATTTAAAAACGTTCAGTAGATAAGACGTAAAACAGGTAACTCTAATGAAGTTGTCTTAGTGAGGTTGCCTAAAGAGTTATCCTCAGACAGGGATTCAGTTTATGTGATTGACTGAGGCGCATTTCTCAGAAAACCATCGTGAAGCAAAATAAGGAAGGGGAAGGAGTCGGGCCAGGATGTGATCCTTGGTCTCATCGTGGGAAGTTTAAATCTCACTGCAGAGTTGCTCTACTTTGAAGCAAAAGGGCCAGGCTTTTGCATCTTCCTATGGCTCTTTGGTCAACTGCTGGGGTTGGGAATACGGTATAGGTGTGATGGTGCTGATGGTGCTGATGGTGGTGGTGGAACCTTCCAAGGCTTCCTTGTGAAGTGGCTCCAGTCAGCCCAGAGCCAGTTTCTGGAGAATGTAACAGGTCTACGCCCTTAGCTCACTCTGGCTGCAGTTGAGGAAATGGGCGCACTGGCTGGTATGATACAGGAAAGTCACCAACAGCATCTATTGCAACACAACACAATCCTTTCTCTGTTCAAATAGAATATATCTCTGAAAATTTAAAAAGCCAATACATCATCAAATACATACTGTTTATTATATGCAATATATCATTTTAAATTTAACCAAAAAATTACCTCTCTACTTAGCAGCAACATGATGATCATTTATTAAACTGATAAAGTTAATGGTTTCATTTTATCAATATTTGCTCTGTCTGGGTTATGTGCTGTTCTGACAAAAAGTCTAAGTATTAGAAGAACCTAATGGGCTCTGGTAAAATTGAGCATACCAGAGCTGGGAAATCCGTCTCCAGCCTTAATTGTCTCATAGGGAAGAGCATCTTTTCATGTGCTTATTTGCTGTTCATAAATATTTGGCAAAGTATCTGTTTCAATCTTTTATCCATTTTTAAAATTGGTTGTTTATTTTCTATATATTGACTTTTGAGACAGATAGACAGACATACACATACATTGTACATACACAGATTATATGTATATTTGAATTTTGATGATGTCTCCTTGCCAACTTATAAATTCCTCAGAACAAGGGAGTTCCTTGAAAACAAAAGGCACATTTTAATATGCAAGTCCGTGGCATCCAGTTGAGATTCAAGTGCTTGATGGATAGTTCTTAAGCATTTCATGATGGTAAGGACAAGTCCACATGTTGTTGTTTTTTCACACATTTGGAGACCATGCTACACAGAGTCAGATATTTTTTAATGTTAAGACTGTGCATTAACCTCATCTTATTTAAAGAATTCTGTATGCATAGCATATGTGATACACTTTGCAAAAGAAATACTTTTCAAGTTTTTAGAGAATGAAGACTGTCTTTATAGATAATTTTAAGTAACGAATAAACAATTTTAAAGAAACTAGTGACTGTGTACCAAATGCAGAATGCGTTAGTTGGTTATATTGCCAAAGGGCAGAATCTTGGTTTCTGAAAATAACTTGAAGAAGTTCATACCAATTAGCAACCCAAACTGAACTCTCGTACAAAGCTTAATGTCATTTGGGATAAATGTCATTTGAAAAGTGAACAAGAAAAATAGATTAAACTGCTGATAGGAGCTCTGCCTTCTTCTCTGGTTGACTCAATCCCATGCAAGCCAGTAGCAGCAATTCCCATCGCTGTGAGAAAAGATGATTTTCTTGAATCAAAGGATACCACATTCAGCGTTGTGGCACACAATACTAGTCTTTTTTATTTGAGCCTAGTTTCATTTTTAGATGGAATGGACAATTTCCAGGAGTCACTGGAACTGTAATGGAGTCCCTAGATCTTCTTCACTCTTCTGGTGGCTGTCAGCTAACCGAACCCAGGACTTTCGCTGCTGAACCATCCAAGATCCTTCAGTTTTGTTTTATCCTCCGACTCTGATGTTGCACAACCTGAGATCTTTCTGGTTGCAATTTTCATTCTATTTGCTTTTGTCTCATTCTCAGAGTCCAGGTGTCACATTCTACCTGAATGGCGTAGCTTCATACAGGAATTTCTTAACTCTGCTAACTATATTGTTAAATGCTTTACCCACTTTATGGAAAGGATTACTTTGTGGAAATGTTCTTATTTTCATGTTATGATTTACATATGGGAGCCTATGGTAGTTTCCCTGTTATTTAGACACTAAATTAAACCATCCGAATCTGGTAATATTCACTATCATCCCATAGCAATTCTTGGAGTGTTTTTAAGTCCCAGACACTTTTCACATGTTATCTTTAATCTTTACACAGTTTTGTAAGATAATTCTTAATCCACTCATTTTACAAATTAGGAAAACTAATTTACTCACTCTGATTACACATCCAGTAAGTCAGAGTTTATTATTGGTATTACCAGTGGCAGCAATATATATTTTTTAATTGCTGTTAAAGCGTTGTGATAGATTTGGTAACAATAAGTTGTGAAAGCATTGCAATCTTTACCGATACATTTTGAAAAAAGTTTATGGTACTCGTGAAGAGTTAGTGTAACTGAATTTAATTACATATTTAAAAGATATGAAATGGAGACTTAGGACCTTAGGTCCCTGGAAGCTTCTACAATCTCTTGAATAATCAAATATTTTGACTTCTATTATTACCTATTTTTCTACTTTGAAAGGGAGACAAAGTTTACTTGTATACATGTATCAGTATATATGGACTTCCAAAGTTTGTTACTTTGGATCTTTCTGGGTTGAATAAGGATTCCTTTTATAAAAAAAATTGATTTAAAATATTTGCTAGTTTACACATTTCAAGAGCATATATGAGTATTGGAAAATGACCATTTACAAGGTTAATTGTCACCCCATTCAGATGCAAATAAAGAGGGCAGCTTCCTAAAACCGAAGATAATTTTCCAGGGAAGTGTGTTTCAGAACTAGGGAACGAACAAGCTGTTAGAATGTAGACATCATTGTTTGTGGGAGCTGGCAAGGTCAAATTAGTTGGAAATTAATATCCTACAAAATGTATCAATTCTTCTTACATGTAGAAATGAAAAAAAATAATATTGTGTTACTGGATTTTGATAACAGTGGATGAAGGCAATAATGAGAAATGTATTTTGAAATCTTATATCCTGATGATATTTTCAATATCTCTTCATGGCACTTACTATTTTTAAATGATTTATTTATTTAAGTTATTTGTTGCCTAATGGTCAGCTCCCTCTCTGGATTGCAAGCTTCTTGATGGCCCAGAGAATATTTGCTTTGCTCACCATCATATCTGCCTGGCGTGATTTCTGGCACATACTAGTTGTTAAATAATTGTTAGATAAGTGAGCACATTTTTGTTCTTCTGGGACGATAGTCTGAGGAGGAGGCTAGCTGGACACAACACCTATATGCCTCTGAGCCTCACAAGGGGGAAGAGGATAGAGCCAGTGGCTTCTGTGCTCCCGGATTTCCAGGTCCTTCCCATTCTTGCCAGCAAGTGGAAGAAGGAGGATGGGGTCAAGCAATGTCCGTGCTATGGTCAGAATGAGAAAAGCGACTTTCAGTTTCTCAGAGAAAAGGGGAACTCAGAGTTAGGGGTCACTGTCTCAAGCCCAGCCAGCCTTGATAGGAGAGGGCTACGAGCTTCCTCTATTGTTAACTCCTGTGGGGCCACCTCGCTTCTGCTGTCTTCCTATCTAGCCAGGGTGGGCCTGGGTCGGCTGTTAGGGGTCCCTTTTCACTCCCTTTAATACAGAGGAAACAGAGTTCTAAGTTGAACATGGAAATCAGTGGAGAAGTGGGCTTCACATACAAACTTTTAATAGCCATCTTAGGTGAAACATTGAGTGCATTTTCTATATATTGAGAGACCGTTGGTTAGCAACAGGAAACCAACTTGAATAATAATTTGGCTCAATAAAAGAAGGATATGTGAAAAGTAGCTTTAGCATACAGGGCAGAAAACTTTGTACTGGAGAGAGAGAGAGAGAAAGAGAGAGAGAGACTGTTGTAAATAGGCTCTTGTTCTGTATTTTTTTGTTTTAGAGGACATGGTTAATTCTTATATAATGAACAAAATAATAAAATAAACTAAATGTGCTGTATAAAAACCTGGGTTTTCCCCCAACCCCAAACAAATATTTAGGTAAAATACCTAGGTAGGTAAAAGCTTTAATCCCAATAAAGTTCTGGCAGCAGTAATATCATGCACAAAACTCAGTATGTGCTGTCATTTTTAAGTGATTTCATTATAAAAGGCCTTTGGGATGTGCCAGGAAAAGAGGAGAGCTACAAGCACAGAGAAAGCAATACATTCTCTCTTTGGGTATCACTGTGCCTCCAGATCTCTGAAGTCAGAATTTGGGAAGAGTGAGAAAGAACCTGGCTGATTCCGTTTGCCAGGGAGCTGCAGAGAGAAGAAAGCTGACCCCGGAGGCTTGAAGTTCTGAAGAAAGGACTTCAGGACTCTAATGGTTCCCTCATGATACTTTTGTTGTGCAGCCTCTCCCTCTATTCTTCATCCAGGTTGTCATTTTTACTCTCCTGAGACCTGATTGATGATTTCAATGAGTTCTCCACAATAATCCTTGGGTGCTGGTTCTGATCAGCAAACTAGATGTTTGTTTCATTTTTCAGATATTCCCTTGATTGGTTCCTGGTTCCCAGTCTCCATAGTTTGCATTTTTTCCTTAAAAGAACAGCATTTGCCATATGCCATATCAATCCTGTAATTGATCCAAGTCCTTTTATAGTGGATTATACTGTTGAAAGCAATGATGGTGTCATTTGCTCTCTTAAATTAAAAATTTTTTTTTCTCTGTCTGTTTCCTCTGGGTGTTTGTACTCCAGTGCAGCTAAAAACCTTGAATTTGTGATGCCCACAAATGAGCGCACCAGCTGAATGAATAGATATGCACTTATATTCATGAATTGTCTTTATTTGAAAATTCAGTGGCCCACATTCAATAGTCACACATTCTAATTTTCCAAAGTAGAGGATTTATAGACCTAATAGTTGACAATTTCAATTCTTTACATGGACTTCTTTGCAATGCTGTTTAAAAGTGTGTTCTATTTGGGTGTAAGTTTCCAAAACTAAGCCAATGTCATAAAAATGTTTAATTAAGTGCAATTAAATCAGTAAAATTATTGCCTTTTTATACTTAGAGTAGAATCTAGGTCCCATTGATGGAGATTGATACAGAATCAGAATTTCATAAAAAGAAGGAATTTTTGAGCATCTAGTTTTATATTCTTGTTTTTCAAAGAAATTAAGCATCTTGTTATTTCTCAGTCTTTCTTAGAATGGAGAATATATTTGTTAGCATCAGAGCTGAAACTAGACCTAATTCTTCAGACTCTCAGTTATTACGCTACTTCACTAACTAAACATATAGATGGATTCTTTAGGTAAGCATGTTATTATTCTGTATAAGCAGAGGAATGGAGAAGCAAATGAGCATAGATGAGTGTTTAAATAGAGAAGCAAGGAGGTAAATAACTATATTGCTTCCATTTAAAAAATATTTTTATTGATTTCAGAGAGGGAGAGAGAGAGAGAATGAGAGATAGAAGCATCAATGATGAGAGGAATCACTGATTGGCTTCCTCCTGCATGACCCATACCGGGGATCAAGCTCACAACCTGGGCATGTGCCCTGACTGAGAATCAAACCATGACCTCCTGGTTTATAGGCTGATGCTCAATCACTGAGCCACACTGACCAGGCTTTTTTTTTTTAAAAATAAAGTTTATTTTCAAACTTATTTAAGGTGATCATCTTGACTATGTTTGGAAAATTGAATGATTAAAGATCATGCAACACTACCTAGGTTTGCATATCTAAGTTTAAGTCCATCCTCAAGTTGAAATGCTGTTATTTTCCCTGAAAGTATACTGATGTTTAACAAATTTTTAACAATTCATTTTCTGATGGTGATTTAAGAGGAAGCAGAACTGAACTTTTACTAAAAAGGAACCACTTTTCTAAGAATAATCTTTTGCCTAATAATAAAAATAATAGTATTGATACAAAGAAGACATGACTGTCTATCCTGGCTGGTGTTGCTCAGTGGTTGAGCAATGACCCATAAACTAAGAGGTCACTTGTTCGACTCCTGGTCAGGGCACATGCCCAGGTTGCAGGCTTGATCCCCAGTAGGGGGCATGCAGGAGGCAGCTGATCAATGATTCTCTCATCATTGATGTTTCTCTTTCTCTCCCTCTCCCTTCCTCTCTCTGAAAAAAAAACACAACAAAACACATTATTAAAAAAAAAAGACATGACTCTCTTGACACCCAACAGTCCTCCAGCTATAGGTTTAAATGCAACTCTCACCACTTATCTAAGCACCAGTTGAATTTTGCATTGAGACTTCAAACCACTCTGAATCTTCTCCTCCAACACTGTCCTCCACATATTCTTGTCTTTCTTTCAGCCTGTCTTCTGTCCCCATGAATTGGAAGCTCACCAACCTCACCTGTCATGTTCACGGATAGCAGTTATCAGGCGCAAAATACCAGGCCTTCCCTTTTATCCACGTGAACACAAGATGACATGAACAAGAGATGTTTGCAGACATAGCATCCAGGGCCAAGTCAGCTGAACCTTCCAAGTGGTTGCCTTGGGTTGATTTTATGTCTATGAGCACATGTTGTTGTTATTGTTGTTTTAAGTAAACATAAAATAATAAAACTAGGTTTCAGTGCATTAAGTAGATAAATTGGGAAAATATTTTTAACCAAATAATTATGCCTCATTTAGGTCTCATGAGCTGTTGCTATTTGACATAGCAGCTGCAGTTTTAAGTAATGGCCAAGTGGGAGCTATATGCACTTTCCATGGTAGGAGTTGATTTTATAGACTGACCTATTGCTTTAAACAACACATTAGCCAATCCTTCCTTTGATGGAAAAAATACGTACATAAAATCCTTTTAAAACCCCTATGGAGTATGTGTGAATGTAGTGGGGTAGAAGTGGTGAGTACAAGGTGCTATATATATGTTTGTGTTTAGTGGATGGGTTATCAGGGGCAAGGAAGGGCCTTATTATAGACAATCTGTGTTGTAGCAAGACCAATATGTTGAGTATCCCTATGATTAAATTCAATGGATTTCAAATAAATTTATGTTAAAATGAGGCTTTTAAAAACATGTTTTAACATAATTTTTTTAAAAAGCTGAGTTGACTTAAAAACTGTCGCAACTAGTACAGTTGTCAGATATAATACTATAGAACACCTAGTTAAATTTGAATTTCAGATGAACAGCAAGTGATGTCTTAGCATAAATTTCTCCCAGATATTGCGGGGCATATACTTACACTAAAAATTTATCATTGTTTAGCTGAAATTCAGATTTTACTGGGTGTCGTGAATTTTTATTTGCTAAATCTGGCAACCGAATAACTAAGCAAATGTTGGTAAGTCATTCCTTCAGAATCCTTTAGTACAACATAGCTTGAATGTGGCATTTAAAAGTTAAGGAAGCTGTCTCAGCAACATTTGAGAAAGTTACGATCTGCTAGTGTGTCATCAGCAAAAACTCATGTGCCTGGTTTTTGCCTGTTTCTTGTTTTATGATATTAAATGATATCACTCTAAAACTCTTGCCATTATATGAATTTACTCTGAGGGAGGACGCCACATTTGAGCTATTCCCTTATCCTTGAAGACAAAAGCTTTGAAAAATTAGGACCATGTTTGAGTCCTAGATATAGAAAGTATGCTTTCCAGCAAAATGCAATGTATTGTTTCAAGCTGATTCCTGCCCCCTCCCCTCCCTTTTTTTTTCCTTGGGAGAAAAGTACAGCATCTTAAACTAAAGCACACTTCAGCCGTCCCTGGGCTGGCTTGCTTGCTTGGTGCCAGCAGCCACAACACAGGGCTTTCATCTGGGCTTCAAAGTGTGGTGGAGGGAGAATGGGGGAGGGGAGTGGGGAAGAAAGGGAGGGCAAGTTGAATGCAAAAAGGGAAACAAACAAACAAAAAGGAAAAATGGGATGGAGTGGGTAGAAGGAGAAGTCCCCTGTCTTTCAAGTATCACATCCAGTGGCCAGGACTGCAAGACGCAAAGCCTTCCCCGTTTCCCCCTGTTGTGCATTTTTTTGTTGCTGCCACTTCCCATGCTGGGAAGATTGTTGTCATCCCTCACATATTTTATCCACAGAAAAGGCTGCCCTGCCCTGGGCTTGGTGATTGAGGCTGTGCCCCTGGTCTGCCACTCTATCAGTGGTTCCCAAGGCTGTCTAGCCTGGGAAAAGCTGCATGGACACGTTCCAAAATCAGCATTACATGCATCATTGTTCTTACTCTCCCTGATTAGAGTGCACATAATGAAAACAACAGCAACAGCCTCGTTCTCTAGCCCTCCTCCCAGCATCAGGCAGTTCCTCCTCTGTTTTTCTTTCTCTGGGTCTTCCTACAAGTTAACTGCTTCAGCGCTGGGGAAGTCCCAGATCTCACAGCAACTGCCCTGCCTGTCACTTTGTGCCTCGAGGAGGTCACCCTGGCTCTGGGGCAGGGGGGAAGCAGGCAGCCTGCCCTTCTCCGAAAATCTAGGCAGAGTAACTGACTGAGTGAAAAGTCATAAGCTGTGTGTGTGGTGCTGGGTTGGCTATGGGTGTGCACAGCCTTGAGGTTGGTTAAGCCCTCTGAGTTTCTCATATGTTACCTGGGGAATAGATGTAAAGAGGTGGGGGTCCTGGTGTTTTAACTCTTAAAGCCACAAAAATTGACCTGCTTTAAACCTGTTGGGTTTGGTTGTTGAGACTCAATTATCCACATGAAACTCTTCTCAACCTTCTTTGGAACTTTTGAATAAAATCTTCCTAAACATTTGCAAGTGTGTAGGGATATAGTGGACGGGGAATGACAGTTTTTACTTTAAATGCTACAGGGCAAATATAAGTGCTATTACAATAAATATAAAAGTGAAAATTTTGTTTTTTAAAAAAAGGAAAGGAGGGAGTCGACCAAGATGGCGGCGTAGGTAAACACCGGAGACCGCTGCCGCAAACAACCATTTCAAAAATACAACTAAAAGACTGAACGGACATCACCCAGAACCACAGGAAGGCTGGCTGAAGAGAGACTCTACAACTAGAAGGAAAGAGAACAGCAAATCGAGGCTCAGAGGCGGCGCAGTGTGGAAAATACAAAGGTACCGAGGTGCGCGCGAAAGCGGGCTGGTGGCTGAGGGCGCGGTTGTCGTTTTCTGTCGGGAGTGAGTCTCAGACTCTGGGCTCCAGATCCGGGCGAGTCTCTAGGGACCCAGACTCAAACGGGAGAAGCGGGATTACCCGGCATCAGTTGGAACCTGAGGGCAGCTTTCTCTCCGAGGTTTGCAGCGGCTGCCGGGGTTCTGAGAAGCAGAGCCTCTGGGAACGGGACTGAGCGTGGCCATAACTGCTCCCTCCGCCCGCCCTGTTGAGCCCGCCCTGTTGAGCCCGCCCCGCCCAAAGCCTGCGCACAGCCATTTGCCGATCGCCTCAGGCAAAGGCTGGATTAGCGCCTCCCCAGAAGACAGACGTTTTCCGCACAGCTGATTCCTATAGCCAGTCGGCCTGAGGGTCAAATCCCCCTAGTGTTAACTACAACAATTAAGGCTTGGCTAGAACAAGACTGCGCACAGAGACCACAAGGGGGTGCACCAAGAAAGCATAAAAGATGCGGAGACAAAAAAACATGACAGAAATGGAGGATATGGAGCTAAGAATCGCAATTTTGAGGGCTTGCCATAAATTTGTGCAGAACCTCACGAAAACTAATGAGACCCTCGATGCTACGATAAAGAAATTAGAAAGTAAGCATACACGGACTGAAATAAAGAATATTATACCCAATAGCAGACCAGAGGAGTACAATAATCAAACCAAAGATTCGACAAAAAACACCCAATTGGAAAAGCAAAATGAAAAAAGAATCCGAAAGTGTGAAGATAGTGTAAGGAGCCTCTGGGACAGCTTTAAGCGGTCTAATATCAGAGTCATTGGAGTGCCAGAAGATGAGAGACAGCAAGATATTGAAAACCTATTTCAAGAAATAATGGCAGAAAACTTCCCCCACCTGGTGAAAGAAATGGACTTACAGGTCCAAGAAGCGCAGAGAACCCCAAACAAAAGGAATCCAAAGAGGACCACACCAAGACACATCATCATTAAAATGCCAAGAGCAAAAGACAAAGAGAAAATCTTAAAAGCAGCAAGAGAAAGAGGCTCAATTACCTACAAGGGAATACCCATACGACTGTCAGCTGATTTCTCAACAGAAACTTTGCAGGCCAGAAGGGAATGGCAAGAAATTTTCAAAGTGCTGAATACCAAGAACCTACAACCAAGATTACTTTATCCAGCAAAGCTATCATTCAGAATTGAAGGTCAGATAAAGAGCTTCACAGATAAGGAAAAGCTAAAGGAGTTCATCACCACCAAACCAGTATTATATGAAATGCTGAAAGGTATCCTTTAAGAAGAGGAAGAAGAAGAAAAAGGTAAAGATACAAATTATGAACAACAAACATGCATCTATCAACAAATGAATCTAAGAATCAAGTGAATAAATAACCTGATATACAGAATGAACTGGTGATTATAATAGAATCAGGGACATAGAAAGGGAATAGACTGACTATTCTTGGGGGAAAAAGGGGTGTGGGAGATGCGGGAAGTGACTGGACAAAAATCATGCACCTATGGATGAACACAGTGGGTGGGGAGTGAGGGTGGAGGGTGGGGTGGGAGCTGGAAGGAGGGGAGTTATGGGGGGAAAAAAGAGGAACAAATGTAATAATCTGAACAATAAAGATTTAATTTAAAAAAAAAAAAAAAAAAAAAAAAAAAAAAAAAAAAAAGAAAGGAAAAGACTTCCAAAGCCAGTCATGACTCCTTTATTTAAAATAGGGGTGGGGAACCGCTTTTCTGCCAAGGGCCATTTGGATATTTATAACATCATTCACAGGCCATACACAATTATCAACTTAAAAATTAGCCTGCTATATTTGGTCAAAATTTTAATTAAGTCACCCCTAATGCCTAGGCAGGGTGAGACCAAATGATTTTGAGGGCCTTATATAGCCCTTGGGCTGGCTGTTCCCCACCCCTGATTTAAAACAATGGAGGATACATGATATTCCAGTATAAGTGAAGAATTTTGGATGTCCCTGTGGATTTTATTGTAACGTAATTGACCTGACTTTTATTTAAGGGTGTGAGTGGATGAGGGTGAAGAAGGCTATGTGAGCATGTGTCAGTACATTCAACATTTTAACACTACGGTGTCGGGTGAATTTCCCGCCAAAATATAAGATGGCGCGGGCAATTATTTAGGTTTCCCGCGCAAAATCAGGGATTTTTATGATACCTATTACCCCAATGGGTATGAAACGGTTCGCATACGCAGGTAGGTATCTTTGTGAACGGCAAACAAACAAATATTTGGTAATACGCAGTTACAATCGGCCCGAGTTTACACGTTTCCCGCACTCCACCGCAAATCTATATGAACCGAGTTAAGACGGCTCCCTCGGAGTACGAGCAATTCACGCGAGCCGACTTAACTCGTTTCCCGCACTCCAAGTGATAACTCTAGCTCTTCCTGGGCTGCACACACATTGTTAGTCTGGAGAACTCTCCTTCACACCTGGAGTCACAGCTCTAGTGGAGAAGGACTTCAATACAGATGTAGAGACAAACATCATCTGCTGGGTTTTCTGGTGTCTCCTCCTGAGACAAAACATTATATATACTTACGGCCTGGATGGGGACATTGGTCATGAATTTGCCTTTAGGCCAGTAGGAAAGATGAAAGGCTGAGGTTTACCTTTGAATACTGTCCTTGAATTTTAAGTACTTTTAGGACATGAAACAAATAGAGAATGGCCCTAAGTATTGTAAGCTCTTAGAAATGCAGGGCTTTATGTTGTTGTGCAAAGGTCTCCTGGTTGAGACTGGATGTGGCTGTCCTGTTACTTGAATAAAGATCCATAAGACTGCTATTAGAAAACCACTGTTATTCATCCATCTCTTTAAATGGAGAGGATTTCTTCCTCTTCCTTCGTTTCCTCCCACTTCCTCTCCTTCTTCCAGATACACAACACAGCTGTAAGGAACATAATACTGTTAGACAATTTCTGATAAATGGCATTTTGTGGTCCATATATCACATCATCTTTCCAGAAGTTGATTCCTTCTCTGCTGTTTAATTGGTCAATGGTTTGTCTCCCTGCCACTACCTATACAAACTCTCTAGTGTCTCATAAACAAACAAACAAAAACTCCAAATCAAAAACAACAAAAACGGAATTGACTCACTTGGCCAAGACCTGATTTTTCTTACCAATCATAAAAATCCCACAATGAGAATTGAGATAGTAAGTTATTGGATGATGCTTGAGACAAGAGTAGGCCCAACATGTCTAAGAGAAGCTGGAGTTGGTTCTGGTTTCCAAGGCCATAATTGTTCCTTCTATAAGGAAAACTTATTTCTTTGGACTCAGGGGATAGCTATGGAAGAGATACAACATGTCATCATGTAGCTCTTAGCTTTACTCCCAAGATCTCTGAATATAATTTTTTGCTGGAATGAATTAGACTATTTACATTATTACATTATATCACTAGAATTTCATTCCTAGAAATAGAACTGCTTGCTGGCACTCATACTAATATCTCAAGTCTGCTCTTCTTAAATACATGCATATATATAAGTAATTCCTAAGCAGAGGTCCTCCTTACCCATAACCTCAGCTTATCTTGAATGATTCTTACCAGATATGAGTTGTTAAAGTCACTAATGGGGCAGGATGCAGGCAAGAACATAGAACTTGGAGCCAGAAGTCCTGTAATTCAACTTTGGCTCCATTATTTGGTAACTTTGAAACAATCAACCGATGTCTTACTATCCCCTCATCCCAGAACTGATGTGAAGGTTAAAGGAGATAATGGACAAAAATATTTATAAAGTATACAGAAATTTTAGTTGCTAAAGTCTTTTCATTGTGTGAAAACTGTGAAAATGAGATTTACTATTGAACCAAATGGGTTTATAGTGGGTAATGCTTATGGAGTTTTATTTATATATATTTTTAATGTAGCTCTGCATTAGTTATTATCTTTGAGCTATTTAAGGGGGCACTTTACCACACACACAGGTACACATACACAAAATACTTAAATCTTAACAATATCTGTATTTGTTCCCTAAGGGCTGCCATAAAAATACGATGAACAGGTCGTTTAAAACAACAGAATATAATTATCTCATAGTTGTTGAGATCGGGATTCTGAAATCAAGGTACTGGCAGGATCATGCTCCCTCTGAGATATTGGGTAAATCTTCCTTGCCTCTTCCTAACTTCTGGCGATGCCAGCGATCCTTGGCCTTCTTTGGCTCGTGCTGAATAACTTCAGTCTCTGCTTCCGTCTCCACATGGCACTTTCCCGGTGGTGTCTCGGTGTCTTCCCAGGGCTCTCTCCTTTTTCGTGTTAGGCACCAGTCATATTGGATTAGGGCCCACCCTAATGACCTCATTTTGATTGCATTTGCAAAGACTATTTCCAAATAAGGCCACATGCATAGGTGTTGGGAGGAGTTAGGACTTCAACATATCTTTTTTGGGGGACACAATTCAACTAATAATATCACCCTACAAAATCACCCAGTGTCTCATTGGCTGGGGACCTAGCTGCCAGGCTGAAATTTGCCATTTACTACGCTTGATCTTAGCCAAAAGGCCGAGAAGCAATGAAATTTGCCATTTAATTAACCAACTAACTTGTAGGTAAAACAAGGGAGTTGGAATAAACCTTTCAGGATATTTTTAAAATTTTTATCATGTTTTATCATTTTAGTTCTCTTCCATTAGTAATTCTTTCTGAGACCATGATGGTTCTCTTTACTCACCAACAAATCCATGTACACCAAAGTCCAGTCCGGCTGCAGAAGGAATGGGTGAGCCATTGCAGTTTCTGTGAGCCCATCAAGCAGAATTATTTCATCGTCAGCTTCATCACCCCAAGTCCTCACACTCTCTCACCGAACTGGTACAGTATTCTCTCAGCTGCTTCAAGTCTCCTCCAGCAGGGGCTGCCGGAGTGAGCTTTTAGAAAACACACCTGACCATGTCACACCTGTATAATATCCTGTAAGAGCTCCCCATGTGTGCCATATGGGGTAGGGTTCCTAGTTTGGCACCAGGGGTCTATAAGCAGGAACTGCTTACCCAGACTCGTCTGCTCAAGGTTTACCCTCAATAAATCTGATCTCATTTTTCTCCCACCATGTTTCACATTTTTATTCTTTGGTGCATTATGTTCCCTCTGACTGTTAGGCCTTTCACCTTTCTTTCCTGCCTAGAGAATTTGTATTTGTCCGACGAAGTCCAATTCAAATGGCATCACCTTCAGGAAGAAATACTACTCTAGTCAGAAATAACCATTCTTTTTCCGTATCACCGTTGAGTTTATATTCCTATTTTTGCACCTATCACTGCATTATAACAGTGGTGTGTGTGTGTGTGTGTGCGCGCGCGCGCGCGCGCACATGTGTGTCCACACTAGGATGTTGCTTAAGGGCTGGGGTGATGTCTCTGTCTTCGAGTAAGAACCTGTACCTTCATTATTTTCAGATGTCAAAGTACCAACCTAGTTGGTACTTAAAGACATTTTATTAAATTGAATTAAATAAACAGTTCTTGACAGTTCTGAAACCAGCAGTCAGGGTCAAGTGTGTTTTTGTTGTTGTTTTTTAAATGTGGGTTGCTTTTGAATTAATACAACAGTAGGACGTGCTTTGGCACAGCTGTCTGGCATACCTGGGTTACGTTCTAGTGCAAACAGCTGCGTTGCTGTAACTTGCTGTAAAACACCCACTTCACACGGGGCCTGCGGGGCCCATGGAAGGCAGCCAGGCCCCGGGCTGGCAGTTACCTGAAAACACTTGGGTTAAATTTCTATTACCATGGCAGTTAGGCAGCCCCTTGTAATTATTCCCGTCCACTGGCAGCCTTGCCTTACAGGACGTATTCCGATAGGGCTGGACTCCCAGAGAGGCAGGCCTGGCTTACCTTAGATATCGCCCCACTGAGAGCGGCTCCCAGTTGCCTGGGAGCTGCCCTGCGATGAGCCCAAGTCCGTGTTACAGGACTGCAAGTTGTAAACTATCAACCACATTAACAGACATGGTGACCAACCCGGGGAAGAGAAGTCTAGTTGGTGTGCTCACTTCTTCTATTCTCCTGTTGAACTAATCCTGCTGTGGAACTCTGGGAAGTGAAAGATCAAGCTCTTATTAAGAGCTAGGCTGGGCCAGGGAAAAAGAAAGGGAAAGGGTAGAGCCTTGGACCCTGCTGGGAATGATGGAGGAGGAAGCACATGTGCCTCAGGGAGGATGGCAGTGATGCCAGAGTTGGAAGAGGCTGGGATGAGTGCTGAGCCTCAGTTTGGCTTTAAATTGTATGTGAATCAGGATAGTCTCCTTGTTTATATCCGCCATTCTCTGGGTAGGTGGAAACATACAATGATCAATGCTCTTTTTTTTGTTGTTTTTTGGTCAATATGAACATCCAAACCCCTACTTCCACAATAGTGCTTTCAAATACCACTAATTGGTGATAAGCGCTACGGCCTGTGTTTATGTTTGTCTTGATTCCAAAATTAGATTGAAGCTCTCTGGGAACAGGACCCATATCTCATGCATTTCTGTTGTGCCTAATAGATTTTCTTACCCCTAATCACAGCCCAAAACTTTTGAATTTGGAGAATCTTGAGCATAAATGTAGCAGATGTGAGCCTCCATAATCTAGGGAAATAAATCTCTTAAAAAGGGGCTGAGTAACAGTGGTGATTTGGAGGAGAGTCCTAATTTGGTGAGTAAAGGAGCACCTATGGCTTTATCCCATTACTGCCTTTGGCAATGAAAATCCAGTAATACACAATCTTTAGAAGCATTATTAGAAATAACTAGGCTCTGGAAAAAATAATAAATCACGGTGGATAAATGGATTGTTAGAGATATATGTTACCACAGAACTCAGGATTTACTTTATTTTAGATCTCTCAACTTGGTAAGTACATGGATTCTATACGAATTCTTATAAAGGCCTACTAAGTGTAAGGCACTAGGCCAGATGTTATTATAAAGGGTTAAGAGAATCAGCATAGTTGATAGCCTGTTTCTAAAAGTTTTCTGTAAGGGAATGTAATACTACAGGAAGGAACATCACCTCAACACAGGCCTCAACTCACTCAACAAGGAGTGGTTCTCTGGTGGGCAGCATGGCCCTCTGTCCACTAATGGTTCCCCAATGATGTTTGTTAACTAACAAAGCTGACAAGATACAACAAGTTCATGGTATCTACAAGTCATTTCCCTCCTGTTGCAAAATGCCAGTGACGCCTGACTGCCTGTCACACACAGCAAATGGTTCCGGTACTCCATCATGTTCGGAAGCTTGCCTATCATAAAGGCCTTTGAGTCCATCCCATGAAATGTCAAAAGTATTATAAATATTAGTGATGGGCCAACCTTAGAAGCATTGGAGGTTTAGTCTGGGAAAAGATCCAAGATTTTGTGAGCTTATATAAACACTTTTGATCTTGAAAAATTGGTCTGCAAATCTTGCAAGAACAGGTTCTCTCCCAGGATTTACAGTATGATTTGGGGTTAGTGTACCTTATGTGGTTATTTTTTGGGGAAATTTTGCTATTCATTCTTTTTTATTTTTAGCATTCTGATAAAATTGCACCAAGATACGTGTGCTATATAACAAAAACAGACTGATTTTATTTTGCAGAAAAGTCATTTTATCTCTGAAAATAGGCAAGAAAATATTCACTAATCCTTATCTTACTAAAGTTAATTTAATATTTCCAATGAATTATAATACACCATTATATTTAGAAAAAGTAAATAAATTGAGAGTCTCATGATAATATAAACAATTGTGAACTGATATTAAAGCTAAAATACTTTGTTAGCACTTTTCATATTGCATTTAATCATACTTAGTTGATTATATGTACAACATAGTCTATAATATTCAAACATGATATGGATATATAAAGAGTGGATCTACTCTAACACATCACTGAGATTTTATTTCTCAAGCCCCATTTATATGTAAACCACGGAAATGTGATTCTTAGCAGAAGATTCTACTTGAGTTCAGCTCCAAAGCTGGTATTGTCTAGCAGAGGGGAGGGTATTGTGCAAAATTTCTCCAATTGTGATCTTTGGTACATAAATAAGTATGACAGGAATAGTATTCTATGATAATAACTTTTACAACTGTAGTCTAAACACATTTCTTTACTGTAGAACTTTTCAGAACCTTTAAATGCACATTGTTCAGTTAGATTTTTTAAATGGAGGATCATCCTGAGAGACTAGATATTCATGAACCAAATTTGGGTTATGTGAAAAGTGCATTATAATTGGGGTAAGAAAAGACAGATTCACTACCTGAGTCTGCCATTTACTTCAAATGTGACTTTCAGAAAGCCACTAACTCTAAACAAGTATAGTGGGATGGAATGCTCTTTAGTGATTTTTCTTTAGCATTGTATACTAGGTTTCCATACTAAGGCTATTTGTTACTTACTTTATCCCTTGGAGGCCTAGCATAGTGCCTTACATTTGCTAGGTCTTTGATAAATGTTGATTAAATTGAACATATCTACTTAACTTTTAGGAATCATTAATACAGTCAACTTTTTCTAACTGTGTTCCATTGAGCAAATTATTTATTCTCTCTGAACCGTGGTTTCCTTGCTTAGAAAATTTAGACATTTGACTACTAGATTTCAAGTCTTTATTATTAGTAGTAATATTGTTAATATTCCTGCTAGTACATGGATTTTTCTTCAAATAGAACCTTACACAGAAGATCAAAAGTGGAGTTCCTCTGATTGAGTGCCTCAGGACTGTACAACCAACTCCAACCTTCCTCATCCCTGACCACCTCTCCTCATTCTGCTCCTTGCCCTTAATCTTCCCAGACAGGTATCTGAAGATCCCCTCTGGCTCCCAGAGCATAATCTGAGCAATGTTGATATTCTCTGAAGCTCCTTTTAGGTCAAGTATCTTGGATTTTTCTGGGAAAACATAGAATTTTTATTGCTGTGACTTAAGTATGGGGAAAAGTATAATCAAACCCTTCCCTCCATAGAAAAAAATTTACCCTTTCCATTAAAAACAGTCTGAAACAATGGAAATCAGACATATACAACAACTAAAAATGACAGATCCGATTTTGGCTTCAGTAACAAATTTGAAAATCAAAAAGAATAATTTTGCTTCATATGTATAAGTAATAAAAGATCTTTAAGAAATCTCTATCCTTGGGATAATCTTTATGGCCAAAATGGAAATAATTATTGTACTTTATCATGGTTTAATAGTAACCTGTCACTATAATTTATATAGCCAAGACCAGAAATATATAATTGTTTCACATAGATTTATAAAATCAAAAGTAGAAATTGATTTATTAATTATCGATGTATGCCAGGATGGCTGAAAAGTTAGCTTAGTATTTGAATTAATATCTGGTGAAATGCTGGTGAAAAAATACACCTGGAAGATGAATAATTGCTGAGAAATCAATCACCAAGAAACATTTTGGTGGCATTGTTACAAGGGACCTTTGGGCCTTCTTCCTAATCCATATATTTTTAAAAAGATAAATAAGGCTAGACTCTGTGTCTGAATCAGTCTGTTGTACGAAGACAGCTCTTAGAGATATAAGCGTGTGTGTTGCTGATACTGCAATACAGAACAGACTCTCATAAAGCCAAGAGCCAGCCGCTAGCTCTTGCTAGATACATGAAAGCTATGGGAACCATGTGTTTATAGTCTCTGCCTTTCTCCCTCCAGATAGGGTAGAATTGAGGCAAGACTGGTTGTGTCATTGAAGTAATCAACTTCATCATGCTCAGTTTTCTCTACTGCAAATGACATCAAATTTATGTTAGGAGCTTGTTGATATTAAACACAAGGGGCATAGCACTGTGCAGATGATGTTCTTTTCATATGAAAAATTTACTCCAGCTCTATTTGGGGCTAGGATAAATTCAGAAAGGGTCTTTAAAACTAGGTCACTGTGGTGTCCTGGGGAAATGGTTTATTCTATAGGCTATGATCCTGGGATCATGTTTAAAGTGAAAATCTGGGATAGGAGAACAGAACAAACACAAACCATGCAGATGCCTCCAAAATGAGGGGCAGGCCAAAACAAAACCTAATCAGGTTTGAGGTTAAGGGGGAAAGGCAAAGTGGCCTAATTCAAGAAGAAAACCAAATCATGCCTTTGTAAATTTTAATGTTTATGTGCAAAAAATGGAAAATAAAATAATAATCTGGAGGTTTTTTGTGGTAAAGAGGCAATATGTTAGAGGATGGTACTTTTTTGAGGATGATATAAGGAGATTAGAATATAAGAAGAAATGGAAAAATCTTTAATTAGTCTCTATGTCTTACTCAGTGTTGATAAGTTGTATTTCTGAGTTTTACAACTTGAGAGAAACAAAGAACTTGGAGGGTCTTCAAAGGTGATTTAAAAGGATAAAAAATAAAATCTTCTCTTTGGAAGCTGGATTAAGAAATTGGGCGTAAATTTAAAGAAAATTGAAAGGAAAAGCCTTTTGAACATACACATATTTAAATAATTTGAAGACTTTATTCAGCTTCTTGCTCCAGATTATTTTATGGAGAATTTTCTCTCAGTGGAAGATCACCAATATGTTATAACATTTCCATAACCAAAGTGTGAATAACCAAGCACAGCAGATGAAGTAAAGTAAGTTTCAGAGGTACCAACCATAATTTTGTATTAAGCGTTTGCACAGAACATGGAATTTGCAACCTCCTACTTGATGAGAATTAAAGTATGTTTATACCATGTTATGTAGTTGATGATTGGGTCTGCTCTTCTACAATTATACTGTGTTCTGATAAGGCATCTGGTTAACTCTCTATATGTCAGTACCAATTGACCACAGACCATCACCTCTAAGGATTAGTTAGATGAGCAGCCAATAGAATGAAAACTAGTTTTCTAAGGATTTATGCAATACAGGTAAGAGGGAAGGAGGATACTGTATATAGATAAGGATCTAGGTATGAATCTTGGTTCTTGGTTGTTGGCCTAAAGCAAGGTGCTTGAAATTCTCTGAACCTTAGAATTATCATCTGTATAAGGATTACTATTTTAATTCATAAGGTTATTCTTGGTAAATGAGATAAAACTCCTTATAGGATTGTTGTAGGAATTAAATGAGATAATTCATGTAAAGTATTTTAACAGTGCTTGGCATGCAGTAACTCAAAATAAATGTTAGGTATTACTATATGATAAATAATCAAACACTGTGCCTGGCCCATGGAAGGAACTCAAAAGCATTACTTAAATCTGAATCTAATAGAACAGACTAAAAAGAAGTGGGATTCTTCAACATAGAAATAGAAGCGTTAAAGGGAAATACATTGAAATGTATAAAATCATATTCAGTAAGTTACTAAATCCAGATATAGACCTCACAATATAAAGGGATAATGATCCTATATAATAAAAAGCTAATATGCAAATTGACCAAACGGCAGAATGACCGGTCTCTATGACGGGCACTGACCACCAGGGGGCACACAATGCAGGAGCTGCCCCCTGGTAGTCAGCCAGAAGCCAGGCTCATGGCTGGCAAGTGGTGGGAGCTTCTCCTGCCTCAGCGGCAGCATTAAGGATATCCGACTGTTGGCTTAGGCCTAAGTCATCAGTTGAACATCCCTCAAGGGCTCCTGGACTGCGAGAGGGCGCAGGCTGGGCTGAGAGGACCCCCCTCCCACGAGTGCATGAATTTCGTGCACCGGGCCTCTAATAAGATTAATAAAAGAAAAACTTACACATAGTGAATATTAAAATTGAAATCTCGTTACCCCAAGATGTAGTAGATGAATGTAGAAACAGGTTCAGGAAGGATTCAGTAAATAATAGATTCATGACAAACAGCAGAAGCCAGATGTTTGCGTTCTCTCACCTGCTGGATCTGCTATTATTTAGGATAACTGTGCCCGCCCAGTCTGACCTGATATATTGAATGGAGGAGGCCAACCCCATTTGCTTTTGCTCATGTGGGATGACAATTCCTGGTCATGGTGTACTAGAGTACCTTAGGCCACGGTTCCCAAGGACGGCAGACTGAAATTCTCAGGGCAGGTTTCACTCCTTGCATGTTGACTACTTAGTGGACACTTTCCAAACTCAAAAGGGCAACTAACATTTGGGCAGCCTGCCTCTCTGCCCAGTTTGATATGGGTTGACCTTCTGAATCTAAATGTATTCAGTAGACAGGATAGGACTAGTGGAAATATAAAAAGCCTTTCTCAAAGAAAGAGGAATCTGAGCTCAGAGAGACTGAAATGGGACAACCAACAATCCTAAGAGATGACTCCAACAATCTCCCCAGTCCTAATTCATAATCTGAGTGGAAATTTTAAACATAGATCCACATTATGCATCAGACCAAAGATTTATCTAATTTTTGAAGAAATTTAAAGAGACAAAAAGAAGAAAGGATGGGACCATAAATTCATGATCTTTCTGCAGAAATGCTAGTCACTTTGATAGCAACATTTGAGTGAGGACAAGCAAAGATGATCAAAGCAGTCAGTGACGCAAAACATCAGCAAGAGAATTTGCTCCTCTGAACCCATACCCAGAGTTGGAGACAATTCACATTTGAGAATTGCTTGCAAAGTGCTGTTGCTATCCTTCCAGCGAGCCAGGGAAAGAGAGAGCAAAAATTGTGGCTGGTGCCTGTGGGTTCCCAGTGTTTAACATAGAGTTTCTTTTGCTACACCTTCAGATTAACCTTCACCAATGTGGAGAGCAATGCCTGTGATGCATTTTTAAGCCTCCTGCTCTCACAATAAGAAGAACCATGCCAGATTGTCAGGACAAAAAGTAGGCAGCTAAAAGCACTCCCATCAATCATTTGTATTCTGGCTGGCTTCCAGGTCTTGTCTAGGTCATATTATGACTTCTTTATTAGTGTTTAAGGTCACCAGGAGACAGGCAAGTGCATCCTATATGAGGAAGTGTAGTGAGCCTCGGGAGTGAGATATTTGGCTTTAGGAGGCACTGTGGCTGTGACTCGGAAACGCAGGGAAATGAGTTAAGCTCAGTCAGACTCCAGGCGCCGCACTGCCTCGCAGCAGATAGAATGAAGTAGAATAATAGAAGCTTTCCTGCCATTCTCCACATTGGGTTGAATTCCGGTCAGCCCTCCCAGTTGAGTTGCTGGAGGCTGTTTTCTATTCAGCCCCCATGCTGCAGGCTGTAATTCACAGGAAGGGGCTCCAGGGAAAGGTTGGCCCCAGGTTCAGGCTAGCCAGTGCCAGGGGAGCCCTCCTGCAGGAAGACAGATTAAGGGGCATGTGTACCCATTTGGTGGGTGAGTAGAGAAATTTAGTGCCTGCATTGGGCTCCCAGAAGAATTACTGCCTGGCTGATTCAGACCTGGCAACCACACGTAAGCACGAATACATTTCCACACGCTCCCTTGCACAGTGACTAACCACAGCTGCTTCACTCCAATGGAGAAGCAAACTAAGGCAGCAATGGCCACCTCCTCCACCCACCAGGGAGCCCATGTCCTCGCAAGATAAGGTCTCAGCTTGGTCTGGTGTGAGCTAAGCTCATTCTTTTCACAGTATGATTCCTATTCAAGGTCTGAAAATTCAAATGACCTCATGGTAGTACGAATTGGTAGCCTGGAAACTTCCCCTTTATGATATGATAGTAAACTGCAGTTGTTAATGTAGTGGAGAGCTAGCAGAAGTTAGTTCAAAAAGACGAATATTTCTATTTCTATAAGCTAATAAAAGTAAATATCACAAGGGTGAAGTTGCCTTTTCACATAGAAGAATTCCATGTTCACATAAAGACATAAAAGTAAAGTCTTTGACATGTAGCGGGTTGAGACGTAATGATGCACTGTGATAGCTGGCTGGGTACTGGAGTTTATGGAAATGTTCATACATGTGGTCTTGATGTGGTAAAAGCAGAATGATTTTAAGCTTAGGAGACTGTTTTTAAGAGAAAAGAAGAAGTATTTGCGATAAAGAGCAGGCAGCCCCTTACCTCTCATTTGCTTTGCCCCCAGGCACACACATATGAAGTTGGTTCACAAGGTGAGAAAAGGACTCTGAGTTAGCTTTCGAAGGGCAGGGGATGAACACATAGCTCTAACTGCCTTCTGGAAGCCCCAGGTCTAGAAGAATGTCCCACACAATGAGGGTGGTCAGTAAATGTTTATTGTGACTAGTGAATGGATAAGCCAACTAAGGCCATGACCACATGTCACTAAACATTTAAAAGAAAGAACAACCCTAGCCGATTTGGCTCAGTGGATAGAGTGTTAGCCTGCGGACTGAAGGGTCCCAGGTCCAATTCCGGTCAAGGGCACATACCTTGGTTGCAGGCTCCATCCCTGCCTGGTCAGGGCTCATGCAGAAGGCAACTAATTGATGTGTTGCTCTCACATTGATGTTTCTCTCTGTGTGTCTCTCCCTCTCCCTTCCACTCTAAAAAAGTCAATGGAAAAATATCCTTGAGTGAGGATTAACAAAACAAAAACAAAAAAAGAAGGAAGGAAGGAAGGAAGGAAGGAAGAAGGAAGGAAGGAAGGAAGGAAGGAAGGAAGGAAGGAAGGAAGGAGAGAAAGAAATGGACAATTTACCATTTTCAGATTACTGATAGTTGACATTCTAAAGATTACGCAATCCTAAAGACCATTTCAGGTGCTAAAATTCTGCAAGGTTTTTTGCACTGATAGACTGACTTTTCTTCATATCATGAGAGATAATGAAGCATTCTGTGGTCTTCTTTGAAAGACTTAGAGGAGCGCCAAGGCTTAAGAAGCTGGAGGGAAGTTTCCTGTTGGTAGAATTTGGAAGAGCATGAGCAGTGGAGTCTGTCATTTTCCTGATAGAGCAGGGCTTTATTGAGTTAAGAGCTTGTTTTGAAATAATCATAAAGAGACTGCACACATGATGAGAATTCTAGCTTTCTCTTGAGGCCCATTTATGTCTGCGTGTGCTACAGGCGTGGGAGTGGTTGTGGCATCGTGTGTGTGAGTGCTAGATGAAAGAGCTTTCAGAACCCTGCTCACAGCGCCTGAGGAAATCCACTGCGGACACAAGACTCCAGGCCGGAGGACAGCGCAGAGTGTGTGGCCTGCCTCCTGAGCAGCCGGGCACTTGAGCACGCACAGCCCCCAGCAACCTGCCACCCAGGGCCGTGCACTTTATCATACTCCAAAAGGTGACAGCAGAGGGCTAAGAGCTTTGACATTTGGTCAAGTATTCATTTCTGGTCGTTTGAAACTATGACAGGTAAATAAAATATCACTTCTTGATTCAGGCCAGTGCTGCGGAGGGGCAGATGGGCAAGCAGGGGGGAATCTTTATAATGACCTCAAAACCCACAGGCATTCTGGACATCAAACGTCAGTTACAAAGCACCACTTTGATGAGCTAAGAGTAAGTGAATCAGAACCAGATGGATTAAATTCGTCTTGAAATACACACAGGATTAAAAATTAAGAGAAGTAGTGCTAGACACAATGCATTGTCTCAAATGTTAGCCAGAGCATTGGAAACAAATAAAAAAAATTCACTAGAGATATTTGACAGTTAAGTGTTCACCCACCTCTGGATTTTAAATTCTAATTTGGCTGCATGAATAGTTGGAGAGAGTTTCGTGAGTATGCGATATAAAAATGTTTATGGGAATACCAAGAATGGGCAAAAGAAAAAATTCTTTCAACATGTGTTTTATTTACTTGCTTAGGTAAATATGTGAACATGAAATTCCGTAGAAAATGTTTATCAAGTTACAAGTGGGTAAGAAATGAACAGTTGCATATGTGTGCCTATTGCCCGGCCCAGGCTCTTAATGAAAGACACTTGATCATGTTTGACAGATCTTAATAGGTCCTTTAAATGCGCACACACGCGCAGAGGCATCCACATGTCCGTGTGATGCATCCTGACCCTGATGTGTTGACCAGCCCTTCAGAGAGTTGCTTTTCTTAGTGATTACTCACTGACATATGACCCTCCACACAGCCTGCCTGTCCCGCTGTGACGGCAGGCAGGCCTGAGCTGCGGGCACTTCTCAAGCACAACCCCAGCCTCTCAGTGCCCTCTGGCTTCCACACACAGGCTGCCAAATAAACAAACAAGGAGTTCCAATTTTATGCCTAGTAGCCTTGGTGGTATTCCTGCAGCAGGGTTGACTCTGTTTATTTACTCACAGTTCCACACGGCTCCTTGGGAATGTTTGCAGCAAAGGGTTTGGTCCCAGACAGTCTGTAAAGAGGTAGTGATTCTTGTCTTATTAGCCCTATGCATGAAATATCAGTTTATACATAGATAGGACACCAAAAACACAGGCAAAGAAAGAAAAAAACAGATACATTGGACTACATCAAAATTGAAAACTTTATGGATTAAAGGACACAATCAGTGGAGTGAAAGGCAACCACCAAGTAGGAGAAAATATTTGCAAATCATATATCTGCTGATGAGTTAATATTCAGAATATAAAGAACTCCAATCTGATTGAAAAAACAACCAAACCCCAATCTGATTAAAAAATGGACAAATAGCCCTGGCCAGTTTGGCTCAGTGGATGGAGCGTCGGCTTACGGACTGAAAGGTCCCGGGTTCGATTCCGATCGGGGGCATGTACCTTGGTTGTGGGCACATCCCCAGTAGGAGGTGTGTAGGAGGCAGCTGATCGATGTTTCTCCATCATCGATTTTTCTAACTCTCTATCCCTCTCCCTTCCTCTCTGTAAAAAATCAATAAAAATATATTTTTTAAAAATGGACAAATAACTTGAATAAACATTTCTCCAAAGAAGATATACAAATCATCAACAAGCACATGAGAAGATGGTCAACATCACTACTCATTAGGTAAATATAATAAAAACTGGGTATATACATAAAAGAATTAAAAACAGGGACTCAAATAGATATTTTTATACCTATATTCGTAGCAACATTATTTACAACTAGAGGCCCAATGCACGAAATTCATGGAAAGGGCTTGGTCCCCCACAGCCCCGGCTGCCTCACAGCCCTACGGCCCCACCCACTGGTCATTTAGGAAGATCATCCAGAAGGTCGTTCTGCCGTCTGGTCTAATTAGGATATTAGCTCTTTATTATCTAGGATAGCTCAAAGTGGAAGCAACTCAAATATTCATTCACAGGTGAATAAATAAACAAAATGTGATACATACATATAATGGAATATTATTCAGCCTTAAAAAGGAAAGAAAATCTGACACATATTGCAACATAGATGAATCTGGAGCACATTATAGTAAGTGAAAAAGTCAGTCACAAAAGAACAAATACTGTATGATTCTACTTATAGGAGGCACTTAGAGTTGTCAGATTCATACAAACAGAAAATAGGATACTGGTTGCCAGGGGGTAGGGAAGAGGAGAATGGGAAGTTGTTGTTTTGTGGGTATAGAATTTCAGTTTTGCAAGATAAAAATTGTTCTAGAGATTGGTTGCACAACACTGTAAAGGTATTTAACCTTACTGAACTGTATACTTAAAAATGGCTAAGATGGTAAATTTTATGCTATATGTATTTTACTACAATTTTAAAAAATCAGTTTATATAAGAGATTTTTAACAGCTTTGTGGCTCATGAAAAGACTAGCATTAGCATGGAATGTCTTTGCTGAAAAGTGATGATTCTCAAAAATATTAATATTTCCACATTAAAAAATAATGTTGAAACTAAAATTAAATAGCTGTTTTCCATGTGTTTCCAACATGCTCATGTGGCAAGAAGCAAATGCAGTTCAGAAATAAGGAATTAATAGAGTTCAAATTTTAGACATTAGGGGCAAAGAGAATTGTCAGCATGCTTCATACTTATTGTCTTAAACCTTCATAACCCTATCAGTAAGTATTACCTTTAGGCTACAGATGTGAATATCATGGCTCTAAGAAGCAAGGTCATTTGGCCAATGTCACATGGGTAATTAGTTGTAGAAATGGGATTTGAACTCAGGACTTCTGCTACAATAAAGGATAAGTAGTCCTGATTAGAGCTCAGTACAGTAATAGAGGCTACCATTTATGACGATATTAGTAATGTAACTGACAGATGAGCAACTGTGACTTGCAGTAAGGGAGACCAAATATATAAAAAATACAGTCAATATATCAAGAGTCATCATCCATAAGGTGCTATGAGGCATGGTCAGTGCATGCTGTAAGTCAACCTCCCCCAAAGCCAGGGCTACAGCTATGGTCCTCGGGGACCTCTGTCCAGCTGTTCACTTCAAGTATGGCCCACCTTGGATGAGATTCACCTGGCACTTGCTCAGAGTCAGATAACCAGATAATGGTCAGGACAATCTCTGGGGTCAGATTGCCTGGGTTCAGGTCCTGTCTCTGACAGTCGCTGTGTGACCCAGGGCAAATTACTCAACCTCCTGGTGCATGCTTTCTCATCTATAACATGGGGATTATCTTCTTCAAAAATAATTTGAGAATTAAGTGAATCGATGACTATAAAGTACTGAAATAGTTCCTATAATATAACAAATCCTTGATAAATGTTAAATATTACTCTATTTCAATTTTTACAGACACATCACACATCAGGCATGGTACCTAGGAAATGCTCTGTTCTTTTATCCAGATGAATGTACACCAACAGAATAAATACATTTAATATGCAAATTATGCAAACTATGCATATAAAATCTTAAGCAAACAAAAGCAACATAGTATAGGGACAGTTTTCAAACATGCCTACATATGAAAGCATATTCTTAAACTTCTGACAAAATCATAATGTTCTATCATTCTTCCTCAGCATTTAAAAATTTCTGCTTGACTTTTTAAAAAATTTATTTTTCATCTAAGTGTAGTTGGTATACAATCTTATATTGGTTATATCAGTTTCAGGTGTACAATATAGTGACTTGACATTTTCATACTTTATAATATGATCACTCCACTAATTCTAGTAATCATTTGCCACCATGTAAATTTATCACAATATTATTGACTATATTCCCCTGCCCCTTTTCACCCATCCTCCCACCACCTCCCTCTGCTAACCACCCCTTCTATGAGTCTATTTTTGTTTTGTTTGTTTATTTGTTTTGCTTTTGTTTTTTAGATTCCATATATAAGTGAAACCATATGGTATTTGCCTTTCTCTGCCCAACGTATTTCAGTTCAGTTAGCGTAATAACCCTCTAGGTTCATCTGTGTTGTTGAAAAAGTATTATTTACAATAGTCAAGATATGGAAACAACCTAGGTATTCATAGGTAGATGAATGGATAAAGGAGATGTAGATATTACCCAGCAATAACAACAAAAAAAGAGAGGGAATATTTCACAGCAACAAAAAATGAAATCTTTCTATCTGTTTGACTTTTATATCTACTTGTGTCTCAAAAGCTAGATCAGGTGGCATGGATCGCCAAAGGTTGTAGCTTATTCCAGGTTTACCTTGGGAATTAGCTTTAGTTTCTATTCACTCTAGGTCAGATGATTTTGCACATCTTTTCCTGAGAGAAGCAATAAATGAGAAAGATTTTATTACATACTCACTGGTGGCAGTGAGGATGGCAACCCTACATCCTCTCCATTGTCACTACCACACTCCAACTTCTCATGGGAAGAAGGCAGTAAAGTCACCCAAGAGAACTTTGGGTTCTAACCAACCAACTAATCAAGCATTTGTTGCATAGAGGTATGTCATGTAGATGGTTGGGTTACATTTACTGATAGTTGCCTACCAAGAGAAGGGTAAGAATTCTGGAACTAGAAGTGTGGTTAAGATTTTTCATTGCAGTCTGGATTCTATATTATTACTGTTTATAAAAGTAACCATTATTTACTGAGCTTTTATCATGTCCCAGATGCTATGCCAGGGATTATGTAAATAATCCCTTATGTAATACAATAGCACTGTAAGAAAGACTTGATTACTCCTACTTAGAGTTGAGAAAACTGAAGCCTGTAGAGCTTAAATGATACAGCTACTATGTTTTGGAGTTATTATCTGAATAAAAAATGAATTCTCAGCTTATGTGCTCTACTGTTTCTCAATGATATTCTATAGTCATTGATAGGGTTCGGAAAGCAGATAATCAGTTATTTAAGTCTCTATAACCAAAATTGTGATTCTCCTAAATAAAAAGTTGTCAGAGAAAATAAAATGACCTCTTATCCATGTGAGGTTAGAGCAGGAACCACAGAATTGAAAGGGACCCTGGAAGTCACTGAATTTCCTTTCCACTGCAAGAAACTCAGATGGGCATTTGCCAAGCCTCTGCATGAATAACCCTGGCACTGCAGACTCACCACCATGTGTGGAGGCTGACACTACTATCCGACAGCTGGGACTGTTGAAAAGCTCTTGTTCCTTCTCAACGTAAATCTACTTTCCAGTGCCTTCCTTCCACTTTTTCTGGCTCTGCTGAAACCACTCAGAATAATCTAACCTCTGCTCCACAAGATAATCCCAGTTTATCATGTACACTTTGGTCTGCCCATGTGACTCAAACACAAATTGTTCCTGGCATAGTTAGAAGCAGGGTAGTGTAGAGGAAAGAGCCTAAGTTTTACAGAAAAAAATGTTGTTCAAATTCTGGGTCATCACTCATTACTTAGGAGATCCTACGAAAGTTACTTAACGTTTTTGGGTGTCAGTTTCCACATCTTCATAAAGATTTCACAGGACAGTTCTAAAGGTAGGATGAGATGGTAGATATAAAATGTTAGCATGTAGTGGGCACTCAATAAAGATTAGGCCATTATTATAAATTAAACTTTTTACTGGCAAAGGAGACAAGTGTTTTGCTAACCTAGGCTAATCACAGACAAGTGGTTAAACTAGAGACTTCTCTAGTTAATAGTACATGGGCAGGTGACCTGTTATATATTTAAGTAGGACCCAAATAACAGATTTTCCAGAAAGAAATGTTAGTAGTTATATTTGTTGTTGGTGGTGATGGTGGTGCTGTGTGTGTGTGTTTAGTTTCTCCAGATATACATAACTAAATTAGCTTCCTAGGCTACAGAAATCGATACCGGTTAAGGTGGGGTACTTGAGCTAAATGGTTTAAGGTCAAGATTTTAAGGTCAAGATCTTAAACTCACTGATGATCTGAAATCTCTCCTTAGGGAATTTCAGGAATGTCTGCCATTTGTATAATTCTATCTTGTTTAGGGGAGTTGGGGTGAAACTGGTGTCAGAAGGCCAGTTTTACAGAACTGAGAGCTGAGGTTTCGTCAGACAAATGTCTTCATTCCCTTGTAGTTTGGTGCATATTTCCCAATATGCTATTGGAATGGAAACAGCCAACTGTCCTTCCAATCTGTGTTGGAAATATGCTATTGGAATGGAAACAGCCAATTGTCCTTCCAGTCTGTGTTGTCATCTTCCATATTGATATAGCTGTAGGGCAGCATCCCCGCACCCCTTACAGCAAGGGACGGTCATGTATTTTGGCTCTTAACAATGGAATGTGAGCCGAAGTGAAGTGTGCAACTTCTGCCTCATTTGCTTACCAGGAACTCCCTAGCCTTGAGCTTCTACTCTTTCCCCACTCCTCCAGGAATTGTGATCTTGACCTCATTTGGAAGATGGCAGAGCTGCCATCAGAATGGATTTCTGAATGACCACATGGCTGAGAGTTGCCTGCTGGTCTGAAATGCTGACCTTGGAGCTATTACATAAGAGAGAAATAGATTTCTTTGCTGTTTGAGCCACATGATTGTTAGATCTCCTTTTAAACCACTTACCTACTTGTTTTATCTAATGCTGCTCTCAAATCCTGCGTAATTTCTGGAGTTAAAACAATCATTTATTTCTATCCAACAAGAATCAATTATCTGTTTTATTAAAACCACTGTCCCAAAGAGAACAAAAGGGAGAAAAAATAAACTTGATGGGTCCTTTGCTCTAGAATAATAACATGCAGTGGAGACCATCAGAACTTTCAGCGAGTTTATTCCCTGGGCAATGCCAGCCCAAACCTCTTTTCCAGATTTGGTTAAGATTACACTAGTTTCCTGAAGAGGAGGACACTTGCTATTTTCTTGGTTCCATCCTGCTTGTAGCCCCACAAAGACCACCCACCCCGTTGAGTTTCTTGCTTGAGCTCCCAGACACTTTTTGTATGTTTTGCCATAAGAAACTCTGTGTTTCATCCAACCATGGAGCCTTTTTGCTCCTACCATTGAAAGCTTAAGTGTGGACTGTTTTGGTATGGAAACTGTCAGCGTTTGGGAAAAGCCGCTTTTCTCTGATCTGTGCTTTGGACGTGGCAGCTTCGGGACGGTCTTCCAAAGAGCCACAGCTCTGCTCTTTCCCCAACCAGCCACCACGGCACGTTGCTGTCATCTCTCCTATGCTCAGGGTGCAGGAAATCCTGTGTGAGGCTGCCAGGGGGACAGAGGGATGAAAAAATCACATTCATCAGAACAAGCTGGTCAATTTCCTCAAGTAAGGACTTTGCCTAACATCCAGCGATTTCCTCCAAAAAGAGATAACGTACGTTCTTAACTTACTGATAAGGTTAGTTCATAGAATCACTGTCTGTAGATCCCAGGCTGCTTTTCATTTTAATCTTTCTGCTGTGACTTTTTAGCTTTTGTAGACAGGCACAAAGTACAAACCTCAATATTTACAATCTGTGAAAGAACATAATAACATTATTTTATTGTGATATCTTATCATTGTTATATAGAGACTGTAATATATATTATTGTATTATAATTATTATTAGATGATAGAAATCTGTTAAACTCAACATACTTTAAACTTCTGATCCCCACCATCCAACTTCCTTTATCTGCTGTCTCCCCCATCTCAGGTGATGGTAATTCCATCTGTACAGTTGTTTAGGTAAAAAAACTGTCATCCTTGACTCTTCTTTTACTGTCATCTCACAAACATCAGAAAATCCTGCCCGCTTTACTTTCAGAATTTTTTCAGAATCTGATTCCTTTGAACCTCCGCTGCTCCCACTGTGGGTGAAGCCGCCCACATCTACCGCTTGGATTAAGTTGCCTCCTACCCTAACTCCTCTCTCTGCTTCCTCCCACCCACCCTCAAACTAACACTTTCTCTCTCTCTCTCTCTCTCTCTCTCTCTCTCTCTCTCTCTCTCTCTCTTCAAAAGGCCAAACAGAGTAATCCCTTTCAAATGGAAGTCATGTCATTCAACTGCTCTATCAAAAAACTTTCAGATGACTCTCTACTTTGCTCTGAACAAGGTCTCAAGTCCTTTCAAGGACTTGTAAATCTCTTGCTGCCTTTCTGACCTCACTGCCTACTACTCTCCCCTCTGACTCAGATCCTGCCCCAGTGGTGTCCTTGTTGCTCCTGGGTCTCGCTAGGCATGCACTTGTCATAGGGCTTGTGCTCTGGCTTGTTCTTCATATTCTCTCCCGGACATCTGCGTGGATAACCCCCTTTCCTTTTCTAAGACTTACCTCAAACATCGTCTGCTGGATAAGACCCACTCTGATGACCCTGTCTGTATTGCCACTTGCTTCTCCACCCACCTACCCTATTCAGTTGTTTAATACCACTCACTGCCTTCTGACATATGAAGGAATTTATTGACTGTGCTTATTGTCCCTCCCAGGTACCACTAAAATATTAGCTACAGAAAGACAGAAATCATTGATGTACCTCAAGCACCTAGGATATTGTGTGGCATACAGTAGGTGCTTTATATATACTTGCTGGAAGAATGAATGAATGAAACCTACACATGATGAGCTCAATTCTTTTATGAATATAAAAGATGATCGACTTCTCCGGAGACTGAAGCTATAGAAGTTACTTTCTTTCCTCGTAGGAAGGATGTGGCAGAAGGAAAGCATTGGCCCCTGAGGAGAAGACTTTCCTGAGAGTGAACCAAAAAGAATGGAAAGGAATCTTGAGATGACAGCCCTGGTAACCCCTTCTCCTGTTATATTTCGAGAGGACTGACTTGGGGCTGAGAACAATCTGTTTTGGGAGTAATGACTTGTTCTTGTTGTTTTTTAAAAAATATATTTTATTGATTTTTTACAGAGAGGAAGGGAGAGAGATATAGAGTTAGAAACACTGATGAGAGGAAAACATCAATCAGCTGCCTCTTGCACACCCCCCCACTGGGGATGTGCCCGCAACCAAGGTACATGCCCTTTACCAGAATCGAACCTGGGACCCTTCAGTCCACAGACTGACGCTCTATCCACTGAGCCAAACCGGTTAGGGCATTCTTGTTTTTTTAATTAGAATCTGAGTGACTGAGAAAAGCAATGTGGATCGAGTTCCCTGCCTCCCGAACAAGCATTTCCTGGTATCCCTTTCCTTAGGTGGGTTTGCCATTGAGGGATTAGAGAGCCTGTGATTCAGAGCCCTAGCGGCCACAGTGGTGCTGACGCACGCACGTGCACTATCTTGGATCTCTATTTCGTTCTCCATTCACACTCACCTTCAGGCTGAAATGGTGAACTTGCTCAGTGGAAATAAATGCCTGAACCTGAGTAACCTGGGGTGTTCAGTGTCTGTCCACTTCTCTGGGCAGATCCCAGGGCTGCCCTACCTCTGTGAGAAGCGCAGGGCACAAAGGAAAGAGTAATCAGAGTGAACTCTTATGAGAGAACCCTAAAGAAAGAAGATGGGCCTGGCCAGCGTTGCTCAGTGATTGAGCATCAACCCGTAAGCAAGGAGGTCAAGGTTCGATTCCCAGTCTGGGCACATGCCTGAGTTGTGGGCTTGATCCCCAGTAGGGGACGTGCAGGAGGCAGCTGGTTAATGATCCTTTCTCATCATTGATGTTTCTGCCTCTTGCTCCCTCTCCCTTCCTCTCTAAATCAATAAAAATATGTTTTTAGAAAAGAAAGAAGATGGATGGCAATGGCTGGAAGAAGGTGAATACCTAGGAAGAACAGATGGGATGAAACCAAAAGAGGAGAAGACCGGCTGAGAGGCGGGGGAGAACACAGCATTATTAATTTGCTTCATGTGCCCCTTACTCCCTGACATTTTCCTGCATTATGTTCCCTGGCGATACAGGGAGCATACTGTTTATTTTTCTCCATAAAATATGGAAAAAGCTGCTTCATCATTCAAAGTTGAAACCATTGCCTATTAGTAGGGGAAGAAAATACTTTGCCAAAGTTTGCAAGCACAAGTTAATTAAAAAATGTAAAGATTAAAAGGCTCTCAAATGACCTTCCGACCACTAACACTTTCCAGGACATGCCACACTGAGCTTTAGCCTAAACGAGATGTATTCCTTGATATGTCCAAATCGAGGCACTCCATACCACCTTTCTCAAGCTGGTTTCAGTCACCAGGAAATTTATGAACAGAAAATTAGCTTTGCTTAGTTGCCCCCTGAATAGACACACACTACAGGAGTAGCAGTAATGGTCAGGTTGCAATGTATTGACAAAAGAGGAAAAAACAAACAAACGTATTTTCCCAAAAAGGAAGACTCTATGTGAAAGAGACTTTTCAGGTATTGGGAGTGTCCAGTAGAGTTCCCAGCAGCTTGCTGAACGGCCCTGTGTTGTCTAAACAGCCTCCTGCGGGGTAATTGTCATCGCAGCCCATATAAAAGGAACAGTGGAAAGGTGCAAAAGTCATTAACAAGGAAGAAATAGGAAGCAATCAGCAGCACTATAAACGACTTATTACCATGGAATTAGACTCTCAGCTTGAGATAAGTGTCCTGGATCTGTGAAAGCTATATACACCTCCTTGGTTTAAATGAGATGAGGAAAATTTTCCTCTGGTTATTTATGAAGTGTTAGACACGATGGCTGGTGATGCCTGAGGCAAGGCGGGCTGCCCACTTCTCCCAGGCTTCCTTTAAAAACGGATTACCCTCACCGGGGACTTGGGTACGGAGGCTTTTCAAATATTCGCCTGGACAAGATGCTACCTTTTTGCTTGAAATGGAAACCTCTTGGGCAGACTGAATCACTCAGAAGTCATTTTGAGGAGAAAAGCCCAAGACTTTCTCCTGTATTCGCCTGGGAGTGGGCATGTGGGCGTCCACTGCCAGGAACTCGCTTGGCAACTGAGCCCTCCCTCCCCCAGCCACTTGGCTATCGGTCTGCAGGAAAAGGCTGCCTTCCCTATTCAGACCTGGCCTTACTTAGGTCCCATCATCCACTCCGGCCTGTCCTTGGGAATCAGCTTTTCAAAATGTCCTCAGACTCAGACTCTGGTGGCTGTTTGCTTCTCCACTCACCATGAACTGCCAGCTGACCCCCGACTGGTCTCCCGCCCCTGCCGCCCCATCAGCAACCTCTTGGAGCCCTGCATTGGAGTGAGGTTAGAGCACCTCCTCTCTTCACTTTGCAGCACCGTTGTCTGCCTTTGAACCTCTTGTCTGCCTGTCTGTGCTTGGACTCAATGGGCTGCCCCTAGATGCTTCAAGTGCAAGGAGGGGTTCATCTGGCAGCCAGCTTAGTGTCTCCCCCGCCCGGTGCCCGGCATTTCCCCAACACTCTTCCATTCTATTTGTTCCCTGGAGGCATCATCCCAGGTCTCCACAGCCAGCCCAGAAGTAGTGCTCATTCTCAGTTACAGTTTCCCTTCTTGTCTTCTTATTTCAATCACAAGGCAATCTGTGAGAAAAGATGCTTAGAGACTAAAGACACAAACTTATGTTCTCCAAAGAGACTTGCTGGACTGGCTGGTGTAAGCTGACTTGCTGCAGTGGCTCAGTTTCTTCACTTATGAAAAAAACACTCTCAGAGGAAGATGGTTAGAAGGGAACATCATAACCAAGCAATTGGCTAGCATGCATTGTTCTTTAGGAGCAGTCAGACATGGCATTCTTGTTACAGAGGATGCAGATCGATATACTCAGTCTCTATTAACTCCTAATAAAAAGAGGTAAGGGATTTAAGCTATGGCACAGCTTAGATGGGAGAAGTGAAACAAAGGCCTATATTTCTGTGGGGATTATTTAAGCGATTTATGAAAGTGGTAAAATCTATTTTTCTGTAATGGGTTCTTATTCCATTAATATGGATGTAAGCAAATAATAGCAGGATGGGTTCCTAGGGGCACTTCCAACTCAATTATTTTATTTCAGTAAAATGGTTTAAAATGTTGAAAATAGCTCAGAACTGTATTTATAGTCAAATAATTTAAAGCAAATATGGCTGTTTTCAATTGCATTGGAATTGTTATTGTGGTACGAGGTAACATTTATTTTGTGCATGATTATGAACTGTTGTATAACTGTTTTTATTAGCTATTTAAGGAGGTACACTCTGGCTCTTTAATAAGAACTTGCATAAACTTAGCTCCAAATATAACATCTTGCAAGCTCTTTCTTCAAAGCACTGCTCAGCATTCATCTGTTTTTTTTTTCTTCTACTATTTCAGTTAGAGAAGGTATTGTAATGACTTCTAAGGCAAGTACAGAAACGTATGTTTTTCTGGGTTAAACAAGGAGAAATCGGTGCTTCCCTGATCTTAGGTGACAGGGCAGTGAATTTTAACCTTTTGGGCCACCTTTAGCTTATAAAAGAATTAAACTTAAAAGAGATACCAATTTGTACAAGTAGCACACATTACTTTTGTTTAAAAAAATCAATGAATAAATAAATGTGCAAAAAATAAATGAAAATAATATTGAAAGGATCAGCATTCAGACTCTTCTGGCTTGCCTAGCTTTCCAGTCTCACTCCCTTCCCTCTCACCTCCACATACCCTCCAGCCAGTCTGGTCCTGCCCACCTTCCCCGATTACACCAGGCACCTCATGCCTGTTGGGAATTGCCTCCACTGGCTCCTCTGCCTAGAAGGCCATCCCATCCTTCTCCTGATGAAACCAGGAAAAATGGTTCATTCACCAACACCCAGCTTAGCATCACGTCTCTGTAAAGTTATCCTTAACCTGTCCTGTGGCTATGCCATGGTACCCTGATGTTTGATCAAACTCTGATCTAGCTGTCCCTGAGAAGATGTATTTTGGATAAGGTTAACACTTATATTACTAGACTTTCAGTGAAGCTGATACCCTCCGTAATGTGGTTGGGCCTCATCCCATCAGCTGATGGCCTTACGAGAAAAGAACTGACCTCCTCCAAAGAAGAGGGAATTCTGCCTTCAGATGGCCTTCAGTCTGGAGCTGCAACATCAGCTCTTTCCTGGGGCTCAGGCAGCCACTGCCCCCTGGCAGCCCTACAATTGCATGAGCCAATTTATCAAAATTCTCTCTCTCTCTCTCTCTCTTTCTCTCTCTCTCTCTCACCATTATGCAGAGTCCTCACTTTTTAACATGCAAGGATCTTAACTATGAATATTTCAAAATCAATTTGTTAAAAGCTCCATCATATTAGATATTTTATTAGACCATAGGCAATAGAAACAAAATCTATTGAATTTTTAAAAAAACATTGAAAGGAATAACCCACATCCCACAGCATATTTAAATAATTCAAGAAAAATCTTGATGTGGCTTTCTCACCTCCTATACCAATGACCCCAGGTTACTCATCTCATTAGTCTTTTAGGATGATGACATATTGCTAGTTTTAAAAAGGAATACCCAAGATTTGCACCCAGAGCTCCTAATAGAGATCTTGAATGCATCAGCATAGTGGTTGAGACTGCAGTGGAAGGGTAAGGGGATGGGTCCTGGGTGAGCAATGGAGGCAGGAGGTCCTAAGCCTTGTTCCTATCCTCCCAGCATCAGGCATTTCAAATGTGCTCTATCCTTGGTGAGTATCCTACGCAGTGTAGTTTGCAGAGGAAAAGCCAATGAAGACACACTAGAGACTCAATCTCTGTCTATGCAAGTGCTTTCCTATAGAAGGTATTTCTCCTTAGTCAAGTGGGATCTGAATCAAAGGGGCAGAATCTGAAGGCTTCGTGGTGTAAGACTCACTCTTGTGAGGCCGTGTGATGGCCCAGCTCCTTCCACTAGGCAGTGTTTCTCAGGATTCCAAAATGTGATTGTGAGATCTGCAGCGCTCTCAGGGATGCAGTAGCCAAGGTCAGAGTTGTTAGACACTGTGGGACTTCATGTGCCTAGAAATAGAGCACATTCCCCACACTCTGGTTTCTGTGATAACTGAGAGAAACGGGAGGGCAGACTTGGCATTCCTTTCCATTGTGTGTGGGGGTGGGAACGAGCGGGAGGGTGGAGTGAGGGCAAGGAACGGGTAGAGGAAGGAGACTTGGGGAGGAGAAGGGACTGGGAAGTAAGCCCAGGGCTGGTATCTGGGGAAAGGAGAACCAATACCTCTTTTGTTGTCAGGAAAGCCCTGGGCACAAAGGGTGAGTTTGAGTTTCACTTCAGGTCAGTTCAGGGCATTCTGAAAAGGCAGTTTGCAGACAGCGAGCTTAACTGACTGACTTGGAGGTAATTAAATCACTGCATTAGGCTGCTGACCATGAAAGCAGAAAACTACAAGCACACAAAAAGAAGAAAACAAAAACCTGACATTTGTGTCTAATTATATCATTAAAATGTTTACTGTTCCATGTAATAATGATGTGTCTCATATTTGATCATGATGGAGTTTCTCTAATTGGTTAAAAGTTTTACCCATTCTTCTTGTGAGACAAACTTTGGTTTTATTTAGTCATTTGTCATCCGTGCTTGTAGGCTTCCATGCCATCTGACTTTGTTTTATTCTGGCTAGGGATTTGGCAACTTCTGTGGCAATTTTCGGTTTTATTTCCTCTCTTCAGCGATGTCTGTAATTGTGGAGAAGAAGCAGTTACCTGAGGAAAGGATTATTTCTTAGTCCTCCATTTGCTTTCCTAATGTAAATTTTGTTTCTCAGACTCCTTAATGCACAGGAGGCGTCAAACCAGAAAAGTCATTCTGTGCTACTGTGAGGTCCCCTGGAGAAGACCTGTTAGTCTCCACAGTTCCATGGTGACTGGCTCATTTTTCTTCCTTCAACCAATATTATGTGTGCTTCCTGTGGCTTTATATCTTGATTATTCAGGGATTAATTATGATGCAGATTATTGAGGTACTTAATTTCTCTCCCTCCTACCTTCTTTTTACTTTTTCTTTATCTCTTTGTGTTTAGCCATTTTACAGATGAACTCCAAAGTCATCGGAGTAAGGCATGTAGAAAGAAAAATGATGAATGGAAAAGTAGTCACACCTATTTGTTCATTATTCTGGTGAATGGTGGAAGGATAGAGTAAGGTGTAATTTAGGACTTGTTAAACCCATTTTTCTTGTGAGACAAAATCATGCTTTTCTGGAGACACCCATCTATTAATCTTTCAGTGTGGACAAGAGAAATTAATAAATATATATCTCAGGTCAGAAAAGTAGGGGTCCTTGAGGAACCTCATAGATGACACGGTGGCAATATCTTCATGTGAAGTCAGCTTATGTAGTGTGCACCCAGTATGCACCCAGGAGGGTCCAACAGAGAAAATAAAGCTTTTGCTGTGGTTTGTTTGAACTCAACTGACATGTAATGGGCAAAGCAGTGTGATAGGTGCAATCACAGAAGACAGAAGCTACCACTGACACCAAGGACCCTGCAGCCTATGGGAGAGAAAAAGATAGCTATATGTGAAACGATAACAGAGGGAGGTGAGGGTGCTTGGGCACCTAGAGAGGGGACATATGTTCTACCCTTCAGGGGCTGGGGGAGTCATGAAGAAAAGATAGATAGACAGACAAATTGTAATTAGCGTCTCTTGGAAGATTGTAGCAGATAGTTACTGAGATCAGTCATAATTCTGTTTGGCATAGTCTATGGAGAGTTAGAACAGTTACTTGTCATATTATGTGCTTTGTAGTGATTTTAATTATTTCTTAACTAGAGGCCTGTGCATGAAATTCATGCACTGCGGGGGGGCGGGGGGGGGAGTGTCCCCCAGCCCAGCTTGCACCCTCTCCAATCTGGGACCCCTCGAGGGATGTCCCACTGCCCGTTTAGGCCCAATCCCAGTGGGCAGTCGGACATCCCTCTCACAATCCAGGACTGCTGGCTCCCAACTGCTCGTCTGCCTGCCTGTTTGCCTGATTGCCCCTAACCGCTTCTGCTTGCCAGCCTGATCACTCCCTAACCACTCCCCTGCCAGCCTGATGAATACCTAACTGCTCCCCTGCCGGCCTGGTTGCCCCCAACTGCCCTTCCCTGCTGGCCCGGTCACCCCCAACTGCCCTCCCCTACCAGCCCGGTTGCCCCTAACTGCCCTCCCCTGCCAGCCTAGTCACCCCAACTTCCCTTCCCTGCAGGCTTGGTCCCCCTCCAACTGCCCTCCCTCCCCTGCAGACCCGGTCCCCCCAACTGCCCTCCCCTGCTGGCCTGGTTGCCCCCAACTGCCCTCCCCTGCTGGCCATCTTGTGGTGGCCATCTTGTAACCACATGGGTGCGGCCATCTTGAGCGAGGGTGTGACAGTCAATTTGCATATACCTCTTTATTATATAGGATGGGCTTCAATGTTAATTGTAGCATCTCTTTTATTATAGCTTTCATACTTATTCCATTCATTTGCTTTTCTGCCTTTTCTTTTCTAGCCTTTATAGAATTCCAATATAATAAACTGTAATGTCTTTAGCATAATGTTTTGCTGAATAAAATATTTTGACCCTCCTCATTCTGTTGAAAACATATATAAAGAAATTAAATTTTATACACAATGAAGCAAGACTCAGAGATTCCTTCATCTTGAAACAAAAGTAAGTTCAACCAGAGAAGTTCATATGTGATTCTTAACACATTGTGAACCAGTGGTTTTATTGCTAGCTTTACCCAGTGGCCAGATAACTTTCTATTGAATGAGTACAAATAACGTTTTACATAAATGTTAAAGGCATGCTTTAAAATTAAATACCCATTGCATTTTGAAGTTATTACAAGCTAATATCTTTTTAAAGAATTCTCGTGATTGGCCACAAGCCTTAGAACAGAAAAAAAATGAGAACTCTCGTGATCTGTCAGCAACAGAGAGATGACTTTTAAAAAATTTGGAAATAAGATACTTAACATTTAAAATCTGATTATTGACCCATATCTCTTGAATGCTAAAATAAGGAAGCCTTTTTGAAATCATTTAGTTGAACCTCCTGATTTTGTAGGTGATAAAAACAGGAACTCAAGAGGCAAAGTGACTGGTACAAGATCACCAGTTATTTAATACCAGAGCCAGAAGTAGGAATCCAGTGTCAGTCAATACCACCTTCAAATGTGCCACATTTTTCTAGTAACAGGCACAAAACACGTTTCTCATTTGGGGAACTTGTCTTGGGAAGTTTAATTCATGAGTGAAAATTTAAAACATGGAAATTCAGCCTGTATCTACACTGGGCGAAAACAAGACCCTATCAGTGTGTTGTTCTGAGGGGCATATGTGCAAGGCCAGTCTTTTTTCATCAAATGCAAATTTGTATGCAACCACTGCTTGTGAAAAAAGGCAATCTGTTCAACTCATTGGTGAATCCTAAGGACTTACCTCAAAGCTCTTTCTTAGCTTAATTGACTGCATACTTTTATCTGTTTTTCCTGCTAGCCATCAGTGTCTTCACAGAAAACTCTTCCTTTGTTCTGGTTGCAGGGGAGACACGCAAGCACAGGGCTCTGCATTTGTTTCCCTGGTTCCCCTAAACAAATTACTACAAACTGGGTGGCTTAAGACAGCAGCAATTCATTCTCTTACAGTTCCAGAGACCACAGTCCTAAAACCAAGGTGGTGGCAGGCCTATGCACCCTCCAAAGGCTCTGGGATAGATTCTGTTCTTTTCTTCTTTCAACTTCTGGTGAGTGTTAGCATCACTCCAGACTGACTCGGTTTTTACTTTGCCTTCTCCTATGTGTCTCTATGTCCTCTCCTCTTCTGCATCTTATAAAGACAGTTGTCAGTGTATTGAGCCTCCTCCCCCATCCAGGATGATCTCAAGATTTTTAATTACATTTGCAAAGACTCGTGCCCCTCCCCCCCCCCCCCCCCCCCAAAATAAGATTATATTCACAGGATCTGGGAATTAGAATGCAGAGGTATCTTTTGGGAGACACCATTCCATCCACCATAGTTACCTTTCCACATACAGCACAGTCAACTGTGCAGGCTTGCTCTTCCACAGCTAGGCTGACCCACTGTCAGTTTTCTTTGCATAAAAAAATTCCTAAGCGTCCTAAACCAGAGGAAGGGGCGCCCTGAGTGAACTGGGATGGTTGGTGACTCTATCACAGAACAGATGGCCTGTGTGACCATCTCCATTCTGAAGACGTGGAAGTCACTGTTGCATGATGTCAATGCAGGAGAAAGCAAATACCTCTGAGAAACAGTGGGCTGGCCCTGAGGTGCCCCTTCTCCTCCTTCTGACCTCTGCTTTGACAGTTGTGAAGAATAAGTCAGTGGCTTCTGCTGGAAGGAGAGACCTTAAGAGAGTGGTTCTGTCGGTCAGAGTCACTCTCCAGACTAAATTTCTGCTCATCTCATTACCTGTGGCAGCCCTGCGGTTTCTCCTCAGCTGCTGGTGTCTGTGGCAGAAGCAGCCGGCTGGTTCCGTTGTAGCCACCTGGCCAGTGAGGCTAGAATGTAGTGGCTCTTATGGACTTAGCAATGATTCACATTGTGCTAAAATCCCTTTCCTTTTTCCTCTCTACCCCTCCCTCTTAGCCACCCTCTCAGCCTCCTCAGCAGGAGAGTCAAGGAAACAGTGAGTAAAAGCTGGGGCTTTGATCCAAGAGGCAGTGTCCCTTTGTCTGCTTGGACCAGAGGTCAGTGGGTGAGGAGCAGCAGAGCTGACCTCAGCCACGGCCCACATGCCTCCCTCTTTGAAGAGTTCATCATAGCCAAGGACAGTGAAAGAGGTCTGGTGTCCGCTCGCTGTGGAGTTGTCTGTGGGCTATAGCCCTCCACCTTGTTCTAATGATTTCTGTCTTGAGAGAACAAGATAATCCTGCCTTCAAACCTACTTTACGAGCTTCTGGCACTGCGCGTAGCCCCTCTGACCTGAACCTTCATGGAGATGGAGGCTGGATCTGGTTGCATTTTTAACCCCGTTTTATTCTCCGTGCTGAACAAGATAAGACTACTTGTGGGAAAACAGCTGCTTTGGATCGAGTTAGAGGCAGTAAATTAAAATACAAAAGTAACAGGAATGAAATGGTGGGATCAGGACATGATCTTGATAATGAAATGACAACATTTTCTGCTTTTGTCACAGACTGGTTTCATTTTTCATTTACACAAATTTTATACTTTTTCATGATTAAAAATTTTAATCACCTAATTCAATGATTTACAAAAAAAAATCTTTTTTTATTATTGTCACATGTAATGGTGATGGTTTAAAAATTTATATGCCATAGCTTTTCTTGAAATCAAGCTTTTAAAAAAAATTACTTATTCTTGAGAACTAATGTCCATTTATTCATTCATTTATTCCATCTTGATTTATGTATAGTATTTTGGAGTACATAATTTTGTGTACTTTTCTTAGTTGCTTCCCGTATTACAGTATGCATGTGTAATCTATCATAGTCTACTGGTATCAACTTATGTTTTACCAGTTCAAGTGAAGTATAGAAAGTTTACTCCCAATTAGGTTACTTTACCTCCCTACTTTTTCAATAAAATTATTTTTATATCCTTTACATACATGGATCACCACATAGATGGTTTTATGATTTTGCTTCAAATATCAAATGTGATATAAGAAACTCATAAGAATAAGAAAAACCTTTTATATTTGCCTGTTTTGCCTGTTAGCTATTTTTTACTCATTCCCATGTTCTGTTTTCTCTTTCTGAAATCCCAGGTCTCCTATTTTCATTTCCTTTCTGTATAGAAAACTTCTTTACATCATTCTTTAAGGGTAGGTTTGTTAGCAATAAATGTTCTTGGTTTTTCTTCATCTGAAAAATGTCTTTATTTCTCCTTTGATATTGAGGAATATTTCCGCTGGGCACAGAATTTGCTGTTGACATGTCTTTTCTTTTGGTGCTTGAAAAATATTGTTCCACATGCTCTGTCCTCTGTGGTTTCAGATGATAAAATCCCCTGTCATTTTCTCTGGATACTTTTAAGATTTTTTCTTTGCCTTTAGTTTTCAGAGGTTTAATATTGATATATCTTGGTGTGAATTTTTTGGGGGGCTTATTCTAGTTGGGGTTCAGCCTCTTCAATGTATACATTCATGTTTTTCTCCAAATTTGGGAAGTTTTCATTGAATACTTTTACAGGCCCACACTCTCCTCTCATTCTGGGACTCCAATGACATAACTATTAGTTCTTTTTTCACTGTCCTACAGGTCTGCAAGACTGTTCATTCCCCACCCCACCCCCCCACCCCCCACACACACACACCACACACTCCATTTTTCTTTCTATTATTTAGCATGTGTAAATTATATTGATCTATCCACAAATTTACTGAATTCATCCCCTGTAATCTCTATTCCACTATATAATGTATCCATTGAGTTTTTTATTTATGTTGTAATTTCTACTTCTCTGCTTACATTTTCTATATTTTTATTTGTCTCAAGAAAATTTATAATTGCTTATTGAGCATTTTAATGATGGCTCCATTAAAATCCTTGTCAGATAATTCCAATTTCTGATTTATCTTCATATTGGCATTTGTTGATAGTTTTGTCTCATTCAAGTTGTGATTTTTCTAGTTCTTGGTATAATCAGGTTTTTTGTTTGTTTGTTTGTTTGTTTGTTTTTTAACAATCAGTGAGGATGAAGACAAGAGAGTGGTTTGGAGGGATATTTCAAAGAGAGAATTGCCTGAATCCACAAGATTCAGAGCCTGATTTGTTATGGCAATGGCTTAGGGTTCGGTGTGATTCTCTTCAACACTGGGAACACTGGAGCAAGAGCAGGTTGGGGTGAGAAGGACATTCGTTTTAGACAAATTGAGACGGAGGTGCCAGTAGGACATCTTGTTAAGTAAGAGCTTCGGCAGAAAGAGATGATAACTAGTGCCCATTCCAGGGTTCATCACAGAGATGGCAGAGAGAAGGCCCCCATATTGGCCCACTTCCCCACATGTCCTTGGTGTAGTACCAACTACCCAGGAGGCATGGACTCGTATTTCCAAAAGCATGACCACGCACTGTCCCATCTCAGGGCATCTGCATTTGCAGTTTCCGCTGCAGGGGATGCTCTGCAGATCATGTTCCGTCATCTGTTAAGTCTGGGCTCCAATGGCACCTTCTCAGTGAGGCTGTCCCTGGCCACTCTGTTAGAAATTACAATATTCCATTCTCTATTCTTCTTCTCTGAACGTATTTATTACATGCTTATTCTCTACTGTATTTTGTTGAACCCTACATGCTATCACTGGTGGTTTATATAATTATTTTATGGCCCACCATAAAGAAAGAAATCACCACGTAAGATATGGCTAACCATCAATTTTAAAATGTATACTAATTTGCAATATGTTAAAATGTGAAAAATTATGTAGTATTACAATCAAAGAAACATGGTACCCAATTTAGTCATTTCATTTTCTCTAATGCCTGTTTTTGCTACCATTATGCCAACTCCATGAGAGCAAGGATTTTGGTGTGTTTGTTCACTGCCAGAACAGGGCCTGGCCGCTAGCAGGTACTCAATGCATAGTTACTGAGTGAATGTATAAGACATGCCTCCCACCAAAAGAAACTATGGTGATAAGGTATAGACATTTAAAAATAGGCATTGCATAATGAAGTTCTGGTTGGTAGCATGGCCTCAAGCCTGTGCTCTGTGAACACCTCAAAAAAAAAGGGAACAGAATATTCTTGCTAAAGCTCTTATTTTAATTACAAACATATTGTGTAGCTAAACCCGATACGAGTGAATAAATAGCAACAAGATCCACCTCCATTCTTCCCATCACAGGACCAAAGGATATTTAAAAATGAAAAGGAGAGAGGATTTAGGAGTAGATTAAGGATTTAGTTTCCCTCCGCTACACAGCACACATATTTTTACTCATGTGCCCACACTTGACCTCTTGTTTCCCTCTTCCACCCTGGGCCTCTGTAACAGCTCCATGACAAGGGCATCTAATCATTTCTAGCATGCGACAACATTTGATTCAGATTCCCTTATCAGCATTACCTTTTCTCCTCTCCTCTTCGCCCCACCTCTGCCTTTAAGGAGAGCCGGAATGGAGCTCAGAGATCAGTGACACGTCCACCACTTCTTCAAACACTTCATGCAGAAAACCTTTCAGAGATGTGATTGCGGGACCCTAGACCTGGAAAATAACTGTCATCAAGACCTTTACATCTGTTAAAGGAATTCATTCCACTGACATTGCTGGCCTAAATTTATTGTTAGAAATTTATTGTTATATATTATACATATATGTTAATATAATGTGAGCTTTTTTTTTAACATGTTTAAAATAGTCATCCAAACTCTATTTTTTTTCCATTTGGTAATTATAAATCAGTTTATTTAAGTAATTTGAGGACTCCAGTTTGGTTTACACATGCTATCTCTCAATAACATATATAAAAAATCAGTTTCTTAAAAGTTGTTTTTTGCCATGAAAAATATAAAAAAATTATAGTCATTTTTAATATGTTGCAAAAATTCAACGCATTTTCAGATAGACAATGCATGTTCAGAAATATGAAATTAAGTTATATCTAGTGTGTACTTTTGCATTTCACATTATCATTACTTTGTCAGTGTTCAGGGTAACAGGTCCAATGACCCAGGCCTTTCAATTGACACTTTAAAAGAGACTTTTAAGCTGCTGAAGGTGTTGCCTTTTAAAATCAAAATTGCTTCCAGATTTCTACAGTACCCTGACTAAAAAAAAATATATTTTAAAATATGCCAAATTATTGTGGTGTGAGGAAAATCTGAAATTTCTACCTTTTCGTTGACCTTTAAAGACGTGCTTTATGATTCATTTGAAAAAGTATCACCTTGAAGTCAAGTTATTTTCAGGTGGTGAACACATAATACAATATACAGATGATGCATTATGGAATTGTATACCTCAAACCTATATAATTTTATCAACCTATGTCACCCCAATAAATTTAGTAAAAAAAATATACCTTAAAAAAAGGAAAGTCAAGCTATTTTCTAAAGCTCCATGTAAACCCATGTTTGCTGATTCACTGTGATCTGTGATCCTTAATCAGAAGCAAGTGTTAAGAAAAATCCTCCAGATACATGTGAATTTTTTCGGCACCAACCCAGCTTTCTAAATAAGGTGACAAAATAAACCACCATTAATGAATAAGCAATTCTCAGAGAGAATTCTTTAACATTAAATCTTTCATTTTTTATATAAAGTTATAGAATAAGAGACACAGAGTTAATATTAATTGTGTGATTCACTGTTTAATGATATATTTCCTCTAATTTGTTTGCAAGAATATAGCCAGGTGAACACCAGAGAGGTGGAAGAAATCTGAAGCAGTTTGAAATACAAATAATTTGGAGTCATTCAAATAAGTATAGCATTTGGGTAAAATTTTTAAATTTAAAGTTTTCTATGTTTATTGCAATAACCTATATTTTGAAATTTATTTTAATTTAATTTTTAAAATTACTTTATTGAAGTATTGTTGACATAAAATTATTTTCATTTTAAATTTACCTCCAACTTTAAATGTTTTTAGATATAGTTTTCAACTGCTGCTAAATATTTTTCAGTGGCATATTAAAAAAATTTATAAAAATAGAAAAGGAACCAAACCCTAAAATTAAGAGGCATGTAACATTCTGTAACTGTTGTATGCCAAATAAAAATTTATGAGAGGAAAAGATTAAACAAGGGCACTGTGAGTAAAATAAAAATGTGAATCTTGAAAATACTTTCATCTCAATTAAAATATGTTTCTATTGAGCATGACTTACAGATAAAGTTTTTTAAAAGTTTTAAGTTGCCACAGTTACTTTGTTTTGATGACAGAATTAAGTAGCATTATTACTATACAATATCTATTTCTTTTATAAATGTATTTTCTGAAATTTGGCACTTTAGAAATCATAAGGAAATGTTTCATTTATATTTGGACATATTTAGTGAAGTGTGTTTTGAACAATAATAAAACAATTTAATCTTAAAAGACATGTGATTATAAAGTAGTTTAAGAAGGAAAACTATTTTCAACTGTAAATTTCAATTATTGATGCTGTGAAGACTGAATGTAATTACCAATATATAAGTTAAAGAAAGCATGCATAAGGATCTCCCTCCAAAAGAATACTCCATAAAATCACTATTATTTTTACCAAAAATGTAAAAAGACACACTGATCACTACATTACTGAGTATCCAATTGCAATCCTTAGGATATATCACGTAACAAATTATAATTGGCATGCATGCTTTATCTTTTCAATTTCTTAACTACAGCCCTTTGCACATTAGAAAAAGTCCAAAAATTTTATAAACACAAATATTTCAAGGTTTTTGAGGATATAAATTAACAGTTAGAAACAACTTGCCATTTAAAATTATCTTTCTTTTAAAATGGTTTATGGTCTAAATTTTATATATATATATATATATATATATATATATGTATGTTTCTAACAATTTTTGAGAGTAGCACATTTTAAAAATCAACTATCATAATATAATTATGATAAACATAATATAATTATGTTTTAGAGATATACTTATATCTTTAAAAAACTCTTCAAATAATATTTACTGTTTTGTTAGTGGTACTTTTGTTCCTTTAATGTTTTTTTTTTCTTTCTGTGAACTAATGAGCCATTTAGTTCATATAGCACTAATCCACTTTTTTAAATTAACAATTTTGTTGAGATGTCATTCACTTTCCATATAATTAATCCATTTAAAGTGTACAATGATATTTTGTTTAACCACTCATCAGTTGATGGACATTTGGGTTATTTTCATTGTTTGGCTATTATTAATACTGCTATTATGAACATTTGTGTACAAGTTTTTGTGTGGTCATATGATTTCATTTTGGGGAGGTATATTCCTAAGAGGGGAATTGCTGACTAATATGGTAACTTTAATGCTAACTTTAATAGTAATTCTTAAAATTTTAAGAACCTGCCAGTCCATTTTCCAAAGGAGTGTATCCATTTTATATTCCTATCAGTAGTAACTGAGGGTTCAAAATTTTCTCTATATCCTCACCAACCTTTGTTATTGCCTGTCTTTTTTATTATAGGCATCCTAGTGGATATGGTAGTATCTCATTGTGCTTTTAATTTGCATTTCCCTGAAGGCCACTAACCCAGTCTTTGTCTAACCAGAAAAGCATGCTTTTCAACAGCCAAACATGCATTTTCTGGAATTTCAAGTATTTTTTTAAGAAAACATATGCATTAAATATGTTCACACATATGCTATCTATTCTACTTAATTCTTAAAGTGGGAAGATTGGGTTGGTGGACTAGGTGATTGTCATACCAACCGAGCTCTCATTTCTCTTTCGTTGTGGGTATTTTAATCTTTCTCCTATAGTGAACTACACAATCCTAGAACACAGAATTGTTGGGCTCTTAACAAATACTACTATTTGTTCTGTGCCAGGTTCTTTCTATACATTGATTCCTTTCACTCTTACCACAACACAGTAGCAGGCATTATCCTTTTCATTTGGAGTTGACAGAGTGATCTAATTTGGCCAAGGCCACATTTCTAGTAAGAGTTGGAGTAGACGTTCAAGCCAGGATCTGCCTTACTCCAAAGCCTGTGCTCATCATCACTGCCCCCTCTGGACTCTTAAATGTTGTTGCTCAGTTGGGAATGCCATTTCATATGGGGCCCGAAGTATTCTTTCTAAGTCCTAGGCGCTTATTGCTCAAGAGCCTTCCAACAACATCCCACAGTGTGGTAATTCTGACTTGTAATGGTTAATTGATAGTTTCTTGTATGTATCCTAGGCCTAAATCTATGTTAGGTCCTCTGAAAGAAAAAATAACTATTATTTATTGAGCTCTTATCATGTGCTAGATGCTATATCAGGTCCTTGATACGCAGGGTGATACAGGGCGTCCCAAAAAAGGTATATACACTTGAATAGCTGATAGCTCAATTTTGAAAATGAAATGTATTATAATAAGCACTGCCTTTCTAACTATTCAAAGTGTGGGTATACTTTTTTGGGGGAAACCCTATATATCATCTCAGTGAACATGTCCAACATTAAATAGTCTTGAAACAATTTACAGACTAGTTGGAGAGATGAGACATATAATTGCATGCACAACATAACATTAAAAAGAGGGGAAAATACATGGCACCATTAAGCAGCATGTGATTAATTTCTAAGTGAATCATATAAACAACATGTGCAGTGTGGTTGGAGGAGGGTGTGAACACTGTGGGCTGCCATGAATTACTGTGGACTCGTTGAATGTGACTGTCTTACTGTATTAAAGGGTAAAGTCTATCTTCATTTGCTAAACTATAGAACGTGAGATCTAGAAATAGGCTCTGGAGGAGGACAACTGTCGGTTTGTCCAGCACCCCTTCCCCACTGTCACCCCAGCCACAGTGTGTTTGATAGAAAGCAAGTGCATCCAGAATTCGAGGGTGCCGGGAAAGATGGCCCACTGGTCAGGCACGCTTTCCTTCGCCACTCCTCAGCCAGGCCCTGACTGATGCTTCTAGGAAACAATCTGAATCTCGAGGGAAATCTGGAAGCAGAGCAACAATTTAAGTAACTGTAGCCCAAACTTGAGGGTCAGGAGAAGATGAGCTAGCTCTCTTTTAAATTTTCTTTAGATATAAATTACGGGCATTCTTCAAAGTGGTGCTTGTAGGGCTTGCAAAAGCCAGCAGACTCTTTTATTTGCAGCCCAAATTCAGCCACATCTTTCTTCTTTCAGTGTTTGGCCATCTTAGGCACAGGGTACGATTCTAGATACAGTCTGGAAAAGCAGTACTACATACAGGTTAAGAGCATCGCAGCGAATTGCAAGCTTTGGGAAGGTTGCCAAGGCTGTGTTTCTCAGTATACTTACGTGTGAAATGGGGCAGTTGTAGTACCTTAGCTGGTAGGGCTGTGTGGGGAAGGGTTAATACAGCTCAGCGCTTGCAGCAGTGCCTGGCTCACAGTAAGTGCTCCAGACGTCTCAGCTGTTCTAACATCTTGACCCAAAAAAAGGTGGTTGTTTTTTTTTTTTACTATTTTAATTTTTAATAGATTTAAAATGGTCTCTGTAATTCTGTCTCATATTCTTAGAGCTATTATGACACTTTATTTACACTTGCTTGTATTTTTATTTAATTTCTGCCAAGAAATAAATTGAGTTTTGTGGGCTTCTTATGGGGTGGTGGGGCAGACATTAATCGTATAAACAAAGCAAGGTTTTATGTTTACAAGATGTTTCTAAAAAGTTGAATTCTGTCTTTTAGACTTTTTTGTAGCATTTGCTTTATTTATATAATTGAAATATACTGACCACTTTCATGTCTGCAGGTTTCATTTTATTAATTTTAATTTACGTACTATACTTCCGGAAATCTGCCCACTGTGGAATGCGAAGTGCATTTATAGTGACTTTGTCTGTAGTCAGGGTCTCTGATGGCATCCCAGGCACCGAGCAGTGCTGGAGCAGCAGTTGCTACTCTTTTTGGTATTCTCTTTTCAAATATATTATGTTCAGGACTATACTCGCATCGCTGCTAATTTGGAGGAAGGGGCGGGGGCAGAGTTTCTGAGTTAATAAGCTTCTGCAGTTAATTTAAGCGCGTGGCAGCAGCCAGTGAGCTGTGGCGGAGTCAGAGACAGCAGGAAGCCCATACCTATTCAAATATAAAGAGAAAACATATAACATATGTAGCTTAATTTCTTCTTGGGCTTCATGTCCTCTTTTTTCTTATAATATTTGAATATAATATCTTAAAAAGTAATGTCGATTTTAAGATAAATTTCCTAAGCATTGTGACAACCCAAATATATTCCTCCTGCAGAAAATACTGAAGTGTAACAGTCTCTTCTTGTCATGTTTTAAACTTACCAGAGAGTAGCTGAGAGCTTTGTGTTCTATGTGACGATCACTTTCCCCAACCCTATGGAATTATAAGAATAACCCTGTTTATTGCAAAAAGACATTGTAACCTCAGAGGAGGTTGTAGATTTATAATACGTTATTTAAAATGTTTGCAATTAGCCCAGACAGTGTGGCTCAGTGGTTGAGCACTGACCCATGAACCAGGAGGTCACGGTTCGATTCCCAGTCAGGGCACATGCCCAGGTCAATCTCTGGTGGGGGGGATCAATGATTCTCTCTCATCATTGATGTTTCTCTCTCTCTCTCTCCCTCTCTCTGCCTCTCTGAAATAAATAAAAACATATATATATTTTAAAAAGCAATCAAAAGAACTTGCCAGGCAACCATATGAGTGTTGGACAGAACCTACCAGGAGAGATGTGGGAGGGGAATGGCTAGAACTTATAATAAAAACCAATTAGAATGAATTTTAGTGCTGTTAATGGTGATAAAATGAGCACTTAAAAACACTGCTAATGGAGAATACATTGGTAATCCTGTGGGGAAATTTTTTATACATATATTTTTATTTATATATAAATATATATATTATATACTTATTTATATATATTTTTAATGTATTATTTATGGAGAATAAATTGGTAAATGTATGGGGAGATTACATATATCAAGATATTTATATATATTGATACATCTACATCAAGAGCCAAACACTGTTTTTTTTCTAGTTTTATTGAGATGCATATAATTGACATATCACATTGTATAAGTTTAAGATGTATAATATAATGATTTGATATATGTCTATATTGTGAAATGATTACCATGATACAATTAGCTAACATCCAAGAACCAAACACTCTGATCAGAAATTCATTTCTGGAAAGTTATTTTAAGGAAATGATCAGGTGAAGATTTACACATTAAAATTGTCACAACAATATTTATAATAGCTAAATGATAGAAGCAATTTAAATAAATGTCCAGAAATGAGAAGTGGTATATTACAACTAATCTACTTGAGGTAACATTATATAGCAATTATAATTTGTTAGTAAGGGATCTCAATGACAAAAAAATGATCATGATAGAGAAACTATTGAATGAAAAAAGAATATAATTTTTCTACACAGTGTCATCACAACCATGTAAAAATATGTACGGAAAGAAGGCTGGTTATATCTGGACATGGGAATCTGCACTCATACATCCAGATTCCCACATATAAACCAATAGGATTTAAAAAAATACTGAGTTTACTTTTATGAGAAAGAAATAAATCACAAATAACTCAGTTAATATAAAGAATTTGTTTATAACTGTATCCCACGGTAGCTCTTTGGGAAATGAGTTTATTCCTCTGCAACTTAAAAATGACATGTTTAATGATGACTCTGAGGCGCACTGCATTCTGAGGCACTTCTGAATCAAGGTGGTTTTCTCAGTATGGTTTTAATACTAGGTTAGCATACTGTCTTCGAACTTTTTTGTTGTTGTTAATCCTTACCCAAGGATATTTTTTCCATTGATTTTTTTTAGTGGGAGTGGAAGAGAGGAAAGGACAGACAGGGAGAGAGAGAGCAAGAGAAAGAGAGAAACATTGATGTGAGAAAGACCCATCAATTGGTTGCCTCCCACATGTGCCTCAACCGGGGCCAGGGATCAAACCTGCAACTGGGTACATGCCCTTGACTAGAAATTAAACCCACCACCATTCAGTGCATGGGCTGATGCTCTAACCATTGAGCCACCAGCCAGAGTGTCTTCTAATTTTTTTGAAGCTGGTAGTCTATGTGCAGGGTATACACAACTCTAAGTAGAATATCCCAGTAACAGAGCACTGCATTCTCTCATCTTTATGGATCATCTGGGGCTTACCATCTTGTGGCTGCAAGTTTTATTCACTTAAAAATTACACTTTTATTAATAATTACTTAATTAGGATCTTACTTGGCCCCAAATAGTCTCTCACATGATGAGAATAAAGTGGTTTCCAAGTTTCTTTGGGCAACATTAAATACCAACTCGTGCCAACTGAAATGACAATTTCCACCACTAATACATGGGGCAATGAGGAAGGGGACAGACCACCAATGTGTTTCTCACAGGCCACTGCACCTTCCCATGAGCCTCTCCTGTGGTCCAGCTTTCCAGTGCTCCCAATGGAAGCCTGGCATCTCTCCAAGAAGTGAAAGGCTTCTTTTCATTCCCTGAGCTGCCATATGTTTTGTGTTGATGCTGATACTCTAAAGGTTTTGTGAAGTGGCCACAGGGCTTTGCTTGTACATGTGCCTTTGGACTAGTTTCTGAAGATTACTCTCCCCGCCCCCCACTGGCCATTTTGGGTGTTTTAACAGTTTTGTTTGCAATATGGGATACATATTTTGGTCTAGGATCAAATATGAGCTCCGAATTGAAGACAACTGTTTAATTTGGCCACTAAAAACCCTCTCCTTCAAAACAGTGTCTGTTGCATCATGCTGCCACCGTGAGTGAGCAGCGGCAGCGGCATGGACAACCAACTGGGACGGGAAGTGTGAGTCCAGCTGAAGTGGGGGTGAACAATGTATGGCTCTGGGGAGAGTCGCTAGGAAAAAAATCAGGATCAGCCTTATAGGGCAAAGACTGATGGGAGAAGACTGACCTTGGGTGGTGGGCACACAGTGCAAAATACAGATCTTGTAACATAGAAACCCACAACAGAAACCTGTATGATCATAGTAACCGATGTCACCCCAATAAATTTAATTTTAAAAAGTAAATACATTTAAAAAGGGTTGGGGAGGGGAGACTGGCTGGGTTAGATGGAAAGAGACGCCAGAAGAGGACCCTTGGCATCTGAATAGATTTTTCTTGGACCAATCATCAACCTGGGTACTTGAAATTCTGGCATGGAAACATTCCTTTTGTTTAAATCACTGTTAAAATACTTTCAAAAGGTATCACACACTTAAGTAGCTCTGCTTCTCTATTAGCATCTTTATGTTTGCTATGGTTACTCACAACACTTGTTCTCCATAGGAGAATTCACTGGGATGGGACACAAAGAAATGCCATGCAAGGAAAGTACACTTTGATACTCTGGAACGTGGAAAGTTCTGGTGAAGAAACTATACAAGAATGGCAGGACAGGTGCAAGGTGCGGGTTCACAGTGAGGGGACCCTGCTGTTCCAGGAGTTAGTGTGAGGGCATGGGGAATTGAGGGGCCCCCAAGGGCCTCTGTACCTTCTGTTTTACAATTTTTAGCTAAGCGTGGCTCTAAATTAAGGCTTGGGGCCCATGTGATGGGAAGATCAGTTTGGGAGTAGAGCACTAATTGATCTTAGTCATTGTCCAGGTGAACTTGGAAACCGGCTGAAGGCCAGGGGCTTATTACTGTCCCTAAAAGTGGAACCTGGAAGGCAGCAGGCCTGGAGGCTGATAACAGAAATCCAGCCGACTGGAAGATGAGAAGACTTCTACCAGCTTGTCCACAGGTGGACCGCCTCCTGGGGTGACAATGGGAAGCCGGTGAGAGACAGGACGAGGCCCCCCCCCCCCCCCCCCTCCGCAAAGGAAAGCATGTGCAGAAGGGAAGGGAGACTCAGAAACGGGGTGCCATGGGTCAAAGAAAAGTGACCCCTGCGCTGTGTAGTGAGGAAGGATGCTTTGCCTCCACGGCCGCGGGCGGCCCTCTGGTGTGTTCCGCTTGACCTCCCACTTGACTCGTGGCACCTCGCCTGTGCTGGACACCAGGACCCCTCCCAGGCCTCCACTTGGGAGTGCTGAAGTGTTAGTCCCATAATCCAGCCTGCAAGTGGCCCGCAAGCAAATTCCGTCCCCGTGGACACGCCCTCCGCGGCCCGGCCTGGCCTGGTCTGGAGGTGCAGACTGGGATCAAGATCCCCGATCAGCAGAAAGAGCGTCTGGGGCGAGGCCCCTCAGCCCCCCAGGCCGGTGCTGCACTTGGGATCTTTATTTAACACACGCGGAGGCGGGGAACCCTGTCTATTTCAGCTCAGTTTAGGAGCCAGCCCGTCTCTCCAATGGCCTGAAACAAATGCAGCGCAGGCCACAGTGAGGCATGTCCTCGTGCGGCTGCTTCCCCAGCCTCCCCCGGGAGGGCAAACCCTAAATACCATGAATGTTCTTACGAAAACACGGGGCTGTGCTGTCGGCTCCTCTTCGGGACCGCACCATGAAGCTGACCCACGGCCTCTGGGGCCAGGATTCTCACCCCCTCTCCTCTGCAGCCTGTTCCCCGCCGGGGGAGGTTTGAGGATCTCGTCACCAGACACTCTGAACATGAGAAAATTATCTCTGTGATTGATTACTTACTGATTTCTTGGCTTATGTGTATAGAAATGTAAGTTGGGGCAAATAGATAAGCTGAGGAAAATGAAATATCCTGGGAAGGAGATGTTGTGAAAACCGATGATGAAAAACCTGGATTTACAAGATTCTGTCTGCACTGGAAGAGAGAAGGAACGCTGAGCAGAGGCTGAGAGGTAGACCCAGAATAGACAGATTTGCACAAACCAGGAACGGCAGACTCTGAGAGCAAAATAGCCCTTCCTCTTCCACACGCGGAGAGGGCTTTACCTCATCATGAAGTAACTGTCTCCCATTGAAGCAAATGCTGGAACACTCCCAGCTACTCTTGTGTGTGCTGCTTGTTCTAGGGCCTGAGACGGAAAAACTCACCTCAGATTTATTCAGCAATACTGTTCTTTCTCAGATTTCCCCTATAAATCTTATTCTGTGTAAAAATATGGACACTGATGAAAATAACTGACCCTCCAAGTATCGTCTCCACAGACGTCTAAGGAGTACCTTGGAAAGAGACGGAGAAGGAGCGAGTGAAGGGTCTGAATGGGGAATTGTTTAGACTGGACCACTAGCTGTGTTAATAGTGTCAAGTCATTTGCATTGCGGTTATGTGATTTGCATTTTTTCATTGGTCGTCTGAAAATTGACGTACCTGCTCACTTCTGGATTTTCAATGTGTCCAACACTTCTTACTGCTGCGAGAACACAGCATCAGGGTGGCATCCTATTAGACTGTTATTTGATTAGAAAAATTACATGAAGAAATAATACCAGTTAGTTTTCTTTATAGAAAAATACATTTTCGCCCCTACTGTCCTTTTCACTTTGTAAATTATTATTACAGATTAGTTGAAACATGCAAAAGTAGAAAGGTTACTATAATGAACCATCATTCACCCGCCATCCCAGGCATTTTTCAGTCTTCACTAGTCTTGTTTCATATAAATCTCCACCAACTCACCTCTCTTTACATTTTGAAGCACAACTGGAAAATCATTTCATTTCATACTTAAATATTTCAGTATGTTTTAGAGTTTATTTTAAGCCCCAGTGTAAGGCAATAATTTAATTCCAGAAATAAAAGAATCTTTGAATAATAATACCCTTCTTTGAGAAAGAAATTTCTCTCCATTTATAAAAAAAGAATGCCCCTCTATTTTTAATGGAATGTCTCCTCTAAAATGACTTCTACTGACCTGATTTTTTGGTGGGGAGCGGTCAGTCCCAGAAAAGGATTTTACAAACTTAGATTTGTTCCTGGCCCTAAGTAATGTCATCGATTGCTCTCTTAAATTGTAACTGGAGACTGGTCGATATTTAAATTGTGTCCCAAGACCAGCATGGGGGTTGGCACAGGGCACACTTAAATCCTTTAATGAAAAGCACAACTTTATTTGAAATAAGGGAATTTGATATGTTTTATTACATTTGTGCTTTATAGCTTTCTACTGCTCAAACAGAAATCCGAAAGTTTACATGTTCCTGGCAACCGAGTTGCCCTTTAAAACTTGAAATAAACACAGTCTCTTTGATGAGTGACCCTTAGTGTCATAACTGGTGGGAAAAGTGGAATGAAAGGAGCTGGCAAAAACCATGAAAGTTTTATGGAACAAATGCTACCAAAATAGAACCACAAACTCCTGCTAGGTGACAGTCAACAAAATACATGTGTGTTTCGATGCATCTCTTATGGAAACCAAGCTGACGTACTATGTCAAACCTTGCTCAGTTCACTTTGTTGGAATTGCACTAAAAAATAAAAAAAAATTCCCGGGCTGCAAAACTAAGCCGAGGTGTCACGTAGCCCTTGGGTGGAACATGGACCACAGTGTTCCTCCCATTTATACTTGGAAATCGAAGCATAAGCGAGGCATCGGCATTTCAATGGTAAATGAAAGGGCTCCCGTTCCTCTTTCCCCAGATCAGCTGCTTTTTCAGTTCCTTCTCCCTGTGCTCAGAAAACAGCGTAGGAGCTGAGCTCCTGTGAGAACCTGTCTGGTTTAAGCTCTGCCAGGAAAACATGAAGTAGTTTACCTTACACTACACTGCAAGCTGGGTGAATAGTGGGCTGATCCAAAGGGGATAACAGGTCAGAGCCCTGAATAGAAGCGCAAGGAAATCCATTTCCAAATAGGTTTCACTCAGCATCCCCGGGTCCTGTGCCCGGTTTCAGATCTCTGTTTAGGTTCCCTTTTCAATAAAGCTCAGTTGATTTTTCAGTTCATTGAAAAGTGGTAGGAACATGTCAGAAAACCAGAGAGCAGATGGGACCGTGGCAGCTTCCTTCCACAGAGATGGCTATCGGCGCTATCAGACATCTCCAGTCCTCGCTCCTGGGAACAGGCCTGCGCACAGATAGTGTCTGAGGATTAATTGGCAAGAAGCTGTCTCCTGATATTGGGTTTCTTCCTTCCCTGGCTGACAAGTAAACACCACTCCCACCCGTTTACTGTGCTCTTGAGAGCAGCTCTGACTGAAACAGCCCTGGCAGACCTGCCTGCCTCCACATTGTCGTGCACCTACTGGCTATTCCCAGGGACCAGCGTGTGGTTAGAAAGAAAAACAATGGCTCTCCGGGCTGCAGTATAGAATGGCAATGGGAGGAAATGACAGAGACACAGGAAGCAGGGAGAGAGGTTTTCTTACACAAACAAGCCCGGGGAGGAACGGACTAGGAAAACAAAGGTGAACTGGAGAAAGCAGCCACTGTTCCCCTGGGAGAATGTGGTCAGGGCAGGGGCCTCCGACAGCAGCGGAGCCCGACCCTGGCGCCTTGTGGCACTTCGCTGACCAAGACTTTGGGAGATCCTGGAGGCTGAGGCACCACAGAGGTCGAGAAGGAAACCAAAGAATCTACTAACCCCTGGGTTTAGCGTCTCTGTGAGGTGTTACCCCGTCCCTGTGGGACTCGGGAGCCAGCTGCCTTGCCTCTTTCTGCCTCCGCATATAGCACATCAGGGAATATCCATGACTCCATGCACAGCCCCCACCCTGGGATCAGGACTGATCTCTGGAATTGCCTGCTCAGTTGTTCTCTTCTTGCCAAAAGCAGGAATTCTTAGCCTTTTCAACAGATGCCGTGCCCATTCTCTGTCCTTCCTGGTTTAGGAGCTGATTTCTCCGGGATAGAACCCTACCTTATTGCTCCTGTGTCTGCATTCCCATAATTCCTGGTAAACATCTGCATTACCAAGCCTGCATGCTCTCTTACCATTACTTGTTCCTCCATAACCTTAGCACAGTACCTGCACTTAGTAGGTGTTCAGGAAAGGCATGAGACATGAAGTTAATTGAACTTCCTATCTGTACTCTTGCTCTCAGGTAGAACTTCCCTATTCTTGAACTTCTGATATTGGCCGTTCCCTGGTGGCCCCTCTTGGCCATGTGCAGCATTTATTTGTTCTTTCTTTGAGAACTTTCTTTTGTAAAGGAACAAGGGAGAGTTCTGATAGAACAACCAGAAACTCTTTTTTATTGGGGGTGGTGGCGGGCGGGGGCGGGCATGTTAGGAGTATGACCTAACATGGAGAATAGAGAATACTGATATTTTTAATATTCCTTTGTGAGATTAGTCTTGGAAGATGTTCCCCCATCCTCACCCATCCCCCCAGTGCAAATGATTCAGCTAGGGGCAGCTCCAAGGGTGGCTTGGGGGCGGGGGGGGCGGTGATGGCTAGAGCTGCCCTGTAATATCCACTGCCTCTCCCTAAGTTGCCATGAAAAAAACATGACATATTTCTTATATGCACTATTTGATGTGTGAATATTGCTGTTTTCTAAATGTGGTCATTAATAGAAGCATCTATGACAACCTAACCTGGAGTTTCCTAAAAGGTAGATGGAGACATGAAGAAGGTTTCTCAGAGCAAAAGGAAGCTCCAGCTGAGCCCAGAAGGAGGTGGTCCAGAGCAGGTTTACTCCCTTAGCGAGGGTTTCACTTTTGGGGTAATCTCCTCTTGAGCTATGAAGTTATATTTAGCTTCCAGTTTGGTTTTTCTTCTTTCTTATTTTGTGATTTCTCCTTAATTTTGCCAAACTATTCAATGACATCTAGATACCCTACATGTGTGGTGAGGTTATGGAGAAAGGAAAAGGTGGGGCAGCAAATGGAGGTGAGGCCTGTCTCATACTCATCCTTCCTCTTTATGGGCCCTGAGGAGGAAGGAGAATTTCACAGGGGTCCTCACTAAACAGCAGCCAGGTAAGTCATGGCCTGTGGCCCATGGTGCGGCAGGAAGGAGCCCTCAGCTCAACGAGCAGTGGTCAACCAGATGACTGGAAAGCAGGAGTAAGACAGAGGAAAGAAATCCTAAAGTGGAGGGAAAAAAACACTATTGGAGTCACAATGTAATTGTGTGATTAACTGTTTAATGTATATCTCTTTCATTAAATTACAAACTCCATGTAGCCAGTGACTGTCTCCAGAGTTGTATTCAATAAATATTTGTTGAGCAAGTGAATAGATACATTTATTACACTATTGATTTTTAAAAATAGTTTCCAATTTATTCATTCAGTCATTAAAAACCACAAAAAACACATTGACTCTTGTCTCTGAGCTGAGCACTGGACAGAAACAGAATAATATAGACCAGTGGTTCTCAATCTTCTGGCCCTTTAAATACAGTTCCTCATGTTGTGACCCAGCCATAAAATTATTTTCGTTGCTACTTCATAACTGTAATGTTGCTACTGTTATGAATGGTAATGTAAATATCTGATATGCAGGATGGTCTTAGGCGACCCCTGTGAAAGGGTCGTTCGACCGCCAAAGGGGTCGCAGCCCACAGGTTGAGAACCGCTGATGTAGACCAAACAAGGAAGCTTCCTCATTACTTCTCGGACATACGACCTCAGACTTGCAGAGCTTACCTGTAGAATTCATCCTTGCAAGAAGTTATTTTCATTCGTCATGGTGAAAACCAGCCCCTGCATATGCTGTTCACTTTTACTGGACTTATTGATGACTTTGCTATTTCTCTCAGTTGGAATGACCTCTTCCTTTCATCTTTCCAGAGGATACTTAGGATTCTTAGAAGCTTTAGCTCATTTATCCCTCAACAGCGAGAGTTTGGTTGAATTTAAGTGAATTTCTAAGGTTAGGACCCATCTCCAGATCTGTGAAGGTAGAGATGAGTCTAGATTTGACAATAAGCTGATGTACACAGCACTATTTCTACATGTTCTGGAAGTTAATAAAGCTGATTAGTCTTAGTCTTGGACAATGACTTCCAGGCTGGAGATTTTGAAACTAGAAAGAAACTTAAAAAACAATCTCTACATTTTTGTCGTTTTATAAATAAGGATAAAAGACAGAGGATTAGCTCCTATTTTTAGCTCTCCATATTTGGTCGTCTTAGGCAATTCCACTCAACATCTCCTTAGTTTTCAGTAATCTGCCCTATCTACCAGGTAAGATTTTAAAGAGATTAAAGATATGAAAGTACTCTGAGTAGCTTAAATGTAATGCCTCTGGAAAGCTAGGTGGAAGCCGGTGCAGTTTTCTAGTTCCTGGGAAGTGGATTCAGAGAAAGCAAATCATGACTATTCATTTAAATGAGATAATATATATAAAACTCTCAATATAGCAGACCCAGAGTCAATGCTCAATAACGCTTGCTATTATTATTTTTTATTTTTTATCTTGGAAAATATAATTACTTTAGAGCACTTTATTGAGCAATTGCACTTGAAAATAAAGTTATCTTGGTTTACTAGTATACTAAAAACAATATGTGCATGGAATATCTTTATTTTGATGAGCACAACAAGCCCCAAAACAATATTTTCTGGTTGAAGGTATAAAATCCATGCATTAAGATCTGGAATTAATCCAAGAGAACAAATTTTATTCCTCAATAAGTTCTTATCTTTCTTTATCTACATTATTTACCTAAAGTATCTTGGGTTAAAATGTTGTTTTTAAGGGTCAGATTAAAGTGACAGTTATGAATCTAATGGTTTTTTGCATAATTGCTACACATATTTAGATAAAATTTCCTGTAAGTTCAGAATTTGGGGAAAGCAGATATAATAATAATACTTCCTACTTATCCATAACATTTAAATAACTAGAACACAAAGATGAGGTGATTTTTACCAAATAGTTGGAGCTTCAAAGAGTAAATTCATATTTAAAACAAACAAACAAAAGCCCTCACTTTAGGGAGAGGTTTGCATCAATTTCTTTTCTTTGAGCTATAGCTCAATCAAAAAAAAATGTTTTTAATCTAATAGCAGGTGCTGCTGAATGGAAATATTCATTCTCCAGGTGGGACATGCAAAGGCAATTGAATGTGCAAAAAGTGATTATAAGGGAAAATTATAAATAAATATCTCAGGCCATTGTTACTCATTCTATAGCTTTCCTTCCCAATTTATGGTTTTCTTCTTGTTGTTATATAGACTGATGGGCTGCACAGTTACTCACAGTGCTTTGAATTTGATATTTGACTTCAGTTAAGTTTTACTTAAAATAGATCCAAGCTGGAATAGATTGCCTGGTGAGAGAGTTAACTCAATCGCTGGATGGGTAGTCAGATTCTGGATGACTGTCTGCTGAGGATGCTGAAGAGAGCATCCTTTGGGAGTTGGCCTATATGGTGAATAGAATCTTTTCCAATTCCTGCGATCTTACTCTAAAGATTTAAGTTAACATAAACTTAAGTCTTTCATTATCTTTCCATTTGTGTATTTAGCATTTTAATTAATTTTATGGTGTCTGTTCTTTTATGCAGCTGCACACTTGACTTCAAAACCATTTGAGAATTGTTGGTAATGCCTTAAACAATTGTCACCAAGAACTCCTCCCAAGACTATTCACCTGCAGAAGAGTAGGGGGAGATGAGTAAATCTGGAGTGAGGATGACAGGACCGTGAAACACAGTCCAGGGAGTGTGATGCAAGGAGGCAGAAAGGGAACAGAAAAATCATTAGAATAATTTAGTTGCAATTTTGGAAGCAAAAAACTAAGATAGTGAGGTTTGTAAAGATAACCAAATGTTTTCTCAAGGAAAGTAGAGGAAGCACGTCCCAGTTGGTGACTAAGGTGCTGCCTTGTTTAGTGCAGCCTTTTTCATGATGAAAAATGGATTCGAATCTAAATTGCCTAGTAGACTTGTTCTACCGCTGTTTCCTCTTCTCCTCACTGCTACTATTTCATTGGAGTTCTATATTTTTCTTGGGTTAGTTCACCTCATGGATATGGTCCTGCTTGAATTCTCTCAGAGCCCTTCAACCTTACATACCCTGTGAAATTGGGTCCCTGGGGGATTGAGCAAATGCTTAATCACCTGCTCATATGTCCGAGAGTGGGAGAAGAAGTAGCAGCAGCCAGATGCTGAATTTTTTTGGCCACCAATTTCAGAAAGACATGAAGTCCTAGGAAGGAGCTGGTAATCAAGTTTGTACATAAATGAGAAGGATTAATAGAGAAACTTGGTGATGATGGATGTTTACTAGACTTATTGTGGTGACTTACTATCATTTTGTAATATATTCAAATATCAAATAATTATGTTGTACCCCTGAAGCTAACATGATGTATATTGATTATATTTAAATGTTTTTAAAAAGTAGAAAAACTTAGACCCTAAACTATGGAGCCATAACATTTTTGAACTAGCAGACACCTTAGAGATGATCTTGTTTACTGATTCTCCACCCTGTCTGTACATTGGAATGATCTTGGTTGCTTTTGAAAACAGTACCAATATTGGGACTTGGCCCTAGACCAGTGGTTGGCAAACTGCGGCTCGCGAGCCACATGCGGCTCTTTGGCCCCTTGAGTGTGGCTCTTCCACAAAATACCTACTTCTGCGCATGGGCCATGAAGTTTCAATCACACTGTACATGCGGGCCCGCACGTGGTATTTTGTGGAAGAGCCACACTCAAGGGGCCACAGAGCCGAGTGTGGCTCGCCAGCTGCAGTTTGCCGACCGCTGCCCTAGACCAATTGATTTCCTTGAATTAGCCTCATGGAAATGACCTTATTTTTCTGAAAAAGAAAATAAAGCCTGTGGGTTCCATTAATTGCACCAGGTTCCCAAACAAGTGGCGGCAGAGAGGCCAGCACCAGCCTCAGGGCAGGGTGCTCCCACTCAGAAAGGTGTGTTGTTGTTTTTTAAATCCCATTTTTCTCCTTCATCTCATTTTTTCAGTTCCAGATAGTAATGGGTGTAACCCTCTGTTTCTTCACCCCATTGCTTTACTTCTGTGTTCACCAAACATCCACTACACCTTGGAAACTCCAGACTGTTTTGTTTATCTAAAAAGCCCCTGTCCAGGGACTCTTGGAACATAACCAAGATCATGTGAAGTTGATGAAGCTCCCACATGAATGCACACTCTCTTGAGGTGAAATCGACCAAGCAGGGGTTCAAAAGGGCAAGAAATGTGATGGGAATGGGCTAAATGTGCAGGAAGGCATTCTTGTCTTCCACCCTCTCCATTAATTCCAACCCCTAAGCGACACTGTGGTTAACTGGGTCACTTAAGCGGCTCCCAGGTGGCCCAGCCAACCTCAGGAGGAGAGGTTTGTGGCCCGCTGACCGGAGGGCAGCGTTTTCCATTACAGAAGTGAAATGAGGCTCTAAGGCTGGAAAGGGGACATTGTCATTGGGGGGTGGCGGATTTTACAACCCAGAGCCAAAACTCAAAGCTCTCAGTCTTCCTCATCCCCTCCCCACCACATTTCTTTTCACAAAGCAACAAATTCTGGCCAGTTATCACTTATGCTCCACCCCATTCTTCTAAGTCAGCTTTTGTGCAGGAAAATAGAGGACTGTTTTCATTGCCTTATCAGCGTCCCAGGAAAGGGGAAAGGAGCGTCTGGCCTGCTATCTGCGCCTCGCTGGGGACAATGAAACGCTGAAAGCAGGCTCCATGGGCGAGGGGCTGCCACTTCAGACCCGCAGAGTGTCTGGGAGGACCAGGGAAGGAGGAGGTGGAGGAGGGGCTCTGCTTAACCTTCTGAAAACATAATAGCCCCTGGGGTGGGCTGCTGCAAACAGGAAGGGTGTGGGCAGGATCTGAGTGCAGCTGCCATTCTGCTCATGCCGCCCATTCCCACAGCCTTTGATCAGCAGGCAAATAGCATTTTGTGCCCTGAGATAAATGCCTGGTCAGAGGGGGTGTGTGGCTGTGGAGGGGGATAAGGATTAAAGATGAAGGTGTTTTATAGACTGCCTTAAGGATGATGCGTGTTTCAAAGCTGGGTTCAGGGAGGTGATAGGTGCAAGCAATAGGAAGGTTTCCTATGGATGCATTCCTTCATTCAAGGCACTATGCTACAAGGTAGGGGATGCAATGGTGAATAATACACAAGCCGTTTCTAGTTTAATACGGCGAATCACAAGCATGGGGACGTTATTTTGGATGTCAGAAATTATGGAGTGGGATGGCAAGAGGTAGAGTACTCCTTTACTAGTCGACTATACACCTTCTCCTGACCATAGACTCCACCGCCATCCCTGCCCCTCCCCACTTGGGAGGTGTGCCCTGCAGTTGAGAGTCACTGAGAACTAGGACACTTCAGGGCATGTAAACTTGGTGGAGGCAGATTAATAAAAACAAGGGAAACTGCTGTTTGGTCTAATTGCAAAGCTGAAGCTCATACAAAAACAAACAAATAAGCAAATGACAACCAAAACCTTCAAGTACTCAGTAAAGGGTGTTATTGCAATCAGAGAACTGGGGATCTGAAACAGTGAGAGTAGAGAGGAAGGTTCCTTCCAGCCAGGGTGGTGGTTGTGACTGTGATGGTGGGTGTGTGAAGAGTGTCACAGACGGCAGGATTCCTAGAAGAGGCCTTGAAGGGGGGGTGGGGGGGGAGGGTGAGATGAAATTTACATCTGTGGTGATTGGCAAAGGATGACGGGAAAGTTGAGAAGGGTGGAAAGAACATTTGGCGGGGGGGGGGGGGGGGGGGCAATAATTGTAATAGAGCTGAGTGGTGGGGTGAACACACCTAATAGAAAATAGCTCACTCTGGCTGAGGATGTATATGTTTACCCCAAGAGACAGAAGGCTGGAAAGTAAAGTGGAGCCATTCTCTAGAGGGCTTCCTATGTAGACCAAGGACTTCAAACTGTGACCAGGCCATAGTGAGTTTTATCCTTTCACCCATCACTTACCAACCCCACTTTCCCAGAGCCTGAAGGAAGTCCCCCAGCTTCTGTAGTGTGATGCCCTGCCTCTGGGCCACACACAAAGTCTGGGGGCAAGATACCATAAAAGTTCAATAAATAGTCTAAACCCTTCCTGACACTCCAGGTGAAGTCCTCTTTCCTAATTCATTTATTAACTCATAAGACAAATATCTCATAAAGGTGTCCTATTTTCCAGGCATTATTCCCAGCATTTAGGGGATACAGCATTGAACGAAAATGCAAATCCTTGCCCCCAGTGACATTCAAACTGGGGAAAAGCAGGCAACAAACAAATGTAGCAAGTCAGGGTTACGGAAGAAGAAGGCAGGGTGAGACATTAGCGAGAAAGAGAGAGATGGTGTTGGTGGGCTACTTTATGTAGGACGGTCAGGGAAGGCCTTTCTGATAGCTCAGTGACACTGAAGTGAGGAAACAGCATCTCAGGCAGAGGGAATTGGGAGGAGTTGGTCAACTCTATGGTCAATGCAAAGGGGAAGGACATTGCCAAGTCCACTTATGAGGGACACATACACCTGCTCTTTGGAAGTGAGGGGAAAGGTAAGGGAAAGCCGGTGCTGTATGCTTGACCTGGAAACAATCCCATGCTGCCTTTGGGAGCTTCGCCCCTTGGTGGCCAATTCTGGGTGTTGCTTGGTGTAGCCTTCTTAGGATGGAGGCAAAGTTTACCAAAAATATCTCCATAGGCCTGATTTTTGTGAGCAATCCTGGATTAGAAAAATGTGGTTTAGAATTCTTCTGACATTGAAGGTCGTTTTGGAAGGAGACTATAAGTTTTAAAAGGGTGTTGAATTGTTAGGGGTGGGGAAGGCCTACCTCTAAGTCGCTTCCTTGTTAATCCAAAAAGGCTTTCTCCTTTGAGGTGAAAGGGAGGATAACATCTCTCTTGCCTGCTTGCAAGCTAACAGCTCACCAATGAACAGTCAGCTCATGTCAGAGTTTTCTTTGGCAGGTGAAATCCCTGTTAAAACACTGCAGAATTTGGTATATTTCTCCATGCCCTGCAACTGCCTGCTGCTTACCCAAACTTTTGTAAATGTAGTTGGAAAGGTTCAAAAAAAAGCATGTGTGATAAAAAAAAAATGTGCGTGGAAAAATTGGTAAGCAGAGTGAGTTCAGCAAGAAAGTTGAACCGTAGAAATGCTCATTCCTGGAGGGCTAAAAAAAGAAAAATACCTTAATTTTTAAAGAAAAGTTTAGACATAATTAAATATTAACTAAAGTGGAGAGTGGCTCCTCATAACTACTCTCAGCCTTCCAAAAATATTTTATTTCACTTTAATAAAATAAGAGAAATGTAATTTAAAAGGGATAGTGAAACTTTCCCCTATTCTTTCCTTCTATTTTTGTGATGTCATTTTGTTAAGTGGGACCACACCTGCAAGCTTCCTTTTAAGGAGCTGAAACCCGTTTCCTGGATTGCTGTGGGGCTCTTCTGTTTAGGCCCCTGTGGGATCTTAGCCATGGATGTGTTGGAACCTCTGAAATAGCCAGCAATGTGTTAAGTATAAATGGGCTGTTCAGCTACATGCTCATCAAACAGGGAGTTTTAAAGTAGAGAAGGAAACCTATTCTGAGGGGACTTTATTTTGTTCTGTATTGGGTCTCTAGACCTAAACATGCACAGGTTCATACATACATGTATATTTGCACACATACAGAAATCTCTAGAAAATATGGCCGCTCTACTCATGACCACTAAGCAATTTTCTTTTTCTCCAAATCTCTTGGAAAGTGGCCTGGGGCTGCTTTAATGCTCTCTTTGTTCCTTTACAGAGCAACATACCCTTGATCATGAAACTACAGCCTGTGCGTGGGATCTAGGTTCTGTCCCAGCCTTGAGGAGCATCTGCCTGAAGCTTGGAGCTCTGGAGTGACCCTGGAGCCCTTTGGCCTGGGCCCAGCTGCAGGTGGGTGGGACTACTGAGTGCTGGGGGAAGGGGGTTCTCCTCTCACCTAATCCCACAGTGGTGCTTTGGAAATGGCTGCTTTTGAATAATTGGTAATCCCAAGAGATGAAGCATTGAACTGACTTCCCTATTTTGGGATTTTTTAAATTTTTTTTTTTTAATTTCGAGGGCAGGTCCAAGCTAAAGCAGAAACTATAGGCATGTATAAAATCCTTCTGATCCAAACTTGCAACAGTTGGCAGAGGTCGTCCCCTTGGGTGTAGTTGATCTTTTTTCAGTTACTGTGGTCTGAGAAACTGGGTATGCAACCTAACTCCTTGAGGTTCACTATGGCTCAATAGGGTAGCAGTTTCTTCCTTCTAGTGGTTGTAGGGCTTTAATGAGACTTTTGTCAGCACCCACCGCCATTCTTAGCACATGGTTAGTGCCCGATGCACACTAGCTCCCTTTCCCTTATCTATAAATAGAACATGAGCATTGGCTCAGATGCTCCGGCCATGGGTTAATACGCTGTGCTCAGATCCTCCTGACTGACATGTCAACACGATATTACCCTTTCAGTTGTGAAATCACATGAAATTTCACTTTCTAAAACTCAGCATTAATTCATTCAACACGAATGTCTGCTAGACTCTGCTAAGCTCTGGAGGTGTCAGTGAAGGGTGCCCCCCTCTGAAAGCAGTTCTGGGTTTAGGGGAAAGCACCTGACAGATAAGGATTACCGGAGTCCATCAGGATGGAGGATGGAGGATGGAGGATGGAGGATGGAAAAGGTAGTGGGCAAACGTATTTTTAAAAGTTATATATTTTTATTGATTTCAGAGAGGAAGGGAGAGAGATAGAAACATCCATGATGAGAGAGAATCATCAATGGGCTGCTTCCTGCACACCCCTTACTGAGGATCGAGCTCGCATTCCGGGCAGGTGCCCTGACCTCCTGGTTCATAGGTTGCACTCAACCACTGAACCATGCTGGCCCGGCAGCAAGAGCATTTTTAATAAGGAAACACAATGATTCAGATGGAGGTGGCTCAAGAAACATACTTGAGGGGGAAAAACCAGTGCTCTTAAATACATTCATTGTCAAAGTCTAATTTTTATAAATAATGATGGAAATTAAATTAAAAAATAAGGTGTTTTTATCACCCTGCTCCTACATTTTTTGGTAACCCTCGATCCTATTTACCAATAAAATTACTCTTTCTCCCACACCTTTTCCATCATCACATCCAAAGAAAACAAGCACTCAGATAGTTAAGTTCACTCAGCTTTCTCGCAAGACATGGACTTCTATGGATGTGTCTTCCAAGCTGTCAGGTTTGGGCTGAGGTCTCAGTGCTGCAAAAAAATATGTACAGGTTCACCGATTTAGAGACGCATGAATTCATACCTAATCTCAGGTGCACATCGGTGTCCACGGCTCATTCAGATGTATTTGGCTTGAATGAGGAGTAAGCATTATGTGTGCATCATGGTCATTGTATAATTATTGCTGTACCTGTGGTTTGAGTTTTGTTGTGTTAATGACTTGGGTTGGAGTTGTGTTTATATAGCACTGTAACAAACTGAAAAGTGAAAAAGCTCAACGAACTAGATGATTATGTTACCTTCCTGTCATACCGATGGTTTTATTATTTTCTACATTCACCAGAATACATATTTTGGTGGTTAACAAGTACAGATTTGAATGGGTGAATGTCCCTTCCACCTGGTGTATGTTATTTTTGCTATGGCCTAACTTCATCAAGACCTGTTTTTATCAGAAGAAACCACTTGGTGTTTACTTTAACCAAGACTGAAAACTCCATATACAGATTGAGGCACCCGGGTCTGTAGCATCCAGACTTATTCACAGTATAATTGCTCCTTCTACCAGAGGTGGGATTGCTGATGTGGCAGGGTTGGTGTTCACTGTTTTGATTTGTCATAGTGTCCGGGAAAAGGGTAAGTCCTGCCCTAACCAGTTTGGCTCAGTGGATAGAGCGTCGGCCTGCGGACTCAAGGGTCCCAGGTTCGATTCCGGTCAAGGGCATGTACCTTGGTTGCGGGCACAGCCCCAGTAGGGAGTGTGCAGGAGGCAGCTGATCGATGTTTCTTACTCTCTATCCCTCTCCCTTCCTCTCTGTAAAAAATCAATAAAATACATTTTTAAAAAAAGGGTGAGTCCTATATTCCTGTAAGGTAGAGCCAGTTGCTGGCTTCTGTTCTCAGGAGAATTTTCTTTTTCATTTGAAGTGGCCTGTGTGAGATGCGGATGGCTAAGTGATTCCATAATGCACGGCGTCTCACACATCTTAACCGATTAGAAAGGGCTGTAGAGAATTACATGGAATGAATCCCATCCAGAAGGTTTAGGGGCGGCCTCAACTACTCAAACTAGTTACTAGGTTTACAATGTCACAAGAGCCCATTAAAGCTGTGTATCTCTGGGCAGTCTGTCTATTATTTCCTGTGAGCAGTGTGTGTGTGTGTGTGTGTGTGTGTGTGTGTGAGTGTGTGTGTATGTGTGTGTGTGTACAACTGTGTCAGTATTTGTTAGGTGTTAACATTAAGCTCTCACATTCATTTTATTCAATCTGCCAAGCCATGAGACCTTTTGAAAATGGCCCCCTTTTTACATTTATATAAAAAACATGCCATTTAGTTGACTTATCTTGACTTTTTCAAGAGTTTGTTTTGAAGTTTCATTTTATACAGGAAATAGACATAATCACCAATAAATTTAACTTTAATGACTTAGACCCTGGGAGCCTTTCCTGGTTGGCAAAAAATTCCCTATGCTGCAAATCCTCCCTATGGGATATCCTATTTTTTATCTGGAGTTGAAAGTCAGGATTAATCCAGATGATTAAGAAAATCTTCTAAAAGATACCCTGCATCCTCTTTAAAATTAAACTCTACTTGGAAGTTTCCTTTCATTTCTTACTAAAAACATAGTGTCAATAATAAAAGTAAAAGTAGATCACAGGAACTTTGGTGTTTTTCATAGGTGCTTTTGGTATATTTGGGATTCTCCCATTTCACTACACCCCCCCCCCCACACACATACACACAAATGACATTAAAATTTTGAATCAACTGATTATTAATAGCCAATATTAATAATCAGCATATTCAATATACCAAAAAAGTTGTAGGAATATATATATATTCTTTCAATTAAATTACACACATCATATGTACTGTAAATGTGTGCTTGAGTGAACACACACACACACACACACACACACATACACACACGCAGAGTTAATCTGCTGTGTCGATTCTGAAAGCCGTAAACCTTTCTGCAGATAGCATTACCCAAGGTTTCTCACCCTTCCCTTTTGCTTTCTAAGGCGTGGAACAATGTGACTCCTTCCCAGACAGTCAGACGTGCTATAAAAAGTAACATCAGCCATGGGAATTATAAAGGGAGAAGGGATATGCCATAAACAGGGATAAACATCGTCCTTTCTGCAAAGCTGCCAGATCCCTTTAAGCAGAGAACTGCTCCATGTCCCCACTGTGGCCCCTCTTTCCTGTCCAGGGACCAATGAAGCGGGCTTTCCCTCCAAGTGACCCATCATGAGAGGCTTAGATAAGGCACCAAGTTGCCCTCAATAGACTTCAAACCCCCATCCCTGGGACAAAGTGGGAAAGCTATAGTTTTGTTACCCTCTATCAAAGAGAAAAAACCCAAGGAAAACATCCACTGGACAAAGCCTACTTTATGTGCTGGGAAACCCTGATCCTTGACTATTGTCTCCAGACTTATTTGTGCAACAGAGATGATTTTTTAGAGGTTTAGCAAAATTATCAGCAGGGCAACTTTAATGCTGTATGTTTATTTGGTTAGTACCCTCTCCATTTTCTGGGGGAAGAAAGCATTCAAGCAACTTCCTTTAAACAAAAGTTACAGAGGGAAGAAGATAATGTTCATTTCTGAATAGAAAAGGCCTCTTGCTGTGAAATGCTCTGATATAATGAGAAGGGTACTTTAGGCCAAGCCTTAAGGAACTTATATACATGTAATGTATAGATATACCATATTTATATTTTTATTATATTGGACATATACATTTTTATTTCAATTCTTTTATATTTGAGTAAGTACAACTACAAGCCATGATGACTTTTTCTGAAAATCTCTCAGACCAAGTCACTTTTCAATTATATGTAGCTTTCAGCTTGCGGGAGAGATAGAAAATGAAGGGGTAGGTGGAGAGAGCCAACGACAGAGAGATGGAGGAGGGGAAGCCTGGGTTTGGTGGCCCAATGGTCCAGGTTCTGACATTCAGTTCCATACCTTGACCACCAACAGACCCTGACAAGTCTTATTTTGTTTTAATTTTTAAGCTATCATATTGGGATGAGAGCACCTCTTTTACAGGTCTGCAGTTACACATGTAAAAACCTCCCCTGCAGAGTAGTCATGAAAAGTAAGCGTTAAGTGGTTAGGTACCAAAGGCAGATACCTCAGAATGACTTTGTTTCCTATGCTGCCTCCTTTGAGAGTTTGAGGGAGTCTTGAGAAGCATTTAATATATTATGCCAATGAATTTTCAAACCAGAATTTATATTCAGTCAACAAATATTTATTACTGATTTTGTGCCAGGCACTGTGCCAGACACCAGAGGAATTCTGCAAAGTGCTTCACGGAGCCACAAACATTTGATTTGAATTTTATTCTAGACATACACTTTTAACTATTTGAAAAAAGAATAGAAATGGCATGCATGCTCAATGTGCTATATACTAAATTTTAACTCTTTTGATACCACTAATGCCTTGACTTGTGCTCTCAGGTTAACTCAATTTTGTATAAACTCAGAATATAGCTTCTTGTGACTGCTCTGAAATTATTTTTACTTCTAAATATGCCATTGATTAGGAGTGTAATGGTGCTTAAATGTTTCTTTGAAAACTCAGGCCTACTCAAGTGTACTGGTGTAAAACTGTACAAGTACACTCCAGTATTACATGAACGTTGGGCCTGACTAAATGCCAAGTCAGGCCTGTGGATCTACTCAGAACAGGCTTTGTTCCCAGTGTAACTGCATAGTTTTACAAAAATAAATGACATGCTACCTTGTTCAATGCAGTTTGGGACACACTGTAAATTTTGGGTTCTTCTCTTCTGACTTTTATATTTATAAGAAAGAATAAACAGCTATAACATATTATTCATGATTAAATTTTTGAAATAAAATGTTCCTACTCACTTTTTTGAAGAGTATGTTGAAATTACAAGGGTAACAAAAGTTTTACCATTTGTAAGGATTACAATTTTTGAGTTAGGAGTTTTTTTAATACTGTGCAAATAAAATACAGCAAAAAATGAAATGCTGAGGCTGATTTCAAATTATTTTCTAAATCCAAATACTGGTTGTGCTCAATGAGTGTTTTTAGAATAAGTCAAAATTATAAATTAATTATGTAAAAGAAGGACACCGAGAATTTTCGGTCTGTCTGTTTATGTGCTTGGGATATAAAGTACTATTAAACATGTATGGAAATCATGGTTTTATGTATGACTTTCTCCAAAAGGAAGGTCATGGGAAAGAGAGCAGCCAAAGTGCTACAGCAATTCTGTTTAAGACAATCCTATTTTCCTTGTTTCTGGATAAAATGGAAATTTAAACCCACAGCATGTAGTTTGTATAGTAACACAGACACAAGTGTCCTATGACACAACTGGATGTTGAGTAGAATTGCGAGTGAGATCTTTTTGATGCGGTCATATTTTACCCATTTTATTCACAAAGTCCCTTTTGTAAAACATTAGCAAATTGCATCGCCCATTCTTCTCCCAGACTCAAAACGGTGTGTACATCTGGACAAGGGTCATGTGGGCTCTTCTGGTTCTGTGGGGCTTATTTCTCCTTTAACCAAAAATGTCAATCCACCCTTCATTCCTTAAAATTCACAAGAAAAAAATCACGTGGGAGTTCAAACGCAAAAGCACCAGCTTTATAAATATTCCTGTGGGAATGTTTCTTTGCTATGATCAACATTCAGAGCAGAGTACGTCCCTAGTGTCCATCATTGTTCTATTAGCACCAAGGAGTAAATACCACTTCCTGTCCCCAGATCTTACAAACTGAAAGGCAGAGGAAATGGCGAGCGACCTGCCAGCTGCTGAGGCTGGTGCTTCCCAGGATGATGAGGATTAGATGGAGGCTATATGTTGTCTCAAAAAGTTTTGTGCACTTGGGGGTGGGGTGAGATGGGGGTGTTAGAAAATATGTTATTAATAAAGTGCCCTGCGTGAGGAATTATGTTCAATTATTACTCCACTTCCAATCTTGATAGTTTCAGTGTTGACCTTGACATTAATGATGATTTATAGTTACTTTTTGATCTGTTTCACTCATATATTAGCTAATTACATGCAGACTCCTATTTAGAAACTAGGGATATATTTTATTTAGTCTTATTTTCCCAGAAACTCACCATCATCTGGTTGCCTGTTCCCTTTGATCCACCTGGTCCACTGAGGTTACAGACCTTTCCTACAATCTGTGTGCAAATTACCATTTATTTACTTTTTCTTTTTCTTTTTGAGAGAGAGAGAGGGATAGAGAGATAGAAACATTGATGAGAGAGGAACATCCTGGCTGCCTCCTGCATGCACCCCTACTGGGGAGTGAACCCACAACCTGGGCACGTGCCCTGACCAGGAATTAAACCAGCACCTCTTGGTTCCTGGGTTGATGCTCAATCGCTGAGCCACACTGGCCGAGATATTTACTTTTCATTTCTCAGTTTCTACCTTCCTTTATTGCTCCTTATTCCAGTTGACTTATCTCACCTTTTTTTTTTTTCTGAAAAGAACATCATCTTCTGTGTCTAAGATCACTGCCTCTGTATTTCCGGCTTATGTTTATAGGTGTTAATGGAACCCCCTTGCGTAGGTCCCAAATGACCTGATCTAAATTCAGTCATTTTTCGTTTTGAAACTACTTTCCCCAACCCCCAAATCAGGTAAAGATGCCCAATGTATTTCTCTCTTGAAACTGGAATAGTCCCTGTGGGTCTCCACCCAACTAGGCTGCACATGAACTAGGGACTGAGCAGGAGAAAGATCCTTGCTCACCCGATCTCTCTCATCCCCTATACATGACACTTTAAACAAAAGACACTCACAGCTAATCATCTGAAAATCCTGCCAATGCGAAAACAAGCAGAACTTCAAAAACGTGTTAAAACAGGTGGAAAGGGATGTATCCTTACGCTTAGCTGAATATACATTTGAAATCACTGTTTTCCTTTTGCAAAATAAATGAGTGGGGGCAGGAGTAGCCTAGAGGTTAGATTTGGTCTGAGTTCTTGAGATATAAGCTTGGTTGGGACTTACTCTGTGCTCTGGAGCAAGTCACTCCTTGTATCTGTTTCCCTAACTATCAAATGAAGTGCTGCCTCCTCCGAGGGTCTCGGGGCTGTCAGTGAAGTGCTTTAGAATCCACTGCTGAAAGGCGCTCAGCAAGTTCAAAGCGCCAGTATTAAGAAAGGTTTATCATTTTTATAAGCCAGTAAATCCTTCCCATGGATGTAAAGTGATTCTTTCTAGTTTTATTCTCAACACAGACTAAAAAAATAAGGCTTTGGATTCTTCCAAACGATCAGCTTCACACTGTGCTCCAGCTGTTTACACGCACGGAACTTCCCATCCTCTTTTGATTTGCAGCGTGCCCGGAGCCCAGGACAAAAGAACGCACTATTCACAAGTATGACTCATGTGAAAATTGAAACTTCATGCTCCATTTTTATTAAGGGCTTCTTTCTGTGGGTTAGAATAATTGGGAATAAAGATCAACACTGTAAAATAAATATGAACACTGAGTTAGTCCAATAGAACAAATGTGAATCAACTGTTCCCCAGCAAACCTGGTGGACAAGTGAGGAAACTACAACAGTTTGAAAAACCGAGTGATGAACTTGATCCATTACTTCAGTAGGCACTTTATTTAAATATATCATTATTATTATTATTATTATTATTACTAGAGGCCCGATGCACGAAATTCATGCAAGAATAGGCCTTCCTTTCCCCGGCTGCCTGCACCGGCTTCCCTCTGGCACCTGGGACCCAGGCTTCCCTCACAGCCCCAGCTCCATCAGGAAGGTCATCCCGAAGTTCGGCCGGTCTAATTAGCATATTATGCTTTTATTATTATAGATTATTATTATTCCAGAGAGGAAGGGAGAGGATGAGAGAGAATCACTGATCGCTGCCTCCTGCACACCCCTACTGGGGATCGAGCCTGCAACCCAGGCATGTGCCCTGACCAGGAATTGAACCATGACCTCCTGGTTCATAGGTTGATGCTCAACCACTGAGCTATGCCAGCTGGGAAAAAATACATTATTTTAATTAATAGAAACTATGCCCAATTACCAAATACATGATGATGATTATAATTGAAGTTGTATTCACAAGGACAGTGAGCCCAGAAGTGAGAAGAGGATACCTGGCCAGCAGTTTGGATGAAAGACAGCATAGAGGGTGGAGAGGCCCAAGAGACTTTATAGTATCACAGGTTACAGAGAGAAAGGGAGGTGACATTCAGTGTATGTCAAATTTGTGTCAGATATTATGCTAAGTACTTTACATGCCCTATATAATTTAATCCTAATAATAACTTTGCAAGCATTATGATTGCTTCCATTTTATTGAAGCTGAGAGCTTATGTCATTTTTCCAGAGAAATAAAACTACTAAGTGATAGAACAAGAATTCCTACTTGGTTTCAGATGACTCCCAGTCTAACCCCTTATTCCACACCCTTTTGGAAATCGACTCTGTTGATACTGAAAACTATTGTTGTTTCCTATTATGACTTGTTAATCAGCACACCAAAATAATGCTATTAGTTTTCATCTTGGCCTAGCTTGTCTCTTTCACTTCTTTGTGGCCATATTCCCTTTTCCTAAATCATATTGAATAATTAGATTGAATTTTGTTTTAAATATTATATTGGTATTAAAATATATACACATTTCAGGTATAATGCTTAATGTCTTCCTTATGCCCTGATGATAAGGATGGATAGGCATTAAGATAAAATTTTAAAATTATAGAGAAATTTTGGTATAAGGTATGAGAAGAGAGAACACGATTTTGAGCATTATTTCTGAAAATTTGTTGTTAGTGGTATACTAGGAAAGGAAAAGTCTAGTTCTGGGGAAATCTATGAGGAGAAATTAATGTCTGATTGCACTGAAGAAAGCAACTGTTGCTTCAACTGTTTCTATTCCTCAATGTCTGTCTCCTAAAAGTCTCTAGAAAGGAACTTCCTAGAGGTCAGAGATGAGATCCCTGAATGAAAAATTTACCCAACACATAAAATATAATCTCTCAGTCAATCTGATACTGTACCCAATTAGGGCATAATAAAATTCAAGATGGAAAAAGTAATGCATTCAGTCATTCTTCATTTTCTACCTCATTCTGTTGATTAATGTAGATGGAAGAACGTTAATTTCTCAGGTAACCTGAAAAGGTTTTAAAACTCATAGCCTTATTTTGTAAGCTCGCTGGATAGGAAGAAGTCTGTAGTTGTTTAGAACCTTAATTATCTCCTTTTACTGACAAAATCCAAGCAAGTTACTACTTTCAAATCCCTAGGAATGAACAGTTGGTCTTTTGACTTTCTCTGCCAGAATAAGTGACTTTAAATCTTTGCCAGCACAGGTTAAGAGATCAACTCTTCTCTCAGAGCCCACAGAAGTCAAACTCCTCTGACTTGGAGAAGTTGTTTGATTTTGCCCTCCCTTTTATTCTCTTCTACTTTCCCCAAAGCAGCTTTACTCAAGATAAAATATACAAGCTTATAATGAGGCATATCCACAGTGTGCTGGCCCAATCCACCTGCCCCCTCCCCTGCCCTAGCCTCACACAAAAGCAAGAGTTTGATGGTAACTAATTGGCCAAGCTTTCCTGGAAATACTCAGGAATGGAGACTCTTAAGGTTATTTTAGGACAAGTTGTTCTTAGCCTCTCCTTCCAACCACTCCTAAAGTGATGGAATCTGTTGTGACCCCCACCTTGGGGAAGGGCTAAGCCTGATTGTCCAGAGATGACCAAAATGGAATAGTAATGGGATTTTCTTTAGTGGCTAAAGCAAGCATTAACACTACCATTGTTTAGGATTGCCAGTGCATGGTGATAATAAAAATCATACTGACTTTTACTGGGATTTGTCACTGTTTTAACTTCTCTATAGACAGTGTGTTCATTTGCTGCCTGTACTTGGGAAAAATACTATCACCCTTCCCTGAGAAAGACGCTGGTTTTTTTTTTTCTCTTCTTTGCCCAGAAGCATACCCTGCTCTCACCTTTTCAAACAAACTGAGGGAGACTTAGATACAACCCTAGAGTGTAAGCTCTGAAAGGGAAGGAGACAAATAAGAAAAAAGGTAAAAAGAAGTGACATTTCTTTTCATGCTGAGAGATGACTCCACAAAATGGATTTTACTGCAATTGACTGAAAATAAATTCCAGGTTACCATTACAAGTACCAGTTGGAACTTTATTATCTTTGAAAAGTCTCTTTCTCAATGGAAGAAGTTTAACCACAGAATATTAAAACCAAAACATTAATTGATCTCAATTTCTGACTTTTATTTTACTCTGTAATAATATTTCAAGTCTCATATCAGGCACTGTCTTCTCTTGGCAACCAAAACTAGCTAAGGTACTATCTTGGGTCATGCTCCCTAGAAACAGAGCCTGATGCACAAGTCATGGTGCTCATGGCTTTTTAAGGGTATCCTCTCAGGAAAAAGCAAACGAGGGAAGCAGGAGAGGGCAGGGGAAGAGGTAAACAAGAACATAATCTCAACTGGAGCTACCTTCAGCCTGATCCCATGGAGAGCTCTGGAGCATGGATGCATCACAGGCTTTTATACTCCACGACATTGTCATTGACTGCAGGTTGCTCCTGTTAGGGAGAGGGGCTGCATCACCTCTCAGGAGAGGCAATTCTCATTTGGTCAAGGGCAATTTTTCAGGTAAGGCAGCAGCTCTGAGCCATTAGAAGACGAAGTCACAGTAGCTGTGGGTCGAATGCACTGCCTTGGAAAAAAGGGATCATGCAGAGCACCAACAATATCTATGGCACTCTATCCCTTGTACCACTCACATCCAGTTGTTTCTTGCATGAAATTCACTCCATTCAAGAATAGATTTTTCAAGATCTGGTTAGGTAGGGAAGTGGTGCTTAGAAACCACCTGGTATTAAGGGCTGAGTCATTTTGTCCACAATCACTTCATGCCCAGTGAATTAAATGGTGCTGATGGAGAGCTTGGTCTTCTCACCTCTTCAGTCCTTGAGGGTGGTACCAATCCCCACCTTTCCATATGGAATGTAATAATTTTTGATGTATTATCTTGTAAATTTCAGGGATTTTACTTGTTTTTTCTTACTGTAAGAGTTCTTTCTTTACTGGTCAATAAGATGTTTCTTTCTTTACTGGTCAATAAGATGCTTCTTCCAAATGTTAAGTACACCTATTCTGATGATAAATTGAGCTAGTCAGTAAATAACCACAGGGTGGGTTCATGGACCCTGTGGACCCCCTTGGAGATGGACCTGGGCTAGAACTGCTGGCCTGCATATAGTCCTTCTCTAACGGATGATGGTACTTTGGGTCCTTAGGTATCACAGTCAACTCAGATCTCTGATTCAACAGCCCCCTTTCCGCAGTGTATGTATGTAAGTGGCCCTTGATCCCTTTGTAGAAAGACTGGGGGAATCACTGCTATATAAACTTTCTAGGGGTTGCAAGATCCTTCCTCATAGGAACTTGGCTATCACTTCAAGCAAAAGATTATGAGTCTGAGAACTAGCACAAGTCTGTAAACTGAACAAAGGATCATGATTTTCTATTCAGGTGACTGACTTTAGTCTTCTGCTCATCTGTTCATGATATATTTTCACTGGTTATATATATTAAGCAAGACTCATTGCTTGCCATGAACCTAATCCTAGAAACACTGTGTTTTATGAACTAGCTCCATAAATCCCTAATGAGCAGAGCCTGCTAAGCAACTTCCTGTACATTTTGAAATCATGTACTCCTTGCTTTTGATGGTCAAGTGCTGCCATCAGGCCTCTGCTCTTCTGAGATCCTATCATCCCCATTGATATTCAGGGAGCATAGTTCTATAAAGGAATCTCCTGTCATCAATCCTAATCTACAGAGGACGGCCACTACTGAGTTTCTCAACCATGCTGGAGCCCCTCTCACCCAGGCGAGAAAGTGGACATTTTGTCAAAGGAAATTCTTTAGAAAAGGGGGCAGCTGTGTGCCTTCAGCAACCAACATCCATAGTAGCGGTGAGTTAGGTCTGCCAGGCTGAGGAAGGGAATCTTGACCGGGCAGCAAAAGCATCCACTACAGGCTCTTTCATTTCTGCCCCAGGTCCCCTCTACATGGCTTTGTCTCAGTCCTTACCTGTAGTAACATTTGTTTACATGTTCCACGAGGGCAAAGGTCTTTCCATAGTAGCTAGAGAGGGTCATCTCCATTTATCTTTGTATCCCCCAAACCTAGGACAGTGCCTTTCAGCTAGTAGTATCCAATCAATACTTGTTGATTTAAACTCTCACCAGTAATAATAAAGCAATAAAGTAATGAATGATGTCAAAATATAATACATGTGTATGGCACTTCATCTCTTTGGGACTGAAAGACAGTACAGTGCCTACAAAACAATAATTCCCCAAACAAAAAATAGGGCAAAATACACACAAAACTAAGGTGCAAATTATTTCTGTTGCGTAATGCATTTTTTCTATATTTATAAATCCTTACACTCCAATAAATACAAATACAATTCTAGGACTTTTGTTAATCAATGTACTTTATATGATATTTATGACACAATGTAAGTTCATCAGTAGCTCACATATATCTTGATTCTCTCCAAGTCTCTCAAAGGTATTCACATTCTGAAAGTAAAATCAGAAACTCCCTAAGTTTTAGGGTACTATCACAATTTAATCTTTGGGCAAGTCCTGCTCAGGCCACAGGATCTGTAAATTATTCTTTTGAAACGCAGATGAAATAGAAGAGAATTGCTTGGTGGAAGGGTGAAGGGCTTGTGAGCAAACTCAAGAACAAAGTAGGTTCTAATGTGTATGTGTGATGCTGGCAAAAGGATTTTGGGAGACTTCCGACTTCCGAGAAGAAAATTACTGTATGTGTTCAAGGCTTTCTTCATGGTGTTACTTCATTTAATCTCTATGCTGAGGTATTTTTCCAATGGTGTCTACTTTCTTTTTTCTGAGCCCTGCACTAATAATGACTTTGACCAACTTAGCTTTGTTTTCTTTGCTATATAAATTTTGCAGATACCATCTTTTCAATCCATATAATTCATACCAAATTATTGCTGCTTTTCTTTCTCATTAAAAAGCATCCAGGATTCTCATAGCAAATCTGAGAAGTAAAAAAAAAAAAAAAAAAAAAAAAAACCATAAAGAAAAAATTGATCTAATCCTGCTATCTAAAAGAAACCACTGACAACAATTTTATTTTCTTCCAAATGTTTCTCTTTGTGTATGTATATATACAGATACCTACATATCCTATTTTTTACATAACACTAGGGTCCCAGTACACAAATTCGTGCATCCTGAAAGGAACTATGGGCCGCGAGGCTGCGGTGAGCTCAGAGGCAGGTCTCAGCCCATCCTCCGCTCCCCTGCCCGACCCCTCCTGCTTCGGCCCTGGTCCCCTGTCTTCTGGCAGCCCTGCTCTGGCTGCAGCTGGTGCTGTCAGTGGTTGCAAGCGGTGGCTGCTGCCCTGATCACCCCTCAGGAGCAGGGGGAGGTGGAGAAGCCCTCAGGGGCAATCGGGGCCGGCAGCTGCCGCTTGTACCCGCTGACGGCGCTGACCAATTGGAACCGGTGCCAGGCATCAGCAGCGGACGAGAGCAGTGGCTCCAGCCCTGGCTGTGGTTGTGAGCGGGGCCGGTGCTGGCAGTGGGTGCGAGTGGTGCCTCCGGCACTGGCAGCAGGTGCGAGCAGGGCCATTGCTGGCAGCAGGTCTGAGAGGTGGCTGTCGGCCCTGATCGACCCTCAGGAGCAGGAGGAGGTAGAAATGCCCTGGGGGGCAGGGGGAGGTGATTGGGCCAGTGCCGGGTGCCAGCAGCAGGTGTGAGCGCCCCGCAGGACCATGGCGTGCAGGAGCAAAGAATTTTCAGTAACCACCAGAGGCTCGTCCCGATGACAGCAACCAGAGCCCCGCCTTGATCTGGTGCCCCCACTCACCTGCTCCACCATCCCGCAGCAGCCGATGCCCTCCGTGTTCTGCGCTCTGCCACCTGCTGCTGATGCCCGCTATGTTCCATGTGCGCCCCCTGGTGGCCAGTGCATGTCATAGTAACCATTTGTTCGGTTGTTTGGTTGTTCCGCCATTAAGTCTATTTGCATATTAGGGTTATATATATATATATATATATATATATATATATATAGATGATTTTGTGTGAATTTTGTCATACCATTAAAAATAATATTTGTAAGATTCTTTTCAGTGACTACAAATATATTGTCAACGATTGTACTATTATTACTTTATTTAAAAATTCCCTAATTTTTGGACATTTAGATGTTTCTTAATGTTTTATTGCTATTATATAACACTGCAGTGAACACACTCTTTTTTGTCCGCCTTTCTAGTCACTTAATTCATTCCGTATTCATTTAGTTAAGAGATATTTGCTTAGTCCCTATTATAAGCCAGAGGCACTGTGCACTCAGCTCAGCATAGAGCAAAAGACAAACCAGACCACTCTCTGCCCTCCCTTCCATCAGGGTGATTATGATCTGCCAGGAAGGAACATCCTGAATTATTGTAATTACAACTGTAATGACTGTTACAAAGAAGGAGTGCAGTGGGTCTTGTGCCTTAGTCACTTCAGCCTGTCATAACAAAATATCTTAGACTGGGTCGCTTGAACAACAGAAATTTACTTTCACAGTTTGGAGGCGGGAAGTCTGAGAGCAGGGTTCCAGCATGGTTGGGTTCTGGTGAGGGCTCTCTCTCTGGCTTGCAGGTGAGCACCTTCTTATTGAGTGCCCACATAGCCTTTCCTCCGTACATGTGCTTGGAGAAAGCTCTCTCCCTTCCTTTACTTCTATAAATAGGACCCTTATGACTTAATTGAACCTTAATTATCTCCTAAAAGCCTTATCTTTAAATACAGTCACATTTGAAGGTTAGGTCTTCAACATATGAATGGAGAGGGGGAGAGGAGACTGGAAATTCAGTCCATACCATTTGGGAGAATCAAATGTTTAGAAATTTTTTGGGTTTTATTAATTTTATTTTTAATTTGGATGTACTCTTTTAGGGTGGCCAGATTTAGCAAATAAAGATACAGAATATCCAGTTACATTTCAATTTCAGATAAATAGAAAAACTATATTTAGTGCAAATACTCCATACAATATTTGATGTCCTGTAATTTCTCTGGCAATCATTCTTTTTATGCTTTAACATGGTCAATGTCACAAAAAAAATCCATGTAAGAGATTATATCCTGCATATGTGTTATTCTGCAGGACACTGCGCTTAGATATTTGTTTGTTAAATTAATATGTGAACAGTGAGATTAAGTATTTTTAAAGTGCCTAGGTATAATGTACTGCAAACTTTGTCTTAACATTTCTGTGGGTAGACAGTTTTTAAAATGCTATTGCTCCTTAGGTGTTTTTGGCAAAATCTTTAAGCATCGATTATTATTTGACTAAAAATTTTTATTATTTATACTACATCGGTTCCTAAAACATCAAAACATATATATTTTCTTCATTTTAAAAATAATTTAAACAGAAGGAGACTTGTTTGTTTTGTTTTGTTTTTTAAAAAAAGCATTCTCGATCTCTTAACAATTCTTCACAGCACATTGATTATAAAGTGAACATTTAACTTTTCTTGAAAAATCTGTACCCCTGGAAAACTATTTTTATAAATGCTCAGAACAACGTGGCGATGGTGTAGGGCTTTTAGATGACATGTCGGTTGCACCTCTTCACATTAACTCTTTGTCCCAGTGAAGGCTGCCATTCACTGGTAGGCCAGCTAACTCTTATCTCAAGAGTAAGGTTTCAGCTGCTAGAATACTTTGTGACTCTCAACCACTTTCTCTGCCTTAAAGGCTTTATAACTGTTCCTTGAAAAACACTCCAGCCAAGAAAGTGGCACAATTAGCATTTGCCTCAATACTGTCACAGAAAAGCTACCCAAGATAATTTTACACTGAGCCATAGACACATTATACGATTTTTTTCAAGGGACTACCCATTGGAAATGAGAGCTGAAATGTATCCTATACAGTATGATTGTACGTGCAAAGTGCTAACGTCTAAAGAAACACAATGTCACCCTATCTACGGAATCTAGCTGCCCACAGAAATATTCAACAAATATTTATTACATGGAAGTATCTGATTGGAGTGTCAATGTTCTCTAAATTAAACTACTGGCCTCCGAGGTCCTTTTCAGATTTCCTAAGATTGCTTTTCTTTCTCTTCTCACCTCTAAGTTCGTAAACACAGTGCATAGTCTCGCTTATCACCTCCAAAGGAATAAGCTCTACTTGGATGACCCAAGCTCCTGGCCAGTAAATGCTGAATTGTAAGCTGTCGGGGATGGGAACATAAGAACCTAAAATTATGTCTCCCTCTTTTAGTTAGGGTTTGATTTAATTCACATAATGGGAAGCTGTGAATTAAAAATATTCTTGTGAAGGGTTGAGAGGAATAGCTTAGTTTTCTGCTTCCACAGGAGGCATCTTTTTTAGAAGTGTGAACTACAAATATTTTAATGCAGAGCTTCAGGTGCAAGCTGCTTTGTCATGCACTCCTCTTGACTAGCAGTCACTTTCAAACTCTGCAGTCCCTTTAGGACCCACGCTTCATGGGAATAAGAAGTTTTATTTTGCTCACTTCTCTATTTCTAGTGCCTGGAGCAGTGTCTGACACATGATATCTTCCCTTTAAACACCTATTGAATTTATGAAGAAATAAAATATAGCAAAAACAAAAATGTGCTTGATTTCACCTCCCGAGTGTATAATCATGAACAAATGCTTGGTGAAGTAAGAGGGATACTCATAATTAGCACTAATTTCTTTCCTACCGTCAAGGTGGGTGTTCATCGGGCATACCAACTCTTTCTAATTGATGTTTTGAAAATTCCCCTTGCCAAACATTAGTGACTTTTGTCCTGCCATGTTTACATACCTTAGCCCCAGCACAGGCACTTTTTGAAGTTAATTAAAGATTCACTTATGTTAAACATTTCCGGATGATAGCAAGAGACCAACTTGGTAGACAATAGAAGTAATCTCTAGTACTTCCCTCTGTGATTTTTCCCAGACAGGTCTTGAAGGGTCTGGTCCTAATGGGATTGATAGAAGCAAGATAGGGTGATGGGGAGATGCCTACAGCAAGAGAATGGCAGGGAGCTCAGAGACAAAGATCACCCACTTCATCCTTTGCATGGCTACGTGTACATTATCTGGGACAAATATAAAACTCCCTAACTGGCTTCCCCTGCCTGCCAGCGCCTTTCTAGCTTGCCTTTCATTTGTTCATTGTGTGTTCCAAGGCTAGTTTTATACCAATTTAAAAGATAATCTTATCAGATTGCTTCCCAACCTTTTCAGCTGAAAATGTCCTTTTATTCATTTTCTCCTCTGAGCGACTAGGTTTTTATTTTATTTATTTAAAAACTATATTTCTAAACTAATAATTTTCTATTTGAATTTTATTTTAGAAACTGTTGTTCCGTTTCTCACCAGAAAATGGTAAGGTGTTACCACAAGGTGTGCATTTAGTTCAGCCAAGAGCAAAGAGACTTGACGTTAACCCCGAGGAAGTTAATCATGCATAAAATATGTGTCTGTCCTTGGGCTCTTTGAAATATTCAGAGTTGTTTCTGAGGGCTCCTGGGTCCCCCAGGTTGAGAATCACAATAGGGTGCACATTGGGACCAACTAGGGAGATTAGAAATACTGTGCTCAGGCTTCATTCCAGGCCAATTCATTCAAAATGTCTGGGCTATGGAGTGACTTTTTTTTTAAATAATAAGTTCATGTGGTTAAGAATGTTCAACAATACAGAAGAGGGACATTAATGCATAACTGGGGTTAATACCACTACACAGTATAGCATATCTAAAGCAAATGTTAAAAACAAAAGGAAAGAAAGGAAAAGGGAAAAGCCTGCCTCAGAGGATGCATCGGTGACTGGCTTTGGAACCTGCGGGTCTGGCCTCTCTCGTGCAATGGCAACTTCAGAAAGTGAGGGCAAAGTGCCCCCCTGCCCGAAGCACCTCCCTTCTCAGGGCACCGCTCAATAATAGAACAGGCCCCTGCCAAGCCCGACAGGAAACGGGAGAGTGAGCTCCAGCTCAAGATGTCTCAGGATTAAATTCCCTGCATTCAATTAAACACATGCGGACACCACTTATTTCTCAATCGGCGTTCCTCCGGCCAAACAATCCTGCCTTTGCAAATGGCTTTCCTTCCTTCCCACACAGCTTTGGTGTCATCCCTTCTCCCAAGCCTACCTTTTGCTAACATTTCAGTGACAACTAAGGTTACACAGCTGTCTGAGAGTAAGGGGCAGATGTTCCTGCAAGATTTTGTACTCTTCCTGTGGCGTCCCAGGCCCAGCCCTGGCCCCCTTGTTCCTCGGTGGTGGTGACCATTCAAAACCTCAAGAGAAGTTACATGTTTATTAAGATGCCCAACATTGCCCTTTAGGCTTTGCAGGTGGACAGAAGCATTCCAAGGGATTAGGGAGATTTTTGCTGCTGGAAAAATTGCCTGTAAAGGGCAAGATTGATAAGATACAAACTCTAAAATGGTGCAATGTGAAGGTTCTCTGATTCAGTATGTTTGCAACTGTCTTGTAATAAAAAAAGGAGACTTCCATAGGTTCACTTTGACAAAGTTAGTATATTTGTGGTACCTTATCAGAAAACAAATCCCATTTTATTTATTTGTTTGTTTGTTTGTTTGTTTTACTCTCATGTCTTTCTAAAAGCCAGACATTGTAAGGTACCTCAAAAAAACAAAACAAAACAAACAAAAAACAGATTCAGCTCTCTGGCTAGTTAGGGAATGTAGAAATGGTTCAATGACTACCCTCAGAGGCAGCTACCATTTCCTCAGACTGATCTTATTATCATTATTCCTAATAATAAAAATATATAATGATCTATCTCATTATTGGACAGAAAAACATGGCTACAAAAATTTGTGTATTATACTAAGCTACAAGGATTAGAAAAAATTAAAATGAATTTAAAATGAAAAAACTAGTCAAATTACTAAGAATTAACAACTACAAAAGAAATGATCCTGAGACAGCATCTTACGGTGTGATATACAGTATTGGAAATAATAATAATAATAATAATAAAATTCTTTTGGAAAGAATCATAATCTATTGATAAAGAACAATAGGCTGAAATCAAATCAAGAGATGTGAGAGTGCAAGCATAAAGACAACATCTTTTATTGCGACTTCATTGCTGAAGTTATAGGTGGCTATTCCTTTCTCATTCTAAAATGAAACTCACTGAGGTGTGGACCTAACGGAGAAGAACATTCCTGGGCTGCTTGAAAATTAAATGTAATTCTCTTCTAATTTTCCTGAGTGATCCAGGGGAAATATTGCTGTATTTGCATCATCATGGAATCACTTGGCCCAACCCTATGTATGTATTAGATCTTGCTCCTTGATAACAACTGGAAACAAACACTCGACATTTTTTTGAACTTCAGCATCATCTAATCTATGGACAGCTGGGAGAGCCTAGTGTGAGGATAAGCATGCTCCCTTCTTGCTGGGAGGAAAGGCCTCAGGTGCTTCTTGGAGGGCCCACATTGTTCTAAAGCTACCCAACCATGACAGAGGACCTGGTGCATTTAGATCGAAGTGTATCCTATCCTATCCTAGCGGTTCTCAAAGTGTGGTCCCCAACCAGCAGGGTCACCTGGGAACGTGTAGGAAATGCAGATGATCGGGCCCTGCCCAGACCTATTGAGTTAGAAATGCTAGGTGTGGGGCCCAGGAGTCTGCATCTATTAAATTCCTCGGGAGCTTCTGAAGCACACTTTAAAGGTTGTGAACCGCTGATAACTCATCCACTCAGCAAGTCTGGAAGAACACTGTCTGTTAAGGAGACACCTATGTCTCCTCAGAAAAGGGACTAATTACCAATTTCCTCACAGTTAAAAGCCTTCAGGAAAAAAGTCAACATAGTTTAAATGGCTTGAGCTCTCAGAGAACTGCTTCATATGACCATAAATAAAAATTTAAAAACAATTAGGGCAGCCCAGAAAGCTCTTTTATCCTCTTGTGATTAAATGCACCAGGGCCTTGCCACTTGGCTATTATAATTTTATATCCACCTCTATATTAAGGTTCTTGGTTTGCACTCTTTGCTTTTGGGAAGCGAACGCCTGTCATTTTCTGGCACCATGGAGTCATTAGTAAAGGCTTTCGCGTAATGCCCGGGATCACGATGTGAACACAGCCTTTGCATTAAATGAAAATGGCTCAATACAATCCCTGCAGGCCAGCAATTAGGACATTTTTCTGAGGGCAAGCAGAGCAGTCTGTTTAAGTTCAACATAAAGCAGGATGGGAAGTCCAGACAACCTTGTCAGAGATGTGGGAGGGACGAGGGTGGGGAGGAAGCAGAAGAGGGAAGGCTGCTCCTAAATCCCCCGGCCGCCTGAGAGCAGAGGTGGACTCTCGTGGATGTGCTCTGCCTGCCAGCCACAGACCCCCGAGTGGCTCCGGTGGCTCCTGCACAAGCTTCCCCGAGGTGGAGGTGCACGAGCACGCAGACTCTACGCTCCGCTATTTGGAGTCGGGCTGCTTGGCAGGGTGTGAACAATGCATTTCGAAGTGGGAGAACAGGATCCCAGTCTCAGTCTACCTCTCATTGGCTTTGAAACTTGGAGCAGATCATTTAAAATTCTCTGAGCATCCATTTACTTTATTTAATAACCTTTTTTTTTTTAGTTCTAAAGCTATATGATTTTGCTTCGAAAAATATTAATAACACTGAATAAAACTATGAAATGATAATTCTGAAGATAAAAGCAGGCTCGTGAGGATAACTATTTGTGCATAGAATTTCAAATTCATTTTAGTTTTTTAAAAAATGCACGGCCTAGAAGGAAAAAGAATAGGTGTTTGCAAATGACTGCTTTTTGGTGCCTTTGCATTTGCAGTTCATGCAAAACGCAAGTACCTTTATGGGCTTATTTGGCAATAACCCCACAGGGCTGAGTATGTATACTTCGGAGCCCTATGATTTTTATCAGCCATGTGATCCCAGCTGACAATAGCAGATTTAGCAAACTTAGTGTTTCATAAAGGTGTGGGCAGCATTCTAGGTTCTGGTCTCCCATAGACTAACTGACCCCTTTCTTTTTGAATTTTATGTACAGTTTCTCTGTTAACATTGAGCCAATATTCTGGGAAAGTCTGTAAAACAAAAAGTCCAGGACGTGACTTGGACAGATTGCTGACTGTCTTTCACAGGCTGGATTTTATGAACTCTTCCATGTATGACAGTGTTTTGTTTTGGCTTTAATGTATTCGATGGTGGAGGGATGCTGAACCAAACCATTGTGGTCAGGCTCACAAAGATTTAATAGAGTCCCAGGCGGGCCACAGAGAAGGATTCATTAGGAGCCAAGAGTGAGATGCCAATGGTGTATATTCAAAATAGGACACTGTCATTAAAAATGGAGTTGATTGAGATGAAAATGCTTGCGTTTAATAGCAGGTCCTATGGTCAGATGAAAGGCTATTAAATAGACCATTGCTACAGTGAAATAGAAGAGAAAGGAAAAATCATTAGAGATAAATAACTGAATATCAAACATCACCACACCTCGACAAGCCCCCCCACCCCCACCCCGCCCAGAGATCTGTAGCGGCTCTGAAATCTCTTTGAGAAGCCAATAATCCATTCAGTCAGAAATGTAACTGGGTGTTTGTTGGTGTATGAATGATGGACAGAACTATTCATTTTTTCCTGGATATTGTTGAGACATACAAACTTAGTTACAGTCACAATATTTTTTTATTTCTCAAACACCCACTGTTTGTAGAGCACAGGGCTGAGTATTTTCCTGGGGTATGTGATGTAGTATAAAGTTTGAACTTACTTTTAAGAAGCTTGAAATTTATCTGGAGAGAAAGCATCTAGAAAAATAACTACCATCTATAATATTTTTTGAGTATTTGCTGTTTGCCGGCACTATATTTAGTGCTCTACGTGCATTGTTTTATTTAACCCTTGAAACAACCACCTAGGTAGATATTGTCATTATCCCCTTTCACAGTTGAGGAAATTGAGACTTACAGACATTAAGCACCTTCCCACTATCTGAGCTAGTAAGCAGCAGGACTGGCATTTGAACTGAATCTGGCCCCACATCTTACTGCCTCCTAACCACTGCGGACGGCATTAAAACTCTCTACCAAGTAATACGTAAACAAATGCAAATGCAGTGCAGACTGAACCTATGAGCTTTTATGGAGAAGAAATAGAGTTTGTCAATAGTTATGTCTTGGAGAGTTTTCACTAATCAGAATGGGCATAGAATATTACCAAGGAACATGGTGAAGAAACTAAAATATAGTAAGTATATTTTATGCCAGTTTCTACCACTAAATCTTATTCCTATTAAAGATGGCCATGCTGCCCAGTCGGCATGTCTCAGTGGTTGAGTGTTGCCCTATGAACCAGGAGGTCATGGGTTGATTCCTGGTCAGGGCACATGACCAGGTTGTGTGCTCGATCCTCAGTGTGGGGCATGCAGGAGGCAGCTGATCAATAATTCTCTCTCATCATTGATGCTTCCATCTCTCTCTCTCTCCCTCTCCCTTTCTCTCTGAAATCAATAAAAATATGTTTTAAAACATAAAACAAATAAAGGTGGCCATCCTTTCTCCCTAACCACACTGCCCTCCATCTCCCTACTTTCCCCCTACTCTATGTTAAGAGTTACTGCCTGAAAACCTGCAATGAATGGGAAAGGGGTGTTAGTATAGATTTGAATTCTGGCCCTTTCATCGGAGGAAGTGTCATTCTGAGGATAAAGGGATTTGCTTTCTGAACAACCAGCTTGCAGACTTGACCGTGGCCACTTCCTTCCCCGTGGCCCACTTTCCTCCACCTTAGACCCTGTGATTCAGGTGATGGAGTGAGGCCACCGCCTTCGCCACCCATACCAGGTTATCTTACCCTTTTGAAATCTGTTGTGCTTTCATTTGTGATCCCTCTATGTAGGCCAGGCTGCTCAGGCCCTTCTATGGGCTCTTTATCTGATCCCTGGGGTCTGTAATGAATCTCTTTCCCTCCTTCATACTCTCTTTACTCTGCCCAAGCCTATCTCCTCGGCATTCGCTTCATCTTGTTCTACCAAACAGGCTCCACTCTTTCATCTAAGCCATTCCCAGGCTTCGTCCAACAGGCCTTCCACTGGGAAAAGTCCTTTCCTCACTTTCATTTCTTCTTAAATTCCTCCCCATTTTCACTGATAATTGTTGTTTTTTGGTACAAGACCCCTGACGGTGTTAAACTCAGAGATGTTAAACTTAGTGATCATTTGTGTGCTTGCTGGGATAGTTATTATCCCCTGCACTTTCTTCTTATGCGGTAGGGTGTGTGGTTATGTTCCTCGCATTGTTATGGGCCCATAGTTTAGATTTTAAACTTCTAGGGAGCAGGAACCCTGTCTACTTTAATTCATTTTAAAACGTTTTGAGCTGCACTCTGTGTATTTCTATTGAACCAACGGAATACAATTTAAAGAAAAACAAGATCATACTAATTTTGGACTGTCTTTATGGAATTTATTTATTTTTCTTTTTGGGTTTTGGCTAGTACATGTGAATTTTATGGTACAGTCATACAAATTTTCAATAATTAAATAGAATAGTTCAAAGTGGTGAAAATTCCAGATTATATTCATTTAAAAAGGAAAACAGTTGTATATAGTGACATGAATCATTTACAAAGTATTAACAATATTTGTCCAAGGAGATCTGTAATATTAGCATAAGAGTCAGGAGACCATATATTATATTGAGCTCAGAAAGACCTACATTTGCATCTTAATTTTGCCATGTAAAAACTTTATGTTCCTGGACAAGTCCTTCACCTCTTCGACTGTACTTGCCTTTTCCCAAATCAGTACCGGGTATTTGGTGAGAATCTACGAGTAAAGCACTTAACATAATATGTGTTGAGCAAATGATTAGCATTCAAGAACTTTTAGCCAATATTAATATTTTTACGTGATGTTTGAAAAAGTGCTTCAAAAGCCCTCCGTTTCTTACTTCCTATAATCTTGATTACATTTGTAATTGACTCAGCAAACTCTTCATAGCTCTTCAGTGCTGGGTCTGAATGCTTGATACATTCTTTTTAAGGGATTTAAATTCATGTGAAGAAGGTGGACTAAGAATAAGAGAACTTTTTCTCTGCTGCTTCCTCAGCGCCACATCTCCTAGAATCTGCCCTGTGAGCAGAGAATTGTAGAGGCAGGAAGTAGTAGATTTGATGGCATGTCACAGTCTCCTGTGACATGCAGAATCATGTCTGCCTGCCTGCCTGCCTGTCTGCCTGGAGTCCCTTTTTCCTCTCCATTTCCAGTTAGGCCACAAACTGTCTTAGAATTCCTACCAGAGCAGGAATGATGGCACTCTGCAGGAACCTCATTGGCTCAGGGTTCATTCTCAGGCCAGCAGTGTAGAAACGCAAAAGAGCATTTTATCAGAGAAGAAACAATGGTGCGATGCTGCAGGGTCTTTTGTCATAAGCGTTGCTGGGTTTTTGTTTGTTTGTTTGTTTTTGTTTTCTGTTGTTGTGTTTTGGTTTTTTAATGGAAAGCTGTGAAAACAGTCTGAGATGCCTGAGGATTTTATAGGCATTTCCACCTTGGTAAGAGGTTAGAAATCTTGTTTTAAAGGGCTTGGGTTATAATAATTGGGAGAACAGTTGGCTTCAGTGCTAATCAATAAAAGAGAAATGATGCCTGATGACCAGATTAGTTTCTCATTTGTCCAGAGGAGCAACTTTCTCTCAATGATCTGAATCCCACCAACTGGTGGGTGGTGGGAGCCACTGAGCTCAGAGCCTAGCACCCTGGTACCTTTGCAGGCAGGGTGCTCAGTTTGTGGAAATACCATTCATTCAGGGACTCTGAAGGTCTTGTGCATCTAAACAGCTTTGCTCGTTTGCTTACCTCTACTCTGGAACAATTCCTGAAAGTTTATTACTATTTTTAGCAAAGTTTCTGACATATTGAAAATCTTCCAGTGACCTTTAGGATAAGAAGTTTTGTTTTTATTTCTTTAAAATGCTGTGCTATACATTTACCATGTACTTTCCAAACCAGTTATTCTAACACAAAGACCTCTTAATGACTTTTCTATGCCTCATATACTAGTATACATGTGATACTGAGAACTTGAATTTCCCTTTATTTTTGTTTTCATTAATAATAGAAACTTTTTCTAAACATAAATTCCTTGAAATCAATTTAGGCAATGAAGTAGATGAGTTATACTGAATAGCTTTAGAATCAAAGAAGCATTCTGATTGACTGGACTTTCAAAAAAATTTTTTGTCTTTCGTGTTTATTTTCCTTAGGGTATAAGTAAAATCATTCCAGTTTGGCTCCGTGACAGTGAAAACAGACAAGTACTATTAGGCAAATGCAACTCTGTAAGTGTCCATGTGGGTGAATTTGCTAGGGAGAACTATCTGAACTAACCTGCAGTGTACTAGACAAAACAAAAAACCCTTTGAAATTGTTTCATTTTAGGATCTGTGTAATCATTCCTACAGGCCTAAAGATCTTGTACATATTCAGGCATCCTGTGCAATTTCTTGTCCCTTCCCCAGAGTCATTTCTCTAAGAAGCAAATCTAATCATGCCATTCTTTTCTTTCATTTTTCAACTTAAATTTTTATTGTTGGCACTATTACACATGTCCTCCTTCCTCCCCACCCTTTGTCCACTTCCACCTAGCCCTCTTCCCCTCCCCCTCACTCGACCCTTTCCACACTGTCATCTGTGTCCATGGGTTATGCCTATGTGTTCTCTAGCTAATCCCCTCACCTTCCTTTATCTGGTCTCCTCATCTGCCTCCCCTCTGCCATTTGTCATTCTGTTCCATGTATCCATTCCTCTGGTTCTATTTTTGTTAATCAGTTGATTTTGTTCATTAGATTCCACATATTAGTGAGATCATGTGGTATTTGTCTTTCTCTGACTAAGTAAAATAAGCCTTTCCCTTCTTAATGGCCCCTCCTTTGCACATAGGGTAAATCCAGCCCCCCTCAAATCAGGCCCTTTGAGAGCCAGCCTTGTCTTTCACCCTTTTTCCTATCACCCCTGGGCCCCATTCCTGTGGACTAGTTTGTAGGCTTATGGATGTGCTCACAGCTTCATTCCTGTTCAAGGCATTCCCTCCAAGAGAAAGCATCACTTCCTCTCTCAGCCCAGGCAGAACTGTCCTTCTTGGCCGTCTATCACCATCATAGTTCCACATCCTTCTGACTACACATTATATCATCCATTTGCATCCTATTTCCCCAACTGGCTTGAGTTCTTTGAAAGAAAGATTTGACCATGGGACTCATTTCTGTCTCCCAGTGCCAGCCACTTAGTAAGTTCTCAAAAAGTGTGTGTTGACTGAATGATTGATTAGGTGAGTAAAGAACGAACTGGATTATAAACGACGTTCTCTTACAATAATAGCTGATGATTCCCTGCCCTTAAATATTATCAGTACCGGTTGCATACACTGTCTTCATCCCTTCCGTGTGTAATACTGCTGTAGGTTTCAGAGAATCACGAATAGTCCAGACTTGAGGGTCAGAAATTTATTATTCTCTTTAGAGTTCATTTTGTCTTTCTGTGGTTTGCCACCCTCATCGTTGATCCACTAGTAATAATAATAATAATTTTTAAAAGCAACTAGGAGAAGTTGCTGCTGAGTGGTAAACAAACTTTAGCCTACTTGTCCTCAAGCCTTAGAAACCTCTGTGTTCAAAGGCAATGCAACCATTACAACTAGACCTCCTGGAACTGAGTCTGTCAGCAAGGGGGTAGTCTCTGCAGGAATCAAAGGACTCCCAAGGCTTGAGCCTGGATTGTAGAAAGCAGCACAGCACGTGTGTGTGTGTGTGTGTGTGTGTGTGTGTGTTAAGAAAGGGAGTTCTTGCCGAAACCGGTTTGGCTCAGTGGATAGAGCAGTGGCCTGCGGACTGAAAGGTCCCAGGTTCGATTCCGGTCAAGGGCATGTACCTGGGTTGCAGGCACATCCCCAGTAGGAGATGTGCAGGAGGCAGCTGATTGATGTTTCTCTCTCATCGATGTTTCTAACTCTCTATCTCTTTCTCTTCCTCTCTGTAAAAAATCAATAAAATATATTTTTTTTTAAAAAAAGAAAGGGAGTTCTTTTATATGGCAGAGAACAGGGGGAAAAGGTATAGATTTAGTGGATTTTGACCCTTACTATGTTTAAAACTGAACTCCTGTATCTTTTAGCTTCAAAACTCCGGCTCCTTTCCCTGTCCCAGCTAATAGCAACCCTAGTCTTTCAATTACTCAGGCCAACATTTTTTTTTTAATTGTATTGGTTTCTTTCTTTTTTAAAAATATATTTTATTGATTTTTTACAGAGAGGAAGGGAGAGGGATAGAGAGTTAGAAACATTGATGAGAGAGAAACATCGACCAGCTGCCTTCTGCACACTCCCTACTGGGGATATGCCCGCAACCAAGGTACATACCCCTGATCAGAATCGAACCTAGGACCCTTCAGTCCGCAGGCCGACGCTCTATCCACTGAGCCAAACCGGCCAGGGCAGGCCAACATTTTTTATATCACCTTTGAGTCTCCTCTTCAGGATGCAACCCCTTCCCACTATCCTCCCAGTTTCACCGCATCTCTCCTGGATCATTCCAGTTGTTTCTACCTGGAGTTCCGTAATTGCCCAGCTTCAGGATATTTTCAACCTAATAGTCACAGCAAGCCTGTTAAAAGATGTCAGTTCCTTTTGCTCCTCTACTGAAAACCATCCAATGGCTTGACATCTAAGCCAAAATCCTTCCTCTGAGCCCCAAGCGTCACATTATCTGGCCCCTCGAACCTCATCTCTCCCCATCTTCCTGGCTCATTGTGCTGCAGCCACACCAGTTCCTTGGACTTTCAGGCCCACTGTTATCTCAAACCCTTTGCATTTGCTATTCCCAGTACTTTACATTTTCTTCCCTACTTGGGTAGATTCCTCACTTCCTTCAGATCTTTCCTCCAAAGCTATCTTCTCAATGCAGCCTGTCTCTACCTAAATTTTCCTCTCCATTGGCACTTCATAGTCCTCTTCTCCTTCCTCCTCAGTACTTGCTACCTCAGATTTTTCTCTTCTGTTTACTGCTGTATCCTCAGCACTGAGAATAATGCTTGGTACGGAAAAGATGCTAAATAACTATTTGTTGAATTAGTTGGATATTTTAAACTGTTATTTTTAGGACTTAAAGAAGTATATTTTCTCTTTTTGCTGAGATTCTGAACATTGTGTTCAGCAGGAGACTTAGAAAGTTTATTGTGGTCTGTGGTGGGGAAAAAAGAGAGAGGGAAAAGATTATATTTCTTGATTACAATTTGCAACCTTAGGTGGGTTTCCTTAGCTGGCATATATTTGCTTTTGCTCTCTTAGAAAGCCCTTTAGTCAGATCCCTTGATGGATCATGAGGCAAAAAGGAGAAAATTCACTGCATCAGCATCAGCATCAAGGACCATGGATTCTAAGAGGCAGGTTACACTGATTTTTTTAGATTTTCTTGAAGTGAAATGTCTACTCTATATTTAAATCTGTATTTTTTTAAAGCAAAATGTTTGAGCGTTAGTAAATATAGCCACAAAGTGATAGAGACACAGAGTAAACACTCTAAGGGAGGCTTTCTGCAGAGACAAAGAGACCTGCAGTTGAAGTGGTGGGAACACTGAGGGGCACTGAGCTTCCCTGCTTAGACCAGGGGCATCACTGCTCCTCACACCACGAGGGGTGTCTACCCAGGGTGTCTGGGGAATCTGAAGCCTAAGGAAATTTGCTGCCTTGTTTTATGGAAAATTGCCAGGCAGGAAACAAGGTTTAGAGCCACAAAGGCCTCCTGCCTTGACAGGGAGACTGTGTGCTCACCCACATTCAGATTTCCTGCTGAGGGGCTATTGGGAACCTCTGTTCCATCCCTCCTCACTGATCATGCCACTGTCACTTAATATGTTAAGGCAGTACATTTGGACTTTAGGTTTTGGGCCACGTGTCTTCTGACATTCTGCAGCACTCACAGGTTTGTGGGATTGGTCACTCTTACTTGGCAATGCTTTGCTGAGTGATGCTGTATTTTTCTTCCATATAACTGATCTTTGAGTGCCACTTAAAATCAGCTGCAAGAGAAATTATCACAGTGGGTTAATATTTTGGTCTGAAAGAGTTCAAGAGTTTTGCCCCCTGCAAAAAGATCCATCCATTTTTAATATTCAATGTATGTGTTTGTTTGCACATGTGTGTGCCATGAAATTAAAGATATGTATGAAAATTCATTGTCAGATTTGGATGAGTGAATGAAGGGAGGATTAAAATATTAAATTTATTTTTTAAAAACCTAAATGTCTTTAAAGGAATACGAGCAAGACTGTACCATATGTTAAAATTTTCCCGGGATCTCACCACTTGATTTAAACAAACATCCACTTTCTTCCTTTACACATAGCCTCTCATTTATTCATAGACGCTTCACTCTCACAGGGAAGAATAGATTTTAATGTCTTCTAGGGAAAATTTAGATAATTTTTATTTTGGCAAAAGTAGATTTTGGAACTTATGGGGTTCTTCATCAAGTATGTGATGACCTGCATATGGCTAAGGAATAAACATTCTCAATTGCTTCAAAGAGGAGTTAGGGCATCAGGTGGAAATGAGGAATAAGCAAGAAGATGTTAATACTAATCCTATATAATAAAAGGCTGATATGCAAATCGACCAAACAGCTGAATGACTGGTTGCTGTGACACGCACTGACCACCAGGGCCATCCCCCGAGGGCTCCTGGACTGCGAGAGGGCACAGCCTGTGCTGAGGGCCCCCTCCAAGTGCACGAATTTCATGCACCCGGTCTCTAGTGTTGAATAAATGTGGAACAGCTTTATTAAAAAGCAGTGAGTTCTCTGTTTCTGGAAGCATATTGGTTGACAGATTTTGTAAATACTAAAGAAAGAAATACTTTTCAGGAGCATATACGTCCAATTCTAAAATTTCATGGTTGAAATAAGATGCGATCTTATTCTTTTATGATTATGATTCTTTATCCTGAAACTCTTATAATTACTATTTTGAATACCAATGAAGACCTTTGCCTTTTTTCTTTGTTAGGCTTCATCTGGCTGTCTGAATTGCTCTCTGGTAATGAGTTCCCCTCCCGTGGAGAAATTTTCCCAGCAGTTCCACCCACGCCCACTTGCCAGGGTGGCTGTAAAAGGAATTCCTAGCCTGGTGGAAGGTAAGCAGGAGAAAGGAAATGAGTTGGTGGCGTGCCAGGTACTCAATACACATCATTTCATTTAAATAGCCCTATAAGTTATGCAACTTCATCTTCATTTTACATGCGAAGAAACTGCAGCGAGGTGATACTGTGAAACTCCCACAAGGCCATACATCTACCAAATGGTGCAATAGAGATTCATGCCTGAGCCCACCCTACAGGGCCTCCTCTCCCAACCTGTCCAATGGGATGCAAGATGACTGTATGGGGAGCCACTAAACTGATTAATCAAATCAGTCAAATAATCAGTTCCTTCAGTGATTTAGCTGATTTATTTATTCATTTGACATCTTTGATTTACTTTGCAAAACGGGACAGGTGATTTTGGGATCTTGTAGAAAAATCCAAAGAAATCTCTTAGGTCCAGTTGGCAATAAGATAAATTATTTATGGCAGAGTTTGACTTGGTTTTTAAATAAGAATCCATCGAACCTAACATATGGCTGTGTGTTGAGGGGGCAATGCTAAGAGGAGGGTGGGTAGATGCAAAGAAGCTAGTCCAGCAGCACAAAGGCAGTCGAGTGGCTTCCTAAATTCTTAACATCAGAAATTGCTCAAGTTGTAAAAGTTCTTCGAAAGCATTTTTATTCTGCCCTGCCCCACTACTGATGAGCAACTTGGGTCCTAGAGTGTTGAATAAGCTGCCCATGGCCACACCCGGATTAATAACAGCGCCAGATGCGCCACCCGTCTGATGACTCCTCTTTGAGGATCATCTCCACCCTCAAGCCACCTGCCCTAATAAATAGGTGATCCCCAAAGAGAGAGAATGAAGGCCTGACGCAAAGACCCCACATTAAAATACGTGCAAAGTTGTTTAAGTTAGTGACCTCTCTGGCCTTTCAAAGGTCTTGGGGATACGTCCCATTTTAATGTATGGCTTTAGGTCAGGCTGCTTTCAGTGCTTCATGGTAAAGAAAGACCCTCACTTGTGAAGCAGCAAACATCACAACACAAATCTTATATCTGTTTTGGCAAAAAGATTGCAAGTGAATATCCACATGCTTTGGTTCTGATTTTGTTCGGGATTCTGTCCCAGTCACATTCTTAGCCGAGAAATAGATTATCAGGAGTCACCAATGTTCTTCCTGTCCCAGAGACAAGCAGGCTTATAAGCAGAACATTTTATCTCCCAAAGGGCACCCCCCCTAGTTTGGTTCTCAAGGGAAAAAAAACACAAACCAGCATTTGCTTGAACTTCTACAGTATTCCCAGCCATCATCCAATCCACACTGCTCTGTAGAAGTTGAAGATGGGGAGCGACTATAAGATTGCACATATTTCTTTCTAGCCGACTAAAAATCTGTTTCCAGCATCCCCTACCCTCTTTTCTTCTCTGCAGCTCTAGTCTCAGGCAGTATTCTCCGTTTTAAATGGATGTTACATTAAGTATTTAAAAACACAGAGAGAGCTCTGTAATGACTGCTTTAAGAGTTGCCAGAGTCGTGTATCTGTGGGGACAAACAGAACAACTTGCTTGTAACTTTATTGCTTTCCATAGATTGGAAACTGCTTGTCAATGGCTTACATTCTCGGTCTGTATGCTCCTTGGCCCACAGGCCTGGCTACTGCTTCCCAAAGAATGCTGACTCACATTTCCATTAGGCAAATCCGGGTTGGCTCGGTGGGCTGCCTTTCAGCCACCTAATTGCTGCTTTGGGTAGATGAGGTCCCAGTTTTGGACCACAGTTTCTGGAAAATTTGGCTGAGTTGAAAACTGTGCGATAAAATGTCTCCTCACTCTAATTCTAGCTCCTTCAGATGAATCTTAAACCTCAGGAACCATAAAGGAATTGAATTCACACGCTAAAAAACCCCAACACGGTTCAGGTCTGATTCTGGAGTATAATCATCTGAAGCTGAGACTTTAATCAGCATTCTGGCCAGAGCGGAGCCTGCAGCCTAGCCAAGGCCGTGGTGTGCAGGGGCTCGAGGATCTGAGAATGAGACGCTCGCTTGGATGTTGTAAAACATGTGCATTGCATTTCGGACCCTTCTCTTGAAATGGCTCTGCCTCCTGTGCAGAAGGAACATGAAACTAACATACTCCTCTCAGCTGTATAAATATCACTTGGCAAAAGATATGAGCTGGCGTGCCAACAATTAGAACACAGCCTTTCATCTCCATCACAGCCTCGGCGAGGCCGTCTGCCTATATTTGACCTTCTTTCTGGGCTCATTTGCTTCATTTTAACCAATAAAATGTTACAATGCAACCGCATTAAAGATAAAGAGGGAGCTGACAGGCGGCTCCGGGAGTGCTACCTGGAGACCTTCAGGGATGCAAAGAGAAGCAATGGCTCCTCTGCCGGCTGGAGGCACTGGGGCACTGTCTATGATTTTTGAGCAAAATTAGAGAACCGTAATTGAGGGACTACTCACCTATGTCCACATTGAGGCCTATTTTTCAGTCCTCCCTGCTTTGCCTGGTTCCCACATGGTTCTGATTTCCCTTCATTCCTAAACTTCTCGGGACCACACTCCTGGAGTCCCATCCGAGCATAGATGAGCCACATATGTATTTCTATTCAGCACCCAAGGCGGAGGCTATCAAACTTGCTTGGTTCATGATCCCCTTTTACCTTAGTCATATTTTATGATATGAAAAAAATCCATTTATTAAGTAGAAAGGTCCAAACAATTTAATAGTAGTAGGTTGTTCAGGGTCCCGAATGGGCACACCACTGTGCTAACGTACCTCGCACTGCCCTGTGAGCTTGCTGTGGCACCCAGGGCCTTGGGAACACGGTTGGGTGCTGCACTACGCACAAGGGGGCGTGCGACATGGTTACCTCCGGTCAGAAAGGAGCTAAACAATCCAGCACAGAAAATAACCAAAGTCCAGTAATGCATGTTATACAGCAAAGTGTTCCAAAGATGGGACACTATAATAAGAAGGGTACGTTATTGGTCAGGATGTTTAATTTTAGAAAACGGAATCCACTCAACCTACTTTGAGCAGAAAGGGTTTATGACAGAGTATTAGGTTGCTTACAGAATTTCTTGAAAGTCCAAGGAAGCAGCTTTGGGTGCTACAACAGCCAAGAGAATTGTCTAACTGTACTGCAACACGGTTTAGTGAAAATATCACTGTTGTAGCTCTTTCTGTCTTCCACTCACTCAGCCCATGTGACTAGAGACAATCTACACAGCTGCCTCTGGAGAACAGCATACCCACTTAGTGTAGCATTTACCTCAGAATGGCCAAGTCTCATGAGAGCCCAAACATTTACTTGGGAAACCTAGATCATAGGTAGAAACCCTGGCTGAGAAGATATCTGGGATTACTCTGTGTGTGTGTGTGTGTGTGTGTGTGTGTGTGTGTGTGTTTCTCATTACAAAAAAGAAGTCCAAAAAAGGGCTGGGGTGAGTGCCACACGGTCTAATCTGCCACATCTGCCACAGTCCAAATGAATACAGTGGCTGCTAAGGAAGAGTAAGAGGTCAGATTTGATTGTGGAACAATAGGAATGGCTCCATTCCTCATGGACATAGGATTTGAACTGGGCCTCAGGAGAATGGTGGTATCTAATAGGTAGAAAGGTGGTAGCCAGTGCAAAAAATAAGGCAAGCAAAGGTGCAGGGGCAGGAACATGTATGTTACCTGACCATGTGAGGAAGAAGGACTCCTAAGGTTGGGAATTTGGGTAGTGCCAATGTGGTTTAAGTCTTATACTAGATGGAGGAGTCTTGAAATACATGGTCAAAGTTCCCTGATGGTTTTGATTAAAAACTAAATGGAATTTTAGAAATAGAAATGGGAAAATGCTTGGGCATCTTTTCTTCTCTATTTTTACTCTCCCCAGGTGACCTCCTCTAACTCCCATGGCTTTAAAGGTGTTCAAGTTCTAAGGACCCCACATTCCTGTATCTAACCCAGACCCCTCTTCTGAACTCTGGACTTATAAATCCACCTGTCTACATCACATGATATGGACATAGACAGGCATCTCACACTTAACATGTCCAAAATGGAACTCTTGGTTTCCCTCTACTTTATAGACCTACCCACAGTCTATCCATCTCACTAACTTGCACATTCACATTTCCAGTTCTTAGGCTAAAAATCATGTGTTACTCCTGACGCCTCTCTTTCTCTCACATTGACTGTCAGTGAATCCTGTGAATTCTTCAGAAGTCACATAGAGCCCTACAACTCTCATCAACTCCTCCACAGCCACCCCATTCGAAGCCACCATCACCTCTTGCCTAGGTTACTACAATATCTCCTAATTACCCTTACAGCTTCCAAACATTTTCCATACAGTGACCAGAGTGTTTGCACAAGTTGGGTCAGATTATGTTACTTCTCTGCTCAAAATCCTCTAGTGGATTCTCATCTCATCAGAGTAAAAACCAAAGTCCTTACAAGATTCTATTTGGCCCTACACAATTTAGCCCCAGCTACTTCTCTGACCTCCCCTCCTACTCCTCTTCCTCTTTCTCATGTGCCCCCTTCGCAGGCATCCTCACTATTCCTCAAACATCCCAAGCACACCCCTGCTTCAGACACTTGCACTTGCTGTTCCCTCTGCTTTAACATTCTTCCAGCTGACAGTTTTGTGGCTCTCCCACTCACTTTTCTTCAGTAATCTGCCTAGCTACCACATTATCAGAAAGAACGTCATTATTGCTCTGCATAAAAAACACTGTACACTCTATTTTTCTTATTTGTATGTATCACAATATTATTATATTTACATTTACATTTATATTTATAATGTGTGTTGACTCTTCCCATGAGCTAAGACAGTGCCAGGCATATAGTAAATGTTCAATAAATACTTGTTGAATGAATATAATATCAAATCCATAAGGAGGATATACCATAAAATAAAGGAATATCCAGTAAAGTGGTAGATGATTTTTCACTTCCGTTCCTCTGGGTCTCCCATCCTATCACTCAATCCATGAAAAATTTGCTAAGGAAATCATGATAACTGATGAAGCAATGTGTTCACTACCACTAGATATAGAACAGCATGGATTGGAGGCTGGACAGATGGTCAATTACACCTCTACACACAAACCCCCGACAATATGGCTCTTCCACATTCATCTTCTAACCATATCCTCATAACATTGCTGAGAATCAGTTGGCTGTATCATCCCCATTTTTAGAATGAGGAAAATGAGGTGTAGCAGGGTAAAGCTACGTCCATTGGCCACACAGCCAGAAGGTGGCAAGGGAGGACTCTAAATGCATCTGAGAAACTCCCCCATTCCCGGCCTTTGCCCACTGGGTACGTGAAACCCGGTGAAAACGCTTTGAAAAGAATAGAGCCTGTTCTCCATACCTTCCCTTTATTTTTCTTAGTTGAGGAGCTGCACCAAAGCTGTCACTTGTAGGTTGGTGCAGCTGCTGAATTCGGGAGAAACTGATCTGGGATGTGTAGTGTGTGCTTGGTGCCCGATGTGTACAATTACTCGGTGTTTGGGTCAACAGAGATTTGGAACACAACTTTGTTCAGACTGAGAGAAGGATACATCTGCTGGCGGAAAGGAGTCTGGGGGTGAATGAACATGGGTCAGGACTTTGAGGAAGTTTCTTTATCAACGGGTGCAACATGGTTATCTTGTGTTTAAATGTCCTGAGTGCATTTCTTGAGAACGAGCATCATTTGGCAGCGCCAGAGGAGATGGGCTTGCTAATGCAGCTGTCATCTAGGTTGGATAGAAGGAAGGCCCTTCTGGTGGGTGCTAAGGAGGGCCTCCCGAACAGGCTTCCCGGAGTATTTGACCTTCCTTCTATCTAAGCTAGGTCACAACTTTCATTTATATCTATTGCCAGATACCAGCCCCTGAGAGAGAGAAAAGAAAGGAGTGGGTCTCCTCCAGCACAGCCTGCAGACACAAGCCTGGATACAGCAACTGTTACTATTGCTCCGAGAACTGCAGATGGAAATCTAAAGGCTGACAAGTAAGTGGTTCTGGAAAAGTTAAGATCGCTCCTGTTTCCAATTGCTGGGCACAGAAGGACAACCCAGAGGGACAGATTGTTTTCATTTGGAAAATGGGGGACTGAGAGATGACAACGGTATGGGAAGTGTAATTAGGGAGGGCTTAATTGTTCCTGTAGAAAGCAGGGAGCTTCTGACATACAAAATATTACTCAGCGGCATAGAAATATTTGTGGGAGGAATTATCAGCCAAAGGTTGGAAATGAGGACTGCCCCCTTTCCCCTGGACCTCCTGCATGTAAAATGAATGGAGGGACTCGGGCAATTATCTGCACAACTGAAATTTTCCACTTTATCTCATTTACTGGCGCTCTCGGGTGGAAGGGCCCTGAGCCTGGATTATCACGATCACTCAAAGTCTCTGTTTGCTTTGCATGGGTCAAGAGAAACACAGTGTGTTTGTACGCCCTGAAAAATAACTTTTGGTCCAGACTCTTCATCTGAATGATTTTTTTTTTTTTTTTCAAAATAAAGATACTCAACACCTGACCCCTAGAGATTCTGATTCTGTAGATTTGGGTGAGACTGTAGAAATCTGTTTGAAACACTTTGCAGGGTTACTTTTGATTTCCAACCAACTCCGAGAAGCACAAAACCACACTGCCCTCCTAGTGTGTGGCATGTGGTTTATACAAATCCCAGCTCTCATTTGCTTTCTTACTATTTTCCTAGTGTTGAGCACCAAAAACTTCCAGGTATTTGCAAGGTGCAGTTACCTGGCTTTCTGTCTGTGAACACTGTACTGTACTGGCCCCGGGATGGTTTTGCCCTCAAAGTAGGAGAATTGTCATGGAGTGGTCTTTGCAGACTCAGCCCCTGACATCTGCAACTTCAGTAGAACACGCCTGTAGTCTAGTGAGAGGACATATGCCTCATTTATTCCCCAACCTTAAAAAATTGTTAGCCACATGGCCATGATTTTTTCCTCTTTCAATCTGATATTTCTGTTCCCATTAAAGAATAGGATGGAGGGATCCTATTTGAAAAAAAAAAAAATACACCACAAAAATAAATAAATAAACAAAAGGGTGCATGTATGTGCCTCCTGAGGAAAGAACTGATCATGAACAAGGGGAAACTCAGTCTTACTCAAAAACAACAGCTCTCTTTCCTCAGCAAAAAGCACAATATTCAACCTTTTCAGGGAAGGATTTAGTCTTCTTTTCAAAGCTGCATATCTGAAACCCACACACAGTGGGAACCTTCCCTCTCACTGTGCCATCGAAGAAGGGGGAGCGTGCACACAGGCTTTCCCCAATGAAGTCTTTTCGTTCCAGCCTCAGATGCGCTCTCTGGGGACCGGGGACTTATGTCCATGAAGAGGGTGAGGGGCCAGCATCCATTTCCATTAAAAGCAGTTGTTGAAGGCCGCTTCCCCCTTTGCTTTCTCATCTTCCCTATTCCGCAGTAATGCTCGCATCCCAATGAAATGAGGCTTCGTGCAGTCGGCCAGACAACACTGTTCTTCGCCCGAATGCTGCTCGCCTTTCAAGTGGGTGGTGGGATAACTGAGAACATTCGTACTTGGGCACAGTCTCTTCAAAATCCATGAAAACCAATTATTCTGCCCTTTGTTTTTTGTGGCGATATATTTTTCTCTATGGTATTTAATTTCTTTGGGGAGAAGGCCAGTGGTCAGTTAAAAGTCACAATCACTCCATCGACACAACCAAAGTGAAACAGGAACAGAAACTCTTCCATTGAACACAGAGTTCTGTTCGACCTTATCTTGTGTGCTAGGGAATGTAAAGGGGAGGGTAGTGACAGATAAATGTTTGTATATATGTTGTTCTTCTTTGCTGTGACTAGTATCGCATTGTGGGAGGCAGACTTCGGGAATGGCTGCCAATGGCCCCTGCCTCCTAGCATCCATGCTCTTGTGAAATATTCTCCTCTAGTGTGTGAACTGGACCAAATGACTTGCTTCTAATGAACAGAACATGGCAAAAGTGATGGGATGTCATCTCCACAATTAGGTTACAAGGACCGAGACTTCCATCTTTCTAGCACTCTCTCCTGTGGGCACATTCTGTTGTCATGTTGTGGGGTGCAGTGTTGTCATACTGGGCAAAGAATGGAGGGAGGGCTCTGGCCAGCAGCTCAGGGCCATGGAGGCATCCAGCCAACAACCTGTAAGGCCCTGAATCCTGCCATCAGTCACAGAGTGAACAAGGATGCAAATCCTTCCTAGTTGAACCTGGAGGTGATTGTAGCCTGTGAGAGACCCAGAGAAAGCCAGAGGTAAGCCATGCCTGGATTCTTGACCCATAGAAACTGAGAGATAATAAATGTGTCTTCAGCTGTTGTTCTGAGACCACTTGTTACAGAGCAATAGATAACATACACATGCATTGTTTTTGTAACTATTGTCTTTGAACATGCACATACAGAAAGGTATACAAATCTTATAAGGGCACACTTCACTGGATTTTTATAAAGGAAATACACACATATAATTACCATCCAGATAAAAAAAAGCAGGACATTGCCAGTATCCCAGAAGTCTCTCTGCACCCCTCAGGTTATTAACCCTCTTCTTAGGTAATCATTATTTTAATTTTGATCATTAGAGATTAATTTGCCTGTTCTTGGGCTTTATGTATTTGGAATCATATACAGATACTCTTTTGTATCTGCCTTTTTTTCTCTAATTATTCTGTTTTTCATAATCATCCTTGGTGCTTCAGGCAGCAGTATTTCATTTATTTTTATTGCCAGATATACAATGTTTTAATCCATTCTACTGTTGGTGATAGTTGGTTTTTGCTTTTCATGTTATTTTATTTTTACTATTTATTAGAAGTAATGCCACTACAAACATTTATATACATATCTTTTATACATCTTTTGCATTTCTGCTGTAAATGAAATTTTTGGATCAATGGATATGTATTTGTTCTGCTTAGTAGACACTACTTAATTGTTTTCCAATGTGGGTATGCCGATTATAATTCTGTCAGTGGTATTTGAGGATCCCATCCACCCCTCACACATGGTATTATCAGGTTTATTTTAAATTTTAGCCAATTTAGAGGATATACAGGGGAATCTCATTGTGGCTTTGTTTGCATTTTTTCTAACAATAACATTAAGCACTTTTTCATATGTTTATTGATACTTGAATATTTTCATTCATAAAATCAAGATAGACTGTTGTCCTTTGAAGCAAAATTTTTATCTTATTTAGTGTAATATCAAAACACATTTAAAGATATGAATATTCAACTTATTTAGTGCCATTTGTTGAAAGGTCATTATTTCTACTTCATTGCAGTAGCATTGTATGAGATTCCTAAGGCTGCTCTAACAGAGTACCATAACTGCATGGCTTACAACATCAGAACTTTATTGTCTCACAATTCTGGAGACTGGAAGTCCAAAATCCAATTGTCAGCTGAGCCATGTTCCCTCTGAAACCTATAGTAGAGAATCCTTCCTTGCCTTCCTCTAGCCGTGGGTGGTTTGCCAGCAATATTCGACATTCCTTAGCTTGCAGCTGCAGCACTTCAGTCTCTGCCTTCCTTCCTCCCATGGTATTCTCCCACCATGTGTCTAGGTCTGTGATCAAATGTCCCTCTTCTTAAGGCACCAGTAGTACTGGGTTAAGGGCCCACCCTACTCCTGTAAGGCCTCGTTTTAACTAATCACCTCCTTCCCAAATCAGGCCACACTCTGAGGCACCAGGAGTTGAGACTTTAATTTATATTTTTGGGGAACAAAATTCAACCAATAACAGGCATTTTGTGATAAATCAGGTGATTATATATGTGTGGGCCTGATTTTAGACTTTCTACTATATTCCTGGACTTTCTTTTTTTTAAAAAATTGGATTATTTTTATATTCTTATGCCATAACTAAACTATCTGAATTACTGTAACTATAAAATAAATCATCATAACCTAATAGTATAAGTTCTCCAATTTTATTATAATTGGTTGATCCTCATTCTATCTTGAATTTCCTGTATGGGACAATTTTCTTTCTACCTGAAGAATTTCCATTACTATATTTTTGGTGTGAGTATGGTGGTAACAAATACTTTGTTTTGGTTTGCCAGAAAACAACTTTATTTCCCCTTCATTTTTGTTGAATATTTGTTCCAAATATAGAATTCCAGATTAGTACTTCATTTTAAAGATATAATGACTTTAACTTGGCTTCTATAATTTCTGTTGTAAAGTGAAATAGAATTTTTGTTGTTGCTTTTCCAGAGGTAATGTGTGTCTTTTCTCTGGCTGTTTACTTGAAGTTTCTCTCGGTCTTTGACATTCCATAGTTTTACTGTGTTGCCCAGATATGAATTGGTTAGTATTTGCCTTTCTTGAAATTCCTAGAGCTTCTTGAAGTGGTTTGATGCCTTTCATCAATTTTGGATGAATATTTAAATATGCAATATTTGATGAATATTCAAATATATGTCTGCCTTATCTTCTTGCTCTTCACATTGGGAAGCCCAGCTATGCATATGTTTAACTTTTTCTCTGTGTCCCAATCTGCCTTTTTTTTAAAACCATGTGTCAGGCTCCATGCTATGTGCTTTATATGATCTCAGTTGAATCATCACAAAAACCCTATGAGGAAAGTACTAATAGTATCTATACTTTCAGAAGAGAAAAACAGAGGCTCGGGAAGGGCTGAAAATGCCCAATGTCACACAGCAAGAAGTTTATGATGTTGAAATTCAAATCCAGGAAGTTTGGCTCAGACTGAGCTTTCCCAGCTACTAAGTCACACAGCTCCTAAGTACATGGTTATGATAATAATGGTAGCTAACAGCTCTACGGTATAGGGTTTCCTATACGCCTGATATTGTTCTAAGCCAGTGATGGCGAAACTATGACACGTGTGTCAGAGGTGACACACGAACTCATTTTTTTGGTTGATTTTTCTTTGTTAACTGGCATTTAAATATATGAAATAAATATCAAAAATATAAATCTTTGTTTTACTGTGGTTGCAAATATCAAAAAATTTCTATATGTGACACGGCACCAGAGTTAAGTTAGGGGTTTTTAAAATGCTGACACGCCGAGCTCAAAAGGTTCGCCATCACTGTTCTAAGCACATTACATAGACAAACTTACTGAATTCTCACAGTGACCTTGTAGTAGGTAGTACTGCAGTTGCCATTATACAGATGAAAACACTGAGGCTCAAAGAAGGTAGAGCTTGCCTCAAGTTTTACAGCTGCCAAATGCAAGTCAGGATTTCCTCTGCATTCTGTCCCCAAGCCCCAGCCCCTTAACTACTACACCAAACTGCCTACAACCAAAACCAGGGCAGAAAAAGCACTTGGAATGGAGAAACAGCACAGGCAAGGGAGAGAATGGCATCGCAAATCTGATCACTGGAAAAGTCCAGTGCCTAGCAACAGAGAGCAGAGAGAAAGGTGCTTCGGAAGGGCAGAGTGAGTAAAAAATTACGAGTTTGATACAAGACAAGGAAGAAAATAAAAGAAAAACATGGAGGACATATACGTTAAATAAATCATGAATAAGTACATGCAGTCTAAGCTTGGGAAAGAGCGCTCTTTGGAACGTGGTTTGCTCGGTCCTAATATGGGGACACAGCTGTCAGCAGCACAGTAAGAAGAACCAGAGGCTGTTTAATGCTGAGTCCTGGCAAGTCTTTAAGGTCAGGGGGTTCTGACCACCATGGCGGTAGAGAGGATTTGGCTGATAATTGCTAGGTTTGAAAGATAAGTATCAAGAAGGCAACGCTGTGGGCAGGATGGTCCACAGGGGTCCGAGGGAAGCAGTGGGAATCTGCAAACTGGAACGGAGTCAGTGGGGGTAAACAGCGCTAACGTGGAGCTGTAATTACCAAACCACTTCCCAGGCTCTCTCAAAACACAGAGATATATATTTAATAAGTGTGCTGGGGAGTTTACAAAAGGCGTTTTGTTTGTAATAAGTGACATTAGGCAAAGTTTTCCTATCAGCAAATAGGACTGCCATTTCTATTCCTGTGTTGCTGCATGTAAATAAATCGCTTCTTTTATGTAACCCAGTTTGAGATTCCAGTAAACGCCGGGGATAAAGAACTTGTTTTTCAGTTTTCTTGAGACAAACCACATGAAGAACCCAGGCACCAGAGTGGCATCTGGGCCCCTCCCCCTCCTGGAAATGCAGAACCAAAAGGGACTTGCAGTAAGAGGATTAATAAAGGAACGCATCCTGCCAATTAACCCTCCTCGGGAAGGCAGAGTAGAAAGTACCCTCCTTCTCTTTGGGGAGGAACCCCAGCATTTAGCGTTCCTTATTGTTTGAAATGCCCAAATTTACATCTTTCTCTTAAAATGAAGACTTTTCCATGTTCTCAGGGAAAACAAAAAACAAGAAACTAGATTGCAAGTCCAAGTGAGATTCCTCCTTAAATCTCATTCATATTCTTTTTCTACACAGCCTATACCAGTGATGGCGAACCTATGACACGCGTGTCAGAGGTGACGTGCGAACTCATTTTTTTGGTTGATTTTTCTTTGTTAAATGGCATTTAAATATAGAAAATAAATATCAAAAATATAAGTCTTTGTTTTACTATGGTTGCAAATATCAAAAAATTTCTGTATGTGACACGGCACCAGAGTTAAGTTAGGGTTTTTCAAAATGCTGACACGCTGAGCTCAAAAGGTTCGCCATCACTGGCCTATACCACGGTTTATAGCTGTCTCTCTCTCTCCCCTCGTTTATGGTCTATTGCCCCAAGAGCCAGGAGCATGTCTTTTGTTGTTGTTGTTATTGTTTTACCATTGTAGATCCACAGTTCAGTTCTGTGCCTACTCCATAGTGGCTGTCACCAGATATTGGTTCAATAAATAAATTGGAAAAAGGGTAAGGTCTATAATTTTGATCTATCCTAGGACTTTGCTTAATGCTGGTGCATACAATGGGCATGAATTTAATGTCTGCCAATGCATGTTAGATGTAGTAAGTCATCCTACTCTTCTATCAGCTAACTTCATTGCAACTCCAGGGATTGTTCAAAGTCTCTCATCTGGGGGGGTGAGGCCCCTAACTAGCCTCCAGTTTTTCACTTAACAGTCAACCTCACAAAATTTTAATAACTTAAGCTTTAAAAATACCACATTCAAGGCTAGAATTAACATGTGGTACTGGATTTGAGGTGGAGACATGCTTTTGAACTCATGGTCAGCCTAATATGGTACTGGTGGATCTATATAGAAATAATTATAGATATGTGTGTATACATGGTCAGCATACATATGTGTATTTCCCAGATCTTTCTGCTGAGAGAAGCTAGAGAAGCCAGTATCAATGAGCAAAACCACCACTTAGATCTTGGTTTTTGTTCATTTTTATCTTGTTAGATTCAGACTGCTGCCAAAATCTGTTAATGTTCTATTCTAATCTTGCTGTCCAGTGAATTATAAAACTTTTTGTCTCCTGGTCATTTGTAGAAACTATGAAGCTACCCTCTGTATCTCCATCTAAGACAGAAATATGTTAAGAGAAACAGAATCCAACAAGAGTCTCCACTACTTGGCACCAGAAACACCCACCAAGACACCAAATGACCAGTCAGGATTCTTTATATCCATTATGTTGACCAGTTGATGACATCGAAATAGCCTGGTGACCAAACCACATATATTTTTCTCTCTCATTCGATAAGCTTTAATGAAAGGACTCATTATATGGATTTTATAGCGCTCAGTTATACCACATTTCCTGAAGTAAGTCTGGTAATAACCTCATCAACAAAAGAAATAGAAGCATCTTTGGTGTAGTTAGAAGTGATTCTGTCATCTTTTGGCTTAAAACTTTGAATAAAATCCACTCCAGTTCCATGGTTCAATGACTATTCATTGGTCACCTAACATGTATCTAAATGTCAACTTGACACCTCCATTTTTGTGTTTAATAGGCATTTCAATATTTATAATCTCTGTATCAATTAGGTTAATTTTAGCTCTATATTCATTAGGTTAATTCGAGGAGGAGGAGGAAGAGGAAGAGGGAGAGAGAAGAAGAAACCCCAAACATCAGCAGCTTACTGCAATAGAATGTTATGGCTGGTTTATGTTGCTATTTAATATATGTGTTCCTAGGTTGTATGGGGGCTGTCTTCCATGTGGTGATCCAGGACACAAAGATTATTACTACTTGTGTTTCACTATTCCTGGCGGTGTTGATGTGCTCTGCATCCAGCTGAGGCAATGGAAAGACAGCACATCTATTCCTTAAAAGCCTTGGCCAATACGAGATACATCTCATTTCTACTGACATTGTATTGGGGAGACTGGCGACACAGCTATACTGAGGTAGAAAGGAGATTATGAAAGGTGGGCTCTGGCTGGGCAGCTGCTTTCCTGACACATATGAAAATAATATCTAGCCTGACCAGTGTGGCTCAATGGTTGAGCGTCGACCTATGAACCAGGAGGTCATGTCTCAATTCCCGATCAGGGCACATGCCCAGATTGTGGACTCCATCCTCAGTGTGGGGCGTTCAGGAGGCAGCCGATCAATGATTCTCTCTCATCATTGATGTTTCTATCTTTCTCTCCCTCTCCCTCTCCTTCTCTGAAATCAGTAAAAAAATTGTTTTTAATCTAATAATTTTTAATCATTTGAGACTTTCCAAGTATCATGCTGAGCACTTTATTTACATTCTCTCATTTAACCTTCCTAATCAGTTGTGATGTAGGCATTACAATTATCCTTCAGTTTACACAGGAGGAGATCGAGGCTCTGGAAAGTTGAGTACCTTATATAAAGCCACACAACTAATAAAAGATGGAGCCAAGATTTAAATACAGGCAGCTTGACCTCAGGGCTTGGTCTCTTATCCTCTTCTCTGTGGAATTTAGGAAAGTTCTCTGAAGGTCTGTGAAGGAACAGGGAGTGGTTAGCTCGGGGACAAGCTGACTTGAAGGATATAACTGACACCAAATACTGGAAGATCTCTCTCATCTGAAGGAAGAAACTTGAGCCCAAGGACAAATATGTAAAAGCCATATAAGGAAGCAAATTTCATCCAAATTAAAAGGATGATTTTCTAACAAAAAGTACTACTTAAGCTAGTAAGGACGGTCTTGGTAGTCTTATCACCATTTTAAGTTATTCAGGAGAGAGAGAATATGGAGAATGAGTTAGAACTTTAAAAAAAAACACAACAACCATGAGTATTTCCCAATTACTAGATTGTGCAACTAATCTACTGGGATATTAACAACATTAGTTTTTAAATGGAATAGAAAAAGTAGAAGAGAAATTATCTGAAGTGCAATATTTAAAGCTTTTTATCTGCTCTGTGTATATGTATGTGCTCATTGGGATGTTAAAATGTATTTTTTGTGGGTCATTAAGTAGATGTGAAAACTGCTGGCTTAAATAATTGGTTTCCAAACCTTGTCTGCTGTCTCTGGTATTTAGTGAATAGAAAAAAATATATAAACAACATAGTGTTTTCCATTAAGCTAGATTTAACCAACATAAATTATCATTCTTTAGTCTGAGATCGTGTCCTTCTAAATGTATCAGTATTAAGATGTCCCTTCACTTTTTAAACGACGGATGGTAGATAGTGTTGCCAAACATGGCCACGGCAATACTGCCCATGCCACATGGCCTTTTGCAATGTGACTGTCATTCTATCTATTTTCCCTCCCCTTGAATCCAGACTGGCCCTATGACCTGTTTTCTGTAACAGAACAGAGCCATGTGATGTTTAACTTTCGAGGCTGGGATTTACTAGTAAGAGATCTGTAGCTTCCACTCCCCTTTCATAGAATGTTTCCTCTTGAAACCCAGCTACCATCTGGTGAGGAAACCCAAGTAGCCATGTGGAGGGATCCATGTGGAGGAGAAGCAATGACCCCGGCTGACGACCCAGCTAATTGCCAAGCTGACATGTTAGTGAGGCTCCTTTCGATCCTTCACCATCCCAGCTGACACCACGTGAGGCACGCATTCTTGGCCCCCGTAGAAATTTGTGAGAAGTAATAAATTCCTGTTGCTGTGAGACATTAAGTTTTGGTGTAGCTCGTTATGTAGCAGTAAATAATGAAACCAAATGGTAACAATAGAGGCTAGCCTATTGCCTGATTGTTTGTCTTAATGTCTGCTCTTAGCAAAATAAATCCAAAAATGCAAGTTTTCCTTACTGAGGGATAACCTGATATATGTCCTATGCTTTAAAAAAAGCTTTTTGGTTCTGTGAGATTGGGTTCATAGAGCCCCTGGACTAGATAACCTTCCTTTCAATCGACACACTGGGAGATGTCCCCTCAAAATGCTTTGGTTGCCTTGCCAGATGGGATAAATAGTGCTCCCCATCGTCTTCTCATAAAACTAGGACCTTGTGACTATTTTACTGTTTCTCACACCATTTTACAAGAAGCTGCACTTTCACTTGGTGAAAACTGCATAAGGACAGGGAGCTCTGCTTACTATTCTTATTTTCCCAGCACCTTTATTCGTGCTGGACATGTCGTGTATTCTTAACAACTGAGTGGAACTGAATTTAGCTCCTTTTTAAAAATTAAATTTTTTCATGCATCTTCTGTTGCTCTCAAATACTGGCATGCTGGGGGGAGAATATCCTATCATATGCATAGATGCTTATCTGATGGAAATATAATAAGAAGACAGTAAGAGTGTTGAAGAAGGGGAATCGCCTGGCCATGGAATAGTCATAGCTGAGCTGTTAAATATGTTCCCCAAATATCAATTTACTGTAGTCCCAGACACAAATGGGGATAATTCTGTGTCAACACTGAAGAACTTCTGAAAGACACTGAAGCAAATGATAATTAGCAAGAGCCAGTTCTTTCAACCTAAAGCTTCCTGTTTGCACAGAAGAATCCACAAATGGAAGTTAACCCTGTTGATAGATATTCCTGTGGATGCTCATTTCCTATTTTTTGCATGGAGCCTAAAATAGAATAATTTTTCTGATATTTGTAGACACTAAATGTAATTGAACCACACATTAATGATACTAGAATCATCTACTGATCATACCAATTAATTATATTATTTAATTATTTGATTTAAACACCTATATTCAAGTTACGGAATACATAGTTGAGCAAAACATTTACTGTCATTATTCACTTCTGTGAATTCCTTTCTATTGATATAAGGTTACTAATGTCTACTTGTCAGATTCCTGGAAATTGAATTGGTGGGGAAATAGGGGAGGTGGGGGTGTGTTGAATGTCATTTTATGTTCACAAATATTTCTCTTCAGAATTTGTGTCTGTGATAATAACCTTGACATTACCACTGAGTATCCCAGAAATGTTTTATCTTCAGCTGCATGGATTTACAGCTGCCCAAATTGCTGAATGTATGTATGTAAAGCTGCATTGAATCTTAATTTTCTCCTTAATTAAAAATGACTAACTTTTGCCATAGTTTTAGAATGATCTTTTGTAAAAATTAAATATGCTAGTAAATTGCAAACTGTTAAGACTCTTTCATCCTTTATTAAATGCAAAAGATTCACTGGTTTGATCTAAAGTTTTAAGATACCAAGAGGAACATGATTATGGATAGAGAACACTTTAATTCTGTGGTTTGTATCCATATTATATCAAGAGATCTGAGAGCATCATTGCAACGTTCCTCCCTAAAGAATTCATTCATAAAGAAACCAAAAGAAGAGGAAGTGGGATGTCATTGGGCAATTCTTACTTTTGTAATAAACCCTAGGTTAGCTTTGACTTTCTTGGATCTGATGATTCCCCGTCATAAGAGAAAACATCTTTAACAAATTAGGAGCCTTGTGGTGGTTAAGTATAGAAATTCCCTGTCTCATTTGATGAACTAAACAAAGCATTTTCTTAAAAGAGAAAAAGGAAACATATTCATTTTAGATGTTTAATTTTTTAAACTTTCAACAGCATTTTATTTGATCTTAGTACTACTGATGTGTTGAAATCAAGCATCATTTCCACGATCTGGGTTCATGAGTTTGGAGGTGGGGATTTTTGAATATATTTTTAAAGATATTTTATTTGTGCATAAATTCTAATCTAGCACATGATAATCATTTTTGCATAGTCAGGTAAATACCATTACATTTTATTAATATTCTTTTGGTTGATGGCACCACATATCTTATACATTGAAATTAGTATTATATTGAATCAAGGAGAGGGGAAAACTAATTCCAGAAAAAGTGAAAATGAAGCTAAAGTGCTATCTGTTGTAGAGTGGTCACCAAGGAGTTTCCCTAGAGGGGTAATACATAACATGCAAACATGGAAAAGGCAAGCGTCCTATGGTTTTCATACCCACATGGCTCATGTAAGATTTGTCTGTAACTTTAAAAAGGGCAGACAGAGACCACAATTGTTAAAAGAGAAATTCTTTATTGGGAATTCGTAATAGGGTGACTGAGCAAGGTCTAATCGACCATCATTTTCTTGAGCACCAAACACAAACTAGCAAGTACTTCAAGAACTGAAGACTCTCAGAGTCCTTAGTCTTCCTGGCTCTTCCTCCCATGTTCTACAGACTCCTCCCTAGAATGCCCACCACCTTCCCTTTTCTCCCCTCCCTTGCTTCCCTTTGGTGCTGCTCCTTCCCACTATCATACCCTCTCGACACACAATAGCTTCATAAACTCATCCAGTGCTGCATTCATTGGGAATTTGAATTTGGGTTTCTAGAAGTGCCAATGGCCTTAAACTTTTACCCGGATCCTTGATTTCTGTCAGCACAGCTCCCCTGCCCCCCACCCCACAATGCCGGTTCCCTCAGTTCTCAGCACTCCCTGTTCTAATTGTTTCACAGAGCCCTCCTAAAGACGCAGAAGTCACAGAATTTAGTCCAGCCTCCATCTCCAAGAAATGCCAATCACAGTGAGGCTTCCAAGGCTCCAGTTCAGCACCCTGACACCCCCCTGCTCCCCCCCCCCCCCCCACAAGAGCTCTGCAAGAAAGGACTCAAACTCTCATCCTCAAAGCAACATTGTATGAACTAAGAACTCTCACTAGAAAGTAATTAAAAGTTCTAGGTTCCCCAGAATCATGTAGTGATTCTTCTTCCCATCCCCACCTACCAGATTTCCACCATCCCTGTGTTCAGTATTGCACCCATATCCTATAATCGCCCCCCCCAACCCCCCATCCTACATCCCTGGTAAAAGTGGTATAAGCCATATGCAGCTCAGAGGAAGAAAATATATGAATTTTGAGACAAAAAGTGGGAAACGACAAACCAATTGGGTCAAGAATGTGAATTTGAAATACAAGAAGGATGATAAAGGCGAAGATAAATAAATAAAGACAAAGATAGCTGACTTTGGTTTTCAACGACTACAAGAATACACCAGTACAGAACAGTGCTTCTTGCTGAATGAAAACAAGACATGAACAGTTTAGTGAGAAGAGATTTGGGCTCCAGACAAGGGAAGTATAGTAGACAGATAGGATATAATTATGATATGAATTTAAAATTGCAGGGTTAACCTAGGATAATTTCCCACAATGTACTCAAGCCATGAGAGGTAGCTCTGTAAGCAAGATTCAGTAATAAAACATCCGCGGTCAAGGGTAATTCTGCTTTGCTTTCAAAGCTCAGGAAACAGCAGAGTCTAAATAATTGAGTGACTTAGAAGCTAGAGCTAGAGCTGGCCCTGGACACATGCTAGGCTTGTTGCAGGGGTTTACTGGGCAACTTTAAAAAATAGGAATATCGGGACTCTGTATCCAGAGATTCCCATTTGTGTGGCCTGGGGTGGGAACAAGAGATCTGTATTTTTTTTTAAAAGGCTCCCGGTTGATTCAAATGTGCAGCCAGAATTAGCACCCACTGGGCTAGAAGCCACAAATTCTGAGCTCAGTGACTAATGTCTCCTGCTAGATTGGTGACTCAGTCTCAAAACGTCCACAGAATGAAACAATACCAGAGCAAAAGGCATCATGCGTAGGTGTGTGAATGTGTGGATGCTTATAGTTGGAGCAAGATGGACTGTCTAAAGAGGATATCATGAAAGAAAAAGAAGCACCAATAAGCAAGCCTAGGATTAGCTGACCAGTGCAGGAAAAATGCGAACTTGCATCAGAAAAGAAAAAAGACCCTCCGAAACAGCTGCTAACAAAATTTCAAAGACATTAGTGAAAGATAGAATGGCACCAGAGCTTATGCAATTGAGTCATCTAACACTCGCTACATCACGCCTCTAGGCCCTCAGTCCACATGTCTACGGTTATGTCTCCCCCTCCTCACTACTCACCCTGCCTTTCACCTCCTTCTCTACTGACACTGCATTTCCCATTTTCAAAATCCATTCAGCATTTCCCTATTTTGCCATTAAAACAACAAGCAACTGATGAGGAAATTTGCACAAACGGTGCACATAAAGTGGTCACTTCCGCTGGTGGTGTCATGCAGCTATGTACAACCAAACGAATCAGCAAAGAGAGAGGGCCGTAATCCATCCCTGGAGCAACCACCCAGAGCAAAGTGGCAAGTTCCAAAGAGCTGCGCTGAGGCCCCTTGTGCTAGAGCCAGGCTTGGGATGATAAAGGCGAAGATAAATAAATAAAGACAAAGATAGCTGACTTTGGTTTTCAACGACTACAAGAATACACCAGTACAGAACAGTGCTTCTTGCTGAATGAAAACAAGACATGAACAGTTTAGTGAGAAGAGATTTGGGCTCCAGACAAGGGAAGTATAAAGGACTTTAAAGGGGGAAGAGATGAGAGAACAACTTGGAGACTTCCAGGTGGCGTTTCAGGAGTTGGAAGAATTAACCAGCAACAGTGCAATGACAATAATTAAGTTCAGAAAGGAAATATCTCAACAGCTTGAGACAGTGGCTACAGTCCTATGGAAGTGTGCATCCTCTATCTCTTCACCTGGAGACTTTTTGAAATGCATGTCAAAGGGAGACTAAACATGTCTTTCCATCCTCTTGGCTGAAAACAACAAAAGCATATACGGTAATTTTTCTCTTAATTATTGGATAAAGGAGGGATGCGGTTGGTTCCATTATGTCTGTCACGGCCCCTTCTGTTTGGCATTGTGGTAATTTGCTGGGATCTTTGTCTCTATGTGAGGGACACCCCATCCCACCCTGGTTCCCACCAGGCTCAGCAGTCTGTTTCCTCTTTGTCTTCCTTCTGAACTACCACTGCATGCCTTCCACCTCCCCGAATGTGCTGTCTTGCATTATTCAACTAAAAAGATGCTTTACCAGCACCAGCGTCCTCAGATGTGGTTCCCTCAAATAGCATCCTAGCAGCAACTAAACAGTAACTGGCATCCATCAGCCTCTGAGGAGCGGGTGAGCTCTGAGGACGAGAGCGCTTCGGGCTTAAACAAACAACAATAAGAACATGTGCAGATTCCCAAAGAACACACACCAAATCTAATAAAGGCTTGGTGCCGCAGAAGGCTGTGTCAGTGGACCAGGCTGGGCTTCTTTTGTTCTCCTCCTGATTGTCTTGTATAGGTTTGTCTCTGCAAGTCCTGGTCCCAGATCTACACTTCCTGGGAGAGTGAGTGAATTCGCCTTTGGTTGTGCTGCCTCTTGATAGTTTGGAGCTGGGACTGGGCAATTAAGGGGCTTGTTTGAATATTGCTAGAGTGGAGCCATAGTTGTGAGCTCCAGCCCATGGAATGGTTAGGTTTGGTGTCTTCCAGCCCCAATCCCCAGGGCCTGGGCTGGGCCACAGGGGCATTGGATAAAGGGCATTCGTGAAGTTTCCAGGTAGCAGTGCCCGGAGAAGAACCTTAAAATCCATGCTTCTCTGGCAGTAGCTAAAGAACTTCATTAAAACGAAGTAGTAGCTATACTGACAGAGTCTAGAGAGGAGGGAATATCTGTAGGCATCTGGAAGGCTTTGTAGGGAAAGAGATATTTGAACTGAGTCTGGAGAAAAGCAACATAGCATTATTGCCCCGAGAGACGGAAACAGAGCCTGAGCCCAAAACCCGGGGCATGAAATTCTGTGATTTTCATGAGAATTAAATCAGCTTTTCTAGAGTCATTCACATTTTTTGTTGTTTTTTTAAATAAAAGTGTAAACTGAACAAATTTCTGACAATGTAAGGAAGAAAACCCTCACATTCTGTCTTTTAAAATGCACAGTTGTCCTAGTGGAGGGGACGGGGGAGAGCAGAGGGAAGGCACTCAGGTTCAGGGGCTACAAGCAGGTCTCTGTGTGGGGCGGCCCTTTGACTCTTGGAGGGGCAGCGGGGAAGGCAGGAGAATGGGTGGTTTCTTTTCTCTACTTTGGGAATGAGCCTGCAGCAACCGACGCAGCTCCTTCCCACTGACGATCTGAGCGCTGCCCACGGCTGCCCCTTGCCCTGGTTTCCCACGCTGTGCGAGCCCAGCACACTGGGCTGCTCACTTGATTGTGCCCGAGGTCTCCAGTGGGAAGGGCAGGGGCCAAGGGGAAGGAGGAACAGCCCTAGGAGCTGCACCCAGACCCGCTACTTGTGTCCAAGGGAGTGAATCCCGCCCGTAGGGATGCCCAGTTAAGGTGTCCTGTGGGAAAGGGCGCTGGGCAGAGGGTTCTTGACATTTTCAGAACAAGGAAAGGAGGCAAAGAAGAGTGAAGGCTCCATATGGTCATCGGCGAATGCCATTTTTCATCTTGCTTTTCTGTGTAAATCTGGCTTCCTGTCCTTGACCCTAAATTACTTGATCCTGTCGGGAGGCAGCTGCCTCTGTGAAGCCCTGTGCTGCTCAGCAGATGCCTGGGGTGGGGGTGGGAGTGCGGGGCCAGGAGGTGGCCGCCTTGACTCCAAGTTAGGCCGCCTCCGGGTGAGCCGGGTGAGCGGTGGCAGCGAGAGGTCCTGTGAAAATCATCTGGGCTGCCTCTGCTGGCCGTCCTCCAATAAGAACTGCTCACAAGCCTGTTCCCAGGCCGGCTCATTCCAGAGGGTCTAACCGGGAACACAAAATGCTAGGCTTTTTTTTTTCTCCACCAACCTCAAAGAGATCCTTTTATGGACAGACCCAGGCCTGCCTCTTTTAACAAAATTCCTGTTGAGAAGCTGACCTCCCTTGACCTGGGCAAAGCAACAGGTGACCCCCTAGGAGAGTGGGCAGTTGTCAAAGCAGCTCTTGTCTCTGGGCTCTCAGGGGAACTGAAGACAAATAAAGCTTTCAGCCTGAAAGGACACAGGCGTTGCCTCGTTGCCTCGGGACATGCCTTTGAATTTGATGGTGTGGCCGGCAGTGGCACTCTGAGCCTCACACAGAAGTCCTAGCTGGTGCTTCAGCTGTAGAAACTCCCTGGGTTTTGTGTGATCAAGCAGGAGAGCAGAATGTGTGACTACCTTTTGGAAAAAGTTCTTTAGTTTTTTCCCCCAATATATACCCAGAAGCATTTGGCTTAAACACTTACCGGCAATACAGTCTCCCCCGTAGAGAGCTGTGGGGAAAAGATTCGGAGCCCGGTCTGGACTTTCATCGTCACTGACTGGGGGAGAAAGGATGAACTGGGTAAAAAGGATTTTCCTTTTCCTTAAAGACTGTGGTGTCTGGGATTTTCCAAATCTTCCAGAAAGCATAAATTTGATGTTGTTAATTTATCAAGCCATTAATTAAGCATCATGATATGAAAGGAAATTATTCAAAATTGGCTCCAGCCTCCACTCAAATGCCAGTAGCTTGTGGTTCAGATCTTGTTTCAGGAAAGCGCTAACAGTCTTGGGTCCATATAACTGAAAACCAAAAGGTGCGATTATTTGGGGTACAAATGCATTTGAGTCCGTTTTAATGGCCTTCCTTAGCCAGGTACTTAGGTCTCCATCTTTATTCTATGCTTGGAGTGGTATAAAGGATGAAAGCTATCCAAAAGCTGGGTTCTTTTTCTACTTCAGGAGACTTAGAATAGATGAATCACTTCCTTTTGTTGTATTTTTATTCTACTTTCAAACACTCATTTTATTTTTTTATTTTATTATGCCACATTTATTTTATATAAATACATATTTTTAAAAATTAATGTAACATGTATTTAGCACTCACTTAGTTTCTTGCACTAAATTAATAATTCTAATTTGGAGTTATAAGGCCAGAAAGAGACACAGTGGCTGTCACAGTGATCTGCCAGGTCTAAGGAAAAAACAGAAATGGTGCCACACAGAGTTCTATAGACTGTAGCATTCAGGCACATATTATTCCATTTGATCCAAGAAGCTGACACCATAAGTATGACTTTGGCACTTTGTGTTAACCCAGAACCAGTAAGAAGTGGAGTCAAGACTCAAGCCCAAGTCATTTGCTTCCTCCTCTTGTGTTTTTCTGGACATGGGTGGGGAACCTAAGGAAAGTTGTTTGGCAACTCAAAAAAAAAATCACTAAGTTCTCACTTGCTTGCATGAGAAAAACAGCCTGGTTTTGAGTGGCTGGTAGGCCCTAAGTCTGTGTTTGCATTTGTGAAGTGGAGATACTTAGAACTAACTCATTCTGCAGCTATGTCTCAGGGATAATGTAATAATGATGATCATTTACATAGATACTGTAGTTTCCTGCTTATGAAATTCTTTAAAATATAAAAGAGCTTTGAAAGGAAAGACTGTACAATTGCCAGTGATTACTATGCTTCTCTTCTTAGAGCTTCAGTTTTCACAAGAGCAAAAAAGATGGCTCATAGCTGTCTCAAATATTTAACAGGAGTTTGAAAAGTAATTCAGTATCAGCTAGATAGCCTTTTCTGAGCTAAAGAGATGTTCATTCACACACACACACACACACACACACACGCATTTATTGAGCAACTATTATCTGGTAGGCATTGTATTAAGTACAGGAAAGGTGAACGAAACTGGATCCTTTTCCTCAAAGACCTTATAGTCTAGATGGGGAAACAGACTTTATAAATAAAATAAGATCTATTGTAACAAGTGTTAGAAAAGATTGAGACAGAGCTTCAGGCTTAGGGCAGCCAGAGGAAGCTGTTCCAGATAAGGAATGCAGACAAGGGAATAGAAATGGAGAGAAAAGGCTGGAAGGTAATATATATATATATATTTCTTAAGTAGATGACACCCTCAGTTTAAAGGTAGGGACTGTTTGATACTTGTTTCTGTTTCTCCCAGATACCAATAATTGGTATTCAGTTTTGGACATGCTGAGTTTAAAACATCTTTAGGTCACAGAGGTGGATTTCTAGAAGGCAGTTAGATAGACATTCCTCAAAAGTTAAACGTTTGGAGATCATCTTTTCATAGACAATAGATATAATTAGGGCGTGAATAAGATCATGCAATTGGATCATCTTAAAAATGAAGGTCAATGACAGCACCTAAGGAACACAAATGTCTGAGCAGAGTATTAACAAGGAGTCCACAGTGCAGATTAAGGATGTGATTATAGGGGAAGAAAAAATTTAAGAGTGCTATTGCTGACACTAAGGTAGGAAAGAGCCACAGGAATGAAGTCAATAATGTCCAATGCTGCAAAGAAGTCACATAAGATAAAGACTGAAAAAATGTCACTTGAATATGACAATTATAAAGATGTTTATAACCAATCTTAGGAAGAACAATTCTGGTGGAATGGCAGGTAGAGAAATTGTACTGCAGTGCCTTGAGGGATGAATTGGGGACGAAGAGGTGGAGACAAAGGTATATGTCCAATTTCAAGGAGTTTGACGAGGAGAGGAATGAAAGCAATGAGGCAGAAGAGTAGGAAACTGGACTGGAGAATATTTTTTAAGATAGGAGAGATTTAAGCAGGCTTGAGGCTGATAGGATAGATCCAGCAAGGAGGGAAAAATTGAGGATGCAGAGAACAGAGGAGACTCAATGAAGCAACATTCTGAAAGAGACAATGTGGTAGACAGAATAATATAAAGACATCCATGTCCTAATCCCTGGAACCTGTGAACATGTTGCCTTACATGGCAAAAGGGACTTGCCGATGTGATTGAGGATCTTGAGATAGATTATCCTGGATTCTGAACTGGCCCAATATAATGCCACAGGTCCTTATAAAATGGAGGCAGGAGGCTCAGAATGAATAGAGATGTGTTCTATCTATTCCTACGCCCTCAATTAACACCTCCAGAGGATGGTTCCACGTTTATATTTCCAACTCAGATCTCTTCTCTGAATTTCAGACTAGCCTACCTTGTATAATTTCCTCTGGGAATGTTTCTCAGAATCTTCAACTAGCTTACAGTGTGCTGTATATTACCTTGCATTTTTTCACCTGCTTTATTGTAATTTTATTATCTGTATTTTACCCTGGAATGTACTCTGTGAAGGTAGGGTCCCCAGAATTATGTGTATCTTATTTATCACTTTATCCACAGTACCTAGAAAGTTCCTGGTTTGTAATTACTATTTAATATGAATTGATAAATTTACTGATTTTAATTTAAACCATTGTAAGAGTTACCTTATTTATTGTGAAGAGCACCCAAATTAGTGTACCTTTCATTTTTTACAATATGATGGTCCTTTAATGACTGCTACTTTTGTGAAATTACAGTAAAAAAACAAATTACTAGAAAATAAAGCTAGTAGTAACAAAAAAGACATAATCTAATTTTTCATTCTAGGTTCAACAGACTTGATATTACTTTGTGGGATAATTATAAAGGTTTTTGAATGATTATCTCAAATTTCTGTAATTTTCCTGTGAATGGAATAGTTAACAAACCAGCACTAGACAGCAGACCATACTTGTGTTATTATTGTAATTAGCTAGTCATTAATATTAATAATGAGAAGAGAGCAAAGGGGAGGCCAGGCATTATAAGCAGGTCATCTGGGCAGCTTCACCAGGAAGCTGCAGCTTCATGCTCCCCAGGGAACCACTGGGCCATTCCCAGAAGATCACTAGGGGAGGGGGCTGAACAAAAGGGAAGATGGGCGCATGTGCAATGAAGTCAGAGTGACTCAGGGGAGGTGCTTGCCTATCAGTCTAGCCTGGGGAACAATGGATTGGCTGGGGGTACGGCATTAGAAGCGCGTGAAATCTTGGAAAGTTAATTCGTTAGTTTGAAGAAACTCCTGGTTAAAATCCCCAGACAAAGAGTTCTCTCTCTCTTTTATTTGCTCTTGCTGCTCTGGTTCACACTTGCTCTCTCTGGCACTGTGACCCGCATTTGCCCGTGTGCGGGCCTGTTCTCTCTCCATAGCCATGTGGCCTGAAGCAGCCGCATGGTCCGTGGTCGTGCAGGATGCTGGGCTGGACTGTAATATGGAACACTAGTTCTAGGCAATAGCCTCAATTCTGGCTCTGCGAAAACAAGATTGGGCTTCTTCCATGGCGAGACAGACAGATATGGGACCTTGGAGGGGAACCCCCTTAATTTTGCATCATCAATAAAGCTTTCCACAAAACCCCGTCCTCCCATGGGGGCCTCAGGAAATTCTTTTCTTCGAGCCGCCCCAAGAGCTCCATTTCCAACCCTATCGTTTGGAGTAGCGCCAGATGGGATGACAGAGCCAGTCACAACTCTTGATTTTTTTCTTTTTCATATATATATATATATATATATATATATATATATATATTTTTTTTTTGCTGCTTTTCCGGATCATTTTATTTGCTGAAGAACATTAGATAAAAGTTCTTTTTGTTTGTTTGTTTGTTTTTGCAAAGCAAGGAAGGGAGCTGATAGTCTACTGTCACCGTAGTAGAGAATTGAGCATCTCTCATAGTTTAACCGGAAGTGACTGTAGAGAATACAGATGTCAAGGATGGTGCTCTGTGGTGGTGTGGGGAGCTTCAGTGCGCATGTGTACAGCCCTTCGCTTGTATGTGCTGGAGCCTTTGCTGGGTGACTATTACAGGGTCCTGGATAAAATGACCACAGAGTCAGTGCCCAGGATGGGTCAGCCTTATCTTTGGCACTGAGTGCTTTAGAACCAAAGGCTTTCTGAAAATCCTCCCATTGTTTATCAATACTGTCAACAGAACTCCTTAAATACTACAATTTATACAACCTTTAGAAAATCCTTGCACTGCCTCTATTAAACATAGGAGAACTGCAACTTCTCATGGAAGCCAACTGTTTGTTTATTTTTTCTAGGATCAAATACCCATGGACTCTAAGAGTTCACTGCAACAGTACCTCCTGTTTTCCCAGATGCTTTTTAGCATTAAAAACTATGAAGATGTTTCAACCTCTTCCCCTTGTCAACTTTCGAGTATTTCTCTGTTTAACATTTGAAGAACTAAAAAAAAGTCCAGTCACATGTTGGAGCCTCAGTTTATCTCAGGCAGAAGTTACTGGACAGAAAGCTTGCTTTTAAATGTCTTGTTAGGGCTTCCAGATTTAACAAATATAAATACAGGATACCCCGTTAAATTTGACTTTCAGATAAACATCAAAAACATTTTTTTAGTATGGACATGGGACATGTCCCTTGCATGGGGCATGCTTACATTAAGAATTTATTCTCTTTTTCTGAAATTCAAATGTAACTGAGTGTCTTATATTTTATCTGGCAACCCCGTCTTGTGTAAATTATTTCATTTAGATGGGTCATTTTTCCTATGGTATCTCTATGGGGTGTTTTTGGTTTTGGTTTGCTTCTTTGTTTTTAGACTCTTTTCTTCACTATTAGAACACAGTTTTTAAAAGGCTTTCTGCCAGTCCTCCGTTCGTGATCAATGACATCATTAGCATCACCATAGCTCTAAATTATGCTCAAACAGGATTAGAACTACTGACAAATTGTGAAGACAAGAGGCTTCCAAGGAAGTTAGGATCAAATTATGATCAAGAAAGGAAAGGAAGGAAATGGCAAACTTAGCTTGGAGATAATGCTCAGCATAGTGAATGCTCTGTAATGGAGTCAGACACAGAATACCCCTGGGAGGCGGATGGGCACTCAACCTCACATTTCACAGATGGAGAAACCTGAACACAAAGAGGGTGAGTGACTTCTTGAGGGGGGCAGGAAGCAGCTGTGTGAAGGAATGGGGGAAGAGAGGAGAAAGAAAAGCTTCGGAAACCCAGTCTTACCTGGCAGGCTGGGGAGAAGGCAATCGCTGAAATGTGGCTATTGTACTAAAATTCTTTTCTTCTAGACAGTGAAAAAGTTTTATATCTACCACCCATCCCACCCTTTACATGCACAAATCACGGGACCAATATGTTCTAAAAATGTGGAAGGGGTGTTAGTGAGCATTCATCCCAATCTCCTCATTATATGGATGGAGGAACTGAGGCTAAGAGGCTGAGTAACTTTACCCAGTTGTAAAATTTATAGGACTCCACCTGGTCTAGGCCTAAGGATTTCTACAGCTCAATGTTTTTATACACCGCCCATAGTTTCTGCTCCGTAATAAAGTCCAGTCCAGTCCAGTATCCTGTGTGCTTCAAGTCAGGCAAGAATCAATGTTTTAAGTCCATTAAAAGTGAAAGTTGTTGAGGTCAACTGACAGGAATTCAGATAAAAAGATTTTCCAACTCTGTGGTCCAAACACTGAACTGCACAGAAAGCTCTATTGTTCAGACCTCTCCATTTGGTAGCCATGCTTCCCCACAGGCAAAGGGCTTTGCTTAGGTTTTTGTTTGTAAACTAAAACTTTAAAATAACAAATTAGAAAAGGTAACTCATTCAAAGCTAAGAAAGTTTAAGGCAGTGGTTCTCAACCTCCCTAATGCTGCGACCCTTTAATACAGTTCCTCATGTTGTGGTGACCCCCAATTTCATTGTCACAAATTGCACATAACTAAAGCATAGTGATTAATCACAAAAACAATATGTAATTATACATGTGTTTTCCGATGGTCTTGGGCGACCCCTGTGAAAGGGTCTTTTGACCCCCAAAGGGGTCGAGACCCACAGGTTGAGAACCGCTGGTTTAAGGCAAAAGGATCTCAAGATCAAATTATAAAAGCAAGACGTTAGGGCCCAGCCAGCTTGGCTCAGTGATTGAGTGTTGACCTATGAACCAGGAGGTCATGGTTCGATTCACCCTGGTCAGGGCACATGCCCGGGTTGTGGGCTCGATCCTCAGTGTGGGGCATGCAGAAGGCAGCCCATCAGCGATTCTCTCTCATTGATGTTTCTTTCTCTCTCTCTCTCTCCCTCTCCTTTCCTCTCTGAAATCAATAAAAAACACATATATTTTTTTAAAAGCAAGCCTTTAGGGTGCTCATTATATATCTTCGTACACATTGGCTGCCTAAAGAAATAAAATAGTGCAGCCAAAAGCAAATTTCCTTTAAGCCTGTGGTTTGTCATTCATGAGGAACTTGTGAGGACATTTTATAAATGCCAACCACTGTGATAGCACCTCAAGAGCCTCACTCCGTAGGTCTAGGATGGAGCCTGATGCTCCACACTTTTTTTCTTTCTTTTTTAAAAATTTTATCTTTATTGTTGAAAGTATTACAGGTGTCCCTCTTTTTTCCCCATTGGCCCCCTCCACCCTGCACCTGCCCTCCCCCCCGCCCTCCCCAGGGCTTCACCACCCTATTGTCTGTGTCCATCGGTTATGCATATATGCATATAAATTCTTTGGTTAATCTCTCCCCACCCGAACACACACACCTGCCTTCCCTCTGAGATTCATCAGTCTGTCCCATGCTTCTATGTCTTTGGGTTCTATTTTGTTCATCAGTGTATTATGCTCATTAGATTCCACATACACTTTTAATAGCTTCTCAGGTGATTCTGATATCAGGGAGGTGGGTCTCTCTCTTTGCAAAACACTGCTTTCGAGTGTGGGTAGCTCTCTAGCCCCAGCTAAATTATGGAATAAAAAGTGCTATGCCACTTGGTATCATCCTATCTTAGATTCCCACACTCCTGGCACCCCCTTTCTATGAGTGTAGTTTAAGAATAGAGACAGACAAACATGGGTTTAGGGCCTGACTCAGCCTGCACTGGCTTGTGATCTAGCATAAACTACTTAACGTTCAATCCTTCATTTATTCACTCAACAAATATGTCTGAAGCTTCTGGGCATAAAATTTTGAACAAATCCTCACACAGTTTACCTTAAGTGGAGGAAAACAAGCATATAAACAAAGAAACAGATAAGTAAATTTCAGAGATTGGTGAGTAAGACTTAAAAAAATGAAACAGGATAATGAGATGGAGAATGACCCAGGGACCAGGGAGAGACAGGCTACCTTATTGGATGGACAGGTGAGGCCTCTTAGGAGTGGGTGGACAGTTGAGCAGAGACCCAAATGATAGGAAGGATACAACCATGCGAAGGGTGGGGGAAGGGCAGCAGAACTGTGTGTCCCCAAATAAGCTTTTACAGCCATGGGCTGGAAGAAGACTGTAAGACTGAGCAATGATAGCAAAAGGGAGAGTGGAAAGAGAAAATCAGGTCAAAGGAAAGGATGAACCAGATTACCCAGGGCCTGGGAACCATCATAAAGTGCTTTGACTCTTTTCCAATTAGAATGTATAGCCATCTGAGCATTGTAAGCAAGCCACAGCCTCTCATAGTAAATTGGTCAGGGTAACTGCTTCAGAGGAGTGAATCATGGAGTGCTTAGTTCTTAGTAAGGGTTCAATATATAGTAGCTATTGCTATTCTTTTCAATGCTGCTCACCTCATCATTCTTTGCTCATCGGTGCAATATTACCCCCACGGGGCCTCTTATCTGTCTGTAACTCATCATGACACAGTCAACTAACAAGTCTGAGAAAGCAACTTCCACCGCTCTGTGTGGTCTGGGAAGCTCCTAGAGAATGTGTGCGTGGACATTATGGCTTTCCCAGAGGAAAGCCATAATGTCCCTGTTCTCTCAGAGAGGAAGGGACCACAAGGAGCATCCGTTTCCAACTGGAAAAATGGCCTAAGGGTCTAATAGTCCAAAGCTGAAAGTGTGAGTTGAGTAAGTATCTTGGGTAGGATGACAGCTCATATGCGCCCCTGACTCCTAAAGATCTCCTTAACCCCACATACAGATCAGGCAACAGCAACCTGGTTTCCATAATCTTCCAACCTGAACCACACTAATAATGCCATGGCTTCATCTTCTATATAGACACATGAATGTTTCTGATACCATCTCTAGTTGTTGTTTTAAATAAGAATTAAATATGACGGATCCAGAAAAATTATTTGTGGGTCAAGTAGTCTATCCTAGGCCAACAGATACTTTTTGAGGGTCCATTACCAGCCAGGCTATACATGTAAGTTGGTATAGTTGTTTTAAAAATTTTTGAGCCAAAACCAGTTTGGCTCGGTGGATAGAGCGTCGGCCTGCGGACTGAAAGGTCCCAGGTTCGATTCCGGTCAAGGGCATGTACCTGGGTTGCGGGCACATCTCCACTGGGAGATGTGCAGGAGGCAGCGGATCGATGTCTCTCTCTCATCGATGTTTCTAGCTCTCTATCTCTCTCCCTTCCTCTCTGTGGAAAATCAATAAAATATATTTAAAAAAAAATTTTGAAAAGCAGAAGCAACTTTCTTCAAACAAAACCCATCAAGGCAATCCAACAGGAAGCACCTTTGGTGAAAGCAGGGGTTCAGGCCTGAGCTGGGCCTGGCTCACTGGCCATTGCTTTCCAAGGGGATAACTGAAGGGCTTGGAGGAATCTGAGGAATTTGAAAACTAGTGCCCTGGGTGAAAAGATTCAGTAGTCCTCAGATACTGATAGGACATAAATAAAAAAGGCTTGGGCCCTGACCGGTTTGGCTCAGTGGATAGAGCATCGGCCTGCGGACTGAAGGGTCCCAGGTTCGATTCCAGTCAAGGGCATGTACCTTGGTTGCGGGCACATCCTCAGTAGGAGGTGTGCAGGAGGCAGCTGATCGATGTTTCTCTCTCATCGATGTTTCTAACTCTCTATTTCCTCTCCCTTCTTCTCTGTAAAAAATCAATAAAATATTTCTTTAAAAAATGCTTGGGAGAATGGCCCAAATGTTCATTTTTCATTTCAACCTTTTTATATTTACCTCCTTAGTCAAAGTTCCTGCAATATGCTGCTCATATAGCTGTCCTGTACCTTCCATCTCCAAGAAGCCCAAATCCCTCTTCATTTACTCATCACTACAGCATCTGATCAACAGCATGTAGGACATAAAGGACCAGAAGTCCCACCAGGTGCAAGATGCAAGACTCCTTCCCAAATGTGCATGGGAAGTGGTCACCCAGCTCCTAATATACCCCCATCAAGTTGGACTGATTTAAGTAGGTTAACAATAAACTGAAACATATTAAAATGTTAACGGTTTATTTGAGCAAAAATCTATTTGAATTAGGCAGCACCAAACCAGGAGTTGCTAGGAGTGCCACACTGACAGGAGCTGCAGGAAAATCTTTTATAGAGAAGAGGTGGAAGCAAAGCAAGGACATGATTTGATTGGCTATATCGCTTAAGAGTTTACTTGGAAAAGCCTCGGTGGCTCTCTGTGATTGGTTGTCCTTAGGTTTCAAATTAACTCTGAGGCCTTTATAAGCTTAGGTTTTGGTTTGCTTATTTAGGCTGCTAAAACATTATAACCTTCTCAGTCTAAAGGCCTTCTTGTTTCATCAGTTTAACAAGTAGTAACATGGGGAGATGCAGAGAACTGCAATTTAATAAAAATCTTGCTCCCACTTACCAAGAGTAGGGCCTGAGGTAGGTATCTTAATTTCTCCAAGTTAGCTGTTTGCTAATTCTATAAAAGACAGGCATTATTTATAATGCTGCCTTATCCAAGAATAGTATGTATAGGTACTCAATAAATACTAATTTCCCCTTTCTACTCTTTTCAATTGAGTAGTACAGTATTTCCTACCTGGGAGCCTTCAGGGACCAGGGAAGAGATGGAGGAAGGCTCTGCCAATAATTGTAAACTACATATACTCACTCTTTTCCCATGTATGCAGCTGCTATTGAGCAAAGAAAATACAAATTCATTTAAAGTGATTACCAAATGCAAGGTAGCCCCTTTACATATAATTCACCCAGGAGCTCCAGTGGCGCAATCGGTCAGCGCGCGGTACTTATAATTCACCCTCACTCATGCAGAAGGCCACAATATAGACTGATATTGAGAGGTTCTTAAACTTCCAACGAGTGGGAACAGCTTTGGGCTGAAACAAAGTGCAGCCATGATGCTCGAGCGCTCACTTTGAATCCTGTTGACTTTTCAGTCCCTTCCCTGGGATGCTTCTCCCCATCCTTCATTATTGGTTATCAGTGAGTAGATAAGGACAATAGCTTTGCTTTTCTTCACTTCGCCTGTGGTGTTTCCTGGCTTCCTGCCCTCCCCTTCCCTGTCCAGGGCCCTCAAGAGGATCCCCTGCGTGGGAGAGCTTGTCTCCGGAGTGTGGCAGCAGGCCGGCCACTGAGTCACAGGCTCCGTCTGTGGCGAGGCTGGCCCTGACCCGTGGGAGACAGCCCCTGTGGCTGCATCTGATTGCTAATGAGCTTTCTGGTGGCCGAGCCTTCTCATCAGCACCCTTTGTTTTTCCAGGCCGCCCTTGTAAGCTTGACGCTTGTTTTCCTTGCCTCCCAGGCACTCCGAAGTTTTTCCTCTCTGGGCCTGGCTGTCTCCTTTTCTTTTGAGACTGTGTGGGAGCTAAATTTAAACTTGATTAACAACATTTAGTCCAAGGAGGTCAGGATACTATTTTCATGTTAAATGCTGCTCTTTCTGGTACCCTTTTGTTTTGTTTTAAGACACAATAGGGACACTCACAATGGGAGCCCCTCTGATTTAGTTGCTATGGTGCGAGGGACAAAAACCAGCATAAACTGTTGGGTGGTTTCATTCTGATCAGAGATGGAGAAGTGAACTGATACCCTTTTTGTGAGAACCTATTTGACTGTTGAGAGCTATAGATGAAAAAGCTCACAAATACTATTAGTGATAGCATTTTGACTCTACTTCTGAGTAACCTCTGCTAAATATGTGGGACTCAGCTTGAAGTCAGCTGCTCTGGAAAACTCCTTGACTCCCTGAATGTGTCTCATTAGGGATCTCTTGCACCCAGGGATGTTTCTTTTCTAGCATTTTCTAAGGCCTGATTAAACCATTATTCAGCATCTGCCTTCTCTACTGGACTGTAAGCTCCATGAGAGGAGGCACAGATTCTCTGGTTCTCTACCAAGGGAACTAAACATATCAACGAATTAATGGCCAGACCACATCTGACAACAAAATTCTGGCCTCGACCTCTGCAGCAACCAGTTCAGAAAGGAAAATTATAGCTTCTTGATCCAGATGGTCAGCAGAATTGTCAGGGCTTGGTCGATGACTACCAGCTTCTCTAATTTTGTCTCCACTTCCAACTCAGTACCAATCAGAGAAAGCAAAATATGTCCTCCAGGCCTATCACCTGCCCCCGCTCCTAGTTAGCCCACCTCCAGCTTCCTCATGCCAAAAGACTTCGAGCTCACCTGAAGCCTTCTCTTTTTCACTATGCTTTCCACTCCCTTGCATGCTTTGAAGTCTCTGCTAAATACAAGTGATGGTGGTTGACTCCCTTGTTCTTAATAAATAGCCTCTGGTTATTTTCATTTAGGTTGTCTTTATTTCTACATCATATTATCTCTTATACTTAGGATAGTGTCTAGCACATAGCAGGCACTCAAGAAAGATTAATTGAATGGATGGATGGATGGATGGATGGATGGATGAATATACATCAATCAATTGCTGAACAGGAAGTTCAGGAGCCAAGAGGACCTGAGTTTTTACCTTATATATTTTAGTATCTGACTGGTGACTTTGGAAAAGCCACTTAAAGTGTCCAGGTAAGATTTTTCTCAAGCTTTCAACCAGCAAGTTTGAACTAGATGATCTCACTTTTCAAATATCCCTCATAAAACCTCTCTCTACAACCATGAGCTCAGACATCCACCTAAAGTTCCCCATATTGTGCTTAAAGAAGAAGTGTGCTGAGTGCTTTCTCTGATAACCCACTTCTAGAAGGAAAGAATAGCTTTTAAGAAGTTGAGTTTGTAGAAGTAGACTAGGGTGGGAATAGTGGCAAACAACAAACAACTTCGTGTCAAAAAAAATGTAAAAGAAGATGATTCAAGATCAACAGAGTTTTGAGAGAAGAATAAAGAAAGTATATTCTGGGGGAAATTCTAATTTGATTAGCATTCTCTAAAGTTTATTCTAGAATGCAGCATCATTTTGTGTTTAAAAGAAAGTTCAGAGTGTTTTAATTGTAAGATGTTAACAGTGACTTTTTGAGGTATCTATTTTATTTTCTCATTATAAATATGTGGGAAATGAATGAGGTTAAGGAAAATAAAGAATGTGAGATTTTCAGCAATCTAGCTTCTTCCCAGGGCAGGCTCACTCCAGATAGAAACCATTATAATGTCAACTAGCCTTATGTAATCATCCCCCACATAAGTCTTGCACATTGTTCCCACAACCACTTTACATCAGGGCTCTGAGATCCCAGTGATGGCCATCTCAACCCTCCGACCTGGATTGAGTAAAATCACCTGATAGGGCTCCACAATTTTTTTTTTTTTTTTTTTTTTTTTAGAAAGCAACCACTTTTCAGAAGGGCGTCCATTAAGCCTTTCAGTATACAACCTTACATACTATCTAGCCAAGACTTAATTATCATGGATTATAATGGTCCTTTTGCCATTTCTTTTCTGTGAGACAAGGCCAAAATGCAGGGCTTACAATCAACAATAATCTCTTCCAGAATGCTATATTTGGCCAGAATGCCCACCACCATGGAAAAATGTAGTGGTTTATAAAAAGGACACAAGGGAGAATGATTGTTTTGGCAGCTAAGAACATAACTCAGGCCCAATCCCCACCTCTTAGAAGTAGAACAGGGCAATCAGGGCAGAAGGCTCAATGAAATGCAAACAATAGTCTGAAAAGACATGAATCAAACCCTGGTATCTTTTCGCCTGTGGGAGAATTCTCTATGTATTTGCTATATGTAAATACTTGCATTGTATTAATCAAGGAAACTGGGACTCTGAAAGTGTGGGTGAATATAATTGCAATGGGGAGGAGGAGGTAGAGGAGATATCAATACATGTGGGCACAGTAGGAGGTCTAATCAGAACATCACTTTGGTAAGAAAGTATGGTCACCATCATGACCCTAATGCCATCACTCTATATATTTTAATTTTGATGTGCATAGTTCTACATATTCTTTTTTTAAAATATATTTTTATTAATTTCATAGAGGAAGGGAGAGGGAGAGAGAGATAGAAACATCAATGATGAGAGAGAATCATTGATCGACTGCCTCCTGCATGCTCCCTAGTGGGGATCAAGCCCCCAATGCAGGAATGTACCCTTGACCAGAATCGAACCCAGGATGCTTCAGTCCACAGGCCAATGCTCTATCCACTGAGCCAAACCAGCTAGGGTTACATATTCTTATGTATCCATCTATTCACATCTATGTTTCAGAGTTGGTTTAGATATTTCTGCAGCCTCTTAAGTAACTTGAGGTCAGCCTTTATATCTAAAGTATTTTCTCTCCTTCTCCTCTGAATTACTCCATGAGTTGTGGTTTTTAATAAATGTTACTCACTAAATCATACATTTTTTAATCTCATAGAATTCCTTGTGAAAATAATGAAAGTGATATGGGTGTATATATAGCTATCAATATGACTGTGCAAAAAGAGTCTGACCCACATGGTTGTGATGTCTTACGTCAGGGGATGTATGTTTTGAGGACAAAGCTACCAATTTTCATCCCATTTATTAATTTGTTTTTAAAACAAATATTTGTAAGTGCCTAAATATGAAACTTAGTAAAATTCAAAAATAAAAATGGAGATTCAAAATATTAAGGCAACCATTGACTTCTTCGTATTTTTGTTTTTAACTCGATTTTGTTAGTTAGGATATCAGTTATCTATTATTGCATAGCAAACAACCCCACAACTTCAGGACTTAAAATAACAACCATTCTTTAGCTCACAATTCTGTGAGTTGGCAATTTGGGGCGGATTCAGCTAGTGGTTCTTCTGGTCCTGACTGGGCTCATTCATGTATTTGGGAAAAGCTGCCATGCTTTCTGGGGAAGGGGCTGACACTGCCAAGTCTCAGAGAAGGACAACATCACTTTCACTACATTTTATTGGTCACTTCAAATGACGTGGCAGCCCAAATCCAAGGGCTGGAAGAACAGACACCCTTGATGAGAGGAGCTATGCAATCACATTGCCAAGGTGTTTGCAGATAGGGATGGGAATAACTGTAAGTAATTGACAAGTTGTTTTTAAATTAAAATACAAATTTTAATAATACCTATTCATGATAAAAGTTTCAAACGTTCAGAAGGGCATCCTCTAATATCCCAGCACCTTCTTATATATCATATGTTGAAGTCCTATGATCCAGTACCTCAGAATGTGACTGTATCTGAAGATAAGTCCTTCAAAGGTATAAATAAGTTAAAATGAGGGCAGTTGGATGGGCCCTAATTCAATCTGACTGAGATTAGGACACCAGGGATCAGCACAGAGGAAAAACCATGTGAGGACACAGCAAGAAGGTAGCCACCTGCGAGCCAAGAAAAGAGGCCTCAGAAGAAACCAAACCTGCCAACATTTTTATCTTGGCCTTCTAGCCTCCAGAACAGTGAGAAATAAATGTCAGTTGTTTAAGCCACCCAGTGAGTGACATTATATTATGGCAGCACTAGTAATTACTACACAATCAATGCTACATCTTTCCTTATGTGTAATTATTTGTGGAGCTTCAGTTCTCTGGTGTAGAAATGCTGGGTTAAAGGACCTGTGCATATTTTATTTTGGCAAATACTGACAACTTACCTTTTGTAAGATTGCACTAATTTGTATTTTCACCAATTGTGTGTCAAACGAATACATAACTGGTAATAACCCAATTTTCACACCATTGCTAATAACAGTCTTCATTTCTAACATTCTGATAGAAAATGATGTCTTGTTATCATTTTAACTTGTGTCTCTTTAATTACAAGACCAGTTATGCTTATTTTTATATGCCTCTTGTTCATCTGTACCTTTTTCTGTGAACTGCCTTTTCATGTCCTTGGCTAATTTTTTGAAGTGTTGTCTTTTTACTATTGATTTATAGAAATTCTTTGTATATTAAGAACATTGGCCACCTATCTGTCATATGCATCTTGAATATTTGCCTAGTCTCTCCTGTGCTTGATCAAATTCAGATTTCTTATTTTTTTTATGCCTTACAGACCTTTCATGTTTTTATGTAGTCAGACTTTTTTTTTTTCATTTTGGAATCATGGTTTTCTGTCATCTTTAGAAAATCTTTCTCTATTTCATATTTATTTCTTAAAAACTTAGTGCTTTTATGGTTTTAATTTCTCATAGTTAAATCCCCGCAGTAGTGGAAAAGCCATGGGCTCTTTCCAAACATACATTTAAACCTCCTCGCTTCAGAACCATGAGTGAGGAACATTTATGCTTTGTCCGATGAGAGGCCTCTGAAGTACAATATTTCATGTCAACATGGAGCAAATGACCCAAGTGATCATATTCCAAATTATGGAAACAATCATTGAAAGCTAAATGGCTTTGCTTCCAGTGCAATACTTCAAAGATCAGTAAATTACATAAATAAAAACTGAAGAAACTCATAAGGATAGATGAATGAGAATGTGCCAAGATTTTTTTTTTAAGTAACCCAGTTCAGTTGATAAATGTTTTCCCATTTTATCCCATTAAACCATACACATGAACATTTACTGCTGTGTTATTTTTCAGGTGCCCGCCAGCTTCCACACAGACTCATTGTCATAATGAACTTAGAGTTTCTAACTCTTATAACATGGTTTAAAAGATGGGCTGCAGGATCTCTCTTGGAATATAAAAGCTCATCTCACGATACTGGGTGTTTTCTTATAGTCTAAGATATAACTGGCTTCTTATAAAAACCTGTGGAGAAAACAGAAGTTTTATTATAATGAAAATAAAATTGGGTTCAATTTTTTTTTCCTTTTTAACTGGGTTGCCAGAGAATGGTTTCATCACTGCATTAGCTGCATTTCCAGATGCAGGAGCCAACAGCAGCCTTCTGGAACCTGCATGGGCATGCTGGCCTGGGGGCAGGGAAAGGCAGTGAGCAGGGCTCGCTCCATGCCACTTTACAACCTGCCTTAAGCCCAGGTATCCTAGGGTTTATGAGGCCTCGTGGAAGAGGGACTTCTGTCCAACAAATAAGGACACTGTTTCTCTCTCTCTCTCTTTTTTTCCTCTATTTCAGCCACTCCCCTTGCCCTACTTGTATTTTCTAGTACTATAAACTTCTCAGCTTCTCCCTTCCTCCTGAGAGGAAAAAAAGTCAATTCCAAAATGACATATTATTCGGACATTATTTTCTCCACAGAGTTCAAATATATATATTTAAAATTCTTCTTTGTGTAGCTCTTGGAAAGATAGATGGCAAATATTAAGTTTACAACTAGGAAAAGCTGCAGAAAAGACAATCCAGAGATTTTCATGAGAGAAAAGTTATAGATCTAATCTGAGATGTTTGGATGTTTTCCTCTATATTATATCCCATTACAAAATTCCTGCTAAAGTATAGTCTCTCTGTTCTTGTACAGACAAATCACCCAGAATACCTCTTACAAATTAAAAATTGTGGTAGTAAACATAAAGAAAGGAGGTATTATAGCGTCCTCAATAGTGTAGTTCTAGAACTTCTAATAGGATGTAGGCAAAAGATGGATGTTAGAGTGTTCCTTTCCCCTAAAAATTTTTCTGAAAATACACACACTAATAAAAAACACCCCAGTGATTTATAAAAATAAAAAAAAATGACTTAAAAAAAAAAAAGCCAAGTTGAGAAGTAGAAGGCCCTGGGTCTTGATGATCATTAAAGGGAAGGATTGTAGTCTGGTCAACAATATATAAGATCTTTGGGATTTTTAAGACCAGCTGGTGAAACCATGACCACAATGCTGGGTGTGCCCCTGAGTCATATGAGAGAGCTTAGTCCAGTGCAGTCATCAAAGACACTGTCCCTTCTGGTTAATTCTGCTTATAAATGTACCACAGCTACTCCTTCTTGGGGCTACAGAAAAATTTGACTTGCTGTCTGGGTTATTTTAATGAAATGCTGACTTTCAGTTCATGATTCCTGGAACTATCCCAATTGCTAATATAAAGAATTAGGAAAGAGACCTTCTAAATATATACCATCAGCTCCTAAATATACATCGGTATCTGAGAAAAGCTCCTATTGACTCTCTGGGATGAATATGTCTGTATCTAAGTAAGAGCCAACGTATAGTCTTAGAAGGAATTATCCAGACTCTGGGATCAAAGTGTACCTTTCTTATATGTAAACCAGTTCCAGCAAGCCAAACAATCATAATAGGCTTTGCTGTCTTTTAAGCAGCCCATACAAAGATTTTAGACCAATCTCGGAGATCCATGCAAGACAATGCTAGAAATGGGACTAGAGGGAAACACTTTCGCTATGAGATACTTGTGTGATTCTAGGCCAGTGATGGAGAACCTTTTGAGCTCGACGTGTCAGCATTTTGAAAAACCCTAACTTAACTCTGGTGCCATGTCACATATAGAAATTTTTTTATATTTTCAACCATAGTAAAACAAAGATGTATATTTTTGATATTTATTTTGTATATTTAAATGTCATTTAACAAAGAAAAATCAACCAAAAAAATGAGTTGGCGTGTCACCTCTGACACACATGTCATAGGTTCACCATCACTGTTCTAGGCAAATAATTCAATCTCTTTTAGGTCTCAGTTGTCCAAAACTCCTTCCAGCTTTATTAGTCTCTGTTTTGTAATCATCCCCAAATTAAAATTTTTAATTCCAAAATTATCACCGAGTACAAAGGGTGAGCCAGTTATGTCCTGGAGCTGTAAGAACTCAAAGAAACCTGAAGAATTAGATATGATTCCCGCTATCTAGAATTGTGCACCAAATAGGACATACAAATGAGAATCGATGCAATAAAATGCAGATGAAGTCACAAATGATAGTAGGGAGAATAATTATATTGAAAATAATGTCACCAGGAAAATAATAATAAAAATTTAATTCTCAAGGGATAGATTTGATTTTAATTAAAATGTTAAATACAGTGTGTTCCTCCTCAATTTCTTTTCTCCGAGACCTTTTCCACTGGTGTTACTGAAATGCTGAAACTATCATGCAACTTTAAAAATATATATATCAATTCTTTTGGGGAATAGTGATAAAAGGTGATTTATTTCCCTGGAGTACCAGCAGCTTTAGCAAAACTGATATATGATTATTTTTATGTTTTTTACAAGTTACAGCAATTATTTTATAAGTATTTTATCAAGTTCAAGAATGTGAAATATCGCCCTAGCTGGTTTGGCTCAGTGGATAGAGCATTAGCCTGCAGACTGAAGGGTCTCAGGTCGATTCTGGTCAAGGGCACATGCCTGGGTTGTGGGATCAAACCCCAGTAGGGGTCATGCAGGAGGCAGCCTATCAATGATTCTTTCTAATCATTGATGTTTCTCTCTCTCTCTCTCTCTCTCTCCCTGTCCCTTTCTTTCTGAAATAAAAATATATATCTTTTAAAAGAATGTGAAATATCACATGTAGCTAAGAATTTATGTGTGTATTGACTGTGTGTAACATGCACATATTTAAGTGGGATTTACTGTCTGTATGTCTTCAGCTGGGTGAGAGAAGACTATAATGAGTCTCAAACCTAGTCACTCATTCTACATCTCACATGATTGGGTTTAAGACTGATGTTTAGGACTGATACTTCATCCAAGCTTGCTCTCCAATAAGGGGACGCAGCTGATGTGACATCCAGACTGGAATGGGAGCAAAGAGTGCCTGGGTCTCCTTGTGGACAAGGTGACAGCTGAAGACCATGTGTGCCACACAGGAATGCCTCTGGTCTATGACCCACCACAGCCTATACCGTAAAGACCGAAAAATGAAAGGGAAAACTTTTTGCTTATTGAAATACTTATAATTAGAGTGAAAATGTGCTTTCATTGTTTATAAAAAAAATACATTCTAAGAATGGGGAGAGCTTTAATTTTGTCACTCCTCACTAGATTTTTATTCCTTATATTTCAGAGGATAATATAGGGGAAAATGGTAACTAATAGCATGTGTTCAATTGGATGGCTTCTAATTGGAGAAAAGACCAATTTAAGGAGAAAAAGAGTTACTTAGTTCATGGAAGCACAACTTCATAAACATTGGAAACTGAACAATATTTAGTTGACCTTTTAGAAGCAGGAAAGCATCCGTACTTTCATTCATGGTTGATCAGTGGAATGCACAACGTATTTTCACTGTTTGAAATTCATTCCAAGGAATTAATGAGAGAAAGCCAAGAATTCTTAAAACAAAACAAAACAAAACATTATTTAAAACTAGAGGCAGCACCGGGGCTCAAAGGGCATCTGAGAAGTGAGCAGGGTCCCTCTGGCAGGTGGGGTTCCTGGGCCTGGACTTCGGGGATCAGGCTGAAACTGGCAGTCCGACATCCCTGAGGGGTCCCAGAGTGCAAGAGGGCACTCTGCAAAGTTACTGTTGCTCGGCAGCTCCTGCGTTGAGCATCTGCTCCTGGCGGTCAGTACATGTCATACCAGCCGGTCAGCCAGTCAGCCGGTTGCTTAGCTTTTTCATATATATAGACAACAAGAGGATAGAAACAACTAACTGCCTATAACACTACAGAATGATTAAATAAACTCTGGCAGATTCATATGATGAAATATTATATAGTCCTTAAAATTACATTTTTGACAATTTCCACTGATATAGGTAAATAATTATTATATAGTTTCAAGAAATGAAGCCAGTATTATCATAGATATATATGTAATCCATATGCAGATATGTAAATATATATGTATAAAAGACTAAAAGGATACATGCCAAAATGTTATATATACATTTTTATAAATGGACAAAAATATGTGATATTTACATCTCTCGATTAAGAAGAGATGAGGAGCTCCAGTGGCGCAATCGGTTAGCGCGCGGTACTTATAAGAAGCGATGAAAGGAGCAAATATATAAATCTATAAAATTGATCCAGAGATCGGCTACTAACCCGGCGGCTACTAACCCGGAGGCAACGACTCGCAAGCAGCGCGACTGCAAGAGCCCAGAGGAGACCTGCACCCCTCCACGGAAAGCAGATTCAAGCAACAGCGGCCTCCTGATCACCACACGCTCTGCCTGGGGAACAGTTGCTGTGTGTGAAGCCTCCCTCCACCAGCCAGAAGAGCCACCACAACTGTGAACAGCACCCACCAGAGGCTCTGCTATCAACAGAGGAGCCGCTGCTACCACAACCACCCAAGGAGCAACCACAGCCCGAGGAGCCACTGCCACCCAGGGAGCAGCCACTGCCACCCAGGGTCCAGCCACTGAACGACTCAACAACTAGTCATGTCAGTGAGATCAAACATGGGTAGACAAAGAAACCCCCAAAGGAAAGAAAAGGAGGACTTGCCAGAAAAGCAGCTAAGTGAGACAGAGATATGCAACATGACGGAAAAAGAATTCAGAATAAGGTTCCTAGAGTACATGCACCAGATGTTCAAGAAGCAAGAAGAAACAGATGAAAAACTCAACTACTTATGCAAGAAGCTAGAAGAAACAGATGAAAAAATCAACAACTTAAGTAAGTCCCAAGAAGAAATGAAGAGCGACATAGCTGCAATAAAAAACACCATTGAACGTATCAACAGTAGACTGGGAGAAGCGGAGGACCGAATTAGTGAATTAGAAGACAAGGAAGCAAAACACACTCAAACTGTACTGCAAATGGAGAAAAAAATTAAAAGACAGGAGGAGAGCCTAAGGGAACTTTGGGACAACATGAAACGAAACAACATACGAATAATAGGGGTGCCAGAACAACAGAAAGATGAACATGGATTAGAAAACCTATTCGAAGAAATAATATCAGAAAACTTCCCTGAGGTGGGGAAGAAAAAAGTCACACAAGCCCAGAGAGTCCCTAACAAGGTGAACCCGAAAAGACCTACACCAAGACACATCATAATTACCATGGCAAATGTTCAGGATAAAGAGAGAATCTTACAGGCTGCAAGAGAGAGACGGAAAGTAACATACAAGGGAGCTCCCATTAGATTATCAAATGATTTCTCAACAGAAACTCATCAGGCCAGAAAAGAATGGACGGAAATCTACAAAGTGATGCAAAGCAAAGGACTGAATCCAAGAATACTCTACCCAGCAAGGCTATCATTCAAAATTGAAGGGGAAATAAGAAGCTTCACAGACAAAAAAGGGCTAAGGGAGTTTATCACCACCAAGCCAGCCATGCAAGAAATGCTAAAGGGACTGGTGTAAAAAGAAGAAATATCAAGCTCAGAAAGAAAACAGCCACACACACACACACAAAAAAAGAAATGGCTACAAACAAGTTCCTTTCAATAATAACTTTAAATGTAAATGGACTAAATGCTCCAACCAAAAGACATCGAGTGGCTGAATGGATAAAAAAACATGACCCATACATCTGCTGTCTACAAGAGACCCACCTCATTAGAAGGGACTCACACAGACTGAAAGTGAAGGGATGGAAAAATACCTTTCACGCAAATGGAAAGGAAAAGAAAGCTGGGGTAGCAATACTTATATCTGACAAAATACATCTCAAAGTGAAGGCCATAACCAGAGATAAGGAAGGCCACTTCATAATACTAAAGGGATCAATACAACAAGAAGATATAACCCTGGTAAACATATATGCACCCAATGCAGGAGCACCCACATACGTAAGAAAACTTCTGGAAGATATCAGGGGAGAGATCGACAATAATACAATCATAGTAGGGGACTTTAATACACCACTGACATCACTGGATAAATCCGCTAGACAAACAATCAGCAAAGAAACAGCAATCCTAAATGACTCACTAGATCAGATGGACTTAATTGACATCTTCAGAACACTTCACCCCACAGCTGCGGAATATACATTCCTCTCAGGTGCTCATGGGACATATTCAAAAATAGACCACATATTGGGTCACAAGCAAAGTCTCCACAAATTCAAGAAGATTGAAATCATAAAAAGCATCTTCTCAGACCACGATGGCATAATGTTAGAAATAAACTACAATAAAAACAACCCAAAATACTCAAACACTTGGAAGCTGAATAGCATGTTATTAAATATTGATTGGGTTACCGATGACATCAAAGAAGAAATTAAAAACATCCTGGACACTAATGACAATGAAAACACAACAATCCAAAACCTCTGGGACACAATGAAAGCAGTCCTGAGAGGGAAGTTTATAGCTCTACAGTCCTATCTCAAAAAACAAGAAAAAATGGTAGTCAACCATCTAACTCTACAACTCAAAGAATTAGAAAGAGAGCAACAAGAAAACCCCAGAGTGAGCAGAAGGAAGGAGATAATAAAGATTAGAGCAGAAATCAATGAAATAGAGACCAAAAAAACAATACAGAAAATCAATGAAACCAAGAGCTGGTTCTTTGAAAGGATAAACAAGATTGACAAACCCCTAGCCAGGCTCACCAAGAAGCAAAGAGAGAGGTCCCAAATAAACCAAATCAGAAATGATAGAGGCGAAATAACAACAGACCCCACAGAAATACAAATGATTGTTAAACAATACTACGAGCAACTCTACTCCAACAAACTAGACAACCTGGAGGAAATGGACAAATTCCTAGAAAAATACAACATTCCAAAACTCAATCAGGAAGAATCTAAAAACCTCAATAGGCCAATAACTATGGAAGAAATTGAAGCAGTCATCAGAAAGCTTCCAGCAAACAAAAGCCCAGGGCCAGACGGCTTCACAGGGGAGTTCTACCAAACATTCAAGGAAGAACTAAAACCTACCCTCCTCAGACTACTACAAAAAATTCAAGAGGCAGGAACACTTCCAAGCTCATTCTATGAAACCAGCATCACCCTAATACCAAAACCAGGTAAAGACATCACAATGAAAGAGAATCACAGGCCAATATCCCTCATGAACATAGATGCCAAAATCCTCAACAAAATCTTAGCAAATCGGATCCAGCAGTACATCAGAAGGATCATACACCATGACCAAGTAGGATTTATCCCAGAGATGCAAGGATGGTACAACATCCGTAAATCAATAAATGTGATACATCACATAAACAAATTGAAAGAAAAAAACCACATGGTCATATCAATTGATGCAGAAAAAGCATTCGACAAAATCCAACACCCATTTTTGATAAAAACTCTCAGAAAGGTGGGAATAGAAGGATCATACCTCAACATAATAAAAGCCATATACGACAGGCCCACAGCCAACATCATACTCAATGGTCAAAAACTAACACCATTTCCCCTAAGAACAGGAACAAGACAGGGATGCCCACTTTCACCACTCCTGTTCAACATAGTACTGGAAGTATTAGCCATTGCAATTAGGCAAGAAGAAGAAATAAAAGGCATCCAAATTGGAAAAGAGGAAGTAAAACTGTCCTTATTTGCAGATGACATGATATTATACATACAAAACCCTAGAGACTCCATCAAAAAGCTACTAGACTTAATACATGAATTTGGCAATGTAGCAGGATACAAAATTAACCCCAAGAAATCTGAGGCATTTCTATACACCAATAGTGAACTTTCAGAAAGAGAGATTAGAAAAACAATCCCATTTACCATCGCACCAAAAAAATTAAGATACCTAGGAATAAACTTAACTAAAGAGGTTAAAGACCTCTACTCAGAAAACTACAGGACGTTGAAAAAAGAGATAGAGGAAGACATAAACAGATGGAAGAACATACCATGTTCTTGGATTGGTAGAATCAACATCATTAAAATGTCCATACTACCCAAAGCAATCTATACATTCAACGCACTTCCCATTAAAATACCAATGGCCTTCTTCAAAGATCTAGAACGAACTCTCCAAAAATTCATCTGGAATAAAAAAAGACCCCGAATAGCTGCAACGATCCTGAGAAAGAACAAAGTAGGTGGGATCTCAATGCCAGATATCAAGCTGTATTACAAAGCCACTGTTCTCAAAACTGCCTGGTACTGGCACAAGAACAGACATATAGATCAGTGGAATAGAATAGAGAGTCCAGAAATTAGCCCGAACCAATATGCTCAATTAATTTTTGACAAAGGAGGCATGAACATACAATGGAGCCAAGATAGTCTCTTCACTAAATGGTGTTGGGAAAATTGGACAGACATATGCAAGAAAATGAAACTAGACCACCAACTTACACCATACACAAGAATAAACTCAAAATGGATAAAGGACTTAAATGTACGACAGGAAACCATAAAAATTCTAGAAGAATACAAAGGCAACAAAATCTCAGACATATGCCAAAACAATTTCTTCACTGATACAGCTCCTAGGGCAGTTGAAACTAAAGAGAAAATGAACAAATGGGACTACATCAAAATAAAAAGCTTCTGCACAGCAAAAGAAACCATCAACAAAACAACAAGAAAACCCACCTCGTGGGAAAACATATTTGCCAATGTCATATCTGATAAGGGCTTAATCTCCAAAATTTATAGGGAATTCATACAACTTAACAAAAAGAAGATAAACAATCCAATCAAAAAATGGGCAAAGGATCTAAATAGACACCTTTCAAAAGAGGACATTCAGAAAGCCAAGAGACATATGAAAACATGCTCAAAGTCACTAATCATCCGAGAGATGCAAATCAAAACAACAATGAGGTACCATCTCACACCTGTCAGAATGGCCATCATCAACAAATCAACAAACGACAAGTGCTGGAGAGGATGTGGAGAAAAAGGAACACTTGTGCACTGCTGGTGGGAATGCAGACTGGTGCAGCCACTATGGAAGGCAGTATGGAGGTTCCTCAAAAAATTGGAAATGGAACTCCCTTTTGTCCCTGTGATCCCACTTCTAGGAATATATCCCAAGAAACCAGAAACACCAATCAGAAAGGATATATGTACCCAGATGTTCATAGCAGCACAATTCACCATAGCTAAGATCTGGAAACAGCCTAAGTGCCCATCAGTAGATGAATGGATTAGAAAACTGTGGTACATCTACACGATGGAATACTATGCTGCTGTTAAAAAGAAGGAACTCCTACCATTTGCAACAGCATGGATGGAACTGGAGAGCATTATGCTAAGTGAAACAAGCCAGTCAATGAAGGAAAAATACCACATGATCTCACTCATTCATGGATAATAAAGACCATTACAAACTTTTGAACAATAATAGATACAGAGGCAGAGCTGCCTCAAATTGATTGTCAAACTGCAGTGGGAAGGCCAGGGAGGGTTCGGGGGGAGGAGAGAGGGGATTAAGAGATCAACTGAAGGACTTGTATGCACCCATATAACCATAACTAATGGACATAAGACACTGGGGGGTAAGGGAGGGCAGGGGCTTGTCAAGGGCGGGGGGGAAAAAAGAACACTTATGTAATACCCTATGTAATACTTTAAGTGAAAAATAAAAAAATAAATAAATAAATAAAAATAATAAATAAATCTATAAAATTACTCAGATATCTATATGGACAAAATCAACACTGTTTTTTCCTCTTTGAACTTTGCACATTTTATATATAGAAAAAAAATCAAGATTATTTTAAATTATAGGTATTATAGATGGCCCTGGTCATTTTAGATAAGCATGTTACTTTATATAACTATAATCACAAGTAATTTACAATCATATTTTAATTACAGATGATTCAAGAAGTTTTCACTATGAATGAAACTGAGTTTTCCTCCTAGTTCATTTTTTTTTTTTCTGAGCACATTGGATACATATGGATAAGATAAAAAATATTGTCAAGATTATGTTTTTGTTCTGTAGACAACTAAATGTAAATTTAGATATGTCCCTGATAGTAAATACTCTGAAAAATTATTTGGTGTGGTTTTTTTTAGCCGTAATCTGCATGTTACTAGTTCTACATAAAGCAAATTTAATCAAATCCACATAAAACCAAAGGCCTGCATCAATAGAAAAGACCGAAATATGAGGTTATGAAAATGGATTATTGTGGATTAACTTGAACTATTACACACAGCTGAACTTTTATATTTCTCTGAATCAACAGCATCATTTATTTAGTAACTTCTTTTAAAATTCTGTCCCCATTAACTTGGCTTTGATCAGAAAAAGCTAGTCACCTAATTTTTCAGTTATTTAAGGTCCCAAAATATTATATTTTTAAATGAAAAATAGGAAAAAAATGAAATTTGAGCTGTAACTCTGCCCTTTATCTCTTTATCAGAAAAACAATTTAACATGTTCTTCTACTTGTTAATGAGCAAACACCCCAAAATAAGAACATACTCCCCCACTGTAGCCAACAAAGCTTCTGTTCTAAGAAAAATATTTGTTTCCTTGTTTCGATTATTTTTGTCATTTGCAGCCTGTCTCCACTGAAAGAAAGCTTTCAATTCCTCCTCAGTCCACAAAATACCCCCACTTCTTTCTCATCATTATGGGTTACCAGTTTATTTATCAGTTGTGGCAAATGTAACCCTTTACACCACACTTAGCTAAATACTGTTTGCTTTAGGAACAAAGCACAGAGGACAAATATTTCAATGTGGTTTTGCATTTGCGGGGGTGGGGGGGGGGGGGAGGAGTGGGTCTAAGACTTGAACTCCAGCTGATTCTCATCCTCTTAGCTCCATGTTATGTAGCAGCTGAAGCTTCAAAGAACAAAGAACCCTCAAGGCTGTGAGGAGACACTTGGACTGGGACTCGCACAGAGGAGGCAGGAATTAGATTGGATGCAATTAACCTGAGAAGCCCATAGCTGTAGGAGAACGTTGGAAAGACGACAACAGCACCCTGAGTTAATTATTATATAAACAGCTCATAGGGGAACAGGGAGTCCTCTTTTAAGGACCCTCTGCAAGGGGCTTTTCTTGGTCAGGATTTATGATGGTTCCAGTAAACTAAATGTGGAATGAACGTTAACTCAAGCAAAATAATAATGAAAAGAAACTGCCTCTATCTAGTCTACCCAAAATGATTTTTTTTTAATCACCTTTAAACCAAAAATATTAGTGGGGGGTCGAATGGTAAAAGAGAGAATGCACTCTATTTAATTTTTAAAATACAGTAGTTTGGGCCCACTAAATTGATTTCATGATGGATCCTCAGTTGAAAAAAAACACTGATCGCCGAAACCGGTTTGGCTCAGTGGATAGAGCGTCGGTCTGCGGACTGAAAGGTCCCAGGTTCGATTCCGGTCAAGGGCATGTACCTCGGGTCGGGCACATCCCCAGTAGGAGATGTGCAGGAGGCAGCTGGTCGATGTTTCCCTCTCATCGATGTTTCTAACTCTCTATCTCTCTCCCTTCCTCTCTGTAAAAAATCAATAAAATAAAAAAAAAAAAACAACAACAAAAAAAACACTGATCTTGGGGCGGGGAGGGGGGGGGGCATTTATGACCAAGAAAAGATCTGGTGCATTGAGTCTGGGAGTACCCCAGATGTGTACATTTTTTAAGCAGAGTGTCCTGAGAAAGAGGAAGTATGGGGTTGGTTGCAGGGCCACCGAGAAGAAAAACCTGTATTGTTTTCACCAGCGTTGTTTTTCCTGGGGTCAGAAGCTGGTGTCCAACAGTGTGGGCTATTTTAATGGCCTTGTCTATTTGTTTTCCTACAAATCTATCAGTCAAGTTCTGATAGCACTATTATTTCAGGCTTTTATTTTTACCAACGGAAGTGACAAAAAGCATGGTGCAAATGGGTAGGGAAAACGTTTGGGTATTGGATCAGAGCACAGGCGACAGAGTCAGGCAGGCTTTGAATCAAATTCTGGCCCTGCCGTTTACTAGGTGGTTATCCCAGATACTGTCCTCTCATCAGTTCCTTGTGAATCTGTGGTAGTTCAACCACCATCTCCTCTGTTGTCAGCTAGGGGCCAAAGTCTGCTGAAACTTTCATTAAGCAGTATAGCATTTGGTTCAGAGGCAGACTACTGGGCTTTGAATCCCAGCTCTTGACTTGCTAGGTACTTGATGTTTAACCTCATCTGAAAAATAGGAATAACATTTTTACCTACCTCATAGGGTACTTATAAGGATTAAGTGAGTTAGTGCTTGATACAGACTCAGGTAAATATCATATGATCAATAAATGTGAACTAACTACAGAAATTCGATCTGTTCTTTAACTATTGACAACCTTTTGGGGTAAAGGAGGTTAATGTTTTTTCATATGATTTCCTATATGTCAGCCACATAGATTTCTTTCTCTTTCTTATTTCCTTGAATGAGTCTTCATCAGATTAGTCATATTTCTAATGGTATGAGTCAAACATCCAAGCATAGCGGCAAGATAATGTATGTGAGTATAGAGCCCGCCAAGGAGATGGGGACTTCAGTCTTCTATTGTCATATTCTAAGGCCATGTTAAGCCTTCATCTATTATAATATATTTCTAAAATTATTTCTCAGGTATTGATCTTTTCAATCTTCATAAAACAGCTAGAATTAAATTTTTAAAAGTTATAGGGAATATAATCATAGGTGTGAAAGGAACTTTTGAGATATAATCAGTTTCTACCTTTAGACTGGTGGATACCTGTTCCTTGCAAGACCTATTCTTGTCTAGTCTGTTCTAAAAATATCTAATGATATAGATTTCTTTGTGGAGTACTATGGAAGGCAGCCTGCAAGAGGGCCCTAGTGATTCTCGCCTCCTAACATTCATGCCCTGTATAATCCCCTCTGCTCACGTATGGGCTGGAGATAGTAATTCACTTCTGACATGTAGAAGAGTGCAAAAGTGATGTGATGTCACTCCTGAGGCTAGGTTAGGAAGACTGTGACTTACCTTACTCACTCCTCCCTGGCTCTTTTTCACTCTCTATCTCCTTTGTTGTGAGGGAAGCCTGGTTGCCCTGTTGAAAGGCCCATGGGGCAAGGAACTGGTAAATCCAGCCAACAGCCAGTGAAGACATGAGGCCTGCCCACTACTAGGAGCATGATCGTGGACGTGGATCTTCTCCTACTCTCCCACCAGAAATGACTGCAGCCCCAGTGGACACTTTGCAACCTTGTGAAAAACCCCGATCCAGTCACTAAGATGTGCTATTTTGGATTCCTGACACATAGAAACTGTGAGATAATAAATGTGTGTTGTCCCAGAAATCGACCCAAGCCATATGCTCAATTAATATTTGACAAAGGAGGCAAGAGCATACAATGGAGTCAAGACAGTCTCTTCAATAAATGGTGCAGGGAAATTTGGTCAGATACATGCAAAAAAAAAAAATGAAACTAGATCACCAACTTACACCATACACAAAAATGAACTCAAAATGGCTAAAGGACTTAAATGTAAGATGGGAAACCATAAAAATCCTACAAGACTCCATAGGCATCAAAATAGCAGACATATGTTGTAGCAATATCTTTATAGACACAGCTCCTAGGACAATGGAGACTAAGGAGAAAATAAACAAATGGGACTACATCAAAATAAAAAGCTTCTGCACAGCAAAAGAAACCATCAACAAAACAACAAGAAAGCCCACTTCATGGGAGAACATATTTGCTAATGATATTTCCAATAAGGGTGTAATAGCCAAAATTTACAGGGAACTCATACAACTTAACTAAAGGAAGATAAATGATCCAATCAAAAAATGGGCAAAAGATCTAAATAGACACTTTTTGAAAGAGGACATACAGAAGGCCCAGGGGCATATGAAACATGCTCAAAGTCACTAATCATCCAAGAGATGCAAATCAAAACAACAATGAGATACCATCTCACACCTGTCAGAATGGCTATCATCAACAAATCAACAAATGACAAGTGCTGGCAAGGATGTGGAGAAAAGGGAACCCTCCTGCACTGCTGGTGGGAATGCAGACTGGTGCAGCCACTGTGGAGAACATATGGAGTTTCCTCAAAAAACTAAAAATGGAACTGCCATTTGACCCAATAATCCCACTTCTAGGACTATATCCCAAGAAACCAGAAACACCAGTCAGAAAGGATATATGCACCCCTATGTTCATAGCAGCACAATTTATCATAGCTAAGATTTGGAAACAGCCTAAGTGCCCATTAACTGATGAGTAGATTAAAAACTTTTGTACATCTACACAATGAAATGCTATGCCACTATAAAAAAGCAGGAACTTTTACTATTTGCAACAGCATGGATGGAACTGGAAAGCATTATGCTAAGTGAAATAAGCCAGTCGGAGAAAGATAAATATCACATGATCTCACTCATATGTGGGATATAATGATCAACATAATTTGATGAACAAGAATAGATCAAGAGACAAATGGTCGGGGGGCGTGTTAGAGAGCAACTAAAGGACTTGTATGCATGCATATTAGCATAATCAATAGATATAGACACTGGTGCGGTGGGGGCTTGCCTGGGGTGGGAATGGCTTGGAGGGAGGGAGTCAATTGGGGAAAAGGAGACATATGTAAAACTTTAGACAATAAAAAAAATAAATGTGTGTTGTTTTATTTTATATATATATATATATATATATATATATATTTTATTGATTTCAGAGAGGAAGGAAGAGGGAGAGATAGAAACATCAATGATGAGAGAGAATCATTGATCAGCTACCTCCTACCCACCCCCTACTGGGGATCAAGCCCACAATCCTGGGTATGTGCCCTTGACCGGAAGCAAACCCAGGAGCCATCAGTCCACAGACTGATACTATATCCACTGAACAAAACCGGCTAGGGCTAAATGTGTGTTGTTTTAAAAGTGCTAAATTTGGGGTTAGTTGTCACACAACAACAAAAAACTGATACCAATACAGTCATTGATATCATTGAATCCACTGAAAATTTTTTCAAGAAATGTCTGCTTCCTCTGCAAACTAAAATCAATTGATTCTAGTAGCCAGGAGTTGGGCAGTGCCTTTAGGTGATGCACAGAAAGACATGGCAAGGTGCTAAAAAGCATTGCTAGACTAAAGAAGAGCCCTCTGACTTCTTTGGCTTCCCATGTTCCTGCCTTCAATTCCTGAGTTAGACTTACAGGTTACAGATTTTCTGCTCCATCTTCTAGCCACGTCCCTGCACTTCCCCCACTTGGCTCCTAGTAATCAGCCTAGACCCGTGGTCGGCAAACTGCGGCTCGCGAGCCACATGCGGCTCTTTGGCCCCTTGAGTGTGGCTCTTCCTAAGCCTTAGGAGTACCCTACTTAAGTTAATAACAATGTACCTACCTATATAGTTTAAGTTTAAAAAATTTGGCTCTCAAAAGAAATTTCAATCGTTGTACTGTTGATATTTAGCTCTGTTGACTAATGAGTTTGCCGACCACTGGCCTAGACTGACCTCCAATACTCCACTTCTGGACCACAAAATCAACTCAATCCTCTAATCATAGCTTTTTTCAAGACTGTTGACCCTCCTGGTTTTCGCTCTACCCACACATTTATCATGCCTTCAAAAGCATTATATCTCCATAACTATGGATGAAGCAAACTATTTGTTTCTCAAACTGTGCTAAGACCAAGTTATATTGTAAGTAACTTAAAAATGTAGAATTCCTGGATTTATAAAATAATGGGGCAATTTATAATAACTGTCTTTTTAACGAGTTACAAAATAATGTCATAATTTCTAACAAATTTATAAAGGGAAGTTTGGGTTCTTGAAAATTAAATGGTTAGAATTCATTGTAAAATCTATGCTAATAAAAGGGTAATATGCTAATTAGACCAGACATCTTCTGGACATCCATCTGGACGTCCTTCTGGACAAAGCCACGGTGGTGGGGCCAAGACAGAGGTAGTTAGGGCAATCAGGCCAGCAGGGAAAGGCAGTAAGGGGCAACCAAGCCGGCAGGGGAAAGGCAGTTAGGGGCAATCAGGCTGGCAGGCAGGTGAGCAGTTAGGAGCCAGTGGTCCCAGATTGCAAGAGGGATGTACCGGATTGGAGAGGGTGCAGGCCGGGCTGAGGGACCCCCGCTCCCTTGCATGAATTTTGTGCATTGGGCCTCTAGTCAATAATAATATGGTAATTTTCAACTTCAAACCAGTAAAATGTTTTCTTCTATACTGAATTTGAAATGCTCTCTAACTCAAGAAGTTGTCTTATACTCACAAAACAGTTGTGCAACATATATTCCATGAAAAGCAAGACAGTGGATTAGGCTTTATGGGACCATAAAAATGAAACTGGAAAAGTTGGGGACCCTACTCTCTTGTGAAATTGGTTGGAAAAATATTTTTCTTCCTTACTCGTGTTTCACTTGAAACTTCAAACTGAATATAAAAAATTAAAAATGTTGAAAAAATAGATTATCTGTAACATATTTTTGTTCTTCAAATGAACAAAATCATTTTAGATTTGTTTTAAAACTATTCAAACATGCTTTGTATTTATTCTAATTTTCTCAAATGTCAAGGATTTTTTAAACATTTATATTTTACTCTTCGACTTACTACATATAAGTATATATGAGAGTATTTAAAGCAAATAATCTCTGACAAATGATGTTTTAGGGCATCTCTAATTTGCTACCTAATATCCCATCTCATATCAGTTCCTTGAGAGCAGGGATTTTTATTTGTTTTGTTTAACCCCAGGGCCTGGGAGAGTGACCACACAGCACATATGTGCTCAGTGAGTATGTATTGATCAGAGGACTGGCCACTTGGGAAGAACAGGCAGGGTTGGGGTTTTGTTGGCATTCTTGCTCTCATGCATCCTGCCATCACATGTCGATGAATGCGAAATAGATCTTCTTTCCTGCTGATATTATGATTCTGGCTTTTAACTCCAGTAAAGGAATTGTATTTAAATAGAAATAAATGTGAAAATGTTCTCAAACAAAGGCCTGAAGTCAAAATACAGAGAAAAAAACCCTTCCCTAACCTGTTATTTATCTTAATCTTCTTTAGAGTGAGTCTTTGCAGTCCTCAGCCCTTAAGCGCCTTCTAAAGATGAACTAGATCAGATTCAAAAAGATGAAAGGAAGTCAAAGCCTCAGATTTAAAAATGAGCTAATTCCCAAATAGTGGCACTGGGCTGCAGTGTGTACAAGCAGCACAGGGAGTTGCTCATAATAAGCTCAGATTCATTTGCTTGTTGGGTCTTACTGTGGTTTTCTTTCCTTCTTTGTTCCTCCCTTCTCCTCCCCTCCATCTCTTTCCTTTCTTTCTTCCTTCCTTCCCTTTCTTTCATTTTTTTCTCTTGATCTCAAGGCTTTCTAAGAAACTTGGAACCTGACGGACAGAACCTTTCTTCCTCCTGTATGTCTTTCCACCTGTAAACCACTGTGACACAAAAGGGGTACTTTTATCCGCGATTTTCTTTTAGGAAAAAAGAACAAATTTTTTTTCAAAAAAAGGCTGATAGGAATTTTTCTCTTAAAAACAACTTCCGTCCAGCTGGCGTGGCTCAGTAGTTGAGCGTCAACCCAGGAACCAAGAGGTCGCTGGTTTGATTCCCTGTCAGAGAACATGCCTGGGTTGCCGGCTCTATCCCCAGCAGGGGCTGTGCAGGAGCAGCTGATCAATAATGTTCCTCTCTCATCGATGCTTCTATCTCTCTATCCCTCTCCCTTCCTCTTTCTCTAAAAATCAATTAAAACATATTTAAAAACAAAACAAAAAACAACTTCCAATTTATGTCTTGAGGTTGGTACACATTTAGGCCAAATATTTATCTTTTCTTCTCTTTTATAACCGTATCTATATCTCCTGAACTGTAACAAATTTCAAAATTTGGAAATATACACTTACATAGCTCTCTAGCAGTTTGCAAATGCTACCTGATTTTACACTTCACAGTAACCCTATACAATTATAACCCAATACAAGGACAGAAAAGTTTGTTACTACCATGTAGAGAAGTCCTTGTATTTCACTAAGGTTTTATTGAAGCAGAATACATGTTGAAAATCACATCTGACTTTCATTGAAATTTCTTAGGCAGTTAGATGTGGGTATCAGCTAGGGAATGTGTTTTCTTTGAATTCTGTAGTTCTACTCATTTCTTTATGTTCTTTTTCTTTTCTTAACCATATGTTTTTGTATTATATTAATGAAAAAACTGCGTTCCCTCGCTGGGGGGATTAGACTTGAGAGAACTTGTATACTTGGGGAAGGGGAGGGTGTGTGTTCTGCTTCATCTTTTGATTGTGCTATCACATTTCTCCGTGCCAATTCAGGGAGGGTACATATTGGTCATAAATTGCTTCTATTATAACAAGAATATGCTTTCTTTATTACCAATTTGGTTTCTATTTTAGTAGATGCGACAAGGCTTATGTTATTAGGTTGTGTAAAATTAAATAAATGTGATTATGCCCTGAGAAACAAAATGCTGTGAATATATAGAAGTGATTTATAAATTCTCTAAATATAAATATTAAGTAGAATCCACTCAATGCCAAGACCTAGGGCAAGTAGTTAAATAAGTTTGAAAAACCTTTCAGTCCTCTCTGGCGGGTGGTGATTTTATTTAAATTCTTGTGATGGATCTGGTAGTTCCCACCCCAGTGACACAAAAGGTGGATCTGCTATCCACCCCCCTCCCCGCCCCCGTCCTTGCTTCTCCTCTTAAAGGTAATTTGAGAGAGTAAAGGGGGGAAAAAATTATTCTATTTCCTCACTAAAATTCCAACCAGATCAAGCCCTGACTATTTCACTCCCTACTAATCTCCCAACAAGAAAAGAGTCAGCTTCTTCCTGTGTTGGCCAGGACATCTCTACGAGACAGTCTTTCCCCTTGCTCTCCAGATGTCATTGGAAGTGAAACCATATGTGGTTTTCTAACAACTCAGAGTCAGCCCCTCTTCCATGAGAAGTTAGTCTGAGCATCATGGGTCCAGGTATCCCCCATGAGAAAAAGAACAAGAGCTAAAACTCAGTAACTCCTCTGCCTTGCCCATAAAGAAAGGAAAGAGTACAGCCACATTATGCGGGGCAGCAAAATAGTTCTCCCCCAGGGTATCCTGCTTCCTCTGGGCCAGCAGCCTCATTTGTTTGCTGCTGTTGTCATTTAACCTGGCCAGCTAGAAGTCTCTAGTGATAGCAAGAACTTCCAGGAAAGCTGTGGAGTTTTCAGTACAGTGAGCATACACCCACCCATGAGATACTGAGATCTGGGTTACAGTAAAGCCCAATATACTTCCATTTATTTCCTTACTCTTTAAAAACCTCACGCCAAAGAACTTCACTCACTGCTTGCTTTTAAAAAACTAACTAACTAAGTAACTAACTAAATAACCTCCTGTCTCAGACTCATTAGAACAAAGCTCCTTTATGCTTCTAGCTACTCACAGGGGGCCACCCAGCATTAGTGTCACCACCTGACCAAATCATAGCCCCTTGCTTCTATTCTTTCTCCTGTTAAAGTGTGTTACATTCATCACCCCCTTCTTTGTGTTTTCCCACTGTTTTCAGTTCCATTGTTTTTTGGAGAGATTTTTGCTTCATTGACAGTGGCTCCCCTGCTCATATTCCTTACTCACCTCTGGTCTTCCTCTGCTTCAGTCAGCACTGATTAGAGATGATGGTCTTCAACCATTGTTATGGCCCTCCCATCCTCTGACCATTCAAAGGAGCCCTAGTCCCTGTATCACACATGGGACTCCAGGCCTGGGCTGACCCTCAGTTTCATGCTCCCAAAGCCAAAGTTGCTGCGAGATCTGGCTAGTAAAACGTTGGCTCAGCAATATGCTGTCATGGTGTATCATCTCTTATTTAAAACAACTTGACTTTTCTAACTATTTTCCTGTCTTATTACTGCCAGATTAGCTGTCTCCCTGGAGGAGGTCTTTCCTGACTGGCCAAGAAATAAAGCCATGTGGTGGGAGAAGGAGGGTAAACATTAATATGCTAATTTTACTTCTAATGAGTCATTGAGTGCCCTGCCCTGTTAGAGATACAAGGATATTGCTGAAGAAACTGCAGGGATTGGTTTCACTTGATGAAGAAATTCTTTTTTGCCGAAGTAACCAAAGGTAACACAACAGTCCATGTACTTCATAAACTGACTTGCTCCTCAGCTCTCTCGAGGCCACTCATGGAAGCACGGGGCAACATTTTCACCACACAACACAGCATTTCACCATAACACCACAAAACCATCTTAATTTGGGGGTTTTCCTGCCTAATTGGTCACCACAAGGCAAACAGACAGATTCCCATGATCCTTGTATTTTCAGTAGAATTTTGAAGACAAAGAGCCAACCAGTGTTCTTTCTTTCCATCTATTTCCTTCAGGTGGAAACTGTTCGTCTTCAGGCTGCCTGATCCATGTTGAATGGTCTCCTGAGGTTCATGTATCCTTTTCACATGAGTTTCAAACCAGGAATGCTTAGATGCTAAACTAGGGCAGGGAGCACCTATAATAGGAAGAGCACTCACAGAAGTCAGAGGGATTTCAATTGTTATAAAGCGAAATACCCTGTTTTGTCTCTGGTTTAATTTAAATTTACTGCCAAAGGTCACATGATGCAACCAGTCATGCGGGCAGTCTTCAAGGCGCCCAAGGGACGAGCTTATTCTCTAAGAAGCAATGTCCAGGCGGGATGCCCTTTAGAAGTCTGTGGTTTCCACAGCAAGAGGCTGAATTGTGTTGCTGTCTCTAATTCCAGCTTATAAAAAACATGCAAAAAGATTATCCAAACCCTACAGAGTTTAGTAACTATATTAAAGACAGACTTGCTTTGAACATCCGTGGCCAACATGATCTAGAAGAGGTGGAGTACAATTGAAATTTCTGCCTACAAATTGTTTGTCTTTAAGATTAAACCATTGTTGGAAGATCTTTCTATACTCCCTGGATTTCATTCTGCTTTTGTACTCAGCAGATAACCTTTGATCATGCCTATAAAGGAAAGAGACCAAAACATGAATACTCCTGTTACTATAGAAATTATTCAGATATTGTCATTGTTGGATATTTTAACTAGGTTTTTAAGGTACTCTTTAATTATCAAACCAATAACACAAATCTTTGGTTGTTTAGTGATATCTATTATAGTTCTAATTGGATATATCCTTTAAGTTAGCATTTCTACCTTTAAGAAATTGCCCCATAAGTATACTTGTTCATTAGTCAAATGACATGTGTTCAAGATTACTCATAAGTTAAGAGTGTTTAAATATATTATGATCTATCCATTCAAAGTAATAGCATACAGTTGTAAAAAAGGGAGGGGCAAAATTCATATATTGATGTGGAAAGATCTCCAAGTTATATTATTAAATGAAAAAAATCAAGGGAAAGAACAATGAGGGAGGAAGGAAGGAAGGAAAGAAGGAAGGAAAGAAGGAAGGAAGGAAGGAAGGAAGGAAGGAAAGAAGGAAGGAAGGAAGAAGGGGAAAACAAAGGCAAAAGAGACATTTACTCGCATATACATAAAATAGCTCTGAAAGCTTCATCTTCTGGGGATAGCACCTGGCAGCTAGGGCAGGTACTTTTTTTTTACCTCTTGAATATTTTGAAACATTTTATACTTTTTGAATTTTTAAAACTAAGTGAATACAGTCACATCCTGCATAATGATGCTTTTGTCAATGACAAATCTCATATAAGATGGTGATCCCATAAGATAATTATAGAGCTGAAAAATTCCTATCGACTAGTGACCTCATAGCATCTCAACATCATAGTACAATGCATTCCTTATGGTTGTTAATATAAGGATATAAAGAAAGAAAATTTTGTGTAGCTGTACAAAGTGTTTGTGTTTTAAGCTGTTAAGAGTCAAAAAGTTTTAAAAAATTTAAAAAGTTTATAAAAGTGAAAAAGTTACACTGAGCTGAGATTGATTTATTATTGAAGAAAAAAATATTTTTTACAAATTTAGTGTGGACTACCTGTTTATTAAGTCTGCAATGGTGTGTAGTAATGCCCTAGGCCTTCACATTTACTCACTACTCTCTTATTAAATTATCCAGAGCTTCCAGGCCTGCAAGTGCCATTCATGGAAAATATCTTATACAGGTATACCATTTTTTAATCTTTTCTACCACATTTCTAGTGTATCTTTTCTGTGTTTACATATGTTTACAGACATAAAAGCCAGATTTTACAGTTGCCTACAGTATTCAGTACAGTAACATGCTCTACAGGCTTATAACCTAGGAGCAACAGGCTATTCCAGGTCGCCTAGGTGTGTAGTAGGCTATTCCATCCAGGTTGGTGTAAGGGCACTTTATGATGTTTGCACGGTGATGAAATCACCTCACGATCCATTTCTCAGAGGGCACCCTCATGGTTAAGTGCTGCATGACTGTTTACATGTTTCCTGCACTGTGAGCCCAGAGAGGACATCTCTGTCCTAGTCCCTTGTGGACATCAGTGCCAAGCTCAGGCCCTGATGCACTGCAGGGGATTAGTAAATGAGTATTTTCCACATAACTGTAAGCCCCAAAACAATCTTGTAAGCTTATTATCAATAAAGAGATGTTTTCTGACATGAAGATGCCAGAATAAGTGTGTCTATAGTATTTCCCTTCTAATTCCTTTTACCAAGGCATTGTCACATTTTCTAGAAGTAAAAATATTGTCTAAAATATGGCTTATTTAGGCACTTTGTAGCAAGTTGGTTACAAAATACAAATATACAAATAAAACTCTGTAAACCATTTTAATGAGAACCAGTAAAAAACAAATTAGTAAGCTCTATGAGTTCTTAGCTTTACATTTCATGAATATTAAATGTGAACAACTTGGCATTTATTTGTTAATAATGTCGCTTTACAGAATATTTAAGACCCTTAATGAAGCAATTTGCCAATAATAAAAAGAGAGAGCCTCCAGAGATAATGCTTGTAGTCACACTCTTTCCACAGTTCAGTGACCATGTTCTCAATGTTTTATATTCTAAATTGAACTCAAAACCACAAAAAATTCTTTCTGATCAACTTAAATGTATACTTAAAAGGAGGGAGAAATGTAGAACACAAAACAAAAACCAATCCATACTCTCTGCTGGTTTTGGTTATTGGGTCCAATCTCAAATTAACATTTGGATCTTGATTAAATAAATGAATGTCATCTTACTGGTTAGCAAACCTTTGCTAGTCTCAAAGTTGAGTTCTTCAGCTTGAAACTTTGAAGTAGAGTGAAGTCATATAAAATAAGGAGTGATTGTATAACTATGTGCTTTCCCCCCATCTATTTTTCTTCTTTATTTAAACAAAATCATCTTAATTAGTCTTTTTTTCTCTAATTATGGATTTTTAGAGTTGCTGGTTTTCATGTAACTCACAGGTGAGGTTAAATGCAGAATGTATGAACTTCTGCATTCCCAAGGGAGAGCTAGGATTCTGTAGGAAATGCCCCAGAAGGGACCGGGAAGACTGATGGAGACTGAGGGGTTGGAGACAAGAACGACTTCCAGTGTGGGCTCTGACAGACTGTCTGTATTCTCTTGGTCCTGTGACCCTGGGCAAATTTCACAACCTCTCTAACCTTAATTTGAAACTCTGTAAAATGAGGAAAGTGCTACATGTCTTCAATTCTAAGACATCACCAATTATCAGATGATGCACCATTAATTTATATACTAAGAAAGCACAATTCAATGGTGTGTCATTGTTTGTAAGATGCATCCTAACTTCAGAAATGTTTGTATATTGGGAGGGGTGGGGAGCGTGCATATTAGAATACTTGAAATGCAGTAAAGATATGTGCCTCGTAGAATGGAGAATTGAATGAATGCATGTAAACGTAAATGGTTAGCACAGCACAGAATGTAATAAGTGCCCCCAAAATATTAGCTATGGTTATTATTCTTATTCTCCTCAACTTGAGTAATGACTTATCTTTGGCATAAGTCCAGCCGGACCGAGAGCAACCTGATGCACTAGCAAGGGGCAGGATAGGAGATTGAAAAGTAGACCATGCACAATGGGGACTGGTTCATACCTCTTGATTCTAAGGTCATTTGCAGCCATACATGTATCCATTCCTATATGGTTATGGGACTAGTCACAAGATTTAACTATAAAATAATTCTTATTTGAGTTTCTACCAATATTGTTGCTATTGCTGCCCATCTGTTATTTTTTTACTCCTTCTCACTAATTTCCTATTTCAATGTCCTTAATGATGACAGATAAATTTTTAAATGTTATTGTGATTTTTACACTGGCCTCAAATTATTCAGAAACAAAGCTAATAAGAGATTAGAATTAATTTAGGTACAAGAATTATTTAAAAATAACCAAATAATTGCACAGAAACCCATAACAATACCCTCTCCCAATTTTCTTGAAAAGCTCATACTTTTTATTTTTAAAAGCTCCTTAGATTCAAAGTGGTAAATATATATATTAATTATATTTTATTTCATTTTAATCAAACATAGGGTGTTATATATTAACTCTCTTTTTTTAATGTAACAATTTAAGAAAATACATCTGTGAAATCCCAAGTTTCCTGGGAATCGCAGCATTTGGATTCGAGGTCTGTATTTTGATTGTGTTATTATTAAGCCTTTCTGAGGTTTGCTCCTTAAGCTTTCTCTCTATCCTACTTTAAAATTAAGGGTTTATAATGAGAAATGTTATTTATCATACAAATGGCTCAAGGCCAGGTTCATGTAAGCATTCATTTAATGATTTGCCCAAAAAAGATCTCAGACTTTAACACTCATTTTGTAAAGGCAAGTGCTATTTATTCCAGCTAAGAGAGTTCCTCCCCATTTGTTCAGTGTTCGGCGGGTATCACATGTGTACGAGGCTAGAAGAACCCTAGCTCAAGAAGAAAAGTGGACTCTCCACACCCCTGCCTCTTTGCCAAATTCACTCCTTTGTTTTATCACAAGTCGGAACAGTTGCCAGTGGTCTCAAAGTTCTTTCCCTGGTATTTTTTGAAATGGTTTGCTTTTTGCCCAGGAATTGCTGGGATACTGGGGTGACAGTCCACGCTTAGCATTTCTCTTCTTTTTAAAGCCACTTAACTGTTTCGTAGGTAAATGGTGTTCGCCTTCATCCAATGCCATTTGCTTTGGGGAAGCCTCAAGGATCCCATCAGTCACACAGGGAAGGCCCTGCTTCTGCATCTCTCCACTGGCTTCCTGAGCTGCTGAACTTGTGGGTCTTGCCGATGCACGCTCAGATGTCACAGGCACCCGCCGTGTCTGACAGAGGCTTTTCTGCAAGTCCACCTGTGGGTCTGCCCTTAAAGTCTTTATCAGGCGCAGATTACTTCGCAGAGTGGCTACAAGCTGTGGGGTGATGCTGTCACATGGAGAGACGGGTCACGCTCCCAGAGCACCAGGAAAGAGGCACCGGGAAGCTCAACGCTTAGCGAGTTTCAGAAAACTTTTAGAAAAACAGGACTCAGATAAATTTAATGACTGATCTGTGACGTAAATAGTCTGACAGGAATACAGCAATTGACACCTTGGCCTGGGATTTTAGGCACAAATGAAAAGCAGGTACAAAATATTTAATGTATTATTATTTCCCTGGGTAGCATGATAAACTTCTAGAAGGCTTCATCCAACTACTTTCTGAGTTTCCTGTGACAGTTTCCCCACGATGTAAAAAGTCAATATTAAATATCAATCTTGACAGAGACCAAATTATTTAAATAGAAATACAGATCATAAGACAACAATTTTATATCATAGGAAATATCCGAGTACTTATAAAACTCCTTGGAGCAGAGACGCACTAAACATGTGGGAAGTATTAGCTGTTAAAACCATCGCTCACGAGCTGCTTTGCTGCTCCTCCTTTCAGAGCCTGGCAGTTTCTAAAACCCATCGGTTGTGCTCCTCTGAATCTCCTTTTAGGTTGAAACTAGAAAAATGCCCGCACTCTGTACAAAAGGCTCCTCCCCCTTTTCCCCAGATGTGTACAGTATGGAGTTATAAGGAGAGCCGCCTCTTAGGCCTTATAGAAACTTCTTTGATATTATTTAAATCCATTTTTAAAATTCTTTTAAATCTTTAGATTATATTTTCTTTTATTGTTGTCTTATCCTCTCATCTCCATTGTAATTAGCTACCTACTTTTTTTTTAAGATAGGAAATGTCAAACCTGCAAGCATACTACCAAACTTTGAAACTAACAAAACAATAATCTATGATGGGTGGTTTGCCTCATAAAATTTCTTCTATCATTTCTCCATCCTCCAGTTTGCAATACTTCCTTTACTTATTAGCTGTATTTTTTTTAAATAATATTAATTATTATTTACAGTGTCAGCTGCTTCTTAAACCATTATCTTCTGTGGATAAATCACCATTCTTTGGCACTTTAGTAATAGCAGCTTTTCATTACAATTTACCTAACCTATGTCCATTTCATTCAGACATTCCTGTATTCCTTGTATGTATATTGATCCCCCAAACTCTTACCATCACCCTGCTATTCTCGAGGTTCTGTGCTTTATCCTATTTATAATCGCTTGGCATTCTTTCCCTTAGAAAAAAAAGAGCAAATTAACAACCAATACCTGTTTTTCTCTTTAGCTCTTAACCAGTCATTTCCAACCATATGTACATGCATTTTTTCCCTATATTTGTATCTTCTTAGGATTGCTTAACATGTATTTGCATTGTTCTCTTTCAAATTCAAGTTTATTTGTCTGCTTCTTGCAGAGTAGCTGCATGGGTGATTTTTCAATTTTAGGATGCAAGTGCCTTCAATTCCTTACCCACCAATGTTATCTTACTATCTTGCCCCTCCCCCCACTTTTTTTTTTTTTTTTGAGAAGAGTCAACTCTCCCATCATAATTTTGAATGGGAAGGTTGAAATACCTCCTTTCACCATGCTCTTTCCCTCTCCTTATTCAAGTGGAAACAACAATAATAAATAATAGTCACTGAAAAGGGAAGCGCTGAACTCATTATCTCCTGTCTTTTGCTTCCTGAGAGGGCCTTTAAAATCTATTTACCAGGAGGCTTTAAAATCTACTTACCATACCATACTTACTTCCAGAAGGCAGTAAAACTTCTTAAGATGCTACACACCTAGTTACTTGAAACTAACGATAAATTTGTATGTACAACTATATACAAATAGGTAAATGTGAAATAACTTAAGTAGAAAAAGAAAGAAAGAAAATTTAAAATTCCATCTAAATAAGACTTGCCATGTGGTTGGCAGGCAGAAGATTTCTCCCATGAGCTTTTTTTTTTTAAAGCATGAATGTATGTAGACCACATGTGTTTTCTTTATCACTTGAGATTTAATAGTACACATCCTAAAAAGATGTCTCCATGTTCTGACACAGATTTTGTATGACAACTAAAGAAAGTTACACTATATGGTGAGTCCCCACCCCAAAATACTAAAACACATTAAAAATAATTTACCTTTACAAAAGTTTTATTTTATACAATCCTTTGACAAACTATCTCACAGGCTTTCACAACAATTTGTGATGGCGTAGAGGTAGTTATCACTGTCCTCCCAATGTTTTAGATAATACAAGAAGCTCAAACCCTATGTGACATGTCCAGTATCATAAAGGAGACGATAGAGCCGGAGCTCAAACATGGTCTGCTACAATCAAAGCCACAGCTCTCTCCACTCTGAGACTAGTGTAGGATGCTGACCTCTTAGTTCATGTTCAAGTTTTAAGTCAGGATTCCCAGATGGAAACCCTTTCTTTGCCACTAGCCAGCTATTTATGCTTCATCTCTCTCTGTTTCACTCGCTTCCCTCATAAAATGAGCAGGTACTTCTCAAATTTCTCAGTCTTCCCTGACTTTTGCAGTCTCCAATGGCAACACCACCGGTGCTCTGCCTTTTAATACTAGTCATGTTTACCCTTAGCCTCGATTATATTTTCGTTCATTAATGACTCATCCCTAACCCATATTATAGATTGCATTTTACTTATTCCATTTCTTTCCTGGCTTCAGTTGTTGCTTGTAAAAAAAGTGTTCAGATTTATATCCACCAATACCGATTGAGTATCTGCTACATCAGATGATGTACTAGGTCTCCAAGGCTGCCCATTGAGCCAGGAATCATTCTCCCCCTCAAGCCAAGACACCACCATTCAGGTGTGCATCACATTAGCTCTGCCTTCCTCTCCCACTCTCCGCAGGTCCTGGGCTAAAGAGGCCTGCGTTTCATCTCACCATCCTCCCCCTTCCAAAGCTTGATGGTCCCCCTTAAATTCACCCTCCAGCAGAATCCTTCTCCCCAGGAAATCAGCGCCACGGCTTTCATTACCTTCCCCCACACCCAGATTCTCTTCCCCATTTCCACTTCAGGATGTGCCATTCCAAGAGACTTGCTTACTTCGTGTCTACAGAAATTGGATGTGTTTGCCCTCCCACTCAAAAAATTTTTTGGCAAGGAGCTTTTTCTTGCCTCTTCTATTGCACGTCTTCTTCACGGTTTTATTTTCCGGACTAACACTAAACCACTCATCTGATTTACAATGTTGCTGCATTTCTTTGGCCCCTCTGGCAACCATTTGATTTCTGAATATTTATCTGTGACATTTTTATCTGTGACCTACTTATAATAACAGTACTGTGAAATCGGGTCAGAAGTTCTCCTTCTTTTCCAGAAATTTTGTCCAAAATCAGCATCTGTTACCCTTCTCTTAAAACTTACCTCATATGCGCTCACTCACAACCTTTTCTGGACATGGAACGGGTTCTTGAAATGAAATCAGGTGCCAGTACAACCAAAGTTCTACACTGTTGTCCGTGTAGAGTTGTTGCCTGCCCCTTTCAGCCTCACTTGGATTTTATAGAGTAATAGTCTCTTTTCCCCTTTGTAACACTACATAGGCCTTTATTTCTCTTTGGTTACCTTATTTTCTTTCTGGGATTTTAGAGACATCAACCTGTTCAGCAGCAGCAGTTAATTGGCCCCTACTGTATGCAAGGCATGGTTCTCAGTGTTGAGAAGTAGAAATGTAAGACATAGTCCTGCCTTCTAGAAAAGTATAATCTAGTTGTGGAATCAGGTCATGAGTATATCATGTGATGTACTAAGTAGAGTACTGAATTGGAATCCAGACCCCCTTGGGCCCGTTCTAGCTCCATCCACAATTCAATGTTGAGGCCTTGATGAAGGTTACTTCTGTGTAGCCTAGTCACCACCCCAGTAACAAAGGGTTTGTGTGGTTGACCTGGGTTCAAGAGAATTGCACTGCACCTGGGGATTGTTAAACAAAATAAAAGTGGAAACAAGATCAGAGGGACCCGTGTTTTAAAGCATAAATAATCATAAGACTATCACTAAATGGATTGTTCCTGCTTAATTTAATTATGTATCCTGTTTACTTATTTTATCAAGATCCTGAAGGACCCTCTATAGTTTATTAGTCAATATACTATATGGGAAATAATCATATTTAAAATATATATGAATGTGTGTATTGTATTCATGCTTTTTTCCACACTTGAAAGTAATTCACAGAATTTTGTTCTTTAAAACTGATCATTCAGAGCACTAGCCTTCCCCCAGGTGCTGGGTGTCACTGATATTTTGCTGCCTCCCCTCTGGCTTATGTCCTGGAGGGCAACTGAGTATTGATGAAAAGGGGAAATTAACCACAGGGCCATCAGAGGGGACTGCCTGCCTGAGGATAGAGAGCCCGCGGGGCCGGAGCCAGGAATAGCCCTCAGCAGGATTCCTGAGCGATAATCAGGCAGCAGCGTGACCCATGCAGGCTTCCCGATAGGGGCTGGAGGTCTTATCAGTCCTCATGCCCTCCGTCCTCTCCAGAAAGAGGTGCTGTGGGCCGCTGGAGGGAGGCAGGCGACCCCAGGCCCGCAGAGGCCAGGCAGTGGCTGCGCTCTCACCAGGGCAGAAGTCAGCCATGGCTGCTCCTCTTTCCTCCGTCTGTCCTTGACTGGCTTTGCCCTTGGCAAGGACCTTCCGTGGCCCCTGTTGCTGGCTCCGTGCCCAAAAGCAGTGGGCGGTGCACCAGCCGGCCTGGTGGGAAGGCCGGATAGAGGTGCGCCTCCTTTTCAGCCCTCGCCGCCCCATCATTCACTGGGTGACAGACGCATTGTTCTCGGGAGAGGTGGCAGCTGGACCAGCCTCCTCTCCCTGCGCCCCCTCCCTGCGCCCGCGTGGGGCGTGCTGCCCAGCGGCCCACCCTGCACAGCCAGCGCTCCCAGCACTTGTTAACAACACCTGCTAGAAGAGTCTGAGTGAGACTGGCTGTCCGTGCAGGGGGCTTTTATGTTTTTGCCATGAAGGGGGAGGCTGGAGCTGTCCCTTGGGACCAGAAAGAGCAAGGATGGGGAGGGGGAGGGGAAGCGCGGAGGCGGCCGGGGCGGGGGGGGGGGTGGTTGCGAGTGAGAAAGCCAGCATGGCCTGAACCGCTTCGCCTGGCTACGGGACTTGCTCTCTGCCTCCTACCTGACTCCGAAGGACTGGGTTGTTTAGGGAATTTTCAAATCACCTCGTTCGTCATACTGCAAGGAGACAAGTGCCCCCCACCCCCCGCAATGGAATCTGCATCTGCCCCTGAAGGGGCTTTGCAGAGTGCGCCTCACTTTTCCTGGGAGGGAGGGAAAAGGGCCCCTGAGTGAAGGACTAAATCTCATTAACTCTTTTTAAATGGATGCTTAATTTGCATAACGCAAATGCATTTCCAAGTGCCGGCTGAAATTTCCTCCTCCAGTCACTTAAAATAAGATGACAAAACCTGGGGAGAGAAGCAAGATGGCGGCGATATAGGCAGACGCGTCCCAGGTCTTGTCCCAGAGCAAACGGAGTAAGCAGCTGAAACTAATAACACCCACCCCGAATTGGCAAATTTACTCAGCTGGTGAGACGGTTTGCAGCCGGGAAGGGCAGACCTCCCCTGGAAAGGTTAAAAACCAGGGATCTGGGCAGGAAAGTTTGCCAGACCTGAGCCCAGAGGGCCGGAGGGAGACCGCATGGCAGACAGCCGCGTCTCTTGGGACAGACACAGACCCTGACCGGGGTAAGGAGTTCCTCGGGTTTGCTGGCACCAGGAGATTTGAGATTTGGATTTTGTGATTGCGGAGAACTGAGACTAAAGGGGGCATCCTGAGGAACTGATCAGACCATGCAGTGCCCATAAGAGAGGAGCGTTTCCCAGACCATGCAGTGCTGGTAAGAGAGGAGCGTTTCCCAGACCGCAGATCCAAGCAACAGCAGCCCCCTGATCACCGCAGCCTCCTGATCACCACAGCCTCCTGATCACCACACCCTCTGTCTGTGGAACAGCAGCTGTACGTGAAGCCTCCCCCCACCAGCCAGAAGAGCCAACACAGCTGTGAACAACACCCACCAGAGGAGCTGCTGCCAACTGGAAAGCAGCTGCTACCGCAACCGTCTGAGCAGCAACCACAACCCAAGGAGCCCCTGCCACCCAGGGAGCAGCCACTGAACATCTCAACATCTACATATGTCAGCGAGATCAAACATGGGTAGGCAAAGAAACCCCCAAAGGAAAGAAAAGGAGGACTCGCCAGAAAAGCAGCTAAGTGAGACAGAGATATGCAACATGACGGAAAAAGAATTCAGAATAAGGTTCCTAGAGTACATGCACCAGATGTTCAAGAAGCAAGAAGAAACAGATGAAAAACTCAACTACTTATGCAAGAAGCTAGAAGAAACAGATGAAAAAATCAACAACTTAAGTAAGTCCCAAGAAGAAATGAAGAGCGACATAGCTTCAATAAAAAACTCCATTGAAAGTATCAACAGTAGACTGGGAGAAGCGGAGGACCGAATTAGTGAATTAGAAGACAAGGAAGCAAAACACACTCAAACTGTACGGCAAATGGAGAAAAAAATTAAAAGACAGGAGGAGAGCCTAAGGGAGCTTTGGGACAACATGAAACGAAACAACATACGAATAATAGGGGTGCCAGAACAACAGAAAGATGAACATGGATTAGAAAACCTATTCGAAGAAATAATATCAGAAAACTTCCCTGAGGTGGGGAAGAAAAAAGTCACACAAGCCCAGAGAGTCCCTAACAAGGTGAACCCGAAAAGACCCACACCAAGACACATCATAATTACCATGGCAAATGTTCAGGATAAAGAGAGAATCTTACAGGCTGCAAGAGAGAGACGGAAAGTAACATACAAGGGAGCTCCCATTAGATTATCAAATGATTTCTCAACAGAAACACATCAGGCCAGAAAAGAATGGACGGAAATCTACAAAGTGATGCAAAGCAAAGGACTGAATCCAAGAATACTCTACCCAGCAAGGCTATCATTCAAAATTGAAGGGGAAATAAGAAGCTTCACAGACAAAAAAGGGCTAAGGGAGTTTATCACCACCAAGCCAGCCATGCAAGAAATGCTAAAGGGACTGGTGTAAAAAGAAGAAATATCAAGCTCAGAAAGAAAACAGCCACACACACACACAAAAAAAGAAATGGCTACAAACAAGTACCTTTCAATAATAACTTTAAATGTAAATGGACTAAATGCTCCAACCAAAAGACATCGAGTGGCTGAATGGATAAAAAAACATGACCCATACATCTGCTGTCTACAAGAGACCCACCTCATTAGAAGGGACTCACACAGACTGAAAGTGAAGGGATGGAAAAATATCTTTCACGCAAATGGAAAGGAAAAGAAAGCTGGGGTAGCAATACTTATATCTGACAAAATACATCTCAAAGTGAAGGCCATAACCAGAGATAAGGAAGGCCACTTCATAATACTAAAGGGATCAATACAACAAGAAGATATAACCCTGGTAAACATATATGCACCCAATGCAGGAGCACCCACATACATAAGAAAACTTCTGGAAGATATCAGGGGAGAGATCGACAACAATACAATCATAGTAGGGGACTTTAATACACCACTGACATCACTGGATAAATCCGCTAGACAAAAACTCAGCAAAGAAACAGCAATCCTAAATGACTCACTAGATCAGATGGACTTAATTGACATCTTCAGAACACTTCACCCCACAGCTGCGGAATATACATTCCTCTCAGGTGCTCATGGGACATATTCAAAAATAGACCACATATTGGGTCACAAGCAAAGTCTCCACAAATTCAAGAAGATTGAAATCATAAAAAGCTTCTTCGCAGACCACGATGGCATAATGTTAGAAATAAACTACAATAAAAACAACCCAAAATACTCAAACACTTGGAAGCTGAATAGCATGTTATTAAATATTGATTGGGTTACCGATGACATCAAAGAAGAAATTAAAAACATCCTGGACACTAATGACAATGAAAACACAACAATCCAAAACCTCTGGGACACAATGAAAGCAGTCCTGAGAGGAAAGTTTATAGCTCTACAGGCCTATCTCAAAAAACAAGAAAAAATGGTAGTCAATCATCTAACTCTACAACTCAAAGAATTAGAAAGAGAGCAATAAGAAAACCCCAGAGTGAGCAGAAGGAAGGAGATAATAAAGATTAGAGCAGAAATCAATGAAATAGAGACCAAAAAAACAATACAGAAAATCAATGAAACCAAGAGCTGGTTCTTTGAAAGGATAAACAAGATTGACAAACCCCTAGCCAGGCTCACCAAGAAGCAAAGAGAGAGGTCCCAAATAAACCAAATCAGAAATGATAGAGGCGAAATAACAACAGACCCCACAGAAATACAAATGATTGTTAAACAATACTACGAGCAACTCTACTCCAACAAACTAGACAACCTGGAGGAAATGGACAAATTCCTAGAAAAATACAACATTCCAAAACTCAATCAGGAAGAATCTAAAAACCTCAATAGGCCAATAACTATGGAAGAAATTGAAGCAGTCATCAGAAAGCTTCCAGCAAACAAAAGCCCAGGGCCAGACGGCTTCACAGGGGAGTTCTACCAAACATTCAAGGAAGAACTAAAACCTACCCTCCTCAGACTACTACAAAAAATTCAAGAGGAAGGAACGCTTCCAAGCTCATTCTATGAAGCCAGCATCACCCTAATACCAAAACCAGGTAAAGACATCACAATGAAAGAGAATTACAGGCCAATATCCCTCATGAACATAGATGCCAAAATCCTCAACAAAATCTTAGCAAATCGGATCCAGCAGTACATCAGAAGGATCATACACCATGACCAAGTAGGATTTATCCCAGAGATGCAAGGATGGTACAACATCCGTAAATCAATAAATGTGATACATCACATAAACAAATTGAAAGAAAAAAACCACATGGTCATATCAATTGATGCAGAAAAAGCATTCGACAAAATCCAACACCCATTTTTGATAAAAACTCTCAGAAAGGTGGGAATAGAAGGATCATACCTCAACATAATAAAAGCCATATATGACAGGCCCACAGCCAACATCATACTCAATGGTCAAAAACTAACACCATTTCCCCTAAGAACAGGAACAAGACAGGGATGCCCACTCTCACCACTCCTGTTCAACATAGTACTGGAAGTATTAGCCATTGCAATTAGGCAAGAAGAAGAAATAAAAGGCATCCAAATTGGAAAAGAGGAAGTAAAACTGTCCTTATTTGCAGATGACATGATATTATACATACAAAACCCTAGAGACTCCATCAAAAAGCTACTAGACTTAATACATGAATTTGGCAATGTAGCAGGATACAAAATTAACCCCAAGAAATCTGAAGCATTTCTATACACCAATAGTGAACTTTCAGAAAGGGAGATCAGAAAAACAATCCCATTTACCATCGCACCAAAAAAATTAAGATACCTAGGAATAAACTTAACTAAAGAGGTTAAAGACCTCTACTCAGAAAACTACAGGACGTTGAAAAAAGAGATAGAGGAAGACATAAACAGATGGAAGAACATACCATGTTCTTGGATTGGTAGAATCAACATCATTAAAATGTCCATACTACCCAAAGCAATCTATACATTCAACGCACTTCCCATTAAAATACCAATGGCCTTCTTCAAAGATCTAGAACGAACTCTCCAAAAATTCATCTGGAATAAAAAAAGACCCCGAATAGCTGCAATGATCCTGAGAAAGAACAAAGTAGGTGGGATCTCAATGCCAGATATCAAGCTGTATTACAAAGCCACTGTTCTCAAAACTGCCTGGTACTGGCACAAGAACAGACATATAGATCAGTGGAATAGAATAGAGAGTCCAGAAATTAGCCCGAACCAATATGCTCAATTAATTTTTGACAAAGGAGGCATGAACATACAATGGAGCCAAGATAGTCTCTTCAATAAATGGTGTTGGGAAAATTGGACAGACATATGCAAGAAAATGAAACTAGAGCACCAACTTACACCATACACAAGAATAAACTCAAAATGGATAAAGGACTTAAATGTACGACAGGAAACCATAAAAATTCTAGAAGAATACAAAGGCAACAAAATCTCAGACATATGCCAAAACAATTTCTTCACTGATACAGCTCCTAGGGCAGTTGAAACTAAAGAGAAAATGAACAAATGGGACTACATCAAAATAAAAAGCTTCTGCACAGCAAAAGAAACCATCAACAAAACAACAAGAAAACCCACCTCGTGGGAAAACATATTTGCCAACGTCATATCTGATAAGGGCTTAATCTCCAAAATTTATAGGGAACTCATACAACTTAACAAAAAGAAGATAAACAATCCAATCAAAAAATGGGCAAAGGATCTAAATAGACACCTTTCAAAAGAGGACATTCAGAAAGCCCAGAGACATATGAAAACATGCTCAAAGTCACTAATCATCCGAGAGATGCAAATCAAAACAACAATGAGGTACCATCTCACACCTGTCAGAATGGCCATCATCAACAAATCAACAAACGACAAGTGCTGCAGAGGATGTGGAGAAAAAGGAACACTTGTGCACTGCTGGTGGGAATGCAGACTGGTGCAGCCACTATGGAAGGCAGTATGGAGGTTCCTCAAAAAATTGGAAATGGAACTCCCATTTGACCCTGTGATCCCACTTCTAGGAATATATCCCAAGAAACCAGAAACACCAATCAGAAAGGATATATGCACCCAGATGTTCATAGCAGCACAATTCACCATAGCTAAGATCTGGAAACAGCCTAAGTGCCCATCAGTAGATGAATGGATTAGAAAACTGTGGTACATCTACACGATGGAATACTATGCTGCTGTTAAAAAGAAGGAACTCCTACCATTTGCAACATCATGGATGGAACTGGAGAGCATTATGCTAAGTGAAACAAGCCAGTCAATGAAGGAAAAATACCACATGATCTCACTCATTCATGGATAACAAAGACCATTACAAACTTTTGAACAATAATAGATACAGAGGCAGAGCTGCCTCAAACTGATTGTCAAACTGCAGTGGGAAGGCCAGAGAGAGTTGGGGGGCAGGAGGGAGGGGAGTAAGAGATCAACCGAAGGACTTGTATGCATGCATATAAGCATAACTAATGGACATAAGACACTGGGGGGTAAGGGAGGGTAGGGGTTTGTCAAGGGCGGGGGGGGGGGGGGAGAAAGGATACTTATGTAATACCCTTTGTAATACTTTAAGCGAAAAAAAAAAAAATTAAAAAAAAAAAAAAAAAAAGATGACAAAACCTGAACTTGCTTTCACTGCTCAACTTCTTGTATTAAATAAAGTATTACCACAGTCTCCTGGTTGCAAATCTGAGGTCCTCTTGCCTTTCCCTCTACTTCGCCTGGCGGCCCACCAGCTGAGAAGTCTGTCCCTTCTTCCTGTGCACCATCTTTTACAGAGGTCTTTCTTGGTGTTTTCTTTCTTTCTTTTCTTTTCTTTTTTTGTTTTTGTTTGTTTTGTTAATCCTCACCCAAGGATATTTTTCCATTGATTTTTAGAGAGGGTGGAGGGAGCAGGAGGGACAGAGAGAGAGAAACATTCATGTGAAAAAGACACATCAATTGGTTGCCTCCTGCATGCACTCAGTACATGCAGGGAATCGAGCGTGCAACCGAGGTACATGCCCTTGACTAGAATTGAACCCTAGACCCTTCAGTCTGCGGGCCAAGGCTCTATCCACTGAGCCAAACCAGTTAGGGATTCCTTGGTGTTTTCATGGACACTGCCGTCCTAGCTCAGGCAGTAATCTCTCTCCCGCTCCTGCACCATAGTCATGGTCTGCAGTCTCTCACTTTCCAGATTTCTGGCCCCCTAGTCCAGGGGGCATGGTGCTGCCATTCTGTCATCTGCTGATCATCTCAAAGACATGAAATGACTCCCTCGTCTCTATAGCAAAAACGTGCAGCTCCAAGGACATGCAAGACTTTGGTGGGACAGTCAAGACTTTGCAAGAGTTTATTTGCTGACATCATTTGCTTCCTCTCTATTCAGACTCCTGGTTTCAAACCTCCCCCCAACCCCCACGGTTGCTGCTGTTAACAGATGGGTACACTTCCAAACAGTTTCTCTGCAGGGAAACAACTCTCTGAGCTGGAGGGCTTCGCCTTGTGAGCATCGTATATAATGCACCTAACAACAGCAACACACAGCGTCCCACTGGACTCTGATTTCTGGAGGAAGGAACAAGTCATGCACAGAGCTAAGGAAGTTTGCAGTCTGCCAAGGGTGGTAAAAGCAATCTCTTCTTTCATCTATTTTTGTAAAAGTAGCAGAAGCTATCGTCTCTCATTTCCTGGGCTGATAATTTTATCCCTCATGACCTGTCTTTAGCCCCAGAGAAGGAAGTCATTTCATTCGAGTCATGAGAATGGAGAGGTACTTGTAGCTCTTCCACGTCTCCTTGTCAGCACGCGGCCCCTTCTGTTGCCACGTCTTCTCTCACCTGCTTCTGGCGTTAATCTTGCCAGTAAATGGCAAGAGGACAGAAGAATTAGCTGTTGGAGTGGTGACCCGACACAATGGGCTGACCCAGGCGTCTGGGAACACTTTATTTATTTGATAGCATTTCCTCAGGACTGACAGGCAGCCCTTCCTTCTGAAACCGCTCTCAGGCCACCAGCATCCTCTGACATCGAGTGTGTGCAGTTGGCAGGAGGCCAGACCCGACCTGCGTACCTACTACATGTTGTCCTAGAAACACATCAAGGTTGTGCTTCCTGGCAGGTGAACCTCACAGAGCCCTGCCACAGTGCTGCTTGTGCTGCTTGTGCTGCTGCTGCTGCTGCTGCTGCTGCTGCTGCTGCTGCTGCTGCTGGGAGAAAGAAAAAGAACCCACCAAGTACATGGAAGGTCAGGGCTCGCACCCGTTCTCCGAGCCAACAAAATCAGTAAAGAATAACGTGTCTGGGTGTCCTTGGAGTTACAAGCACACACACTCGTTCAGGTCTATATAATGACGAGCTCACTCTTCGTAACCACACCTGTGCACATTGGAAACCTTCAGTGGCCTGTGATGCAGTGTGTGTGCCAACCATGTCACCATTGAGCCAGAGCAACTTTTTCTGTTTTGAAGAACAATTTCCAAGAGGATGTTTTTCTTTTTTTGCAGCAAGTCAAATATCAGACAGAGTGTTTTGGGTTATAGGGGCGAGGGGGAAGGGGAGGTGAGTAAGGAGGTGTCAGTTTATTTATAAATAAATGGCTGTTTGCTTTCTTATCTTTTGAACCAAATATAGAGATTTCTCTGAAGATGTGTACACCGACGCTCTGTGAATGTGGTGAGCTTAGTAGTTGGTGGGAACATAACCTGCTGCCCACTCCCAGGGGAAGACGCTCCTGAGTGAGTCAGACGCCTGTGAATGGTGTACATTCAAGACCATCGCAGCCTCGTGTGGCGCATCCTAGAGGTAGAGGTGTGAGAGTTGCACTGGGAGACCGGATGTGTGCCTACGCTGGCACCGCGGGTCACCTCAGCCTTCCTGAGAGAAGGGAGGTGGGACAAGTCCCATGGCAGCCACACATACTCAGGGTACTCCAGCCTTTAGAAGAAGCACCCTTATTTGCTCTACATGCTTTTTCAGCTACTGCCTCATATCCATGGTCTTCTGCTGGGCAACATTTCTAGTGTTGGATCTATGGTAGCTCTTTTCCTTACCTATTTACTTCTCCATTCCTTCTATCTGCCTTTTGTCCTAAGCAATCGCCTAAATCCTATGCCCTTCGGTACTTTCCACTTTTCCTCCTTTTCTCCCATCACCTATTCCTGTCATTCTCATTGCCGGTAATAGCTATTTTTAAAGTCATCTTCTTGATGACTTTCATCTTGCCTCTCAGCATTGTGGATTCTACTTCATGAAACTATAGAAAGCAATCATCTCCAGACATTTTCCTCAGTTTTATGACCATTTTGTATATAACACCTGTCTTGGCATTAGACTTTACTTCCATTTCTACCATATCAGATAATAATAAGATCCCCTTCTCTCTCTCTCTCTCTCTCTCTCTCTCTCTCTCTCTCTCTCTCTCTCTTCCTCTCCCCTCTCTCTCCACACTCCATCTCCTTATACTTTCTTGGTAGTATTTAAATACTCCCGTATTTTCTCCCGGTCCTTTACCCTAGACCAGTGGTCGGCAAACTCATTAGTCAACAGAGCCAAATATCAACAGTACAATGATTGAAATTTCTTTTGAGAGCCAAATTTTTTAAACTTAAACTATATAGGTAGGTACATTGTTATTAACTTAATTAGGGTACTCCTAAGCTGGCCTTTGCTAAAAACATCCTCAATCTGATTGAGGTACGTTCGCTGAGGTCAACCCCTTCCAACTCTCCCATCCACACTCATCTTGTATACTTGTTTCGTCTATCTCCTTTCGTTCATCCTCTCTATATGTCCAAACCATCTCAACATACCTTTCTCAATCCTTGACATTATATCTTCTTTCACTCCACAACATTCCCTACAGTTAACTTAATAAACTTAAAGTTTTAAGTCAACTTTGCACTGTATGTGCGTGCCCACACGTGGTATTTTGTGGAAGAGGCACACTCAAGGGGCCAAAGAGCCGCATGTGCCTACCACTGCCCTAGACCTCTTTGCTGGAATTTCCCCTCTTCCCACTATATTTTATCATTAACCATTCATACCCACCCCACTTGATTTTCTTCCCTCCACTCATCTGAAACAGTGTTTTCTAAGCTCACTAAAGACCTCCTTTGTTAATAAGTCTGATGAACATATTTTATCTTTATTTTATTTGACCGTTGCTCATATATTGTCACTGAAGATTGCATCCTCCTTTCCAAATGTTTTCTTTCATGGTTTCCATAAAGCCTTTATCTGTTCCTGCACCCTTGCCTGAGTGGGGAGTTTATCCTAGTGTTCCTACAGAATTCTGTGCATATGACTACCATGTGATCATCTGTGGACATGAACAGGAATATTTTCTCCATTAAACTATAGTATCCTTAAGGATAGGAACTGTATCATTTTGGTTTTTGAATCCTTAGTGCCTAGATTAGTGTCTTAATCAATAAATATTGGTTTATTGACTCTTAAACAAGCAAGAAACTTTTATTCTATGACTTCGGTTTTAATATAAGTGTGGCAGGAACTGCTCATTGCCTCTGATATCTGTTTTCCCCCCTGTTTTTTGTAATGGAATCTTGTATATGTTCAGTTGAAAAACTGTACTTCCCAGCCTCCCTGGTGTGGCCATATGGCCATACTCAGGGTAACGAGATGGAGGTAGAAATATTGTGTAGTACTTATAGAGGCTCTTTAGAAGGAAGGGGCACCCCCTTCTCTCATTATTTCCTCTAAGGTGAAGTGAATGGCTCTATTTACCCTCTCATGACCTTGGGAATGGATGGCAGAGCAGGAGGAAAAAAGGAGCCTGGGTCCCTAATATTTTGATTGGGCTACTGCACCAGCCTTGCACCAAATACCTCTGGACTTTTTAATGTAAGATAATAGACTCTTAAACTCTTTAATTCAATCTAGGTGGATCTCTTACTATCAGTAGAATTTAATCCTAACTTACACATATCCTAAAATAAAAATACTTAATGTAGGTTGACACACCTGAATGCTGGAGAGTTTGAGCCTTTGAGTCTCTAATTCACTGAGTCTACAGGGGAAATGAGGGACAGCAGTCTAGGGCTGGGAAAAGCATAGTGGTCAGATGAACAATAATATGCTTGATGCCCATGGCTGAATGGGTTTGTCTGGAGCCATGGAAAAAAAGGAAAGAGTGCAAGTTTAGCACACTTCGACATTGTTATTCAATAGCCAATTTTTGAGGAGTAAATGATTGGATTAAAACTGTACTAATTTATTCAAAAGAATTATTGGATTAAATAGGTCAGTTATTTCAGTCTAAGTAGTTATTTTCTTTCTAATTATTTTTAAATCAGATTTCTTGCAAGTTGCTCATTCTAAGACCAAATGGATATTCAGCCACCAAATAGGACATGTCAAACCACAGGAGCATGTCACTAGGGTCCAGGGAGAGTTTTAGTTCTAAGTATAGGAGCTACAAGTAATGTTTGGAAGAAGCATTGTGAATCTAAAAGGCATGGACTACAACCAGTAGAGATGCAGTCTGGGTGGTTAACTAATTCTTCAGTGTCTTAGGAAAGCATGCAATTTATTTATCCTTAGCAGTGTTCAAAATATTTGGTGGCCATAATGTAAAAATATGTTTTGAAATAATTTGAATACCTGAATGCCTGTGAAAGAGTCCAGACCCATGTATTTACACTGGGAAGTTTGATAAGCGATGTTTTTCCCATATAGGCATGCAATTGATTTAACTATAGGCTTGACCCATGGAATTCCCTTGTCAACTGACAGCCATGAGAAAACTCACTCTTGCACTGCAGTGCTCCTCCTGAAAATAGAGCAGGCACTTCTTGCCCTTTCTCACAGTCCTCGCGGCTGCAGGGAAACAAGAATGCTCTTTGTCAAGGGCATACCCAGGAGGAGCATTTCGGAGCTCAATTTTCTCATGGTGTATTCAAATAAAAAGGAATGAAGAGGATTCCGTTTGAAATATGTCCAAGTGTTTCTAGTATCATCCTATTTCTGTGTCATATTTTGAAGCAAATAAGATGGTAAGAAATCAAATATAGAGAAAGTCAGCTGAAGGCCTAATGTCCTGAAAAACGGCCATTTATAAAGCTTACCATTATAAAGTGTACCGTGTCTTCTTTTATTCCTCCTTTTCTGAAATAAAATGTTTGATAACCTGGTACCCTGAACCAACAAAACATACAAACAGAAATGGTTACCAGAAGTGTCTGTCACCTCAACGCATCTCAACATACGTATAGTCAGTCATTTCTTCAGTAGTTTTGGGCTTAGCGTCCTTTCAAGCACAGTAATGAGTCATGAATCAAAAACGTTTTAACTAGAGAAGGGGGTCCCAGTTCATCATCGACATAGACTAATCCTAAATCAGGGTGCTCCGTGTCCTGAAATCATCCCATCCAGGACTCAGTAGGAGGTGGCACCTCCTCAGAATTGCCTAGCAATTTACTGCTGCTCTTGGTTTGATCCAATGTGTTACTGTAGTTGGGGACAGCACATACTGGGCACTCAGTTAAGACAAAACATTGAAGGGGGTGTGAAGTTTTTACTTTTAATTAGTTTTTAATTAATCCTTCACTAGTAAATTAATTGGATAAAATCCTTTTTAGTTTTCATTTTGCATTTGGATAATCAACTCATATGCTCACCAATTACAGTCTCCATAGCCATTATTGATTTAATGCTAATGACTGAAAACTATTTTTAAATGAACACATGAAGTGTTTTAAATTTCATGCAATGTGACTTCCATGCTATTCACATACCAAAATGATTAAAAGAAGGGTCTCTGTAGTCAGGCTGCCAAGGATGGAATCCTCACTCTGCCATCTACTAGTTGTGCAATCAGGGAATGTTACTTCACCCAGCTGTACTCGCTTCCTCAGATGTAATATATGGGGATGAATATAGTACCTATCAACAGCAACTACTCAAACTTGATTATGTACAATGGAAAGCATCAAATAATGCAGAATGGAAATTGCTATACAGAGGAAAGAATTCCAACATTATAACTAAGGTTTATGTGTGACTGAGCCTTGAACTTTTGTCAGTCTAATCCAGTCTTGCACAACCATATAACTCTCTAGGTAAAATGTCTTTAAGTGGATTGCATACATAGTCTGTTAATTCATTGGTCTGCTGCAATGACATTACAGATGTGATTATAAAATTGCAGGATGGACTAAAAAATGTAAATTACTATGCCAAAACTTACACGTCCAAAGTGCTGTTGGGCCTTCAAAGCTATCCTTTGTAAGATGTTTCTATAAACTTATTCTAATATTACTATGACTATTAAATATGTTATTGGTTCTTTTGTATTGAAAAGACCCTCAGAAATAGTGTAGAGGGTACATGCAAAAATTAATCAAATCCATTCCACCTCTCATCTGACGCATTGTGACTATTCCCCAAAATCATATTTAGCCTTAAACACAATCAATACCAATAAAAGTCCAAAGAATAAATAACTGGCCCTGAAAGGAATGAATACATGTATTCCTCGCTCATCCATAAATATTTATCTCAACGCACTACTAAAAAGGCTTTTACAATATCGATCCCACTGTCTTACGTGAAATATTTCCTCAAGTAATAGTTCTGATAGGAATGTGTATAAATCCTGGCATGTATTTAATTAAATAAAAGCTATCCAGACCGAGCTGGGCTCCAGTTACAAAGCCGCGAGTTTCATAGGCCCAGGGAGGCCGACCTTGCGAAGCAGGGTGAGGACAGCCTCCTGGGTCCGCTCCTGGTGCATCCGGAGGGCCTGCTGCTTCCCAGATATTGAAGATGTGCAATGAAACCCCGAGGGCCGAATCCCAGGGGCCAGCAGTTAGGGCGAGGCATCCTGGAATCCCATGAGAAACTCTCTGGACCTAGTAGTTCATCTACATCAAGTGAGTCTGCAAACAAAAGCCACGAGAGTTTAAAAAGACCGCGCTGCTGGCGACTGCCCTGGCCACGCACGTTTAGCCCACAAAGCTCACGGTGGTAGGAAAAAGCTGGAAAGAGACTAAGGGAGTTAGAGGGAGGGAGAGAAGGCCAGGTCCTGCGTTAGGGATCAGGATGCTAAACTGCGCCACCTTCCTCCCCCCACACTCTGCACCCTCCCCGCCACCCCCATCCTCACCCCTGCCCCCAACCCCACCCTCACTCCCACCCCCAGGGCTCTCTTAGCGCTTGTTTTCTCTCCAAGGAAGCTGCAGCCCCAGGTACTCCTCCGCCATCCCTGGACATCTGCTGGGCTTGTCTATTTTCTGCTACAGGCAGAGGACAGGAAGGAAGAGTTTGTTTCCTGTAAATACAGGGAGAGAAAATTACAGCTATGATTGTTTTGACAACGGAAGCCCTCCCTGAAACTGGTAACACGGTTCATTCCTGACAGGCATCGGCCCTGCGTTGCAAGCTCTCGGCAGAAATTCCTCCCAAGGGGTCCCCGGGGGAAGCTGAAAGACTTGATGGCTTTGCATTAGATGTCTAATGGCATAAAGATGTAATCCTGGGCCATCTTGATATCGGGCTGTGCGAGTGGAATGCAGCCTGCGTTTTGATGAATGTTTTGATGCAAGCCCCCCCCCCCACCCCCTCCCCATCCCCTACCCCACCTCCCACCCCCCCCACCACCCCCACCACCCCCCACCACCTCAGATGAGCATGCTGGAGCTTGACCTTGAGAGCGAGGGCGCTCACACCCGTTTATATGCAAACACACAACCCAAGTTTGAAAGCGCCTTGATAACTCACGTTATTTTCCTTTAAACGATCTCCTCTTGTCCTCTGTTCTCCCAAACGTCATTTCTTTTGAAGATTCCTTGGCTTTTAAAACTATATAAAGAGCCCTGACCGGTTTTGCTCAGTGGATAGAGCGTCGGCCTGCAGACTGAAGGGTCCCAGGTTCGATTCTGGTCAAGGGCATGTACCTTGGCTGCGGGCACATCCCCAATAGGATCGATGTTTCTCTCTCATCGATGTTTCTAACTCTCTCTCCCTCTCCCTTCCTCTCTGTAAAAAATCAATAAAATGTATTTAAAAAATAAAAATAAAACCATATAAAGATACATACATATTCAAGTAAAAGCTATAATAAATTACCAACTCTATACTGTGTTTCCTGCCTCCTTCTTTCAACATTTGAAGATGTGTCCACCTGTTTGGGGGGAATGTATTTGACCATGATCCTTAGACATAAACGTGTTATTTTTAGATGTTTTAAAATAATCTTTTGCCTGATTGGTGTTTGAAATCTAAAAAGAAAGGAGGAAGGAACTAACCAAAGATTGTTGGGTTAGGAGCCAGAGAAATATCTACTACTATGTCCGCTTACTAACGAGAATGAGATATGTTACTCAAAAGGAGTGGTTATCTCCTATTGATAGGAGAATCAACTTAAATTTGATAGTTGAAGTAGGATTCATATTTATGTCAAACACATTCAGAAGGGGTTGTTTAGGTTTCTTTGCTGAACTTGTAACAATCAGAGAACACCCTACGTTGAATTAAGTGAATGGGATGATTTTTGCTCTTGTCTATCTTGATAGACTGTCCTTTGATTATCCTCTTTCACTGGCTTCTCCTTTTAGCATTCTTTGCTAGTCCCTTGTCCTCAGCTCCACTTCCAAATGATAGCATGTCCCAAAGCTCCATCCTGGTCCTTCTTCATCTTTCATCCAAGCCCATAGCTTTAATACTATCTATATGCTGAGAGTTTCCCAATTGTGATTCCAGGGACCACCTGTCCCCTGAATCCCAGATTCTTAAAAGCCAAAGCTTACCTGACACATCCACTTGGCCATCTACTACACATCTCAAAATTATATGCCAAAAACAGAACTCATTTTCCTCATCCCCAAACCTGTTCCTACTCAGCATCTCTGTCATTGCTACCACATTCGCCTACTTGCTCTATCAGGAAATCATCCCCGAGTCTTCTCCTCCCCTCTCTCTTATAGCCAATCTGCCAGCAATTTCTCCTATTCTTTTTTTCTACTTCCAACTAGCATCGCCTTCTATCTGTCTATCTTTCTCCAATCCCATGTGTCTATCTGCCAAGACCCTACTTGCAAATAAGTCCACATCCACAGGTATTGGGGAGTTAAGACTTCCACATATCATTTTTGGAGGGACACAATTCAACTTGCAGCATGAACTATGGGAACTAATGGAAATGCATGTCTGAATGTGCAAGGGAGGGCTCAGTACATGAGTGTGTGTGTTTGTGTGCATGTGTGCTCACCTAATAAAGAACTATAACCAAGTAACCAAGTTTCCTGGTTCTTGCTTTTAGGTTGCTTGGATAGATTGTATGTTGTCCCTCGACTCCACTCACAATGAGTAATGGATCATTTCTAAGGCTCTTACTCCCACCTTTAATGAATACCAACACTAATTAACTGTCAGTAACATGTAGCTGCTCTTGGCTGCATGCATCTCTCACTGAGGTCATTACGGCTGTTGGTAAAGAAATTTATTACTCCGTGAGGCACACTCTGGGACTCTCAGTGTGAAGACCATTTCTGAAAGTGCCAAACCAATGCAGGGCAGGTTTTCCTCGGGAAGGTAATATGTTCCATAGCTCCTGGGCCTTGGCACGATGACGCATCAAAGGCACAATGGTTCCATGGAATGCTGTAAAGATTTCCAACCACAGTCCCATCTGCTGGGAGGACTCCTGTTTGAATACAAACTATTGCTTATGTCCTGAAATCAGAAACAGCACCAGAACCCCCTACATGAGCAGAACACGGTGTATTGCTAGTATTATTAGCCTTAGAATTGTTCTGGGAGTGACAAAATTGCATCTCAGGAAGAAACAACACCATACAAGCAATATCAGGGATTTCTGATTAGGAGAATGGCAGGTGCCCACACCCTTGTGTGCCCTGCAATGAAGTCACTTGGGCAGCCTGCTTTAGGACCCAGCTCTGTACTCCCAATGAACTCTACCAAATTAGCTTTACACGAGGACGCCGCCTTGCTTCTCTAGAGGATCAAAGTAGCTGGACCCAGGCCCAGTGTTCTGTAGATAACCAGGTCACAGGATACATTTGCACACTGTTCTACTCCTAGTACACCATGCTGCGGATTCCTCTGCATTTCCCGGGTTATAGCTATAGAGGGAACTTGGGTTCACATGCTTCCTTCTATTATCTGCACTAATCTGGTGACCTGAGATCATTTCTGTTCTCTCCACTCTTGTTACAATGCGTCTGGAACTGCGTAACATTTTTTTGGTCATGTATGGGGCTACTGTTCCCAACAAAGTCCTTTCATCCTTCCTATAATAACCTTTGTACTAGTAACAGCACCTCCTTGTAACACTTAAAATGCTTGTCTCACAAGGCCTGCATGACAAGGGAAAGTATGTCAATATGATTTTTTAAATGACATCTGAATAATGAAAAATCACAAGACTAGCTAGTCACAGTCATAAATAACAATGGCAGTGGAAAAGATGTATTAATATGATGAATAAAAGATGGAAGAGAATAGTGTAAGTTAGAATGAATTTTAGCTGTTCAGTGGTGGGTGTTATTGGTCAGGATGCCATGCTTGGATTCATTCTCCCTTTTTTGCTGCTCAATTTGCATGTACTAAGATCACTGTATACATAATCTGCATACTACACCAATACATCAGAAATGTGGCTGTAAATTTTTGACACTGACTTTTTTAAAATGCCAGAACTTAAAAACCCAAATTATTATTTTTCTTAATTCTAGGAGTATGTGCTTATTCCAATGCTGCTGTATTTACCTAAACACCCGTGGAACTCCTCTTTTTAGGAACACCTTTGTGAAAACTGAAAACAAAAAGCATACTCATTACTTTGTGTTCACATCTTAAATTTGTCATCAAACTGTTTAATTATCTTGAACTCATCATATTCAGAGAGTTAATTCTAAAAGTCTTTGTCTATAAGTCAGCCTCTTTGAATGAACATTTGCTATCCCATTTTTAACATTTTAGATATTCTGAATAATGAAAGTGATACATGCCAGGTGGGTACTTGAAATTACGGGGAGGGGGGGGGAGGGGATCATTTGTAAAGTGTATGATTGTCTAACCACTATGCTGTACACCTAAAACTAATACAAAATAATACTGAATGTAAACTGTAATTGAAAAATAAAATTAGAAAAAGAACCAGCAAAAAATGACACATGCTTATTATAACAAGTCAAAGAAATTTATAAGGACAAAATAATCTCTGTCCTCTTCTTTCCCTCTAATTTTATCCCCATGAACTAATAAAATATGGTACATCCATGCTAAAGAATAATGAACAGCTATATATATTAACCTAGAGGGATGCTCAACATATATTTTACATTTTTAAATTCTTACAGCACATGAGTGTGCTATGGCACATTGGTTGAAAATCACTGCTCTAGAGTCACTCAATAAACACCCATCATAGCAGTGACTGTTTCATTGTTGAGTCATTTTCCTAGCCTTATCACATTCCTAATGTCATCATAGGGGCTGGTCAGTGCATAAGGTTCACGTGGATGAAAACTGCTGCATGCCAATTTGCAAAGTGTACCTTGGACGAAGACTATCAAATAATGTGTCCCTCAGTAGTCATTCGTGTTCTCTTTCATCTGTACATTTTAATTATAATTTAGTGTCTTCAACCATTCAAGAGAAAGGGAATTCTATTTATACTTTATAAAATAATGAGAACCAAGGTCATTACTAAAGAAAAGTTCTAGAGTAGTCCATAAAGTGTAAATGTTATTTAATTTGATAAACATTTATTGAGTGCCTCCTCTCAGCCAGGAAAACTCCTAGGCATAAGAGAGAAAGAAATGGACAAACTGGTCACTGGCCTCAAAGAGGCAAGAGACAAACCAGTAACCACATTTCCAGCACAGTGTGAGAGAAGCTATGATGCAGACATATACGAGTTGCACTGGAAACCCATACATGGGTCCCCTATAGTACTGAGGATTGTTACAATACTTTTAGAGTCACCACATGTGGCAAGGAAACACAGAGTTGAATATCCAGTGTGCTAAATAGTACTGAAAGCTCGATGATTAAGTCAAGTGGGAAGAAAATTGGGAATAAACAATGTAATAACAAGTTAAAAATCTACAAGGTTATATTTAAGCTCTTCATTTTGAAAAACCTGAAGACATGGACCTTATGATGATGCTCATGTTAGGGATAGAAACAAACACAAATTTTCTACTTTGTGAAATCAATTTGTCAAATAAAATTCTTCTCTGATTCCCAGTATATCTACATCCATCTATATATATAAAAGCCTAATATGCAAATTGTCCCCTCAGGAGTTTGACTAGGAGACCAGGAGTTCGATTGCTCAGTATGATGTGTGCTAACCACCTGGGGCGGGGGGGGGGGGGGGGGGGGGGGAGGTGGGGGAGTGGGGAGGCAGCGTGGGACAAAAGAAAGCTCTGGTCAGTAGCCAGAAAAGGGAGGCCCTGGCTGGCAGCCAGAAGGCTCTGATTGGCCCTGATTGCCGGCCAGGCCTAGCTCTACCCATGCACGAATTTCATGCACCAGGCCTCTAGTGTAATAATAAGTCATTATATCATGAGGTTTGACTGTGTTGCTAGAATCTTAATAAACAAAAGTCATTGAAAATAACAATATTATCTTTAATTTAGTGGGGGTTTTTTTCAGGGATAAATTTTCCTGTGACACAACAATTACAGTTTAATTCAGCATCAAAGATGAACTATAAAGTAAAAGAATCCCAGAAAATTTATAAAATAAAAAAATCCCAAGGAACTTTATAAAATTGATGATATGTAAGCTTTAAGAACATCTGTATAATCCACTTAAAAGGAAATAATAAATGATGTGGTGTAAAAAAAAACACTTCATAAAATATTTCCATCAATGTTTACTTTTAATCTGAAAACATAATAGTCTATAGAAGTACAATTTTAACCCCTGAACTTTCTTTTTTTTAAAAAATCTGATTTTTCTGTTTTTACCCCCTATAGTACAGTGGTATCTGATGATTTTGCATTTGTTTTTATAACATGAAAAGTCTGCTTAGTAAAGTATTGTGTACCTTCATTTAGCATTTTTCTGCAAAGGAATAAAAAATAAAGTCTTTTTCTTAAGGCCATTTTGCGAGAACTCTAGTATATTAGCATTCATCTACATACCAGTAAATAACAGTTCCTTCCTTCCTGCCCTTTCTCCTTCTTTCCTTCCTTCCTTCTTCTATCCTTCTTTCCTTCCTCCCTCCTACCTTCTGTCTCTCTCTTCTTTCAACAGTTTTGACCAAGAATAATTATATGCTGATTATGGTGCTATCTACACAGATTTCAAAAGTGGACTTAACAATTACATCACAACTCTTCCATTAAAAGGTTTCATAAGACAGTGTGGTATTAGATTGCATATGTACATGGTTAAGTTCAGAAAATTGAACACCTCTGTTTCAGCATGTTTAATAACTGCATCAGTAGGATACATGATTGAATATAAGCCTGATTATAAATACTTTTATTATAAAAACAAAAAATTGTTTTCCTCTGTCTCTGAGGATATGTTCTGAATTCTACATGGTCATACTACATTAGAAATGTGGTCAGATGGAAATGGAATAGAATCAATGAAAAAATGTGGTCAGATGGAAATGGGATAGAATCAATGAAAAAAAAGTGAATGCTAATTTTGAAATAGAAAAATACATAAATAAAATTATGGAGAATGACTTTTTATGTGAATGACAGAAAATTATCAACCAATCTTGGACTCAAAGTGAATATAAAATGATGGCTATAGAATAATGATTTTTCAGAGCAAGCAGAATAGGCTGTAGAAACCCAAAGGTTAATTCTTCCTTGACACTCACACAAAGTATTACCAAAGTACACTACTCAGTTGGGATACACCCACTGAGAGAAACCTTAAAGCTTATAGAAAAGTCCCAGGTATGCTTGCATTTGTGCTGTTAAGATTATTAAGTCTCTTGGAAAAGACTGTCAAGTGGCCCCTGTTTATATTCACAGATTGACCCCAAAATACCATTTTCCACTTCATTGAGAACGGACTCAAGGGGCCACTTGACAGTCTTTTCCAAGAGACTTAATAAGACAAGGGAAAGCGCACGGATGAAGGAAATAGACAAGAAAAGAAAGCTGCCTCTTTGGTTTGAGATTATATCAGATTCTCATCTTTCTAAAATGTTGGCAGTGCAGTCCTTCCTAGAAATAGGGAGGAACACCAACCAAAATACTGACTTTAAAGATCTAATTAATAAGCAGTCAACTTCTCAACTGCAAAAGCATACTATATTTCTCTCTTTACTAGAGTATGTCAGTGCATATGAACTATTTCCATGTAACATAGAGGCTTACAAAGTATATGAAGGACAACTTTAAGTTTTATGTGTTCACTTGTTTTATAATCTGCCTTGCATCGGATAGGATTTTAAATGGCTTACAAGGATTCTGGGAAGATGGCAGTGGTAGAAGCATGCTATTTAAACATTCTTGAATCATTTCATAAAGACCAGGCAGAGCAACTATGATAGCAAACCCCAAAACCCACAAGCAACCTGTGCAACAAACTAGGTGACAAGATATCCCCTCTAAAACCCAAAATATGAGGAACTAGAGCACCCACGGTTACAGGACTCGTGTACAATCATCCTTAGCACAAGAGGAAGTAGAGGGACATTAGCAGGGCATCTGGCAGCCCTGAAAAATAGGAGAACCCAAAAAACTCTCCAAGGAGGCCCCACAGCCATCTGAAAGAGTGGCTTAGGGGGTTAGGAGGTTTCATCAAAGCTCCCCTCCAGGATAAAGCCCCACAATGAGAAGAAATTGCTGGGATAGAATTCAATTTGGGCAGTCAGGGGCAACCGAAATGAGAGAAAGACAAAATCCAGATAGGTGTCATGAAAATAACAGAAGAGGGAGTACAAGAATCACCAAGCTAGAAACGGTATTCAGGACTACTACCACCACTCCAAAAATACTGGAAAACTCATTTTCCTTAAAAATTAGCATTAGAAAAATCAGAGTTGAATCCTATGTAAAGTTATTAAATGAGAGAGAGAGAAGAGGGGGTGGAGGGCAAAATAGCATTCCTGCAAACAATAAAAATGCATTTAAAAAAGACATAAAAAGATGAAAAGTATAATATAATATTTAGAAGCAACCTAAATGAAGTGGAAAAAAATTAGAACATATAAGGGCTAAAAAATTACAATTAGGAAAAACTAAAAAATGAGGTGATTAGAAAAAAGAAAAACTTAAAAAGTGGTAGAACTTATAAACAATTGGTAAAGAAAATATGGTATACTTTTAAGACTAAATAGAAGGGTTTTAAGAGCAAGTAAACACAATGGATAATATCTTTCAAGAATTAATTGACTCAACAAACTAGAAATGGAAGGAAACTTCCTCAACCTGCTGAAAGGCATCGATGAAAAACTCACAGCTAATACTTAATGATGAAAGACTGAGTGGTTTTCCTCTAAAATGAGAAGCAAGACAAGGATATCTGCTTTCACCACTCTACTCAACATTGTAGTGGAGGGTCTGGCCAGGGCAATTAGGCAAGAAAATGAACTAAAGGAAATGAAAGTAAAACTATCTCTACTTGTAAATGTCATGATCTTGTATACAGAAAACCCTAAGGAATCAATTTAAAAAACATTAGAATAACTAAACAAGTACAGCAAAGTTGCATGATACAAATCAGTGTACAAAAATCAATTTGATTTCAATACATGCACAATGGACAATGTAAGTGAAAATGAAATTAAGAAAACAACTCCATTTGTAATAGCATTAAAAGAATAATATACTTAGGAATAAATTTAACAAAAGTAATTCAAATTGTATACTCTGAAAACTACAAAATATTGATAAAAGAAGTGAAAGAATACATGAATCAAAATCCCAGCTGGCTTCTTTGCAGAAATTGACAAGCTGATTCTAAAATCCATATGGAAATTCAAGTAGTTCAGAATGGGGTGGGAGGGGGAGGGGAAATAACATCTTGAAAAAGAACAAATATGGAAGACATACCTCCTAATTTTAATACTTAACAGAAAACTATATTAATCATGACAGCACAATAACAACGTAAGAATATATAGAAAGCCATAATATGAATCAATAGAATAGAATAAATAGTTCAGTAATAAACCCTCTCACTTTCAGTTAATTGACTTTGAAAAAGTTACCAAGACGATTCAATGGGGGAAGAATAGGCTTTCAACAAGTGATTTGAGACAACTAGATATCCCCATTGAGTAAATTTAACTCAAAATTGATCAAAGACCCATTTATAAGAGCTAAAAGTATAAAACTCTTAGAAGAAAACATAGGCATAAATCTTAAAGACCTTGGATTAGGCAATGGTTCCTAGATATGATGCCAAAAGCACAAACATCAAAAGAAAAATAGATAAATTGGACTTCATCAAAATTAAAACCTTTCGTGCTTCAAATGACACTATCAAAAAGGTGAAAAGACAACTCACAGATGAGAGAAAATATTTGCAAATCACGTACCTAGAAAATATGTGCAAATCATAAGAAACTGGTATCTAGAATATATAAAGAATGTTTCCAACTCAATACAAAAAGACAAACAACCCAATTAAAAATGGGCAAAGGATCTGAATAAGCATTTTTCCAAAGGAGATATACAAATGGCCAATAAACACAAGAAAAGTTGCACAACATCAGTAGCCATTAGGGAAATAAAAGTCAAAACCACAACGGCATACCACTTTACTAGGACTGAATCATCAAAAAGACAGATAATAACTAGTGTTAGTGAGGCTATGGAGAAATTGGAACCACATACACTGCTGGTGGGAATGTAAAATGGTGCAGCCACTGTAGAATACAGTCAGATGGATTCTTAAAAGGTTTGACTGATTTATCATGTGACCCAGGAATTCTACTCCTAAGTATGCATCCCAGAATAACAAAAATACATGTCTACACAAAAACTGCTACACAAATGTTTATAGCAACATTATGCATAATAGACAAAAATAAAGTCCATGAATGGAGAATGAATGGATTAATAAAATGTGCTGTATCCATACAGTAGAATATTACCCAGCAGCAAAACTAATGGAGTGCTGACACATATTACAACATGAATTAATCTTGAAAATGTTATGCTGTGTGAAAGAAGCCAGTGTCAAAAGACTACATATTTTATTATTTCATTCACATGAAATGTCCATAATAAGCAAATCTGTAGAAACGGAGAGTAGATTAGTAGGTTAGTGGCTTCCTAAGGGGTGGGTGGGTTGGGGGTTTAGGGAAAATGGGGAGTGATTACTAATCATTAAGGAGTTTCTTTTGGGGATGATGATATGTTGCAAAATTGATTGTGATGGTGATCATACAAGTCTATAAATATATTATAAACCTTGAATTGTACACTTTAAATAGATAAATCATATGACATGAATTATATTTCAACAAAGCTATCATAACATATATTTTTAATTTTTATTATTTTTAATGTATTTTTGTTGCTTTCAGAGAGGAAGGGAGAGGGAGAGAGAGATGGAAACATCAATGATGAGAGAGAATCATTAATTGGCTGCCTCTTGCACACCCCCTACTGGGGATTGAACCTGCAACCTGGGCATGTGCCCTTGACCAGAATCAAACCCCGGGACCCTTCAGTCTGCAGGCCAATGCTCTATCCACTGATCCAAACCTGCTAGGGCTAAAATATATATTTTTAAATTAGATTTTTAAAAGGAACTTAAAAATTCAAAATGAAATGAAGAGATAATAAAAAATAACTCATGAAAATATAATAGATATGGAAGACAGCAGATAGGAGCCCAAAAGGAAATAAAAATCAAAGTAATGGCACAAGACAAATGCTAAAATCTACATTCAAGAAAGATTTCCTGAGGGGGGGGGGGGGGGGGCTTGAAACTATATATTGAATGACCAGCATTAATAATTACTATTGATTTAAAGAAAAATGTCTGAATCCAGGTTACCTATGGAAATAAAGATGAAAGTAGATGATATTTGGAAGGAACACTTAAGGACCTACTTGGAGGTTAGTGATAGCCTATATTCAAAGTTTGTTCACAGAAATAGAGATATTTGTACTGTTGTTCATTTTATATCCTTCAAATATGATAGAAATATTCTATTGTGTGTTCAAAATGTATTAAAAGCAATTAAATTGACTAGTACTATAAGGCAACATCTAATAAGTGCTTAATAAAGAACCTAGACAAAGTGGGGAATAATTACTCTGTTGAGTAACAGAATAATATCTAATAATTGTTAAGCTCTTACATACAACAGACACTATCTAAAGTACTTTACAGTCATGTTGAACCTCTGGACAACCCTATGAGGGAAGCACTAATATTTTCCCATTTGG